>NC_090825.1:147424200-149834200 GCF_028021215.1 Eschrichtius robustus | reverse complement strand
GGAATGTTGGCAGCGATTTGGGTGATTAGCTGTGCAGTGACACGCCCCCACCCCCAGGAAAACTCTAAGGGTAACATGCCATCACATTCAAAACAGGAAAAAACTGAAAATTCCCACGCTTGATTCTTGCACATGGTCACAATGAAGACCCACATTGAAGTTCAGTACCATACTTAAATCCACCTCCTGTCTCTCTGGTTTGTCCTGCCTGCCCTCTGGCAGTCAGAGACATCTTTCTAAAGGTAAATTTGATCAAGCTTGTCTCTGTTTTTGTTTTTTTAATGCCTTCAGCAAAATATCCAACCCCATTAACCAGCTTACGAGGCTTCTTACTTTCTGCCTCTCTCTCTAGCTCTCTCTCCCCTACCTGCCCTGTGCCCAGCCAACCCCAGTCATTCATCATGCCCTCGACTTGCAAGGCCCTGCCCCACCATAGCCCTCCTGGCAAACTCCTATCCACTTCTCAAGACCCAGCTCAAAAAAACCCCTCATTGCAAAATGTTCTCAGATTCTTGCAAGCAGAGCAAAATACTCCCCACCTTGCATTACCCTGGGGGTTTGTGCATCCTGAAGATGGCCTCCTTGCTCTTCTGCCTTCACTGGGCAGCTGCAAATGGGTTATAGGGTGCACAGCCCTGATGTGTGTATGTACGTGGGGTGAGAGGTACTATCAGGACCAGGAAAAGTAGCAGGTGAAGGTGAGAAGGGGTGGGTGGCACTATCAATCAGCACCAGCAGTGGGGTGAGGCAATGAGCTTATCTTCCTGCACTGGGCCTGGCCCCTCCAGGGCTGGGCATGTCTCCTTCACCTCTGATCTGCACAGTTTAGCACAGAGCCCTGGACTTGGCATGTGCTTGCTGAGCCAAAGAATTCCCCTGCCACCCCCTCAAACATTTTCCTGATTGACCTGCCCCTCTTCGCATGTTAGAGCTCCCCCTCATCCCAAGAAATGGGAGCGTTCGCTCAATATCACTTGGATGGTTTAACCAGTGTTAGGTGCTGCGGGACCATTGAATTGAGGTCCACAGTTCTTTCCCTCAGGGAAGGTCCCGTCTACCTGGAGGACTTAGAATGAACAGTCATGGTCCGGTATTAAGTCTTTTAAGGAATTTCTGTGTTCAGGTAACTGATGGTACTACATCACAGGGTCAGGAGAGCCATTTATCCCCATGCAGCACGGATTCCCAAACTTTGTGATTTGAGTCCTTATGATTTTATTTGACCTCATGACATGGCTTCCCTCTTCCACTCCTGAAACATGCCTCCTGACATACACACATTCATTTTCTAAATTACAGCAAATTAAAATAACATTGAAAGTTCCCCAGCCGCTTTGAGATAAGGAGAGATACCCCAGAGGGTCACAGAATCGAGGCAGAGAACCCCAGCTGGCAGTGACAATGGAGCAGGGGATGCACGTGTCAAACCTTCCTTTCTGTCCCCACCTTCCATCCTGCTGGACGCAGCAGGACCAGCACGCCTGGGCTTGGAGCCAGGCAGCCCTCAGTTCAAAACCTAGCTCTGTCTTTTCTTTGTTGTGAGCCTGTGGGCAAGCCCGGTTTCCTTCTGAGCCTCAGTCACCTTATCAGTGCAATGGGAACGGTGCTGCAGTACTGCCCTCTGCATGTGTGGATTGAATTGCACAGGGAAGGCAGCTGCATGGGCAAAGGGAGGGGGGAGGGGCATATGGTAAGAGCTCTACAAAATGGTAACTGTTCATAATACAATCCCAGATCCCAGTTCTCACAAGACTCCCACACTCATTTTTCATACATGACCTCTTTAGTGTCATGGAAAAGGGGCATGGGCGTCTGGTAACCTTAGGTTTGAGATTGGATAACTGTATTGTCTACTAGGGCTGCTTTAACAAAGTACCGCAGATGCAGCAGCTTAGATGATAGAAATTTATTTTCTCAGCATTCTGGAGGCTAGAATTTCAAGATCAAGGTGTCAGCAGGGCTGATTCCTTCTGAGAACCCCTTGGCTTGCAGATGGGCCTCTTCTCCCTGTGTCCTCACATGGTCTTCCCCGCCTGTATGTGTCCTAATCTCCTTTTCTTATAAGAACACCAGTCAGATGGGACTAGGGCCCACCCTAATGACCTCATTTTAACTTAATTACTGCCTAAAAGGCATTATCTCCAAATATAATCACATTCTGAGGTTCTGGGGGTTAGGAGTTCAACATATGAATTTGGGAAGACACAACTCATAACCCATAATTGTAACTTAGCAAAGGGCTATACGGTGTGCTCCAATTGTCAGGCAGAAATGAAGTACTGGGGTGGGGCAGGGGGCTAAGTGATTCTTGGATGGCATTCGGTGCCTCTGTCCCCACCAGAGTCCCAGCCCAGCGGTTGGATGGGCAGCCAACCCCCTGCTGTCACACTCGGCCACCTTGTTGTGGGTTCCCATAGAGATCTGAGAGGCTGCAGAATCTGCCGAATATAAAGGAGATGTCTTCCTGTCACGCCCTCAAAGAACTCGCCGAGCAGATGTCTGCGGCTGCAATGAATGATAAATCAACACCCATAATGCAAGAGGCCGGGCATCCTCGGTTCTGTATATCTGCAAAGGCTTTCAGTGCTCACAAGGGCTGAAAGGAGCCAAATTAGAGTTCACTTTGAAGAGTCAAAAGCTGGAGATGAAACAACTATTTAGGGTTTTTTTTTGTTTGTTTTTTTTTTTGTCTTTCGCTTCCCCACCTCATACCATTACTGCTATAGGCAAGACTTTTGAAGAGCAATTTTCTTTTCAATAGAATTCCTTTTCTTTGAGAATATAAAGTACAAATTCCAATTTGCTCAACAGTCTTAGAGAACCTATTATATACCAGGTACTGTGCTAGGGCTTTCATTCCTATTATGTCAGTTTAAGCTCAAAACAGCCTTGAGAGAGAGATGCTATGATTCTGATTTTATAGCTGAAGGGAATGGAGGATCTGTGGGGGGGGGGGGAAGAAACATCTCAACGACTCTCTTTTGCAAGTTGACTGAACCGGGACTTGCAGAGTTCTCATTCCCTTGCATGATGCATTTGGCTTTACTGATGCACTTGGTTTTGCTTATTTTCTCAGAACCAGAAGTACTTGGACACCAACCTGTGCCTTGAGGTCAGCACATCCATGGCACAGACCAAGGGCAGAACTTTGAACTCAGGCACCGGCTTCCACTTGGGATGTGCCCTTTGCTCCCATTCCCATCCATTCACTCTGAGCATCTTCCCACATTTTCTGTCTTCCTTTGACCTCCTTCTGTTCTCTTCAAACTGTTAACAGCTTGACAATGTGGGGTCAAATGCATCGGCTTCTCCATAGCTCTCCTCTAGGGAATAGATTTATTCCTCAAAAGTCTCCTACAACTTGAGTATCAGCATTTCTAATTACATTTGCCATCGGTCCTTAGCATAAAATCAGAAAGGTGTTCTGGGGAAAGGATAGGACCAAGCCAAAAAACGAAAACCATATTTCACGATGCAGAAAACTTTGTGAAATCACCCCTTTGTGAGGGAGGAAAGGAAGATTTAATAAAGCGTGATTATTACTAGCAAAAAATACATTTTAGAATAGGGTACCAGCTCAGTTAGATTTGTTTCATGAAATCATCATCTTGGCAACCACCACCTATGGCTCACTGACTATGTGCCAGGCTCTGTTCTAAGACTTCTCTATGAGGTAACTCATTTGCTCCTCATCGCTACTGGATGAGGAAGAACTGCCATTAGCCCCATTTTACAGAGAAAGCTGAAGCTCGTAAAGGTTGAGTAAGTACCCAAGTTCAAGCAGGAGGAAAGTGTCAGGGGCAGATTTTGAACTCAGGTGGTCTAGCTCCAGAGCCCATGCTCTTAGTCATAAAGCAAAGTGATTGCTGTATTACTTTGCTGAGAAAGTTTGGGGCCGGCTGCTCCCTTGGAGGTGAGTATAGAGAGAGGAAAAAAATGCCTAAAAATGGATATCTCCCTGCAACCTCCTGACCACTTCTCCAGACATGATGCTTTGTGTACAGTGATCATGAGGGAAATTCAAAAAAGTCCAGGAAGAACACGGAAGCAAGGTATGCAATTGCCCATCCCCCCAGAGTTTTACCATTTAAATCACATAAAGAGCTGGGCTCATATTTGCCTTAAAAACAGAGGGTGTCTCAAAGATCAGGAAAGAAGAATAAAAATATTGACAGACTTAAGAAGGAAGACTGGTCAGCTTCTAACCTGGAAGATATAGAAACAGGGATGCCTTGAACAGTTAGGTGAGAGAGAGCCTTGAGCAGTTGACTCCCGTGTCAGATTATTGTGATGATCTGCACGCAACTTGAAACCCTAATCATTCACTCACCCAGCTAAGTCCACTTCTTCTGGATCCAGCCTCACTAGTGGGGTGGATTCCATAGACTGGTTCATTCAACCCCCTCTGGCATGCCTTCTTATATCACGGAGACAGGAAAGTTATAAACTACATCTCCCAGACTCCCTTGCAGTTAGGATTCTACCTGTAACCTGGGTCCACCAAGAAGATTCATTCATGCAAGACTTGGAAGGTGGAAGTAAGCGCCTGGTGGCAGACAGGCAGAGCAGATCCTGTGGCAAGCTTGGTGGCAGGGGAGTTTGGATCTTCCAGGGCAGTGGTGGTGGATGTTTTTGGTCAAGTCTCATTATGCCTGGAGAGCACCAGATAGTATAATGGGATTTCCTTTAGAATTATCTCATGGTATGACTGGTGTCATTGTCTGAATGCTTTTGTTCCCCCAAATTCATATGTTAAAATCATAACCCACAAAGATATTGGGTATGGTAGGGCCTTTGGGAGGTGATTAGGTCATGTGGTTGGAGCCCTCATGACTAAGATTAGTACCTTTATAAAAGAGGCCCCACAGAGCCCCCTACACCTTTTGCTGCATGAGGATTCAATGAGAAGTTTGGAACCCAGAAAGAGAGCCTCACCATACCATGCTGGCACCTTGATCTCAGACTTCCAGCCTCCAGAACAGTAAGAAAAAAATTCCTGTTGTTTATAAGGTACCTAGTCTGTGGTGTTTTGTTATAGCAGCTTGAATAGACTAAGACAACAGGGTCTATCTCTTAGCTACTTGTGCCCAGCTCTATAACATCTAAATGTGCTTTCCTGGCCCTTCTAGAAATTCTAAGTGTCCTAAAGCTTGCTGCTGTAACAAATAACCCCTCAAGTATCTCAATGGCTCCATACAAGAAGTTTATTTACCTCTTACATCCAAAGATTGGTGGATTGTATCAATGTTTATCCAGGTTGTGATATTTTACTACAGTTTTGCAAGATGTATAATGGGGGAAAACTGAGTAAAGGATACATGGGATCTCTTTGTATTATTCTTTCCAACTGTATGCAAATCTTTAATTGTCATAAAATTAAAATTTAATTTAAATGGAGATTTGCATGTGGGTGGTCTTTGTGGGCCAGGCCTGGGAAAGGAACAGGTCATGACTGCTCACATCCCATTGGCTAGAACTTAGTTACCTGGTCACACCTAATCACCTGGGGGTTTTAAATGTAGCCTGGATGTGTGTACAAAAAAAAAAAAAAGATGAAACGGGTTTGGTGATTAGCTGGACAAGTTCTACAGTGTTCTCTGTAAACCATCACTGCTCTGTAATAAACTCTGTTCTGCTTCAGTGGACTAAAGTCTGTAGTTTGCAATCAAGAACATTTTTTAGACCAGAGCACCTTACATATTTACCTTGGGCCCTTGTGCAGTGTGACTAAAATAAGACTGCAACAGGCAGTCCCCGTGTCACTGTATTTCTCACTTTATTTCCTGAATTCCCATTCTCCTGTGAAAGACATATTGGACTGGAAAGCTTGCTTTGCTTTCTTCCTAAGAACTAGCTCAGGGCACTGGCAGATTCTCTTGAAAAAATAAGCCTCATATAAAACCCAGGAAATGAAAAGAATTCTGTCTTGCCTCCTCTTGGCAATCTGGGAGCCTATTAATGAAGCCAAATGGCCAGAGGGGGAGAAGCAGGGATTCAAGGAGGTTGAGTCAGCTCCACATGAAAGGGCACACCAAGCACACTACAGACACTTAAAACCCTGTCACCTTTCCTGTCCCCGGAGAGTAACTGCACACACACCTCTTTCTGGGAGTCTGGTTTTGACTAGGATTTTAAAAAACTGGATTGTTCAAAGGTACTCATCAAAATTCCTGGGACCTATTATGAATTTGAAATTGCCCCACAAGTTCAGAAGCAGCTCAACACTTATGAAGATTTGAAGCAGAACTTGGCATTGACAAAGAAGTAGGCTCTTAGCTAACAAACAGTTGTCTAGTTTGTTCCTTTGTGTGAACGTATCGCCTAATTTTATATATGTTAAATAATACAATTGTCTTTTTTAACAAGCACTTTGCTTTTCCTTATAACTAATTTTCTATCTACTTGCCTCCTATTTCAAATGTGATCAGAGTTTTCTTTTCACTCCCCTGCATGTTATTATATGATGCTGCCCTAAATAGAACCCCCTGTTATGAGAGAAACACTCTCCATTTCTTGAAGACCTACTGTGCATTAGGCCCTTAGCCAGATGCTTCTATGTGCATCATTTCATTAATCTTTAACTCAGCTCTGTGATATAAGGATGATTATTCCCATTTTTAAATCAAATTTTTTTAACGAAGCATCGTTGATTTACAATGCAGTGTTAGTTTCAGGTGTACAGAAAAGTGATTCAGTTATACATATATATCTATTCTTTTTCAGATTTGTTTCCTTTATAGGTTATTACAAACTATTGACTATAGTTCCCTGTGCTATACAGTAGGTCCTTATTGTTTATCTATTTTATATGTAGTAGTATGTACATGTTAATCCCAAATTCCTTAATTTATCTTCCCCCTTCATTTTCCCCTTTGGTAACCATATGTTTGTTTTCTGAGTCTGTGGGTCTATTCTGTTTTGTCTATAAGTTCATTTGTATCCTTTTTTTTTATATTCCACATACAAGCAATGTCATATGATATTCATCGTTCTCTGTCTGGCTTACTTCACTTAGTAGGATAATCTCTAGGCCCATCCATGTTATGGCAAATGGCATTATTTTGTTCTTTTTTATGGCTGAGTAATATTCCATTCTGTGTGTGTGTGTGTGTGTGTGTGTGTGTGTGTGTGTGTGTACACCACATCTTCTTTCTCCATTCATCTGTTGATGGACACTTAGGTTGCTTCCATGTCTTGGCTATTGTAAATAGAGCTGCTGTGAACATTGGGGTGCATGTATCTTTTCAAATTAGAGTTTTCTCCAGATATATCCCCAAGAGTGGGATCCCTGGTTCATATGGTAACTTTAGTTTTAGTTTTTTTAAGGGACCTCCATACTGTTCTCCACAGTGGCTGTACTAAATTTTTATTTGGTGATAATTAGAGATTTGCATACAGTTGGAAGGAATAATTCAAAGAGATCCCATGTGTCCTTTACTAAGTTTTCCCCAGTGATGCATCTTGCAAAACTACTACAATATCACAACCAGATCGACACTGACACAATCCACCAGTCTTTGTCAGATTTCCCCCGTTTTATTTGTACTCATTTGTGTGTGCGCATACCTGTGTGTGTGTGTGTATTTAGATCTATGCAGTTTTATCACAGGTCTAGGTTCATGTAACCACGTCCACAGTCAAGATACAGAGAAATTCCCTCATCACAAGGATCCCTTCTGTGGCCCTTTTATAACCATGCCTACTTCCTGCCTGCCCCCCATCTCCTTAGCTCCTGACAACCACTAATCTGTCCTCTGTTTCTTAATTTTGCCTTTTCAAGAATGTTATTGTATTAGGCAGGGTTCTCCCGAGAAGCAGAACTGTGAATGTTATTAAGCGTTTGCAAAATTACTTTACCCTGAGTCCTTTGGTAACTATTAACTAAAATATTATATAAATTGGAACACATGGTTCTTGACTGGACCAGGTTTTTCACACTTAGCGTCATTCCTGCTTTCTTCTGGAGTTTCTATCTCTTTTAGATCATCCTCCTGTGTGTTTAGAGTTTTCCCATCTTCCTATGTCTGTATTTTCTATTCGTGCAGGAGCTACGTGGGACAGGGTTTTCCCTTCCCCATCTCAGTGTGGTTGAAGAGTAATAAAATGGCAAGTTCATAAATGCAATTGAAAGAAAAAAAAACAACAACATTTTGTACTAGGTATTCTAAAATGATAGTTACCTACAGGTCATCTGTCATTCAACTATGTGCTACCTGCATGGTGAGAGGCAATTCAGTAGAGTTAAGAATGCCAGCCCTGGAGCCACTGCCTGTGTTTAAATTCCACAAGGCATCTACCTTTCCTCTCTGTGCTCAGTTTCCCATAGCAAAAATGACGTAATAAAAGAACCTACTGTATAGTGTTGTTAGAAAGATGTAAAGCGTTTAGCCCAATGCTTAGCACAGAGTACTGTTAGTTATCGCTACTTTTATACCAGAGAAGAGGAAGAAAAATGGGTGATGGAGCCAAAAAGGAGAGGTAAAGAGGAGATTTAGAGAGGTAGCTTAGGGGATGCACTAAAGCAGGTTACTGAAGCAAGACCCACAAGACAGCTTAGAAACCACAGAGAGGATTTTCAGAGACGCACAGAACAGACCTCAGCATCCCCTCTGGAGAGCACTTTGTTACCCCTTCTCTTGTTCACAGCCAGCATCTCCAGCAGGCATTGTGGGGAATTCACTGGCCAGGATGCTAAATAGAAAATGGTATGGGTTGGGAGGTACCCATTATGATTCCGGTTAACCAAAACAAATGGGACAAACAAGTCTGGACGGAGCTTTTTGGTAAAGTGGTGAAGATTCAGAGTATGAATAAATGTTACAGATGAAAGAAGTGTCTGTTGCCAACATAGCAAGAGCCGCCCTGGAAAGTTCAAATCCAGTGGTGAGTTATGCCATAACAATAGTAGTGGAAATAACATTCATTGCCATTAACTGAGGGCTTCTTATGTGCCAGACACTTTAAAAAATGGTTTTAGTGATGTTTCCCATTTTACAGATGAGGCACCTGAGGCTGGTGATGATGAGGTTAGTGATGAATCTCAGGGCATCTTGTGAGTTTCCAGATTGTGTGGATTCAAAACTTGCATTCTTAATTCCTGTGGCCCTGGGGAGGGCAGAGGAGAAAGAGGCGTTCTGGAGGATTCACTCCATCTCCCAACATCTTGAGAAGGATGCTGAACATTTTACCTCTAAATTGGTCACTGTGACTGCTTGGCAGGGAGGCATTCGGAGCCCCATCAGTGGGGATGTGCTAATGGCAGGAGGCCTCGGGCTGTCCCCAAAACTGAGAAGTACTGGAGTTTGTGGGAGCTATAGAAGAGGGAACAATAGCAGTTGAATGCAAGCATCAGGAATAAGAATCATCAAGGCAGGTCTACTATTGCTTAAATTACCCAAAGATTTGAAATATACTTGCTTGAAACATCACTGTCTCAGTTAAGGATTCAGCGCAAATGTTTTCAGATGCTCTACATTTGGGAACAGAATGCTATTTTCTAAACAAATCCACAGAGGACATTATAAATACAAAAATATGTGTGTTGGGTGTGGCAGCAATTGCTCTCTTTCCTGATTCCCTTCTTTTGGCACTTAGGGGGGTCACCATGCATCCCAGTTTGCTTGGCTGAGTCTGGTTTCTGCCTCTTGTCCTGGCTTAATTATGAAGACATCCCCTTTCACTCCTCAGAGAATCCCAGTTTGGAGGATAAATTACATGCTCATCCGAGGTCACAGTGGGAAGGGTAGACCCATGTCCTAGGTAAGAGCCAAGTTCACTTGGACACAAGCATGGGTCCCAGGACTGAGGCCATTCCCAAGCAGGGTCAATCCGTAACCTCCCCAGGATGGATTTGTGAATGCTGAGAGAGAGAAGTACTTCATGTTTGTGTTGCTATTTTGTAAAATGTATGCTTGGAGCCAGAGGTGGCTGCATAGAGTAGGCCTGCCCAGAAAGTGAGTGAGAGTGGGCCAGCATACAGAAGATAACAGAGCTGAGAGGTCCAGAGACAGAGAGAGAGACAGAGAGAGAATAAGAGAGAGAGAGAAGGAACCAACTAACCTTGGGGACATGAGGACGCCCTCCATCCTCGCAGCCATGCTGAACCCTAAAGCAGCAGTCCCCAACCTTTTTGGCACCAGGGACCAGTTTCATGGAAGACAATTTTTCCATGGACGGGGTGTGGGAGGGATGGCTCAGGCAGTAATGCGAGCGATGGGGAGCAGCAGATGAACCTTTGCTGGCTTGCCCGCCACTCACCTCCTGCTGTGCGGCCCAGGGGGTTGGGGACCACTGCCCTAAAGCACCTAGTTACATGAGTCAATAAATTTGCTTTTATTTTTAGATGGTCTAAATTGGATTTCTGCTGTTTGCAACAGAGAACAAAAATCTGAGCAATCTGAAAGGGAACAGACATCTCTCATGTTCCTATCGAAGGAAATTTGTACTGAGTACTTTATATGATCTATGTCATTTAATCTTGGCAAAAAGCATGTCAGGTATGACTCATTAACCCCCTTGCGTAACTGAAAAATCCAAAATTCAGACATCAATGACTTGTTCAAGGTCAAGCATAGCCAGGAAGAGCCTGGCCGGGATGTGCTGGCCGTTAATTCAGAGCCCGTGCCTCCTTATCATACCATGTGAACCGGTTTGGCGGGTGGGAGACCACACTTCTGCTCCCCGGTGTCCTTTCTGGAGCTCTGAATCCCCACTCCACTGCCCAAAGTCCACGTGCCTGCACCATCTTTTTCGTTAATGATCTTCTTTATTTCCCTGAAGAATGCCATGTCTGGTGTTTACCCATAAGTTAACCTTGAACATATCAATGAACACCTTTGATCTCGGTTACCATGGGATACCATGGAAGCCTAAAACACAGGACCCTGTGAACACTGAAATGATGGATAGGGAAATGCTTGGTGGGCTGCAAAGTACCACACCTGTTGGTTATGTGTTCATCATTCTCCACACCTGTTGGTTATGTGTTCATCATTCTCTTAAATCTGAGTCAGTCTTTCCTGAACCAATCCTTATTTTACTTTCCAGCAGGCAAGAAAATCTTGTATACCAGGCAGACCAACCGATCTGGTTTGCCCAGGTCCAAGGGGTTTTCCAGGATGCAGGACTTGCAGTGCTAAACCTGGACAAGTCCCAGGAAAACTGGGACGGCTAGTTACCCTGCCGTGCACTGACCTTCTTTTTTTTTTTTTTTTTTTTTTTTCATTGTAACAGGAGGGAAGGCAGCGCATGTGGCTACGTATGGAATTAGGTTGGTTGATTTGGTGCTGATAGAATGAGACAACTTTATTTACTGTGCCTTTTTTTTTTGGAGAAATTAATAAATTTGACAATATCAGCTGTGAGTGAGGTGGGGAGGATCTCAGTTCCCCAACCAGGGATTGAACCCGGGGCCACGGCAATGAAAGCGTGGAGTCCTAAGCACTGGTCTGCCAGGGAAGTCCCAAGATGTACTTCTATCTTTCCAAAAACTTCTCTGTATCTCTACTTAGTCAGCCCCTCCCTACCTCCCAGCTCCTGGCAACCACTGATCTGTGTTCTGTAGCTAGTTTTCCAGAATGTCATATATTCGGTATGTAGCCTTTGAGTCGCATTATTGCGTCTATCAGGAGTTTATTCCTTTTTACTGCTGAATATATTCTATTATATGAATGTACCACTGTTAGTCTATTCACCAGTTGGACTTTTGGGTTGTTTCCAGTTTTCGTTGATTACGAATAAAGCCCTATGAACATTTTCATGCAGGTTTTTGTGTGAACACAAGTTTTCATTTCAGTTGGATGAATAGGAGAGGGATTGCTGTTCTAAAGTAAGCATTTGTTTAAGTTCGCGAGAAACTGCTGAACGGTTTTGTAAAGTGACTGTGAATTCATTTCTTTTTCATACTCAATGAAGACCTACCACGTGCCAGGAGCTGTACTGGGCAGAACTGAGTAGTTTGGCCGACCCAGATTATGGCTTGAAGATCTTAAAATATTTGCCATCTGGCGCTTTGCAGAAAACGTTTGATGACCCTGTCCTAGGGTGTGGTCCATAGGTGTTCACGGAGTCCTTCTCTGAGGTGAATAATCAACACCACAATTATGTTATAGAATTGGATTTTTCATTAGGAAATATAATAAAAACTTGCTCTTGAAAAGGGCAGAAATGTGTTTTTACTTGTTTCAATCACTGGGAAATACCTCGTTATTCAATGCTATGTATAAAATCTGCAAGTTTTCACTTTCTGCTGTCATTGAAAATTGAGCTGGGCATCTAAGAGAATGTGGATATTTCCCGAATCACTGCGTTTTCACACACTGCTGCAACTTCCAACATCACTGTTACCTACGGGGTTAGAGACCTGCCTTCCTCTCCACTGACCTTCTTATACTGCCTTCCTTGGTACATGAGGAAGAGGCTCATCTGGAATTTTCCTCCATCTCCATTTAATTGCTCTCTGGTCTTGAGCAAGTCATTTCATCCATTCATTCATTTATTTACTCATAACTATTTATTGGATGCCTACGTGGTAAAGCACTGCTGCCTCAATTTCTTCATTTGTAGAATGGAATATTACCAACTACCTTACAGGGTGAGTATAGGAATTAAGTGAAGCCACATTTGTTTGGGGCCCATAGTAGCTATTAAGGTGATGACGGTGATGATATCTGGTACCTACAACCCCCGATCTTGAAAAAGCATCCAGCCACCCCACCAAGCCTTTAATTGGAAAGCAGCCCTCTTCGCATCTCCTTTCAACATTACCAACATCTCCTCTAAGAGCTCCTATGAGGCAGAAATTCGGCTTCCAGAGCCTGCAATGAGAGAAGGGTTGGGGGGGGAGTCTGACCTTAAAATCTCTGGCTATTACAATTGCACGGCTCACATTGTCACCCTGAGAGGGAAGAAGGAACCTGCCCTTCTCTCAGCCTGCCCTAACTGACTGTGAAAGATCCAGTCCAGACTTCTGTTTGGATCACATCTCTTCATCCACGCACCGAAATGGGACGGGACAGACCTGGAGAGGCAGAGGCCTCCACTAGCCAATAAGCCATCATTTTATAAGGACATCACTCAAGCATTTGGATTCTGAAGCCAGACACACTCAAAACAGAGGCAAAGCCTATGACTGTCTCAGGGAAAACAAGTAGCTGTGGACAACGATGCTGATGTTAAAGCTGCCCTCCACGGGAGAACATCCAGAGCCTAAATGAAATGGGTTGTGTACCTTTTAACGGAGGGATAAATGATCAGGAATATGAGTTCTAAGGTGTCTGGTCTATGCATTTATGAAGTCCACCTGGTAAACATCGGGAACAGAAAGATGAGCGTCACTTTCTCAACCACTGGACCAATACGGCAATCTCAGAGACCCATGCATTGAATTCTCCACTCCTTCCAAATTCCCAGCAAAATTACCAAAAGGATACAATAATATGGGAAATCTGTGTAATAAGAAAAAGAAGAATTCTTGTTCTTAGCTGATGAGCATCCCTTGACTCACGTAAATTGTATGGTTTGGGAGGATGGATACCTTGATGAGCAGCTCAGCTGAGGTGCAGGGAATGAGGCCCGCCTACGTCGGGTGCTGAAGCAGGGAGGGCTGACTTCTGAACTACCACTCCAGGGTATAGAATTTGGAACAAGTGCCAACCTGCTTGAGATGCTATAGGATTTTTAGGCAAAGGCTGTTGGAAGGGAGTAATTCAAGCTGACCGGGCTACGGGGGAGGATGGCAGTGGGCAACCTCCATCCCGCTGCTGCCACAGGCTGGCACTGAAGACTGACAAAGCTCAGGAGCAGGGTTGCAGCCTGCGCTCCGTCCCTGCTCCCTCTGGGCATCCATAGCATGCAAGGGCACTACAGTCAGAGAAGGGGGTCGGCAGGGATGTGGCTGCCTCCCACTAACACGGATCCACAGCAACAAAGTCAGAAAAGACACCCTTACACATGAGCAAATAATGCCTTCCTTTCTCCTTCCCAAAGGCTGCCTCTGCTCTGACCCCAGGATATCACTCAGCTTGAGTAGCATTCGTGGGAGGGAAGGAGAGGAAGTTCTCAGCAAAGCAAACATTCAGAAAGAATGTGACCAACAGACATTTCCATACAAAGAAAAGCACTTGTTATAATCTGGCTAACCTAAAAATAAATCGAGATATAAAACTCAGTTATAAAAATACGAAAGAAATGGCGATGAGCCGTGACACCAACAAAAAATGGAGTATCTTCTCATAGTGGATATTTTCTATATGCAATGAAAGCTAAAGCATGGAAAGAGTGCCATGAGAGCCCAGAAGAACACGTGACAACTCTGCTTAGGGAGCTGAGATGCCATTTGATTTGGGTCTGGATAGATGCATGCACGCCGGTGACTTGCTGGGTAGCCAAGAGAGGAGAGCCTATTCCAGGCAGGTGGGAGGAAAATAGACTTTCAAGCACATCCTGGGTTCAGAATACACAGAAAACACCAGTATGAGGACTTCTGCTTAGACTGGAACTTGAACACAGTTTTACTGCTGCTTTCTCCAGAAAGCCCACACAAATGTCAGTAAAAAGATTTAAAAACAGACATAAACACACAAGGACAGAGATTGGGTGAAGAGACAAGAACAACAAAATTGTGGAAGTTTGATGACAGAAAATCAAGAGATCACTGACTTGGCAGAAGAGAAAGCTGAACCTTCCACTAAAAGTGGAGAATATTTAAACGTAACCTGAGTCGTGCCACAGCACCTCAGAAGATTTGGTTCTGTCTTGACTTTTCTCTCTTGTCTTAGCAGAGCACACCTTCCAGTTAATTCCGGTAAAGGGATGCATGGTTGGGACAGATGAGGTTGAAAGCTAAAGATGTAGCTAACATTTGGCATAAAAAGCAGTTCAACTTGGACCCCTGATCCACCCCATGCTGCCAGAGATGACACTCTTTCACCTTTGCAAAAGACTGAGGTTTTATTCCCTGGTGGTGTTGAACCAGATGATGACTGGATTCTGGGATTCCAGATTCATCTGAGGCTAGAGCTGTCATATTGATCGTGCAGATTAGATGAAAATCCATATGCCAAATGGTGAGTGTGATGTCTCCTCCACCAGCCACCTTTCCTATCTCAGGGCTAAGAATACTGTCATCCAGCCTTCTACAAACTCCAAGTAAGAAATAGGATTAATGTGCAGGAAACAGACTACTCTAAGAGGAAAGGCCTACAGGAAACTACGGTTGTGGGGAGCTGGTCCCCAATGAATTAACTTGACCAAATGACCCCACAGTGAAGGCCATCAGTCAACTAGTCAACCAGTCCTGTCCATGTACACGGAGCTTCTAATCTTCTTTCTAGTGTAATGCAAATGGACTTCTAAGTATCCCTAGATATTTGAACAATTCAACAGAGAAACCAAACCAACCAACTAACCAGCTAACCAAACAACCAACCAACGAAAAACCCAACTAGGAGTGAGAAATAGAAGGAATTATTTTTTAAAAAGCAAAAAATATATACAAAAGGCAAAATAAGAGAGAGAGAACATTTATGAAACAAAAAGAGAAGGCTACAAAATATGTGTTCAGAGAAAAATAAAGACATCTTGTAAATTAAAAATATTACAGAAGAAATTAAAAAGTCACAAGAAGGTTTAGGAAGATAAAGTAAAGATCATGTCTCAGAATAGAGAACAGGAAGAAAAAGAAATGGAAAAACAGAGAAGAATTAGTAAAAATTTACAGATCCTACTGTATAACACAGGGAACTATATTCAATATCCTGTGATAAACCTAATGGAAAAGAATATTAAAAAGAATGCATATACATGTATAACTGAGTCACTTTGCTGTACAGCAGAAATTAAAACATTATAAATAAACTATACTTAAATAAAATAAATTCTAAAAAAGTATAGAACCAGTCTGGGAGCCCAATATTAAGAAAAAATATGAGTTTCAGAGTAAAGAAAACTAAATACAGAGGAGAAGAATTTACCATAGAAATGACACAAGAAAGTTTCCTAAAACTGGATTCCAAGTTGATGGGGCCCACTAAGTATGCAGGATAAAAATGAAAAAAGGACAAATCACTTCGTTAGAAAATTTAATAGTACTGGGAAAAATTAAAGCCTTGAAATCAGGGGATGAGGTGAGTGAAATGTGTAGGTTATATTCAGAGAATCAGAAATTAGAATGGTATTGGACTCTCAAGAACAACACGAAAAATGGAATCATGCTCTCAAAACTCTACAGGAATATGGTGTCCACTCTAGAATCCCATACCCATCCAACAATTAAATATGAAGGTGGGGGAAAAACAGAACTACCCATCCCTTTTCAGGAATTAATTGGGAGGTGTGCTCTGTTAAAACAAGAGAGAGAAACCAAGACAGAGGAAGATGTGGGATACAGAAAACATGGGATCCAGAACAAGAAGAAGAGGAAGGGAGTCCCCAGGAGGGTGGTGAAAGCACCCCCTAGAGAAATGTCACCATGAAAAGATGAAGCCAATAAAATCCCTGATGAATGCATTGAGAGGAGATTGGCACTTCTGTTAGAGAGTTCTAGAATGAATTAATGGCAGGCATTATTAAAAACTGAACACATGAGATAAAGAGACCATTCCAGAGATTTCAAATAGTTGTAAAAGAAAGAAAATACAGTCATACAAGACTTAGCTCTGAATAGTATATACATGGGCATAATGTGTACACAGAATATTTGCTCTAACTAAACATTATGGCACCACCTCATTGGGAAGTGCGTGGAGAGAAAGCATATGTTGAAGTGGAGGGTGTAGAAGAGATCTAAATCCTCATTATCTTCCATAGGAAGAATTCCATGGACAGTGTCTAAAACTGGAACATCAAGAAACAGTACGAGAGATGCATTGCTTAGAACACAGATATAAGAGCCAGAAGGAAGAGCTCACACCATTGAAAGATCTTTCCCCTGGGAAGCAGAAATCTGGAGTAAAGAGGGGAAAGCCATTCTATTTATTTTATGTTTTTGTACATTAAGCCTCGTGGTGCTATTTGACTGTTGAACTAGGCACAAATTGTAACTTTGATGAAAACAAAAATTAAATTTATTTATTTTAACTTTATTGAGGTCTAATTGATATATCAAATGCTGCACACATGTCATGTACACGTCTTGATGAATTGGGACATATGCAGTAAGTTTGGTATGGCTAAACTTAAGGTTGAGGTTAGTGGAGCAGTGAGGTTCTAGAAACAAATGAATGGTTTATTGTTGACTTTGGAAATCTGCTTCGATTCTATTTCTGGGCTACCATAATTTCTTTTCTTTTTTTTTAAAGATTTAATTATATTTATTTTTGGCTGCATTGGGTCTTTGTTGCTGCGCATGGGCTTTCTCTAGTTGTGGTGAATGGGGGCTACTCTTTCTGGTGGTATGTGGGCTTCTCCTTGCGATGGCTTCTCTTGTTGTGGAGCACGGGCTTTAGGCATGCAGGCTTCAGTAGTTGTGGCACGTGGGCTTCAGGAGTTGTGGCTTGCGGGCTCAGTAGTTGTGGCTCGCGGGCTCTAGAGCGTGGCCTCAGTTCTTGTGGTTCATGGGCTTAGCTGCGCTGAGGCATATGGGATCTTCCCGGACCAGGGGTCGAACCCGTGTCCCCTGCATTGGCAGGTGGATTCTCATCCACTGCGCCCTCAGGGAAGTCCCTGGACTACCATAATTTCTTTGAGATTCCAGATAACAAAGTGAAACAGGGTTGAACGGTTGAAATGGATAAAAAGTAGCACACATAGGTGGCCAACTCAGGGTGCATTCAATAATAGTGAACCTTCTGCTTTAGTTAATTATAGAAGAAACCCAGGACCACTGTTGGAAAAAATTCAAATACTACAAAACAAAAGTGAATGTCCTCCTGCCCTGGATACACACTGTCCTCCCCAGGTATCTCATAGTTAACAATTTGTTATCTTATCATTTTTCTCCTTCTTTCTTCCTTCTTTTTTTCCTTCCTTCCACCCTCCCTCCCTCCCTTCCTCCCTTCCTTCCTTCCTTTTTTCCAATCAGATGCCATTATTTAGAATGCACAGATACTGTACTCCTGATTATCCTATTACACTAAGTAAGATGTGGAAATATTACAAAGGTGTGAAAATGAGAAGAGTGAGATGAAGAGGTGTTTATAAAGCTAGCTCTGCCATGAACTATCCCAAACCACACTGACCCATTCTTCCCAGAGCAGGACTAGGGACCAAGGACCAGGCTGGGCTTGTTTCATATACCAAAACTCGGATTCTGTGTCAGTGGCAGAGAGGAAATGGCACAGACTCTCCTCCTCGTTCCTGGGGCTGGCACTCAAAGCGCGAGAACCGTTTCCATGGGGACCGGGACACTAGAGACGTTCTCTGGAATTACTCCTTGGGGCTCAGCGACAAACAGAAACATTTGCAGGCAGATGCCTAAATATAGCTGCATTCAGGGCGATTCATCAAGCCCAGGACTTGGCTGGAATGTGGCTTTGGAACAAATGCACTGAGTGTGACCCCATGATGTTTTCAATATTTTACAGTGTTTACATTACCGTCAGAGGAAGTATCTCATGAAAATGTAGAAATGTGAGGGACACTTGGTTTTGTCGTCCTGGATGAGTCACCATCAGAGTACTGCCTGGGGATGGCAGGACTCAAATAAGAGATGCTTTCTTGGTCAGAAAGACCCCTCACTACATAGATATTCTTTAAGAGGACCCAACGGGAAAATGTTCTCTCCCGATTGAGAGACAGACTATTGCCTGTGATTAGAAAAAAATATATAGGCATGCCCCCTACTTCCTCCTCCAGGATTCCTGGGGCTGAAAATTCTTATCTACATTACTACACAGAATATTCTGCACTGTCCCAGCTCCAAAGTTGTGCCTGCAAATTTGCATTCCATCACAACACTGTCAATTCACAGCACAGCCAGGTCCCTGCTGTCTACAAGGATGCACCTTCCTAAATCTATTCATTCAATAACTCACTGTGCCACTACTGAGTTCCAAGCAGAAGGCAGACAGATGCAGAAGAAAATGACAACAAAGGTTGCAAGGAGCTTCCATGCCAGTGGGGAGACAGGTGACAAACAATCAGCCCATCAATAGGCAATTTCAGATGGCAATAAATATCACAGACGAAATAAAACAAGGCAAGACCAGAATGAGAGGACGATGTGGGGGAGACATCAGCCGGGAGGTCAGAGGAGGCCCTTTGGAAGATTTGCCCTTGGAAGTGAGATCTGAGGGAGCAAGCAGACCAAGGGGAAGAGCTTTTCAGGTAGAGGGGACTACAAGTACAAAGGCTCAGAATCTCAACCATGCTCAGTAACTTAATGCTGAGGGATCCTTCCCTCAGAAGAGTGAGAGATGAGGTCAGAGAGACAGGTGGGGATCAGGTCATCTAGGGCCTCACAGGCTGTGCTAAGAAGTTGGATGATATTCCTCAGAAGGAAGGTAAGCTATTGCCTTCTGTCACCACAGCCAATAGTCTGTCCAAGTATCCGCATAAGAGGTTTTCCGTAAGCACTGTGTTTTAATGTCTACACATTGTGCCTCTTGTAAGAGAATAGAATTCTCTCTTCTTTTTGGCTGCCAGGAAGCTCATCTTAAGCTCTTTAGCTATTTCTGTTCCATTGCACACTAAGGTTTTTTGAAATCCATCTTGGAATGAGAGTCATAGATGGTTAAGCACAAGTCTGATTCTCCTCCACACATGACTGACATCTTCCTCCTGCGACAATAATTCTAAAAAGCATTTGTCTTCAGAGTTCATAGAGATTGGCTGCACTGTGACGTTCATGGGCCCTGGGCATCTTTGCCTTTGTGGGTCCCCTTCTTTATTAAAAATAATGTTAAAAATGGCATTTAATGACTGTATTGGTATAAAGACAAATATATTAGTATCCTATATTAAAACATTTACTTTGACCTACAAGTTCATTTTTTTCCCATCTGATTAAGAAATTCAAACCTTTTTTGTGCACTCTACTGTGTCTATTGGATAAGTTGGCCTTCAACAGAGGTGAGGTTAGTTAAGAAAGTGGGGCAGAGACTGAAAATCACCCTCTGGCTTAGAAACTCGCCACTCTCCGAGGTGAGAAGCTGTTTTTTGAGTTTGCAAAGAGGGCATTTGCTGTGTTGGGTGGGGTGGAAATGTGGAGGGAGCACCTGTGTGAGGGTCAAGGGGGCCCAGGCTAGTCTTACCTCCTCCACCAAGCCCTGGATTGGTTGGAAGTTACTGGCCCATGGAGGACTTCAGACAAGTCCAATCTATCGAATGTGTGTCCTGGGGAGGCTGGGGAGATGGGGAATGGGTCAGTTAGCACTGGCCAGTGTCTCTAAGGAGCAAATCTCAACTCCTTGCAGGGGGTGTTCTTTAGGGCTCCCCTTCCCACCATCATGAAAGGTTTATCAAAATAACAACTTAATTTTTTTTCATGATTTTTTTTTTTTTACCAACCAAAACAGCTATTGTGTAAAAATCTATAATATTTACATATAATGAAAGAATCCTCATATTTGGAAAGGTTGAAAAATCTATTTCAAGGTATTGCATGTTATTATTTAATTACGACCTTTTGAAACATAATAAGGCCATGGGAAGGTGCTTTGGGAAGGGGCCACCTTCTCCTTCAACAGATCAAGCTTCCTAAACCATTAAGGGTGGGTAGAGTTGCCGGATTTAGCAAGTAAAAATACAGGACACCCAGTTAAATTTGAGTTTTCGATAAACGATGAACAATTTTTTAGAGTATGCCTCATGCAATATTTGCAATATCTGGCAACCTTCTTTGGGTCCAAAGGGGATTTGTGAGTGAAGGTCAAAAGGATCTGATCATGGATGTGGAAGGGTTGAGTCTCAGGGTACCTACACAGAACAAGTTTAATGAAAGAAGATAAGAGTTAGATGAGCTAATATTTGTAACGCCAACTTTTGAATAACATCAACCTATAGTTAAGTCAATGATATCTAAACTTATCACACCCAGGGGACCTTGTTCAATTTTTCTCTGTTGATAGCCCATGACTATCTGAATGTCAGCCCTTTAATTGGCACCCAACTCTATGACTTCATCAACATCTTATCAGAGTTTCTGATTGGCATGAGTCAACTGCTGATGATAAAGCCATTATTGACAGGGTCCCCTTAAATTGGTGTGAGCCCAGCCAGAAACAGATTGAGGCAGCTTGTGTAGACTCACTGTGGGTATATAGACAGTCCCCACTGGGACATTCTCAAACACTGAAGCTAGCTCTAGGACTTTGAGAGACCCCACTGAGGATTCCACTTTCGTACTAGTGATTGGGGTCATTAATGACATAGAGCATTTAATATACTATAAATTAGATTACCCAACAACCACGTGTTGGAATTATTTCCTTCCTACCTTTGAGTGACAAATTAATAAAGCCAAGCTTGCTTTCTTGTGGCTCAACAGAATTGACCAATTCTCTGTCCCCGCTTTGGGACGCCCCGTCAAAGCAGACGTGATGTGCTCAGGTACATGAGCAAGGGGACAGACTGGCACTTAGACAAACGTGCGGGCAGAGTCAGAAACTCTCTTAATTAAATAACAATTATAACCAAGAAATAAGAATTAATTAGATAGAGAAAAATCTAGTGTCAGCATAAATAGCTTTAAACTGCAAAATAATCTTACTCCCAATTTAATTGCTTATGTAATTAGAGTTAATTGCAGAGTAGAGGTTTGGTTAACATAATAAAATGTTCTTCTTTTTTTTTTTTTTTTTTTTTTTAAATAGTGATTAGGTAGTTAGCCAGAGCAGTTAAAGTAGTTTAGATTTTAGGGGATGCTGAAAGGCCATGCTGTAGTGATTTGGCATGTGGGGTCTGGCAGCAGGCAGACCTCACTAGTTGGGTGATCTGGGGCAAGTCCTTGCATCCCTGAGTCCTGCTCTTCTCAGGAGCAAAAACTGAAGTGAAATCACTCTCTTCGGCAAAGGATTTTTTTCCTGGGAGTTAAATGAGGCCTGATGGGCAAAGTGCCTACTTGGTGCCTGGTGCATCGGAGGGAGTCTGTAAACGGTGGCTATGACAAAGGTCCCTTCTGCTAAAGTTCTGCCCTCACACTTCACGCTTCCCTGTCTAACTTCCCCACCACGGTGGAGACCAGCAATACGGATGGATGGCTGAAACCATGTTGGCACTGTGAATTGTCCTTTGCCATCTCCTTTTCTTTGCACACTTCTTCCTCTGGGTAAATAAGCCATCTGTTGGTGGCTGTTTTTGTCATTGTTATGTTTGGTGAACTTCTCCATTCATTAGGAACCTTTCTGTTGTCACATTTCATTGGACTTTCTCAGGAGATGGGGTGCCAACCACAGAACCAGGTAGGGACATCAAGCAGAAGAATTTCCTGCAGAGCTAAAGAGCTGAAAGAGGAAGCTGAGAATTCGCCATCACCTGAGGTCCAAACCGAGGGGCACCAGCTGGCAGGGGGCTATGGAAGGCCTTCAGTATCCACTGGGTCAGCCAGCTAACTGTTGGTGGGCGTCATAATTATTCCCCTCTAAAAGCACAGGAGGCACACTCCACATCTTCCTGACCTCTTCCTCACTCCTCCCCTGATTAGTGACTTTGGGATGTCAACCAATGTCTTGAAGTCAAAGGCCACCAGGAATACACCTGTAGTTAAACAACTGGGGTTGGTTACTCGTGAAGCAAGGGAGAGTGTATACCATGGGGATACGTGGGGCATCTCAGTAAGCGGATGTTATAAAGGACTTATTAAAGGATTTGGGCTTGTGTTAGGTGATTTGGGGGAGAGTTTAGGAAACGGGGTTTTACTCTGAATTGGATACTTCATGGAAGTGAGGGTAATTCTGTGATTGGGCGTCTCCATAAATCTTATCCCTAGGGAAGGCAGACCAGAGCGAGGCTGATGCTGTCATTGGTAAAGAAGTAGCAGCCGCTCATGTTAGCAAGGAGAGAGGGATGTTCGGGATTTTGTGGTTTGGACAATGTTCACGTAATTGTCCTTGTTCAGACATGATTACAGAGGGGTCTTGTTTTTGTTTTGATAGTTATCGTGGTCACAGAGTGGCCTTGTCTGATGGTGATGTTCTGAGAAATTGTTTTCACATTGGACAGGAGAACACCAAGGCCCAGCTATGAGTACGTGGCCAGATACCAGATGCCAGAGGCTTCTCTTGCCCAGGGAGAAAAAACCGACCAAGTTCTGGGTTCTATATTTGAAGCTACCTGCCATCCCCAGAGAGAATCCATTCTAATTTACTCTCCAATATGTGATGAGCTTTAACAGCAAGACTAAGGCCAACATTTTGGGTGGTTAAGTTTCGATTCAGAAGCAACGTTTTAGGAAACCTCTGGTGACCACATATCTAAAACCTTGTTTTTCAATCAGCTTTATCAGTAACAAAGCAGATAAATGTCTATCTCTTCCACCCATGACTCATTTCTCAATTGGTTCCAAACTCCAGAAGAAAGAGAAAAGTGTTATATATTGATTCCCTCCAAAAACTCAACTGTGACCACCACAGATCCCTGATGGTAGCGTGTTGCCCAAAAGGCAAGGACCATCTTGGAAACTTCCATTGGCTAGAGGACCAGGTAACTTTGGTGCAGCCCACTGTTGCTCAAAGTGTGTGTGACCTCTGGACCAGAGCGTCAGTGTCTCCTGGGGACTCTTTAGAAAAGCAAATTTTCTGACTCCACCCCAGACCTGCTGAATCAGAAATTCTGGGGTGGAGCTCAGCAGTCTGCACTAAGCAAACCCTCCAAGTGATGCTTATGCATGCTCAAGTTTGACAACAGCTGGTAGACAGGAAAGAGCATGGCATTGAGGGCCAGAAAACAGTCCCCAGCCCCGCCTCTGCCATTATTAGCTGTGTGACCTTCCTTCAGAGAAGCCTCCATATTTTCACCTATAAGATGGAGATAATCCCTAACTCCCAGGCTTCTGATGAAGGTGAGAATGGAAAAGTCAGGGGAAAGTCCTGTTCAGGAGCTATAGTAATGTAAATATCACCAGCATTTTGCTTTGATCCTGTGTGGCTCAGTCAGTCTCACTCTGGTTATAAGAATGTACCAAAAGTGCTTTTTTTTTTAAATCAACAATCAGAGCAATTGACAGAAAGAACTTAGCACTCTTGTTCCTCAGTAAGATTCTCAACTCATCCCTCCAACGTGTGTCTTTTGAAAATGGGCACAAAAGTTCATTTAGTCCACAGAACAGTGCATTTGGCTTTGTCTAGTGAGTGCAGTGCCGCTGGACAGGGTCTGGGGGAAAGCAGAGGCCATCAAGGTGGGTGGGGTCAGATTGCCAAGAGCCTTGCCCACTATTCCCAATAGCATGGGCTTTACCCTGATGAAACTTAGGCAGGCAGGGCAGTCAATACCTGGCTCTGGGCACTGTTCAGTATACAATAACAGAGCACTATCTGGTGTGGAGGTTTCATTTTGTTTTGTTTTAATTGTGGTAAAATATATGTCAACATAAAACTTACTATCTTTATTTTTAAGTGTACGTCTCACTAACATTATTGTCCACTCAGTCTCCAGAGAAATTAGAACATTTGTACACTGCTGATGAACATGTAACTAAAGCTCTATACTCATTAAATAATAACTCTCCATTCCCCCCTCATCCAGCCCCTGGCAACCACTATTCTACTTTCTGTCTCTATGGTTTTGACTATTTTAAAGTGGGATCCACATAAGTAGAATCATAGTGTTTGCCTTTTATTATTGGCTTATTTCACTCAGTATAATGTTCTCAAGGTTCATCCATGTTGAAGCATATGACAGGATTTCATATGCTGAAATATGGAAGGCTGAATATTATTCCATTGAATGAACAACCCACATTTTGTTTACCCATTCGTCCATCAATAGACCCTTAGGTTGTTTCCACCTTTTGGCTGTTGTGAATAATGCTGCTGTGAACATGGGTATATAAATATCTCTTTGAGCCTCTTCTTTCAATTCTTTTGGATATATATCCAGAAGTAGAATTGCAGGTTCACAGGGTAATTCTGTTTTTAATTGTTTGAGGGGCCACCATACTGTTTTCATAACACCAGCACCATTTTACATTCCCATTAATGGTGCACAAGTATTCCAATTTCTCCACATTCTAGCGTGGGAGTTTTTGAGTGCCCCGAAGGCCTACAGGACAGGGAGAAGAGACTGCAAGGGAATATCGATGAGTAATGTCTCAACTAAGTCAAGTGTCTAAACTTTTCCTCCTAAGGAGTGAACAGATGAACTGGAATGGGAGCTCTTTGAAGGAAGGATCATATTTTATTTATCTTTGTATTCCCAGGACAGAGCCCAGCTCGTGGCTCTCGATAAATGTTGAATGATTAAATTGAATGAGAAAAACGATTTGTGCATTAGGTAGTGGAGGAAAGTGTGGTCCATTTTCTCAGCCTACTTTGGAAGAGATATTATTCTACAGGACAGTCAGCATTCAAGGAGGGGTCCCACCACTAAGTTCTGTGGGGCTCATCCTCGTAACCAGCAGAGGGCCAAGCAAATTGCAGCTGTCCACAGATGTTGGTAGAATGAACGCATCCACATGGTAACCCCTTTTAAATGAGGGGCTTCTGTGAATCTCACCGCAAACACAGATATATCTGGGCTTCCCTGCTGGCGGAGTGGTTGAGAATCCGCCTGCCAATGCAGGGGACACCGGTTCGAGCCCTGGTCTGGGAAGATCCCACATGCCGCGGAGCAGCTGGGCCCGTGAGCCGCAACTAGTGAGCCCGCGCGTCTGGAGCCCGTGCCCCGCAACAAGAGAGGCCGCGATGGTGAAGAGGCCCGCGCACCGCGATGGAGAGCGGCCCCCGCTCGCCGCAACTAGAGGAAGCCCTGGCACAGAAACGAAGACCCAACACAGCCAAAAATAAATATAAACATAAATAAATAAATATTCAACAGACACATCTGTCCCAATCCTGGCACGGCAAACAGGGAAAAAGCCAGGGATGCCTACTCCTCTGCATCCTTCCCACTACCCTCCTGCCCTGGAGATCTCTCCCTAGATTTGAAGAAAGGCTCCAAGCATTCAAAGAAGGTCTGCTCTCAATTATTCTGAGTTTTCCTATTTGACCCCTCCTTTGTAGCTTTCATGAGCTTTGGTGCCTTATGACAAGAAGCCTATTGATTGGGTTGAAGACAGGAAGGAAAGCACTGGAATGGTTGGGAGGGTCCAGCACTCACACTATTTGTGAATGTGCACGTCTACCCCCTTGTTAACTTATCCCCCACCAAATCTGCCTGAGCCCCTGTAATAGAAGATTGTCACGGGTCCCACCATGCTTCATCTAAAGCAGATGCAATTAATGATTTCTCCTGGGACACAGCTCCATTGCGGAGCTTCCATCTCCACCCGCTTCATACACCCCTCCTTTCCCACAGGAAGGGAACAGGGTTAAGTGCTGGGGAGTATTTCCCTCAGCATGGTCACTCCAAAGGATAGCCTTGGCTGGGCTCAAGGCTTGCGCCTTTTGCGGCCCCTCCCCATCCCCCAGTTCTGTCCATCACGCAGAACAAGTTTCTTACCTACCTTTCTCCCTCAAAGCTGTTATGTCAGAATTCTGTGGTTATTTCTCTTTGGTATATTTCCCATAAAACCCAGTTAGGCAAGAGAAGGTCTGTCGTTGACTGAATTGTTTCATCTTAGTTATGGAGGCAAATAAATTTATAGGTTGAAGCCCTAACCCCCCAGTGTGGCCATATTTCTAGTAAAGAAGTGTTAAGGGTAAATGAGGTCGTAAGAGTAGAGCCCTATACGTATATCCCCATATCTCCTCCCTCTTGGGGATATACGTATAGGTATAGCTGATTCACTTTGTTATAAAGCAGAAAATAACACACCATTGTAAAGCAATTACACCCCAATAAAGATGTTAAAAAAAAAAAGAGTAGAGCCCTGATCTGATAGGATTAGTGTCCTTATAAGAAAAGACACCAGAGGATTCATGTGTTCTCTTCTCCCTCTCTCTCTCTCTGCCATGTGAGTACACAGAGAGAAGACAGCATCTACAATCCAGGAACGGAGGCTTCACCAGGAACTAAATTGGCCAGCACCTTGATCTTGGGCTTCCAGCCTCCAGAACTGTGAGAAATAAAATTCTGTTGTTTAAGGCACCCAGTCTGTGATATTTTGTTATGGCAGCCTGAGCAAAGCAGTATACTCTGCTTCACAAAAGAAGGGGAGCGGCCTCCAGGCTAGCACCTTCACAAGGTCCTGTCCTCCCCAGCCCACCCCGTCCAGGTCATCATAGCTGCAACCACACTCCCCATTCTTGTCTGCCATCAAGGAGTCACACCTCCTGTCTGAGACCAGTGCCAGTCTGTATAGGAATTTGTATAATTTAGAAAAGGGCAGCCCTTCTAGTCAGACACAGCCTCCCCCAACCTCGCCTCATGGACATATTTGAAAGAGAAAGATGCTTTGCTGTAGACAGAACTCTGTGCTAGGACACACAGCTTGGAGAATAGGAAATGGCCTGGACTTTAATCCTGTCACTTCCTTGGTCAGTGCCTAAAGTCCCCAACCTTTTTGGCACCAGGGACCGGTTTCGTGGAAGACAACTTTTCCGCAGACCAGGGGTGGGTCATGGTTTCAGGATGGTTCAAGTGCATTACATTTATTGTGCACTTTATTTCTATTATTATTACATTGCAATATGTAATGAAATAACTATACAACTCACCATAATGCAGAATCAGTGGGAGCCCTGAGCTTGTTTTCACTTGCCACTCACTGATAGGGTTTTGATGTGAGTCTGCAAGCAATTGATTTCTTATGGTCTCTGTGCAGTCAAACCTCTCTGCTAATGATAATCTGTATTTGCAGACGCTCCCCAGTGCTAGCATCACCGCCTCGGCTCCCCCTCAGATCATCAGGCATTAGATTCTCATAAGAAGCATGCAACCTAGATCCCTCTCATGCACAGTTCACAGTAGGGTTTGCGCTCCTATGAGATTCTAATGCCGCCACTGATCTGACAGGAGACGGAGCTCAGGTGGTAATGTGAGCGATGGGGAACAGCTGTAAATACAGATGAGTCTTCGCTCACTCTCCCGCAGCTTACCTCCTGGTGTTCGGCCTTGTTCCTAACAGGCCATGGACAGGTACCGGTCTGTGACCTGCAAGCTGGGGCCCCCTGGCCTAAAGGATACGTTTGTACGTGGGAGCCTGAGTCTAATTACACCTACCTTCTTTTTTTTTAATTTTTATTTTATATTGGGGCATAGCAGATTTACAACGTGGTGCTAGTTTCAGGCGTACAGCAAAGAGATTCATTTATACATATATATGTATCTATTCTTTTTCAAATTCTTTTCCCATTTAGGCTATTGCAGAATATTGAGCAGAGTTCCCTGTGCTATACGGTAGGTCCTTGTTGGTTATCTATTTTAAATATAGTAGTGTGTACAGGTCAATCCCAAACTCCCAATCTATCCCTCCCCACTCCTACCTTCTGTGGGTCATTGTTTCAGCAGCTATCAGTGTCTTTCTCCTGTTCTTCCCGATACATTTTTGTAGTATTTAGTCCGTGTACATTTAATGTGATTATTGATATGCTTGGGTTTAAGTCCACCATCTTGTTGTTTGTTTTCTATTGTTCCTCTATTCCAACATTCATGCTTTTGGGGGGATTAATTAATATTTTTAAAAGTTTACGTTATTTCCTGTTGTCCATACCACTTTGCAATATGTTTTTCATGGGTGCTCCATGAATTATAATATGAATCTTTAACTTCTCACAGCATAATTAAAATTAACATACCATTTCAATAAAATGTAAGAATCTTCAAATGTATAATTGCATTTACTGTCCCCATCCCTGGGGCAGTATGCTGTTGTACATTTTTTCCTCATACATTGTAAACCCTACAATAACATTAATATTATTATTTTTTCCTTAAACTGTTAATTGTCTTTTAAAGAAATTAAGAGAAGGAAAAGAGCTAGTGTTTTAGACTCACCCATATATTTACCACTTCTGATGTTCTTCATTCCTTTCTGAGATTTTAGTTTCCATCTCGTGTCAGTTCCCTTCATTCTGGAAAGCTTCCTTTAGTATCTCCTATAGTGAAGTTCTGCTGGAGACAAATTCTTTTAGAGTTTGCTTATTTTAAAACGTCCTTATTTTACCTTTGTTTTGAAGGATATTTTAATTGGATATAGTATTCTGGGTTAACTTATTTTTTTCTTTCAGTGTTTTAAAGATGCTATCCAGTTGTCCTCTGTTGCTTCTGATAGAAGTCAGTCATTATCCATTTGCTGTTCTCCTATTTCTAATGTGTCTTTTCCCCTCTGGGTGCTTTTTAAAAATTTCTCTCTCTTTTGTTCTTAGCAGTTTGATATTATGTGTGTAGGTGTGCTTTTTTCTGTTTTTATATGTCTTCAGTTTTACTGAGATTTTTGGATCTTTAGGTTCATGTTTTCACCAAATGTGGGAATTGGTATATTGGGAATCTTCTTGGAGTATTTCTTCTGCCCACCGTCTCTTTCTCCTGTCCTCTGTGGCTCCAATTACACTCATGTCAGACCAATTGATATGGCCCTATAAGTCACTGAGTCTTTGTTTAAGTCAGTTAACAACAACAAAAATGTTTTAATCATTTTACTCTCATCCTTGTCTGTTAATTGCAAAAGAAAGGACATGTGTCATTTCTACTCATTTCTGTTGAGCCAAGACAAGTGACATGGCCAATGACCAACTCCAGGGGATAGGGAGGTATAATCCTATCTTGTGCCCCAAAGATGGAAAATCAGTGTCTCTTTGTATTGACTGGTTTTTCTTCTTGACTATGAGTCACATTTTCCTGCCCCTTTGCATATCCAACAAGTTCTTACTGTTTTCTGGACGTTGTAGTTGATACATCATAGGGAGACTGGATGATGTTTTTCATTTCTAAGGAATGTGGGCTTTGCTTTGGCATGCAGTGAAAGTACTAGCAGATCCCAATGGTTCTATCAAGCTTGACTTTATTCTTCAGCTTTGTCTATAGTCCTATGCTGTGGCCCTTACATTAGGACATTATAAGACATGTCCCTTCTGAGCATCCCCATTGAATGTGTGGGGTAATCATGAGACCTTGTGGAATCTTGCCTATCTGTGAGCAGTCTAGTCCTTGGCCAGGAGAACTCTAATGCAAATTTTGGGGTCTTCCCTCTGCCCATCTCCCTCACCTCTGGTACCCTGGCCAGCAAATTCCAGTCACTTCAGTAGCATGAAACTCTGATCTTTACCACCTCAGTTCAGTGAGGTTGTCTTGCTCTTCTGGTCCCATCACGATGCACAGTGACCCAGAAAGTGATCCCAGGCAAAAAGCCCAGGCAAACATGGGGACTTAGCATGCGTGCATGTTTCCTTTTCTCAAGGATCCCAGTCTTGGGTTTCCTGTTGTAAGGTCTGAAACAGTCGCTTCATGTGTTTTGTACAACTTTATGTCTGTTAGTAGCAGGAAGTATCTGTTACTCTGTCATGGCCACAAACGGAAGTTTCCTCCTTCCACTTCTTGATGTCATATCCAATAAGTCACTAAATCTGTAAGTTTGTAGTGCTGTTTACCAATATTTCTGGTTTTCCACCTTTAGGGAACAAGGCAGGATTATACCTCCTGATCCCCTTGAGTTGGTCATTGGCCATGTCACTCGTCTTGGTTAAACAAAAGTGAGTATGAATGACATGTGTCCTTTCTGGATGGAAGCTTTTAAAAGTCAGTGTGCATTTCACTATATTGCTATCCCTGCTACATGATTGGTTATATGACAGAAGGTGGAAAGTCTATTAGCCTCTAAATGAATATTTCACTACCATATGATACAACAATATCACTTCTGGGTATTTATCCAAAGAAAATGAAAACATTAATTTGAAAAGATATATGTTATCTCTATGTTCACTGCAGCACTCTGTACAATATCCAAGATATAAAAGCAACCTAAGTGTCTATAAGTGTCTGTTGATACATGGATAAAGATATATATATATGACACGTATATATGTATGTATATGTGAATGAATAATATTCAGCCATAAGAGAGAATGAAATCTTGCCATTTGCAATAACATGGATGGATCTGGAGGGTATTATGCTAAGTGAAATAAGTCAGACAGAGAAAAATAAATGCTGTGTGATTTCACTTATATGTGGAATCTAAAAAACAAATGAACAAACAAAACAAAAGATAAACAGACTCACAGATAAAGAGAACAAACTGGTGGTTGCCAGAGGGCAGGAAGGTTGGGGGATAGATGAAATAGGTGAAGGGGATTAAGAGGTACAAACTTCCAACTATAAAATAAATAAGTCATGGGGATGTAACCTACATATAGGGAACATAGTCATTGAGGTTGTAACAACTTTGTATGATGATGGATGGTAACTGGTCTTATTACGGTGATCATTTTATAACGTGTAAAAGTATTTAATCACTATGTTGTACATCTGAAACTAATATAGTATTGTATGTTAATTATAACTCAATAAAAAAACAAATGAATATGATGCAGAACAGAATCCCCTAAACACCTGAGATGGACTGCAGTGTGAGAATTTTTTTAAAGCTACTGGGATTTGGAGGATTGCTTGTCACTACAACAAAACCTAGACTATTCTAACTAATAAAACAATTCCGTCATCTCTACTTCTCAAATTTCTATCAACACATTTCTTCCTCTTCATCCCCATTTAACCCTCTTCATCTCCCACCTAGACCTCCTCCAATGTCTCCACCTCCTTCCCATTTTTATAAGGGCCATCAGTGACTGTTCTTAAACAAAATCTTGTTATATTATCCCTGCCTAGTTACAAATCCAGGATGTCTCCCCACTGCCCTAAAAACATTTTGCCCTGGCATTGAAGACTCATCACTAACTGGCCTCAGTACCATTTCAGCCTCAGGTCCAGCAAACCAACCTATCCTCTGCCTCAATCACGTGGAATAATTGTCTCTTCCTTAAACACGGATGCCCTTTCACCTCACTGTGCTTTGGTGCCTGTTGTTCCTATTGCCAGAAATGCTGTTCCCTCTAGTTTTCTTCTTGGCAAATTTCTCTCTCAAGATCCAGTTCAGATATCATCTACATTGTGACGTTCTCCCTCTCCCTCAGCTTATGAAATTAGTCAGTCAATCTGCTCCCTTATTGTCTTCATGTTTTATGATATCAGAGATTTTTACTGGTTGCACTGGCTGAACCTAGTCCTCTTCTGTATTACATTTGGTCTGCACACTGATTGTTAAAAAATGGAATTACCTGGCAAAATGTCAGTATTAGAAACTGTCACACACACACAAAACTACATTTGGGTTGCTTTTTAAAAATCAGAGGCTCTGGACATCCTGGGCTGTTTTACTGCATGGCAACAATCAGGTAGAGCCGAGTTCCTGGTTTCCCCTTTCAGATGGGGCACATGCAGTCTGATTCGCAGGTCATCCCACTTGGTTCATTTCATATGCTTGCACGAGCCTGCCCAGTCCCTCTGGGAGCTGGGTTAGCAACTTCTGAAATATGGTGACCTGTTTACGTGTCTGTCTTCAACTTCACAAGATTGTTAACTCCTGGAAGGTGGAATTGTGTTTTATTCATGCCTGTAACCCTTCTGGATCTAGTATAGTAAGCGGTACTTAGTAGGCGCGTGCACACACCCACATGCGCGTGCACACACACACAAAACACACATAAAATTTACCAGAAGCAAGGGTAATCATTGTCCTCACAGACTACATTTTCCAAAAATGGGGCCCTTCCAGTCATCTTGAATATGTCAATGTAACTGTTATTAATCCTATCATGAAAGAATATTCATTTCATGAATAGAAGAATAGAGGTAGAGGAAGCAATGTAAAAACCAAACATTTAGGAAACATTTAGAGGATGCTCCAAGAGTATTGTCTTTTATTTATTTTTTTTTTTTTTGGCACTATTTATCCAGCGCCGAATGTTGCAATGATCCAGGCTCTTAGGTACATCCTAATGGCAGAATGTACCCATATCACTCTTCAAGTCTGTCTCTCTCTCCTTCTCTCTGTTTATCTTTCATATCCACATAGCTGCCTACTAACCCGTGTGTGTCCATGGACATATATAACTGACCTTCTCAAGTTCCCCAAATCAGCATTTGCCTGACTTTGTGTAACATCTAAGGTTATTCACACAGTGGAGAAGGAAGCTGAAAGACAGTTTATGAGTCAAGTGAGTTTTTCACCTTTTTCTGGCACAAAAAAAGAAAAAAACCTAAAAACAACATTCACATGCCTAAACACAAAGTCTATACTCTGTGGGGAGGTCTTTTGGGATATCAGGCACTTGGGTGACAGAATCCAATGCACCGACTTGCCTGCCATGCTATTAATGTGGGTACTGCTTGGTTGTTACTAAAGTTCACTTTAAGTAACACCCAAATTTTTTTAATTACTCACTTTTGCATGTCTGGATTTGAAGTCATGGAGAAAAAGGAGACAGCAGCAGTTGTCGTTGTTGTTGTTGTTTTTGGTTGGTTGGGTTTTTTTTGTTTTTTTTTTTTTAATCTCAGAATGTATTTTTATCTTTCTTCTGGAGCCATTTCCTCCCGGGTGTTGTGTGAAGTGTTACATAATGAAATGATCATAAGATGGCATTTTCCCCTCCTCAGGCTTCAGGGGATAAAAGACTTCACAAACGAGACAGATTAAGTGCACCTTTAATGGTCAAAATGATATTTCAAATAAGCGAAGGCTCCTAAAAGAGAACAAATAATAAAGGCTTGCAGGTCTCAGAGGCATGTTTTGTTTCATTTTGTTTAATTGTGTTAAAAAACATATAAACATAAAATTTACCACCTTAGCCATTTTAAAGTATACAGTTCCATGATATTAAGTTCCTTCACATTGTTGTACAACCATCACCACCACCATCCATCTCCAGAACTCTTTCGTCTTGCAAAACTGAAACTCTATACCCATTAAACACAACATCCTATTCCCTTCTCTCCCAGCCCCTGGCAAACTACCATTTTACTTTCTGCCTCTGTGATTTTGACTGCTCTAGGTATCTCATCTAAGTGGAATCATGCAGTATTTGCCTTTTTGTGACCAGCTTATTTCACTTAGCATAATGTCCTCAAGGTTCATCCATGTTGTAACATGTGTCAGAATGTCCTTTTTTAAGGCTAAATAATATTCATATTCAATGTATTGAATTCAATACATATATACCACATTTTGCTTATCCATTCATCTGTCGATGGACACTTAGGTTGCTTCCATCTTTTAGCAATTGTGCATAATTCTGTTATGTACAGACATACAAATATCTCTTCGAGTCCCTGCTTTCAATTCTTCTGGGTATATACCCAGAAGTGGAATTGCTGGATCATATGGTAGGTCTATTTTTAACTTTTTGAGGAACCGCCATACTGTTTTTCACAACAGCTGTACGATTTTATATTCCCACCAATAATGCACAAGGGCTCCAATATTATTTTCTCTCTGTCTTTTTTTTTTTTTTTTTTTTTTGATAGCAGCCATCCTAAAGGGTGTGAGGTGGTATCTCATTGTGATTTTGATTTGTGTTTCCCTAATGATTAGTGATGTTGAGCATCTTTTCATGTGCTTATTGGTCATTTGTGTGTCTTCTTTGGAAAATGTCTATTCAAGTCTTTTGTCAAAGGCATACTTTTTGTGATGCGGTCCCCACTTTGGGGTAGGAGGGTCAGAGGAGAAGGAGATTAAGGGGTATTGGGCACTGCACTTGTTATGTGCCAGGTCCCATACCCGGCTTCATGATAAGTTCATTAGCAGTGAGAAAAGAGAGGGACACCCCAGAGAGGGAGCATTCTCAAGGCAGGTGCAGATAACAATTCAGATGGGATCCCAGTGACCGACACATGAGCATCTCCTGGAGGCTGGGGGCCTGCCAAGAAGGAGAGAGACGGGGTGGGGGAGAGGAGTCCAGCAAAGATGGACTCCAGTGTCACCGTTTACTACCTGTTTGACCTTGAGCAAGTCACCTAACCTTTGTAAGCCTCCATTTATTTATCTGTAAAACAGGAATTATAATGCCCACAGCATAGGGTGGTTTAGAGAACTAAATGAGATATGTCATCTAATAGTAGATGCCAGGGGAAGGGTAGCTTTTCTTATTGTTTTCCAGAACTCTGGGTTTCTAAGAACTACAAGTTCAGGTCAGTCAGACTCCAAATACTTTGTTATTTCCACTATAACCCACAGAAAATTTATAATATCCATGGAATGTAAGTGAATACGGCTATTCAGTACAGGCTCAAAGTTTCCCATGGGAGTGTGGCTTTCCTACATTTTGCTGTTATCAAAGTGCAGCCCAAGGAATTGTGAGCCCAGGTGTATGTGCCTCGAAGGAGATCATCTGAATCAATGGCTTCAATGAAACTGAGCCAAGGGGAAAACCTAACCTTCCCAGAGCAATTGCTATGTGCCAGGTGCTGTGCCAGGCCCCTGTACATCTGATCTCATTATGACTTCCAACCTCCTATAAGGTAAGGAATTTTACTTCCATTTTACAGATGAGAAAACTGAGACTCAGACAGGGAGCAACTTGTAAAAGGTCAACAGAGCGTAGATAGTGGGGCCAGGATTTCAATTTTGGTTGGCCTTGACTCTAAAACCCCTGACCCTCCCATTATTCTATGTTATACATTAGGCAAATAATGCTTTAGGATTTATATTAGACATTTTTAGGGATTTTGGCCTATTTTGGCATTTGGTGTCATGAGTAGGCTATGGAGCTTAGATGCCATCCATTTCTCTTTCTATCTTCCTCCGTTCTTCACCATCTTTCTATTTAAATATTCCTTTCTCTAATTTAAAATTTCTTTCCTCTTACTAATTAAACTTGAAAGCTTTTGCATAGCAAAGGAAAACATCAACAAAACAAAAAGACAACGTACAGAATGGGAGAAAATATTTGCAAATGACATGACTGATAAAGGATTACTATATATTATAATATATATATTACTATATATTATACTATATATAAACAGTTCATACAACTTAACATCAAAAAAAAAAAACCTGATTAAAAAATGGGCAGAAGAACTGAATAGACGTTTTTTCAAAGAGAACAACATACAGATGGCCAACAGGCACATGAAAACATGCTCTACATTGTTAATCATCAGGGAAATGCAAATCAAAACCACAAGGAGATATTATCTCACACCTGTCAGAATGACTATCATCAAAAATAATACAAATAACAAATGTTGGCAAGGATGTAGAGAAATGGGAACCCCTGTACGCTGTTGGTGGGAATGTAAATTGGTGCAGCCACTGTAGAAAACAGTACGGAGGTTTCTCAAAAAACTAAAAAACAGAACTACTATATGACCCAGCAATTCCACTCCTGGGTATATATCTGAAGAAAACAAAAACACTAATTCAAAAAGGTACATACACCCCAATGTTCCTAGCAGCACTATTTACAATTGTCAAGATATGGAAGCAACCTAAGTGTCCATCAAAAGATGAATGGATGAAGAAGATGTGGTATACATATACAATGAAATACTACTCAGCCATAAAAAAGAACAAAATTTTGCCATTTACAGTTACATGGATGGACTTGGAGGGCACTATGCTAAGTATGTCAGACAGAGAAAGACAAATAGTGTATGATATCACTAAGGTGTGGAATCTAGAAAATACAACAAACTAGTGAATATAACAAAAAGAAGCAGGCTCACAGATATAGAGAACAAAAAATTGGATACCAGTTGGGGGGGGGGGGGAGAGGGAGGGCAATACAGCAGTCAGGGGGAGTGGGAGGCACAAACTATTGTGTGTAAGATCGGCTCAAGGATGTATTATACAAAATGGGAACATAGCCAATATTTTGTAATAACAGTAAATAGAAAGTAACCTTTAAAAATTGTATAAACATTTAAAAATAAATTTCTTCTATCCTTATAAACCTATTTTCCCTGGATCTCCACGTTCAGTTGGAGGGAGTACCCAGGAGGGATTTGCTATTTTGCATTCGTACACATGGTCCCTGGAGGGCTGCACCTGTGATGGGACTTAGCTTCTCTGCCTGCTGAACTGGCCGCATACAACTGGAAGGAGATGGCTCTTCCTCTTCTGAGTGTCAAAAGAAGCAAAAAGGCTGGAGTGAGAAATGACTGGGAGCTTTCAGATTCTTTTGGGAGTTGGCAGAAGACACAGGGGTGAAGAGAAGAGTGGAAAGGGGCAAGTGAGGATCGGGTGTGGGGAAAAGACAGGCATAGTGCTGGGGGGCCAGATCATCAAATTCCTCAGCTCTTCCCTGTTCTCTGATTGTGTTCCATTTCCCTAGAGCTGCCAAAGGTCCACTGTGCTTGCTGATGGCCAAAGGTCACACACTCAAACATCTAAAGAGCCCGGCAAAGTAACCCAAATCAGTGATGTGGACCAAATGATCAAATGCATCTATTTGCTTTCACTGCACTATGGCTGATTTTACTGGCACTCAAACACGAACCTTGCAGTGATTTCACTGCCTTTTCTGTCCAATAAACTTTTCATCATACATCTTTCCCATATACTGGATATAATTTTAACCGTTTGTTTTTTGATGGTGTCATCAGTTGTATTCTTTCAATACAACCTTCAATATAGTCTTTCAATACAGACTCACTTTATTTGCATATTAAACTCATAAGAATGTTTTTAACTTCCACCAAAAAAAGTGTTCTCTCCAGTTTTTCTTGAAACACATGGCCCTTTTTTCTCAACACTTTGGTTTTCCTCTTTTGAGAGAGGTGTGGGTATAGGGAAATATTCCTCTTCCAAAAGCAAACACCAATGCCAGTGAGAGATAGCCACTGTGACTTGGGTTAGGGGTCAGGGAGAAAACAAGGATTTGGTGCTTGCTATGGAGACATGCTTTTCTACAGGTGACATCTGCCTCTCAGCTCCACCTGAAGGCTGCCAGGTGGGAATGCTGGTCCAGTATGGCCAGATCTTCTGATTGTTCCTTTTTTTAATTTTTAGAAAAAATTTTATTTTATTTTATTTTTTTATACAACAGGTTCTCCTTAGTTATCTATTTTATACATAGTAGTATATATATGTCAATCCCAATCTCCCAATTCATCCCACCACCACCACCCCCCACCCCGCTGCTTCCCCCCCCCCCCCTTGGTGTCCATACGTTTGTTCTCTACATCTGTGTCTCTATTTCTGCCTTACAAACCAGTTCATCTGCACCATTTTTCTAGATTCCACATATATGCATTAATATACAATTTTGTTTTTCTCTTTCTGACTTACTTCACTCTGTATGACAGTCTCTAGGTCCATCCACATCTTTACAAAGGACCTAATTTCATTCCCTTTTACGGCTGAGTAATATTCCATTGTATATATGTACTACATCTTCTTTATCCATTTGTCTGTCGATGGGCATTTAGGTTGTTTCCATGACCTGGTTATTGTAAATAGTGCTGCAATGAACATTGTGGTGCATGTGTCTTTTTGAATTATGGTATTCTCAGGGTATATGCCCAGTAGTGGGATTGCTGGGTCATATGGTAATTCTATTTTTAGTTTTTTAAGGAACCTCCATACTGTTCTCCATAGTGGCTGTATCAATTTACATTCCCACCAACAGCGCAAGAGGGTTCCCTTTTCTCCACACACTCTCCAGTATTTGCTGTTTGTAGATTTTCTGATGATGCCCATTCTAACCAGTGTGAAGTGACACCTCATTGTAGTTTTGATTTGCATTTCTCTAATAATTAGTGATGTTGAGCAGCTTTTCATGGGCCTCTTGGCCATCTGTATGCCTTCTTTGGAGAAATGTCTATTTAGGTCTTCTGCCCATTTTTGGATTGGGTTGTTTGTCTTTTTTAATATTGAGCTACATGAGCTGTTTATATATTTTGGAGATTAATCCTTTGTCCGTTGATTTATTTGCAAATATTCTCTCCCATTCTGAGGGTTGTCTTTTCGTCTTGTTTATGGTTTCCTTTGCTGTGCCAAAGCTTTTAAGTTTCATCAGGTCCCCTTTGTTTATTTTTGTTTTTACTTCCATTACTCTAGGAGGTGGGTCAAAAAAGATCTTTCTGTGATTTATGTCAAAGGGTGTTCTTCCTATGTTTCCCTCTAAGAGTTTTATAGTGTCCAGTCTTACATTTAGGTCTCTAATCCATTTTGAATTTATTTTTGTATATGGTGTTAGGGAGTGTTCTAATTTCATTCTTTTCCATGTAGCTGTCCAGTTTTCCCAGCACCACTTATTGAAGAGACTGTCTTTTCTCCATTGCATATCCTTACCTCCTTTGTCATAGATTAGTTGACCTTAGGTGTGTGGGTTTATCTCTGGGCTTTCTATCCTGTTCCATTGATGTATGTTTCTGTTTTTGTGCCAGTACCATATTGTCCTGATTACTGTAGCTTTGTAGTATAGTCTGAAGTCAGGGAGTCTGATTCCTGCAGCTCCATTTTTTTCCCTCAAGATTGCTTTGGCTATTCGGGGTCTTTTGTGTCTCCATACAGATTTTAAGATTTTTTTGTTCTAGTTCTGTCAAAAATGCCATTGGTAATTTGATAGGGATTGCATTGAATCCGTATATTGCTTTGGGTAGTATAGTCATTTTCACAATATTGATTCTTCCAATCCATGAACACGGTATATCTCTCTAACTGTTAGTGTCATCTTTAATTTCTTTCTTTAGTGTCTTATAGTTTTCTGAGTAAGGAGGTCTTTTACCTCCTTAGGTAGGTTTATTCCTAGGTATTTTATTCTTCTTGTTACAATGGTGAATGAGATTGTTTCCTTAATTTCTCTTTCTGATCTTTCATTGTTAGTGTATAGGAATGCAAGAGATTTCTGTGCATTAATTTTGTATCCTGAAACTTTACCAAATCTTCTGATTTTTCAAGAGAAACCAGGAATTCTGATTTTTATGTAAAATCTTCTGATTTTTAATTTAATTTAATTTATTAAAAAAACACTGTGCATGCCTATCCAAACACTTCTGAGGGTCACATCTATCTTATAAATTATTGATACATTAATTCTGTAGGCCTTGGGGTCACACTGCTTCATCTTCAGATTAACTCTGCCTGTACTGCCAAAACATCCCCCTGATCTTCCACAGTCAGCATTTTCTCCTACAGAAACCCCCCCAGTATTTCACACTGTCTACTACTGTTTCCTTCATGAAATTCTCGAGTCTTTAATTCTCTTCCATTTCCTCAGAGTTGACATGAGATCATTTGCGCTTGCTATAGGCCAGCACTTCCCAAACTTGGCCCTTTAAGAACTATGTTTTGCTTTATGTGTGTATACTTGGACTATTGTTCATTTGACATTATTCCTTAAGTACGTTCATTTTCTTATTTAAATAAACTTATTTTTATGGAACTTATGCCATTACCAAAAACAGAAAAACAGCATCTCTGGTTGTAATCATCAGGGTCTTACCCTAATATTAACTGTTGTAACAATCCCCAAGCCTCAGAGCTATGCATATAAAAGTTTATTTTTATTTTATTTTTTAAAGGTTTTGTTCATGAAAAATCCAACACAGATTTTCCAGATTAAGCATTCCTCCTCCTTCTTGTGAAACCACCATCCCAACACTTGGGATTGAAGGTCAACATCAAAGAGAAGGAGAGTTCATGGTGAAAGCATGTCAGCCACATAGCCACCTTGACCCCACGATGACACACTTCACCTCTACTAGCATCTCACTCTGGTCAGAACTAATTTCAAAGTCCTTCCCAGATTCAAAGGGGCAGGACATATAGTCAATATCAGGGCAGTCACCTGCCAGCAACAAATCTACCATGGGAGAGAAGCACAAATCCCAGTGGTCAGTTAGCCATCTCTGCCACACCTGCCATCAAAAGTAATTGAAAAAGAAAATACAATAAGAACCTGGGCCCCAGATTCCCCATCCCTTATGCCTGAACTCCATCTTCACACTGTGCAATCAGAGAGATGCTAAAAAAGAATCTCCCTCTTGTCTCTGGTGCCCTAAAGTCTCTCCCTTGCCCTAAGTCTTCGCAGTTCTCTATATGAAGGTAGAGGCTGCATCTGAAATGAGATTTCAGGCCATGACATAAACTATGTCATCTCCTAGCTGGTCTCCTTGGGTTCCACTCAAGCCATCTTTCAATCCATTTTTCAACCTAGTAGTCATTACTTTTTAAAATGTTAATAAGACCAAACTTCACCCCTGCTTAACAACTCTTAAAGGGACCCCATTGTGCTTAGAATATTCAGACTCCTACCAGGGTCCATAAGGGCCTGTTCAATGTGGCCCCACCTAAGCCTCAGACCGGTCTCTCACTCACTGGTCATTTTGCCTGGAACATTCTTCCCCAGACTTTGCTCATAGCAGTCTCCTTTTTGCCCTCAGGCATCAGCTCAAATGTATTTTTGTGGAATCTGGCCCTGACTTCATCCAAGTAGCCCCACTCCATGCCCCACTGTGGACACTGCTCTCTACCCTAGTTCTCTGCTTTTTCAAATTCATAGCACTTATCAGAATCCAAGAGCATTGAGTATGTATTTATATATTTGTTTATTTTTTGTCTCCTTAATTAGAATTTTCACTGTAGATTTTCCCACTTCTAGTACAGTGCCTGTACCAGAGAAACTGATCGGAGAAGAGCTACTGAACAAGTGAGTGAATGAATGAACGCATAGATGAATGAGCTTCTCCCTTCAGAGGACTGGGTGATGGCAGCCCTCACTGGGGACGGGATAGGATTGCGACTCTGAGGTGAAGCTCTGATCTCTACACTCTTTCACTAAAGGGTCAGGTACTGGTTTCCTTCATCCTTAGCAGATTGCATTGACATGCATGGACATTATCAATGATGTGAAAACAGCTTGAATCAACTTGAGTGGAGGCTCTTAGCCAAATTCCAAGGAAATAGGAATTTGATTCAAGAATGGGTGAAATACCAAGCTAGATTGGTAAAATGACAAACAAACAAATATTTTAAAAAGCAATCAGTATATATCAGTTGTTCTTTTAGCAGAAGTCTGCTAGGTATCTAGACCTGCAGGTCCTGTCTGAGACCACTGTGGTAGATGGGCCCTGATTCTTCACCCCTCTGAGTCCACACCCTCACTACATGACTCTGCCATCTCCCACTCAAGAAGGAGGTCTTTCCCCACCACTGTGACATTGGGCTTGGCCATGTCATACTTACTTTAGCTGATGGATGGTTAGTGGAAGTGATACAGTGTTTTGAAGTGTATTTGTACCTTGGGGCATGTTTTCTTACATCTCTGCCACTGCCACGGGAAGGACATGCCCAGGGTAGCCTCCTGGTCCCAAGAAGATAAAAGACACTTGGAATAGAGTCACCTCAGCCAACGCTGACCTAGACGAGCTGACCTCCAGCCCACCCACAGGCACATGAGACAAAATAAACAATGATTGTTTTAAGTCACTGAGTGTTGGTGTGGATTTGACACAGCAGTAGTTGGTGGATATAGCTGCCTAGCCCATGCCCCTGAAAGGTAGGCCTCTGGTGCACACAGCCCATGATCCCCATTTTGAAACTCTGACCTAGCCCACTTCCTTCTGTGATTTCTTTTTTTTTTTTTTTTAAATATCTTTATTGGAGTATAATTGCTTTACAATGGTGTGTTAGTTTCTGCTTTATAACAAAGTGAATCAGCTATACATATGCATATATCCCCATATCCCCTCCCTCTTGCGTCTCCCTCCCACCCTCCCTATCCCACCCCTCTAAGTGGTCACAAAGCACCTAGCTGATCTCCCTGTGCTATGTGGCTGCTTCCCACTAGCTATCTATTTTACATTTGGTAGTATATATAAGTCCATGCCACTCTCTTGCTTCATCCCAGCTTACCCTTCCCCTCTCCCCATGTCCTCATGTCCATTCTCTACATGTGCGTCTTTTTTCCTGTCCTGCCCCTAGGTTCTTAATAACCATTTTTTTTTAAGATTCCATATATATGTGTTAGCATATGGTATTTGTTTTTCTCTTTCTGACTTACTTCACTCTGTATGACAGACTCTAGGTCCATCCACCTCACTACAAATAACTCAATTTCATTTCTTTTTATGGCTGAGTAATATTCCATTGTATATATGTGCCACATCTTCTTTATCCATTCATCTGTCGATGGACACTTAGGTTGCTTCCATGTCCTGACTACTGTAAATAGAGCTGCAATGAACATTGTGGTACATGACTCTTTTTGAATTATGGTTTTCTCAGGGTATGTGCCCAGTAGTGGGATTGCTGGGTCGTATGGTAGTTCTATTTTTAGTTTTTTAAGGAACCTCCATACTGTTCTCCATAGTGGCTGTATCAATTTACATTCCCACCAACAGTGCAAGAGGGTTCCCTTTTCTCCACACCCTCTCCAGAATTTATCGTTTGTAGATTTTTTGATGATGGCTATTCTGACTGGTGTGAGGGGATACCTCATTGTAGTTTTGATTTGCCTTTCTCTAATGATTAGTGATGTTGAGCATTCTTTCAAAACACATTAACTCTTTTAATATTCCCGACAACTTTATAAAGTAGGTACTATTGTTATCCCCATTCGACAGATGAGGAAATTGAGGCCCAGAATGTTTAAGTTGCATGCTTAAAGTCATACCCAAGCTATGAAACCAGGCAATGTGACTCCAGAGCTCCCATGCTCACCGCAATGCTACATGGACTCTTAATGCTTGCTGCCAGTCTGGCCAATGACATCATTGTCCCCATGCCTTGAGAAGAGGTAGCTTTCTTTGTAGTTGCCAATAACCCTTTTGCACAGGGCTTTTATACAGTGAAAGAGTAGAAGAAGTCACATATTTTGAGCTCCTATTATGTGTCAGGTGCTTTTCAGGTGTTATCTAATCTAGCTAGGTGGGGATTACCCTTATTTTCAGATGAGGAAAATGAGATTCATACAGGGCAAGTGGCCTCTTCAAGGTCACACAGCTTATAATTTTCAGAACCACCCTTTGATCCCAAAACTCTACCATGCTTTGATTCCAAACCACGCTTTGATTCCAAACCTCCTCTAGAGGAGGATTCCACTCCTCTACGACTCCAAAGGCTGTGCTGTTTGTGGTATTCTGATTGGGAAAATAAATATGGGTTTGCTGTCTTGTCCTACCAAGGCAAGAATGGACCAAGTCCGTGCACCCTGGGGTGCTCTATTGGGGTACAGAAAAAAGAAAAGTGGGTTATAAGTACTAGAGTCTTGATTCTACTACTGCCTTTTCTGGGTAGTAGCTGTGTGGCCTTAGGCAAGTACCTTTCCTTCTCTGGGACTTTCATCCTCACCTATAAAATGAGAACACTGTGATTTATTCCTGAGAGAGCTGATTTAAATTGCCACTTGCCTTCCCCAGGTGCTTCTCATGAACAGGTGTGCTTTGGCGTCATGATGCCAGAGTTGCTCTTTTTCAAGGAGGAAGCTTGGAGTTATACGAACTAGAGAAGCATGTTCCCCATGGGAGAGTAGACTGTGTTTTGTTCTGAAGAAACTTGTCCAGGTGTATTATTTCTAGAACATTCTGAGAAAACCTAACTTTAGTCATAGATGGTGTAGAAACTGGGTTTCAGAGACCTCACTGTCACCCCACTCAGAGCCTGGATGGAGCAAACACCCACAAACACCCAGATGAAGCCAGAGGTAGAAAATGTGCTTGAGTCAAGGACACAATGAGGAACTGAATTCTTTCCTCCTGTTGCAAAGAGTAGAGTTTCCCTGGGGAAGTGGGTAGAAATTTTGGATGGCAAGGCAGCGTGTTAGTGAGGATAGGCTATGTTATGCTGCAGTAACAAACAAAACAGAATCTTCGTGGCTTAGTACCGTAACAGGGTACTTCTTATTCCTGTCCATGTCTGATGTAAGTTAAGCCATTCTCTTCCAAGTGGTGACACAGGAACCCAGACTGCATCCATCTCATGTCCCTGCCATCCCATGGTGGCTCCAAGGCCTCACTGATATCATCCAGCCCACAGATGGGATTAGGAAGATGGAGTTAAGGAACAAGGAAGCCTACACAGGAGGCACCCACAGAGGCTGAAATGTGGGGCCCTCTGCCCTGCAACTACTTTGGGTGGCATAAGAGAATGGGTGGGTTGCATTACTCCTTCCATGTACAGTGATAGGAGCATATAATAAGCTTTCCATAAAATAAGTTATGAAAACCTCAAATATCCTTTAACTCACTTTAAAGCCAAAATTCACAAAGCTTCCTTTTCCTCACTCTTGGAAATAAATCTGCCACTTTGCCACATACCCCTGTGTGCCCTTGAGTTAGGTCCTATAGCTTCTCTAAGCCTCTGTTTCCCCATCTGTCATACAAGGATCACAGCCCCTCCTAACTGGATTTTTGTGAGGCTTACGAAAGAAGATGACTGTGGGACTGCTTAGGAGGTTGCAAAGCAGACAGAATATACAGAGCACTATCAGGACACCTAGAATGTACTCTCTCTCCCAGTTCAGCCTGGGCTCAATTTCTATGCCTCCGGAGCAAGCCTTTTCAGATAAAAATCCCATGTCACTTCCCTTGGTTCATTCCAGCCCATTTTCTTTAAAATCTTTCTTTCCTTGTCAGGAGATAGAAGCAGGTGGCACACTGTATAAACCGTGAAAGAGATTATGAAAATATCTGCAGATCTTGTGTCATCTCCAAATATTTCAACATAAATATTTTCTGGAGGCTGGTCCAACTTCCCGGCCCAAGAGGAGGACAGAAGGTGAGCTTCAAGCTGGACGTGGGAACAAACCTCCTAGAAATCTGTCCCTTTGTGGGAGACTAAGTGAATGACATGCAGCCTGAAAGATTTAAATTTAAAACTCCATCCTCCCTTTAGTGCAGCAAAAGGAGGCCATGATTGAGTTAGGGGGTCTTTGCCCAACTAGTCATGGCCATGTCTTGCCTCCACACTTTTGCATGTGCTGTTCTCTGCCAGAACTGCCCTTTCCACCCTATCTACTTGTGGATTCCTTCTTCATCCTCTAAGAAAAAACAAGACTAAAAGGCTAGTTAGTCCCTTTAAAAGGCATTCTTTTCTAGAATGCCTCCTCTAACTGCCCCGTCCCCAGAACTTTCTACTTGGTCCCCCCCTGCTCATATTATCATCATCGCTGTCACCATCACTAACATTTATTGAGAGCTTACTGCTGCTCAAGCATTGCTTAAAAACTTTATATTCAGTGCTCACAACCATCTCATGAGGAAACCGAGGCCAATGAAATGAGGTGACAGCCCAGATCATGTGGCTCTATATGCAGAGGTGGCTGAGCAAGGCCTGGGCAGTGTCTCCGAAGATTGGGCTCTTAGTCATCATTCTATCGCTCCCTTCCAACCCCATCTGCTCCTCAAGAGCTGGGGCTGTGCCTTATTCACCTCTCCGTTCCCACCATGGGCCCTCACAGAGTAGATATCTAGCACGTTTATCTGGCTGAATGAATTAATGAGTGAATGAATGATTGAATGTGAGCTTCTTCACTAACACAGCTCTAAGTAAAAGTCTCAGCATATAGAAGTGGCTCCCTGAGTACTTACTGAAAGGATAAACAACAATATAAAATAACCAGGATCCCCAAATGTGGGTCCCCATTGCTTACTCTGTACAGCTCATCCCGGCCCCCACTGCATCTTTCCAGGTCATCTCACCCTCAACATCATCTATTGGACTACAGAGGAGGAACTAGTTCAGCACCCAGGTACATCTCTAGGGCATCCAAGTTGCCCCCCTCCCCCAGCCAAGGTGCTCCCAATAAGTCTGGGGCCTGGTGTATCCAAGGTATCCCAGGAAAACTCCCTGGGTCCCTGTCACCCTGTCATTTCCAGGGGCCTGGCTCTGGTCACCATTGCCAGTTCCTCCTGAGTCTCAGTCCACGGCCCTGCTCTATAAGGAGCTGCCAATGACTGAGAGCCTTCTAAGTACTAGACTCCAGGCTGGGTGCTTTCCATGCATTGTCTCTAATCACCATTGCACTCTTTGCAGCCAGGGTGCTTCTCCCCATTTTATAATTGGGAAAACCTAGGCTCAGAGAGGTGACATGACTTGCCTAACCACACACATATGGTAAGGAGAGGAATCAAGACTCCAGCTTATTACCACATGATCCTGCAATCCCACTCCTGAGCATATATTCAGAGAAGACCATAATTAGAAATGATAAATGCACCACAATGTTCATAGCAGCACTATTTACAATAGCAAAGACATGGAAGCAACCTAAGTGTCCATCGACAGATGAATGGATAAAGAAGATATGGTATCTTTATACAATGGAATATTACTCAGCCATAAAAAAGAATGAAATAATGCCATTTGCAGCAACATGGATAGACCTAGAGATTATCATGCTGAGTGAAGTAAGCCAAAGACAAATATCATATGATATCACTTATATGTAGAATTTAAAAAAAAAAAGAAACAAATGAACTTATATACAAAACTGAAATAGACCCACAGACGTAGAAAACAAACTTATGGTTACCATAGGGGAAGGGGGGGGAGAGATAAATGAGGAGTTTGGGATTAACATATGCATACTACTGTATATAAAATAGGTAACAAGCAAGGACCTACTGTATAGCACAGGGAACTATACTAAGTATTTTATAATGACCTATAAGGGAAAAGAATCTGAGAAAGAATATATATATATGTAGATTGATAGATAGATATCTGAATCACTTTGCGTATACCTGAAACTAACACAACATTGTAAATCAACTATACTTGGATAAAAAAATTAAAAAAAAAAAAAAAAAGACTCCAGCTTAGGCCTTTCTGATTCCAAAACTCAAGATCTTTCTGATATTCCAGAGTCCCTCCTTCCTACCCTCAGGTTTTAATCTGGGACTTTGGTATCCAGCTAACTCTTGCCATTCTCCTGGGGTTGCCCAGTCCTCCAGGACCACCAGTCCCTGGCCAGACTCCCATTATGTATAAACACATCTCCTGGTGCTGCACCTCCCATCTGGCCAGCCCTGATGGCAGCTCACAGTCAACTTAGGTTGGGTCACTACTGCTAGATGGTAAGCTGAATGGACACTGGCTCCTGCATTTCAGCTCTGTGTGCTATGCCTGGATCCCAGGCTGTGCCCCACTCATCCATACATGCATGCTATCCCCAGAGCTGGGCCTGGCAGCTGCCCCGGCTCCCCTCTTCTGCCATCCCCAGCCACACAGAGCAGTGCCAAGCAGTGCAGCCAACGCAACCCCCCATGGAGATTCCCCCCGTCCCTGAAGCAGCAGCAGAGGACTTCCTGGCCAGGAACATGCGTTCTCCCAGCAATTTGCAAGAAGGCCTTTTGCAATTTATATCTTCAGCTCTGCTGAAGAAAATGGGAATGGATGGGCTCACTGAGCAGAAAATGCCAGAAGGCGTTCCAGAGCCCAGGATCCCAAACCCAGGCCTTCTGTGAGAGGACTGAACAGACACGCAATGCTGGGAGGAAATTCTTACCCCATGTCAGGCTACACAGGCTCAGAAGGTTATTTGTAAATAAAAGAGTGTGTATTTTCAAGGAAGCTACTGAGTATGAATCAGAATAGAACAAGAGGAGAAGTCATGAAGACATCCAATCAGCTTTGACACTTACTGGCTCTATGACCTTCATTCATCATTCAGTAACTATTGTTGAGCACCTACTATGTGCTGGGCACAAGGCAAGGTACCAGAGATACAATGGTGAATGACACTGAAAAAAAAATCCTGGGGCTTCCCTGCTGGCGCAGTGGTTGAGAGTCTGCCTGCCAATGCAGGGGACACGGGTTCGAGCCCTGGTCCGGGAAGATCCCACATGCCGCGGAGCAACTGGGCCCGTGAGCCACAGCTGCTGAGCCTGCGCATCTGGAGCCTGTGCTCCGCAACGAGAGGCCGCGATAGCGAGAGGCCCGCGCACCGCGATGAAGAGTGGCTCCCGCTTGCTGCAACTGGAGAAAGCCCTCGCACAGAAACAAAGACCCAACAGAGCCAAAAATATAAATTAATTAATTAATTAATAAAAAAAAAAATCCTTATTCTTGTGATGCTTGGAGTCTAGTAATAGGGGAGGTTGATAAGAACCCAATCAGCAAATAAACAAGTGTAGAATTATAGGTTGTAGTAATGGAATAGTACCAGCACAGAAAAGAATGAGGGTATGAGATAAGCTAATAGGAAGGGTACTGTCCTTGGGGAGGGTGGTCAAGTTATGCCTCTCTAAAGACGTCTGGGAAAAGACCTGAAGGATATGGAGCCAGCCAGGAAAGCAGGAAGGAGAGCCCTGCAGGCAGAGGGCACGGCACAGGCAGAGATCTGGAGTCAGGAAAGGGCTGGGCATGACCAAGAATTGAGGCAAAGGGGTTGCAGGAGATGCCAGGATGGGGAGTAGGCATTTGCCACGAGATGGAGGTGGCAAGGCAAGCAGGACCAGAACATGTGGGCCAGGCGGGCCATGAAAGACTTCGTATTTTTGTCTTAAGAATGGAATTTGGGATTAACATACACACACTACTATATATAAAATAGATAACCAACAAGGACCTACTGTATAGCACAAGGAACTCTACTCAATATTCTGTAATAACCTAAATGGACAAAGAATTTGAAAAAGAATAGATACATGTATACATATAACTGAATCACTTTGCTGTACACCTGAAACTAACACGACATTGGTTATCAACTATACTTCAAGAAAAAAATAAAATAAAATAAAAAAAGACTATATCTAAGAGTTTTTAGGCAAAGGAATGATGTATTCTATTTTACATTTTTTTGGAAGATCACTCTGGCTGCAGGTAGATTGGAGGAGGAGGAGAGTGAAATCAGAGAGGCCACTTAGAAGGCTGTCGTGGTCACCCAAGACAGAGGATATGGCAGTTTGGTTGGGGGATAGGGGATCGCAGTAAAGATGCACAGACGTGAGTGTATTCGAGGGAAATTTAGGATGCAGAAAAAATAGGTCTTGGTTATAAATGAGTTCTGAGAGCTAAACAAGGAAGATGTCTAAAAGGACAACTGAATGAATTGGGTGTTATTTTCCAAGAAAGGGAAAGCCAGGAGGAAAAACAAATTGAAGAGAAAGGTGTGAGGTGGGGGAGGGATTGGGAGTTCAGTTTGTAGACATACATTTAGGAAACACCCTGGTCTAGAGGTGAGTAAGCAGTAGGAAATATGAGTCTACAATTCAGGAGAGAGGTCGGGATTGAAAATATGTAACTTCAGGAATTATCAGCTTAACATGCCTTAAGCCTCGGAACTATGTGAGATCATCCAGGGCAATTATGTAGAAAGAGAAAAGAACTCAGGACAAACCCCAAGGAAATCCAACATTTAGTGGGGAGGCAGGTTGCTTCGCCTCTCTGACTCTCATAGTTCCCATCTGTAAAATGGGATGGTAATCAAATCTACCTTCCAGGAGGATCACAAGGAATGCTTGTCCCCTTTTCCTTCCCCTAGTTGGGCACATTGGTTTAAGGACTTGGGTTTGAAGGTCTGGCCCCGCCTCTCACTCTTGTATGTTCCAGATCTGTTTTCTCTTTGCATCTTCCTAACACTCTGTGAGCAGACGTACCATGAACACTTCAGTCTCCTGCTGTCTTCCTACCTCCCTGGCTGCCCCTCCCCTACCAGGGTCCAAAGTTTGCTTGGAGTGCCACCGGGCTCTCTTCTGGACCCAGCCACTGGGGACGTGCTCTCCCTACCCCTAAATACCACCTAGTACCAGTGACTATGCGGGCTCCAGCTCCAGCTCTGCCCTTTCCAGAGAACTCCGGACCACCTGCTGAGCATCTCCACAAAAATGTCCAGTGGGAACTAAAATTTAACATAACCTCAAACTGTACTTCCTTCATCCTTCCACCATCTTAGTAAAAGGTCTCACCATATGCTTAAATGCTCCAGCTAAAAATCAAAGTGTTACCCTTGATTCCACTCTCTTTATCCTCCACATTCATCCCATCAGTATATCCCATCAACTCTATCTCCAAAAGGAATCTCCAATTCATCCAATTCCCTCCTATCTACCACCACTCTCCTAGTGTAAGCTTCGTCTCCTGCTTGGATAACTACAAGAGTCTCCTTCCTGGCCTCCCTGCTTCTATTCTTGCCTTCTTGAAACCATTCTCCATACAAACGTAAGTGGTGTTATTTCACTCTCCTACTTACATTTCTCCAGTGTTTTCCATTATCCTTAAAATAAAACCCAGACTCCTTATTGGTACATCCCTACATCACATGACCCATGCTTCTCTCCAACCTCCTCTGAGACCATGCTCCCCAGGTCCCACCCTGCTCCAGCCACGCTGGCCTCCTTCTGCATCTCACACACTCAGGTCATTACTGGGGCACCATCTCAGCCCAAGGTCAACTGCCCTATGCCTGGGGTGGCCTGGTCCCCGGTCTTTGCAGGGCTGGCTCCTGCTTGACACCAGCCTCACTCTGTCCCAGGTCTTGCCTGACCTCTCCTTTCAAGTAGCCTCCCAGGCCCCCTCACATCTGCAGAGCCTTTTATCAACATCTGGGGTTTCCTTGTTTCCTTGTCTACCGGGAGCCGTAGACAAGCTAAAGCCCTTTTGGAGCCCTCAGTCTTGCTTGCTGCTGTGTTTGGAACTGTCCTGGCACATGGCAGAGGGTTATTAGATATCTGTGAATAAATGAATGAATGAGACCCATTTTACAGGCAAGAGTGTGAGAGATAATAATAGTATTAGTAGTAGTAGCTAACATTTGTGAGTTCTTTCTATATATCTTACCATTTAACCTTCACGGCAGCTCTCTAACTATGGGCTTCTGATCTTGGCATTCCTGACAAGTTGACTAGGTAATTCTTTGTTGTGAGGGGTTGCCCTGTGCACTGTGAATACTTATCAGCGTTCCTGGTCTCTACACACTAGATGCCAGTAACAACCACCCACCAGCTGTGATAACCAAAAATATCTCCAAACACTGTCAAACGTCCCCTGGGGACAAAATCATACTGGTTGAAACTGTTCTAAGGTATTGTACCTCTAAAGTACTATTATAAAGTCCCCATGTTACAGTTGGAGAAACTGTGGCACAGACAGAGTAAGTAAATTGCTCAAGATCATACAGGCAACTAACATGTAGATGAGGACCAGGGCCATGGTGTGGCTAGGGCAGGAACTAAAAACAGAGGCTGGGACCCTGGGCCTGACAACCAGACATTTTGGCCTGAATTCAGGGGTCAGGAAAAGTCAGGCTGCAGGACTGAACGTCAAGAATCAACGTTTGTTTCAGATTGAAAACCATGTCCAGAAATGGGGAGGTGGGTGGGTGTTAGGGGTGTTACTGAAGAGATGGGACCACCCCATCACTCACTCACCCATTCACAGAGCATCCACTGGTGACGGGACCTGTCCTCAATGCCAGGGTCTCAGGGTTGGAGCAGGGGCAGGTCGTTTCCAAAAGGCCTGGAGTGAGCTGTGGACAGAAAGCCAAAAGTGAGTGCCAACGATAGAAATACGAAATAATAATTATAACCAACATTTATGGTGGGATTATTATGTGCCTAGAATTTTACATACGTCATAACTTATAATCTTCCCAATCCTAACATCATCCCCAGTTGACAGATGAGTAAACTGAGGAACAAAGAGGTTAAACTATTTGTCCAAGGTCAAAGATCTAGATGAGTGATGGGCATGAAGTTCAAAGCCAAGATTTTCAGACTCCAGAGTCTATCTCTCCACCTTTTGGATCTTCTGCCTGTCTCAGGAGATGAACACAGAGCAGAATGAAGACCATCACCAAGTTCAACAGGCAAAAGGGTAATAATTTCTTCTCTTCTCCCCTCCCTTCTTCCTTCTCTTCCTTTTCTCCCCCTCTTCCTCTTATTGTTATTATTTGAAATAAAACCTACCACTTGGCAAGGGGGAGACCTGGATTAGAAGACAAAGAAAGAGAAAAGCAAATGACTCAAAAAGAGAATGACAGTTCTCACGAAATCTATGACCTGTGTGATCTGGAGCAAGTCACTTGGCCTCCCCATGGCTCGTTTCCTTCATCTTCCAGTGGGGAGATTAGTGATCCCTAACTCACAGATAATTCGTGTAAAAGTTTTAAACCGTGATTTGCTGAGCAAAGATGAGCTTCTACTTCTGTGGATTCAACTGTAGCTTATCATGGTTGTGCAAAACTACACTCTCAGATGCTGCTTTTCCTTAGTTGGGTGATGAGATCACAGTATGAAATTTGCCTCATGAATATTTTTTTTTTAAATTTTTATTTATTTAGGGCTGTGTTGGGTCTTCGTTTCTGTGCGAGGGCTTTCTCTAGTTGTGGCAAGCGGGGGCCACTCTTCATCGTGGTGCGCGGGCCTCTCACTATCGCGGCCTCTCTTATTGCGGACACAGGCTCCAGACGCGCAGGCTCAGCAATTATGGCTCACGGGCCCAGTTGCTCCGCGGCATGTGGGATCCTCCCAGACCAGGGCTCGAACCCGTGTCTCCTGCATTGGCAGGCAGACTCTCAACCACTGCGCCACCAGGGAAGCCCTCATGAATATTTTGAAGGCAGCATTCAGTGTAGTTACAACATCCAGAGGAGTGGTAGAAGCACCTTTCAATACATACCCTGCAAATCTTCTTCTCCCAGCTCACAAGCTACTAGACGCATTTGCCCAACTTCCAACATGTCTCTCTTATGTCACCTCCTCCTGTGCATCCCAGCTGCTCCTGTGTTTGATCTGAACATCCTGCTTTCCCCAGGAATACTACACCCATCTATTCAATGTCTTCCTGGCCCCAGCCCAGCCTCCATGTGCTCCGGATGACCTGTCTAATGCACGAGCATGCACCTATCACTCTCTGCCTAAAATCTTCCAGTAGCTCCCCTGGCATCTGACGCTCTGCCACATTTGCCCCCTCAATTTCATCTCCCACCCACTCTTCACATGGAAATGCCTAGGAGCAGGTTATTGCCCTGCATGGTGATATAATTGGATTTGGGTCCCTCCACACCTATCCTGAGAGCTCCTGGAGGCCAGGGGCCTTACATATTTTATTTCCGGGTCCTCCCCACACTGTACAGTGACTGACACAGGGGAGTGCAAAGAAAATGTGGGTCATGAGTTTTGCAGGTGTGACGCTTAGCCCACAAACCTGTCTGCACAGTGAAATCAATTTATTTTTCAAGTAACCAAACTTAATTTTGATTTGTGTATTCATTCCACCAGGAAGTAGAAATGAAAACTTGATCAGTAAGGTCCACACCCTCATCTCTGGAGCTGTATCTATGCTGAGGAAAGGAATCATGCTTGGTGCAAAACATCACGGGAAGGGAAGTCTGGTCCTTAGACATCTCCCACTACCCCAGCTGGCATCCGCTGATAGGTCCACATTCCCAACTGATTCTTAGCAGCAGAAACCTTCAATGCTCTCCTCATCCTGACCACGAACCTCACAAGGCCTGGCCAACTCTCCCAATTACCTTACACCACTCTAGGGCTATGGAAATCTTGAAGAAGCTGCCTAAGGTCTACCCTGCCTCCATGCTACTCCCTACGCCACACTGGGGTGAGAGGGAGCTCTATAAAGCTGTTTCAGATCCATTTCCTTAGATAACATTTTGAAGCCATTTCTAGTCTCTCATTACCACCCTATATAGTGTTGGGAAACTGAGAACACAGTGCCCCAGGCCTCCCCCAGAAAATGAGATTCAATTTCCCTCTGTCATTGACTCCTTGCCACTTCTGGGGTATATCACCTCTATTCCTCCTGTGGATCACACGTGGTCTGTGAGGTGTGATGGACAAAGTGCGGAGCCCCTTCTCAGGGACACACTGACATCGTGGTTCTCTTGCTTCCCCTCGGATCCCTCCTCCCCAAGCTGGAGAATCCTTCTCCTCGGGGAACATGAAAAAGTCTGACTATTCACATAATTTTCCCAAACTATTGTCTATGACAGGGGTCAGCAAACTTTTTCTCTAAAGGGCCAGATAATAAATGTTTTTAGCTCCGTGGGCCACGTGGTCTCTGTCATGGCTGCTCAACTCTGCCATCGCAACATGAAAACAGCCACAGAAAACACAGATTGAATGAGTGTGTCTGTGTACCAACAAAACTTGACTTACAAAGTCAGGTGGCGGCAGGATGTGACACACAGATGTGGATCAGAATGGCTGACCCCAGTCTATATAAATGCAGCCCCAGTCATTGAGCATTTGGGCTTTGAGAGCTTAAAAGACAAGTTCTCAGCTTACCCTTCCCCCTCCCCATGTCCTCAAGTCCATTCTCTATGTCTGCGTCTTTAGCTGGGACGAAGTGAGAGAGTGGCATGGACATATATACACTACCAAATGTAAAATAGCTAGCTAGTGGGAAGCAGCCGCATAGCACAGGCAGATCAGCTCGGTGCTTTGTGACCACCTAGAGGGGTGGGATAGGGAGGGTGGGAGGGAGACGCAAGAGGGAGGAGATATAGGGATATATGTATATGTATAGCTGATTCACTTTGTTATAAAGCAGAAACTAACACACCATTGTAAAGCAATTATACTCCAATGAAGATGTTAAAAAAAAAAGTTCTCATGAGCCAAAAAACCTAATTTTGGACATTTTAGTTCTCCCACGCTGAGCTGTAATAGTGCTTCCCTTCAGCAGGCAGCATGAAAGGCCCCAGTGTAGAAGGGCTCCACTGCCCTAGAAGGCGTTTGGACACAAAGTGGGAGGGAACATTTGGGGTTGTCACTATGACTGGGGGGAGGGGCATTGTTAGCTTTTAGTGACCAGAAGCCAGGGCGACTGAACTTCTGACAATGTGTATAAGACAGTCCCTCATAACAAAAACTTGACTCTCCCCTCATGCCAATAGGGCCCGAGTGGGAAATACCATCCTAGCTGCTGTCTTCACGGGAGAAGGCTCAGAAGATAACAGGCAACAAGAGTGGAAACACAGTGGTCACACAGCCAAGCACGATCCCAGGGTAGAATAAGCCTTAGGTGGCTTAGCTGTGACCTCCCACCGCAAGGCCCTTGGGCAGCTCTGCAGTGACCTGAGATTTTCCTCTTCTTGAGTCCCAGTCACCCGTGAGTGCTTCAAGTCCCCAGGGCTTCCGAAGCATTTTCTCAGGATGATGGAGATTATCCCCCCTGACCCTCCAACCGACTCTGCCAAGCACAGCCCGGGCCCAGCTGCCCTTTGCTCTGTGATCCTCTGTCACCCGTCTCAGCCGAGGGCACTTTTTCCCATGATGGTGCAGGAAGTTCATGTCAAAATCCATTAGCTGTGTAAGCAGCAGTGAGAAAAAAAATCTCCTCCAGTTCCAACTGATATTTTGTTGGGGATTCATTCCAACTATAGCATGATTTCTTAATACAATTCTACTGTGCTCTCCACCCAATGAAGTTGTCCAATGGGACCAGGGAGGCAGGATGAAACCCAGAGAGCTCACCCAGCCCATTCCCTGCATTTGGGTGGGGTGTTTGCCTGATAAGACAGAAACCCCACCATCACCATCATCACACACAGACATCAACCTGGCCTGAGCCTTTCTTGTGTGTGATGGTCCCACAGGTAAGGCGATGGGATGGGGCCTTCCCCAAGACCGTCTCTGGGTCAGGGTCTGTGCTGAGCCCAGGTACACGTCGGGGATAATAGCCCTCATCCTGAATTGCTCCCTGGCTGATGGGAGAGGCCAACAGATAAACAGTTACTCCTAGTGTGACAAATGGCATGGAAGAGAGAAAAAGAAAATTCTGTGGTGGCCAGAGGCAGGAGAATTGGCCCAGCCTGGGGAGAGTCTAAAAGTTTTCCAGAAAAGCAACTTTTTATTGTTGTTCAAACCAAAATAATATTTGCTCATGGTGAGAAAATCAAATAGTGGAAAAGGATTTATAATAAAAAGCCACCATCAAAAGGAAGTAATGCTTGAGTTGAATTTTGAATGTTAAATAAAAGTTAGCTGGGAAAAGATAGTGAAGGGAGGAGAGGGTCTTCTAGGAAGAGGGTAACGTGTGGACAAAGGCATGGAGACAAGAAAGAGGACGGTGTTTAGAGAGTCAGGTTGATGGACTGTTGTTGTTGGACCAGATCATGTGAAGAAGAGAATGGTGGTGAGGCTGGAGGGGACAGGGAGAAAATGGCACAGTTCTCCCAAGCTGTCTAAAGAGTGCAGACTACATCTCCTGGACGATGGAGAACCATGGGAAGGTTTAAGGCAGTGTTTCTCAATTGGGGATGATTTTGTGCCCCACCCCCTTCTCAGGGACATTTGACAATATCTGGAGACATTTGGGGCTGTCAAAGCCGGGAGGTGGGAGGGTGCAGTCCTGCTGGCATCTAGTGGGCAGAGGCCAGGAATGTCGCTAAACTTCTCACAAGATAAAGGACAACACCCCATAATGAAGAATTTTCAATTCTAAAATGTTAATAGTGCTGAGGTTGAGAAAGCTGATTTAGGGCAGTGAGTCACCCAATCAGATCAATTGCTCTCAGTGGTAACACCAAATCCAACCAAAAATACATCAGGTCCCACGGAGGAGGGCGGTCTTGCCAAACCTGTCAGAATTGGCATTCATCTCCATCACTGCCCGGTCCATGGAACAGTGCCAAGAGGGAGTGTCTCCTAGACCTTGTTTAAAGCTTAGCTCTGCTTGGCCACAATGGTCACCCTGTGCAGGATACTTACCACCTCGAGAGCACAGAATCCCGTGTTTAGGCGAAGATGAGAACATCTTTCCCACAGAGCACTCCTGGACAGTATGTTTCTGAAGACAGAAACACCTGGCCACATTTATTTCCCCTTTTGCTTTAGAAACCAAGAGTCTCAACATCCAACTGGGAATTTGAGTTTAATAACTGAAGGGCCCTGTGACTTGAACATCTGTATATTCATTTTCTCCTTACCCTGGAACTCTCACTCTGGTTCAGAATGTGGTCAACGTAATTTATATCTTACCTGCTGGTGATGTTGTAAAATGAACTTTATCAAGGTGTGGTTTACCCAAAATAAGATGCACCCATTTGAAGTGTACAGATAGATGAGTTTTGACAAATTTATATACCCGTATAGCCATCACCATAATCAAGATATAGAACATCTCCGTCACCCCAGAAAGTCCCCTTGTTCCCTTTGCAGTAAATCTCCCTCCCTCCCCAGCCCCAGGCAACCCTGATCTGCTTTGTGTCACTAGAGATGATTCTGCCTTATAGAGTCATCCAGTGTGTGCTCTTTTGTGTCTGACTTCTTTCAGCTCAATATTCCTGACATTCATCCATGCCGTTGTGTGAATCAGTAGTTTGTTCCTTTTTATTTCTGAGTGGTATTTCTCTGCACGGATGTACCACGGTTTGTTTATCCAATCACCTGTTGATGGACATGTGGCTTATTTGTATTTTTTGTTGTTGTTATAAGTAAAGCTGTTATGAATATTTATGTATTGCTTAAAATATTTCAATAGTTTTCCATTACACCTAGAATCAAATTTCAGTGCCCTTCTATGCCCTCCAAAGTCCCCTCTGTGATCTAGATTAATTCTGCCCACCTGTCTGACCTCATTTCCTCCACTCTTCTTACTCTGTCCTCCTTACTCACTGCTTTCCATCCACACTCTCTTCATCCAGCTCCTCAAATAAGTCAGAATTGCCAAAGAGACACCAGCACCCTCACCATAATCCTGCTGGCTCCAAACCAGCTGAGTGCAACTGGCTGACTGTCTGGGATGTGCATTAACCTTCTGGAATCATTAAATCAAACTGATACTTGAATCCTAATCTCTAGTGAAGCATTTAGTTATTTTATTTTACTTTATTTTATTTTTAATTTTGAACAGGTATTTGAACATCTTTATTGGAGTATAATTGTTTTACAATGGTGTGTTAGTTTCTGCTTTATAACAAAGTGAATCATCTATACATATGCATATATCCCCATATCCCCTCCCTCTTGCGTCTCCCTCCCATCCTCCCTATCACACCCCTCTAGGTGGTCACAAAGCACCAAGCTGATCTCCCTGTGCTATGAGGCTGCTTCTCACTAGCTACCTATTTTACGTTTGGTAGTGTGTATATGTCCATGCTACTCTCTCATTTCGTCCCAGCTTACCCTTCCCCCTCCCCGTGTCCTCAAGTCCATTCTCTACGTCTGCATCTTTATTCCTGTCCTGCCCCTAAGCACTCCAGCTTGACTTTTCCTCTGGGCCTGCCATTCCAGGAGAGCTCAGAGAACCCACCCTGATCCTTTTTGATTGAAATCCCCCAAAGGCCGAGAGGTGGGGTTGTTTCTAAGGATTTACTCAGCCATGTGACAAGTCATTTTTTTAACCCCATAGTGATTGCCCCTAGCATTAACAGTAGGTGGAAAAATTAAGTTTTCAGGTTTTGCTTGGATTACAGACTTAATAAACTTTCCTTGAACAGCAATGGCACCTCAGTAAGGAATTTCACATGTTATCAAATTTAATCCTCAAAATAACCCTGTGATATGGGGATGTCTTCCTTTCTGGAGGGAAAACAGAGTATCTGCAAGATATAGTGTGCTGGGCCAGAACTTTTTGTATGACAGTCTGCTTTTGTTTTTCATTTTGAAATGTTTATCTTAGCAAATTCCAAATGTCCCTTCTGGTTTCCAATAATGACACTAGATTCTTTGGATCAACCATCTCACTGAAAACGATGGAAATTACCACGTGATGTCTAAAAAGCACACCACCTTTGAAGCATTGAAGACTCAAGGCAATGAGGTTGTCCTTTCTTGCAGGCTGATTGTAATGAGATAGTAGGGGAATTTAAAAGTACCAAAGTCACTTATTCTTTGAGAGAATTTGTAATTTCCATTTGGGATCCTATAAAGGGGTGTTGAAGGACAAGGGAGTCAGAAACCAAGGACCAAACTGGGAATACTTAGAGGACATTCTCGTCACATTGAAATGAGTCCTGAAAGGGTTCAGATAAGGGAAACCAAATGTAAACTCGCACTCCTCCACCAAGGTGAAATTCAGAGACTATGATTTTGACACTTAACAAAGCATGAGGGAAGGAAATGAAAGGAGGAAATAATCCTGAGAAACTGTGTCTGTAGACCAGCTTTCTTACAGATGTGCGTTCTGGGAAGGCATGGGCTGGGTGGACTCAGGAACCTTAAGCTGTGAACTTGGCATGAGACGATCCAGACTGGTAGGGCCTCAGGCACTTTTGGAAAAAGCGAAGGGATGTCTCCTGGGTCCCTGGGAACCCCCCAAAAATAATTGTTCAAAAGCAATGAACAGGTGAGATTAACCAAGATGGCAGAGTAGAAGGACGTGCTCTCACTCCCTCTTGCGAGAGCACCAGAATCACAACTGGCTGCTGGACAATCATTGACAGGAAGACCCTGGACTTCACCAAGGAGGATACCCCACGTCCAAGGACAGAGGAGAAGCCACAGTGAGACGGTAGGAGGGGCGCAATCAGAGTAAAATCAAATCCCATAACTGCTGGGTGGGTGATTCACAGACTGGCGAACACTTATACCACAGAAGTCCACCCACTGGAGTGAAGGTTCTGAGCCCCACGTCAGGCTTCCCAACCTGGGGGTCCGACAACGGGAGGAGGAATTCCTAGAGAATCAGACTTTGAAGCCTAGTGGGAATTGATTGCAGGACTTTGACAGGACTGGGGGAAACAGAGACCCCACTCTTGGAGGGCACACACAAAGTAATGTGTGCATCGGGACCCAGGGGAAGGAGCAGTGACCCTGGGGGAGACTGAACCAGACCTACCTGCTGGTGTTGGGGGGTCTCCTGCAGAGGCGAGTGGTGGCTCTGTTTCACCGTGGGGATAAGGACACTGGCAGCAGAGGTTCTGGGAAGTTCTCCTTGGCGTGAGCCCTCCCAGAGTCTGCCATTAACCCCACCAAAGAGCACGGGTAGGCTCCAGTGTTGGGTTGCCTCAGGCAAAACAACCAACAGGGAGGGAACCCAGCCCCACCCATCAACAGTCAAGTGGATTAAGGTTTTACTGAGCTCTGACTGCCACAGCAACAGTCAGCTCTACCCACCACCAGAGCCTCCCATCAAGCCTCTTAGATAGCCTCAACCACCAGAGGGCAGACAACAGAAGCAAGAAAAACTATAATCCTGCAGCCTGTGGACCAAAAACCACAGTTACAGAAAGATAGAGAAGATGAAAAGGCAGAGGGCTATGTACCAGATGAAGTAACAAGAAAAAACCCCAGAAAAACAACTAAATGAAGTGGAGATAGGCAACCTTCCAGAAAAAGAATTCAGAATAATGATAGTGAAGATGATCCAGGACCTCGCAATAAGAATGGAGGCAAAGATTGAGAAGATGCAAGAAATGATTAACAAAGACCTAGAAGAATTAAAGAACAAACAAACAGAGATGACCAATACAATAACTGAAATGAAAACTACACTAGAAGGAATCAATAGCAGAATAACTGAGGCAGAAGAACGGATAAGTGACCTGGAAGACAGAATGGTGGAATTCACTGTTGCGGAACAGACTAAAGAAAAAAGAATGAAAAGAAATGAAGACAGCCTAAGAGACCTCTGGGACAACATTAAACTCAACAACATTCGCATTATAAGGGTCCCAGAAGGAGAAGAGAGAGAGAAAGGACCAGAGAAAATATTTGAAGAGATTATAGTCGAAAACTTCCCTAACATGGGAAAGGAAATAGCCACCCAAGTCCAGGAAGCGCACAGAGTCCCATACAGAATAAATCCAAGGAGAAACACGCCAAGACACACAGTAATCAAAGTGGCAAAAATTAAAGACAAAGAAAAATTATTGAAAGCAGCAAGGGAAAAACGACAAATAACATACAAGGGAACTCCCATAAGGTTAACAGCTGATTTCTCAGCAGAAACTCTGCAAGCCAGAAGGGAGTGGCATGATATACTTAAAGTGATGAAAGGGAAGAACCTACAACCAAGATTACTCTACCTGGCAAGGATCTCATTTAGATTTGATGGAGAAATCAAAAGCTTTACAGACAAGCAAAAGCTAAGAGAATTCAGCACCACCAAACCAGCTCTACAACAAATGCTAAAGGAACTTCTCTAAGTGGGAAACACAAGAGAAGAAAAGGACCTACAAAAACAAACCCAAAACAATTAAGAAAATGGTCATAGGAACATACATATCGATAATTACCTTAAACGTGAATGGATTAAATGCCCCAACCAAAAGACATAGACTGGCTGAATGGATACAAAAACAAGACCCATATATATGCTGTCTACAAGAGACCCACTTTAGACCTAGGGACACATACAGACTGAAAGTGAGGGGATGGAAAAAGATATTCCATGCAAATGGAAATCAAAAGAAAGCTGGAGTAGCTATACTCATATCAGATAAAATAGACTTTAAAATAAAGAATGTTACAAGAGACAAGGAAGGACACTACATAATGATCCAGGGATCAATCCAAGAAGAAGATATAACAATTATAAATATGTATGCACCCAACATAGGAGCACCTCAATACATAAGGCAACTGCTAACAGCTATAAAAGAGGAAATCGACAGCAACACAATAATAGTGGGGGACTTTAACACCTCACTTACACCAACGGACACATCATCCAAAATGAAAATAAATAAGGAAACAGAAGCTTTAAATGACACAATAGACCAGATAGATTTAATTGATATATATAGGACATTCCATCCAAAAACAGCAGATTACACGTTCTTCTCAAGTGCACACGGAACATTATCCAGGATAGATCACATCTTGGGTCACAAATCAAACCTCAGTAAATTTAAGAAAATTGAAATCATATCAAGCATCTTTTCTGACCACAACGCTATGAGATTAGAAATGAATTACAGGGAAAAAAACGTAAAAAGGACAAACACATGGAGGCTAAACAATACGTTACTAAATAACCAAGAGATCACTGAAGAAATCAAAGAGGAAATAAAAAAAATACCTAGAGACAAATGACAATGAAAACACGACGACCCAAAACCTATGGGATGCAGCAAAAGCAGTTCTAAGAGGGAAGTTTATAGCTATACAAGCCTACCTAAAGAAACAAGAAAAATCTCAAGTAAACAATCTAACCTTACACCTAAAGAAACTAGAGAAAGAAGAACAAACAAAACCCAAAGTTAGCAGAAGGAAAGAAATCATAAAGATCAGAGCAGAAATAAATGAAATAGAAACAAAGAAAACAATAGCACAGATCAATAAAACTAAAAGTTGGTTCTTTGAGAAGATAAACAAAGTTGATAAGCCATTAGCCAGACTCATCAAGAAAAAGAGGGAGAGGACTCAAATCAATAAAATCAGAAATGAAAAAGGAGAAGTTACAACAGACACCGCAGAAATACAAAGCATCCTACGAGACTACTACAGGCAACTTTATGCCAATAAAATGGACAACCTGGAAGAAATGGACAGATTCTTAGAAAGGTATAACCTTCCAAGACTGAACCAGGAAGAAACAGAAAATATGAACAGACCAATCACAAGTAATGAAATTGAAACTGTGATTAAAAATCTTCCAACAAACAAAAGTCCAGGACCAGATGGCTTCACAGGTGAATTCTATCAAACATTTAGAGAAGAGCTAACACCCATCCTTCTCAAACTCTTCCAAAAAATTGCAGAGGAAGGAACACTCCCAAACACATTCTATGAGGCCACCATCACCCTGATACCAAAACCAGACAAAGACACTACAAAAAAAGAAAATTACAGACCAATATCACTGATGAATATAGATGCAAAAATCCTCAACAAAATACTAGCAAACAGAATCCAACAACACATTAAAAGGATCATACACCACGATCAAGTGGGATTTATCCCAGAGATGCAAGGATTCTTCAATATACGCAAATCAATCAATGTGATACACCGTATTAACAAACTGAAGAATAAAAACCATATGATCATCTCAATAGATGCAGAAAAAGCTTTTGACAAAATTCAACACCCATTTCTGATAAAAACTCTCCAGAAAGTGGGCATAGAGGGAACCTACCTCAACATAATAAAGGCCATATATGACAAACCCACAGCAAACATCATTCTCAATGGTGAAAAACTGAAAGCATTTCCTCTAAGATCAGGAACGAGACAAGGATGTCCACTCTCACCACTATTATTCAACATAGTTCTGGAAGTCCTAGCCACGGCAATCAGAGAAGAAAAAGAAATAAAAGGAATACAAATTGGAAAAGAAGAAGTAAAACTGTCACTGTTTGCGGATGACATGATACTATACATAGAGAATCCTAAAACTGCCACCAGAAAACTGCTAGAGCTAATGAATGAATATGGTAAAGTTCCAGGATACAAAATTAATGCACAGAAATCTCTTGCATTCCTATACACTAATGATGAAAAATCTGAAAGCGAAATTATGGAAACACTCCCATTTACCATTGCGACAAAAAGAATAAAATACCTAGGAATAAACCTACCTAGGGAGACAAAAGACCTGTATGCAGAAAAGTGTAAGACACTGATGAAAGAAATTAAAGATGATACCAACAGATGGAGAGATATACCATATTCTTGGATTGGAAGAATCAACATTGTGAAAATGAGTATACTACCCAAAGCAATCTACAGATTCAATGCAATCCCTATCAAATTACCAATGGCATTTTTTACGGAGCTAGAACAAATCATCTTAAAATTTGTATGGAGACACAAAAGACCCCGAATAGCCAAAGCAGTCTTGAGGCAAAAAAATGGAGCTGGAGGAATCAGACTCCCTGACTTCAGACTCTACTACAAAGCTACAGTAATCAAGACAATATGGTACTGGCACAAAAACAGAAACATAGATCAATGGAACAAGATAGAAAGCCCAGAGATTAACCCACGCACCTATGGTCAACTAATCTATGACAAAGGAGGCAAAGATATACAATGGAGAAAAGACAGTCTCTTCAATAAGTGGTGCTGGGAAAACTGGACAGCTACATGGGAAAGAATGAAATTAGAATACTCCCTAACACCATACACAAAAATAAACTCAAAATAGATTAGAGACCTAAATATAAGACTGGACACTATAAAACTCTTAGAGGAAAACATAGGAAGAACACTCTTTGACATAAATCACAGCAAGATCTTTTTTGATCCACCTCCTAGAGTAATGGAAATAAAAACAAAAATAAACAAGTGGGACCTAATGAAACTTCAAAGCTTTTGCACAGCAAAGGAAACCATAAACAAGATGAGAAGACAACCCTCAGAATGGGAGAAAATATTTGCAAATGAATCAACGGACAAAGGATTAATCTCCAAAATATATAAACAGCTCATTCAGCTCAATATCAAAGAAACAAACACCCCAATCCAAAAATGGGCAGAAGACCTAAATAGACATTTCTCCAAAGAAGACATACAGTTGGCCACGAAGCACATAAAAGATGCTCAACATCACTAATTATTAGAGAAATGCAAATCAAAACTACAATGAGGTATCACCTCACTCCTGTTAGAATGGGCATCATCAGAAAATCTACAAACAACAAATGCTGGAGAGGGTGTGGAGAAAAGGGAACCCTCTTGCATTGTTGGTGGGAATGTAAATTGATACAGCCACTATGGAGAACAATATGGAGGTTCCTTAAAAAACTAAAAATAGAATTACCATATGACCCAGCAATCCCACTACTGGGCATATACCCAGAGAAAACCATAATTCAAAAAGACACATGCACCCGAATGTTCATTACAGCACTATTTACAATAGCCAGGTCATGGAAGCAACCTAAATGCCCATCAGCAGACGAATGGATAAAGAAGTTGTGGTACATATATACAATGGAATATTACTCAGCCATAAAAAGGAACGAAATTGAGTCATTTGTTGAGACGTGGATGGATCTAGAGACTGTCATACAGAGTGAAGTAAGTCAGAAAGAGAAAAACAAATATCGTATATTAATGCATGTATGCGGAACCTAGAAAAATGGTACAGATGAGCCAGTTTGCAGGGCAGAAGTTGAGACACAGATGTAGAGAATGGACATATGGACACCAAGGGGGGAAAACTGCGGTGAGGTGGGGATGGTGGTTTGCTGAATTGGGCGATTGGGATTGACATGTATACACTGATGTGTATAAAACTGATGCCTAATAAGAACCTGCAGTATAAAAAAAACAAACAAAACAACTAATACTAAACTTTCATTGGGTTATTTGTATGGAAATATGTTAATATAAATGTTTCAGACATTACATGAAATTTCTAAAAATCTTATATTTGTATTTGTATGGAAATATGTATGGAAATATGTTAATATAAATGTTTCAGACATTACATGAAATTTCTAAAAATCTTATATTTGTATTTGTATGGAAATATGTATGGAAATATGTTAATATAAATGTTTCAGACATTACATGAAATTTCTAAAAATCTTATATGTTCTGGTATAATGTTATAAGTAATAATCCTAGTTATTACTTTAAAATGTATATCTCAGAAATAACTAATTTTCTTGTCAACTGCATTATTATGAACTTTCATCAAAAACATCTATGAATGAGAAACAAGAGACAGTGGAAGTGAACCTGCACAGACTTTAAATTTTCAAACAATTATGTTTACCAAGTTTAAAGAAATAAATGATAAACTTAAAAATAACGGCAGGGAGCAATAAAAAATGATGTAGCAGATGTGAAAGCAAACACAAATATAACTTCTACAAGTTAAAAAAATACAGTAATGAGAAATTAATACTCATGGAGCATTTTGGCAACTAATTGGACACAGCAGAAGAGAGAATTAGAGAATAAATTATGTGGGATGCAGCATGGAAAAGAAAATGAATAATAATTAAGAATAATTAATAAATAAGGAAAAATACATTGGGAAGATCATGCCTGTGTTCAGAGGTACAGAAGAAGAGGAGAGAGACAAAAGTGCAGAGACAACGCATGAAGAAAGAATGGGTAAGAAATTTCCAAAAACTGATTTAAAAAATCACCTATGCGCAGATATGAGAGGCCTAGAAAATTCCAAGCAAAATATATTTAAAAAAAAATCTATATCTAGACATTGTCATGAACCTTCCAAAAAGCAGAGTCAAAGAGAAAGATCTTAAAGGCAGCAGAGAAAAAAGACAAATGATTTTTAAAGGAACAATGGATATAGCTGACTTCTCAGTAGCAAAATGGAAAACCCAAACCCTGTGGAATCTTACTTTAAATGTTCTGAAAAAAAGCCAAACACTGCCCATCTAGAATTCTAGGCTCAGTAAAAATAAAATATTTTTTAAACAAAAAGAGAGAGAGAGAAAATTGGTCTCCAGCAGAACCTCATTGAAGGAAATTCTAAAGGACTCAACTCACTACTTCAGGCACAAACTGACCCCAGATGGAAGGTCTGAGATACAAGAAGGACTAAAGAACAAGGAAAGTATTATATGTATGGGCAAATGGAAATTAACAATTATATGAAATAGTTGTAATAATGTCTAAGGTTTTTAACATTTAAAAGCTGGAATTAAAATATCAAACTACAGGACTTCCCTGCTGGCGCAGTGGTTAAGAATCCACCTGCCAATGCAGGAGACACGGGTTTGAGCCCTAGTCCAGGAAGATCTCACATGCCGTGGAGCAACTAAGCCCGCGAGCCACAACTACTGAGCCTGAACTCTAGAGCCCTTGAGCCACAACAACTGGGCACCTAGAGTCCATGCTCCGCAACAAGAAAAGCCACCACAATGAGAAGCCCATGCACCGCAACGAAGAGTAGCCCCTGCTCACCACAACTAGAGAAAGCCCGTGAGCAGCAACGAAGACCCAACGCAGCCAAAAATAAAAATAAATAAATAAATCAAATTAAAAAAAAAAAATCAAACTACAATAACATTTCCCTTAGGAGATGGGTAAATGCAGTTAACACTAAGGTTTTTATATATTCTGGGGAAAGAGTAAAGGTTTTGATTAATTTCTACTTTGATAAGTTAATTATATATGATGTAATTTTACAGGTAAACACTAAAGATTAAAAACAGACTGTATTACTTCCAGACTTGTAAAGTGATCCAAAAATAAATACAAAAAGGAAAACATAAAGAGAACAGGAGGGAAGTAGAAATCCTAAAGTAAGATGTTATTAAAACATCCAAGGAGCTGTATTTTGGACTCTAAGAGGAATTAATTGTAAGATGCTTCATTATTTTATGTACTTTTAATAAAGAAAAAATATCATCCATCAAAACTGCTACAATGTTTTCCTTAATACTTAGAATTTTATTTTGTACTATTGAAAGAGCTTTTTCAGATTTCTTTTTAACTTTGATCACTCTTGTGCATGCAGGAGAAGGAGATCAAAAGTTAAATAAATAGGTAAAGCTGTTTCTAAAGCTCCCTCACATTCAGAATCTATTTTTTCTAAATCTTTTTTTTTTCTTTTTGACTCAGAGTTGAAGATGTCTGTGTTTTTCCACACAACATCAAACTCTGTGCCATTAAGAGCTTAGGTGATGTAGCATTTCACAAAAGAGGGCTCTACTCTTGTCTCCGGGATTTTCTTCCAAGCTTCTGACACCCACTCTAAAGATGTGAACACGCTTGCTCAGGCAATGACAACTACATCACAACTGCTACTTGGCCAACAGTGAATGCATACCAACTTCAGAGATGTCAAGTTGGAAAAATGTGCATCTAAAAAAACCAATGAAATATATATCATTAATTATAGCAAATGTAAACTAACTAAATACTTGAGCCAAAAGACTAAGGTCGTTAATTTAAACACATCTATTGAAAAACCCACAAAATCTATGAACATAATATTGACAAGTGATACATACAGTCACTTCTCATTATTCATGGTATGAACAATGAGCTAGTGAATGCTGAACCATTGTTCCTGAAGGAAATATAGTCTCACATAAGTTATAGACTTAAATCCTAAAAACTCATCCTGGAAGATTCTATTTTCTTTTGCAAAAGAGAAAATAAGGTTCAGAAATTATTTCCCGGAGGCCACCGCACAAATAGGTGCCAGAGATGAGATTCAAACCCTGTCCAACTGGCACCAGAGCCAGAGGTTCTTGCTCTACACTGTACTGCCTCCTTACCATCTCCATCCTCTGGGCAACACTGTGTGAGGCTGAAACAAGAAGGCAGAGAGCACTGCCGTGTTCAACCTCATCTGGGAACATGCATATCAAGTGATTCAAAATTTTTACTGCTCTACACATGTCCATAAATGACCATGAAAGCGTCATGAATATTGATAATTGTCTGAACTGTATTTCCAAAAGCTGTTTGTGCCAGCCCTGGAGTTTGTCATCGGTCAAAGCACAGGGACAGGGGAAGTGGCAAAAAATAAATGGGGGAGGGGAAAGGAGGCAATGGGGAGCCCTCTCTCATGTCTGAATTAGTCCTTTTACAAGGATACCAGATTCTCTTGTGGGATGTACCCTGGACCTATTAGCAAAGAGGTGATGCCTCTATCTGACATTGACAGCTACGGAGACATAAAGCCTCTGGCTTCTTGTGACATTGTCTTGTCTCAAGATGAAGCTGGGTTGCAGCAAGTAGAGGAATAAGCAGGCAAAAGCTCTGTTTCTGGATCCAACTGTGTGTGAAGCAAGTCCATACTTGCATTTTGCCATCATATGAGTTATCCGTTCACCAGCTTAAGTGGGTTAAACAAGTTCCTGTTGATTGCAACTGAGTCTTCATAACAGAATATAGTTTATCAGATTTGGCCCCAACAATCAGACCTTTGAAGTGAATATTTTTATCGCCACTGTAAAGATGAGAAAATTGGTCACCCAGTTGGTAATTGGTGCAGCCAGGATTCAAATTGAGTTTTGACTTTAAATTACGTGTAGAGGTCCAAACTACTTTCCAGGTTTTTTATTTTTTAAGTTCTTTCAGGGTTTCATGGGAGACAAAAAGACCCTTAAACTCAAGGAAGGTGATTGGAACTCCCTTCCCTGGGCCTGAGTATGCAACACTGAAGAAAGAGTAAAGTTTGATTTAGCAGCAGGACAGGTGGACATCCTGGACATCCCTTTCAGTACTACACTCCCTTTCTTTTAGACTCTACTGCACTAGAGGGTAGGGCATGTGTTTATATTGATAATTACTGCCTTTTCAGGGTCAGTTGAAGTGCATAGGACATAGGTCTTCAGTGAACATTTGTGGATGGATGGATGGATGGATGGATGGATTTGAGCAAGACATTCTGGAGGAGACAGTATTTGAAGTATAGATTGATATTTGGAAAGGAGTGAGAGTGGGGAAGGGCACGCCAGAGAAGAGAAGAAACAGCTGTGTAAGGGCCTAGAAGTGTTTCTGAAAACAGCAGGGAGACCTTTGCATAGGATGCAGTGGGGGTGGGGGACTAGGTTATGGAAGAACTTTGAATATCACACTCAGAGTTTGGCTCTGATGCTGTAGCTATCAGAGGCCTGTAAGCAGGGCAGGATGGGCACTCTATCCACTGGGAAAGATGAATTAGAAGGGGAAGAGGACAGGGCAGGAGAAACCAGTGAGAAAGTCATTGCAATATTCAGATGATAATTTTCTCTAAGGGAAGAGATATAGAACTTGCTGACCAATTGCGTAATGTGGGGCAGTGAGAGGCAGGTGTCTACCAGGGCTCTGGCTTGGGTAGATGGTGTTGAGGTCGTTAACTGAGACAGGGAACTCAGGATTGAGAGCAATTCTTTTGAAGCCAACAACTAACAAATGTTGAGTGTTGATTACATGCTGGGCATTTTTCATACATTATCTCATTCAATTATCATGAGGATGTACTGTCATTTATTATCATTTTATAGGTAATAATAACTTTTTTAATGGAGGAATTTTTTTTAAAAGTTAATTACTTTTTAATTATACAGGTAATCCATGAATACGATCTTCTTATAAAACATAATTTCATATTAGATAGAAGACTACTTTCGTTTGATTTTATTCTCCTTCCCTGATCTTCAGAGAAAATGGACCTTAGAAGTTTGGTGTACATCCTTCCAGACCCTTTTCTATGCAGTTGCTACATGTACCCATGTAAAAGATTTTTGTGTGCACTTTCATATAGTATATATGTATTTACCTAGTCAAGCAATAATTACTGAATATTTAAAATATACAAGTCATTAGCAAACTTTCTGTGAAGGGCCTGATGGTAAATATTTCAGACTTCACTGACCACATTTGATGTCCAGGACATATCCTTGTTTTTCATACAACGCTTTAAATATGTAAAAACCACTTTTAGGTCGGGGGTGGGACCAGGTTTATCCTGTGGGTCTTATTTTGTTGCCCCTGTTCTAGGAGATGGTGAAGTACCAGCGAACGAAATAATCAGAAATCCCTTTTGCTCAACACTGTATGAAACATTTTCATCTACTTTCATGTGGTTCTCTCTCATTCCTTTTCATGGCTGCATGGCATTTCTCCACATGGATTGTAATTAATTTTCAAGTCTAGCTTTCTGACGCCCCCTAATATCAGCTGCTTGAGGCTAGGAACCATAATAAAGTCATCTTGGTGTTCCAGATGCTTAGCACAGGGCTTGACACAGAGTGACTGTCCAAAGAATATGGCTTGGCTTGTTCTACCCCATACAGGGAGGTGCCCTGAAAATTTTCAGTGCCTACAGAAATGCCTCAAAGTGCTTTTGGTTTAGACTAAACCATTGGTTTTATTCTTCACAGGAAACTCGGTGAAATGGGGCTTTATCCGCAGATGAGAGGATGCAGTCTCCGAGAGGCAGAGCCATATTCTCACAAGAAGTAGATGGCAAGCACAGAAATGGGTGACTACGTGTCTGTCCTGGGGAACACTATCTTTCTGTGTGTGGTCCACATGTATCCTGCATCTCATGCCCCCCAAAATGTCCTACATCTCATGCCATGAAACTACATAAGGCCCTTCAGAAACATAAGTGGAGCTTCTGGGATTTTCTGAACAAGTGGTCATAACTCCCTTGCTCACTAGCCAGGGGACCATTGAATATTCCTTCCCACTCTCTGAGTGACAAACAAACTGACCTAAGAAATTCAGAGAATCAGAAATAAGTCAGCCCTGTGGCCTGTCTAGGCCAGGATATGGTCTTCATGCAATTTCTCCAGAAATCAGGGGGCCACTGACATGGTAGTTTATCATTCTTCATTTTATGAACATTTTCATTCATTTGTTTATTAATCCAAACAATACCTCATCCCTTTTCATTTCTACCTTGTATGTGTGTGTGTTTTAAAGTATAAAATATGTTAGTACAGTGGTACAAGTGTACAATGTGTGAGGTAAAAAACACACTAAAGGAACTGCTCATTTTTTGTTTTGGTTTTCTTAACTAATAGTGCTATGTGATCAAAAATATCCAGATAGAACTGGGGGAATACAGGGGACTCCAGGAATCTGGTCACTCTTCCTAGAACCTCCACAGACCTATGTACATTTCTCCATTATAGCATTTATTATGTCTTACAATGATCTGTACAGTATCATGATGGAGAAATCAGGCTCTTGAGCCTGACAGACTTGGATCTGTATTCCAGCCCTGCTACGTACTATCTGAGTGACCATGGTTCCCAGCCTCCTGGGTCCCAGTTGTGGGAGTTCCACAACCTAATACATGAAAAGCCCTTAGAAGAGTACCTATACGACTCCAGAACATACATTATCCCCATCGACCATGCCAGGGTGAGACCGCTGTCTCGCCAGGGCTAGCACAGTGCTCTGTACCTGGTAGACAGGCACATAAAAGCATGCTGGTCAAGTCTCACAGCTAGAGTGGGCTTAGGTTTTCCCCACCAACAAATACCAAATGCCTCATCAGCAAGTGGAAGCGAGCCACATTCAGGAGACTTTCCCCCGTTTAAGCCCAGAGATGCATATAGCGCAGGAAATCCATTTCATCCCGTCTCAGGTGTTAATTACACGCTTCTAGCAACCCAAAGCTTTGAAGCAACACTGAGGTGAAGAAATGACACTATTTTTAACAATATTTTGGCAGCTATATTAATAGACAATAATTTTCTTCCCAGCTACCAGCTGATGACCACTTCCCACCAAACAGATGGGCCTTCAGTTCTGCAAGGATAGGGGACAGCAGAGATGGGGAAATTGCTCTTTTTTTTGGTGAAAATAGGGTCACTGGCTTTATAATGGTCTCAGCCATGGCTTCTGCTCATTGCTCTGTGGAAGCCAGACCTCCTTTTCCATTTTAACCTGCAAAAAATCATTCGAGGGGCACTAAATGGTGAGACAGCCTAAGAACCAGCTGGGCCCCATGGCCTTTCAGGTTCTCACTGTCAAACAAAATAACTGGACTGGAAACCCAACCTTTGGAGACGTTAGGACCAGGAGGAGCACAAATGGCTTGGCCAGTTATTCTGTCTCTAATTATTACTTACGGGGCTTGTGTTGTACTCATGTGCTGCTAATCACAGGCTCCCACATGAACACAGGGAGCCTTTTCACATTCATAAATAGAGATACTCATAATTTAATCACCAGTTCCTGGGTTCAGGGAGCCCATTGGTGCGAGGCCAACATGACACCCCCAGCAGAGGGGCGTTTGTGGTGTGGTGAGCCAGGCCTGGACATGGACCCCTTCCCGAGTGCCCTCAACCCACCTCTACTCTATGGAGTTAGCAGTTACTCGTCAACATTTAGATACAGTCATTTTATCAATGAGAAGGAGAAGGGAGCTAGGAGAAGGGAGGGAGGAAGGGAGGGAGGGAGGGTTCTTCTACTCAGTTTCTACTGAGGCAGAAATAGTTTACCAAGATATAATTTCCAAAGAACAAAAAAGCAGTACCCACAATGATTTATAACCAATGATAGATTTTAATATTTGCCAGTGGCATTTCTGCAACAAGATGATTTTTCTGACCTATACAAGTAAAATACATTCTCAAAGCATGTATTTCAATCTCTTCTCCTTTCCTTAGCTCACTGCCTCCTGGTGACCTCCTGGCTCAGGAACTCCCACTGGGAGCATGGCCCTTGGGGGCAGCCCTGTCTGGGCACTCTGTGACCTCATGCATGTGATCCCTGGCAAATATAAGGGCAGGGATCTCTGCTCTTCTGTAGCCCTATGGCAATTCCTGTGGTTTTTCCAATCTTGGTTAGCTGTATTTCCAACTAAATATTTCCCTCTCTATTTGTAAGGCATTATGCTTTGCATTTTGTACTCATTCTCTTATTCAGTTCATTGATGACGGAGAAGCCATTTTATTCTCCACTTTACAGACAAGGAAACTAAGGTGCACATTTTTTTATCTGCATCCGGGACATAGACTTTAGGGGCGTAGGACCCTGGCTGATCTTTTGTGCCTTTCTCTGCATCTGTCACAGGACCTGGCACAGACATTCAATATGTGATTTATGATTTATCCATTTATTGATCACCAGAACGAAACATGCATCCCCCAAAACAAATCATTAACACCTCCCCACTGGGGTGAATTAGGTCATGGAGCTCTGAACCCCAGATGAGTTTGACTCTGCCAAGGGCCACCCCAGCCTGCAGGACAATGTTCTTACGTGGCACTGGTCAGAGAGGTACGTAGATGAAGGTCAGCTGGGGCAGAGCCGTGTCTCTGAGCTGGGCTGCGCAGCTCTGTGGGGTCCGGGGCGCAGGGTCTTGCTGGGGTCCAGCCTCCCTCTAGAGTAGGTCTTAGTGCCCTCTACTGTAGTTTTCTTTTACTCTCTCTGTTCCCTCCAGAAAACCATGGGTACCTTAGTGAACTGTCATAGAGTAGAAGTCAATGAGAGGAAGGAAAGAAGGAAGGAAGTAGGGAAGGAAGGAAGGAAGGTAGGAAGGAAGGGAGGGAGGAGACAGGTAGGTGGTTGTATGAGTTATGAGATAGTTCACATATCCAACTCCAATAATTTGTTTTAAAAAAGTATAGTCATTACTTGATGGGAATGAAGAACAAGAGTCCTGGAGCAAATGAGCATAAGGAACCTTCAGGAAAAGAGAACTAAGAGAGCTAAAACCATGCTGGGGAAGGAAAGGCAGGCTAACAAAGACCAACCTGGGGACCCCACCCCAAAGCCACAATCAGTCCTCAGCTCCAGAATGCATCCTGTGTTGAGCGATATGCCCATTTTTCACATTGTTGCTTTATACTCTTCCTATATTGGGGGCTGATTAACTCCAGTAAAAAGCAGTGCCAGCAGCTGAAAACTTGAAACAAAGGGTCTTTACAAAAGAATTGTGTTCCTCCTCCCTTTCATTTATTTGAAACAATTTTACCCTCCATAGTCCCCTATGGTTCCTGCATAAATTACTCTGCAAGACCAGCCTGCCTTGAGCATGCTTGCCTGACTGCCTCTGCTCCCTCCAAATCTGTCAGTTAAGCTTTAAGCATCTTGAAAACGTATTGTCTGGAATGAAACAACCAATTATGCTTTCAGATTTTGTGGCATAATATCGCAGAAACCAGCAATTACAGAATCAGAGTGGCATCAAATGGGGGTAGAAGGGAGTTAGCATGGATTATTCTTTAAATAGCAGTTACATGAACTCATAATAAATAGGTATTAAGTGTTAAATGTATGATAAGTAATTCTTGACAAAGCAATTATCCAAACAGAAGAGGGGAAAGTGGCAAAATGGCATCGTCAAACTCTTTTGTGCACTGCATGCTCAGTTAGACTGAGATGTGAAGGGAATTTGTCTCTGTTCCAACCAGCGGTGGAGGCAAGAGTACAAATGTGGGCACCGAAGGGCATTTGGCTGGGTCCGAAGAGATGGCAAGTTTTCAAAAGAGCAAAGCCCTTTTCCACTAGGATATGGATATGGCTGACCAGAAAATTCCATGGCAATGAGCTCTGCTTAATGCATAGCCAGGTAATCAAACATACATTTAGGAAGTTCCTTTTATGAAATAACATGCAGGTAAGTATATAGCCTGGTGCTTGCCAGACAGCAGATGTGTAGAAAATGTTTGTTGAACTTATCTGTCACTTGGAAGCAGGGCTGCTATGGAAGGTTGTATAGGTTGTACACTGCACAATTCCAGGGAAGAACATTCATATAGATATGATATGAACAGCTCCCTCTTGGACTTGAGACATGTTGTGCCCTTGCTTAGAAGGCACAGTAGAATTTATATCTGTGAATCTGATACTTCAGCTTGATTCTCACCAAGGAAAATCGTTTCAACTCAGTGGTTTTCAGCAGTGTAATATAATGATTAAAATGGAGGACTTACGACCAGACTACTTGAAGTCAAAACCAAGTTTCCCTTACAAGCTGTGTATCTTTGGGAAAATTAATAAAATTTTCTGAGCCTCTGTTTTTCTAGTTATAAAATATTGGTAAAGAGTAGTATCTCCCTTATAGGGTAGTTATAAGGATTAAATTATATAATGCATTCATGAGTTTGTAAGTATTCATGAAATTTCTTCCCTTTTCTTCATGGACACTAGTTAGACTACATTTCTCAGGACCCTGGCACTTAAGTGTGGCCATGTGAATGAGTTCAGGCTTATTGGATGTGAATAAAAGTGAAGCATCCCAGCAGAGTCCAGAGGAGCCAGTAGAGAACTCCAAAACCCTGGGGCATGGCAGAGCCACCACTGGAAGGAGCCTGGGTCCCTGGTACATCATGTGGAGGAGACGTTCCTGCCCATCAGGCACACTGAGTGAGGAATAAACTACTATTGTAACAAGCCACAGAGATGAAGTGTTGGTTGGTTATAGCGCCCACCATTACCATAATACATTTAGAGGATGATGAGTATGTTTTAACCGTATTACCTTGGGTGAGGTACAATAAGGCCAGACACAGATCAAGAGAAGGAAACCAGAGGGTTACACACAGCTCCCTGGGGAGAATCTAGCAACCCAGGCAGACCCACTCAGGGGACGCACAGGGGTCAGTCAGGAGACAGAAGGACAAAGAGGAACTGTTGACAAACACCCTTATTGTGGCTTCCTCAGGAAGGAAGGTGCGAGGGAAGGTCAGTAGGCTTAGGATTGGCTGATTTGAGTGATTTCAGCAGGCTCTGGGATATAGGGGCTGGCCCTGGTTGCCTGGGAGCCGGCCCTGGGACAATTAGGGCTGGAGCATATTGTCTGGAGTGTGAGAACCCAGTCAAGGAGGTGGTCAAAAGCATAGGCATAATCAGTCGCTCAAGAAGGGGAACTGATTGGCCTCTAACCAGAACCCCCTTAACTGGGTCAAGACAGCATTTATGAAAACTATCCTCCAGTATGGAGCATGATAAGTGCTTATGAGTCAGCTACCGTTCAGAGCGGTAGTGGCATGAATGCTTGCTGCATGCCAATTCTGGACCTACATGCCGAGCATACAGGGAGAAAATGTGTACTGCTCTGCCAGTTCAGACAAGTGACCTACCCCATGGAAAGGTGCCTGGAGCTACTTAGAGGCAAGCTCTGCAGAGGAAAAGTACTTGAAATTGCTTGGCAATCTATACTCCTGTGCTACCATGTAGCTGTGCTGCTGGAGATACCCCATGGAGAAGCCTCATGGAGGGACCAGGTGGAGAGGGAGAGGCTCTGAGATGACATGGAGAAAGTGAGAGGCCCAGCCAAGCCCAGCCTTCTAGCCATTTCTATCCAGCTGCCAGATACATCGCTCGCCCTGGAGAAGCAAGCCACCATGTTGTGAGTGGCCCATGTGGTGTGTAAATGCATCCTCCTGCCACCTGCCATGTGAGGCAGCCTGGAAGCACATTCTCCAGCCTCAGTCGAGCTTTCAGATGACTGCACCTCTGGCCAGGAGCTTTACTGCAACCTCATGAGCCAGAACCATCAGCTAAGCTGCTCCTGGATTCTTGACCCTCAATGTCTGTTGTTTAAAAATAGTGTTATTCCTGCCTTTGAGGAGCTCACAGTCAGTTGGGAGAAAGAATGATGAATTGAACATACAAAAGGCATAGAAGAGGAAGCCTCCGCTTCGGGGCTGAGAATGGGAAGAGAGTCATGAAGCAGGTGGCACATGTACTGAATTTGCAGAGTGAGGGTGGGAGCATAGCAAAGAAGAAGCCATGGAAAGGCATTGCAGGCAGAGGGAGCAGCCTGAGAAGGGGCACAGAGGCATGGAGGGTGTGGCACATTGCAGAGACCATAAGCAGCCCATGTGGTTGGAGCACAGGGCAGTTCAAAAAGAAGTTTGCAGCCGGGTTGAAAAGGACTTTGTGGGCCTTTTGAAAGAGTTTGGACTTTATTCCATGGGCAATGGAGAACCTCAGGCAAATCTTCTGGTACGTTTATTAAGCTTATTTTTCTGTTTTAATATTATTTCATTTTTGGACTTCCCTGGTGGTCCGGTGGTTAAGACTCCACGCTCCCAATGCAGGGTGCCCAGGTTCGAACCCTGGTCAGGAAACTAGATCCCGCATGCTGCAACTAAGACCCGGCCCACCAAATAAATAAATAAATAAACAACAACGACAAAAACAAACAAAAAAAACCAGCTTTAGTGTTTCGGGCTTTCCTGGTGGCGCAGTGGTTGAGAATCTGCCTGCCAATGCAGGGGACACGGGTTCGAGCCCTGGTCTGGGAAGATCCCACATGCCGCGGAGCAGCTGGGCCCGTGAGCCACAATTACTGAGCCTGCGCCTCTGGAGCCTGTGCTCCGCAACAAGAGAGGCCGCGATAGTGAGAGGCCCGCGCACCGCGATGAAGAGTGGCCCCCGCTCGCCGCAACTAGAGAAAGCCCTCGCACAGAAACAGACCCAACACAGCCATAAATAAATAAATAAATAAATACATCTGATTGTCTTTTTTAAAAAAAACAAAAACCAAAAAACTCATGACTTTCACATCCCTCTTGCCAGTAGCCTCAACTCACTGAACCCAGTGTGCTTCTGTCACGGCTGCCAGACAAGTTCCAACCTTTCTTCAACCCCGCCATCTGATTCTCCCTGCTCACGCCCAGGCTGCTGAGCCCTATGGGAGAAAATCCCATCACACTGCAGGTTGGTGCCACTAAAATGTCAACATCTTTAGCCTCACCTAGGGCCTCAGCGCTTTCAGCTTCCTGAGTAAGCTCTCTCCCACTCTCTAGGACAGCTATTTCAAATTTCTCCACACTTCTCAAATCTCCTACCCCACCACCTCCCACTCACTCGAGGCAGATAACCTCCCCTCCTACTGCACAAAGAAAAATAGAAGGTTTTAGACAGGAACTCCCAAAAAGTTCTGACACCAGACCTGCAAAGTAAGCTGCATCTATATCCATCCTCTTTCCCTCCTGTGATAGTGAAGGGTGATACCTTCTTTCTTACCCATGTTCTGGATTTCCTCTTCTTTTTCCTCCTCCAGGACCTTACCTGACTATCTTTACTCTCTTCTGCAACTTTTAATTCTCCCTTTCTTCTTGATTATTTAGTATCTGGGTACTAAATATCAGAGACTTTTAAAGTCTCTCTGATTAAAAACACCCCCCCCCAAGTCTCTAAACCCACACCAGCTGCAGCCAAGCTCCCTTACACAGCAAAGATCTGAACATGGTGCTTACTCTTGCATCCTCATTCCGTCACCTCCCTCTCCTTCCTGAGTGCACCACAACCCAACAGCTGTGCCCACCACCCTGCACAGGCTGATCTCATCAATGGGCCCAACCACGTCCTTAGCAACAGTTTAAATCCATGGATGCTCCTTTATGCTCCCATACTTGACCTTTCTACAGTTGACAGTGGTGACTTTGAAATCCCCCCCTCCTTGGCTTCCATGGTAGTAGACACTCTGAGTATTCCTCTGACCTCTGTGATCTCTCCAACTCATCCTTCATGAGAACTCATTCTGTCTATCCCTTAAGTGTTGAAGTTCCACAGGATTCTGTTCTGGCAATTCCTCAGTGTGGAGTCATTGTTTCCCTCTGGCCCATTTTGTACATTCCTCTGGCTTCAATAACTTTCTCTGTGCTGATGCCTCCAAAGTAGACATCTCCAGCCTAGCTCTCCCTTGAGTTTCAGACTGCGTTTTCAAAAGGCTACTGGGCATCTCTATCTGGATGTCCCATAGGTGCATCAACTCACCCTAAACCTGCCACTCTCAAGGTGTTCCTATGTCAGTGCCCCTAGATGCTCAAGCAGAACATCTGATATCTCCTTGGGTTACCTTCTTCCCTTCATCTCTATACCCATCATCAGTTCATCTAATCTGCACACGACATATTTTGTAAATTCATCCATTTCTCTTCAATCCCACTGCTCTTTACCTGTTTCATTAACATCTCTCTCATACATTCCTGGTCTCCCTCAAATTCTTGCTATGGCCTGAGGGATTTTTCTAAAGTGTAAATATGGCCCTGCCAGTCCCCTATGGAATGCCCTTCCATGGTTCCTTGTTGTTCTTAGGAAAAAGTCCAAATCCTTTTAATGGCTCCTGAGACCTGTCATAGCTTGTGTGGCTCCAAGGTACCTTCTCTAGCCTGGCTCATGTCACTCCCAGCTCGTGTTCTAGGTTCTGACCACATAGCACTATTTTCAGATCCTTGAACAAGCCTAGAGTGTCTTGCCTCTGAGGATTTCCCCATGCTATTCTTCTGCCAGGAACACTTCTTTAGCACCTTCTTCCTCCAGTAATTCCCATTTGTCTTTCTGACCTTGGTCCACAGGCCCCCTCCTGCAGGAAGCCCTCTCTGTTCTCCCAGGCTGGATTAGAGGCCCCTCATCTGTATCCTCACTGTTCTCTACTTGCCTTATCCCAGCAGCTGGCACAGGGCATTGTAACAGATTGCTTATTGGTCAGAATCTTCCATAGGGCTGTCAGCTTCATGAAGTCAACACTCTGATTTCCCACTCCAGAATCCCTGGTACCCAACACCAGGCCTGAAATGGATAAGCCTGGGTAAACACTTAGTATAGAAATTAAATTATAAGGGATCCATGGTGATGGAGAGATTGGACATCATCAGCTTATTCTAGTGTTTTCTTTCAGCTCTGTTCACTACTACCAAAAAGGGCTGTAAACTGACTGCTTTATCCAAACTATCCTTTGGACTTCACATTACCAAAAGTCTAAGGCAGTTTGACCACTAGTTTTGTGAAATGGACAAAGCCTTGGAGTAATTTTTCGGTACCCCAAATATTTAGTGACATTTAGTGTAATTTTCCCTAATTTCAAATGCAATACATGCATAAAGTAAAAATTTGCCAAACACAGGGAAATAACAACACGATGAAATCACCCATATGACACCATACAATGGAACTTGTTATTAAAATTTTAATGTGTATTCCCTTAGTATTTTTTATATTCACTTATATTCACTTTTTTTCCTTTTACAAAAAAAAAAATAGGACCTATGACATACACTGTTTGTAGCCTGTTTTTTTAAATTTATCACTGTCAGAGTCATAAAACTGCCTGAATTTTATCACATGGATGTATCTCAGTTTACTTCACCAAACTCTCAACTGAAGAGGGTTGGACCTTTGAGTTATTTCCACTTTTTGGTTGGACAAACCCCTTTATTACTTCATCTTTGCACACATCCATTTTAACCCCCTTAAACTAAAGGGTGGATGTTAATTAAGGTGTTTGATACATATCCAGAAACTATGAATCAATTCACTCTCACCAATAGGAATGGGTGAGTTTATATCATTAAAAATATATACATCCAGTAGGTCCTTGTTGGTTATCTATCTTATATATAGTAATGTGCATATTTTAGTCCCTAACTCCTAATTTATCCCTCCTCCACTTCCCTTCTGGTAGCCATAATTTTGTTTTCTATGTCTGTGAGTTTTCTACTTCTGTTGGGAACTATACTCAATATCTTGTAATAACCTATAATGGAAAAGAATCTAAAAAAGAATATATATATATAAATATATATATATATTTATATATGAATCACTTTGCTGTACACCTGAAACTAAGACAAAATTGTAAATCAACTATATTTCCATAAAAATTAAATACACACACACACACAGATATTTGCTCACCAACAGGTCATGATTATCATTAAAATTTGTATCTTTTATTATTAGACATATTAAATACATTAAAATATATTTATCAGGCACACAATGATTCTGTACTCTTGACTGCTACAATCACTTCAACTTAATATTCACACTTAGAGAAAACTGAATTCCCACCACCCAACCTGACCTTCATGTGCAGGTTTTATATGCATCTCTTTACATAATATGGAAGTGTCAACAAGATGGTCCTTTGGGAATGAAATTCATTCAGCAGATATTCCTTGAGATCTGCCTTGTTCTAGGTCCCACTGTGCCAGGGTCACAGCAGTAAGCAGACAGCCAAGGTCCTTATTCACCAGGTGCTTACATTACAGTGTGAGAGACAGACAATAACAAGTCAACAAATAAAGAAAATAAGACTATCTCAACAGTGATAGAGATAAGAAACAAAAGATGTGTTGTAACAGAATAGTTGTGGATGGGTGTTGGGCATTCAGATGAAGCCTCTCTTGAGAAGGGGACATTTGAGCTGAGCCTCAAATGTCAAGAGATATCTCATCTGGGGTGTGTGTGTCCCAGACAGAGAGAACAGAAATCGCACAAGCTTGGCATATTTGAGCATCAGAAAGGAGGCCAGGTGTCTTTAAAATAGAGAAGGTAGAAGGGAGAGAATGATAGAAAATCAGGTCTGAGAGGTTAGGAAGGGGCTGGAAAATGTAGGGCTTTGGGGTCATGGAAAGGAATTTAAACCAGGGGCTTTCAAGTTTCTAATTTCATGTTCTTTTCACAAAATCCTGATAGTTTAGTATTTATATTCCCATTTCATGCAGTTCCTGAAACAAATCAAGCATTTGGTCAATATTTGTGGAGACAAATAATGAAGGAATAAATGAATGAAAGGGATAAACCAAGGCCCAAGCCCAGAGTGCTCAGTCTGCAGTCCCCACTGTTGGCATGGAAGAGGTTGACACGATAGTCACCCAGCTATTGAAAGAACTTTTCAAGCCCACTGAAATTGCAAGTTTCTTAATTCAAAATGATATCCTGACAGCGATAATTCTGAGAGAAAGAGAAGTCGTAGCAAAACATAGGATTTGATAGACTTTGAGTTAAATAGAGCACAGCGCCCCAGAGCACTCATTTGGTTAATTGTGGGTGGAATTATTTGAGCAAAACATTTTGTGCCTACAAGCAACTGCAGGTGCAGGCAGAGAAGCTTGTAAGAATCTTTAGCCAAATTTGGTCCTTACAGTTGCCCCAGAAGTTGGCACTGGTTCTCTTCCCTTGTGGTTCCTTCAGTCCCTGTTTTGATGGTGGAAACACTGTGACAGCTGCAAAGTTTCTTTGGCAAGTGTATCCACTCAGGCAGATTCCTTCTCCCTTCCTCCTCAGCAGAGGCAAGAAAACAGCTGAAGGTGTGTCCCTGAGCTTATTATTTCAGGGACTTCATAGATCAGGGACCAGAACTTCAAGAATCCTCTATCCACCGTATCATTCATTCATGCATTCATTCATTCATTTTATTTCTTTTTATCTCAATCTGTGTTAGGCAGCAAAGATGGGCACAGTCCTTACCCTCACAGAGCTTACAACTAATTGTGTAGGCAATCATTCAGTTATAATTATGATAAAGGCTGTAAATAAAAGGTACACTGTGCTAAGAATGAGAGATGCTAACTTCAGCACAAAGATCAGAGAAAGTTTCCCTGGGGAAACTAATTTTGAAATGAATTTGGAACAATGAACAGAAATTAACTACGGGTACCAGGTTAGGGTGGAAGGAGATGGAAAACATTCCAAACAAAGTGACATACAACACCCTGGAGTGGGGAGGGTGTGATGTGTCGGGGAATTGAAAGACTGGTATGGCTGGAGCTTAAGAACCTAAGGAGAATATAGAAGAGATACAGTTCAAAAGGAGGCATAACCATTAGGATATTTGAGGTTATGTTGAGGAGTTAAAAGCTTTATCTGAGGAGCAATGGAATATCAGTGAGCTATCACTGCATAACAAATCACCCCACGTCTCATTGGCTTAAAACAGTGATCAATTATAAATCACATACTTATGGCTCAGGTGGGAGTGACTGATCTAAGTTGTGTTCAGCTGGTAATGGCTGGGCTGTCTTCATCTTATCTGTGTTCAGTTGATCATGGCTGAGCTCCTTTGATCTTATCTGTGTTCAGTTGATCGTGGCTGTGCTCCCTTAATCTTATCTGTGCTCGGTTGATCTTGGCTATGCTCTCATATGCCTGCAGGTCAGCTGGAGGCTCTGCTCTAGGATGAGCTTGGCTGGGGCACCTTGCCTAGGGAAGTCTCCTCACCCTAGGACCCGTGTACTGGCCTAGGCAAGTCCACTTTACGAGGATGGCAGAAGCATGAGTGAGCAGGCAGCAGCATTCCAGCTGCACTGCCACTTCCATCTCATTTTATTGGACAAAGCAATGCAGGTGGTTTAGCTCAGATTCAAGAGGTAAGAAAATAGCCTCTTTCCTGGGAAGAATTGAGCAGCCCCTTGGCAAAAGCTGTGAATACAGAGAGAGGTGAAGAACTGGGGTCATGAATGTGATAAACTATAAATGGGAAGCTAACAAAAGTTTTTAAGCAGGTGATTGACTTTGTCATCCAAGGGAATTCTCCCCAGCACCAAAACTCTACTCCTAAGAGGGCCTGAAAATGGCTCTGTAATATATCCAGACACTTATCTATCATCCTAAGCTCTCTCTCCCACCCCAAACTTATAGAATCTTAACTTCTCCATTTTAAGCTTTCCAAGCTATCTCCTCTCCTCCATCACTACTACCGTTCTCCTTGGTTTCTATCCCTATCATCTATTCCCTGAGTTATCTTAAGTATACTAATAATATCCCTTTCATGTCTCCTCCTCCAAACCACCTTCCACATTTCCCTCAGAGCAGCCTTTGATCTTATCTCTTCCACAAGGTAAAATTCTCCCTCCTTGGCTTGGCATTTAAGGCCCTGCTTAAGGTGGTGCTGTGTTTCCTTTCCAGACCTCTATTCCTCACTCTCTGTCCTGTAAGCATTGTCATTCAGAGATAACTGACCCACTATCTTCTCTCAGCTGCCTTCACTCTGTCATGCTTCTGCACCCCTGCACACTTTCATTTCTGTGTTTCTGTTTAGAATTTCTCTTTCCCTTATTGTTCATCTGGAAAACCATTCATCCTTCATGACCCAACTCAGTGGTCATCACCTGCTTATTTCTGCCCATCAACTACCACAGTGTATGCAATATTTTGCTTCCAGACATGTTTCTTCTTCCAGAGTTGGGGGCAACCATCACCCTTGGCCATATGCAAGATAAATTGGATGTAAGAAGAAACGATTAAAAAAATTATTTTTACAAAATACCTATTTTGACTGGTATGCTTTAAAATGCTTTGTATTTCTTATACATGTTTAATAATATAGTAGTGTAGAAGTACAAAATATAATTTATAAACATAAAGAGAAATTATTATTGAAGATGCATGCTCAAATTTTTTTTTTACGAATTGGTGTACCCAAGGAAAAAGTTTTGGAGACCATACTTCTAGACGATATACTCCTTGATAGATGAGACCTTGATGTCAAAGCCAGATTTGGACTTGCTAAGTTTCAATTGACAGCCAAAAGTACTAAATCCCCCAGGAGATTTTCATTGCAAAGCTGAGCAAAGCTGTCAGCTAAAAAGTAGAAGGTCTTCCACCTCCCCCCAGCCCGACACACATACAAGTAGCTATTGAGGAAGATTTTATGGAATGTTGTAGTTTTCCTGGACTCCTGGTAATAAATAAAAAATTGGTTCTGGGTAGGTAGGAAATATACCTCTGCTGCTTTTATGGATGGATCCAGGGTTTGTATCCCCTTGAATCAACATAGATCATGCCTGGGGAAGAATCCCAGGGAAAGACTGAAACAGGTAATTCTCTTTATGATCTATTCTAGAATAGTTGTCTATATAGGGGAATCCCACAGTCTCTACCTTTCTGGTATAAACCCGGCACAGCCGAGAGGAAGAGCCTGGATTTAGGCTGTTGGCAAAGCAAATAATCCTCATTCAAGAGACTTTCACCACTTCTGGGTCAGTAGCTTGACCTTTGTCTGGTTGCCAGAAATAAAAGTGATTGCTTAAATGCCCCTGTCACTAGAAAGAGATGACTTTCACTACATTTAAAAGCAAGAGCTGACCGCTCCAGAAACACAGATTATTTCTAACAGTAACAATAATAGTCAAGCTTTTCCAAATACACCCTGTGTCCTGGGCACTCTGCTACATGCTTAATCCTCATAATAACCTTGACATCCTCAGTGTTTTCATCATTCCCATTTTATAGAGCAGAAAACTCTGAGCTTGAATGGCTTGTCCAAGGCCACGCAATTAGTCACTGGTGGAGCGAAGATTAGTGCCCACGTCTGTCTTAAACTACAGTGAAAGCTTTTAACTATCTTGCTAAACTAGGTCTAAAAATAAATCAATTAATCCAAATGAAGGGGCTGGAGAACATTAAGAATTTTTCCCTGTTCTAAAATTTTAAAATTACATGGAAAAATATTCTGAAATATTATGTAATGTATTCTGAAGTCAAAGAACAATGTCTTTGTTTAGCAGCCACTGTTCTGGAAGCTCCATGCCTTAGCACCCCATCTAGTCAGCCAAATACTCAAGGTTGCCCATATAGATCACATGCCACCAAGACAAAAACAAAACTCCCAAATCTATGGTTATACCAAAAGACTGTGATGTCCCCACCATCAAGGCACGTATGACTTCCTGCTGTTTTCTCCTTGCCAGATGTAGAAATGAATGTCTTAATCTGGGGAAATTTTTATAATTGCCGAAGATGACTATTGTAGCTTTTTTCAGAAACACAGGCTCATTTTTAGAAAAGAAAAAATAAAAAGGATTGCATAATGGCTGAGTGGAAATTCACAAGCAGGCAGGCAGGCAGCACACGTTGGATGTGCAATCCTGCTGTAGAAAAGAGGAATGAACTTCATCTTAAATACTAGTTTTATTTTGTTTCCAGATGGGAGATAATTTTTAAGGAGTTTAATTTTTTAAACAAATTGTGTATCAAATAAATATTTCCAGAGACCTCACCATTAAAAAGAACAAAGCTGAAAAGTCTTGATAGAATATCTAACTTAAAAAGGATGACTTGAGCAAAGGTTATTCACCAGTAAGAGGGAAATGAAAAATACTTGAAAATCTTGAGCATGTGTATACTTCTCCTTAATTTGCAGATTCTGCCTGGATCCTGGCCATCCCCTGCTCCCTAGCCATTCAGTTCTTGGCTGGTTTCTCCCCCTGCTCCTCTCTCCTCCACTGTCTGCCCCATAGGAACTTCCTGAGATCCATCCTAAATACTGTCTTCTTTTTTCTACCCCCTCTCTCTTTATTTCATTTATTTTTTTATTGAAGTATAGTTGATTTACAATGTTGTGTTAGTTTCAGGTGTACAGCAAAGTGATTCAGTTATACATATGTACATATACATATATATAAAAATATATATAATATATTCTTTTCCAGATTCTTTTCCCATCTAGGTTATTACAAAATATTGAGTGTAGTTCCCTGTGCTATAGTTCCCTGTGCTATAACCAGTAAGTCCTGGCTGGTTATCTGTTTTATATTTAGTACTGTGTATATGCTACTCCCAAATTCCTAATTTATCCCTCCCCTGCACCTTTCCCGTTTGGTAACCATAAGTTTGTTTTCTATGTCTGTGAGTCTGTTATTCAGCCATAAAAAGAATAAGATAATGCCATTTGCAGCAACGTGGATGGACCTAGAGATTGTCATACTGAGTGAAGTAAGTCAGACAAAGACAAATATCATATGACATCACTTATATGTGGAATCTAAAAAAATGACACAAATGAACTTATTTACCCTCTCTCTTTTGCAGGGACCCTTATCACTGCCCATGTTCTAGTTTTTGTTTCCACATCTCTAGGACCATCACACTCCTTAGTTGGCATCTCTCTTCCACACTCCAACCACGTTTTTCTAATTGTTCACTGAAAACTTTGATCTATTCAACAAATTCATTCAGTCATTTAACAAATGATTGTTTGAGAGCTTTTCATGTGGCCAGCATTGTTTTAGATGTTGGAGATTCAGTGGTGAATGAAGCAGATGAAAATCCCTGCCTTTGTGGAGTTTAAATTCTAGTGGCAAAAGGCAGACAAAACAGTAAGTTGAAGTTAAATCTGTAGTTAGATGGTAATAAGTGCTTAGCAGGGAAGGGGAGTAGGGAATTTTGAGGGGAGAGTGACGACTTTAAAAATGGTCATCAGTGAGGGCCTGGCTGAGAAGTTGGTGTCTGAATTAAAACTAAAGGAGGTGAGGGAACAAGGTTAAGAATTCAAGTTTGAGATTCTTTTTTTTTTTTTTCCTAATTTATCCCTCTACCCCCCTCCCCTTTGGTAACCTTAAGTTTGTTTTCTATGTCTGTACGTATATTTCTGTTTTGTAAATGAGTTCATTTGTATCCTCTTTTTAGATTCCACATGTAAGTGATATCATATAATGTTTGTCTTTGTCTGACTTACCTCATTTAGTATGATAATCTTTAGGTCCATCCATATTGCTGCAAATGGCAAAATTTCATTCTTTTTTACAGCTGAGTAGTATCCCACTGTATATATACACCATATCTTCTTTATCTATTCCTTTGTCGATGGACATTTGGGTTGCTTCCATGTCTTGGCTATTGTGAATAGTGCTGCTATGAACATTGGGGTGCATGTATATTTTCAAATCATGTTTTTCTCCAGATATATGCCCAGGATTAGGATTACAGGATCATTATGGTAGCTCTACTTCTCTTTTTTTAAGCTTTGAGATTCTTGCAAGAAATTTAGGAGGAAATTTTTTTAAAAGTAGGTAGTGGATACATATCAAGCATCCATATCAAGGAGCTTAGCAGAGAAGTTAATCTGTAGACTAGTTCTCACTGGGACCACAAGTTCAACATGCCAGAACCTAGACCTGTCACCTGCAGAAGCAGCACAGCCTTTTTCATTCATTGATTCCTTGTGTCACCATCACCAAGCACAAGGCCTGGCCCAGGCCAGCTACTCACTGTGCGCTTGTTAGAAGAACAAATGGGCAGCTATTCCACACTCTGGGCAAACAAGGGTGAGTGAGAGAGAGTTCCTCTCTGAAGGAACAAACACCCTGAGGGCAAAGATAGCCTCTTAGTTTGGATTCCCCCGATGCAGGCCATGGGATAGGGATTTGGGTACAAGTCGTTAATTTGGGAAGTGAAGGGAAATACTGGTAGGGAAGTAAGGAAGTGAGACTAAAATAGGAAGACAGCCAATTAGAGTGCATTGTGGAGCCAGCCAGCACTTATCAAGCCAGGAGAACTCCAGTAGGCCAGACAGACACAGCTCAGAATCATCCTGCATTGGGACGGCAAACTAAGGCATTAGACACAAACGCCCATCAAGTTTTGGCCAAGGGCTAATCCTAGAAGACATTCATTTCCTGAGCCCAAGTAACAAGAGAAAGCCCTTGGGCAGCTGGAAGATGCACATTGAAAGGTTAAGGGGACAAGGGTACAGCAAGTACAGCAAAATAGTGTATGACACCTAAGGTGACCTCCACAAAACTGTAGAAAAGCAAATACAGTGTAATGTTATGTCAGTGACAGGGCTCAGCTGATATGAACCAGCGCCCACCATGTGACTTGGCTCAGCATATGTATAAATAAACATTTGTTAAATAAATGTACGAAGTGCAACAAGAAATAGACAGGAGAGAGCAACTATCTCCCACAATGTATTTGCCACAGAGACTGGCTAGCATTTTACCTTTTTCTTTTTTTCTTATGAAAATTACATTTCCCAGCCTCCTTTGCAGGTAGGTGAGGTCATGTGACTGAGTTCTGGCCAACGGGATGTGGTCAGAAGGGATGTCACCACCTCCAGGCCTGGTCTACTAGACTCTCCCATGCACAGTTGTTCCTGCCTTCTCATCTTCTGTCTGCATGGAGAGAACTTTGAGGACCTAAAGGATGGAAGGATTTGGGGTCCTTGAGTTTGCCACTTGGAGGAGAACTGCCTTGAGGAACAGTTTTCACCAGGGACACTCATGTTGGACATTTGTTGAAAAAGAAAGAAACTTGTATTGGCTGAGGCCACTGAGCTTTCAGAACTGTTTGGTAGAGCAGATAGCCTACGCTAACACAGTGGGTGCTCAGTATATATTTGTGAACACATGGCTGAATGAATGCTAATTGGAAGAGATGGTCTATTTCACTCTGCTCAAAGTTGGCAATGCTAGTGGGAAGCTTGAAAAAAGTGGGTTTTTGACAACAGATGAAGGGAAGGTGACATGACATGAATAACCAATTTCATTTCACTCCCAGGGTCACCCAAGGCCAACCCTGCTATCAGCCCTATAAGTAAGGCCTGTATTATTTAAATTTCTCCTGAAGAAACATGAGCCCATTTTTCTCTATCTTATGCCCAATAGAAATGGAAAAGGTTTGGCTTCCTGCCTGCATAAAATTACCTCTCATACACTTGATGGTTATTATTAAGTCACCCTCTCAGCACTCCTAAGTTCTCATTTATTTCATAAGTCAATACAGAAACTAGCTTTGCAATTTCAGCCCTTTGGAAAATTAAGAAGCTTTGCAAGAGAATCAGTAGCTGGGGCTGTGTCTACATGAAGTGAGTGGTTTCTTCCAGAGCTGGCTGGCTGATCCTTCTCTTCCTTGCCTCCTCCTTGAAGGAGGGGGACTGAGACAGGTGACAACCCAGAGATTTTCAAGTGGAAACTTTGTCTTAGTTGATTCTGGCAGCAATCCTATGAACAGGTCTTTTTATTCCCATTTAACAAATGGGAAAACTGAGACAGAAATAAATAGATGAAGTCATGTGCAAAAGGTCACATAGCTAATATGGTGTGGGAGCCACAGTTTGAATCCAATGCTGTTCATTTCCACTATGACATGTTGCCCTGCTGCCATGAGCTGGTTATTTACTATTATGGATGGAACTGTGTCCCCTCCTTCCCAAAAAAGATGTTAAAATTCTAACCCCTGTACCTAGGAAGGTGAACTTATTTAGAAATAAGGTCTTCTCAGCCTCATAGCACAAGGAGATCAGGTCGGTGCTTTGTGACCACCTAGAGAGGTGGGATAAGGAGGGTGGGAGGGAGACGCAAGAGGGAGGGGATATGGGGATATATGTATACATATAGCTGATTCACTTTGTTATATAGCAGAAACTAACACACAATTGTAAAGCAATTATACTCCAACAAAGATGTTAAAATTAAAAAAGAAATAAGGTCTTCTGTAGACAATCAAGTTCAGATTAAGTTAAGGTTTTAGGATGGGTCCTAACCCAATATGGCTGGTGTCATGAAAAGGGGAAATTTGGACACAGACACATACACAGGGAAGATCATGTGAAGATAGGGTGAATGACATCTACAGCCAAGGAAATCCTGAGGTGACCAGAAGCTAGGAGAGAAGCAAAGAGCAGATTCTCCCTCACAGCCCTTAGAAGGAAACACCTTGGTTGACAATTTGATTTCAGACTTCTAACCTCCAGAACCATGACACAATAAATTCCTGTTGTTAAAGCTACCAATCTGTGTTACTTGGTTGCTGCAGCCCCAGGAAACTAATACACTTACCATCTTGGAATCTCAATTTTCTTGTCTGCACAGAGGGAAGATGAACAATATCTCCTTTGGAAAATTTCAAGATCTGTTGAATGAGATAATGCATATACTGCACCTAGAAGGGCTCAATAAATAGCAGTGGTTATTGTTAACATTATTGTGTAGGAAACACTCCCCCTATGACATTGCAGAAAAGCCACCAATGGTTTTGTCCCCACACTTCTTGGGGAGAACATTTTCTTACTCTCAGGTGCTGCCTAATTTTCTAGAGTTTCTTTAATAATGCAGTATTAATCATCTAACAAAACTAGTAAAAAGTCATTTATCTTGCAGGTTTGCATGAGGAATAAAAGAAAGAGTCTAAGTTAAAGTTCTTAGCAAGGTGTAAATTTCTGTTAAGCTGTAAAGGGACATGATTATTTGCCCACATGGTCCTACTTCTTACTTTTGAAATGTTTATGAAACTGTGACCCAAGTGTCCAGGATCTCTAAGCAGGGTCTCAGTCCAACAGACACAGTCCAGCAACCAAAAATCATTTTCAGTATAACCTAAGTCCTTTACTTGTGTTTCTCCAGTGCAGTGCAGTAGCACCTTTCCAAGTTCCCTCTCTGGTCCTACATTCTACAGCCTGCTCCCTGGCTTCCAGCTCCCAACTTCTCCAAAAAACACCTCCTTCTGCCCTCTTCCACTCTCTTCTGTCTCCCTTGTCCCTCTTTCTCCCCATCCACATTCTGTGTTCCTTTTCCTACTCTGACCATGAACAAGAGAAGTTAAACCATGAAGCAAAGGTGGAAGAGGGGAGGGAACCACTGCTCTCTTTAGTGGCAGAGGGAAGATGAAACACTGAGAGCGCTTGTGGGTTCATCATTCCTTGTCCCATTACAAGGAACGTGTCTCCCTCAAGCTGTGCAGTGAGGCAGGGTTGACTTGACAAAAGGACAATGTCAAAAGCACAGTCAATATGCTCTGAATTTAAATCCCATATCTGGCAAATGCTAGCTGGGCATGGCATCAGTACTTAACTTCTCTGAACCTTTTAATGCTTATCCACAAAAAGAGGCTACAAATGCACATTTCACAGGGTATGCTGAGGATTAAATGAGATCACAAATGTGCATCACTTGGCGGTATCTCACCAGAGTAGACACATGCTCGTTATTAATAATAGCCACCAATTTATGAAACAAGCTTGATTCGGAGGATAACAGCAGAATGCAAATTTAATTTTATCGGTGGTATCCCTTTAAATTTATCTTTTAAGGCAAGTTCTCTTCCTGTCCCTGGAGGAAATTCAGGATGGGCTCCAAGATTTTTTCTGGTCATTCTAAGATAACAAAATTCCTTCAGTCATTCTGATTGCCCAAACAGTCTTATTACAGTGGTTAAAAGTTCTAGTCCCAGGCATGAATCATAATTTCTCCCTCTCCTCTGGCAGGCTAGCCACCTACAGTGGGAATAACAACACAGGTACCCTTCCTCCTGCCTGCTGTATGCTTCCATCCCCCCCCCCAAGTCTTGCCAATCTAGGTCTCTGCCCCTCTAGGGTTGGAGCTAGTGGAGAAACAAGCAAAAAAGGTTTGGTTGACTAGAAAAGGAATGCTTTGACTGCTTTTGCAAAGGGACTCTTAGGTGGCAATTCTTCAGAAGTCCTCCCACCCCCGCTGCTGGGAATCGGTCTCTCCCCAGTGTCCAAAGACCTTTCATGACCTTCCCTTTCCTAAGGGATAAAGCCAAGAAACCATAGCATGGCTTTCAAGAACCCAACAGGTGACAGACTCTAACTCCATCCACCTCACTACAAACAACTCAATTTCATTTCTTTTTATGGCTGAGTAATATTCCATTGTATATATGTGCCACATCTTCTGGAATCTAAGGGGAAAAAAAAAAAAAGTCATGAAGAACCTAGTGGTAAGACGGGAATAAAGACACAGACCTACTAGAGAATGGACTTGAGGATATAGGGAGGGGGAAGGGTAAGCTGTGACAAAATGAGAGAGTGGCATGGACATATATACACTACCAAACGTAAAATAGATAGCTAGTGGGAAGCAGCCGCATAGCACAGGCAGATCAGCTCAGTGCTTTGTGATCACCTAGAGGGGTGGGATAGGGAGGGTGGGAGGGAGGGAGATGCAAGAGGGAAGAGATATGGGGATATATGTATATGTATAGCTGATTCACTTTGTTGTAGATCAGAAACTAACACACCATTGTAAAGTAATTATACTCCAATAAAGACGTTAAAAAAAAAAAATAAAAGAACCCAACAGGTGGCCCCCTGTCACCCTTCCAGGCTTACCCCACCCCCACCCTCCCAGCTCCCATCACTTCATCCCCACTGCAGCCTCCCAAAACTTCCAGCTCTTTGCAGAACACACTCCAGGCTACACATTTGCAAATGAAGATCCCTCCACCTAGAATCCTCATCTCTCTCCTACACCTGGCAAAGGGCAGCCCTTCTGTGAAAAGAGGTCAAATAAAACACTGTATGACAAAGGAGCTGTTTCACCTAAGTGAGGCAATACATAAATTATGCAATAGTGTTAGGGCAGCCAGCTAGCCATTTGAGGATTAAAAAAAAAAAAACAAAAACAAAAAAACTTGATGCAAAATTTCTACCTCACAGTATTTAATTATGAAGTGTTGTTTTTCTTTGATTACTAGTGAAGCTGAATGTATTTTTTGCTTATTCACTATTAGGTTTTCATTTTTGTGGTTTGCCTGCTTTTCAAATCAAACTTGACTGTTTATTGATTTCTTATTGATTGGTAAAAGGATTTGGAATACTGAGGACATTAGTTTTATATCTATTATATATGGTGTAGACCCCTGCCCCACTCCCATTGGTGCACTTTCATTTTAATTTTGCTCGTGGTATTGTTTAATAAACTACAGTTTTTAACTTTTATGTCCCAGATCCATTAATCTTTTCCTTCATGGCTTCTGATTTTGATGTAATCCTTGGAAAGTCCTTACCCAACTCATGGTTATATAAATATTCTTTTAAATTCTCATCTTGTGCATTATTTGCTTTCCTCCCAGTTTTATGAAGATATAATTGACATATAACATTGTGTAAGTTTAAATTATACAATGTAATCATTTGATATATGCATATATTTTGAAATGATTGTCACAATAAGTTTAGTTAACATACATTATCTCACACAGTTTTTTTCTTGTGATGAGAACTTTTAAGATCTACCCTCTTAGCCACTTTCAAATCTACAATAGAGTATTGTTAACTATCGTTACCATGGTGTACATTATATCCCCAGAACTTATAGCTTGAAATTTGTACTTTTTGGCTCCCTTCACCCATTTACCACACCTTTCATCCCCTGCCCCTGCCAACTATCAATCTGTTTTCTGTTTCTATGAATTCATTTTTTTTAGATTCTACTTATAAGTGAGATCGTACATTATTTGTCTTTCTCTGTCTGACTTATTTCACTTAGCATAATGCTCTCAAGGTCCATCCTTGTTGCCAGTGGAGGAATTTCCTTCTTTTTCATGGCTGGATAATATTCCCGTGTGTTACATCTTCTTTATCCATTCGTCTGTTGATGGACACTTAGGTTGTTTCCATATCTTGGCTATTGTGAATAATGCTGCAACGAACATGGCAGTACCGATATAACTTCAAGATAGTGTTTTCATTTCCTTTAGATATATACCCAAAGGTAGGATTGCTTGATCATATGGTAGTCCTATTTTTAGTTTTTTGAGGAACCTCCATAGTGCTTTCCATAGTGGCTGTATCATAATTATTTGCTTTTATTCAATAATTATTTAATTCACCAGCGATAAAGGGACTTAAGCAACACTAAACCCTGCCCAAAAAATTATACTCACCACACATACAGACCCCAGCATGTCAGCACAAGACCTCAGTAGCAGACAGGAAAAAAACAGACCAACTAATGATACCGGAGTGGCCTCCCTAACCATAGTCAGGTGGGAAATTATGGAATATGAACTCTCCTTCCTTCAATTATTCCTGCCCCCCACCTAGAATGCCCAGGATTCTAGGAAGATTAGGAAGTCCCAGGAAGTCCCAGGAAGATTAGATCCAAAGACGGGAAGAGAATGGGGTGTCCCAGAGGCAGACTGCATGCCCATTCCTCAACCCCACATAGAAAGAGAGGACAAATCAAAGGGCAGACTATGCCCCAATCCTCATCTTAAAGTCGTCAAGTCACTGGCCTGGCATAAGCTGAAAGTAGGAGATAATTTTGAATCAGACATTATATTAGAGTTTTTAAATGGACAGGGATGTGTTTTAATAACTACACGTTACAGAGAAATTATGTCATCAGTTCAAAGTCTCTTCAGAGGATCTCATATCCAGCAGGAAGGAGACCTAGAGCATGTTTCAAAGGTGACATCATTTTATTTGTGTTCCTCCTTTAATTGATACTCCTTTCAAAAGAGGATACAGTGCAAAATAGAGTGTTCCAGACTTCACATGCACACCCAAATTGTCCACAAGGAAAGAGAGATTTTTTTTCTTTCTCTTCAGTTTTTAAACAAAAATACCAGGCTTCACTCTGATTGGACCAACTTGGATCACTTGATCATGCCTGAAACAACCGCTGGTGCCAGGACAAAGCTTTGTCCTGATTGACTTGTGCTGGGTTTCTGCCAGCTCTGAGCCAATCACTGTAGTGAGGCAGATGAGGACTCACCCCTGGAGAAGGGGCAGGCTAATTGGGAAAGGGAAGGGCAATAAATAGAATTCTTCCCTACCTGTCCCTCATATCAGGGAGGTCCCTTGGCCTTCCCTATTTCATTTTCATTCAGTCTGAGGCCTGAAGCAGAGTGTAATTCTAGCTGAAAGGCTGTTTAGGAAGTTGTTTATTTAATTAGTAGGGACGCCAGCTATTTACAAGCTAACAATACAAAGAAACATTTTCTTTCCCTTAGAAATCCAGTAAGTCTGCCAAAGGAAGCTTTGCTGCGTCCCTAGGCCTTTCTCCCCAGCTCAGCCCTGCTCTCTGCAGGCAGCAGAGTCCCCGCTCTAAGTGACAACTCACATTTGTAAACTACTTTGCAATTTGCAAAGGGCTTTCGCAACCATTATGCCGTTTAATCAACAAGAGGTGCTGGGGGAGGATGCTGGTTTGGATGCTGTTATGGGGATTTCATAAGCATGTTGTACTAGGAATGGAAAGAAGGAATTATGCATGACACTCTGTGAGGCCACGGTGGTTAAGGCTTATGGGGCGTGTGTAGTTGGAGGGTTACAAAGGGACGTTAGTTTCTGTCTTCCCTCCTTTTGTTAACTGACCCTATTCCTGTGGAGTATCCAGTATCCCCTACTGGATATGGTCTTGGGTCTTAGTGAAACTGTTAATCAAGACGTGTGCCCCTGCTGGCTAAAGATTGCCCCTGACTTAAGGAAGGCCAACTGGGTGCTTACTCTCCTGAGAATCTGAATTTGGATGAAAATCACACAAAGAAAGAGACATTCTGACAATCCTTGACCTTGCTTCTATAAAATCCAGTTTTCTTTTTTGTTTTTTCTTTTTAATTTTATTTATTTATTTATTTTTGGCTGTGTTGGGTCTTCGTTTCTGTGTGAGGGCTTTCTCTAGTCATGGCAAGCGAGGGCCACTCTTCATCTCAGTGCGTGGGCCTCTCACCATCGCGGCCTCTCTTGTCGCAGAGCACAGGCTCCAGACACGCAGGCTCAGTAGTTGTGGCTCACGGGCCTAGTTGCTCCGTGGCATGTGGGATCCTCCCAGACCAGGGCTCGAACCCGTGTCCCCTGCATTGGCAGGCAGACTCTCAACCACTGCGCCACCAGGGAAGCCCAAAATCCAGTTTTCGCCATGAGCTTCCTGTCCTTAAATCAGATGAATATATATAGGACATTGTGTGTAAACTAGGCATGGTGCTGAAGGATCCTCAGATATCCTCTCATGGAAAATCTTAGGGAAGAAGAAATGCACATTGGAGATAAGAATGGAAAACAGACAGAACCAAGCAACAGACACCTAGAGATACTAAATAACTAGGTAACTATCATCCAGGCAGAGACCTAGAGATACAAATTGCTAGATAACTATCAATCATCCAGCTGACAAGAGCAGTTCAGTTCCAAGGCCAGAGCTCTCCTCCTACCAAAATTACCTTCCCAAGGTTTTCTCTTTGAATGCTGTCTCTAATTCCCGCATGCCTCATACAGATTTCCACCTCCACCAGGGCCCATTCCCCTCTAAATAGATCCTGAAGGCAGAGACCATGCTGTTTCATCCTCCCCAGAGGGACTTTAGTGTCAGACACATGGATGGCACTTGACAAATAGTTGTTAAATGAATAGGCACAGACATGCAGAATCAGTTGACTAAATATGTGAAGGTAAATCATTAAAATATTTTTAATTGATACATAATTTCGTGTCATGAAAATCATGATTTGGAAGTATACAGTTTAGTGATTTTCAGTGTATTCACAAGTTTGTGCAACCTTCACCACTATCTAATTCCAGAACATTTACATCACCCGCAAAAGACACGCTGTACCCATTAGCAGTCACTCCTCATTTCCTGATCCTTCCAACTCCTGACAACCACTAATCTACTTTATGTCTGTATGGATTTGCCTATTCTAGACTTTTGATACAAATGGAATCATAAAATATATGATGTTTTGTGTCTGACTTCTTTCACTTAGCACAATGTTTCCAAAGTTCATCCATGTTGTAGCATGGGGGAGGACTTTCAAGACGGCAGAAGAGTAAGACGTGGAGATCACCTTCCTCCCCACAACTACATCAAAAATGCATCTACATGTGGAACAACTCCTACAGAACACCTACTGAACGTTGGCAGAAGACCTCAGACTTCCTAAAAGGCAAGAAACTCCCCATGTACGTGGCCGTGTGGCTGACAGGGTCTTGGTGCTCCAGCCGGGTGTCAGGCCTGAGCCTCTGAGGTGGGAGAGCCAAGTTCAGGACAGTGGTCCACCAGAGGCCTCCCAGCCCCTCGTAATATCAATCGGTGAGAGCTCTCCCAGAGATCTCCGTCTCAACGCTAAGACCCAGCTCCACTCAATGACCAGCAAGCTCCAGTGCTGGACACCCTATGCCAAACAACTAGCAAGACAGGAACACAACCCCACCCATTAGCAGAGAGGCTGCCTAAAATCATAATAAGTACACAGACACCCTAAAACACACCACCGGTCATGGTCCTGCCCACAAGAAAAACAAGATCCAACCTCATCCACCAGAACACAGGCACCAGTCCCCATCCACCAGGAAGCCTACACAACCCACTGAACCAACCTTAGCCACTGGGGACAGACACCAAAAACAACGGGAACTACGAACCTGCAGCCTGTGAAAAGGAGACCCCAAACACAGTAAGATAAGCAAAATGAGAAGACAAAAAAACACACAGCAGGTGAAGGAGCAGGGTCAAAACACACCAGACCTAACAAATGAAGAGGAAATAGGCAGTCTACCTGATAAAGAATTCAGAGTAATGATAGTAAAGATGATAGTAAAGGTGATCCAAAATCTTGGAAATAGAATAGAGAAAATACAAGAAACGTTTAACAAGGACCTAGAAGAACTAAAGAGCACACAAACAATGATGAAACACACAATAAATGAAATTTAAAATTCTCTAGAAGGAATCAATAGAAGAATAACTAAGGCAGAAGAACGGATAAGTGACCTGGAAGATAAAATAGTGGAAATAACTACCACAGAGCAGAATAAAGTAAAAAGAATGAAAAGAATCAAGGACAGTCTCAGAGACTTCTGGGACAATATTAAACACACCAACATTCGAATTATAGGGGTCCCAGAAGAAGAAGAGATAAAGAAAGGGACTGAGAAAATATTTGAAGAGATTATAGTTGAAAACTTCCCTAATATGGGAAAGGAATTAGTCAATCAAGTCCAGGAAGCTCAGAGAGTCCCATACAGGATAAATCCAAGGAGAAACATGCCAAGACACGTACTAATCAAACTATCAAAAATTAAATACAAAGAAAGAATATTAAAAGCAGCAAGGGAAAAGCAACAAATAACATACAAGGGAATCCCCATAAGGTTAACAGCTGATCTTTCAGCAGAAACTCTGCAAGCCAGAAGGGTGTGGCAGGACATAGTTAAAGTGATGAAAGGGAAAAACCTACAATCAAGATTACTCTACCCAGCAAGGATCTCATTCAGATTCGACGGAGAAATTAAAACCTTTACAGACAAGCAAAAGCTAAGAGAATTCAGCACCACCAAACCAGCTTTACAACAAATGCTAATGGAACTTCTCTAGGAAGGAAACACAAGAGAAGGAAAAGACCTGCAATAACAAACCCAAAACAATAAGAAAATGGTAATAGAAACATACATATCGATAATTACCTTAAATGTAAATGGTACTGACTGGCTGAAGGGATACAGAAACAAGACCCATATATATATGCTGTCTACAAGAGACCCACTTCAGACCTAGGGACACATACAGACTGAAAGTGAGGGGATGGAAAAAGATATTTCATGCAAATGGAAATCAAAAGAAAGCTGGAGTAACAATTCTCATATCAGAGAAAATAGACTTTAAAAGAAAGACTATTACAAGAGACAAAGAAGGACACTACATAATGATCAAGGGATCAATCCAAGAAGAAGATATAACAATTGTAAATATTTATGCACCCAACATAGGCGCACCTCAATACATGTAGCTTGTATCAGTACTTTATTACTTTTTTTGCTGAATACTATTTCATGGTATGAATATACCACATTTTGCTATCTATTCTTCGACAATGGACATTTTGGTTGTTCCCAGTTTTCAGTTGTCATGAATAATACTAAGAATATTCACGTAGAAGTTTTTGTGTGAACGTATGTTTCAATTCTTTGGTATATACACCTAGGAGTGGAATTGCTAGGTCATATGATAACTCTGTGTTTCAATTTTTGAGGAATTCACTGTTTTCCAAAGCATCTGCACCATTTTACATTCCCACTAGCACTGTGTGAGAGTTGTAGCTTCTGCACATCCCCATCAATACTTGTGAGTTTTTGTTTTGTTAAAAATTATTATTATTATGCCCATTCTAGTGAGTTTGAAGTGATAACTCGTTGTGTTTTTCACTTGCATTTTTCTAATGAGTGATGATCTTCAGTATCTTTTCATGTACTTACTGACCATTTGTATATCTTTTGGGGGAAAATGTTTATTCAAATCCTTTTTCTCTCTTTTTTTTTTTTTTAAAGTTTTATTTATGGCTGTGTTGGGTCTTCGTTTCTCTGCGAGGGCTTTCTCTAGTTGTGGCAAGCGGGGACCACTCTTCATCGTGGTGCGCGGGCCTCTCACTATCGCAGCCTCTCTTGTTGCGGAGCACAGGCTCCAGACGCGCAGGCTCAGTAATTGTGGCTCACGGGCCTAGTTGCTTCGCAGCATGTGGGATCCTCCCAGACCAGGGCTTGAACCCGTGTCCCCTACATTGGCAGGCAGATTCTCAACCACTGCGCCACCAGGGAAGCCCCCCTTTTTCTCTATTTTAATTATGTTATTTATCTTTTTTATTGTTGAATTGTTAAAGTTATTTAATATTCTTAATGATAGACCCTGATCAGATATATACCTGAAAATGGTTTCTCCCATTATATAGGTTTTCTTTCCAACTATGTTGATAGTGTCCTTTGACATACAAAGTTTTTAATTTTTATGCGGTCCAATTTATTTTTTTCTTCTGTTGCTTATGCTTTGTGTCATATCTAATAAACTTTTTCCAAATCCAAGCTCACAAAGATTTACACTTATGTTTTCTTCTAAGAGATTTATAGTTGTAGCTCTTACATTTGGGTCTTTTGTTCATTTTGAGTTAATTTTTACATAGTGTGAGGTAGAGGTCCAACGTCATGCTTTCTCATGTGGACATAGAGTTGTCCCAGCATCTTTCGTTGAAAAGATTGTTTTTTTCCCCATTGAATGGTCTTGGCACTCTTATGTCTGGACTCTCAATTCTCTTCCATTGATCTGTATGTTTATACTTATTCCTATATCAGACTCTTTGGATTACTGTAGCTGTTAGTATATTTTAAAATTGGGAAGAACTTTGTTTCACTTTTTCAAGAAGGTTTTGGCTCATGAATTTCTATACGAATTTTAGGATCAGCCAATCTATTTCTGAAAAAAAAGAAAAAAGGCTGTTGGAATTTTGAATCTGTAGGTCAATTTGGGGAGTATTGCTATTTTAACAATATTAAGTCTTTCAATTCATGAACAGATGTCTTTGCATTTATCTAGGTCTTTAATGTCTTTCATTGATGTTTTATCATTTTCAGGTCATGAGTCTTGAACTTCTTTTGTTAAGTTTATTCCTAAACATTTTATTCTTTCTGGTGTTATTGTAAATGGAATTGTTTTCTTAATTTCATTTTTGGGTCATTCATTTTCAGTGTATAGAAATACAATTGATTTTTTTTTTTACTTTTTTAATGTATTTTTAGTGCTTTCAAATTTCTTATAACTAACATGAACTACTTTTACATATTTATTTTAGAGATGTTTTACTTATGTATTTATTTATTTTTTATTGAGGTATAGATGATTTATAATATTACATTAGTTTCAAGTGTAGAACATAGTATAGATTATACTCCATTTAAAGTTATTATAAAATATTGGCTATATTCCCTGTACTCTACAATATATTCTTGTAGCTTATTTATTTTATACATAGTAGTTTGTACCGCTTAATCTCCTACCCCTATCTTTCCCCACTAGTTTGTTCTCTATATCTGTGAGGCTGTTTCTGCCTTGTTTTATTCATCCCTTTGTTTTAATTTTTAGATTCCACATATAAGTGATAACATACAGCATTTGTCTTTCTCTGACTTATTTCACTAAGCATGATACCCTCCAGGTCTATCCATGTTGTTGCAAATGGCAAAATTTCATTCTTTTTATTGGGATGCACACACGTTTTCAAATTAATGTTTTCATATTCTTCAAATGTATACCCAGCTGTGGAATTGCTGGATTGCCTGTTAGTTCTATTTTTAATTTTTTGAGGAACTGCCATACTGTTTTCCATAGTGGCTGCATCAATTTACAGTCTCACCAGCATTGTTCAAGAGTTCCCTTTTCTCCATGTTCTCCCCAACATTTGTTATTTTTTAAAATTAATTAATTAATTAATTTGTTGGCTGTGTTGGGTCTTCATTGCTGCACGTGAGCTCTCTCTAGTTGTGGTGAGCGGAGGCTACTCTTTATTGCAGTGGGTGGGCTTCTCATTGCAGTGGCTTCTCTTGTTGCAGAGCACGGGCTCTAGGTTGCACGGGCTTCAGTAGTTGCAGCACGTGGGCTCAGTAGTTGTGGCTCGTGGGCTCTAAAGCACGGGCTCAGTAGCTGTGGCGCACGGGCTTAGTTGCTCTGCGGCATGTGGGATCTTCCCGGACCAGGGCTCGAACCCGTGTCCCCTGCACTGGCAGGCGGATTCTTAACCACTGCACCACCAGGGAAGTCCCAACATTTGTTATTTGTTATCTTTTTGATAATACCCATTCTGACAGGAGTGAGATGATATCCCATTGTGGTTTTCAAATGCTATGTCATATATATGCTTGTTGTTGCACAGAAAATTTGTAGGTTATATAAAAATCTGCTCTTATTGCTTCCACTGGGAGTGAGAATAGGGAATGAGAGGGTGCTCTTTGAAATGAAGTCACATTTGCTGATATTACTTGTCTAGATTTTATTATTTTAAAAAATATTTTCACTGCACAAGTAGGATATAAAATGGTTTTGTAAAGGAAAAAAAAAAAAATCAAAGAAAACAGAAAAGTGAATTGCCCTATCCCTGTTGTATCAAAGATGAAACTGCTACTACTAGTTTGGTATGAGTCCTTCTGGACACTTTAATAGTTTCTATAATAATAAAAAGAATAAAATAGTAAAATTATATTTTCTGCATTCCTTCATTTATAATTTGCAAAATTAGTGCTGATTTGCATACATCCATTTCACCACAAGCTCAGTCATATATTTCATTTTCTGACAAAAGGAAAAAAGATCTAACATGTTTCTGGATAGAAATTTTCCTACTACTTTTTATCCATATTTATAAGAGGATTTAAGACTGTTACTGCCAGAGCATTTTAGTGTCCTTCTCTCACTAAAGAAGAGTTGAGAGATTCATCGGTTGATGGGCTCCAACAGAAAGAGTATTGAAGACATGGCACAAATCTTGGATTCTATGTGAAGAAGCTTATGGGTATGCATACACAGATCTACTATATCTACAATTTGGAGCATAGAATATGCACCCAATAATTGCCATTGAGTGAAACAACACCTTTCCTGCCATTCCATATAAGCTCCTTAATACAAACATTATTGAACACTTACTATGTACCAGGCAGTGTTCTCAGTACCTTACATGCATCAACTTATTTAGCCTCCACAACAACCCCATAAAATGAGCACCACTGTTATCCATATTTTTCAAGTGAGGAAACTCAGGTGATGTGTATTCCCCAAGGTCTCACAGCTAACAAGTGACAGAACAGGGATTCAAACCTGGTTCTCTCTAGTTCCAGAGTCCTTGTTCTTAGACATTGAACTAACTGCTTCTGGAGAAAGGCAGAGCATAGATACAGGATTGCTAGATTTAGTAAATAAAAATACAAGAAGCAGTTAAATTTGAAATTCAGATAAACAAATTTTAGTGTATGTCCCATGCCATATTTGGAATATACTTACACTAAAAAACGATTGTTAATCTGAATTTTGAATTGATCTGGGTGTCTTACATTTTCACTGGCAAACTTACATAGATATAGAGCCAGGCTTGGAGTTGGAGAACAAGGTGGGGGGTTAGGGATGCAGAGTAGGTTTTGTTGACTGATGACTTGTCCTATTCTCTGCAAAGTTTTTTGTTTTTTTTTTTTGCAAAGATATTAACACAAAGAACGATAGAAAATAGGAAAAACATATATCACTTAATGAAAGTATAACAGACAGCCCATCTTCCTTCCATCTTCTCTCTTTCTCTCTTCTCTCCCTCTCACACACACACACAAATGATGGTGATGCAGGTCTCCCTGGTAAAAACTGAATTAGAGAATGATGCCCGAGACTGAGGCATAAAGTCTCCTGCTTCCTTCCTGTTTTTAAATCTTGTGACCTTATAATAAACCATGCTTGCATGGGTAGTGGGGGGAGGGGGGAATCTTGGCTGGAGGCAGGGGCACAGGGAAAAGTGATAGCTGGGACCTGAGGGGCACTGAGCCCCTAATCTACCTGAATCTCACTGGGGAGACATCAGCTGACCCAGCCCCAAGGGGCAAGCCCCACGCAGATGACCTTGACGGGGGTGGGTGGAGGGAGGGAGCAGGAAGTAAAACAGCTTTTCTGACACTCAGTGGCCCCTGTCCCGCCACTGGTCAGGGGTAGCCCTACAGAGGTCTTAGTCTCTGACCAGTCAGACTGGTCAATTTTCCTTCCTTGGAAGAGCTGGTGTAAGAAGAGGAAAACAGGTAGAATATGCAGAGAAAAGGTAAAATTTCCCTCCTCCAAACTTTCCACTTCTAATCTGATAATAGAGCTAATCTCTTACAAGAACATCATTCGTTACAACTTAAAAGCACTTTCACTTTAACCTCCAAATTGTCTATTGATTTTTGCCTAAAAGAAATTAGCCTCTAATGTGGCAACTTTCCCATCAACACTCTAAACTTCTTGCCTTATGGAATTAGTACCTTATTAACCTGACCATCTCTTTAAGTGTTTTTCTTCTTCAAAAATTATAATTAAATACCATTGCCAGCCAGAATTATTTAGACAGCACTTTGCACATTAATGTCTACTCAATTATCATTTCCTGTGGCTAGAATTTTAACCCCAAATAAAGCTCAGAAAGATGCATTTTCTCTCTTTAAAATTGGTTCTTTTTGTTGTTGCTTCTTTATTTTTCACTTTTCTTTATTCCAAGTGGATCCTTTGAGCTCCAAGAGAGGGGAATAGGCCAGACATTGGACTGATCTGCATAGAATAAAGTGACTTGTTTACTTAAGCATGAGCGAAATGGAGGCCACTACATATGTTAAAGACACATGCACAATGTAGGCTTGAGGATGAGAATTCATGGAAGGAAGAGACCAGAGCTCACCTTCCACTGGGAGCAGAACTTTCTCTCTGACCCAACTGGAAGCAAGAGGCAGACCTTGACCCACTCCATATGGGTCAGCCTACCTAGCACAGAACAGTGGGGAGGAGAGAGGAGAATGGGTATGGAAAGGCAGAAAATATTCAGCATAGAAGGAGTGACCATTATCAACTTTACTCCTCAGTGTCAAAATGTTTTCCAAAGTGGTTGAACCAATCTCACTCCCATTAGCACGGATAAGAACACCTGTAGCTACATATTGTTACTGGCACGTGATATTGTAGACTTAAATTTTCTTTTCCATCTGGTAGATATAAAATAGCATAATACTGATGTTTTAATTTGCATTTCTCTGAATATTGATGAAATAGATGACTTTTCATATGTCTATCGGCCATTTGATCTTCTTCTTTAATGTCTCTTGCCTGTTATCCAGTTGGATTTTTTGTCCTTTTGCTATTGATTTGAGAGCATTTTTTATACATTTTGGATATCAATCCTTTGTTAATTATGTGTTTCTCTCCATTTGTGGCTTCCATCTTCACTTTATGGAAGTTTTTGCTCACAGATCTTAGTTTTAATACCACGGAGGTTATCAATTTTTTTCCTTTTAGTGGATGCTTTTAGTGTGTTATTTAATAATGCCATACTAATTCCAAGGTCATAATGTGGGTTTTTTTCTAATAATTAATATAAGTTTAATTGTGAAAAGTATTAAAACATGGAGAAAAGCAAAGATAAGAAGAAAAATCACCTGCAATCCCTTTACCAGAAATAACCACTGACATTCATTTTTATAACTTCTAATCTCACATAAATAGTTAACATGATACCCAAATAAGCCTCATGAAAAAAAAAATCTATGATCAGCATTGGATTCTTTCTAATATGACAAATATCTAATCCTTCGTTAGAAATATTCAATACTGACTAATTTTTTTTTCCTTAAATTACTAGTTTTTCTGTTGCTCTAGCAGCAACTTAGCTCTGCATTACAAGTATGTCTCATGCTTTAGGAAGAAAGCAGAAATGTTTGAGTCAAAGGGGAGACAGATAAAGAAAGTCAAATGTTGAGGTATGGCTTCAAGGCATCAGATGACAGAAAAGTCATCTTGAATGTACCATATGGAAACCCAGGCCAGGCGTTCTGCCCAACTCCCACGCAGTTCTCCAAAACTAAGCTTGACAGCATCTTGTTTACAGCAAAAGGAAATATTTCTCTTTGCTGTTAAATAAAATCTGTAAATGTCATGGCTTTCCTGACTTGACTCTACAAATGCAATGTCATTCTCTCAACTAGTGAAATGAAAGGCAATCCTCTCAGTGAGACCATAGCTTATAAAGCAGGCATCTTAGTTATCTATTGTTAAGGTAACAAATCACCCAAAAATTTAATGATAAAATAACAACTGTGTTATCATTATTATCTCTCAGGGTTTCTGTGGGTCAGGAATGCAGGTCGGGATCAGATGAGTAGTTAAGGATCGGGTTCTCTCACTGGCTGCAGTTGGATGAGGAGGCTGGAACCCTGGGAGTCTGAGGCAGCTGGGAGCTGACCTGGGATCTCCCTCTCTTCATGTGTTCCCAGGGCTTCCACATGTGGTCTCTCTGTGTGGTGGTCTCTCTGTGTGGGATGAAGTTTGGGTTTTCTCATAGCATGTTGGTCTCAAAGAAATTAGACTGCTTTTACATGGTGGCTTCAAGAACGAGTGTTCTAGCAACTAAGGGGGAAGTTGCATTGTCTTTTATCATCCAGTCTCAGAAGTCATATAGTGCCATTTCTGCCATTTCCACCATTAAAGAGTTGCAGAAACCCACCCAATTTATAGGGGAAGGGACTTTTTCCATAAGAAAAGGCTCATATTTGCAGTCTACTTCTTATGAAGAAAAGATTGGGGAACCAAAGATCTCTCTGCTCCTTTCATTCCAAGATGATGAGATTTCTTTAAAAACGTTGTGGGTTTCCTGTGCACCAATTTATAATCCACTCTATTAGAAGCCACAGATATCTTCTGGAAAAGTCTCTCTCTATTTTGGGCCTCCCGTGAAGCAATTGTGGTATAATTTCTTCAAAATTCTTAGAAGTTCTACTGTCTATTATTTAACAAAGAGGGTTTGCAAAGTATGCTCATAAAATCCTTTGGAGGATATCTGTCTGTCTGAAAAGGTCTTTAAGGCACAATCTTAGATTTAGGGGGAATCCTAACAAAGGGTTTTACAGTCATACCCTGAGCTTCATCTTTACCCTGAGACCACATTTAACTCACAACACCCTGGATTTGATCTTTTCCCTGAGGTCTTTTATTTCTTTGAGAATCCTTTGCTGGTCGGAAAAACTGTCTTGATCCCTCTAAGTTTTCTCCAAAAATCTACTCAGAAATTGAATTGTTTGTTCTTTGGTTTATCTCTCTCCTCTCACATTTTCCTGCAGGCAGCTAGAAGTCAGGGAGCACCTTTGGGACTCTATCCAGAAATCTCCCCAGCTACATCACCAGGTTAGGCACATTTCTACTTTCCACATTACCACAGGTAACAGGTACCAGTGTTGCTACACTTTCCACCACTACATAGCAAAGGTCTCCTTTCCTTTACCTTCACCTTCCAATAACATTCTCCCAACTTTCATTTAAGCCCTCACTGACAGCCTCAAGGCTTCTGCTAAGAGGTTCCTCAAGGCCCTTCCAGCTTCTACCTACCACCCAGTCTCAAAGCCAATATCATGCAGCACCCCACTTGCAAGTACAGCATTCCATTCCTGTTTTCTCTTAAATCACCACCAAAACTAGTGGCTCAAAGCAACAACAATCATTATACTATCTATCGTGGATTCTGTGGGTTAGGAATTCAGAAAGAGCTCAGCTGGGCAGCTCTGGATCAGGGTGTTTCATGAAGTTATAGTCAGATGGTGACTAGCTTTGGGATGGCATTGGGTTGAAGCAGTTAAGGGTTAGCTGGATCTCTCTGTCTCTCTCTCTCCACTCCCCCCACTAGTTTCAGACCCTCTCTGTGTGGTCTCTCTGCCTGGGCTAGTTTAGATTTCTTCGCAGCATGGTGGGCTCATGGCAGTTGAACTGTTTACACGGTACCTGAAAACTTCAGAAGCAAATGTTCCAGTGAGCAAGGTGGGCCCTGAATCACTTTTTATGACCAGCATCAGAAGTCATAATTTTACTTCTACCATATTCTATGGATTGAAACAGTCACAAAAGCCCATCCACTTTTAGGGAAAGGGGCACAGGCACCACCTCTTCATGGAAGGAATGTCAGAGAATTTGTGGACACATTTTAAAACTGTCCCAGCCCATCCATTTTTTCAATAAGCATTTGTTGTATGCCTACTATGGGTCAGCTATCAAGCATACACGGGTGAATCAGATGTAAGTCCTCCTTGAGGAGCTTACTACCTAGTTATGAAGACCAAGAGGTAAGAGAACATTGCACTAGAATGGGATAGATATTTTAAGAGAGCTGGCAAAAATGCTGAGGGAAACCAGATGGGGAGAAAGTAATGCCACAACTATAGTTTGGGGAGGCACCATGGAGAAATCAGCATTTGAACTACACCCTGAAGGGCAAGCAGGTGTTCTCCAGACATGTGGGGATCAAAGTGCATGCATGGAGGTATGAAACACCTTAGTGCAGTCTTTTCATTCAGGATGAATGATGGTGACATTCTAAGTGTCATTTAGATAGTGACATTTGTCACATATGTTACATGATGGTGACATTTCTAAGATAAGAAACTCAGGAGAGATTGCAATGAGTTCAGTTCAGGACCTGCTGACATTTTCAGGTGCTGCTAAGACATCAGGAGGTGGAGGAGATCAAGGGGGATCCCTGGGTCCCCTAACAAAAAACCTGCTGCTGGGCTTCCTCTTTATCCTATTTTTCAACAGAGTCTTAATTGCTCCTACAGGAGAGTCAGTGGCTTCAGGTGGTGGCCCTCCTGCCACCTGGGCTACCCCCAGCTGCTCTAGCCATTGTAGTTCAGGATATGCATGACTACTCTAGAAATACGCTATCAGTTATGACTTACAAGCTCACCTGAGGCCCTCAACCCAACCTGAGAAACAGAGATTCTACCCTGGAGTGGCTGTAATTACGGGTCCCAGGGAAACAATTGTTCCAACCTGTACACTTGGTCATCTAATTCACTGCCTTGTGGTGACTTGGCCTCTATCTAGTCAGAGGAGAAATGTGCGTCTGAGATCAGCTCCCCCAGAGTTTGCTAACTGGTGGCATGCAGGCTGAAAATGGCTTGCAGAGAGTGTTTATTTGAAAATGGAATTAGTTGTCAACATTTAAATATCGGAGATTTTTGCTTAAAAGTGTCTGAATGCCGGCTTCTTTTGAAAAATCAGATTTTAATTTTGTCACCAGGCATATATTCCCACATGGCAACAGTCAGCTGGAGCCAAGCTGGTGCTGTACCTCAGATTTGTCAAGTATTGGGGAAGAATGTGGGGAAATATTCTCATCCCCGACTGCTAAATCGGTACAATTTGGAGGACAATTTATAAATTTCTACTCAAATTTAAAATTCACATGACATTGTTCTGGCAATTGTATTTCTGAAAACGAAAGCTACAGAAATACTCAAATGTGAGCACAAAGTTGGGTTACATCGTGGTATTATTTATAACTTTTAAAAGAAATGAAAGCAACCTGCATTTCTGTCTATAAGGAACTGGCTAAATAGATTAAGATATGTATATCAATGCAATTAAATATTATGTAGCCATTGGAGGGAAAATGAGGTGGTTCTATATTAACTGACCATGAAAAATGCTTAAAATATATTAATTTTTTAAAAAAGCAAATCACAGGATGATATGTATAGTATTACCTCATTTAGGCTAAAATCAAAACTGTACTAGAAAATGGTCCAACTAATGGCAAAATGTGGAGGGCTTTAGGCTTAGACAACTTCGGTGCTACTGAGCTCCCCAAGATACCACTGGAAAGTTGTTAAGGCAAAGCTAAATTTATTAGAACTCGTGGTCAGAATCTTAGTCATGTCTCAGAGAGGGAAATCAGCAGTAGGATAATTATAGGACCCCAGGCTCTGGGCTTAAATGGTCTAATGCCTTTTTCAGAGAAGGGATCTGATTTGAGTGGACAAAGTTGATGATACCATAGTTTAGGGTTGGTGGACACAGCAAGGTCAGGGTGGTATAGTGAGGCTTGGCAAGCAGACTGTTGGTTGGTGAAAAATCCAGGGCTCTCTTTAATAACTTGATCTAAAGGAACTTCCTGAAGCAAATAATGGAGTTATTCATGGATTTATAGTCTCATCTTTGCCAGCCAGAAGTTTTCTGGAACAACCCACCCATCATGCTGACATAGGTGAGCCACGGTATCTTCCCTACAACTAAATTGCAATGATGCAGATGGTCTGGATTCTCTGTGCAAACCCCAGCTCTGTCATTTTCTAGCTGTAGGAATTTGGGCCATTTATTTAAAGTTTAAGTTTCTTTATCTGTGAATGAGGATAGCTGGTGGCAGGGTTTTGGTTAGGACTAAATATGATTGCAGTGCCTAGAGTATAGAAATGTGTTAGCAATGTTTATTACATCCAGATGTAAAGGCACAGGAAAAGGGATAGAACAGGACTTCTCGGCCTCAGCACTATAAATATTTTGGGCCAAATAATTCTTTGTTGTAGGGGCTTGTCCTCTGTATTGTACAGTGTTTAGTCCCTGACAGTCCCTGACTTCTACCTACCAAAAGCCTGAAACGCCTACCTCTCCAAGTTGTAACAAACAAAAACATTTCCAGACATTGCAAGATGTCCTCACTTAAGAACCACTGACCTAGAGGCAACCATAGCGTGGGTTCCACATGCAAAGAGTAGGAATTAATAACATAAGAGAAAATGGTTTATGGCTTATATAGTAGGCTACCTGTTGGCAGACTCACCTTTGCTTCTTCTGCAAGCACTAGTGATATGCAGGCAGTAAGAGCCAGAGAAATATTTCTTGTGATAGAACTTCGGTGGGTGTTTCCAGACAGGGTAAATTATTATGGCTACTGACCCATGTATGGGTCTTGGAAAAGAGAAAGGTTAAACCTATTCCTTTTTTTTAATTGAAATATAGCTGACCCACAATGTTGTGTTAGTTTCAGGTGTACAGCAAAGTGAATCAGTTATACATATTCGTATCAGACAGAGAAAGACAAATATATGATACCGCTTATATGCGGAATCTAAAAAAATGGTACAGATGAACTTATTTACAAAACAGAAATAGAGTCACAAATGTAGAAAACAAACTTATGGTTACCAGTGGGGAAAGAGCGGGAGAGGGATAAATTGGAAGATTGAGATTGACATATGCACACTTCTATATATAAAATAGATTTTAGTTATCTATTTTATTCATTTTAGAGGTAAGTCCATTAGGCATTAAAATTTGAAGATGCTTCTTAGGCAGAAATGTTCTGCCTTTAGGCCCCGGGATAGGTTTCAGAAAATTCAGAATGACTGCAAATGATTGGGAAAAGATGAGCCAGGGGAACCTGAGTCTCCAACAGAGATCATTTTAAAGAGCTTCCACCTGGCAACTTCGACCATCCTTGCTCACCCATTTGGAGCCAGGGCCTGGGAAAGCCATCGAGAGGCATGTTTCCAAATGTCCCAATGGCCTGGCACCTACACTCAGGGCTTCCAGCAAAGTGAGCCATGCTCCGGCTCCCACTGTTGCATCTTGGTGGCCTGCAGGTAATTCGAGACTGCGTGTTTTTTCTTGAAGTATGGAGGGAAGGAAACAGGCTGGGGCAACTCTAACTTTTCAAACAGGTTTGCAGTGTGAGAGTTGTTCCAGAAACCAATAGCCACACCCTGCAGCCAGAAGCATCTTCCCAAAGCACAGTCTGACCTGAAAAGTGGATCTACTTAATTCCTTGTCCCTGAGGTAAACAATTCTGGATCTGGGCATATTTTCTTGATGCCACGTTAAACAATTCTGAGAACAGGAAATAAATAAAAATTACTTGCTTCAAGAAATACCTTCTCCTAGGGGCTTCCCTGGCGGCGCAGCGGTTGAGAATCTGCCTGCCAATGCAGGGGACACGGGTTCGGGCCCTGGTCTGGGAGGATCCCACATGCAGCGGAGCAACTACACCCGTGAGCCACAACTACTGAGCCTGCGCGTCTGGAGCCTGTGCTCCGCAACAAGAGAGGCCGCGATAGTGAGAGGCCCGCGCACCGCGATGAAGAGTGGCCCCCACTTGCCGCAACTAGAGAAAGCCCTCGCACAGAAACGAAGACCAAACACAGCCATAAATTTAAAAATTAATTAATTAATTAATTAATAAAATTTTTTTTAAAAATTGGGTTGGCCAAAATGTGCCTTTAAAAAAAAAAAAAAAGAAAGAAAGAAATACCTTCTCCTAGACTTGAACAGATATTTGTACACCTGCGCTGTTAGCAGCATTTTTCAGCATAGCCAAGAGGGAGAAACAACCCAAATGTCTATCAGTGGATGAATAGATAAACAAAATGTGGCATATCCATACAATGGAACATTACTCAGCCTTAAAAAGGAGGGAAATTCTGACACATGCTACAGCACGGATAAACCTTGAGGGCATTATGCTAAGTGAAATAAACCAGTCACAAAAGGACAACTATTGTGTGATTCCACTTAGATGAGATACCCAGAATTGTCAAATTCATACAGACAGAAAGCAAAATGCTAGCTTCCAAGGGCTGTGGGGAGGGGAAGATAAGGAATTATTGTTTAATGGGAATGGAGTTTTAGTTTGGAAAGATGAAAAAGTTCTGTGGTTGGATGGTGGTGATAGTTGCATAGCATTGTGAATATATTTAATGCCACTTAACCAAACACTTCAAAATGGTTAAAATGATAAAAGTTATGTTATGCATATTTTACTACAATAAAAACAATGCTTCTAGAAGCTAAGACTAGGTACTAACTAAAATAGTTTGCTTATCAAGACTAATAACTCACTCATCAAGACGCACCTCATGACCCCTACCCCACACCCAATCTAAAGCTGTTGGGTCATAAACTCTGCCCCGCCCAAGTTCCTTCTTTGCAAAATCCACCTTCAAATCACCCAGCCTGGATCCTAAAACTATAAATATCCTCCTTTTGTCTCCCCATTTTGAGATGCCACTGAGACTCTTTCACAATGTCATCCCCCCTTATTGCAGTAGGTCTGATCATCTTAGCTGTACTTTATTAACAGTTTTGGGTTTTTTTTTCTGGTGGTTTTTTTGAAAGTTGACAGCTAACAGATCATGAATTTCCCTTCTTAAAATTCTTCTGAGGTCACTCATCGCCAATAAGTGAGTTTGCAAATGGGCAGGTGGCATGGCCTCCAGTTATATTTTATTTGGCTTGCAAAGTGTACTGAAAAAATTAAATTTGCTTCCAAATGTTAAATATTGGGAGGTTTCCCGAAGAATATGAATTTCTTCCTTCTCTGGAAAATTCAGGACCAAATACGTTTGTTGGCCCTGTTTCAGACGTTTCGGTCAGTTCAACCAAGGTATTCTCTCAAGCAAAGATGAAATGTTTGATCTGTCTTGACTCTTGGTGTGCACATGACAGTGTCCAGCACAGGATATTTTTTAGTCTAACATAATATCACTCAGAGGCACTTGCTCTTACCAAATAACAAAGGTCTTGCAAGCCATGACACTGGTGAGGTATGTCACTGCTTTGGAGCCAAAGGAGCAGGCCTAAGTCTACCACTGATTTCCAATGTGGCATCAGGCAAGTACCTTACCTTCTAGGAACCCCAATTCCTCATTTGTAATATAGGAGTAGCATGTGGCTTTGGGCAAGGTCTAGTGAGCTAGTAAATGTCCTGAGACACAGTGAACACAGAGTAGGTAGAAGCTATCATGACTATAGTTATACTCATGACTTGGGTTGAGGCCTTTATTCTGTGAAATCTTTCTCATCTTCCATCCATTTATGGCAGAAGCCAGTTTCAGTCCCATATTCAAATCACAAAGTATGACTCTGAACTTTGAAGACAATGACCGTTACCATGGAAGTATTTCTAATGAAAGAAAAGGGGGGAGCAAATTTCAAAGCTTGGGAGAAACCTTTATCTTGAACATCTTTAAACTACTTCCAAAGCGCATGAAATTAATTGTTCCACGATTTCTTATGGAGAACATTTTTGGATACAACTCTTTTAAATGCATATGCTGGAAAACATACGGGCACTAGAAAGTACACAATCAATGGAAAGGGTGTTTGGAGAGGGAACAACGTTGTATTTATGATTCTGTTTTCAAAATATTTTTACTATGAATATTTTTAACAGAGAGAAACTTAGGGGAGATCATATAATGCACACCCTGTTTTTTTTTCATTTTAATAAAATATTTTATTTAACCCAAATAAAACCAAAATGTTATCACTTTAACATGTAAATCTGGGACTTCCCTGGCCGTCCAGTGGTTAAAACTCTGTGCTTCCACTGCAGGGGGCATGGGTTCAATCCCTTAAATATCTCACCATTTTGTCGTTTACTTCAGATCTTTTTACTGTTTACGTGAAGAAAGAAGATCTTGTGGAGACAACTGAACCATCTTGTATATCCCGCCCTGATCTCACATCTTCCCTCCTTCCCCAGGGAGAATCATGATCCAGAAATTGTTGCATGTCATTTTCAGGCATGATGCTGTACTTTTACTATATGTAGCATATAGCTATAAACAATACGTTATATTTTTGGCATGTTTTTAAACTTCAAATAAATAATATCATGCTGTATGTCTTCTCATGCTGTTTGCTTTTTACGTTTTATGTAGCCCTGGTTGAATCATTTAAAGTACTACATAGTAGTTCATTACTTTTGATTCATGGCAGTACCGTATCATCCTTGGGGAAAAAAATGATCACACCTCTTCTCTTTCTGGGGCTCCTCACCTCCTACGATATAAAGTCCAAATTAAGCCTAGCATTCTAAGACTCTCCAAGATCCAGCTGGTTTCTTTCTCCACTAACCAGATGCTAGCTGTTTCCCAAGCATATCAGCAACCAAGAATCTCGTCTCCCCAGATTACTCCTATTCATCCCTAAAAACCCAATTGAAATATCACTTTCTCAGGGAACCTTTCCCTTTAGACTAAGTGGGGCAGCATTTCATTGGCTTCTCATAGCACTTTTCACAGATCTTGATTACAATTCTTAACTCATAGCATTGTCATCTATATGTCCCCCTCCCCTGCCAGACACACACACAGCTCAGAGTTTCTTAACTGTGGTTTCTGCAACTGTGTATCACTGATATTGAACACAACCCTGGATACATTATGGCAGGCGCTCAAAAATGATGGGTTAATTGAAGAAAATGATTGTGCATACCATTTTGGGAGAGAGAGTGGGTTCTACCAGTGTCAAGGGGAAATGACTCCTCTTTAATGAGCTTGCTGTAAGTGTCTCCTCACATTCTCATTCCTTGGTGGCACAAGTTAACCCTTGGGTCTGAGTCTCTTCCCAGCCCTACTTCCAAACAACTCCAAGGAGCTCCCCCTACCACGTGAACCAGATACTATAGGACCAACAGCCTGATCTCAGCTCAACATTTAGAGACAAATCCCACCCAAATTTGGGGGAGAAAGAAGAAATTTTTTAAAGGATAGGCTCCTTGGACCATAGGTACTCAAACTTGGTTCTACGTTGGAGGCACCTGGAGAACTTTAAAAGGCTCTGATGCCTGGTTCTCAGAGATTCTGATGTTGCTGGATGCACCTTGGGCCCTGGCGTCTTTTCAAAATTCCCTGGGTGATTCTTTCATGCAGTGGAGTTCACAAAGCTTTCCAACCCCCAGGCCATAATGAGTCTGAATAGGTTGCAGACGTGCCACAATATTTATCCTTCCACTCCCAGGGCAGCTGGAGGACCCCCCTTCCCTCCCCTCCTCCAGTCAACAGCCACGGGAAGTCTGTTCAGATTAACTCACTGCACTGAACAAATACAACGATTTCTCCATGTGCTACATTTTGAAAGACTTGGGATGCCTTGCTTCAGAGAACAGGACAAGCCAAAGCAGCCTAGAATTTCATAAACAGCATGAAGCTTGGTTTCAACTGCAGCCTCTTCCTGGCCATGTGCCCTTGGTTGGTGGAACATTCACGTTTCCCCAAAGACTGGACTCTGTGTTTTTTCTTCATCGTCTCATTGGATCGGTCTCACAACAAGCCTGCGAGGTCAACCTGGTGACCTCCATCTTACAAATGAGGATGATAGTGCTACGGAGAAGGGCCTTATCCCAGCAAAGATCTGATACGGAACAGGGACAAAGATCCTCGCTAAATCTAGAATTGTCTTCTCTGTACTTCCAGGAAGAAAGTAAAGGTAAAAAGAGCGGAGGTGACTGAGGGCATGGGATGCAGAAAAGCCTGGGTGACACTCCCAAAATGAGAGATTTCAGGGCTGGGGATCCTTTGAAGCACAAGCGTTCAGGTCACCAGTTCAAATCATGGGTTCACCTCCTCTTACCACTTCTGTGACTTTGACTGAACAAATGGACAAACTGGATGCCCAGACCCAGGATGGAGTTCACGATTGTCATCATAACACCCACTGAGTGAAACACTCTACAGAAGTCGCTTCTGCAGTTTTGACTTGATCCTATAAGGTGGGTGTTACTATCCCCATGTGGTGTTTCATAGAGATGAAATTTTCTTGCCAAAAAGCATGTGGCGAGGTAGTGACAACTCTGGGAACGAAACCTGAGTCTGTCTGAGGCTAACGCCTGATCTCACCGCTGTGCCTCGGCCCTGTTCAGCCTTGTCCCCTCTCTCTGATGACAAAGGAACATCATATGGCATCATGTAGCATTTCCTCCGCACCCATGGCTTCTTTTATGATCTAACTTCCCAGAAGACATTCTAGAAGAAGGCAGACGATAAATCCATCTATTCATCTTTTTCTCAACCCTCCATCCCGCCATCATTCCCAATTCTGCAGATCTGAAATTCCCTATCAAATCAATGTATACACTCACCCTAACTGTAGCCCTAGCCTCCTTCCCCGCCTTAATCCAAACCGTCTGAGTTATTGGAGAATAAAGCAAAAAGAACGAGGGCAGAACAAACAAATTATTATGAAAATGTGGTCTCAATTTTTGAATTTGAAAAGTTCTGATAAGCCTTGGTGTCCAGTCTTCTCTCCCACTGCTCTTCCCTCCCCTCACCCCTGCAGGTCTGCTTTGAACTCACCATGCTCGTTTTATACTCAGGGCCTTTCTACATTTTCTTCTCTAATCTTAGAAGACCCCATCCATCCCACCTCACTTATTTACTGCATTCATCAGAAGGGTCAGGTCCCTCAGGGTGATGTGACGCCTTCTCTCACAACCTGTATCCCAGGTAGCAATTGTCTATTTGTCTGATTATTGGTTTAATGTCCATCTCTCCCCATTAGGATGTAAGCTCACTGAGAGTGAATTCTGGATCTGTTCACTGCTGTATCCCCACTGCTGAGCACAGTGCCTGGTACATACTACGTGTTCATAAATATTTAGTATGTATGGAAGGATGGATGGGTGGATGGATGGATGGATAAATGGATGGATGGATGGATGGAGATCAAAGGAATTTACTCAGGGGAAGGAAATGCCAGATTTATTTAAACGATGAGCCCCTGGTTGCAAAGGGGGGATTATTTCAGAAGGAGAAGAAGTCTCTTTTGCCTCCAAACTTCAAAGCTGTCAAAGGTGAACTTGGCTGTGATCTCTGACTCTGGAGATTCTAAGTGTCGGCTCTTGGGTCTTTGGCTTTACAACTCCGCCACCTAGTGGCCATAATGTGTACTCTGCCAGGGAAGAGATGTTTAAGGATGGAGCAACAGTCCTGTCCACGGAACAGGGCACCCTGCTTTGAGAGAACCCTTCCTGCGGCTGGAACCTCCTCCAACTAATTTGCACCAAGTATTCTTAATCCTCACGGTTATTACATCTTCCTTGAAGGTGCTTATTAAAATGTAAATATGTTCCTTTAGAAAAATAAACAGGATTTAGAAAATGATCGTCTTTTAAAGTTACCAATAATCAGCCTAGAACAATAATTTGGGTGTCGACTTAAAGGACTTGTGTACTGAGTGTCTAGTTAGTACCAAGTGGTAATTCTGAGCATGCCGCCTTAGAGCAAACTCAGATTAAATGGGTAGGTTCTGCAGTGTGTGTGTATACATATATATATATATATATATATATATATATATATATATATATGTATACACACACACATATACGTATATATACACACATATACATGTATATATGCAAATAGGCTAGTCTTGCTTTGCTGGCCAGGTTAGCAAGCTGCACTGGTGACCCTGAAGGGCCCGACACAGCCATCTCCTTCCATCTTTACAGCATCACCTCTGTGCCATCTCTGCACTGGTTTATGGGAATAGAGAGGGATGAGGCAGGGAAATGGGATGGAGGAGTTGGGGAACAATACAGGATTGAGTCAGAGGCCAGGGTTTGGATTCCAACACCACCACTTCTTATCTCTACAACCTTGGACAGGTCACAACTTCTCCGAGACTCATTTTTCTTATCTGTAAAATGAGGACTAATAGCTTCAGATATAATAGGTATTGTTATGTCCATTTTACAGCAGAGGAAATGACTCACAGAAGAAAGTCACTACCATGCCTGGAGTTGGACAGAGAGAAAGCGCCAGAGCCAGTATTCACTCCCTGACCTCCCCAACAGCTGAGCCCTGCTCTGCTGAATGAGTGGGCACATCACACAGATGAATGGCTCCTGCATCATTTGAGAGACAGCTTGCACTTCCTTGCCTGCCTAAATGTCAGCCTCAGCCCCCGTACTGATTCCTGAAGCTCCTCATTCTTCCATCTCCAAGGCTAACCTGGCGGTGCTTCTCCTTTCATTGGCATCCGTTCCGAAAACGATAAAAGAATTCGCTAAATACTTTGAGATCTCTGGATGAAAGGACCTCTTGAAACACCACATGTACTTGAAGAATCCACACATCAATGTTGTTATTTTTTGCTTTTGGTTTTTGTCTTTTTAGCTTGCTTGCTGAGCAAAGCTAAAGCAAGCAACCCTGTTTTCTGATTTCTCATTCGTGAGACCCAAATATTTCAGATCCTATTTATCTTACCTCCATTTCTACATTCCATTTTTTGCTGTTTCTTGCATTTGCTTGGTTTGCTTATTTGAAGTCATTCATATTACATTTTAAATCATTTTAATCAGTAATGAAATGTGTGGGATGCACTGTTTTCCTGCCCAGATGTCCTTTGTTGTAAACCCATTAGAATACAAAGTAGAAATAATGTGCAATTAATATTATCTGGTCTCCACACACAAGTTATAAACGTGTTCTTCCTGGTGTACATTCCGCAAAAGATGCCATCTGCCTCCAGTGGTTCCTGGGCTTGTTCACTCACTCGTGCATTTATTCATTCTTCAATCATTCATCAGATATTTATTAGGGTCTACTATGTACTTGGCTGTGTATCAGACTCTGGGGACCCAGAGATGAATAAGACTGAGACGCAGCACAGAGTAGTATGAGTTTGGAATCAGACAAATGTAGATTTTTCATCCTGGCTCTACCATTTTCCAGGTGTGACCTTGGCAACTTGCTAAACCTCCCAGAGACTTGATTTCCTCATCTGTAGAATAGAAATTGATTGCTGACACGGTTAGATATAATCTGTGCCTGGTGCTGAATGAACAGTAGGTACAATGCATAAGTTTAGCTGTGCCATTTCAGCACAGCCTCTGTCTTCAAAGAGCGGCCATCTAGTGGGATCACAGACACGCACTGTATATACACGTATATGCTTTTTGACGGGGGCTGTGCAAAGTACTGTGAGGATGTGGACTGAGGGTAGTTAACGCCACTGCGGGGCTGGGGAAGGATTCAGACAGGAGGTGGAGTCATCTGTAAAGTAAGCTTGCCAGGAAGGGAAGGGGAAATAGCATCGAAAGAAGATGGCACAGCATGTGCAAAGGCACAGAGTCATACAAAAGCATAGCATTTCAGAAATTGGCAGAACGTTCACTATGACTGCAGAGTATGTGCATGGGAGGAATGGCAGGAGATGAGACTGGGTGAGAGATGAGAATCAGGTGAAAGGTCTCTGACTGTCATACAGAAGAGGTTGCACTGTGGACCAAGGGGAGGAACGTATTTGGGGCTCACTTCTCATCCTCTTTACCCCATCCCCAAAACTCTAACAGGAATTATTTTCCCATCAAAGGAAAAAGCAAATCTTGGCATAATTAAGTTGCAAGTTTGCTCCAATTCAAATCAAGAAATATTTGTCAGGACTTTCTGGCAGTCCACTGGTTAAGACTACATGCTCCCAATGCGGGGGGCACGGGTTCCATCCCTGGTTGGGGAACTAAGATCCTGCATGCCCACAGTGTGACCAAAAAAAAAAAGAGGGGGGGGGGGAATATTTATCAAGTTTCCTATCTGAGTCTCAAATAGCCTTCCTCCTTGACATGTAAGTGCCTCTAACCCATAGACTTTTTACATATGTTCTAATTATATAGTACTTCATACGTTCATATGTACCAACAGTAGAGAATAATATTGTAATCTCATAATCGCATACCTATACCTGCTTTATCAGATCTTAACATTATGTCATATTTGCTTCAGTGTTTTTTTTTATCCGCGGGGGATACGCAGAGCTGTAGCACCCAGGGAAGGAACACAGCTGGACAAGGTCTTGTTCTTCAAGGATGGATCCAGACCCCACTGGAGGGAGCCCATCTGGGTTCCCTGGATGGCAGAAAAGTTTGCTGCAAGCTGCACCTATTTATCCCTGGAAATCCACCAGAGGGTGATGCGCAGGGAACCCACCCTCTGGATTGACAGGGAAGCTGCCACAGGACGTCCCATCGGGAACACTTGCCAAAAATAGAGCCCCTTACTTCTTCCGATGTCCTTCCAGTTCTGTCTACTGAGGAAGCTTAACATCATGCCAGTTGGCAAGGGAGAAAAATCCCAGCATTGCAAGCAGGGCAACGAAGGGTGGATTTGGAAGAGAAGTGGCATTGGATTGATAACTGACACAATAACTTAGCAGGGTTTACCTATCACACATATGCATGCACCCACGCACACCCATACCCACACTTTATTTTTATTTAGAGTTTTAGTTTTACCCTTTAAAAAAAAACATTAAATATGATTTTGACATAAAAGGTTAATTCAGTTTGCCAAGGTATTTTATCCATGTCTGTTCTCAACATTGTTCCCTCCTTACCTCCTCTCTGTGTTCACGTCTCTTCTTGCTGAAATACGTCCTTTGATAATTCTTTTAATACAGGTCTCTAGGTGGTACACTTATTTTCTGTATGTCAGAAAGTATCTTTATTTTGCCCTCATTCTTGAATTTTAATTAAGTTTAACATAAAATATAAGTTGGGCTATATTTTATAACATCAAAGTTTAAGAATATGTCATTTTTACCTTTTTAAAGTACACCATTGCCACACACTAATATATATAAAATAGATAACCAACAAGGACCTACTATATAGCACAGGGAACTATACTCAGTATTTTGTAATAACCTATAAGGGAAAAGAATCTGAAAAAAAATATATATATATATATATGTGTGTGTGTGTGTATAACTGAATCACTTTGCTGTACATCTGAAACTAACACAACATTGTAAATCAACTCTACTTCAATTAAAAAAAAAGGACACCATTGCCGATGAGAAGTCTGCCAACATAAAAAATTGCTATTATAAGTAATTGCTTTTGTAAGTAATCTGTTATTTTTCCTCTGATGACTCTATATGTTCTTTTTTAGCCTTGATGTTCTACAGTTTCATTACAATGTGGGTGAGTATAATTTATTTTTAGTTCTCCTTTTTCAGGATTCTGAGTGATCTTTTGATATAAGAACTCATATCTCACTTCTTTTCTGGAATGTTCCCAGCAAGCATATCTTCAAACAGTGCTTCTCTTCCATTCTATCCACTCATAAGACAAATGTTGGGGTCCCTCCACCTACCTTCATGTCTCCTTACTGCTGGCTTTGACATATTTTAAACTCTCTGCTCTTCATGCTGTGACCTAGCTGTATTCCTCAGTACCCATTTCCAATTCAAAACACTTCCATTGTTTCCTGCCTTTTTTTTTTTATTCCAAAGATCTGTAATTTCTTTTTTTTTTTTTGTATTCTTCTGTTATTTGTATTTCTTCATTTCTTGTACTTTTATTTTTCTGAATAGTCTGTACATTCTTATTGTAAAGTCCTTTTTAGACTTTTATGTAGATGGTAAATTCCAAAGCAAATTCACATTCCAATGGTCAGATTTGGTGGTTGTCTTTCTTAGCATGAGATTTATTCATGAGTTTTATGATTGATGGTTTGTAGGTTCATTTCAATGGAAAATTCCTCCATCTCTCTCTCTTTCTCTCTCTCTCTTTTCTTTCCTCTCCTTTCTTCTTTTTTTTTTTTTTTTTTTAAATACACGGCTTTAAATTTATTTATTTATTTATTTATTTATTTAGGCTGTGGTGGGTCTTCGTTTCTGTGCGAGGGCTTTCTCCAGTTGCGGCGAGCGGGGGCCACTCTTCATTGCGGTGCGCGGGCCTCTCCCGTTGCGGAGCACAGGCTCCAGACGCGCAGGCTCAGCAGTTGTGGCTCACGGGCCTAGCCGCTCCGTGGCATGTGGGATCTTCCTGGACCGGGGCACGAACCCGTGTCCCCTGCATTGGCAGGCGGACTCTTAACCACTGCGCCACCAGGGAAGCCCTCCTCTCCTTTCTTGATTTCACCTTCCCTACATCTGCTGGCTTTGCATCTGTATCCCCTTGGCCCTCCAGGACCCAAACCAGGACTTCAAAAGCCAGTTTATACTTATTGCCAAGACAATACTGATGAGGACCCAGATCCTGTCACAGAGCCGGGGAACTGGCACAGCCCCTGAATCTGCCACTGGTCCATGTGCCCTTCTCTCTGCTTGAAGCTCCCCAGGGGTAAGACCAAGAAGCATGGCAGCAGAGATTTCCAACCCTTTTCAAGAGCATGGGGATGTGCTTCTGGCCATGAGCCTGGCTCTGTCACCTCCATTGCAGAACAGTTTTAACCACTTCACCTCACAGAACTTGAACTCTCAGCCATTTCTTCTTATGTGTGTCCCACATCCCTTCAGGATCACCTACGATTTGGAATTTCAGTCCTATTTCTGGTCTATGGAGATGTTTCTCTTCGATTTGAGCCAGCTATATCATTTGCTTTTATTTTAATCTTCTCCATTACTGTAATAATGTATCATTCTTTAATGTGAAGTGTGTGGACTTCCCCAGACACACATAGAGACCCTCAAGAAGTTTACGTACAAATAACTGATTGGCTAGAACACAGATGCTGCAGATGGATAGATAATTTGGACACTTTTTGTGAAGGGCAAAATGGATCTAGAGTCTAAAAATGTTCAATGCCCTTTCAACATTATCCATTTCTGTAAATACAGCCCCAGGAAATGTCCCAGTGGGTTCGGGCTGCTATAACTAATTATCGTAGACTGGGTGGTGTAAACAACACACATTTATTTCTCACAGTTCTGGAGGCTGGGAAGTCCAAGATCAAGGTGCTGGCAGATTTGGTGTCTGGTGAGGGCCTGCTTCCTGGTTTGCTGATGGTCTTTTTCTCATTCTGTCTTCACATGGCAGAGATAAGAAGCAAGCTCTCTCATACCTCTTCTTATAAGGGCACTAATCCCATTCATGAAGGCTCCACCCTCATGACCTAATTCCCAAAGGCCCGTTTGCAGTTGTATTGGTTTTCAACATATGAGTTGGGAAGGGAAGTGGATGGATGCAAATGTTCAGTCCATAACAGGAAATAATCTGAGGTAGGGACAAAGTCTCAGCTACAAGCATGCTCCTCAAAGGATTACTTTTCAATGTGGGGGAAAAGGGAAACAGCTAACAATAAATCAACAGTGTTTTAGAACAGAATATTGGACAGTCACTAAAAACATTTTTAAAGCAACTATGAAATGACAAGGGCAAGTGTTTATTGATGTAATATTAAGTAAAAAAAAAAAAAATCAGAAACTATAACTGTAGATATAATACATAGCCAAAGATGTATTTTTAGAAATACACAGGTGCATTGAAAAAAAAGTGATGTTTTTCTCTTTGTCTTTGTGATTGAAGGTAAATTCTGTCTCCTACTTTGTTCTTTTTAGTATTTCACATGATTTTTACACCTGAGCATACTTAACTTTTGTAACTAGGAAAACAAAAACAAGACATTTGAGAAATCATAGCAGTTACCATTTTGAGCCCTCACTCTGTCCCAGGGGCTGCTTTTGCTGTTTCCATGCACAAGCACCAAAAAGTGTGTTCTCCTGGGGGCTGGACCCCACTCCCTTCCCACACCCACAGCCTGGTCATTTGGGTCATGGAGCACCCAGAAGGATCCCCCACAGTTGCTGCTTGCCCTGATTCTAGCCCCTCCCAGATCCCCTGCTCAGTGCTGAGCCCCTGACAAGACCCCAGCTACTGCTTGCTTGTGTGACTTGTTATACGTTCAGTTTCACTTAAGAACATCCCACATGCCAGACACTGAGCCCAGAGCTTTGCAGACCCCTTTTCTCATCCTCAGAACACCCATGTGTGGGACTTCCCTGGTGGTCCGGTGGTTAAGACTTTGCCTTCCAACGCAGGGGTTGCGGGTTCGATCCCTGGTCGGGGAGCTAAGATTCCACATGCCTCACGGCCAAAAACCTAAAACCTAAAACAGAAGCAGTGTTGTAACAAATGCAATAAAGACTTTAAAAATGGTCCACATAAAGAAAAAAAAAAGTCTTAAAAAAAAAACACACACCCATGTGAAGTATGTATTCAGTTGTACAAATGGGAAACTGAGGCTCAGAACCATGAAGCAATTTGCCCAAGGCCACAGAGGAAGAAGGGACGGACCCCAGAGCTCTCTCGTCCCCAAGTCCCTATTCCGTCTGCTCTGCTTCATGGCCTTTGATGGGGAAGAACTGAGGATTCTCTGCTCTGATTAGCTGCACCTCGCAGTCACTCCCCCATCCCCCCACTTCCTGCCACCCCAGCTTCCTCCGCCTCCCCATCGCCCTCATTTACTGAGCTTTACTGAGTGGTGCAGATGCCTTGCACCCCACAACAGCAGTGAAGCTTGCATGGGTGTCTGAGGCGTTATAACTCTCAAAAGAAGAGAAAAGCAAACCGAGACAGGGAGGCTTGACAAAGTGACAATGAAAAGCCCAGAAAAAAAGACTCCCCAGATTGACACAATTTGATTAAAAGAGACGAAATGCTAAGGGATGAAAACGTTGTGCTTCTATGACTTTGTGTTAAGAGCTTCAACCTTTTCCTCAGCAACATTAAAACAAAAGGTACTTTTCCTTGTGCTGGAGAAGGTATGGGAGAACTTGAAATTGGGTCAGCACCACCTGGAAACTCCAGAAACTTCAGAAGCTCAGCACTCGGGGCCCTGGGTCTTCCCTGGGAGGTGACACAGGGATTCCTGCAGACCCAGCAGGGCCTGACTGGGACCACTGAGGAGGCAGAGGAGGGGTTCTGTACACTCGGCATTGATGCAGGCAAAACAAAGTCCCCATCTGTTTACTGAGTTTGCATCACATGGAAATGCACACGGGAGATATGCACAATTCATTGGATGGGCTGTATAGAAAAATTCCAAAGAGGCCCACTGCCAGTGGATGAGACATTTCATCACACTTGGAGGTGTGACTATTGCTGTATGTCCAGCTGGCTCATTCCAGCTCACAAGAGCTGATGGCAGGCATCACTGTCCAACTCTGTGTTCAGTGATTCATTGGTAGCTTGCAATCAGTCACGGCGGGAATATTTACACCACAGCAATTGGCAAATGCTGTCAACCAGGGCTATTTTTCCTCTCAGATGTTCACATTCCCCAAGCTTCCTTCATCTGTAGACGATCCCTTGCAGACTCCTGGGGCTCCCCAAACCCTCTCTAAGTTAATGAGCCCCAAGTCCACCCATCCCCAGCCTGGACTTGTCTCTGAGCTCCAGACCCACACCACTGGCTGCCTTTTGGATATCTCTTTCCAAATATAATATTCTTCCCTACAGATCAACTCCTTCTCTCCAGTGCCCATCTTGGTCAATAATACTACTGTTTCCCAAGCCACATCCTTGAAAACAACCTGGGCCCCCCTTGCTTAATGGATCTGGTCAACCATGAGGTCCCACTAATTTTACCTCCTCCATAACTTTATACTCAGCTCCTGTAACTGCCTTGGTCTAGCCCCTCCTTGGATCTCCTCTACTTATCGCAAAGCCCCCTTCTCTCCCTCTCCACATCGTACAAATAATTTAGACCTAAATGGCTACTTTCCTACTTTATCCCTCCCATGGCTAACCATGGCCTTTAGGGCAATGTCAAGTCCTATGACATTCAGAGTACTCTGTGATCTGGGCCGTGCCTGCTTTTCCAATGTTACCTCCCAAAACCACAACCTGCCATAGGCATGATCCAACAGTGGGAAATTAGTGCAGTCCCAGACTTGCCTAGGTATGCCAAGCCCCTGCATTCTGGCACAGAACCTTCACATCTATTGTTCATCTGGTGAACTTCTGTTCATCCTGCAAGACCCAGCTCAGGCACCTCTTTTCTGGAAGTCTTCTCTGAAACACTCCCTACCCCAGCCCTCAAGAAAATTCCACCAAAGCTGCTTTTATGCTCCCACTGGAACTCTGCATACTAGGACGTTGGCACAGGCACAGTATTTGCAATGATCTCTGTCTACCCAGCTCTGGGAGGACTGGGTCATGTGGTATTCATCCTGGTATGCACTCTTCCTGCATAGCCCAGACTCCAGTGCCTAGTAGGACCCTGGGGATAGCTTGCTGAGTGAGGAATGAATGAAGGTCCACAATCACACGTCTAGTGATTGCCAGGACTTGATGCTTGGTCCAGGGATCTCTCCACTGAGTATCCTGGCTTGTTACAGGGAGAATGGGGAGCACTCACCCTGAGAGCTGGGCGTGCAACTCCTGAGTTCCTCGGTGACTCTCACATTAAGAACATTATCTCAGGGACTTCCCTGGTGGTCCAGTGGTAAAGAATCTGCCTTCCAATGCAGGGGACATGGGTTCGATCCCTGGTCAGGGAACTAAGATCCCACATGCCACGGGGCAACTAAGCCCACGTGCTACAACTACTGAACTCATGCGCCTCAACTAGAGAGCCTGCGTGCCACAAACTACAGAGCCCATGCGCTCTGGAGCCTGTGCACCACAACTAGAGAGAAGCCCATGCGCTGCAACAAAAGAGCCTGTGCACCGCAATGAAAGATCCCACATGCCTCAAAGAAGATCCCGCAGGCTGAAACTAAGACCCAGTGCAGCCAAAAATAAGTTAAATTAATAAATAAATATTAAAAAAAAAAAAAAAGAACACTACCTGGCAGAGAGAAGTCAAGACTTCAGCAGATAAATGCAGGAGAAAAACCTAAAAATGTTCAAAGTCTTCGATGTAGTAGATGTCCCACTCTTGTTGCTTTCTCTTTCTTTTTAATCTTTGCCTGAAGCTACCGTTATGTGTACAAGATGTTCATCAAGATGTTTTGCATATAGCCCACATCTTTTTTAAAAAGTTCAAGCATCAGTGGGTATGTGCTTGCTGCAGTACTAATAAATTATGTGTGTTCTCGAACATACATAATGTTAACAATTATGGAGGGAATACAAAGAAATAGAAATTGATATACTAGATTTTTTGCTCACTGCAATGAATCATCTCATGCACCCCCCCACCCCCACCCCAGTTACAAGTGTCCACTTTGGAGGACACTGGTCTATAATACCAAAACATGAACAAACCTCACTGCTCAGAATTAGGAATGGGTTACATAACTGTCCTGACACCACCGCCACATTTGAATGACATTCAGAGCACAGACATGATTTAAATCCTTGTCGTGTGTCCTTGAGCACATTGGCTTCACTTCTCTGATCCTCAGTTTTTCCATCTGTAAAATATTAATAATCATTCTCTAGCATACATGTATACACTAATTTGTATAAAATAGATAACTAATAAGAACCTGCTGTACAAAAATAAAAGAAAAGAAAATTCATTCCCTAGCAGGGCTGAGGGGAGAAATCGAATGCCCCCTCAACGGCATGCACAGTATAAACAGTAACCCACACACAGAAGGTACAAGCAATGGTGTCTGGAATATTATGCAGTCATTTAGAATTATTCATGTATTTATGAAACGTTCATAACGAGGGAAAGTGCTGAAAGTATGTTCATTGAAAACATGCCGATTACAAATTGGTTGTTCAGCTGAGGGACGGCAGGGCTGCACTCGGAAGAGGACTGAAGGTCCTCGAAAAAATGTTTAAAGTGGGAGAATTACTTATTCACATTTTTTCTTTTTGCTGTTATATAGTTATAGTTTACTTTTTAAAGAACCCAAAGAGAAGAGCGATTATAGAAGGGAATAGAAATCTAGGGCACCCTGAGTTTTGTAGGGTGAAGATAGCCCTTCAGTCCACATGTTTGTGTTGTGGGCGTGCGTGTGTCAGGGGTGGTCCTGTGGGCTGGGGTCCAAGGGGACCATGACAGACAAACCCTCAGAACTGACGTCCAAGTGCAGAGGGACAGAAATGAACAAGCAGCTTCCAAGGATCGCTGAAAGCTGTAAGGGAAACCAAAGAGGTGATGTGGTAGAGGGTGCAGCAGCGTTGGCTGTGACTAGCTTTTCTCTGGGGAGGTGACATCTGGGCTAAGATCTGAAGGATGAGAAGGAGCCAGCCATGGAAAACCCAGAGGGGGTGAAGAGACCTCCAGGCGGAGGAGCAGGAAGAGAGGGAAGGAGCTGGGTGCTCAGAACCATCCTCTGCGAAACCCACCCGCCACGTATCACTCCACGTCAGCTCCTCACACATTTCCAAATGCACTTGACCTCTTCTGCCGACAAGAGGATGGGAAGCCAGCATCACTGCTGGGACCTCATAGTGCTAGGACCTTGCAGAGTGCCTGGTCCACGCCCCGGCTCCTTGCCAGGTGGCCAAGGAAGACCTAAATGAACCAAGCAACCCGTCACCAGTGGCCAAGCTGGGCAGTTGGGCTCGGGGATGGCACAGAGCTGGACCACTCCTGCCCCGATGTCCACGGGGCTCAGTCCCTCACTCCGCACATGTCTCGGCTCACGTGTCATCTTCTCAGGCAGGCTGTCCCCCTCTCCCACCCGGCCCGGTCCCCCTTGGCTGTTCTTCACGGCACCTTCCCCAGCTGCCGTTTTAGGTGTTTATCTGTGGCTGTGTGTACTGCCCGTCTGGACTGAGAGTTCTGTGATACAAGAATGCATTTTCCCACTGTTTCCCCTACTCCTAGGACAATGCCTGGCTGATTGCAGATGCTCCCTGTATAACCTTTCCAGTTTGCTAAAGGCCTCCATTGTCTTCCATGCCTTTCTGCATTTGCTGAAAGAGAAGACAGCAAAAGAAACTTCCTTTTGAAGTAAAAAACAAAATGTGCATCAGATGAGCTATCTTTTAAGGAAAAGAGAAGGGTGCCCATCCTGCAGCAGCCACTTTCCTTGTAAAGTCTCACGCACCCTGAGAGCACCTCTGGGAGGCGGCATTTTTATCAGCATGTGTGCAATAAGGTTTCAAGTACCAGCTGACGTGCTTTTACTTATCTCTGCGCTCGGGATGCATCTTGCTTGTACCCTGAGGCCTGCGCTCCCACCCAGCCTGACAGCTCACCAAGAATCACCCACTGCCTTGGGTGGTGCCAGTCATTGTGGCATCAGAGAAGAAAATCACACATTTATGTCTTTTAAGTTCAAAAGCCAGTGATTATATAAAGCAGAACAATTGCGATGCACACTTGGAAATTTTCCAGCTCCCCAGACTGCAGAAGCCACTGCACAGGCTGGAAGAAGGAGGCGGAGCATGAAGATGGTAACTGAGGGGGCTGCAGGGACTGGGACGCCCCCTCCACCACCAGGACAAGGTCAGGGGGCCTCGTGGAGGCCTGGTCGGGGCTGCACAGGGGCCAGTGTCTGTTTGAGGGAAGACTGACCATTGCTTTCACCGAGGACCCTCAGTCTTCTCAGGCACATCTGGGAGGGCCATTCTCTACCTAAGGCTCCCAGGACAAAGGTGGGTCCTAAACAGTGGGTGGGGGTGAGCAGGACCCTGTGGGGCTCCTGGGCATGGAAGCTTTTCTGTGTTCCCAGGTTCTTGTTTGTAGGAAATAGGCTTCAGCCTCCGTGACCTTCCCTGAGTTCTAAAGGGCAGGTTCAAACAGTTGTTAATCAGGGAAGGGAGGGGATGCAGAGACAAGGCAGGAGCAGTCAAGAAACAACAGTGCAGCCTTGGGGCAGGGTCTTGGTTCCCCCTCAAGGGATACACAAAATAATATCTTTGCTCTCTTCTACGGAACTAAACCCCTCAACAAATGGAAGATGTTAACTATTTGATGAAGCATTCTTCATTCCAGAGAGAAGGTCACAGCTTGATAACCTGGAGAAATACAGAAGCTCATCAAGAGACCACCTGCGGCCAGATTAAAGGAATGCAGGCCCTGCACGTACCCTGATACTTATCAGCAACCTCGCCCTTGAACCATTGCTATAAAACTCCTCACCAAATCCCCCCGGGGTTGGGACACACCGAGCTCTCTGTGTCCCCCTTTGCCTGGCAAAGCAATAAAGCTACTCTGTTTTCTACTTCACCCAAAACTCTGTCTCCAAGATTTGATTCAGCACCAGTGCAGAGGTCAAGTTTTCGGCATCAGGGGAGAAGGGACAAAAACCCAGGGCCAAGAGGAGAAATTAGAGAATAAGTTCAAGACCTCCGAGGGGTGAAATATTCCGCCTCCCTTATGCTTATTTTGCAGATCAGGAAAATGATACTCAGAAAAGCTAATGGCCTGTACAAATAGATGTGATGGGGAAAGAGTTTGAATCCATATCTCATTGACTCCAGGGTTCCTGGGCTTTCCACCTGACCTGGCTACCTGCATCAAGAGGTGGCACTGATCAAATCCATTTCCTCCCAGTCACACATGGCCCTAGTGGTCATTAATGATTCTTCAAGTGAACCAAGAATCAAGGGGTGTTTCCACATTTGACCACCAGAGGGCACCAGCAGCACGCAGACCTGCCTGTCTCATCTTTCTAGGTGGGGCTCCCTCCAGCCAGGCCTCCTTGTGAGCTGAGGGTGTGCCTTTGTCCTCCCTCGTTTCCTTATTCCAGTGTCTAGTTCACAGCCCACCACACAGTAGGTGTGAGTGCGAGTGAGTAGGCCTTGCTGGGGAGCAGAATGCCTACAGCTGGTGGAAGTTTGGAGTCTCCACCGACAAGCTATACCTTAGACTGGAATTTCTCCAAATCTGGCCTGGGACCATCTCTCCCAATACCAGGAGTTCTTTGAGAGGCAGATTCACCCCAACATCATGGAGTTAAAAATGGAGTGGGGCCCGGGAATCTGCATTTATACCAAGCGTAGAGGATTCTGAAGCCAAATAAACTTTGAGAACCCCTGCATTTCAGCACCAAAAGCACAGGACAGTCCAAGTCAAACTTACCCAGTTGTTTTGAGGCCCCTAGGAGGAGAAGCCACTTGCTCAAAGCCACACACCCACGTGCGGTAGGGCCAGGACTTGCCCCCAGGCCTGCCTAGTTCATGCAGTTGGTGGAGCTAAGCTTCACTTGAGGTCGGGTCCCCATGGGGGCATTCTTATAGGCAGTACTCCTGAAAGAATGAGCCCCTCTTACCTGGGCCTCAATTGCCTCACCGAGCCATGATCATAGGACTCTAAGAATGAGATCTTTGGTGGGGGGGATTTCCCTTACACCTTTCCCAGACTTCCAAGGTCCCTGAATTAGAGTTTAGAAATCAAATTAGGTTCCCACTGGAATCAGAAACAGAGGCCAATCCATAACTGGTTAATGATGCCTTCCTACTCTGAAAATGCCCAAACTCCTTAGTGTCCAGGGGTGTCCTTTCCAGAGCCTTCCAACCGAGCCATTCCCATTCCTGCAGTGTTAAGAGAGCAGAGGCATGGGCCACTTCACCCACAAGAAAACCATGGTAAGTGTATTCTGAACACTCAGGAGAGAAACTAAAGAAAGGTAGTGCCTTGGTGGTGAAAAGGAATGAGAGGGGGAGAAAGAAAGAGAGAGCGTGAGGGAAGAAATTGAGATCCTCCAGCAAAGGTGTGAAGGTCTCGTCTGAGCAGCTCCACAGAGTGGGAACCACAGTGGTTGTTATGGAAACAGAGGCAGTCTTGAGAGGAACACACTGTCATCACCACCAAGAAAAGATGCGCCATCACCATGTCTGCCCACCCGCTGCCTTGCTCCTAGGATCTCAACCAACCCACAGGGCAGATACATTGAGTTTCAGGGCAGTCTTTTGTATTTGGAGTTGGTTCATGCAGTGGGCTAGGTTATTTTTTGCTCAGTGGTATGCTGCTTCAAGGAAACCGGATATGTTGAAGGAATTAGAATGTTCAGAACATTTCCTTGAGAATTCTTCAAATATTCAAGGGCGGTCAGACAGAGGAGGAATCAGATTGGGTTTAGGTGGAGATTAGTGGGAATAAATTACAGGAAAGCAGGTTTAAAGTCCATAAAACTCAATTCAACCAAATTCATTGGGCATCTGTATAACCTCTAAGCCTGGGGCTGGACCCATCTGTGATGATTTCAAGAAGACTTTAAGGGATATGTTGATAAATGTTTAAAACTAGTTATGTACCTATTTTAATGAGAACTGAAGAAAAATGGAATTGCACTTTCAGCCCTTTATTTATGGTAGGAATACAGAATTGTATTTCTCAATGAATTTGCCTATATTTTTAAGTTAACAGCTTTAAAGAAACATTAAGTAAATAATATTAAAGGTGGTACCCAGAAAGTGCAAAAATTGTAAAGGTAATAAGAGACCAACTCTTTGGGAAACATTGACCTGCTGGCACTGATTTGTGAGCACAGGCATTTGCTATAACAAACAAGCCCTTCATCTCAGTGGCTGTGGGGTTCTGTCACATCAGCGGCCCCAAATAAACTACATCTCTTGGTATTCACTCTTGATATAACCCTCTCCCTCAAACTGGGCTGGCTCTGTGACTTGCCCTAATCTAGAAAATGCAGCAGAAGTGATGCTGGGTCCGTTCCAAGCCTAAGCCTTAGGAAGGTCTGGCAGGTTCCAGTTTCCCACTCTTGGTAGCCCTAAGCTCCATAGAAGAAGTCTGGCTATGCTGTTGGAGTGACCAGCGAGGGACCACAGGAGAGGTCATGGGGAAGGAGAGAGGTCCTGATGCTACATGGAGAGAGAAAGAAGCACTGCATCCTAGTGTCCCAACTGAACCCCGCCTCCAGCCAGCCCACCAACTGAACATGCAGGGTGCATGAGTAACCAGCAGCAAGACCAGAGGAGGAACTACCAGCTAAGCCCAGCCCACATGCAGAATTGTGTGCAATTAAAAATAGCATTTGTTTTAAGCCACTAAGTTTGCAGATGGCTTGTTATGCAACAATAGATAATAATCAAAAGGCTGTTTTGATGCAATTCAGGTTTCTTTCTCACTCACAGTATTTTCAATTTTGGGGGTGCTCTGCTCCATGTCGTTATTCAGGGATTCAGTATCCTTCCATACAGTGGGTTAACCATCTTCTAGGGCCTTGGAGAGCTCATCCAGATCCTCTACACATGGCCACAGAGAAGGCTTGTGCAAGATGATTGGTGGGGGAAAGGGGGTGGGATGAGGCCTGAACATGGCAGGCAATTAAATAGGACAAGAATTCAGTTACATGGCACCACCTAACATAAAGGGGGCTGGAAAACGTGACTGAACCATGTGACCAAGATAAAGAGGAAAAGTACAGATTTGGAGAGCCCTACCATCTCTTCACATATGTTATTAAAACACATACATACATACACCATGCTAGTGACCTAGTGCAGTGAGTCTTGCACTAGAATATTAATAACTGGCTTTGGGGACCCTGACAAAAGAGCAATGAGCTTTGCGTGGAGCCAGGTGGCCTTTCAGCAAATACAAGGAGTGGCTGGTAACATAGGACTTGGGTTTTGAAGGATGACTAGGAGTTTTCCAACCAGAAGGGGAAGATGAATCTAGGCAGATGGTAGATGGCCATGAAAGAATGCATTATACGCAGAAAGCAATGAAGGAAACAACCACAAAATTAATGAGATTAAGTTTGGATGACCTGGTTTGAGGCCTCATGGAGACCGCTTTAGAGGACCCCTGGGCCTTTCAGTTACATTAACACTTAGGTTGAACCCATTTTGAGCTGGGTTAGTTATTTATGAACCAAAGAGCCCCGATGAATGATTCTTCCTAATGTAAAGTTCTAGGATTATTTATTTATAAACAAATAACTTCCACTACACCATCCAAGGCCGGTCACCCAAAAGTACAGTAGGACACAGCTAGATAATAAACATAAAGTATCCCCAACCCGATCTTTACCAATGGTCCCCACTGTCAGAGCCCTTGATTAGTTACTCGTCAGCCATTCCTCGGAGTCAAAGCATTTCCATCTCTGGCTCCCCATTCTGTCAGACACATTGCGGGGCACCCCCTTAGCTCCTGCTGGAACTATGCCATCCCAAGGGACTCATTTCTGGCCACAGGCGATTGGTTGAGAGATAGCCACCTGACCTCTGATGAGCCAATCACATTCTCGCCTATTAGAACTAGAAGCAGAGACACAAAATCTCCAGTGGGACGTTGATAAGCCTGCAGCTGGCAGCCTGGGATTTAGGATCAGTTTTTAAGAAGGTGCAAGCTGGAAAGTTGATAGCTGGAAATTCGTCTTCAGAGAAAGGCAGGAGAAGAAACAGATCAGCAGAGAAGCCATACAGCCCAGGAATGGAGAGAAAGAAAGGGGTGGCCCAATGCCTTCCACTTCCCATGACACCCAAGTCAATGTCCTGCTTTTGTTTTTCATGGTACTCCCTTGTGACATACTGAGAAGCCACCTTTTCTTAGATAATTTGAATAGGTTACTGTTCTTTGCAAAATAAATTAGTCCTGGCTGAAGCAGAGAAAAGAACAATTTATTGGGGCTATTGTAAGACTAATAATATAAAAGTAGGATCATGAAGCACATCAGGGATAAAAATATCTTATGGGAATGTTGTGTAGATGACATGGGATTACCCATGAAATGCACAGTCCCTGGCACATATTAGGTGCAACCCCCCAAAAATGCTTTTATGACCATCATCATTCCTCCCACAGCCTCCATACACCCCCATATTCCTGAGTGTGTGACTTTACTGAATGGAAGAAAAAGATTTACCTCGCCTGGCACACAGCTGCCAACCTCAAATCCCAATACACATGCTCTTCTATAAAGACCCTTCCCACAAAGTCTTTTTCTCTTTGCTTTCTCCTGAGAAGGCCCCGGACTCATGACCTCATCGCTCCCTCCAGGATTCCCAGCTGCACCCCACACTTGCACACCTAATCCCATCCAAGTACTCAGCAGAACAAAGGCCCTCCACTATAACAGTCAGTTAGATGGCACAGCTTGCTCCCCGTTACACTAACCATGGCTACTGAGATTAAGCAGATACTGTGTTGGCTCCAGTGTCTACCCATAGGGTGAAGCCAGATCCAGCTCTGCCAAGAGACTGACAGGACAGAACATCAGCTCCCATCAAGGACGAGGGTCTAATTCAATCTCTTCATGACAGATGCTGCTTGCTGTTGATGGGCCTGCCCTCCCTTGGTCTTCCCCCCCGACATTGCCCTCTCTGTCACCTCCTTTGCTGTCTTAAGGACTCTTGAAGATGTCACATAAGGCAAATGCCAAGTTGTCAGTGAAGGGGGTGGAGACTTAATGGAGCATTAGGACTAATTAACAAAAACTGACAAAAGGGGAAGGAAGCCTGAGGCCTGTTCTATAAGGAAGATGCTCTGTCTCCAAGGAAGAGGAGAAGTCTGGCAGGAGAGGGGGGTGGAGAAGCTAAGAGAAATCCTTGCACTGTACCAGATGTGTCTTGACATGTCTTGTGTCTCCTTCTCCACAAAGCTCCAAGACAAATTAATGTGCCTGATGAACAGGAAGTGGGCATGCCTGTGAGTTTTGAAACAAGGAGGAGCTGCCAGAACACATCACAATTAAGTTAAAATGGGCCCTCAGTGACTTTTGGTCAAACATATTGGTTAACTTAATTTCATGTCCATAGTCTACAATTCTACAACACAGTCATCCAAACAATTATTTTATTGGCCCCAGGAACCACAACACACATAAGCTCTTAGTTTACTCAATATCATTGAGCGAATTGCAGCCTTTCTAAAATAGATAAATCACTGATACCCACTGATGACCTCAAATTTTATCATCACCCAAGTTTCAAGTTGGAAATTCTCATATTTTTATACTGTCAAGCTGAGGACATTGGAAGGCTATGTGTTAGAATAAGAAATTTAAAATAAAAAGAAATACAAGTGACTGGCAAACATAAGAACCTGTGCCCATGTACAGTGATAGTTATGTAGATGCAAACTGAAAAGACAACAAAATATCATTTTCATTCAGCAAACTAGCAAATTCTAAAACATTTGATAGTTCCTCTATTTGATAGTTCTGTCTGGAGGCAGACAGAAACTGTCTTACACTGTTGTGGTTGAAAATTAGTACAACCATTTTGAAAATATCTTAGCACAACCTTTCCAAATTATAAAAGTATATTCTGTTTGAATATACTTTCTGCTGCCAGGAATTTTCCTGCCACCGTAGTTATCATATGTTTGAATTCTGTGCAATGGTCAGAGTAAGTGAGCTGGATATACATAGAGCTATGTGGAATGATTCCCAAAATACAATGTGCATAAAAATAAGAAATCCCATAAGATTATCAGCTGATTTTTCAGCAGAAACTCTTCAGGCCAGAAGGGAGTGGGAGGATATACTTAAAGTGATGAAAGAGAAAAACCAAGAACCAAGATTACTCTACCCGGCAAGGATCTCATTCAGGTTAGATGGAGAAACCAAGATCTTTACAGACAAGCAAATCTAAGAGAATTCAGCACCACCAAACCAGCTTTACAACAAGTGCTAAAGGAACTTCTCTAGGAGGGAAACACAAGAGAAGAAAAAGACCCACAAAAACCAACCCAAAACAATTAAGAAAATGATAATAAGAACATAACATTTCGATAATAACCTTGAATGTAAATGGATTAAATGCACCAACCAAAAGACACAGACTGGCTGAATGGATACAAAAACAAGACCCATATATATGCTGTCTACAAGAGACCCACTTCAGACCTGGAGACACATACAGACTGAAAGTGAAGGGATGGAAAAAGATATTCCATGCAAATGGAAATCAAAAGAAGGCAGGAGGAGCAATACTCGTATCAGAAAATATAGACTTTAAAATAAAGACTATTACAAGAGACAAAGAAGGACACTATACAATGATCAAGGGATCAATCCAAGAAGAAGATATAACAATTATAAATATTTATGCACCCAATATAGGAGCACCTCAATACATAAGGCAAATACTAACAACCATAAAAAGGGAAATCGACAGTAACACAATAATAGTAGGGGACTTTAACACCCCACTTACACCAATAGACAGATCATCCAAACAGAAAATAAATAAGGAAACATGCACTTTAAATAACACAATAGACCGGATAGATTTAGTTGATATATATAGGACATTCCACCTGAAAGTGGCAGAATACACTTTCTTCTCAAGTGCACATGGAACATTCTACAGGATAAATCACATCTTGGGTCACAAATCAAGCCTCAGAAAATTTAAGAAAATTGAAATCATATCAAGCATCTTTTCTGACCACAACACTATGAGATTAGAAATCAATTACAGGAAAAAGAAACTGTAAAAAACACAAATACATACATGCTAAACAGTGTGCTACTAAATAACCAAGAGCTCACCGAAGAAATCAAGGAAGAAATAAAAAAGATACAGAGAACCAAATGACAAAGAAAACACAACAACCCAAAACCTATGGGATGCAACAAAAGCAGTTCTAAGAGGGAAGTTTATAGCAATTACATCTCAACTCAAGAAGCAAGAAAAACCTCAAATAAACAATCTAACCTTACACCTAAAGCAACTAGAGAAAGAAGAACAAAGAAAACCCAAAGTCAGTAGAATGAAAGAAATCATACAGATCAGAGCAGAAATAAATGAAATAGAAATGAAGAAAACAATAGCACAGATCAATCAAACTAAAAGCTGGTTCTTTGAGAAGATAAACAAAATTGATAAATGTTTAGCCAGACTCATCAAGAAAAAAAGGGAGAGGATGCAAATCAATAAAATTAGAAATGAAAAAGGAGAAATCACAACTACACTACAGAAATACAAAGGATTATAAGAGACTACTACAACAATGATATGCCAATAAAATGGTCAACCTGGAAGAAACGGACAAATTCTTAGAAAGGTACAATTTTCCAAGACTGAACTAGGAAGAATTAGAAAATATAAACAGACCTATCACAAGTAATGAAATTGAAACTGTAATTAAAAATCTTCCAACAAACAAAAGTCCAGGACCAGATGGCTTCACAGGCAACTCGTATCAAACATTTAGAGAAGAGCTAACAGCTATCCTTCTCAAACTCTTCCCAAAATTGCAGAGAGAGGAACACTTCCAAATTTGTTCTATGAGGCCTCCATCACCCTGATACAAAAACCAGACAAAGATATCCCCCAAAAAAGAAAATTACAGACCAATATCACTGATGAACATAGATGCAAAAATCCTCAACAAAATTCTAGCAAACAGAATCCAACAACACATTAAGAAGACTATACACCATGATCAACTGGGATTTATCCCAGGAATGCAAGGATTCTTCAATATACGCAAAGCAATCAATGTGATACACCATATTAACAAATTAAGGAATAAAAACCATGTGATCATCTCAATCAATGCAGAAAAAGCTTTTGACAAAATTCAACACCAATTTATGATAAAAAACTCTCTAGAAAATGGGCATAGAGGGAACATACCTCAACATAATAAAGGTCATATATGAAAAACCCACAGCAAGCATCATTCTCAATGGTGAAAAACTGAAAGCACTTCCATTAAGATCAGGAGCAAGACAAGGATGTCCACTCTCACCATTCTTATTCAACATAGTTTTGGAAGTCTTAGCCACAGCAATCAAAGAAGAAAAAGAAATAAAAAGAAAACAAATTGGAAAAGAAGAAGTAAAACTGTCACTGTTTGCAGACGACATGATACTACACATAGAAAATCCAGAAGATGCCACCAGAAAACTACTAGAACTAATCAATGAATTTGGTAAGGTTGCAGGATACAAAATTAATGCACAGAAATCTCTTGCATTTCTATACACTAACAACGAAAAATCAGAAAGAGAAATTAAGGAAACAATCCCATTTACCATCGCAACAAAAAGAATAAAATACGTAGGAATAAACTTACCTAAGGAGGCAAAAGACCTGTGCTCAAAAAACTATAAAGCACTGATAAAAGAAATCAAAGATGACATAAACAGATGGAGAAATATACCATGTTTTTGGATTGGAAGAATCAATATTGTGAAAATGACTATACTACCCTAAGCAATCGACAGTTTCAATGCAATCCCTATCAAATTACAAATGGCATTCTTCACAGAATTAGAACAAAAAATTTTACTATTTGTATGGAAACACAAAAGACCCCGAATAGCAAAAGCAATCTTGAGAAAGAAAAACAGAGCTGGAGGAATCAGGCTCTGTGTCTTCAAACTATACTACAAAGCTATGGTAATCAAGACAGTATGGTACAGGCACAAAAACAGAAACATAGAGCAATGGTACAGGATAGAAATCCCAGAGATAAACCTATGCACATATGGTCACCTAATTTATGACAAAGGAGGCAAGAACAGACAATGGAGAAAAGACAGCCTCTTCAGTCAATAAGTGGTGCTGGGAAAACTGGACAGCTACATGCAGAAGAATGAAATTAGAACACTCCCTAACACCATACACACAAAAAAACCCTCAAAATGGGTTAAAGACCTAAATGTAAGACCGGACACTATAAAACTCTTAGAGGAAAACATAGGAAAAACACTCTTTGACATAAACCACAGCAAGATCTTGTTTGACCCACCTCCTAGAGTAATGAAAATAAAAACAAAAATAAACAAATGGGACCTAATTAAACTTAAATCTTTTGCACAGCAAAGGAAACCATAAACAAGTTGAAAAGACAACCCTCAGAATGAGAGAAAATATTTGCAAATGAAACAATGGACAAAGGATTAATCTCCAAAATATACAAGCAGCTCATGCAGTGCAATAATAAAAAAACAAACAACCCAATTAAAAAATGGGTGGAAGACCTAAATAGACATTTCACCAAAGAAGACATACAGATGACCAAGAGGCACATGAAAAGATGCTCAACATCACCAATTATTACAGAAATGCAAATCAAAATTTCAATGAAGTTATCACCTCACACCAGTCAGAATGGCCTTAACCAAAAAAATCTACAAACAGTAAATACTGGAGAGGGTGTGGAGAAAAGGGAACCCTCCTGCACTGTTGGTGGGAATGTAGATTGATACAGCCACTGTGGAGAACAGTATGGAGGTTCCTTAAAAAACTAAAAACAGAATTACCATATGACCCAGCAATCCCACTACTGGGCATATACCTCCAGAAAACCATAATTCAAAAGGACACATGTACCTCAATGTTCATTGCAGCACTATTTACAATAGCCAGGACATGGAAACAACCTAAATGTCCATCGACAGATGAATGGATAAAGAAGATGTGGTACATATATACAATGGGATATTACTCATCCATAAAAAGGAATGAAATTGAGTCATTTGTAGATATGTGGCTGAACCTAGAGTCTGTCATACAGAGTGAAGTAAGCCAGAAAGAGAAAAACAAATATCATATATTAACACATATATGTGGAATCTAGAAAAGTGATACAGATGAACCTATTGGCAAGACAAGAATAGAGACGTAGATGTAGAGAACGGACATGTGGGCACAGGGAGGGAAGTGAAGGGTGGGACAAATTGGGAGATCAGGTTTGACATAAATACACTACCACGTGTAAAATAGATAGCTAGTGGGAACCTGCCGTATAGCACAGGTAGCTCAGCTCGGTGCTCTGTGACGACCTAGATAGGTGGGACAGGGGCTGGGGCTGGGAGGGAGGTCCAAGAGAGAGGGGATATAGGTATACAAATTGCTGATTCACTTTGTTGTACAGCAGAAACTAACACAACATTGTAAAGCAATTATATGCCAATAAAAAAAATACGCAGCGCTGGTGGAAATCACTGCTCTAAGGAATATGTTCTCTCTTTAGTGCACACAGCTTCTCCAGTCCCTACTCCTCCCCTAAGTTAAAAGTCTATAATTCATCAGCAAATTGCAACAATTTTAGATACTCTGTAGATTTACAGCTATTAAAGACAATAAGTGTGTATACTATTTTAAAGTATTTGAAATCTGATTGTATCAAGTGTAGGTTAACCATACATGTCTCTTTGGGTAGTAATGATTTATTTTGAGTTGTAGTAACATTAAATGGAGGAAACAAAAAAAAATGAAGGAGATAAGGCAGTATGCTTCTGGCTACGATGGGGTAACAGGGAGAGAATGTATATTCCCATTTTAAACAACTAGCAAAACATAAAATATATTAAAAATTGGTTTTCACATATTAGACAATATTTGGTAATATCAAGTGGTCTAATATGCACATAAATGGGGTTCCAAAAGGATGTGGATGGCAGGATCGTGGGTAGAAGGGACAGAAAAAAATATTTGAAGAAATAATGGCCAAATGTTTCCCATTTTGAAAACCCACAAATCCAAGAACCTAGGAGAACACCAAGCAGAATAAACAAAGAAAAGCATCATTATCATATTACTCAAAACTGACAATAAAGATAAAATCCTTGAAGCAACAAAAACATTACACACAGAACATTGCAGACATTACACACAAGGGAACAAAGATAAGAATGACAGCCTACTTTTCATCAGAAATTACGTTAAGTCAGAGAACAACGTTTTATGTACTGGTGGGGGGGGAGAGAAAATAATTATTAACCTACATTACTACATGCAGAGAAAATCACTTTCAAAATGAATACAAAGTAAATAATTTCTCTTACAAACATTATCAGCCTAAATATTCAACAAGAAATGTTATTTAGGAAAAGTTCTTCAGGAAAAGAGAAAGTGATATCAAATGGAAATTTGGAATGAAGAACAGTGGAGGTGGTAAATATGGGGATACATATAAAAGACATTTTTCTCATATATTAAACTCTTTAAAACTAATTATTTAAAGCAAAATTAACAACAATGTATTATTAGAAGTAACATAACACCACAAAGGACAAGATGCAGTGAAATTGAACTATACTGTTGTAAGAGTTTAACACAGCACAAAGTGATGTAATGTTATTTGAAGGTTGATTTCAATAAGTTAGAGGTATTTATTGTAAACCCTAGAGCAACTTTAAAAAGTAACACAGGGCTTCCCTGGTGGCACGGTGGTTGAGAGTCCACCTGCCAATGCAGGGGACACGGGTTCGAGCCCTGGCCCGGGAGGATCCTGCATGCCATGGAGCAACTGGGCCCCTGCGCCACAACTGCTGAGCCTGAGCTCTGGAGCCCGTGAGCCACAAACAACTACTGAGCCCATGGGCCACAACTACTGAAGCCTGCGCGCCTGGAGCCCGTACTCCACAACAGGAGAGGCCACGATAATAAGAAGCCCGCGTACCGCAAGGAAGACCCAACACAACCAAAACTAAATAAATAAATTTTAAAAAAAAGTACACAAACAAGATGTCTAATAAGCAAATATGGAGATAAAATGGAATTATATACATTTTAAAAGACTCAGCTAATCCAAAAGAAGACAGGGAAAGAAAAAATAAACAAGAAATGGATTTAACAAACAGAAAAAATATAGCAAGACAGTAGATTTAAACCTAAACATACCAATATTTACATCAATATTAATGGTCTACAGAATTCAATTAAAAGATAAACTTTATCAGATTTGACTAAAAATTAAGACACAACTATATGCTGCAAGCAACCTACTCTAAATATAAAGACACAAATAGATTAAAAGCCAAGGATTTTTAAAAATAAACAAACGGCACCTAATTAAACTTAGAAGCTTTTGCATAGAAAAGGAAACTATCAACAAAATGAAAAGACAATCTACTGAATGGGAGAAAATATTTGCAAAAGATATGACCAATAAGGTCATATATATGTATATGTATAAACAGCTCATACAACTCAATATCAAAAAAAAAATACCTGATTTAAAAATGAACAGAAGACCTGAATAGACACTTTTCCAAAGAAGACATACAGATAGCCAAAAGGCACATGAAAAGATATTCAGCATCAGTAATCATCAGAGAAATGGAAATCAAAACAACAGTGAGCTATCACCTCTGTCAGAATGGCTATCATCAAAAAGCCTAAAAATAACAAATGTTGCCAGGATGTGGAGACAAGGGTACCCCAGTACACTGTTGGTGAGATTGTAAATTGGTGCAGTCACTGTGGAAAACAGCATGGGGGTTCCTCAAAAAACTAAAAATAGAACTACCACATGATCCAACAATTTCACTCCTGGGCATATATCTGAAGAAAACGAAAACACTAATTCAAAAAGATACATGCACCCCAATATTCATAGCAACATTATTTACAATAGCCAAGATATGGAGACTTCCCTGGCAGTCCCAGTGGTTAAGACTCTACACTTCCACTGCAGGGGGCATGTGTTCAATCCCTGGTAGGGGAACTAAGATCCCGCATGCCATCGGCACAGCCAAAAAAAGAAAAAACAACAGCCAAGATATGAAAGCAACCTAAGTGTCCATCAACAGATGAATGGATACAGAAAATGTGGTATATATATGTTACTCAGCCTTAAAAAAAGAATGAAATTTTGAAATTTGCAACAACATGAATTAACCTGGAGGATATTATGCTTAGTGAAATAAGTCAGACAGAGAAAGACAAATACTGTATGTTATCACTTATATGTGGAATCTAAAATATAAAAAAAAACAAATGAATATTATAAAACAGAAACAGACCCACAGATGTAGAGAACCAATTAGTGGTTACTAGTGGGGAGAGGAAAGGGGGATGGGCAAGGTAGTAATAGGGGATTAAGTGGTACAAACTACTATGTGTAAAATAAATAAGCTGAAGGATACATTGTACATCACAGGGAATACAACCAATGTTTTATGATTACATTAAATGGAGTATAATCTATAAAAATATTGAATCACTATGTTTTGCCCCTGAAACTAATATGATAGTATAAATCAACTATACCTTAATTAAAAAACAGAATATATTTTCTGAATAAATATGGTGAATGCTATAAAAAGGAAAGGATGGCTACAGTTACAAAATAAATGAGTTATGGGAATGAAATGTACATTGTGGGGAATATAGTCAATAATAATGTAGTATCTTTGTGTGGTAACAGATGGTAACTAGACTTATTATGGTGATGATTTTGTACTATATAGAAATATTGAATCACTATGTAGTGCATCAGGAATCAAGATAAATAAATACTAGGGATGTAATACAGCATGATAAATATAATTAACACTGCTATATGTTACATATGAAAGTTGGTAAGAGAGTAAATGCTAAGAATTCTCATCACAAAGGAAAAAAATTTTTTCTTTTTCTTTTCTTTTGTATCTGTATGAGGTGATGGATGTTCATGAAATATTGTGGTAGTTATTTCATTATATATGTAAGTTAAATCATTATGCTATACATTTTAAACTTATGCAGGGCTGTATATCAATTATGTCTCAATAAAACTGGAAGAAAAAAAGGAAAAGATGGAAAATATATACCATATAAACACTAATCTTTAGAAAGCTGGAGAAAAATAGCCAAAAACACATGAAAAGTTGCTTGACATCACCAATCATTAGAGAAAAGCAACATCGATGAACAAATTCAAACAAGAATCAAATAAATGGAGAAATATTCCATGTTCATGTATAGGAAGACTCACTATTGTCAAGTTGCCAGTTCTTCCCATATTGATCTATAAATTCCATAAAATACCAATAAAAATTGCAGCAAGTTATATTATGGATATCAACAAGCTGATTCTAAAATTTATTTAAGAAAGAAATAATATCGCTTCTGTACAAATTCTTTGAGAAAATAGAACCTATTTAATAATAACATTTCCCTGATTCAAAAATCAGACAAATATCCAGAAAAGAAGATTACAGATCAGGGACTTCCCTGGTGGCGCAGTGGTTAAGAATCTGCCTGCCAGTGCAGGGGACACGAGTTTGAGCCCTGGTCCGGGAAGATCCCACATGCCACGGAGCAACTAAGCCCGTGCACCACAACTACTGAGCCTGCACTCTAGAGCCCGCGAGCCACAACTACTGAACCCGTGTGCTGCAACTATTGAAGCTCACACGCCTAGAGCCTGTGCTCCACAACAAGAGAAGCCACCACAATGAGAAGCCCGCACACTGCAACAAAGAGTGGCCCCCGCTCACCGCAACTAGCGAAAGCCTGCGTGCAGCAGCAAAGACCCAACACAGCCAAAAATAAAATAAATAAAATAAAATAAATTAATTTAAAAAAAAAAAGAATCCACCTGCCAATGCAGGGGACACGGGTTCGAGCCCTGCTCTGGGAAGATCCCACATGCCACAGAGCAACTAAGCCTGTGCACCACAACTACAGAGCCTGTACTCTAGAGCTTATGAGCCACAACTACTGAGCCCTCGTGCCACAACTACTGAAGCCCACGAGCCTAGAGCCCATGCTCCGCAACAAGAGAAACCACCATGATGAGAAGCCCGTGCACCACAACGAAGAGTAGCCCCTGCTCACCGCAACTAGAGAAAGCCCATGCGCAGCAACGAAGACCAAACACAGCCAACAATAAATAAATAAAAATAAATGAATTTTTTTAAAAACCTTAAAAAAAGAGAAAATTACAGATCAATATCCTTCATTGCTATGAACTGAATTATGTCCTCAAAAAATCCATGTGTTGACAGCAAAGGAAACCATAAACAAGACGAAAAGACAACCCTCAGAATGGGAGAAAATATTTGCAAACGAAGCAACTGACATAGGATTAATCTCCAAAATATACAAGCAGCATATGCAACTCAATATCAAAAAAAACAAACAACCCAATCCAAGTGTGGGCGAAGACCTAAATAGACATTTCGCCAAAGTAGACATACAAATTGCTAACAAAGACATGAAAAGATGCTTAACATCACTAATCACTAGAGAAATGCAAATCAAAACCACAACGAGGTATCACCTCACACCGGTCAGAATGGCCATCACCAAAAAATCTACAAACAATAAATGCTGGAGGGGGTGTGGAGAAAAGGGAACCCTCCTGCACTGTTGGTGGGAATGTAAATTGGTACAGCCACTGTAGAGAACAGTATGGAGGTTCCTCAAGAAACTAAAAGTAGAACTACCATATGACCCAGCAATCCCACTACTGGGCATATACCCTGAGAAAACCATAATTCAAAAAGATACATGTACCACGATGTTCATTGCAGCACTATTTACAATAACCAGGACATGGAAACAACATAAATGTCCAACAACAGATGAATGGATAAAGAAGATGTGGCACATATATACAATGGAATATTTCTCATCCATAAAAAGGAACAAAATTGAGTTATTTGTAAATCTAGAGTCTGTCATACAGAGTGAAGTTAAGTCAGAAAGAGAAAAGCAAATACCGGATGCTAACGCACATATACGGAATCTAAAAAAACGGTATTGATGAACCTAGTGGCAGGGCAGGAATAAAGACGCAGATGTAGAGAATGGACTTGAGGACACGGGGGGAAGGGGAATCTGGGACAAAGTGAGAGAGTAGCATTGATATATATACATTACCAAATGTAAAATGGATGGCTAGTGGGAAGCAGCTGCATAGCACAGGGAGATCAGCTTGAGGCTTTGTGACCACCTAGAGGGGTGGGATAGGGAGGGTGGGAGGGAGATGCAAGAGGGAGGGGATATGAGGAATATATGTATACATACAGTTGATTCACTTTGTTGTACAGCAGAAACTAACACAACATTGTATAGCAATTATACTCCAATAAAGATATGTATATTAAAAAAAAAATCCATGTGTTGAAACCCTAACCCAGCTGTGTGACAGTATTTAAGGATGTAACAAATGTTAAATGAGGTCAGAAAGGTGGTGCTCTGACCCAGTAGAACGGGTATCCTTATAAAAGAGGCAGAGACACCAGATCTCTCTTCCCTCCACCCCACCTCTCTCTCTCTCTCCCTCTCTCTCTCTCTGTGTGCCATGTGAGGATGTATTGAGAAGGAAGCCATCTGCAAACTAGGAAGAGAGATTTTACCAGAAACCCAACCCTGGAGAACCTTGATCTTAGACTCTCCAGCCTTCAGAACTGTGTGAAAATAAATTTCTGTTGTTTAAGTCACCCAGTCTAAGGTATTTTGTTATGGCAGTCTGAGCAGACTAATACTCAGGAATATAGATGCAAAAATTCTTAACCGAAAAATTATAAATATAATCCATCAATATTTTAAAATTGTAATACTTTATGACTAAGTGGATTTTATCCAAGGAATGGAAAAACATTTTTATTATTTGAATATCAAGCATTGTCATTCACCACAATAACAGACAAAATAATACAAGCCATATACTTGTCTCAAAATGCAATAAAATCATTTGACAGAATTCAACATTCATTCATGAGAAGACCTCTTAGAAACCTAGGAAGAGAAATGAACATCTTCAACCCAATTAAAAAAAAAAATCTACAAAAAAACCCTACAACTAACTTTACATTCAATGGTGACAGACTGAATGTTTTCCTTTTAAGATCAGAACAAGACAAGGATGTCCTCTCTCATCACTCTTAGTCAGCATTGTCCTGGAAGTACTAGCTAATGCAATCAGGTAAGAAAAAGAAATAAAAGACACACCTAATGGAAAGGAAGAACTGTTTATCTGCAGTTTCTATGATCATTTATGTAGAAAATCTTAAGGAATCTATTTTTGAAAGCAACTGGGAATAACTAGTGAGTGCAGCAAAGTCAAAGGCTACAGGTTGATACACAAAAATCTATTGTATTTTCATATGCTAACAATGAATAAATGGAGATTGGTATTTTTTAGATAAATGCCACTTAAATATCATTTAAAAATATGAACCACTTAGGTATAACTTTAAATGTGTGCAAGTTCTGTACAATGAAAACTACAAAATGTTTTTCTTGTTCCCTCATTGTCTCTACCTGCTAGGACCTAAGTTTCATGAGAGCTGAGACTTGATCTTCTTTATTCACTAATGTAATCCCTCCTTGAACATTCTAGTAATTAAGATGTAGCCCATGCTCCTTAAGTGTTTGTGAAAATGAATGAAGAAAGGAGATAGGAGGGAAGGATGGAAGGAGGGAGGAAGAGCAAATGAATTCATAGTGTTGTTATTAAGCATGGTCCCTGGAACGATGAAATCCTACCCTGACCCGAGGCTCCTAAGTAAAATACATGCACAAGAGACAGTTCAAGGCAAATCGTATTTTACTTGTTACTGAGGCTATGGTCCCTGACCTCAGTTAGCATCTAGTAAGTCAGGACAGACCCCATAGAGGATGCTTCCTTTTTTTAGCCTAGTTGGCTGTTGATTCCACCTCCCAATGTATCACCAATCTGTGCACTTCTCACCATAACTAAGGCCAGCCTCTGGCCTGATTATTATTTGAATATCAATCATTGTAATTCACCATATTAACAGACTAAATAATACAAGTCATATACTTATCTCAAAATGCAATAAAAGCATTTGACAAAATTCAACATCCACTCATGAGGATGAGATGAGAGATGACCTCTCATGAGAGGTCATGAGAAGACCTCTTAGAAACTTAGGAAGAAGAATGAACATTTTCAATTGACAGGTATTGCCAGCCTCTGCCTGATAATAAAAACCGTCTGGTCACCTGATACTCAAGACCCAAACTCCTCCTCAGTTTTCCTCACACTGCGGCAACCACTGTTTCTTGGACTGTGTAATTCACCACTGTAATCCAAGTCTAAGTCTCAGACTTAGTAAATGCTAATAAAGGTTTGCTGAATGAATGAATGAAAAAGTAAAGAATAAGTGAATACACATGGTACAATTTGTCAACAGCTGGCCAAGAAACATAATAGGTGACCCTAATCACCTGTGTTTACAGAGTGTTACGCTCCTTGATACATTGTATTAGTAAAATTTATAACATTTCAGAATAATCTTTTGTAGCAATTTCCAGTCCATTAAAATTCTCTTTCTCATGACTTCCATTTTATAATTAGCACAGAGAATGGGCTATAGCTGCCTGTAAGAATGCAGTTTTACTACTATGTCTTCTCTGTTAAGTGACAAAAGAACTGACCTTCATTTCATAGCTGGATGCCTGCTGTAAGCCACTTTTGCTGCAATGGCCCCAAGCAATTGGCTAAATTCTTTGTCTGGACTGGATCAAACCCTGAAGATGCCATGTGGCCCAGTGAAGGTACGGTTCTGTCCCTCATGCGTGCTTCCTCCAGTCTTGAAAATACCACTTGAAAGTGCTATAAATATGAAGCCTAGAGTCAAGGCCCAGGAGAGTCCTTGTTAAAATCTCAAGCTTAAGAGATGGAGCCGAGAAGCAGAGATGAAAGCAGGAAGGCCAGAGCGGGACAGGTGGCCCTCATGTGGACATGGCCACTTGTTCTCGCCAGGAAGTATAGGGAAGCTGTCCTAGACCAAGAGAGAAGACCTCAGCCACTGTGTGCCAAGGGGAGGGGTGTGGTTTACGTAGTGGGTTCATGTTTATGGACATTTAAATCAAAGAGGTAAAAAGGTACCACAATAGAGTCACTTGAGATTTCACAAGCACTTTGGTCTCTCTATAAAACCACTCCTGGAATGAAGGGGCAGCTGGCAATGATGATATTTTTGGGGGCAGGGCTGGGAGAGGTGAATTACTTAGGACTTGGCTTTCAATGAAAGAAACGCTTATTAAAAATAGGGGACAAAAGAGCTGACATTCCCCTCTACTCAGTGAGCAAAGAACTCAGAATTCATATTGGCAAATGCCACTTCCTTTAGAAAGGAGAAGCTGTTCATCAAATATGCCGTCCCACTCTGGGAACCAAATTATAACCTAAGAATATATCTCCTGAGCCAATTGGCTTGCACAGTATGCTTACTAAAGCCCCTTCAAGTTGAAAATATCCCTACCATACCACTTAGCCGCACCAAAATTTTCCTACCAAGCTATATCACTTTAGCTTTAATGCATGCATCTCTTTGAAAGGTAAATCTCCAGAAGAAGGTCATACTTTAAGCTCATCTTAGTTCTTAACCAGCATCTTGATATAATAACAGAACGCTAACGTCTAAACAACCATTTACAGTCTTCAAAACACTTCCACCTTCATTATTGCCTGTGATCTTCACAGCAATGACAGAGGCCAATGTGGCTTGAGTGCAGGCACTTTTAATAACATTACACCTGGTCTTAACAAAAACTCTGCAAAGTAGGTACAGTTGCTATCCTCACTTTACAAATGAGGAGACCCAGGCTCAGCGGTGGGGGTCTTGCCTGAGATGTCGCAGTGGGTTCTGGGCAGAGGAGCAATGCAGGCTCGGGCCAGTCCCTCTGCGGAGGCTTTGCTTTTCTCCCTAGTCCTGCTGTTCCTTAAACTGGGTTGTGAACCCCAGGGGATCCACAATTATCTTCTGAGGGTCCTGGGATGTCAACAAGGGTTTTAAATTTCATTTTCATTTTGTTGATAATCTGCTTAAAATTAACATAAGCTTGAGAGCTGGCTGTGGGGCACTGGGGTGACCAGTATAGAGTAGAAGACAGCTGTGGGATTTCAGTGCCTGTGCTTGCTTTAAGGTGTAGAATGTGTTGACTCCATGGAACAAAGGCCAACATGTGAATCTCAGACATGAGTCTGTGACATGTGAGGACCAAATGATGTCACGGCCTCCCTATGAATAAAATTGTGGTGATGTAAACAGAGACAATGGTGTGAGGACTGGGATACCCCACATGACTCGCACAGCCTAAGCATATTGAACCCAAAGGTCCATCAGCCACTGCACTCAGAGCCCTGTTTGTGTCTCAGGCTTCAAGATCACAGCAGCAAAGCAGCAGCCATCTATCACATTAAATAGGAATAATTAATTTAAACTACATTGGGGTTTATGGCTTTATTTCTATTTCATTGCAAATTTTAGAAATCCATAGTACTGTAGGCCAATGGTGTTTGATGCTAATGCTTATTTAACTGACTCTCTAATAAAAATGATTGAAATAAACACCTGAGTTTGCGTCTGAGAAGAATGCACTAAACCCACTGCCTCCAACATTCATGAGAGATAAAGCAATGGGTATTATCATCCACCTTCATTTTGCAGATGAGCGAGTTGGCAATGACAAAGGAGAAGTGATTTCTTCAGTATTACCATCTCACGAATGCTCAAACCAGGACCAGAATCCCAAGTCTTTCAAAGAAGTAGAGTGAAGTATAATAGAGCAGGGGTTGCAAAGCAGTGGCCCACAGACCAAATTTTGTGCTTATCTTACAAAGAATTAAAAAATTAAGACATTTCACATAAAAATCCCGACTTCCTGGCTTCTCTGGAAAAATTAGGAGGTCTGGTGACAATCATTGGCCAGAGTTTGGAGAAGCTATTCTCCCAGGTCCTAGGGATCCTCTTCCAACGAAGATTATGATTCACTTGGTCTGAGGTGGGCCTGAGGTTCTCACAAGTTCCCAGGTGCTGGTTCAGAGACATACTCTGGTCTCTTCTGCCTCCATCCTCCACTTTTAAGGATTCTTCTAATTATTTTGGGTCCGTCTAGATAATCCAGGGTAATCTCCTTATTTTAAAGTCAGATGACTAGCAATCTTAATTCCCCTTTGCCATGTAACCAAATATATTCACATATTCTGGAGATTAGGACAAGGACATCTCTGAAGAGCCATTATTTGGTCTGCCACATTCAGTAAATGTGCATTATTTTATAATTATATTTATTTTTTATAATTTGTATTTATAATTAATTTATAAATTTATAATTTATATTTATATTTATAATTATATTTATAATTATTATTATTATTCAAGTCAGGTTAATTTCATTTTCTATGCTTCCCAAAGAGTTGATGAGAAAGTCAGTCCTTAAGCCCAGTTTCTGCAGCAAAAGATGTCAACTCAGACCCTAATATGTTTTTCTCAGCTCAGACTGTAGCCAACTGCCATCCTGTTACTTTCTACAGACAGAGTGATGTGTACCTACTTGGTCCTGAAAGGTTCCACAAAGCTAGTGAGCACCAGGTCAAAGCCATTACCAGCTCAACGGGCTCAGAGAGTTGAGAAGGTCAAGGGTGAGCATGCATCTGATTTTAAAATCAGAGCTAAAACACCATGCAGCCAGGGCAATGAGCATTTTCTGAGCAAAGATGATGTCATCTGTTCTTTGAAAGCCTGAGCCCGCTTGGCCAAGCAAGAGAGGCACCCACTCTGGTTGAATTAATGAAGGCACATCTTCAGTTATGGAGAAGCACGATAATTAGAGCCATGTGGTTTCCAGCAAGGGATACACACAGTGACAGTAGCACCACATCTTGTCTGAGTGCTCTTCCTTTTATGTAATTTGAGACGATATTGACAAGTTCAGCAATACTGACAAGAGGTGCAATGACGTTATGTGCTACATGGAGTTCTGGACTAAATCTTAGAAAGTGAACAATAAGGCAAGAAAATTGTCTCTGGTTTAGAGTTCTTCCTTCTACTTTTTCTTTTAATTTCTGCTGCTCAACTCTGGTTAAGTTACAAGCCAGGAATCTGGGAATTCTTTTCCCTTTTAAATTCTTCTAAATTCATGTATTTAGCAAGTATTTATTCAGAATAAAATATGTCATTGAGGTGACAGTGGAAAGCAAAACAGACATAAGAAAATTAAAAAGTAAACAAGGTCATTTTAGGTAGTAACTTTGGGAAATTAAGGCAATAAAACAGGGTGGTGGGATGGCAGTCATTGAGGAAGGCGGGCAGATGGGGAAGCTTTTTGGGAAGGAGATATTGGGCTGAGATGCAAGGGATGAGAAGGAGACAGGCTGGGAAGAGCAGAGGCGGGAGAATTCCAGGTGAGGGAACAGCAAACGCAAGGGCCATGAGGAGGATCAGAAAGAAAGCCACTGCATCCAGAAGACAGAAGTGAGGTTCCTCCCACACCTGTTGTAGAACTGAGTCATTGCAGGGACCTTCCCAACTGCCTCCTTCTGCCCCCAGGATCTTGGCTCTTCCTCTCTTGGAAAAAAGAGAAGGGGCAGGGATTTGGGACAACCTAGATTTGTACTTAGGCTCATTCACTTACACACCATGTGATGTGGGGGGAGGGTTTAACTCTCCTGGGTCTCGGTCTCCCCATCTGCAGAGTGAGTATAGTTAACCCCCCTTTGCAGGCTGTTTCAGGGATCTGCAATAGCGTGCAACACAGAGCAGGTGCTCAGGTCCCATGATCAATGACATCACTCTTTGTCCTAGTGTCCCCTGCAGCCTGGCACATCCCAGCAAGAGTCATCTTCTGAGAATGCTTTTGGTCTTCACTCTTCCGTCCCTTTGCCCACAACCTACTCCTTGTCCTTCACTGCGTGGAGAATCAAAGCCAAAGCCCTCTGATCCTGGAGGTGTGGCTAAGATGGCAGGGTAGGAAGACCCTGCGCTCACCTCCTCCCATGGGCACACCTAAATTACAACACTTGATGGAGCAACTATAAATGAGAACCACCTAAAGACTAGCAGAAAAGGTTTTCCACAGCTAAAGATGTAAAGAAGGAACCACAATGGGACAGGTAGGTATAGAGTCACGGTACAATCAAGACTTACACCCCTGGGTAAGCAATGCACAAATAGGAGAATAATCACAATAGCAGAGGGGTCCAATTTCCACATCTGGCTCCCCAGCCCAGGGGTCTTGCAATGAGAATGAATGTCTGGCTTTAAAGGCCAGCAGGGCTTACAGAAGTGAGAATCAAAGAGCTGTAGGAAACAGATTCTGCTCTTAAAGGGCTCATGCAAAATCTCACACGTTCCAAGACTCAGCACAGAGGCAGTAATTTGAAGGAACCTGGGTCAGACCCTCTTGCTGATCTTGGAGAACCTCCTAGAGAGACAGGAGGCAACAGGGACTCCCCTGGGGACAGAGATGCTGGCCGCAGCCATTTTGGAGGGCTCATTGTACCATGAGCACACTGGTGCAGGCAAGCACGGTTTTTTTGTCCTCCCGCTAGCCTATTAGTGCTGGGAGCTAACGCATCCACCAGGTGGACAGCATCACCCTGGGACCTGGCCTCACCCATCAGTGGGCTGGCACGAACCCCAGGACTCCCTGGGCAGTACAACCTGCTGCCCCATAACCATGCCCTTCCCACCAGCAGGCCAGCACCAGCCCCAAGACACCCCCAGGTCCCAATTTCAACTATACTACAAAGCTACAATAATCAAAGTGTATGGTATTAGTACAAAAAACAGACACACAGATGAATGGAACAAAATAGAGGGACTAGAAATAAAACCACACACTTAATATGGGCAATTAATCTAAAACCAAGGAGGCAAGAATATGCAATGGGGAAAAGGCAGCCTGTTCAATAAATGGTGTCGGGAAAACTGGACAGCCACATGCCAAAGAATCAAACTAGATTACTTTCTCTGACCAGATACGAAAATAAAATGGATTAAAGACATAAATGTAAGACCTGAAACTATAAAACTCCTAGAAGAAAACATAGGAAGTACATTCTTTGACATTGGTTCTTTGACTTTTTTTGTCTGCAGGCAAGGGAAGCAAAAGCAAAAATAAACAAATGGACAACATCAAACTAAAAAGCTTTTTCACAGCAAAAGAAACCACCAATAAAATGAAAAGACAACCTACTGAATGGGAGAAGATATTTGCAAGAAGATATCTGATAAGGTTTTAATATCCAAAATATACAAAGAACTCACACAAGTCAACACCCAAAAAAAGCAGCACAGGGAATATAGTCAATAGGTTAAAATAACTTTTTATGGAGTATAACCTATTAAAATATCAAATCTTTATATAGTACACCTGAAACTAATATAATATTGTAAGTGAACTAAACTTCAATTTTAAAAAACCTGATTAAAAAATGGGCAGAAGGCCTGAGAAAATATTTTTCCAAAGAAGACATACAGATGGCCAAGAGACACCATGAAAATATCCTCAACATCACTAATCATCAGGGAAATGGAAATCAAACCCACAATAAGATATCACCTCATACCTGTCAGAATGGCTATCATCAAAAAGACAACAAATAACAAATGTTGACAAGGACGTGGAGAAAAGGGAACCCTTGTACACTGTTGGTGGGAATGTTGATTGGTGCAGCCACTGTGGAAAACAGCATGGGGGTTCCTCAAAAAATTAAAAATAGAACTACCATATGATCCAGTGATTCCATTCCTGGATATATATCCCCCCAAAAAACCACTAATTCAAAAAGATATATGCATCCCAATATTCATTGCAGCACTATTTACAGTAGCCAAGACATGGAAGCAACCTAAGTATCCATCAACAGATGAATGGATAAAGATGATGTGGTATATATTTACAACAGACTATTACTCAGCCATAAAAAAGAATGAAATCCTGCCAACTTCTGACAACCTAGACGTTATTAAGCTAAGTGAAATAAGTCAGAGAAAAATAAATGCCATATAATTTGACTAATATGTGGAATCTAAACAACAAAACAAATGAACAAACAACAAAACAGAAACAGAGTCATAAATACAGAGAACAAACAGGTGGGTACCAGACAGAAGGGAAGTAAGTGGGATGAATGAAATAAGAGAGGAAGATGAAGAGGTACTTCCAATTCCAAAATAAATGAGTCATGGAGATGAAATGTACAGCATTGGGAATATAGTCAATAATATTGTAATAATTTTGTATGGTGACAGATGGTTAAAAAAAAAAAAAAAAATTTAAACCCCAAAAAACCAAAGCCTTGGGCCCAGAATATAAGGCACTCCACAGTACCGTCCCAAATCAGCAATAACCCTGTTAATGTCTACAGCTCATAGATAACATTCACTGAGCGCTTGTCATGTGTCAAACCCCGAGCACTTCTCCACGAGAGTCACACAGCTAGCAAGTGGGCAAGCCAGGATACAGAGCTGACTCAGGGGCGCATGCCTGTCACTGCCCTGTTGTCCTGACTCTGCGGTGGGTAGATCCCACTAAAGCAGGTCACACAAGTGCCCGAGAGCCTGGTGCCATAGATTTCTTGTGGGGGGCAGGCAGAGGGGCATCTCCAGGAGGAGGCCCATCGTCCTGATGGAAGAACGCCATGCCTGTCTGATTCCCAGTCTCTGCCTCACCCACCTGGCCACCTCCTTCCAGCCTGGTCCTGATTCTCCCTTCCTGGTCCCAGGTTCTCACCCACTGCTTACACTCACACCCAGATTCTGCTGCCTCGACTCTGGCTTTCCTCCCTGCCCAGACCTCAGCCTCATAGTGAGAGCCTTTGGAAACTCAGGAAAAACACTGCATCTTGATTTTTGTGGACTATCAGTTCAACCCGGGTCCTGCTGACAGGGGAAAGGGGGAAACCCCTGGAGGCTTGAGCCTGAGAAAAGGGCGCAGGGACGGGTAAGGAACCAGATGGAAGCCAGGAAGTCTGGCCCTCCCATGGGCGTGGGCACTCAGGAAGCTCACTTAGGAAAGGAGGCATGGCAGGAGGCAGCGTGCCCTTGACAGTGAGCACCGGGAAGGAAGAATCTCAGCTCTCCCACCAAGAATGCATCCTCCTCAGGTCCTGCCAACTCAAGCACTCTGACAGAGACCAGGGCATGCTCAGCCTCATCAGCCAAGTTTCTTAGAAGAGAATCAGATTTTATTAAACCATGACATCATGGTACTATAAGTATTTAAGAGGGAAGAGCTGCAAGCAAATTTTCCATCTTCTTTACTACAGAGCTTCTTTTTAGGCAAACTTATCGAATCAACTTATGTGATAGGATTCCCAGGACCTATACAGCTAATTTAGGGTCAGTTCATGTAGTGTTTTGTTAAAAATGTATTATTAAATGGCTACAGGATTTATATTTTTGTAAAAATTTCTCCTAGCACTGGGATATGTCATAGAAAGTGCAATGAAGCTGAAAAACAAACATAGGAAAACTATTTAACAGCACTTATATTCAATGAAATGGAACTAAAAACATTAAGTTAATGTTTTCCTCTGTTAAGTTAAACCTGAAGTATTTTTTACTAAATGATGACCAGCGCTGGTGATGTTGAGGTGAAAGTGGTCCATCTGCGTTTAGTGGCTGCCATGGTAAAGTAATACAAGGCTTTTGGAGAACAATTTAATAGTACACATCCAGAGCATAAAATGTTTCTATCCTTTGGCTTAGTCGGAAGAAATTGGGAGGGTCCTAACCAATGGAAAAAACAAAATCTCTCAAATTAAATGCTAAATATTTGACGATGTTTATTACAGCATAATCAAATGGATAAACCTGAAAACAGTATCCAACTGTAGTGACTTGGTTAAATGAAGTATGATACAACAACATTATGTGGTCAACAAAAATGTAAATTGTGAGGATATTTAGCCACAAGGAAGTATATTTATGACAAACATTAATGAAAACAGTATCCAACGTGGAGTGTTCCCTACAATTACATCTACGTGTGCATTTGACCAGAAAAGATCCAAACAATGAAAATAGTAGTGTCAGCGTTGTTCAAGACCTTTTTTCAAATCACAATTACCTTTAATACGTTTCAACTGTTTTTACAATGAAAATAAAAGAAATGGTTGAACCTGTAGATATTAATGCTGAGATGGTTTTAATTTTCTTCCTCCCAGTGAAGTATATCTTTTGTGGCTGGCATCATCGGCCTTCTGCTTTCCCTGTGAGTAGTTAAGCCTTTCAGCCTTTATTATTCATTTATCTAAATACCTAAGTGTCCTAAGATAAAAGCCCCAACGTTTCAACACAGCACCATGGGAGACAGGGCTTGTACCAGTTAATTTAGCAAGACTCAGTGGCATCATGACTCATTATTGCCCTAAATCAAAGTGGTTTTTCTAAGTGAGACAGTTGTAAACTTAATCCCTGTTTTTTGATCCTAGCCAGGCTGGGGACAGGAGACTTGGGCTTTAAGAAATAACATTAATGAGTTCAATAAGGGTTATGTACTTATTGTGTACTCCTAGCTGTGCTAAAGCGGGGAGAAAACACCCATATTCTGGAATCCATGAACCTGGGTCTGACTTTTACCTGCTGTGTGGCCTTTGGTAAGTTACTCAACCACTCTGGGCCTCACCCTGCTATGCATTCATTAAGTTTCTATTACACGTCAGGCACGATGGTGGGCACTGGGGATACTATGCGGGAAAGATAAAGAAGGTCCCTGCCCTCCAGGGACTTGCAGTCGCTGTGATTTACAGACAGTAAACAAGGAAACAAGTACAAACCAAATAATTACTGGTGGTGATGAGTTCCACATAAGAAAGGAATGGGGCTGGATAGAGGCCAACACACTGTTTCTACTTCAGAGAGGATGTGCTGGAAAATTTTCTTCGAGGAGGTGTCTTTTAAGTTAAGACCTAAAGAGTGAGAAGGATTCATTCTTAGGATAGCCTCTGGAAGAGATTTCCAGGCATTAGAATAGAAATTGAGGATTACAAAAATCCCGTCTCACAGGCCTGTTTTGGGGATTAAACGGGTTGATGTTTCCGAAGACCTAAGAGCAAAGCTTCTCACTCAGGGCCCCACGGCAACCAGCAACCACGACTGTCACCACTACTGCGACCGTGCATATAACGCTAAGGAAGGAGCATATTGGACACCTGAGTTTCAAAGGTTACCTTTCCCAGATCAAAGACCCAGAGAGGGAGAACAGGAGGGCTCCCTTGTGCTGACTGCAGTTTGCTTACATGCGATTCCTTACTTTCTCAATAAGAAACCATACTTCCAGGTGGCAAATGGGTCAATTTCACAGAAGAACTGAAAGTGTGGGAAGGAATTTGGGAGACAGGGAGGCTTTCCTTCTATGTATTTCCAGAATGTGGTTGTAACTGGAGTACTCACAAGGTTCTTGTCCAAAGGAAGAAATAAAGCCATGAAGTACTAGGCAACTGCTAATATAATAACTGGGAAACACCACTGTGGTTCTTTCTTTTTATTTTTCTACTGCTAAGTGTTTTCTTGTACTTTTTTTCATTGCTTTTTAACCACCTCTCCCCTCCTTCCTATGTGTTGTAACCTATCTCCTCTTAACTGTTAAATACTTACAATGGTCACTGTGGTTGTGCGATCTGGTGATGATCTGTACATAAATCCTTTACTTCAGACAATTACCATTAGATTCAAGCATAATAACCCAGTGGACATCTGCCTTACATGAACTCTCACTCCCTAGGACACATAGAGAATCTACTTGTACTGACCTTATTACTAAAACTAGACAAACGTGACCTATATCATTTTCATTCTAGAACCAGAAATCCCCACTGAACACACACATTTCTGCTCCAGTCCCATTTCTTTCTCTTCTGACCAATAAAAGACTGAAGTCCTGGGTCTCAGGCCAAGCAACAGAGGAGTAAAGAACACAGTGAACATGAGAATGGGGAAAAAAGTGTTTATATGTTAGTTTTTGATAAATGAGGGATTGCTATCTAGCTTTTTTGCTTCCTAATCTCATCTGCCTCTTCCTATGTTAGTGAAGGAGCAATCTCCTTTTTGCTTTCTCAGGAATCACCATCAATCTTATCTATCAGAATTTTCTCCAGAATCCTAAATTAGCTTTAGTGTTGGTGGGGGAGAGGGGGTGGGGAATGAAGAGGCATGCTGCTTGGAGTGACAAGAGCTGAGTTTGAGTGTTGGGTCTGCTTTTACCAGCAGCTACCAGCAAAATGCCCTGGGCATGTTATTCACTCTCTCTGAGCCTCAGTTTCCCTATCCATAAGAGGGGATCTCATGGTACAGAGTAATTCACAAATAGTGATTATGAGGATGGTAGTGACTGTGATAGTGACAAAGATGATGATGATTCCAGCTGTGTGACCTTGAATGAGCAATTTAACCTCCTGAAACTCCATTTTTATTATTTGAAAATGAAGAAGGAGGATGGACCACGTGCCTGCTAAGACCACATAGCAGCTTTTTAATGACATTGATGAATAGGGAGGCAGAATTATTTTTTATATGGATATGCATGTTGATATCCTCAGCTCCTGGCACGTAAATGGCTCTAACGACTGCACTGGACTGAATTGAACTGAATTCCTGCTCAGCAACTGTGCGTGGTCTTTTGTACCTCGGGTGCCAAAGCCAACAGAACTAAGGTTGTTCGTGGATACAAAAGCAAAGACCAGAAGAGGTATTTAGGCTTTCAAAGAATGTTTCCCACACACTGCCTCTCGTTCCCGTCTCTTTTCCCCTTTGTAACAAAAACCTCAACGTACAACCTCCATGTCCCTCTTGCTTGTCAACCTTAATACCTGCCCTTATGGCTACAGCCTCTGGCCATAGGGGAGAGGTTGGGCACTGAACGAGGAACAGTCTAGATACCTGCTGTCCCCTGTGAAGACTTTGAAAAGGACTGGACCTACTTTGTATTCCCTAGGAGGAATCCACTTGCCTCAAAACATCATTGGAAACCTTGTAGTGAAGACAGAAGAGATTACGTGCCCCACAGAAGACTACGTAAAGTCCCCATTTGCACGTCTCCTCCCCAAACACTGCGAGGGGTTCGCCTTTGCCCACTTGCCTCCAGCAGTGGAGGCTCAGAACTCCTCTGTTCGCTGACATCTCTGTTCTGAGGCGGCCCCTCAACCTGCCAACCCACACTCATCAACAAAGAAAGGCTGCAGTAGCTACCCCACCATCCTCCTTAGAAAAGATGATGGGGGGTGACAATTATACATAATTTTTTCCTTGTCATGCACACTCTAAGAAGACACTACTTAACTGTCAGGTCACATGTTTTTTCAAATGGTTTCTTAAGAACCTTTGCTAATCCTTGTTCCTTGGGAATCAACAAATTGGCAAAGTTGTGACAAATTTCTTTTAGTACCAAGAGAAGACAAAGTGTACTCTCTGCATAAGGTGAGTAAATAGAAATATGTATATAATACACAAATATGTATATGTACACAACTATATATGATCTATAATTTTTTTTTTAAAGAGACTCATCTTTTTTTTTTTTTTGGCTGTGTTGGGTCTTCGTTTCTGTGCGAGGGCTTTCTCCAGTTGCAGCAAGCGGGGGCCACTCTTCATCGCGGTGCGCGGGCCTCTCACTATCGTGGCCTCTCTTGTTGCGGAGCACAGGTTCCAGACGCGCAGGCTCAGTAGTTGTGGCTCACGGGCCCAGCTGCTCCGTGGCATGTGGGATCTTCCCAGACCAGGGCTCGAACCCGTGTCCCCTGCATTGGCAGGCAGATTCTCAACAACTGCGCCACCAGAGAAGTCCAATATTTTTGTACATAGTTATATATACATTGGGGTAGACATATTTGTAGATAAATATACACTTGTGTATACATATATCTTTGTGTATGTGTATATATATATATATATATATATATATATATATATATATATATATATATATATGTATGTATATGGATAAATTGGGGGAACCAATGATGATGAAGGTGGAGTTTTTGCTGAAATGGGAAAACGCTTCTGGCTGGATGACACCAAGTTGTTATGACCTCACCTCATACAAGAAAGGATAAGTAGGTTCTGCTCAGAATTAAAGATAACCTTTAAAAGAACACCGAGAGAGCCCCAGCACTTAATGTGCCTGTCATCCTTTCTTTGGAGAAGGGTAATTGCTCCTGATCTCCTGTGGTTAGCTTTTCTCTGAACACAGCAAAGGATTATCTCAGGGGAAAAATGAGATTTCTGAGTCATCAGCAATACCGGAGAGCTCAGTGGCCCAATGGGGAAATGTTCCTCTCTTGGGTGACCTCTGAAATTATGCTTCTAATCCTGGGTGGAGAAAGCAAATACGTCAGTGTCAGGCTAACGATAGCCTGAAGCTTGTTCAAGGAATGCGCCAAAGGGCTACAATGAGATAAAGAGCTGGAAGAGAAGCCACGCCACAGATGAGGTTTCTCCAGGGCTGGTGCTCTGCTCGGGAGGGAAACTCCAGTCAGTGGGGCATGAATGTACTGTCAGTCCACAGCTGTTGGATCCCTGGTGCTTAAGACCATCACAGGGATAAATTGTTATATATTTAACCACTGATTAGTCAACTTCCATTAAGAACCTACTATGTGCTCCCCAAATAATTAGGCACCTAATATTCAACAGCTCTTCTGGGCTCAGGAGAAACCAAGTGAAAAGACAGACAAAAATATCAGACTCTGACATACTCTCTAGTTAAGAATTTAGCAATAAATTAATAAACACATATTAGGGTTTTCTGGGGTGGCCCCAGTTTATACATGTTATTCCCCCCAAATTTATTAATAGAACCATGTCACTTTGAAAAGTATTGGTTTGGAAGATAAATTATATGATCACCCTAGCCATAAGTCAAGGAGGATAAAGATTGAATTTATCAAAATGGCAACCGTGACAGCTGCAGTTTAAGTGGAATGCTGGGGGAGAACATCTGATTGGAGTAGGTTTAAAAAAATGGGTAAAGGGGGGAGGAGAGAAGATGGCGGAAGAGTAAGACGCGGAGATCACCTTCCTTCCCACAGATACAGTAGAAATACATCTACACGTGGAACTGCTCCTACAGAACACCCACTGAACGCTGGCAGAAAACGTCCGACCTCCAAAAAGGCAAGAAACTCCCCCCGTACTTGGGTAGGGCAAAAGAAAAAAGAAATAACAGAGACAAAAGAATAGGGACGGCACCTGCACCAGTGGGAGGGAGCTGTGAAGGAGGAAAGATTTCCACGCACTAGGAAGCCCCTTCGCGGGCAGAGACTGCGGGTGGCAGAGGGGGGAAGCTTCGGAGCCACGGAGGAGAGCGCAGCCACAGGGGTGCGGAGGGCAAAGCGGAGAGGTTCCCGCACGGAGGAGCGGTGCCGACCAGCACTCTCCAGCCCGAGAGGCTTCTCTGCTCCCCCGCCGGGGCGGGCGGGGCTGGGAGCTGAGGCTCGGGCTTCGGTGGGATCGCAGGGAGAGGACTGGGGCTGGCGGCGTGAACACAGCCTGAAGGGGTTAGTGCACCACAGCTAGCCGGGAGGGAGCCCGGGAAAAAGTCTGCAGCTGCCGAAGAGGCAAGAGACTTTTTCTTCCCTCTTTGTTTCCTGGTGCGCGAGGAGAGGGGATTCAGAGCGCCGCCTAAACGAACTTCAGAGACGGGCGCGAGCCGCAGCTAACAGCGTGGATCCCACAGCAACAGGGGCGCAGAGGAAAAAGCGGAGAGACTCCCGCACAGAGGCTCGGCGCCGAGCAGCGCTCACCAGCCCGAGAGGCTTGTCTGCTCCCCCGCCGGGGCAGGCGGGGCTGGGAGCTGAGGCTCAGCTTCGGTGGGATCGCAGGGAGAGGACTGGGGCTGGCGGCGTGAACACAGCCTGAAGGGGTTAGCGCACCACAGCTGGCTGGGAGGGAGACCGGGAAAAAGACTGCAGCTGCCGAAGAGGCAAGAGACTTTTTCTTGCCTCTTTGTTTCGCTGCGCGCAAGGAGAGGGGATTCAGAGCGCCGCCTAAACGAACTCCAGAGAAGGGCGCGAGCCGCGGCGATCAGCGCGGACCCCAGAGACGGGCGTGAGACACTGGGGCTGCTGCTGCCGCCTCCAAAAAGCCTGTGTGTGAGCACAGGTCACTCTCCACACCGCCCCTCCCGGGAGCCGGTGCAGCCCACCACTGCCAGGGTCCCATGATCCAGGGATAAATTCCCCAGGAGAACGCACTGCGCGCCTCAGGCTGGTGCAACGTCACGCCGGCCTCTGACGCCGCAGGCTCGCCCCGCCTCCTCCGTACCCCTCCCTCCCCGCGGCCTGAGTGAGCCAGCGCCCCCGAAGCAGCGGCTCCTTTAACCCCGTTCTGTCTGGGCGGGGAATAGACGCCCTCAGGCGACCTACACGCAGAGGCGGGTCCAAATCCAAAGCTGAACCCCAGGAGCTGTGCGAACAGGGAAGAGAAGGGGAAATCTCTCCCAGCAGCCTCAGAAGCAGCGGATTAAAACTCCACAAACAACTTGATGTGGCTGCATCGGTTGAATACCTGAATAGACAACGAATCATCCCAAATTCAGGAGGTGGACTTTGGGAGCAGGATATATTAATTTTTCCCCTTTTCCTTTTTTTTTTTGTGAGTGTATATGTATATGCTTCTGGGTGAGATTTTGTCTGTATAGCTTTGCTTTACAATAGCTTTATTTTACTTCACTATATTATAGCCTCTTTCTTTCTTTCTTTCTATTTTTTCTCCCTTTTACTCTGAGCCGTGTGGACGAAAGGCTCTTGGTGCTCCAGCCAGGCATCAGGGCCGTGCCTCTGAGGTGGGAGAGCCAACTTCAGGACACTGGTCCACAAGAGACCTCCCAGCTCCACGTAATACCAAACGGCAAAAATCTCTCAGAGATCTCCATCTCAACATCAAGACCCAGCATCACTAAATGACCAGCAAGCTACAGTGCTGAACACCCTATGCCAAACAACTAGCAAGACAGGAACACAGCCCCATCCATTAGCAGAGAGGCTGCCTAAAATCATAATAAGGCCACAGACACCCCAAAATACACCACCAGACGTGGATGTGCCCACTAGAAAGACAAGATCCAGCCTCATCCACCAGAGCTCAGGCACTAGTTCCCTACACCAGAAAGCCTACACAACCCACTGAACCAACCTTAGCCACTGGGGACAGATACCAAAAACAACGGGAACTACAAACCTGCAGTCTGTGAAAAGGAGACCCCAAACACAGTAAGATAAGCAAAATGAGACGACAGAAAAACACACAGCAGATGAAGGGGCAGGGTCAAAGCACACTAGACTTAACAAATGAAGAGGAAATAGGTAGTCTACCTGAAAAAGAATTCAGAATAATGATAGTAAGGATGATCCAAAATCTTGGAAATAGAATAGACAAAATGCAAGAAACATTTAACAAGGACGTAGAAGAACTAAAGAGGAACCAAGCAATGATGAAAAACACAATAAATGAAAGTAAAAATACTCTAGATGGGATCAATAGCAGAATAACTGAGGCAGAAGAAAGGATAAGTGACCTGGAAGAGAAAATGGTGGAAATAACTACTACAGAGCAGGATAAAGAAAAAAGAATGAAAAGAACTGAGGACAGTCTCAGAGACCTCTGGGACAACATTAAACGCACCAACATTCGAATTATAGGGGTCCCAGAAGAAGAAGAGAAAAAGAAAGGGACTGAGAAAATATTTGAAGAGATTATAGTTGAAAACTTCCCTAATATGGGAAAGGAAATAGTTAATCAAGTCCTGGAAGCACAGAGAGTCCCATACAGGATAAACCCAACGAGAAACACGCCAAGACACATATTAATCAAACTGTCAAAAATTAAATATAAGGAAAACATATTAAAGGCAGCAAGGGAAAAAAAAAACAAATAACACACAAGGGAATCCCCATAAGGTTAGCATCTGATCTTTCAGCAGAAACTCTGCAAGCCAGAAGGGAGTGGCAGGGTATACTTAAAGTGATGAAGGAGAAAAACCTACAACCAAGATTACTCTACCCAGCAAGGATCTCATTCAGATTTGATGGAGAAATTAAAACCTTTACAGACAAGCAAAAGCTGAGAGAGTTCAGCACCACCAAACCAGCTTTACAACAAATGCTAAAGGAACTTCTCTAGGCAAGAAACACAAGAGAAGGAAAACACCTACAATAACAAACCCAAAACATTTAAGAAAATGGGAATAGGAACATACATATCGATAATTACCTTGAATGTAAATGGATTAAATGCTCCCACCAAAAGACACAGGCTGGCTGAATGGATACAAAAACAAGACCCATATATATGCTGTCTACAAGAGACCCACTTCAGACCTAGAGACACATACAGACTGAAAGTGAGGGGATGGAAAAAGATATTCCATGCAAATGGAAATCAAAAGAAAGCTGGAGTAGCAATTCTCATATCAGACAAAATAGACTTTAAAATAAAGACTATTACAAGAGACAAAGAAGGACACTATATAATGATCAAGGGATCGATCCAAGAGGAAGCTATAACAATTGTAAATATTTATGGACCCAACATAGGAGCACCTCAATACATAAGGCAAATACTAACAGCCATAAAAGGGGAAATCGACAGCAACACAATCATAGTAGGGGACTTTAACACCCCACTTTCACCAATGGACGGATCATCCAAAATGAAAATAAATAAGGAAACACAAGCTTTAAATGATACATTAAACAAGATGGACTTAATTGATATTTATAGGACATTCCACCCAAAAACAACAGAATACACATTTTTCTCAAGTGCTCATGGAACATTCTCCAGGATAGATCATATCTTGGGTCACAAATCAAGCCTTGGTAAATTTAAGAAAATTGAAATCGTATCAAGTATCTTTTCCGACCACAACGCTATGAGACTAGATATCAATTACAGGAAAAGATCTGTAAAAAATACAAACACATGGAGGCTACACAATACATTACTTAATAACGAAGTGATTACTGAAGAAATCAAAGGGGAAATCAAAAAATACCTAGAAACAAATGACAATGGAGATACGACGACCCAAAACCTATGGGATGCAGCAAAAGCAGTGCTAAGAGGGAAGTTTATAGCAATACAAGCCTACCTCAAGAAACAGGAAACATCTCGAATAAACAACCTAACCTTGCACCTGAAGCAATTAGAGAAAGAAGAACAAAAAAACCCCAAAGCCAGCAGAAGGAAAGAAATTATAAAGATCAGGTCAGAAATAAATGAAAAAGAGATGAAGGAAACAATAGCAAAAATCAATGAAACTAAAAGCTGGTTCTTTGAGAAGATAAACAAAATTGATAAACCATTAGCCAGACTCATCAAGAGAAAAAGGGAGAAGACTCAGATCAATAGAATTAGAAATGAAAAAGGAGAAGTAACCACTGACACTGCAGAAATACAAAAGATCATGAGAGATTACTACAAGCAACTCTATGCCAATAAAATGGACAACCTGGAAGAAATGGACAGATTCTTAGAAATGCACAAACTGCCGAGACTGAACCAGGAAGAAATAGAAAATATGAACAGACCAATCACAAGCACTGAAATTGAAACTGTGATTAAAAACCTTCCAACAAACAAAAGCCCAGGACCAGATGGCTTCACAGGTGAATTCTATCAAACATTTAGAGAAGAGCTAACACCTATCCTTCTCAAACTCTTCCAAAATATTGCAGAGGGAGGAACACTCCCAAACTCATTCTACAAGGCCACCATCACCCTGATACCAAAACCAGACAAAGATGTCACAAACAAAGAAAACTACAGGCCAATATCACTGATGAACATAGATGCAAAAATCCTCAACAAAATACTAGCAAACAGAATCCAACAGCACATTAAAAGGATCATACACCATGATCAAGTGGGGTTTATCCCAGGAATGCAAGGATTCTTCAATATACGCAAATCAATCAATGTGATACACCATATTAAGAAATTGAAGGAGAAAAACCATATGATCATCTCAATAGATGCAGAGAAAGCTTTCGACAAAATTCAACACCCATTTATGATAAAAGCCCTGCAGAAAGTAGGCATAGAGGGAACTTTCCTCAACATAATAAAGGCCATATATGACAAACCCACAGCCAACATTGTCCTCAATGGTGAAAAACTGAAACCATTTCCACTAAGATCAGGAACAAGACAAGGTTGCCCACTCTCACCACTATTATTCAACATAGTTTTGGAAGTGTTAGCCACAGCAATCAGAGAAGACAAAGAAATAAAAGGAATCCAAATCAGAAAAGAAGAAGTAAAGCTGTCACTATTTGCAGATGACATGATACTATACACAGAGAATCCTAAAGATGCTACCAGAAAACTCCTAGAGCTAATCAATGAATTTGGTAAAGTAGCAGGATACAAAATAAATGCACAGAAATGTCTTGCATTTCTATACACTAATGACGAAAAATCTGAAAGTGAAATTAAGAAAACACTCCCATTTACCACTGCAACAAAAAGAATAAAATATCTAGGAATAAACCTGCCTAAGGAGACAAAAGACCTGTATGCAGAAAATTATAAGACACTGATGAAAGAAATTAAAGATGATACAAATAGATGGAGAGATATACCATGTTCCTGGATTGGAAGAATCAACATTGTGAAAATGACTCTACTACCCAAAGCAATCTACAGATTCAATGCAATCCCTATCAAACTACCACTGGCATTTTTCACAGAACTAGAACAAAAAATTTCACAATTTGTATGGAAACACAAAAGACCCCGAATAGCCAAAGCAATCTTGAGAACGAAAAATGGAGCTGGGGGAATCAGGCTCCCTGACTTCAGACTATATTACAAAGCTTCAGTAATCAAGACAGTTTGGTACTGGCACAAAAACAGAAATATAGATCAATGGAACAGGATAGAAAGCCCAGAGATAAACCCACACACATATGGTCACCTTATCTTTGATAAAGGAGGCAAGCATATACAGTGGAGAAAAGACAGCCTCTTCAATAAGTGGTGCTGGGAAAATTGGACAGCTACATGTAAAAGTACGAAATTAGAACACTCCCTGACACCATGCACAAAAATAAACTCAAAATGGATTAAAGACCTAAGTGTAAGGGCAGACACTATCAAACTCTTAGAGGAAAACATAGGCAGAACACTCTATGACATACATCACAGCAAGATTCTTTTTGACCCAGCTCCCAGAGAAATGGAAATAAGAGCACAAATAAACAAATGGGACCTAATGAAACTTAAAAGCTTTTGCACAGCAAAGGAAACCATAAACAAGACCAAAAGACAACCATCAGAATGGGAGAAAATATTTGCAAGTGAAGCAACTGACAAAGGATTAATCTCCAAGATTTACAAGCAGCTCATGCAGCTCAATAACAAAAAAACCAACAACCCAATCCAAAAATGGGCAGAAGACCTAAATAGACATTTCTCCAAAGAAGATATACAGATGGCCTACAGACACATGAAAGAATGCTCAACATCATTAATCATTAGAGAAATGCAAATCAAAACTACAATGAGATATCATCTCACACCAGTCAGAATGGCCATCATCAAAAAATCTAGAAACAATAAATGCTGGAGAGGGTGTGGAGGAAAGGGAACACTCTTGCACTGTTGGTGGGAATGTAAATTGATACAGCCACTATGGAGAACAGTATGGAGGTTCCTGAAAAAACTACAAATAGAACTACCATACGACCCAGCAATCCCAATACTGGGCATATACCCTGAGAAAACCATAGGTCAAAAAGAGTCATGTACCAAAATGTTCATTGCAGCTCTATTTACAATAGCCAGGACATGGAAGCAACCTAAATGTCCATCGACAGATGAATGGATAAAGAAGATGTGGCACATATATACAATGGAATATTACTCAGCCATAAAAAGAAATGAAATGGAGGTATTTGTAATGCGGTGGATGGAGTTAGAGTCTGTCATACAGAGTGAAGTAAGTCAGAAAGAGAAAAACAAATACAGTATGCTAACACATATATACGGAATCTAAGGGGAAAAAAAAAAAAAAAAGGCCATGAAGAACCTAGTGGCAAGACGGGAATAAAGACACAGACCTACTAGAGAATGGACTTGAGGATATGGGGAGGGGGTGGGGTGAGATGTGACAGGGTAAGAGAGTGTCATGGACATATATACACTACCAAATGTAAAATAGATAACTAGTGGGAAGCAGCCGCATAGCACAGGGAGATCAGCTCGGTGCTTTGTGACCACCTAGAGGGGTGGGATGGGGAGGGTGGGAGGGAGGGAGATGCAAGAGGGAAGAGAAATGGGAACATATTGTATATGTATAACTGATTCACTTTGTTATAAAGCAGAAGCTAACACACCATTGTAAGGCAATTATACTTCAATAAAGATGTTAAAAATAAATGGGTAAAGAAGCAATGGAGACTGTGAATATAGATAGTTTCTTTGAAGAGTTTTGCTCTGAAGGGGAGTAAAAAATGGAACAAATGTTGGTGGAGGTTGAGAGAATTTTTTGTTAGTACAGGAGAAACAGCAGTATGTTTGTATGTTTATGGTATTGGTCCAAGGAGAAGGGGAATTCTGATGATGCAATGGGGAGTGAAGAGTGGAGGCAACTGCTGGAGAACTGTCCCTGAATGGGAGAGGGGAGTGGAGAGCTAGTGAGGGTGTAGAGAGGATGCCAGGGATAAGAGAGAGGATAATTCATCTATTGTACCATGAAAAAAGAGAGCAGATGATGGATAAAAGAATGCATGGATGGATGGATGGATGGGTGGATGGATGGATAGATGTCTAGATAGACAGATAAGATAGGCACAGGTTCACATAGTTAAGTAGATGTGGTGGTAAATGCTAGTAGAAAATTTCTATGTATTGCTTCAATTTTCTAAACAAAATAAAAAATCAGGGTCTTCTTTGGTGGGGAAGCACTACTGGAAGCTTAAGGAGAGAGGAGATGATACGAAATGGCATCTGAGAGAGCAGGAGAGTGAATAGATCTGGGAAAGACACAAAGACTGTCTGGCATCTCACATAACTGCTTGAGGTTTGTGGTCATCCTTGTGATATGAGAGGGTCAGCATGGCTAAGGGTTTTCTCCTCAGCCACATTTGCTGCTTGGGTGCAGACCTGAAATAGTGGAGAGCTGGATGCAACCAACTTTGCCTTCTTGTTAGACAGCTACTTTGAAATTACAAGGGATTGAAGGTATGTGCAAGGCAGTGATTAGAATGTTGGACCATGGAATATAAACTAGGTAGAGAGAGAAGTGAGGGACCTGGGAGGGCCATTGGACTGAAAGTTCTGGTGGGGTCCAAATGTTGGACTTGAGGTACTAAATCTAGAGAGACAGGAAGTAGCAATCAGAGAGTGGGATGGCAGGAAGTGAACTTATGGAAGGGAGCATAGTTATCGGTGATGACAACAGGGTATAACCATGGGAGTAGGAAAGTAAGGTAGCACAGGAGAAAAGAGCATGGATAATGAGCAGATAATACACTAAGGGGCCAGTGTATTGGAAGGATTGTCTAATTGATTGTCTAGTAGATCATACTATGTACCAAGCACTATGTCAGCTCTTAAGGACACTTAGAAGGACAAGACAAATTTCCTGTTCAGGAGCCTATCACAGTCTGATAGGAAAGTGAGGCATATAAAGAAGAATTGTGAATAAAGAAAATATGATATATATCATATATAGAGATAGATAGATCATATATATATATATGTATATATACATACACACACACACACAATAGAATTTTGTTCAGCCATAAAAAAAATAAGGACATCTTGCTACTTGTAACAACATGGATGGACCTTAAGGGTATTGTGTTAGATGAAATAAGTCAGACAGAGAAAGTCAAATACTGTATGATCTCACATTGTGGAATCTAAAAATCCCTCAACTCATAGCTATAGGGAGTAGAACATTAGTTGCCAGAGGCAGGGGATATGGGGTGGGTGAAATAGGTGAAGGTGGTCAAAAGGGAAAGAAAAAGGATAATAATAGTATGGTATAGTAGGTGATATGTGCTGGGTTCTCTTGAAAAAGTGGAAGACCTAGCAATAGCATCCAGCAGTCTGTTTGGCAAATCAGTTGAAGCCCATTGACACCTATCGCCCATTTTCCTTTTTTCACTACTTGCCCAGGTCTCACCTGTACTTGAGCCTTAGACCTCGGCTGTGGAGTGGGTTAGAAAACACAAGCAGGAAAGATCTTTTCTCATAGCAAGCACTCAGTAAATGCTTGTCAAAGAAAGACAGAGAAAGAAGAAGGAAGAGAAGATGTTTCCTTGGCAGAACTACCAGAATTTGATAACAAACAGAATTTGGGGAGTAGATAAGAGTAAGTTAAAAATGCTTCTGAGATGTCAAGCCTCGACACTTGAATGGAATTGAATTCAGTAAATGCTGAACGGAGACTATTATGCTCATGTAATTCAGACATTAATGGCTTTGTTGATGGATCCCATAGCTGGAAAATCCATCTCAAAATGCCTGGGCTAAGAGTCTACTTAATATATATGCAGAGTCATACTTAATATATGCAGAGTCTACTTAACTCTGGTTTTGTTTGCAGTCTACTTAACTATAAACAAAAATGTAGTTTGGGGAAAGGTTGTAGCCTTAGAAAACCTTAAGTTTTCAGACTGGTTCACATACATACAGAAAGACAGTAATAAGAGTTTGTTGGAAAATAATAAGAGGAGAATTTCCTGACATCCCTTCTAGCCATCCTTAACTTGAATCTCTGGAGAAGGATGTTTCTGTCTGAAAAAGCAGGTTTCTCTGTTACTTCTCAGATAAAAGATGGTCAGGGGGCAACAGAAGAGTTAACTTCAGTTTTATCAAGTGAAGACTGCCCAGGTGCCTTAGACTGAGGAATAAAAGGAAAAGCAAATTGCTTCAAAAAATAAACTCAGGTCAGAAGGGAAAGCATCCAGAGATTTGGAGTTTTGAAGTGAACATAAGGAATTCAACAATGTTTCTTAAGACCTTTACTCTGCAGAGAGTAGTTGTAATTTAACCCAAGAGTGACACTGAGTGGACTTGACAGGAAGAGCCATAGTACTTTATGACACCATCAGATGAAGTTAGCGTGAATATTCTAAGGCTGAAATACAAGAGAAGGCCAAGTTTAAACTCCAGTCCCTCATAACAATTCACCTATCATTTTGTAACTCCATTTCAAGTTTCTATTCTTTGTACCAGCTGTTCCTTCTGCTTAGAAAGTGATTTCTGCTCTTCTTTAATCAATAAAGGAACTTTTTATGTTAAGGTTCATTTGCCCCCGGCAGAACTAAAATTAGGAGCTACTTCTTTTGTGTACATCTCTATTCTATAATCCATTTCACTCTCTGGGAATTATTTATTTGTAGATGTTTTCCTTACTCCAACTCAAGTATTTATTGAATAAACAATTGAATGTCTACATTACACTAAATATTTTGGACTTAAGTGAAAAATTGTGGCAATTCCCCAAATGATTTAGTAAACACAATATGGAACAACTACCTGACAAGAACTAACTGGATTTTTTAGTGAATTTTCACTTTTAAAGCGTATTATTAACAAATGATAGCCATGGTTCCATTCAACATTTTTCTTCCCTTCTCTTTTTTTTAAAATTAATTAATTTATTTATTTGTTTTTGTTTTTGGCTGTGTTGGGTCTTTGTTGCTAGGCACAGGCTTCTCTAATTGTGGTGAGCAGGGGCTACTCTTCATTGCGGTGCGTGGGCTTCTCGTTGTCGTGGCTTCTCTTGAGCATGGGCCCTAGGCACGTGGGCTTCACTAGTTGTGGCACGCGGGCTCAATAGTTGTGGCGCATGGGCTTAGTTGCTCAGCGGCATGTGGGATCTTCCCTGACCAGGGATCGAACCCGTGTCCCCTGCATTGGCAGGCGGATTCTTAACCACTGCGCCACCAGGGAAGTCCTTCCTTTCTCTTTTTTTTAAAAGAAAAAATATATATTTTTTTAATTTTTGGTATTTTAATAGACTTAAGTAAAACCTAAAGGGCCTAGCTCTTTCTTGACCCTTAGGCCATGGTGAGGTGTCAGCAACAAAAACTCCAGAGGATGCTTTCTTCTTATTCACTTCTGCAACTACACATCACTGCTTTTGTAATGCGAAGAGGGGTTTCAGCCCAGCTTCTCATATAGGGCTACCTCTACCCATCTTTTTTGTCACTTCACAATGTATCAGGGAGGAGGCACCACTAACCTGATTTGTCAGAGTATGAAATATTAATGGGGCTGTGATTGCTAGTAGTCAGACTTATATTTTCCTTCTTAACTCTTTCAGGATAGTTAAGAAAACTCACACCCCTCTCTTTTGAGAAATGTTCTTACTTTATTTCTTTGACAAGGTTCTAACATTTTGTTGAGACTCTAATTTTATGTAACATAAAACTCTATTTTGGGGGGGAGAAATGGTGATTTCTTTATCATAAGTGTAACTTACCTCTATTATTCTTCAATATCGTACTAAGGGAATTAGCCAATGCAAATAGACAAGAGAAATCGATGCAAAGCATAAGAATGGGAAAAGAAGTAAAACTATCTCTATTTACAGATGATATAATAGTATACCTGGAAAATTCCAGATAACCAATGATAAAAACTAGCTCAAGCAATAAAATAATTCAGTGAAATAGCAGGATATAGTTGACATACAAAAGTCAATAGCCATTACTGAGATGATTCTGAGAACATGACAGAGTAGGAACCACCACGAATCTGTCTCCCCACCTAGGCAGTAATTGCACTAGCAGAATGTGTCTGATAGAATTATTTTGGATCTCAGCAGCCTATTCAAGGCTTACAACTTCCAGGGAAAGTCTTGAGCAGTAAATTGCGGTTAATTTCACTCAGTTTCCGCTTTTAGCACAGTAGCAGCTACCCAGTCCACACCTTTCAGCCCTATGGCAGGTAGCTGTGCCCACATTGTGGGAGCCAGTGTGGACAAAAGGACCCTGTCCTCCAAATATGGGGCATCTGTGCTCTGATTGCTGGTTGCTACTTTGGCACAGAGGTGCAGACAGAAAGGCAAGTGGCCATTGTTCCTGCCCCTTCCTTATTGTTTCAAGCCCCTCTCCCTCTGGCTGAAGTTACTTCTAGGGTATATAAAGGGCCAGTGCCATTTCCCCCCTTCAATTTTCTCTATTTCCTCTTTTGGGAACCAGACAGTGAATCAAGGGCATTCAAAAGTAACCACATATATGGGGGGTATTAGAAAGTCACTGCATGCCCAGGGAAAGGTGCAGGCTCAAAGAAGACATGAGAAGGCCTTAAGTCTCTACCTCATACTTAACCTTAGCACAGTGGCAGTTTACATCAATCACAAAAACAAAAACAAAAACAACAAACCTTGCGGAAAGCTTGGGGGAAAGGACCTGATTTCCAGAGTTATTGCATTATTATTTTCAAATATCCAGTTTTCAACAACGAAAACACAAAACATACAAAAAAAAAACAAGCCAACAGAAACTGTCCCTGAAAAATACCTGATGGCAGATCTATAAATACTTTACAACTATTTTAAAGAAACTCAAAGAACTAAAGGAAGACACAGAGAACATCAAGAAAAAGATGCATGAGCAAAATAAAAATATCAGTAAAGACATAGAAAACCCGGCCCTCCCCCCGAAAAAAACAACTGGAATTGAAAAGTACAGTAACTGAAATGAAATATTCACTGGTAGGATTTAAAGGCAGAGTTCAGAAAACGGAAAAAAAAATCAGCAAAAAGTGAAGAAAGGACAATGTGAATTATCAAATCTGAGGAAGAGGAAGAAAAAAAAAATGATTGAAAAAAAATGAGCAAAACCTAGAGGAACTGTGAGGCAATATCAAGCATTGTGGGAGTCCCAGAAAGAGAAGAGAGAGAAAGGGGTAAAGAGAATATTTGAAGAAATAATGGCCAAAACAACCCAAATTTGATGAAAGATATGAATATAAACATCCAAGAAGCTCAAAAAACTCAGAATAGGGTGAACTCAAAGAGACCGAAAACAAGACACACTATAATCAATTAAAAGATAAAGACAGAGAGAATCTTGAAAGCTGCAAGAAACAACTCGTCACATACAAGGAATTCTCAATAAGATTAACAGCAGATTTCTCACCAAAAACTTTGAAGGCCAGAAAGGCTCTGTGTTGATGTATTCAAAGTGCTAAACGAAAAAAATACTGTCAAATAAGAATCCTATATCTGGCAAAATTGTTCTTCAAAAGTTGGGGAGAAATTAAGATATTTCCAGATAAATACAAGCTTAGAGAGTTCATTACCACTAGATCTGCCCTGCAAAAAATGCTAAGGGGAGTCTTGCAGGTTAAAATGAAAGGACACTAGTCAGTACCTTGAAGCCATATGAAGAAATAAATATTTCAATAAAAGTAAACACATGGGAAATTATAATTGTTATTATTGTAACAATGGTTTGTAACTCCACCTTTTGTTTCCTACATAATTTAAGAGACTGATGCATTAAAAATTAATATTTTTTAAATTAATAGCATTCAAACACACAAATAATAAACAGATGACATAATGTTAGAGAAAGTCCCATTTAAAATGTAACTAAGATTAAGTACTTGGGAATAAATTTAACAAGAAATTTATTACACACAAAACTCACACACGCACACACACAGATTAAATACTCCTGAAAAACACAAGAAGCTTTATAGTGGGAAGGCAAATCCATAGGCAGAGTGACTATTCCAGTAAGAACAAACCACTGCCCTTTTTATGATGGAATCTGTCCAATGTAATCAATCTTCCACAAGGTAGTGGGTTGATTGCCCTAGGGAACAGTGTCATATCAAAGGCTCAGTGTTGGTCTCTTCTGTTGGTAGATTTAGCATTCAGTAGAGGCTATGGCCAGATCAGCCTTGATAAACGGAAGTCTTTGCTGTTGAGTGCACACATAATCTCCATCACTACCACGTTGACCATTTTGTTCATGAGTCCATTGGGCAAGGACAGAAGTGGCTGGAGTAGGAGGCTGACTGATGTCCACAGATTAGACCATTATTAAATGCCTTTCTCCTGAGGTCACCCTTTGGTAGGCAATCACACAGAATACAAATATCTTTGCATTCTGTGCCCATTAGAAATTCATCCACACACTTCTTCTCCAGACTTGCCACCAATGTTTTGATCATGTTCCTTCCAAGTCACTGACCACCTAAACAAACTTTTAGCCACAGCTCGTGAGACAATGTAGACCTATATCTCCTGCCATGTCTCCTTCCATACAGAATTAACAATCGGGTGCATTGTTCACATTTCTCTAAGATATTAAGACAATGTCTCACATTTCATAATCTGCTAAGAGGATTTCTCTTCACCACTATTCCTCAGATCCATCTCAGAATAGAGCTATAGCACTGTACCTGTCTACTTTTGTGTGGTACCTGCATATCATATAAGTCAAGCATATATTTTTTCCTTTCTCAGAAAACTGGACATAGGGGATTTTCCATAAGGCCATAAGTACAGATTGGCAATGCAGAGAAGGCAATGTAGCAGGAATAGGGGTCAAGAACATCTGAACCACTTTGTCATGTAATTTCTTTGTGCCTTCATGTCCTGCTTGAGCTTGATCTCATACATACCACTTCCATTTGATCTTGGATGTGAACAGTGACAGTTTGATGCTGCTGTGAACCCCAACTTCATGGATTTATGGGTCAGACAGGTAGCAGAGTCAAGTGTTCAGTGTCTGATAAGGCCTAGTAACAAGCTAGGAGCTGTTTCTCAAAAGGAGAGTAGTTATTCACAGAGGATAGCAAGTCTTTGCTCAAAAACACTGAGGGTCTACACTATTCACCTATAGGGGTATTCCAAAGCTTCCCAAACAGCATCTCTAACTGGACACTTTAAGAATCTTTGATTATGTTGGGCCATATGGTTAGAGTGGCAGAGCAGCTTATATAGCAGCCCATGCCAGCTGCAGAACCTTCTTTTTTGGGGGTCGCATCTTCCGGTCACACAGTAAAGGGACTCAAATTGAATATATGTTGCCTCCAAAATCCAAAGTAGCCCACTGGGCATTGTGTCTTTTTCTTAGTGGTAGGAAGGACCAGATCATCAACTTGTTCTTTAACTTGGAAGAGATATATTGACAGGCCCTGGATCACTGGACTCCTAGAAATTTCAGGTAAGACCCTGAAGTTTTGTGGAATGTCTTTCCCACCCTCTCAGACACAGGTGTCTTGCTAATGTGTTTAAAGCAGTTTCTACTTCCTGCTCACCAGGTCCAATCAGCATAATACCATCACATCATGGACCAGCATGATGTCCTGTAGGAGGAAAAGGTGATCAAGTCCTCTGAAGACTCTATTATAATTTAAGACTAGAGAGTTAATATACCCTTGAAGTAGGACAGTGAAGGTGTATTGGTGGCTTTGTTAAATGAAAGTAGATTGCCTCTGATGGTCTCTTACAACAGATAATGAGAAACAAACATTGGTCAGTCGATAGCTGCATACCAGGTGCCAGAAGATGTGATGATTTGCATCATCAGCAAAACCACATCTGGAACAGCAGCTGCAGTTGGAGTCACCACCTGATTAATTTTGTGATAAATACCTGTTGTTCTCTGATCTGTCTTCTATGCAGGTCAAATAGGTGAGTTGAATGAGGATATGGTAGGAATCAACACTCCTGCATCTTTCAAGGCCTTGATGGTGGCACTAATCTCTGCAATCTCTCTAGGAATACATTTTGATATTTTCATAGGTAGACACAGTTCTATTGGCTTCCACTTGATCTTTTCTTCCATAACAGCCCTCACTCTGTGGGTCACGTAACCCATGTAGGGATTCTGCAAGTTCCTCAGTGCGTATATTGCAACCATGCATTTCAGAATGGGAAAGTAACCACATGATGGGTTCTGGGACCCAGTAGGCACACCTTGGAATACACTTGAGCCAAAACTCCATTGATCACCTGACCTCCGTAATCCTCTACGCAGACTGGTGAGCTACAGTGATGTTTGAGGTCTCTAACAATTAATGTCAGTTCAGAGTCAGTTTCCAGTGATCACTAAAAAGTCTGATTATTTCTCCTTCCTCAATTTAGAGTCACCCTGGTAAATGGCCACAGATTCTTTTGGAGGAGGGCCTAGGAGGAAGGTTAGCAATATACATTCTTGGTGGTAGAGCAGGGCCCTCTGCAAGAGGATCCAGCTTCGCCTTCATCCAAAAAGCCTGTGTCTATAAATTGGCTCAAGTCTGGGAACTGACTGAAGGGTCATGATTTTCTCTTTTGATCCTTCAAGGCGGAGTTCTGGTCATTAAATCTAGAGTTTTTCTGCTTATTCAGATCAAGTAAGACTTTGGTAGGCTGCCCATCTATTTTAGTTTTAGAGATGCTATGGTCAACTAGTTAATGTCAAAAATCTCTGTGGGGCTTCCCTGGTGGCGCAGTGGTTGAGAGTCTGCCTGCTAACGCAGGGGACGCAGGTTCGAGCCTTGGTCTGGGAGGATCCCACGTGCCGCGGAGCAACTGGGCCTGTGAGCCACAACTACTGAGCCTGCGTGTCTGGAGCCTGTGCTCCGCAACAAGAGAGGCCGCGATAGTGAGAGGCCCGCGCACCGCGATGAAGAGTGGCCCCCACTTGCCGCAACTAGAGAAAACCCTCGCACAGAAACGAAGACCCAACACAGCCAAAAATAAATAAATAAATAATTAATTAATTTAAAAAAATCTCTGTGATTCAGACTGCTCTGATTAGTGCTTTGGTACCTCTGTCCATTACCCTAACCATGCCCCCTTGTCTTTGGTGATTAAGTGCCACCTCTTGGTCCCTACCACCACCCTAGGTCCTATTATCCCTACTGCATTGGAGATCCCATTCAGTGGTAGCACTTCCTGTGGTAATTTCTGACTTTCAGAAAAGAGCTATCACAGAGAGCTTCAAGGATTCTGGGGTTTCCTTACATGAATCTTTTTCTCACATGGTGAGAAGCATATTCTCTGGACCCTCCTGGGGAGTATGAGCAAGTCTTCAATGATAAATGCACTCTAGCTTTCCAATCTCCCTAAGCTGTTGGGTAACTTCCTCTATAGTATAGCAAGAAAGTTCTATCATTTTCAACTTCATTTAATCTGGGCTATTTGGGGGTCCATATTTCAGTCAACCAACCATGAAAATTATCAGAGTCGCTCCTAGTTCCTCAAGCTAAAACACTGAATTTGTGATTAATGCCTAATTGACCCATATCAATCGATTCAACCTGATCCAACTTCATATTCCTTCTACTTTGATCCTACACCCTCAAGATTTCACATATGTTCCCCAGGTTTCCATCCATATAACTTGGCAAAATCATGGCAAGCCTTTGGTGTGTATCACACCTCATCACAGGTCATACTTTGTACCTCACCCTTTGGGGGTCTGCTGGAACTTAAGCCTGGTTATAGGTCTAGATACAAGGAGAGGTGGTGGGGCGGGGGGTAGGTTCTGAGGAAAACCAGCAGTGCCCTACAAGATAACTACCTCAGATGGCGGGGGGAGAGTTGCTCCTATTTGTAAAGAAGGTTCAACAGAATTTAGGGATCCAGGTTCCCAGCTTCATTGGAATCTGTCCATAAGTCCCCTGACTTTAGCAAAAGAGCCCCTGTGAGACTGAGAATTCAATTTGCATTGTAAATGAGCCACTCACAAGACTAAACATTAGATTTGGTTTTCAGAAATCTTGGTTGTGAGGGACAGTCATGGCAACTTTGCACTTAGATATTAAAGTCGCCTACTCTGTTCTTATTCCATGCCTAGGGCTCACTTGGGAATCCTGTTTGCGACTGGGATGGTTGAAAGAAAGCTGTTGGCACTCCTGTTTCCCAATAACTCATATTAACTTCTAACGAGTGTGGTATCACAGTCGATTTTCAGTACAGATAGATTCAACCCATTTACGGGATTCAGCCTGTAGGTGATTCATCACAGCCTGTAGATGATGACTTACAGGGCAGTCTCTGGGAGAGATGATGGGAAGTGGCTGTGAACTGCCCCTTCACATGCTTGCTGCACTTTCCACTTTTGAAAATATTTTTGCATCAATTATATCTCTTGAATTACCTGTAAAAGCCCACCAGAATCAAGTTTCCCTAGATTGAAAATTGAGATACAGTCCTATTAAGCAACTTAAGATTATCAAATACTAAATCCAGTTTCCTTGTATTCCAATGTATATGACATTTTTAAGGCAAAGTACTGTGTATAAGGAATGTAATTTTTTTCCTATAGATGAGTTAAACTTCTATCTCAAGCCTCTGTTTCTCATGGCATCAGAAAATATAATCTGGTCAAACCCAGATAAACTCTGTCACTTCAGGGTTTTCTCAGTCTGATATAAACTTGGGACTTCACTCTCTGATGGCTTCTCCTTGCAACCCTGGACTGGTCATAGTTCAAGAGGCTTAGATGGCATCTAGACCAGTGGGGTTAGGAGGTGTCTGGTCTACAGCTGCTCTCTGCGGGCATTCATGTCCAGTCCTGCCTGCTCATCCCCTCAGTGGACCCGTCTGAGACCCTTCCTGTACTTGACCGCATCAGCCGCGCTGCACCCCCTCTGCGGCCCTATGGGATGGCAGAGACTCCTCCACATCCCCTCTTATCACGTCTCACTCACCCCACTCTGGGTGGTAGGGACAGATTTAGGGGCTCTCTCACCTCCCTCTCTTCACCACAGCCCAAATAATCTATCATTTTGAGGACTGCAAACTGAATCTTTCATGGTGGAGGGGTTTTTTGTTTGTCTGATTGACTGTTTTGTTTTTCACAGTAGCACCTTGTTGTTTATCCATTCTATATGTAAGAGTTTGCATCTGCTAATCCCAAACTCCCAATCCATCCCTCCCCCACCCCCCTCCCCCTTGGCAACCACAAGTCTGTTGTCTTTGTCTATGAGTCTGTTTTATAGATAAGTTCATTTGTGCCCTATTTTAGATTCCACATATAAGTGATATCACATGGCATTTGTCTTTCTCTTTCTGACTTACTTCGCTTGGTATGATCATCTCTAGGTCCATCCATTGTGCTGCAAATGGCATTATTTCATTCCTGTTTATGGCTGAGTAATATTCCATTGTATATATATACACCACATCTTCTTTAGCCATTCATCTGTCGATGGACATTTAGGTTGTTTCCAGGTGGAGCTTTTAAAAATATGTCCAAATTCTTCCATACTTTTCTCATCAAAGGTGGACTCAATTCTTTTCCTCTTGAATATATGCCATACTTAGGGACTCAATTCTAATAAACACAAGGAGGCAGAAGTGATGTTGTGTGACATCTGTGGCCAGATCATAAAAAGGATACAGCTTCCATTGGCTTGCTCTCTCTCTCTGAACATGCACATTTGGAGCCCTGAGCCATCCTAAAAGTCCAGCTACCCTGAAGTTGCCGTGCTGGGAAGACCATGTGGAGCCCACAGAGAGGTGGAGAGGCTGAGGGCCCCCAGCTCTCCCAGCCCCAAGCTATGGAATCTTCCCAGTCCAGGCACCAGGCTCCAGGCTCCAGACACGCGAGGGAAGAAGCATCCAAGATGCCTCTAGCTCCAACCCCCATCTGACAGCAACCTCCTAAGGGACTCTAAGCCAGACTGCTTAATGGAGTCGCTCCCAAATTCCTGATCTGTAGAAAGCACGGCGGTTAGAAGTGATGGTTGATCTAAGCCACTGCATTTGTGATGCAGGTAGAGAAAACCATTCCAGAGTCTACTGTTACAGAATCCTTTGGGTTTGGGGTATGGAGAGGGATTAGAAAACTGAGGTTATGTAGCTGGTGCAAGGTCATAAAGCAAGTGGGATTTGAGCCTTGGCCCCTAAATGCTAAACCCATGCTCTTTGAACCACTTTATACATTACACATTATACACCCCCTCTCTGTCCCATCTGACCATCAGCCTTCACCAGATTCACCAGTCTCCTAAAAGACGTAGCTGCACATAAATTTCGAAAATAAACAAATATCATAAGGAAATCCCAGGATAAGCTGCTGAGGATAGCCATTATAATACAGGCTAAGTCAGAGCAAGTGAAATTGTTTTCTAAAAAAAAAAAAAAAAAATCTACACACCCCTGGGAGAGATTTATTTGGGGAAAGTGCAAGAATTGAGAACGTTAAATCTCTCTGTCTTAATAAATAAAATATCTGTACCTTAAGGATCTCTCTGGATTAAATATCCATGTCTAAAATCATTCCATTATCTTGAAGTTTTTGTAGTATTTGTGAATAGCTGATGTTTTAGAGGTCTCTCATTATTTCTGATTCGGTAAGCCTTGTACTGTTCATCCAGCATTTTGACACTGAATAAGCCCGGATGTGACTTGGTGACAAATCAATTCTTTTAAAGACAATTTTGTTTGATTGACACATAATCGGGAAGGTGTTGAGTGAGAAGGCATTGCTTGGCTATCATGAGAACATGAGATAAATATTCATCCAGAACTTTTTGGTCAGGGGATGGTGACTGTCTCAGCCATGCACACCTATCTGATGCCAGAAAGGGCAACAGGATTCTTTTATGCCATAGTGACCTGGGTCTTCATTGAAGACTCCCTTTAAGGTGAAAATGTGCAAATTATGGGAGATTAAGGAGAAAAACTACGAATTTAAGCCCCAAGGAGCTACAATTATGCCAATAATGTCTTTCATTATTGTAATTTTACATTAATATGCCTTCAGTGCTTTGGGTAGTAGCGTTTCTCTCTGGGGTGGGCGGGGCTGGGGTTTCCATAGGGACTCGCTTACTTTGTACAGAAACTCGACTCTTACCAGAGGAGAGTAAGTTTCTTGTTTTGACAGGATGATCAATAACACCTAGGGAGACGCAGGCTTTTCAGAGAAGATTGTGGGTCCTCATTTGTATGTTTCCTCCTTTGCCCACCCTGTTATTGAAAGTTGAGTGGGCTGGTTCAGCCTTTCAGAGTCTCATTTGACAGCCAACGGAGTGAATGTTCACCTCCTCTGTGGAGATGGGCCTCATTTGTCTGCTCTATATTCTGTGGGGAAACGTTTAGGTCCAGGCTTCTGATATTTCAATCCATGCTACAATATTTGTATGCCTGAGTATTTGTCTACATGTCTGCATATCCATCTAGGATCAATTCCTAAAAGTGGAATATCTGAGTTCAATTTAATCTTGTGCATTTTAATTTTTACATTTTGGTAAATTGCCTATCAAAGAAATGATACTAATTGATACTCCCAGCCCCAAAAGTGTCTGTTTCCTCACAGAATATATAGCAGAGACCGGTTAGATAAAATCAATTCATCCGCACTTTGGAATCCTATGCAACTATAATTTTTTTTAATGAGGCAGATACATATGTATGAAATAGAATTATCTCCAATGGATATTGCTTTGTAAAAAAATATATATATCACACTGTATTATATCTCATCATTTATGCTTTTAAAATGTGAATATAGAGAGCCGTGTATAAGAATATAGCCATGGAGTACTTTCACTGGCTGAGACGGTTTGTCATCTCAGCTTGCTGCTTTACCTGCCTCTCCATTTCCTGGGAAATCCAGAAAGTTCTAAGCAGTCGCCCAATTGGTGGAGGGTACGTGAATAGGACATCAACTAATAGAAAACGAATATTCCTTTTTTTGGGAATCAATGAAGTAAATTTTTTTTAAATTTTTATTTTATATTGGCGTATAGTTGATTTACGATGTTGTGTTAGTTTCAGGTGTACAGCAAAGTGATTCAGTTATACATATACATATGTCTATTCGTTTTCAGATTCTTTTCCCTTATAGGTTACTACAGAGTCTTCAGTAGAGTTCCCTGTGCTATGCAGTAGGACCTTGTTGTTTATCTATTTTATAGATAGTATGTGTCTATGTTAATCCCAACCTCCTAATTTATCCCTCCCCCTGCTGTCCCCTTTGGTAACCATAAGTTTTGTGATGTAAGTCTGTGAGTCTGTTTCTGTTTTGTAAATAAGTTCATTTGTATCTCTTTTTAGATTCCACATATAAGTGATATCATATGATATTTCTTTTTCACCATCTGACTTATTTCACTTAGTATAATAATCTCTAGGGCCTACATGAATAGGACATCAACTAATAGAAAATGAATATTCCTTTTTTATTGAAGTATAGTTGTTTTACAATGTTGTGTTAGTTTCTGGTGTGCAGCAAAGCCTCGGTTATATATATATTTTTTTCTTACATATATATATTCTTTTTGATATTCTTTTTCATTATGATTCATTATAGGATATTGAATATAGTTCCCTGTGCTATACAGTAGGACCTTGTTGTTTATCTATTTTATAGATAGTAGTGTGTATCTGGTAATCCCAAACTCCTAATTTATCCCTCCCCCATCCATTTTCCCCTTTGGTAACCATAAGTTTGTTTTCTAAAAGTTCATTTGTTTTTGTACCAAACTGGTTGTGTTGGCCAAATGATTTGTTTCTTGTCCAGTTGAAATCAAGAGTTTTCATCCCTTGCTGGTGAGTGAGGGTCAAGAGAAAGTAGCACTAGTTTTCACTCCTCCTTTTAACCAAGCTGGAAGAGGGGGAAATGTTCAGGGAGGCGATGAGGAAGCCTCTGATGGAGACTGCCGCTCAGCTGAGCGCCAGGAGTAGGACCTCCAACCCCGGGTGGCTCCGCGAGCCCGCGAAGGGCAGAAGCCAAACGCAGCTGAGCGCTCCCGTCTTTCTGAAATCACTCCCCAGTCTGGACTTAACGGCACTGCTGGACCTTATGGTTAGAAGCCCACATTTGTCTCACTGCTCCTTCCTTCACTTGGCATTTTGGTCTCTCTGGAATTTTTTTGTAATCTGTGATTTAGAATTTTTTCTTTTAATAGAATCCATTTTAGCCTCACCATAGCCAAGGAGTATCGTAATGGCTGTCAGCCAGGACCTGGAAATAGCATCATTCAATAGATAGGGATGCTGTAATTCTGGTCTTTAAAATTGAAATCTAAGCACACACATGGAGTCTTCTAACCTGATGAGGAGTGGTGAGCACAGAAGTGACCCTTATTACTGGAAGAAGTAACACTAACAACATTAACCAACAATAAACTTCTCCAGTGAAATGTTTGAGTGTTTTTTATGGAATATTTTTGATCGGCAAGAGAAAAGAAAGCATGACCAAGTTCCCTCCCTTATGGTCACTCGGCAGCTCCTGGTAATATCAGGCTTCCTCTTACGAACACACGAATGGAGGGAGCCCCCCAGGACCCTTAGGTTCCGATAGAGCAGCAACTCACCACAGGGCAAGGGTCGGGGATTCTGGACAAGCCCTTGGACTGACTTACTAACCTGTCCCTCTGGATTATTAAATGCTGCAAAAGCCAGGTTAAAAAGCGGGGAGGGGGCCTCAGATGAGACAGGACCATTTTGCTGAGCCAGGGAACACAGACGTGGTCAAAGGTCAAGTCAAAGGACATGGGAGCTGGCTTGAAGGGTTCCCACTGGCCATATTTGGGATAATTTGAGCAACACAACATATAAGGAAGATAATGGATTTTACTATATTAACTTTGTAAAAAAATCCATGGCTCCATAGCAGAGACCACCAGAAAAAATCTGTTGATCAAGTAAAGCTATGTTTACAAGGGAAAATGCATCTTTATAGTAGAGATATGTAGAGTGATGAGTAGGACCAAGTGGTCAGGCTTGATATTGCCAGTGATGGGCCTGACACCATGTGCTTCCTGAAGGGGGAAGGTAAAGCCACCTATGTGGTGGTCTTGTTGGAAATACTTGACCTCAGTTGAGTAATGAGAATCTTCTCAGCTGCACACAGGATGTGGATTTGGCCTGTAATCATGAAAATATTTGACGAGGGAGGAGGAAAGAGACGAAACAGTTAAATGCAATATATGTTCCTTGATTGAATCCTGGAGAATAAAAGGGAGGGAGGGAGGAAGGAAGGAAAGAAGGAAGAGAGGGATGGAAGGAGGGAGGAAACAGCTTTAAAGGATATTTGGGGACACTTGGGATATTCGGGCATTTCATTTTGGATGAAATGCAACTGGTATGACTGACTCAAAGAAAAGATGCAGGTACTAGTGGTGAAGCAGGGTACTGGAGGTCCTTGCTTGGCCCAGTATTAACCCTTTGATTGCTGGATCATGCTTGGGGGCCCCAGAGGGAAGGGCCTGGGGCAACGGCTATTTGCTAATGGTTCAGAAATAGTTCAATATTTTCACAAATGGTATGACTGTCTGTGCCTGTGTGAACACAGGGATGGAATTGCTGGGTGATGAAGTCCATCATAATCGTGTCTATTATACCTATTTTAACTACATATAATAAGAAACAGAGAAACAACCCAATAGAAAAAAATCCTCAAGAGATTAAAAATAGCAATCTCACAAAAAATGCAACACAAAAGACTTACTACATTTAGAAAAAGTTGTTCAACCTGACTAGCGCTCAATGAACTGGAAATCAAAACCACGATAGCATTTTACTGCCATCCGATTGGCAGGTGTCAAGAAATCTGACAACTCCGAGTGTGGGAGTACATCTAGATCAATAAGACATCTTCCATATTGCTGGTGAGAGTGTCAGTTGACACAATCACTTCTGAAAATTTGATGTTACTTTGTCAAGTGGAAAACAATTTATAAACAAGTGGGAGTGCTATGTTCCAATAGCACTTCATTCACAAAAACTGACATTGGGCCCAATTTATCCCATGGGCTATAGTCTGGATGATATCTAACTTCCTTTCAGCTCGGCTGTTCTTTAACTTATACTCAACAAGTTTTTAATACATACTGCATACGATACCCTGAATGTTAGGTGCTTTTCTACACAAGACTCTGTCACCCTCAGAATGCCCTGTAATAAATCATCTTACACCCATGTTACAGGTGAGGAGACTGGTTCATAGTCACAAAACATGTCAGGGGCTGTCGTCATGACTAGAACTCAGGACTTCTGATTCCGATATATGTACATATTCTTTTTCAAGGCCAGGACGAGAGTTAGGGAGCGCTCACCCTCTGGGCCATGCAAGTGAAGGCTTAGGCAACTGGGACCAAAAACCTTAAATATTGCATTGCAGGTACCTCCCTGGCCTCAGCCTGGTCTGGAGTTCTGTGGGGAACTCCCCCATCACTGGGGAAGCCCTCTTTTCCAAAGGGAAGAGTCTTGGGGGATTGTGCCCAGTATTACCGATTATTTTTTCCACTCAGGGACTTATGCGTAAAAGCAGGGACGTGGGTTCAAATCTTGACTCTACTATACCCCGCTCTCACAGTTCCCCTCGGTTGCCCACAGAAGTAAAATAGACCAAAGGTCTTCTCTGCCTTGAGGCTCCTCCAAGCTTAGAGGAGGCGGAAGCCCAGGGCTTTGGCCACAGCAGACACCCGGTCAGTGACACTTTGTCTTTGCCACTGATGTCTATTTCTTTTAAAAGGCCCCAAGGCCAATGGGTTCTCTTTCTTGACCCACTACGCTATGATTTCATGGCCCGTAGCTCCTACTATTCCTTTGTGTCAAGGGTTTGCCTCAGCTGTCTCATTAAATATGGAAAACATCTGTGTTTGGGCTTTTAGCAAAAATCCCCACATCTGGAAAATATTGGTCAAGAGTCTAATTAAGTATGTCAATGACAAATTGTTCTCACAGGAAGTATTTAGGACGAGTAGATAATTGGGATTTAATGCCCTTGGCCTCTGTCCTTGCCTTCTTGTTTACTTATCCCAGCAGGGATGGGGGAGGCTGGCTCCCACACCGTCCCTGCCCCCAGCGCCACTAATCCCCGGCCACACTGCCGCCGCACCAATGCCGGCACCTTGGAGCAAGAAACCGCCCCCAAGTTGAACAATGAGGGTGGACACTGCATTTGGAGCCCCGTCTCTTAAAGCCACTCAATGCCCCTCACCCTTATTGGAACCTCTGGCCTCTTCACTCAGGGCCGATGTTTCCTGTCAGACCCACATACTGTTTGCATATGAGGCTCAGAGGAGAAAATTTTGTGTCTCTTTCTTGGACTTTTCTCTTTCCTTCTTCACAGAACCCCCAACCTCAGAGGAAATGGAGTTCCTGACCCTCCCTCAACCCCGGGGGAATATTCCCAACTTCTGAGGTATGAAGCTTAATTTGCTTTCAGTGCTATACCTCCTCGCCTTGAGGGAGGAAATTTCTCATTATTAAAGGGCTTTGAGAACCTTCCCATCCCCATGAAGCTTCAGGAACGCCCTGCATCTCCCCATCCCTGACCCCCTTGGTCTCCTGATCCAAGATGGCGCTCCAGCCCAGGGGAAACCACCCTGGACGGCAGGCGAAGGCTCCCTCGGCTCCATCAGCCAGAAGGCAGATGGCACACCTTAGAAATTTATACTTTAAAGCCACTTTCTGGGCCAGAGACACTAAAGGTTCATTCTTTCAGGCACCTTGGGCCCTCTCGTGTCTCCACTCCACCAGCAGGTCCCATCAGTTCTAACTGAGAAACGGTCCCCAGATCCACCCACTTCTTCCTATTTCCACAGCCACCCCCTGATCCTTGCCATTGCCCTCTCTTGCCTTGACAATGATGATGCCCTTGTCTGTGGTCTCCTGGCTTCCACCCTGGCCCTCTTCAGCCCATTGCCCATGTATTAGCCAGGGTGGTCTACCCAAATAGAAACCAAATCATGTCACTGCCCTCAGGTGGCCTCCCATCCCAATGAGAATGCACCCCAGCCCCTAGTACAGGCTAGGGCCTGTCCCATCTGGCCACTGTCTACCCCGCCCCCCAAGCCCCACACACACCCTGCTATCTTCTCCACAATTTTTTACCACTATCCAAAATCGCTTTCCTTAGTCATTTGCTTGTGGTCCGTGAATGCCACAAATTTCACAATCATAGTAACTTTGTCCTCTTTGGAGGAAGCAAATAAGGCACCTGCCCTGAATGCCGTATTTAAGGAGGCACTCACTCTCAAGTGCTGATTCTGCACTGGCACCGCCCCGAGAGCGAGCACGTCATTGAATTTTGTGCCCTAGATGCCTCACTTGCTTCACCTGATTCCCGGCCATGTTCCCAGTGCCATATTCCTGGTGCCTGGCGCATAGTACAAGCCAAATCAATATTTTTCAAATGAATAGATTCTGGCATTCTCAAGGTCAAAGGCGCGAAATTCACCCAGCTTCCAATTCCTGTCCAGTACCCTCAGAGCCTCCCCCAATCTCCAACTCAACTGCAGTTGCCTGGCCCAGACCATCATCTGCCCTGGTGGCTGCGGCCCTCCCTTGCCTACTATCCTTCAACACCTTTCTGCTCTTCCCTCTGCCACCTGCCACTGCCCGGTTTTCCAGGGTCATCCCCCCTCAGCTGGTCCTCCCACGAGCGCCACATCATCTCTGCATTCTCTCCTCCGCACTCTGTCCAAAATGCAGATCTCATCACGTCATCGCTCATGCTTAAAGTGCTTCGAAGCTTCCCACTGTTTGTACACAGCGTCTGAGGCCCTTGGGTTGGCATTCAAGGCTCTGCGTGATCCGAGCCCCGTGGATTTCTTTGACTCCATCTCTCCCAACTTGCCGTACCTCTAAGCGCCGGTCGCTCCAGCCTTCTTTCGGTCCTGGGCATCCGCATGACCATTCTCTCTCCCCAGGATTCCTTCCCCTGGGAAATCTCTACCTATTCTTGAGGACCCAGCTTGAAGGTCACCTTGTCCATTAGGGTAAAGTTAATTTCCTTTGCTCTGGCCTCCTTATAACGGACAGTTCTTCGGAGTTTTGGTGGGGGGGGGGGGGATGATAGCCCTTTAGCATTTTATGTACATACTTACCTTTAGCTAATAATACCCAGCTGAGTGGTTTGTAAAGCATCACCTCCGTGTTTGCTTCCCTCACCACTGAACCTGGGAGGGAGACAGAGAACAATTCAGGAGCAGCAGTGAGGAAGGCGAACATTAGAAACCAAGGGCACTGTCATTGTACTGTTGCAGACGACCTCCCTCTGTTCCCCTTTAGAGCAGGCCCCGCCCCCGTGTGCAGAGAGCCCAGGGCAAGACATGACAGCGTACAGAGATGCTCTTTCTAGTAGCACTGACCTCACTGGGGAGGCCACCTCACCTCTTTCCCAAGCATGACAATGACAACGACGTCAAGATGTGGAAGCCTGGGTTTGGTCCCCACCACCCCTGCCCACCCCCTTTTTTAACACAGCAGGTCTCAATCTCAGCACCTTTGGTGGGTAACAGAATCTGGCTTGAATTGGATAATCTGGCTTTGGTTTTATTCTCTTTCTTCCTTTATTCTCTTTAATTTATAGCAGGTGAGAGGGTTTTCCATTTAGAGAAGTTTTTTTAAATACATTTTTAAGGGAAAAAATGTGAGCCAGTTTAAAGAAACATATTAAGTGATAAATTATCCAGGTTGTTCCCAGACACAGCAAAACACGGGAAGTGGCAAAAGATTCGTGCTCACTTCCCTTAGTTTAGAGTTGCCATTGAGAGGAAGCTGCCCAGCCAGGGACTACATTTCCCATGTCCTCACAGATAGGAGGACCCATGTGAATAAAATAAGGATGGAGGTGACATACATCACTTCCAAACCTGGCCCATGTAGACTCCCATGTGACCCCCAGGCTCTCACCTCCTGGGTCAGGTGGCTGGATGGTCACACCCTGGGCAGCCTTGGGAGTGGAGCCTTGGGAGATACTGGGACTTTTGTTTGCCTGGGTCCCTGAATGAGCCCCAGACCAGAGGCGTCCCCTCCCACCCCAACAGCGGTCAAGCTTATGTGACTGAAAAATAAATCCACGTCGCTCTAAGACACTGAGATTTCAGAGTTCTTCTGCACAGCAGCTAGCAGTATTGAGACTGGAGTTTGGAAAACAGAGTTTTAAAGGAGGATTTAGGGACTCAAGAACAGCTAGATTTTTCAAGACTTGCTTCCTGTTGAGCTGTTGAGAATGATACTTACCAAACCAAGTCCTGCCTGTTTTTCCCTCTTTCTTTCTTTCTTTCTTTCTTTCTTTCTTTCTCTCTTTCTTTCTTTCTTTTTTTCTTTCTTCCTTCCTTCCTTCCTTCCTTCCTTTCTTTCTCTTTCTTTCTTTCTTTCTTTCTTTCTTTCTTTCTTCCTTCCTTCCTTCCTTTCTTTCTTTCTTTCTTTCTTTCTTTCTTTCTTTCTTTTTCTCCCTCCCTTCCTTCCTTCCTTTTCTCTCTCTCTTTCATTCATTCTTTCTTTCCCTTTTTCTCTGTCCCTCTCCCTCCCCCACTCCCTTCCTCTCTCTCCCTTCCTTCCTTCCTTCTTTTACTTCTTTCTTTCCTGTTTCCAGTGAAACTCGGTGAGTTCTAAAGACTTCCAACTCATCAAAGATCCATCTAGAGCAGAGAGTTTCAAGATTTCCTTCCTTCCTTCTTTCCTTTCTTCTTCCACTTCTTACCACCTCCCTTTGTTTATTTTTTTCTTCCTTTTTTTCTTTCTTATTTTGTTGTTTTAGCAATGGAATAATGTCTTGAGATAAAAGTATCCATAGGTCCCCAATATGCAGGGCCTACCAGAGGGGACGGCAGAAGTGCCATTTAACTTGAGCTGAAGCCTCAAATTTTGACTTTCAATATTATAACCCCTAGAGTTTACACAGAGCCTTGGCAAATACCTGTGTGTTAAAAGCACCAATCTGTTGCAGAACTACAAAAATAAACAACAATTTGTTATATGTAAATGATGAAAATATACCAAAACTTTTGTATAATGTTCCACATTTAGAATGCACAGGAATATGTCTGAGTATTTTATACACACAGGACAGCTATGGGGATGCTGCAGGTGAATTTGGTTCTAACTTCGTGCATTTCCGCAGGCAGATCTGGGTGCTGTCTGTGCTGGATCAGATCTTACAGATGGCCTCATAGGCTGTTTAATTCCTGCAGGAGAATCCACAGGCAAAACAGGATTCTTTTCATGGCTGAGTAATATTCCATTGTATACACGTGCCACATCTTCTTTATCCATTCATCTGTTGTTGGACGTTTAGGTTGCTTCCATGTCCTGGCTATTGTAAATAGTGCTGCAATGAACATTGTGGTACATGACTCTTTTTGAATTATGGTTTCCTCAGGGTATATGCCCAGTAGTGGGATTGCTGGGTCGTATGGTAGTTCTATTTTTAGTTTTTTAAGGAACCTCCATACTGTGCTCGATAGTGGCTGTATCAATTTACACTCCCACCAACAGTGCAAGAGGGTTCCCTTTTCTCCACACCCTCTCCAGCATTTATTGTTTGTAGATTTTTTGATGATGGCCATTCTGACCGGTATGAGGTGATACCTCATTGTAGTTTTGATTTGCATTTCTCTAATGATTAGTGATGTTGAGCATTCTTTCATGTGTTTGTTCACTGTCTGTATATCTTCTTTGGAGAAATGTCTATTTAGGTCTTCTGTCCATTAAAATAGATAGCTGGTGGGAAGCAGCTGCATAGCACAGGGAGATCAGCTCGTTGCTTTGTGACCACCTAGAAGGGTGGGATAGGGAGGGTGGGAGGGAGACGCAAGAGGGAGGAGATATGGGGATATATGGTAATGTATAGCTGATTCACTTTGTTATAAAGCAGAAACTAACACACCATTGTAAAGCAGTTATACTCCAATAAAGATGTTTAAAAAGTAAAACAAATTAAAAAATTAAAAAAACAAAACAAAACAGGATTCTTTCTCGAAGGGGTTTGTGTTGCCTGCGTGCGGCTGTTCATGCCATACGTACTTTAGTGCTAGCGGCGCCCTCTAGTGGCCGATAAGCTGCACCTGTCTGAATTTCTCTACACACATTCGGTCAGACTTCAAAACAGACGCCCTTGGTTCCTTCCTATTGCATCCTCGGCACCTGGGGAGTCTCACCAAGTGGTGATTCCATCTCACCGCCTTGATAACTGATTATTCCTCAGCCAAATCTCCATGGTTCTCCGAGGATGCTGCCAGCCAAACTAATATTCCCTGGATGCGCCATATTGCTCCAGGCTTCTATGTGATGGTCACAGTGGCCCAGACTCTCCAACATTCTCCAGTGGCACAAGGCCCCGCTATTAACCTTAAGAAAGAAGATGAACATTACCTGATGGCCGGTACCAGGCCGGTGCCACATGGTCGGATCATAGCCATATCAGGGTGTTGTCATCTCCAAATTGACAGAGGAGCAGGGAGGCCACAAAACGAAAAGAAACAACGATAAAATAATTCAGCCTCACATGCCTTCCTGGATCTGCCTCCCAATCGTTTCAAGATAATTTGTTAAGGGAAAGGGAAGGAAAACAATATATACCGAGCCCACTCGGGCACTTAACACCAGTACCAGACACTTACACTTAGTTGTTACTTTAATTCCTCATGACCACCCACCTGGGAAGCTTTCATCCATCCTTCATTTATCTCTCTGTCCATTCACTTAACAGTTATCCACTTCACATCTACAGACTTCCAAGGATTGTGTTAGGCACTAGATCCTCTAAGAGAAACAAGCCCAGGTAAAGACCTGGTTTCTGGTCTCGAGGTCCTATCAGTGCAGGCCAGGGGACAGACACACCCTACACTCAGATATAGATTGTGTTGAGGCCTGATCGCTGCACAGAAGTGGGCCTGCTAAGTCAGAAGTGGAGGTCCTGGAGGCGGGCCAAGGTAAACAACACCCTGCAGCCGTCAGTAAGCTGTAAATCGTGCTAAGAAGTAGTACTTCTTGAGACTGCTTGTTTGCCAAGCAGGATGGGTTGCACTGGGTTCTTTAATCCTCACAAGCCCCCTTTGGGAGGGTACTGTTATGATACCCCCATTTCATAGACAAGGAGTTTGAAGCATGGAGAGGTAAAATGACTTTCTCAGGGATATCTGGCTTGTCTGTGGTGAAGCCAAAATTCGAATTCAAGTGTCACTGGCTGCAGAGCTATGCCTTTTCTCCCCGGGGCTTGGGCCTCAGCCAAGGAGGGTAGTAGAGGGAGGTGATCATGGAAGCCTTGAGGTTTGTAAGATGTTGACCTTGATCTGAATACATTTACAGAGTTGTTGAAGGATTTGGTGTAAGGACATGCTATCAGACTTCATCTGATAAAGACACACTGGAGAGGCTGTCTGAAGAAGAAACCAATGGGAAGCAGGTTGCAATAGTCCAGCTCAAAGAACAAGGCGGGGGACCACACTGGGACACGTCGAGTGGGAGAAGCTGCTGAAATACGGAAGTGGGCAGATTGAGCAGACTGCTGGGTGGGTGAGTCCAGAATGTAGAAAAGAGGCAGGGCTGGTAATAAAGATCAGGAGTTGTCAGAATGTAAATTTAAGCTGAGACCATGGGTGGGACGATGCCGGAAAAATCAAGATGAGGGCTGGGGAGAAGGACAGGGGAGCGGGCAGCTGCAGAGACACCAAGGAACAGCCCACCAGAGGCATAGGGTCCTGCAGAGCCAAGAGAACCAAGCTTCCAGAAGGAGGGAATTGTCAGGACACACAGGGACAGAGTGTATCCATTCTCCTCTCTGACCCTGACTTGAAGGCTGAGAGAAGGTCAGAATTCAGGGAAGTTGTATTCAGTTCCCAGCAACTCACCCACCACGAATTACAAAATCTCTCTGCATCTGGAACGCAGAAAATGATTTGCAGTCCTCAGACGGTTATAAGGGCACCGGGTTTTGCCAAGTCACATTATTTGACAGAAATGGGCCGTGAAATGCCTGCTAATTGCTACAAGATTTAACAGGGAGAGAGGAGCCTGAGAACAGGGGGGTGCAGTGTCAGACTTTCATGTGGGGAGCGGGGAGCCGGGCGATAAGGAGACATAATGGGCCTGCTTCTCCGAGCTCCAAATTACCAGGCTCATTTTATCCTGCTGAAAGAAGGATGAGGCTTTTAAAAATGGGCAATTATGACATTTTTTTCATTGTTGCCGAGAAAGCTAAACCCCAATTATCCCAGCTATTTTGGAGGGGTTTTCGAAAGGCACTCAGACCATTGTTGAGCTCATCATCTCCCTGGGCTCCAGGGACAGCTTTATTTGCCGTCATAATCCCGGTTGATCCTTCTAGCTGTACCCGACAAGTCTTTGCAGAGTTCTTCCCACATGTTCCGTTCCTGCCCTGCACTTGGACCACGGGGCCCTTGAATCAATCCAAGGAGACTGTTTCCAAACAACCAGCAGTGCCTTGGCTGAGTCTGTAAAGATACTGGCAGGGTGTGTAATTGTACTGTGCATCCCCTCATTGTTTCGGGAAGCCCCTGGTCTAAAACCTTCAGTAACTCCCCACTGCCAAGTAAATCTGGTCCAAGGCCTATTCCCTCTGGAAATGGATTCCGAAACTCCTGTCCAGCCCCATCTTTTCCTTTTCCCGTCATTCATGTGCTCATTCATTCAATCGACACATACAAATTGAGCAGGTCACAGGTGCTAGGCACTGCAACGGGTCCTGGAGGAGCCTTAATCAGGTAGGGGAGCTGGTCAAGGAGGCGGGGTGTCCGAAGACACTATGGGAGTCTTTGTCGAGTGAGGATGGAGGATACCCTTCTCTCTGCCCCGGGGGCTTAGACAAGGCTGGCTAAAGGATTGGGGGTGTGGGGTGACACCTCGGCTGTGTTGGAGGAAGTGGACCCCTACTGGAGACATATGTAGTGGCAGAATCTACAGGACGTGAAGTCCCAGGGGGCCTTGGGGGCATGAGTATGATGCTCAGGTGTCAAGCTCGGACCACCAGGAGGAAGGTGGTGCCATTGCTAACAGAGGAACCCTGGAGAAGAAAAGGGTTTGATGGGCAGGGGGATGAGCTCTTTTGGGGACTCACTGACCCCACAGAGCCTGTGAACAGCCAGGAAGAAGGTCCAGTGGGCAGTTGCATGTGGGAGTCTGGAGCCCACTGAGGGGTCCAGGCTGGAAAGAGAGAGCTATGGGAGGGGTCAGCTCAGAGATGGGCATTAGAGCCTGAGAATGAACAAGAGCATGTGGGAAGATGGCACCGGATGGAGGGCCCTGGGGAAGACCAGCAGTAAAGGTGCCATATGGAGGAGGACCAGATTGCAGAGGAAAAGCAAGCTCATTGGTGAGCCCTGGGCGTCCGAAGTTCACACTTGTGCCTTCTCCACTGGGACAGGCAAATAGCAGTGCTGAGAAGGGCCCGGCCAGCCTTGTAAAACTGTAGAATCATGGTGAGATTTGAGGGGAAAGTAACACTAACTCCCATGACGCTTCTTCTCTCCTGTGTATAAAGAATGTGGCTGTTTCTCATCACCTAATTCTGGGAGGTCGTCTCTAAATCCTAGGAATTTCCCAAGTGATAGGAGTGTCTTTCTTATCCCTGAGGGGGGGCCCTCAGACCACACCTGAATTTGTGCTCATGAAATGACTCATGGTGGGCCCTAGACAGTTAGGCTAATGGGATGCCTACTCGGGATGGGGCCGGCCACACCCAGAAGATCAACCTTGCCATTAGAGGGCTGGGGTCTTAAGCCACACTCAGCCTGACCTCTGGGGAGGAGAGGGAAGCTGGAGATTGAGGCGAGCTTCCCTGGTTGGCAATACTCTGAGTATTGTCATGCACTGATGTGCTGGGAGTGTGAGGCATCCTGAATCTACCGGCAGAGGACATGGGAGCTTCTGGTTTGCCCCCCACCCCCCAGACCTTGCTCTATGTGTGTCTCCCCTTGGCTGGTTCCGATTTATATCCTTTATAACAAACCTATGATCAGAAATATAGTGCTTTTGTGAGTTCTGTGAGTCTTCTTAGTGAATGATCAAACCTGAGGGAGTAGTGGGGACCCCCAAATGCGTAGCCAACTAGTCAGAAGTGCAGGTGAGCTGGGGACCCACCCAAAATGGTGGCTTGTGTCTGAAGGGAGTCTTGTGGAGGACTGTGACTTTTTTAAAAATGTTATTGGACTATAGTTGATTTACAGTGTTGTGTTAGTTTCAGGTGTACAGAAAAGTGATACAGTTACACGTATACATATATTCATTCTTTTTCAGATTCTTTTCCCATATAGGTTATTACAGAATATTGAGTAGAGTTCCCTGTGCTATACAGTAGGTCCTTGTTAGTTATCTATTATATATAGTAGTGTGTGTATGTTAATCCTAAACTCCTAATTTATCCCTCCCTGTCACATTTCCCCTTTGGTAACCATAACTTGTTTTCAAAATCTGTGAGTCTGTTTCTGTTTTGTAAATAAGTTCATTTGTATCTTTTTAAATGAGTCTACATATGAGTGATATCATATGATATTTATCTTTCTCTGTCTGACTTACTTCACTCAGTGTGATAATCTCTATGTCTATCCACATTGCTGCAAAGGGCATTATTTCATTCTTTTTTATGGCTAATATTCCATTGTAAATATATACCACATCTTCTTTATCCATTCCTCTGTTGATGGACATTTAGGTTGCTTCCATGTCTTGACTATTTTAAATAGTGCTGCTCTGAACATTGGAGTGCATGTATTTTTTCGAATTACAGTTTTCTCTGGATATATGCCCAGGAGTGAGATTGCTGGATTATATGATTCTCCATAGTGGTTGTACCAATTTACATTCCCACCAACAGTGCAAGAGGGTTCCCTTTTCTCCACACCCTCTCCAGCATTTATTGTTGGTAGACTTTTTGATAAAATGGCCATTATGACCGGTGTGAGGTGATACCTCATGGAATGTGCCTTTAACCAATGACGTTTGGCTCAGCTCTAGGTAGTTGGTGTCAGAAGTCACTGCATCCTCATTTTCAAAAGTTATGGGGTTCCAAGGATAGGCACCAGCATCGACAAGTCCTTCCTTTGCACTAAGCACCTCCTGTGACATTTCTCACTTCATCCTGGATGCAAGGGAAGTGCTAAATATTATCATCCACATGTTACAGATGAAGAAATGGAGTCCCAAAGTTATTAATCCTCCCCAAGGTCATGCACCTAGGAAGTGGAGGAGCCAGAATTAAACCACAGCAAACAAAACCCATGCCCTTAACCACTCTACAAACTATCCCCCAACAAGACACTCATACTCACATTTGATCTGGGAGGTCTAGCAGCTTAGTGGAAGTGAGTCCGCCTCTCAGCTAACTTATTAAGCCATATTTACTGAATATCCACTGCGTGCCAAGTACTGGGAGATCATCAGTGAATAAAACAATGATCTCGTACTTGATGGAGCTAGTGTGTGTATGTGTGTGTGTGTGTGTGTGTGTGTGTGTGGAGAGTGTATGGTAAGAACTTGGGCTTATACTCTGAATGAGATGGGGAGGTATTGCATAGTTTGGAGCAGAAGAGAGTAACATGGTCTAATGTATATTGTAAGAGGATCACTCTGGCTGCTGTGTTGGAATAGTCTTGTGGAAACGAAGGTAGAATCAAGGAGCTATGTCAGGAAACTAATCAAGTCAATCAGGTAAGAGATGATGGTGGCTTGGTCAAGAGTAGGAACAGTGGAAGTGGTCGGATTCTGGGAAAATGTTCAAGGTAGAACCAGCAGGATTAGCTGGTAGATTGCACTGGAATGTGATTGGGAGAGACCAGAAGGTGAACAGAAGGAGGGATGGCTGAGGGCTGTGGAGACTCAGAGGAGGCTGTGGTCAGAGAGATTCCCCCCCCCCGGGGGGCAGCTGGGGCTTGAAAGATGGGTAGAGAAGCACAGGGCAGGGGGAAAGGCAAGTGCAAAACCCTCCAGACAGAAGGAAGAGTCCCTGTGAATCCACAGAGGGGTTCACAACCAAGGCCACAGGGAATAGTTGCTGTTTCCTTCCCTCTTCCCACCACACTCTGCATATGCCTCTTTCTAATCCTCCAGAATTAGACATTCAGTTTGAACATCACCTCTTCAGAGAGGACATCCCTTGATCACCTTATTTTAATTCCACCCTCTGTTTTTCTTCCCCCTCCCATCAGCCTGTTCCCTTTTCCTATCACATATCACAATTTACCAGCGTACATGTGTTTGTTTACTTTAGAGTGTAGACTTTGGTATGGAGCTATGTGGGCAAAATTCCAACGCCCTCCCCGACCAGATACATCATCTTAGAGATGTCAGTGTGCCTCCCTGGGCTTAATATCCCCATCTACAAATTAGGGTAAAAATTGCACCTACTTCATCGGATTGTGATAAGGATCCAATGAGACAAGCCATGGACACACTTGGGGCAGCCGCTAGAATCACATGTAATTGCTCAATAAATGTTAGCCATTGTATTGCTCTTTGGAAGTCTTTACTAATAGACTTTAAGCTACTTGAGGGCAGGTCCCTTGTCTGATTTGCAGGCACTCAATAACTCAATACTTGTTGAATGAATACATCTATGCACAAAGTTGCACTGACTCAAACCAGTTCCAAAAAATTGACTGCGGTTAACGTAAGTGGGTTGTCCGTTGCCTTTCTCCAACTGTATCTATTTAGATTTATGGTCTACTGCTTTAGCAGGCATCCTAATTCTCTTGGGAAAGTCAGGGCTTTTACATTCAGTCATGAATCAACGATGTGCCATTTGACACTGGAGAGCATTTCCCTGAAGCCTTGAGCCTCTTACATCTTATCTTATTTTGAGTATCATTATCCGTGACATGCTCTCATGATAAAACAACAGCTGTAAAAAGTTTTGCCAAGCTCATTTTCAAGAAATGGTCACTGATTCACATCTGATTTGGAGTCTTGATCAGATTAGCTTTCCTCCAGAAACAACAGTATGTATTTAGTCATTTGGACTCAATACATTACAGTTGCAAAATATAAAGGATCAGCTGGTAAAACTGCCTTATTTGACAGATGAAACAAAGGCGGAGAGGGGAAACAATTTGTCCAAGGTCATACCATGAGTTAGGGCAGAACCAGGACCCTCCCCAGGCTCAGAGACTCAGGGTGAAAAGGAATGAGATCAGATGACCCAAAGAAAGAAAGATGCCTCTGCTTCTCATTGCCAAAAAGAGGGAGTAGGTCCCCCCATGCTCATATTTTTTAATTAATTTAATTTAATTTAATTTAATTTTTTAAAGATTTTTTTTAATGTGGGCCAATTTTTTAAGTCTTTATTGAATTTGTTACAATATTGCTTCTGTTTTATGTTTTGGTTTTTTGGCTGCAAGGCATGTGAGATCTTAACTCCCCGACCAGGGATCGAACCTGCACCCCCTGCATTGGATGGTGAAGTCTCAACCACTGGACCACCAGGGAAGTCCCTCATTAATTTTAAATTCCACAAGTAATGCATGAATACTGCTTTCCTCAAAATAATTTTAAATTATGGATAAAGCTCATGTTCCCTCTGATCACCACACTTAAACCCTCTCCCTTCTGAGTTCCCCCAAAGGTATCTGCTGTCATCAGTCTGATGTGTCTCTTTCCAATAACTCCTCTGAATCATTACAAACAGATGGGTGAGTATCCATAAAAATAAATTAAAATTGTTTAGTGTGATATTTTTATATAAGTAGCACCATGCTCCCTGTATTATTCTGCAAGTTGGTTTTTCCACCTCCACAGTATGACTTTGACTTCTTTCTGTGTGAGTGCATGTAGATCTACCTCATTCTTTTCTTTTTTTAAAAATAAATTTATTTATTTATTTTTGGCTGCGTTGGGTCTTTGTTGCTGCACGTGGGCTTTCTCTAGTTGCGGCGAGCGGGGGCTACTCTTCATTGTGGTGCACGGGCTTCTCATTGCAGTGGCTTCTCTTGTGGTGGAGCACGGGCTCTAGGGTGTGCGGGCTTCAGTAGTTGCGGTGCATGGGCTCAGTAGTTGTGGCTTGCGGGCTCTAGAGCGCAGGCTCAGTAATTGTGGCGCACGGGCTTAGTTGCTCTGCGGCATGTGGGATCTTCCTGGACCAGGGCTCGAACCTGTGTCTCCTGCATTGGCAGGCGGATTCTTAACCACTGGGCCACCAGGGAAGCCCTACCTCATTCTTTTTAACTAACGTATTGTAGTCAATAATGTATGTACCCCAGTGCAACGATCCATTCCCCTATTGGAATGCTTATTGAAATCTCCTCGAGATTTAGGTCACTCTAAATTCCTTCTATTTCAAGCTCTGCCACCATAACAATCCTCATGCCTGCCTCTTTGTGCACACGTGGGAGGGCTTTGCTAGGGAAGATACCGCAGAGAATTGCTGGTCATAGCGTGTGCACTTTTTTAGCTTTACTAGATGCTGTCAAATTGTTCTCAGGAGGAGCTGTCTGAATATGCCCTCCACCCCAGTTTCCAGAAGTACCCATTTCTCCACAATCTGACCAACACTCCATAGTGTCAAACTCGTATTTAATGGGAACAATTGCTTCCTTGCTTTACATTTTCCCGAATGCTGTAGAGCTGAGTGTCCTGTTATGATATTCCTATGTATCTACTATGTGTAAATTGCTTGTTAATATCCTTTGCCCACTTTTCTATCAGGCTGTTTGACTTTTTTCCGGTATTTCAAAAGAAATTAAAGCTCTTAAGCCTTGCTGAAATTTGAAATGAATCATAGCTCAGAATCTCAGGCTGCATGAGAGAATGATTTGAAATGTTGTTTTTAATGGGTGGGGTGGTGAGGCTTGTTCGGGAAACGTGGATGACAGGCAGACCCAAAATGAAAGAGGCCTCGTGGAAACTGGGTCCAGGAAGTGGAGGGTGTGGCGGTTTTGAGTCAAACCTGCAAATCCCTTCACCGGTAACAAAATGCTGGTGCTGAGGCCACACGGAATCGGGGCACACTGGGCTGAGAGAGGCCCTTGTCCACAAAATCAATGAAAAATCCTTCCTTAATCATTTTTATATTGATTACATGTTGAAATGTTGATATGTGGGATATATTACGTTAAATAACATGTACTACCAAAACTAATGTTTCCTCTTTCTTTTTACGTGTTTAATGTAGCTACCAGAAGAGTTGAAATGTATATATGTGGTTCCCATTATATGTCTGTTGGATGGTGCTGGTCTAGGAGATGGGGAAAATTAAGTTTCCAGTCCTAGCACTTCACTAAAAAATGCTGTGTGTCCTTAAGTATGTCACTTTCCTATAGAGCCCTAATGGACCTTACAGGGATGATATAAAGAGGAGTCCAACTCATGCAGTTCTTTATCTGGAAGCTCAAATATTCATCAGGGTGACACAGCCCAGTGCCTCACTCTGCCTCTCATGTGCCACAGAGTATGCCCACGGAGGGTTGAAATGTCATCTCATCCTGAGATCATCAAAAAGTGGTTTCTACTGGAACTAGAGGCAGGATCTTCTCACCCAAGATAGCTCCAGTTCTCAGGGCATTCATTTATCAGATTTTACGTGCAAAGGAGCTGGTAGTGTCCGCTCTCTCATCACTGTGGCCTCTGTTATTCCTCACGGTGTGTCTCGCTACTAAGCTTTCATTACTCAGATAATTGAGTTTTATTGATCAAACACAATTGCTTTGGACTCCACCAGTTTATCAATTAGGATTCTTACAAGAAGCAGAAAAAAATAATTCAAAATGGCTTAAAGAAAAAAAGGAGAAGGGATATTTATTGTTTCTGGTATTATTTTTCCAGGACTGCCATAAGAAAATTACCCTCTCACAGTTCCAGAGACCAGAAGTCCAAAATCAAGGTGGCTAGGAGCGAATCAGTTCCTTGCCCCTGCAGCTTCCGGTGGTCCCAGGCATTCCTTGGCTTGTGAGGGCATCACTCTAGTCCCCACCCCCATCTTTAAATGGTCTCCTTCTCTGCATCTCTGTGTGTCGTTTTCTGTCTCTTATAAGAACTCTCATTGGATTTAGGCCCCATCCTCATCCGATATGATTTCATCTCCATCCTTACCTCAGTTACATCTGCAAAAACCCTCTTTGTAAATCAGGTTCCAGGTGGACATGTATTTTGGGGGAGTCACTTATTCCACCCACCACAATTCTGTTTACTGCAAAGTCCAGGGACAGAGCGAACAGGAGGCGGGACGCGCTTTCTCTTTGCCTGTGAGTTCAGCCTGCTCCCTTGCAGGCAGAAAGGCTCCACTCTGTGGCAAGATGGTGACGGCAGCCCCAGACTTACATCCTCTCTGGTCCAACAGCAGAGAAAATTTCCTTGAAGGATGAGGAGAAAATCACAAGGAGGGAGAGATCCACAAAAACCCACAGGCATAGGATGGGATGGGATGTGCTGATTGGCTGTGCTCAAGCATGAGCTTCCCAGGAGACCCGCTGCTCCCAGACAGGAGTGATGCCCAAAGGCAAGTCGGGAGCATTAGCGGCAGGAAGGAGGGATGCTCACTGAGGAAACAGACCCTCAGTATTCACCACCACTAGGCAGAGTCACAACTCTCCCTCGATCTCTTCTTTGTGTCTTTCATTCCACATTATATGAGCATTTACTAAGTACCAGGTTCTTGGCAGGAGTTAGAGATACGAACAGCTGTGTGACAAAGGGCCCTGCCCTCAAGGAGTCCCTCAGTGCAGGTTTGTCACCAGTGTCAGCATATCATTAGTGCTACAGTAAAAGAAAGCAGGAGGCAATGTGGGAACCAGGAGGAAGCAAAAAAACTTCTTTCTGGGGGAGGGGGTCACAGAAGGCTGAATAAGAAGCATTGACTGCAGTGGCGGACCCAGTGAGTGGGGAGTAGGGGGAGAGAAGACAAGGCTATAGGCAAGGGCGTGCCGTGATGGCACTTGTGCTTTGGAAAGACAACTCTGGAAGAGTCTACAGGAAGGAACTGGAGGCAGGGAGGCCAGTGAGGAGGATGTTAGAGAAGAACACGGTAAGGCTTTACCTGAGACAATACGGTAGATGTGAATAAGATAAAGTGGAGATGGATTTGAGGAGATTGTTGGAGTAGAAACATCAGGGCTTTTGCAGTTGGTTAGACACAGGAGTGGAGTGAGGGACAGGATGGAATGAAGGATGGAGACAGTTTTCAGATTGGGACCCTGGGGTCTGAGCCAGGGAACATGGCGAGGCTGAATGGCTTTAGCGTGAAGATGGAAAGTTGGTTTTGAACAGACTGTGTTCAAGGTACCCGAGGGGCATCCCGGTAGATTTTCTAGCAGGTGGAAACACTGGGAAATTGGGCTGTGGATGCAAGAACTGAAGGCATCTAGGCGTTTGCTAAAGGCAGAGTGTGAAAGGAAGGGCGAAGGTGGAGAACAGACAAGGCAAGCCGTGTGGGATACCAGAATCTCAGAGCAAGTGGAGTGAGCAGAAATGACCGACCGAGAGCGAGACGCAGCGGAGGGTGTGTCCTGTGGCTGCGCACTTGGGAAGAGGCCCTGGGAGGTGCGGGTCCTTAGACCTGAGGCCTGGGAGAGCAACCATGGGTATTTCACTTATCCCGCACAGCGGACTTCGTGGCGGACAGACACAGAACTTAAAGCTCCCCTTTCCCCCTAGAACTTAAAGCTCCCCTTTCCCCCTTCCTCTGCCCGCCTACCTCTCTCTTACTTGTCTCCACCTCCTTTCAATCAGGCAAAGAAAGCAGAGAAGCCCACACACCTTCGCAGGCAATGAGAGACAAGGCATCCCTTGCGGGGCTGGCCCACAGTGGGCCGGTTAGGGTTCATGGCTGAGTGAGGAAGCCTGGCATCTTGGCCAGGAAGGTTGCTGGGAAGCGCGCAGTGCCGGCCGCTCTGTGCTGCGATGCACGCGCATGGAAACAGGCGGGGCCTTGGCTCCGCATGGCTGAGGTGGGTGATGTGGTCCTCGCGCCCATCAACACCCAGGCTGCAACGGCCCCGCCTGCGTTTGCTTAGCTGCCCTGCCAAGGCCCCATCAGCTTTTCACCCAGGCCGCCAATGGTCCAGAAGAGGGAGAAGCAAACTGTGCTCCCCTTCACCCCCAGGCTCTGTTCCTGAGGGCCCCCAGCCCGTCGTCCCTCCTCCTGCCAGACACACCATGGGACCTCAGTGGGCCCCCTGCAGCTCTGCCCCTTCCTCCTGCTGTCCCCTCTGGGCGCCAAGGCCACGCGGGACCCTAGGCCAAAGAGGACCACCAGTCCCACTCACCTCCTCAACTGGAGTTTGGACCCAAATATGCCTTTTTTCTGATTAAAAAAATGTTTTCTTCAAATACAGACTATGGAAAAATATAATGAGTAAGACGAGGAAACTTGATTTAAAACCACCCCTGGAAATAACTGATTACAAGGAACAAAAACTCAGGGGCTACTTTCAAAATAGGGGAATTTTTTTACTGAAAGGAATCAGAAAATTTGTCAGGAACTAAGAAAGTTCTAGGTTCTGGTTTCTCTCTCTGAATCTGGAGCCCATTATTTCTGAATTCTCCAGTGCAAAGCACACTTAGCTAATTACCCTTGCCCCTTGTGGCAGAACCCGTGTGCTTGGCCCTCTCAGGTCTCAGCTGATTTTCCCATCATATTTCCCCAAAGCATCCTTGCCTCCCATGTTCTGGGGCTCAGGCTGGGGGGTTCCCAGCCTTCTCTGCTGCTAGCTCCAGACAGAACGAGTGAATGATCCAGGTGTGTCTCTTCATTGCATCCTGAGGTGGACGATAGAGTTTAGAGAACAATCAGGACCCAACTCAGTTCTCAAGGAGCTTGCAGTCTGGTGTGGACGAATCCAGGCACATAAATACACTCTTTTTTTTTTTCCCCCTTTTTTGTATTTATTTTTCTGACCATTGTATACACAGAGTCTACACCATGCCAGGCACAAAGACCATTCATATTTGTGGCTGAAAGAATGAATGACTGCAAAATTCTATGATTTGACCATCTATAATTCTTAATTCAGACCAAAGCGCTGAAGAAATTTTAAACCACAAGGGCTTGGATAATAGTTCTGAAAAGGAATTGATTCGATATTTTTTAATGTATTATTTCTTTGCTCTTTATTTTTTTGTTTTTGTTTTTGATTGCCTTTAAATTTTTTTCATTAATTTATTTTTATTTTATTTATTTTTTATTGAAGTATAGTTGATTTACAATGTTGTGTTGGTTTCATGTGTACAGCAAAGTGATTCAGTTATTAATACTTATATATCTTTTTTTCAGATTCTTTTCCCTTATAGGTTATGCACCCCAACGTTCATTGCAGCACTAGTCACAATAGCCAAGACTTGGAAGCAACCTAAATGTCCATTGACAGAGGAATGGATAAAGAAGATGTGGTACAGGGGCTTCCCTAGTGGCACAGTGGTTAATGATCTGCCTGCCGATGCAGGGGACACAGGTTCGAGCCCTGGGCCGGGAAGATTCCACATGCCATGGAACAACTAAGCCCATGCGCCACAACTACCGAGCCCTCATGCCACAACTACTGAAGCCTGTGCACCTAGAGCCCATGCTCTGCAACAAGAAAAGCCACCACAATGAGAAGACTGTGCACGACAATGAAGAGTAGCCCCTGCTCGCCGCAACTAGAGAAAGCCTGCAAGCAACAATGAAGACCCAACGCAGGCAAAAATAAACAAATAAATTTATTTAAAATATTAAAAATATATATATATATATATTTTTTAAAGATGTGGTACATATATAAAATGGGATATTACTCAGCCATAAAAAAGAATGAAATAATGCCATTTGCAGCAACATGGATGGACCTGAGATTATCATACTAAGTGAAGTAAGTCAGAGAAAGAGAAATATCATATGATATTGCTTATATGTGGACCTAAAAAAAATGATACAAATGAACTTATTTACAAAACAGACATAGATCCACAGACATAGAAAACAAACTTATAGTTACCAAGGGGAAAGTGGAGGAGGGATGAATTGGGAGTTTGGGACTAACATACACACTACTATATAAAAAGTAGTTAATCAACAAGGACCTACTGTATAGCACAGGGAATTTTACTCAATATTTTGTAATAACCTACAAGGGAAAAGAATCCAAAAAAATATACTCTTAAAAGGGCTATGAGGTCACAGAGGAAGAAGCAACACAGCCTTACTTGGAGATCCCTGCCTGAGGAGGTGAAAAATTTTTTAAAACCACTTTATTGAGGTATGACTGACACATAAAAAGCTGTACATATTTAATGTATACAATCCAGTGAATTTGGGGATAACTATACACCAGTGAAACCATCACCACTATCTAAGCCGCAGACACATCCATCACCTCCTAGAGTTTCCCCCCACTCTTTTATTATTATGACCATTATTTTTTGTGTGTGGTAAGAACACTTAACATAAGCTCTACCCCCATAGCAAGTTTTAAGTCCACAACACAGTATTGCTAGCGACAGGTGCTATGCGGTATGGTAGATCTCCAAAACTCATTTATCCTGGGTAACTGACAGCTTGTACCCTTCGACCAACACCTCCCCATTTCCCCCTCCCCCCAGCCCCTGGCAACCACCATTCACCTCTCTGCTTCTATGAGTTTGACTACTTTAGGCTCCACATATAAGTGAGATCGTGCACTATATTTCTGAGGAGGTTACAGCTGAGTTGGGTTTTGAAGATGACTTCTGACAGAGGAAAAGGAGGAAAAGTTGAGGCAGAGGGAACAGAATTACCAAAGGCTCAGAGGCTTGAACTGCCATGAAATGCTCAGAGAATGGGAAGAAGGTGGGTGTGAGTGAGGGGTTGGTGGCAGGGGCTGCAGAGTCAGGGAGGGGCTGGAGATGGTTCTGGAAAAGCCTTGACTCCTGCCTCCTGTACTTGAGGAGGACACTGGACACTGAGGGAAGGGATGTTTTTGACCCACACACACACAAAAAAAGAGATGGAAAGAGAAAAGTGTCTCCAGAAATCACAGAGCAGTGGAATGGGAATAATACACTCCAAGTGGAATAAGATGTGGGCTCAGGGTTAAACGTCCTGAGTCCACGACTGGACTGTGTAACTAACTGTAGTCTCTTATCTCCTCTGAGCCTCAGTTTCCTCATTTCTGGATGAGAAACTCAGCAACTTTAATAAACTCCAGTTTGTGATGTTAATATGCCCAGAGCTAGCCATGTCCTTGGGAAGAGATCTTTGAAGCTGGCTACAAGACGGTGAATCTAGCATTTGTTTCTCCAATTCTATCTAAAGAGGTTTCCCTGAGTTCCAGTGGTTTCTAATCCCATATTAGGCTTACAACAAGAAATGACCATTAAGTCTCTCAATTTGAAGGGTAGGGGAAGGATTTTCTACTTCCATTCTAACATTGAATTCTCTATGTTCAAAAGGTGGGCAGTTACCTCTGGAGTCAAAAGAAGATATTTGTGGTGTATTAAGGTAGAATTCTAATGACAGGAGAGGAACTGTTTTCTATCTGATGCTGATTGTGTTATAGCCTCTGTCCTTTCCAGATAAAAAAATGTGCCTTGTGCCCATTGCTAAATAAATTTCCTATTTCACCAGGCAGGCTTCATTCATAACTTCTCCTTTTCCACTTTCAGATCTCACACAAGTGCCTCTCATCAGCAGGCTCTAACTGGAACCATGCTGGCAGAAGAATCTGGGGAAAGTCATTCCCAGGCTGTAACCCTCTGTGTACAGAGAGCTTAGGAGGGCAGGATAGTACTAAGTATTAACAGACAAAATGCAGCACACGCATTATGACCAAAACTGAATAGAAAGGCATGTCTTCATCCACTCAAAAATATTCCTCGAGTTCCTATTACATGCCAGGCATCATGCTAGAGGAGGTAAAGAATTAAATACATACAGAATTAAATACAACACAGTCTTTTCCCTGCAGGTATATTCATGGCCACATGAAGAAAATACATATAAATAATCAAAGTCTAACATAATAGCTGGTCAGCATCCAAAACACCACTCCCTCCTGGTTCTTCCCTCCCTCTGTGATTTCTCCTTCTCAGTCTCCTTTGCTGGTCTGTCCTCACGTCCTCAACCCTGAATACTGGAGCACTCCACATTATGCAGCTTTTGGGGTGATTATCAGCCATGGATTAAAATACCTTCTCTATGCTGATGACTCCCTGATGAACCTTTACCAGCTGGACCCTCACCTCATGACACACACAACTCAACAGCTCTACTGAATGCCTCACAAGCCTCTCAGACTTAACTCTTAGTGGCTGCACCCCAGCATCTTCCAATAGTACAAACCCTCTGAGTTTTATGTGGGCATGTAGCTGCTTAGCCAAAGACTCTGTTACTCCCTTGAAACTATGTATGGCCATGCGACTGACTTTGGGCCAATGGATAAGAGAGGAAGGGACACATGACACATTCAAGTCTTGCCTTTTTTTTTTTTTTTTTTAATTTTTTTTTATTGCAGTATAGTTGACTTACAACAGTCTGTTAGTTTCAGGTATACAGCATAGTAATTTAGTTATTTTTTTTCTGCTTATAATCCATTGTAGTTTATTACAAGATATTGAATATAATTCCCTGTGCTATACAGTAAATCCTTGTTGCTTATCTATTTTATGTATAGTAGTTTGTATCTATTAATCCTATACTCCTAATTTGTCCCTACCCCACTTCCTTGCCCCTTTGATAAACATAAGTTTATTTTCTATGTCTGTGAGTCTGTTTCTGTTTTGTATATAGATTCATCTGTATTATTTTTTAGATTCCACATATAAGTGATATTATCTAGCGTTTGTCTTTCCCTGTCTGACTTACTTCAGTAAGTATAATATTCTCTAGGTCCATCCATGTTGTTGCAAATGACAATACTTCATTCTCTTTTATGGCTGAGTAATAGTCCATTGTATATATGTGTGTGTGTGTGTGCATGCCTGTGTATTATATCTTCTTTTTTTTTTTTTAACATCTTTTTTGAAGTATAATTGCTTCACAATGGGAGTCTTGCCTTTAAAGAAAAGGGCATCCACTCTGTTTCTCCTTCTCACCCTCTCTCCTGTGGGAGTCACGGTGGAGCTCAACCTTCCATCTTACACCACATGACAGAAGTTCTGTTTGGGGGATAGAAGCACAATAAAGTAGAAGGAGCTTGAGTGCCCAACAATGCAGTCACCATAGCATCCCTGCATAACTTTCCTCTCAGAACTCTCAGTTGAGAAAGAGAGAGCGTTCTGGCTTAAGCCACGGTTGGTCCCTATAGCCAGACCCAGATCGCAAAACACAAAATGTCTAAAGCCAAATTCCTTATCCGTTCCTCCCACCAAACTTGCTCTCTCCATAGCCTTCCCCATTTCAGTAAATGTAAAAACAATCCTTCCCATTGGCAGAACCCAAATTTTAGTCATTCTGGACTCATCCTTTTCTCTCAATCTCAGATCTAGTCTATCAGAAAATCCTATTGGCTCTACCTGCAAACACTGACTGATGGTTGGAGATACTGAGGAATTTTTTTTTACATCTTATTAAGTACAATAACTGTATTAAGATATTGCAGTGATCTCTTTTAGAGATATATGCTGAAATATTTACAGATGAAATAATCTGGTGTATTGGGTGTGCTTTAAAATAACATGGAATGGGGAAGGGATATAAATGAAACAAGATACTCCTGAGTTGATCACTGTGGAAGCTGAGTGATGGGTACACATGGTTTCATTTTACTGTTCTCTCTACTTTTATTTTTGAAATTTCCTATAATGATTTTTTAAAGTATCTTCAGTATCCCAGCACTCTCTACCACCACCCCACCCTGATCCAGGCTGCCATCTCTGCAATTCTTCCCTAATTCCACCTTCTCCATTGTATATATTCTCAACATAGCCATGGAGTGACCCTTTCAAAATATGTCAGATCAGGCCTCTGTTCTGCTCTAATCCCTCCAGGGGTTCCCATCTCATGCAGGAAAAGCCAAAAACAAGTCCTCATTGTGGCCCACAAGGTCCATCCCCACCAGCTCACCTCTTACCTTTCTGTCTTTACCTCTTTTTTACCCTCCCCTTCACTCATTCCTTTATAGCCACACTGGCCTCCTTGCTGTTCCTCAAACACACTGGATGATACCATGCCTCAGGGCCTTTGCACTCGCTGGCCCTCTTCCTAGGATGCTCTTCCCCCAGATACCTTCATGACTTACTCTGTCATCTCCCTCAGGTCTCTGCTCAAATGTCACCTCCTCAGTGACATTTACCTGATCACCACCTAAACCAGCAGCTCCATCCCCACTGCCTCTCCCTAGTCTCCTTATCTGCTTTCTTCTTTTTTCCACACCACTTTTGTTCAGCCAACAGACTATAGCTTTACTTGTTTTCGTTTGTTGTCAGTCTTTTGCATCCCTGTCTCCCCTGCACCTGTAACAATGCCTGGAACGTCTCTTGTTAAACTGTTGAATGAGTGAACAGTCAAATCCAGCAGGTGGAGATGCAGAAGTCCCATCTCTGTCCTGCTGGAACAGAGAGAGTTGGGCTGAGGAGGTGGAGAAGTGCCTAGAGACCAGAGGAGGAGAGCTTTCAGAGTTGGAGGCTTGATGTCTAAAGGAGCTGTGACAGAGCAGAAAAAAACCTGACTCCATATTGAACCTAGCTCTAACCTTTGTCCTCTGTTGCCTGTGCTTAGTCATGCTGGCTCTGCAGCTTTTGTAAAACACTGTTGCATATAGCCTGAAATATACAGGATAGCCCATTCTCAAGGCTCTGACCTTTAAAGGTATAACACTTTTACAGTCATACAGAGATAAAAATTTGCAGAACAGGAAATAAGATTTGTCATGTTGGAGGTTTACAGGAACATTGTGACCAGATCTAAGCGGACAGCTGTAAGAACAAAGGATTCCAAGTGACTTGCAACAATCAGCCACACCCCTCCCCTTTTAATATAAAAGAAACCTGAATTCTAACTTGGGTAAGATGGTTCTTTGGGGCACTAGTCCACCGTCTTCTCGATCTGCTGGCTTTCCGAATAAAGTCACTATTCCCTGCCCCAGCACCTCATCTCTCGATTTATTGGCCTGTCTTGCCGTGAGCAGTACGTGCTTGGACTCAGTAACAGAGCTGATGGTGCAGCACATCAGAGGACACATCAGAGGACAGGAAGGGCACTCATCTGAGGGTAAGTCACCACTGCCAGGAGGCTCCAGCTCAGGAGGGCACAAGTGAGATACAAACACCTAAGATGGCAGGAGAAGCTAACATGGTTTATGCGCTTGTCAAACCTGTGTGTAAAACTTTAAATCAGGGTGGATCAACATGGGAATCCATGGGTCTGAAAAATGCTGCAGCTTCTGCACCTTCATCAGATTCTTAACAGCACGTATGATGAACTGAGCAAAGTTTCAGTGAACAGACTCGGAATTCTAGAACCGTACACAATAAGTGTATGTTTTCCAGGCCACAAAGTCAGCTGGATAAAATAGAATTCTCTTCATCTTTCTAGAAATGAACCAGAGTTCTCTCTTAAAATTCCATTCTGGCTGAAAACGTAACCAATTTACTACCAAGAAAATTCAGGTAAATTCTGATTTAAATCCAATCAAACAACTGACTGGAGGCAAAGAAAAGAGAAAATAGAGGCAAGGGCATATAATAGTTTCCTATTGCTGCTGTACCAAATTATCACAAACTTAGTGCTTTAAAACAGGACACATTTATATCTTACAGTTCTGGACATCAGAAGTAAGACATGAGTCTCAGGGTGCTAAAATCAAGGTTTCGGCAACTTTATTCCTTCTGGAGGCTCCAGGGGAGAATTCATTTCCTTTGCCAGCTTCAAGAAGCTGCCCACACTGCTTGGCTGGTGGCTCCTTCCTTTATCTTCAAAGCCAGCAGCATCACATCTCTCTGACGCTTCTCACATCATCACAAATCTCTCTGATGATCAACCCCAGCTGGAAAAGTGCCTCTGTTTTTAAGGACTCCCATGATTAAATTAAGCCCACTTAGACGATCCAGGTGAACCCCCTCATTTCAATGGTCATGACCTCAGTCAATCTGCGAAGTCCCTTTGCCATGTAACCCAACATATTCACAGGTTCTGGAGATGATTGCATAGACATGTTGGGCAGGGGGTGCATAATTCTGCCTACCATAGGAAGTGATGAGAGATATTTTCCCAGAACTAAAAGACATAAAAATGACCTTAAATCATCCATTCATTGAAAAAAGACTTACTAAGCACCCACTTTGTGCCAGGCCTTTTTCAGGTATTGGGCATACAGAGATAAAGGTGTCAGCAAGCACCTGCCCTCTTGAAACTTACATTCCAAAGGAAGGAGAAAGACAATATACAAAAGAAGGAATGGACTAGGTAATGACAGGAAGTGATGAGGCTAAAAAGGAAATGGAAATGTGGTGAGGAAAAAGTGAGGGAGTGCTCTGGGTAGAGAACGTGGAAAGGCCTCTCACAGGAGAAAACACGAGGGATAGGAAACGAGGAACCATCAGAGGGAGGAGTGCTCTGGTCAGAAAAGTAAGTGCAAAGCTCTGAGGTAGGTATAAACTTGGGGTTTTCAACGAATGGAAAATAAAAGACCAGTATGATTGGTGTGTAAGGAACCAAGGCGGAGATTTGTAATAATTGAGATCAGAAAGGTGACAGGGGCAACCTTTTGCAAGCCTGGCCGGCGTGATAATTCTTTTATTATCACTGGAGGATTTTGTGGAAGGGAGTGGAGTGGTATGACTTACATTTTTAAAAGTCACTTTGTCCATCAACTGATAAATGGATAAACAAAATGTGGTATATCCAAATATTATTAGGCAAAAGGAATGAAGAATGATACAAGCTTTCACATGGATGAACCTTGAAAACGAAATGAATGAAGCCAGTGCAAAAGTCCACATCTTGTATGATTACATATATATAAAATTACCATAATAATCAAATTTGTAGAGGCAGAAAGTAGATTAGTCATTACTTAGGTCTGGGGGAGGATGGGGAGGGTTAAAGGGGATAGCTAAGGGGTGTGGACTTCTTTAGGGGATGAGGAAATATTCTAAAATTAGATTGTGGTGATAGCTGCACAACTCTGTGAATGTAGTAAAAGCCATTGAACTGTACACTTGAAATGAGTAAATTGTATGTTATGTAAATTACATCTCAATAAAGCTGTTTTTTTTTTTAAAGGGTCATTCTGGAGACATCTGGTTGAACTTGTCTTCTGAATGCTTATGTTCACCTCCACAATAGATGCTACAAGATGGCAAAGTGATGACAAATTTCATAAATCCACCAAGAAAAGAGGAATTGGAGAGAAAAATGACAAGCACCAAACTTTGGAAGCTGAAAGTAGATCACTTTCAGGTCCCTGATTTAGCAGGCCAGAGAAGGCAGAAACCCAAGCAGACGATGGGGGAGGCCCAGGAGTATGGATTTGCCAACTGAAATAAATGCTAGAAAGAACCATTAATCAAAGTTATTGAGGACCACTGGAAGGGGAGTTGCTGTGTGGGCTGAACCCAGGAGGAGTATGTCAAAGTCTACAGATAAAGATTGCCCCAGATTCTCTTCTGCACCCTGCACAAGCGGTTCACATTCTCTGGATGTTCAACCAGAAGGGCCACCAGGCACATTTGAGGCTAGAAAGACCACACTCCACAAGGGTATTAAGTGAAAGTTCACATGCCTCATGGTGATGCCATCCCCTGCAAGCCTCTTCCCCCAGTCAGATCTGAGAAAGGTCAGCAGCCAGCCTTATCCTTACCTCTACCCTCATCCCTGAGGCAGAAGATTATAGAATTCCTCTCTGGAATTCTCTATCAAGGAGGTTTCTGCTGCCTTAAGACTATGTAATAGCCTCTGTCTTAGTCTATTCAGGCTGCTATAACAGAATACCGTAGACAGAGTGGCTTACAAACAGTAGAACTTTATTTCTCACAATTCTGGAGGCTGAAAAGTCAAAGATCAAGGCACCAGCAGACTTGGGGTATGGTGAAATCCACTTCCTGGTTTATAGATGGCTGCCTTCTCCCTGTGTCCTCACATGGCTGAAGGGGTAAGGGAGCTCTCTGAGGTCTCTTTCATAAGGACACTAATCCTATTCCTGAGGGCTCCACCCTCATGACCTAATCACCTCCCAAAGGCCCCACCTCTTAATACCATCACACTGGGGCTTAAGTTTCAACACGAAGTTTGAGGGGACACAAACATTCAGTCTATAGAAACCCCCAAATCTCACTGGCTTATAACCACAAACATCCATTTTTCATGCTCGTAGGTCTGCAGGATGACTGGGGTTCAGCTCATCTCAACTGGGCTCCCCGAGCCTCCAGACTGCAGGTTGGATCGACTCATTCTCCCTGGATTTGGAGCTAGTGGCTACTAGACTCATGTTCTTACGGTGGCTGGCGGAGGACAAGAGGGCAAATTTGAGCACACACACAAGCACATTTAAAGTCTCTGCTCCAATCACATCTGCTCATATTCTGTTGCCCAAATCAAGTCACCTGGCCAGCGCAGCTTCCAAAATGCAGGGAGGTCTACTTCTCCCACAGAGGGTGGCCAAGTGTTCAATAATTAAAAATTATTGAAGACTCCAAAGACACTTTCTATGTGAGTCATATCCATCAATGTTTAGAACTTAAAACAAATAATGTTTTCAATATTTATTAATTCACTTAAAATAACAATTAAAACTTATGTGTACAAATAACATATTTTGTTAAAAATAACTTTTTCCCTAAACAGGTAAAAATTTAGTGAAAAGAGTGACATTGTTTTACAATTTTGCAAATCTCTTTAAAAGTTTGGCTTAATAATAAAGCTGGTTTCTGCTGTTTCTGCATTTAATATGTTGTGATGTGCTGTTATGATCTGACCTCAAACAGATACACAGTTGGAAGACAGAGGAGCCTTTCAATAGCTTTTTCAAATAATTGCAGACATTCTTCTTTGAGACTCCATCAAAAGTGTATAAGTAACAGCTCTTAAAGGTTAGTTGCAATGTGGAATCTGAAACGGTATCATTGAACTTTTCATCCTTTGTTGTATTAAAATCCATTGGCCCATCTGGCACTTTGAATGGATCTTTTACCAATATATGATTTTTTGTTGGTTCACTGAGTCATACAGATCTAAAATGTTGACACATTCCATTATATGATATCAAAATATCACATTCACCAATATCACTGATGATCTCATTGGAAAAGTGTTTAAGTATTGGGAAGATGTCAAGCTCACACTGATAGACACAAGTTTCCAAAATTTTACTTTTTTTTTAAACCTTGAATTTTATCATTGGCAAAAAATGCTATCTGTTGTTTTCCCTGAGGTGACAAGCTTACTTCATTGGCTTTTGAGATGTCTGCCAAATACCTAAGTCCAAATAACCATGGTTTGTCTGCCAGTTGCTTGCTTATTTATTTATTTATTTATTTATTTATTTATTTATTTATTTTTAATTGAAGTATAGTTGATTTATAATGTTGTGTTAGTTTCAGGTGTACAGCACAGTGATTCAGTTATACATACATGTATCTATTTTTTTTCAGATTCTCTTCTCTTTATAAGTTATTACTCTTATGAGTATAGTTCCCTGTGCTATACAATAGATCCTTGTTGGTTATCTATTTTATATATAGTAGTGTGTATATGTTAATCCCAAACTCCTAATTTATCCCTCCCCCCGCCCTTTCCCCTTTGGTAACCATAAATTTGGTTTTGCCCATTTTTTAAATACAAATAGTGTTCCATTAAAAAAAAAAAAAGTAGCCAGCTCAGCTTGCAACTCCACAGTAAAAGTGCTTTCCTGGAGACAACCATTGTATGCAGCAGAAGTGCTTTATGCAGACTTCCCATTGTCACACAAACTCTCAAAAAGATGTGTACTCGAGGGTCGAGATTTCATAAAATCAATACTTTTTTCTGCTTCATGAAAGACATTCTTAAGTGAAACTCCCATTTTATTTTTATCTTGAGGGTATGGCAGTGAAGAATTAAAAAATCATCAGTTTGGTGTGATGCCACTGTCATGATTTGCACCAGATACAATATCTGGTGTCAATAGTCCTGACAAATATCCATTGTATTTGTCAGGACTCTCCAGAGAAACAAAACCAATAGAATAGTATAGAGAGAAAAAGAGATTTTTTTATAAGGAATTGGCTTGCATGATCATGGAGGCTGGCAAGTCCAAAATTTGCAGGGTGGGAGAGCAGGCTGGAGAACCAAGAGAGCCAATGTTCCAGTTCAAGGTGGTCTGCTGAAGAATCAGGAACTGCCAATGTTGCAGATGAAGTCCAAAGGCCATCTGCTGGGAATTCTCTCCCTTCCTCAGATTTTTGCTGTATTCAGGCCTTCAGCTGATTTGCTGAGACCCACCCACGTTATGGACAGCACTTTGTTTAACTCAAGTTTACCAATTTAAATGTTAATCTCACCCAAAACACTCTCACAGAAACACCTGGAATAATGTTTGACCAAAACCTGGGCACCCCATGGGCCAGCCAATTTGACACATAAAATTAACCTTCATGTCCACCATTGCTTTTGCACTAGTGCAAATGTCAATACAGTGAGAAGGGCAAATAAAGTTTTAATATTATTATGAAGATAACTTTGACCCCTGTGGGCCCCCTAGAAGGGTCTCAGTGACAGGAGTCTGCAGACCACACTTAGAGAAGTGCGGCCCTATAGTAAAATCCACCAATCATCTCACACACACAGCTTCATTCAGTGCCTCTCCTAAATAGCAATGGACCACCAAACAAACCCAGACAGTTGATGAAAACCTAAACTCTGAAGGAAATCAGGCGAAGGACAAGAGGGAAAAGAAGATAGGAAGAGAAGGAGAAGGAGAGAGAGAAGGAAGAGGAGGAGGAAGAGATTAAAAAATGAAACTCAGAAGAAAAGATACAATGTCAAGAGTGGGAAAAATACAAAAATACATTTAACGTTCTAGTGGATATGAAAAGATGCTGTATCCATGAAATAAGAAGGAATGACATTATAGAGATAGAAATTTAAGAAAAACTTCTTTGAAATTAAAAATATGATAGAAGAAAAATTCACTAGAAGGGTTAGAGGACAAATTTAGAAAAAACCTCCAGAAGATAGATAGAATGGAAAGACAAATAGGTCAAAAATTGCTGAGAAATTATATGAAAATCAGAGATTTAGTCCAGCAGGTCTAAAATCCAAATAACAGTAATTCCAGAAAAGGGGAACAGAGAAAATGGATGAGGATAATATTAAAGAGATTATTCAGATGTCTCACAATTAAAGGAAATGTGTCCATATTCCATACTGAAAGGATCTAGCAGTGTGCAGAAAAGATAATTGAAAAAGAACCACACCAAAGGCACATCACTGTGAAAATGATAGAAGAGCAGAGAGTGGGAAAAAGACGACAAGGCAAAGAATCTCATTAAAATCATCAGAATTGAAAATGGCATCAGCCTACTTACCAGCAACATTGGAAACTATAAATGGACGGATAGGAGCCTTCAATATCTGAAGGAAAAATGATTTTCTTTTAAATATAATTCAAACTGGTTAAGACATATCACAATGTATGAAAATTAATACAATGGACAACTTAATAGCTTCCAACTTAATAAATAAAACATTGCCAAGACAGTTGAAACTCACGGAAAATCCTTTCCATTTCACATTTATCTCCCTACCTCTCAGACGAAAAGACCGTCATCACTGTCACCATAAGTAGCATCTGATGATTCAAATTTATTTATACCTGTTACATAGGCATGTATCCCTAAAGAATATAATTATTTCTCATGTTAAAAATGTAGATGGAATTATACATGTGTATAACATATGTAAAATTCTCATAATATATATTATTTTTCCCTTGGTGTTCTGTTTGTAAGACTTATCCATGTTAATAAGTATTGTTCTGATTCATTATCACTGGTTCATTATACTATATGGTATTTCATGGATATATCATATTTGGGTGGTTAGATCACATGGATTTATCATCATTTATCTAGTCTCTTATTTATGAATATTGAAGTTGTTTCTAATTTTTTGCTATTAAAAATACCAATAGGATGTTAACTTAGATATTTCTACTGAGGCACCAGGCTATGGGGGCCATCAGATACCAAAGTGAGGGCTGTATGCAGAATTCACACAGGAAATAATCCAGAACCAGTTTCATGATTCTTGAGCCCCTCCCCCATTCTAAGAACATAAAAGTGTTAAGAGGGTGGAGGTTGGGGGAGAGAAGAGGATTTTGTGAGGTTTTATTTGAAGAGACCTGTTGTAATGATGTCTCACATCCTCCTAGGGGGAGAAAGGGGACGCCTATGTCTCATCTCAAGCATTGTGAGAGATCTCAGCAGAGTCACTTGTGATCCCTGCAGTTTAGGGACCATGGTGAACTGCTGTCTGACTCTGGTTCAAGAAATCCAGGAGTAGATGAGATAGAAGGTTGAGCTGCCCTGAACAGCAGGTCAAGGGGACCAACTGCTGCATTGAATGAGCCTGGCCTCCCCTGCACAGGGGCAAAAGATACATGAATGGATCTCATGAACAAAAGGTGGCCCCTTAGGAGAGAGAGATGGACTGCAGTCATTTTCAACTTTGTCCAAAGAGACCTTTGGAGGAGGTGGGAGCTGGAGAAACCAAATGCATCCCCTGTATCATACACGTCCCATCCCTTCAACTTCAGAGTTAGCCTAGCTAGCCATCAGTGAGTCCTGGTGGATGGGGGAAAAGTCTTATGTTTGGGTGAAGATTGAAAAGTTGCTTATATATTGGTCTAAACATTCTAATTTCTGAATTGAGGCTTTGTTCTATGATTTCAAATAATTGTAGGATACTCTGGTCCCTAATAGTCAGCAAAAAAGTCACGGGCTTGCCCAAGTTTTAATTTAGGATCAATAAATTTTAAAGAGACGGTGGAAGACAAAAGAAAAGTGCTTTGTGATTACATCCTATGAGCCATGCTTACTTACTTCATTGTTTACACAGTAAATTAGGTACATTTTTGTATAGGTGTTTGTATGTGTATGTGCAAAATTGTCTCTAGAGTCTGTACTTGGGAGTGGAATTGTTGGAAAAAAGGAAATGCACTTTTTAACACTAATGCACACTGCCAAACTATCTTCCTAAGAAAAAATAATTTTTCACTTGAGATTCTCTTTGCAACCAAAGTTGTGTATTAAGTATAGGAATAGGATAAAGATAAAAGCAACATCTCTGAAAGCAGTCTTCTCTTACTCTCTGTAGCAGATGAACACCACCAACATGGGAATGAACTAAAAAAGACTAAGATATAAGATCTGGGAAACAGCTGACCCAACAAAGGAGAGAAAGTGAAGGGGATACTCTGGATGATCACAACAGTGGATCTGCAGCATCCTTGAGAGCAGCACCCAAAGCTTGCCGAGATTTCTCCAGGGGTAATAAGACAGACATGTTTGACAATGTGGAAATATGAGCTATTGGATGATGTGGAAAAATCCAATCTGAAATTCAAAGAAAATGAAGAGGGTGGGGGAAGTGAGGCAAGTAATAACTCTAGGAAAAACAGAAGTGACAATGTAATTATACTCAAAATTTGAGTATACAGTATACAATATAGTCACAATAATATAAACATTGAAAGTGTATTTAACCAAAAATTGGGACAGAGCTATTTTAGGATGATGAGGAGAGGGGGGAATGTAAGAGCTAATATCCTGACATATCGTAATAAGAAGCTGAAATGGGTAAAATTAGTAAATCAAGAGAGAGCTAGATAAGCATGTTTTAGAAAATATGCTTTCATAATTAGAAGACACTATTTTAAAAGATGAAAGTAATTGCCTTTGAGGAGTATATTCATGTACAGAAAGGAACTGCTGACTATTATTGTATTTTAACAATATTTCTCCTTTTTTAATACAATTGCATATATTTCTTTGGGAAACAATGAAAACTTAACTTTAAAAAAATCCTGGAACTAATAAGCTAGAATATTGCAGATACAAGGTTAATACACAAAAGTCAATTGCTTTCCTATATACTAACAATGAACAAGTGGAATTTGAAATTAAAAACACAGTACCATTTACATTAGCACCTAAAAAATGAAATACTTACATAGAAATCTAACAAAAATAAAATTTATATGAATAAAACTATACAATCCTGATGAATGAAGTCAAAGAACTGAATAAATGGGGTAATAGTCCATGTTCATGGAAAGGAAGATTCATTATTGCCAAGAAGTCAGTTCTTTCCAATTTTATCTATAAATTCAATACAATCCCAGTCAAAATCCCAGCAAGTTACCTTATGGATAATTACAAACTGATTCTAAATTTTATATGGAGAAGACAAGACCCAGAGTACCCAACACAATATTGAAGCAGAAAAAAATAGGAGCTCTAACATTTCCCAACTTCAAGATGTACTATACAGCTGCAGGATTCCAGACAGTGTCGTATTGGTGAAAGAACAGACAAATAGATCAATGGAATATAATAGAGAGCCCAGAAATAGACCCACATAAATATAGTCAACTAATCTTTGACAAAGGTTGCTGGGACATGACTTATTGACAAAGTCAACTAAAATTTGCCAAATGGTGCTGGAGTAACTGGACATTCACATGCAAAGAAATGAATCTAGACACAGACTTTACACCTTTCACAAAAGTTAATTTAACATGAACCATACACTAAATGTAAAATACAAAACTATAAAACTCCTAGAAGATAACATAGGAGAAAACATAATGACCTGTGTATGGTGATACCTTTTTTAGATCCAACACGAAAGATACAATCCATGAAAGAAATAATTAACAAGCTGCACACCATTAAAATGAAAAACTCCTGCTCTGTAAAAAATAATATCAAGAGGATTAGAAAAATCACAGAATAGGGACTTCCCTCATGGTACAGTGGTTAAGAATCCACCTGCCAATCCAGGGGACATGGGTTCAATCCCTGGTCCAGGAAGATCCCACATACCATGGAGCAACTAAGCCCATGTGCCAAAACTACTGAGCCTGCACTCTAGAGCCCGCATGCCACAACTGCTGAAGCCCGTGCACCCTAGAGCCCATGTGCCGCAACTACTGAGCTCACGTGCCTAGAGCCCATGCTCCACAACAAGAGAAGCCACTGCAATGAGAAGCCTGCACACTGCAACAGAGTATCCCCTGCTCACCCCAACTAGAGAAAGCCCGTGTGCAGCAACGAAGACCCAATGCAGCCAAAAACAAAAAAAAGAAAGAAAATCACAGAATAGAAGAAAACATTTGTAAAAGACACATCTGATAAATGATTGCTGTCCAAAATATACAAAGAATGCTTAAAATTCAGTGGTAAAAAAAAAAAAAAAGATTAGAAAATGGGCCAAAGACCTTAACAGACTTCTCACCAAAGAAGGTATACAGGTGGCAAATAAGCATATGAAAAGATGCTACACATCATATGTCATCAGGGAAATGCAAGTTAAAACCACAGTGAGATACCTCTACATGCCTATTAGTACGATCAAAATCCAGAACACTGACAACACCAAATGCTGGCACAAATGTGGAGCAACAGGAACTCTCATACATTGTGAGTGGGGATACAAAATGGTACAGCCACTTTGGAAGACAGTTTAATGGTTTCTTACAAAACTAAATATGCTCATACCATAAAATTCAGCAATGGTGCTCCTTTGTTTTTACCCAAAAGAGTTGAAAACTTATGTCCACACAAAAACCTGCACAAGAATGTTCATAGCAGCTTTATTCATAATTGCCAAAACTTGAAAGCAACCAAGATGTCCTTCAGTAGGTGAATGGATAAATAAACTGTGTTACATCCAGAAAATGGAATATTATTCAGTGCTGAAATAAAATGAGCTATATCAAGCCATGAAAAGACATGGAGTTACCTTAAAGGCATATTGCTAAGGGAAAGAAGCCAATCTGGAAAGGCTACACACTGTATGATTCCAACTATATGACATTCTGAAAAGGCAAAACTATGGAGACAATGAAAAGATCATTGTTTGCTGGGGGCAGGGAGAGAGAGAAATAGAGCACAGAGGATTTTTAGAGCAGCAAAAATACTATGTATGATATTGTAATGATGTATATATGTCATCACATATTTGTCCAAACCCCCAGAATGTACAAAATTAAGGGTGAATTCTAACATGTACTGTGAACTTCGGGTGATGACGATGTGTCAATATAGATTCATCCTTGGTAAAAAATGTACCATCTGGCGAATGATGTGGATGATGGGGGAGTTTATGCAGGTGTGGAGGCAGGAGGTGTGTGGGAAATCTCTGTGCTTCCCTCTCAATTTTGTTTTAAACCTAAAACCGCTCTTAAAAAATTAAAGTCTTAAAAGAAAAAAAGAACTAGAATATCTCCCATTAGAAGTTTCGCAGTGTAGCCCGTTTAATAAACTTAGCTTCGGAGAGGTTCAGAAAATATCGTTTCAAAGGAAATGACTAGAAAATTGGGCCTTCAGTGTGGCCAGAACAAGGAAACCAAGAAAGGGCATGAGACAAGCCCTTGTCATAGACAGGCCACGCAGACTGCATCTGCTCAGGGCAGGCATTAACTGTCATTGGGGGAACTACCTCTTTATCCTGGAGGTGATGGGGCCCATCCAAGCACCGTTGAGTAGGAGAGTGAGGTGGCAAAATGTGGGAAAAGTAAATTGGGGTGGTGAGATCTCTAGAGTCAGAGAGTGTGGCTTTACATGTCAGTTTCACTATCTACTTGCCATGTGACCTTGGAGAGGTCATATATTCTCTATGTAATGTAAGGCCTGGCACATAACATGCTCAATGCATGTTAGCAATTATGATGGGAGTGATGGTTATGCCTGAGGAAAGATGCCTTTGGTAGCCACCCTGAAGACGTACTTCTGGAAACAAGGAGACTAGTTTGAAAAAACCCTAACAAGCTATCAAGACCTGGAGCTGAAACACACTCCTGGAAACCTGATAAATGGGGGTCATGGCCTGAGACCTGGTGAGCAGCTGGCAGGGAAAGGGAAGACCACTCCTCAGGGCTATTCCCCAGAGCACACCAGACTGACATCCAGCAAGGGAGAAAACCATATCCACCGGTGGGGAGACCTTGCGGGTTATGAACAAAGAACTTGATGAACGGAGAAGGGTGACAGAGCAAAGAGCTATCTAGTTCTCCTTGATTCCTTAATGCCTAAAGATGTCTCTTAAGCCAAAGACTCCTTACTATCATATTGATTAAGTAAATCTTTTAAAAAATCTTTTTTGCAGGGGTGTTGACAGTTAGGCGTGGGAGAAGAAAAGACGGAGGTTCAGGTCCTCTTAAATCTTCCCAAGTAGTAATTACCCAGGGGAACTCCTCCTAAGCGAACCTGGGCCTCTCCATCGCTTGGTAAATGGGATAACTTCTGTTTCAGGAGCTTAGCTATTATGTTAACTAAGCTGCCTTTGAATGCACTATCTATGGAAACAGCAGCCAATCAGAGAGATCCAGCCTCAATTTTTCTTAAGTTGACACCCTCATCCGTATTCCTTAAACAAAAAAAAATTCATGTGGACCCTGAAACTAACAATGAGGGCCACATTCACCGTCAGGGCAACCTCTTCTGAGTACCTCACAAGACGAGGGAGGGGAGGGTCTGATGAACGTGTTTGGCGACTGCAATTTGCTAAGAACAGAGCTAATTAATTGCAGAGGCAGTTAAATGAGTGCTTTTATATGAGGAACACAACAATCCTATAATCTTTCCTGGGTCCTCTGGGGCACCTCAGGAGAGGGTTTTGATGTTTCCTAGTCATGTTACTTCTGCTTTGTTAGGAGTTATCCCCTCTTGTCCCATGAAACTGGAACACAGCAGATGCAGGGGCATCAAACAAAAAGGTCTGCACACGGGTCCCCATCCATGTCTTTACTGCCTCTCAGCAGACAGTTGCTGAGTTTCCCTGTGATTACCATTCAGCCCTGAATGCATTTCTCCCAGAAGATTCCAAGAAGAACACTGCTTTTCAAAATGTATTCAGGCCTGGGAGCTTTCTGAGGGCTCTCTGGAAGGAGATGGTATTTATCGCCAGCCAACTCTCTCTGCTGCTACGTTTTAACATAGCTGGCTCTGCTTGCTTTCACGGGGATGCCTGACTTTTCCAACTATGTCAAGAAAAATTAGCTTCATCTAACCCATGATTATAGAGGCATGAGTTCAACCACTCCCCAAAAACGGTGTTGGAGTAAAATTCTTTCCTTGATCAAAACTTGTCTTTGGTTAAGAACATGTAATAACAAAGTTAGTAATGCTAATAGCAACAATAATGACGATACTAATGGTTACATTTGTTGAATACCTATAATGTGCCCCCAACATACAACTCCTTCGAGCTGCAAAATAACCTTGCAACATGGGAATGACTACCAGCAGTTTATAGACAAACACACCAAAACTCAGAAAGGGGACCTGGCTTGTCCAACATTATCCAGCTAATATGTGGCAATGCCACGATTTAGACCCACATCCTGCAAACTAATTGATCTGACTATGTTTTTGTCTCTCCGTTTGTTTCTTCCCAGCTGGATTCATACCAGAAGTTGAAAGGAATTCCTGGCTCAGCTTTAAATTTACTAAGGGGGCCTGGGTGTGGCCCTTCCCTCTCTGGGCTTCAGCGACCTTCAGCATTAGAGGAAATTCTGGAAGGTTGCTCCTTAACCTCTGTCCCTGCTGGGCTCAGGCAGGGTTTGGAAACTTGGGCATTGCAAAGCATCTGTTGAGGGTTTTTTGTAGTCAAATTAGTTCTTACCAACCTCAGATTTCTGTGGTTAAATCCAGAGTAATAATAATAATCATACAGTTTGATGCCATGGTTAAGAGTTCAAGCTTTGAACTCGACAGTCCTGGGATCCAATCCTAGCCTTTTTACCTGCATCTGTAACCTCAAGGGTGACACTCAATCTCTCTGGGCCTCCATTTTTCTCTGTAGGATGTGGATAAAAATGCTAACCACATTCAAGTACAATGAGACGACTTATATCAAGTCTTCGGCACATAACCGGTGCTCATACTATGTTTTTTTTTTTTTTTTCTTAGTGCAGTCCATCCACGGATATCACTATTCTTGGGACTGTCTTAGTAAACTGGGGACAAGTCTCATCCCGTCACTGCTGTGCTTGAAATCTTCCAAGGTTCCCTTGATGGGACAAAGTCCTGGATCCTGGATATGAAATCAAGGCCATTCCTGACCCAGCCCATCCCACATCCCACCTTCAGTCCCTTCTTATGTGGTCAGCACCCATCTCTCTCCTTGCCTTCACTCATCACTGCTACCCCACTCCCGGGCCACCTGGCACATGCAGTTTTCTGCCAGAATGTTCCTCTCTGCACCCCTGAAAACCTGTTTTCACCCCCATCTTACTTACCTGGATCAGAAAGTCTCTACACAAGAGGAGCCTCATGCACTAGGTAGGGGTCCTTCAGAAATGTTTGCTTTTACCAGGAACAAAGTCTGTGAGGATACACACTGTTAGGAGTTGAGTTGTGTCCCCCCCTGCAACCCCGCCAAAAGATATATCGAAGTCCTAATCATCTTCAGAATGTGTCCTTATATGGAAGTAGGGTCACTGCAGATGTAATCAGTTAACTTAAGATGAGTTTATACTGAAGTAGGGTGGACCCCGATCCAATATGATTGGTGCACTTGCACGAAGATGGCTGTGTAAAGACACAGACACAGGAGGGGACAACATCATGTAACAATGAAGGTGTTACATAACCGCAAGCCAAGGGATGCCAAAGACTGGCAGCAAAGCATCAGAAGCTGGAAAAGGCAAGGAAGGATTCCACTGCAGTTTGCAGAGGGAGTGTGGCCATGCCTATGCCTTAATTTCAGACATCTGGTGTCTACAATTGTGACAAAGAGTTTCTGTATTTTTAAGCCACCCAGTTTGTGGCATAGTTGGCCCTCTGGATTCTCAGGTTCTGCATCTGCAGACTCAACCAATGGTGGATAGAAAATATATATATTTTTTAATTCCAGGAAGTTCCAAAAAGCAAAACCTGAATTTGCAGCCCACCAGCAACTATTTGCATAGCATAACACTTACATTGTGTTTACAACAATTTACATTAACAGTTACATTATATGAGGTATTATAAGTAATCTAGTGATGATTTAAAGTATACGGGAAGATATGCATAGGTTATATACAAATACTACACCATTTTGTATAAGGGACTTGAGCATCCATGGATTTTGGTATCTGTCAGGGGTCCTGGAACCAGTCCCCCATGGATGCCGCTGGATAGCTGTACTTTGTTACAGCAGCCCTAGGAAACTAATACATATAGCAACATTATTTTCTACTGATTTTTCTAATTACTTACTCTACACCTTCTGCATTTTTGCAACTAAGATATATGCTATTTGTTTTCAAATTATACATGGTTGGTTATTTTAAAATTGAAATAATACAGAAGTGCGTAGAATAAAAATTAATGCCTTCCCATAATCTAACCTCTTGGTAATAACTCGTTTACATATTAATTAAATATTTATTACCTACTCCATCCCAGAGTAAGCATTGTGGACACATTAGTCAAAAGAGAAATGTTTTTGTGTACATGGGTAAACTTTTGTTTTGCTTTTTCTAAATGTCTAAATTTGCTATGAGCATTCATTACTTTCATAGTCAGAAAAGAATAGAGATAGAAAATGAATGAATGAAATTTTAGGTGGGATGAATGAGGAAGAAGTCTTCAGGAAACAAACGTACCACACTCTCTTCCCCTTGGCTCAGGGGAGGAGGAGGGAAGCCTGACATTTCTCCTAAATGAGTCGGCCACCAGCTTGCAGGTTTATCTACCCAGAACCCCGGAGTGCCCTTAGGGATACCATGGTGCTAGGAGCTTGATCTCTAGTGACAGGCAGACCTGGGTTCAAGTCCCAGCTCTGCCCTCTCTGCCCCATACTAGCTGTGTAGCTGAGGTGTTTACCCTTAAATTGACTCCGTATGCTCATCTGTAAAATGGAAATAATAGTACCAACCAGCACTAGACTATCTCTGAGATTTCTTCCAGCTCTAAAGCTGCCTGACTCTGAGTCCTCCTCTCAAAACGGGGGTCTCTTCTTAAGCAAAATGAAGGGGAACTTTAATGTTCCTGGTCTTTTAGGATCAAGAAATTCCACAGTCAAAACTCCACTTCTTCTACATGACTCCTCTCAACTCTCATTTCCTTCAGTAGTGAGTTTTATTTGGAGTTTGTTATGAACTGAATGTTTGTGTGTCCTCCCCTGCCAAATTTATATGTTGAAATCTAATCCCCTGTGTCATGGTATTTGCAGGTGATTAGGTCATGAGGATGGAGCCTTCATGAATAGGAATACTGCCCTTATAAGAAAAGGCCAAAATGCTAGCTCACTTTCTTTCCATCACGTAAGGACAGAGTAAGAAGGTTGCTTTCTATGAACCAGGAAGAGAGACTGCACCAGATGCCAAATCAGCTAGCACCTTGATTGTGGACTTATCAGCCTCCAGAACTGTGAGAAATAAATTTCTGTTGTTGATAAGCCATCTAGTTTACAATATTTTGTTATAACAGCCCAAGCTAAGACAGGGTGAAATCATCCAAGTGATGGTCGACACGTTTCTCCGTATATTTGAAGACAACAAAACCAGAAAGTGTCTTTCGACCTAGTACCATATTTACCTGGAACAGAAAGATAGAAAGGGTGAGTTCTAAACATTGACTCCCTGTGAGGCCTTTGGCTGGGTGCTACAGACACAAGGATGAACCTCAGAGTACAGTGGAGAGAAGGGGTTAAATGTAAACAAACAAGTAACTACAGCACAGAGTGGCAAGGGCTGTGGTAGATATGTTGTGAGCTCCAGATGAGATGAGTGATGAACTCTCCCTAGTGAGGGATGTGAGGAGTCTGAGAAAAGTCCACATAGAAGGGGGTATGCAAGCCCGGTCTTGAGTGATATAGCTAATGTGGATATGGCACCTGCCATAGGCCAAGGCAGGGGTTTCATTTAGTGAGAGTTACCTCATCTCATCTCATCTTATCTCACAACAGTCCTCTAAGGCAGGTACCATGGTTATCTTCACTTTCTGGAAGAGTCTGTCTTCTGCCATTTGCCAGATGTGTATTTTCTCAAGACTTTGCAAGTCTGGGGCTAGACTAAATTGCTTAGGAATATTAGTTATCTATTGTACATAACAAATTACCAGAAATTTAAGAGTTTAAAACAACACACATTTATTATCTCAGTTTCTGTGTGTCAGAAACCTGGGCACAGCTTAGCTGGGTCCTCCAACTCTGATGTCTCACTAGGTTGTGTGATTAAGGTGACCAGGGCTGTGGTCATACCAAGGCTCAACAGGGAGTGGATTCTGTTTCAGGCTTTTGAGTGGCCATGAGGCTATCGGCTTCCTCAGTGCCTGGCTGCATGGCCTCTCCACACGGCAGCTGGCTTCATCAGAGCACATAGTCAGGAGGGCAAGACAGAGTCCCAGTGCGACAGAAGACACAATCTTTTATAACCTACTCTCAGAAGTGACATCATCATTTTTGCTGCATTCTGTTGGTTAGATACAAGTCACTGAGTCCAGCCCACACTCAAGGGGAAGGAATTACACAGACTATAAATACCAGGATGCAGTCATCACTGGGGATCATTTTACATACTTGGGACAATTGAAAAGAGGCTGAGCTCAGCCACCAGGAGATCAGTCAGTCCTCTTCTCCAGGTCACAGGAAAAAAAGATGTGTGTGTGTATACATGTACCCATATATGTGTACATATGTGTATATGCATCACATATATCATGAGTACATGTGCATGTATAAATAGATATATGAATATACATATACATATATGCTTGTATATGTATATATATGCATGTCTATGTGATATATACATACACATGTATATATACATATGTGTTTACATACAGGACATGTGAGTGTAATTTTTTTACAGAACATATTTTGAAGGAAACAAAATTATAGCCTGAATATGAAGGAAAGGATTGGCAATAGGAATGAGAGATGGTCAGAACCCTATTTTAGGACTTTATACCCTGAATTTTGATCCTAGCAGATTGTTTTCCTAGGTCAGTTTCCAGAAGGGTAACCACGCCAAGGAAGGAGGGTAAGTGGGTGAAAGCTGAGATGGGAGCTGAATGGGGGCTCGAGGGGCAGGGGGCAGGGAGGAAAGACCAAGCAAACCGGAGCTGGAAATTCCTTCCAGACTTAATAATCCAGGGCATCATTAGTAACCAAAGCAAGACTTCAGAACATATGTTTTGTGTTGACAGCAGACCCTTAATTAAAACAGCCCCGGTGAAGAACAGCCTGATTAAATGAAAAGTGGTGCTTAAAGAACAATTTGACTGTCGACTGACATGGGTTGGCAGAGGGTGGCGAGTTACCCCTCTGGTTCTCCAGTCCTCCAAGGGGACCAGGAACTCTGTTCCCTCCCTGTGTGTCAGGCAGTGTGCTGGGCCATTTCACAGCCCCTGTGTCACTGACTCCTCAAAATCAATTTCACTTCAATTTCAAAGACTTGACAACTCAGCCGGAGAAGCAAGATGATTTGCTGGAGGCGCCCAGCTAGCTAGCGTGGTCATAGCCGTAAATTCAGGGGGGTCCTCAGCGTAGCTTTCACTCATGCACAATCCTGGTCGTTCTAATGAATCAGAATGTCTTGTCAGTTATAAAAACCATATGCCTCCTCTATGCATTCCTTCTTGGAAAACCAGTGGTTTTAGGTACCCTTGGGTTGCTCCAGGGCACAGCCAGCCTAATGTCTGCATTCCATCCAGGTCTAGAAAACACTGGGGCAGGCCTGGGATGCTCTGTGCAGTTGTCCGCCCGCATTTCCAGGAAGTGACAGAGTTGTGGGTGTTGGGACTGGGCACAGGGAAAGCCTGGTCCGTGACACAGCTGAAATCATCTTCAGAGTCTATGAAAGAAACCACTTCCCGGGAAAATGAAGACCTTTTCCGCGGGAATGAGGTTGTCTCAGGAAACAAATCCATTCCAACTGTGGTTTGTGGGTGGAGGTTTTAGGGGAAGGGCAGAGAATCTGATCCTCCCTAGGACACTGCTGCAGCTTCACTTTTGGGGTCCCCCAGAGATGCACACACACACTGGGAAGGCCCATACCCCAACTAGACACCCAACTCTTTGTTTATAAGAATAACAGCTAGCATGGACTGAGGGATTACTTGTGTCTCATCATTTAATTCTCCCAAGAAACCTACGAGATGATACTCTTATTAGCCCCACTTCAACATTACCCTTTCTTGGTGTTTTTAGGACAAAGATAATATTTACCTTAGTAAAAGAGGAATTTATTATTCTAAATGATCAACTTTCATAGGTGACGTGAAAACCAGAGTTAGAATTTGAGAGACCCATCTGGCCATCATTTGCTTCCATGGAGGGTTGGGACAGTCAGCTCATTGGTCTCTCTAGAATTGTCCTCCCTCCCACGGCTAATTTGACAGCCTCCCTGTTAATACCCTGTGACTTTCCTCTCTCACTCCTGGTTGTAGTTGATAGTTTCCAAGGTGGTCATCTGATCCAGCTGGACCAATGAATGCCTTCCCTGGGATTTGGGCTTGGGATCAGAAAACATGCCAGTCATTCTCTGAGGGCTGAAATTGTGGCATTAAAAACCTCAGGCCACGTCACCATGCATCCTACCTCAGGAGAGCCAGTCTGCAGTAAGAGAGAATAAAGCTGCCTATAGAGAAAAGCCAAGAAATGAGGCAGAACAGTGTTCTGGAACATTCCATGCCCTGGTTCTGATTGTGCCTGACCCAGCTGAGTAGTTGTCCTTCCTGAGGCTTGGTTCTTCAGCCCTTCCGTTGATTCATGTGCCAGTAAGTCCTCTTTTTACTTAATTGTTGGGTTTCCGACACTTGTAATCAAGAGTCCTAACCAACACACATATAAGTGGGATTTCCCTTGGGGGCAGATCCAGTCCCACTGAAAGATGGGGAAAGTTTCTGAGGCTTCAGCAGTCCCTCAGTTCCTGTGTGACCATGTGGAGGCCAACCCAAGGTTTAGGACAGAGAGAAAAAAACCATCACGATGAGCTGACTTCATAATGGCCACTGTGGTGGCCAGAAAGACAATCTCTGTGCTCTAGTCAATTCACGCTATGTTAGAACACCAAAACCCACAAAGCAGGTCCAGCTTTCAGGCACAAGTCTGAGAAATTCAATGAGAAAGGTAAACCATTTTATCTCGTGATTCCCTCATGAAGCTGAAAAGACTAATCAATTTAATGAGGGGAATCCAGCCTAGCAGTAGGTGACACGGTAGCTGGGAATGCAGGCTTCGGGCAGACAGCGTGTAGCTGGGTCCTGGAACCACCACCTGAGGCTATGAGGTGATATTAGCCCCACCTCTACATTACCCTTTCTTGGTGTTTTTGGGACAATGATAATATTTACCTTAGTAAAAGAGGAATTCATTATTCTAAATGATCAACTTTCACAGGTGAAGTGAAAACCAGAGTTAGAATTTGAGAAACCCATCTGGCCATCATTCGCTTCCATGGATGGTTTGGGACAGTCTGCATCTGGAAAGTGCAGGGAATAATAATCCTAGTTTGGTAGACACACCATGTGGGGAGATGAGCACTGCATGTGCGACATTGCCTGGACCCTTAAAGGTTTCCGTGGAGCGACCTTCATGGATGTGTCTGGAAACAAGCACAACCACCAGGGAGCGAGGTTGTAAAGTGCTGTACACCTTGGCCCCCTTGGAATATTACAAGCGCATTAGCATATTAAAGGCACTGGGAAGTCCTACATCAGACACCTATTTTATCTATGTTTAAGCTGGTGTTTCCCAAATTTATTTGACCACAGAGTCTCTTTTTTTTCTCTTTTTCCATATAACACACTTTCAGGATAGCCTAAGGATCTAATATCTCATCTGAGCTAATGCTGCCTCAGAGCAAAAACAAATAATTTTACCAACAAATCAGCTATGGAAATCCCACCTGTCCCAACTTCTTAAACTGCTACACTAGTCTGATTTTTCCCTCACGGATTCATGTGACTTACTCGACATTCATATAATAAAACGATGGGTAAATTATATATCTGCCTTTATGTACTGAGGGAAAAATTAAGTCACTTTGATTTGGGGAAATTTCTACCCTAAGTCACCATGCTAGGAATCCAAGCAAACAATCAAACCAATTTTTATCTGCACTGGTTACTAAGAAACTGAATGTTTAGAGAAATTAACTGATAGTAAAATTACCCATAAGTGAATCTGCACAGTGCAGTTTACCTATAACAAATTCACGGCTTGAGGCAGGTAGATGCGTGAGAAATGACTGTAGAAGGAAGGACAAGATTTGTCAGTTTCAGCTCTGACTTTACTGGCTCTGACCTTGGGCCAATCATGTCACCTTTCTTTGACTTGGTGGTCTCTTCTGATCGTTGGGAATAATAATGGCAATCGCTCCCTCCGTCAGCCATTATGATTATCAGGTGAGATTGTGGGTGTGAAGATGTTTGGTTCAGCAGGAAAACCCTGTAACCTGCAACCCAAATTATATTAAATGTGGGACTTCCCTGGTGGCACAGTGGTTAAGAATCCGCCTGCCAATGCAAAGGACATGGGTTTGAGCCCTGGTCTGGGAAGATCCCATATGCTGCGGAGCAACTAAGCCCGTGAGCCACAACTAGTGAGCCTGCTCTCTAGAGCTCGCGGGCCACAACTACTGAGTCCACACACCACAGCTACTGAAGCCTGTGCACCCTAGACCCGCTTGCTGCAACTACTGAGCGAACATGCTGCAACTCCCAAAGCCCGCGCACCTAGAGTCTGTGCTCCGCAACAGGAGAAGCCACCGCAATGAGAAGCCCGTGTGCCGCAAGGAAGAGTAGCCCCTGCTCGCTGCAACTAGAGAAAGCCCATGCACAGCAACGAAGACCCAACGCAACCAAAAATAAATAAATTGATTAATTAATTAAATGTGTTCTGTGCCATATCAAAATAGTATAATGTAATGAAAGTTTTGTGGACAACGTGTGTATGTAACAGGGGTGGGCAAACTTTTTCCATAAAGAGCTACATAGTAAATATTTTCGGCTCTGCAGGAAAAACGGTCTCTGTCACAACAACTCAACTCTGCCACTGCAGAGTGAAAGCAGCCACAGAGAATAATGTAAATGAATGGATGTGGCTGTGTGCCAATAAAACTTTATTTATAAAAACAGGCAGCCAGCCAGGTTTGGCTCATGAGCTGCAGTTTCCCAAACCCCGGTGTGGAACCTTGTGTAATCCACAACTTGCAAAAAATAAAAACTGAAGCATGTGAGGAATATGAGCTTATTGTGGTACTTAAAGAATGAATTTTCCTTTAATATTACAGTCTTCATTTTACAATGAGTGAAATAGGCATCTTCTACTAAACTAACCATGTTCTAATAAGATTCCAGGGATTGTCATGGGATTTCTACAGGCAGTAAAATTGTGGATCCCTGGGAACAGCTTTCAATTCCCACTTCCTTTGCTTCAAATTCCAACTCTGTAGGGGTCCTTGGGACCTTTCCCACATCATAGTTTTGTGGGAGGAGGGGCCTACATGCCATTCCAGAACCGCTGTCTTAGAATTATGCAGCGCGGACTCCGCCTTTTGTCTGCTGTAACTTGATGATCTCACAAAAAAGCACACACTCTATCAGTGATTCTCAACCGGGGCTGATTTTGTCCCCCCAGGGGACATTTGTCAATGTCACAACTGGGGGCTTGCCACTGGCATCAAGTGGGTAGAAGCCAGGGATGCTAATAAACACCCTACAATGCACAGGACGGTCCCCACTGCAACAAAGAACTATCCGGTCCAAAATGTTAATAGTGCTGAGGCAGAGAAACTCTGCTCTATATTAGTAGACTTTATTGATTAATATTATAATTTACAATATAATCATATATAAGATATAATGAATAATGTTGACTTAATATTATTACGTTTAACTCAAATAACCATTTGTTTAGGTATTCACGTTTTTTGTGCCTCCCTTTGTAATGAAAAGGAGTTGTATTTTCTCCAGATGCTCTTCATAAGTCGGGGGGTGGAGGCGTGCCTCAGTGTGAGCCCAGCCCACTTTGCAATAAACGCCACACAGAAAAAACAGAGGGCAAGGAAGGAGGAAAATGGCATGGTTAATATTGATTCATTTTGTATATTATGAACTTTGATGTGAATTATATGACATAATATACCCCCCTATTCCTCCTGGGTCTGAGTTAATGGGAAAACAAATGCCCAAGGAGCTGAAAATGATTTATTTGTAAGCATGCGTGATAACATGTTTTTCTTCTCTTTCCCTTCCTTAATTTTACAAAAAAATTAAGTTTAATATTAGTAATAAGGGGATGAAGAGAGGGAGAGGGGAATGTGTTCTGGAGTCTTTTAAAATGTAATACAAAGACCACAGTGATTATAAATAGTACTAGTAATAATAGTAATAAAATGAATTCTATTTTTTCTCAACATTTTTTGAGAACTGTTCTAAGCACTGTGACAGGCAGAGACAACTTTTGAATGTCGTCTCTTCGAGCCTCACAGCATCCCGGGGAGGTCACTACCACCATTATTTTAAAACGTTAATGACTTGCCCAAAGTCATACAGTCTTCTAACAGTGACAGCAGAGGTAACCTCAGACAGTCTGGCTCCAATCGTTAACTCTTAACCCCATCTTTGTAGTGATCTGTCTCCACGTGTCCCCATCCCCACCCCAGGAGTCTCAAAGTTCTTGTTTATAGTCCCTGAAGGGCCCCGGGACCAAGCCTCACTTACAGCCAGACGCGGTAAGCCCCTGACTTACTCGAATTGAATCAAAACCAGATTTTGCCTCGGCTGAAGGGGAGCTTCCCGACGGCAGCCGCGCGGGGGCGCGCTGGAGCCAGCAGCTCGGCGCACCGCGGAGGAGGCGCTGGACCGAGGACCAGAAGAAGCCCCGAGCGAGCTAGTGGGAAGGAAACCTCGGGATGGGAGGGGGGATGGGGGGCCGGGGACGCCTGCCGATGGGAGGAGGAGCTGCCGTCTTACTCAACACATTATCGCATGTTTTCTGCCTTGCTAAGACAATATTATTCCATCAGGGAGATGGCTGTAACCACTTAATTAAGTCTCTCTTGTTGAAACAGAGTGGTGACTTCAGTAATTGCCCGTTTAAATGGCATGGAAATATGTGCTCCGCAGGCCCAGACACTGGGCTGATCCCCGACGTCTTTCCCGCTGTCCCTGTGTGCTGGAACTGACACCAAGGGCTGGTCTTAATTTTGAACTGGGGAGGGGGTGGGGGGTGGGGGCGGGTTGTTCTGCAGGCCTGTTCATTTCCTTCCAGAGGGTTCTCTCCTCTTCGTAAGCCCCCTGCTTGCAGGCCCCCATGCTCCCTGTAGACCAGTCTTCCGAATCAGAGTCTGCAGCCATCTCTAGAGTGACTGCCTATTTGTTCACAGCTGTATCTCCAGCACCTAGAACTACTCCCAAAATTGCCCTCCATCAGTCCCTTCTCCATCCCCATGGGCTCAGCATAAGATCTCACAAAATGCTCAATAGCATACATATAGATACATCAATATCTCCCAGTTTTATCTGATGACAAAAATCAGCCTGGGCCACCCACTCAAGCACAAGTTTCTCAGCCCTGGGAAATTCTGATTCTACAGGGCTGGAAAGGGGCAGTGGCTCTACTTTAACAAGCATCTGGGAGCTCCCAATCTGGCAAGTGTGGAAACTCTGCCTTTGCCAACAGCCTCCTTCCCCCGACGTCCACCCCACCAACCCTGCTGAGCCTGCAACCTGCTTCCAGCTGCCAGACCCCACCCTCCGGTCCTTCCTTCCGGCCAGATGCTGCAGTGATTTTTTAAAAGCAGAAATCCATCCCTGTCGCTTTCCTACTGAAACCATTCAGCAGCCCCTCTTTGCCTAGCCAAGAGGAGCTGTGAGAATAATGGCCACAGGCACAGCTGCTGAAGCTACGACATGGGTTAAAATATTAAGCTCTGGGGCATTGGGGGCAGCAAGTTAGACTCTAAATATCGAGAAACCATAGATAAGAAGAGTTCCTTATAAGATTATCTCGGGGTTTCTCAGCCTCCTCACTCTTGACATTTGGACAGGATAATTCTTCATTGTGGGGGGCTGTCCTGGGCATTATGGGATCTTCAGCAGCCTCTGTGTCCTCTACCCACTAGATGCCAGCAGCACCTCCTCACCAGCTGTGACCATCAAAACTGTCTCCCGACATTGCCAGATGTTTCCTGGGGTCAAACAGTTCCCTGCCCCCATTGAGAACCACTGGATTCTTATAAAGATTAAATAAGAAAATGTATGGAAAGCACTGACCCCATGTCTGGCACAGAAAAATTACCCTTCAAGAATATCCATGATTTACCTCTAACCTGCCCCTGTAGGCTTTTCTCCTGTCCATTTCTCACCTTCACCTTGAACTATGCAGTGTCCCCTGAATACTTTCACCCCATCTCTACCTGGAGTTGGGTGCCCTCTTTTCTTAACATTTATCCCACTGTGTTGTACTTGTCTTTCTTTTCCATTGCTTTCTTATCAAGACTATGGGCAACCTGAGAATAGAGGTGATGTTTCATTCTCCTCTGTGTCCATTGTACCTGTCACATTGTTAAAAATAATAATTGCTATCATTATTACTAATAATCGTTGAGCTCTTATGTGCCAGGCACTGTACTAAATAGTTTGTCTGCAACATCATATTTCATCTTCATGACAACCCTGTGGGACTCCTGGCATTATCATTCCTACTTTACAGATGACGATACTGAGACACAGAGAGGTAAGTAACTTGCCCAAAGTCACACAGCTAGTAAGGACTCAAACCCAGCTCCATCTGGCTCCAGAGCCCAAGCTGTAAACCAGGGCTTAGCAAACTTTCTCTGCAAAGGGCCAAGTAGGAAATATTTTTGGCTTTATGGACCTTGCAGTCTCTGTTGTAACTGCTCTAACTCTGCCTTAGTAGCACAAAAGTGGAAATATGTAAATGAGTGAGCACAGCTGTGTATCAATAAACCTTTATTTACGGAAACTTAAACTTTACTTTCCTATTATTTTCATGTGTCACAAAACATTCTTCTTTTGATTTTTTTTCCAACAATTTAAAAATGTAAACACCATTCTAAGCTCATCAATGATACAAAAATAGGTGGTGGGTCAGATTAGGCCTAAGACTTTAATATGCCAACCCCAGCTCTAAATCAATGCACTCAAAAGGAAATCAGTGAGACCACAGGCACTAGAGAGACCATAGACCAGGAGGACCACAGACACCAGAAATTCAGGCTCCTGCTTTCCCAGAACCAGAGGCTAGTGCTACCTCAGTGCTGTCTTTGGCCCTTTTCAAGAGCAGCAGTAATTACAAACTGTGGAGAGTTGTGTGTACATCCCACACAGACGTGGGCATGTAACACTTAAGTCTCGCAAATCCAGAGAGATCCAGCAAACACCCTTTACCTCTAGATGCTGGAAGGGCTTCCTGGCATCACTCAGCATCATCTCTCATCTCAGCTACAGAGGACCTCCTGCATTAGGAGACATTCGGCCACAGGAGTTTTTGCATGGTCATTCCTCCAATGCCCAGATGCAGTTGTGCAAATCACAAAGAGAAACAGAAATGGTCAGGCCAAGAGACAGTCCCATGGAGGGAACTCTGGATGTTCATGGCAGAAAGGTTCTATACTTTAAACACTGAACCTTGGAAAACTTGCAGGCAAAGCCTTGATAATTATTACAGGCCCTCATATAATATAGTCAAGAGGCCAAAATGGTAGATGGTAGGGCAACAAGAAACTAAAATTAAAATAATAACAACAATAATTGAGATAACATTTATGAAGTGCTCCCTATACACCAGGCCCTTCCTGTATAGTATCTCATTTAATCCTGGGATGCATATATAATCATCATCCCATTTTGCACATGGGGAAACTGAGGAACTGAGGCTTAGTGTTTAAGTTAATTGCCCAAGATCACATGTTAATATGGGGTGAAGCAAATTTTAAACTCCCTGAGAGGACTTCAGCACTAGCCCTCCAGTAGTTACTTCTCACTACAATGGCATGCATGGTCTTTTTTATTCTGGCAATCCTTGTCCTTCTAAAGGTAATCTCATTGCCTTGGTTTTGTCTACCTCCCCTGCTCTAGTAGAACACAATATGCCTTCTCTGGGTTTCCATAGAATGCTGTCCATTCAAGAACTAAGGCATCTATCACATTGCCTTGTAGCCCTGTCTGTACAACCTCTGTCTCCAAAAGCCACCTGAAGGCAGGCACTGTCCCTTTACCATTTGTTATCTCAACCTCCAGCCAGTGGCCAAGCTTCTAAAACTTTGTAAAGGTGAATTTAATTGAGTGGTTTTAAGACTATAAGGTTTTCCTTCATGTTTTCATTATGAACTCATTAGTAAAAAGAAACAAACTAGTGATACACACAACTTAAATGAATCTCCAGGAAATTAGGCTGAGTGAAAACAGCCAGTCTCAAAGGGCCTCATACCATATGATTCCATTTTTTATAACATTCTTGGAACAACACAATTATGGAATTGGAGAACATATTAGTGGTTACCTGGAATTGCTGTTGGGGGGATAGATGGCAATGGGTATTGCTATAGAAGGGCAACATAAGGGATGTTTGTGTTGATGGAAGTCTTCTGTATCTTGACTGTATCAATGTCTGTATCCTAGTTATGATACCGTACTATGATTCTGCAAGGTAATATCATTGGGGAAAATTGCATATTTTTTTACAACTGCATGTGAATCTACAGTTAACACAAAGAAAGAGTTTACTATAAAAAATCATTTATGTGGTGACATAGTGAAAACTGTGGAATAGGGAGCTCCAAAAGTACATCCTTTCAAAAAACAACAATAAACTGGCAAAAACAAAACAAAACAAAAAACTGTCAGACTCAACTTTACCAGAACTCTGGAAACTAATCCAAAGTTTATAGCAACCAAGTAAATGCTTAATAAAGACAAAACCAGCTAATCTTGGTAAGACAGCTTTGTGGCATTTTAACTTACCATGGCTCCACCCCCTTTTCCAATTCAGTAGCAGCTTTGGAGACAACAGCCTATTATACGTTCCTGGTACCAGAGAGAGCAGAATGGACCTAAATGAACTTTGATTGTTTGTTTTGACTTGTCTGGGGGCTCCCTGAAGGACTGCTCAAAGGGCTTTCCTTTATTTCACCTAATTCAGAACTATTCTAGCTGAGGTGGCTATCAGGTAGAGGGGAGTGTTTGTCGAAAATATTTGAAGTATTAACCACGGCCACATGGGACAAGGGATAACAACTGGGGCAAACATAGACTAACCAAAAAGTTTGGGAAGAAAGGCTGAGGGAAGAAATGCCTTGGGGAATAAGGACTTTGAAAAGTTGCAACACATTCCTGGGAATCTAGAAGGTCACATGCATGCCTGGGGTGGGGCACATGATCAGAAAAGATCTGAGAAGTCCATAAGCTCTCACCTCTGGCTGACCTTCAGGCTCTTCATAATTAGGAACTGAAAACTAAGGCAGAATTATAAACTGCCTCGATGAATGTTAAAGATGTTGACCAACATACATGGGTGCAGAGCCCATCAGCAAAGACTGGGAATTTTGGTAGGTTTTGTTTGTCTGTTTTTTGGATCCAATCATTTTTAAAAATCTCTATTAAATTACTAGCTGACTAAATGGAACAGAGACTTCAGTGGTCACACGTAACAAAGACTACAGACTTTGCAAAATTAGTTCAGAAGATTCACTAAAAAAATAAACAACAACAATAAGTGGCAACAACAAACGCTGGGGAAGGGGGAGAATCTGACTTGCTGAGTTGCCACATTAAAGGTTCAACAAAAAAATTTTGTTGTTGTTGACAAAAAAGTACAAGGCATGCAAAGAAACAAGAACAAGTGGCCCATACAAAGAAAAAAAAAAAAAAACACCCAAATTAATAAAAACTGTTCCTAGCAAGCCCACATATTGGACTTACTAGACAAAGACTATAAATCAACTATTTAAAATATGCTTAAAGTGGAAAACAGGTAAAGAACTGAAGGAAACCATGAGAATGGTGTCTCGTCAAATAGATAGGCATTATAAAAACGAACCAAATAGGAATTCTTGAGTTGAAAAGAACAATAACTCAAATGAAAAATTAACTTGAGAGATTCAATGGCATATTTGAGCAGGCAAAAGAATTAGCAGACTTGAAGATCAGCCAATTGAGATTATTCAGTTGGAGGAGCAGAAAGAAAAAAGAATGAGGAAAAATAAACAGAGTTTAAGAGACCTTAAGAGTTTACGACACCATCATCCATATCAACATATGTTAATGGGAGTCCCAGAATGAGAGGAGAAAGAGAAAAGAATTTTTGAAAAAATAATTTCCAAAACCCTTTCCAAGTTTGTTGAAAGACATGAACCTACATTTCCAAGATGCTCCAAGAACCTCAAGGAGGGTAAACTCAAACAGATCCACAGTGAAACACATTATAATCATCCTATTGAAAGCCAAAAATGAAGAGAAAATCCTGAAAACATCAAGAGAGAAATGACTCAGCATGTTATGCTGTATGAGGGATCCTCAATAAGATTAAAAGCTGATTTCTCATCATAAATCATGGAGCCCAGAAGACAGTTAAATATCATTTAAAGTTCTGACAAAAAAAAAAAACAAAATGTCAACCAAGAATTCTCTATCTGGCAAAACTACCCTTCAAAAATGAAGGTGAGGGCTTCCCTGGTGGTGCAGTGGTTGAGAATCTGCCTGCCAATGCAGGGGACACGGGTTTGAGCCCTGGTCTGGGAAAATCTCACATGCCGTGGAGCAACTGGGCCCATGAGCCACAACTACTGAGCCTGTGCATCTGGAGCCTGTGCTCTGCAACAAGAGAGGCTGCGATAGTGAGAGGCCCATGCACTGCGATGAAGAGTGGCTCCCACTTGCCGCAACTAGAGAAAGCCCTCGCACAGAAACGAAGACCCATCACAGCCAAAAATAAATAAATAAATTTATAAAAAAAATAATAATAATGAACATATGTTTCATCTGTAAAAATATTTAAAAAAAAAATGAAGGTGAAATCATTCCCAGAAAAACAGAAACTGAGAGAGTTGTCACTAGGAAACTTGCTGCATAAGAAAAGCTAATGTAAGTCCTTCAGGTTAAAATGAAAGTACACTACACAGTAAGTCAAATCCCTACAAAGAAATAAAGACAACTGTAAAGGTAACAATGGAGGTAAATATAAAAATTGGTATTAATGTATTTCTGGTTTGTAACTCCTATTTTTTTTTCCTATATGATTTAAAGGACAACTACAAAAAATAATAATTATAAATTTCTATTGATGGGAATACAATGTATGAAGATGTAATTTGTAACAATAACAACATAAAAGGGAGATGCAGAGCTACACAGGAGCAAACTTTTGTATACTATTGAAAATAAGTAGATATTAATTCAAACTAAATTGTTATAAATTAAGATGTTAATTATAATCTTCAGGACAACCACAAAATAATAATAAAAATATTCATATAGTAAGATAAGTGAGAAAGAAATCAAAATGTTGCACTAGAAAATATCTATCTCACACAAAATAACATAGTAATGGAGTAATTGAGGAATAAAAATATGAAATATATAGAAAACAAATAGCAAGTGACAGAAGTAAATTTCTCCTTATCAGTAGTTACTCTAGACATAAATGGATTAAGCTCTCCAATCAAAATGCATAGATTAGCCGACTGGATTTTTTTAAAAAATGATCCAACTATATACCATCTTCAGGACACTCCCTTTACATGCAGACACTAATATGTTGAAAGTGAAAGGGTGAAAAAAAGATATTCCATGCAAACATAACCAAGACCTGAAGTGGTTATATGAATATCAGACAAAATAGACATTAAGACAAAAATTGTTACAAGAGACCAAAAAGGACATTATATAATGGTAAGAAAGTTCAATCCATCAAGTAGCTTTAACAATTATAAACATATATGCATCTAATAATACAGCACCCAAAATATATGAAGCAAAACTTGCAGAATTGAAGGAAGAAATAGACAATTTAACAATAATATTTGGATACTTCAAACCCCCACTTTCAACAATGAATAGAACAACTAGGCAATAGATGAACAAGAAAATAGAAGACTTGAAAAACATTATAAACGAACTACACCTAGCAGACACATATAGAACACCCACCCAACAACAGGAGAATACACATTCTTTCAAGTACGCATGGAACATTCTCCAGAAAAAAATCACATATTAGATCACAAAACAAACCTCAATAACTTTTTTTAAAATATTGACATCATACAAAGTATTTTCTCCAACCACAACAGAATGAAATTAGGAATCAATAACAGAAGGAAATCTGGTACATTCACAAATATGTGGAAATTAAACAACACACTCTAAAATAATCAATGGATAAAAGAAGAAATCACAAAAGAAATTAGAAAATATTTTGAGAAGAATGAAAATGAAAACAAAACATACCAAATGTTATGGGATGCAGTGGAAACAGTGCTAAAGGGAAATTTATAGCTGCAAATGACTACATTTAAAAAGAGGAAAGATCTCAATTTAATAGCCAACCTTCCACCTTAAGGAGCTAGAAAAATAAGAGAAAAATAAACCCAAATCAGATAGGAAAAAGTAAATAATAAAGATTGCAGCACACCTGAAACTAACGCAACATTGTAAATCAACTATACTCCAATATAAAATAAAAATTAAATTAAAAAATATTACGGTGGAGGTAAATAAAATAGAGGATAGAAAAGCAATGGAGACAATTAACAAAACCAAAAGTTTGTACTCTGAAAAGATCAACAAAATTTATCTAGACAGACAAATTTTAAAATGAACATTCAAATTACTAAATAAGAAATGAGAGTGGTGACATTACTACTGACCTTATACAAATAAAAGAATTATAAGAAAATAGTATAAACAATTGTATGCCAACAAATGAGATAACCTAGATAAATTGGACAAATTTTTAGAAATGCAAAAATTATCAAGATTGACTCAAGAAGAAATAGAAAATATAAATAGAGCTATAACAACTAAAGGGGTTAAACCAGTAATCAAAAAAAAAAAAAAAGAATTTACAAGAACAACAACAACAAATTGCAAGACTGGTGAATTCTACCAAACAGTTTAACAACACCAATCCTTCTACTTCCAAAAAGTAGAGATGTAGAGAACAGTCCTAATTCATTCTATGTTGCCAGCATTATCCTGATACCAAAACAGACAAGAACATCATAAGAAGACAACAGACTATTATCTCTTAAGAAGATAGATACAAAAATCGTAAACAAAATCCTAGCAAACCAAATTCAGTAGCATATTAAAGATTATACACCATGGTCTAGTTGGAATTTATCTTAGTAATGGTTCAATATACAACAATCAATCTATGTAATACACCATATGAATGGAATGAAGGGGAAAAAAACAACACCTGATCATCTCAATTGTTGAAGATTAACCATCTGACAAAATCCAACAGTCTTTCATGATGAAAACACACAACAAACTAGAAATAGAAGGAAACATGCTCAACCTGATAAAGGGCATCTATGAAAAACCTACAGTAAGCATTACACTTAATGGTGAAAGACTGCAATTTTCCTCCTAAGTTCAGGAAAAAGGCAAGGATGTTCACACTTGCATTCAACACTGACCTGGAGTTTCTAGCTATGGCAACTAAGCAAGAAAAATAAAAGACATTCAGATTTGAAAGGAAGAAGTAAAACTACTTCTATTCACAGAAGACATAGCCTTATATATAGAAAATCTTAAAGAATCCACAAAAAAACTTTTAAAGCTAATAAGCAAATTCAGCAAAGTTACAGGATACAAGATCAACCTACAATAATCAGTTACATTTCTATATACTGGCAATGAATAATCCAAAAATAAAATTAAGAAAACTATTCCATTTATAATAGCATTATAAAATAAAATGTTTAGAAATAAATTTAATCAAGGAGGTGCAAGAGTTCTATACTTAAAACTCTAATGAAAGAAATTAAAGAATAGCTCAATAAGTAGAAAGATAGCCATGTTCACGTATTGGAAGTTCAAATACTGCTAAGATGGCAATACTCTCCAAATTGATCTACGGATTCAGTGCAACCCAATTCAAAATTCCAATGACCTTTCTGCAAAAAATAGAAAAATCAATCTTCAAATTCGTGTGGAATTATAAGGAATCTTGAATATGAAAAACAATCTTGAAAAAGATTAATGCAGGGAAACTAACATTTCCCTATTTCAAACAATAACAGACAGTTGGCACTGGCATAACGATAGACATATTAATCAATGGAATAGAATTGAGAGTCCAGAAATAAATGCTCACATTTATGGTCATTTGATTTTCAACAGGGGTGCCAAGACCATTCATGGGGAAATAATAGTCTTCAGTAAATGGCACTGGGATAATTGGATATTGACATGCAGAAGAAAGAAGTTGGTTCCTTATGTCACACCATATATTAAAATTAACTCAAAATGAATCAAAGACCTAAGTGGAAGAGCTAAAACTATAAAACTTTTAGAAGAAAACATAGGGGTAATTCTTCATGATCTTGGGTTTGACAATGGATTCCTAGATATGACATCAAAAGCATAAACAACAAAAGAAAAAAATAGATGAATTGAACTTCATCAAAAGTTAAAAACTTTGTATATCAAAGGACACTATCAAAAAGTGAAAGCTCAGCCCAAAGAATGGGAGAAAATATTTCCAAATTATATATCTAATAAGAATCTAGTATCCAGAATATATTTTTAAATGCTTATTAATAAACAACAAGAGCACAAGCATGCAAAAAATGTGCAAAGGATTGAATAAACATTTCTCCAAGGAAGATATACAAATGGTCAACAAGCACATGAAGAGATTCTCAAGGTCATTAGTCATTAGAGAAATGTAAATCAAAACTACAGTGAGATACTACTTCACACCCTCTAGTGTATTAAAAAAAAAAAAAAAACAGGAAAGTGTTGGTGAGGATGTGGAGTTCATTGCTTGTGCATTGCTTGCACATTGCTAGTGAGAATGTAAAAGCAGCTGCTGTGAGAAAGTTTGGCAATGCCTCAAAAAGTTTAACATAGGGGCTTCCCTGGTGGCGCAGTGGTTGAGAGTCTGCCTGCCAATGCGGGGGACACGGGTTCGAGCCCTGGTCTGGGAAGATCCCACGTGCCGCAGAGCAACTAGGCCCGTGAGCCACAATTGCTGAGCCTGCGCGTCTGGAGCCTGTGCTCCACAACAGGAGAGGCCGCGATAGTGAGAGGCCTGCGCACCGCGATGAAGAGTGGTCCCCGCTTGCCACAAATGGAGAAAGCCCTCGCGCAGAGACGAAGACCCAACACAGCCATAAATAAATAAAAAATAAATAAATAAATAAAAATTAAAAAAAAAAAAAAAAAGTTTAACATAGAATTATCATATGACCCAGCAATTCTACTCCTAGGTATATATAAGAGAAATGAAATCAGGTGTTCAAACAAAACAAATCTTGAACATTGTGTTCATAGAATTATTATTCCTAACAGCCAAAAAATGGAAACAACACAAAGGTCCATCAACAGACAAATGGATAAACAAATTGTGGTATACTATACATACAATGGAATATTACCTAGCCATAACAAGGAATGAAATATGGACACAGGCTCCAACATGGTTGAAACTTGAAAACATTATGCTGAATGAAAGAAACCAGACACAAAAGGCCACACATTATATGATTTCATATATATGAAATGTCCAGAATAGGCAAGTCCATAGAAACAGGAAATAGATTCATAGTTGCCAGAAGAAGAGGGGTATGGGAGTGGCTACTTATTGAGTACGGAGTTTCTTTTTAGGGTGATGAAAATGTTCTGTAATTACGCAGTGGTGATAACTATACAACTTTTTGAATGTATGGAAAAAACACTGAATTGCACACTTCCTTAAATCCTAAAGTAATGGGTTTTATGTTTTGTGAATTTTACCTCAGTTTTTTAAAGAAATCATATATGTTTATTGTGAAAAAATTTTAAATATATATTTAAATGGAAACATTTTTTTCTTCTTCCATTACTGAAAACTAAACTCATTAATGGTTTGCTTGTGTCCTTCTAGACCTTTCTATCACACACACATACACATGCATGCACATGAAGATAAAGGTTGCGGTCTTATAAAATGGGATCATAATCATAACATACGTCTGTAATTTGCTTTATTTATTTAATATGAATATCTATCTTATCAGCACAGCTACTCTACATTGTTTTTAACAGCTGTTTAACTTTCTGTAGCATGGAGGTACTATCATCTTTTATAACCATTGTTCTATAGACAGACATTGAGAACGCATACAACTTTTCTCTATTATTAACAGTTCTGCCACTAACATTGGTGTGCTTATATCTTTGCACAGTTGAAGAGGTAACACTGTAGGATGGATTGACTAAATTTGAATTGCCGTTAGTATATATTGTATGTTCTTTCAAGGAGTTATCTGGGAGCCTGGAAGAACCAACCCACCGCTTTCCTTGACACCCCAGTGGCACAGTGGGTCGTCCTGGCAGGAACCTTGGATGCTTGAATAATGAGCCAGTCTGAATAATAGGGAACCAACTACAACCAGATCCCATGGAGTCCCAACCCCAAGACATAGACACATAGACTTACTGGAGCCCAGTAACTGATGAAATGTCAGCTGATGAACTAAACTAGAACTTAAGCTCTCTAAGTGTTCAGGCTCTACCTATGGCTTTGGGGTTTAAGTTGACAGTGAGGAAATACCCAGGTTGTGGGAGGGCAGGTGCCCAGATATTCCGGAGAGCCCCTGTTTTCTGGGCTTCAGCAAGAACTCTATTCCACCCTTGCCCTTGGTCCTTGCACTCTGGAAACATATGAGGGAAAGAGTCATAAACTCTGACAAAGATTGAAAACCTCATTTTGTCATGTTAGGAAAAATTAGACAAGACATGAAAGCAGTACAAAAACATGGCTGTCTTATGAGCTCACTCTATTATTTAATTTAATATTAATAAAGAATTCTTTAAGGGCTTCCCTGGTGGCGCAGTGGTTGAGAATCTGCCTGCCAGTGCTAGGGGACACGGGTTCGAGCCCTGGTCTGGGAGGATCCCACATGCCGCGGAACAGCTGGGCCCGTGAGCCACAATTATTGAGCCTGCATGTCTGGAGCCTGTACTCCGCAACAAGAGGCCACGATAGTGAGAGGCCCGCGCACCGCGATGAAGAGTGGCCCCCGCTCGCCACAACTAGAGAAAGCCCTCGCACAGAAACGAAGACCCAACACAGCCATAAATTAATTAATTAATTAATTAATTAATTTTTTAAAAAAAAAGAATTCTTTAATTCTCTAGCAGATGTACCTTTGTTGGACTTGCTAGTTACTATTTGTTAAGGTCCAAGCTCTGTGAAGTTGCATAACTGGTAGAATTTTGAGCAATAGAAATGTGTGAAGCCAGTTGGGTTTTCTGGTATGCTGACTCAGAGATGCAGCAGTGCATGCGGGAGGCTAGTTAGGGGTGCTCCTGGAACCACCACCCATGAAAAGGAAGATAAAGAAGCAGAACTGGGCAGAAGGGTAAGTTGAGCTCAGATACTAGGCAGCGTAATAGTGCCCACCCCACAATGTAAATGATTTCTATCAGGAATAGACAAGACACTAGGATTTTATTGCCCTGTAGGACATAAACCAGTTTTGTCTTTAACTGAGCAAGCTATTCTCAGTATGCCTTTCCCATGACTGTATACGTCTCAGTTCCTCAAGTGCTCTTTCAGCCAGCTCTACAGTCCTGCCGATTTCCTTGTTAATGAGTTAAATCAATCTTTGGCCTGGGCTCCCTATAATATTGGAATAGGAGTCATGTTTTTAACTATTTTGAAATTCTTTTTTTGACAGCTGCTCCATGCTTTAAGCCCCCAGTGGCTTTCCTGGGCTCTTCAAATGACATCCAATCTCCTTATGGTAGCTCGTGAGTTCCTGTCCCTTGACTCTGCCCCACCTCCTCGTCCCTCACCCCACTCATGCTGCTTTACATGCTCTGAGTGTGCCCTCTCTAGCCCATCTCAGGATCTCTGAACAAGCTGCTCCTTCTGGCAGGAGTGTTCATTTTCCAAATTATCCCCAACTGCCGCCTTCTTGTCACTCAGGTCTCAGCTCACAAGTCACCTCCTCAGAGAGCCCGAATCTGACCACTAGAGCTACATTCACGCCCTATTCCCCACTCCAGCCCCGTCAGTCTACCACCTCACCCTTCTTCCGAAGAGACCTGAGTCATTTCTGATATGATCTTGTTCATTTATTTGCCTATTTAAATAATGTCTAGCTCCCTGTCAACGGTAGGAACTCAAGAAGACTACCAGAAAAACCTGTTCATCCAGCAAAGCTAAGTTCACTAGAAGCACTGCAATATCCAAACTTGACAGAGTCCCAGGAGTGTCTGAAAATGGGAATTTAGAGAAAGGTGTTTGTAGGGTTTTAGGTCTTCGATGGCTGATTTTAAGGCAGGTCTTGCAAGGCAGAATACTGGTTGAGATTGCTCAGAGTTTATGGCATAATAACTTGGCAGACACAGCAAGGCCAGGGTCCTGAAGCATCTATTGATGAGCAAGCTCTTGGTTTTCTTCTTTTTTTTTTTAATTGAGATAGAATTGACATTTAACATTGTATTCGTTTTAGGTGTACGACATAACGATTGATATATGTATATATTGCTAATTGATCACCATGATAAGTTAACATTCATCACCACACACAGCGTAAAAAAAATTTTTTTCTTGCAATGAGAACTTTTAAGATCTACTCTCTGAGCAACTTTCGGATATATAATACAGGAGCATTAACTATAGTCACCAAGCTGTACATTACATCCCAATGACTTATTTATCTTATAGCTGGAAGATTGTACCTTTTGACCCCCTTCACCCATTTAGCCCACTCCCACCTCCCATCTCTGGCAACCACCAATCTGTTCTCTGTCTCTATGAGTTCAATTCTTTGTTTTGCTTTTAGATTTCATATATAAGTGAGATCATAAAGTATTTGTCTTTCTTTGTCTGACTTACCTCACTTAGCATAATGCCCACAATGTGCATCTACTTTGTCACAAATGGCAGGATTTCCTTCTTTTTTTGGTGGAATAGTCTTCCATTATGTGTATATATATATATATATATATATATATATATATATATATATATATAAAGAAAATGTGTTACATATCTATATAAATGTGTATATAAAAATATTTTATATATATAAAACACATTTTCTTTATTCGTTCATTCATCGATGGACACAGGTTGTTTCCATGTCTTGGCTATTGCAAATAATGCTGCAATAAACATGTGAGTGCAGATACCTTTTTGAGATAGTGATTTCATTTTCTTCAGACAAGTACCCAGAAGTGGAATTGCTGGCTCTGTTAGTTTTCATAAATAAGCTGATTAGTTCACTGTGTCTTACCTTCCGGAAGCAGGTATGTTCTGGAGCGTACAGGTAAGTCAGTTCTGCTGATTCCCAGCATTGCTTAACACAGGGACAGGGTATTGTGTTGGTTTCAATTCTCTTCCCACTAATAAATTAGAAAACTCTCCTTGAGAGTAGGAACCTTATCCATCTTGTTATTCCTACTTGCTTTTAAATGCCAAGAGCCTAGTAAGGGTAAGGGCCTGTTGTGTAATAGGTATTTAATAAATATTTATTAAGTTAACAAATTATCACTATGTCATTAAAAGCTGTTGGTGATCCTGGTCAAGACACTTCACTTCTGCAAAATAAAGATAAATAGAGCTAAATAAACTTATTGAGCTCCTACCATTTGCCAGACACCCTCTTAAGTGCCACAGACCCAGGAGTGAACCAAACCAACTTTTTATCCCCATGGGGCTGATACCCCAGTGCAGAAAGACAGACAATAAGAAAGCTAACAAATGGACAAATACCATATGATATCACTTACATGTGAAATCTAAAATACAACACAAATGAACTTATCTATGAAACAGAAACAGACACACAAATAGAACAGACTTGTGGTTGCCAAGGGGAAAGGGGGTGGGGGAGGGATTTATTGGGAGTTTGGGATTAGCAGGTGCAAACCATTATGTATATAATGGATCAAAAACAAGGTCCTACTGTATAGCACAGGGAACTATATTCAATACCCTGTAATAAACCATAATGGAAAAGAATATGAAAAGAATATATATATATGTATGTATAACTGAATCATTTTGCTGTACAGCAGAAATTAACACAATATTGTAAACCAACTGTACTTCAATAAAATAAAATTTTAAAAAGAAAGCTAACAAATGAATAAACAAAATCATTATAGATTGCATAAGTCCATACTTACGTTTGATTCTTGTTAGGAAGCCCGAAACATTTTTTTGAGAATGAGTCTAGAGAAAAGCTACACTCCAGTGAAAATCACAAAAGAGATGGTTTTCTTAAATTATGTTTTGTTATTGTTTTTATTACAAAAGGAACATAGGCTTGTTCCAATAAGTGAGGTAATTTTTTAAGTATACAAAGAAAAATGAATAAATCCACCACCAGCACCTCTAGGCATCTGCTTGGTGGGAGCCCTTCCACATTGTTCCAGAACTGTACAAATAAAGATAGATAGATAGATAGATAGATAGATAGATAGATAGATAGATAGACAGACAGATAGATGTAGATAGAGTCTTGTTCTGTTCTGTTTTCAATAATGGACTCTTACTTTATATGTGAAATCTAAAACACCACACAACCAATGCTGTAACTTGGTTTTTGCACCTAATGATGTATCATGAACATTCCATCTTATATTGTCTTACCAATAGTTACATGATGGTCCAAAGGTAAGGGCTGACCCTCCAGGTTTAACCAGTCTCTACTGATGCTCACTGGGGGATGTTACACAGGATTAATGCCCCAGGTCAAAAAAAAGTCTGACTCAATCAACCATTTTGCCTGCTTTGAGACAGAGCGAGACAAACCTTCCTTCTCAGGTGATCACACTCAAATAGCTGGTGTTAGCAACCAATTCTCTGACATGAAAAATAAGTCCAGAGGCTAATATTGGATCAGAATCCTTTATTATTTAAATTCAATTTTCTTTTGACTTGGATTCTAGCTTTAAGAAAGAAAACAAGGTAGCACAAGCATGAGAGGATTCCTTATTGACATTAACAGTTATGGTATGTGTCTGACACTTCCCTTGGAAATCTTGGTGTTTAAAATATTTTTTAAAAGAGATTTGCCTTGGAATTGAATGGTAAATCGTGGCAATATTCACCAATGGATGTAAATAAAGGCGATTTTTGTTCTGGGCTTTGAAATTTAGATGGTCATACGGACTTAAGCATTGAAAAGGGATTTTCATTTGTTTGTTCTTTTTAAGAAAATTCTGACAGTGTTCTTCTTTCTCAATAATTTGTAATATTCATTTTTTTGGCCAGACCCTCTTCTGAATCCTTTCAGGGGACTCTTCTCCTGGTCTCAGTGTGAGAGCTTTTTAAAAGATTACTTGACTCCTTTGTGTTTCCAGGTACTCTTGGGCTCCAGGAGTGCCAGGGTGAGGCAGTACTAACATCTTTTCAAATTCCTGGTTGATGCCCGTTAGTGGCAAACAATACAGTGTAAGGGTGAAACACCTCCATTCTGGGCACTGAGTCCAGGCTCACCCCCTGACCCTGCCTCCTTTTAACTGAAACCTTGGACAAGTCACTTAGCAATTCTGAACCTCAGTTTCCCCACCAGTAAAAAGGAGGGAACGAGGAAGCCATGGTAGGAGGGACACGGCCGGTGTCAGGGGCTTACAAGGAGAGAATGCTATCTAGAGCCCCCCACCTCGCCCATAGTTTGTACTGTCCTGATCATGAATGAAACACAGTCTCTTATCTCCACAGCTTACACTCTCTAGGGGAGAGAGATGTGTAAACATTGAATACCGTAGAGGGAGGAGAGCAAAACCACAGAAGGAACCCACGGAAACTCAGCAGAGGTGCATTGAGGGAGGGTATTTCAGCTATGTTGGGAGGTGTAGGTAAGAACTCCCAGGATGGAGAAGATGGAAGGGGTGGGGAGTGTAGTATCCTCCAGTGGGAAATGACTGATTATGTGAAAACATGGAGGTGTAAAAAAATAGGTCAGATAGGGAAGGGTGTCACGGAGATGGAGGTCATAGAGGAAGGTGGTAAAAGGCAAGAAGATTCTGTTCCAGGGGAAGACTTGGGTTGGATCCCTGCTATCCCATTAGGGCAGAGCTGTTCAATCTCCCAGCCATGGGGACTGCCATGGCTGCTGCGTGGTCTTGGATCCCCAGGAAAGGCCTTAAGGCAACTGTGAGGCCCAGTCCAAGCTTTTAAGCCCCTCCCTGAGAGAGAGGGTGCTGGGCCTGCCTTGCCTCTCAGATGTTTGCCACCATTCCTAAAACACTTCTGACACTGAAGAGAAGCTGTTTCCACTTACAAATCTTAAGAAGGAATCAAGCCTTTCTGCGCTGAGGCCCAGGGTGGGACATAACCGTGATTTACACACCGTAAACTTTTGTGAGTTTTATTCACCTCAGTGGTCTGATATTAAACAGGCTCACAGGGGAGCCACAGTGACTGGCTTTTCTGGGCAGCCCAGCACTGGGCTATGAGAAGGAGAGAGAAAGGAGGCAGAAGTATAGCACATTCTGGTCTTCGGACTCCTGGTTAACCCTCTTATATCAGAGGCCCCAAATTGCTGATGGAAAGGAACAAGTCCAGCTTGCCTACAGTTCTGTATAAACCTGCACCTTCTTGAAAGAAAATGTTGTCACATGCAATGTGGAAGAACAAAGTGGATCTGAAAGATGGGGATATACGCCCAACTCAGATGTCCCTGGGCGGGAGGCTCCGTATAAAAAAGGATTTGACATCCATCTGACAGAGCAGCTCTGCCCTCTGCTCCTCAGAGACCTAGCGTGCCAGCCTTCACCACCTCTCCCTTAGCTCCACGACCTATGGAAGTCCAAATTCCTCCCCCAATTTTCAGGTCTTCTCTGCTCCCAGCTCCTGGATCTTCCTTGCTGCAGTTGGCCAACCATCCATCAGCCCCGAAAGGGTGTCTTCTCTGGGACCCATGAACACTCCACTGAACAGAAGTCCTACTAAGTTAGGCAACCTCCCCAAGTATCTGAAAGGGACCATCCTTTCTCCAGCTCCCTGCACTGTCCTTCTTTCTCCCCCATTCACCCTTGTTCCTCTCCCTTCCTCCTTAGTCCCAAAGGAAGCTCCAAGTATTCTTCCTCTGATGCATAGATCACCTGGCCCCAAATTCATGTACCAAACCCAAATAGGTGTCGCATTCCTACAATCAGGTCTGACATTTAAGGGGATAGCCGAGCTTCAACGGTGGTTGGGATTATAAATAGTAAGAAATGTTTTCCTTTTAAGGGATCCACACTCAGTTCAAAGAGAAGGATTCAATCCCACTCAAAAGAAGCAAAACAGCCAAACACTGTTTTCCTGAGATTCATCTAGAACTAAGATATTAGTTATATGTTGCCTAGCAAATTACTCCAGCACTTAGTGACTTAAAAATAACCATTTATTATCTCATAATTTCTGTAGGTCAGACATCTGTGAGCAGCTCAGCTGGGCAGCTGCAGCTTGGGGGTGTCTCATGAGGTTGCAGTCAGAGGTCAGCTGGAGATACTGTCATCTGAAGGCCTGACCTGGGCTGGAGGATCCATTTCTAATGAATAGTCATTCATTCAGCATTGGTAGAAGGCCTCAGTTCCTCTCCACGCAGGCCTCTTCACAGAGCTGCTTGAGTGAACCCACGGCATCGTGACTGGCGTTCTCTAGAGCAAGGGATCCAAGTGGCCAAGATGGAACCTACAAGGCTTTTTACGATGTGGCCTCACAACACACACACTATCACTTCCACCATGTACTATTAGTTACACAGACAGCTCTGATTTAAGGTCAGGAGGAGATTACAGAGGCGTGTGAGTGGCGGAGGGCAAGGATCACTGGGGGGTGGGTGCCATCTTGGAAGCTGGTTACCACAACCAGCCTATAATCTATCCACGTTCTTTACCTGCCTTTTATTCCCTGTTGACCCGTGGCTTCTCCTCCATCCCTTCCGGTTTTGTAGCTTCGTCCATTAGCTCCTACAGCTCCTGACAATTCCTGCTCTTTCACTGCCCTCATTTAAGGTTCCTCTCCTCCTTCCTCTGACAGTTAAAAATAAATTATACACTTGGTAATAATAAAATGGAGATTTCATACCTACCTCCATATAACTGTTGTGTAATAAATGTACGTAAAATTCCTAGTGCAGCACTTGGCTCATATTAGGTATGTAATAAATGCTAATCGCTCTTTTTATTATTGTTATTATTATTATTTCTAGTACCAGTATTAACTCCATCATTATCAATACAATTATGCCATTATGAACTGCCTTGTGGAAAGTCGAGCCCAGAACCTCACTCCTGTAATAGGTACGGAGAAAGTCATTTCAATGAAAATCTGCATTTCCTTTTTCCCCATCTTAGTGCCTTTCAACACCCAGTGTTGCAGTCAAAAGAAACCATTATCAGACCCCAAAAGCCTTGAAAAGTAACCTCCGTTTTTACTGAAGTCTTTTGAAGAGCAAGCAAGGAAGGATGGAATTACACGCCAGGGCCCAAACCACATCTTCTAAAAACTCTCTCCAGACACCCCTCCTCCCCAAGCCTCTGCACCCCAGCAGAGGCTTCTCTGAGCCTTTGCTTGCCACTCTCCTCGAAAACTCTCCTGTCCTTCCTCCTCCAAAACTCTCACCTGTCTTCATATCTTCTCCTACCTAAGCCTCCAACTTACCTGATCTCCTCTTCTCTGCTCAAAGAAGATTTCAAAGGAGAAACTGAGAGGCATGTTTAAAACATTTCTAGCAATTTAACATTGCTGTGACATCCAAACACTTCCCAGAAATCACTTTACAATCGTCTTCCTACAAATTCATTTTTTATTGTATTTTACAGAAGCATTGGCCCACAATGGATTAGAAATGAAAAACCAAAAACAGAACAACTGATCCTTCGCCGAAAATAATTTACTCTGGAGTTCCTAAGGAATACTTGAGCTTTATGTCAAAACCCCATTTGTCTGCTGCCTCTAACATCTGACCACAGCTATTCCCTAGTGCACCCTGCATAGAGGCAGGCAGCCCATGAACATGGGTTTGAATCCCAGTCCAAAGCTGCTTTTTTTTTTGAGTCTCACTTTCCTTATCAATAAACCAGGGGTCATAACTCCTCCTTCCCTGTTATCTGAAGATGCATAAGACAGTGGTCTTCAAGCACAAACACAGTGCCTGATGCTGAGAACATGCTCAATAAATAGTAGCTCTTAGCCTCCCTGGAAATGTTTTTCATGGGCTAGCAGAGGAAAAGTACCTCATTAAGTGGCTTCTGTTCCTGAGGCATGTCCAGTGGAGCTATCTCTTTTACAAATAGGGATCAGAATTTGGCTGAAGAGAAATATATATATATATTCAGAGAGGAAAAGAAAGAGGCGGTGCTTGGGTTATTTGGGGAGATAGATGGGTCAATTTCAAGTCTGATGTCACCACTTGGGCAGTCACTTCAATTTTCAACCTTTCAATTTCTTAGTCTGTAAGAAGGTTATAATAATACCATCTATTTCACAGAGTGGTGGTGGAGAACTCACTTAGCAAATAGATGTAAGGTCCTTGACAAGTAATGGAGTGTAAGTTTATTCTTTATGCCTGTATGATCAGACAGTCATTTTAAGGAACAAATACAAAGATAGGTGCTCTTTCTCTGAATCCCCATAGCACCCTATTGCCATGAGGGGACTTCCTCATATCTAAGTTTATTATCAGACACCCTCTGGTATGAGCTTGTGGAAGGAAGTGTAGGTCATTGGAACATGGAAATCTTCACTCATGAACCCACCAGTTAAAAATCTGAGTCTCACTCAGACGTGGCTTACCACGTAACACAAGCTCCCTGGTTGCCCAGAGGGTCATCTCTGCTGCCTGTCCTGTGTTGTCACCCAGAGATACAATGCAGAAAAGACACAGGGCTGCAGGAAGTCAAAGAGAGTTACATTGGCAACAGCTCCAACCACTCAGCAAGGCTTTGACAAATGGGGATGTGGTGGTGTTGGAACAACTTACAATGAATGAAAAGATCTTTCTAAATTTAATGCTTCAAAAGGGAATAAATGTGAAGAGCAGCAGATGAAAAGTGATGCTTAGGGGGCCTTCCCTGGTGGCGCAGTGGTTAAGAATCCGCCTGCCAATGCAGGGGACACGGGTTCGAGCCCTGGTCTGGAAAGATCCCACATGCCGTGGAGCAACTAGGCCCATGAGCCACAACTACTGAGCCTGCATGTCTGGAGCTTCTGCTCTGCAACAAGAGAGGCCGCGATAGTGAGAGGCCCGCGCACCGCGATGAAGAGTGGCCCCCGCTCGCCGCAACTGGAGAAAGCCCTTGCACAGAAACGAAGACCCAACACAGCCAAAAATAAATAAATAAATAATAAAAATAAAGGAATTGCTTTAAAAAAAAAAAATGATGCTTAGGAAGACAGATGAAACCTTAGGAAGACAGATGAAACCCTCAAATAGCTTTACAAAACTGGTGGTCTATGATGCCCTGTGCAAGTCAGATGTGACCTGAAGGTTGCTGAAAGCTTCTCTGCAATTGTAATTGATATTTTGTTGAACATAAGATTTTTAAAAGTCTGTTATGAATTTTCATTTCATTTTTCAAGATAAAGTCTCAGTCACACCATTTGTTTCACTATATCTGCTATGAAATTTGTGTTCCCTATTATAATGCCTCTACATAAGTGGCCTTCTTTTGTTGCAACTTGTCCTGGAAAAATGAGAATCTCTTTTTCCACATCTTGGTTTCTGACTTGCCGTCCTGTCTACCTAGGATGCTCCCTGCCGCCTCACATCCTCATAACTCGCTACTCGCTTCTTTAGGTCTTTGTCAAATGTCTCAGAGTGGTTTTATGGACCTTCCTATCTAAAAAAGCCTCCTATACACTAAGGCACACACACCCGCGGGCACTCACACCGCCCACACCTCTGCAATCACCTACTCATCACACACATGAACCCCTACACACATACCCACACCTACACACATGTGCACATGCGCGCGCACACATACACACACACACACACACACACACACACAGCCTTTACTCACACATCTATTCCTCTCCACCCCTTTATCTTGCTTTATTTTTTCTTCATTACATTTATCCCCGCCTGACATGTTAAATACATTTTTTCCCAATTATTTGTCTATTATTTGCCACAAAATCAGGGACTTGATTTTGTTCACTATTTTGTCTCCCGTAGTGGGCAGGAAGGAGGCCCTCAATATTCGTGGGATGGATGGATGGATGGATGCCTGGATCCCAGCACTCAGGGCATTTTGTTGAAATATGCTATTTAATCCCTTATCTTCCCTCTGGACTGACGATGCCCTGAGGGCAGGGTCTAGGCTTCTTTGTCCTTTTTAACCAGTTTATGTTTTCCTCAAACACCTGCTGGGCTAGTAAAGTCCCAGCAGAGTGGTCCACGTTCTGACTTCTGAGTGTCTTCAAAGCCCGGTCCCAAACCCTGACATCAGCAGAGGTGCAGCCCCAGGCCCTAGGCCCCAGGCCCTGGGCTTTTCCCAGAAGCATCTCTTTGCTGTAAAAGCAAAACAAAAAAACACACAACACTGTGGAAACTCCAAAATAAACGCTCTGCCCTGGGGGCCGGAGGGTGTGCGCAGGAGTGAAGACGCAAACGCTGCAGGAGGGGCTGGAGGCGATGTCGGTAGCCGGCTGCCTGGAACACAACGTTTGCAATGTTGGAGCTCCGCTCCAGATTTATTAAAAATGCCAATCTAACGAGGCTGCGTGGCCAGCCCATGGAAAGTGGCATGCTGTGTGTGACCGGCGCGGCTCCTGCGGCTCTAAATTGGTTCAAGATGTGCGAGCGGGCGGCGAGGGGCAGTCAGCTCCGCGCATGCCCCACCATTACTCTTCTGGGGCGATGCTTATCAACAGGACGGTGGGAAGCACGGGCAGGCAGGCTAGTAACCTGTAAGCCTACTTCATGTGCAAGTACCAGTTTTTGTGGTCCCATCATCCCCATGTGGGCCACGAAGGGCCCGGGGAAGCCAGGCCTGGCCCACCCTCTGAACACGACCCCTTACTCAGCTCAGAGGAGTTCCTACCGAGATCCTGACCCACGGTAAGGCTCTTCCCCAGGTGTCCTTCGGGACTCCTGCAGCAAGCCTGTGGGTAATCGGCTCACCAGACATGTTTCACAGCAGAGGAAACCGAGCTCTAAAAGGTAAAGTGTCTCACCAAGGACCGTGCACAGAGAGGGATAATGCCAAGATGTGAACCCAGGTTTGCAGGGATCTCCTTTAAAGCTAAAGTGGAGGTGGAAAGGGGTCATGTGTGATGTTAAGACTAGCCGGGGGAAAGAAACTCACCCTCCTTCTGTGCAGGAGATAGTAGGAAGAAGTGGTGATATCAGGGGCTTTGGAGACTGTGCCCGTCATGCCCATTCCCATGCTGGCCGGGGTCTTAACCTCTCTGCCGCTCCGGTTTCCTCATCTGTACCCCAAGGGTAACAGAGGACCCACCTCACTTGTGCTTATGAAGATCCACTCAGTGCCTGGCACAGAAGAAGTTCTCAAATAAATATTGTGATTATTATTACAAATAAATGTTAGCTATTCTATCCTCTGAGAGTTCAGGAGAGATACAGAGAAAGATAACTGGGTATAAAGGGTGTGAAATGTGAAATGTCAGACAGCCTAGCATCATGCGCAAGTCACCTCCTCTGCCTGTCCCTCGGCTTCTGAACCGTACAATGTGTTACTGTCTGAACTGGTCACTTCCGCCTCGGTGTCCTTGCAGCCCTTGGCATAGAAGTCTATGAGGACACTTAGTGTTCTTTCAATTTACCAGCCCTGGGGCCCAGCAAACTGTGCCTTCACACACACAGGGAGCAGACAGTCATCACTGGCTCTGCCTCCCTGCCAGGGTCTGTATCAAGCCCCTTTTCTGAACCATCCCATCTAAGCAACACAGCTACCCTGTGAGCAAGTGCTTTATCAACCCATTTTAGAGGAGGGATCTAAGATCCCAGAGACGCTAAGTGACTTGCTCAAGAACAAACAGCCCGTAGGAGGCACAGCTGGGATTAGAACCTAAATCAAGATATCCACCACGACATGAGTGGGTGCTTAATGAGTCTGTGGAAAAACAGGGAAGAAGAGAGAGGAAGACTTTGAGAAAGGAAGGTGGATTTGGACAGGAATACCAATCACTTTGGACAAGATAATACCAGAACAAGACTATAAATGGAGACTCACATCTTACTCAGAAAAAAGCACTTTAAATGTTTGTGTGTGTGTGTGTGTGTGTATACAGCTTTTACTTTCTTGAGTCATATTTAGCAAGTTCACCCTCTACACTTAATTATTTCAGAGAAGCCTCTGGAAGGTGTAAATATAAATATGAGAGAAGGCTGTCACACACTCTGCTTGATCGTCTCCTGGGTTCCCCATCTTCCATCTTTTATAGGCTATGAGCTCCTCAGCGCTGTTTTTCAATTAAACAACTGAGGAACTACAGCTATGTCCCAGGAACCTGATTTCCCCCTTAGAGATATGGGGCTTTGGGGGTATAAATACATATATACATGCATATGCACTTTTAGCTTTTTAAAAAGCTTCCTTTTAGGGATGATTAGGTATCAGTGTTCTTGCAAGTAATGAAGGCACAAGAATCTAAAATTCCCATCCCTACAACTCTCCATATTGTTGAGTACTTGTGGCCAGGGTCACACTGGAGGGCGTGAGGACAACTGGATACGCTGTTAGCCTCTCCCACATTCTCCCACCTCCCTCAATGGGGGAACCATGACCTTAATAAATATGGGTCTTACCCCTCCTTCTGAAGACAGGAATAAAAATCATCACTAACTTTGGGATAGAACCTTACAGTTTACAGAGGACTTTCCAATTCCTTGCCTGAGCCAATCCCTGGCCAGCCTGGGTGGTAGGTATCACATGCCCATTTCTCAGATGGGGAATCCAAGGCTCTGAGACAGAATGTGTGTCCAGGACTGCACCTGGAGGAGCCCGAGCTGGACCCTGTGCCTGTCTGACTGGCAAGGCGCCCCTCCCTAGGGATGGCACCAAGGGGCCTCCAAGGACAGCACTTTGGTCCAGCTGCAGGCTTGAGGCACCGGGAAAACCTGTGTCACTAAAACGCTTACATCAGAGGCACTTGGTTCCTTCTCCTACAGTCACATTCAACAACTTCCTGGCAACTGGAAATTCACAGCCAGGCTCTGGTGAGTCAGGCAGCTGGAGACAGCTTCCAGCACTGCCCTGTGAGGGGCTCACCAGCCCTGCCCCTGCCTGGGGCTAATGCCCACCCCCTTGCCCCCTCAAGAGAAACAATTGGGGTGAATCCGCTCTGCCCAGCCCCTAGCTCCTTCCTCACCCCTCTTCTGGGGTGCTATGGACCCCAGAGCATAAACCTATGTTTTTAAATGCATAAAATAAAATACATCAAATTACAAAGGAAACCAATTAAAATACAGTTGTAAACATATTTTTAAATTTGCAATAAATTAATATATATATACTTTCTTTATTTTTATCTTCTTATTAAATAATCTAATGTCCAACATAATTTAAAGTAGTGATGAACATAAATGATACTTTAAAATATCTGCAAATGTAACATGATAGGAAAATATCTGTGATTCTACGGGTATCAGAGTTATCGAAGCTTATTGGTTTGTGGCTTACGTTCATCATAGAAGGAAATGCTAAATTTTAGTTAGAGGTTAGTGAAAATAAAGATTTTACTTTTTCCCCATCCAAGTTCACGAACCCCTGGGTCAGGAGGGGTGTGGGGTCTGTAGATCCCAGGTTAAAAAGCCCTGCACGCCAATTGTACAGCATTCTAATCCCCTGCTGACAAGCAGGATAGAGTAGTGGCTAGAAGCTCCAACCCTACAGGTAGGCAACATGAATCCAAATCCCTGCTCTGTCTCCTTAGTAGCTGTGTGATGCAGGTAAGTTGCTTAACCTCTCTGTACCTCAAAGCCTCATCCATACAATGGGTGGTAATAATTATTTCTACCGAATGACACTATTGCTTTGCCCAGTGCCTGGCAAACAACAGTGCTCTACTTAATATTTTTCATTTTTATTGATTTTTTTATTTGACCTTTCAGAAAGCCCTACAGGGCAATTATTATCTCCATTTTTCCATCTGAAGAAAATGAGACTCAGAAAGGGGAAGTTCTGTGCCCAGTATAACATAGGTTTTTCTAATCATGATACAGCCAGAGGAAAATTCCAGAAAGATAGTCTGAAAGAAACATAAGTCTGCACAGTGAGGAGATACTAAGGAGAAAGACAAAACTATCCAACCATTTGCCAATTAGGTGATTTGGTGTCCAAATTAAAAACACCTATTTTTCTCCTCAGGAGCTAAAACTGCGCTATTGCTGAATATATATCTATATGACTCACTATGAGCAAAGATGGCTCTCTGTATTCTCCACGGTAGATGTCAGCAAACTAGAGTGGGCATATGCTGCCACTTCAACATCCCTTCCCCTTTGGGAAACCACCCATCTCTCTCAGTCCATGAGGTGCTGGTGTGGCAGCCCTCCCATTCCCACCTCCCACCCCCACCGTGATCCAGATGAGCCACAGTTCAAGGATCAGCACAAGACCCACACCAGAAGAACCAGGGTCAAACTTGTGAGTTTAGTCGGAACATGAGGAAAAGGGCCTTTTCTTTCCCTGAGGGTTTCTGAGATAGTAGCATGGAAGCCTGGAACCACTGTTAGCCATATTTATTAACATATGGGAAGAGCCTGCTTGACAAAAAGGACAAAACAAAGGGAATCAGAGCTGAGAATTGAAGAAGTATCATCCTGGATCAAGCCATGCCTGAAGGCCATGCAAATGTTTCATTTCTCTTTAATACCTTTTCTTTTCTGTTTAATATGACTTGGGTTTCTGCCACTTGCAAAGAAAGTAATCTTAACTTAATCCCTTCCTCGTTTTCTTGTCTCTGGCCTTCCTAGCTCAGCTCAGCAGGCTCCACTGTGCTCCCCAACTCTTATAGGCCTAAGCCTACTGCAGTTCCTTAGCCCATCATTCTGATGGAAAGAGAATGTCTCAAACTCCTCAGCACTCACCCTCTACCACCACCACCCAGTGAAGCCATTTGCAGACTCAGGGGCCCAGAGAAGCCCCTGAGGCTGTGTTATTGTCCTGGAGCCCAGTTCTGGCTCCCTGCCTTGGCAGCAGCATGTCATGTCTGGAGCTCAGTTCTATGTCAAGTTTGCAGGCCCTGATTTGGGGACTTCTGTTCCATTAGTCCAGTGTCTGAGCACATCATACTGGCTGCCCACAGAGCCAATTGCTTTTCTCCCAGCTACTCCAAGGCAGATCATCAACATACCAGCATCTTTCAGCTTAGTCATAGCCTGACTCATATCAAATTTTTGACACCATTTCTATATCTGGCAAAGAAATGGCTTGGAAAGTCAGACTTGGGGTAGACTACTAAACTGAAAATAAATTCCTTATGGAGATCATTTAAACTTAAGCCATTACAAATCCAAGCTGTAAGAAGAAGGAAGGCTAAGACTTTCTAATGACCTGACAGTTAAAATAGTCATTAAAATCCAGCCTGATTCCCTAACCCATGATTTTAAAGTCCTATTGGGAAAACTCACGAGGACAGAGTGGGTTTATGCAGTGGTGGGACAATTATGGGAGTGTTGAGAGGAAAGAGAGTGAACTTTCTCCTCCTCCCAGCTTCAGGGAGGCCCAGCTGTGCAGCCCGAAGGGTCCCAACGCCTGTACTGGAGAACTGACTGGCTGTCCCTGAATGCTTCCTTCAAGACCAATTCCCAGGTGCAACCACACTTGGCTCAGAATAGCTCAAGGAAGAAGACGAGCTCCCCTTCCTGTGAACAGAGAAAGAGACAGAGCTCAGAGGCCAGGGACCCCAGGTCGGTGATAAGTGTGAGGCTCTCTGGGCCAGGAATTTAGCCCTTTGCACTGCCTTGGATGAGGCCCATCTGACAAGGAAAGCCCCCTGGGAGAAATCCACTGAAATTACGATGGGCAAAAATGACAACAGCCATCATGATAGCCATCATCTGCCGAACGCTTACTCCATGCCAGGCACCGTTCTAAGGCATTAGGTGCACTATCTCAGCTAAACCTCACAATAACCCCATGCAGTCAAGATAATGTTAGCCCCATTTTATACAGGAGGAAGCTGAGGCTTAAAAAGGTCAAATTCCTGTGCAAGTTGTTTATCGCTGTGTTAAAAGTTACTCCAAAACTATTCCCTGGTGTCCTAGTGGTTAGGATTCTGGGCTTTCACTGTCGTGGCTCAGGTTCAATCCCTGGTCGGGGAACTGAGATCCTGCAAGCCACTCGTGGAGTGGCCAAATAAAAAAAAAAGTTACTCCAAAACTTAGTGGCTTAAACCAATTTTATATGATCTCAGAGTCTCTGTGGCTCAGGAATTTGGAAACATCTTAGCTAGGTGGTTCTGGCTTGTAGGGGATGTAGAAGTAGGGGGGGGTCTCTCAAGGGGTTGTTGTCAAGATGTTGGCCAGGGCTGAAGTTAGCTAAAAGCTGGGGGATCCACTCCCAAGATGGCTCACTCACATGGCTGTTGGCTGGAGGCCTCAGTTCCTCATCAGGAACTCAGCCTCTCCACAGGGCTGCTTGAGTGTCCTCACAACATGGCAGCCGCTGTCCCCGGAGTGAGTGAACCAAGAGAGAGACCGAGGAGGAAGTCACGGTGCCTTTTACATCCTCATCTCAAATGTCACGCAATGACACTTCCACCACATTCTATTCATTAGCAGGAAGTCACTTAGCACAGCTCACACTGACGAGTAGAGGAATCAGCTATACCTTTCAAAGTATGGAAGAGTTTGTGAACATATTTGAAAACTCCCAGAGCACCTTATATAAGATCACACTGTGGCTGAGCCAGAGGATAAGCCCCTGCTCTCAAGCACAAAACCGTCTTGCCTCGCAGGGAACAACGAAAGGAAAACTTTTCTCCTACGTGTCCGAGAACGTAAACTCCAGGTACATCATTTGAACAGATAATTATGCAAAAAGGGTGTATATTACAAAGGAAGTCCTTGCATGAATCCTTCCAGCCAGTGGTTCTCAGTGCGATCCCAGTCAGCAGCTACAGCCTCACTTGGGAACTTGCTAGAAATATAAATTCTTAGGCCCCACCCCAGACCTAGTGAGTCAGAAACTCTGGGGACGGGACCCAGCCATCTGGGTTATAATAAGCCCTCATGGTGAGTTTGATGAACACCGGTGTTTAAGAACCACTGGTCTATGTGTTTACAAGCAAAGCATCAAGCAACTTTAAGCTCCTTATGTGCTCCCACCATCTAGAGTGTATTATGAATAAACTTTTGTACATCTTGAAATTACCTGGTAAACATCACAATGATGGTGCATTGCATTATGCCTGAGTGAAAACCACGATGCCATGATATCTGTTGCCTGGCTTTGGTAATTTTTTTTTTTTTTTTAATGTCATGGGAACTCTTCCCAAATGGAAGTATCCCACAAGTGCCTTGATCTCTTGGAGGTCCTGCAACTTGCCTACGGAGAAGTCATTTCAAGATGGTTCTATCACAAGTCTTCTCATATGGCAGGGCCCACAATATTGTCTTTTCAAGTTTAAGATTGTTCACCTGTTGATATCCTGCAGTTTTCCTCTTTCATGCAAAGGATGTGTGATCTCAGGATGTCATGGAAAGATCCTATGCCTTTTTGACTATTATTGGAACTTCTCATTTATGGAAATCTGATTGTGGTGTATGAATTTTATTTGTTGAAATTATACTAATGATACTGGCAATAGGAATACAGCAGTTGTACCCTATCTAAAGAAAACAGAATATGCTAAATTCTAATCCTGACAATTTAGGAAATGACTCTTTATTTTATCGAATTTATTCCAGGTACAAAAGAGCTCCCTAGAGGCTACCTTTAGCTGCAAGTCTCATGACCTTTAAGTATGACTCAATTTACAAAAAGCCATTATTCACTCATGCAGTGTTCTGGGAATGCATCCACATAATAAAGTGACGTTTGCTGGACAACAAAGGCATGGTGACAGTGCTGATGTCCTCAAGTTGTGTTAACACAAGCAACACATCTTACCTTTTTATATATTCCACGTATTAGAAAAGCAGTAACAAAGATAAAACGTCAGACTTCATTCTTTTCTAGGCATTAGATCAACAAGAAAGAATCTGGGACTTCTGGGCACGTGTCAAAATATAGACACTGTGTGTGTGTATACATGTGTTTCTAGGGTACATTTCTATACCTGTAGCAAGTCTGTTCATGTGTGTTGTACTAGTCATCTATCGTTGTGTAACAAATCACCCCCAAATTTAGCAGCCTAAACAACAAACATTAACTCATACAGTTTCTGAGAGTCAAGAATCTGCAGTGGCTTGGTTTTCTCTTCTCATCAAAGGTGTTCACCATTTTATGTTTAAAATCATTAGTCAGCTCATTTTGTTGTGCCACTTTCCCAGCCCGGCATCCAACCAGGGGGAATAAATGAAGTACTGATAACTTGACAAAAATCAAAGGATTTATTTACATTTGGTTGGGGGAGGGACAACCTAAACACCCACTAGCAGGGAGGGGCTTGTTTAAACAAGTTATGATAGACTACTGGACCGTCATTAAAAATGATCATATTGTCAAAGAATATACGGTGCCATGGGAAGAGGTTCATACTATAATCTTAAAGACTATGATCCCAATTTATATAAAAATGATGCTTGTGTATTCATAATGAGTAACATTTCTTGAGCACTTACTACATGCCAGGCATTATGCTAGTGCTGTAAATCAAACCTTTCATTTAATCCTCACAACTTCCATATTTGTAGATATTGCTATCTTTTAGACGAGGGAATTGTAGCATAGCAAGTTTAAGAATCTGCCCAAGAATGGGAGAAAATATTTGTAAATCACATATCTGTTGTGGGTCTAGTATTCAGAATACATAAAGAATTCTTACAACTCAGCGACAATTTTAAAACATCCCAATTTTTAAGAGGGTAGAGAATTTGAATAAACATTTCTCCAAAGAAGATATATAAATGGCTAATAAGCACATGAAAAGATGCTCAACAACATTAGTCATTAGGGAAATGCAAATCAAAACAACAAGGAGACATCACTTCATACCCACTAGGATAGTTATAATAGTGACAATAAATTAATTTTTTAAAATAAAATTTAAAAGAAAACAGAAAATAACAAGTGTCGGCAAGGATGGGGAGAAATTGGAACCCCCATACAATGCTGGTAAGAATATCATAGGTACAGCTGCTATGGAAAACAGTTTGGCAATTCCTTAAAAAGTTAAACATAAAACTACCATATGACCCAGCAACTCCACTTCTAAGTATATATCCAAGAGAATTAAAATCAGTTGTTCAAACAAAAATTTATACAAGAATGTTCATAGCAGCACTATTCACAATAGCCAATAGGTGGAAACAACCCAAATGTCCATCAGCTGATGAACACATAATCAAAAAGTGGTATACAATGGAATATTATTGTCATAAGAATAAATGAAAATCTGATACATGCTACATTACAGATGAACCTTGAAGATATGATGCTAAGTAAAAGAAGCCAGACACAAAAGATCACATATTACATAATTCCATTTATATGAAATATCCAGAATAGGTACATTCATAGAGACAGGAAGCAGAGTAGAGTCATGGGGAATGGAGGGTGACCACACAATGTGTACAGGGTTCCCTTTTTTGGGTGATGAAAATGTTTTGGGACTAGATAGAGGTGATGGTTGCACAATATTGTGAATACAATAAATGCCATTGAATTGTACACTTTAAAATGGAAATTGTATCATTGTATCTTTTGTGAATTTTGTCTCACTTTGACACGGAAAAGGAAAGGAAAGAGAAAAGATAAGAAAAGAAAAGAACTTTCCCAAGGTCACACAGCTAATATATTGCAGGATTTGGACCTGGATGGTCTGGGCTCCAGAGCTGACATCTTCCTCAGATCGGGAGGAAACATATCAGACAATTAACAGAAGTTTCCTGGATGATGGGACTGAAGATAATTCATATGTTCTTTTTAAAAATGCTCTGAAATTCCCAATTTTTCCTAATAATGATAATAAATAGATTCAATGTAATGATGGGGATCTGTGGGTGTTCCACGTGTCAACATATGACCAAAGGCTAGCCTTACTTACTTGATGTCATTAAGCTGGGTAATTAACACCTGGGACCCTCAATTTCTTTATCTATTAAATGGGACAAGAGAAATGAGAAAAACATCTATCTCAGAGGATTTTGTGGGGCTCAGGTGATAGAAGGTGTGTGCTAGGTCCAGCCCGGCTAATAGGGGATCAAGAGGAGGTCATGAGCATAATCAGAAAGAACTTGGGAATCATTCCCACTGGGGTTCAAAACCACTCCCATTTATTGACTGTGATTTTGAGCAAGATCCTGTACATCTTTCGGGCTCAATAGGACCTACCTCCTGGGGTTTTTTTGAGAATTAAGGGACAACCCCTGCTAAGTGCCGAGCGCAGTTAGTGCATAGCAGGTACTCAACAAAAAATAGCAAGTGTCACTGATAAATGTTTACTCCCTTCTTGCAAGGAGAGGGATGATGGGTGGTGGGTGGGAGACACTGAGGGGGGATGCACCTCTGCCCCTAACTTTCTAATACCAAGCTGTAAATGGTGTGTCCCATTCTCCCTAGGTATAAAGGAAACAGTCACACCCCAAGGTGGCTCCAGGGTCCTTCTATTCTGTGCCCTGCTTTGCCAACTGAAAGGGACACAAGGAGAGAATGGGGGAAATTGCAGCGATAGGTGGGCAATCAGGCACCTGCTAAGTCTGCCAGGCTTTACAATGCTGGAATTTAAGAGTTGGGGCAGTTGTGGAGAATGACCAGCGTGCTTGAACTGGGGGCTACGGAGGAGGGACTCGGAGACGTTTGTCCCAAGATCCACTTTACTCCTAAGACAGTCGCCCCGAATGAGGTTACGCCATCAATTGCAAAGACATAAAGGATGCGGTTCATCATGCAACATCAAACCTGGGTCAAACCTGGGTCCTATTTGCAAATTAATATATGTATTTTTCTAAATGTTGTCATCCGGTGATTCATACGGACTGTGCTTGTATTTTTAAAAAGCACAAACTATTTTAAAAACAAGATCAAACTTACGACGCCAGTATTTTAAATATAGTTGAATATATTTTACTTGGTTCTAGCATTTCTTCTACTCTTCTTGTTTCAGTTACTGCGGGAGCCTCGCAAGCTGGGTGTGGCCAGGACACTCGAGATGCCCGGGGCCGAGACAGCTCCACCCACGGCCTGGCGTCTTGGGAACGGAGGAAGATCCGAGCCCGCCGGTGGAACGGATCTCAGGGCAAGAAGAGGGGATCTCAGGGGCCTCCGCACCTGACAGGCTCCCGACACCCTGGCCAGAGCGAGCGCAACAAAAGGCCCCGTGAAATGCAGCGGGAGAAAGGGCTGCAGCCCCCGTGGGATGGGAAACGCTGCCAACCAGCCCCCGGGCCGTGCCGCCCTTGTCCCCGGAGTGAACTCTCCCTCTCTGCGCCCAGCTAATGGCGGGGCGCGCGGCCGCGGCCCCTCTTCTCCCTCCCTTTAAAGAGAAGGGCGCGATTGTGTGGATTTCACAGTCTGAGCACAGCTGAAAGGGAGAGAATTAAGTCTCCCTCACGGCTCTTTTCAAGGAGGCCGAGGCTGCGATTCGCCTTCATTCAGAATATATGAAGCTTTTGTGCGTCGGGGCCGGGCAGCCGCGGCGGCCCCGCTCCCCGGCTGACTCTCTTTACAGTGGAAACGTACAGTAATTAACACGGGTTCCGCTCCCGCCCGCGCCCCGAGTTGAAGGGGGCCGCCGCCTCCGAGCGCCTGGGAACCCGGGCCCGCAGCAAAGGCCCGCACATTTGTCCACCTGAGAACGCCGCGGCGCATTTGTAACCGTGGCCTTGCGGCCTGAGAGCCATCCATTTTGGCTCCGAGCTGCCAGGCCATCCGGGTGCGCGGTGGCCCCCGCATGTGTTGCTAATAAAAGCCAAGCGCGCCTCTTTACCAGGCGAGCTCGCGGCAGGGGGCACTGCCCGGGCTTGGGGAGGAAGCCCAGGGGCCGGCCCAGGTGACCCTTGGGGGCTTCCCCATCTCTGATTGTGGGGAGTCGTGATTCTGATGGGGCAGGAGGGCTGTAGACAAAATACTTTAACCTTCCTCCATGGGAATTGTCACCATGAGATTAAAATTTAATTTAATTTAATTTATTATTATTATTATTATTATTATTATTATTATTTGGTCTAAAGGGGATGAAATCTGGCCTGAGTGGCTGAGGCCTGCCAATATTTTGGCTGTGCTTAGTTTTCAAGCTTCTGTTTTGTCACTCTACTCGGATGATTCATGCTGGAAAGCATGTTGTATCATTTATCCAGTAATGCAGCCTAATAAACCCCCCCTTCAAGTACGTTCCTTAAAGAGCCAGAAGAATTTGTTCCTGTAGACTCAAACCTATGTTCTTAATAAAGGCTGATTGAAGAAATGGAGCTCAGGGAGAAAAAAAAAAAAAAGGTGGTAGAGAAGGGGGCTAAGTTTGCTGATGAAACTCCAACACTACCTGGTTGTCCCCTTCCTTCCCTTTCCGTCCTGGTGGGATTAAAATATGTGGTTTAACACAAAGTTTGAATGCAAAGTTAATTTTTAAAAGCCATCCTTCTCCCAGTGTCAGCACTAGAGGGGTGCCGATGTTCAGTGCTGAGCTCTGGAAGGAGGAACGCGGTGTATTAGACCAGTGATCACTGAAGTAACTCAGTGCCTGCCTGTGTTTGAGGGTCATGGTGAGCAAGGCCTCCAGAACGGCATTCAGTAGGCTCCTTGGGAGGTGGGTCACCTGCTTTGATGTACAATGGGCCTCTTAGAGCAGTTACCTCCACCTCTGGGAAAATCTCCCCTTCATTTCAGCAAGGTTGGAGAAAGTAACTAGGCCCCCAGGATGAAATGACAGCCCCCTCCCTGCTGGACAAGACTCATTATTAAGGCAGCAGAGCCTAGTGCTAAATTAAGCCCAAGGGCTCTGTCTGGGTTCAGATGCTGTTGCTACTTACTTTGTGTGGCCTTAGACATGGGAAGTCCCCTTACTGTATCTCAACGCCCTCCCTTGTAAAATGGGGATGACCTACCTACCTTTGTAGGTGTAGTGGCCATCAAATGATACAACACATGTTAGCTATTGGTTCATTATTTTTAATACTAACTACTATTGGTGGAGCACTCACTCTGTGTTAAACGCGTTACGTTTATCGCAGCATTCCATCATCAATGAAGATCATTATCCCCATTTCACAGATAAGGAAACAGGTACAGAAAAAGAGAGGTGAAGGAATTGGCAACATGTCACACAGTGGTTCTAAGGGCCATGGTGCAATTTCAAGTCATCCTGGGAGCAGGGAGAAAGGGAGAAATCTGGCCAACAGTGAGACGGGGTATGATCTTCAAGGCTCTCTGCTGGTTGAGAAATGATTGTTAACCCTTTGAAAAGGGGCCTTAAAACCTATATGTGACTACAGTTTGGGTGGTAGAGCACGGCAGAGTGGCTAAGAGGCTTAATTCTGGCATCAGAAAATCCTGGGTTCAAATCCCATTCACTAATTACTAACTGGGTCACCTTTAGCAAAGTCCTTTATCTCAATCAACCTCAGACTCTTCATTTCTTTTTTTTTAAATAAATTTATTTATTTGTTTATTTATTTTTGGCTGCCTTGGGTCTTCGTTGTTGTGCGCGGGCTTTCTCTAGTTGCAGCGAGGGGGGCTACTCTTCATTGCGGTGTGTGAGCTTCTCATTGCGGTGGCCTCTCTTGTTGTGGAGCACGGGCTCTAGGTACACGGGCTTCAGTAGTTGCAGCACGTGGGCTCAGTAGTTGGGGCTCACGGGCTCTAAAGCACAGGCTCGGTAGTTGTGGCGCACGGGCTTAGTTGCTCCGCGGCGTGTGGGATCTTCCCGGACCAGAGCTCAAACCCGTGTCCCCTGAATTGGCAGGCGGATTCTTAACCAATGCGCCATCAGGGAAGTCCTCTTCATCTCTTAAGTGGGCATCACAGTAGTCCTTGCCTCAAGGGGTTCTTCCATAGATTAAATCAGACAATGCACATCTGATTAGCTATTGCTCTTAGGGAACACTCATCCTACGTTGATCTGAACGGTGCTGATACTTGGTCCACCTGTAACAAACCTTTCTCACAGGCTGGGTGTTTTGAATTCCACAGCTAGAGGTTTATTGCTTAGCATGTTACATTTTACGTATCAGTTTCACATGCTTACTCATTTAATCGTCCCTCTGAAGCTCAGCATCTAGTTACAGGCTGAGCAAGAAGTATTTCTCCTCTAGTCCCAATCCTTCCCCGCCTTCCTCTTTCTGCAGAAGTTTCTGCTGAGCCCTCATCCTGGACTAGGTCCCGCCATAGCCCTGACATGACACCCTGACCTTGCCCTTCCTAACACTTAACACGTGCTCCACTCTAGTCTTCCAAGTGTGATTAGGGAGTTATGAAGACAGGTCTCATACCAATCTTGTTCATGTCTGTATGTGCCCAGACTGTGGCCTTGAATTTCATTCCACACTAAAAGGGCCCAGTACTCCTTTGGACAAATGGCTGATTCCATGTCTGAGGCAGGAAATGTGCAAGATGAGGCTGGATCATCCTTTACCAGAAAGCAAGGAGGCTGTCAAAGGTGATTGAAGCTATATTGAAAAGGCAGGAGCCAACTTAAAAAAGCTCAAGTTGGTCCAAGAGGGATCATTTGTGCATCCAGAAAATAACTGGAATAGATTGAAATACATATCATATGTTTAAAAAACATGAGCCCACTGACCTTTGGAGAAGGCTATATGACCAACTCCTTTTTCTGAAAAATGGCAACTAAAGAGAAAGGATGGAACATTCCTCCTGCCTTTACATACTACCTGTAAAGGGCATCCAAACAGTTGATGGAGAGGAAATTCTCTTTATGGAAGTATTATGGCTGATAAATGAATAGGGAAGGATAGAATTAGGATGTCAATATTTCACAATCCCTAGTAAAGAAGTGAATCCAGGAATTGATCATTAACAGCTTTAAAATATCACCAAAAGTGAGACAATCAGCTGTTAAGTGCCCTGTGATAGAAGAATATAACGCCATCTAGAAAACAGTCTTTCCAGAAGTAGAGCTTTAATCTGATCAAGCCTCTAGACCTAACTGACCATTTGTAAGAATTACAGGGGACAGAGGAACCTGTTAAAGCATGCCATGGTGATGCAGGAAAACATGTGTGTGTGTCTGTGGGAAAACATACAGACAAAAAGCCTGGTTTTCTCCATTGGAAGAAAAAAAGGAGAGAGGGAGAGGGAAACCTCTAAGTTAAAAAACAAAAACAAAAACTTTCAGAGACATATCAACAGATTGCAATATACGCACCTTATTTCCACATCAGTTGCAGTATATTGTAATTTTTTAAAATTATGGGACAAAGAGATTTAAACACTGCCTGGATATTTAATGGTAGTAAGGAATAATTGTTAATTTTTAGTTGAGATAATGTCATTGTGCTTACATTTTTTTCAAATAATGTTTTTTTAGTCTTTTAGAGATACATGTTTAAATGTTTATGGGTTAAATAATATAATGCCTGAGATTTGTTTCAAAATAATCCTGAAAAAGAGGAGAAATGGGTGGGAATGTTAAGGTGTAACAAGATTGAGCATGAGTTGATAATTGGTAAAGTGGGTAATGGTGAGTGGAGTTCTTTATCCTATTCTCTCTCTTTTGTATATGTTTGAAAATGTCCAGAATAAAAGGGGAAAAGGAAAATAAAAAAACATTGCAGGTATCAGCTTATGTCAGTTAAAAGAGACTTTGGGGAGTCAGGGAACTCTTAGGAAAAGGGAGGCCCATACTCTCCATGTAACCTTTGGCGGATTTCACATAATGAAAGAATGTGTTCATTCATCTGTTTGTGTTTATTTGTTGTCTGTTTTCTCCGCTACAATGAGTCGCACAAGGGCAGGCTCTTTGTTTTGTTCACTGGTTGTCCCAAGCGCTGCCATTGTGCCTGGCACTGAGGGAGCGATCTGTAAAGGTGAATGTCCCTCACGTGGGAGGCTGGGATGTGTATTTCCATTTCACAGATGAGAACACTGAGGCATTCAGAGCTGATGTTCTTGCCCAGGATCACATAGCTGGTTAGTGGTGGGGCTGGGACACACAATCCAGTGTCTGTGAGGCTCCCCATCAAGTACCTTGTGGACAGGGCATCCCAGCCTGGTGCAGGAAGCTGAAAAGGGATCTGAAGGTTCTGGCATTTGTAAGTACATAGTGGTTACCTTTCCTCAGCCATTCTCCACGAAAAAGATGGAGAGTGGGAGAGGTGGGGATAAGAGTAGCTCACGTTCCTTAGGGCTGGACACCACTGTAAGTGCTTGACCACAGTGAACTCATTTAATACTTACAACTGGGGAGCTGGGTTCTACTATTATCCCCAGGAGACCAAGGCCCAGAAGCACATGCATTCTGACCCCAGAGCCCAAAACCTTCATCCCAACATTAGACCCTTAACTCCTTCTTTAAAGGCCATTGAGAAATAAAACTGTATTGTCGAGTTGGATCAGGGGCTGTTGCTTCTGCTGGAGGCAGCACACGTGTGAGCCTGAAGGTTGGACTCTGAGGACAGACAGATGGAATGCTTATCCGACAGTAGCCACTGAACAGCAGGGGGACAGGTTACCGTCGGATAACTGTAGGACCACACTGCTCTCGACCGTCTAGTCCTCTTCGGAGTCAGAAATCCCACAGTAAATCCCTACTCAGGCAGGTCCCTTTCCCTCTCTGGGCCTCAGTTTCTCCATATTTCAAACGGAGGGAATTGGACTCGACAGATGTCCCCAAAAGACACTGCACGCTCTGACAGCCTTTCATCAACCCTGCAATTCTATGATCCCACCACGGGAGCCGTGGCATGTCTGGGACGTCTCCACATCAAGCAGTTGGAGTCTCATTTTTAACCCCTCATAGATGTCTCTTACAAATTATCCAGGGTCATGGATTAGTTTAAATACAAAAGCTTCATTTCCTCTGCTTGGCTACTGTTATAAGGAATGATCAAAAGGAGTCAAGGAACAAACACAGTTGGCTGGAGAGAGAATGGCCGGGATGAACTGAGGGACGTTCTCTCCCTGGACCCCTCCGGGTTTGGAAATCTCTGGGGCCTGTAATTCACTGCTGCATTAGGCAGTGCTGAGATGAATCATAACATTTTGAGCCCTCAAAGAAAGGGAGAAGAAAGGAGACAGAGGCCAGGGAGAGGGAAGTCTCAGTGTTTTCTCAGTAAAATACATGTTTTCATTGCAGCGTGATGGGTTGAGAGGAATGAATGGCCATGATTTAGTTATCTTTTGGATGGATGATTTTAAATGCATGCTGGAAACGCTTTCATGAGAGTGACTTTTAAAGCTGAGGCAGAGTGGAAGTCTTTGGTGGAGGAGCTGCCGCTTGTTTTTCATAGATGTAAAAGCCCAGGACCTTGAGATTCCTGATGCAGGCATTTTGTTTCTATGTTTTCCACTGGCACCCGTTCACTTTCACCCCAGAATCCTTCAGACTGTCATCAGACACCTTGTCAAAAGAGCAGGGAAAACAGCGAGGCGGATTTTGCAAGGGGAGGGAGGGAGGATAGGAGGGGGAAAGGTGTGGCCGTAGGATTCTTCAAATCCATGCAATGTTTATTTGGGGCTTTGAAGTGCCCATTACTATGGTGCCCATTACTATGCCCATTACTAGGGTGGAGGAGGGACGCTGAAGGATAACCAGAGCTAGATAAATTATTAATTGTTTTTTTGAAAATTTAATGACAATCTTTATTGAGACTTTTGCAACCAAAGTTAGTCACTCAAAGGGCAAAATCACTTCGAGTGTGGAAAGTCTGCCTGTCCACATGCCAGGGATATCGATGAGAGCTAGATAAATGATTAAAACTTCTGCTCTGGCTGACTGTTCACTGGCAAAATGGGTCAGCTTTGGAAGTCTTGCTGAGTCACACCCACCTCCCTCAACACTGAGGGGTTTAGGGTTATCACCCATATTATTCAAAATAGCACGAGGGAAAACAGCTAGGTTAGTCCTTTGTTTGCACCTCACCCCTCCTGCACTGACACCCCACCAGGTCCTGTCAGTGACTGCTTAAAAACCTTGAGTGGCTACTCGATGCCCAAGATAAGGACCAGAATCTTCACCAAGAGGTACTAGGTTTGCCGCCACCCGCAAAGGGCTTTCTCCAGGTCAGGCATCAAGAGTAGCATCCTATATACTTTACCTCATTTTATCCTCACAGCATCATCCGAGATAAGTGCTATTGTCATCCACAGGTGGCATACGAAGAAATCAAGTTCCAGAGAGGTTAAGTGCCTGGCCCAAGATTGGTGGAGCAAAGACTTGAACCCAGGAGCACTGACCTAGAGTCCAGACCCTTCCAGACCCCTCATAAGCCCATTGGCTCCTTCTGGGCATCCAATCACCTGCACAAACCTGTGTCACCATTTTCCATTTGTCTCAGTGCTCTCCCTTCCTACCTCCCTCTACCTGGAAAGGGAGACTAATGGTAAATAGCACTCTTTCCTCTCCTATTCTCCTCAATATGAATATAGTGGAACCAAAAAGAAACCAAAACAGAGCAACCGGTAGCCCCTGGGTGTGGTGGAGTTTATTCCTGCTTTATCCCATCTGCTAGCTTTGCCTGGGGAGTTTACGAATCAGTTGGACATCTGTGAAGCCGATCCTCATGGAAGAGCTAAAATTGTAGTAAGCACCCACCCACCACCGTCACCACCACCGCCCACCTGCCAGGATTCACCTCTAGAGGCTGGGCAAATGGTACCACGTTATCCTACCCCTGACCCCAATCTCCCAGCTATAGTGACTGACTTAGCCCCTGACTCCTTTGAAAAATAAATCGTGTGTACTTTAGCTTGAATTTTCTGTCTGCAGTGGAAGTCTCTCTCAACTCTTCTGAGAAACTTGGGACCCTCCCCCATCTATAAGCCTCTCCTTCGTGCTCCACGTGATGCCACCTGCCTTGAAGAAAGAATGTAGGTGACAGAACTTTGTAAAGTGGTGCATTATTGCCACTCCTGACTCACTGGTTGCGAAATGGGCTCCAGGCAAGCTTTACAGTAACAGTACCCCATGTCTGCCATGCAGCCTACCATCAATGTAGAGTAGCTGGGGTTACCTGGCTTCTTGAAATCCTCTAAAAACCCAAATAAATAAACCAACACAATCAACCCGGAGCCCTCGCCATCACAACGTGCTCTTTGTCCATTTATTTTACGTGAGTCATTTAGTTTTCATTTATGATCATATTTCATAATCTACCAGCAAACGGCCTGCAGTTCGTGAGAAGTGATGAAGGCCCGGTCACGTGAGACCTCATTCTGGCCCAGAGTTTAGAAATCTGGGCTCTGATAAGTGCAGGGCAACTGTCAGACTTTGGGAGAGATTTTTACACTCTATGAATTAGTAACGTGTGAAACGGTCAGGTTTCTTTACAATAACCTCAAAAATCAAGGTACATTTCACAAAGGCTTATTGCAGCCCCAGATCTGGGCCCTGTGACCTGCGTTATTATGTCCTCCAGAAAATCACAGTCGTCCCTCAACCTCTAAAGAGACTTTGAGTTGAGCACATTTCAGGGTAGTAAGGGTGACGCTTTTTACTCCGAAATTACTAGTTTTTAATTTCCCACTTGATTCCTAGAAGTGCTATTTTACTTTAAAACCCTATCACTTGTCTCAAGGGAGCTGGAAAATGTTAATTATGCCTTAACTATGCCTCTGAGAAGTACATCTCAGGGCTGCAGAAGCAGGGACCATAGGTCCCATATTAAGAAAGAGAAAACAGAGGCTCTGAAGACAATAAAAGAGAGACTGTCATACTGAGTGAAACAAGTCAGACAGAGAAAGACAAATATCATATGATGTCACTTATATGTGGAATCTAAAAAAAAAAAAAAAAATGGTACAAATGAACTTATTTACAAAACAGAAATAGAGTCACAGATGTAGAAAACAAACTTACGGTTACCACTGGGGAAAAGGGGCAGGGGGATATATTGGGAGATTGGGACTGACATATACACACTACTATATATAAAATAGATAACTAATAAGGATCTACTGTATAGCACAGGAAACTCTTCTCAATACTCTGTAATGACCTATATGGGAAAAGAATCTTAAAAAGAGTGGATATATGTATATGTATAACTGATTCACTTTGCTGTACACCTGAAACTAACACATTGTAAATCAACTATACTCCAATAAAATTTTTTTAAATTTTTTCTGGAGATTCTCCTCTCCTTCCAAAGTAGCTGCAGATCAGAGCCAGAACCTGCCCCTAGAACTCCTGTGAGTGAATGCATTAATTAACCTCTGGGCCACCCTGTAAAACAAACTCTAAAAAAGTGTCCTACATCCACTTAGACCATTTTATAACTCAGGAGAGTTTCATTTAATGCAATGCTTTAAATATGTTTTGCCCATGAAATATAAGGGCAAGCAGAACTGATTCTACAGAGTCTGGCTAACATACCAGTCAGGGTCGTGAAAGTTTCTTTAATATTCATCTGTGACCAGTCATCGCAGACTAGAACCAAATCAAGAATTTTTTATAACTGCCTTGATAGCACTACCTGGCCCATCTTGCCAAATGCAAATCATTTTTATTGTCTTGGGGAACTGAAGCAATTTTTTAAAAGCTTGAACTCATGGTAAACCTACATATTTCCTAAAATTTAAAAAATCAGCAAAACCCAGGGCTCCCAAGTGTTCCCAGAACGATTATGTCGTTTGGTAAAACATTCACTTTCATTCATTCAATAAACCCTGTGCTTACTGAGCACCTTCTAGGGCCATGCACTGTTCAAAACACTAAAGATACAGTTCAGAACCAGACAGAACAAAACTTTGCCCTCTGGGCTTCCTATCTCTTATCCCACTGCTAATCCCTGCCTTGGTTTACATGTAAAGTGAGACTCAGGGAGCCATCAGTGGCTGGTTTGGACTTGAACTCAGTAACTCAGGCATCTCATTTGATGGTCTTTGGTGGAAGCCCCAAAATATCAATAAAAAGAGGGGCAGAGCCAGAGCAATCTTTTTGTAGGAGAGTTGGAGACGTTGCCTAGCAGGCATGCTATTTTTACCAAGATGGCATGTTACAAGATGAATAAAAATAGCAAAGTTTTCTGGAAAAAAGAAATGCTTTTACTCACACTTTCTCTAAGCTTGGGAAAATATTATTTGTTCAGATCAAATAATAGACACATATGTTTTTAATTTGGAGTGGCTGCGGGACATGAATGGATATTACTGGGGACCAAAATCCATGTGCCCATTCTGGTGTTCTTGATCTGGCTGCCTCTTTCATTGAGCTAATAGCATTTAAGGTATAAGAGACCTAGATTTCAGGTTGCTCAGAAATCAACTTTCCGAGGTCTGTTTGAGCTCAGATCAGCCGAACTGAACTGGAAATGTAACTATACTCCCCCTTCTTTCCCCGATATTGTTCTTCCACACAGCTCCTATGTGACTTTGAGCAAGTTGCCTCCCCTCTGAACCTCTTGTACAATATGGTCACAAAATTCCCTTCTACTCTAACATTTTATGGTGTAATTCTACCCCTGGTTCAAGATATTAGCCTGCAATGTCATTTTGCTTCAGATGACGACTTCTTATTTTAGGTCAATTCAGAAACCCAATGGGCCCAAGGACCATCTCTTTCATCCTGGTTTCTGTTCCCGTAAGTCACAAACCCCAAATTCTTGATAAAACAGGGAATGCTCTACAATAGCAGTTTTGAGACCATGATCCTTGGATTCCAACTGTTCAAATCCCAGCTCTGCCATCCACCAGCTGTGAGACCACTGGCAAATTACATGAGCTCTCAGGGTCTCAGTTTCCTTATCTATAAAATGGGGTGACATATATTTGTGCTGCTATTCGGATTAAAATGAAATTAGGGATCTACTTCCGAGCACATAGGAAGTGCTCATATAATTCAGTTATTCTCCAAGGAGATGAACAACATCATCTTTTTCTTCTTAGTTGTAGTGTATTTGAATAATTCTGTTTGGAAAATTTCAGGAAGATCCTGGGGCATGTAGGGATCGATGTTCGGGATCACAGGTATGCGCTGAGACCCAGCAAAAAAAGATCTTAACTTGCTACTGATTTAAGGAGAAGGGGGGCTTAGTTTTCATGCCGTCAATATTGCAGTTTTGAACTCCAAAGAGCCATCACACATTTTTTTACTTATCTTGCTTTAAAAAGCACATGATTTCCCTTTTCTAGACCCTGACTTAGCCAGGGATGTCATGTAGAGGAAAAGTTGGACACTATTGCCCCTGAAAGAGACATTTGAATCCGGCTCAGTTTTCATCACAGTTGGGAAATCTGCTTTCCCTCTAATTGCTTCCTTCCTTCTAAGACCTAATTTCCTTGGCACTCTCCTGCTACTTGCAAGGGAAAAATCAGTTTTACCTTCTCATCAAAGTGGGCTGTGTCTTAGTGGTACCTACGCGGGGCAGAGAAGTCCCTAACCCTAGGAATAATAGATCTGCAAGTCCAGCCCCAAAGGCAAAGCCACCTCACACTGCCGTCTTCCCGCATCCCCTGGAAGGCACTGACATGGCAGACACGTTGCCCCACCCTCATCTCACCCCACAGTGGGATGACTTCACTGCCCAGTTGCTTTCCTGGAATTCTCAAGTCCGAGATCATATTCCCCACACCCACCCCTGGGATTTTTTACGTTGTCTTTTTGGCTCCTCTCTGTTCCCATTGCTAAACAAAGAGAAATCCAACCGGAAAGACTAGAAGGGGTAAGTGGCTGATGTGGTGGGAAGGAGGGGGAGAGGGACACTTTGCAGCCCTCTGACTTTCCCGAAATTGGCCAATTTCACATCAGTAAGTGCCTCATCCATCACCACCACCTTTCAGGTGATTTTCTGTGATGGAATTTCGGGAGGGGAGGCACTTAGCATCTTACACACAATTCCTTTACAAAGTCAGTTTTTCCATCATCAAGCATTCTCAGCGTTCAAATAAAAATAGGCAGAGCTTTGCTACTAAAATAGCTCTTTTTATATCAGGCCCTGCAACCCAGAAACCCCTTTCAGGGACCTGTATACTTTCTCGAGTCAAAAAAAAAAAAAAAAAAAAAAAAAGGCAAGCTAGACAGACTTCTAATCCAGTGAGGATTTAACCTCCCCCCGGTGCAGGAGGAAACTACACAATTATCTGTCAAGCCTGGCTCTGCTTCCTTGCTGTTTGACCTTAGGGAAGTGGCCTCGCCTCTCTGAACACCCTTATTTTCTATGACATGTGGATAATAATAATACCCCATCTATTGCCTTGAGGGCCAAACGAGGATGAGGGTATTTTGGACACTGTCATGTATTTTATAACAAAATCTAAGGGATTAAGAAAGGGTATGGCATAAATAAAGTCAATGGCTGACTTTAGATGACTCTTGCCCCTTTCATCTTTTTTTTAAATTAAAGTATCGTTGACTTACAATTTTATATTAGTTTCAGGTACACAACGTATCTTTTTTTTAATTTAGAAGAGCTCTTAATGAGAACTAATAATAATAAGTAGAAAATTCTAGGTCATTAAACTTAGGTAATTAAACTTACATCATAACCGGCAATTTTTTCTTTTAAAGTGGAATATAAAATGCATAGTATAGTTGATGGCATCTTTGTTTCATTGAAATACATTATATATCTTTAACATAACCGACTCTCTCACAGCTCTCTCGCTCTCGCTCTCTCTCTATTTAGATGCTATATCCTGCTCTTCTCACTTAACATTTTATGTCAATATCATTGCAAACTGACCTAAGCCAATCTGGCCAATTGGCCTCACACAATAAGTCGGTGTCACCTGCTTCATCCTTGTTTAGATGTATAACTGTTACCTCTCCATGAATGGGAAACTATGTAAAACATAGACATAGTGTGCTCTTTTTGAAGCTAAAACTCTTGATAGAAGGGTTTAGTGTGATGGAAATAGCTGGAACTGACATGACTTTCTGGGCTCTGAGCTCATCAGCTGTGTGATTCGGCCTTGCTGTGCCCCCTCTCTGGGAACTTTGCTGTCTGAGGTTTGTTTTTCTGCTCTGCGAAAATGAGAGAAGCCACAGTTCCCGAATTGCAGGGTTGCGCAGAAGGTAAAGAGTGCAAAAGGGAGTAAAGGATGGCATTCAGGCAGGAGACAGGTCAGGACCTCAGTTTGAGGGTGCCCTCCCCACAGCTCACACCGGAGCTCAGGCCCCAGTGTCCTCATCTGGAAAACGCCACACTTCCCAGAGTTGGTGAAAGGAATAAATAAGCTCCCATAAGAAGTACCTGGCTTAAGGTGTTGGTCCGCACACCTTAGTGCCAGGGCTCCAGGTGAATCTTTCTCCTCTGGGAGGCACTATCGCCTCGTGCTTTTGCCCATAGCCCGTGGAATTGCCGGGTCGCAAGTTCCCGTCCCAGAAGGGCCAAGGCCTACCTTTGCCACCTGGGGAACGTTGAAGAATAAACCTAAGAAGTTCCCTTAATTCTAATGGAGATGATAACACCTCCCAGACATTGGTGGTGAGACTCCAAGGAGCGTGTAAATCGCTGAGCACCAGTGTCTGGCACTTGGGATGCGCTCAATAAAAGGGGACTGTTATTATCTGCTTGGCTTGCTCCTCTGGGCGTCGAGGTGTAAGTTTAATGACGGGAAGGGGGTTGGGAGTGGGATAGCCGGGCGCCTGGTCGGCTGAGATCTCCTGGGCCAGCGGGCCAGGCCGGTGTCAGCGCGCATTTATTGATGGCAGGTATTTGGGGAGTAATTGAGCGCGGCGGCCGGCCCGGGGCGAGAGTGGGCCTCCACGAGCAATTAAATGTGATTAGGCCGAGACCTTCAGGATCCAGCTGGGTGATTGATAACCCGGCCGCATTCCTGCAGGGCCTGCGACATCAAACGGGCGGCCGGCAGCGGGCGGGGCAGAGGGGCCGCGCGCGGGGACCTGGCCCTTCTCCGCCAGGCGGCTGCCCTTCTCGTCCGCGACGCCCAAGGTTCCAGGGAGAAACCCAACGACGTGCCCTCCTCCCGCTCAGGGGTCTCTCCCTTACTGGCTTGCCAGGTGCAGCAGGGGCGGGAAGGGCACAGAAGGGATGAGGTGACCGAGAGCCCCCTGCGCTAGGGCGTAGCGCCCGGAGGAGCAAAGTCGGCTCGCGCTAGCTGGGCTCCCGCAATCCGGTACGGAATCGCTGGAATCGGGGAAGAAAGAATAAAAACAGAGAACGAGAAGGGGGAAATAGGTGGAATAAGAATAAATAGAAAACGGAAAAGTATTGAGAGACACAGTGGAGGAGCAAAATGACAAGAAAAGAAGACAAGAAAAGAGAGAAAAAGAGAAAGTTAAAAATGAGAGCCTGGAAAGGAATTATATAGACCGATGATAAAAAAAAAAAATTAAAAAGATAGAGAGTGGGACAGACATGAAAAAGAATGGAAGGAGGAAAACAGTAAGTAAAAGCGCAAAAAAAAAAAAAAAAAAGATAAAGCGAGGGGTGGGCTAAAGATGAAAGACAAAAGAATGGGGAAAACAGGAGAGGTAAAGGTAAGAGGAAAAAGCCAAAAGGAGGCAGCGCTGGTGATGGGGGTGTCCCTTCCTCACTTCGCCTCCACCCCTCATCCCAGTCCCTGCCTCAATCTCAGTCAATTCTTTGCCCAGAGCTAAGTGCTGCCTGGTGCCTGGGAGACCTGGCATGTGCCCCCAGCAGCTTGACTCTGGCCCAACCCAAGCCCCAGGCCAGCTCCTTCCTCCTCCAGGCTGGATGAGGGGCAGCTCTCCCCACCCCAAGCCCAGAGTGAACAGTGGGCTCCCTGCACCCCAATTCGGGCCCCACAAGCCATAAATCACAAGTGGAGGTGCGGGGGGTTCCCGGGGCCATTGCCATCGGAGTCTCTGGAGCCAGAGAACAATTTCTGTCTGTGCTGACTCCACAGACAGGATCAAAACAGCATGAAAGAAATCAGAGCGAGAACGTCGTCAGCAGGAGCTGGACTTCTAAAACCCCCTTCCGCCCCCATAGGCTTCAATATTAAAAAACCCCCTAGGAGCCTCAGACACTGTATTAATTAGTGCAACCACCCATGAAAAGTTGGGTTTGGAGCGGCATTCTTTGCCCTGTGTGAAAAACCGAGTCTAATAAACAATTGTTAAGTTGGCCTGTTGCCGCTGGTAAATTACATAGCATTAAAAAAATAATGCTTTTCATATTAGGCACTAATTAAAGGTTGGGACAGCTTTAAAACAAGAGAGGGAGGGGGGAAATCAAAGAAAATATAAAAATGTTCTTTCAAGAGTTATGGGAGGTTAATAAAGTAGGTCTGTTAGAGTGAGCCTACTTTGCCCCTAGCTACAGCCAAACTGGAGCCACCACAATTGGGTCCCAATAAGATAATGATATTCTTTTCTCTACTATTAAAAGCCTCCCAGTGCAAACTTAAAATGATTTATTTAATTTAGGAAATTATGAGGTGTAACTTCAAAGCCCGAGCCGTTAGTAATGGAAAATACCAGGTTGTTTAAAATTATAATAATAATTGTTTGGAGGACTCAGGACATCAAAGTGTTTTCATCAACAAATGCAGAGGGGTCCGGACGAGGTTGGAAAGAGTCAGAGGAGGTGGATGGAGTTTGGATTTGATTATTATGAACCTTATCAGGGCAGGATTCAGGATTCCCGCAGCCTGGTACTCTGTTCTGCTTTGAAGCAGGCTATTTTGGAAAGTAATTTTACTGCTTTTTATTTAGTTCCTAGCAGGGAGGAGGTGAGAGGGGTTGCTGGGCGTGGGAGAGGGGTGGAGGGGTCCAGGAGTTGACAGCAGACTTTTCCTCGTCGCTCTCTGACCGATTTCATTAAAAAGACCTACAGCATCACCAATCTGGAAATTTTTTTTCTTTTTTTTTTTTTTTTTTAAGTTACATTGAAGGGGAAGACAGGCACAATCAACTTCACCAACTGAGGCCTGTGATTTCAGGGAGGGGTGTGTGTGTGTGTGTGTGTGTGACGTGGGTTCTTTTATAAATGAGGTTTATGTTTATTCCAAACCCAGCAGTGGAGAGGGAGTGGGGGTGGGGAAGTGGCCTCTCCAACCCGTGGCAAATGAGCTGCTTTTATGGCAAAGAATGGCCGTGGGAGTTTTCATTCGGTCAGACAAGGTTCTGCTCAAAGGCAGGGATCCTCTTTTCAGTCGGGTCAGGCAGACGTTTTACCAGCGCCTGCTCTCATCCAGCCAGGCCTTCGCTGCCTACCTCCTGCCGGCCTTGCCCCAGCATCACCTCCCCGGGGCTGCAGGGGGGAGGGTGGTCAGGCTGAGCCCCAGGTCCCCTGGGACAGAAAAGCTGGGCCCCTGTGTGGGGAGCCCCTTACAGCAATGAGGGGTGGGGAAGGGGATGCAGAAAGGGGCTCCAGAGCTGGGCTGCGCTAGGATCTGGGCTGGGGCATCTGGAGAGCTCCCTAGGGCCCAGCATCCCACAGCTCCTCTGAGACAGCTCCTTCGGGGGCCCCCCTTTGCCAGACTTCATGCCCACCACCAGGCTCACACTTAGGTCTGAATTCTGCTGCTGTCCCTTGCCGACTGTGAGACCTTAGTGAGCCACCCCTCTGAGCCTCAGTTTCCTCAACTATAAAATGGCATCAATAATACCTCCCCAAGGGTGTGCAGAGACTAGATGAGATGAGCCGGAAGATGCCTAGTTCTGTACTTAGCAAGAGCTCAATAAATGGGATTTCGTCTCCTTTTGTCCCCTCTTTTCTGAAAGCAGGGCCGTCTTTCTGGGAAGTTTTAGATAAAAGCATTGAGAAGTACGGGAGGACTGGGGGGGGAGTTGTGTGCCAGGCTCCCGGCAGCGCAGGCGACGATGGCCAAAGCCGGCACAGTGACATCTTCGGTTTTAATTTCCAAGGCGCGGCTGCGGGGTCCTTGGTGAGACAGGGTCCTTCTGTTGCCCCAGGTGGTTAGCCTGGTCCCTGAAACACCTGGCATGCCAAGCCCGACATAAGTGGGGACCGTGGCGACCGCCAAACCTAATGCAGGGCAGGCGGTTCGGAGGGAGCCCCAGAGCAAGGCGCACCGGCGGGCCCGCGGACCTCTGGCCGTTGTCTGGGCCCCGAACCCGGCCGCGTCCTCGACGAGGTAACCCCATCCGCCCAGGAGCGCAGGGGTGCGTGTATTGGCGCCTGAGCGACTCTTTTTCCCTGTCCCGGCCTCGGTTTTTCTTTGGGATTTAGGGCGATTGGGGTAATGCGCGGGCGCTTAGACGGTTTCCAATCCACCCCGCTGACCACACAGGACGCAGCCCGGTTCTCCGAAAAACACTCTAGCCTGTGACCCCCCTCCTCCCGGGGGCAAGCTGAGTCTTAACCCAGAGTCGGCGTCTCCGGATCCCCCACCCCGGGCTGAGATTGCCCGAGGCTGCGGGGTCCGAGAGGCTCCGGGAAGGAAGCTCGCGGTGGACGGGCTAATTAGGGCCCCAACTTGGCGGCTGATGACGAAACCGGGAACGGCTTTGGCCTTTGGGAAACGTATCCCACAAATGAGGATGGCTGGGGTGGCCCAGCGGGATGGCCAGGGCACACTCGGGGAGGTTTGGGACGTTCCTGCGGTTCACTCCAGCTCGGGGGCCGAGCTGGAAGAGATCGGTCGGACCCCAGCTTCGGAGCAGATCCCTGGGTTTGGATCACACTCCGCAGGAGAAACTCACCGACCGACCTTGGGAGCCTCTGCCCCACCAGAAAAATGGAGTTTCCGGCGCTCACCTCTAAACTGGATGTCGGCACAAAGGTAACTGGGACGAAAGCGCTAGTCCTAGTAGGTGCCAGGTGCCAATCTCCCCACCGCTCGGGCTCCGCAACAGGAAGTTCTCGACTCCCTTCCAACTCGTTCCCGGGTCACTCGAGCTTCTCATCCGAAAACAGCCCTCGGAAAGCTATCATCAATGGCCACTTGGTTTCTTTGTGCAACAGAAAGTGGAGTTTAAGATTCTTCCCCGCCTCCCCCACCCATTACCAATTTATTTTCATGGTGATGCCTCAAAACCCAAGCCTGACCCCCGTTCTGTAACCAGTGGAAGGGCAGGCTGCAAAGCAAAGGGAACTTGAATGAACTACCTTCCCCCCTACAAACCGAAAAGAGCATTTGTTCAAGGCCGATCTCCTTGGAAGGAGCTAGGAATGGTAAACGGAATGTGATTTGACACAGTCCTGAAAAGGGCAGCAGGCATCCATCTAGCCCTCTCTCCCCCTCAGTGAACGCATCTAGTTACCATCTACATTTGCAAAGAACTATATAGGTCCCTTCCCTCAGCTCGAAGCTTGTTGTTGTGGTAGCTGAGAGATTTCAAGTTCAAGATTCCCGCCCCCCCCCCCAATCATCCACAAACCCCTCAGATTCTGGCCGATCCCTGGGCCCTGCCACTTCTAAGCTCATCTTTCACTGGAATTTGAAAAAGTCCTAATAGCAATTTTCCATGAGTAACACAAGCTGCCAGAGGAAGCATTTCAAAGTCTTTTGCTATTTGCTGTAGACTTCCCTAGCCCGGGCTGAATCTGGCCACAGCTCTTGATTGATTCACATTAAAATCATCATAAAAATCACCAGCCCCCCTCCCCCATCTGGGTGGCATTTCTGGGCTAAGACCAGCTAAAGAACAGAGAGCGCCTCTTAAAAATAATTGTGACTTTGGACAGACTTTACTGCAATAAAACAAACGTTTAATTTAATTCAGAATAAGAGATAAGAAATAACTCTTCAATAAAATATATAAAATTATACAAGGCACCCTTTCAAAGGGATAAAAGTATACTTGGATGGGCGAGGGGGAGCTGGATAGAAAAATGAAATACCAAGGAGCTATATGGGCTGTCTGACAACACCATTTTTTACCAAGTCAAAACATGGCTTTACCCTCTGCCCCCAACATGTTAAAAAAGTATATAAATTTTTCTAATAAGTTTAGCACATACAACAGGTACACACACAGAGAAAGCATGATTTTTTTTTCTTTTTAGATCTATTCATTGTTCAGGAATATTTAGTATAGATAATGGTTACAAGATATTCATATTTTTTAAGCAGAGAATTAACTACACACACCCCGCCCCCCAAAATCACCTTTTCAATGTGTGAGGACTGATGTACCTAGTGGTTCACAAAAACCATCAATTCCTCCCGACATGCTTTAAAACTTTTCACTCTCCAATTATCTGAAATGAAGTTAAGCAACAGCCTTGAGAGGAATTAGGAAGGACTTCCATTTTCCACCTTACCCCGAGGCACTCTCAGGATTCTTCTCATCCCCCTTTTATTGATCTTACAAAAACTTTTAACAATGTGTAACAAACAAGGTGGAGAAGGGGAAAAAAATAGGGCCAAATAGGGTCATATCTAGTGAGTTTTTAAATGCACGTAAAAAATGCAAAAACATGATGTGTCCCCTTCTCTGGAATCTTTCCATATCTACTGCCTATGCACATAGTGTCTCATTCTAATGTTTGCAAGTCAGTCATCCAAATCATCAGATTTCAGCAATTTTAGCAAATAATTTGTCTCCCCCATAAGAAAAAACAACAGGTAGACTTAATTAAGCAGTCTCTTTTAGGAAGGTGATATATAGAGAAAAAGGATATATATATATATATATAGATACATGTATATATATATATATATATATATAAATTTTACCTTTCAAAATAATTTGATTTTTATGTCTGCTGTATAAAAATGTATTATATTTTATTATATATATATTTATATATAAAAACCATCAGAGCCAATCTTGTGAAAGGAGAAGGGGGGGGTGGCATCTAGAAGATTACACCAAGAAAACGGGGCTTGGGTGTCTCCAGCCAAAAGAACCAATTTCAACTATGTCTGTGGCCCTGTCGATCTAGCCGCTGAGAGTGGTGCATGCAAGGTTTGCAGACTGTCTTCTTGCAGAGGGAGGGGGAAGGCTTTTAAACAAACATCCATCCCGGAGTCTATTGAGCTGGTCTTCCTTAGGACAGGTGGTACATGCCATATCCCACTGGAGTCGCATAGAGTCCGACGGGCGGGATGGGGAGCACAGGTCTATGGAAAGGGTAGGACGCGCCATATAGGGAGGCTGCTTGCAGGGGCGAGTTGATGGGGAAAGGGAGGCTGAAGCCAGAGGGCAGCATAGGTTTTGCAGCCATTTTCAGCTTTTCCAGTTCGGCCTCTTGCAGTCTTTTCGCCTTGGCTCTTCGGTTCTGGAACCAGATTTTGACCTGTGTCTCTGTGAGGTTCAGAGAGCTGGAGAACTCTGCCCGCTCTGCAATGGAGAGGTACTGTTTCTGGCGGAACTTGCGCTCCAGAGCGAGGAGCTGGGAGGTGGTGAAGGGTGTGCGTGGCTTCCGATTGGTCTTGTGTTTCCTCAGGGTGCAGGTGGTGGGGCTCATGTGTCCTAGGGAACAGAGAATGGGGAGTGAGTTAGCAAAAGAAAGTGGCTTTCTCGCCAGTTGTGTCCGTTGGGGGGGAGGGGGGTCTTCCCTCTTCACCTTCCAAAAAGGTACCTCGGTCAAAACCATGTGTGGTTGGATTTTTTTTTTGGGGGGGTGGGGTGGGGATAGAGAAGGACCATACTTAAATGGATAAATTGTTTTGTTTTTAAAAAATTGAATCTTCTTCCAAAAGTTTGGGAGTTTTATGGTGTAACAGAACTTGCTACATGGAAAACAGACAGCATTAGAGATCATGAAATATGGGCAGACCCCTCATAAGTCAAGAGAGCTGAGGGTTCTCTGAGAAACAAAACCCCATCTCTTCTTGATATCACTTATCTTAAAAATGGGGGGCTGGGTTCATGATAATCCTCACATCCCTAGGACACTGAGATAATCACATATGAGAAGGAAAATGAAAAGGGTCTTATGAACTGGGTCCATCCCCTCTCTGCACCAGGAGAAGTTGGATTGCATCAACATATTTATGAAGGATAATCGTGCCGATAAGGTCTGCAGTAAATTAATAGCATCTATGGATTGGTGAGCAGCCTCATGCAATAAACAACCACACAGCTGTCATTCCCTCCAGTCTACAGATTATAAAACCTGAACATCATTTTACAGATCTGGATGTGGGATAACTTTCTTGGCTGGGTGCTTCTGTAATATAAACTTTACTAAGAAGGAGGGGAAAATTAGCTCGCCCATAAATGTAAATGTCAGGGGAAATCACGCTGCCTCCTGAATTGAGAGCATGTGATGACATTTTAGCCATCTCTCCTACCCATTCTATGGTTTGGAGGCAATGTGTAAATGATTAGCTTGTTGTTGGAATTTAGAAAGAAGGAATAACGAGCAAAATAAAGGTATGCCAACAGCATCCAGACTCCATATTTAAAGTGGGTTCAATTATAGGAAATCATAGGACAGGGCATCCTTGTAATTCCATTGCATCAACTAACTTCGGGCTTTTCCTTAAAGGAAGCTGGGGTGGAGCTGAGGGACAGATGCTAAACAATTCATTTTCTGCATTTGGCTTTTATGAGCTATGCTAATTTTCCAAATGTAGCCACCGTAGTAACTCCAAAGCACTCCAAAGGGAGAATGTCGCATTTCTTGTTTAGTTACTTTGGTGGCCCAAGAAAGAGTTTACACTTCATACTTGAAGGTGACACAGCACAAGTCCCAACCCAGCCTCCATTTCCAATAAGAAATGGATTTGTCCTAATGTGTCATTATTAACCATCACTTTTAAATGGCTAAAAAAGAAAGAGGTAGTGGGTTCTGCCGTCAATCAAAAAACAGAAGTCTGGGAGAGAGATGGGTAAGAAACTACCACAGGAGAGTAGACTTTTGCATATGCTAATCCCTAAGTAAGCCAGAGAGCTGGGGGTGCCTACTTCTTAATTTACAAATAAAATAACAACAATCAGAGACTCAGGGACCTGTGAAATTCTCATCCTTCACAAAGGTGACCTGGCTAGCTGGGAGGACCCAGTGGTCACAGCTCAGATACCAAGCTCCTAGAATCTACACTTGCCTCTGCTCTACGTTTGGAAGCGATTCTGTGCCTGGGCACGGTCATTCTGGCTGCTCCTAGGGGCTGCATTTGAATTACGAAATCCAGGCGACGGGATCTCATGTGTGTATCAAAGCTTCCCTCCCAGTGCACCTCTCCCCACCCTCCCACTCTCCTCCCCATTTTAAACCAGCCTGAGAAAGGGTGCGATTATACAAAGCAAAACAGCATTTATCCTACTGCCTCCTGAGAATAACAAAACCCGGGCCAGGGCAGGTGGCTTCCTCCTGCCCCAGGCTCTGTCGCTAGGCTCCCCCGGACCCACCGCTCCTACCACAGGGCTCCTGAGGCCATCTCCAGGCCCAAAGCACCAATGACCCACTTTTTAAAAAAAATTAAATCCTTTCTCAGAATCTCCTACTTTCCTCATGGAAGGGTCACATCCAGGGCCCACGGCGGCTGCCTTACCTTCGGCCCTGGCAGGCATGCGTACAAAACCCTAGGAACCTAAGCAAGTGGAAATGTCTGACCTCTGGACACCACTCCCTGTAAGGCCTGAATCCTTGATGCGCAGCTGGGAATTGACCTAGGCCTAGGAATACACAGGCACTCGATATCTGTCAAACAAATTAAGTCCCTTAAAGTTTCTAAGCCTCTATTTCACCATCAATAAAATGGGTAACTAATAACAATCCTACAGTGTGGTTCAGAGTACCAAATTTTAGAATGCCCAGAGTCTTGTCTGTCATCAGATAGGTGATCATTAAATGTCCCCAAGTCTTTCTTGTCAAGCCCAAACTCGACGTGTGCAGATTCCTCTGAACTCTGCTGAAATGTCCTCATGTTACCGGCAGGCCAGCTTTAGCCACACGGAGATCAGATAAGATAATACGGTGAAAAGTGCTATAAAGTACTGTGCAAACTTGAGTTTAAATTCTTTGAGTCCTTAATCTCCACGCCCTTTGAATCTTTGGGAGTTTCTAACAGGGTGGAGAGAGATGCCAGAGGGGACAGCCACTGATGCCTGGTTATATGGCCTTGTTTTGTTCACAAAATACTTTGTATCTCGAGTTTTCGGGGCTGATGGGAATGGGGTAAAATGTGATGCTCCCAGCTTTCGGAAAAAGTCCCTATGCAGGCACCCTCTCTCTCACCTTTCCTAGAGGTAGAGTGCAGATAGAGAAATCTTAAAGGCTGGGAGACAGAAGTAAAAGGAGCTACAGGGAATGGCTTCTCCATATTGCAAAAGGACCCAGGGCCCAAAAATGGACGTAAACGCTGGAAGAGAAAGCAGCTCTCCTGCGACTCTCTGTTCTCCTTCCTCATTGGCAGGAAGCGGGGTGCAGGTGTTCGGCCCTCTGCTTGGTCTCTCTGGGGAGAGGGATCAAGGTGGCCAGGGTTGGGGCCTGGACACCAGAGCCCCTTGCCCAATTCAGCCATTGCTGGTGACCTGGCTCAAGCAAGTTCAGTCCTCAAAGTATGCATGTCTGAAAACTGGGATAACCACAGGTCCCGGGCTTCTGCCCACACTTCGGGGTTCCAGCGATGATCGGGATCTGGTGAACTAATAAGCATCACTTTGTAAACTCAAGCGCTGCTGGAATGCTGTTAATTATTACTCTGAGCCAAACGGAGCCCCACGCTGCTGACCCCAGCCCGCTCCCAGCGAAGCGACGGGCTGGCCGCCGGGACGACCGGGAGACATTTCCTCGCCGCGTAAGTCTCTGCCGCCATCCCTCCGTGTTACCGTGCTTCGATACCCGCGGGACCAATGGAAGATGATCATTTCTACCCAAAGTCGGGTTAGATTTTAATTAGCTCATCTTTATAATGAGGGCACACCTCGCAGGGTTGTGAACTTTGAAAGACAGTTAGACACTCTGCCTCTGCCTGGCATATATTCCGGTGCTCATTAAACGCGGATCCTTCTTCATTCCCCAGACTGAGACCCCGAGGGACAGTGAAAAAAAGCGAAGTGGCCTGAGCGCAGGGCTGAGGGTTAGAGAAACGGATACGCAAGCGACCCCGCAAACCCAGCTGGGTTCGCCCTTCAAAGATCAGGGCGTTGGCAATTGTGTCGAATATTCTGTACAGCTAGGGGATCCCAAACACGCGCTGCGCGGATATTACCCAGAAGGTATCTTGGATGCCACAGGCGCGCTGAACTCTGGGGATATTAAGGGGCCAAGAACTTGCAATGCTTGCTTTTCGGGGCGCATAGTACAGAGGGGTCTCCGTACCCCTAGCTTGGAATACTGACCCCCAGTTCCCTCCTGTACCCCGAAAACCCTCCTACCCCTTGTCCCGGCCTCTGCAGGCACTCACTTGGCGGCGGCGAATATCTGCCCGGTTCCTGCATCCATGCCGCTCCGTCTTCTGAATTTTCCGACTTGACCGAGGCTGTCTCGAAGGGCTTGACCAACGGCCCGGGGCTGTGCGCCTCCCGGACGCTGTGTCCGGGCAGCAGAAGTGGCCGCAGGGTGGCCCCGGCGGAGGCGCTTTCGGCTGGCAGTGGGGAAGTCTCCTTGGGCGGCTTCTTGTCCGACATGAGCGCCTCCACGCTGAAGGGCAGGCTGGAGACCTTGACGCGGCGCTCCTCCGCGGCCCCGCCGGCACCCCCAGGCCCCGGGCCCGGCTCGGCCACCATCGCCGGGCCCTCCTCATCAGACGAAAACAGGTCATTGCCTTTGGACGGAGAAGCCATGACTTCTCTGCCCTACGTATCTCCCGGCGCGCGACTCCGCTGGCTACCAGGCAGCTGCGACTCAAACTTTTTTGGGGGGAGACGGGAGGGGCGCGCCGGCAGCCGTGCCTTTCCTCCAAAGGGAAGTGAGAGACTCGGCTCAGCCAATCCGAGCCGGCCCTGGCGCTGACGCCACGGACGCTCGCCTCCGATTGGCTCTTCCGGAAGAGGCTGGGGCCTTTTTTTTTTTTTCCTGTTTGAAATAAATTAGGAGTTAATTACAGGAGCAGTCAGCAGAGTTGTTATCAGGCGATCCCTCAAGGGTTATAATCACGCCAAAACTGAAAAGTCTAAGGCGTAATTAAGGCCGATTATTTAAAGAGGAAGTTCGCGGAGTCCCATTTCTTCTATTGACCCCTCTTTTTAAAAGGTACCCCGCGCCAGAACATGTTTAAAATCTGCAACTGACATTGCAAAAACATTTATGAAGCTCCTACCATGGGTCGAAACTGGGCGAACGTAACAGTTTTAGGGGTCAGCACTGAAAGCAAGGGCCAGCATCCCTGCTAAAAGAAATACTACATGCATGGCGCTTAGAAAAGCAGGTATTTCGCTATCAGCAAGTGCCCAACAGCGTCCGCTATCACTATAACTCCCTTAGGAGAGGGGCCGGAGCGAGCCAGAGAGGTAGGTGGTCACGGCTACCCTCTCCCAAGTAGTTCCAATTGGAAAATTTAAACCAGAGCTTTCCATCTCTTCCACTCGAAAACAAAACCAGCGCACTCTTAGAAACTTGGAATCCTCGAGTTTTCTTTTCCCTGAATCTCCTCTCTGGACATCCGGATCCGACCTTTTTCTCAAGACTGCGTGCATTGTGTGTTCATGAGTTTGTCTGAGCCTGTGTTTGTCGTGTTTGTTTGGGTACCAGTGTTTGCCTTCAAGGCGGAGGAGGAGTGAGGAAAAGGCATAGATAATATCTAGTGCTTCCCAACGCCCCCCCCCCCCACACACACCCTTGCAAGTCTCAGAACTGGGTGCCAAGTTTGCCCACCCCGGACCTGTGTATCTTTTGGGGAAGGACATTTTTATTCATTGCACCTGGTTAAAAAAAAAAGTATAGATATCCCCACCCCACTTCAAATTATACCCTGGGTAATTACATCTCAAAGCCTTAGTGATGACTGTCTCAGTATGGGAAAGGGGAGAGCGCGTGAACTTCCAATGTGCAGAGGCCTCCAATCTGTCTGCAGGCCGCTGGGCCAACACCTATTTCTTCAAATGACTCTTTCCAGGCTGCAGCTGCCTTTTCCTATATCTGAGCGATTATCCCGCAAGTGATGAGGTGAATAGAAGTGACCCGGCTCAGGGTCTTGCACACAGCAGATGCTTGCTAAACAGTTCCCAAAGCCTTGGAAGGAAGGAACACTGTTTTTAATTACTGAGATGACCAGAGCTTGGGGCTACTTCCCCGTTCAAGACTTGTAGAGACTTGACCCCCAGATCCACTTCCCAGAGCACCTCCTTTCACCCCAAACCTCTGCCTGGAGTGAAACTGTGCTGGCGGCCTAGGATAACCAGAAAAGGTGTTATCTGAATCTTAGAGGATAAAACAATCTGCATTGGCCACTTAATTCAATTTGATTAGAAATGGTCCTGAATAAAAGTTTAAAAGTAAAGAAGTTCTAAGCACAGCCTTCTAAAACCCCCTTCTCCCACCACTATCAACAAACTGGAAGTTCAGAGAAAGTTATTTAAAAAAAAAAAACTAGGAAAGTTATCTGGAGATATATGCCTTATGCATTTTCCCCTTGAGTCATACTTGATGATAGTTGGCTTGATATGCATCTCAAATACAGTACAGGTAAACCCAGATTAAGTTCTTTGCCTCCTAGAGGAAACCAGCAAGGTGCAGGCTACATATTTTGGAAGCAAACCTGAAATTCGTTTAGCCCTCTGCTGCCAAAACGTACCCAGCCACTGTTTGATAATTGTTCTTGAAAACTCCTTGTTAATATGTGTCAATTAGGGGGCATGCAAGCTCATTCCTGGGTTTGGTGTTTTGTTTTTTTTTAATTAGTACTAATAGAGCTCTTTTATTTTGATGAACTTTTCTGGGAGAGGATAAGGTAGGTACCCCTCCCTACTCTCTGGTCCTGATGTCCAGGCAAAGGACAAAAATTGTAAAGCCAGAAACGAGAAAATAGTAGAGATTAAACAAACAACTGGTGTTCCAAGGGAGGTTGCCAACCTCTGGCCATGAACAGGAGAGATGTCCAGGGAGCAACCAGCCTGCCCATCTTGTTTTCTGCCTGCTGAGGTTGGGACAATTCAGGAAAGGGTGTCTCTTCTGCTGTGAAAAGAGTGGAACCTCAACACAGTTCTAGCCCTTTGTGGAAAACCCCGTCTGTGCATTTGGTGCTGCGTTAGCTGCGTTTTCAGAATATTGTATACACCTCTTCCTGGCCGCGTGACCTTGGTCGCGTTACTTCCCCTCCCTTAGCCTAATTTTTTTTTTTTCCCTCTAAAATGAGAGAGAACCCCTAACCAGGATGGCTCTTGCGGCAATTCAGTTCAAGGGGCTACATAAGATAACTAGCAGGTGTAGGGGATCCAAAAAAGCTCCACCATATTATTGTGTATCAAAAGCAGCAACAATGTATCGAATGCTTTCTCTTTGCCAGATATCCGAAATGAGGCACTTCGCCCCCTTTCACGGAGTTCACGGTGGGTTCTTTGTAAAATCTCTGGGACTGAGAATTCGGCTCGCCCTGAAAAGTTTATAGTCCCTTAGCGGAGGTCTGTCTTTGGCACTTAGGGGACATTCAGTAAAGGTTAGTTCCCGGTGACATATACGCAGGCAGAAACGTGAGGTTCCAATCAGAACTCAGTCACCACTAAGCGTCACCTCTGCTTTAGTACCTGGACCTGTCCTCCATGATTTCATTCGTTTCTTCCAACACATCGCTCCGGGCAGAAATTATTTTCCCCATTTTACAGATGAAAAGCCTAAAGCCAGGAAGCGCTAATTCTGCGGCCGGGTCACGCAGGTAGGAAGTGGTGGACCCGGGCATCTCCCCTCGCGGCACCGGCGGGTGCGCGCAGACCCGCCGCACTCCACCTTCGCGCGCGCCCCGGGCATTTCGCACGCGCCCGGGCCCTGTGTGGAACAGCCGCGCACGCGCACCGCAAGTCCCAAGACGAAAACCGTGAAGGACAGCGCGCGGACCGCGGCGTCTGCAACCTCAGGACCGATCGCTGGATCCCGGCGGCTCGGAGGAGGCGGGGGAGGGGCGGAGGAGGGGGCTGTAGACGGGCCAGGGCTGCGGGCAGGCGCCAGGCGCGGGGAGATGAAAGGCGGGCTCCGGGGGAAGGGGCTGCGCCGGGTGACCGGCTCCAGCCGCGCCGGGCGCCCCGCCCCCGCCCCGCCCCGCCCCCGCTGCCCGGGGCAGAGGCGGCTGCCCGCGCCGGAGCCGCGTTAATTGCTCTCGGCCCCGGCACTCAGCCTGCGCGGAGCCGGGACAACCTCGCTCCAGGAGGAATGACAATTCGCCCTAATGGGACAACCTCGCTCCCAGAGGAGTGACAATTCCTCCTAATGGGCCGCTCGTTAGCAGCCTATTCTCTCGAACCCGGGTATCAGAAGCGGGCAGACAAGCGGGCGCCAACGTCCGCCTGGAATTCCACAACACCGCTCCCCCACCATCCCCCACCCTGCCCCAGTCCTTCGCTGTGTGACCTCGGGCAAAAGGCTGCTCCTCTCTGGGCTCATTTTTCTTACCTGTGCAGTGCGGAGTAGGAATGGGGACGATCAGACCTCACTAGGGCGGGCATATTTCCAGGCAGTTGAGAGATCACTTTTCGAGTTACAGAGCAGGAAGGCGAGTAGACGGGCATTCGGGGTCGCTGCTTGAGGTTCTTGGGGGGTGGGAGGGGGTGCAGATCCGTTGCTTGTGAAGTTCTGGACGCTCCAATCAGTTTGCTATGGCCCCCGCCCACTGAGTTCAGGACCCAGTCTGAAGAGAAGGGACCTTTGCCAAAGCGCTACACAGATTACGCAAAGCTACCTGAAGCCTGAGCTTTCATGGCTCCCCATTTTACAGATGAAGAAGTCGAGGCGCAGACAAGAGAGAGGTTGGCCTGAAATTTGCTGTGGGCGGAGTCTGATTCGACAAGGTCCCCCTGGAAGTAGCCCACAATGGAGACATCCTCGGAGGAGGGGGGAAGAAATGGAGGCAGATGTTGTGCCTCTCTACGGGTCCCACAGCCTCGGAGAGGAGTGGGCCAGTTCATGGAGACGTAGTTGTTTCTGGCCACAGCAGGTGTGAGGGTTGCGAAAGGGGAAAGAGTCGTGAGTTCCGCGCTCCTTCAGTAGTTCCGTATTCAAATTCAGGTCCTACTTTTTGCCATTTGCCACCATCACTGCACTGGGCGCCTTAGTAACCTCTTTTAGAAAAGATGCCCAGAATATAGGGTTGCTGGTGAGGACTAGGTGACAAGACTTATAAAAAGCAGGTAACACAAGAGTGTGGCTGTCTCAGGCACCCCACCCAGGAGTGACTGTAAAGGTTCTGCTTCCAGTCTCCTGGAGGGTTTAAACAGGGCTGAGCCAGTTATTTCCTGTGGGACTCTGGATAAATCACTTCACCTCTCGGCACCACCGTTTCCTTAGCATGGGAGTGTCTAGCGTTCAGTAAATGTTGGCTGTTATTATCGTTTCTTAAATCCCTGTTGATAGTGTTTTTTACCACCCTTTTCAATAGGTCTGCCTGACATCACACACATCTGGGATCCACTGATACAAAGTTGGATAATTTGAGGTATGAGAAGATAACTTTTTTGAGCCTTTTTTTGCCCTCTCTGCAAAATGGGTATAACTACCCACCTCTTCAGAAGGAAGGAGATTGACAACTCTGTCAAGTGAAGGATGGGGATCAAGGGAAGAAGAAACGTCTAGACAAACAGCAAGGAGTATCTCCCGTTTCCCAGACCTTGGGCACAGCTTGCTGGCACCTTCCCAATCCCGGCCTGCATTGGCGAGAGGTTCCCACAAGCAGGGCCCAAGCCCTGATGTGTCTGCACGGAAAGACCCAAAAGGCTCCCTGGAAGAGGTGGCCCCAGGAAGCTGGGTGGCTGCAGTTCTATGGAATGAGTCCAGACATCCAGGATAGCACCAAGGGCATCTTGCCCAGCCATTCACATATCTCTGCCCGACCCCACCCCATCCCTTCTCAGTTTGCCCATCTGTAAAACCAGGAAAACTACCCATACTGAACTGGGCTAAGATGAGCTTTAAACCACTGTTCAGCTCCCTCCTATACCTTAAGCAACCCTGTGGTGGAAAGGCCCTCATTCCTCCTTAAGGAGGAGAAAATTGAAGCTTAAGACTTGATAAGAGTTTTCCACAACTAGTAAATACCTGGCAGAGATGCACATCAGGGTTTGGCTGATTCTAAAAAATGTCTGTATTTTGCCTGAGGCAGAAGTTGCTGTAAAGGTGGGAGGAAAGGCATCTGCAGTTGTTCACAGCCATGAAGTATCTACCATTTCCATTTTCTTCCAATTAGACAGATGGAACTGTTGAGTCTGGGATGGGCTTAATTAGTAGCTAGGGCACACAGAGAAAGCGCATGCTGCATTATGGATTCCCAAATAGTTCGGCAGGAATCTGAAATCTCTCTTATTTAGTGGCCTCCAAATTGGGTTAGATTCAAAATGCAGTTGACTGGGCATGAGTGAGGAGGGGAAAAGGAAATTTGGGGAGTTACTTAACAGACATAATTATATTTTCTGATTAAGGAAAATAGAATCTCTTCCAACTGCCCCACCCCCAGTTGCCTGGTGGGGAATAAGCAAGGTTTGTTTTACCTTAAGGATGAAGACAATTAGAAGCAATTATTCAGAATTCTGTTAATCATTTCTAGGGGAGGGGTTGGGGCATTGGCGCTGAACCCAGAGCTTGTGCCAGCCTTGGGAGGGGGTTGCAGGCTACCACCGGCAGGAAGACCAATCCCCGCGGTGATGCAAAAACAGTAAACCTTGGGCTTCCCTGGTGGCGCAGTGGTTGAGAATCTGCCTGCCAATGCAGGGGACACGGGTTCGAGCCCTGGTCTGGGAAGATCCCACATGCCGCGGAGCAACTAGGCCCGTGAGCCACAACTACTGAGCCTGCGCGTCTGGAGGCTGTGCTCGGCAACAAGAGAGGCCGCGATAGTGAGAGGCCCGCACACCGCGATGAAGAGTGGCCCCCACTTGCCGCAACTAGAGAAAACCCTCGCACAGAAATGAAGACCCAGCACAGCCATAAATAAATAAATTAAATTAAATTAAATTTTTTTAAAAAGCCAGACCCTTAGCTCTTTAAAAAAAACAGAAAACAAAACAAAACAGTACACCTTGAGCTGTAGGCTTTGCAAAGTGCTTTCACAGCCAGGACTTACTTGCTCCTCAGGATCGCCCTTGGGCGCGAGATACCCTGCTCTTTCCTATACCCCACAGGCCTCGGCTCCTTGAGTCCAACGCCTCATTTCACCAAAGAGGTATCTGCAGCTCAGAGAGGCGTGGCCACCTTCCTGAGGTCACAAAAGGAGTCTGGTGGGAGAGCACATCAGTTCCGTCCCGGAGCCGCCCTGCACCTTCCAGGGACCCTCTGAAGCACAGACCCAGCCTCTCCAGGTCTGGATCCAGAAAGGTCTGATTTCAGGGTCCCTGGGATTTGTCATATGCCCCCACGGATCGGTGTCAGGTGCCCTGAAGATCCCCTGACACAGTGAGGGACACAATAAATATTGGTTGAGTTAACGAATAAGTTCGGGAATGGAAGCAGTGGCAGAGACTTGTAGGTACCTCCCACCCGGCTCGGAAGGTCGCCTCTCCCAGTGACTAGGAATGAACCTTGAATGGTGAGGGGTAGACTCATGTGTCTTAACAATTGGAACCGACACTGGATTCTTGCGGGGAGGGGTCGGATTTTTAAATTGTCCCCAAAGAAACACTGAAAGCTCATTTTGCCCCAAACCCTTAACTTGCTAGGCTTTCAATTAATCTCTACCTCCCCCCCTCCCTCGCCCGTCACTTCACAGATGGAGAAAGAGTTGGGGAGATTGTTGCCTGCCCAAGGTCATGCAGCAACTAAGTGACCCAGTCAGCATTTGACCCCCGGTGCATCTGCCTCCAAACCCCAAACTGGTTTCTCTTTATCATCCTCCAGATCGCACTTCTTCTGCCCCTGACATGACGCAGGCAGAGAAACTCAGCATCCTGCTGTTATCTTCTCGGCTCACTTTAGCAATATCTTGACTTTGTGGCATTTCCCAGATTTCCTAAAACAAGAGCGTGTTTATACTATAGGAAAAAAGGAAAAAGAAAAAAAAGACCTAAATGTATTCAGAAAAATATAAACTCATAGTTTCTCCTCCTCCTAATAATAGCAGGCAATGCTTACTGAGTGCTTAGTACACACCAGACCCTGTCCTAAGCACTGACGTGTACTCACTCATTCAATCCTCACAACCCTATTTGGTAGACGCTATTTTATCTTCATTTTACTGAAGGGCAATCTGATTCTCAGACATGGAAAATCTAGATAAATATAATTTCTCTTTAGAACTGTGCCTGTGCAGAGTGCATTTTCTCCCCATCCTCTACCTACCTTCCAACCCTAGAAAATAAGTCACCGTCATTTAAATAGAAAAATGAATTTTATTAGACCCACAAACTTTAAATATAGTTAGGCCTTCCTCATAATGCTAATTCTGTTCATAACTTAAAGTGCTTGTGTGTATGGTAGGTTGATAAAATTGGCACGTTTTCTCTTTTCCATCTCTTTGCAGCTCATGACTTTTTGCAAATGGATTTAGTCTTTGTGGGGAGGGTAGGAGAGTGAAGAGAAAGGACCTGGCCTCGGCCAAGAACAAGGGTCCTGAACCCCACATGTCACTCACTTGCTGGGTGACTTTAAGCAGATGCTCCCCCTCTAGGGTCCCCTATTCAGCTCCCTGGCAAATGAGGGGAGTGTAGTTGCCTTTCCTGGTTTTGTAGTTCTCTGATAAAGGAGTGTGTGCTGCTGTTCTGTCTCCCACCAGGCTGCCTGAGGGGTCAAGGAAGGTGGCAGCAGAGGGTGGAAAATATCCCAGGCAGTAGGGGACACTAGCGGGGACCCCCATTTTATCCTGGGCCAGCTGTGTATCCTGGGGCAAGTTCTCCCCCCTTCTCTGAGCTGAGCCTCACTCTCCCCATCAGACAACTGGGGCTAAACATCCTTATTTCAGGGTGGTGGGAAGATCAATGGGCTCGTGGATATAAAACTCTGGGAGAGGTTAGCCCCCTCCTGTCCCCTGCTGCTGGTCTCCTGTGTGAGAATAGAAGAAAGTCTCTGACTCAGCAGATGAGAAGCCTGGGAGGAAACCTTGTGGATGATTGTTAATGATACAATTAGAGCTGACACTGTTGGTGCAGACAATTGCAAAGAGGCTTACGAAAATGATGCTTGCTAAGAATCCTTGGGGCCTTTGGGCAGCCCAAGGAAGCTTTGCCCCGTGGTGGCACAGCCCTTCCCAGAAAAAGAATCTTAGAGAGTCCCTTGGACAGGACATGAAGTAACATCTAGGCATGTGACAAGAAAGTTATTCCCTTTTCAGTGATCTGATAACCCATTATACTCAGGAGACTGTCTCGGCACAACGTTAATACCTCGGCAATGATTGCTAACCTCCTGTGGACCAAGCACCAGGCGTCGGTCTTCAGGAGGCAACAGCAACTAGTGAGATAAGGACGGTCTTACTTCCATTCTACTTATTTTCAGAGTGAACCCATCTACGGCTGGTAAATAATACTGTGACATTAATTTCCCTTTACAAATCATTTTTGTTGTTGTTGTTTTAAAAAGAGAGTTTAGTTAAATGTTAATTAAATAATACTACTGTTGGTATTGGGATAAGGCCAACAATCATAACGATTGTTCTTTGACAAGGGAACAATCGTGTAGGTGGATGCTTGAAATTCAGGTTAGCACTGATTTACAGAAGAGAACACTGCATTTCCAACAGCACCATATCTAGATGGAATCCTGCTCCACCTCCTCCTAGCTGGGTGGCCGTGGGCAAGTTACTTCCCCTCTCTGGACCTTGATTTCCTTATCTATAAAGCTAGGGCAATGGTGATCATTCTGATCTTCTAGGTTTGCAGGAAGAATCTACTCGAGATAATAGATAGATGACCATACCATGTTGGAGATATGGGGTTGTTTGTATTATTAGTAAACAATGAATGGGAGAATTTGGTCAAAACACTAGCTTATTTACCCTGGACCTCGTTATCTGCTAGCTTAGTAGTAGTTGTAAAAGAGGGGAAGAATTCTTTGAAAGCTGAAGGTTCTATTTAAAAATCACTTACCCTTGTTTAATAGATCCATCTTCAGTGTCTGGATATTCGGACTGTCTAACAAATACTTCCACAATATTCAGAGAACTTCACTGTACTCTGTAGGCAAAATTCAGCTCCTCTAAATTGCAAATAAGGCAGAAAATGTTTTTTCCTTTGTCATTTTTGTAAATGATGAAATGCATCTCCTGATCTGTCGTTTTTTTCATTTCTTTCATCCTTCCTCTTTATTTCCCTCCCTTCCTCCCTCCTTTCCTCAGGCAGCTGTGTGCTGAATTAGTGCCACGCCTGGAAAACAGACATTACCCAGGCAAGTTCCTGCCCTCAAGAGTCTCCCACTCTAGTGACAAGATAGCCTCATCAGTTACTCCATACAAATGTCAAAAGGACTACCCCGCAGCCAGATTCATCTCGCAGAATTCTTTCACTCTCACAGTGCTGTCCCGAAGACAGTTTAATAAAACATCTGAATACATTGCCAACATTTAAAAATCAGGGGACTTTCCCTAGAAATCTGGCATTCTGGCTTCTCTGTATCAATGTGCAGGTGAGTGGCCCCAGGTGTGTTCTCAAGCACTGATTCTTTTTGAGATGAGACATGCCTTCCCTATGCCTCACCAGCCAGAGTGTAAACCCTACTATGGGATATGATGGGATGTGGTTCCGGAAGGTACAGGGGAGCTTGTGGGATGGTGGGATGCCCAGAGGGGGGACTGACCCACTCAACCTTGGGTGTTAGGGTTAGGCTGCTGGAGGAAGTGGCATTTGGACTGAGCCACCGAGGGTGTTGCCAGGTGGAGAAGGGGAGAGAGTTGCTGGCAGAGGAGATAGTATGTGAAGAGGGACAAGAATTGAAATGACCTGTGACTTGTGTGTTTGAGTTTCAAGAGGCTCAGGAAGAAGCGGTGGGGGTGGGGGGGCGGTGCTGGGGGTGCAAACAGGCTAGGGAGAAGGGTGGTGGAGGGAAGAGCCGCACTCGGGGAGCTGCAGCTCAGCGGTGAAGGGTCTTTCTTCTTTTTCTTTCCTTCCTTTTCTTTCTGTCGTCTTTTTACTAAATTCTTCGTTTAGAATTTCAAAAGCAATAGATATTCATGATAACCAGTGAAACAAATCAAAGATAAGTAAGCAATGAATAATCGCTCTCATTTTTTTTTGCCATCAACATAAGTAGGGGGCTTCCCTGGTGGCGCAGGGGTTGAGAATCTGCCTGCCAATGCAGGGGACACGGGTTCGAGCCCTGGTCTGGGAGGATCCCACATGCCGCGGAGCAACTGGGCCCGTGAGCCACAACTACTGAGCCTGCGCATCTGGAGCCTGTGCTCCGCAACAGGAGAGGCCGTGATAGTGAGAGGCCCGCGCACCGCGATGAAGAGTGGCCCCCGCTTGCCACAACTGGAGAAAGCCCTCGCACAGAAACGAAGACCCAACACAGCCATAAATAAATAAATTAATTTAAAAAAAAAAAGTTCATTTCTTAAAAAAAAAAAAACAAACGTAAGTAGGATGAACAATCGTGTATCTTTAGACACTCCTAATTATATACAAACACAAAATAACATACAGAAAAGTGGAACTTGATGGTGTTTTGTGTGTCCGTGTGTGTGTGTGTGTGTGTGTGTGTGTATGTGGCTCTCTCTATGTAACTATCTGTGTGACTTGCTTTCTTGTCTAATTCATATCACAGACATCTCACCATCCATTCTTTTTATGTTTCATAGTAGGGCTATATTAGAATGCATTTCACCATTTCCTTCTTGATGGACCTTTTTCCCCCCAGTTTCTCCTACTGCCAAAAATTCTTGAAAAAATAATCCTTGCAAACCTTCATCCTCACACTGGTATTTTTAAAGGTTTAATTTCCAAAAACTGAGATTGCCAAAGCCAAGTGTGTGTCTTTTTCATCTGAACAGATATTGCCGAATTATTTTCAAAAAACCCTTTTCCGGTGCACATTTCCTCTAGCAGCATTCGTTTCTCCCCCAGCTCTGCCAGAACTGGATAGCGTTGCTCTGGTTTAATTTCTGCCACAGAGTGTTTTTTGAGCAAGAGAGTAATAGAGCTCCACATCCCTTTGAGAAACTCCCTGGGGAGCATTACGGAAAATGGGAGTGGGGGGGTGGGGGAGATGCTGGAAGTAATAGGACCAATGAGGAGCTTGTTGCAGGCTTCTGGGAAGAGGGGAGCAGCACTGAGGATGGGAGGATGAGGAGGGAATGGAGAGGTAAGTCAGGAAGAAGTAGAGATGCTGCTTAGAGCATCCCAGGGCTAGAGGGTGCCCTGCTGGCATCTCAGGTCTGACTGCATGGTAAGGAGTGGGAGTATACCCTCCTGCTGTTTCTCATGTTCCTAGTGGCCACCCCAAGCGTCCTGTCCTCCAAGTTCAATTTCAATAACCTCACATGTCTGGAGCCCTGGGCCAAGGCAGCGGGCCACTTAGAACAGAAGTGCTCTCTCACTCCGTCTGCTCAGGGCCTGGGTGGGCAGGGCAGGGCAGGGCAGGGCAGGCAGACAGACATGCTTCCATGCAGGGCGAGCCTGGGAGCCAGCCTTGCCAATGAAATCACTGGTGAAGTCACAGTTTAGGTTGATAATTAGCAGCGTTGTTTCACCTAATCCTTACTGATTTGCTTTTTAACCTACGCAGCACCTAGCGACAGGTGTGTTAGCAGCATTCAAAGGCTTGGATTCCTAGAAATGGGCTAGACAGGTCCAGGCTGCTGAGGGAGGGGTGGGATTCCTGCTAATGTTCCTGGGGCGCCCCTGAGAGTTTTCCTCCAGCTCCCATGCCCCCCTCTGTCTTTTGCTCTGTTGCTCTCTCCCTTTGTTGCCTAGGCTCTTTCTCCCCTATCCTGGCATTGAAGAGCAGACTTACTTTCTCATAGGCCCCTGTAGTGCCTGAAAGGCTCTGGGAAGCTCTGGATCCCAGGGATGGGGCCATCTTCTTCTAAAGGTTTCCCCAACCCTAAGGGAAGCTGGAGCAGTGATTCAGGGCCCCGGGAGAACCAGAGATTGTCATCAGTACAGGACGGCCTGTACAGTGTGTTTGCTCAGCCCTTAAATGGTCCAAGAGAGTGTGGTAAATTTTCCTTGACCATGGGTCCATCTGACCTCGTAATTAGCTCCATTCTCTATGGAGCACAATGTGGGGAGTTCGGATCTAATCACTGAGGTTTCTACCCTTGGCATGACCTCATAACTGATTCTTGAACAGTCACATGGACCTCCAAGCTCATGGGCATCAAATAGAGGTATTTAGCAATCCTGGACATGGATTACAATGTGAGGGGTGGAATGGAACTGATCCATCCGGCCTTGACAGTGGGTCCTCAAACCAACACTCAGGTCACCTCTTGGAAGAAGCAGATCTCATCTTCTCGTTCATCACCTCTGACCTGGCCGTGGCTGCATAGCACTAGAGGAAGAGTATACACCTCAGGGTCACTCAGACCAAAATGTGGGGCTGTGTGACCTCCGGCAAGTCACTTAACCTCTCTGAACGTCAGTTCCTCATCTGCAGAATAGGGTGGTAAGGGTACTGACCGCCAAGAGCTCTTGGGAATATTAGCGGTGAAGGAGAGCAGGCACCTGCCACAGTAGGCACTTAACTCATAGTGACAATTTTTGAAAACCATTGGCTAAAATGACAGAGACCAATTGACTCTTTAAGGAGGAGGAGGAAAGGTGATGGGAACTGTTTTCTTTGCTGCTACCTCATTCCATTTCTGAGGCTGGCTCTTGGTCACCTAGGCAATGCCAGGTCATGGAAGCCAAGCTCCGCCTAGAATGTGTGCCCCTGTGGAGGCTCCAGGTGGGGTGCCCTGCCCCCAACCCGCTATGAGATTTGGGTTGTTCAAGTGTGTCCCTTGAGTCCAGGGGAGAAACTCAGGCTGAGCCATTGGCTGACACTGCAGTGTCAACCCTTGCTATTGGCAGAGATTGTTGGGACATGGGGCTTAACTCTCACGGTAAAAGGGAGCTCAAAACCAGTTGATGTCACATTAAAACAAAAAAGAAAGAAATCATTTTTAAATTAAAAATTAAGTTAAAAAACCCAGCAGAACTCCAAAATCAGTTGGTGTCAAGGGGAAGGGAGGTCCTCAGGTTTGTTTATAAACAGAGTTAAATAACTAAATAAAGGGGGGAAGAAGAGGGGAAGCAGCAGAGTGTTTGGGGGGCTGACCTCTGTTTTTCATGGAGAATGTTTCGCATTACGAGGGGGAAAGGCAGGCCACACATGGGCAGAACGAAAATATGCAGACGGGAGAATAATTGGGGGTGTCGGGGTCGTGGGATAATCTGTGAGTTTGTTTTCAAAATCTTCTTAAATGTTTCGTTACTTTTATAATTGAAAAAAAAGTTTAAAAAATCAACTAGAAGTTGAATTTGGCTGGAACGAACTTACTCTGTTTGTGTGATTTCCCATATCATGTGTCCTTCCTTTTACTCCAGGAAAGGACCGTGGTGGTTTTTAATTTGTATTTCTTTGCTTCTCTAAAATCCATTTCATATCTCTCCTGCATGATCAAGTTTAGTGAGAATCTGGGTACCCATTTCAGAAGGGGTTCCCTTGCCGACCGGTTATAGCATGTGTAGTGGTAAGGCCTGGAGGCCATGTGCTGCCATTCATAACCTTGACTTCATCATCTCTATTTACAGGTGGGGGACCCGGAGGCTGGGAGGGAGCAAGCCATTTGTCCAAGCTTAATCAGCTGTTATCAGGATATAATAGGTTTCAAACTTCTGAGTTTGTAGGTTCTCTTATAGCCCCAAATATTTCCCTTTCTTGGAAAGCATCTCCTTCTAGAGTCTCCCAAGCAATATGGAAATCAGGATAGTGTTATTTACCTCCCTCTCTCTAACATGAATCTGTGGGACCCTCTAAGAGCTTGCAAAGGGGGCAAACGTATAAAAATCTCTCTGAGCAGAAATAGAGACACACACGTAGAGAACAAATGTATGGATACCAAGGGGGAAGTGGAGGGGGGTGGGATGAACTGGGAGATTGGGATGGACACATATACACTATTGATACTATGTATAAAACAGACAACTAATGAGAACCTACTGTATAGCACAGGGAACTCTACTCAGTGCTCTGTGGTGACCTAAATGGGAAGGAAATCCAAAAAAGAGGGGATATATGTATATGTATAGCTGATTCATTTTGCTGTACAACAGAAACTAACACAACATTATAAAGCAAATATACTCCGATAAAAATTAACTTAAAAATAAAATAAAACATATATTAATGGAAAAAAAATCTCTCAATCTCTCTCACACTTGCAGTCAACCAAGCATTTTCACTGTTGAGAAAACCCGAGTGGCATAAAAGCGATTTGGATAGAAAACAAATAAAACCCTGGTTTGGGAAGGAAAGCCAAAATTCCTCATTATCAATGACACTGCCTCTGGATAAACATTTAACTAATCCAATTCTTCTTCCTTTCTCCCCGCTTCCTTTGGCTTTCTCGGGAGCCACAATGGCCCTGTTAGAACAGACGATGTTCAACGTTTCCATCACAAGGCATGCTTTTCTGGGGTTTATTACTCAGCTGTAGAAATGTGCTCTAGGCAAAAAGTTGGCATTAAGTCTCATCTCTGAGGTAATTGGTGGGGATTTTTTCAAAAACCTTTTTTCTTTTTACAGACAATCTTGGAAAGGGTAACAAAAAACAAATCAAGAATTTACTGTTGGCAACTATGGGGTTTCACCCCCATGGGTTTTCCTCTTTGGTTTGGTTTGTTCTGTATTAATTTTGTTCTCCTCTGACCAGTTATTTGGAGGCAAATTTATAGAGGCTATATCCCCAGACGTTCATCATTCATCCATTCATTCATTCTTCCTTTTGCAAATCTTTACCGAGTGCCTACTACACGCCAGACACTGTTCTAGACCCTGAAGACACAAAATGTCCACGTGGTCTAAGCTCTTATGGGGCTGGTGTGCACACACACTCATGCACAAACCTCACGTGTTTCCGGACCGAAAAAAAATTCAATTTGCAGTAAGTGGTTGGCGTGGAGGAAGAACAGGGAAGGAGGTGCAGGCATGGGGGCTCTCATTTGAGAGAGGCTGGCCTGAGAAGGCCCTCCAAGTAGCTGACATTTCCTCTAAGACTTTGAGGTTAACAGGAGCCTCATGCCAAGCCTGGGGAGAAGCCGGGGAGAGAGGAAAACACGCATGAAGGTTGGAAAGAGCGTGGTGTGTTTGAAGAACACAGAGAAGGCCTCCTTTCTAGACAACATCGAATGGGGAGGTGGGGGTGGGGTGGGAGATAATAGTGGACACCTGTGTGGGCAGGGAGGCAGATCAGGCAGAGGGATTTCAGCTTTTATCCAAGTGCAAGGGGAAGCCGTGGAAAGATGCTCAGTAGAGCATGAAATGGATGAATTCTATTTCTGGAAGGTCTTCCTGGCCTCTGTGCAGGAGGCTGCTGCAGTTGCCGGGTTGTGGGCTGGTCCTAGAAAGCAGCGGCGGAGGGGAGAGTGTGGGATGGAGGGTGGTTGAAGGGAGACCTGGACACGCCCTGCTGGTGGCAAGGGGGAAGAGGGCTCGGGGATGACCCAAGGTGGTGGCGACCAGCTGGAGCCAGGGATGAGCATGGTGCCATGACCCGAGGTAGGGAAGGAGCAGGAAAGGTGAAGGGAGGGAGATGTGAAGAAGGACTCCCTGTTTTCTGGTGCAGCCCAGGGTCGTTCTGATATTGACGGGTCCTGAGACAACGAGACTCACTCTGGAATCACTGCACATCACACATCCATTTTGAGTGAGGATCCCCAAGTGCCTTATAAATAGTAATTAAAAGACATGGCATCCCAGATGGGCTGGTATAATTATCACCATTCAACTAAAGAGGAAAAGAATATTGTTCTTTGGCTTGGTGAGGAGAAGACCTTGTCAGATCTGTCTGTGGGCCAGTGGAGAATAGTAACCCGCTCTGGGTCCAGGCTGGACAGGTGCTAAGCCTGTAAAATGCACTGTGAGGTGTGTGCAATTAACACCCATATTTTACAGATGGCAAAACCAAGATCCAGAGTTTCTTTCTGGGCTTTCTAGCCCAGGAGGGACTCAAACCCTCTGGGATTCCAAGCCAATAGTATTTTCACTACTCCTATATGCTGCCTCCAAATAATTGTTCGTTACATCTGCAAAGCATTTTAGAGTTTACAATGCATTTAATGTTACAAAGCATTTAAACATGCATCACTTTGTTCATTCCTTACCATAACTCAGCTAAGCAGGAGGTGCAGAGGTGACTAGCCCCATTTTATAGATGAGGAAATGGAGGCTGAGAGAGGAGGAAGTAATTGCCTATGTTCTCATAGCAACAATAGTAACTCACATCTATATAACGATTTATAGCTTGCAGAATGCGTTCTGGTTTTGGACGTCACAATAGCTCCATGAGGTAAGTAGGCCTGGTGTTATTATTATTACTATTATTATCCTCATTATTATTAGTAGCAGTAGTAGTATTGATAGTATTCCCATATCACACATGAGTAAACTAAGATTCAGAGAAGTTAAGAAAGAAGATGAGAGATGAACATTTATATGCCAGACCCAGAGCTAGGTACCATGGCTATGTTATCTCGCTGAATCCTAGTCGCCCTCAGGAAAATATTTGCAAAGGCCTTCCTTCATTCATTCACCGATTTATTCATTCGTTTGATTTACAGAGCGCCTCCTGTGGATCAGTTACTGTTCTAGGCACAGGGAATACAGCAGTGAACAAAAGAAAATCCTTGTCTTCACTGAGCATGTATTCTTTTGGGTGTGGGTGGAACAGACCATAAATAAACAAGTAACTATATACTATATGAGATGGCACTCGTGGCAAAGAAGGAAAATAAAGCAGGATAAAGGTAACAGAGAGGTGTGTGATGTCAGTTTGGTGAACGTGCTCAGGAATGACAGGGTGGTCTGATTTGGTGACAAGAGTAGAGATCTGAGTAAGGCGAGCAGAGAGGGCTTTCAGTGGGGTCTCGAAGGATGAGTAAGCACTGAAACGCTTTAGTGGGAAGCAGAGGAGAAACGCTAGTGTGATGATCACCCTGGTGAGAGCAGCTTCTCTAGCTTGAGGGTTTAAAAGGTGCCCAGACTGTTACAGTGTTGCTTCAGTCCTAACCCTTCCAACAATGGGATGTGGGTGTTGAGGGAAATTGAGGCTGAAAGGTGAACTTCACTGTCTCATAGCTAATAAGTGGCAGATTCAAGACTGGATCCTGCCCCTGCCTGGCACCAAGCTGGCACTCCTGCCCATCCCACGTCCTCTGTGCGAAGGCTCAGGAGGAAGTGCAGGGAGTAAGGGGGAGGGTGATGGGAGTGCAGCCATGGGGAGGACCACAGCCTTCAGGACTTGAAGGTCAGGCTAAGAATTAGGGCTCCATCCCGAAGGTGGTGGGAAACCAGGGTGCGGGGATGTTAAATAGGGGCAAGACAGAAACAGGTTTATGTTTCGTTGAGAGCACTCTTTCTGGAGAGGGAAGGGGAGCATCTCGGGGCTCCTGGGGCAGCTGGAGGGATGAGGGTGCCATTTACTGAGATGGGGAGGTGAGGGAAGGGGGGCCTCCTCTCTGCCAGTCCTCCTGTTACCCTGTCTAATGCCAAAGTTCTTAAACTGGAGTCCAGGACCAGTTTGGGGGTGAGGAGGGGAGAAAGCCTGTGCGGCTGGATGGGAAAACACTACATCTTTATTTTGGTTGTCCTCCGAAATGCATCATTTCTTTTCATTATAAATGTAGGCAACAACCCAGAGTAGCACTACCAGTAACTGTGACTTTGTCACCTGTAGTGTTTTCAGTTCACTTTACAGTTGCTATAGATATATTGAAACTTTGTTTCTACTATCACTACTTCAAAACTTTGAAAGTCAGCACCAGGTGGTGTTGACTGATACATTAACAAAGAAACACCAGTAATAGCACATTGCAACCTTTTGATAACTGTATTTAAATACAATTAAGTGGCTTTGTTGTTTGATTTCATTCACTTCAAAACATTTCTTTGAGAAGACATCCATAGGGTTCAGCAGCTGCCAGAAGGATCCACCACACACAAAAAGGTTTAGAACTGCTGAAAGGAACCCACCAGTTTCTTGTGCATCTTTTACCTTCAGTTCTCTGCATTGGTTCCGTAAGAGACAGTAGTAGTGATTCTGGCCTGGAGGCTCCTGGAGGCCGGGGTCTGGTCTTGTGCAAGTCCTTAGGCTTGAGGTTCATGGCTAGAGCTCAGGAAATGTTATTTTAATTTGGAATTGATGTTAGCCAAGGGTTTTCCCCCACATCTGGATTTCTGGCTTCTCTTACAGAATCAGAAGGTCTGGCAACTCTGGGCCCCTCCATCTCCCATGGCACAACGACAGGGGTTCAGAAGCAGCCAGCCCTGTGGACGGAGTGTCCCTCCCCAGTTCACCACAGCTCCCAGGCACCCAGGGGTACACTCCCCGATAAGCCCCAAGGCCTTTGAGGTTTTGGCCCCCAGGCTGGGGACAGGTGTGACTTGGGGATACCTCCAAGTCACATTCCAACTCCAAGGGGAAACTTAAGGGCAAGTGGCAATTCACTGAACTGCTGCCGGCTGCCCCACTTTAGGAGAGAACAGCTGAGGCTTCTCCAGGCCCAACTGGCAGGTCAGAATGCAGGCAAATCCTGACCCCAGTGTTGCTTCTTGCTGCACTGAACTCGCTCCCTGAAAACCTTCCCATTGCTTCTCATCACAATGAGAATATTGTCCAGGCTCTGGAGAAGGTCCCGAGCACCTGGGCCCTCACTCCCCTGCCAGCTCCTCCAAGCCCGCTTCCTTCTTGGCCTTCAGGACAAGTATCATCTCCTGGGAGGGAGGGGCTCCCTAACCACTCTCCAAATTTTGTGCTCCTGCCCCCTGCCCCCAATACTCAAACACTTTCTTGCCATCTCGCTTTCTTCTCCTTAAAGCTCTTACCATCATCCAGAAAGGACGTTCCTAACTTATTCCTTTACTCTCAACCTCCAACTGGCATGCAGACTTCACAGGGGCTAAGGCCGGCCTGCTGCCCCATCACGAGCTTTCAGTAAATATGGATGAATAAACAGACAGCTGATGGAGGCCTTATGCCATCCTGGTCCTGCACCTCGTCTCTCTCCTCCCTCCATCCCTCACCCAGGGGTCAGAGTCAGGCTCAGGGACTGGATGGAGATGACCGTTGAGTAACTTACTTGGTGACTTAAAAAAGCTGACTTTTAAACCTTTGTCAAGATACTCTTGCAGTAAAATGTTGTGCCTGCCGCCGCCTTCCTGGGGGTCACTGGGAAAATCATTGAACTTTTCTGCCCCCGGTTCCTCATGCATGTCCCAGGGATAAATAACACTTTCCTCCTGGGGCCATCTGCCTGTGACCATGAAAGGCCCCAGGCCCGAGAAGTTCCCACCAGCACCTGAGCACATAGTAGGTGCTTGACTAAATACCTTGACCCCTTCATTCCCCGTCCCATCCCCCCCCTTCCCCTTTTCATTTGGAGCTGGAAGAAAGCGCGTCAATCACAGGATAATTTATGCAGCATGATATGCCTTTATTATTCCACGCTGAGTCGGGGCTTCTACTGTCCAATGAAGGTCAAAAGGAGGTATGGCTTTTATCTCTCCAGCAACTCTGGAAACACAAGGGGGAAGGGGCAAACTCCCAGAGGTTTCCTCTTGAAAACAAACAGATCCTCTCCCCTGCCCTGAATAGCTTTCCTCAATCAAAGCTGTAAAAGTCTGCAAGCAGCGGGACTTTGCCCTGAGCCTGGAGGGGGCTAATAAAGCATTGAATGGAGAGAGTGACCCCTAACTGGCAGAGGGGTCCCCGCTGGGCCCGGGCCCGCGCCGGCTGCCTCATGGAGAATCCAAAGGTCACGTGTCATTAGTCAGTGTCTTACAGCGACCCTTTCAAAATTATCGATAAAGGGGGAAGGTGACCCTTTCTGTTGAGAATCCCCCAAACGATTTTCTTCTCTCTTTTCTATCTTTTTTTTTTCAATGTTGGAGAAGCTAGGCTGCGACATCTTTTTCTTGTTTGCTTTCAGAGGCAAAAAGAACCAGTTTGAAATCAGGAGTTTCATGCTTTGGGAGACATAAAAGTCAGGACCTGGTGCTTTTCTTTTTGATGCAGTTTTTCTGTGAAGCCTTGGGTCTGAGAAGCCACTCGATTTGGGTTCCCATGAAAATTTGTCTCGTTTTGTCCTTGTCCTCAAACTCTTCTCAACAGTTCTAAAAACTCCCAAGGTGTATCTTTCCTCCTTCCTAACCTCAGTTTGGCCCAAGGCCTGGGACCTCTGTAAAGACATGAGGGGATGCACCTCTGTAAAGACATGAGGGGATGCACACGGTGCTCAAACAGCTGTTAACCTCTGGCCATCTCCTTCTCTTCCGTGACTCAGTTTCCTCGTTGGTACAGCGTCCCAGGCCCAGGGACAAGTGACCTGGATGACCTCAGTAGGGTCTGAGGAGCACTTGAAAGAGATAATCAGCCCTTCCTCCAATGGGAAGAATGACAGTGATCTTATTTCCTTTATTATTTACTTAGCCCCGGCAGGCAGTTTACACCTGAGGCCAACATAGGGTTGTGGTGGCATTAGTCTTTAATCCATTACGCTCGGATTGCTTCGATGACATTCCTAGGTAGTTGTTATATTGCTTTTTATTTGTTGTACGTTTTGTGAAGTAATTAAGGGCCACATCATACCTCCTCTGCAATGCCTGCTGCAAAGGCAAATCTTGATGCATGCATGCGGGTGTGCGTGTATATGCGTGTGTGTGGGCAATATTGGTGTGTTGTATCCTGCACTTAGTAGAGAAGGTGGGAATCACCTGGAGTCAAAAATCCTCTGGGGAATTGCTTAAATCATTCACAGAGCACTGCCTCTGTGGTTATGTGTGTATAACACTGTAGAGGAATAAACACGTACACAACAGAAACAGAAGCAGCAGCATTGGAACAAATTCCTTTTGCTTTGGACATCAGATGAAACGCTTGGCTGGTATTTAGAGGACAGGTTATATGAATATTTTTTAAACACTAGAATCTTGTTCCTCAGGGCAAGATGCTCAGAGGCACCCCACCCTATTTAAATCTCTCGTGTTAAAATCGAAGTTGAGTAAGTTAAATGCCCTTGTCATGTGACCTTCACAGTAATATTTTTTTTCCACTTGCCATTTGTGGGTATTGGGTTACTTTAACTCCCAATAAATTAATATTCCCACATCTCATTTGTCTCGTTGGAGGGGAACAGTTCTTGTGCAGGCCAGCACAGGCCACAGGTAAGCCACGTGGTTTTATAAAAGCGATGACATTGAACCACAGTGGTACGTGTGACTGCGGGATGAGATCCACCCCCCCCCCACACCGCCTCCAGCTGGCAGCTGCCTGGTGGAGAGCTCAAGGCAGGACCTCTGGGGTTGTTGCCTCTCCCTCCAGCAGAAGAATTCCTGGAGAAGGAACAGGGGCTGCCATCATCGTCCTGCCCCTGGCCATTATTGGGCCAGGATGTAGCACAGAGCAGGCATCTACGAACACTTACAGAATGAGAGCATATGAAAAAGGAGCCTGGCCAGAGGCTGGGGGAGGGTAGGGAGGAGGGGTGGGCAAGTGGGGGTGAGGTAATAGAGGTATGAGAAGCGGACATTAGCAGGGAAAAAAAATAGGGAGATGGGGCTGTGAAGGCACAGCTGTTATGTTGAAGAAACAGCTAACCAAACTGAGATCATTTTGAAAATGAATGATTCAGGGTCAGCACCTGTGTGCTCCCAGGGTTCCCTGACTAGAATGCTGGATTCTGCTCCCTTTCCTGACCTATTGGGGTCTCTCCACTTCTCTCTACCCACGCCGCTTGCTGCTTATTGCCTCTGCCTGGTCTACTGCGGGGGGCTGCGGGCCCCTCGGGGATGAAAAGATCCATTTGTCTTCAGTTCCTCTGGGCTGGACCAAGGCTTGGCCAGAGCAGCCACTCGGTGGCTCAGTGTTTGGTGGACAGCTTCTGAGTCCCACTGGACTCCAGCTCACAAGCGTTTAAGAGCCCACCAGAGGCTCTGGCTGGCTTGACATCAGGGCCTCCTATGTTTTCCAGTTGTCCCCAGAGGACTGCCCAAACCAAGTCCCTAGCCAAGCTGCAGGAACTCAGCCTTGGTCCCTTCTTGGACATCGACCGGCCTGAGAAATGGGGCCCAATTGGGTTTGTCCTCCTGAGAAACAAGACCCTAGGGTTTCTGGATGCCTCAGTTTTCCCACCTATAAAATACAGCTTTGTAATACTTCCTACCTCATAGAGCCATTTCGAGGATTAAATGAACAAATGCATGAAAAGTGCCTGGCACAGAATTAGCTGCTATTATTATTGCTCTTGCTGATTTTTAGTTTGTTTTTTACTTATTTTATTTTCATCTTTACTGTTTACTATTTTATTTTATTTTATTCTTACTGTTTGTTATTTCACTTCTTATAATGATTTCTATATTTGTGATATTGATTTTGATTCTGTGTGTTCTTTTTATTATTGATAACCAGCTGTTATGATGGTGATGCTCAATGGTTACATTTTTACCAGCCAGAATTTTTTTTACTGTCAGGCAGGAGTATGACATACAGCAGTATGATTATTTACTGTCTCTATCAATGTATGCATCAATCTCAAATGGTCATGAGGTGGTCACGTACGATGCTTAAATATCTTTCCCTGCTCACCTGTGGTGGAGAATTTATACATTTATTTATTCCTTTATAATATTTTTAAAAATTATTTTTTATTTTTTAAATTAAAGTATATAGCTCATTTACAATGTCATGTTAGTTTCAAGTGTACAGCAAAGTGATGCAGTTTTATATTTATATATATATATATATACACACACACACACATATATATATACATACATACATATATATGTATATATACATACGTGGGTATATATATTCTTTTTCAGATTCTTTTCCATTATAGGTTATTACAAGATATTGAGTATGGTTCCCTGTGCTATACAGTAGGTCCTTGTTGTTTGCCTATTTTATATACAGTAGTGTGTGTGTATATGTTATCCCTAAACTCCTAATTTACCTCACCCTCCACCCCCACTATCCCCTTTGGTAACCATAAGTTTGTTTTCTATGTCTGTGAGTCCGTTTCTATTTTGTAAATAACTCCATGATTTCTTTTAAGTCACACAAGAGGCATCAAAATGTGACATGCCTCATTTGGCTCTGTTCAGACATTTTAAGAGGACACAGTTACCAAGAGTAGGGGGACAGCGTCACCTGCGCGCTGCACCTTGGCTTTTTCCCATGTGGAATGTGGATAATAACAGTATCCAATTCATGGGCCTGTTAGGAGACATAAATGAGACATTGTAAACCTGTTAGCACAGAATGGTTCACAAATGTCAGCCATCGTTAGATAAGAGATGGTTCCTGGGACCTCAGTTTCTTCCCCAATAAATGGATGTGCTGCCTTCCCGTGCCTTCAACCCCTGAGGATCTGGGCTACCCAGTAGTGGGGAAAGTGTCCAGTTTTTGGTAAGTGCTGCATCACTACCAATTCCCCCCTTCCTCTCACTTGCTCACCCTTGAATCCCCAAGAGCCCTTGTGAAAGAGAAAAGGAGAAAATACCCAGCATGGCCTTGCCCACTGCAGAGGCTCATTCCCACAGGGAGCCCTGAAGTATTAGCCCAGCCAACAGAGCATTGAAGTGAGACGGTAAATGGTACCCATCACTTCAGGAGCCAAGGAGACAGCAGGACTTTTTTTTTCTCTGGGGGATTGACACTTTATTAGCATAGAGATAAATAAGGCCAGATAAGAGTCTTCTGGTTTTACATCTGGGGCTCTAGGAACTTCGTCTGGGAGAGAAAAAAACATGACGTTTCTTGCTGGGGCGAACCCCAGCTGGGAGGAGGGAGGCAGGGGCCCACCAGGATGTGCAGCCAGCAGCTTCCCAGCGCGGTGGGAAGCAAGTTTTGACAACAGCAATGCTAATTGATTAAATGTTCTCATCAGAGATTACAGGGCAGAGAGTGATCATATTTTTATTTCTTTTGGGAGGGGAGGGCTTTCCTTTCCTTTAATAGTTCTATTTATCCCTGTATATTCTATCCCAAACTACAAGAGGCCCCGGTTAGGTTAGGTGAGTTATTCCTGGACCCTGAGGCTAAATCACTCTTCATCGTAAATAATGTTTACTACAAATGACCTTGTGCAATTGCCTTTGGTTTTCTGGGTTTGATTGGAATTTGAGCCTGTAGCTGGCTGGGATCCTGGACTCTGGGTCATAGGATGGAATCCTGGTTCTGCTTTATACTGGTGTGTGCATCAGGGAAGGGATTTGCACTCTCTGGGTGGGCTTGACTTTTCTTATCTGTAAAATGGGGATTTAATATATCCCTTTCTTTAAAAAATTACTGTGCAGGAGCAGGTGGGGGGAGAAAAAGCTTTCTTTAAAAAAACAAACAAAAAAAACAAATAAAAACCTGTGGTGAAAGACACTGTTAATATAAAAAGGCAGCCAGAGACTGGGACAAGACATTCACAACACATGTATTTGACATAGGATGTGTAATCAGAATATATAAAGAATTATTTCGACTCAATGATAAGAAGACAAATTTAAAAAATGAGCAAACGATTTGGACTCTTCACCAAAGAAGTTATGCAAATAGTAAGCCCAGGAAAAGATACTCAACATGATTAATCATCAGAGAATTGCAAATTAAAACCACAATGAAATACCACACTACACACTCATTAGAATGGCTAAAATTAGAAAGACTAACAATACTCCTGTTGGCCAGGGCATGAAGCAGCGGGGAACTCACACACACTGCAGCTGGAAATGTAGAATGGTAAGACCACTTAGATAAACATTTTGGCAGTTTTTTAAAAATAAAATTAAACATATTCCTATTACATGCCCTAACAATTCTACTCCTAAGTGTTTACCCAAGAAAAACTTGAAAACTTGTACAGCAGCTTTATTCATAATAGCCAAAAACTGGAAAAGGCCCAGCTGTCCATGGGAAGGGAATGGAAAACTTGTGGTATACCATACAATGGAATACTACTGAGCAAGAAAAAGGAATAAACCAGAGATACAGGCAATAACATGGATGAATCTCAAAAACGTTATGTTGAGGAAAAGAAGCCACACAGAAAAGTATGTACTGTATGATTTCATTTCTATGAAGTTCTAGAACAGGCAAAATGAAGGTACAATGAAAGAAATAAGACCAGTAGTTATCACTTGGGGATGGTAGGAATAGTTTGGAAAGGAGCATAAAAGAACTTTCTGGGATGATGTTCTCTATGTCTGTGTGGGCAGTGGTCTCATGATTGTGTACAAGTTAAATGAGACATCATTGAGCTGTACTCAAGTTTTGTGCGCTTTATGTACATAAATTATACCTTAATACAGTCATGTTAAAAACATAATCAGACATATTATTCTCATTATTGAAAAGAGAAAAGCAGACCAGTTACAATCCAACTCAATCTGGCTGCCCAGGAAATTCTCTTTCCTAAACTGACCCATTGGCAAATTCAATTCTATTTTATCTTAAAAAATGCATATTTTCAACCAGAATGGCTACAATGAAAAAAAAACAACAACAACAGATAATAACAAATATAGGTGAGAATAAGGAGCAACTGGAACTCCTCATGCATTGCTAGTGGGAGTGTAAATTAGTAAAACCACTCTGGAAAATTGTTTGACAATATCTGATCAGGCTAAACATTTGTATACCTTAAGACCCAGAAATTCCATCCTGAGTATATCACCATATAACTAAGTCCACACGTCCACCAAAAGACAGAGGCAAGAATATATACAGCAGCACTCTTTGTAATGGCTCCAAACTTGAAACTACCCAAATGGAAGTTGCAGTGGAATGCCTAAATGGATAGTGGTACAGTCATACACTGGAATACTACACAGCAAGGAGAATGAACCAAATGCAGCTACACACAACACTGTCATATGGAGCAAAAGAAGCCAGACTCAAAAGAATACACACTCAGAATCCCACTTACATAAAGTTCAAAAACAGGCAAAACGAACCTACAGCAGAAGACATCTGAACAGTGGTTGCTCTTGGTGTAGGAGGTGGCAGGAAGTGATTGGGAAGGGGGCACACAGAACCACTGTGGGATAAGGGAAATGTTCTATATCTTGATTGTGTTGATGGGTTCCACTGCTGTATACATTTGCCAAATTCATCAAACCATGCTTTTAAAATGGTTGCATTTTATTGTATGTAATTTGTACTCCTCTAAAGTTGATTTTTAAAAATACCCGTTTCAGAGGTTGATTGGAAACTAACTAGCACACGTAGCCTCTTAATAAATATTTCTATCATCACTGAGAAGCATGTTGAGAGCACTGAAAGGGTGTTAGTTGATGAACTGATAAATATCCCTCTCCCCCAAATTAGAGACGTAGAGATGAATTTGATCCTGGGTCTGAGAACTTGGTAAAAGGAGTCAGCCTTGGAGGGCAGGGTGGGGAGAGGTTTTAGATAGGGCCACAGGAAGGGGATCAGTCAGCCCACCCGCCAAATCAGGTTTACCTTTCCTCCTGGGGACCCACAGCACTGCATTTTGAGATTGGGGTTCAAACAACCATCCTTGCTGTCAGGTCTGATTTTGCCTTCCATCCTTTTAAAAACACATTTAGTTGTATGTTTTTGCTTGTTTGATAGTTTTTTTGTTTGTTTTTGTTTTTGTTTTATAAAAATGGTATATGCTCTTTCACAAGCAATTGTAAAACAGAGAAGCAGAAAGAAGAAAATAACCCCAATTCCCACTCTCTAAAAATAACCACAGTTAAAGTTAGGTGGATTTATTTCTAATCTTATCTGAGTGTAGATTCTTTCTTGCTATGGTTGGGATCATACTCTAACATAAGCAATTTCCACACCTTCATAAGCTTTCTGCCAATGCCATTTTAAGGTACAGAGCATGCCCCGTGGTCTTATTAAATAACTCCTCCTTCCTGTTGTAAATTTTTCATTATTATAGCTAATTTTAAAATGGTTATCATTATTCAGAAAGTTTTTTTCCCCCTGTGATTAATTTTCTCAGAATAAAGTGTAAAAAGAGAATTACTGTGCTATAGGAATATTTTTTTTGTTATGTTATACTATATTTATTTATTTATTTTATTTTTATTTTATTTTTACATCTTTACTGGAGTATAATTGCTTTGCAATGGTGTGTTAGTTTCTGCTGTACAACAAAGTGAATCAACTATATGTATACATATATCCCCGTATCCCCTCCCTCTTGAGCCTCCCTCCCACCCTCCCTATCCCACCCCTCTAGGTGGTCACAAAGCATAGAGCTGATCTCCCTGTGCTATGCAACACCTTCCTACTAGCCATCCGTTTTACATTTGATAGTGTATATATGTCAATGTTACTCTCTCACATCATCCCAGGTTCCCCTTCCCACCCCGTGTCTTCAAGTCTGTCCTCAACGTCTGCATCTTTATTCCTGCCCTGCCACTAGGTTCATCAGTACTGTTTTTATACATTCCATATATATGCATTATGTTATCGGAACATTTTTAAGGCCTTTGATAGATAATGTTCTTCAAAAACTTGGCATCACTGTTGGTCACCAGCAGCAGCACATGACTTCTAATGTCATCACGCTGGCAGTACTAGGTTTTATTTTTTTAAAATCATTTGTATTTGGAGAGGCAAATAATCCTTCCTTTCTAGTGATATTCTATGATTCCTTAAGACATTGATGATTTTCCCATATATTAGTCAATCAACTGTATTTCTCCTCTTGGTAATCATCAATCATTGACCTTCTCCACTAATCAGTTAGAATCTCAGATTCTCCTTTTGTAGGACGATCACTGAGCCCAAAAGTGGGTAAATGACTATACTGAGTTCTTGACCTCTCTGTGCTTTCTAAGACGAATCAGGAGTTCTGCCCCTAGCCCCCAAAGCACAGATTCTCAAACTTCATTGTGCACCAGATTCATTTGGGAGGGAGCTGACTTAACTGAAAGATGCCTGCACCCACCCGCTGAGATTCTGAGTTAGCAGGACTGTGGTGGGCTCTAGGAATCTGCATTTTTAATAAATGTATCCCAAGATGATTCTGATGCTGGTGGTTGATAGAACGAGCAACAAAGTGAAAAACACTGCCCCAGAGGGCTGATGGTCATTATCATGATGGTCACATGGGCAAGGTGAGTTTGGGTGATGAGGAATGAAAGGACTCAGTGTCTCTAGAGATCGCCTAGTGTAGAGTAGGCACTCAATACAGGCTTATTTCATCGGTTGATGCGTCTTAAGTCCAGGCATCCAGTAGGTGCTCATTAACTATTATTTCTGCTTAGCGATTAGGGGCTAGGCATGCAACAGACAAGTAAAGACAAGTCACACCAGGTAAATTTAAGTGGTAGGCAGACAATAGGTGCTCAGTAAATGTGTGTAACAAGCAGCCCTGTGACCAGTAGGTAGCAGCGACTGGTCTTGATGCAGCCCAAATATTATTTCAGGGAGAATGGTGTCGCTGGAAGGTTTCTTGGGTGCCTGGTCTAGGAAACTGAAGGAAGAGGTTAAAAGATCAACATACTTACATTCCAGGCTCAACCAGAAGAACTGGCAGATCCTGTGAGCCGGACTGTCTCCCCACACCCTCAGGCTTGTGTCTCTCATTACGTGGTTTGCCTTTTTCTGTGGTTTTGATGTTAAGACTTGAGCCTTTTTAGAAGCTCATTTGCCCATGGCAGCAGCCTTAGAAGGGTCCATCCCCTGGCCAATCCTAGCCAAATGCCCATCCCTGGGTACCCCCTTTTCTTTCTTCTGGTCTCCATCCTTCCATACTTCTGGAGATGAAGTCTTCCCTAAGACCCAAGGGGAGAAACATAACTCTCTTCCCCAATGGAGCCCTCCAAAGACTTCTAGAAGGGTACAGAGGTGGGGATCATTCTTTGAAAGATGGAACCCCTCTTCTGGGGTGCTGGTTTTTTAGTAGAAGAGCAGGAGTAACTCTCTGATTTTTTTGTGAATTGAATGCCATTTGGTGTTTTCAGGATACTCCTTGTGTTTGCCTGGTAAACAGTGTCCACAAGCCTTGTGGTCCAGCCAGTCTGCAAAATTCCATTGTCAGCCCTATGGAACTCCTGAAAACACAATACCTCATAAGCATTCACCACAGTTGTTTCCTTATGAAATAAGGGAAATATTGTCTGTTCATGGAGGTGTTTGCACATAAGTTATACTCTTCTGACTAGAAATAGCATCCATGTGTGTCAGCCGGCTGTACCCCCTGCAGCTAAACTCAGAGATTGTCACAGATATTGGAAGGAATAAAGACTGGAAGCATGGGAGGGAGGGAAAGAAGGAGGGTAGAAAGAAACTATGAAATCCTTAGCAGCCAACAAAAGAGATGCCAAGAATACACAGTGACATAAGATGTCCACAAGCCATTTGTAATTGAAAAATGTAAGTTTTATAGCAGTGCAAGTTCATTATCTCAGAAAAATATATAAACCCAGAAAAAAGTCTGGAAAGATATTTATCAAATTATTAACAATGGCAATCACTAATGCAATTCTAGGAGATTTTTATTATCCTTTTAAAAAATTTTTCCATGTGTTTTCAGAAGTTAATACAATAATTATATTGTGCTTTTCCTGTATATTCAAAGTATATACCCAAAGAAAGAGTGTTAAATGAAAAGTAAAGTTTTCCTTTCTTCACAACCGCCATTCCTATTTTTCAGAGCTAAATATGCTTGACAGTTTTATTGTGTGTAATCTCAAAAAATTCAAAGCATAATAAAAATGTATAAATTAGGTGTGTGTGTTTTTAACACAATAGTATCATCCTATATGCACTTATTGGGAAATTCCTGCTGCCTTATTCTTTTTCATAGCTACATTTTATTCCATAGTATGGATATGTCACAATTTATCTATGTAGTCTCCTCTTAGTGATCATTTAGGCCATTGATAGTGAGGTTTTTTTTTTATTCCTAAGTAGTATATTGTAATTTTAAAAAGGAAGGAAAGCAGGAAAGTAGTCAGGGATTTGATCACCAGGGGGAAATATCGAGATACAGAGCAAAGGATTACAAAAGACACAAACAGCCAACTGAGTGAGTAAAATAAAACTCAACAAACCAAAAATTCTCTAGTAAACTTCTTCCTGGCCCTGTCTCCTATCCCTCTGAGTGCCCATCCTAAGAGAATGGGGGTGTTCTTAATAACCCACTGACACCACAAGTCCCCAGAAGGAACAGTACAATGACATTTCAGCAATTTCTTCTTTGAATCCAGGACACACAATTCTTTATCTATTGGCTTGCAGATATGTACCACCCTCTGGTAGAGGTGTTGGACGTATGGGTTTTATCGTTCAGGAGAGAGATCAATGTTTTACTGAATATTGGATTATGCAAACCCAAAACTTAATGTAGAGTCATCTCTTGAACATACAGTTACATACAGAGGGGAGTGTGCCTGACTTCACCTGGAAGGCTCAGAGCAGGTTTCACAGAAGAGGGCACAGTGGAGTTGGGTCTTGAAGGATGAATAGGAGTTTTCTAGCTACAGACTAGAGGAAGGGCACATTAAGAAGATGAAAGAGCCTGTGCAAAGACATAAACATTTTAAGTAAGGTTTGTTTGAATAATGGTGAGTCAACTGGTATGGCTGAAATACGGGGAAGTGGCTGGAATAGCCTAGAAAGACAGGTTGGGCCAGGTTGTGAAAGTCTTTGAAGGCCAGGTTAAGATTTGATTTTTCAGTCTGAGGGCAGCGGGGAGCTATGGAAGGTTTCAAGCAAGGAAGTGACACAATAGAGATGATCGCATTGGCAGGCAGAGTGGCTGGACATGGAGAGAGTTTGGAAGCAGGATGATAGACTAAGGCACGGCAAAGAACACTGGGAGTTTTGTTTGTTCCTTGGGGATCCAAGTCCTTATCAGGAGAGCTAGTAAGTATCCCACTAAGGATATTTCACTTTTAGGCATTTCTCTTGTAACCAAACTCCCATATAGGATAACATACACGGGCATTTCTTGCAATATTACCTATATTAGATGGAACTATATAAAATTGTTATTTTTGTAGGTCCAAAAATGGTCAAATATTGATAATTTCATGTGGTTCAACTTAATAGCAGCAAAAGATCAGCCAAGACCTCAATGCTGATCAACAGGAAACTGGTCACTAGTGGCATCTGTGTGAATGGACCAGCTTTATGTATGTGTGTGTGTTCCAGAATTATCTTTAAGATCTATTAAGGACTTACTGTTTTTTTAAGATATGATAATAGTATTATGTGTATATTTCAAAAAGAATCATCTTTTAGCTATACAACCTGAAATATTTACAGTTAAAATAATACGATGTTTGATATTTGTTTCAAAATAGTCTGGGCAGGGTGAGGTGGGCGGGAGGTGGGTGGAGATAGAGAATAAACGAGATTGGCAGAGAATGGATGCTCTTTGAAGCTGACTGATGGACACATGGGAATTCATATTACTCTTCTGTCTACTTTTGTATAGATCTGGCAGGTTTCCATAATAACATGTTTTTGAAAATGCACAAGGTAGAACAGTTTTTAAAGAAAGCTGCTAACTGTGTAAAACGAGGGGATATATGTAAGTGTGCATACACACGTACTGTATGCTGGTATAGGCATAAAATATTTTTAGAAGGAAGGTCAGGAGAGGGAGTTGTACTCTATTTTACTTAAAAAAAAACCAAAAAAACCCTTATCCATGTATTATTTTGACCCAGCAATCCCACTTCTAGGCATATATCCAGAGAAAACCATAATTAGAAAAGATACATGCACCCCAATGTTCATTGCAGCACTATTTACAATAGCCAAGACATGGAATCAACCTAAATGTCCATTGACAGAGGAATGGATAAAGAAGATGTGGTACATATATACAATGGAATATTACTCAACCATAAAAAAAGTATGAAATAATGCCATTTGCAGCAACATGGATGAACCTAGAAATTATCATACTAAGTGAAGTAAGTCAGACAAAGATAAATATCATATGATATCACTCATATGTGGAATCTAATTGAAAAAAATGATACAAATGAACTTATTTGCAAAACAGAAACAGACTTACAGATATCAAAAATAAACTTATGGTTACCAAAGGGAAATGTGGGCAGGATAAATCAGGCGCTTGGGATTAACATACACACACCACTATATATAAGACAGATAACCCACAGGGAGCTACTGTATAGCACAGGGAACTCTATTCAGTATTCTGTGATAACCGACATGAGAAAAGAATCTGAGAAAGAATGAATATATGTACATGTATAACTGAATCACTTTGCTGTACACCTGAAACTAGTACAACATTGTAAATCAACTATACTCCAGGAAAATTTAAAAGTAAATAAATAAATAAAAAGTAAAATAAAAGCGCAATGTAAAAACAAACCAAAACGTAGGACCTGCGTTGTATTTGCAGCTCCGCACTAACTCCCAGTGTGTGCTGCCCTCAGTTTGCTCATCCAGAGACTGTAGAGAACAGTGCCTCCCTACCCGGTGTGGTTGGAATTGAACTAGAAATAACGTGGGCAGATTGCACAGCCCAAGGCCTGGAACAGGGACGGTTCTCAGGAATAACGATAACAGTGGCGAAGGACACATCATGAAATTGTATACGGGAAAGAAAGTCCTACGGGGCCTTTGGAAGGACCATGCAATGAAGTGTCCAGGTGTGATGCCCGTTTCATACTCCCTGTGTCCTTGCTCCTCGTTAGGCAGGGAGGCCGGGTTTCTGCCCCCAGCTGTCTCCAGTAATCAGATTCACGAGACCATGGCTCCACTGTACCCGTCACTTCCTACACGTGGACTCTACTCAAATCCCAGGCTCCTTCCTCCGGGGATGAACCCGAAAGCTGACTCAGCCATTTTTCCATGAGTTCATTTCTAGGGTGAGCTAGAGGCAGACCTTTGCAAGGGCCAGAGAGGACTTTGCTGGCTCACATTTCATCAGACTCTTCCATGGTGGCGCTGGGGATGGCCACAAACAGCCCATGCATGAATTCCAGTCCACGGGAGGGTAGATTACGCCTCGGCAGACCGTTGAGGGTGGCTTGCGGGCTTCTGGGGTTGTTTGTCTGGCACCCGGACACATACAAAGCCTGAACTTTGGCCCCCTTTCTCACCAATAACTCCATCCCCGCTAGGGTCCCCATCTTCTCACTCGCATCATGGGTCTCTCCAGGGCCCAGAAGGTCAAGGAGGATCAAACTAGCAGTGAGATTCTGAATCCGACAAGTTGATGCCTCTGGAAACTAACAGTGAGGGTTAGACGCCTTAGGCAGCCTCTAGTGAGAGATTATTTCCTCCACTTTCTTTATTTTTTATTACAAAGGGGATTGTAAAAATTCTTTTCTTTCCCTCCATAACTAACCACATGGATTTGAAATGGGGGGCCCCTTGGTGAAAAGGGGAATCTGAAATGCATGTCTGCAGAGAAGTATCATTTGGAAAAGGAGAGTGATCTCTGGAGCAGAACTTTCAAAGGCAGAAAAAGGCCACGGATACTTTAGTCACTCACCAGTTGATTGTCACAATCAAAAGCTCGAGGTGGGGAGGGAGGAATATCAATTGAATGAGCTGTTTGGCTTTGGGGACACAGATAAAGTAGGAGATAGGCTCGCTTCCCCCAGATTGGCCCAAGATGAGCCACTGTGACAGGTTCCAAGAAGCCCAGGCTTTCAGGCGAAAGGGCTTGATTTCTCACTCCTGTAAATTATATAAATAATATAATACATATTACGTATTATTATATATTATATATAATTATAAGTGCCAACATATACTGAGTATTTACCTTGTGCAAGAAACTGTCCGTGATAAATTCATTTTATGTGTGTTTATGCGTTTAACCCACACAACAACTTTTGAAGGGGATGCTCTTTTATTCCCATTTTATTGATGAAGCAGTAGAGGTACCCAGAGATTAAGTTCCCCAAGGTTACATGGCTGATGGTTAGCAGATCTGAAGGTAGGTCGGCAGGCTGACCCACTAAACTGTGCTTAATCTGCAAAAGGAACAGAAAAGAAATGAACACTTTCCAAATGAGTCTAAGCACACTCTTAGGTGTCTTAACCTGGCTAACAGCTTCTCCAGCACCTGTGAGCTAGGTATGCTCACTCTTAGGTCTCTTGTGGTTACAACCACCGAAACCCAATTCAAAATGGCTTGGGGAAGATACAGGGGAACTTACTGGAGCCCATTCCTAAAACTACAGGGCAAGTTCTGGCTTCAGGCATGGCTGTCCCCAGGACGTGGTTCCTTTCAGCTTCCTCAGTTCCGTTGCTGTACCCGCCTCCTGGACATGGGTAGGAGATTCTCTGATTCAATGGGCCTGTGTCACTATTGAAAGCCAAACCACGTGGACTGCAGCAGGTCAAGAAAGTGTCCAAAAGGAAAAATCAAGGTGCCATTACCAGAAGGGAGAACAAGTCTGGGTGTGCCCAATTGAATGATGTCCATGATTGTATGTCCCTGAGGGAGGAAGCGGGGAGTCACAGACAGGAAGTGATGGTCCCAGACTCTTTTGACTATACAAGTTGGTCTCTAGCAATAGTAATAGTAATAATAACGATGATGATGATGATGATAATACCATCCTCAGATTGTTATGAGGAATGTATCACAGTGCCTGGCACATAGTAGGTGCTCATTAAAAGTTGCTGTACTGAACTGAGTAACAATTTTCATGAATCAAAGGCGTCATGTGGCAATACTACCAAATTCTGCTCTGGCAAATCTAACATAATAGGATATTCTTTTCTCTTTTGGCATTAAAGCAGAAAACAAATCCGTTTCGTTCTTTCAAGATGCAGAATAACAGAAGAGGCAGAAGGGTGGGTTGGGAGGGGGAGGGAGAAAAATCTATCCTCACAAGTCCTTCCAGGTATTTTTACACCAAAAGTCATGCCTCCAGCAAAGACTTTCACAGGCTCCCTGTGGAAAGCTGCCCGTTCATTTCTGGGTGGTGACGGCAGCACACACAGATTTCTCAAAAATGATTTGTTTACTTGCTCCAAGCCGAGCTCAAACACTTGGCCCAGATGCAACTAATCTTTGATCCAGATTTAATGAAGGCACAGACATATGCCATTGGGATTTGAGACACACTCAGGGAAAAGTGTCGGCAGAGCAATTTGCTAAGACTAATGAATGGCTTTTGGCAAATGGGTTGCGAACCAGGGTCAGAACGAGCTCTGAGAGAGGCAGGGGAGAGACCTGGCTGTGAAGGATTGGGGTTTCTATGCCATAGTCAGATATCAGCCCTTCTCCATCAGCAGACCAGGGGTGTGGGTGATAAGGGCTGAACAGAAGCTTGTACAGGGTGCAGGGTGCAGAGTCAGCTGGGGAGTGAGGGAAACATCCCAGGGGTCCAGACGAATGAGGAGGCTTGAAAGGAGGCTTAGGAGTCCTGGCAAAGGAAAGTGCCAGATAGATAGATGGTCTCAGGACGGTAGCCGCCGGGGGGTGGGGGTGGGGAGGTAGAGAGGAAGACTTCCTCACCTCCCTTTATACCCTTGTGCATCTCAAATTTTGGATGCTATGCATGCATGTGACTTCATAAATGCACATTACAAATACACAAAATATGCAATTTGTATATATATGTATGTGGTAATAGATTCTATTCGTACACACATGTTTGTGAAAAGTTAAGAAATGAGCTGGAAGGCTGGTTTTTGCTTCTGGGGAGGAAGGAAGAGATCGAAATGGGTGGTAGATGGTTAAGGGGAATTAAGTTTTATCTGTAATGATTTTTTTTTTTTAAGAAAAAGACTAGAAGCAAACACAAAAGCTTATGGGCCATGGGATGCTTTCCTATTATTGTTGATGGTTTTACCATGTTTGTAAACATTTTCCAAAACAAAGCAAGACCTATCGGAGCACAGGCCTGGCACATCTGGGGAAGTGCAAGAGAGTATTAAGTGTGAAGTTCAGTTTCTGATGGCGGGAGAGGAGGGCTTGGAGAACCACGGGACCCAGGCCAGACACATGGCAGGGTGGTCTCGATGTAGCTTCAATGCCCAAGGACTCCCATCTCCCAGGCCCGATCCCTGGATCAGGATCCTTGAGTAGATAGATCCACTAGGAAGGAGACTGGCTTTTAGCAGGGGGAGGTGGTCCTTCTGGGCAGGGGAGGATTGGAAGGGGGAGAGATTGGAGGCTGAGAAGAGAAAAGGACGGCAAGGGTTTCGGCCTGAGATGTGGGTCTAAGAACTGTAGCAGCTGCAGGAGCAGAAATGAGAGGTCCCTTCTGAACTTTCCTAAGGCCTCCATGCACTCGGGGTGGCCCTGGAGGGAGGGAGGGAAGGAGGCAGATTAGCAGAGATCTGAGAGTCAGTGGGAATGCAGTCACTGTGAGCAAAAAGCCAGAGAACACCTCCTGAGTGGGGAGCGCTAGACCTCGGAGGCAGCTCCGGCGGACTCTGGGCCTCTGCACCCCAACCAGATCCAGAGCAGGTGAGAGGAGAGTGTGGTGGCCGGACCCACTCTGTATTGTCCCTTGCAGTTCCTTCTCAGCAAGGAGTCTTTGTCTCCAGCCCTGGGATGGCATTCCAGGCTGGAGTAAATGGAACACTTCACACCCACTTGGCCAAGTCCATTTATTTTGATTATTCTCATACCCTTGTCAAAAGTGGTGCCAAGGTGTATAAACAGACCAATTTCTGGGATTGTTTCAATCTAATCATATTAAATTATTTGCTCTCTTGGCCTTGAGGGGGTTCCAAGGGAAAGCGATTGAAGTCGGGTCCAAAAATAGCTACCTTTGATTTCCAATCCCGGTGCTAATGTGGGTGAACTTCTTAGAGCTTCTGGTGTTGACGTCAGCAATCCAGGGATGGTCTGAGTCAGGCACTGGGAGCCCAGGGGTGGGGGAGGGGAGGGGGGGCACCGCCTCTGCTGATTTTTCTCCCAAAGCCCCATGACGAGAAGAGACATTTTAAGGAAGGCTTTTGGCAGTGATGGTTTCAAGTGCCAGCTGCCCCCACAAAAAGAGCATAAATCTATGTCAGGACTATGCGTTGATTGGGAAGAAAGGGATTATGACCAAGTCTACTAGGGGAGAAAGAGGCCAGAGAGGAGAAAGAATGCCTAAAGTTTGACGTGCTTTGACCACAGACCCCAAAGTCAAATAAACCTCAGTGAGAAGATGTGGTGAATGGGAAGAAACACATTATGGCGGAACGCCGGGACTTTAGGATAAAACAGATGTGGGTTTGAATCCTGGCAGCTTCCTATCTGTGTGACCTTCGGTAAGTTTCCGAGTCTCCCTAAGGCTCAGTTTTCTTCCCTGGAAAACACAAATCATAGGAATCAGGCAGGATTGTCGTCTTTTAAGGATGTCTGCAGAGTGTCTAACTCTGGGTACAGCTTGCAGAGGGCAGGCCTTTAAGTCAATGTGCTCCCTTCTGGTCCATTACAACACAGCTGCCTTGCACCACTTTGGGCCCTGGGGACTTTCCGAGTGTTTTTGCACTTTGTAGGTGTTCATTAAATGTTTACAGTTTGATTAGAGGGCAATTCTCAATTCATCCTGCATTTATATAGTTCTGGTCTTCGGGGAATATCAATCAGGGCAAGACAGAGTCCCTCCAACACTGGTTCTAAGTAGGACATGTAAGAGCTGCATTACGTGCATTGGAGAAGAGAATATATTAGTCAGAGGCGTCTGACAGAGACGTTGCTGCACTAGTGTGCTTAGCCTGAGAGCTCCATCCCGATGCTGTCGACAGGGCTTGGTCTGTGTTCTCACCAGCTCTGGGAGAAGAAAGAGCCACAGTCATGACATTCCTGCCTGGTAACCCCCAAGTTCCAGGAAGATGATGTCACCCAAAACCTTGGGATTCAAAGGCAGATATCCAGTCAGATCTGATCTCTCTTCTGATTTCTCCAGCTGTCTCCTGGGCATCTCCAGCTTGTGAGCTCATCATCATCTCTCTCCAGTGTTCCCATCTTAATAATTGGCACCACCATCCATCTGCCACCTGGAACAGAATCCTTCATGAAACTGACAAATGCTTACGGAGGGCCCACTTCTAGGTACTCGGGAGTCAGCAAAGAACAAAGGCAGATCAAGAACTTATCCTCATGGGACTCATATTCTAGGAGTAGAAATAGGACTTCCCTTATTTATTCTGCCTCCTAAATATGCTTCATACTAGTTCTCTTCTTTCCCTTTCTAATGTTGTTATCAGAGTTCTGCTTTCATCTCTAGACTATTGTCAAACTTTCTCGCTGGTATCTGGGCTCTTCTTCAACTCCCATTTCCAATCTATCCTCGGCACTGCTCTAAAATCATCTTCCTAATATTCAGATCTGATCATGTCACTACCCAGTTTAAAATGGCCAGTGGCTGCCTATTTACTGATGGAAGCAAGTCTAAACTATTAGCCCTTTACGATGAATAGAGAGGTTGCAAACAAGTGGCCTAAGGCCTGCATCTTCCAACAGAAAGAATTTGTTTGATGCTCACAATGTTGGCCTAGAAAGTATTGAAGATATGTTACCACAATTTACATATTGGGAGATATCACCCAAAAGTTCAGATGTCCAGCTTCTCTTGAAAAATTCTAATGTCTAGCAACACTGGGCCAGCATTCCTGCCTGGTAGCAACTCTCTGGAGCTGATCGGCCTTGTCCACATGACACTGGATTGGATATAGATGTTATTTATCACTTGATGCCTGGTCGCCTCGATTCGTTTATGCTGGATCCTTGTAGGTATTGGAGTTTGTGACCCTAACCTAACTGAATTTCACTCAGAGATAGATTCTCCTCTAGATATATTCTCCAGTAGTGTAGTCCTGCTTACCTATTTTGGATTTCTGGCTTCCAGAACTCTAAGATTAGTGTTGTTTGAAGCCACTAAGTTTGTGATAAGTTGTTCCAGCATTAATAAAAAAAAACCAATACAGATTTTAGTACCGGAAGTGGGGTGCTACTGTAACAAATACCTAAAAATAGAGAAGTGGCTTTGGGATTGGGCAGTTGCAGAGGTTGGAAGAATTTTTAGAGTGTGATAGAGAAAGCTTAGATTGCCTTGAAGAGACGGTGAGTAGAAATGTGGACCTTAATAAGGACTCAGAGGGAAGTGAGAAGCATGGTAGAGAAAAACTGTTTTAGAGAATATTTAGACCACCACAAACAGACAGTTGGTAGAAATGTGGATGTTGAAGGCACTCCGGTGAGAGCTCAGAAAGAAATGAGCCAATGTTATTGGAAACTTGGAGGAAAAGAGATCCTTGTCCTAGAGTGGCAGAAAGCTCAGCTCAGTTGCCTTCTGCATTCCTCTGGGAAGCAGAACTTGTAAGTGAAGAGCTTGGCTATTTAGCTGAGGAGATTTTGTTGCAGAGTTAAAGGTGTGTCTTGGTTTCTTTTGCTGCTTATAGTAAAATATGAGGGGAAATAGTTATACTGAGGGAAGAACTCTTAAGTGAAAAAGAAATAGGGACTTGATGATTTGGGAAATACTCAGCTTACACAGATGCCAAAAGATGCTAAAATTAGATTTGCTCTCCGGAAAATGTGCTCTGAAGAGAAAGTGAAGGATGTGTCCAACCTTTTGCTAGTGCCTCAGAAGTATCAAAAAAAAATCAGAGTATATAGTGACGCAGAGGGGCCTTTGAAGAGATTTAAGTGTGTGACTCATGGAGCTTCTTAGCAATCACAGTAGAAGCTAGGAATAAAGATAGAATTATCTAGGACGAATCTTTGGAGGCGTCTCTTTTCTGATGGTGTGAATCCTCGTGACATATACAGGAGAGTCACACCGTTCTTGAGAATTTTATATCAGCAGAAACATTGCCTGCTTGAACTGGCAGTCCTAAGATGATATTGAACAAGGCTGTCAGACTCCCAAAATTCTACAAGCAGGAAACAATCTAATAAAACTACTCAGTTGTAAATACCTGCTAGTCTTTAAGAAAAAAGGAAGAATAATTCTGAGAGAAGAACTATAAGTTCAGAGGGCAGAGCCATGAACCACAGGGGATTATTCCCAGGTCTTGAAACCTAATGTATTCCTAGCTGGACTTCAGAATTGCTCGGGACCGGTGACTCTTTTTTTTTTTTTTTTCTCTCCTATTTTATCCCATTTTGAACAGGAATGTCTGTAACTGGTATACTATGCCTGTCCCACTATTGCATTTTGGGAGTAGATAACTTGTTTTCTAGTTTCACAGGACCAAAATGGAAAAGAATTTTACCCCAAGATAGATCATACCCATGGTCCTACCCATACCTGATTTAGATGGTGAAATTTGAGGCTTTTGAGTTGATAAGATTTAGATGAGATTTTTGAACTATGAGTTGATTCTGTAATGGATTGAGCCCTTTGAGGATGTTGGGATGGGCTGAATGAATGCACGTGGGATGAAGGTGAACCTATGGAGGCCAGAGGATGGACAGTACAGTGACAAAGTTCCAGGTATTGCTAATGCTACTGTAGACTGTTGCATAAGTTCATTGAAGAAAATACTAAATTTACATTAGAGGTTTGTGAAAATAATGATGTAATTTTTTTCTCCAATTAACTTCATGTTAAGAATCTCTGACTGGGAAGGGGTGATCCTTGGGAGACACTAGGTTCTTTATGCTACCCCATCCTTGGTGGGTGGAACATCATATTCTAATACATCAGCCTCCCAAGCTGGAAAAAAAGAAGAAGGAAGGGGGGAAACAGGATGTAAAAAACTTTTTCTGTGAGTTGCATTTACCTGTTGTCAGGGGTGAAATTTTTCCTGAAAGTACCCAGCAGACCTCTTCTTTTGTTTCGTTGGTCCCGTGGTCACCCTGCGATGTGACTGCTTGCAAAAAGGAATTAAGTTACCATGATTGGCTTAGACCAAGGGGTCCACAAACCTTTTTTCTAAAGGGCCAGATAGTGTTTTAGGCTTTGTGGGCCATATCGTCTAAGCTGCAACTATTCACTCTGCAGTAGTAGCAAGAAAGCAGCCATAGACAATACGTGTGGCTAAGGCTGTCAGAATTAGCAAACAAAAATACAAGCTGCTCAATAAAATTTATGCTCCATATCAACAACAAATTTTTTTTAGTGTAAGTATGTCCCATGCAATTTTGGGACATACTTATACTAAAAAAAGTATTTATTTTTTATCTAAAATTCAAATTAAACTGAACATCCCGTATTTTCCCTGACAACCACAGAGGTGTCTATCACAGTGACCAGCTCATGTTGATTTGCTGGACGCTTTCCTGTTTTCAGCACCAAATCCAGAGTTTAGGGAACCCATTCTCTGACCAACCACGACAGTTGGTCACTCTATCAATAGATCTTTGTGGACTTTGCAATTTGAATTTTTGTATAATTTTCACAATTCTTCTTCTTTTGATTTTTTTTCAACCATGTCAAAACATGAAAAACATTTTTAGTTCACAGGATGTACAAAAACAGGCAGCAGGCTGAATTTGGTCTGTGGTCAGTAGTTGGCTGACCTGGGGCTTAGACGGTTCATGATTCATTCCCTGGGGATGGACATATTGCTACTCAAACAAAATGAGGGTTCTGTTAACCGGGAATGGCTGTTAGAAAGTAACTAAGGCTGTCTGCCAAGTTTGGACATCTCCTTTTCTGAAGACCTGTGTATTAAATTCTCTGAGGCTGCCACAGGCAATGGATTACTTACCCTTCATCTCTGCTGCCTCCCAAGCTTGTGTGTTTCCCTTAGAGGCTTTTTAGACAAACTAAGGGTGTTCTAGACTGGGAGAAAAAAAATCTGCCCCTTTTCCTCTTTCATGTAAACTGTGATCTGGAGTAAGTCTGTTCCTGTCTCTGAGCTGTAGTTTCTGAGCTTCCATGGCTCAGCCTGACCAAGGGAGACAAGAAGATGTCTCTGATCTTTGAAGTTGTTGGGTTTTCATGACTCAAAGTGTATACATTTATGGAGATGATCTCATCGAATTGCAGGAGAATCCACTAGCAGACTATCAGTCTCCATTTTTTAGAGGAGGATATTGAAACTCAAGCATCCGCTTTATTCCCTGCATCCTATCTGCCCCACTTCATTTCTCATCTCCACTTTGGAGGACCAGGAAGGAAGAAAATCCACTCCAAAATAAGGACAGTCAATCCTACTGTCCCTGCTCATAAACTCCAAAATGAACAGAACTCCAGATGGTGCCTGTTTATCTGTGGTTCTAACCCAATTAGGACAAATTATCATTTCTTTGGTTTGATGTGTCCCCTGGGCATCCTTAAACAGTCAACAAAAACCACACGGAGTGGAGTTTGTATTGTTTCAGCTTTTCCATCAGCAACTTTTATGATCAGATTTAGAAATTGGTTGTAAAAAAAAAAAACTGGTTCCAGACCTCAACTTGGCAATAGTGGACACTTTAGTTCTTTCCTGTCCAAAATGTAGAAGAATTCCTCCCTGGGCAGTCTAAAGAGAGAAACAGAATGAGTGAGATGCAAAGTCTCTTGGCCTTTGAAAAGCCTTTCTCTTCTAAATGAGGATGCGGTCATTCCACTGGTACGGAGAGGAGGCAAATAAGTGAACAGAATGAAAAAATAAAGCAGTCCTCACCAACTTATCTTTCTGGCTTTTTGAGTTTTAAGATGAATGATCCCACGCCTATGAAGTCAAAATCCTGAGAAGAAAGCTCTCATGCATCCAGTGAATAAAGAGAATGTGGGTTAATGAACCCAGTGGTCACGTTGAACAAAGTGGAGCATTTATTATACTTTTTGGAGCAGCTGATCCCTACCGACTGCAGATGGGCTTTGAGCAAATGCCACCGCATTGAGACATGGTGGCGTGTCCCCTACCTGCCCACAGATGGCTGCCCAAATCTCTCCTGCTTGTTCATTTCCAAAGATATTGTTGGCTCTTTTCTTCGTCCACTGGGTCATGATGAGGGGAGCACTGTGGGTGACCATGACAGACATGGTTAAGAACCACGCTTCCTAGGGTTTCAGAGCATTCAGACGTTACTGGGTTCTTTTCTGCTGACCCATCACTCCTTCCCAGGATGCACTTCAAGAGAAACAAAACAAGGGTCCTGTGAGGTGTCAAGTCAAGACTTGTTCTTTGCCCAAAGAGAACCTTTTTCAGCAGCAATTACCACATCATGGTAAACACTCAGGAGAGACATGATGTAAAAATGAAATTACTGAAAACATTTTTTGGACTAACACTTGGCTTTATATAAACTCACAGACAATCCTATAAGGCACTCAAGCAGATTATGGGTTTGAGCAAAGCTGGAAAATTGCTGCCATTATATTGTTATCATTAACACCTTGTAATTAGCCCTAAGGAATCCCAAAGTTCTCTTTCTTGATTTGGCTTTAATGAAGGAAAATTGCTACCTTTGCAAGTTGGATGGCGCCCGTTCTGATTAACCTTAGGTATATAGGACTATTATTTTGAAAATGTTTGCTGTCGTGTGAATATTAGCATTACATACTACTGGGAGGGGGCTGGGGGCAGGGAAGGTGGAGAGGAAATGTCTCCTCTTCTCCTTTTTTGTCCTCCCACCCCCACCCCAAGGAAGGCGAATCATGGGCTTACTTCAGTTGTGGTCCTTGCTTGGAAGATCAAGAATAAAAGCCTGTGAAGGCCATGACCATAAAGCCTTGGTCTTGGTCAAGCTCTACTGGCAAGACTGTTGGCTGCCAGCTTCTCAACCTGTTGATTGCAGAGGCTGGTGGGGTAATTGTACAGGGTGGTTTTACCATTGCCTTTAGAGTGACCCTATGGGGATGAGATCACTGGGGAGTTAGCACCTAGTGCAATAAAGCAGGTTTTATTTGCATGTCCTGGAATTCCCCAGAGACCCCTTCTGCAGCCTTCACAGGCACCGTGTCTCCAATGAAACGCTGCCAACATTCATAAAAGATCCCTCTGTATATCCCTTACCTCCTTTCCCACAGGAAAGACTTGATTTTCATTACCTTCTCTGGGAAAACCATACATTAAAGAGAACTCGTTTGATCTTATCTGTAATTAATTTGTATTTTGATAATACAGAGGAGGAATTTTTACATGTGATGACTTACCTGTTCATTATTTTTCTCTTTTGAACTCCTCTGACCGCTTAATAACTCAAGCTGAAGCCAGGTCGATTATGACATTTTCCCCACCCACCTTTCAGGGAGTGGAAGGTGTTGCCTCTCACATGGAGACAAATTGCTTCAAATAATGACTTTGTGCAAAATTAGTCATACATAATTGAAAAATTCTATATATGAATACCAAAGTAACTGGAGATGATCAGTTTACATAGGGCTTCCTGCTAGAAGCTGCTCTAACTAACCCAGGAGCTTGGCAATTGGTAAAGTTTTTTTGTTTTTGTTTTTGTTTTTTCCCCCTCTCATTTCCCCATCAGAAGGTGAAAAACTTATGTACAGGGAGGGATGGTGCAATGCTATTCATGCAGAAATGTCATCACCATCCTCATAACAGTAATAATAATGATTGTAACAGTAGTTCCACTCAAGAGGCTGACATCCCCCCAGTATGAGAAGAAGGAATGATATCTTGGGGCTAGAAGTTTCATTATGCCGATCTTCCTTGAAGCTCACTAAAAAACAATGGCAACCATTTCACTTGTTTCTAGGAGCCAAGGTCTAGCCCCCTCCCTGCCAACTTGACATCTTGTCTACCTCCCCTCGTGGGATTCTTGATGTGAAACACCAGATTGAGACAGCAGTCCAACACTACATGGACATACCTGGAGTTGAATCCTGCCTTTGCTTCTTACTAGATGGACCACTTTGGGCAAATCACTTAAACAGCCCAGCTGTCAGGGGTTTGGAAACCTAAGAAGGGATGTGAAAAGGATAAAGTGTTGACGAATGCAAGCCAGTGTCTGGCACATAGTAGGTGACTCGCACACTTCCTTTTCTTCCCCTTTCCTAGCAGGGTTAGTGAGCTCGACAAAGTCAGGGCAAAGCTTTGTTCTTGCCAGTCCCTCCTGCAGGTCTGCAGGGAAGCGTTTAATCTCCCTGTCTCAGTTTCTCTCATGTGTAATGGGATAATAAGACGTGACAGCTGCCCATCTCTACGGGAAAGAGGAGGATTAATGAGTTTATGTTTATAAAGGGCTTTGAGGTATCTCTCTGAAAGTCTCTTCAGATGTATTTTATTGGCATATTAAGACTTCTGTCATCTGTGGGAAAAACATCCAAATAGGAAAACATAATCATAACTCAAAGGAGCTAATGAGGATATTATGAGTGTAAATTCGCCACCTCAATTGCTTGTTTATAGAGTAGTTTCAAATGAAAAGGAGCACGCCTGTCCCATCCTGAGTGCATTGGACCTCGTTCAAATAACGCAGTGCGCTCCAGGGGAAGGGCTGTTTCTGGAGCATGGGAGGGAGATAAAACAGAGATGGCCCACAGAGTGTGGACGCGTTGAGGGAAGGGATTACACCTTTTATGACTTCTGAGTGTTGTCTCACGTAGACTAGCTTAATCCTTCATCATTAAATGATGAGAAAAATTACGCATTGCGTACCTTAGTCAAGAATTCTCTTCTGGACTGGTGTTTGGAGGCTAGAAATCATTGATCAGTAGGAAATAACACAGCTACTCAGAAGCAGAATAGGTGTGGCCTGAGTGAACTTTAGCACCCCCATTGCACAGTATTTCTCAACTTTTTATATTCATTATTGTCCCCCTAAGGAGACTTTTAGATATTTTTTTCTAATCTCCAATCTACCCCCTCCTCATGAAATTTTAATATCACTGTATATCTATTTTATGGATTGTATGCATGTTTATGATTTATATGTTAAAAGAGTAAGATTTTTTCACTCTCTCGACACCAGGAACCACTATTCACATCCTTGGGGGCAATATCCACCCTGCTGAGAAGGTGTCCTTTTGAATGAAATGGGACAACAAGCGTTTCATTTGTTAACAAGACCCAAAGTCCTAACTTTGCCTCAACTTTGTTCTCATGCACACCTCCCCAGATAGACATTTTTTTATTATAGGGAGATCTTGGAAAGAACCTGAAAACTCAAAGTCAAGGATCGGTTAAATACAAATTGTGGTGTATTCTTAACATGGAACACTTTACGGCCAACACACACGATATTTACATACATATTGGTTTACGTAGAGAGCCTTACAGAGGACAATTGTTGAGGGAAACAGCAGGCTACCCAGTGGTCAATATGCAGATACATTTAGAAAAAGCTTAGAGTTGAGCCTGCCCATGTTATTGCTGGGCTGGGGAATTTAAAAGGTTTCTTCCGGGCTTCCCTGGTGGCGCAGTGGTTGAGAATCTTCCTGCCAATGCAGGGGACACGGGTTCGAGCCCTGGTCCGGGAAGATCCCACATGCCGCGGAGCAACTGGGCCCGTGAGCCACAACTACTGAGCCTGCACGTCTGGAGCCTGTGCTCCGCAACAAGAGAGGCCGCGATAGTGAGAGGCCCGTGCACCGTGATGAAGAGTGGCCCCCGCTCGCCGCAACTAGAGAAAGCCCTCGCACAGAAACGAAGACCCAACACAGCCAAAAATAAATAAATAAATTTATTAAAAAAAAAAAAGGTTTCTTCCTCCCTACCCCCCTCCTTTTCTCCATTTTTTCCTTCTCTCTTTTTCTTTCTTTCTTTCCTCCTTCCTTCCTTCCTTCCTTCTTTCTTTCTTTCTTTTCTTTCTCTCTCTCTCCTTCCTTCCTTCTTTCTCCCTCCCTCCCTCCTCCATCCCTCCCTCCGTTCCTCCTTTCCTTCCTTCCTTCTTCTCTCTCTTTCCTTCTTTCCTTCCTCCTCCCCCATTCCTCCTTCCCTCTCTCTTTTTCTCTCTCTTTCTTTTCTAGTTTAAACTGTATTTTCTAGTTTTTCTATAAGGAACATATATAATTGCATAGTTAAAATAAGGAAATCTAAAAATTCACAACGAACGCTCACGTCATAGATGTCTAAGAGTCACTCTTACAGTGGTATGAGGGTTCCACATGATGGTCCAGGCCCTCTATCTGATGAGGGCCTACGTGGCCTCCTAGGTCCTCAGCAAGGACAACTTTCTGCCCACCCTCCCTGTTATTAAATCCTCTGTATCCCCTTGGGGCAGCAGCTCAGGGCTCCCCAACTCCAGCCATGGGTCCCAGAAGGCAATCTCAGACCACCTGCCATGAAGATTCTCTGAAAAGTCTGCCTGAGGCAAAAACAGTGCACGGAGGCAAATGTCAGTCAGAGCCTGGGTCCTCCCTTTGGACCTTCTTCCGGCTCTGCTTGGCCCCAGTGAGGCCATTGGAAGGTTGAGAACTGGGCCCGGCTCAGCTTAGCCCCAGAAGAGCTGCATCTCCTGAGGTGGTTTTTTTTTAATCATCTCTTCTTCGCCCTCAGTCTGGACATTACACCATTTGATGTCAAGTTGCTATTGACCGTCTGGTTCTTCGTGGTATCTGTTTAGCACTCAGGGTGGCACTGGGCGTGTAGCAAAAATAAATGTTTTCTAATGAAGAAATGAAGATATTCAGCCTTGGGTTAATCAATATCTACACAGAAAGTTCAACAGGGTCTAGTCACAGCGCCTGCCAGAAAGTTAGCTCTGAATATAAATAAATTTCTTGAAGAATTTCACAAGTAGAAAACGTGTCCCTTAAATGTTAGCATTCCTATAATCAGAGATTGAGAATTACGGAACCCATTACGTTTCCCTTCTTGACTTTGATTTCTTCCCACTTTAGGGCTTTCCTACTTGCTATAGAGTCTACCTGGAACCAAGTCCCCCAGATTGTTTGCTCTTCTAGTGTGTCCTCACCTCCAATGTGGCTTTTCCAGACGATCCCTCCTGACCCTCTCCATTAGATCAGGTCCCCTATTAACTATTCTCAGAGCTCTCTGTACCCCCTCCCTTCCCCTGGCATTTAACACAGTTGTAATTATACAGTTATATGTGCGATTATCTAATGATATTAATAACCAGCATTTAATGAGTACTTATTATGCACCTAGCACTGTGCTAAATGCCTCAATTCTGAGTCCGTCATCATTTAATCCTCATGACAATACGGTGAAGGACTATTATTATTGTCAGTTTACAGAAGAGGAAACTGAGTCTCAGCGGGGTTACCCAATTAGCCCAAAGTTGCACAACCAGTTAGTAGCAGAGTCAGGATTAATATTCAAACCGCCTGCCCCTCCCCCAAAGCCTACACAGGGAGCTCTTGTAGAAGCAGAACCTTCCAAAGCATGTTCCCTGGGGCCAAATCCAGACGTTAAGAAATTAGGAGTTTCTACATGAAAATACAGATGTCTGATTTCTCTTGAAAAATTGAAAGTTGCAGCCACGCTGAGGCCCATGCCCTCATGACAACAATCAGCTGAAACTGGGTGACTGCTTCCCCATTGTATGGGACATGCTCTCTCCAGCTTGCCAGTGGCCACTTAGCCCTCTTTCTGCTGTGGCCACTGTGCTACTTCCATCATTTATTTAAAATGTAATCTCCTCGAGCTAGGTTCCAGGTCATGCTCAGAGAGGGGAGACAGGTGTATAAGGCTGCTTATAGGGCAGGAGATAAATTCAACAATGTGAATGGTATGGCTGGTGCTATGGGAGTCCAGAACCTGACTCAGGTACTTGGTGGGTTTGGGGAGTCATGTCAGGCTTCTCAGATTAGGACCTTCTTGAGTGGAGTCTTGAGAGATATAAAGAGTTTTCCTGGAGAATTGGGGGACAACTCCCAAGCAGACAGAAGAGCATATGAGAAAGACATGAAAGTTAACACATATGGGAAATTCTTAAAACTTTGAGTAGGGGCTTCCCTGGTGGCGCAGTGGTTAAGAATCCGCCTGCCAATGCAGGGGACACGGGTTCGAGCCCTGGTCCAGGAGGATCCCACATGCTGCAGAGCAACTAGACCCGTGCACCACAACTACTGAGCCTGCGCTCTAGAGCCTGAGAGCCACAACTACTGAGCCCTTGTGCCACAACAACTGAAGCCCACGTACCTAGAGCCCATGCTCCGCAACAAGAGAATCCACTGCAGTGAGAAACCCGCGCACCGCAATGAAGAGTAGCCTCGGCTAGCCGCAACTAGAGAAAGCACATGCACAACAACGAAGACCCAATGCAGCCAAAAATAAATAAATAAATAAATAAAAATAAAGTTCCCTTAGGGGGAAAAAAAAACTTCAAGTATTTCGGTATGGCTGAGGCTGGGGAAAGGTAGAGAAGATGGACATTGAAGTTGGGGAAAAGGGCAGAGTCAGATGACCAAGGGTCTGTGTGCTAGGGTTGTCATTAGGGATTTCCATAAATACTGGGGCCCTCCTCCCCACTCCACGATCCTGGCAGGAGCCTTCTTCTCTGTCCCCTTTGACATACAAGTGGCCATAGGACTCTCTTTGACCAATGAAACGTCAGTAGAAGCAACACATGTTTCTCTCAAGTGAAAGTTTTGAGTCAGTCCTCAATTCACTACATTCACTGCATCCCCTTTTCCTGCCTTGGTGTGATGTGGGCACATGAGGAGATGAGCTTTGTCAGTCTGGGCCCTTGAATGACTCTGATGAGAAGAGTCCTCCTCCCCCACCATCAACGTACAATGGACCAGTAGCATGGACAAGAATAAGCCTGTTGGGTTCACTGAGATTTGGGGATTGTTTGTTATCACAGCAGGATGGGGCCCATCCTGACCGATACATCTGCCGACCTCAGGAATTTTGAGTTGACTTTGTAGTCAATTCTATGCAGGTAACATACATGAGTAAAGAGGCAGGATGGAGTATTATGAACCAGAGAGTAATGTCTCACTCACCAGTGGTGCTACACTGACTCTGGGTAAGTGGGGCTGGTGACTTCTTTCTATTCCTAGAAAAGGCCATGTCCTTTCACATCTCCATGCCTTTGCTCATGTAGCTGTGTCTCCCTCTGTCTCCACCTGGAAAATTCCATGGCTCCTTCGGGTGCAACTTAAATGCCATTCTTGAAAGTAAAGGATCCTTGAAACTGCACCCACCACCAGCAAGATATTTTGCTATGATGGCTGTCACTACTGCCAGGAGAGACGGCACACTGAAATGCCCTGTGGCGCTGAGCAGGTAATGGAGTAAGTGAGGTGAGCAGGTGAAGCCCACCAAAATTGAGGAGCATGGGCCCCAGCTTCACCAGCAGACACATGACTCGGCGCTAGTTATTCACAACCAAGTAGGAATATGGGCCCTAACTTATCCCATCTTCTGATTTTTCAAGAGAATCAAGGAATCTGCAGTCGTAAGGGAAATCTCCAGATTTGCAAAGGTTGGAAACTATTTTAAATTTCAGAGAGCTGTGAAAGCCAAAACTTTTCTTTTTCTAGCCTGGCCCTTAGGCAGCTAGTGTGTGTACTGGGTTGTGGAATGGGGGAGTTATGAATGGATTTGTAAGGAGAGGAGGAGCTGGTCCAGATATGGGAGTTGACAAGATCCTTCAGAGATCTCTCTGGGGAGAGATGGAAGCAAGGAGATGAGTGAGTGAGGAATGAAAGGAGATGGGCACTAGGGGTATTTGATGAGGGTGCTTCCCGAGGACCCCTCTGGCTCTGTATTTCTATCCCTGTTTGAGCCCCAATTGCAGGGCAGTCACTGGGCTAGAATCTGGGGGTAGAAGGTGCTAAATAACAGGACCCTGCCCTCCAGGAGCTCTTGACACAAGATCATTTATCAGTTTATCATTTATCAGCTACAGATGAAGAAAACCCCAATCATAGTACTTTAAAAAGATAGAAGTTTATTTCTCTTGCACAAGGGAAGTCTGGAGGTAGGCAGATGGTCCAGAATGGTTGGACAACTCCACGATTATCAGGGACTCCAGCCCTTGCTCTCTGCCTTCTTTGTCATCCTTACCATGTGGCTTCCATCTCATGGCCCAAGATGGCTTCCATAGTGCCTGCCATCTCATCTGCATTCCATCCAGTAGGAAAGAAAAAATAAATAAGTAAAATAAAGGGAAGAACACTTCTCTTTTTGTGCCATTAGCCAGAACTTAGTGACACGGTCACACTCAGCTTCAGGGTGTATGAGAACTATCTTTATTCCATGTGCCCAGCTACAATCAGAGCTTCTGGTACCAAAGGAGAAGGGAAGAACAAACACTGCAGGGCTACTAGCAGCCTTGGCCTCAGATGGGGCAGAATATAGTCTGGCTGGGGGTATTTGGGGGACTGAGTGTCCTTCATAGCCCCAGGCCCCTTAATCCAAATCATAGAATGAGAGGACCAAGTACAGGTCTGAATTCCAGCAAATTTCACAAACAAAGCCTTTATCACAATGAACCCATCGAGTGGTGGAGGGGAGGTGATGATGTTCAGAAACCTCTGGCTCCAGAAGCCACATTGGCAGCAAGCTGGCGGGAAAGAGCGCGTTTGGGAAGCCTGCACAAACACACACACACATACACTCAAACACACTGACACGTACACATGTACACATACTACATTCCTTTTCCCTGCCACCCCAACTAGTAGGGTGGAAGGAGGGAGTCAGATTGGACCGGCTTGCAGCTTTAGTGCCACCACTTGCCACGTGATTTAGTTAAGTCACTTCACCATCTCAGAGGCTCAGTTTCCTCGTCCATGCAATGCAGCAAGGAAGAGCCCCACTGCCAGCCTGAGGTGTTGATTACATGAGAAAACGTATCAGGAGCAATTCGTACAACTCACTGGGGCTGGCAGTTGCCGAAATGCTGGTTTCCTTTTCTCTTTCACATCAGCTTCACAAAAACACAATAGCCTGTGGGATTTTTCAGGCAAGAGAAAGCTTTGGTTGTGGCCTAGGTATTAGAATCGATCAATGATGTGACCGGGAACCCAAAGGACACGGGGCCAGTTAGTTTCATCACATTAACATACACATGACAACTTTAGTAATATGCGTTATTCACTTCAACTGATACTTATTGTCCTGGGCTGGGCTGTGTCTGAGAAACACTCAGCAGAGGCACCAATAAATGGCTCGCTCCATTTGGAATGTGGCTATCATTATTTCTGAGAGGACTGACATGCATGTCCTTTGTTACTAAAGGGGGGTGGAACCCTAGAAGGCTTATTTAGAAAAGCAAAGCCATCAGCCACTTCTGCTCTCCGTTGCCCCTTGCGTGGAGGTCACTGTGTAACCTCCTGCATAAGAGGCCAGCCGAAGAGCAGGGAGCTGCCCTGTCGCTTGAAGTCTTGCTGAAGAAAGTTTGTCCCTAAAGTCAGAGGTCTACGTGGCCTAGGCAGGAAGCTGTGAAGTTTATTTGGAGCTGAGCTGTGGCCATGCTGGCAACTGGGAAGGGTGACCTTGGATGGAAGGTACCATCTTGTCTCGGGCATCACCACGCTAGGAAGTAACCAGAGTCAGTTACAGGGAGGCAGCCTGGGTGTCACCCCGGGGAAGGGGTCAGGTGACTGTCACCTGTTGGCAGCTTGTAAAACTACTTGGAGAGGACAGCTCCTCTGAAGGGACACTGTTGAGACTCCTAAGCCAGAGGGTCTGCCCTGGCACCCCAGAGACCCCTGATCTCCTTGGAGCCCTCTCCCGTGGCCCACAAGGACCAGTTCTCATCTTAAGGGCTGCTCCTTTCTTCTGTAGCTGAAGGAGTATGTGTCGGATAGATGGGCAACTCAGGAAGAAGAGCGGCATTTTCCAAGATCGCCAGAAAGCAGAGCCCATTCACTCCTCTCCCTTGGACCATCACTCATCCTCCCTGACCTTGTCTCTCAGCCAATGGCCTCACCATCCTTCCACTCCACTGCACAGGATGTATAAACCCTGGAGTCAGTTTAGTCTGCGGCTCCTCATCTTCCACTTAACTGAGCCACGTGTTGATTTGCTTCTTGTCTTCTCTTCTCCTCTAGACTTTTCTAACCTGGCCTCCCTCTTTCCTCTGGGCTGTTGGGGGCCCTGACTGGCCTCCCTGCCTCTGGTCTGGACCACGTCAGACTGTCTACCTTCCACACACGCCCCGTGGGCTGTTCCTAATGGGCTTCTGAGAACTGTGCTATAACTCATTGCCCTTTGTTTTTATCTAATTTATTTTAAGCCAGCAGCTTCTCTTTTTTGGTTTTTCTCGATTATATATGTAAGATATGGCAGCTATAGGCTTCTCCTAGAAAAATGTCAAAAAATACAGTGGTAAACAGGGTCAAAAGCGATCATTCCTTTCAATTCCTTTATCTGAATCCTTTCTCCTAGATCTGCTGCCATTCATTTTTGTGTATTCTTACTGACTTTTTCTCTCTGTCTGTATTTGCATACAAACTCACATAGTTTAGGGGTTCTAGAAATCTAAGTGAGATCCCACCATGTATTTTGTTCCATAGCTTGCTGTTTCCCCTGAACAACATCCCTTGGGGAGCTCAGGGCTCCGTTTCATTCTTTTTGTGAGCTGTCTACTACCCTATAATATGGGCAAACTGTGATTTATTGAACCAAAGACGCTGAGGATATTCAGGTTGTTTATAAGCTTTAGTTATTTAGCAACACTCCAGTGAAGATCCTTAAATACATAGCTCTATGAGTGTGTATTTTTGTCAGGGTGATTCCTGTGAACGGGATATCTGGGTCGGAGGGTGAATTAACTATTTAGATGCAACCGTGTGGACACTGTTTGCTTAGAGCACTCACGGCTCTGCACAGCTCTCGCCATGAAGGCCGAGCTCTGTATCCAGGTCTGGCCTGGCCTCCTACTCCTACGTGAATCTCCCCCCATGCCTCGACTGAGCCAGACTTGCCTCCATCGTCTCACGTCTTTGTGCACCTCCAGGCCACACGGAAATGTCCCCTTCTCCTCCTCTGCCAGCCTGGCTCCTGCTTATCGATTAAGACCCAAGTTACATTTCATTGTCTTTAAAATAACCCAATCTGAAGGTCACAGTGCTTTGCTCACAAACCTTTAATTTGGCACAGGACAGGTTGCAATTACAGTGGTTTACCTGAGTATCACCACCTGCTCGTTCCTGAGCAATTCAAGGGCAAGGCCTGGGTCTTATTCATGTTTACATCCCTGGTGCCCAGCACTGAGCCTGGTCAAGCAAACGCCGAGCAGATGATTGATGAGAGAAGGGGTGGGTGAGGGAGTGAACTTGTGTTCCTAGAGACTTCCTGGGCACAAGGGAGATTCTGGTCCTGACCCAGTTTCTAGGGGAGAAATGGCCAATTTTGTCCTCTATTTCCAAGGTGGGTAGTGTGGTGGACAGAACAATGCCCCTCACCCCCAAAGGATATCCATGTCCTCATACCTGGAACCTATGAATGTTACAGGTTATAGGGTTTATTTTATTTTATTTTGCCGTTCAAATTTTTCCTTTAATAAAATCAAAATATGCACAGCACATGCAATGCTAGCATCTAAAGTCATACAATAAGCAATTATTAAAGCTGCAGTGACTGGAGTTCCAATCTTTACATTTAGTAAGCTTAAATCCATTCTTACCTGACTTTTAAAATTGAGATATAATTGACATGTAACATTATATTAATTTCAGGCATATAACTTAATGATTCAAACACATATCTATTGCCAAATGATCACCACAGTAAGTCTAGTTAATAGTTAACATCCAACGCCACACACAGTTTTTTTTCTCTTGTGTTCCCCTAGCAACTTTCAAATATACAATACAGTATTATTAACCTTACGTGATGTTTAAAACCTTACTTATTAACTGAAAATGTCGCTTGCTGATAAAACTTGCCCAAATGCTACCACTGAATGTACAAGTCATTGATTATGCCAAAACAACAAAGGTAACCACATGTTTGAGGATGGCAACATGCCAGATACTCAGGGGAAAAAAAGAAATACACAAACTAAACAAAACTCATGCAATAAACATCTGAGAATCTGGACACTTCATATCACTGTTTTGAAGTGTTTCGTTCATATCTTAAGATGAGTGTATCAAAACCTTGGCATGATTTAATTTCAAGTTGCCAATTTTTGTTTTTACTAACAACAGAAAGTTATGCTACACAGACAATGCCAGGGCTGCTTGCTATGACCAAAGGGACTTTGCAGATGTGATTATATTACAGATCTTAAGGAGAGGTTATCATGGATTATCTGGGTGGGTCCTAAATGCCATCAGACATGTCCTTATAAGACAGAGGCAGAGGGAGATTTGTCACAGAAGAGGAGGAGGTTCTGTGACCCTGCAGGCAGAGCCAGGAGGGATGTGGCCACAAGCCAAGACGTGCCAGCTGCCACAAGGAGCTGCGAGGAAGCATGGCCTGGCCCACTCCTTGATTTCAGCTTCTGGCCTCCAGAACTGTGAGAGAATGCATTCGGTTGTTTTAGGCCACCAACTCTGTGGCAATTTGGGACAGAGACCACAGAACACTAACGCATGTAATAAGTGTTCCAGAAGCTGTGCAGGTTCATCACAGATTAGGGACACAGCTCTTTCCTCAAAGCTTTCAGGGTTCCCCCCAAAGCAGGCAAGTTCAGCTAGAGTGAGGCAATGCGAGAACAGCATATTGAAATGACATCTAACTAGGATTTTTCGCTTAGCTTAGAAACTTAAGCTTGTAAAAGTGAGAAGGTGGGCGTGGCGGTGGTGGGGGAACTCGGGCAGAGAGCAAGTTTAGCTGTGGGAAATATGGTGAGAATTATGAATGCAGGAAGACTGACCTGTCAGTGGTGGTCTGCGGTTGTCTATACTCGGCTGGAGACGTCGCGTGATTCCTTAACTCTTCTATATTTGGGATTGTTGGGCTAGATTGTCTTAATGCTTAAGTTATGTCTTGGCAGTTAACTTGGTAAATTTGGAAGGCACATTGACTTACCGGCCTCTTTTATACTACTATTATTATTATTGTAACATTCAATGGTCCCACAGTGATCATTTAAAGAGTTAATGTAGTTTTCCAGAAGTTCTGAACGTATTTTTAGCAGTCCAGGAATTTGGCCCAATACAATCACAGGGCTATCATTTTTATGAGGGTGACTTTTTTTTCTTGCACAAATATTGCATCCACACTATGATGGGATCAAAACATCCAAAATGGGCCACAGTCCCACCACCCAAACAATTCTTGCCCGTATTCCTCTCCTGTCTCTGTTCATTCACAGACAAATTTTTTATCATCTCAATTACAGGTTAGATGCAATTTTGTAAACTTCTCTTTTCTCTTGATATTCTAGCAAAAGCATTTTCCATGATGCTACTTAGTGTTCATAATAGAAAAAGACTGTGTCAAAGTCTTTTGAGTGGATGCCCCCAAACTAATACGAGAGTTACTCCATTGTTGAGCATTTTGATGGTTTCTGATTTTTTTCATTGGTGTAAATAAGGCTTCAATATAGGCTGGTCTTCCTTTTGGTTTATTTACTTAGGTAAATTTCTAAGCCTGGCCTTACTCGGTCAAATCATATGAAAATTAGGAGCTTGCTTTTAACAGATAACACGCTGCAATATATAAAATAGGTAAACAACAAGGACCTACTGTATAGCACAGGGAACTGTATTCAATATCTTGTAATAGCCTATAATGGAAAAAAAATCTGAAAAAGTATATTTATATATATATATATATATATATATATATATATATATATATATATATATATATATATGAAAATGAATCACTTTGTTGTACACCAGAAAGCAACATAACATTGTAAATCAACTACACTTCAATAAAAAAAATCATATGAAAATGCGTATGTTTGAAATACTTTGCCAAATTATTTTTCAACAAGGCTGAACCAATTAAACCTGCGGGACAGCTCTGCTGGTGTGTTTCAGTTTCTCCCTCATCTTTAACAGCATGAGATGTTATCATTATTTTCCACTGAATTTATTTGATATTAAATAGCAAATTCATGTTGTTTTCATTTGCATTTCTTTGAGTGTTCTCAAAGCTCGAATAGCTTTTCATGTTTGTCCCTTAATTGCACACATTATGGCTCTTCTTAGCTCAATTACATATTAGGGTCTGGATTTTTTTTCTGATCGAGTTAAATGCACTTTTAATATCCAAATATGTATCGATTTTGTCTAATGTGTTTACTACAATTTTTTTAAACTTTTCAGGTCTCTTCTTTTGTTTGTTATTTAAATTACAGAGTCGTTTCGGGAGTAATATCTCATGCTCTGAAGTCAAACAGACATGAATTCAAATTCCAACTCAACCACCACTTGATCCTGGGTAAGTGCTTAACATTCCTGAGCCTCAGTTTTCTTATTGGCAAAATGGAGACACCAGTGTCTTCTCTGCTTGGGGTTGGTTTTCTTTTCCAGACTGCTCTTTTGCCTTTTATATCAGTTACTTCTGCCCCTACCCCCACCCCTCATATAGAAGTTTTACGTGTTTACATAGTTGACTCTGTCTTTTTTGGTTTTTCTTTAAAGTTCCCAGTGAACTGTCTCTGGTGCATGTTCTCAGGATCACAAATGATTACAGCTCTTTGGTGCTCAAATGTGTTCCAGATGGGCCATGCTCACATGGTAGCATCAGTTCCGGGCCAGCTTTTCAGCACATAGGCTCCTACTGTCATCCGAACGACGGTGTCTGGACTCGGAAGGTAGAGGTTTTCCAGTGCAAAAGGGAAAATGAAAGGGGTTACTCTAACCCTGATGGAATTGCCCATCAACACCCCCAAATGAATGTTAATATTGTTCTAGCCATGGACAAGAATGCCAAGAATGCTTTGTAAAGTTTTATCTCTTTGTAACTCTCCATTTTAATTATTGTCAGGAGGTGACCTACATGCTCGCCAGGGAACTTTCACCCCCTACCCACCCCCCCCCACCCCGTGCTGGTGAGAGCCCTGATCCACTGGGGACAGGGCCCCCGCTCCCCACTTCTCTGCCCTTCCCTCCACTGTCTGATGATGAGAGAGCTGGCCTTTGGTGCCACATGCACCGGAGTTTGGATTCTGTCCCCACCACCCTCTAGTGATGGTAAAGTCTCTTGTGCCCTCAGAGCCTTAGTTTTCTCAGCTATAAAATGGGAATAAAGGTACCAATCTCAGTGTGTAGTTCGCGGTGTTTAAGTGAGATCATAGAAGTGGTTAAGGGCTGAGATGAGGCTGAATATCATCTCTCTGCCCAGTTCATGGCAAATTTGACCATGATTCTTACTCAAAATCTTTGAATGACTCTCCAGTTTTAAAGCCTCATCTCTTTGGGTCTTGAGACTTTTCACAATCTGACTCATGCTCCCTTCTCCAGTTGCATTTTCATCTCTGCTACTTCTCAGCCATGTGGTCAGGGTCCAGTTATTTAATCTTTCTGTGTCTTACATTCCCCATCTGTAAAATGGGATAATAACCCTATCTCACAGGGTTTTTGCAAGGATTCAATCAGCTGCTACGTGTAAAGAGTTCAGGAGAGTACCTGGCATCTAGTAGGTGCTCAATAAAAGTTAGCTATTATGATCATAATTATTTTCATCTGCAAGCCCCGCAGTGCACCCTGGTCCCTATGGCCCCATACCTTTGCAGGCACTAGTCTCTTTGCCTGGAAGCCCATTCTCTCCCTCTTTGCTGCCTACTCATCCTGGGCATCCTTCAAGACTCAGGCCATCTGGGCCTCATCCAGGAAGCCGGCCCAGGCTGAATGAGGTACCCTTTCTGAGGCCCACAGAGCTCGCCATGCTCATGCCTATGGCAGCCTGGTCCAGGGGGCCAAGCAATGGCTCTGGAGTCAGGCTTCATTCCCAGCTCTGCCTCTCGGTGACTACACCAGCTTGGGCAAGTCCCTTAACATCTCTGTGCCTTTTGACATCAAAAAGATAAAATGTAGACAAAGCGCTTAGAACAGTGCCTGGCATATGATAAGCATACAATACAAGAAACTATTAATTTGACATCATTCATTACACTGTACAATAGTTATCTTTATACATTTTTCTTTCCTCCCTCAAGACTCTGAGTGCCTTCAAAGCCGAGATTATGTCTTATTCATCTCCATCCCCAATATCTGGCACATAGCAGGTGTTTAATAAACTCTTGCTAAATGTAATTCCTCCCAAAATATCTTAAAAAATTTTTTTTTATTGAGATATAGTTAATTTACAATGTTGTATTAATTTCTGGTGTACAGCAAGGTGATTAAGTTTATATATATATATATATATACTTTTTTTCCAGATTCTTTTTCTTTATAGGTTATTACAAGATATTGAATATAGCTTCCTACGTGACTTTAGGCAGGCTGATAACTTCTTGAGCCTTAGTTTCCTCACTTGTAAAATGAGAATAATTTTATCATCTTCCTGGGGTTTTTTGAGTGTTAGTAATAAGGTATGTGAGAGACACACCATGTTTCTGGATGGAAAGCCCGAACAACTGTGAAGGTGGGGAGTCTTTCCAATTAATTTAGTCAAAAAAAAATCTCAGTGGGCTTTTTCTTTGAAGTCGACAAAGTGATTCTAAGTTTATTTGAAAGAATGAAGATGTTGTAACAGAAGAAGAATTGAGTGAGAATTCTCATCAGATGTTAAAATGCATCCGTAAGTTCCAGTTACTAAAATGGTGTAGCATTTGAACAGAGATGGGCACAGAGCTTATTGGACTAAGAACAGACTGTCTGAAACCAATTCCTGGGCCTAGGAGACTTGCTCTGTGATGAGAAAGCGCCACACAAAACTTGGATTTAATCAATAAAGGGCATAGGGAACACTGGGTATTTGAGAAAAAAAGAGAGATCATCACCTCACATCATACTTTGACATAAATTCCATATGGATTATAGAGTTAAATGTAACAAACAACATGCAACAAGTTAAAAAATAAAAAGCTAGAAAGGGAATACATACATATGTTTGTTTTCCATATTTAACATTATAATCCATCTGTATCGTTCTCCCCTCAGAATAGGAAATAACTTTCTTAAGAAAATGACAATGGGAGAATCTACACATAAAAATATGACAATATGATTACATAAAATTCAAAACTAATTTTTTACTTTAAAAATCATAAAATTAGGGACTTCCCTGGTGGTCCAGTGGTTAAGAATCCGTGCTTTCCACTTCAGGGGTCGTGGGTTTGATCCCTGGTCGGGAAACTAAGATCCCACATGTCACACAGTGTGGTCAAAAAAAAAAAAAAAAAAAAATCATGAAATTAAAAAAAAAAACACAAATCAGGAACACTATAAAAAATAACAAGGGACTAAAATCCTTCCATGTCTAAGGTTATTACAGGTCAATACGAAAAGCAAAAAAAAAAATAATTCAAATGGGACACGTGGAAAAACAGTTCACCCTCCCTAGTAATCAAATAAAAGCAAAATTAAATCGTTATCAGTCAGGTGACCCCCTTGGTCAAAATCCCTCAAGGACTCCTCATTGTCTTAGAGATAAAATCCAGAATAAGTAACCCGACATAGACGGCTTCTTACAGTTGGAGCCTGCTTGCCTCTCTTTCCCCGGCCACTTCCCTCAACATCAGGATGGAGTCTTCCATCCCATGCGAATCTCTCCATTTTCCCTGCACACAAGGCTGCCTGAGATTTTGCACATACTGTTCCCTTTGTCTGGAATGGCCTTCCCAACCCTCTCCTTGGTAAAGCTCCATCCACCTTTTAATACCTGGCTGAGCCTAAATTCCAGTTCGGTTTGTCTTGTGTCCCTGCTCTTGGGAAAAAGTGCTTGCAAGTGCCTGGCAATTTATGATTCCTCTTAGAGGGAAGGGAAACAGAGAAAAGCTTGAGTTCTCTCAAACTGCCTGATCTGCCTACATTTTCTTCTGGGAAGCAGGTGTAAACCTCATATTGGCCCTCGGAGCTGGGATAGCGAGCCTAGTAGTAAAGGTGAAATTCCTGGTGGGCTTGGATAAAGATTCACAGAGACTGATTCCACGATGCCCTCCCTACTCTGCCTTAACCCAGCTCAACTCAGGGTCCGCTCAGAGTTAGGCTGTCAGGTAAAATCAGATGCAGGTTGTTCCCGGACATGGGACATGCTTATATTACAAATTCTTCTTTTTCTCTTAATCTAAAATTCAAACTGAACAGGGCATTCTGTATTTTTATTTGCTACCTCTGACCACCCTAGTGGAGAAGGAAGCTGAAGGGTGACTGCCCAGTTTTCAAGACTTTGGGAGGGACCATTGTTGCGGATGGGCCTAACAAGGACAGGGAACTCACTGCTTGAACCCTGAGTCATGACTGATGTCCCGGCTGGGAGACTGCTCTATGCATAGTGGCTGCTGCACACCCTCTGCGGGAATGGCGTCCCAGTGAGGGTGGATTTTTTCTTTTAAGCATCAGAAAGCACATGAACAACACCTGTGGGGCGCCAGGGCTATACAGTGGTAAGGGCAAGGTCTCTTGAACCAGATGGATTTGGGTCTAAATCTCAACTTAGCTGTGTCACCTTGGGCAAGCTCTGTAACCTCTCTGAGACACTGTTTCACCATCTGCAAAGCAGGGATCAGAACCACTGCCAAGGGCTGCTGTAAGGATTAAATAAGAAAACATGTGTTGGGCTTCCCTGGTGGTGCAGTGGTTGAGAATCCATCTGCCAACGCAGGGGACACGGGTTCGAGCCCTGGTCTGGGAAGATCCCACATGCCGCGGAGCAACTTAGCCCATGAGCCACAGCTACTGAGCCTGCGCGACTGGAGCCTCTGCTCCGCAACAAGAGAGGCCGCGACAGTGAGAGGCCCGCGCACCGCGATGAAGAGTGGCACCCGCTCGCCACAACTAGAGAAAGCCCTCACACAGAAACGAAGACCCAACACAGCCAAAAATAAATAAATAAATAAATAAATAAATAAAAGAAAACATGTGAATTCACTGAGCATAGTGCTTGGCATAGAATAGCCACAGGTGTTTTCCTTGGACTATCTAGAGGAAGGAGAATACCAAGAGTTCTACCCTGATGCAACCGAAAAGGACACAGCCTCCTGTCATTTTGTTTTCCTATAATAAGATGTATGGTATGGTGTTATATATTGATTATCTATCCCTACTTCAATTATTATCATTAGTCAAGATCCCTCTTCCAAATATCTTCTTTAATCCTTGTGTTAAAAGTTGTTAGATAGATCTTACTGTTGCCACTTTAGAGTTCAGGAAACAGAGATGCAAGGGCAGTCAAGGTCATGCAGTTGTAAAATGAAACAGCAGCAGCAGCTGGGTCCTTACTGTGGGCTTTCCTGGCACTAACATCTTCACACACCTCACCTCAGTGCTCCCGTGTACTCAGTGCACTCAAGATGGCTGTTCTCTTGCTCTCTGTACCAAGCCTGCTTTATTCACATGACTATCCAGTCCTCTTGATCATAGGGCTTAATTAGTCCTCGGTCACTGATGAGCCCACCTGATATCAATCTCCCCTATAAATGGTAGCCTCCTTCGCGACGAGTAGCAAATACTGCTGCCATGTCCTGGGGTGTCGCTCCAGGACCCTTTGTGTGAGATTCTCCTGTCCAATAAACCACTGATGTCTCTGTCGCTGTCTCCGGGCCCTTTCCTTGGTCTCGAGGCCGGGCCACTACAAGGCTTGCCTGCCTGAGGGGCGCAGACCAACAACCTCACAAACCACTTTTCAGGGTCAGAATGATTTTCTCCGTTAAGAGAAGGTGTAAAGCTCAGAGAGGGAATGCGTGTGTCCCAAGTTTACAGAGCAGTAAGTGGTGGAAGTAGGATTCAAACCCGGATGTCTTTGGGCACAAAGCCCACCCAGCTGGGGATGGAAGCCTGGTCCTCAAATCCTGCCTCCTGCAATGCCCACAGCAGCTGGAATGCACCGTCACAGGGTTTGGGAGCTGCCATTCCAGCACCGGCGCCGGTTCTCCATCCTGCCTGAGACTGCCCTCCTAGCCCATACGCGGTGTAGACAGTGCTCACTCGGTAGGCATTGGCTGAGTGAGTGGATGGATCAAAGGAGATGTAGGGAAATGCCTTCCATGTGCAAAGGAAGGGTTTACTGAGCCTTTGCAAAGCCATTCCAAGATGAAAATCAACATAAAAAAAAATGTGTATCTCACCAAAGGTGCTGTTTTAAATGTTTGACACCAAAACAAGAACAGAAATCTCTAAGCAACTTTCCTGGAGAGCAGACATCAGGCTAGTAGCTCCTTTTGAGTCCATGAACCCTGGCCCAAGCCCACGGGATGCTTGCGTTAATTCAGGATGCCCTGACGGACACTCTCTGCGTGGTGTTCGGGACCCGGAGCAGGACCCCAGTAGCCAGATGCCTCTGCAAGGTGCAGGATTTAGGGCCTGAGTGGCTAGTTGAGGCGGTGGAGGTTGTGAAACCTTCGAAAAGCCTTTTCCAGCGACACATTATGATTAGCCAGTCTGTCAGGATGCCTCTGCTTCCTGAAGAGAATACACACCACCCGGAAAGCCAGGGCATGCAGACAGGAGGGTGGCAGGGCCACCGGCTGTATTTCTTCTCCTCCGAGGAGCCCCAGGTCTGGCTTCTTGTCCTGGGCTCACCTGTGCATCCCTGGATGTGGTCCTGCTCACCCTGGGCCAAAGTGCAGCCATACGGAGAAGAAATTTTGGAGCAGTTGCTCCCTAATATATCAAGCTCAGACCTTGTCACCCAAATGGAAACCCCTCAGAGGAAGGGAATGGAGGAGGGAGCTGGCATTTAATGAGCACCTACTGTGTGCCAGGTGATTTAATCCGCAACCTCTGGATGTCCTCACCGTCCTTCAAGTGCCAACAGTCCTCAGCTTGGGGCCACCTGCACAGGGCAGGGGGGCGGGGAGTAGTCACAGCTGGGAGCAGTTTCCTCTCCCCAGAGGAAGCAATGCAGCAGTCAGAGACACTGAATCTCCCCAGGACCTCCCAAGCTCCCAGCCTCCTCATCTCGTTTTCACATGATGGATTTGAGGAGGAGGAGAGAGAGCAACCTTGGGTCCACTCCCTCCCTCCAGGCTAGAGTCAGCCCTCCACCTGGCACACAGGACCCCAGTGACCCGCCTTCTTCTGGTCCCCTTCACTCCCCCCACACCCACCCATGTCCCCCTGTTGAAGGGGCTCCCGAACTGTCCCCATCATCTGGGCACGCTGGATGCCACCAGCTCGAAGGCACTGCTCACTACTGTGGGGAAATTCTCCCCAGTGCCCAGCTCAGCTGCCCCCAACTTTCCAAGACTGTCTTCTTCTCATTGATGACCTCATAGTGCCCCCGAAAAGAAGATTTTTTTTTTCCCTTGAGAATTAAAATATCGTTGATGTTATCATCCAAAGAAAAGAAAAACTTGTAACATTCTCATCAAACTTGGGTCTCCCAGGAACAAGCTCCAGTCTCCAGCAAGCAGGGCAAGCACACTGTAGCTGTGTTTGCAGACCGTCCCCTGTTTTTGACGTTGGCTCCTTGGGAACCGGGCCGTGGCAAGTGAACCCTGCATCTCAGACTCCCCTGTGGTTGGCATAGAACTGGCCCCGGGGCTGTGCCCGATGCATACTTGTGCAATAAACCAAGAAGCAAGGAGTGAGTGAGTGACTAGGTATATTCCCCGTGAAGTGACAGGCACGAGGGCTCGTGCCCAGGCATCCTGACTTCCGGCGCAGCACAAGTCACACTCTATAGCCCTGCCTGGCCTCTGAAGGTTCCCTTCCTTCTATAGGTGCGTTCTGTTAGGCTGTTAATCTCCCCCAGTTTCCAGCGTACCTCTGAACTGACTTTCCAGTGGGGTGATGGATGGCTCTGGCCCATTCAAACCGGCAGCACCCCATTCAAGTTCTTTCTTCTTTCTCTCTTACATTTTATTATTTTCTATGACAGCCCACATTATAAACCAAGATTAAATGCATATAAATGAAAACATACTCTACATGGCATCATGGCATTACCATAAAGATCTTTTGAGATGGACAAATTAGTTGCTAGATTCGGAAACTGAAGTTACACTTCTGGAAATGTAACTTCTTGAAGAAGAAAAAGGTGTTAGAACCAGTGAAGGTTTTATTATAAGCCTAGTATTAGTTCTTCCTTACTAGCAATCAATGTTTTAAGGGAGGGAGGGATCAGGGGAAACCGATGGTTTCTGAGGACCTACTGTGTGCCGTGCTTGCTACATGTCTTATCATGCAGCAATGACAAAGGCCCAGATGCAGGCAACCAGGCTGCTCTGGGCTCAAATTCTGCCTCTGCCATTTCCTAGCCAGGTAATCTTGGGTTATAACCTTACCCCTCATTTCCATCAGATGGGGAAGACCTTCCTGACCTTAGCTGCTCTCAGGAGGATTAATTAAAATAAAGTCTGTAATGGGGCTAGTATACACAAATTCAAAGCAAAATAAGTAGTAGTCATTTATAATAATAGTATTAGTAACCCTCAGATGATTCAGCCATAAAGCTATTTGGCCAAAGTGAATTTGAACAAATGAGCAATTTGGTCAAAACAATTTGTATGAAAGCTGAGTGGCTAACAGAGCAGCTTGGTCCCAACAAAAATCTGGTGGAGGGCTTCCCTGGTGGCGCAGTGGTTGAGAATCTGCCTGCCAATGCAGGGGACACGGGTTCGAGCCCTGGTCTGGGAAGATCCCACATGCCACGGAGCGACTGGGCCCGTGAGCCACAACTACTGAGCCCGTGCGTCTGGAGCCTGTGCTCCGCAACAAGAGAGGCCGCGATGGTGAGAGGCCCGCGCACCGCGATGAAGAGTGGCCCCCGCTCGCCGCAACTAGAGAAAGCCCTCGCACAGAAATGAAGACCCAACACAGCCATAAATAAATAAATAAATAAACCCAAAGTTTTAAAAAAAAAAAAATCTGGTGGAAAATGAATATCCCCAATAGTTGACATTTGAAACATCAATTGTAAATCTATCTTCCTCTACGCAAAACATTTCTGCACTTTTCCCCTAGGATTTTCTGTCATCTTTCTGTTTTGTTTCCGCTTTATTTTCAATAATAGTTTATTCTTTCTCTTGTAATAGGGAAAAGTTGGGACAAAGTAAATATTTAGTTGTAAGCGAACAACTTGCATTGCCAAGGAAAGAGGAAACAGTTGAGATGATCTCGTCTACCAAGGTGATGTAAATGAATTATGGAATGTCACAAAATAGTGTGGCATGAACGCATTCTTGTAGAAAAATCCTCATAAAAGGCCACGGCTACGTCTGTATCAAAGATTGAGGGTAGGTGGGGAGGGAGGTGAGACTCTGGGGATTCTTTACGCTTTTATTTTGCTTCTCTCTATATATATATTTCACTATTTCTGAGATAAGTAAGCTTCACAGTAAGAAAGACACTAAAAGAAAAAGCTCAAAACTTTTTCAGTCTTTTGAACAAATTTTTAAAAAAATTTTGAACAGTCTCATTGGTTTCAAGTCAATTCTACCCTTTCTGATGTTTTGATGTTTTACAATTCTTCACACATTGAGATTGAGATTATTCCCCAATCTGTGAAATAGGGATACTAACATTTGCCTCCAATGATGAGTAGAAGGATTGAGTGAGCTGCTTTATATAAAATTTCTTGCACAGTCCTGGCCGCATGGTTTGTCCTAAACAAGCAATAATCAACGGTTTCCATCCTGTGGAAATGTGTTCTAACAAGTCTTCGTTGTTGCATATTTGGTTTGTCTCTTTTGCCTGCAGATTATTCGGGTGAATTCCTCCTGGGGGACGTGAAGAGCGTTCTCCCATCACCTTTGCTTGCATGACTGTGACATCCTCCTAACTGGTCCCCTTCCACTCAGCCCCCTCTGCATTCCAGTCTGTTCTGCTCACAGCAGCCAGAGCTGCTCCTTTTAAAATGTAAACTCAATCTCATTGGTTCTTAGAACTCCAATGGCTTCCCATCATTTTTAAGTTGAAAGTGAGGACTGACTGTGGCCTACAAGTCCCTGTGCTATACCAGGCGTTGGCCGCTTTTTCAGGCTCATTACCTGCCTTGTTCTTACTCGTTCACTGAGGACCATCCACTTTGGCCTCCTTGCTCTTCTCAGCACATCGAGGCTGCTTTGTCTCAGGGCCTTTGAATGTCTCATCCATTCCCTTTGCTGAGATGCTCTCGCCCTGGACGTGTGCCTGGCTCCCTCTCTCAGTGCCTCCGGGGTCTCTGCTCAGTTGTCACCTCCTCAGCTATGCCTTCCTGAGCCTTTTGCCTCTCTTTCTTCATGACATTATCTGCACTCAATATTTAATATTCATATGTCTGTTTATTTGATGCCCCTCTTTCCTACCAAAGTGTGAGCTTCCCAAAGGGATGGACCTTGTCAACTTTGCTCACATCCAGGCCTTAAAAGAACACCATTATATTGGACTCCTAGTAAGCATTTGCAGAATGGATGAGTAAAATAAATGAGTTAAGGGACTTCCCTGGCAGTCCAGTGGTTAAGACTCCGTGCTTCCACTGCGGGGGGCATGGATGGGTTCGATCCCTGGTCAGGGAACTAAGATCTAACATGCCACGCAGCGTGGCCAAAAAAAAAAAGTGAGCTAAGTCTGACCTTAGTATTCATCACAAAAAGTTTAAATACAAATAATCTCTTGAAAATGGATTAGAAATAAACACCCTCCCACCCCCCACCCCAAAAGAAGAGAACACAATCCCTGAAGCATGGTTGAAGTTCTTAAAAGAATCACCACCAGTTGCCAAAGGACCCAGTGATGTACCAAAAAGAATAATCCTTGACCAATAGAGAAGGAGGAGATTCACTTTCAACCAATCAGCACCTGCCCAGGTATCAGAATGACTAACTTGCTTGTGGCCAATTGTGTCTCAGCCATGTCACCTGGGCTCAGCGTGGTGGGAGAAAGAGGACAAACGCGGGGTCCCTGGCAGAGTCGAAGTCTGCTCACCCCCAGTAGGGGCAAACCCCGATTCCCCAGGTCTGGGTGCCGGCTGTGTTTCTATAGGAAAACCACCCTTTCCTGCCCACCCCAGCCCCACCAGGGGTGTCCCAGCCCGGAATAGCACCTCTTCTCTCGGAGGCACGTAGGGCACCTGCAGCCACCCATCTGGGGATATGTGCTTTTAACCCCAGAAGGCTGTGTAGAGTCAGCTGCAAGAATGGCAAGGAAAATATTTTTAGAAGAGGAGGAAAGGAGAGGGTGAGGTGGGTGAGCACTGTGGGAAGCTAGCGGGAAGGGGGTGGTCCTCTGGTCCAGTTTCCACTGTGTATTCTGGAAGTGTTGTGTGTGTGTGTGTGTGAGAGAGAGACAGAGAGAGACAGAGAGACAGAGACAGAAAGAGAGACAGAAAAAGAGAGATACAGACAGACAGAGATAGAGATACAGAAAGAGAGAGACAGAGACAGAAAAAAAGACAGAGGGAGAGAGACAGACAGACAGACAGAGACAGAGATACAGAAAGAGGGAGACAGACAGGCAGACAGAGACATACAGAGATAGAAGGAGCTATAGACAGACAGAGATGGGGGAGGGGGCTGGCCTGTGTGTTTATGTACGCATGTGGTATGTGTTTGCGTCTCTGGGTCTGTGGAGTGTTCCTCTGCGTATCTAGTGGTTGTCTGTTTATTATCTCAGTACCTCTGTGTGTGGCTGTGTCTGTGAGTTTGTGTCTGTCTGTCTGTCTGCTTGCTGCTTCTGCGTCCATTGCTTAGCTCTGCCACTCCCTGTGTGTACCTGGTGTGATTCTCCTCCTGTGCTGTGTAGGGGTCACCTCTGCAGATACACAGGCATGAGCCCAGGCTTGTCCTCCCTTGGCTGGGACTCTTTGGGTAACTTGTGCCAGGTTTGGAAGAAGCTGAGAAGATATCCCTGGACATCCAGCCGTGAGGAAGAAAAAGGTGGAGGGGCTCAGAGTCACAGTTGGCAGAAGTGGATGAAGTGAAATATCTAAACCCTTGGCCGTGTCCAATCAGGGACCTGCATGTAAGAATCCAGGCTGCTGAGCACAACCCTGAGGGGCCTCTTGATCGACCCCTGCTGATCTCTTACTACCCTGGCCCATGCTTTCCATTATTTCCCAAACATCCCCTGCTTTTTCTGCCTCAGACCTTGCTCCAGCCTTTCCTTCTTCCTTCGGAACATCTCTGGGACACCTCCTCCGTGAAGCCTTCCCTGACCATCACAGAACAGCTAGCCTCCCTCGCCAGGGTTCCCATGGGGCCTGGACACACCCTCATTGGAGCACTTCCATGCTTGTGTTGTATGCTTGCCTGTCGCCTCCACTCTCACCCCCAGTGAGCCTTGGAGCTCCTTGAGCACAGGGACCTGGCTTATCTGATTTTGTACAACCAGAGCGCAGCATGGGGCCTAACGTGCAGCAGAAAGAAGCGCCACTGCCGAGTGGGATTGAGCCCTGTGCTATCACGGGCTGACTTGGCCCATCCGTGCCCTCCCCCCGCCCCCCGCCCCTCCTGTCACCAGGGGAGGAGGAGATGGGAGGAGAGAGTAGCATTGCGCGGCTCCCATGAGACCTCAGCTAACGCTCCTCGCTATTGGACAGGCTTAAATATATATAACACACGTTTTCTCCCCTCTTCCAAAATCATTCCTTAGACAGAGGGAGTTGTTTTTTACATTGAGCTTTTTTACAAAGCGTCTCTCTGGATGGGGAACTCTCTAAATTGCTTTATTTTCAACAACAAAGAAATGTTTGGGGAAGGTACATTAGCCTAAAACCACCTCAAACAACATGGGTTTACAATTCTTAAAGAGATAATCTGACAGAATCTGTAAGAGAGGGAGTCAGAGACATTTTACACAGATTTAGCAATTCTTCCTCGGGGTATGACCTCCAATTACAAGTGCTGGATGTCATGGCAAATAAGCCTTTTAAAGCTCGGCTTAAAAAAGCAATGCGGAGTGGTTCTTTTGTGCAGACCTCGCATTGACACACACCCAGAGAAAGAATCAAAATCCCGACAGGACTCCTGTCAGGCAAATGGCAGGCAGACTGTGTTCCCAGTCTGCCGGCCTCAGACATGCAGCCATAAGGCGCTGGATCTCAGGGCTGTTAGACCCAAGTGAGGAGAAAGGTCTGGAAAACGGGGCTGGATGACGCAAAATAGGGCCCCTGGGAGGCAGACACTTGGGGAAGAGCAAGGCAAGCATCAGAATCAAGCTGTTTTGGGCAACCTGGATATGGAGAAGAGCAAAGTTTCTCAATGAATATTATTCATTATGAAGAACAGTCATGAAACAGCCCATCTGTTACTTCCCATGTGAAAGGGATCCTCTCGGCTGCCATCTGTTGGATACTCACCACGAAACAAAAGTGTTTCCAAGCAGGTTACCTAAATTATTATTTTAAATGATTATTTTTTTTCCCTCCACCTACATGTAAAGTGGGCATTCTCATTTTTTTTTTTTTTTCCTAATCACTTGACCGATGAGGAGACAGACTGAGGTTTGAAAACTTCATCTAAATCTCACCACAGGACTGGGAGCTGGGATTAAAATCCAGGCCTGACCTCTTCACATGGCCTTGTCCCAGCTCTTATAAACATTTCCTACTGTTTGTACAAAAGGATCTTATCAGAATGGCAGGAGAGTGTTCTAGCAAGGAACTGTAACTTAATTCCTCTGGTTACTCCTTGCTTGCTGGGCTCTGTGAGTTCTACTTATCTAATTAATGGAGAGATGGGGTCTCAAAGCCAAATGCATAGAGAGGCCAAGAACGTAAAGGAAAGGAATGAAGGGTCCCGGGGTTAAGCGATAGGGAGAGGTGGGGACTGCGGGAAACCAGAAAACCTATGCTTATCTAAAGGGGCCAGAACTACTGCACCAGCTCATTGTTGCCCATATAACCCCGGCCCCACTATTACCAAATCTTCAAATATTTTCAGAAACCAGAGAGCCAGATTTTGGGGCGAAGTCTTATTTTTAAGAGTTGATCACTCGTTCACATTAATTTTCAAAACCCACATAGAACAAACAAAACACACTTGGGTGCTAGAGTTGTAACCTCTGTGTGTGAACACTGTTACAGCTTGGGGCAGCGGGGATAGTGCTGGCTTTGGCCTCCAAAAATACGAATTCACATCTTAGTTCTGCCCCCTTACTAGCTGGGTAGCCTTCCCAAGCCTCAGTTTTCCTGTCTGTAAAATGGGAAAAACTAACAATCCTTACCTTGTGAACCCATTGAGAAGAGCATGAATACATTTGAGTGTCTGACTGACATTGAAAATCTAATATATCCAACACCGAACTCTTGTCTCTCAGCGCCTGCCTCTTTGCTATCCCCACTGTTTCTCGTATCAGGGCACCATTATATTCTTGCTGCCCCCTCCAGCAGAAATGGTCTTCTTTTAGCCTCGTTGTAACCAAAGGGCTCTGCTTTCAGAACTTGCCACTGGCTGGCTCCCTCGTCACTCGGGTCTCAGATTACGTCACCTCCTTAAGAGACGCCCTCCCTGCCCACCCTATCTAGTTTTGCCACGTGCCTCTTGTATCAAGTCAACACCACACTTAGGCCATGTTGCTTTCTCAATAAACTCATTATGACCTCATGTATTTACTTGTTTCAGAGATCACTGCCTGTCTTCCCAAGTAGAGCAAGGACTTCACTGGTCTTCGTTCACTCTTGCATTGTCAGCACCTAGAACAAGGCTTGGCACATTGCAGGCACTCAGTGAATATTCCTTGAATGAATAAATGGATCAAGAGTGCTGGATGAGACTGAGGTACAACAGAATTCGATGGATATTAGAACCTGGTCCCCCAGAGAGCAGAATGGAGGGACGCCGATGTCCGGACTGCTCTAGAGAGGCCTTGGGTTTGTTTGGAATCTTGCTATGAATCAGCACTAGGTCCTGCCCATTCCTTGCTCTCTTACCCAGTAAAATGTTATTGCTTGAGAAGCTATTAGAGAGATAGAGATAAAGCCGCCTGGAGCATAGATAGAATCAAAAATACAAAATTAACTCCTAAGCAGGCTGAACAGCTCACAGAATCAGACAGGCCAGGCTGAGAAAGTGGGGAGGCTAATCTAGCTTTTTTACTAAATGCACATGGGCTCAGAATCTGCTGGGGCAAGAGGGGTGGCGAGACTTAAACATTGTTTACTCTGACAATTATCTCTACCTGTGGCAGGTAGATTTCTGTTTTCATTAGTGATAAAAATTTCCCTTTAGGATAGATGCCCTTTAGTTTTTGGTTTTTGTTTTTTTTAAAGGAGAGGTTTATCTTAAAGGAAAATATTAAGTCAATAATTGCACAAGTAGTGTGTGGATGTGACAGTCTGACATGGGTGATGGAGCCCCAATGGTCGAAGTTCAGCAGTTCTTAATCTGGACAGTTAAATGCACCCCCCCTTGGAATGGACCTCAAAGATCTCTGAGATGTGGCCCTGGCTCAGTTTGCTAACTCTTTCTTTTTACTCACTTTCATTTAGGAAATTGCCCCAAACTTAACTGCTTTTACCCATGCCTCCGCCTCTGGGCTCAACTCACTCTTCCCCCTCCCAACATGCCCTTCGTTCACATACCCATCCTCTAAGATGCAACCCACTTTTCTACCACCAACCTCTTCTCATCCATTGTTTGTCCTTCTGTAATAATAACTGCTAAATGCACTTTCTGTGGGCCAAATCCTACAGATACACCCGTCTTTAAGGCTCCATCAATTCTGGGAGTTTTGTCCTCATAATGTCCATGTCACTGAAGGGTGAAGTGCTCTGGCCAAGATTCCTCAGCTGGAAGGGGCTGGGACACATTCTCACCCAGAGACCCCAGAACCCAGGTGCTTAACATCCTCACTTCCGGTCACCCTGGGCACTTTCTACACAGCTATAGGGGTACCTGCGTCTGTGTTTTCTCCCTCTAGGGCTTGTGAGCTGCTGGAGGACATATTCTGTATCACTCTCCAACTTTTGGGGGTTTGGCACCTGTTGAAGATTCTGCAAACATCTGCAAACGTCGCGTGAACCTTGAGCCAGATTAAGTTGACGTCCTCTTGATGGGGTTTCAGGCTGGGTGGAGCTGCCAGCCTTTACTGGAAATCTGGACAGAGCAGCTAGGAGAAGGAGGGCAAATCACGAATCACTTCAGGGGAGAAGGCTGTACCTTTTGGATCCTTGTAAAAATTGGTGTTCATTTGAGCCAGTGTCTTAGAGTCATGGAACAGACACAACGTGGGTTTGGGTTCATTCATTTCCTGACTGTATGACCCTGGGCAAGCCTCTCCATCTCCCTCCTCCAGCCTCAGTTTCCTGATCTGTAAAATAGAGCTGCTGGGAGGTTTATATGAAATAAAGGAAATACAACGTCTAACACTGGGCCTGGCGCATAGTAGGACCTCCTTACTTCACTGTTGGCTTTCTGCCTGCTTTATCTCATCACCCCTGTCCCCCACCTGCATTAAACAGGCCTGTGTGCAAGAACTGTTGGGGTTTATAATTCCCCCACTAGCAAGAACATCCTTGGGCAATTTACTCTTGAATCCTCAGTTTCCTAATCTGTGAAATGGGAATGATAATCTATTTGCCCCAAGGCTTGTTGTGAGGGTTAATGAGATAATTTGGAGCTCTTAGAAACAACCATTACCTGGCGTGTAGAAAATGCAGACTTATGAGAGGTGCCTTTTTATGGCCTCATTCCTCAAGCAAATCTGAACCTTCTAATCCCCTCTTACTTAATTGCCTCTTTTCCCTTTCTTGTTTGCAGCCGCAGAAACATTTCAAATTCCACAATAAGTACCAGGTAGGGAGATACAGAGATAGAAAAGGAAATACATGTACAAAGTTGAGTACTCCTGACGGAATGCAGCCTGTAATACCACACTTGGGGCAAAGACATGGAAAATATGAGTAAAATTTAGAATCCATCTGAAGATCTCTTCAAAGTCCTTTTTTTTTTTTTTTTTTTTTTCACTTTTCTCTAAATGTCATCAAGATAAATAGATGTTCCTGAACTGGGGAAAAGCCGGATTACAGTGAAATGAAAGAAATATTCAGGTCATATTCAGCACCCACTGAGAGCCAGTGGACCCAAAGATGAAGGAAGATCATCCATGTTTCGAGTCTTAATGGAAAAGATAGACAGGGGAGTAAAGGCATGAGGCCGCCTGGTAGTGAGTCAAGGTGGGATAGAAAGGGGACAGGTCAGAGTAGCTCCAGAAAAGGCAACAACAGCCAAGGCAACTGATGAGGGGAAATGGGCCTTTCTGTCAGATCCCCAATGGCTGGCATTGGAAACCATACCCTGGGGCATCATTTAGAATTTGTTCTTTGCAAGCCCAGAAACAGACATTCACTGGCTAATTGAGGCAGAGAAGGAATATATTGGAAGGATGCTGAGCAGCTCACAAAATGGACAGGGAGCTAGACTTGGATGAGAATAGAACTGGGGTTGCCCTGGGGGATCCCGAGAGCAGAGCTAGCAGACAGCCTCATCGGCAACGGGAAGGAATGTGCTCCAACTCTTTGTTTTTCCCTTGTCTGTGTCACTTGGATTACGATTCCAAGTCCAGGGAGAGAGCACTTGATTGTACTGACCAGGATTAAATGCGTACCTGAGAGTACAAGGAAGGGGCGGCACAGCCACCTGTGACCACACCTAGAGCGGGAGCGGGGATTCCCTAAATAGAAATGAAAGCGATGTGATGAAGGACTACGACATCCATGACTTTGTCCGCTGCAGTGAGTGATGGAGAGTTACAGAGCACGGTGTTCCAACCCCATTCAGTCCTGGGTGTGTGAGCATTTAGTCTAGGTCAGGCCCTGCGTTAGGTGCTAGGAGAAGAGGTGAGTAAAATGGATTTGGAAGTAATTGAGCCTATGTGGTGAACACAGATTCTTTGATGCCAAATCCCTGCCTCTAGGAGTGAAGGGTCTGGAGGGGCAGGAGGCATGAGAGCAGAGGCAGCTGGAGGAACAGAGGGACCACCGGGTGCCTTGATGGTGAGATGGGGGAGAGAGAGTAGATCCTCACTGATGTTTGCTGAAGGTCAGAACTACAAGGACAAGGAGAGCCTCACTGAGCACCAGAAAACTCAAGAAGTGGCCCCCTCTTCCCCAAGCCATTCTGACACCCACCCCAAGTCAGTCTCAAGGTCTGTTTGGCCAAGACATCCTCAGAACCAGATTATCCAAGCACAGAATGTTGGGCCAAAACTGGGACAGATCAAGCATGGGAGGCATAGCCCAACAGCCCCATATGGGGTTGATCGTGAATGAGGCGGTCTCCTTTCTCCTTTCCCAGAGGTCACACGTCAGGAGCACCATGTCAGGGGCCAGGCACACAGCAGGTGTTCAACAAATAGCTATGGGAGGGAAGAAGAGACAGGAGGGAGGAAGGGATAGAAAGAATGCACAAAAAGGGAGAAAGGATTTTAAAATGAACAAGTAATGGGGAGATGAAAATTTGAATCAATAAATGAATGACTTCTATAGGGATAGGGAAAAAAAGGAAGAATGAATGCATGAAGTTTTAAGATAATCCACACTCTGCCATTTGCTAGCTGTGAGATTCTAGGCCAATTACTTAACCGTTTGGGGCCTCAGTTTCCACATCTGTAAAATGGGGCTAATTTGGACAACTCCTCCAGAGAGTCATTATAAGAACAAAATGAGAGGATGGATGCAAAGCCTTTGGCTCCGAGTGAGAGCTCCATGCGTGTCAGCTGTTATAACTGATGGGCTAAAGGTCAGAAGTGAATGAACGAATGAGTGAATGAATGAATAAAGTAAATGAAGAGAGAGAAGATGAGAAGACAGTGGAGAGCCTTCATCGGGGCCCCTCTTGATCCTTGGTGGCCAGCGAGGACTGGGGACTGTCTGCCTTACACACAGGGTGGCTCCCTGCCTCCGTGCACAGGCCCAGGCTGTGTGATTTCAGGAGGCAGATAAGATGCCGGGGCTGCTTTTTCATCTTCTCTGGGCCCTCCCCCCGCTCACTGCCCCCTTGGCAATTGGGGCCTTCAAAGTCCCTGCTGGCTCCAGATCTACAGATAATCGTTTACTGTAATCTTACGCAGGAAAGAAGCTGATAAAGTCCAGATGGAGTGTGAGGTCTTCAAACTCACTTTCTCTGCCCAGATAACACTGGGGCCTCTCAGGAGACCCCTTTCTCTTGGGAAGAGAGGCAAAGAGGCCCATGTTCGCATAGCACACACGTTGTAAGAATGGACTCTCATTCGTCAGGGAAGCTCCTTGCTTTCCTGGGGAGGGTGAGTGGATGGGTGGAGAGGGAGTACCAGATTTGGAGTCAGATCAGCCTGGATTCCAAATCTAGCTCAGCACGTAATTAAAATGGCGGCATGGATCCCCATTTTCTAGGGTGCTGTGAACGTTCAGGGATGCACTCGGTGTGGAAAGACCTGGCTTGGGGGACAGTTCAGGCCCTGCCTTGGTCAGACTTCCCCACATGCCCCAAGAAGGCTCCCCCAGCACCTGAGCCCCAGGATGGCAACCAGCTGGCTTCCTGGACTGGCCCTCAGGGGGTAGCCATAGGCCCGGGAGTCAAACAGGCCCGAGTTTGAATTTAGCTCTCTCACTTACTGGCTGTGTTACCTTTGGCAGGTTGCCGAACCTCTCTGGGCTTCTGTTTCCTCATCTGTAGAGTGTGCTAATAATCCCCACCTCACTGGCTGGTTGCAAAGGGTCAAGTGAAATAGCAAATGAGAAAGCGTGCTGTGATTAGAAAAGTAGGCAAAGTGAGGTGCTACTTTTCTTCTTGCCAAATTGGGCCCATGATCCCTCACAGTGGAGGGGCCACATTGTTAGACCTGATCGGGGAATGCTGGGAAGGTCCGCCCCAGTAATGCATTCAGGAGGGATGATGTGGCCCCTCTGACCCATTTACTCAGGACTTGGTGCTCCAGGACTCACTCACCACTATCACTCCGATCCCCGAGTTTTGGGGCCAGAAGAGGTCCTGAGGCCTGACTGCCCAGACTGGGGTGCGACCCAGGCGCATGGGGTGGATGCACGGGGAACAGCAGCTCTGGACACGCCCTGCAAAAGGTAAGGGATCAGGGATGGGATGGGGGCCCCTCGGGAAGGGCTTCTGACATAGTGCGATCCCCCATTTGGGTTTACTTTCACATCCCTTTCATCAACCCATTACGTAAATCCAACCAGATTTAAGATCTGACCCTACCTACTTCTAAGAGGATTTAGGGTCTTTTAAGATTAAAACCTAGGGCAAAAGAAGACCTTGAAAGAGATTGTCTGCTGCTCAATCTCATAATGACAAAAATGCAATCGAAACTACAGGAGATGCCCTTTGCACCGATCAGATTGGCAAAGATTTGAAGCCTGATAATACTCTGTGCGGGTGAATTTGTGGGGAAACAGGCATGCTTACCACTGTTTGAGGAAGAAAAACATGTGTACTGACTCTTAGGAAAGGCTTTGGTTTCTAGATGTTAAAGTTAAAACGGGCTTGTCCTTTGACCCAGCAATTCTAGGAATTTATCCCTTACTTAAACTTGCAACCGTGAGCAAAGGCATCAATACAAGAATATTGACTGCAGGATTGTATGTTGAGACAAATATGGAAACTCTCTAAATGCCCGTTAATAGGGAACAGGTTAAATAGATTATGCTGTAGCTGTTCAAAGACAACACAATCTAGGGTGAGTGTATATAGTGTGCTCCTCTGGGCGTGTACGTGAAGGATATACACAGATTTGTATAGGCACAAACTAGTTTGGAAACGATCACAGTTCCTCTGGGGAGGGGAGTTGGATGCTTGGGGCTGAGGTGAGAGAAAAATTTACTCAAAAATTTTTATACTTTAAAACTGTTTTAATTTTTTATTATATGCCTGTAAGAATTGTAAAAAAAAAAAAAAAAACAAAAAAAACTAAAGATCTAAAGACCCACCCCCAATAGAAAATAAACAAGAAAACATCAACAAGCACACACACACACACAACCCACAGAGAACCCATCTGAGATTCACTCTAGACCTAGCACAGCAATTTGCTCAGCCAGACCCTCAATAAACATCACAATAAATAAATAGATTGGGATTATCGCAGAAAGGAAGCCAAATAAACGCTTTCTGTACTTGAGCCAAACCGTTTTATAATACTCGTGCAATATATTTTACTGTCAGCTTGTTGATGCAAAGACAAAACGGCAAGCAGGTTGCACGACATAGTTTGCATTTTCTAACATCAGAAAGGCCTTACATTAGTCTACTGAGATAACATTTCTCCCGAACAAACAAGCAATTAGCAGTTTGCCCCTTGCTCTCTGGGACCCTTCCTGAGGACCTGCCTTGGTCTAGCACACCATGTTTACTCCACCCCAGGTGGAAACATGGCCCTGTGTGCACATGCCGGATTGCCCCCTCTGGGTGAATTTGGCAGAGGTGGTCTATTGGCACCTTTGAGAAAGGGGAAAGGGACTTTTTGGTGGGGGGAAGGGGCACTGGAATAAGAGACCAGGGTCTGAATCCCTTCTGGATGAACCTGCATCTAGTAGCTGAGTGGTTTTGAGCAGGTGACACAACATTGCTGAGCCTCGATCATCCAGGTCTGGGAAATGCAGTTCATGACAGCAGATGGGCTAAGGCACCTGGACATGATTTCTGAACTTTAATAATCTTTAACTACTCAAGAAGAAGTTTCAGGTTCCCTGGCCATTGGTAGGGTAGAATACTCTCACTGCACCTCAGATCTTGGAAGTGCTTACCAGAGTAAACTAGTTTGAGCTAGCCATGTCCTGAAATGGAGCAACAACCTCTTCTGAAAGGAACAAAGAATGTATGATGAATGCCAGCATCCACTGATGTGTGTGACATCACTCTCTGAGCCTCAGTTCCCTCATCAGCAGAATAGACAAAATGACCTTTATGTAGTACCGTCAGGATTAATTGAAAGCACATCTAAGAATCCCAGTACATAGCAGGTACTTTGTGGGCATTCAGTAAACATTAGTTTCTCTCCCTTCCTCTTAAGGATTGAGAAAAGATGAATTCTTCTGGGCACTCAATATAGTAAATTTCCAGTGCAGTTACAATGACTGTCCTGTCTCTAGACTAATGGAGAATGACCAGCTCCATTCAGACAAGAGAGTGCATTCTCCCTGCAAACAGTTGGCCAAGCCTGATTATATGCAGCAGCTATGAATTATACACCATAGAATACTGACATTATTTTCCAGTCCCTGCCCATAAAATATGCAATAAAAATTCAAGCCAGGTTAACCTATATCTCACTGATGGAACTGAGGGTTTTCCATTTAAATGGTGCCATGGGTCCCATGTTGTTTGGTCCTGAGGCAGTTATGTTGTATTAAGATGCATTGGGCTGCAAGTAACAGCAAATCTAACTCAAGGTTTAACAGATATAGGGTGGGCTGTAGGAATGCTTGATTCAGCAGCTAAATGTTGACATCAGAGACTCAGGTTCTTTCCATCTTTCCAGCCTTCCATCCTTGGAGTTACCTTCACACTCAAGCTGGTAGCAAGATGGTTGCTGTAGATCCAGGGTTCCACCTAAATGCTGAAACTTCCCGAGGAAGAAACGAGAGATCATGACTTTCCCTAATTCCATCTTGGGAGTAAGGAAATTCTCTGCAGAAGTTGCCAGTAGGCTTCTCATATCACAGTAGCAAAAGTTGGGTCATACACTCTCTCCCAAACCAATCATGGCAAAGGCTTATCTTAGGACATATCAGGCTCATCCCTGGAGCTGGGGGCTAGGATGGGTGCTGGGGAATGACCAATGGTGTCTTGGTTATGTGCAAACAGACATGTGGCTCCCCATGACCCCTTCCTCACTTACATCTTTGTGTAATCCCCTCTCCTTGAATGTGGGCAGGACCTGAGACTTACTTCTAACCAATGGAATGTGACAAAGGTGAGGGAACACCACTCCTGTGATTATACCACACTATGTAAGACTCCATCTTGCTAGCAGACTCGTTCTAGAGACTTCCTTGCCGGCTTGATGAGGTAAGCACCATGCTGGAAAGCCCACGTGGTCAGGAACAGCAGGCATCCTCTAGGAGCAGAGGGCAGCCGCCAGCTGACGGCCAAGAGCCAGCAAGGAGCTGGGACCCTCTGTCTTCCAACCACAAGGAAATGAGTTCTGCCAACAACCCAAGTGAGTCCGGAAGTGGATTCTTCCCCGGTGCGTCTGCAGATGAGAACACAGCCTGGCCAACACTTTGATTGCAGTCTTGTGAGATCCTAAGCAGAGGACCCAGCTAAAATACACATTCGTGCTATTTTAAGCTGCTAAGTTTATGGTCATTTGTTACGCAGCAATGGACCAAAATGGTCAGTTTCTATTTTGTTTTAACAAGATTGAAAAAAATTTAATTTTCTTAATAGTTTGTTCCAATGAGGGAGAGAATAGCTTTGCCTGGAAAAATATATTTAGAAGATCTTGGGAAGAAGAGACATTCCCAGGGACCTGAGTGGCATCAGGTGCCAAGTTCTCAGACAGTGTGGGAAGCCTCTCTGCAGTAAATGTGGAAAAGAATTTGAGGACTTCCAGGGCCCCTCGGGAGCTGAGCGGGTGAAGGAGGAGAGTGCCTGGGGGTGGAGGGTCTTGGAGAACAAGACTTCCCTCAACCGCATCTCCTCCTCATGGGGATGCAGTGGTGTATAGTCATCTGCTATGGCTACCATAACAAAGCACCACAAACCAAGTGGCTTAAATGACAAAATGTTATCGTCTCACAATTCTGGAGGTAGAACCGTGAGATGTCTGAGATCAAGGTGTCAGCAGCGTTGGTTCCTTGTGAGGGCTGTGAGGGAGATTCTGTTCCACGCCCCTCTCCTAGCTCCTGGTGGTTTGCTGGCAATCTTTGGCATTCCTTGGCTTATGGGAGCGTCACCCCAACCACTGGCTCCATCACCCCTATCTCTGCCTTCATTTTCACACAGCATCCTTCTACGTGTGTGTATCTGTCTCCAAATTTCTCCTTTTAATAAGAACACCAGTCATACTGGATTATCATATTGGATTAGGGGTCCACCCTACTCCAGTGTGGGCTAATTACCTTTGCAAATCCCTATTCCCAAGTAAGGTCACTTTCTAAGCTCCTGAGGACTAGGATTTCAACCAACGAATTTGCAGGGGCATAACTCATGGGGGTTAGTAGGAATCTGAGCTAGAAGTAGATTTTCATCAGCCGTGGGATTGGGGTATGCAAAGTAATTTTAGCTTTATTTGAAAGGGTTAGTAGGTCTGCAACTGACATACTGTGTGAAGAAACTCCTCAGGGTCTGTCTGTAACTGGTCAAGCACAACATGCCATATTCCTAGGAGAGGTTGCTTCCTCCAAAGCATCCTGCAAGATGCCTGATACCCATTTCCTTGAGAACAGTTGTCTCCTGCTATTTCATGGCCCTGCAATGCCATGATTTAACTCTGACCGCAACTCCCCTATCCAGTGGCAAAGAGAAAGGCAGTTGAACTTTACCCCTTTTGGTGGGGGAAGAATCTTGCAGACTAGGTCAGGGCTGAACACGCCAGCTTCCCTGGAGAGAAAGCTGGATGGTGTGCCACTTCTTGGGTGTCACTGTCAAAGGCTTTCTTTTCAGAGATGAAGAGCCTGCAGGAGTTTCCTCATTCTTTTTCAATCTGGAAATCCAGCCACAAAGTCATCAGATCTAATTGACTGCAATTAATTGTCTACATGTTCTTTTAAAAAGCGCTCTTGTTAAGGTCCTCTAATTGACTCATTTTCTTCTGTGACAACACAGGCTACAAAGTGGTATTTCAATGGGAGAGTGAGTCAGGGCTTATTAAATGATCAACAATTTAATTCAGAGCAGATCCTGATTAGGGAGAAAGGGGAACAGTGGAAAATACACCCATTCTTGTCTCTATGAATGATAATTTCTATATGGTTTGATTGATCTCTTCCTCCTTCCCCCCCTGTTTCCATCTTTCCTTCCCTCCCTTCCTTCATTTTAGTGTATACCAAGCACTGGATTCACAGAATATTTGAGCTATAGAATGGTCTTGGAGAATATTCAACATGATTTCCAGATAGGGAAACTGAGGCTCAGAGAAGTGAAGCAACCCATCCAAAGAAACACAGCTTTGAGAATAACACAGTTGACTCAATTCCAGGCCTTGGGGTTACTTTACGCTGTCCTATGTCATCCTGCATATTTGGGGATGAAATAACCCATTTTGGGTTTTGCTATCAAGAAGAGCTATGAAAGCTGTTCTCTGCTCACCCCCACCCCACATGCCCCCTAAATGATGATCGTGCTCATGGACTGGCTTCTGTCTCCGTTTTTTAAGATTCTAGCTTTGTTTGTTGTTGGTTGCTTGTTTATCTCACTGGAATGAAGATGATTTCCTAAGGGGCGGCAACTTTGCTGGTTCCCGTGGTGCAGAACCAGAATAAAGGCAGCCAAGGGCCAGTGGCAAAAGGAGATTCGTTACCCAAGAGTGACAACAGCAAGCAATCAAACAAAGACACAGCAGGAGCACCAACAATGAAGCCTTCTGAGCTTGGTGGCAAAAGCTGATGGCCCTCATTTTCTGATTGCAGATTCTCTGGACAAGTGGTTCAGGCTCTGGGAATCCGGAGAGGAGCTGCAGAAATCCACCCACGGACCAGCGGGGAGGGATCAGCTATTACAGTCATACGACAAATTACTTTGCCAAAACTTAATGTCACATGGCGTTGAACAGTAATCCCCAGAGCCATGAGTCCCTGGCTTGCTGCAAGAGACAGGCTTAGTGGAGATGATTCCAGATGCCGATGTGCTCCAGGCTCACCATTCCGTCCCGGACATTCTGTTGCGCAAATCTACCTAGTACACGTCCGTGTAAAGATGGCTCCCCTCCCTTGGTTTGTTCTTGGTTCCAGCTGGAAAGGGGAGATATTAGCAGCTGTGTTCTTACGCAGTAACTTTAGAGTCAGGCCCAGGTGTAAATTTTAGCTCTGCCACCACTAGTTGAGTGTCCTAAGACACATGTCTTGATCTCCTGGTCTTCAGTTTCCCTACCTGTTAAATAGTGGTAATGATAGTACTCAGCTCACGGGGGTGTTGTGCGAATGACCTGAGATGATGGATGGAAAGGGCTCAGCCCAGTGTCTGGAAGATGCGGGCGGCTCCTAAATGATTCCCATCCTCGAGGCCCCAGTGAGTACATTGGATTCGTGGTCTCACAGCTGCAAATCACCACAGTCTCTTTTCCACCAGCGCTTCAGAAGCTTTCATGTGGCTAAGAGGTCCCCCCGGGCAGTTTGCTAAAAATGGTGATTTCCGGATTCCACCCCCAGACAGTCTGAGTTAGCAGATTTGGGTAGGGACCCAGGCATTTCTGCATTTTAACCAGCATCCCACGTGATCCTGGGCGGTCATGAAACACACTTTGAGAAATCTCTTCGTACAGTTAAGGGAGGTGGGAATACGCCATGTCTGCCGGCTTCCCCTTTGTCTTCCTGGGGGAGTTTGTGGTACATGCTTAGGGGCTCTTATGGCTTATCTCTCGAAATAAAATGAAATGCTCTAGTCCAGGGACCCCGAATTCAAATGGTCACATGACATGAGAGCCGCAGGCTGGGGTGGGACTCTCAGCCCTGGAAGTTAGGTTTCTTGCAAAGGCAGCAGCTATCACCCATCTGCCAACATCTGCCATCTGGGGCTGCGGAGACCCAGCATGGCTGCCTTTGCCATTCTTTGCAAAGGATTCCAAAAATGTAGGAATTATCATCAAATCGCTTCATTTTTAAAAGTTGGAAATCATTTACTATTATTTTATTTCAATTTTACATTCATGTGGGCCAAACCAAACATGTTGATGAGTCTGAAGTGGCCCATGGGTTGCCAGTTGATCATCTTGGGGCTGCTCCTCTGTTCTTCTTATTTGTCAGATGAAGAAAATGGGGAACAGAGAGGGGAGGGGAGATGCCAAAGGCTATGCAGCTTGGGGGTTCTGGGAGCCAGGACCGGACTCTGCTTCTGTAGCATGACTGGGGTGATCGGTGCTTTTTTTCCAGGAGCAGGGATGCAGGGCCACACCCCAGAGCATCCACGGGCTTCCTGCCTGCTCTGGCTCCAGCACCCGCTGGGAGGCCAGGAGCGGGCAAACGGAGCCGAGCTTCCTCATCCCTCCACTGCCACCTTCCGCTTTGATAGCTTGATGTTCCAGTTCTGGCAGCCCGAGAGGCAGCGGCAGCAGGCTGCCGGCCCCAGCAGCCGCCTCACACCAAAGCAGCTCTTAGCAGGGCTTGCTGGGGACTTCAAAGGTGGAAAATTGCCCTGGGATAGCTTCTCGAAGGCGCCTTCCCAGTGTGAACAGCACGAGCAGAGAAGGAGATCAAAGTGGGACCAACCTTTGGTTACAGGGAAGAGGACGGGCAGGGTCTGCTCTGTGCTGAGTGGACCTTGGGGTGAGCCTATCCTAGAAGGCTGTCCAAAGTCCAGAATCAGAGGGCGGTCTTCCTCTTCTCACCTGTCCCCGTCTCGGTGGAACCAGGAACCTCTGTGTCTTACTGGCAGGGATGCTGCTGGGTAAGTGTTTCTCACCGTGTCTCCTGAGCTCTTGACCTTTTCTTTGGTTTTCTTGGGCCTCATCAGGCACAGCCCTGCGTCTGAGGAGGAGGAACCACTCGGTTTGACCTGCCCGGAACCTGAGATTGCGTGAGGGCAGGGCAGCCAGCCAAGCGCTGATAAATCTCTTCCTCTTGGGAAGCGCCAGGCAGCACCCCAAAAGGGGAAGTGATCTGTGGCCCGATCTGCTAATGATTTATTGCTGGGTTCTTTGGCCTGGCACCCATGGCACCAGCTGCAGCTGGGCTGTCTGGAGAATCTTCCCAGCAGGCATCAGGGAGCACAAGGTAGGAAATCAAGCTCTCAGCTGCCAGCCACTGCCACAGCCAGCCCCTGCCCTCCCTGCCCAGAAAGGGCTGCTTTTGTTTGTTTGTTTTGTTTTTCAAAGCAGCCACAGGCTGTGAAGCAGTGACCTAGTGAAGGCGCGGGGAATGGACCGGGACTGGGGTATGTGTGTTGAGTGATGTGTTGGCACTCGACTCCGGGCCTGTGCATTGCTGTCAGTGTGACCTGAAGGCTCAGCCCTGAGCATCTAGACCAAGAGGAGCCCTGCACTGCCCCTGCTCGCTGACTACTCACCACCAGGTTTCCAGTATTAATGAAATAATTATTTACAAAAGGAATAAGCGCCCATGGTAAACATTTCAAACAGGCTTAAGAAAAAAAATAAATCTCTCTTTATTTCCAATCTCATCCCCAAGAAGTAAACAACGTCAAAAGTTTCCTATTCTAGAAAGCAGGTATGTTTTTTAAATGAGCGCTTACTAGGTATACTCTTCTTCAACTTCATTTCCCTTTAATGTATCTTTCCCTCGTGAGGAGCTACATTATTTAAAGCAGCTTCACAGTACTCTAGTGTATGGATGTGCTGTGATTTACTAATCAGCTCTCTGTGGATGATCTTTTGACTGTTTCTAATTTTTCACTTTTACAGTCGAGAGACAATAGGCCTTTGTGTACTCTACAGGGGTATACTTTTGTGAGTATGTCTCTGGATGTCTTTTAAAACTTGAACTGAGTATATGCATTACAGTTTTCTCACCAACACTCTGAGGGAGGCATGATGGTACCCATTTTGCAGATGAGGAAAATAAAAGCTCAAACAAGTAATGCTTTACTTTTGCCCTGGGTCACATTTCTGGCATTTAGAACAATCATTCATTCAACAGGTGTTTGTTAAATATTACCACTGTCCTTTCCAGGCATAGTACTAGACACTGGAGAAGCAAACGGATAAAGTCCTGCCCTCTTGGTGCTTACAATCTAGTGGGGGAGTTTTATATATATATATATATATATATACGTATATATATATATATATATATATATATATATATATATATATATATATATATGTATATATATATATATATGAATTCGGGAGAGAGGGTAATTCGGGCACGTAGCATTCACTCTATGACAACATCTCAGATTAAATGTGGTCTTCTCTGACCGCACAATCCATATTCAGTCCACTAGTCATTCTCTTTTATAACATCATGGTTTGTCTTTCAAAGCAATTAGCACAATTTGTATACGTATATTTATTTATTGTGCTAATTGCTTTGAAAGACAAACCATGATGTTATAAAAGAGAATGACTAGTGGACTGAATATGGATTGTGCGGTCAGAGAAGACCACATTTAATCTGAGATGTTGTCATAGAGTGAATGCTATGTGCCCGAATTCCCCTCTCTCCCGAATTCATATGTTGAAACCAAGTGCCCAATGTGATGGTATTTGGACGTGAGGGCTTTGGGAGGTGATTAGGTCATGAAGGTGGAGCACTCATGAATGGGATTAGTGTCCTTATAAAAGAGACCCCAGAGAGCTCCCTTGTCCCTTTTGCCATTTGAGGATGCCATGTGAACACGGCCATCTATGGGTCAGGAAGTGAGCCCTCATCAGACATCAAATCTGCCAGTGCTTTGATCTTGGCCTTCCAGCCTCCAGAACTGTATGAAATAGATTGCTGTTGTTTACAAGCCCCTCAGTCTATGGTATTTTGTTATAGCAGCCCAAATGGACTAAGACAGGTGTGAAGGAGGAGCAGGAGTTGGCAATAAGAATGTGAGAGTGAGAAGGTCCCAGGTAGAGGGAGCAGCATGTGCAAAGGCCTAGAGTGGGAACGTTTCTGCTTATGGTGTTCAGGGACTCCATAGAAGATCAATACGGCTGGTGAGTGGTGAGCATGAGGGGGAGTGGAGGAGAGGCTGTCAGTGAGATAGGGAGGAACAGGAGCCCAGGGACTCTTGGAGAGGGATTCTGCATTTGTTCAGATGCAGTGGGAAGACACTGGGGCCAGAGGAGCTATTTTACTGGGGAACCCAAAGGACACCCTGGCAGAGCCCAGAATAAAACCAAACCAGCCTTTGGTAGGGTTTTGATCTTTTGAATAAGAACAGTAATATTAGTAACGTGTTAACGTTGAATGTGCTCTATATGCCAGCCACTGTGCTTAGTACTTTTCATATATTACCTATTTTAACCCTCATAACAACCATTTGAGGTAAACACTATTGTTATCATGCCACTTTTATAGATGAGGAAACTGAGACCAGAGAGATTAAGTAATCATCCAGCTAGTTAAGTACCCATGGTACATTTGTCAAGATTGAACATATCCTGGGCCATAAAACAAGTCTCAATAAATTTAAGAATCGAAATCATACAAAGTGTGTTTTATGACCACAATGTAATTAAATGAAAAACCAATAAGAAGAAGATGTCTGGGAAAACCCCAAATATCTGGAAATTAAATGATACATTCCTAAGTAATTCATGGACTGAAGACAAAATCACAAGGGAGATTAGAAAATATTTTTAACTAAAAAACAACAAAAATGTGACATGTCAAAATTTGTGGATGCAGCTAAAGCAGTGTTTAGAGGGAAAGGTATAGCTTTAAATGCTTATCTTAGACAAGAAGAAATATCTAAAGTCAATGACTAAAGTTTTCTCCTTAAGAATATAGGAAAGAAGAGCAAGTAAACAAAAAGTAAATATAAAGAAGGAGTTAATGATAATAAGAGCAGAAACTGATGAAATACAAGACATAGGGACAATACAGAAAATTAGCGAAGTCTAAATTTGATTCTTTAAAAATAATCAGCAAAACGGACAAATTTCTAACTAGATTAATCCAAGGGGGAAAAAAGAATATCAATTACCAAAATCAGAAATGAAAAAGGGATTGTCACCATGGATCCCTTAGATATTAAGAGGATAATAAGAAAATACTATGAATACCTTTATGCCAGCAAACTTGATAAATTAGATGAAATGGATGAACATTTTGAAAAATAGAACTAACCAAAATTGACACAAGAAATAGAAAATCTGAATAGTCCTATGCCTATTAAAGAAATTAAATTTGTTATTAAATTTTTTTCCTAAAAAGGTAAACGTCAGGCCCAAATGGTTTCACTGGTGAATTCTATCAAACATTTGAGAATGAAATAACACCAATATTACATAAATATTTTCAAAATATAGAGAAGAAAGAATTACTTCCCAACTGTTTTCTGAGTCCAATATATCTTTAATAACAAAACCTGACATAGGCATTATTAAAAAAATAATAAAATTACAGACCAATATTCTTCATAAATACAGGCACAAAAATCCTTGACAAAATAGCAAATTGAATCCAACAATATGTAAAAATGATAATACACCATGACCAAGTAGGGTGTAACCCCAAAATGAAAGTTAGTTTAATATTTGAAAATCAATCTTTAAATATAATTCAACAAAGTAAATGAAAAATCGATTCATTGCATTGAATGAAATTGATTATTTCAACAGCTGCAGGAAAAGCATTTGAAAAACAAAAAATTCTACTCATTCAAAGTAAAAACTCATAGCAAACTAGAAATAGTAGAGAACTTTTTCAAAATGTTAAAAAGCATCTGTAAAAATAATCTATAGATAACATCATACTTAATGACAAAAGATTGAATTTTTTTCCCTTGAGATCTATTACAAGGCAAGGATGCCTGGTTCACCACTTCTGTTCAACCTTCTTGTATAGTATCTTACTGCTGCATAAGGTAAGAAAAAGAAATAAAATGCGTAAAACTTAGAAAGTAATAACTCTTTATCTGCTTGCAGGTACAATAATAATTTATGTAGAAATCCAAAGAAGATTAAAAAACAACTATTAGAACTAATAAGTGAATTTAGCAGTGTTACAAGATACAAGGTTAAAATACAAAAACTCATTGTATCCTTATATACTAACATCAAACAATTGATGAAATTAAGGAAACAATCCCATGTATGGTAGCACCAAATAACACTGAATACCTAGGAAGAAATCTAACATAAGACATTCAGGATTTCTACAGTGAAAACTACAAAGTACTGATGAGAGAAACTAAGAAAGACTTAAACAAACGGAAAAATGTCATGTTTATGGTTTTCAAGACACAGTATTATTAATATGACTCTTTTCCTTAAATTGAACTATGTTCAATGCAATCCCAGTAAAATTCTGAATTTTTTTAGTGGAAACTGACAAGTGGATTCTAATATTTATGTGGAAATACAAAGGGTGTAGAATAACAAAAGCAATTTTAAAAAGGGAGTTGGAGAACTTAACCAACTTGTGTTCAAGACTTACTATAAAGTTACAGCGATCAAGATAGTTTGGGTATTAGTGAAAATATAAACCTATAGATCAGTGGAACAGATTAGAGAGTCCATAAATAGACCCACATGTATTTGGTCAATTGTTTTGACACAGGTGCCAAGGCAATTTTGTGAGAAAAGAAGAGTCTTTTCAACAAATGGTACAAGATGTTCATGTGAGGAAAAAGTGAATATTGATAGTTAACCCATACCATACACAAAAAATTGATTCTAAATGGATTATAGACCCAAATGTAAAACTTAAGAGAACTGTAAAACTTCTAAAAGAAACCATAAGAGAAAATTTTTTGCAAATCTGGGGTAGGCAAAGTTTTATTCGATAACACACAGAAAGCACAAACCATAAAAGAAGAAAATAATAAATTAGACTTCAATTAAAATAAGAGCCTTTTGTTCTTTGAAGGACATCATTAAGAAAGTACAAAGGCAAGCCACAGATTGGGAGGAAATGTTTGCAACATATATGTCAGAAAAAGGCTCTGTATTCAGGATAAAAAGAACACTGACAAATCAATAATAAAAAGACAAACAATCCAGTGAGAAAATTTGGGCAAAAAATGGGCAAAAGATTTGAACAGATACTTCTCGAAAGAAGATATGAGAAAGGTGCTCAACACCATTAGTCATCAATGAAATGCAAATTTAATGACAATGAGATACCACTACATACCTGCTAGAATGGCTAAAATCAGTGGTGTTCTGGTAAATGTTTAAAAGCTAGCTCTGGGTGGGGTAGGAGTAGAGGAAACCTGACTAGTAGTGTTTGCTGATTTGTATGGTGTAAATACTCTCACCATGATCAATTTCAAGCTACCAACAACAAGATGTCAATGAACCCAGAGTTGGGAAGAGATGCATACAATTGGCTCCCACAAACTGGTGCAAGCTAGCTCCAGCACACTACTAAAGTATGTAAAACTGACTGGCCCTCTTCCACTGGTAGAGATATGGGGCAGCTGGAACTCTCTTACACTGCTGTTGAGGATGTAAGATGATAAAACCACTGGGCAAGAAGAGTTTTGCAGTTAAACATCATAAGCTATATAACTCAGTCATTGAACATCTGGGCATGCTCAAGTTCACAGCAGCTTCATTTGTAATAGTCCCAAATTGGAAACAACCCAAATGTTCACCAGCAGATGACATACTGTGGCATATTCATACTATGGAATATTAATCAGCCATAGAAAGGAATGAACTGTTGGTACACAAACCATATGGACGAATCTCAAAATTATTATACTGAGTGAAAGAAGACAGAAAAGAAAAAAATACATGATGTCTGCTTCAATATACAAGGTTTGGGCTTCCCTGGTGGCACAGTGGTTTAAGAATCTGCCTGTCAATGCCGGGGACACGGGTTCGTGCTCTGGTCCAGGAAGATCTCACGTGCCACGGAGCAACTAAGCCCGTGCACCACAAGTACTGAGCCTGCACTCTAGAGCCCGTGAGCCACAACTACTGAGCCCGCATGCTACAACTACTGAAACCCACGCGCCTAGAGCCCGTGCTCTGCAACAAGAGAAGCCACTGCAATGAGAAGCCACACCCTGCAACGAAGAGTAGCCCCCGCTCGCTGCAACTAGAGAAAGCCCGTGTGCAGCAACGAAGACCCAATGCAGCCAAAATAAATAAATTAATTAAAAAATATATATATATATATACACACAAGGCTTTTTTTTTTTTAAATGGAATCTATAGTGACGAAAACATATCGGTGTTTGCCTAGTGAGGGGGTGGAAGGATGGATTACAATGGGCACAAGGTAATCTTTGATGGTCAGGAAATGTTTGTAATCCTGATTATGGAGATAAACTCATGGGTGTATACATATGTCAAAACTGATCAAGCTATACATTTTAAATATGTGCTGTTTCATGTACTTCAATTACATCTCGATGAAAGTGAAAAAATATTTTAAAAAGTGCAAACTCCTGGGCTTGACCCCAAGCTCGGAGATGGAGCTGGACTTGAAGTTTAATAAACTCCTCAGAAGATTCTTAGAAACTGGGAGACCTACTGAAGAGGAACACCCCAAATTTAATCAGATGTGACAAGTTTGATTTTCAAGGTGGATAAAGGAAGGTGTGTTTATACTGCAAAGTGGAGCCTGAGTTTTAATAGCCCAGCAGTAGCATTTGCATGGTCCTAGCTTGTGCTAGGTGCTCCCCCATGCATGTAGGTTTGTCTGACTTTGCCCCCACTAGGTGGCAAAGATGGGAGAGTTGACTGTCGGGGCAGCTGAGAATTACAGGGGTAGGTTCAAATCTCCTTTCTACCACTTCCTAGCTGGGTGACCTCTTGGCCCGTCTCTCTGTCTCAATTACCTACTGCTGTGGATCCAAGCCAATCCAAGACATTGCAGCTTAAAGCAAATGCTCATCACCCGGTGATCTGGGTAGGGCTTAGTGGGGACAGTTAGTCTCTACTTCATGTAGTGAGGGTCAGCTGGGGTGCTTCTCCGAGTCTGAAGGATCCACTTCCAAGCCACCTGGACGCTGGCTACCTCCTGGGAGCTCTGGCACAGTTGTAGGCTGAGCCCCTGTCCCTCTTCAGATAGATCTTTGCATGAGCTTCTCTTTATAGTTTCCTTATAGCATCACGGCTGGGTTCTAAGACAGAGTGTTAAAGAGGATGAGGCAGAAGTTGTATCCCCTTTTACAATCTAGCCTCAGAAGTCACACAGTGTCACCTTGCCCGGCTGATCATCCTTTAACATCTTCCCTCTTGTTCATCCTCTTGCAGCCATGCTGGACTTTCTGTTCCTCTAAAGCTCTAAGTCTGTTCCTGTTCCAGTGTGTTGGCACCTGCTCTTCCCTCGGGCTGAAACACTTCCCCTTGCACCGCAGATCTGCACAAGACAGACCCCTTCTCATCATTTAGGTCTCAGCCAAATGTCATCACCTCCGAGAAACTTTCCCTTCTGATCTTCTTCCCTTCCCACCCCTGCAAATCTTGCCAGCACTATTCAATAGAACTTTCTGGCATCATGGATATAGTCTTTACCTGCGCTGTTGCATATGATAGCCACTATCCACAAAATTTTCAGAACTGGAGTTCAACTTTCCCTTGATTTTAATAAGCTTCAAATTAAATTTAAATAGCTGCATAGAGCTAGTTGCTACCACATTGGTGAGCTCAGCTCTATTCCATCCTTTCATCCTATTTTCTTCATAGCAGTTATCACCATTCAAAATTATTTACTATTTCTTTTTATGTTTTCAACTTTTTTATTATTACAAATTCAACTCTATAGAAAATTGCAAGAATACTAGAATGAACCCTTCACCTAGATTAATTGAGTGACTGTCTTGCCAAATGTGCTTTATCTTCTATATGGATGTATATAATTTTTGGTGGGAGGTGGCTGAACCCTTTGACAGTTAGTTGCAGACATCATAGCATTTCACCCCTAAACACCCCTAAGAACAAGGACATTCATGCTATCATCATGCTGAAGGAATTTAACACGAACACAATACTATTATCTAATATTGACATCATACCATTGTCTGATATGTCATCTGTATTCATCTTTCACAAATTGTCCCCCAAATGTCTTCTGTGGCATTTTTTTCTTTTGATCTGGGATGCAATACAGAATCACGTGTGGTGTTTGTCTTATCTCCTTATTCTCCTTTAATCTGAAACAGTTCTTAGCCTTTCTTGGTCTTTCATGACCTTGACATTTTTGAAGAGCAGAGCCAGTTGTATTGAGAAATGCCCTTGGACTTGGATTTGTTTGCTTGTTTCCTCACAACTGCATTCAGGTTATGCATTTTGGCTGGAGAGCCACTTAGGGATGTGTTCTCAGTGCATCAAATCAGGAGGCACCTGATGTTAATTTGTTCTATTATTGGGGACACTTATTTTGATCACTTGGTAAAGGTGGTATTTGCCAGAGCTCTCCATTGTCAAGGAACTGTTTTATTTTTTCCCTTGGCAGTTTATAACTAGTCTATAGGGAGATCCTTTGGGACTATGTGACTATCCTGTTTCTCGTCAAATTTTCATTCAATGGTTTTGACATTCATTGATAATTAAGCCTGAATCAATTATTGCTATGAAGTTGCAAAATGATTTTTTTCCTCTTTATTTCCTTCTCTATCTATGAGTTGGCCTTCTACTGTAAAGAAGAGCTTTCCTTTCCCCTTTTATATTTATGTATCTCTATGTTTGCTTGAATCAGAATAAACTCATGGATTTCATTTGATGTATTATAATCCATTACTGTCATTATTCATTTTGATATTAAAATTGATCCAGTCTAGGCCAGTGGGAGCTCCTGTAAGCTGGTGTCTATGTTCATCTGACATACCCCCATCAATCCTTGAGATTTTCTTTCTGGCATAATAAGATATTCCAGGTTTACCTTAATTAATTAATTAACTAATTAAAATGTGCATTATGTTTCTCTCCCATCAGAAGATAAGCTCTTCTCTCTACCAAGATTCTTCGCACTTAAAATGCTTAGGTACAAATTGGACAAGAGCAGTCTTAGAAATCTGTTTCTGGAACTAACAAGGGTCCTTCTGCATGAAAAGGAAAGAAGGTTCAAATTCCATGCAGTTCTTAGCTGTTTGATCATAACAGCAGAGTGTAGAGTCAGTGAGGCCGCATAAGTGATGAAAACCATGGGCCATAGGGCTAGGCCTTCCCAGGTTCCTCTCTGCACCTCATTACTTCTAAACTGTTAAGTTTGGATAAGTCACATCGCTCTAAGCCTCAGTTTCATTATCTCATTATCATCAAAATGGGACACCACTAACAGTACCTCGTCACATGGTTGTTATAAGGACTAACGAAGAGAATGTACATAAAGTGGTTAGCGCAGTACCTGGCACATGTAGATGGCTGACAAATAGTAGGTATTATTATTGTGTACATTTTCTCATCTAGTTTTTCCAGGAGCTCTGTGAAATATCTTCATTTGTAGATGAGAAAACTGAGGCTCAGAGTGGTTAACTAAATTACCCAAGGTCACACAGCTAGATGGTGAGGAAGTCCAGGTAGGAACCTATGGAGAGGCTTTTCCAGTTACACTCGAGGGTGAGAACAGACCTAGGTGAAGCAGAGCCCTTTATACCTGGCCTAGCCATGCACACCTCCCCGCAACCCCCTGAAGAGTGTAGGCAGAGGGGGTCACTGCTCATGGCGAAGTGACCAGGGCCTGAAAAGGAGTGACAGTCCTTTTTACTACCAGAGGTTTATCAGTGATACTGCAGACCATATATGGCAGCAGAATAGTGGTTAAGATCAAGAACTTGAGTTAGACCTGGGTTTTCATCCTGAATGGGAGAGCTCGAGTAAGTTACCTAACCTCTCTGGGTCTTAGTTTCCTTATCTGTAGAAGGGTGGGGACGGGGTGAGGAGGGATAAATTAGGAGATTGGGATTGACATATTCACACTACATATATAAAATAGCTAACTAATAAGGACCTACTGTATAGCACAGAGAACTCTACTCAGTACTCTGTAATGGCCTATATGGGAAAAGAATCTAAAAAAGAGTGGATATATGTATATGTATAACTGATTTACTTTGCTGTGCACCTGAAACTAATACAACATTGTAAATCAGCTATACTCCAATAAAAATTTTTTTAAAAAATTAAAAAAAAAAACTTCAGGGCGTTTGCACTGGCTGTTCTCTCTGCCTACAGTGCTCTTCCCCCTACACTCACATAGTTAACCCCTTTATATCCCTTATATCTTTATTAAAATCACTGAGCCCTACCTCGATCACCTTACTTAAAAATAAAATTCACCCTCTCCACTCCATTGCCTTCTCCTGGCTCTATTCCTTCCCTCCCCCCTGCCCCCCCCCCCCCGGCACTTCTTACCACCTAACGCTACATCATTCACTTATTTATTATTTTCTTTGCTCATTGTCTTTCTCACCACAGTAGAATGTCATCTCCACCAGACCAAGGACTTTGGTCTCTCTGGGTCTCTGAGAAAAGTGTCTGGACATAATAATAGCTCAATAAATATTCCTGGTTGTTGTCACCGTAAACAAACCACACCAGAGTGCTAATTTTTTAGGAAATGCTCAAAACAAGCAACGTTATCAAATCATATTGATGTTTCAGTTCTTCTGGAATGTGATCGTGGTTTTAATGCCAAATTCCTGTCATTTTTAGTTATGGCCTAAGGCCTCCAAATAAGTCTGGGACTTCCTCCTTCTCTGCCTTACATTCCGCTTTCCCCTGTGACCTGTTCTCCTTTCCACTGTGACCTGTGTTATCCTTACCTGGAGCTTGCAGAAATGCAGACTCTTGGGCCCCACCCCAGCCTGACGCAGTCAGAACATGCATTGGAACAAGACCGCCAGGTGACTTGTGTCAGGTCAAGTTGCTAGCGTCCATCACTTTCTTCTTTTCTGGAATCTCTCTCTTCCTGCTCCCCAAATCTTTCAGCCATGCTGCCCTAGCTTTCTAATTTGACTTGAAGCTTCTTTCCTATGCACGTTAGCTCTCTGGTGCTCCAAGGGGACTTTTCATGTTCCTCTGCCTACACATCTTGTCTCCTCGAAGTGCCCCTTCATCAGATGGGGAGCTGTTTGAAGCCAGAGGCTCTCCCTACCTACCTCCACCTCCCACTGCCTCCACCTGCCTTAACTTACTAGGATCTGTCCTGAGAGCAGATGAATCATTTCACGTCTTTGTTTCCTTTGTTTACTCCAAGGATCTAAAGATGTTTAACACAACATTGCTTTCATGGATTCTTAGGTCTCCATGCTTCCTAAAAAGGCAGGACCATTCTGTCTTCCCTGGTATGCAAATTCACTTTTGTTTTAGCCAGTGAACATTGGGAACAGCCTGAGTGCCAGTCCCTAGATAAAGTGGCTGCTAGGGAAATAAATATGCTGGAGACACAATTCCTGGAAATAAGCTCACAGCCTTGTGGATGCCCCACGTGGACACACTAACAGGAGTCTTCATTGTAATATCATCCGATTCAGTGGCAAACATCTAAATGTCCACCTGCAGGAATAAAAAACATCTATGGCACAATCATACTGTAAAATTCTATGTAGCAGTTTATTTATTTACTTATATTTATTTTTGGCTGCATTGGGTCTTCGTTGCTGCGTGCAGGCTTTCTCTAGTTGTGGTGAGCGGTGGCTACTCTTCATTGTGCTGCGTGGGCTTCTCATTGCAGTGGCTTCTCTTGTTGCAGAGCATGGGCTCTAGGCGCATGGGTTTCAGGAGTTGTGGCACGCGGGCTTAGTTGCTCCGCGGCATGTGGGATCCTCCCGGTCCACGGCTCGAACCCGTGTCCCCTGCATTGGCAGGCGATTCTTAACCACTGGGCCACCAGGGAAGTCCCTATGTAGCAGTTTTTAAAGAAAGGGAGATAAATATAGAATTACTGCCAGAGAAAGATCTCCAGGACAGGATGAGTGAAAAAAAACATCTTGCAGAATATGTGCCTTTTGATACTGATTAGAGCTTAAATATAAACATTTATATTTAATGGGTACAGAAAGGATTGAATGGACACACAAACTAATGACAGTGATCAAGGGAGATTTTAGCCTTATCTGTCATTTTTTTTTAACATGGAGAATATTTGTATGTATTATTTGGGCAATTATAGAATTCATAATAATTTTAAAACATAACACTATTCAATTCAAATTAAAGAAATAGGGCAAGAGCAACCAATGTGACCAGAACTGGGAGGTGGAGAGATATTATATGCTTTGGAAACAACTTTATGTGGCCAAGTTACAATCGTTCCGATTATATGGATGACTTGACTGAGACCAGCCAGTGGTTAAGTGACTTGCTTAGAGTCCCATAGCTACTAGATAAGATAGGTCGAATGGAGCACACGTGCTTTGTGCTAAATGTGGAGTGGTCCCTGAGTGAAGGATGAGAAAAGCAAGTGCCCTCCTCCACCACTAGGTTAGATGTGGCCATCTCCACCTATCCCAATATGCCTGAGTCTGATCTGCATTTATCCATTTTTTGGCCTCCATCCCAAGACTCTCTTCCTTAAGATGATGGAGACATGACAGTTTCCTCTTTCCCTGAGGGCAACCACCTCCCCCCTCTCCCTTTTATCTGCTTCCTACAAACTTAGATCTTTGGTCCTGACATCTGCTACAACTTTGCAAGAGGAACTTTACAAATTACTGCTCCTCTTGCAATATTCTGAGCTATAGGCCAGAAATCTGGACTCCCAGCTTCTTCTCCCAAGTTCTCAGCTTCACCATAAACCCCAACCCAGGCACCACACAGGTAGGCAAGACCAATTTCCTGGACACAGGTCTGATCAGGCATTACCTCTGGGGAGCAAGGGTCTTCTATTTTTATGATTCTGGCACACTCTAAAAAAAAGTTGCGAAGGCAAGCAGAGCACATAAAATCAAACAACATTAACAACAAAAGACTCGACTTCAAAAGTGTCTATACTCATTTCAGAAAACCATAGAGCTGAAAATTATTTCCCGGGCAATAAACATCCAGAAGTAATCAAGCTAGAACAAGATGGTGAGTATGACACACCTTGCTGGGTGCTCAGAACACAGTGAATGTTAGGAAGGGGGGTTTGAAACAACTGAAGCATTGTCCTCAAAGGTGCCCTGTATATATGCTGAAATGAACAAAAGGAGGTTTTAGTGTTTCTCAAAACAAAGACAGCTAGCTCTGGAACCAATGACAAAACATCAGAACATCATACAAGGCTGAACATGGGAATCAACTCTGCATTGCACATTTATTACCAAGAGTGAGTGCAGCAGGCCTGGAAGAACCAGATTTGGAAACATCTCGAATTTTGTTTGCCCAAATTTGCCAAGCATGATAGATTAGGAGCCCTTATGGGTGTACCCAACTAATTGCACTTAATTATTTGTACACTTCAGATGACCCTTCAGCAATGAGCCCAATTAATTAAATGTAGACACACAAGTCAGATTCGGAAGGAAGGGGGAGGGCTGGGTTCATTTTAAAATTAAACCTGTGTTATTTTATTTTATTTTGAAAAGTCACTGAGAGAACACATGTAAAAACAGTAGTTCATATGGAACATTCCTTCGGGATATGGTAGAGAATATTTACTAGGACTTCCTGGGACCTGTCAAAGCCCTGAGGTTCATAATGCCAGAGAAGGAGGGAAAGGGGAGAAGATTGTCTTAGCAGGAGCAGGGCTGGTCTTCATAGCCTAGGAGAGGGAAGGCAGGTGGAAAACAGGCCTAGGGTGATTTGAAAATCAAGTGAAAATCAGGTTCAATGCATTGCTAGAGTCTTCATCTAGTCTTTATCAAGGAAACCTCAAATCCCATTAGGCAGGACAGAAGGAATGGATAATTTCTAGAGACAATATTTCTCACATTTCCATCACTCATGAACGCCTTCACAATTTTTGCAATATTCAAGTGATTTGTCCTACTGTTTCCATTTTTCCTATAAATCAGTAAAATGATTTCCCACAGGGTTGTGCCATCTGTCACTGCCACCACTGTGTGTTATCTAGTCTTTTCACCACACCAGCGTCATCTACCAGATCCACCTGCCCACCCAGTGAGGCCCCTTGGGGATGGGTTCCCTTTCTTTTGAACAAACCACAGAAAATGCCCCAATTTCTCATTCGCCAGTTTTAAAACACCCCCTTCCCTCTTCAGCCCATGCAACCTGACTTCCTTAATGATATTCCAGAATGACTGCTCACGAAGTCCTTCATTCTACAAACATTTCTCTTTTAGAGTCCTCCTCATTCATAGCTGAAAGTCAGCTAGCTCTCCCATCAGAAGCAGAGGGGAGATTGCTAGCAGGGAAGGGGCCAGAGGTATGTGCTTCAAAATACATACATTTTGGATGCCCCAGCAGGTTTCCGGGTAGATTGATTCAAGCTTTCTTGGTTAAGTCAGGTCAACCATCCTTTGTTGTGAAGGCCTAGCCCTGGAATTGCTTTAGAGGCCTCTGATCTTGTGCAGTTTAACTCAGACTGCAGAAGGTCCCTTCCCCAGTGCAGCCTCAGCAGTGGTTCTAAAGCTGCTCGACTCAGAGGCCTACCTGTGGATTAGCGATGGGTATGCATGGAGAGGTCGAGAGCTGATGGGGATTTTGATAGCCAATGAGAGCCATGGAGATTTCTGAGATATAGGCCCAATTTCTCTACAGACAGAAAAAAAGGCAACCCCCTCAGAGCATATGGAGGCAAGAAGAATCTGAAAGGAATGGGAGCAGGGGGTGAAATATTGTCAAGGACCACACAGGGGATAAAGACCCCTCTGGACACCCATTTCACCTGCTCCCTCTACTCCCAGCCCTACAACTTCTCCCCTAGTTCTACAATGAGTCTAGCCCTAGAGCCTTCTGTCTCAGACACCAAAGGATGGGATGGTGAAGCTATGACGAAAATAAAAGGGATTAATTAAGTCAGGGCACCAGATGCAAAAGGCGGTTTTGTGACTCAAGCCCAAATGATGACACAACAGTATCTGAGAGTTCTTGAAACCTTAATTGCTGCCTAATTGTTTTAACAAGAGTTTCTTTTCAAAACCAGTGTCTCTTGTTTATCCTGGCTGGAATCTGCCCGAGGCAGGGCAGAAGGGCAGCTACTGCTACTTCCCACTCAAAATGGCAGCCAATTATTCAGCACCTGGAATGAGCCAGGCTGTGTAGCCATTTACTCAGATGGGTCTGAATTTAACCCTGCCCAGTCTTTTTGGGGGCTGGTACTACACCCACCATCTTCTGCATTATGGAGACCTGAAGGTGATCAGGGTTTTCTTTACCACTTTGTTCCTTTCAAGGCCTAGAGGTTAGGTCTATTTGCTCATGTGCAAACATGACAGTAGTCATGTGCTGCTTCTAACCACACACACCTCACAACAAACCACTGTTCTTAGAAGTTCTTGGCCATTAAATTCAGTGCATAAACATGCATAGTGCATAATGCATAAACACGTGTAATGTAAAAGGAGAATAAATAGAAGACTTGGAGAAAGTTCTCATTCTGAATCTTTACTTCTGCCACTAACCAATTTATGGCTTTGAACACATCATCATAATAATAATAATAACTATTAAATGTTTTGAGCATTTACTTTATACGAGATACTTTCTGTGCATTATCTCAGTTTTATGAAGTGGGAACAATTATAAGCCCCAATTAATAAGAAAACTAAGGCAAGAGCCCAAGGTGATATAGCTATAAGTAGTAGAGCCAAAATTACTTTCAACAGGGTCAATTATTTTTAGGATAACCAATCATCCTGGTTTGCCTGGGACTGAGGGGTTTCCTTGGACATGGGATTTTTAGTGCTAAAGCCAGGAATGTCCCAAGCAAACTGGGATAAATTGGTCACTTTAATTATTTTCTGAGTATATTTTACAATAAACACTTGGTTCATCTATAAGTATTTTGTTTCTGTCATTTTATTAACCATAGCTTTGAGTTTTCTTTTTTGAATCTAATTCTTTTCCTTATACAGGCATACCTCAGAGATATTATGTTCCATCCCAGACCACTGCAAAAAAGCAAATATTGCAATAAAGTGAGATGTATGGATTTTTTGTTTCCCAGTGCATATGAAAGTTACGTTTACACTATACTGTGGTCTATTAAGTGTGCAATAGCATTATGTTTTAAAAAAATGTACATACCTTAATTAAAAAGTACTTTATTGTGAAAAAATGTCAAAACAATTGCAATAGTAACAGAAAAGATTACTGATCACAGATCACCATAATAGATATAATACTAACGAAAAAGTTGGAAATATTGCAAGAATTACCAAAATGTGATACAGAGACATGAAGTGAGCAAACGCTGTTGGAAAAAGAGTGTCGATAGACTGACTGGATGTAGAATTGCCACAAATCTTTAATTTGTATAAAACGTAATATCTGTGAAGCACAATAAAGTGAAGCACAGGAATGCCTATATTTTGTAAGTCTCAACTTTGCTGAGTGTAGATTGTGTTAGCTTTAATTTGTATAGATATTTTTCTACTGGTAATATTCATCATAAATTAGATGAATAAAACGGTTTATAATTACTCCTTGGCTAACGCATGATACAACCATGTGCAATTCTCACCAGTGATTCCGGGATTTTATTGCTCATCACATTACTAACCTGATTGTTCTATAAACTTGTTGTGACTTTGCCTACTAACTGGTCACATACTTGACAGTGCAAAGAGCAAATAGCACAGTCAAAACACTATAAACTAGTGAAAAAAATAGTAGGAATAAAGAGTCTGGCTTTGTAGAGAGGAAACTTTCACATAATTAAAATGTTTTATTTTTATTCAACAAATATTATGAATTTCGTACTTTGTGCCTTGCACTCTCCAAGATGCTGGGATCCAGTGGTTAACAAGACCTGGCCCTTGCTCTCATAGTACAGCAGAGTAGATTTTAACAACTAATTATATAATTAATTATCTGAGTTTAGTGATGATGCAGACTACACAGGAGAAGCATGGGGACCTCAAGGGCATGTGGATGGAGCACTTGGCATAGCCAGGTGGCGACTCCAGGAAACTGCAAAGGTGAAATCAGAACTCTGTGCCTGAGTCAGGGGTAGGGTCTTCAACTACAGTATTCTGGGGGCCGCTGGTCTTGGTCAGGGTAAGGACAGAAAGGGGCACTTCCTTCCTGCATATATTTCCTCTAAGGATTGTGATAAGGGTGGGAGTAAATCTAGATAGAGTTGGCAGGAAGGGAGTTGTGGCGCCGGGGAGGGCTGAGGCACAGCATGACTGAGAAACCATTGCCGCCTGATACTATCACTAATTGGGACAGTGCAGCTTCTCCGGAGGCCCCTGGGAGATGATTCTTATGCTACCATCTCTGGGGCAGTAAACCCTCACCCAAGTGAAGATATGTATTTGTGTATACCTAGGCACTGAGCATTCTGATTTTATCCTCACTACAGTTCTTCCAGTTAGCGTGATTACCACCATTTTGCATATGAAGAAACTGAGGTTCAGGGAGCGGAAGCAAGAAAGTCACCCTGCTAGAAAATAACAAAGCCACCTACTAGAAAAGAGCATGGATGTTGGATCATTCATCCTGGACCGCCTCAAACAGTGTGAGCTTCAATCTTTGTAAAATGTGAATAATAACCCCGTTACATTAGGGTCGTTCCAACGGAAACAGAACGGTATCACACATGTTCATTACCTAATCAGTAGTAAAGCTCATGGTAGGTGGCTCAAGGTAGAGCAGTTTCCTGTCTCTCCTAACCTCAGTTGCCTCACGAACATACTCTAATCTTGTAAGTGGCTTTTCTTGGAGTTGCAGGTGGATACAAAATAGAAGGGAGACTCTGGATCTTCGATGGAGTGGAAGAAATTGCAATCTGGCTGGGTGGCCCAGGGAGCCACAGAAAGTGAGTATCTCCCAGAAACTCTTTCTCAGTGCTCACCGATGGACTAAGCCTTAAAGGATTCAGGAATCAGGAGGGAACATCCACTGGGGCTGTGTGATCAGGAAAGGTTTCCCAAGGAGGTGAGAGAGCTCAGGACAATAACATCATTTCCTGATCAACATGCTCTAACAAGAGCTATCAAGGGTTTTAAAGCATGCCAGAAAAATGTACACCTATGACATCTTGAATGGGAGAAAAATCTGTGTCCTTCCTTGGTTAATTTTTTCAGAGCTGAACAGCAACAATGTGAGAAAATAGTTCTTAATATTAAAGAATTGTATACACACACACACACACACACACAGAGTCACACACCTAAAACCCAAATCAAAACAAAAACTAGCCTTTGGAGTTAGACCAGTCCAGATTTGGATCCTGGCTTCTTCATTTCCAAGCCGTGGGACTTGAAACAAGTCTCCTAATCTCCTTAGCCTCAGTTTCCTTCTTTATAGAATGAGAATAATAGTACCTACTTTGCAGGGCTCCTAGGACTGAGTTAGCTGACACACGTAAAGCACGCAGTTCAGAATGTGGCACGTGGTATAAACATTCATTATCCGGGCTTATTGTCCCTGGCACCAGAACACTAGTTCAGGATTCTCTGGGTAAAAGCCCTTCCTAAACTCAAAAGTTATTTTTTCAGCTTTATTATGGAAATTTTCAAACACATAAAGAATGAGAGAAAATAGTGTAATGAATCCCCCTATGACTACCTCCCAGCTGCAACATGTATCAACTCATTGGCTAATCTTGCTTCATTTTTATCCCTTCCCTACTCCCTATCCTTGGTATATATATTTTTAATTAATTTTAAAAATTGAGATCAAATTGACATATAACATTACATTAGTTTTAGGAGTACAACATAATGATTTGATACATGTACATATTGCAAAACGATCATCACAATAAGTCTAGGTAACATCCATCACAAACTTGGTATATTCTGAAGCATATTTCAGATGTTTTATCTACAGCTTATTGGAAGTTATTTTTCTGTCAGCTTCTTAGTTCTCTTTTTGTCAGGGCAAATAATCCGAATTCCCTTTTTGTACATGAAATTTATTAAGATAAAATTTATATACAGTAAAATTAGCCCTTTTTAGGGTATAGGTCTGAGTTTTTTTGTTTTTTTTTTTTATAGTGGGTAATGTGAAGACTTCCGATGAAATAGATTGAGAAACTGATTGGAAATTGAATGCAAACTAAGACCACTTGACTGTTACTGAAATGAATAGCCCAGTTTGCTTTTTTTTTTTTTTTTTTAAAGAAATTCACCTTCTTTTATTTATTTATTTATTTATTTATGACTGTGTTGAGTCTTCGTTTCTGTGCGAGGGCTTTCTCTACTTGCGGCAAGTGGGGACCACTCTTCATCGCGGTGCGCGGGCCTCTCACCATCGCGGCCTCTCTTGTTGCGGAGCACAGGCTCCAGAAGCGCAGGCTCAGTAATTGTGGCTCACGGGCCCAGTTGCTCTGTGGCATGTGGGATCTTCCCAGACCAGGGCTCGAACCCGTGTCCCCTGCATTGGCAGGCAGATTCTCAACCACTGCGCCACCAGGGAAGCCCTAGGTCTGAGTTTTGACAAACCAAAAAGCTTTGACGATTCTTCAGAGTTCCTTTCTCAAGGTAGTCATATATTCCAGCACTAAATAGATGAGTAAATACACAAAGTTTTTTACTGTCTATATTGACCTTAACATAGAAGAAGAGGAAATAGCCTCTTTCAGTGGTCTCCTTAATCATAGTTTATTATGCCTTGGAAACCTAACATGGTTGATTGGTTAGAACATAACCCAGGAATAGATTTATTAGCATCAAGTGTTGTTTAGAGCAACTGAATTTATGTTGATGCATTCGTTCCAAATGGTCATAATAAAAGGTTTCTAAGAAGCTCGATTACATTAATAACAAACCTTAAGCATGCCCCTATTGGGACTGTGTTCAACCCAAATAAAAATAACTTTGTTGACTAAAAAGAGATGTTCCTTTGGTAGCTACTATACGTTCAACAACACAGAAACAAAGGACCAAACGAAAAACAAGTGTAGATGCCAGGAATAATACTACTTCCTTCTTCCTGGATCCTAGCAGACAGTCTGAGACTACATACCAGCAAGGCTGCCATCTACTGTTTCCCAGTTACTTTGCATTCTCTTCGTCTCCAGTTTTGAAAGATGGTACAGTTTCTGGGTCACTAGAACCTCTGTGGGCCACTTCATAGTTTGGGTGAGTATAGGAGTACAGTTAAAAGTGCTTACAGTGGCACTTGCCTATAGGAGCTATCAAAACTGAATGCTGTGTTTCATTACAACTAGCTGTCAACAGCTGAAACTGTTAAAGCACCATGAACTTGGAGTAACCCAGTACCCTAGACACTTACACGACCTAACCAGAAACTCTTTCCTAACCACTCAACAGAATTTATCTAACCATGTATAGACCTAGATACTAGCCTATCTAGAGGGCTAGTTTTCAATGCTTAATTAGCACAACAATCAAGAACTCCCCTCTTTCAGCGCTTAAAAGTCACTGACTTTTTCCTCTTTGGAGAACTACTTAGAGAATTTCTTTGACGGCATGGGTTCCCTTGTCTGGCAAGTTAACAGACCCATTTTTGTTTGTTTGTTCATTAGCTATTGTTTTTGTTTTGTTTCATGTTAGTTTGCAACTCTGTTGGTCTTTGTTCTACTCTTAGGCATAAAGAATGGAGGTTTCACCAAGATTGCCTTGACCAGCCTCTTTCCTGTATGTCCCTGATTTCTAAACTTGAACATATGGGCCCTTTTGTGCTTCAGTTTGGTCTTGCAGTGGGTGGGTCCTGCAGTCCTGCAGCAGTGATCAATCTCTGATGCGTGATTTGTTTGCTACATCCTGGCAGAGTTTACTTTGTTTAACTCGGTTGTCATACTCTTGACTTCTTTTATAATTCCGGCTAGCAATCTCCTGCGAGACCTGGTTTTAACTTGAGAGTTTTTTCAGCAGCACTTCAGTCTTGGTTTGTTGTGTTTATTTGTCTATGGTTTGTCTGGAGAAGGGAAGCAAATACTGTCTTTCCTTGAGCTTACTTAAGTCTGTCTTTTGGCTAAGGAAGGAATCCCTTCTGTGTCTGTTTTTTGGTTGTTTGTTTGTTTGTTTTGGTTTGTTTTGTTAAACATAGCGACTGCCAAGTTCAAAAACAGCTAATAACACCCTCCTTCACCCCAGTGTAAATGATTTCAGTTCTACAATAGTCAGTCTTTTAATTGGCTGTAAACTCTGTTCTTATGCCATGCTCTAGGATATCTGGTCCAGATAGGAGAAAACTAATGAATCAGATTATAAATTCTCAAATTTGATATTATGTATAAAATAGATAACTAATGAGAACCTACTGTATAGCTCAGGGAACTCTACTCAATGCTCTGCTGTGACCTAAATGGGAAGGAAATCCAGAAAAGAGGGGATATATGTATACGTATAGCTGATTCACTTTGCTGTACAGTAGAAACTAACACAACATTGTGAAGCAACTATACTCCAATAAAAATTAAAAAAAAAAAGAAATACAAAAAAAATTCTCAAATTCTATGGGAGCCCTTAAGTTAACTGGTTTATAGAGACTTAAAAGCAGTTATATAAATTTAAAATAAAAGAACTCAAGAACTTCCGAATGGCAAAACCACTTAACTACTAATGCTTTAAATTTTTTAACTCTTTCAAAGGATATTTTTCTGTTGAGACTGCAGCTCTGAAAAAGAAAGATTTAGCTGCGAGTTGGTGGTGTTGGTTACTAAGTTACACACTGAGATGGAATGTAGTTCATCTGGTGCTTTTAAACAATTTAAAGTGTTAATTGCTGTTACATAATATAAAATAAGAGAAATGTTTATAATCAAGGTGAATCTTTAAAAATTAGACTATTTTGATAATGACTTCTCTCTGATTTTACCACAGTATAAATATGTTAGCATAACACTCTAGTTTAGGCTAGAAAGCTTATTTAATCTGAATTTTCTAAATTTTCTATACTTGTCTTAAGCTAATATTACTTTCATAAATGTTTAAAATTACAAACTTGTAAGTATATGTGTTCAATTAGATTGAATTATAATAGCCGATGTCTTCATAAAAAGGGTTGATATTTGTAACTTCAGTCACGTCACAAATTCCATGAGTCTACAGAACCACTTGACTATAATTGTCAATGTAAATTCTAACATAGTGTTTTCTGCTATGTCTAATATCATTAGTGATTGTTATTTTTGAAGGATGACTTAAATTTAATTTCTAAGATCTCCAATGGACTTTGACACTTTGAGAGTCAGCAATGAATAATTTTTATTTCAAATTCCTAAGGGAGAGAGGAAAATATGTGCAAAGTTATAATTTGTATTAGTTTCATATTGTTGCTGTAACAAATTACCACAAACTTAGTGGCTTGAGAAAACAAATTTATCCTCTTACAGTTCTGGAAGTCCGAAGTCTACAGTCAAGGTGTTGGCAAGTCTTCATTCGTTCTGAAGTCTTTAGGGGAGAATATATTTTGTTGCCTTTTCCAGCTCCCAGAGGCCACCTGCATTTTCTGGCTTCTTCCTTCAGTCTTCAAAGCTAGCATCTTTTCTTCTCTCTGACCTCTTACCTCCCTGTGATTACATCAGATCCACCCAAATAATACAGGATCATCTCAAGATCCTCAGCTTCATTACATTTGTAAAATCCCTATTGCCAAGTAAAGTAACAGAGTCACAGGCTCTGGGATTATGGTGTGGACATCTCTGAGGGATCATCAATCAACCCATCACACATGAAATCATTTCAACTTTAATTCTTGCCTATACATAAGCTTATTTGCTCTTTTACAACGTTTGAATCCAAATGGTAAAATCAATGTGACATATACATTGTTTTATGTTAATAAGACTAATGATGTAAAAGATTGTATACTATGCTTATTTTTGTATGTTTTAACATATAAACACAATGATTCAATAAGCAAAAATCTTAAATCAGACAGAAAGGAGAGGTCCGATAAAGGAAGTACTCTTTACAAGGAAGTATTCTTGTCTGATGTAGAGTCAGTTCTTAAGAGTTTCAGTTTTTAATTTTTATTCCCTCTTACCATGCTTCTAGGTTATTTTAAATGAGCAGTAAGAATTCTTCGTTGACCTCCTGATGATTATTACGTTAACTTCTGTTCATTTGTTGCTCTGTTTAATGAGGCAGCCAAGACTTTCCTTTGTTCTCATGACCAGCCTATTCTGATGACTTTTTTTGATATTGCTTTCCCCAAAATGAGACCACAAATTTAGAATCATAAAATTCTAAGGATATTTTTTAAACGTAAAATATCTTTGGGTTTTCCTGGATAGCCAGTGAGTAAACACAAAGCTTTTCTCTCTCACCTTATAAAAAGAAAATAAAAATACTTAGATTTGTCTGGCATTCTCCAGATTTTAAGTAAGTCAAAACCAAAAGTGAATTAAAGTAAGAGTTTGAGTTTGTTATCCTTCTCATGGAATTTCATGGCACCCTCTTCTATTAAGGTGCTATGCTGAAAAGGTTATTAGCTGCAATGATAATACATTCATGGCAATTAATTTGTTTCTATTTGGTCTACAATTGATACCTTTACCTGAAAGAATGACATCTTCCCAGTTAGCATTCCGCAACCAACTTTTGGGAACAACAATACTAGTTAAAAATTTTTCCAAGTGTCACACTGTAAAATTTTGCCGATGGTAAATTATTATTACATAAGAAATAATTAACGAAGCTCTTTTTATATACTTCTTTTTGAGACATCAAAGAAAATGTCCTTGTGCTTGCTGAACTCGCTACACTATTTTTGGTTAAACTTTAGGTGTATTTGGTTAAAATGGCACTTTGGTGCCTGAGAGAGGTCTACTTACAATATTTACCAAAATGTCGGCCCCCTGTGGCTTTGTGTATTTCTACCAAGATAATATCACCACCCAACACGGGCTGTGGAGAGGGAAAGCAGTCTACCATCTTGATAGGCTTGGTTGTACCCATGTACGACATGTACCCATGTTGGGGTTCTACCAAAGGACCTGCCTTGCAAAAGCAGATGTCCCAGAGGAGGGAGAGATGATGTTTCATCAGTTTGTGCATGGACTTCTCCCTCAGTTTGGGATTCCTGATCGGAACACTGCTTTAGAAACTGTCCTTAGCAACGGCAATCATACCAATGAAATTGTCTAGAAGATGTCTGCTGGTCAAGCTCAATGGTGAGAGTCTTACTCACTTGCTCACTTGCAATGACATTGGGCAATCGCATCACTTTAGGTTATTTATTGACCAAACAAGGTAGCTTTTGTACACTGGCTAACACCTCCTGTGGCATTTGGAGTAATGTTTCAGGATAAGTCAAGAGGTTCCTATATCAAATTCAAGAACCAGGAATTCCTTGTCCAAGGTGGGACGAACTGACCAATGGAATCGCTCCTCATGACTTGTCTACATAAGGGCCTGATTAAGGGGCACTTTAGTGTTAGTTATACTGTTGTGTTAATTGTAGCTGTTGTCAAGTATATTGTTAACAAGGTCTTAAACGTTGTTGCACTGCTACCCTCTTGTTGGTTCATACATCAGGTGATTCTGTTTCCAAGGAGACATAAATAAGCACAATGGGATCTATGGAAAGGACACTGCAACAAGATGGTGGTGTGGCCCTGAACACCTGACAATTTACTTATGCTTTATGCTCTCGTCCATCATCTTGAGAAGGAGAACCTATTTGTGGGAAATTTCCACTTACGGCACCATTTGCCCGAGGCAATAACAAACTGAATACTTTGTGTCATTACAATTGGTTCTAAACAGTTAAAGTGGATGAATTTTAAATGGCCTTGGGTCTCAGATTCTCAGTGGACATCACTGAAGGTGTTCCTGACCAATAACAACAGGACTTGCTTTAACCAACTGTGTTCAGAGCTGTGGCCTAAGTCTTTCCTATCCAGAGGACCAGTCTTCAGTGCTAAATTAGACCAACCGCCAGGAACTTCCCCCTGCCAGAACTTACAAAGCCCTGAGTTTTTCCTCCACACAGGACTACTCAGTGAGTTTCTCCACTGGTGCGTGCTCCCTTGACTGGCAAGTTTATATACCTAGTTTTGTAACTTTCTTTATACCTCTGTTATTCCTGCTTTGTTTTTGACCCAATAATAGCACATACAGTTTGTGAATCAAAAAGATCAATCTGGATGCAGATTCTGCTTCCTTATGAAAATATATATATATATTTTTAAAAGGAGGTTAACCTCTGGACAACTAAGGTTAAAATTCTCCAGAACTGGGCTTCCCTGGAGGCGCAGTGGTTGAGAATCTGCCTGCTAATGCAGGGGACACGGGTTCGAGCCCTGGTCTGGGAAGATCCCGCGTGCCGCGGAGCAGCTGGGCCCGTGAGCCACAACTACTGAGCCTGCGCGTCTGGAGCCTGTGCTCCGCAACAAGAGAGGCCGCGATAGTGAGAGGCCCGTGCACGGCGATGAAGAGTGGCCCCCGCTTGCTGCAACTAGAGAAAGCCCTCGCACAGAAACGAAGACCCAGCATAGCAATCAATCAATCAAGCAATCATTAAATCCTTAAAAAAAAAAAAAAAAAAATTCTCCAGAACTCACATACTTGGGTAACTGAGGTTGAATTGGGAAAGTTTCATTTTCATTTTATGCACACTTAACTCAAGCTTTTTGCTTAGCTTTGTCATTAGAGGTCAGGTCCCATTAACTGTATTATGAAGTAATAACAGTGCTATGCAGTGGCTCAAACATCACTTATTTTTTATGTCATATTTATGTTTTTTGCCATATTTATTTCAGATTTTTTCTTTAAATTGACTCATTTGTCCTTATAAATAGATAGCAGTATCACAGCATAAATGTAAGTGAAATATAAAAATGAAAACCAAAGTAATTTTTGAATAAAGATTTACCTTTTTTCCACCAGTGGCATGCTTATCACAATTTGTGGAAAATTGTTGTGATCTAATAGGCAAGGCCTTGGGAGTGCTTTAAACCATGACAACCCGTTACAACACCACAAGATCAGCAGTCAATAAAAACCAAGCATCCAGCTGTCCAGCCTGCTTCCTCCATTGCCCTAAAGCCTCTTTCTCCACTAGCACTTGCCTTTTATACCTTCACAAATTCAAACCCTCTGCCTTGTCCCTCTCACCCTGCCCGGTATCCCCCTTGGTCTTGACTTTAGAATTTGGTTTCTCAGTTTTGATCTTCCATACTCAGTATATTCACTGTAACAGGAGTCTGTGATTGCAAGCAACAGAAATCCAGTTCTGGCTACTTAAACCACAACAAAAAAGAGATTTAGTGGAAGGATTGGGGAAGCTTGCGAAATTGAATGAGAAGCTGAAAAACCAAATTCTGTATGGGGAGAGAACAGGGTACCTCTGAGGATGAAGGGCACAGCAATTAGTAGGCAACCTCTTTAGGAGATGCTAATTCTCCTCACCTTTTGACTCTTCCTTCGGTTGTTTGGGGTCAACATCAAGGCAGATTCATCTTTGGCTTCTGGAACAGCATGCCCAGCCCTTTTGGTGGGAATATTGCAGAATTCCAGCCTCAGCATTCAAGGGCTTGAGTCCCTTTGGGCAACTCTCTTTACTTACTTCCTTTAGTCTCAGTTTCCTCATGTGTTAAATGGGAAACCTCATGGGATTTGGGGAAAATAGCTATGAAATGCAAAACTACTGTAGTGGAGCGAATACAAGCAAAGCCATTAGAGCTACATAAATCTGAATTCAAATCCTGATTAAAATGTACACTGGCTATGTGTCTTTGTGAAACTTATTATATTTCCGTTTCCTCATCCGTGAAGTGGGGATAATAATAATATTTACCTTATTGTAATTAACCTTGTATCTAGCACATAATAAATGCACAGTAATGTAAACCATACAAGGAAAAGAGGTAATAGATGTGATAATAACTCTGTGAATTTATTGTTATCAATCATTCCTTCTTGAGGGTAAATAGTGAAGCCACATCTCCTCCCACATATAATTAATAGGACAGTTATGAGAAGTTTCTGTCTTACAGTAAGCATTTCACATAGGAGAAAGGAAGCCCTTGGAATGAAGGGTAGTATTAGATCTGGCCTCTGTAATCAACAAGGCTTTGCCTGCTCTAGTCTCATGTCTCTTCTGGAGCCTGAGGTGTTCTTGACACATCTTTTATAAAAGTCAGCCTTGCTTTCTTCCTGTTGCAAATTGCATGCACATTTCTGCTCCCTGCGACCAGCCTCCATTTCTCAACCAGCCTTCTCCAGCCTCCCCCTCCCCCTCTCCTAATGAGAACGAGTTGACTTATAATTAAGGTCATATTTTATCTGCCGGAAAAGGCAGTGGCTGCCGTGGCTAGGGCTCTACAGCTCCACTCAGCGTTCCTCTGGCAGATTACCGGTGTGTTGATGACCATCGGTTGTTGTTTCAGGCGGAGATATAGAAGAATGGTTTTGATGGCTTGAAATTACCAACCAGATTTATAGCTTGTACATAGTCCTTGTGGCGAGATTTTCCTTCTCTGCTCTAATCCCCTCTTCCCGTTCAGACCTCATTTAGGGATCCCTTGCCAGGAGCATGATTCTCAGAATGGAAAAAGAAGAATCTTTATAGCAGTCCAAGTTGATTCTGCTGAGAAGTCCATAAGGGCTCTTCGCACCAAACCTCCCCTTCTGGGATGGGAACAGTTCCACTGGTCCACTGCAGCCTGGCTGCCCAGGTCCTCCTAAGATTGTGATCACTCACCACTCACTCTTTCTCTTCTTGGTTCACAGCAAGAGAATTTCTGACACTTTCCTATTATTTTTAACTTATCTCTTAACATAATGGTCTGTGCAAAAAGACAGGTGGTTTTCCCAGACACCCTGGCTGTTATGGTGATGGAGGAGATGGTTTGGAAAAATGTGAAAACCTCCAAACCGCTAAAGTCAATCTAGCGCTGTTTGAGGGATACTGAGAAGCCTGGCTGGCTTTGCCTGTTTGCAAGTTGCACTTGCTTCTCTGGCTCAGACAACTCTGCAATGAGAACTAAGTAGAAGTCGCCAGAGAGATCCCCTCTGGGAAAGGAAGTTTCCCATTAGAAGCAAAAGAAAGAACAATCCACGTCCAAACAGCTTTCTGGTCCGTTGGCTCCGAGACTGGCGGATGGGCCAGTGTTCACAAGCAAACTGGACCAACTTGGAGAGGAGGGACCCTGAGTTGGCTTTGTCTGAGTCACACAGCCGCTGTGCAGTTGGCAGAATGACTCACCCCTAAACGTCTGCCCTAAGAGTCGAACATGGGAGACATTCGGTCTCTGCCTACTTGTTATCAACGGGAACATAAGAATCCCCCACCTCCTGCCCTGCCCCCAACCCCAATGTCAAACCAAAATGTTTTAGATTAACATCAGGGTTTTAAATGCGAACGGCATGTCAGCAAGCCCCCTAGACAACATTATTCAGTCTCCCGATGTCGGACGTTTGTAGTGACTGTACATTGTACCGGCACCTTCTTCAGAGTGACATTGACATCACTCTGCTCGAATGAGTTAATTTTCCCATCATGGACTGATTCATTGGGCAGAAACCACAAGTTCACGTGCCGATGCGTGGACTGAACTCCGTGACCCTCTACTGCAAAACCGAAAGTGTATCATTGGGTTTTCATGCACACAAGCACTGGGAAGCAGTTCGCTTTCATTTAGTTAGATTTTTATTTTTCCTTTTCGTGGCAACATGACCTTTCATGACACCAGCTGAAAGCTGGCTCTTTTTGTAGCATTCTCACGTTGGAATTTGCCAATTACAGCCAATATTTATTGAGCTCATTAACGTGTTGGATTGTGCTGGGCTTCCATATGCTATTTTATGTCGTTAGAGCGACTTACCAGAATAGGTGGCATGGTCGTCGTTGAACCAAAGAAGAAATGGACGTTCAGAGAGATTAGGGAACAGTCCAAGTCACAGATGAGCTCAAAAAATATTGGGTATAAAAGACGAATTCTAACAAATCATTTGATCCATATAAGCGAATAAAATGTTATTTCTACACTTCTATTTCTGCTCTTCTTCCCTGGACCAAGATCCCTCCTCATCTCCTTTCTGGAAAAAAATCTCTCAGCAGGTTGCTCAGGGGAAAGTGCCCCAAGGCTTGAGATATTTGCACAGAACAGAGGCCACACTGATTCTTCAGGGTGGATTCTGCCAGCTGCGACTCAGGCTTCAACCCAGCAGGCTTGCCACGAGCCCTTTATCTTCTGACTTTAGTTCAAAAGACAGAGATGGTTAATTTAAAAAAAAAAAAAGAAAAAGAAAAAAAAGAAAGAGATGGTTACACATACCCAACACCAGGGAAGGCAAATGTGAACCCACCCACCAGGCCCTCCCCTGATTATTTAGGCCCAGCCCAAACCCAATGCTGCTCTTTGAAGCCTGCAAACTTTTTCTCATTACTCATCTCTTCTGATTTCCAGCCAACTTTCCACCATGGAAGTGCCTAAGGCCCAGAAGAAAAGTGCCTTCTTATCCTCGGGGAGGAAGTATCCTGGAGAGCTGTGAAAGCGCCTCTTAGGAGATCCCCCTGCTGGCTTTTCAGATCCACCAGCTTGAATCCTTAGGGAAACATCCAAAAATTCTAGGCTCTCCTCCAAATGGAAACTGAATCCCGAATCTTTGCAACTGTGTCCGTAAGCATTTCAGACCACTCACTGTGAACTGCTGTACCGTGGTGTGAAGTTTTGGTCTGATGGCCCATCATAATACTTTGGTAAAATATGAAATTTCATGCTTTCAGATTACAGTTTCCACATAGCTTCTACTCCCAGATGCCCCTGTCTTTTGACAAGTGTTTGTAAAAATTGTTCTGCAGAATCAGCAACATTAGATCACTGGTTCAACCGCCTGAATCAATTAAGTACCTCTGTGTCCAAATCCCAACTCAAAAATGGCCTTAAAAACAAAGAGGGGTTATTGGCTCAGGAAGCTGAAAGGTCCAGAAGTAGTTGGCATCAGGTGAAGCTTGATCCAGGTGCTCACAGAGTATCATCAAGGCTCAGTTTAGCTTGTCTTTCAAGATGTCAGCTTCATCTTTAAGTCCCACATGCTAGCTTCCAGCATTTGAAGGCTCCTCCCCAGCTACAAGTTCTGATGCGGAGGGGAGTTTCATACCGAACTATCCAGGAGAAAAAGGAGAGATTCTAGTAGTTCCCATGGAAGAGAGGACCTTATATCTTGGAAGTTCATAGCCAATGTCTCCTCTCACCTCCTTTGACTGTGTTGGTGACCATCATCAAACCAATTCTCATGGTCAAAGGGAGGGTATATATTCATTGGCTTAGGACAGGGAGGGACCTCTAGGAAGTTCCTGTATGATCTCCCCCTCCAGTCATCCCCTGAATCCCTCTTCTCATCCTCAGGGCTCCAGCCATACTGACCTTCTCAGTTCCTTGAATTTGCCAGTCTCCTGCCTGCCATCCAGCCTTCCCAAGGGCTGTTTCCTCGGTCTTCTCTCTCCACTTCATTAGCTCTTGCTCAAGTCTCACCCCCAAGGCCACATCCCCAAGGCCTCATAACCAAGGCAGCCTCCCCGGGCACTTGAGTTCTCAGCCCTCCCTTCCCTTTTACTGCACCAGGTAAGTCTGTGTCTCCCATAGGTGAGTCCATTCATTCGTTCCTTCTAGTGAACATTAAGTGAGTGCCTCCTGGTTGTCAGGCCCCATCCTGGGTGCTAGGAATGGAGCCATGGAAAGGAAAGTCTTCATGGAGCTCAGAGGGCATATCCTGTATTACACTGCTCCAACGGGAAAGCATGGCTGACTAGTACACCTTACATCGCAGACGCCAAACCGTGATTGATGGAAGATCACATTTGATATTCAACCCTCTGATAGGGATTCTGGGCACTGTTACCAGCCCTAGAAGCTGGCTTGTATTTAAAAATGCATGATTCTGAGGTCAGGCCTTTTGTGTAATAGGAAAATTAAACTCCTGAATTCATTCCTGTGGGTCTAGCCTGTGCCACCACACCAGCTGAAGCCTCCCCAGCTCTCGCCTGTGAATTTGAAATGGTCTTTGAGATCCGGGAGAGCAAAAATTTAGTCGCATTTATCTCGGAATTCCCAGCACTCTGCATGGAGTCTGCATGTAGGTGCCCCATAAACACAAGTTCAATGAATAGTGGTTTCCTTGCCTCCATCTCCTTCCGCATCTGGTCCAATCTCCACCCGGACTTGGAGTGATTTTCCTACCCAATGAGGCCACCCGGCCAAGGAGATGTTAGTGCCCATTTTACAGCAAAGGAAGCTCAGACTCCAGGAAGTGAGGTTAAGGTCACGGATGTAAGGTCACGTCGTGAAAGAGCCAGGACACGACTGGGTCTGTCTGGGGTCACAGTCAGCCTCTTTTTACAACACACACTGGCCTATAGCAGAGGTCCCTAATCCGGTCGGGGGGCTCCTCCGTGGAGTGTCAGGAAGCCAGTGAACATTTGGGATTCTGTGCAAAATGTGGGGATGTGTGCACACGTCTGCAGAAGGGAGATCACAGCTTTCATCAGATTTTCAAAGCTATCCGGAACCCAAAACCATTAAGAGTAACTAGCCTGGGGATATTTTCTTTCTTTCTTTTTCTTTTGACTGACACAGATGCTGACACACCACTGCCCCGCACCAAATCATCTTAATAGTGGGTTTCACGCGGAGCTGGGGCCCCTCTCTTCCTGGGGCACCACCCGGCCGACCACCATGGTCATCTCTGCCAGTCCAAACAGCATCTGCTGCCTCCGTCCCATTCCTGAAGAATCTGAATATTAGAAGGAATGGAGGATACAACGAGGTAAATTTCCAGACAAGATAAATACAGACAGTAATATAATCCTTACTTGAAGAATAAGGCTACTGTTGGAATCTCCATGCTACAAAAATGTACCGAATTACAGGGGCACACCCAGTTGGAATTCTGGTTTTCACAGTCTCTTTGCTTGTCAAACTTAATATCAAGGAAAATAAGCTAATTTGATTTGGCAAAGGCTCATGCAATATGGAATTGATATCTGTGGCAGCGACGTTTGATGTTTTGTATAAACAGTGTTTTCCCTGCTGGGGAAGCAAGAGTCGAATAATAAACAGCGCCTTCCCTTCGCCACTCACAGCCTTCCCCCCATCAACAGTACCAAAGGGGAAAAAAAAAAAAAAAAGAAAGAAAGAAAAAAAAGTAAGAAAGTAAGTCTTTTCTGTGGCTCACAGAATTTATGGAGGCATTGAATAGCCATTATCAAGTAGCCAATCTTGTTGGCCAATTTCTCAACCTGACATTTGGGGCCAGGTAGGTCTTCCTTGTGAGGGTAGGGGTGCTATCCTCTACTTTGTAGAATGCTCAGTGGCACACCTGGCTCCTACCCAGTGGATGCCAGTAGCACCACCCCTTCCTCCAGTTTCTTGTTTATAAATTTATTTATTTATTTTTGGCTGCGTTGGGTCTTCGCTGTGGTGCGCAGGCTTCTCACTGCGGTGGCTTCTCTTGTTGCGGAGCACGGGCGCTAGGTGTATGGGCTTTGGTAGTTGCAGCACGCGGGCTCAGTAGTTGTGATGCACGGGCTTAGTTGCTCCACAGCATGTGGGAAATTCCCAGACCGGGGCTCGAACCCGTGTCCCCTGCATTGGCAGGCGGATTCTTAACCACTGCGCCACAAGGGAAGCCCCCCTCCTCCAGTTCTGACAACCAGAAATGTCTCCAGACATTGCCAAATGTCCCTGGGAAGCAGGATGGCCCCCAGTTTAGAACCACTGGCATACAGGTAGGAAAGAAGATTATTAAAGAAAACTTTTTTCTTTTCTCTCAGTTTCAGGCACTAGTTGCCTTAATCAGGGCCTTCTGCCTCAAGGCCCTGAGTCATCACCCAACAGTTCCTTAAGAGTCCCCGGGGAAGAACTGTTGGTGTGTCACCTCTTCACCTCCCCTATACTCCCAGGGGCTTCAGGCCTGTCTGCCACACTTCTGCCTGGAAAGGGGCAGCTCTCACTATCTCTGCTTAAAACACTTGGTGCATCTGATCTTGTGGGGGCCCTCTGCCTCAACAGATTTCCAAAGTTCAAGAATTGTATGGTTGCTGGGCACACACCTGATGCTCCCTTCTCTGTGTCCTGTGGCATTTGGTAAAGTATTGTGGTAAAGATTGCTTACCTGGAGTTGGGTAGGTTCAAGTCCATGATGTTCTGGAGCTGGCTAGCCCCAGCTCATGAGAGCTGATTGTTAAATGTTTAGGAAATCTGTGAACCATGTGCAGTCATGTTTGTAGCTTGACATGACCCATGATGAGAGAATTTACACCACAGAAATTGGCAAACAAACACCACACATCAGAGCTCTCCTGTCCCCTCACCTACACCCCCAACCGGTTAAATGTTTACTAGTACACCACTAGTTCGAGTTCAGGCTTGAAAGTGGGATAGCAGACACGGCTTGCTGCTGACCCAATATCCCTTCTCTCCATTCTTTCCTACTCAAGGAATTCTAGTTTTGTTTAGCCTGGCAGTGAGTCCATTTATATAACTGCATTTCCTGCCTCTTTTGCAGTTAAGAGTACTCAAATGACAAGACTCTGACCAATGGCATGTGGATGGAGTTTAATGGTAGGTCTTCCCAGAAATGCTTTAAAAGGAGCAGACCAACTGGCCTGTGACTTTTATTCTCTGTCCTTTCCCTACTCGCTGTTTAGATTGTAGATGCTAGACCAGATGTGGATCCAACATCTCGCAGCCACAAGGTGACAAACCAGAGGATGAAGGTCACACGCTAAGAATGGCTGAGCAGAAAGACAAGAGGTGTCTGGTCTCTGATGGCATCAAGGTGTCAGTGCACCAGCCCTGGACCCCCTGCCACAGGCTGCTTATCGGTGGGCTTCAGTAATATACCACTGAATGCAATCCTCAACTAGGACCTTAGACAAGTCAACATAGCCCCCTTATCTATAAAACAGAAATAGGAAGAACTGAATTCATGAGATTTCTCTGAGGGTAGAATGAGAATGAGATAATGCATGTGAAGAGGCCAGCGTAGTCCTGGCACGTGGGAAGCACCTAGTGGGTGCAGACTGTTGTTACCACTAGTCTTCAGCTGCACTGAGCACCCTGGCAGGTATTATGTGCTTGGGTGTTTGCCTCTCCACCTAGCCTTTGTCTCTTTAAGCACAGGGCCGTGTCTCATTCACTCTCCATTCTTAGTTTCCACCCCTGGTCCTATAGGCACAAATTGAATTCAGTTGTTGCTGGAGGACGGGCTAGAGATTTGAGTTATACTCAAACAAAGGATAATTAATTTATGTTTTATTGTTTGAGTATAACTCATATCTCTAGGCCACCCTTTAGCACCAACTGAATTCAAGCAGTGCTTATTGAACACAGGTTGTATTATGAACACAATGAACAACACAGAAGTCGAATAAAACATTGATATCTCCGCCCTACCCTAAGGAACTTGTACTCAGGTTGGAAACATAAGAAGGGTCCCTACATAGCTGTGGTGCACAGAAGCACGTGGGTTCTCAGACAAGGATGAAGCCAAGTGCTGCAGGTGGCTGAAGGAAGTGATGCAGGATAAAGAGAAGGCTTCATGGAGGAGGAGGCATTGGCACAGGCTCTGGGGGATGGTGGGTTGGCGCTTCCATTAAGAAGGCATCATGGGTATCACAGATCATCACAGATAAAGGCAGGGTGGTGGGAAAGCCTGGTTCCTGCCCCCGGGAATGGGGCCAAGTGGCAGGTTGGAAAACTGGGTTGGAGGCACCTCATGGAAGAAAGCTTGCCAGGCTGAGGCATTTACATCTCTGCTCACTCTCTGGGCAGTGAGCAGCCGCTGAGGGTTTGAAAGCCGGGAGGGACGTCAGAATTGGGATTTAGGTGGATTAATCCAGCAGCCATGTGACGATTGTTTGGAATGGGAGACAGGGAGGTACGAAACTAATGAGCAGGCTGTTAAATAGATGAAAGAGGCATACACTCTACCAGCCCTGTGAGCTGTTCCTTCACAGTACATGAAACCGTTGTAAACATATATTTCTTTGGGCAATCCTTTGATTAATGTCCGTCTTCCCTTCTAGACCGGAAATCCATGATAGCGGGGCCTGGGTCTGTGAATCTCAGCACCTAGATAGCCGGTGCTCCATAAATAGCTGTTGAATGATGAAGTCAGAGGGGACTGAGGGTCAGACTTGTATCTTCCAGAGCACTGAGAGTGGTCTGTGAACCTTGGGACACCTAGCCAGACACCAAGAAACGTAATGTGTACCCTGTTCCGGAGGAATGGTGGAGAACTTCTGGTTGGAGCCAGGCACCCAAGCAAAAGTGCCAACTTCACTGCAACTTGCTGTGAGACCCTGGGAAGTCCCTTAACCCTCTCCAGGCCCCTTGATAAAATGCAGAAGTTGAGGCCATGACTTTGAAAGTCTCCTAAAGTCCTGCACATCTCAGTGCAAAGGAAGGAGAGAATTGATTGAATGCATGCTACACGCCAAGGCACTGAGCCGTGGTCGTTCCCTGCTTTCTCTCATTCAATCTTCAGAAGATCTCCGAGATAGATAAACATATTCCAGTGACTCAGAAGGCAGCCAGGTTATCCTACCTCTTTTTTTTTTTTTTTTTATAATGTGTTTTTTGTTGTTGTTTTTGTTTTCTTTAATTTTATTTATGCATTTATTTTTGGCTGCCTTGGGTCTTCATTGCTGCCCACGGGCTTTCTTTAGTTGCGGCGAGCGGGGGCTACTCTTCGTTGTGGTGCACGGGCTTCTCATTGCGGTGGTTTCTCTTGTTGCGGAGCATGGGCTCTAGGCACGCGGGCTTCAGTAGTTGGAGCACGCGGGCTTCAGTAGTTGTGGCTTGCGGGCTCTAGAGCACAGGCTCAGTAGTTGTGCTCAGGGGCTTAGTTGCTCCGCGGCATGTGGGATCTTCCCGGGCCAGGGCTCGAACCTGTGTCCCCTGCATTGGCAGGTGGATTCTTTTTTTTTTTTTTTTTTTTTTATAATATTTATTAGGTTTACAATATTCAGCCCATTTTTAAAAAAAATTTTATTTACTTATTTATGGCTGTGTGGGGTCTTCGTTTCTGTGCGAGGGCTTTCTCTAGTTGCGGCAAGTGGGGGCCACTCTTCATCGCGGTGCGCGGGCCTCTCACTATCGCGGCCTCTCTTGTTGCGGAGCACAGGCTCCAGACGCGCAGGCTCAGTAACTGTGGCTCACGGGCCTGGTTGCTCGGTGGCATGTGGGATCTTCCCAGACCAGGGCTCGAACCCGTGTCCCCTGCATTAGCAGGCAGATTCTCAACCACTGCGCCACCAGGGAAGCCCGGCAGACTGATTCTTAAGCACTGTGCCACCAGGGAAGCCCTACCCTACCTCTTATGTTCTGAGTCACTCAGGCCTAGGGAACAATCTAGGCTCCACATTTTCATGTCTGAGTATCCCTGGGCAAATTAGTTAGCTTTTCTGTGCCTCAATTTCCTCATTTGTAAAAAGAGGCCCCCAAAGTATTATTATGTCACAAGGGAATGGGAAGAGCTTAATGAAATAATGCATTTAAATCCCATATGGTTCCTCTGCTTGGTCCTTGGAGATCAATGATGTTAGCCCTTAATATAATGATAGACCCAGTGGAAATCCAAAGGTATTTCTAAGACTTGCATGAGTTGGTAGGGGGCTAAGCATCTCATGATCGCTTCCCCGTAACTAGGTGCTATGATTTCCCAACTATAATTTTTAAAATCACCTCACTTTTAAAAACGTAACTAAATTTATTTCAAAAACCTGTGGACGGCTACTCAATGGGAATGCAGTGCCACTTGGGATATGAAGAAGGTAACTAGAAAAATAAATACCATAAAGACAAAACGAAAGCCTGGCATTCTAGCTGGCTCCAGCTGCCCACGGGAAACTGTGAGCCTGTGTCCCCTTCTTGCTAAAGAGCAAGGTCTGCAGGGTTAGGGAGGTTTTAGAGGGTAGTAGCACCAGATTGAGATAGAATTGAGAAGAGAATATGTCTTCATTTGGTGGTCCAGGGTTATTGAATCAATCCCACCTAAAATCACCCAGCATCACCCCATCCCTGCAGTTTGGGCAATACTAAACCATGCTCTCCTGCTTGTGGCATCTTCTCAGATGGAAGGCCATTTCCCCAGGTGATATATAAGGACGCTTGCAGTCAGGCAAAGATACTGAGGGCACGCATCTTTACTCTTCCTCTCTCCTTCTCTTTTACTTGATCTGGCACATTATTGTGGCTGCAAGCAAAGCAGCCTATTCCTTTAATCTGCTGCATCGTGGAGGAATTTTCTTTTTTAATCCTATCGTTTTCTTTTCATCTCTATTACCTGTGTTAACTGCTTAATTTGTCGGGTTCCTGCGAGTCACCTATTGATAATGGATAGATTGTTCCTTCCTTCCCAATTTCCTCTATTAGTCAGCCCAGGAAGTTTATTTGTGCTTTGCATGTAACCCGATAGGATGGAGAGTGCCCGCCTTGTTTGTAGGCCTGTGTAAGTTAATACTGTCCAGCCCTCCAACCAGGAAGCTATCCGGTTGCACGCTGGCAGGCTCCTCTTCATTGAAAAGACCTGTAGCGGAGACATAAGGACCTCCCTTGCTCTAATTGCTTTGAGTTGGCCATCTGGGGAGATCACTGATGCCAGGCCTGGCTCCTCCCCCCATGCCTCCAACCCCATGCCTCTAACCTGGGGCTTTTACAAGACGGGGGTGGGGATGTCTTGCTAAGAACATCCTGTTCAAAAGAACTCAGTTTCCCAGCCTTGTCCAGTTCCTCCTGGGATTTATTTTTTTTTCAGTTAATTTTTTTTTTTTCTCCCCCTTTGAGTTTATTCAGGCAAGAAGCATTAACTACAAAGAAGTCTCTTTAGGTGGGATTTTGACTGGGGGCGAGATTAATACCCAAAGATGCAAGTGAGTTTTTTTTACAGACTATTTTTATTTGTCTAGCTGTTTAAAACAACTGTGTAGTGAAAATCTGGAGATTGGATGGAGCCAAAAATTCAGAAAATTTTTGCAAATTTTTGAAGTTTTGACTTCTTTTGAGAAATTGGAAAAGACTTAGTTCACATTCCTGTAGGAAAAATGAAATAGCTGAGAAGGGGAGCTTCATGTCACCGGTATCCACTCTCCTGTTGACCACAGCCTGCAAAATGGGCAGTATAGGGCAATGATCTTGTACCTGACACAAGTCACGTGTGCATATGACCTTCTGGGCCCCTGTAAGTGACTGAGTTTTAAACCCCTAGTCTATGCAGCCCAAACTGAAGGGGCACCACTCTTCCAGGGAATTTTGGATTTGGTCAGACAATTGTCAGATTTCTACTGGAGTTCATTTCATTCTCTATGGACATAATCGTAGCCCCTCAATCCCTTGCCTGAGAGAAAGGAAATTCCTGGCCCTCTCATTCGTTCACTTTACAGACTTCATGAGGAACTACTCTCCATCAGGGCCTCTGCTAAAGTATGGGAATCTGAAGATGAGTTACTTTCACCTGCCTCCCCCAGTGGAACGAGTGCCGTGAGGACAGGATGGGAGCTTGTCTGTAAGGAACCACTGCAAACCTTAGCATCTAGCACATGCCTGGCTCTTCAAAGAATGAAGAGAGGGAGGAAAGAGTAAATGAATGAAGGGCATGATCTCTGCCCTCAAGGAGCTCACCATCCGCAAACACATCACTCTAACGCCCTGCGTGCAGTAAGGACTATGAAAAGGGAAGAATAGGGGACTCTAGACATTAAGGGAAGGGGTGCCAGCTGGTGGGGGAAAGGTCAGAAGAGTCTTTGAGGAGGAAGCGTGATGTATGAGCAGGTACTTGAAGGGTGACTATAGTTCAGCCAAAAACAAGGGGTCCAGTACTGAGAGGTGGAGGGAACCATACGTACAGATGGGAGAGCAAGACCTTCATGCAGCTACAATGTGGGTGTGGCTCCCTCACCTGACGGTGGGCTCCAGCTTGTTCATCCTGTATCCTCAGAATCTAGAGTAGTGATTGGCACAGATGAGACACTGAATTTTGTTTGTTGAATGAATTCACGAAGGAATGACGCTTTATCTATGACTGAGACATGGCGTTGAATCAAGCTTGAATGCATTTGCACACTGAGGCTGAGGATGGGGAAGAGGGATGCTTCTGAGGGTGGTTTGGAATCAGCAGTGATAGTGAAGATGGGATGGCTGGATGAGCATGTGTGGACAGGCTCCAGCATTATCCAGTCTTGAGGATCACAAAGACTCTTCATGAGAATCCCAAAGTACCCCAAACCCAGAACCTGGGGTCTTCCAGATCAATCTCAGAAATACCCCACCTCCTCAGACATTTTGTATTTGGGCAATTGGTTCTGGGCCATTTGTAGTCAAAAGATGATCTCAGACTTTCTCTGATTTGAACACATCAGACCAACTTCAGATGTTGGAGGCAAAAGAGGTCAGTTGGTAGCTACCATGTTGTTTTGCCCAACTTAGGGGTAATGTTTTAATGATTCTGCTCAGTGCTTGAGGTTGGGGTAGGAAGAGGAGGGGCAGGAAATACTCTTTCCTTTCCTGAAATCCCTGAATATACCTCCCATTTAAGCAGTGAGTCCTAAGGGGCACTGTTCATCCATTATCACATTTACCCCGTCTCTGTGAGGTGAGTGTCATGCACAGCAACCTCTCTTTATGCTGAGAGCTGAGATCTGAGCCTGGAGCCTGCCTCCACCCCTGGTGATCGTCCTACTGGACTGCACCCTGTAAACCAACCCTGTGACCATCCATAGGACCCCTACTGCTTCTGAGGCCCCAACTGGGGCAGAGAGAAGAGGTTCTTCAAGAGAAGTGACCTTCCCATTGCCCTTCACTGTAAACTCGCCACTCCCTGAGAAACTTTGTCTTGGGTCAGTGCCTTAGAAGCAGAGCTGGAGATGGGGCTTGTTGTGCAAGTGATGGATTGAGGAAGCAATCTCTCCTGAAACCTAGGCAGGAGCAAGGGGAGCAGGATGGGGCAGGGAAAGATCAGCAAAGGTGTGATTTCCAGAGAAGTCTAGCTGGGTCCTATGAAAAAGTCTGGAGTGTGAATTGCACTACAGCAGTTATCCTGCTCCAAGGTTGTAAAGTCTCCCTCATCAGTCACGGCAAAGGGCAGAAACAGGACCATGGGGGAGAGGGAGGGTGTGTGTGGGATGAGCCTCTGAGTCAGCTCTGATCGGCACAGGGTGCATCTGGGTGGGACACTGACGGTATCTGCCGCACTCCTGTTTCAATCAATGGGAGCAAATATCTTCAAGGTTACATGTCAGCAAATAGACCCGGCTTTAAAATCCAGCTCCTGCATGCACAGCAGGGGGACCTCAGACAAGTCACTTCACCTCACAGAGTCTTGCTTTCCTCTTCTGTAAAATGGGGATAATATTCGTTTTCATCTTCTAGGATCATTGTAAGGATTTAACAAGACAATGCAAGTGAAAGGGCTCAGCAAAACGCCTGGTCCTGAGTAAGTCCTAATGTTGACTACTATTATAGTTGTTGCCGCTGCCACTGCTGTCTTAACAGGCCCAGACTTTGAAAAGGTTCTGCCTAACTGGTGCTCCAATCTTCTGGCGAAGAATTGCTTATTCCTCTGAAGCACAAAAGGATGTTTCCTTACAGGTAACACGGAGAAATACATAGGTGTATGGACAGTGTATATTTTATTAAGAGGAATCTAGTTACAAATCCAGTGGACACATGGCAGATCGTGACTCATCTTTGGGGTCTGAAGGCTCCTGAGAACTGCTTGGAAAAGAAGAGCTTGAACAGCCTTCTCCGAGGGAGCATGTCAACAGTCAACACCTTATAGTTTCCCTGTGAGCATCATGCAAATACATGGCCCTAAATTGCCTGCAAATTACTCTGCTGCCAGTTGCAGGAGTAATTTTAGGATAAGCCTCCCTCCCTAAATTCTTAGTGAGCTTTTGAAGTTAAATGTAAAGGTAATTATTGTTAAATTAAAAATTATTATTAGATTAACAACAGGCCTAGGGAAGGCCCATTCTAGAAGTGTTGATTCCACCTCATCTTTATTGGTTATTCTTCTAGATGGAGAATCTTCTTTCATTCCTTCAAATCAACCCAGGATCTGAAAATGGGTTAACTTCAGAATTTTCTAAGTAACCTGTGGCGCTGTTTTGGGCAAAGGAGAGTTTATTAAGTCTGCTGTCTGGCTTAACTTCTTGGGTCCTTATTTTCCTAGGGATTATTTGCTCACAGAAACCAGCACAGTTTCCTTGGCTAGCCCTCCCTGCCCCCCCCTTCCCCCAGTGAAGAGTCTTTACTGGGCTTCAGTACCATCAGGAGAAGCCAGTGGGTTACCTTATTGCTGCCCAAAGAAGGAAGACTTCAGGCTACTCTTGCTGCTTTCTATCACATTCTTTGCAATTGCAGAACAAAAAAAGAAGTTCTAGAAAATACTAAAAATAATTTTCAATTAAAAAAATGCAAACTAATATATGGAGGCAGAAAGCAGAGTAGTGATTGCGAGTGGAGGAGGAAGGGAAGGGATGGATTATAAAAGAACATGAGAGGCTTCCCTGGTGGCACAGTGGTTAAGAATCTGCCTGCCAGTGCAAGGGACACGGGTTCGAGCCTTGGTCTGGGAAGATCTCACATGCCACGGAGCAACTAAGCCCATGCACCACCACTACTGAGCCTGCGCTCTAGAGCCCGCGAGCCACAACTACTGAGCCCGTGCACCTAAAGCCTGTGCTCCGCAACAAGGAAAGCCAGCCCAAAGAGAAGCCTGCACACTGCAACGAAGAGTAGCCCCCGCTCACCACAACTAGAGAAAGCCTGCGTGCAGCAACAAAGACCCAGTGCAGCCAAAATAAATAAAATTAATTAATTAATTAATTTTAAAAAAAGAACATGAAGAAACTTTGGGGGGTGGTGGATGCATTCATTATCTTGATATTGGCGTTTTCACAGGTGTATACCCATGTCAAAACTTGTCAAATTGTACTCTATAAATATGTAGTTTATTAGCTATCAGTTATGCCTCAATAAAGTTGTAAAAACAAATGGATTACTTCCTTTGTTTTTTAATAGTATATATTTTAAAATAAAATGGTTTTAGTGTGCCCAGTTTGAAGGAATGAAGTATGAGATAGGTCTTCAGCCAAGAATAAAAGACAGTTAAACATGATGGTTAAAACCTATGCACTTCTGGAAGCAACCAAGATATCCTTGAGCAGGTGAGTGGAGAAATAAACTGTGGCACATCCAGACAACAGAATATTTTTCAGCACTAAAACCAGATGAGCTATCAAACCATGCAAAGGTATGGAGGAAACTTAGATGCAAATTACTAAGTGAAAAAAAGCCAATCTGAAAAGGCTACCTACGGTAGGATTCCAACTATGCAACATTCTGGAAAAGGCAAAACTATGGAGGCAGTAAAAAGATCAGGGACTGCCAGGGGTTGATGGGCTGGAGGGAGGGGTGAATAGGTAGAGCACAGAGGAATTTTAGGGCAGTGAAGCTACTCTGTATGACACTATAATGATGGATACATGTCTTTGTACATTTGTCAAAAAACCATAAAATGTACAACACCAAGAGTGAACCCTAAGGTAAACTATGGACTTTGGGTGATAACAACGTGTCAGTGTAGGTTTATTGATTTTAACAAAGGTATCACCCTGATGGGAGATATTGATAACAGAGAGGCATGTGCAGGAGGTGTATAGGACTTCTCTGTACTTTCCTCTCAGTTTTTCTGTGAAACTAAAACTTCTCTAAAAAATAAAGTCTTAAAACAAAACCAGCCAATTAACCAAACAAAAAATCCTTATGTGCCTCAACATAAACCCAGGGGTTCTTATCTGTCTGCACACCCCTGGACACTGGGTATGTGAGCAGTGTTCTGGGAAGCTGGTAATTTTCCAACTTAGCCTGAGTTGAAGGGAAGCATGATGAGGTTCTCCCAAAACCCATTCAACTCTCACTAGGTGGTTGGTTGGAGGGGTTGGGTTAGATGTGGAGTGTTTCAATGCAGATAGGTTCCAGAACCAAAGCCGGAGACTGAGGTATCCTCTAGACTCCCACCTTCTTCCTGCTGCCACTGGTGTCACCATTCCCACGTCCTGGCCCACGTCTCCTGTTCTAGCTTTATGCTACAAACACGTGAGACATACATACACACACACACTCACTGATACATATGCACAACCATGAGGTATTATTAAAAGCAAGATCTTGCTACCATCCATCCATCCATCCATCCATTCATTTATCCAAGAACTCTTTGCTGAGCACCTATTCAAGGTAAAGTGCAAGGAACTGGGTGGGTGATCAAAACAGACACAGTGCCTACCCCAGGGAACTTACATTCTAAAGGGTAAACTAAACAACAACAGGGTAAGCGCTATACAGCAGAGATAAGTGGCTGTAAGAGCAAATAACAGGGAGGTCTAGCTTATTCATAGAGATAGGGAAGGAAGGCTTCCCTGGAGAAATGATGAGTGAGGTGATTTGAAAGAAGTATAGGAGTTAACCAGGTAAAGAAGGTCAGTGGGAATATTTAAGACAGAAGGAATGGTCTGTGCAAAGGCCCTGTGGTCAGAAGAAGAATGGTATGATCAAAGAACTGACCAAGGGCCTCAGTGGCTGGAGCTCAGAAAGCAACGGGGAGAGAAGCCAACTAGAGGCTAGAAGGCACATGACTTTACATTCCCCCAGAAAACCACCGCAAAATCCCCAAAGAAAACAGCACTATTTACAATAGCCAGGACATGGAAGCAACATAAATGTCCCTCGACAGATAAATGGATAAAGAAGAGGTGGTACATATATACAATGGAATATTACTCAGCCATAAAAAGGAATGAAATTGAGTCATTTGTAGTGATATGGATGAACTTAGAGTCTGTCATGCAGAGTGAAGTAAGTCAGAAAGGGAAAAACAAATACCATATATTAACACATATATATGGAATCTAGAAAAATGGTACTGATGAACCTAGTGGCAGGGCAGGAATAGAGACGCAGACGTAGAGAACGGACTTGTGGACACAGCAGGGGAAGAGGAGGGTGGGACGAATTGAGAGAGTAGTATTGACATATATACACTACCATGTGTAAAATAGATAGCCAGTGGGATATGGGGATATATGTATACATATAGCTGATTCACTTTGTTGTACAGCAGAAACTAACACAACATTGTAAAGCAATTATAATCCAATAAAGATGTAAAAAATAAATAAATAAGTAAAGGGAAAACAAGAAAAAAGTAAATTACATAAAGTAATAAAAGATATTATACATTAAAAAAAGAAAACAAAAAGCACATTGATCAAGCAAAGCTAAGTTTACTAGATCTACTGCAATAAACGAGAACACAACCTTGACAGAGTTTTAGTGATGTCTCAGAAGGTGAAGGTCAGGGGACGCTATTTATAGAGTTTTAGGGCCTGGGCTTGATGATTTTAAGGCTGGTTTTACCAGGCAGAGAATTAGTTGGGATTAAGCAGAGTCTACGACATGGACTTGTTTATGCCTCAGATTTGTGAACACAGTAAAGAAAGGGTCCTAAAGTGAGTCTTGCTGTTCATCTTCATACCTAGTCTATTTCAATTGGTTCACAGATTTCTCTTCCAGTAGTGGGTCTTTTTTAGAGCATGTAGCTAAGTTATCTTTGCTGATGCTCAGTATTGCTTAAACATGGACAGGAAAGTCTGCCCAGACTTAGTATTTTTTAGTACAGGGACAGGGAATTATGTAGCTTTCAGTTCCGAGGTCTGATTTTACCCTAAGTGCAATGGGAACACATGAGTGGGTTTTACAGTTCCTCTGACCTGCTGACCTTGTTGTGGGGTGATGGAAATAGTGGAGGATGGGCCGCCATCACTATATCACCTGGCCAAGTCACCCTCTAGTTGTGGAATTCAGTGTTCTTATCTGTCCAGTGAGAACACAGGGAAAGATGACTCAGAAGGCTGTTGCCAAAGTTGATGTTTTCATGGGCACATGTCCTCTGTGTTAGGAATGGTTGAGAGGAGGCACTTCAGCGCAAACCAGATGTGTCTTCTTTGCTCGGCTCAGCCACTTAGCATTTCCGACCCTCTGCCCATTCTATAACCTCTGAGCAGTTTCCTCATCTGCAAAGCGAGGATAATAACTTTATTAGGGTAATTCTTGGGATTAAACAAGCTGTGTAAGAACATTCTTAATACTGCCTGGCATGTGACAAGTGCTCAAGGGTGAATTACTATTGTTCCTTTCACATTTAACCACAGAGGCGAGAAGGTCTCCAGAAGCCCCTGTGTTCATTCCGTGACCCTCTAAAGGTCAATAATGTGCCGAGGGCTCTCGTCATCCAAGTCACTGCTAACGGTCTGCTTTTGTATCTCTCTTATTATGTTTGGCTCATAGCATTGTCTCCTGTTCCCCATATCTAGGACGTGAATTAACTTCATTTTCCCTCTGGGGGGTGTGCCTTAACTGTCCACTTGTGCTAGTTTTTCCTCTAGGTCAAGGCTGCAAGCAACCCAAGTGCAGGAAACATGTTTCCGTGCTTTCTTTCTCCACCCAGTAAGAGCTTAAGGTCCTAAATCATTCCAATGGCAAGCACTGAGACCCACTCCGGGCCCAGGCTGGCTGCTGCATTTACAGGAATGAGGCAGACACAGAATTCCTGGGGGACCCTGGGATTGTAGGGAAAGGACCCAAATAACAGTCCTGGGGGGGATAAAGCACCACATATGGATGTTTAAGGGATTCGTTCTAGCCTGAGGCATTAAAGTAAGCTTCTCAGAGAAGCTGATGCCTGTACAAGGTTTATCAGAACATACTTAAGCATTATTTTTTTAATAAGTAAAACATGCAAATAGAAAGAAACGGAAACAGTTCCAAAATAGTTTAGAGTGAAAGTAATTCTTCCTCCCTATCCCTGTGTTTCCCTCTCAGAGATCCCCACGTTTTGTAGTGTCTACCTGCAAATATAAGCACAGATACCACATAATAAACATCCCCACAGCACACTATGCTCAGTTTTATTAATTATATATCTTGAAGATGGCGTTATGTCAGTATGTGTCTGTCTCCTTTATTATTATTGTTGAGTAATTGTACATAATCAGTTCCCTATTGATAGAATGGCTATTCTTCCCCCCCCACCCCCCTTTTTTGCTGCTATAACAAATAATCCAATGAATATCTTTGAGCATTGTGTGAGGGGTGCATTATAAATATAAAACAAATTCCAGATGCAGAATTGCTGAGTCAAAGTATATACGCATGGCCAATTTTGATAGATACTTCCAAGTTGCCTTTCCAAGAAGGTATATCCACGTGCGAGTCTCACCAATGGGCAAGAGGGAGTTGAACAAGGCTTGGGGCAGTGGAGGGGGCGTGGCAGTGGGCTTGTCTAGCAGGTTTTCAGGTAGTGCAGGGGTTTTTTTTGTTGTTTTTTTTTACTGAAGTATAGTTGATTTACAATATTGTTTTAGTTTCAGGTGTACAGCAAAGTGATTCAGTTACATATATATATATATTCTTTTTCAGATTCTTTTCCATTATAGATTATTACAAGATATTTAATATAGTTCCCTGTGCTATACACTAGGACCTTGTTTTTTACCTATTTTATATATAGCAGTGTGTATCTTTTGATCCCATACTCTTAATTTGTCCCTCCCCTGCTTTCCCCTCTGGTAACGATAAGTTTGTTTTCTATGTCTGAGTCTGTTTCTGTTTTGTAAATAAGTTCATTTGTATCATTTTTTATATTCCACATGTAAATGATATCATATGATATTTGTCTTTCTCTGTCTGACTTACTTCACTTAGTGTGATAATCTCTAGGTCCACCCATGTTGCTGCAAATGGCAATATTTCACTTATTTTTATGGCTGGATAATATTCCATTGTGTATATGTACCACATTTTCTTTATCCATTCATCTGTCAGTGGACACTTAGGTTGTTTCCATGTCTTGGTTATTGTAAATAGTGCTGCAGTGAACATTGGGGTGCATGTATCTTTTCGAATTAGAGTTTTCCTCTTTTCCAGATATATGCCCAGGAATGGCAGGATGGGAGGGGAGAGGAGTCCAGGTGGGGATACAGCCTATGCCTGGGCCTGGAGGCTGGGGGTACTGGATAGGTGGAGGGAACAGAGAAGAATGTGATGAGTTTTCAGTGCAAAAAGGCAGGGGCAAGACAAGAGGACTGAGGAAACTGGGCCAGGTCAGAAGAACACTGAACGTGGTGTGCACTGTTGGAATGTTCTTGGAGACAATTGGGAGCCTGAGGGAGATTTTAAGAAAAGTAATGTGATCAAATTTACTGTTAAGAAGGATGATTCTAGCAGAGTGGAGAAAGTCTTGAACTGCCAATCTTTTGTGGGTGAGGCGATGTCGACACGGAGCTGAAGGAAAATGGTGAGACTTGAACTAAAGAAGAGACTGAGAGTCCAGAGGAGGGAATGCTCTTGAGAGCTGTTTAGGAGGTAGATTGGACAGTCTTTAATTTGTCTTAAACTTTGAGATTCACGATCTCATCTGATTTTATTTTTTTTAAATCTTGAAATATCAAAACATTATCTTCATGTTTTATATAAGTCTGGTAACTTATTTTGTTAATAGTTAATTTGCATAATCGGCCCGGAGTACTATGGGAGCAGACCAAGATGGAGTCAGGTTGATGTGGTCGTCTCTGGAGTCCTGGGTGTGGCAATTTAGAAAGAACATCCAGTCCTCTCGGAATGCGGAAAGGCTAGAAGGATGCCGGGATTGGGCTGAAGCGTAGGCCACCACAACTCTCTTAAGGGTTCATCAAAATTCCCTTCCCTCAGTCAGAGGCAGAAGTCATCAAGTAATTTTTCCACAAGCTTTTGAAAACTCCCCCCTTGTTTTAAGATAATGGTGTGAAGTGCTTAGAGATCACAAAAAACAATTTGTAATTACATGTAAGCTTCTAGAGTTACTTTATAAGAAGAGGTTTAAAGAGATAAAGTGACTACAGACTCTGCAAGAGTACCTAGTTCAATAAACTATAAACAAGCGCTGGGGATATCTTGGAGACTTGGGAGATGAAGTGGGGTCTCTCTCCAAGAAGTTCCTCAGCTAAGATCTTTTGGAGTCAGTTGAAAGAGTTCTCATGAATCTGTTCCCAGAAGTCTCTTGGCAAAAACAAGAATGTTTTGGGAAAAGCCATCAACCCTCAGAGGATCTAAGCAGGAGGTTCTGCTTTCAAAAATCACTATCCTACAAGCTTGTTCTCAGAAAATACTGGGCTCTTAGGGCTGTGTTGACTGGTGGCTCATTATTGTACAGCAGTCACTTGATATTAATTCTGAAACCATTCTTAGAGTCAAGGCAGGAGAAACGAACAAGGAAGCCACCTTACAGCTGGGATTTATGGCATCAAATTTTGGAAGTCAACCAGTCAGCTAATGAGGTCAGCTAATGACTTAGACATACGCAAGAGTTGGATGGGTTTTTCCTGGGAAAGTGTTGACTTGGTCTGGGGAGGGGAGTGAGACATTGGGAAGAATGGCCACCAAAGATGGAGGCCATCAAGGTCTTCATTTTCATTTCATTTCAAACAGAATACCTAGCCTTTGCTCTAGCTAGTTCTGGATGCTGGGGACACAGGATGAATCTAATGTCACCTCCAGGAGTTAGTAGTTGCTAAAAGCAAGGGAGAGGAGAGAATGAGAGGAAGAGGTGAAGGGAGAGCAGAAGGGAATAGGGAAGGAGGAGCAAACATTTTGAGTACTTTTCTCCAGAAAGTTCTAACCCATGAGTCCCAGCTCCTCAGAGTGAAGCAGCAGACAAAGGATATGCTCCAGCCTATTTTAAATTTTGAGGGAGACGGTGATACTTGTTATCTGTAGGACACCATGCAAACTAATTGCTCGAGGTAGTTCCAAGTTTCAGCCTTAGATTGTGCTATATCCCTTTTGAGGATGTCAGTTTTGGTTTTCAGCAGTTACTGTAATAAAAGACAAGGGCAGCATGAAAGTCAGTGTGGAATAGGATATGAAGGTGGCAGTGTCCCACGTGCTTTCCGAGGTTTGAGAAGCTGTGCAGTACCCAAGCATATCCCTTTGGAAGTGATTTTGGCTCTTTAAGAATAAATCCAAAAATATTAGTTTTCTTTTGATTTATGTGTACTATTTTTTTTCCAGATGAATACTAAGTTGTTAGGACACAGATACTTATTAAATTCATAGTTTGGAGCTAACTGCTTAATCAATGGAACTGTTAGGTGTTTCTTTTTGTTCGGGCACCATGAAAAAATTACTGAGATGCTTGGACACTGTGAACAGAGTAAGTTTGGGAACTTTCGGATGCTCTGTTCTTGCAACATTTCATTCTTTTTTCATCTCATTCTTGCAATAACATATATGTTAGGTACTACTACTCATTCCCACTTACTTTAGAGAAAACTGAAGATCAGTGAAGAACAACATCTCACAGCCAGTTAGTGCTAGAGGAGGAAAGAAATCTGAATCAGTCTGACAGAATATCCCTGTTCTTTGCTACCACGCTGAGCGCTCGGATACTTAGGATGTCCAATTAGCCAGTGCACCCTAAACATTAGGAAAGCTTAGTTTTACTGTATTACTAACAAGGCCACATTATTCTTTCATCCTGTTAAATCATAGCAGTGTCTCATCCTCCAATTGGAAATCCCTTAAAGTCTGGGTGGTACAGACCCATGAGTCAGACTGCTGGCTCCACTTCTGTGATCATGCATGCACAGGAACTGGGCCCTCGGGACCCGTGGTGGGTAATATGCCCTCTAAATATGGTCCTGACCAGGCCCTCTTCCAGGAACCAGGAGGTATTCTTCCTGAGGAATGAGGAAAACTTGGAGAGAGTTCAGAAAGAAGCAGCCTCTGTGATCACAGGGTGGGAATCAAAGAATATTACAAGGTTCAGAACCAGCTCATGACACCAAGGAGAAGACAGGCCCAAGAGGGTTAAGACCCTTACCAAAGGCCACACAGCGAGTTGGTGGCAGATACAACACTCTTGACCTAAGCCATCACTCTTTTTTTAAAATTTATTGAAGTATAGTTGATTTACAATGTTGTGTTAATTTCTGCCGCACAGCAAAGTGACTCAGTTATACATACATATTCTTTTTCATATTCTTTTCCATTATTATTTTTCACAGGATATTGAATATAGGTCCCTGTGCTATACAGTAGGACCTTGTTGTTTATCCATCCTGTATGTAATAGTTTGCGTCTGCTAATCCCAAACTCTCAATCTCTTCCTCCCCTAAACCACTCCCCCTTGACAACCACAAGTCTGTTCTCTATGTCTGTGAGTCTGTTTCTGTTTTGTAAATAAGTTCATTTGTATCGTATTTTAGATTCCACGTATAAGTGATATCATATGGTATTTGTCTTTCTGTCTGACTTAAATCACTCAGTATGATAATCTCTAGGTCCATTCATGTTGCTGCAAATGGCATTATTTCGTTCTCTTTTTTTATGGCTGAGTAATATTCCATGGTATATATATACCACATCTTCTTTATCCATTCACCTGTTGATGGACATTTAGGTTTTTTCCATGTCTTGGCTATTGCGAATAGTGATAAGCCATCACTCTTGATATAAGCCATTGGGCGAAAATAAGGGCCAAGAAGAAAACCTCAAAAGCTTCAATTGATTACTGAGGCTTGGTATGCCCACCTCCAGTGTGGCCCCAAAGGCTGCCCTTTAGGAGCTAACATAGATTGTTAGCACAGACCCTCTGTGCTGTGTCTCACATCTATTACCCTGTACAGTCTCACATAGTAGTCACTTTTTAAAGACCAGGCAACGGAGATCCAAAACAAAGAACGTTTGCAAATTAAGGAGTAATTGAGGTGGGACTCAACACCAGGTCAGACTAACTTTCCATGACCCATGGCGCTTCTCATGCACCTCTCTCAAAGTTCTCGGTGGATGGGAGAGTGTTGTAGAAAACCATTAGCTGCCATCACCAACACCACCATCTTGGGACTTTCCATTCCCCATTGGACTTCGACACAACACACAGACCTTTCCACTGCCAGATTCCAGATGGGAGAGCACCTCAGGTTCTCAGGTGGAAGAAGCTAGCCCTCACCTATCTAGTTCAGGAGCTGGCAAACTTTTTCTGGAAATGGCTGTATGTAAACATTCTAGGCTTTGCAGGCGCCTGTTATTGTCACCATTCAACTCTTCTGTTGCAGTAGGAAGGCCACCATAGATAATATGTAAATAAACAGATGTAGCTGTGCTCCAATACAAGTTTATTTGCAAAAACAGGTGACACACATGGTTTGCCGCCTCCTGGCATAGTTAGTCCTATATCTAGCAAACAGCCTTTTTCTGATTTCGCTTTGATATATTCCTCCTATTTACCTGACACTCATCTTAACACTGAAGACTTTGTATTAGTGGTTCTTCCACTTTGTTGAGGGTGAGGGAGGCTGTCACAGAGCCCACTGAGAACCCCTAAACCCTCTTCCAAGGAAAATGCATGTGTGTGCAGTTTTGCACATGATTCTAGCTGGGTTGTAGACACAGACTCACTTTATCCTTGAGAGATCAATGCATGCATCTTGGCTGTCTAGAAACTGCAGAGACGGGGACAGCTGGTTGGCGTGAGGACATCAGTCTGAGAATGCCGTAGCCTGAGGAAGATTTGGTGGTGTGCCAATGTGCTGGTTATTGTGGAGTTTATCTCAGCACAAAGACCCCCGGCTAACAAGTATATGTCCCAGCTCTCCTGGTGGCTAAGTGTAGCCATGTGATCTTGTTCTGACCATTGGGATGGGAGAAGTGATAGGTACCACCGCCAGCCCCTGCCATTTAAGACTGGATGTGTGCTTCCCAGGCTACTTTCTCCTTCCCACTGACTAAAGAGAGGTGAGAATGACACAATCTCTTTTCACCCAAAGATGGAAGCCACACGTTGAAGATGGAAAAGCCATCCTACTGTCTGAATGGCCTACCTCTGGGCTGCTATGAAGAGAGAATTAAATTTCAGTCTTATTTAAGTCACTGTCTTTCTGGATCTCTTTGTTACGGCAGCAAAACTGTTCCTAGTACCGGCTACATAATTTGCAGGACCCAGTGCAAAATGAAAATGTGGGGTCCTTGTTCAAAAATTGTGAAGAATTTCAGGACAGTGACATCAGAATATTAAATCACATGCAGGGCCCTTCTAAGCATGGGGACCTGTGTGACGGCCCAGGCTGTATGCCCATGAAGCCCATGCCTGAATATAGGTGGGAGCTCATGAAGCCCAGGGGGTTGGGTCATCACTGGGTCATTTCTAGTGATTGGATGGCACCATGATTCTGATCATTTTCTGACCTACCACGTGGTCAGGAAGGAACCAGACCAGGGACCTAGATTGAGGCTCGCTTTCATGATAGGGGCCCTGGGGCCTATGCCCTCTTGGGAAATTTTCAGAGTTCATTCCTTTCCACACTTGGGGCACAGCAAGAGAATGCAACTTCCTGGAGAGCAAATCTGAGGTGACAAATGCCACAGGTCTCAGTGGTTGCCATGGACAGACCTTGTACTAATCCTTGGTGTGGTTGGATCGTCAGATGTGGCTACAACAAGATTTGGACAAGGGTAGTGATTTGGTGGCCCCCTGAAATCTTCCTTCACAACCCAGCAGCTACTCTTTCTTTCTTCTGAGGAAGGTACTATTATTACTGCATTTTGCAAACTGGGAAACTGAGGCCCTACTGGATTAGTAGTGACCCTGGATTCAAGCCCTGGCAGTACCCCTTAGGCGTTTAGGCTCTTAACTACTACCCTAAGCTCGACCCGAAAGAAGCTACTTATTTTGCAGGAATGACTGCCCATCTTCCACCCCCCGGAGGGAGGTGGCTTATTCCTCCCATTGTCCAACACTTGTAATGGGAGGGCCTTCGAGTCAAGAGGTTACCAGGGCAGGTTCAGGAAGGCAGCTGCCAAGGTTCAACTTTCGGCTCCATTACCTACTTTCCAGCTCTGTGACCTTGGGCCAACCTCAGTTTCCTCATCTGTAAAATGGCAATAATCATAAAAGCCCCTGCCTCATTAATTTGGTATGAGGATGAAATAAGATAACACAGGCAAACGACTTGATATTTAGGGAACCCTTAATAGATGTTCACTCTGATTACTGATGTGAAACATACAATACGTTACTTTCCGAACTTTTTCAGACATTTATCTGCATTTGCTCTGCTCTTTCCAGGCCCCTCCTGCTTCTGCCCTGGTCTTTGAATCCTTCCTCCTACCCCTTTCTCTTAGTTTGCTGCCATGTTAAACTAGGCAGGTGTTTTTTGTTTTGTTCTGAAATCAGGACAAAATGGTTACATTTAACTGAATCTAATTTATTAAAATCATTGTCTTAATGAATACTAATTATTAAATGTCCACTTAGTTATATGCTTCCCTTTGCTGCTACATGTACTTCGTATGAGTCATTATGAAACAAGACAGGCAGCAAACTGTGTAATTACAGACAAAGCATTTAAGACACAAACCAATAAAAATCAAAGGTAGGAGAAAAATGCTTTGAAGAGAGCTGGCGACTAGTTGGGACTTCCTGTGTCCCGTCAGGAACCTGGGGCGGGAGGCGGGGGTGGGGTGGGGTGTTGGGTGATGGCCCCAGGATCCAGTGCCAGGCCTCTCCATCCAAATGGAGAAGTTGTTTATAGGGAAGACCAAAGGGTCGCCCTGTCACATCTTTTAGCAAGTCGAAGGAGATGAAACTCCAGTCCGATACAGCCCTTCTCTCAGGAAAGCATCCGAAAAAGCAGGTGGTGTGAAGAGGCAGCATGAGAAGTCAGGTTTGGGATGGGTTCTTGCCTTCTCCACAATAACAATTTGCTGGGTGACTGTCATGGGTTGAACTTTATCCACCAAATTCACATGTTGAAGTCCTAACTTCACCACCCCCTCAGAGTGTGACCTTATTTGAAGATGGGGTGTTTGCAGAGGTAATGACATAACTGAGGACATTAGGGTGGGCCCTAATCCAATAGGACTATTGTCCTTACAAGAAGTACCACAAACTAACACAACATTGTAAATCAACTATACTTCAATGAAAAAGAAAAAGAAAAAGAAAAAAAAAGTACCACAACTAGGTGGTTTAAACAACAGAATCGTATTGTCTCACAGTCTTGGAGGGCAGATGTCCAAGATCAAGGTGTCGGCAGGGTGAGTGCTGTGAGAGAAATCTGTTACAGGCATCGCCCCTGGCTTCCGGTGGTTTTCTGCCAATTTTTGACATTCTTTGGCTTATCGAAGCATCACTTCAATCTCTGCCTTCATCTTCACATGGTGTTCTCCCTGTGTGCCTGTCTGTGTCCAAATTTCCCCTTTTTATAAGGACACCAGTCCTGTTGGATTAGACCCCACCTTGATATCCTCATTTTATTTTATTTATTTATTTGATATCCTCATTTTAACTTGATTACCTTATCTTCAACTAAGGTCACATCCTGAGGTCCTGGAAGTTAGAACTCCAACATAGGAATTGGAATGGTGGGATGTAGGAGTGGGGGGAACCACAATTCAGCACATCACAGTGACCTTGGGCAAGTATCTTCCTGCCTCTGAGCTCAGTTTACCTATCTGCAAGATGATGTGTAATCATATAAACTCCAAGGGCTTCTCAGCCCTCACGTCCTATGCAGGTCAAATAAATCTCGGCCCTCAGATCCAGCCTTGCCCCAAAGTCTGCAGGCACAGAGGAAGAGACGTCGATTTTTTTTTTTTAATTTTTAAAAATTATTTATTTATTTGTTTATTTTGGGGTGCTTTGGGTCTTTGTTGCTCAGTGCGGGCTTTCTCTAGTTGCGGCGAGTGGGGGCTACTCTTCATTGCAGTGCACGGGCTTCTCATTGCAGTGGCTTCCACTGTCGCAGAGCACAGGCTCTAGGAACGTGGGCCTCAGCAGTTGTGGTGCACGGGCTCAGCAGTTTTGGCGCACGGGCTTAGTTGCTCCGCGGCATGTGGGATCCTCCCGGACCAGGGCTCGAACCTGTGTCCTCTGCACTAGCAGGCAGTGATTCCCAATCACTGCGCCACCAGGGAAGTTCCAGAGACGTCAATTTATAGCCAGGCAAATGGGGTTGGAAACTGCCTTCCAGAGAGAACTAGGCAAGGGCGCACCTCCCCAGGGGTGTCTCCATGATTTGCTTGGGGTGGGGGTGAGAAACAACTCCCCAAGTCTCTGTGACCAAGCGCTGGGCTGAGTTGGGCAGAGGGGACCCAGGCCCGGACCTGGTCACTTGGGACCAATTACCAGTGTGACCCAAGGCTGGGCAAGAGTCTCAGGGGAAGCAGAATTAGGTCACCAACCCTTTCCACTTAGGTCAGCAGAAAGCAATGGGCCGGGCAATAGCTGTAATCACCTGCCCTCAGCTGCACCCAGTTCAAGCCAGAGGCCACGGGGGAATAAAAGGCTCCTATCTCACAATCCTCTGACACATTCAGTTTAGACTGTGCTGATTCCCATCATATTGTCCTGGAAACGACCCGATTTTATCTCAGGCCCCCTGAATACCGACCATTACAATGGGAGAGAGTGTTCCAGGACCACTGGTGCTGGGGGGTGTTTGCACCCCAAGCTCGCATTTGCACATGAAAAATGGATCAGCTCCGATGGATAGAGATAAGATTTGCTGTTTTGTGTAAGCCTGAGAGATAGGATATGCAGGTAAACAGAGGGTGCATTTTCAAATCTGAGGAATCTGGGATCTTTCGTTTTGAAGATGGAGATGCCTGGGGGAAACAGAGGCTGTGACTGCATGAGGCCACGAGACTCAGCCAAGCCCAGTCAAGGTCCCTCCCCCAGACCATTTCCACTGAAATCCACCTGCCCTGCCTCTTTTTCCTGCCTCATCTACACCAGCTGCACCTACCCTAGGGAAACCAACTTTCCCAGTTTTATCCCTGAAATTCCCTCATCCCAGAACCCCCTCAGTCCCCAGCAAAGTGAGACAGCTGGTCACACTATCTCTCCAGCCGGCTCCCCCGCTCCACACACATGCACACACGACGAGCCTGAAAACACCTGCCGTTTCTGAAACAGTCTGATCCCCTCCCTGAACACCTCCCCGTCTTTAAGCCAGTGCTTTGCTCTTTCCTCCAAACTGTCACCTGATCCCGTGCTCTGGGGAGCCTGTCCTGGCACAGGAGCTGTTCAGCCCACATCCCTGTAATTGTGTCCTCCTTGCTTTGTCTATCTCACCTGCCAAATTAGAAGCTCCTCCCAGGCAGGGGTCTGGAGAAGACGGCACCAACGATTGCCTCATGGAAGAAAAGAAGGAAGAGGGCTGGATGTCAGGACTAAACAGCCCACCCCCGCAGCTGTCTGCAGAAGTGACCCTGCCACCTGCCTAGACATGGCAGGCACTAACACCAAGAGCGGCATTGTCCTGAAATGAATAAAGTGTGTATCAAAGATACATAAGCTAAAGTCAGTTTCCCGTCCACTTATTACTCCCATGCCTCTTTCCTAGACACAACCACAATGAACCACTTTCTTGTGTATCCTTCTAGAGATACATTGTACAAAGGCCAACATGTCTTTAAAACACACACACAAGAAACAAACTCACAGACATAGAAAAAAAAATTTATGGCTACCAAAGGGGAAAGGTAGGGGGAGGGATAAATTAGGAAATTGGGATTAGGGCTAGGATTAGGGTTGGGATTAACATATACACACTACTATATATAAAATAGATAATTAACAAGAACCTACTGTACAGCACCAGGAACTCTATTCAATACTCTGTAAAAACCTATATGGGAAAAGAATCTGAAAAAGAATAGATACATGTATATGTATAAATGAATCACTTTGCTATACACCTCAAACTAACACAACATTGTAAATCAACTATACTCCAATATAAAATTAAAATTAAGAAAAACACACACACAAAAATAGGAACATAGTGCTTGTGTCCTTCTGCACCTTGCTTTTTTTTCCCCCATGTTGACCATATATTTGGTATCAGAACATTCAGAACTGCATCTTTATTTGTAATGACTTTCATTTCCTAAGGGGAATCTGTGAGGAAACTCCAGATCGGTCACCATCCTCAGTGACTTGTACTTTCTCAGCACCCTTATTCTTCACATTAGTCCTGATCGGTGCTATAATAAATTAAACCAAGTGCTGTGCTATTTAATTAGGTACATAATGTCTGAATCCCACACTAGGTACATAATGTCTGAATCCCACACTAGACATCCCATAATGTCTGGAGTGGGCATCAGAATGATCTGGAAGACTTATTAAAATACAGATCACGGGACCGACCTCAGAGTTCCTGATTCAGTAGGTCTCAGGTGAGGCTAGTGAATTTGCCCTTGTGACAAGTTCTCAGGTAAGGCAGATATTGCTGGTCCAGAAGCCCCACTTTGAGAACTACTCACTAGACTGTGTGCTCCCTTAGACTGTAAGGGAAGCAAAGGGGAGGTTTCATTCACTAAACTATCTTCCGTGCCTGGCACATAAAAGATAGGCAGTTGATAAATACTGGTTAAGTGAAAAATAAATTAATGAGGGCTCTCACCCTGGCTGTGAACACTTCGTGTGCATTGGTCTGGGGTGGAGCTCAGGCTGTCTTGCTGAAGGACATTTGACAAAGCTTCAGAGTAGATCAGAGATGGGGCCTCCGGTTCAGCTGGTCAGACAGGTTGACCCACCCCAAACCCTCCTTTCCCCAAGGGTCTAACCTTTGATGCCAAGAACTCTTCTTTTCTTCATCCCCGGATCCTGATCACTTTCTTCCAGACAGAAGGGGTTTCCAACGTCCCCCCTTCTCTTTCCCCCATTATCCTGGGGGAGGAAACCGGGGAGCCTGGGAGGTGAAGTGGTTTGTCAGATTCACAGGGCAGTTTTGATGACAAGGCAGAGATCGGCAGCACAGAGAAAATCCATACCACAGATAAAGCCAGAATGACTTCTTTCTCTGATGAAACTTCTCAGTCTTGCATGAAATTCACGTTCATCATTCATTCATTCATTCAAGGAAGATTTATTGAACACCTATATGCCATGCCAGAGACTTGGGGATGCAGTAATGAACAAAACAAAGTTCCTGCCTCCATAGAACTTGCATTTGGGGAGGGGGTGCAAGTGAAAACAAGTAAATAATTTTGGATAATGATGATTGAATGCAAAGAAGAAAGGAAAACAGTCTAAAATCTGAGGACTCATTCACTATTGCCAACTTGTGGTGGGCAGAGCTGAAGGGTTTTTGCTGTGGTGAGTAGCTTTGCTGGCTTCTGGAAAGTTCCTAAGTAGAGGTGCTTTAGCCGTGGAGTCTGACTAATAGGGCAGAAGACCAACTAGACAAGGCCATGAGGAAGGATCTTCCGCTTCACCAGGCACCTTCCATCAGGTGTTGTAGAAAGAGCAATGCCTTCATACCCTAAATGTCCACTGACAGATGAATGGATGAAGAAGATGTGGTATATATACAGAGTGGAATACTACTCAGTCACAAAAAATGAAATATTGCCATTTGCAGCAACATGGATGGACCTAGAGAGTATCATACTAAGTGAAGCAAGTCAGACAGAGAAAGACAAATATTATATGATATCACTTATATGTGGAATTTTAAAAAATGATACAAGAAACTTATTTACAAAACAGAAATAGACTCACAGACATAGAAAACAAACTTATGGTTACCAAACGGGAAGGGGGTTTGGGATAAATTGAGAATTTGGGATTAACAGATACACACTCCTATATATAAAATAGATAAACAACAAGGTCCTATTATATAGTACAGGGAACTATATTCAATACCTTGTAATAACCTATAGTGGAAAAGAATCTGAAAAAGAATATGTGTGTGTCTGTATGTGTAACTGAATAACTTTACTGTACACCCGAAACATTGTAAATCAACTATACCTCAATTTAAAAAATAAAATAAATAAAAATTTAAAAATAAAATGCAGGAGAAAAAAGATCAGTACCTTCAGAGCCAGAGAATTCTGGGCTTAAATCCTGTCTCTATCACCTTGCAGCTGCATGACCTGGAACCAGTCATATAGCCTTTGGAGACTCAGTTTTTCCATCTGTGAAATGGGGCACGATGACAAGAACTACTGCATAGAGTCAGAGGAGAAGGGTTTGAGTCCCAGTTCTGCTAGATTCAAATAGTGAGACTTTGGGCAAATGACTTGACTTGTCTGAGCCTCAGAAAATGTATTCATCCATCCACTCATTCAAACAAGAAAAATAGATGCATTTTTTTCTGAGCCTCAGCCAATTTATTCATTCATTCAAACAAGACAAAATGATCTTAAAAATAGGCATGATCGACACTACCAAATATAAAACCGATAGCTAGTGGGAAGCAATTGCATAGCACAGGGAGATCAGCTCGGTGCTTTGTGACCACCTAGAGAGGTGGAATAGGGAGGGTGGGAGGGAGGGAGACACAAGAGGGAAGAGATATGGGGATATATGTATATGTATAGCTGATTCACTTTGTTTTAAAGCAGAAACTAACACACCATTGTAAAGCAATTATACTCCAATAAAGATGTCAAAAAAAAAACGAGTCTGCCAACTGAAGCTTTGGTTGAAAAAAAAATTTTTAAACAAACTTTTACATTTAAATAAATAAATAAAATAAAATTCAAAAATAAATTAAAAAAAAATATATATATATTGTGTCACTCAAAAAAAAAAATAGGCATGATTGAAGGACCTTAAAGATGGCGGAGGATTAAGACCTGGAGATCATCTTCCTCCCCACAAATACATAAAAAATACATCTATATGTGGATCAACTCCTACAGAACACCTACTAAACGCTGGCAGAAGACCTCAGACTTCCCAAAAGGCAAGAAACTCCCCATGTACCTGGCCTTGTGGCTGACAGGGTCTTTGTGTTCCAGCCGGGTGTCAGGTCTGAGCCTCTGAGGTGGGAGACCCGAGTTCAGGACATTGGTCCACCAGAGACCTCCCAGCCCCTCATAATATCAATCAGCGAGAGCTCTTCCAGAGATCTCCATCTCAACGCTAAGACCCAGCTCCACTCAATGACCAGCAAGCTCCAGTGCTGGACACCCCATGCCAAACAACTAGTAAGACAGGAACACAACCTGACCCATTAGCAGAGAGGCTGCCTAAAATCATAATAAGTACACAGACACCCCAAACACACAACTGGATGTGGCCCTACTCACCAGAAAGACAAGATCCAGCCCCACCCACCAGAACACAGGCACCAGTCCCTTCTACCAGGAAGCCTACACAAGCCACCGAACCAACCTCACCCACTGGGGACAGACACCAAAAACAACGGGAACTACGAACCTGCAGCCTGTGAAAAGGAGACGCCCCCCCAAAAAAGTAAGTTAAACAAAATGAGAAGACAGAGAAATATGCAGCAGATGAAGGAGCAAGGTAAAAACCCACCAGACCAAACAAATGAAGAGGAAATAGGCAGTCTACCTGAAAAAGAATTCAGAGTAATGACAGCAAAGATGATCCAAAAGCTTGGAAATAGAATGGAGAAAATACAAGAAACCTTTAACAAGGACCTAGAAGAACTAAAGAGCAAACAAGCAATGATGATCACACAATAAATGAAATGAAAAATTCTCTAGAAGGAATCGATAGTAGAATAACTGAGGCAGAAGAACGGATAAGAGACCTGGAAGATAAAATAGTGGAAATAACTGCCACAGAGCAGAATAAAGAAAAAAGAATGAAAAGAATTGAGGACCGTCTCAGAGACCTCTGGGACAACATTAAATGCACCCAGAAGAAGAAGAGAAAAAGAAAGGGACTGAGAAAATATTTGAAGAGATTATAGTTGAAAACTCCCCTAATATGGGAAAGGAAATAGTCAATCAAGTCCAGGAAGGGCCCAGAGATAAACCCACGCACATATGGTCACCTTATCTTTGATAAAGGAGGCAGGAATATACAATGGAGAAAAGACAGCCTCTTCAATAAGTGGTGCTGGGAAAACTGGACAGCTACATATAAAAGAATGAAATTAGAACACTCCCTAACACCACATACAAAAATAAACTCAAAATGGATTAAAGACCTAAATGTAAGGCCAGACACTATCAAACTCTTAGAGGAAAACGTAGGCAAAACACTCTTTGACATAAATCACAGCAAGATCCTTTTTGACCCACCTCCTAGAGAAATGGAAATAAAAACAAAAATAAACAAATGGGACCTAATGAAACTTAAAAGCTTTTGCACAGCAAAGGAAACCATAAACAAGATGAAAAGACAACCCTCAGAATGGGAGAAAATATTTGGAAATGAAGCAACTGACAAAGGATTAATCTCCAAAATATACAAGCAGCTCATGCAGCTCAGTATCAAAAAACCAAACAACCCAATCCAAAAATGGGCAGAAGACCTAAATAGACATTTCTCCAAAGAAGATATACAGACTGCCAACAAACACATGAAAGGATGCTCAACATCATTAATCATTAGAGAAATGCAAATCAAAACTAAAATGAGGTATCCCTTCACACCAGTCAGAATGGGCATCATCAAAAAATCTACAAACAATAAATTCTGGAGAGGGTGTGGAGAAAAGGGAACCCTCTTGCACTGTTGGTGGGAATGTAAATTGATACAGCCACTATGGAGAACAGTATGGAGGTTCCTTAAAAAAACTAAAAACAGAACTACCATACCACCCAGCAATCTCACTACTGGGCATATACCCTGAGAAAACCATAATTCAAAAAGAGTCAGGTACCACAATGTTCCTTTCAGCACTATTTACAATAGCCAGGACATGGAAGCAACCTAAGTGTTCATCGACAGATGAATAGATAAAGAAGATGTGGCACATATATACAATGGAATATTACTCGCCACGAAAAGAAACGGAATTGAGTTATTTGTAGTGAGGTGGATGGACCTAGAGTCTGTCATACAGAGTGTAGTAAGTCAGAAAGAGGAAAACAAATACCGTATGCTAACACATACATATGGAATCTAAAAAAAAAAAAAAAAAGGTTCTGAAGAACCTAGGGACAGGACAGGAATAAAGACGCAGACATAGAGAATGGACTTGAGGACACGGGTAGGGGGAAGGGTAAGCTATGAGAGAGTGGCATGGACATATATACACTACCAAATGTAAAATAGATAGCTAGTGGGAAGCAGCCGCATAGCACAGGGAGATCAGCTAGGTGCTTTGTGACCACCTAGAGGGGTGGGATAGGGAGGGTGGGAGGGAGACGCAAGAGGGAGGGGATATGGGGATATATGCATATGTATAGCTGATTCACTTTGTTATAAAGCAGAAACTAACACACCATTGTAAAGCAATTATACTCCAATAAAGATGTTAAAAAATAAGTAAATAAATAAAACACTCAGATGCAAGCTGCCAAAAAAAAAAAAAAAAAAAAAGGCATGATCATTTACATTTCACTGGGATGTCGTAAAGGTTACACAAATGCATACATGGAAACTTCATTCATGAAATGGCTGTTCCTTTATTACATATTCCCCAAAGGAGGAAGCAGTCTTCTCTTCCATCTCACCCCACAGTTTCCCAAAGTCCTTTTACTTTTTTCCATGATCCAGTTTTGGCCTCTACTCAAACCACCCAGGCAGCAACCGTGCAGAATCTATAAATAAGTCAAGTAAGACTTGAAAGCAAGGAGGACGGGCACCAGGTGAATGAGAAGAGAATGGGGTGTATCAGTACCTGAGCCTGGGGTAGTGGAAATATCACCCTGGCCTTGGAGTCACACACTCCTGGAGGTGAGCCCCACGTCATCCCTCAATGGCTCTGTAACCTTGGAAAAGGCATTTCACTCCTCTGAGCCTCCATTTCCTCATCTGGAAAACAGAAAACCCAATTCCTGAATCCGACCTAGCATTATTGTTGTACTGATTCTAGGAAATAACGAAGGTGTGTATTATTCACACATTTATTGACTGCTTGCTCTGTACCAGGCACTATTTTGTGTGATTTATGTGTTTTATGCTGTTTAATTCTCAAAATTACCTTCTGAGATAGTAACAATTATAAGCCCATTTTACAGGCAAGGAAACAGGCAAGGAGGGTCCAAAAAACCTGCCAAAGTCACCCATCTGGGAGTGGCAGAGCCTGGATTCCAGCTCTGGCCATCAGCTCTAGAGCCCATACTTTGAACCACTACTCTGTATTATTTCCTAAAGTGCAGTGGACTTGCAGCCCTGGATATCTGAGGTACTCAGAACTGGCTGGCTATCCTTATCCTTATCCTTACCATCAGCTCACAGATGATGTCACCAAGTGCCTTGTTGCCCCTGCTATTGAGAGTAGCCTAGGACTGATGATGGCCCAGTGGCCAGCAGTGCCCTTGGCTCTATTTGTCAGGCATTAGGGAGACGCCCTCATTCTAATTTTGGAACCTAGATTTTTAAGGTCAAGCCTCTGAGTAACAGGATTTTCTTTGGAATGTAGATTACAGTCTTTAACTAGCTTTATTAAATGTGGAACTTCCTCCTAGGAATCAGGAAGACACTGATTTTTTTCTACTAATTGTAAACTCTCAGATGTTTCTCATTTCTGGAAAGATGGAGTGAGTTGGTTTAAAGTGAATGCTTCAGATGTCTATGACTGACATTATATTCTCTACAGTGATGGCAGTTTCCAAATTGTTTGAATCAGATAAAATGGTTTTAGCACACATGCACAGAGAATATAATCATATATATATCCTATTTCTAGTTTTAAAATATATATTTACCAAGAAAATACTTCAGCTTCCTGCACATCAAGGAACCATGAGTCCTCCCTGGGAGGACTCCCTGCATGCATTGAAAATATTGAAATGTGGTATGGTCTCCCTCAACTGCTTTCTCAGCCAGGAAGAGGTTATAGGGGGAAGAATTTCAGTGGTGTAGAAAGGGAACTTTGGAGCCAGACATGCTTCAGACATCACTCACTTGTTATACGCTTATTCTCTTTCAATCTCAATGTTCTTGTATTAGCTAGCTATTGCTGTGTAACAAATTACTCCAAAACTTGGTGGCTTAAAATGACGATATGTATTATTTCATAGTTTCCTGGGCACAGTGCCGGACCCCACCTCAGGGTCTGTCACAGGCTGTGATCAAGGTGTTCGTCAGGGCTATAGTCATCTCAAGGTTCAACTGGAGAAGAATCCGTTTCCAAGCTCACCTATGTGGTCATTGTCAGGATTCAGTTTCTTGCAGGATATTGAACTGAGGGCCTCAGTTTCTTGCTGGCTGTTGGCTGGAGGCCATACTCAATACCTTGTCACATGGGCCTCTCCAACATGGCAGCAGGCTTTCTCAGAGCAAGCAAGACAGTAAGATTGAAGTCACAGTCTTTTATAATCTACATCTCAGAAATGACATCCCATCATTTTGCTTAATTTTGTTGTGTTTTTGTTGTTTCTGTGAATCTCTTCTTGTTCTGTTGTCTTTTTTATATTTAAACTTAAAAAATTTAAATTGTGGTAAAATACACAAAACATGAAATTTGTCCTCTTAACCATTTTTAAGAGTACAGTTTAGTAGTGTTGAGTATTATATTTTCACATTGTTGTGTAACCCATCTTTAGAACTTTTTATCTTGCGAAACAAAAACTATACCCATCACATAATAACTCCTCATTCCCACCTCCCACAGCCCCTGGCAACCATCATCTTACTTTCTGTCTTTATGAATTTCTCTATTCTAGGTACTTCAGGCAAGTGGAATCATACAGTATATGTCTTTTCATAAATGGCTTAATTCACTCACCATAATGACCTCAAGGTTCATCCATGTTGTAGCATGTATCAGATTTCCTTCCTTTTTAGACTAATATTTCATTGCATGTATATAGCACATTTTGTTTATCCATTCATTAATCAGTGGACTCTTGGGTTGATTCTACCTTTTGGCTGTTGTGAATAATGCTACCGTGAACATGGGTGTACAAATATCTCTTTGAGAACCTGCTTTCAATTCTTTTGAGTACATACACAGAAATGGAATTGATGGACCACATGATAATTTTATTTTTTATTTTTTTTGAGGAATGGTTTTCCTGTTTCCCACAGTACCTACCCCATTTTACATTCCCATCAAGAGAGCACAAGAATTCCAATTTTTCCACATCCTTGCTAAGAACACTTGCTATTTTCTTTTTTTTTTCCTTCTTCATCTTCTTCTTCTTCTTTTAAATATAGCACCCATCCTAATGGGTGTGAAAAAACTATGGTTTTTATTTGCATTTCCCTAATGATTACTGATGTTGAGCATCTTTTCATGTGTTTATTGGCTATTTGTTTATCTTCTGTAAAGAGATGTTTATCCAAGTTTTTTGCCCATGTTTAAAATTGGGTTATGTCTTTTTTGTTGTTGCTGAGTTGTAAGAATTCTTTATATATTCTGGATATTAACCTCTTACCATATATATAATTTTCAAACATTTTTATCCTATTCCATAGGTAGCCTTTTCACTTTGTTGATCGTGTCTTTTGATTCACCTGAATTTTTAATTTTGACATAGTCCAATTTATCTATTTTTACTTTTGTCATCTGTGATTTTGGTGTCATATCCAAGAAACCATTGCCAAATACAATGCCATGGAGTTTCCCCCTATGTTTTCTTCTAAGAGTTTTTTTTTAACATCTTTATTGAAGTATAATTGCTTTACAATGGTGTGTTAGTTTCTGCTTTAAAACAAAGTGAATCAGTTATACATATACATATGTTCCCATATCTCTTCCCTCTTGCATCTCCCTCCCTCCCACTCTCCCTATCCCACCCCTCTAGGTGGTCACAAAGCACCGAGCTGATCTCCCTGTGCTATGCGACTACTTCCCACTAGCTATCTATTTTACATTTAGTAGTGTATATATGTCCATGCCACTCTCTCACCCTGTCACATCTCACCCCTCCCCCTCCCCATATCCTCAAGTCCATTCTTTAGTAGGTCTGTGTCTTTATTCCCATCTTGCCACTAGGTTCTTCATGACCATTTTTTTTTTTTCTTAGATTCCATATATATATGTGTTAGCATACTGTATTTGTTTTTCTCTTTCTGACTTACTTCACTCTGTATGACAGACTCTAACTCCATCCACTTCATTACAAGTACCTCCATTTCATTTCTTTTTATGGCTGAGTAATATTCCATTGTATATATGTGCCACATCTTCTTTATCCATTCATCCAATGATGGACACTTAGGTTGCTTCCATGTCCTGGCTGTTGTAAATAGAGCTGCAATGAACATTTTGGTACATGACTCTTTTTGAATGATGGTTTTCTCAGGGTACATGCCCAGTAGTGGGATTGCTGGGTCGCATGGTAGTTCTGTTTTTAGTTTTTTAAGGAACCTCCATACTGTTCTCCATAGTGGCTGTATCAATTTACATTCCCACCAACAGTGCAAGAGTGTTCCCTTTTCTCCACACCCTCTCCAGCATTTATTGTTTCTAGATTTTTTGATGATGGCCATTCTGACTGGTGTGAGGAGATACCTCATTGTAGTTTTGATTTGCATTTCTCTAATGATTAAGGATGTTGAGCATTCTTTCATGTGTCTGTTGGCCATCTGTATATCTTCTTTGGAGAAATGTCTATTTAGGTCTTCTGCCCATTTTTGGATTGGGTTGTTTGTTTTTTTGTTATTGAGCTGCATGAGCTGCTTGTAAATCTTGGAGATTAATCCTTTGTCAGTTGCTTCATTTGCAAATATTTTCTCCCATTCTGAGGGTTGTCTTTTGGTCTTGTTTATGGTTTCCTTTGCTGTGTTCTAAGAGTTTTATAGTTTTAGGTCTTATGTTTAGTTTTCAATCCATTCTGAGTTAATTTTTGTATGTGATATAAGGGAAGGATCCAAATTCATTCTTTTAAATGTGGTTATCCAATTTTCTCAGCACCGTTTGTTAAAAAAAAACTGTCCTTTCTCCATTGAATGGTCCTGGCATCCCTGTCAAAATTATTTAACTATATAAGTGAGTTTTTATTTCTGGGCTGCCTATTCTAGTCCATTAGTATATGTGTTTGTTTTATGTCAATACCACATTATATTGATTACTGTAGCTTTGTAATAAGTTTTGAAGTCAGGAAGTGTGAGATCTCTTACTTTGTTCTTCTTTTCAAGATAGCTTTGACTCTTCAGTGTTCCTTGAGTTTCCATATAAATTTTAGGATAGGTTTTTATATTTCTGCAGTTGGGATTTTGATAGGGATTGCATTTAATCTGTGGGTCACTTTGGGTGGTATTGACATCTTAACAATATTGTCTTCCGATCCATGAACATGGGAGTTCTTTCCATTTATTGTTGTCATCTTTAATTTCCTTCAGCAATGCTTTACAGTTTTCAGTGTCTTTTTCAGCCTTTCACCTTTTTGGTTAAGCTTATTCTTAATTATTTCATTCTTTTCAATGATATTATGAATGGAACTGTTTTCTTAATTTCCTTTTTGAATTGTTCATCATTAATGTATATAAACACAACTGATTTTGTGTGTTGATTTTGTATCCAGCAACTGTGTGAATTCATGTATTAGTTATAACAGGTTTTTTTGTGTGGAATCTTTAGGGTTTTCTGTATATTATATCATGTTATCTATGAACAGAGATAATTTTCCTTTTTCCTTTCCAATTTGAATGTTGTTTTTTTTTAAATTTCTCTTTCTTGCCTGATTGTTCTGGCTAGGACTTCCTGTACTATGTGGAATGGAAGTGGCAAAAGTGAGCATCCTTGTCTCAATCCTAATCTCAGAAGAAAAACTTCTAGTTTTTCATCACTGTGTAACCTGTTAGCTATGAGGTTATCATCTATGACCTTTATTATGTTGAAGTGATTTCCTTGTATTCCTAGTTTGTTGAACTGTTTTTTTTCCATGAAAGAGTGTGGAATATTATTAATAATTTTTTTGCATCATTTGCAATGATCTTGTGTTTTTCTTTCCATCATTTTGTTAATATGAATGATTTTTTAAATATTGAACCATCCTTGCATTTCAGGAATAAATCCCACTTAGTCGTGGTACATAATCTTTTTAATGTGTGTTGAATTCTATTTGCTAGTATTTGTTGAGGACTTTTGCATTACTATTCATCAGAGATATTGGCCTGTAGTTTTCTTATAGTGTTTTTGTCTGTTATTGGTATTATTGTGGGCTTTATAGAATGCATTTGGAAGAGTTCCCTGCTCTTCAATTTTTTTTGGAGAGTTTGAGGAGGATTGGCATTAATTCTTTCTTAAATGTTTGGTAGAATTCACCAGTGAAGCCATCTGGTCCTGGGCTTTTCTTTGATGGGAGGTTTCTGATTACCGATTCAATCCACTGATATCCCATTACATTTGTCAGATTCTATTTTTTTTTAATAAATTTATTTATTTACTTATTTTTGGCTGCATTCGTCTTCATTGCTGTGCATGGGCTTTTCTCTAGTTGTCGAGAGCAGGGGCTACTCTTTGTTGCAGTGCATGGGCTTCTCATTGCAGTGGGTTCTCTTGTGGAGCACGGGCTGTAGGCTCAAGGGCTTCAGTAGTTGTGGTTTGTGGGCTTCAGTAGTTGTGGCTCACGGGCTTAGTTGCTCCGCGGCATGTGGAATCTTCCCGGACCAGGGATTGAACCCGTGTCCCCTGCATTGGCAGGTGGATTCTTAGCCACTGCACCAACAGGGAAGTCCTGTCAGATTCTATTTCTTAGAAGCAAGTCACTAGGTCCAGCCCACATTTAAGGGGAGGGGATTACCAGGAGGAGGGAATGATTTGGACCATCTTAGAAAACTGCCTACCACAGTCCTCTGTAAAATGCAGCTATTCCCAATCAACTGATTAAAGAAGACGATGTGTAGAACACTTCCACACCATGCTTGTTGCCCCAGAATTGCTCAGTGAATGGTGATTTGCCCTCCCATTTGACTGATTTTATGATGCAGTCTAGATTGCTGGTAAGAGGGAACTTTTGACATCATTGTATAAAATCCACACTTTGTCAAAAGTTCCCATTTCCCTCAAATCAATGCAGTTTCTAAGGAGTTTGTGTTTATGTTCTCAGTCTGAAGCAATTAACAGGATAAGCATCTTGATCACGGTTTCATGATTGTAATTCTTACACCAGCTGTCATCCCTGACCCCTCAAACTTGGGCACAGCTCTTCCCATATGATCCTGGACACCATGGGTTTCTTTTCACATGGTACTTGCCCAGGTACTGTATTTGTCTGTTTCAAGTATTCCTTTTTTACTGCATGATGAGCTGAAGCCAGAAATGATGGTTTTTCTCCCTCTGTATTCCCAGCCATTCCAGGTACCAAATAGGTCCTCAGTAGAAATTTGTTACATAAAAGAACACATATAAATCAATGAGTAGATAACTATCGCCATTCTTCTGCTAGCCTTGAAGGCTCTGACTCAGTCTGCACACCCAGGGTCCAGTCCATGCCTGACCAGCATGAAGCTCCATGAATGCCATGGGTTAAAGAAGAGAATGACAATTTAGCATCTCCTGCCAACTACTGTAACCACTGGATAAAATTGGAAAGATCAGTTTTTATCTGTTCGAAGGAGCCATATATTTGAGATGTCCTCTCTCTAGTCTCCTTATCATAGGAGCAAGAGTCTCAAGGCCAGAGATTCCTTAAATCATTTCCGTGTAAGAAAAAAGAAAGTTTTTGTAGTTGTACTTCCCCAGAAGCTGACCCCGAGGCAGAGATTTGAGTTCAAGCAGTGTATTTGGAAGAGGATCCCCAGAAAGCATGGTTGGGGGTCAGAGACGAGAGCTAGGGAAAGGACAGAATCCAGCACAGGTCGTATTCATGAACAGGTAACTGCACTGAAATACAGCCTCACGGTGGACCCCTGTGAGATCTTGTAGAACAGGCTTCAGAGCCCTGAGTCGCATGGGAAGTGTGATATTTACATCAACTCCTGATCTCATTGTTTGAGGGATGCACTCTTGACACTTCTGGTCTGGCCTGTGTGCAGAGCAGCATGCTTCTGCAGCCAGAGGGAGCCCTTCAGAAAAGGGTCCCCAGTGCTTGCTGGAAGAAACCATCTGGATGCTGAGTGAGGAGGGGGACTGGGAGGGAGACTGACAGCACCTGCTGCAAAGATTCAACATTGAACTTATGAACTTGGACCTGAGACATAGCTTTGTCCCTAAGTAGCAAGGCAAGCCCCTTCCAGCTCCCCAGTCCTCAGCATCCCCATCTCTAAAGTGCCGTTCTGCTCAGAAAGTGCTAGGTTTTCATTCTCCCAAGAAGAGGTATGACTTGGGACGGCTGAGGCCCTTCCTTGTGAGAGCTCAGTTCTAGAGCTCCTGCCACGGCTCTGTCCATTTCACGCCAGTCCTTGGAGCTGAGGTCCAGCCGGATCAGGTTGCTCTTTGCAGCTCATCTGTGCATGTCTAACCACAGCATGATTCGTGTTTTGCTCTAACCCAAGTGTTTGTATCATTTGATACTTTGATTACTTTGTTCAAAGTGATCTCATTTGTTTATGAGCATGTGTGAAGTCCCCAGCCCCCTTGAAGTTCCTGCTCTCCTGTCTCCTGGGCAACTCACCCTGCAGACAGAGTTAAGACCTCCGCTGCTGGAATAACCCAGGGGGGTTAAGACAGCCTCATCAATGAGTCACTGTCCTGTTGTAAATTCTTAATCTGACCAGAGTGAAAGAAAGAATCAAAACAAAAGCAACACAGTTCGGGCCCAGTTCTGTTAGCATTACGGATACAGATTTAGTTGTTGGAGATTCCCCATCACAGCATGCATTTTCCTCTTCTTGCTGTCATCTCTTGCCCTTCCACCCACATATTCATCTCTACATTTTTAGGACCAGATAACTTTCTTCTAAATGTTCCGTGGGAGGTGAGTAAGTATCAGGAAAAAAAAAAAAAAAAGCTTCCAGAGTCACCTAAGTTTGAGGAAGGCTAGAATCAACAAACTAAAAAGGTTTCTTTGTTGCTGGACTTCTCAGAGCCTTGAATCTGCAAGTGTGCACTCTTAGTGCAGACAGGGTGAGCAGCATTTCTGAATCAAACACGACCACAGAGCACTTTCTGTTAAGTGGAGAAATGCTCTGGAGAACAAAGTTCTGGAAATGCTTTCCTGGATCATGCACTTGCCATGGAGCTAAAAAAAAAAAAAAGACTGATAATTCAGAAGGCTTCAGGAGTCTGCAAGCATTCAGTGGATGCATGGGGATGCTGGCATAGCTACTGTATACCCCGTGTCTCTCTCATTCATGGAATATCTGCTATGTGCTGGGCGCTTTACCCTAGGAAAACACCTTTGCCATGGAAGACGGAAGTGAAGACGGTCTCAAGGAAAAGGCTTCCTGGGAAGGCATTTGGAGAATCAAGGGAGGACTGCGGAGAGTCTGGGGGCATCTTCATGGAAACTGAGCAGGACTCACTCCCCAAACCTGCCCTCGGCACCAGGACCTGTTACATAACAAGCAGGGCCCAGTGCACGATGAAAACTAGGGGCCCTTTGTTCAAAAGTGACTAAGAATTTCAAGATGGTGGCAGAGAGTTAAAGCAAGCATGGGACCCTTCTCATTTCACACCGACCACAAGGGCTTGGACCTGTGGCAGGAGCAGCTACCCTGGCCCTCCAGGGAACAAATTATGGGTAGATTTTTGCCTACCGTCACCTCCTCCTCCCTTCCCCCCAGGTGCTGCTCGGAGACCAGCCTTCTCTCCTTCTGCCTCGGCAGGAAGCTTGTTCTGCCAGCTCGTCATGAGTCAGCAGCTGATTAAGCAATGTGCCTGGAGATGACTCAGAGGTGGCATAAAATGGGGCAAGAGATTGGGGGGTTTGAATCCTGGCTTTTTGCCCCTTCCCTCTCAATGACAGTGAGCAATTTCATGTTCCCTTTCTGCCCCTTAGAACCGTCCTTTGGAAAAGGACAAGGATGGCTGTCCCGGAGAAAGGATGGTGTCATGGGCCAATGAGGGTGATGACACCTGGATAAACCCTTTTCCAACGGGCCACTGCTTCACGAGTGTACGGTTTTGCGCTTTCTCCTTTTGGAGACGCTTGGTCACTCCTCTCATTTCCTTCCTTGTCCACTCATTCGGGCAGAATTTGGAAGGTGAATAGAAACAAAATAGGCAAAGAGGGAGGAGAAAGGCACTCTGGGAGGGAAATCGCCTTTGCAGTACCCCATGGCTGGAGGAGTCTGGCCCACAGGGAGGAAGAGTTGGGGTCCAAACCCAGACAGCTTCCCACCACCCCTCACTACCTACTGGGTGCGGAGAAACTCCGCTGACGGTGAAGACAGAAGCTAGTGGTAAACCAGGGCCACTGGGTTGTCTCTGGAAATTCAGCATCCTCACATCCCCATGACACAGTAGCCCAAATAATTGATGGTTGACCACCAACCAGCTTTAAGAGGCTCCAATCTCCCGGGGCGTCAAGCATCTCCAGCAATTAGGCTCAGCGTGACAGCTGTTTCTGAAACAAGGAGCCAAATGAATGGAATTAATCTCCCTGATTGAAAGCCATTAGTGCCTGTGATATACTGGTTCAGGCATTTAAGAGCCGCTTCACCTCACCCGGTCATGCCCATAGGGTCATAGGCTGAGTCACAGTTAATAGTGGGAAGGCTTTAATGGAGGGGAAGGGTTTGAAGAAGGGCAGGGTGTGTTCCGAAGCTTGAAGGTTTAATACATTTTTAATTAAATGCGCTTTAATAGGATTCAGCACCAACTACCATGTCACTTCAGATTCATTATATTTGTTCAGTTAATTACACGTGTGTTATTGCCCAAGTGTCAACTTTGATGACCTGGAAAGAAACTTGACTTCGAGGGACACCCAAGAGTTCTGTGGGCCCTTTGAGGAGGAGATTACACCGTTCCCCACCCTCTAGCCCCCATATTTACTCTTGTGCATCCCACACTCACACCCACACCCACACATGTGGGCACATGTGCAGAGACTCCGGCAGACACCCAGACACATGTGTATATTCTCCCTGCCCCGCCCTTCAAAGAGGAAGGGATGGTAGGAGATATTGAAGTTAGGGAAAAAGTGTTTCCAGATTGGGCTCCATCCTGCTATCGGCTGCATGTTTTCACACAAGGCGCTGAATGTTTCTGAGCCTCAGTGTTGCTCCTCTGTAAAGTGACATGACAGCAATGTTAATAATCATCATACCTGCCAGCGTTGCTGTAGGCTCCCAGGAGATAACACCTATAGAGCATTTCACTGTGTGAGATGCCCAGAGCCCTGCACATGCTGTTTGCTACTGGGAGGTGTAACCGAGCCCGCAAGAAGGCACCCATTAGGGCTCCGCTGTCTGCACTCAGGGCACGGGATGCTTGCTTTACCCGGAGTGTTTGCGAGCCGAAGAGTGATCTCATTATTCACTCAACAAACATGCACTGACCACCCTCAGCTACGACTTCCTGAGCATCTACTAAGTGTCCAGCTCAGGGTCCTGGGCTTCCACATGTTTCTCATACATGGTTGCTTCTCCATCAACAACCAAGGGAGTATCAGCAGATTACACATGGGAAACCGAAGCTTAGATAATGGATTTATTCAATACTGTTTATTGGCTTTTTATCCTGTGCCAGGCATTATGCCCCAGGGGTTGGGGATAGAGGGGGAAAGCAAACAGATGTGGCTCTTGCTTTTATGGCCTGATCGTCTCACAGGAACTGTTTGGGGCTCACAAGAAAGTGCTTCTGGGCCTTTGGTTTTCTCTGGGGTCCAATCACAATGTGTTGGACTGTGTGTCTCACAGTGTGGTGGCCTCAGCACCTCACTGCCTCCTTGCACAGTGTTGGTTCCAAGTTCCAGGCATGGCAGAGGTGGCAGGGGCCTGGGAAGGGGGCCCCACTTATCCAGAGGGGGCTCTCGGAGATGTCCAGGATAAACTCAAAGGCAGTACCTCTCAGACCTTCATGTACTTACACTCTCCCAGGGAGCTTGTTAAAATGCAGAAGTTGATTCAGTAGGGTTGAGGGTGGGAGGGTGTGATGGTTAATTTTATGTCTCCACTTGGCTAGGCCAAGGTTCCCAGTTGTTTGGTGAAACACCAGTCTAGATGTCTCTGTGAAGGTCTGTGCTAAATGGGATTAACAGTGAAACCAGTGGACTTTGAGTAAAGCAGAGTACCCTCCATCATGTGGGTGGGCCTCATCCAATCAGCTGAGGGCCTTGAGAGAAAAGACTGAGGTCCCTTGAGGAAGAAGAAATTCTGGCTCCAGACTACCTTTGGACGTGAGCTGCAACATCGATTCTTCCCTGGGTCTCCAGTCTGCCAGGCTGCCCTGAAGATCTTGGACTTGCCAGCCTTCAAAATTGCATGAGTCAATTCCTTAAAATCTCTCTCTCTCTTTCTCTCTCTCTCTCTCTCTAGTTAGATACACAGATAGATGATACCTATAGATAACATATATATTAATTTTAACAATATATTTTAATTTATAAATTTAATAAGATGTAAGAAACAGTTAAATTAATTTTAATAATATATTTTACTTAACAGAAAATACCCTACTATTATTTCCACATGTCATCCATATAAACACATATGGATGAGGTATAGATATAGATACATATGCATAGGTAAATATGTATATATAGATATCTTGTTTATGTAAGATATATATACCTTGTATATATATATATATATTTATTCTGTTTCTCTGGAGAACCCTGACTAATACAGGGGATGGGAAATTCTACATCTCCTACAAGCTCCTGGGAGATGCCAATCCCGCTGGTCTGTGAACCAGACTCTGGGTAAAGTCATAGATAAAGATGTCTGCAAATAGGAGTGCCATCACATGAAAAGCCAGGGCAAATCTTAAAGTTGCCCAATGGACTTTGAGAGGCTAGGTTTGGCTGGAGCTATTCTGCTTGCTGTGTTCTTTCCAGTAATGAACTTCTGCCCGATCGTCTGAATCCAACAATTTATCCAAGCCAGTGAGCCACTGGAGTCTCCAAGAACATACCCTGCCTACTTTCAATCTCGGGGTTTGCAGTTGTATAAACACAGCTTTTCCCACACACTCTTAAGTCAAGCAGATGCGGTGGTCCCCACTGCCAAACAGCTGGATGGAAGCTGCAGAAAGAAATCAGAGTCGGTGCAAAAGTTTTCCAGCGGTCCAAACGTCTGGCATCCCACAAACACCAACGCAGGCCTCCGCAGCCCCCTGCCTTCCCTGACACCTCTCGAATGGCAGCGCAAGCTGGGCGTCAGTAGGAGGGCTCGACAAAAATAATGAGAGAGAATTCTCAGCCGTTGCAAATGCGAATGGGGCGAACAGTTGGTCCGAAGTGTGCAGAAGACATGGCAAACCCAGACAGAAAAGGAAGAGGCTGGTGGGGAAGAGGAGTGTCTTCCTCTCTGAGAGTCCGACTGTGTGAAGGCAGTGGCAGCCAAGTTCAAGTGGAAGGTGTTGCTCCAGACAGCTCCAGACCTCACTCCGCCAGGGCACAGGGTACAGGAACCTGGGGCCAGTCAGCACTGGCCAGTAAAAATAGAACACAAGTCACATAGGTTAACTTCAATTTTCTAGTAGTCGCGTTAAAGAAGTCAAAAGAAACAGGTAAACTAATTTTAATGGTAAACTCTAACAGAAAATCCCCTAAATATTGCTATTTCAACAGGTCATCTATATAAAGACGGATGAATGGGATATTTTATGTTTGCAGGCAGACATTTTATCGCACTTGACTTATTGTGCTTTGCAGATACTGCGTTTTTTACAAATTGAATGTTTGTGGCAACCCTGCGTCAAGCAAGTCTATCACTGCAATTTTTCCAACACTTCGTGTCTCTGTCACATTTTGGTAATTCTCGCAATATTTCAAAGTGTTTCATTATCATTATATTTCTTGTGGTGATCTGTGATCAGGGATCTTTGCTGTTACTCTTCCCTCTCACTGAAGGTTTACACGATGTTTAGTACTTTTTAGCAATAAACAATTTTTAAGTTAAAGTATGTACATTGTTTTTTTTCAGACATAATGCTATTGCACACTTAATAGACTACAGTATAGTATAAACATAACATATTTTGTTTTTGTCTTTAAGGGTTTGTCTATTTTATTTATTTATTTTTTATTGAAGTATAGATTTACAATGTTGTGTTAGTTTCTGGTGTATAGCAAAGTGATTCAATTTTATATATACATGTATCTATTATTTTTCAAATTCTTTTTCCATTTAGGTTATTACAGAATGTTGAGGAGAGTTCCCTGTGCTATACAGTAGGTCCTTGTTGTTTATCTATTTTATATATAGTAGTGTGGACCTGCTATTCCCAAACTCCTATTTTATCTCTTCACCCCCCAACATCCCCTTTGGTAACCATAGGTTTGCTTTCTATGTCTGTGAGTCTGTTTCTGTTTCATAGATAAGTTCATTTGTGTCATATTTTAGATTCCACATATAAGTGATATTATATGGTATTTGTCTTTGTCTGACTTACTTCACTTAGTATGATGATCTCTAGGTCCATCCATGTTGCCACCAATGGCATTATTTCATTCTTTTTTTATGGCTGAGTAGTATTCCATTGTATACATGTACCCCACCTTCTTTATCCGTTCCTCTCTTGATGGACATTTAGGTTGCTTCCATGTCTCGGCTATTGTAAATAGTGCTGCTATGAAGATTGGGGTGCGGTGTATCTTTTTGAATTAGAGTTTTCTCCGGATATATGCCCAGGAGTGGGATTACTGGATTGTACGGTAGCTCTATTTTTAGTTTTTTAAGGAAACTCCATACTTAAACATAGTTTTTATATCCACTGGGAAACCAAAGAATTTGTGTGACTCGCTTTATTGCAATGGTCTGGAACCAAACCTGCAATATCTCCAAGGTATGCCTGTACTTTTTTTGCACTAACGCTTTGAAATCTGTTACACTGACAGCACATCTTGATGGGGACAAGCCACATTTCAAGTGTTCCTTGGGCACATGTGGCTGGGGGCCACCATACTGGACAGTGCAGTCTGGACCCTCAATGACCAGCACCAAGCGAGAGCAGACCTTCAAGTTGGTATTAGCTGCCTGTCCTGCACCCTCCCCACAACATAGAAAAACAAATAAGAAGAAAAATGAGAAAAAATAATCTCTGGATAATTAAAGATGCCAGGCAAATCGTGTCAGGTTAACGCTCACAGAGAAGTGAATAATAACACTGGTTCCACTCAAGCAAGCACCAAATAAGCAAACATTCTTTAAATAAACAGAAATCGAGTATATTTCAGGAATGGATTTACTCTGTGGGTCACAGAGGAGGTTAAACAAAAATTTGTTTTAAAAACGTCTCCCAAAGGATGCCCTGTGCTGTGCTCCCAACACACGTTGTTGGGAGAAGGGGAGGCTCCTGGGGGTGGGAGCCAGGCCAGCTGGAGGGCTGAGAAATTGGGTTTGGGTGGATAGCAGGGCCTCCAGACACCTCTGTCTGCCATGGCCATTCCCAGCTCTCGGAGTCAAGTGCCAACTTCACGTGCAGATCTGCAGGGAGAGTGAAACTCCCACTTGGGAGAAACTTAAGGAGACATTTTCGGTCGGGGACTTTCAGCAGATGCTGTGCAAATCTGCAGGGTGCAAATTGGAAGGGGGCTGAATCCTACACATTTGAGTTGTTTATTCATTCACTTAGTTCCTCACTTGCTTCTTTCTTTCTTTCTTTTTCCTTCCTCCCTTCCCTTCTTCCTTCCTTTCTTCCTTCCTTCCTCCTTCCCTCTCTCCCTCCCTCCTTTCTCTCTTTCTCCCTTTCTTTCTTTCTCTCTTTCTCTCTTTCTCCCTCTCTCTTTCTCCCTTCCTTTCTTTCTTTTTCCTTCCTTCCTTCCGTCCGTCCTTCCTTTCTTTCTTTCTTTCTCTCTCTCTCTTCCATTCTTCCTTTCTTTCTTCCTTCCTTCCTTCCTTCCTCTTTCTCTCTCTTCTTTCTTTCTTCCTTCCTTCCTTCCTTTCTTTCTTTCTCTTTTCTTTCTTTCTTTCTCTCTCTCTCTTTCTTTCTTGCTTCCTTCCTTCCTTCCTTCCTTCCTTCCTTCCTTCCTTTCTTTCTTTCTTTCCTCTTCTTTCTTTCTTCTCTCTCTCTCATGTTGCCTCAGGTTGGGTCCCCTGGGAAGCACACAGCAGGTTTCATATGGAGTATCTTACAATCAACTGTGATGCAGTCTAGTGGAGCCCTCAGCCCTCCCTGGGGAAGTTCTGAACATGGGATGAGCCTTCAGAGCTCTCCTGAGCCAGGTGAAGAGGGCCAGGCCTCATAACCCCAGGCTGACCAATCATCAGATGTGGGCTGCCCTGGGAAGGGGGTAGGATGGAGGCAAGGTAGCTTTCTTCCGCTGAGAGCTGAGCGCTGTCTGCTGGCAGCACTGCCAGTGTCTGGGATGAAAGGTCCTTCCTTATTCTTGAAGGGCCATGTGAACGGTGCATCTCAGTACCTACCCCACACTCCCTTAACCACGGTCACTCATTTATGCAGTCGTGTCTCTGACACTTAATGACTCACTCATTCATTCACCCATTCAGTCATTTTTTTCATTCGTTTATGTATACATGTCTGTTCTCTGCTTAGAACCTTCCGGGGGCTTCCTTTGGCACTTCAAGGCTTTCCTGACCTGAGCCCTGGCCCCTCTGAGCCTTGTTTCGGTAAGATCCTCACCCTCGCTCACTGTGCTGTGACCAAGCTTTTTGAACACCAAGCTCTTTCCTGGTTCAGTTACCATTGCACCTATTTTTGTCTCTGTTTTAGATCCCGCTTCCCGGGACCTTTGCAAACTGGCTCCCTTTCATCATCCAGGTCTCAGCTTGGAGCTGCCCTCCTCAGAGGAGCATTTGCAAATCATCTTGTCTACAGTTGTTCACCCCCTACCTCTCCTCTCCCCCTCTAGCCCTCTTCTCTGGTTTTTTTTTTTTTTTTTTTAAGATGATCTATCACTGTCTGAAATTACCTTGTTTGTTTACTTATTTGCTCATGCTTTCTTCCTTCTCCACTGGAATGTAAGTTTCATGAGGGTGGGTTCTTGTCTGAGTATTTGTCCTTAGTTGCTCAAATACTTGTAGAGGGAACAAGTGAATGACTCAGCAATTTGCTTACTAATTAAATTCATTCATTCACTATACATATGTTGACTCTCTTATTCATATATTAATTTGCCCATTCCTTCATTTACTCAGTAAGCATTTTTATATCTATAAATATGCATTATAATTTATTTGTTTAAATATTTAATATATCTATATAAATATATAATATACATATAATGTATACGTATATTATACACATATATACTATAATAAATATGCATTATATAAATATGTAATATATACATTTATATAAATATGTAATATCTCATTTCTACTACAAACTAAATAAAGATACTCTTAGCAAGTTTACTGAAAACAGTAAAAACAAAATTATATGAAAAAGCAAACAAACTAGAGTAACCTTGATCTTGTCCTACTCTAGGGGACGGCAGATGAAGTTACAATGCATCGTGATAGAGCCCTTTGCAAATGACACTTTGTTATGACTTTGTGACAGTGTAACAAGGGACAAGGCCAATAGGTCCATGAGAAGCAGTGAAGAAGCAAGTTTGATAAAAAGGCATGTACAGTATGAGTGTAGCTATGTCAAATATATCTGCTCTCTGGGGGAGCCTAGAAGGGTAAGAGTAAATGGAATTAGTCTCGGTTAGTGAGATGTGGGGAATTTTTATTTTGTCCAAGTATTCCTTTGATAGTATATCACATTTCTCAGCATGGAAAAGATGTTTAGAATCGTATGGTCCTCAAGGCAAGACACAGTGCAGAATCCTGAGACCTGGTAAGAAGTATAGTCAGCTGTTTGTATCTGGGGGTTCTGAATCCATAGATTCAACTAACTGTGGATGGAAAATATTCCAAAAAATACAATCCAGAAAATCCCAAAAAGCAAAACTTGAATTGGCTGCATTGGCAACTATTTACACAGCATTTACGTTGGACTTCTAATTATTTACATAGCATTTACATTGTATTAGGTATTATGAGTAATCTAGAGATGACTAAAGTATACTGGAAGTAATATCTTGTGTGTGTGTGTGTGTGTGTGTGTGTGTGTGTGTGTGTGTGTTAGAATAATGGCTCCAGAACCTGTGAATATGTTACCTTATATGGCAAAGGGGACAATGCTGATGTGATTAACTGAAGGTTCTTGAGATGGATTGATTACCCTGGATCCTCTGGGTTGGTCCAATGTAATCACAAAGGTCCTTATAGGATGGAGGCAGGAGGGTCAGAGTTAAAGATGTGACAACAGAAGCAGAGGTTGGAGAGATGAAGGGCTACCCAATCAAGGAATGCAGGCAGCCTCTAGAAGCTGGAAAAGGCAAGAGAACAGCTTCTCCCCTAAAGCCTCCAGAAGGACACCAACCCATTTCAGACTTCTGATCTTCAGAACCGTAAGCAAATAAATGTGTGTTGTTTTAAGTCTCTAAGTTTGGGTAATTTTTTTCAGTGACAGTAGAAAAACTAATACAGTGGATAAGTTGAAGCTGAGAAAGATCAAAAAAAACTTGTCCAAGGTCAGTGGCACAGTTAGGATTGATTCAGAGTTCATAAAATTTAACCTGTTGCTCGCTACTGCCACCTATCTATGGAGTATAAGTGAAGCTGGAATTCTTTGCTATGATTATCCACAGTGTTCTAGATATCTGCAGGTAGCCGGCTGCTGCGTTAATTTTTGGAGTTTAATTCTAAGGATTGGGCATCCCCACTTAAATGTCCCTTCCTCCTTCCTTTCTTATCCCTTTTCTTCTTCTTCCCTCCCTTCCTTCCTTTTTCCTCCCTTATATTTATTGAGCACCTGCTATGTGCCAAGCTCTCTCCCAGACTCTGAGAATACACTGGAAATGAGATAAACCAGGAGGCTGTCCTTGGGGACCTCATGCTGAAATTTTGCCCAGATTCTGCAAATATCTCGAATTTGGTGGCTAATTTGTGCTACAGAAGTCCATCTTCTGCTTTAGTCCCATGACAGAGATGGGGAGGCACTAAAGGGTTAAAATTATGGTCTTTTCTTCAACCAAGTCCTACTCCTCCAGGGGGATCTCAGAGAATAATGGAACTGTGCTTCAAGGCCACAAGAGGGGAAAGATCTGGATTTTCCCCTTCTGAGCCCCTCTGCCTCCCAGTGTATCTGGGGAGGGGGAGGGCTCTGTCTCCCTGGAATTTAGGGAGGATCCCAGGTTCGTGTGCTCAGAATGTCTGAAGGGACACAAACCAGGAAGGAACAGAAGTAGGTCCTGTGTGTCGGGAAGTGAAACAACACAACTGCAGAGTAGCATGGGAGAACCAACACTGGTGGCACTTGAGTTCTACCTCCGCCTCTCACTCACTCCCCATGTGACCTTGGGCTGGCCAGTGCACCACCCTGGGCCTCAGTCTCCTTATCTGGTCAATGGGAATAATGATATTACTTGTCTCCTCTGTCCCAGGGTCAGGGATACAAATGAGGAAATATGTGTAAGGGAGCCCCACACAATGATAGATAATGGATGCTTGTCCAACCTGGGATGAGAAGTGAGCAAACACATGTAAACATTTACAGCATATTGCAGTTATACTGATGATGTGGGTAAAGATCATTCTCTACCATAAATAGCTGTAGATATTGGTATGTGGAGCTCTGGTTCTTTATCAGATTGTGCCCACCTGTACACACACACAGACACACACACACATACATGTGATGCAGTGGAAAAAAATGATACAGTACAAGGAAGTGTAAGACCCCAGTTCAGGTTCTGATTCTCTCCTGACCCCGTGTTCCCCTCAGTAAAACCATCAGTGGTCACAAATAGGGCTATGTGCCCTTCTGACTGCAGATGTGTTGTTTGGGTCAGAGTGTTGAAAAAAAAAGTTTTAAATAGTTGCCTACATTTTTAAAAAGTAGAGATTGTGCCTTAAGAAAAAGTAGGTTTCTGGAGTCTCTTGAGACTCCTGAGGTCTGGCAACTCTGGGCCTGCATCCCCCATGGCCACACCTGTCTGGTGCTGAGTGGCAGCTGCCCCCTTCAGCTCCAGAGTGTTCTTGCTACGAACCACAGTCCCCACCACTCCCATATGTGCACACCCTGCCAGCTGCTCTGCTTTACCAGCAGTCACCTGCCTGGTCCTGCGGTGACTGTGCCTGCCAGCCCCATGTTAGGAATGTTTTGTTTCCCAGCAGCAGGCTTCGGGCACAGGGCAAACAGAGATCTACTGGGAGAGATAAAGTGGTTATAATTCTAGATTAAAAGTGGCAAGTAACGCCAGAAAAATTCCACTCTCTTCCATGAGTTGGAAACAGATCTCTTAGAAGACAGATCTTTCTTCTATCTGAAGGCCCTTCCTTCACTTAGGCCTCAGTTTCCCTATCTGTAAAAGAAGGTGCTGGAACTAGATGATCTCCAAGGCTTTTCCAATTCTTTTGTTCTTTGGTGTGCTCTCTTTCTCTCTCTGTCTCCGTCCTCTCTCATACAAATATATGTTACTGAATGCAAGTTCGTGTCCCCGACGCACAGTGAGGCCGAACACCCTGAAACGTCAGAGTTTGGAGCAGAGAAAGGTTTATTGCAGGGCCATGCGAGGAGACAGGTGGCTCATGCCCCCGAACCCTGAACTCCCCAAGGGGTTTCAGCAAAGCATTTTTAAAGGCAAGGTGAGGGAGGGGTGTGGTTTGCTGTTGCAGATTTCTTGGTTTTGGAATCCTTTGTTCTTGCAGCCTTCCACACAGGTCAGGTCACATATTCCTGTAAACCTCCAACAAGACAAGTGTTATTCTCTGTTCTGCAACTTTTTATCTCTATATGAATGGAAAAGTGTTATACCCTTAAAGGTCAGAGCCTTGAGGGTGGGCTATCCTGTATATTTCAGGCTATATGCAACATTCTTACACCCAAGCAAAAGTAATGGAAAACAAAGGTTAAAGTAAAAGAAACAGATTTCATATGGAGTCAGATTTGTTCTTCCCTAGTACATCTACATGCGAGTGCACACAATATGTTGTATTCTTACACACAGACACATTGACACCTCTTACTGAACATGTTTTTCCGTCTACCAGTTGCACTGCGCTCCTGACATCACTCCTGCAGGTCTCCTTCGTGACTAAATCCAGCCATTAAGCTTCAATGAGTTACGTGCTGGCATTGTGTCAGGGCAGGGAGCAGGATTAGTCACCTAATCTCCTCTTTTATTGGTGTTCTCTCCCGGCAGCAGACAACAACACAGACTGTTAGAGGCAGGTACCCAGAGCTCAGCTGGAGAGGGCTAAGATCCCACCCACTGATAGCAGGAGGAGGGCAGCAACCCAAGCTTTGCTCTCGTCTCTGGCTGAGCTCAAGAACTGCAGGAAAGAGATCTCAGGGATCCTTGTAATGGTTAAATCAAGGTCAGGTTCTAGTCTGGTCCTTTGCGGGGCTCCTGACCTAGGACAAGCCCTTTCCATTAGGCAATCACTCACCTCCTGTAAAGAATGCCACCTCATCTCCAACTCAAAATGCTCTAGGACTCCTCACAAAGAACGGAAGTTGGCATTCCAAATAATTTCGTGTTCTGCTTTGCCACTTTCTTTTTGGGCCTCTTAGAATTGGAGGGATTTCTTTGTGAGAGTCTGGGCATTATTAAAAAAGGCAGAGATGACAAATCAGAGTTACAGTATAATTATGTTATTCATAAAATAATGAGTAGTTTGTTTCAAAAATATTAAGTGTGGTCCCAAAATGGGGCACAAATTTAAAGCTGTAAAGTGAACATGTTTTTCTTACAGGCCAATGTGACGGATGTATATTGCCTTGTTTACCGATAAATCTGAATTGAGGCCCTCAGTGAATGAGCGGCCTGGGTGTAAAGACCACCTAAGCCTGGCCTGAGACAGGCCAGGACTTCACTACCTTGACCTGGGAACCGATTTGAGGAAATTCCCTGTGAAATGGCTTCCAGGTGATAATGACCTTCATTTTGAAGTGGTTTCATTCAGACTTAGAGCCGGTGGTATCAGGCCAGGACCCATGTGCTTATGTTGAGGTCAGGCTGCTCCTCTCACTGCTTTATGAGAATCCAAGTCCTCCTGGGAAGGGCTGGAGAAAATCAGTCACCTTCTAGAGTGAATTAGTTCATCAGACTTGTTGCCATGTGGCTATCACCTGAGAGAGGTTCTTCATGAAACAAACCCAGGGCACGAGACACTGAACAGTGAGGCCTGGCTCGGTTGGGTGGGGAAAAAAACACAGACTCAGGGGCTAAAATCTGGAATCTCATTCTCCCTCTAACTAACTGTTAGCCCCGGAATGGTGGGCAGACCACTTCACCTCTCTTTCTTCATGAGCAAAAGTGGAAATAAGGTACTTCTCAAAGGGTGGCAAGCCAATGAACTATTCCAGGCGCTGGGTTTACAAGAGAAATAGGTCTCCACTCTCACAGGATGGGGAGGCAGATGATAGAGAAGTAAATTATTTACACTAAATGGTGGCACTTGCAATCAAGATACTAAAATCAAGTATTTGGATATGACGGGAAGTGGAATAGCAACTTAACCCAGCGGCAAGGAAATTTCTCTTTGAAGAAAGGATGCTTGAGCCAAAGGAGGAAAGAAAGGGCCTTCCTATAAATATATATGGAATGAATGTTCTAGCACAAGGAGCTGCACGTGCAAAGGCTCTGAGTGGAAATGTGGGTGGCGTGAGAAACTGCAAGGAGCTATATGAGCGAGGGGGCAGATGGGATTGGTGGGCGGAGCTGGCATCTTACAGGGCCTCATCAGCCATGCTAAGGAATTTGCATTTTATTCTGGGAAGCTGCTGGAGTGTTTCTAATATACATAAAAGCATGTTTAATATGAAGAAAGTGTTTTGTAAACTCAACAGTACAAAGGCAAAGTATTATTAGTATCACATGTGTGAATAACAACTTTCCATTGTAGTTAAAACTATTACATGGGCAGCTTGATCCTTTGGTTCCCTCAGTGAGAATTCGCAGTGCCAGGATCCTGAGGCATTAGGTGTGAGAGGGCTCCAGGGTCACCTCTCTGGTCACCTCTTAGGCCACGGGGCTGCTCAAAGAGAGGGGCCTGTCCAGAGCCTAAGCACCAGCTCCAGGCTGGACATGGCCCTTCCTGCTGCCCTGGTTTCCTCACCTGGAGGTGGGGAGGGGCAGAGGTGTGCAGTGCCTGGGCTTCATGCCTCGCAGGGACACTGCCAGCTTCAGTGAATAGCAAGACCTCTGAGCTCCTGGGTCATCACACTCGTGTTACCCCAGAAGGAGAACCCGAATCTCCTTTGGGGAGTTTTTGCTCACATTTTATGTTTTCTCTGACTCCCCTCAGCAAGCTTCAGTGCCTTCCAGGTATATTCTGAACTCACCGTACATTTATCATAGTTTGCGATTCTCCATTTTTTCTTTTAACGGGCTGAAGAGCTCCTGACTTCCCCACCTCAATGCCAGCTTCTTGAGTCTAAGGACCATGCTTGAGCGTGCCTATCTTTGCAATCCACTGGGACAGGCTAGATCAGCCTGCAATAACATACAACTCCCAGTCCCAGTGATTTAAAGCAATAAAGGTTTCTCTAGTGCTTGAGCTGCAAGGCCACCACAGGTGGGCATGGGCTCTGCTCGGGGTGATCATTCAGGCACCCAGGCTGATGGATGTTTCTTCATCTTAGGGGGCTTCTCAGCTCAGGCTTCAGGGCTCCCTGCAGGAGGGGTGGAGTCTTGAGACTGGCAGTAACGCTGTGGACTAGATGTGACACGTCTGCTCACTTCTTACTAGCCAGGACCAGTTACCTGTCCGTGCCAAACTTCAGGGGCTGGTGACGGTAATGTCTCCCACACCCTGATAGCCAGCACCCATGTATGGCCAGGCCATTCAAGATGGCTGCTCTCTTGCTCTTTGTACCTCCCCTGCCCAACCAGGTCCTGCTTCACTCACATGACTATCCAGTCCTCTAAATTATAAGGTTTAATTAGTCTCCGATCACTGATGAGTCCACTTGACATCAATCTCCCCTATAAATGGTAGCCTCCTTCCCCCGAGTAGCAAGTGCTGCTGCCACGTCCTGGGGTGTCTCTCCAGGACCCTTTGTGTAAGATCCCCTGTCCGATAAACCACTGATGTCTCTGTCACTGTCTCCGGGCTCTTTCTTTGGTCTCCAGGCCGGGCAACTACAAAACTTGCCAGCCTGCGGGGTACAGCCCAACAGCCCAGTACCCAGGCACTCAGTAAATCATCTTGGAAGTGTGGCAAAATGGTCTAAGCTCATATGACTGACTGTCAGTTTCTTTTGGGGGGCAGTTTGGGGAGGTGAGAGCTGTGGATTCTCCCCTCCATCCTCACAGCTTCACTGCTGGATTGTATGGTATAATGGAAACAAGTCTCAGGTTGAGTTTTGTTACGTGAACATCATTTCTTAGCGAGTAAGGGGAAAAATGTCACCTAACAACAGATGCACGTGAGAATCAGTTCCTATAAAAATAGTGAGGCCTTGATTCTCTGTCCTTAGTGTCCTGACGGGTACATTTCAGGACGGGCTCACTCCATCCTGGGTGCTGCACACCATGCTGGCATATTTAGCCAATCATCCAGTGGAGCTAGGAAACAGAGACCATACTTAAAAGAAGAAGCACTGGACAGAGAGAACTGCTGTGCCCGTGAGTCTGCCAGCCCACCACACTTCTTGAGCAGTGTTTCACTAAAGGAAAATGACCCTTAATATCCTATATCCTATACAACCAACCATCTGGTGCAGATTTACATCAGAATATTTGAGGTGCCTGTGGAGCCTTGACTCCTGATGAAGGTCCTTTGAATGTTAACTATCTTCCCCTGGCTGTAGACACAATTAACTCATATATAACGATAGACAAAAATCTAGTACATCCATACAATGGAACGCTATTCAGGAATCAAAGAGAATCGGCTGTGGCTGCAGGCAGCGGCATGGCTGAATCTCAGAAACATTACTCTGAGTGAAAAAAGCCAGATACAAGAGACCACTCCATTAATATGGGTGTCCAGAAAAAAACAAACCTATAGAGATAGAAGGCAAAATTGGGTTTGCCTGGGGTGGGCATGAGGGACTAACAGTAAATATGCATGAGGGATATTATTGGGGTGAGGAAAATGTCCTATAACTGATTTATGGTGGTAGGGCACAAGTTGGGAGATTTACTAGAACATCACTGGATTGTACACTGGGGATGAGTGAATTACATGGTATGTAAAATGAGCTTCAGTACAGTTATTTAAAAAGTAAAAATGATCACCTTACATATAAACTCATCACACTGCTTATAGCGCATTTAAAATCAAGGTATAGACGATATAACACAAAGAAATGAGGTTTCTTTCCTAAGGAGTTTTCAACACCTCCAACTACCTACTCGTGCTTTTGAAAGAACAAGTTCATTCCGTGGATACCAAAGGGGCTTCCTAGGGTTCTCCTTGAAAAGCCTCCAAACACATCTCTGGAAAACACAGTAGTTTACAGTGAGAATTCGCATAAGCCACCCCGTCCTCCTGTACACACACAGGCAATAAGGAAGGGGTTAGAAGGCCAAAAAAAAAAATATTTTTTTTACCTTGGAAGACCAGCTTCATTTCCCTCATCTGTGAAATGGGGATCATCTGAACTCCTTGCGGGGCCCGGCATCTGGGCCGTAGCTGCTCATGGCAGATGTTGTTATGACCCAGAAACGGCCTTGTTTCTCTATTAATGATGGGGTCCGATCTTCAGCCCATGCTCTGGGCTGCACAGAGGGGATACAGCAGTGCTTCTCAAACTGGAGGAGGTCGTGCTAAAATGCAGAGTCTGACCCCAGATGTCCCAAGTGGTGCTGCAGGTACGTGGCTGCACCTGAAGTTGCAAGAACTAGCCATCTTCACTTGGCAAGGACTTCAAATCTCCTGTCACCTCTGAATCGCCCTCCCCCCTCCCCCTCCCCCAATCTGGCCAACCTTCAGAATTACTGGGGAAGCACAGACACCTGGCTTTACCAATAGGCCTCCCAAATCAGTTATCTCAGGGATAGGACCCTACTTCTGAGTAGGGTAGGACAGAATCCCAGATCTCAAAGCTTCTGTGGGGCTGGGGAATCACTGGTAAGAGAACCCTGCAGGAGCTGAGGAAACACATCGGATCAGGAGATGGGATATCTGGCTTCAAATCCCTTCTCTGCCACCCTGTGAACTTGGTGGGGTCATTTCCCCTCTCCGGGCCTCAGTTTCTCCATCTTCACAGAAGGAGGTGATGGAAGGCGCCCACCTCCTACCCTGCACTCCTGTTCTCTGGCTCCGTGAGCCCCAGCTTTCCTGGCCCGTTCCCCATTTCCAATTGGCCTTGGCATTTCTGCGACTCAGGGGGCAGGCCCAGCAGGCGGGAGGCGGGGAACGGAGGGCGGAGTGCCAGCTTTTCCGCCCTGATCCTGCCACCGGAGCCGGGTCCCCAGCTCGAGCTATTGTACTCATGGGAGGTCTTAGCTGGTGAGGCCGCCAGCCCGACTGCTGAGGCGCCAGGGCTGTTTCATTATTTCATCAAAGTTCATTATGCTGGGGAGGAGACCAGTAATAAAACATGATTACAAGAGTCTCCAATGAGCACTTAAAGACATAATTCGGGGTGTACATTCTGCTGCATCCCTGTTTGTGGTCACATAACGCACGGAGATTTGCACCTCTGATACACGCCAGTCTCCGTGTTAATCTAAGTGAAACGAACACCCAAAGAACTTGATTCACTTTGTCTCGGGACTGAGTTGGTGGTTTCCTATGGAGGCCTGATGTGCCATGTTTGAAAACACACAGTTAACTGTGTGTGTAAAAGGCAGGTACAGTGACACAGGTGACGCGGAGAGACCGAGTTGCAGCCAAGCATATCAGATGTTACTGGCAAAATGCTTGGGGAGAAGTGGCTTTGCTTTCTTTCTTTCTTCCCCCTCACTGCCCCTCCCCACTCCCACCTCTCTTCTTCATGAAATAGCAGCTGGTGATGAGTGCTGGGAAGGTAATAGATGATACTTCATGTGCCAGAGCTAACAAAAAGAGATCTGTCTTGTGCCCTGCCCCATGCCATCTGGGCCAGCATTGTCATCTGAGAATAAGATCCTGATTAACATTGACCGGTGGGTTTGAGCCCGGTTGTTCAGGATGTGGGTTGGAGAACAAGAAGGCAGGACAGAGTGTGGTGCACTCTTGTCTATGTTGGGTAGAATTCTCCTGGGCTGTGGCCACGAGGGCCCTGACACATCACGTCTCTCCCTGGGTCTCAGGCTTGGCCTCTGAGGGCTGCCCCTGGGCTAGGGGCGCTCTGCCTTCACCCCTGACTCCCTGGGTGCCTTGAGGCGAGGCCCTTCTCTGTGGCCCATGGCTTCCAATCCCTGTAAAATGGAAAGGTTGGGCTAGGCAGTGCCACACGTATTTGCCTACTCTTCGGAATCATCTGAGAAACTTGTTACAAACCAAGTTCCTCCACCCTACACAAAGGATACCAGATCAGACTCTTCCCCAGAGAGTCCAGGGAATAAGTGTCAATAAATCTTCCTGGTGACCCACGAGATTTTTAACTTAAATGTTTTGGATATGTAAGACACATCATTGAGTCACCGATAATTGACATGGTATCAATGGGTGGTAATAGAGAGTTTCCATCCACTGTGTCCCCCCGTCACTTGCCTCCTGCTCCCATCACCACCAAAGTTAATGGTTCTCTGTGTGTATATGTGTGTGCATTCTTCTAGAGAAATCTGTGATGTACAAGCCAGTATGTGTATATGTATATGTTATATTCTTTATCCTCTCCTCTCTATTTTTTACATAAATAATCCTCTCTTCTTTTTTTTACATAAATGATAGCACACTATATGCTGTTCCGTATCTTCCTTTGTTTTCATTTACTACATCTTGGATATCTTTTTATATCAGTTAATAAAGGCAGTAATGTGCTGGAGCCAACAGGGATGGATCTCTTCTCAAGCCCAATTTCAATAACCCCATGTCAGCAGAAGCTTGAAATTGGCCATGGTGGTATTTACCCCATGGACGAATGCTATAATCTGGCTACCCCCCAGTCTCCACTCCCAGTTGGAGAACTGGTTGTTATACCTTTACCAGCACACCGCTGGATAAAGTCCAGCCTCCTTTTTTTTAATGGCTGCATAGTAATCTACTGTATAGATGAACTATAGCATATTTAATCAGTCCCCTGTTGATGGACATCTAGGTTGCTCCTAATCTGCCAATGTAACCAATGCTGAAGTAAGTAACTTCGTACATACACGATTAGGAAACATTTCTAGAAGTGGCCTGAGTCAAAAGTTTGCACCTGTGCCATTTGAGTGGGCGTTGTCATATTGCCTCTGAGAGGCCGTAGCAGTGTGCACACCACCGGCTGTAGATGAGAGCAATGCTTTCTTCACACCCTCCAGGTCATCGCCTTTAAATATCTCCACCTCAGGTTAATGCACATTTCTTCAGGATGAATGAAAGCTGAGCATCTGTTCACATATTTAAGAGCCATTTGTGGCTCCTTTTCTGTGCCCCTTTGAGCATTTTGATCAGGGAAATTTGGAAAGACCAGCCTAGTCTAATCTTTTTTTTACACATGGGGACCCAAAGGCATAGAGTTGACCAAGACTCCACAATGAATATTGGCAACAAAGACATTAAAATTAGGAGTTGTGGTCCCTTAAGATCTAATGGGGCGCTCACAATAAGCGAGGCAACATTCCAGTGGACATGTAATTGCAAATCGTATCAAGTTTACGAAATAAACAGAGGCGCACACTGGTGGCCCACAGGCTGTGCCTATCCTACAGACATTGTCTATTTTGGCTTACACAGTGTTGTTGTTGTTGTTTTAATTTTAATTAAAAATAGTTGCCAAACTTTAAAACAAAAAGATTTGGCATATGAGTTCTTGTTCATGGCTTCCTAATGTTGGGAAGAAAAGTGAATTAGGAAGCTAGGGATAAGGCAGCAGGGAGTACTGGGGACAGTGCTGTGGGTCTCTCTTACTTGGTTGTTATTTCCATGGGTGATTATAGGTTCAGTGATGCCAGATCCTCCCATTTGTATGTGAAGTCTTCTGATTTTTGCGTCAAGAATTCATAACAAATTGTCAAGCAAATCATATGTGTAAATGATTTGGCATGAGGACCACCAGTGTCCTACTTCTGCCATGAAAAAAAGCCAAGTTAGAGAATGTGCTTTGTGCCCAGGACACTTTCCCCAGCAGTGAGGCTTTGGGAAGGCACCTCACCTCCTGGAGCCTCTTTTGGCTCATCTGTAAAATGGGACTAAAAATAAAACCTAGATCAGCAGGCTGAAGTGAAGCTTAGCATACAGTGAGTGCTTAATAAATGGCAGCTATCGCTGTTATTGGCTCGCTGGAAACTGCTGGAGAAGGGGCTAAAGCAGTCTCGAGCTCCCGTGGCCACAGTGGGCCATAATGTCTGCCAACTCAGTGTGAGAAAAAGCAGCCTGCCGTGACCTGAGTGTCCCTGATCCTCCCAGCCTTCTTCTCCACCTTCTTACAGCCTCACAGAAGGCACGTCATGAGTTTGATTCCAATATTTTGGGTGGTACCACTTGTCTGCCTGGTGCAAATGCCTTAACCCACTCTCGCTATTGCTAGCATCATCTGACTGCCCTTTGAGACACTATCCAGCCAAGTCCTTTCTGTGCAGGGGGAGGAAGGAGGGTCCAGGATGCTTGCTTCCACAGCCATGCCCATGGTCAGCCCCTGAAGGCCTGGCTGAGCCCCATGGAGTTAGGGTTTATCTCCGTTAGGGGATGAGCTGAGCAGAGGTCTCATATGTCACCTCTAAACACTTCAATGTGCATATCATTAACTAGAGTTCAATATTTGTTTATGGTTCCTTTTGTTGAGATAAGGTTTATGTATAGAGTGAAATGCACAGATCTCAGGTATACTATGCTATAAGTGTTGACGAATGCATACAGCCATGAACTCAAAGCCCTACAAGATACAGAACGTTTATCTCCCCTCATGGCCTTTCCCAACCAATCCCATCCCCACCTCCTGCTTCACTTTTGGATATCACCAGCTTACTGCATTTCAGTTTGGAGGTCGTGGCATAGAGCAAAGAGAAAATAGCCTCAAGGTTGAATCGGGGAAAGCAATCCAGGCCAACCTTTCTTGCCTCCTGGACCAACCCTTCCCCAGAGGAGCCGAGCCCTCTATGTTCTGCACTGCTCCCTGATACCTGCAGACACCATCACACCACTTTATGCAACACCTTCTCACGTGCTCTGTCCTCTGCCTGGGTGCCCCTCGACCTGGCCAACTCCCACCCCTTTTGAAAGTTTAATTCGAATGACATCCTGGCACGGTGAGGGTGAGTAAATGATAACTGTGGCCTGCAGATGACACACAATCAATGTTTATCTTTTAAAGAGTTAATGGATGATCGGATAGAGATGTTTTATGTCTAGGAACTTAACTCAGTGCTTGGCACCTAGTAGGTAGTCGATAAACGTGTATTGGATACATATACACCTGTGACCCTGTTAAGCTTATTGTGGCAGATTTATCACAGAGAAAGAAATGTGAGTTTTTAAATGTATCCATCTTTTCTTTCCTTCTTTCTTTCTTTCTTTTTTTTTTTTACTGTCAAATTCTTGATTCCTAGAATCATATAAAGACACAGACTTGAACTTGGAGTCAAAAGATCTTGCTTTGAGTCCCGGGTCTGACTCCCTTGCTCTCTGTGAGCTTGCGCAAGCTGCTTAACCTCTCTGAGCACTTGGGTTTTTCATCTGAAAGGTGGGGACAATAAAACCTCAAGGAATCATCGTGATGAGCAGCAAAAGAGAAGAATGGAAAGGCTGATGAAATCGCTTTCCCAAGATATAATTTCCCTCCTTCACAGGCAGATCACTCATGGAGGTACCACTTTGTCACAGCAATCGCTTCACTGCTGAGTTACATGAACCTCAAATGGGAGTAAAATGATGTGGACCTGAAACCTGACTCAGCTCTGAACCCTGGGACTTAACCCTCTGAGCCCTGACTTCCTTGTTAGCAGGTGAGGCACAGTGGTCCTTTCTTTATAGAGTTAACACAGAAATAAAATCATTTGTTTGAGAGCACAGTGCAAACTGAATGGAGTATAAGTTGCTATAAGGGGTCATTACAATAGCTACGAGCCTCCCTGCATTACTCTGCCCTAGTTCAAGCTGTCGTCCCTTATCTGGATTCTCACCCATTCCTCTACCTCCACACTTGTCCCCTTCCAATCCAACCTCCCCATTTCAGCTAACAGGATCTGATTGTGTCACCTCCAGCTTAAACCTTCAGAAGATCTGTGGCCTTCAGGAAAGCATCTAACTCCACACTGTGTCTTGAAAAGCTGTCACACTTGGACCTTCCCAGCTCTTACTAAGCCCCCTTGCACACCAGCTCCCCACTGGCCCGGTGGAAAGGCTTGCCCTCAGTTGCCTCTGGGCCTTTGCGCATGTGCTTCTGTGTGTCTCCAAACTCTCCCTCCCTCCCTGAGCACAGGGACTGTGTCTTGTGAGTGCTATCTCTCTCAGAGCCTTGCACTGAGCCTGCTGTGTGGTAAACACTCAATAAACATCCATTCAGGGCATGAATCTCTCACTTAACATTCATAGGGTGTCAGGCACAGCACGTAGGGTGTTCATATACATTATCTCAATGCATAGATATTCTAACTGTCCTACTGTCCTAACTCCCTCTCTCTCTCATTTTGATTCACAACATCACAATAAAATAAGTACATAAATAAACAGATAAATTATTTTGCTTCCAAGGAAACAAAGCCTTTTGCATTTCATTTTGTAGAAGTTCTACGTGCCTGCAATACTTCCCTTGTTCCTAGGTAGAAAATTATATGTTTTTTTTTTTTTAATAGTTCTGTTGCCTTTTTACAACCATAGGCATAAATACACGTACCTTCTTTTATTTTCCCTTTGGAAGCAGAGATGGGCTACACCTCAGATCTAATGTATCTCCAACCATCCAGCACCACAGGCCTAGAAGCAATCTTTCAGGGACCCTGGTAAAGCTTTTGATCAGGGGGAGAGCCTCAAAACCCCACTGACTGATTCAGTTGAAGGTGGTTCCCAATCTCACAGCTTTTCTCCCTTGCCAGGTAACTTATAAGGCTATTTGTACCTAGATGATGAATATGTACATGAATTACATTCATCACATGGGTGTTTTAGTGGGTCAATGAGCATAATTTTCAAAATATTTCTTTCTCTTCCTTCCTTATAGAGGGTTGATCATCCCGCAGCACCCACTCTGACTCAAGCTGGTCCAAGCCACCTGGGGGCACCTGAGAACTGAAACCAACGTCAGACTTGCACTCGAATTCCAGCTCCACCATTTACTGCCTGTGTGATCTTGAGCAAGTTATTTTACCTCTTTGTGCTTCAGTTTCCTCACCTACAGAACAGCGTAAATCCTGACCTCAGGGGTGGTGTGGGTGATGGATAGAACAAAGCTGCCAAGTGTCTGACACGGTGCCAGGAGCATGTACCAGGTACCAGAGAGGCATCTGATGACTTCCAGCAGGGGTGGGTTTTTCTCAAGGGCCAACTCCGATGGGTCAATGTGGCTGCTGGGAGAATTCTGTCCAATCTTCCGGGACCACATTTGGGCTCATGAGGAAGGAGGGCTGTGGTCTCCCTGTCAAGGTAGATGGGAAGGATGAGCAAAATGCCAAGTTCATATTGTCCCAGATAAGGTATTCACTGGTGTATGCTCATGTACGGGATTGGGGTGGCTCAGCATGAATCTCGTGGGTGCTGACTCCTTTGTCACTGGTATTCTGTGTCCCACCAGGGGCAGGGTGGGCCTGGGGTGGGGAGCATTGCTTGGTGGGCACTTCTGGGGTTGAGGAGATGAGGAACATTTTGAGGAAGAGGGCGAAGAAGTATAGGTCAACTAAACATTGATCATAACTGTCTTCCCACCTTGAGTTCAGCAAACACTTGGGTGCTTTTTCTCCTACTATTTTCCGCTGTGATTATGAACCACCAATTTCAGAGGGATGGCATCTAAATGTTTCTGATTCATTTACAGTTGGGTCAGCAAATGTGCATTGGTAGGGGGAGACCTCCCAGGAAGTTATATAAGCTTCCTCGTGGAACTGAGAATCCTTGTTCCAGCCAAGTTTAACTAAATCAGCTGGGGCTGCGCTTTGATTCTAAAGATAGAGCAGGCATGGGGGTTGGGGGATTCCGTTCCCACCCCAGTCATCCTTTCTGGTCTTAATTATACAAATCCCACCCTCCGGAAACAGAAATCCTAATGAATAGTAACCTAAGGAGGACCATGGTCTATATACCGATGTGTCTTATCTCAGTCATTTCAGAAGAGAGGAGAAAAAAAAAGATGGATCCTGAACAATTATTTGTCTAATAAACAGCCCCCCTGCCTGCCGCCTTCATTTCCTGCAAAGAAAGCTCTGTGGCAGCTAATCCATCTTGGCTCCGCTCAGGTATACCATCATTTTTATCAGCCTCATAAATCGCCTTTCCAGATTACACAAAAATATACATTGCCCCACTCTAATTATTCCAGATCCCCACCTTCTCCTTTTTCATTTTGATCCCAGGTAAACCCCATCATTACCCGAATCAGTGTGGCTTCCCCAAACGTCAAGATTAAAACAGACCGTGGAGACTTATGCAAGACTGAGTCAGCCGAGCAATTTGAACCAATAAATATCAAAGTCGTGTCTAAGCAGAGAACAATTCATTTGATACCACATCTGTCAACAGGCCTGTGGAGGATTTTCCTTCCCAGGGCTCCACCCTGGCGGCCCCGCTGGCTCTTCTTGCTGATACAATGAAGAGGCTGGATTTGGCTTCACAGGAGAATGGGGCCCCGAGCCCAGGAAGGCACACGGTGCCTGGACCGGGCTGGGTGGGTGTGAGGGAGTCCAGCAGCTGAACTGCCTGCCCTCCGCCTACTATCAAAACGGCTGCTCTAATGCCTTAGCTGGGTAAGCGCACTCTGCAATTAGCAATTCTTGTTTATTGGTTGATGTGGGCCTCTGGCCAAGAGGAGCCGGGATTGAATCAATATTCCTTTTATTATGTCATCGTAGGCAAATGAATTATGAAAACAAAAGCTCAATATGAAGCTGCCCATGCTAATTACTGGGTAGGATGCGAAGACACAATACACAAAGGGTGCTCTGTCCAGGCGGGAGTTTGGGAGCTGCCCTCTCGCTGGGTCTGGGGGCTGCAGGGCCCACCTGCCCCACTTCCCACAAGCCCTGGGCTCCCAGAGGGAAGTCGGAAAGTTCTGGCCCAGTCCCCCTAACTCAGCCATCTCGGATGCCAGTTTAAAACCAACTTAATACAATTCAATCCAAGGCATTTATTGAGCACCTACTGGGTACCAGGTACTGTGCTTTTCACACACAACCACCGTCTCCATTTAGTGCTGTCTCTGGAGTCTCGTGGTGAAGAGGGCATGTCTTTAGAATCAGACACACCTGGCTTCAAATCTCAAGTCAGATGCTATTTACTGCGGAAACTTGGCTTCTCTGACCCTCAGTTTCCTCATCTGTAAAATGAAGATAATAATATGCGTGTTACAGAGTTCAAGGAGGAATGACTGGGAAAAAATGTGCCAAATATTGCACGAAGTAGGCAATAAATATTAACTATAAATTAAGCAATAAATGTTAACTATTCTTCTCCCCCTCCTCTTCCACCCCCCCCATCTTTTCTTTCTCCACCTCTTCCATCTTCATCTTATTATGATTTATACTCATCTTCATCATCGTCATCATCATTCCATGAGCACCCGTCGTGTCCAGAGCAGGGCTGTTAGTCGATTGCATGAGTGGATGGGAAGCAAGAAGGAAGGAAACTGGTCTTGGAATATGGAGGGGATAAAAGATAATTCATATCAACGTCTTGAAACCCAGAGTTGACAGCCTAACGGAGGGACAGGCTTATATCAAGTTAATTTAAATAGAAAGTGGAGAGAAAGCAACCGTGTTGTCATGGAGAATGCCCACCTCTACCCGACTTCTCCTTGCGTGGAGGATGGGGTGACGTCTGCAAAGTCAGCTTGTGCACTTTCTGTCAAGTCACAGGTGGTTGGAGGCAGGGTCATCAGGGAGGGGTGGCGTCAGCCGGGAATAAACAGTCACAACCCTGCCCTGTGCAAAAAGTGACACTCAAACTCCTCATGTGACCTTCTCAGTGGTTCCTGAGGGCCCCTCTCTGCCTCCCATCTTACACAGAGATAGAGCAACTCCCCGAGATCCCACATACAAGATAAGCCCTGTGAGTTCTCACTTGGCCGTTTGATTTTAGAAAACTCACTGACCTTCTCGAAGCTTCAGCTTCCTGTCTGGATGATAGGGATGGCACACGTGTGTACTGTAAATCCGATGATGAGCTGGGTTTTGCTTCTAGAGCCCAAGCTCGCTCTGTGTCTCCCCAGGGCCTCCAGGACATTGGGGGTGTGAGGACCTGGCGACATCCCATTCATCTGTGTTCTCCCTCTCGACTGCTGTGCCTGGAGCTGTGCTGGTTCAGTCTTTGCTACATGAAGTAGAATAATCATAATAAAAAACGTGTATGTCATAAGTAACAGCTTCTAAACAATTTTCCTTTCAGAAAGTCACAGGAAACCTCTGGGGTGAAGATTGTCAGCCCATTTTCTTTTTTTTGGCTGTGCCGGGTGGCTTGCGGGATCTTTGTTCCCTGACTAGGGCTTGAACCTGGGCCACAGCAGTGAAAGTGCCGAGTCCTAACCACTAGCCCACCAGGGAATTCCCTGGCAGCCCATTTTCAAAGGAAAAACTGAGGCTCCAAGGGGGGAAGTGGGGAGCCAAGTGTACACAGCTAGTTGGGGCTTCCAACGTGGGTCTGGAGCCCTCTCCACTACTACGTGTTTTCTGGGAGAGAGCAGAAAGTCAGTACTCCAGCTCCTGGCCACAGGCTGATGCCACACGTCTGCTGGATCCCCAGCCCCCTGCTTGTTTAGGGAGATGAAGATTCCACAGCTGATTTTGGTTAGGGGGCTCTTATCCCCAAAGGCAGATAATCAGGGTCTTAGTTTTCAGTTAACTGCAAGAAAACAGCTTTGATTTTCCATTTACATCCTGGTCCTGCGTGGCTCCTGGACGTGGGATGTGCTAAGTATCTTTGGATCCCAAGTTGGAAGTATTCCCACGGTAATACTTCCTATGGAGCCCTCAGGAGTTATTGAGAAGGTCATGTGAGGAAGTGTGAGTGTCACTCTTTGCACAGGGCAGGCTTGTGACCATGTATTCCCAGCCCGTGGCCCCCCTCCCTGTTGACCCCATGGCTTCTGGAGGTGGTGGGGTCAGAGCAGGGGAGAATCAGGCTTCCATGGAACATGGAGGGGAGAGAAATGGATGAATCTCACTTTCCATTTTTCTACTAAAGAAACAGACTCCGTGTTTATGGGACTCAGGGTCAGCTTCGTGGGTGTGTAACCAGCCCAGTCACACAGGGCCCTGTCCTGAAGGTTTAATGCTCTGTGGCCACCGCCTCACAATTCTCAATACTTTTATCTCTGTTTTTTGTAGGTGAAATCTGATGAGACAATGGAGCATGCGCTGGAGACGTGGAGTCTCAGCTCAGACCTGATCCCACCTCTCCTGTTGCCCCTTGGGGACAGATTCTCAGTCGGTTACTTCTCTACTCTACCCAGTGACTCAGGCCACCCTCTGTGCCTGGCAGGGGCCTGGGGACAGAAGTAGAGGGGGCTGGGATTGGGTGCATGTACCCCATTGGATGAGCTGTGGGGCAGAGCTCTTGGCATCTCTGAGGGTCTGCCCTCACCCTGCAAGTATCCCCATGACCAAGGGAACACGGCATTAAATAGCAGATGAAAATCATCATGATAACTTAAGAGAGAGATCTTGGAAGAAAAAGAAAAGCTCTTTCTCTCCTTTTTGAACAAGGCACCTGCAGTTTTATTTGGCACTGGACCCTGCAAATTATGGAGCTGGTACTGCTGAGACTTCAGTGGGTTTGGACATAAATGGAAACCGTGGTGTTCTGATTTATCACCATTATATGGCCCAACACTGGCTGGGAGCAGGGAAGTGTAAGTCCAAGACAGGACAGCCCAGTGGATACTAGGGTGAGCTCTGAAATCAGCTTCTGCTCCTACCTTTGGTGTGACCTTGGACAAGTTGCTTTGTTTCTCTGAGAGTTGTTTTCTTATCTGTAACATGAAGATGATAATAGGGTTGTCAGGAAGATTCAGTGAGAACATGCAAGTAAGAGCTCTTGGCAGTAAATCTGGCACAGAGCAGGTGCCAAATGGCTGTTAGTTTTTATTGTTTCATCACTGTCATTTTTATCTGAGTTCTGGTCTTGCCCCTTGTGTGACCTTGGACACATTAACACCTATGAAAACACCTAGCACCGTGCCTGTTATGCTCTAGTGTCTCAAAAATCAATAGTACCCTCACATGGATGGTCAACAAATTTTCAACAAGGGTGCCAAATACACACAATGGGGAAAAACAGTCTCTCAACAAATGGTGTTGGGAAAACCGAATAACCACATCCAAAAGACTGAAGTTAGACCTTACCTCACACTGGATGTAAAATTTAATTCCAATGGATCAGAGATCTAAACCTAGGAGCTAATACTCTTGGAAGAAGACACAGGGAAAAATCTTCATGACATTGGATTTGGCAATGATTTCTTGGATGTGACACTGAAAGTAAAGGCAACAAGAGGAAAAAATAGATAAACTGGACTTCATTCAAAATGTAAAAAAAAAAAAAAATTTGTACATCAATGGACACTAGCAAGAATATGAAAAGACAACTCACAGAATGGAAGAAACAATTGCAAATTATATCTGATAAAGAATTAATATCCAGAGTATGTAAAGACCTCCTACAACTCAACAAAAACAAAAAAACCCAAACAACCCAACTCAAATATGGGCAAAGGAATAGAATAGACATTTCTCCAAAAAAGATACTACAGATGGCCAATAAGTCCATGAAAAGATACTCAACCACTAACCAACAGGGAATTGCAAATCAAAATTACAACGAGATACCACTTCATACCCATTAAATGGATATAATTTAGAAAAATAAACTTTCATTTCCTAGAACAGCATTTCTGAAATTGTTTACCCTGGAACACTTGTCAGAGTAAGTTATTCCTCAGTCAAAAGAGTGAAAGGAGTTTGGAAAATCATTAGCATTTAAAGGCTCTGAGAAGTCCTGCAATTTAAAAAGTACATTTTTAAAAAAGCTAAACTCAAGATTTTCAAAACATCTTTGAACATGAGTCCCTTTTTTCTATGTAACATTCTCAAACCACTTTTAGGAAAATGCTTGTCTAGAGGTCTTCAAAGGTGAAACACCAAGCAGGCTGGTTAGTAAAGACACGTGGCCAGGCCACGGAAACAGACACAGCCACTATTCTGTGATTTCTTGCCCTTCATGCACTGCATTAATCTAAGTTCAGTTAAGTCCCCCTTAAGTAACTCATGTATTCTCTTTCTTCATTTCCTCCTGAATTCAGCAGAACTTCACTACATACCCACTGACCCCGTGCAGGTGCCAGGAAACTGAGATAAGCGCCCAGGGCCCAGCCGTCAGGGCACTCACAGCGCAGGAGGGCAAAGAGAGAGCAGGCCAATTCTACTCTGAATTCCAGGCTGAAAGCGGCTATTCTGGAGCCTGGCAAACCTGGAACTGTAAGGGCCCAGAGGAGGGGGTATCTGAAGTAGGTGCTGAGATTCCCCTACCCCCACCCCACTATCTGCCAGAGCAGAAAAGTTCATGGAGTGATGGTGCCATGTTTCTTCACTTCCCCAGGGACCCAAGGAAGTGGAGCCTCTGGATGGATTTTCTAGGTATTAGAGCAGAGACTTCAATCTGGCAGCTCTCTGTTCAGTTTGTTTAACTTACATAGAATCTTTAAGAAATAAGCTACCAATAAGAGAAGTGTTCCACATTAAAATTTGGATTTCCATTTTTTTTTTTTTTAATGATTGGACCATCTGACATCTCTGGTTCCACACTTGCTGTTGCAATTGTCTGGGGTCCACCAGTCCCCCTTGCTTCCCCCAGTTCCTATCTGTCTGCTTCACTGATTTGTGCTTTATTCAGTACATTTCTATCTGGACCTCAAAAACATTGGAATTTATAATCCCTATTAAAGATACTGCATCATCCCCTCCCCCTCCCCTTGCATTAGTATATGATATTGATTTAAAATATAAAATATATATATCTTTGTTGGTTTTCTCCCTGTCAGATTACAAAACATAATACATGCTTCTGATGAACATATAGAGAGTCATCCCAATTCCTCTGGCATTTCTTGACCCGTGTTATCTGTTTTCTCTGTATATTTCTCCTGACTTTCCCTCTGCCTACAACACAGCCAATTATTTTAAAAACAACCAGTTACTGTTACCAAATGCTTTTAGAAAACCGGTGGTAACATTTACCAGATGTTTTCTGTGGGTGACACACCTCTCTTGCTTTCCAAACAATCAGCTGTAACAGGGACAAGATATTTTTCAAAATAGTGGCTGTTTCACTGACTCTGCACTTGATTTTTCACTTGTTGGTGTTTGTAGTTCTTCCGTCAGTGGGAAATGCAGTCAGGGTTATTTCTGGCAAGATTGGGGTGGGGGAGGGGGAGGGAGAGGGGAAAGGGAGGTGGGGCCAGCTTGTGCCCCACCTACTATGTGCCAGGCCTAGTGCTGGCATTCTGGCCACCCTGAGTGCCTCTCACCTTTTCTGAGCCTCGGTTTCCTCACCTCAACTGTGGGGATAGAAAGGATTGTAACATGGCCTGTTGGTCTCTGAGAGAGCATTTTGTCCAACTGGCATTGTGTTGGATTGTCCAGTTGGAAAATGAGGCACAGAGAGGTTATGAGACTTGCCCAAGGTCACACAGCAATGGAACAGCACCTAGGAATCTATTCTCCTAATCCCTCCAGGCAGTGTTCCTTCCCTTACACTGGTATTTTTCAGACATTGGTTATTCAAGTATCAATTTCATTATGCTGTATGATCATTTATAAAATTATATACTTGATCATTTTAAAAATCAATTTGCTATTTTTACAACTTTGCAGCATTACCACAAATGCAAAACCATGATCATTTGACATTAACAGAAGGTAATTGTACAAATAGGTACATTAAAACACAGAAAACTTCTTAGTAAATGCTAGCTTGATATGGTTGCCTACCAGACTTCTGTTAAAAAGAGGGTTAGCCATTGCTAAGAGAGAAATTAAAGACAGATTAGCACCTTGCCGAACTCTTTCCCTTGATCTAATTTGAAGAATTGGAAGAAAATTGAACTGGAAATAGCTTTCCCTGGGTAAGCCGGTGTTCTTGAATGTCACCCGCATGTACTATGGCACCCACATGTCACCTCTTCCAATCAGGGTGAGCCCACTGCCTCCACGTATCCCCAGGCTGGCTCTGTGGCCCACTCGAGACTGCATCCCCCAGGGCATGAGAAAGAGCTTGTGCTCTCTGCAGATGGGATGTATTATGATCACCATCGTCAGTACACAAAGCAGCAGACCCTGGGACTTTGTGAGTTAACTACGTCCAACAAGTCTGTAGTACCCTCTGCATCAAGTCCACCAACTTGTCCAGCACTGTGAAGGCTCAGACCAGGAAGAAAATTAAAAGCCAAAACCCAAGACAACAAGACAAATGAAATCACCCCTCACGATCCAACCTCTTTATTTGAAGCAAAATCAGAGCTTTTTTCCCTGAATCCGGATGTGGAGCTGTGGAAGCCACAGTCTCGTCTAGAGACACTTGTGGACCAAGCTGGTTGGCACTCTCTTGCTTCCAGGATCGTTCTTCCCTCCTTCGTTGTGAACTTTCTGTCCTACCCGGTAATTAGTCCTGGCAGCCTCAGATTGGCTCTTTTGTTTTCATAATTCATTTACTTTTGATGATATCATAAAGAGTGTATAAATTTCATCCCCCTCCCCTAACATCCTGGCCCCATGCCCACATCCACTAATACAAAGACACTAATTGCTTCTCGCTCTAGTGCCAGGCGCTTTGAAAGCATCTTTGCCTAATGGATGGAATTAACCTTGTTTAACGTACAAATCAGCAGCCTAATTTGCCATGAATCCCGACTCTGTGGCTCCACGTACTGTGGCTGGGAGGAAACGGCTTCCCACTCTGCCCTAGCCACGCTGGGAAAGAAAACCAGTGATGCTGGCATTAGCCACGCCTCCCTCCGAGTTCCTCTCTCCTCCTGGGATGGAAAGAGGTGACATCTGAGCTGAGATCTTTCCATGGGAGACTCCCCTTGATCAAATAGTAGCCCCCAGGTATGTTGCTGGGCAGGCTGTCCCAGAGACCACCAAACAGAAAGACTCACAGACCAAATGAAGATGTTTGAAGCACACAGTTTATTAAATTCATTTAAAACATACAGTGAGAAGCCAGAGGAAACAGCTGGGGTTGGTTAATGCACTTGGGACAGGCTGCAGTGGGTCTCAGGAATGCACCATCTGAACGGGCTATGCGACGCTTCTGTGTTCTCTCTTTCTGCCTTGTCAGCCTACCCCACTGACAGTAAGGTTACAGAGACTAGAACTGAGGATGAGCAAGGGGGCTCAGAAGATGGGAGATGCCCGGAGCCAGCACATGTGTGTTCCGCCAGAGAGCTGCGGGGCTAATCCCCCCAGCCCGAACCGTGACTTACCATGCAGCCTGCTGGGCACTGTGGTTTCTGTCTGAGGGTCTTGGACACAGGACACGTTTGGCCAGAATGGGTGTCGTCCATGGTGGACAACTTAAGACCCTGTGAACATTGAGTGCCCATGGATATTTACAATATGATGCTTCTTGGCCCCTTCACTCCATCCCACCCATGTTCACACACGGATGCTCAGCTCACTTCATCTGTGCCCAATGCAGCTCACAAGCTACTTACTATTCTGACTTAGTTTCAGCCAGCCGCCTTATTTCTTTGTTTCTCTTGCTCTCAGTAAAGCAGAATCGAATGTTCTTAAGTATTGCAGGAAACACACAAAACAGATCTGAATGTGGAGCTAGAGCTGGCCATGGGAAGACCTGGAGAGAGCATTCCAGAAGAGGGAGACGCTCTCTATTTGATCCAGCCTTTCTGCTGCCTGATTCACAACCCGTCAAGTGTCAGGCCTCCAGCAGCTCTGACCAGTACGGAATGGTGGTGGTAAAGAGCAAGGTTTGGGGCTCAGATATACCTGGGTTAGAATCCTGGTTCTATTGATTACCAGCTGTGTGACCTGCAGCAGGTGACTTAGGCTCTCTGAGCTTCTGTTTCTGCAGCAGTAAAAGGGAAATGAGAACCGTTACGTTGGGATTTGAGAAAATGCATGTACAGTGGTCCTCATATTATAAACTGTCTTTGGCACCTTCGTCAAGAATGTTTGGTTTTGGATCCTGGCTCTGGGTGCCTTTAAGTCATCTGATCAGTTCATTCATTCGCTGAACAAAGGCTTACTGAGCTTCACAGGTGTCAGGCACTGTTCTTGGCACTGAGGGTGCACCAAGAGGATGCAAGTGATCAAAGCAAAGTCCTGGCCCCTGGAGCTTCCATTCTAAGGGGTGGAGGCAGATAAAAATCTGAGGAACAAGTAAATCTATAATATGTTGCATTGTGATAAGGTTACAACAAAGCCGGGAAGAGTGAGGGCAAGATTGTGCGGGGGCGTGGGGTTGCTACTTGATCTGGGAAAGCCCACACTGATAAGATACTATGGGAACTGGGGAAATCGAAGGAGGCACCCGGTGCCTGACTTGGGAAGAAGTGTTTCAGACAGAAAGAAAACCATATGCAAAGTTCCCAGGTGAGTGGGGAAAAGCTTGGTAGGGTTTGAGTGTCAGCAAGGAGGCCAGTGTGGCTGGCGTGGAGGGAGAGGAGAGTTAGACCCTTGAAGGTTCCTGGAGGGTCATAATTTTTCTTTTTTTTTTTAAATTTTAATCATCAATTTTCTGTTCCTTCATCTAGACTCAGAACCTGAGAAGGTCAAGGTTTAAGAAGAATTTTTAGCCAAATACTAACAGCAATTCCTTACTCCTTGCCAGGTTTTTTGTTTTTCTATTTTTAAAAAAATTTATTTATTTATTTATTTATTTATTTACTTACTTACTTACTTACTTATGGCTGTGTTGGGTCTTCGTTTCCATGCGAGGGCTTTCTCTAGTTGCGGCAAGCGGAGGCCACTCTTCATCGCGGGGCGCGGGCCTCTCACTATCGCGGCCTCTCTTGTTGTGGAGCACAGGCTCCAGACGCGCAGGCTCAGTAGCTGTGGCTCACGGGCCCATTTGCTCCGTGGCATGTGGGATCTTCCCAGACCAGGGCTCGAACCCGTGTCCCCTGCATTGGCAGGCAGATTCTCAACCACTGCGCCACCAGGGAAGCCCTGGAGGGTCATAATTTGACGTACAGTTTAGAAGGATTCTTCGGCTGCTGTGCGGAGAATGGACGGGAGAAAGGAGAGCAGCTGGGAGGCTACAGAGAAACCCAGGCACAAGGCAGCGCTGACCAGAGCATCAGCGGTGAGTCCAGTTATATTTATCCCTTAGGGTCTTTGGGAAGATTCAGAGGAACATATACGTAAGGGGTATAACCCTGGGCCAGCACGAAAACCGTCTGTTAAATATAATCACAACCGGGCCATCTTTTCTTTTTTTAAAGTTGAAGTGTAGTTGATTTACAATATTGTGTTAGTTTCAAGTGTACAGCAAAGTAATTCAGTTATTTTTTTTTTCAGATTCTTTTCCGTTATAGGTTATTACAAAATATTGAATATAATTCCCGGTGCTATATAGTAAATCTTTGTTGCTTATCTATTTTATGTTTGGTAGCTTGAATCCGTTAATCCCATACTCCTACTTTGTCCCTCTACTGCTCCCTCTCCACTTGGGTAACCATAAATTTGTTTTCTAAGTCTATGAGTCTGCTTCTGTTTTGTATATAGATTCAGTTGTATTATTTATGATTCTACACATAAGTGATATGGTATTTGTCTTTCTCTGGCTTAACTTCACTGTGCATAATATTCACTAGGTCCATCCATGTTGCTGCACACGGCAGTATTTCGTTCTTTTTGTGACTGAGTAATAGTCCATTGTATATATATATACCACATCTTATTAAACCAGTCATCTGTTGATGGGCACTTGAGTTGTTTCCATATCTTAGCTATTGTAAATAGTGCTGCTGTGAACATTGGGGTACATGTATCTTTTAGAATTAGAGTTTTCATTTTTCCAGATATATACCCAGGAGTGGGATTGCTGGATCATATGATAACTCTTTTTTTAGTTTTTTAAGGAACCTCCATACTGTTCTCCATAGTGGCTGCACCAATTTCCATTCCCACCAACAGTGTAGAAAGGTTCCCTTTTCTCCACACCCTCTCCAGCATTTATTATTTGTAGACCCTTTGATGACGGCCTTTCTGACCAGTGTGAGATGATACCTCATTGTGGCAACCGGGCTGTCTTGATATGACAGAAATAAAGTCTCATGACTGCCCATCACACAGCTTCTTGTGGAAAAAAAAAATCTTAAATGTGTGTCCTACTGATTGAAGGGCAGGGTGGCCTTGTGTTTTGTTTCCATGTAAAGAGGACAAAGTGAGTCACATGTTGACATCCTAAACTGTCATTGGTTGAATAGATTTGCAGGTGCCATGGCCCCAGCAGACACTGCCATTCAGCTAGTGGGGCCGGTCGCTTTCCACATGTATGGGACTCCCAGGCCGGTTCCAATGTACAGAGAGGCCCACACTGGGGCCAGGACACCATGATCCCAACAGCTCGTGGACCCCTCCTTTTACTCTCCTGCTGAGAAAGACCCTGCTGCCTCCTCACCCCAACCTGGTCATCCCCATGTCCCCCTTGGTTGCCTCTTTACATCAGGGAAGAAATAGGGTGACTATGTCAGGATCCTATCATTTAGGCTTTAGACCTTACATACAAATCAAAGGTATGCGCCTCACATCTGCTATTTCTAGCCTGACATCATCTTTTTTTGAGGATGAAATGAAACAAAACAACACAGGAGAAAGCACACCAGGCAGTGTGTGGCTTACGGTCGCTGCTTGATCAACGGTGGCTGTCATCTACTGAAGGCTTAGATTTAACACACCCTGTCACAGAGACTCCATACCTGTTTGTTTGTTTTTACGCTATTTTTATTTTTGGCTGTGTTGGGTCTTCGTTTCTGTGTGAGGGCTTTCTCTAGTTGTGGCAAGTGGGGGCCACTCTTCATCGCGGTGTGCAGGCCTCTCACTGTCACGGCCTCTCTTGTTGCAGAGCACAGGCTCCAGACGCGCAGGCTCAGTAGTTGTGGCTCACGGGCCTAGTTGCTCCGCGGCATGTGGGATCCTCCCAGACCAGGGCTCGAACCCGTGTCCCCTGCATTGGCAGGCAGACTCTCAACCACTGCGCCACCAGGGAAGCCCCCTCCATACCTGTTTTGATGGTGACGTTCTACAGAATTAGAAATGGAGGAGGAAGATGGGAAGGGTCATTTGCCAAACTGGAAAGATATTTGCAACTGGATGGCCTTGTCCCCATGCTCAAGTTTAGGCCAGCCTCCAGATGCTACGGGATTGTTTGAGTCCTGATGTTCCCACCCCTCTTTGTAATACTTCTCTATAGCTCAGGGATAGCATTCAACAGCCTGGGACTTTGGAACTGCAGCCCAAAGTGACATGGAAAGCAGCGTCTGGGGCATTTCCCTTGAGTCCTGGGATATACTCACTCAATATCCACTTAATTCCAGGACTCACCGGCCTACCCACTCAGGCCTGATAGGAACCAGCTTGCTGGCCCCAGGCATCCCTGAGCTCCTGCGGCTGCAGGGCGACCCCGACAGGCTCAGGACATATGGGAGGCATTCAGTAACTATTCATTGACTAGACCAATAAAGGCTCTCAAAGAGCTTGTAGATAAGTGGACGATGGGGAAGCATCAAAGTGTAGGCTCCCATCACTGATCACATACTATATAGGAAATTTCTAAATCTTAAATTGCGGCATGTCCCTCATGCCAGGGGCTGAGCTAAGCACGGTGTATGTATTACACTGAGGGAGAGGGTTTTCTCCAACCACCGCTATGGGCTTAAAGCACCTTCATCCATGAACACTGCCCTTTAATACCAGCCCAAACCCCTCCTCCCCCCTCCTCCTTCTCACCACCTCCTCCCCCAATGCAGGTTCAAAGTTGGCGAAGGACAGCAAAGTTGTAAGCAGAGGCCTCAGGGCACTTTAGCAGCACACACAAGAGCCTGGGGGAGCCTGGGAAACGGTGGCCCAGCCTGGGAATCGGCAAAGAAGAGGCGGCCTGGAAAAGGAAGGGGAGCCAATGCAAATCCCGAGGTCGGAGGCAGCTTGAAAGTGATTTGCAAGGCTGGCTGGGCTGGGGCTGAAGAAGGTTTGGGAGTGTGTGTGTGTGTGTGTGTGTGTGTATGTGTGTGTAAGAGTCCTGCCTATACTAACTTGGTGGCCAGCCAGTCTGGTGTGCGCTGCCGGGCGGGAGGGGAAAGAGTGTGGGACTTAGTGGCTGCCATGGCTGGGTTTCCAGCCCAGCTCTGCCCCTTGTCAGTTGTGTGGCCTTTGGTAATCTGCTGTCTCTCTCAGACCTCGGTTTTCGCATCTGAATAGTAGGGTTCAAGACTCTATCTTGACGTCATGGAGATAACCTGTCTATTTTAGACACTGGTTCCTGCGCAGCCTTCCTGAGTCTGAAGATGCAACTACCTTTGTTATTTTTAAAAACTTTTTTAACAAAAGAAATGTTTTGGATTAGATTTAGATTAACAGAACAGTTGCAAAGACAATACAGAGTGTTCTCTTACACTCTATAGCCAGTTTCTCCTATTGTTAGCATGTCTTAGCATGGTACATTTGTCACTAGTTTTTTGTTTCGGGAGGTGGTGGTTTCATACCCTTTATTTCCCCTCCTTGATTAATTTTCACAGTTAAGTTCAGAACTCCTAATGTATTGCTCTGAGTCTTCATTAGCCTGGGCATTTGTCACTGCTAATGAACCAACGTTGACACATAATTATTAACCAAAACCCACACTTTATTCAGATTTCCTTAGTTTTTACCTAATGTCCCTTTTCTGTGTCAGGGTCCCATCCAGGACACCCCATTACATTTGGTCATCATGTCTCCTTAGGCTCCTCTTCATGGTGACAGTTTCTCAGACTTTCCTTATTTACGTAACCTTGACAGTTTTGAGGAGCGCTGGGCAGATATTTTGTAGAATGTCCTTCAATTGAAATTTATCGGACATTTTTCTCATGATTACAATGGAATTATAGGCTTTAGGGAGTAAGACCACAGAGGTAAAGTGCCATTCTTATCAAGGGTACATGTTATCAACATGACTTAGCACTGTCGATGTTGACCTTGATCACGTGGCTGAGGTAGTGATTGTCAGGTTCCTCCACTATGAGGTCTCTTCCCCTTCCCGGTTTCTGTACCATCCTAGTTGGAGGGCAGATGTTATGCACAGCTCACACGTGAGGAGTGAGGGGTCACATCCCACCTCCTTGAGGATGCAGTAGCTATGTAAATATTTTGGAATCCTTTTGTATGTTGTCTCTTCTCCCCATGTATTTATTTATTCAATACTTTATTTATGTCAATATTAATTCATGGATATTTATTTTATACTTTAGATTATAAGATAATACTGCTTTATTTTGTTCCTCAAATTATTCCAGCTTTAGCCATTGGGAGTTCTTTCCTTTAACAGATTATCATTTTTTTTTTTTAGCAATTCCTTAATTTTTGGCACTATAAAATGTTCCAGGCTTATCTTGTATATGTCTTGTGTATGTCCTGTTCCAGGTCCAGATCAGTCGTTTCTCCAAAGAGCCCTCATTCTCTTTAGTGGAGAATGGTCTTAGAAACCAAGATCTGGGTGTTAGGTGTGCTCATTGCTACTGAGGGCTCATGCTTCCAGGCCCTCTCAGCTGACAGAAAAAGGAAATATATGTGTATATACTAACCCATGTATATTTACATCTATAAATATGTCTACGTATATGCATCTGTATCTATATTAAACTAAACATAAGCTCTTACTGATGTTTCCAGCTCCAATCCATTATTCCATGGGTTATTCTAGCCTTTTCCCTCTGCTTGTCTGTTATCTTCCACTCCAACAGTGAGAAACTTGGCTAACACCACCTGCCATCCATTTACGTAATTGTTCAATTTAAGTTTACACATACAGTGGTTTCAGAATTGTTAACCTGTACTCACATAGGAGAACTTTATTAACTAGTGGACAGTGCTTATGTGTAATTCCTTTTGCCTTTAGTCTTACAGACTCCAGGCATTTCCAGTTACTTAGGTGAGGACCTTTTCCCCCATCCCCTTCTGTGAGGTTATTTCATACAATTATAATACAGTTAGATTATTTAGTCACAGTCTGCATTTCAGCCTAGGATCCCCAAATTCCTATTTTTTTTTTAATTTGCATGCATTAAGGTCCACTGTTTCTGTTATAAAGTTCTATAGATTTTGACAAGCAAATTGTGTCATGTATTAATCCTTAAAGTATTACACAGAATAGTTTCACCACCCTAAAAATATCCCCTCAAACTCCAGGACCCCTGGGAACCACTGATCTGTTTATTGTTTGTATAGCTTGCATTTTCTAGAGTGCCATATAAATGGAATCATACAGTACATAGAATTTTTAGACTAGTTTCTTTCACTAAGCAATATACTTTTAGGATTCATCCTTGTCTTTGCATGACTTAACAGCTAATTACCTTTTATCACTGAATAATATTCCACTGTATGTATGGATGTACCACAGTTTGCTTATCCATTCATCTACGGAAGGATATTTTAGCTGCTTCCAACTTTTGGAACCAGATGCCCCTGCCTAGGACTTTGAATTTTAAGGGAGTGACCCAAAGATGCCAGATCAGTTTAGATGAATTCTGACAGCGTCATCAGCACCATCTAGTGGCCACCAGCAGTGGTATCGTAACAATTTCTACAAAAACCTTGGACTCCTGCCACCACTAGTTTCCTTGGCTCACCCATTTTCCATGCCATGGTTCCCCAGTTTTGCCATTAATGGTGCGGGGTTCCAAGAGCTCTTCATTTCCTTGTCTGTTTGAGTTCACAAGTATAGTTTATACCCATCCTTTCCCCACTGATAACCACTAGTCTGTTTTCTACATCTGTGAGTCCACTTCTTTTTTGTCATATTCACTTGTTTGTTGTATTTTTTAGATTCCACATATAAATGGTATATTACTGTATTTGTCTTTCTCTTTCTGACTTATTTCACTCAACATAATGCCTTCCAAGTCCATCCATGTTGCTGCAAATGGCAAAATTTCGTTCTTTTTATGGCTAAGTAGCATTCCATTGTGTATATATACCACGTCTTCTTTATCCATTCATGTGTTGATGGACACTTAGGTTGCTTCCATATCTTGGCAATTGTAAACAATGCTGCTGTGAACATTGGGGTGCATGTATCTTTTTGAATTAGTGTTTTTGTGTTCTTCCGATATATACCCAGGAGTGGAATTGCTGAGTCATATGGTAGTTCTTTTTTTAGTTCTTTGAGAAACCTCCACACTGTTTTCCACAGTGGCTGCACCAATTTACGTTCCCACCAACAGTGTACAAGGGTTCTCCTTTCTCTACATCCTTGCCAACATTTGTTATTTGTGTTCTTTTTGATGATAGCCATTCTGACAGGTGTGATGTGATATCTCATTGTGGTTTTGATTTGCATTTCCCTGATGATGAGTGATGTTGAGGATCTTTTCATGTGCCTGTTGGCCATCTGCATTTCCTCTTTGGAAAAATGTCTATTTAGTTCTTCTGCCCATTTTTGAATTGGGTCATTTGATTTTTTGATGTTGAGCTGTATGAGTGTTTATATATGTTGAATATTAATCCCTTATTAGTCATATCATTTGCAAATATTTTCTCCCATTCAGTAGGTTTTCTTTTTTGTTTTGTCCATGGTTTCCTTTGATGTATGATGTATAATTAGTTGCTTGGGTTTTTTGAGCCTCAGTTTCCCCCTCTGTAAAATGGGACTGCTGATCTCCACCTCAAAGAGCATATGTGGGGATTCAGTGAGATAACAAAGGCAGGGAACCCATGAGACTGTGGCTGGCACAAAACCTGCACTGGGAAAATGTCAGCTGCCCAGGCCCCTTCAATTGCAGTGCCACAGGGAGGGGGCCTCACGAGAGGCCAGGCCATGGTCCATCCAGCCTAAATCCCGGGCCTGGCAATTGTGGGGAAGCTCAGCCCGCTCTTTGACACACCTCAACCCACAGCTTGGCCTTTCTCCTCTGGAGGAACCACACCCAGAGTGGGGGAGCAGTGGGGTCACCATGACCCAGGACAGAGCACATTGTAAAGTCAACATGAGCTGTGTGTCCCTCCTCACCAGGACAAGGAATTACAAAGACAAAGCCAGCAGTCTTTTAACCAGGACCTAACCAAGGACAAGGAGTGGGGACCCCAAGAGTTCTGGAGGTGATCAACCTTCTGATGTGTTCTGTCTGAACCCTCTGGGAGCTCTTCTCCCATTTGGGGGAGGCAGATTGTATCAGAGGAAAAAGCAGGGGACAGACCTGTGTTCGAATCCTGACCTTTCTAACTACTGGTTATGTTGTCTTGGATGAGCTTCTTAACTTCTCTGGGCCTCAGTTTCCTCATCTGTAAAATGGGTATATGAATCTCTACCTCCCAATATTCCATGAGAATCAAAAGGGTTAATGCAGGAGTAGATGCTTGTAAATATCAATTCCCTTCATTGTGCATAATTCTTCCCCCAAGTCCAGGTCTGAACCTGCCTGCAGAGTTCACTGCCCCCCAACCCCACCTCACCCCCACCCCCGCCAAGACTCTGCAGCTAGTTCTAGCAGCAAGTGCAATGCTCATTGGGAAGGGTGGTATCATCCTGGGCAGGCAGAGTGCTGTCCCAGGAGATAGCACTTGGGTCTGACAAGTCTGGGTCCCCAGAGCTTCACTCCCAGCTCTCTCTGTGGACCCAGGAGGGGAAGGGAGTCAGGATGGAGCCTGGTAAACCTGGTCTCCAGCGGAGAAAATGTAAACTGCATCTTCTAAGGAAAAATTGCCATCATTAGTCAAAATATCCCTTTCTATTTTGGTGTCAACAAGTTAGGAACAGCAGGCTCTCAGCCCAAGAAAAATATGCTTGTGCTTCTCCTTTATCACGATTCATCTTTCAGCAAATAATTACTCTCCCTCCAGGCACCTTCATCTCAGCCTTCTAATTATACTATTGTTGGGTTTGATGTCAACTGAACAATAAATCAAACTTGGGGCAGAATGTCTGGTGGAAAATGTACTGAGGAGTAAGTTGTGGGGAGCACAGGGCATTAGGGACAGGCACGGAGTGGGGGCTTATTCTCTTTCTAAGTTTTGCCTCAGAACATTGAAAAAGCTTTCCTTTTTTCTGTTAATTCTGTTAACTTTGCGATCGTGATCTGGGCCATGTAGGGAGCTGCATTTGTAATCATTCCCCTCCAAGGTGCCTTGAAAGAATTTAATTAATCAGTGAGCTTAAAATACTAGCAAATTTATGACTAACCAGCAATTTCTCATAAACTTTTTCCTTAGTGGCAATTGGCTGCCTTCTCTGCGAGAATTTTTGTTGCATTCAAAAGCCAAGGTTTCCATTAGAGGAAGAAAGAGGGCAATGTTTATTTTAGTATTTTATTTTATTTCGTTCCATTCTGTTTTATTTTATTTTATGTTACTGAAGTAGGGGAAATGAGTGGTTCTGGAAGGAGAAGGGCAGGGCCTGGACTCTCAGGGCATAGAGAGAAAACTCTCATTTCAATGCCACCCAGTATGTTCATTTCCATGCCCCGCCATCTTGGCCATGGCACTCACATCCTAGCAGGAAAGACAGGAGCTCGCTCTGATCTGTCACAGAACAACAGTCCATGGCAGAAGGCTTGGGAGGTGAAGAGGGTATGCAGGGCAGAGAGTGACCAGCACTGCATACCCCACAGTGTGCTTTCTTTGACTAATTTTTTCTAAATCCAATCTATGTATGGACTGGACCAAAGTCCAGTATGAGTCAGTTTAGTCAGTATTTTCAATTTAGTTTAAAAAATATGACCTGGCACCAACTGGGTACCATGCCCTGTGCTAGGTGAAGGGGGTGAACATAGAAGGAAGGTACAGCCCTGGCCTCAAGGAGCTTCCCTGAAATGGGAGAGACAGCTATGAAAATAGATAATCATGATGTTAGCTGGTGAGTGCTGTGATTTGGGTATGTAAAGGGTATTTAACAAGAGTAGTAACTGACTGGGAAGCAGCCATGGGCACCAAATTGACCCTGTGTCCTTTAGCCCCAGAAAACAAGGTGACTCAGTGTACCAGTAATAGCACTTTCCTTTTTAAGCCTACAGTTTATTGAACAATTATTATGGACCAGACATCATGCTAAGCACTTTTCTGTTCGCTTATTTAGTCCTTACAGAAACCCTATGGGGTAATAAAAAAAAAAAAGAAAATGACTCAACATCATGTCACTAGGGGTGGCAAATTAAAACAACAATAAGATATCACTATACACCTATTAGAATAGCCAAACTCCAGGACACTGACAACACCAAATGCTGATGAGGATATGGAGCAACAGGAACTCTTATTCATTGCTGGTGGGAATGCAAAATGGCACAGCCACTTCGGAAGGCAATTTGGTGGTTTTTTACAAGAGTAAACATACTCTTACCACATGATCCAGCAATTGCACGCCTCGGTATTTACTCAAATGAGTTGAAAAAGTCTGTCCCCACAAAAATCTACACATGGTGGTTTATAGCAGCTTTATTCATAATTGTCCAAACGTGGAAGTGACCAAGATGTCCTTCAGTAGGTAAGTAAACTGTGGTACATTCAGACAATGAAATATTATTCAGCACTGAAAAGAAATAAGCTTTCAAGCCATGAAAAGACATGAGGATCTTAAAATGTTTTTTATAAAGTGAAAGAAGCTAATCTGAAAAGGCTACACACTGTAGGATTCCAACGATATGACATTCTGGAAAAGGCAAAATTCTGAAGACGTAAAAAGATCAGTGGTTGTTGGCAGGGATTGGGGGAAGAGGAATGGGTAGAGCACAGAGGATTTTTAGGGCAGTGAAAATACTCCGTATGATACTGTAATGGTGGATACATTATTTGGCCAGACGCTTACAATGTACAACACCAAGAGTGAACCATAATGTAAACTATGGACTCTGGGTGATGATGGTGTGTCAGTGCAAGTTCATGGATTGTAACAAATGTCCCACCCTGGTAGGGGATGTCCATAGTTGGGGGAGGCTGTGCATGTGGAGGGGCAGGAGGTGTAAGTATGGAAAATCTCTGTACTTTTTGTTCAGTTTTGCTGGGAACCTAAAACTGCTCTAAAAATAAAGTTTATTAAAAATAAGAAAATGACAAATGATTGCCTTTCATGTGCACTGAGGCTGACTATGTCCTGGGCAATGGGTTATGGGCTTTGGACTTGCTGGAGGTACTGTGGTCACCGTCTCCTTACACTACAGAGCAATCAAGGCTTTCAAGGATTAAGGAAGGAATTTGTCCAAGTTCTCTAGGAGGAGCCAAATCCAGTCTTCTGACTCAGAACACAGGCCATTTAACCACTGTGCTAGACTCTTACTTTGAAGTCCAGACATGACCATAATCTCACATTTGGTACAGTCTGTGGCTGGTCCATACAATACTGGCAGAAGTACATACTTCATTTGTTCGTTCATTCATTCATTCATTGCTTTGCTGGACAGGTGTCTGGCTACCCTCTGCGGGGACCTGATGTTGCGCATTGTTACGTTTCTTTTCACTGTCTTGAGAAAAGAAGCTTGAAATACCTGTTCTACTCCCCCTGCCTCTGGCCTCAAGGATTAGATATGAAGCAATGTCATTCTAACCAGCCGGGACAAATGGCTGACCCATTACACAGGCCTTATTGGATCATTTGAAAGTGTGGCCAAGTCCCCTTAATGAAATGGCCTGGTGCCAAAGAATACCAGGAAGTTTATATATATCTCTATATATCATATGAAGCAGCACCTGGCACAGTTGCCAACCAGTGAACCATCAATTCTAAATGAAGTTGCACATTTGCCCCAAAGGCCTGGTCCCGGGCTGAGCCAAGGCGAGGTTGGGGGGAGGAAGCAGGGTAGAGGAAATTCTTCCCCTCTGCCCCCCCATAGCCAATCTTTTGGTCAGAATTTGCCAGATCAAGGCTTTAATTCTCTCTTCATTTTGGCTGCAACCAACTGACGGGCACTAGGCTTGTATTTGTAAAATCAGCATCCCCTGTACAGACGGTTTAATACATAAACAAGGCCAAGAAGTCAACTTTGAAGCCCACATAGAGCTCTAGTATGCCTTGGATAGTTGTTTACAGTTACTTGGCGTGGTATCATCTCTCCCCCTTTCCATATCATGTAGCATTCGCTCCCCAGAGTCAATATACCCAGACTGCCCAATTTCAAATCGGCTCCCTCACCTCCTAGCCGTGTGACCTGGGGAAAATGACTTAACCTCTCAGGACCTCCATTTCCTCATCTGTATAATTGAGAGAGTAACGATCCTCCTAGGGTCATGGTAAGGATTCAAAAATGTAATAAAGGGCTTAAATTATTATCATTACTATTATACTGGGAAGAAACAGATGAAGTGTCTACATTTTTGCTCCTGAGGGCCCCAGAAGAGAAGATGGAAGGCCAGACTTGAAGTAACTGTGTAGGAGCTATGAAATAGCCTGCTGTCCTGGTTGTACACCTGGGCTAACTGGGAGCTCAGTGGAAAGAATTCACAGGGTCTGGATGTAATGGTGTTTTGCATGCAACTCTAATGAGTTCCAGAAGGAAGAACCGTGGCTGTTCGTCTTCCTTTCCCCAAATCCTAGTGCAGTTTCCTGTACAGAGTAGATGCTCAATAGATACCTGCAATCAAATCGAATTCAATTCTAAGCTTTAGTTTTCTTGTGGCATGGACCACATCGGGTCCATCATTACAAACTTGCAGGACTTTGTACGCAGTAGAGATGAGACCAGCATGTGCTTGCTTGCTGGCTTGCTGAATGAATGAATGAATGAATGAATCAATCAATCAATCAGTCAATCAGCCAATAAGGCAATACAGCTCACCTTCTGTGAGATGGATGTTATGACCTTCAGGGACACAACAGGTAAAGAATACAAGTTAATAGCACATTGCACCCTAGAGAGAAATCGTTTATGTTGGTATTTAACTCATTTACGTGAGCATGTATTTCCCGTAATCTAGTGGCGTTCTATCCAACAGCAGGAAGAGGAGAGAGTGGAGTTGAGACATTGGACACCTGTGGGTCCAAATTCAGCCTCTCCCCTTCACAGGATCCCTAACTTTCAGGTGAGTCAGTTTCTTCACCTGCAAAGCAGGGATAATGATAGATATTTCACAGGATTTATCCAAGGATTAAATAAGACCTTTCTCTTAGTGGCACATAAAAGCATTTTTACTAAGTGCAATTACTAAGAGGCCCTGGGCTGGCGTAGGGACACAAAGATGGCCAAACACGGGGCATTGCCCAGAAACTCAACCTGTGAGGGGGGAGACGGATGAAGGACTAATTCTCACACCAGCCAGGATGAAGGGCTATTTGTGTTCCATTCTCTGACCCATGAACTTCATAGGAACTTTTTATGAAAAATTTTATGGAAAATATATTACTATATTATATATTCATTTTCTGATATCAGAAAAGATAAAATAGGGAAAGTGTTTCTCTTAGCAATTAAAAAAAAAGGTAATATACCTTACAAAAGATCCATACAGGGCTGGGGAAATAGGAAATACTAGCGACCTTGAGATTGGGACATCTCAGGTAAACAGGACATCTACACTGGACCTCGCAGGGTGGCTTAGAAATTAACAGGTGGAGAATGGGGCAGTGTGTGTGGGGGGAGGGGGCAGTGTGAACCTAGTCTGGGAAGTGAGAACTGGCAAGAAATGCAGGGAGGCGACGTGGGTTGTTGGTGGAAGATGTCCTGTGCACCTGTGGTCACACAGCTGCCAAGCCCTTTGGAAAGAACCAGAAATCCCTGGGTTCAAATCATGGCTCTGCCACTCACAGGCAAAGCCAGACTAGCCTTTTCACGTTCTCTGAGCTTCTGGCTTTCTGTGCACAATAGGAACGGAAGTACTTCCGGTTGTGACAGGGATTACATAAGAAAAACGTGTGGCTTCACCCAGGACAGGGTCTGAGACACAGGAAGTGGGAACCTGGTGTTAGATCCTGTTCCCATTTTTTTGCCTCTGTCTGCTCCCATTCTGCAACAAACAGAAATCTTCAAAATTCCCAAGCAGGAGGCTGAGCTGTGGGAGGTGGAGATAGCCACCCCGGCAGGAAGTCAGGAGGGGACATTTTATCGTTCTCCATACACGGGGAATGAAGACCAAGGCCGGGGAATGAAGATCGTGAGTAAGGAGCGATGTGGGTTCATCCTTTATGGGGTGCAGCCCTCATTTCCATTCCCCAGCACAAAGTGGGGTGGTGTCCCCAGTGCAAGGAATAAAGGGATGTCATTGGCATCAAGATATCTATGCCCCTTGTATGCTTCATTTTCAGGATTCTCATGGTCCCCTCCCTTCCCCCGTTCTTCATCTCCTAGATCCCAGGCACCTTTCCACCCCGCCTCCCTTGCCAAAACCATCAGACATCACTGTCATGTGAACTAGGCAGGCCGCCAGCCGGTCAGCACTTACACAATCCATGGCGCCTGCTTAAAGTGTCTGAGAGACTCACCACTCCGTCAGGACCTGAGGGCAGAGAGTCATTATCACTCCCTCTTTCTTCACTTTCAGTTTTTTTTTTTTTTTTTTTTTTTGGTCTTGTAAAGATACAGTATGAATTGATATTTTCCTCCGAGTTCCCTCTTCCTCGTTCCTTAAAGGGATAAATGAATCTAACAGTTTAGTATCATTCAGACCACAGTGGATCCCTGACATGACCAAAGGGCCCCGTGGAAAGGATCCACCCAGGGGGGCTCCAAGGAGGCAACGTTTCGGGTTGTATTCCCTGAACTGGTGCTGGGTAATATATTTTGTGTAACTGGCCGGTTATGCCATCAAAGATTCTTGACAACCATGTGTCTGCCCAGGTTACTAACTGAGACTGTTTTCCAGACCCAAATTTATTCCATCCCATATTGTCTTTGGCAAAGGTGAACAGGATACTATTTGCCCTTCAACCGTTTACATTCCAATAACTTCTAAGAATATAATTTCCTGAGTTTCACACACATTTATGGGTGTGCAGGGGGAGGTGGAGGGAGGTGAGTCAAGCTGGGGAGGGGGTGGGGTTATTAGGAAACTCCCCCGACTCATATTTCTCGGGGTGACGAACATGGATTGATCTGAGAGAGTGAGAAGACCCACTCACCATTCAGAATTTAGAAGATTAGAACATATTTTCCATTTCTCCTTTTTTTTTTTTTTTTTTTTAATGATGGCGACAGGCAGTAGGGAAGGCAATGTACCATCATCAAAGATTACTCACTGTAGTTGACTTCTTGTGAAACCAGGACACATTGAGAGCGATAAGCAGGTAATATGAATAATTATGTCGGGACAATAGGTGTAAACCTGGGCTGTGCCAGGCAAACAAGGATATAAGATTACCCTGCTGATCTGGCATCTTTATACAGCTGGAGTAAGGAATAGAGTCTCGCATGCAGCTGGACCAGCTGTCACAAAGCTCATGTGCTAAAGTCCAAGCATCATCTTCAGAGATGAACCGTCATTTCCTCCTTATGTACAACTTGCTTGTTCTTCGTTTTCTCCAGCAGCAAATCAGAAAGACGATGAAAGGTGTCGAGCCCAAGCAGATAGCAGTGACAAATGGCAGCCTGAGGAGGCTTTACCCCAAAAAGCAAAGTCTAGAGAGAACTTTTAGTGCTAAGCTCTATTCAGCTCAGTAGCTCCTTATATTTAAAATGATGACTTTGCCTCATCAAGGAAACAAATTTACTCAACAGCCAGTTGTGATCATCTTCACTGGGCTAGAAACTGGGAAGTAAAGATGAATAAAGCACAGTATCAGACTTCAAGGAGCTTATAGCCTGGAGCAGGAAAGGGATGTGAGAAAAACAAATAACAGCAATGCAGTGAAATTATTACTGAACGCAGATTTGTGTGCCCAATGCACAGTGAGGCCAAACAAACTGAAACTTCGGAGTTTGGAGCAGAAAAAGGTTTATTGCAGGGATGCGCAAGGGTGTCTCATGCCCCCAAAGCCCCAGACTCCCCAAAGGGTTTCAGCAAAGCCTTTTTAAAGGCCAGGTGAGGGAGGAGGATTGCAGGATATGTGATCAACTGGTGTACAATCCTCTAATTGGTTGATGTTGAGGGTGGTGTCACAGGGGTGAACATATCAGTCCTTAGGCTCCAGGAGGCCTGGGGTCTATGTGTTCATGTTCGTCAAGTAGTTAACATGTTCCATTTGGTGGGGGGTTTTTCACATCTGTAAAACAACTCAGGAAATGTGCATCAGATACTATTATCTAGGTACTTCAGAGAGGAGCTAAAGCAGAGGATATGGGGGACGGGTCTGCCCTGGGAAGGTCCCATAGGGTCCTGATGGGTAACAGAAAGTGTGTAGTCAGTGAGGGGTGGGTGTAACAATGCAGGGAATGGACAGGGGCACATTTATTCTGCCTGACATGACTGAGGGCTTCCCAGAAGAGGTGACATTGGAGCTGGGCTTTGAGGTATAGTTAGGCATTCAGGAGGCAGAGAATGAACAGAAGGGTTTCCTGGGCAGTGTGAACGGCAAGAAAACCAAGGTGCTTGGGAAGCAGCAGGGCACTCAGGGAGGACCCATCATCACCAGCAGAAGGTCCTGCTTTTGAGACAAATTGAGCACACCTTATCTTGTGTCTGAAGGTTTAAAAATAATTAATCAAGCTAACCGCCTATTAAGTAAACATATTTCTATTCAAAATATACAAAATGTGAATATATTTGATCTGAAAGGTAAAGCAAATGGAAAAAATTAAGCAATAAAAATTATTTTTCTATATATATATATATTTTCTGAAATAAATTTTCTTCTAAAAAAGTCAAAGTTATCCATTCAAGTTAAAAGGAAAAATATAAATTATAATTGATAAATATCAAACAAAGAGAAATTATTTTTAAAGCAGATTAAAAATATGATTTATTTATTTGTAAGTTTATGCAAGTTTAAAATTGTTTTTTAATTTTATTGAAGTATAGTTGATGTACAATGTTGTGTATACAAGTTTTAAAAGCTGTGGTAATACACACGTAATATAAAATTTACCCTGTTCAGTGGTATTAAGTACATTCATATTGTGTAACCATTACCACCATCAATCCCCGTAATTTCCTTCATCTTGCAAAACAGAAACTCTGTCCCCATTAAACAACTCCCCATCCCCCCTTCCCCCCAGCCCCTGGCAACCACTACTACTCTACTTTCTGTCTCTGTGAATTTGACTATTCTAGGGACCTCATATAAGTGGAACCATACAGCATTTGTCCCTTTGTGACTGATGTTTCAGTTACTGTAATGTCAAGCTTCATCATGTGTCAGAATTTCCTTCCATAAAAGGCAGACATTTTAAATATTCTAAACATTTTCACATCTAAACATTTTTCAAAAACGTTTCAATGTCCATCCAACTGCTAAAATAAACGAGTCAGTAGCAGGTTTCATGCATGTTACACCTAGGCCTCCATCTGTACAAATTAGAGTGTCAAATCCATTGCTTAATGTTGCAAAGTTCTCAGGCTCCAAGTGCAGCTGATGCAAACTCAATGTCAACTCATGAGTCTGTTTGGAACCCTGATTTGCAAAGTGAAGAGAGGTCATAAAATGGGAAACCTGGCGTTTTGTAAAACCATCCATTCATACTATCTGAGGAGAGAAAGATTGAGTGAGTTAATGAACTTGTGTTTTCTCTTACCCAAGCCCTCCCGTGGTTCACACACTCTGCTCCCGGAAGCGGCATCACTCCAATGTCGATCACGGTATAGCACGCAAATCTTCCCAGCATTCGAACGCGCCTGCATTCTGTTTCAAGGACAGAAAGCAGAAGATGTGGAAGCATTTTCCAGGGGCCTGAACGGCGTTAGCGGAGGAGTGGCTGTTTAGGCCCATGGACTGTGCTGTGTGCCCAGCCCCCAGGTACTAACACACTGGGTGATATTTAGTTAATGCATTTTTGCGTGTGATTTTGACATGTCGCATCCTCTGAAGTGCAGGGCCCAGAGCAGGGCGCCTCTTGCCTGGGTCTGAGGGCATCACTGTCCAGAAGAAGCAAGGTCTGTCTTGAGGCATTAGTAGGAGATTCCCTCCTACCTTCATCAGACCCCCATCAGGCACACCAGATAAGTTTACAATCTAAGGGAAATTCCTAGACTATGCGTGGATAATAAAATGTTTTGAGGACAGGCAACCTAGAAGTCAGCTAGGTCTTGCTCCCTAAAAGCCAGATCAATTTTATTTCAATTTCTCCCCTCCCAGGGCCTGTAGAAGTCCAAAGTTTTCTCTCCAGGGGCTTACCTTATCACCTCCTTCACCTCCTGGGCATTCATTTCCTTGGGTTTTTCTCTTTGGGTGCTGTCTCCATTTGGCACTTCCAAGCCCAAACTTTTGAGTTTCTCCTAAAAAAACAAAACAAACAAAAAGTATAGACTTTTTTTGACTTTTCACAGACTTTTCCAAGAATCGTGAAACAGTAGAATTTATGAAAAATTCTGCTTGTTTATGGAGCAGGGAGAGAGTGCAGAGGAAATGTTCATATTATAAAAGTGCAAACAACTTTAAATGCAACAGTAGATTTCACAGCTCTTAAAATGTCCTTTGGCCACTTTATTCTGTGGGGGTCTTTCCGTGACCACTGACCAGGGACTCGAGTCCCTGGTGTCCTCAATGTGATTGACTTGGACTGTTCCTTCCCATTTCTTTCTTCTCTCATCCCTCCACCTCCCCCACTGGAGCAACAAATTCTTTCCTTGCCTTATGTATAACAACTTTCTTCCCTTCCCACACCAACACACACACAGACACACACACACACACATGCCTTTAGAACTTTGAACCAGCTAACATTCTAACTTCTTCCCACAAACAACTTATGATGGTGTTGTTCCCAAACAAAGGCAGTTCCCTCCCTTAGAAGAATTATAATGTCAATGATAGGAATATAATTTTTCAAATTGAAGTATAGTTGACTTACAAAGTTTCAGATGTACAGCAATGTGATTTTGTTATACATATATATATATATATATATATATATATATATACATATATTCTTTTTTTCAGATTCTTTTCTATTATAGGTTATCACAAGATATTGAATATAGTTCCCTGTGCTATACAGTAGGTCCTTGTTGCTTATCTATTTTATATGCAGTATTGTGTATCTGTTAATCCCAAATTCCAAATTTATCCCTCACCCCATTTTCCCCTTTGGTAACCATAAGTTTGTTTTCTATTTCTGTGAGTCTATTTCTGTTTTGTAAATAAGTTCATTTGTATCATATTTTAGATTCCACGTATAAGTGATATCATATTATATTTGTCTTTTTCTGACTTACTTCATTTAGTATGATAATCTCTAGGTCCATCCATGTTGTTGCAAATGGCATTATTTCATTCTTTTTTATGGCTGAGTAATATTCCATTGTATATATGTACCACGTCTCCTTTATCAATTCATCTGTCGATGGCCATTTAGGCTGCTTCCATGTCTTGGCTATTGTGAACAGTGCTGCTACGAACATAGGGGTGCATGTATCTTTTCAAATTAGAGATTTCTCTGGATATAAACCCAGGAGTGGGATTGCAGGCTTGTATGGTAACTCTATTTTTAGTTTTTTAAAGAAACTCCATACTGTTCTCCATAGCGGCTGCACCAATTTACAAGGCATATAACTTTTTTTTTTCTATCGCATCACAGAAAAAGATGGACAGAGATTTTTTTATTGCCTGAACGCTAGTGCTAGAGAAGGCAATAATTATATGGCACTGGCTATGAACTGCAAGCTTTGCTGACTGTTAACTGCTGCTGCCGCTGCTGCCATGAGCCAAACAAGAATCTCTTTGGAGCTGTCTCTACTCCAAGCACACGGATTCCAAGTTTAGACACCCAAGAAGTAATTGAAAATCAAATGCACTTAGTTTTTGTCATTTATTTGGAATAACTTGAGAGTTGGAAGTGAATATCACAAGAGAATGCAAATAACAAATTGCCATGAACCTATCCTCGGGGATCCTCCACCTCTCCTAATGGGACCAGGTGTTAATTTGCTGACTGTCAGAGCTGGAAGGGAGCGGAGGCATTATCTAGTCTGGTGATTGATTGTCAAACTTATTTGGTAGCACAGCTCTTTTCTCAAAAAGACTCATTAGGATGCCTGATATGTTATACAGATAAAAATGGAAATTCTCTAGCTGAAGCAAGAGTTGGAGATGTGAGACCTTATGCTTATGAATATGACCCCATATTCAGCCCTCATCTTCCACCCCTGCCCCTGCCATGACCCCAAGCCAGCTCAACAGAGTCTAAGCTTATGCAAAAGAAAGGGATACTCTGTGTGCCAGGCTCTGGGGTAGAACCTAGAGCAACAAGTAGGCAACAACTGAAGGCAGATGCAGCTCTAGCTTTCATGGAGCAATCAATCCAGTGGCAAAGACCATTTCCCACCTCTGTTACAAGATCTGCAAGGTCTTTTTATTTAATTGAAGTATAGTTGATTAACAAAGTTGTGTTAATTTCTGCTGTAGAGCAAAGTGACCCATTTATACATATATATATATATATATATATATATATATATATATATATATATTCTTTTTTATATTCTTTTCCATTATGGTTTATCCCAGGACATTGAATATGGTTCCCTGTGCTATACAATAGGACCTTGTTGTTTATCCATCTTATATATAATAGTTTGCATCTGCTAATCCCAAACTCCCACTCCATCCCTTCCCTATCCTCCCTCCCCCTTGGCAACCATAAGTCTGTTCTCTATGCTGAGTCTATTTCTTCCTTGTAGACAGGTTCATTTGTGTCATATTTTAGATTCCACATATAAGTGATATCATATGGTATTTGTCTTTCTGACTTACTTCGCTTAGTATGATAATCTCTACTTGCATCCATGTTGCTGCAAATGGCATTATTTCATTCTTTTTTATGGCTGAGTACTATTCCATTGTACATATGTACCACATCTTCTTTATAGCCAAGACATGGAAACAACCTAAATGTCCATCAACAGATGCAAGGTCTCTTGGAACAAATCTAGAGTAGCCTTTGACTAGGCTCATGGAAGCCCAAAAGATCCTGGGATGATTTTGCTTACCTTGTGAGGAAAGTTCCAGAACTCTTAATGACAGAGTCATTTGGGAGTGTGAGTTTACCGTTTCAGAGTTGGGTGTTGGCATATGCAGATAAGAGTAGGTTTGTTTAAGAGGCTGGGGTCACTTACGAAGTCTCGCACCCTGCCACTTTAGCATCCAGGCAAAGGAGGACGAGAAAAATTAGGTCTATTTGTCCGTTAATTTGTTCGTTCGTTTATTCACTCATTCAGTCAATATTTCCTGAGCGCTGACCTGGTCCCTGGGCTGGGGGCTTACTCTGGTAGGGACGGAAAAGTAAAATCATTGCAATACATCTCACATAATCAGGGCTTTAATAGAGAGACAACCACCGTATCATGGCAACACTTTAGAGAAATAGACAAATGACTGGTGGGGAAATGGTGGATGCCAAAGAAGATACTATTTGAGTTTAGGTGAGGAGATGCCGAAAGCTTCTGCTACTTATTTGGTTTCTTCCAGGGAAAAAGGAGTCTGCCTGTACCCACCCAAGCTAGATCAGACATTCAGGACTCTGCAGTTTCTAAAGAGTCTCTGTGTTCTTTGCTCTACATCTTGCTTAATTAGGAAAACTCTTGAGGTCAATTACCTGGCAATGTCTTATGTGTTAGTCATGCTGCCCTCAGGGACCAGCCATTTACAAGCTTCCTGGAGGATGGCTTGGATCAGTTCGTGCTGACCCTACACTGGACAGGAGGAGGCTGGGGAGGGGAAAGAAAGGCATCAGAGGGCCTTGAATGGGACTCATTCCAGAGCACATGGGAGGGGACTTGGCTCAGGTATGAGAGTGGGGTTATCACATCCATGGGCCTGAAGGCAGAGTGACCACGCTCAGTGCCTCCTGTCAGCTGAGTTTTCCTGGGAAAACCTCTTCACCTCTCCGTCTCAGATTTGCATCTCTGCCTACCCCCTCTCCCTACACCTGTCTCTTCACCCATGTCTTAAAAAAGGTTTTTAGTTTAAAAAAATCCTTGAGTTTATTATGGAATAATCAATTGCCTCCAAATTTTATTAAGCACAGATTTGTATACCTGATGGGAAAAATAAAATAACTAGAGTAACCCCCCTGAGTTATGTTCAGCCCATAATAAAGACTCTTGATGATTTCATGACTATGGGGACATGTACAACTTTCTCTGTAATATGCAACTGGGCTTTCCATCAGTACTGTCAAAGACCCTTAGGGATGAGGGGTAGTCTCATTTAGAAAAGGCAAAGGTAACCCCAGCTCTCATGTTCCAGAGGAGGAAACTAAGGTCCAGAGAGCTAGCAGCAAAGCCAGGACTCTGGTACAAGTTTCAAGCCCAGACCAGGATCTTTGCTCTACAACTTACAGTCTTCTCTCCTCCCTCTCCTGTCTTTATACTAGAAAGGCAAGTTTCCTAAAGGAGGATCTGCTGAAAGGGAGCCAGAATCTACTGGGTTGTCTAATCAAATGCTATATTTTAAAGATGACAAATACTGTAGGAACTTGAACTTCTTCAACTCTGAATATTTCCACCAAATTATTTAATCAAATTGGGAAGGATGGTGACTGATAAAAGCAATACCTGTACCCCGCACCCCTAAACATTGCCAAATGCGAGGAGGTGGGTATCTACTGTTGGACCTGCCCAGCCCTCTCCTCTCTTTGGGGGTAAGCACAGCCTGATAATTCACAGCCTGACTATAGCCACTATGTCTAGTGAAGGCAACCGATGCAACTTCTACTTTGTTGCCTCTGGGTACAAGTGGGACCCTGACCCAAGCCTGACCAATCAGAATCTCTCCTGGAAGTTTTTTTAATGAATGTCAAGGGGAGGAGGGAAGTGCACTCTTATAAAAATGTGAGCCTGAAGCTGTAGGAAACTTTGAAGCCTCACTTGGCTGAGAAAGTTAGTCTGCAGTGAGAAATAATGACTTCTGCTCTCAGAGAGAGGCTGTAAGAGAGTTCTGAAGGTATTAGAGTTTCTGGTTTTATTTATTTTATTTTAAAAAACATTTTTTAGAGCAGTTTTAAGCTCACAGCAAAATTGAGAGGAAGGTACAGAGATTTCTTATACACCCCCTGCTGTTACACCTGTCTCGCCTCCTCCATCATGAACATCCCCCATCAATGTGGTACCTATGTGACAATTGATGAACCTACGTTGATAACGTCATAATCACCCAAAGTCCATAGTTTACATTATGGTTCCCTCTTGGTGTTGTACGTTCTATGGGTTTGGACAAATGTGTAATGACCTGTATCCGTTGTTAGAAGTTACAGGGTATTTCACTGCCCTAAAATTCCCCTGTGCTCTGGCTGTTCATCCCTTCTCCATACCCAACCTCTAGTAACCACTGATCTTTTTATTGTCTCCATAGTTTTGCCTTTTCCAGAATGACTTATCGTCGGAATCATACAATATGTATCCTTTACAGATTGGCTTCTTTTCCTTAGTATTATGCATTGAAGTTTCTTCCATGTCTTTGATGGCTTGATAGCTCATTTCTTTTTAGTGCTGAATAATATTCCATCGCCTGCATGTACCACAGTTTACTTATCCATCCACTTACTGAAGGCACCTTGGTTGCTTCCAAGTTTTGGCAATTATGAATAAAGCCACTGTAAACATCTGTATGCAGGTTTTTGTGTGGGTATAATTTTTCAACTCATTTGAGTAAATACCAAGAAGTGTGATTGCTAGATCATATGGTAAAATTATGTTTAGATTTGTTCTGTTTGTTTGATCAATTTTTAATTTTTTTTATTTAAAAAATTTTTTTTAACATCTTTATTGGAGTATAATTGCTATACAATGGTGTGTTAGTTTCTGCTTTATAACAAAGTGAATCAGCTATACATATACATATATCCCCATATCTCCTCCCTCTTGCATCTCCCTCCCACCCCTCTAGGTGGTCACAAAGCACCTAGCTGATCTCCCTGTGCTATGCGGCTGCTTCCCACTAGCTATCTGTTTTACATTTGGTAGTGTATATATGTCCATGCCACTCTCTCATAGCTTACCCTTCCCCCTACCCGTGCCCTCAAGTCCATTCTCTATGTCTGCGTCTTTATTCCTGTCCTGTCCCTAGGTTCTTCAGAACCTTTTTTTTTTTTTTTTTTAGATTCCATATCTGTGTGTTAGCATACGGTATTTGTTTTCCTCTTTCTGACTTACTTCACTCTGTATGACAGACTCTAGGTCCATCCACCTCACTACAAATAACTCAATTTCGTTTCTTTTTATGGCTGAGTAATGTTCCATTGTATATACGTGCCACATCTTCTTTATCCATTCATCTGTTGATGGACACTTAGGTTGCTTCCATGTCCTGGCTATTGTAAATAGAGCTGCAGTGAACATTTTGATACATGACTCTTTTTGAATTATGGTTTTCTCAGGGTACATGCCCAGTAGTGGGATTGCTGGGTCGTATGGTAGTTCTATTTTTAGTTTTCTAAGGAACCTCCACACTGTTCTCCATAGTAGCTGTATCAATTTACATTCCCACCAACAGTGCAAGAGGGTTCCCTTTTCTCCACACCCTCTCCAGCATTTATTGTTTCTAGAGTTTTTGATGATGGCCATTCTGACCAGTGTGAGATGATATGTCATTGCAGTTTTGATTTGCATTTCTCTAATGATTAATGATGTTGAGCATTCTTTCATGTGTTTGTTGGTAATCTGTATATCTTCTTTGGCGAAATGTCTATTTAGGTCTTCTGCTCATTTTTGGATTGGGTTGTTTGTTTTTTTGATATTGAGCTGCATGAGCTGCTTGTAAATTTTGAAGATTAATCCTTTGTCAGTATGCTTAGTTTTGAAAGAAAATGACAAACTATCTTCCAGAGTGGCTGTACCATCTTGCAATCTCACCAACAATGAATAAGAGTTCCCATTGCTCCACATCCTTGTCAGCACTTGGTGTTGTCAGTGTTCTGGATTTTGGCTGTACTAATGGGTATGTAGTGGTATCTCATTGTTGTCTTAATTTGCATTTCCCAGATGACATATGATGTGTAACATCTTTTCACATGTGTATTTGCCATCTGTATGTCTTGTTTGATGAGGTGTCTGTGAAGATCCTTGGACCATTCTTTAATCAGGTTGTTTGTTTTCTTATTGTTGAGTTTTAAGGGTTTTTTTTTTTTGTATATTTTGGAAAACAGTCCTTTTTCAGATGTGTCTTTTGCAAGTATTTTCTCTCAGTCTGTGGTTTGTCTTCTCATTGACATTGTCTTTTGTAGAGCAAAAGTTTTTAATTTTAATGAAGTCCAGCTTATCAAGTATTTCTTTCATGGACTGTGCCTTTAGTGTTATATCTAAAAGGTCATTGTCATATCCAAGGTCATCTAGGCTTTCTCCTGTGTTATCTTCGAGGAGTTTTATGGTTTTGCATTTTACGTTTGGGTCTATGATCCATTTTGAGTTAACTTTTGTGAAGGGTGTGAGGTCTGTGCCTAGATTCCTTTTTTTTCTTTTTGTATGTGGTTGTCTAGTTGTTCCAGCATCATTTGTTGAAAAGACTATCATATTGCCTATGCTCCTTTGTCAAAGATCTGTTGACTATAGTATGTGCGTCTATTTCTGGGCCTCTATTCTGTTCTATTGATCTATTTTTCTATTCTTTCACCAATACCATACTGTCTTGATTATTGTGGCTCTACAGTAAGTCTTTAAGTCAAGTAGTGTCAGTCCTCTGCCTTTGTTCTTCTCCTTTAATGTTGTGATGACTATTCTGGGTCTTTAGCCTCTCTATAGAACTTTAGAATCAGTTTGTCAATATCCACAAAAACAATTGCTGGGATTTTGATTGGAATTGTGATGAATCTATAGATCAAGTTGGGAAGAACTGCCATCTTGACAATATTGATTCTTCCTATTCGTGAACATGAAATATCTTTCCATTTATTTAGTTCTTCCTTGCCTTTATTCATCAGAGTTTTGTAGTTTTCCTCATATGGATCTTGTATGTATTTTATTCGATTTATATCTAAATACTTTTTTGGTGCTAATATAAATAGTACTGTGTTTTAAATTTCAAATTCCACTTGTTCCTGATGGTATATAGGAAAGTGATTGACTCTTGTATGTTAACCTGTATTCTGCAACCTTGCTATAATTGCATTATTAGTCCCAAGAGTCTTTTTGTCAGTTCTTTCAGATTTTCTACAAAGATGATTATGTCATCTGTGAAGAAAGACAGTTTTATTTCTTCCTTCCCAATCTGTATACCTTTTCTTTCCTTTTCTTGTCCTACTGCATTCACTAGAACTTCCAGTACAATATTGAAAAGGAGTGGTGAGAAGGGACATTCTTGCTTTGTTCTTAATCTTAGCAGGTAAGCTCCTAGTTTCTCACCATTAGGTATAATGTTAAATATAGGATTTTTTGTAGTTGTTTTAAAATCAAGTTGAGGAAGTTTCCCTCTATTCCTAGATTACTTGATCTTATTTTCTCTGGGGCTCTGTTGTAAGCCTGGTCTTCTATAGTTACAGGAAATTTCCTATAAATTCTCAACCAAACCTAAGCTAGTTACTCTGTGGCTCCATCCCTTGCAAAAAAAGCATCCTGACTAGCACACATTCCAGTAAATGCTAATGCTACCTCTTTCTCCTTTCAACTACATGTGCTGAGCACCTACGGTGCACCAGGCACAGCACTGGACATTTTCTTATGTGGAATTTTCTCTTAGAAATAGCTTTGCAAGGTTGGAATTATTTATTTGTCCTCTACAGGGAGGAACAGAGGTTCCAAGTGGTTACATACTTCTCACACTCACTGTATTAGCGTCCTGTGGCTGCTATAACAATTACCACAAGTTGATGACTATAAAACATCAGACATTTGTTCTTTCACAGTTCTGGAGGGCAGATGTCTGAAATCAAGACATTGGTGGGGCCACGCTCCCTCTGGAGGCTCTATGGGAGATTCTTTTCCTTGCCTCTACCAGCTTCTGGTGGTCGCCCACATTCCTTGGCTTGAGGCCACATCACTCCAATATCTGCCTCCTCATCTCCTGTCTGTGTCAAATCTCTCTCTGCTTCTCTCTTATAAGAACATTTGTCATTGGGTTTAGGATTCACCCAGATAATCCAAATGATCTCGTCATCTCAAAATTCTTAACTTAAATATATCTGTACACACCCTTTTCACAAATAAGGTCACATTAACAGGTTCCAGGATTAGGATGTAGACACATCTTTAAGGGGGCCGCTGTTCAACCAGTTACACTCAGAGTTAGCAGTCAACTGTGTTAGTAGTTAGCAGAGCAGGCCCTAAACCCAGGCTGCTCAATTCCCTGACCACGGCCCTTTCCAGTTAATCACCACAGATTCCAACAGGAAAGAGGGACTTAGAATCACAGAATTGGGGGTTAACCGGACCTCTTTTTAGAATCTCTTCTCCTTTAATTTATGATTGGTGAAACTGAGACCCAGACACAGTGAGTCATTTGCACTAAATCTCATGGTCCATTCTTTGCCGGAACCATCTATAATCTCAGCATGCCATCTGAAAAAAATCAACACAACTTCCAGAAGTTTCTGAAATCTCTTTCTTCAAGGGGCTAGCTTATTAGCTCCGTCTAGAGGCTCCCAGGATTTCATCATTATCATTTATTTTTGGTGGTGGGAGAAGAGTCCTTCTGCAGAGAACCGCAGTGAAGTATCCACCTCTGTGCTTGATGGATTCCCAGTTACACTTTATTAAAGGCCGTGACAATTTCCAGCATTTGTCACAAGAAAATATCTTCCAACAAACACCAGCTCATTAGAGACTGACTGTTAGGATTAGGGGTTGGTCTTGTTTTGCTCCTACCTCGTCATCTCCAGCCCTAGCACCCAATCAAACTGTGGCAATCAAAACCCCATACAAGTTTCCTAATAGATTCGAAGCAGGTGGGGACAGCACACTCCACTGCTGTAGCACCCAGAGTACATGAAATATATCAAAACCCACTCTCACAGTGCAGACTTGCTTCCCCACTTAGAAAACTAGACAAGAAGCAGAGCTCAATGAACCATCTCTTTCTGTGCAAACCATTACCAGCTAAATGATACATTTTTTTTATGTGTTGAGATCATACAATAATGAAAAGCAGTCTGGTTGAAGTGTTGGTGGTTATACAGGGCCTGGTGCAGAAATTTTGATCAAAGCCTCTTGGCATCTGAAGTCATCAGTAATTCGACAGTCTATTTGGGTAAAAAGAACTCCTTTCTGGCTGTCTGACTTCAGGCCCACCCGGGAGAGGGGCACAACTCAAGCCAACAAGGCTGCTGGCAAACCAAGACACCTCTTCTGAAGAGGTGATACGGAACATGCGTTGGTGGCGGCAGCTGGGTGGCGCGATCAGGTTTCACTGGGGGAGCTGTGTGTACATTACACATGCTATTTGCATGTATGTCGTCTGTTCTGACCATGCGGGCGCATCCTTTCCAGAACCCTGAGCGGTGTCCTTTTACTTGGATGAAACTGCAAAAAGTTCTTACAAGGAGCCATTACCCCTGCAGGAAAGGAGGGGTGAGAGCTTAAGCAACGGGAGAGTCCGAGGCAAAGGGTCAGCCTGGTTAATTAAGATTTCATAAAATATTTCCTGATACCCACTTGTGCCAGGCCTGGGTTGGTTCCTGGGGCCAGAAAGGTGAATATTCACAACCTTGCCCTTTAAGGGTTCACGGTCTAGTTGAAAAGATAGAATATCAAAGTACGATTACATTCAGTATAGTCCGTATTGTGAAAGGGAAGACCCAGGGCTATGGGGACACCGTGAGGGCCCTGACTTGGTGTTGGGAAGACAGAGAAAACTGTCAGAAAACTGACAATATCCAAGCAAAGCATAGCTGGGAAGACAGGGAGAGGAAAATTAAAGCACGTGCTCTTCCCAAGCATAGCCTCCAAAGTGGCCTCTTTTATAATGTTTAAAGGTAATATTTATGGACAAAATTATTATTAAGACTAAGATGAAAAGATATTAGCAGAAGAGTGTAACATGTGATTGACATGCCAGTGGTCAAACTGTGATATGCACATAAAAGGTGGTAGAGGGGTGAAACATGTTTTTTCTTTACTTTTTCACCAATCAGTGGTACAGCCATACCCCCTCAGCTCTGTCCCCAGAAATGTACCCTCTGAATTCAGAATCTGGTCGTGGGTTTGTTGCCCAGATGAAGATGTCAGTAGGTGAAGAGGAGTGGAGGCAGGGAATAAAAGAGGAGAGAATGGATTGGCTGAGGGAATAGCATATGCAAAGGCACTGGGGTGGGAAAGCACAAGACAGGCTTGGTGAATTCTTAACGCATCGGTTTGACTGGAATGAAGATGTTGTTTAAGGGAATCCTGAGAAAAAAATGTTTGAAAGAGAGACTGGGGTCAGTTGTAGTGGTCCTTCAGTATCAAGCCAAAGAATTTATTTACGTTGCATTTTCTTTAGCAAGAAATGAGAAACCTGAGCAAGGGGGTGATGGACTCCAAGTTGCACTTTATGAACTTGATAGTGAATTCAACCCTGTTCTAGGTTCTGGGAGAGGCACAAAATTTAAACACATGATTATATTCCTGAAGGAGATGATAATAATTTTTGGCTTGGGAGCCATAAGGCATATATACAGCAGCAACTAAAGAGTGATTATAAGTTTATATTAACAAGCATGTCCTAGTCCGTCTTGTAGTAGCAGTAGGACCCAAGTCTTCAAGTCATTTTTCCTTCCTGAGCTTCAGTTTCCAGATCTTTAAAATGGGCATTTCCCCCCCTACCTCACAGAGTCATTGTAGGAAATACAAGGGATAATCCATGTAAAAGCATTTGATAGTGCCTGCCAAATTATAGATTCAGTAAGAATGGAGCTTCTGTACTAGAAGGAAATTTTATCATCTTTGATTGGTCAAACAATTATTTTCCAGGCATAAGATAGATATCTTCTTATAAAGAGCTTTAGGTAAGGTTTTAGATAGTTTTTTTCCCCTCCAAATTTGAGATATTAGGGTAAACAAAGAGAGGAAATGCTATGTAAAATGGAAGAATTTTGGAGGTGGGGATGGAAGACTGTGACCCTCTTTGATCCGGGAAAAAGGGGCTCCAATTAGGCTTATAATTCTTGCCTTCTAGGGAGCCTTGGATTCTGTAGCTGGAAAACATCCCTTCAGCTGTTAGTCCAAATTGAATTCTGGTATATGCAGGCGATCCGGTGGGCTGAGAGATAGAAACTGGAGACCCCTCAACTCTTCAAGGACAAATCCCACTGTGAACCACCTGGAAAGAAAGCCTTGCCTAAGCCATCCAAACCCACTGGCTTTCAGAGTCTGATCTCTGTTTATTTTCTCATTGCACCAGAAAGGAACCAACTCCTGAGACGGATAAAAACAAACATTTGTCCAGCTCATTGCTGACACAGTCTGCGTAACTTTGTATGTGTTAATGACAGTGTTGCTATTTATGGGGATCCACCTGAGAAGTTTTGTGGACACTCTGAGGATCCAAGGGCATCACAGTCAATTAAATGTGTAGACATTTGTTGCAGGCTAACATTGTCTTAGGCATCATGCTGGGGCTAGGGCCTGGGGAGACGGAGATGAAGGGTCTGAAATTGAGTAATTTTGTCTTAAATAATCTTTGCCTTAAATAAATGAACAACCAATGGAGGGTAAAGGTGGAAATAAAAATATAAACAAGTAATTATAGTGCAAGGCAGAATGTTGAGAAAGGAGCTAAAATTCTACAAATTTAATTTTACTTCATTTTATTATTTTATTTGTGTGAAGTGTGCTAAGTATAATCTTAGAACCCAAATCAGAGCACACAATTGAGAGCTATACTCACTTTGGTTCGGAGAAGCAGTGAGAATAACAAATTATTGTTGGAATTTCTAAGCACATGCCTTAGGTAGATGGGCACAATTGAACAAAATATTTTAAATTGAGACAGTCCCATAGATGTATTATAAATAAAATGGAGATAGGTAAGGTAAGGCAGATATAGAGAAATTTATTCAACAAAATTTTTCTTTCTCAGAGTACTGCATTCATTTGGAAGAAATACCTTGATATCTTGTGGGAGTGAACATTACACCTTATCGGAATCTCGCAGAAAACTCTGCAGGAATGGAAGAAATGCTTGATGGGCAATGCTTTGCTGTGGAAACTGGCCAAGATGTACCTGCAGTTGAGGGAGGACACACAGGAATCTAGAAAATTCAGAAAGACGTGATAATGGGGATTTGATCTATTTGGACCTCAAGATCTGGAGCGAGCCTGGCCGGCATCTGACCTGCGGACGTAAGCATGCGCGATGTGAACATTAGAAAAAGAAAGAGGCTGAGTCCAACTGGGAAATAGCATTTCCTCTTCAGGAGGCAAAATAAACACTAATTATTCAAATTTATCCTCTAGAATGCAGTTGGCTCACCAACCCCACGTTACATGAGCTCTTCCTGAAAATCTTTGCATTTGAGTGTCCCGGAGCAGAGTTCTTATTTAAGCCCATGACTTTCTAATTCTCAGAATTAATTTTAAGGAAATAACTAAGGATGCTCAAAAACTCAGCCATATGGCTGGCTATTCGTCACAGCACTGTTTGTAAAATGTTAGAAGCAATCTAGGCGACCAACAGTGGGAGAATGGTTAAATTATGACGCATGCATAAAATGAAATATTGTGTGGTCATTGGCAATCATAATGCAGGCTATATTTATTGACATGGGGAAATGCCCACAATATAATATTACAGAAAAAAATAACCATTCAAAAATGTAACCATGCTTGCAGTTTTTTGAATGGTTATTTTTTCTGTAATATTATATTGTGGGCATTTTCCCATGTCAGTAAATTTGCACAAAAACAAATGTAGTGTACATACATTATCCTACACAGAGAAAGGCTGGGGAGGACCTATGTGGTGAAGTAAACAGCGATCACTTCAGGCTGGGGGTGTGGGGGTGATTTTTTACCTCATCATTTCCTGCATCATCTACATGGTTTTGACAATGCATATCTATAATCATATAAATTCATAAAGCTATATCCACGTTAGGACTAAAAATCAAAGCAAAAGCTTATGTATCATAATGCTATTTTTCATTAGATATTTAAAAGCACATATTTATATACATAGAAAGGTGTCTGGAGTAAAGCTCTAGGAGTTAAAAGTCGTTATCTTGGAGTGGGTGGGATTATGGATGGTTTGTAATTTATTATTTTGGCTTAACTCTATTTTGAAAATGTTCTACAAAGGAAAAGGGTTGTGGGGGAGAAAACTGACAGTGGAGAACCTCCATGGTTCTCCTGTGGGTAGGTCAGTCCTCTCTCAGCCCTCCTATGGCCACGATTCTCCTAGGCAGAGAGACGATATTGAATAGTTACCAAATTCAGGTTAAGCGATGGGAAGAGAAGGGGAAGAAAATGAGTATTTTGAGCAGAGGGCCTGGGTTTTGAATCCTGATTCTGCCACTTTCTAGTTCTATGACTTAGGGCAAATTACTTAACCTCTCTGTGCCTCAGTTTTCTCATCTGTAAAATGGGCACAACGATCATTTCCACAGAGCTCTGAGAGGCTCAGGGAAGGGTGAACCAGCCCCAGTCCGTATTCTTTCATTTCACAGAGGAGGCTGCGAGTGCTCAGTGAGGCTAAGACACTTGCCCGAGGTCACACAGGAATGGATAGCAGAGCTGAGATTGCAAATGACTCTGAGTACAGTGCTCCCTCACCCTCCTCAGAGATGAGGGGCCCACCAGTCATTCTTTTTTGTTTTTTTTAAAATTTATTTATTTTATTTATTTATTTTTGGCTGCATTGGGTCTTCGTTGCTGCGCGTGGGCTTTCTCTAGTTGCGGCGAGCGGGGGCTACTCTTCATTGCGGTTCACGGGCTTCTCATTGAGGTGGCTTCTCTTGTTGCAGAGCACGGGCTCTAGAGCACAGGCTCAGTAGTTGTGGCGCACGGGCTTAGTTGCTCCGTGGCATATGGGATCTTCCTGGACCAGGGCTCGAACCCGTGTCCCCTGCATTGGCAGGCGGACTCTTAACCACTGCGCCACCAGGGAAGCCCCCACCAGTCATTCTTGACTATATTTTTATTATGAGAAACAGATTCCACAGAGGTAAGCAGAAAATAATGGGAAAAACCTCTCTCCCAGTGGCATTTAGCACAGCGTACAGATTTGCTCTCCGATGGTTTTATGCTCCTCCAGCCTCGTGTCCTCTCTCATTCTCTCTCTGCTTCGTTTCCTAGGGGAGAGGTGGAGAATGAGCTCTCTTAAATTGGTGTGAATTTGGCTACAATAAAAGAAGAGAAAAAAAGGGAAAACTAAACAAACAAACAAAAAACATGAGATGCTGTTTGGGAGGAGATGCACGCTTTGAAGTGTCTGGTCCAGGCACGGAGCAGCGGCTGCAGTGAGAAATAGCAAAGCTGGCAGTTCCCGGAGGAGCTGGTCACTCTCAGCCCGCCGGTAGCGCAGAGGCAGAAGAAAAACATCTGGCGTGATGTTTACCCAGCACCTTTCCCCCCAGCCCTCCCCGGACACGGAGCAATGCCTCACTCACCCCTGGGGCTGCACCTTTGTTGTGGGGGAGAGAAGAAGCTTGAGGGAGGACAAAGGGTGGTTTTTAGTTTCATTCTAATTTTCTAAATTGAAATCTAGAAATGGATGAGAACTGGCTCAGGTGGACCCAGAAACAGTGGATAAACCTGAACCCACACAGCGCTGGCGTTGGCGGTTGAATCTTAGCCCCAGGTGATGTTATTCCACGTACAGAGGGCGAAAATCTCCACTCTAAGTGGGAGAAGATGGCAGCCGTAACAGTGGTGGGGAACGGGAAGAACGCAGCCCCTTAGAGACAAACCCGGCTGGTTGCAACCCCGACTCCACCTCCCAGCCCTGGGCCCTTTGCCAGTCATGGTTAAGAGCTTGGATTCTGGAGTGATAACAGGGCTGACACGCTTGTTCCACCACTTAGCAGCTAAGATCTGTCTAAGCTTCAGAGTCTTCAGCTGTAAAATGAGGCTGTTAATAATAGTACCTCCTTTACCCTGGTGCAGCAACTGGGGAATGGGTTCATGCATGTAAAACTACTGCACTGTCCTAGATGCTCAAAACTCATCCTGGTTATCATTATTCACTTAACTTCTCTGTGGCTCCTTTTTCTTATCTCTGAAAAGGCACTCTTACCAGCTGCCCCTCAAGCCATCCTAAGGCTTTAATGAGACAACACCGTGCAGATGCTTCGTAAACACATTGCTCCTCTGTCCACCAGACTTATCTCCAGAAATCTCTCACAAACAACTGTGGGTGGTAGTCTGGGAAAGCCCCTGGCACACAGTAGGTATTTCATTAAAAAAGCAACAGTAAGTTCTTGGCTTGCGTCTGTTCAGGCCAAATGGCAGAGACTTGAATAGCTTTCTATAAACTGGCAAACTGGTGATTTCATGCAGAACAAACAAGCAAATGTCTCTGACTGTTTCCTCAGCAATAACATTTAGGGCCTAAAAATTATCTAGATGATCAACCTGACTACCCACCGCAGGGAAGAAAAGGCGGTCCCAGGGCCAGGTCTCTGGGCAGCCATGATGGGGCCACATGGCATCCTGTGGACCCCAGCAACAGCTGGCAGCCGCCTGGGAAACTGACAGCAGCTTCTGTGGGCTGTGAGGACACCGCCTGTTGTGATCACTCTTTCAAAGGGACTCAAATAGAGTTCCCCTAGGTGTTGACCTCCTGCGCTCTCCAGATCGCCACCTGGGGAAAGCCACTTCTGGCAGCAGTTAGATCTTTTCCAGAGGCCTTCCCAGCTCTACCTGGGGGCCATCTGACCATGGCATGGCGGGGCAGGGGCGGGGGTGAGGGAGGAGGAGGGGAGTATCTCTGCCTGGGACAGTCCAGCATAAATAACAAACCTTCATTCATCTCCTGTCATTCCCAGGTACCGAGCAGGGCTCTCAGAATAATAAAAACAATGATAACTAAACCATTTTTACTGTCTGCCAGGTAGTCCTTTTAATCGCTATAATCATCCCAAGTGATGGGATGGGCTGAGTGAGCTCTGTTTTCAAGATGGGGAAACAAGCCCAGACAGACCTCCCCTAGAGCAGAGGGACCCACCTCCAGGATCAAGGCGAAGTTTCTGAGCATGACATTCAAGGCCCCTGCCTACTCTTCCAGCCTCATTTGTCCTTTCAGGGATTCTGTGTCTGCAGAACAACTGGCTCTTTCTATGAACCCCTGGCTCTCTCCCTGTCTGCCTTTGTGCATTAGCTCTCCCAGTCTGTCTGGAATGGTCCCCATCCTCCCCTACCTCCCCTTGGGCTCCAACTTGTCTTACAATAAGAATTAGCATGTGAGAACATCTCTAGAGGCCAGATACGTCATCTACAAAGCAAACCTGGGAGTTAGGCATTATCATGCCCACTTTAAGGAACAGGAAACTGAGGCATAGAATAGCCAAGCAACTAGCAACAAGGTCACGGAGCCAGGAAGAGGCAGACTTGAAATTGAAATCCCTGGAGTTGGACTTTGGATGGAGCCCAATATCTTCTCCACACTATGGTGCTTCTCGGCTCAGGGATCTCCTTCTCTGGGAAGCCCTCCTTGACCTCTCTGTTGGGTTAGGCCCAGGAATGGGCCGGAGCCTGCCCTTACCAATCTATGAGAGCCAGTTATTAAATTGTCTGGGATTTTGCAAGCCGGTTGTTAAACACAGAAATTATTAAAGATTCAATTATAAACACATAATTAAGTAAATTATATTAAAATCAAAGGTCATAAATACTCAAAACTTGCCACTTCCTAATTATTTTATTACATTTTACTAATATCTATGCTCTGAAGATTATTTACATCCAGTGCATCTGTACGGTGGCGATGTTATGTAAGAGGGCACTGCTGTGCAACTCTCAGTGACATCACTATCGTAGCTTTGAGCTCAGCCACAGCTGGAATATTTACACCACTGAAATTGGCAAATGCTACCTATCAGGGCTTAGTTTATTGCTGTGTTGATTGACTAGATTTAACAAAGTGATGGAGAAAATCTCAACAGTGCACCTTCAGCTTGCTGCATTGCATTGTGAATAGCCCCCCAAAATGGAAGAAAATATTCTTTCGATATTTGAAAACTAGTATTCAACTTGGCAAAGAAGTTGCTAACAATATTGATAAACAAGTGGGGTTCCAACATAGTCCTTGTTGTTTGACTTTCATCTTCATTGTTAATGTCAATGAAAATATCATGTCAGAATTACACTCAAGGAATCGCTGTTCAGCACTCAGCAAGCACACCAGCTGTGTTTCTCTCCACAGCAGCCCTAACTCCAGGGCTCTGAAACTTTCCCACCTATGTTCGCCTCTTCCGGACTCCTGTTGAGAGCAGGGGTTGGGTCTTTCTCTTTATAGACTCCTCAGTTCTTGGGGTAGGCACTTAATTATTGTTGAGTAAATAAATTCATGCATTCATGGCTGCATGAATAAAGAATTAACCCTATCCCCAACGAAATCCCCTATCCCCAACAAAATGAATTCTTAAGATATCCATTTATGCATATTGTATTCCTCTACTTATCATATATTGCTGAGTACCTACTAGGTGTCAGTCATGTTAATACTAACTTTCATGGGCTGGGCACATCGTAATGAAGAACACTACAATGGAAGAAATTAAAAATTTCTAGACGCAAGGACTTTTTGTGTCTCGTGTTCAAAACAGCACCCAGATTCATGAATTTCTTAAAGGAAAGTGAAATCACCAACTTCGCCATCTTCCCTCATCTCCAAGGATCCCAAATGAGCCTCAGGAAGAACTGATTGAACTTCCATTCAATGACGATGTCCTGCCCGGGGCTGAGGAACTGGAATTCATGGAGAACCGCAGTTGTGTTTTGATTCCCCATAGATGTCTTTGAATTCGATCTTCCCCAATGACAAGAGGGAGGCGATTTTCCTGTGAGTGAAGAGCTGGTTTCTCGTGTCTAAACCATCACTATCACCATGTACCTGGGAGTGTCGCCTTACGTCTGCCGAGGCAGAAAGAAGAAACAGCTCAAAATAACGTACAAAACCAGGCTTAGAGGATCAAAACATGCCAACCCATGTTCCTTTCAACAGAGGCCCACGGTAAGCCCCCACTTCTCTTTTCCCTTTGCTAGTTTCATGCAACTCAAACTTCAAGACCATCTTAGCAGATAAACAATATAGCGTGTATCCCATTAGAGTATTAATACAAAGATAGGTGGTCTAAAACTCACTAGGCAAATAATTAGTCACCAAATGAATAAGAGAAAAGAACAGCCATTAACTCACTAAGTCACCTGTTAAAGGCGGCTGTATTTATATTTGGTTTGTGGTGGGAGGAGCACTTTCCCATAGCCAAGCAGGCATGATATTGGTTGCAGCAGCCCTGAGACGTCCCCCAATATATGTCTCTTTTCCTTAAAAAGAAGGGATGAGGAGGGGAAAAAACAAAATCAGTTGCTTCAACTTGAAAGTCAGAGCTAAAGGAGGCATTAGGAAAAGACTTTCCTGTGGCTCAGAGCCCTGATTACCACAATTAAAGTTCAAGGTGTGGTGCTATTTGCTCAGCATGCTCTGACACGTGAAAGAAAATGATTCAGGCAAGGAAAATAATTACACATTAATTTGTGTTTGGCAACTGTGTTTTACCCGTTTGGCCCACAGAGTGAAGATAAAAGGTGATATTGTTGAAAATGTTTTATCTGCCTTCAATGGGGTTGTCATGGGCTGCATTTGGAGACAGACCTCTTCGGTTGGGCATTTTCCTGGCATTGTGGGGCTGCCTTTTGCGCTCCATTGCCGGGGCCGGCCAGGAGGAGCAGAGGAAAGGTAGGTTATTAGCTGTTTACTGCCCTGAATCCTTTGTATTGGAGGGTTTCCCATGGGTCTGGGCCAAGTGGCAAGAAAAGTGACCCTGCCCAGGGCAAAAGCTCCAGTCCCCATCCCGGGGGCACTCACCCCGTATCATGCTATCTGTTGCAGTTTGCCGTGGAATGAAGAGGCAGACCAGCCAGGACCACAAACCGGGCCGTCTATGGAGAGAGGCGGCAGACAGCCATGGGCGAGCTGCATAGCAGGCAGCTATGCCAGGAAGAAACGCATGCCCCATGTAGCCAAATCTTCCAGACCTTCAAAAGAAAAGTAAGGAAATCTGGATTTTTAAAAATGAAATCTCTCAGTTTTTGCACGTTGGCTTGGTTAAAAACAAATAAAGCATGTCTATGGGCAGCACCTGGCCTACTGGTGGCCAGTTTGGGCTCTGAAATGCAGCCCAGGGCTTAAACACTAGCTTCTCGAGTCAGAAAGATCTAGGCTCTGAGCTCAGTTTCATCGCTTCCCAGCTGGGTGATGGTGGACAAGTTACTTAATCTCGTATGGTGGACAAGTTACTTAATCTCTCTAAGTCTCCATTTCCTATTTGTAAACTGGAGACAATAACAATTATACCTCCCTCCGAGAGTTATTGTGGGGATTAAATGAGATAATGCAGGCAAGAGGCAAGTTCCTCTGCACAGTCCCTGGCAAACAGTAAGCGCTGAATAGATGTCAGTGATTATCACTATTTATAACTGAACCATGGAAGAATGAAAAAATACATCATCGCCCCAGGCTTTCTGTCGATTAGGACGTCTGGGACACCTTGGCTACTCCATAGATAATTAGATAATTGCTGAATGAATGAATGAAGGGATGGATGGATTAAGATGCCAGCTAGGGGTCAGAATGAGCAATCCATCTGCCATCTTCTCTTTCTGGTGATGTCCCTAGTTGTGTTTGTGCCAATCGTTTCCCTTTTTGGACCTCAACTTCTTCATCTGTAAAATGGACTGGATGTCCTTCTCTCACCAGCTCCGAGGGATGCTTTCCTACCTCCTGACAAGATCTTTCAAGAACTCTCAGAACAAGTTAGGACGGGCCAGCAGGGACTTTACCGCCCGGCTCTGGGAAGGGAGGCAGCCTGCCACTGGGACTGTTCCTAACTGAAGGAAGACTGGTCCTCCATCATCCCACCCCACATCTGCTCCTTACTCGTCTCTCTTCTGCTTTTTGTCCTAGGAGGCTGACTTGGAAAAGTAGCTCCCTCGCCCTCTGCTTTTCAGTATAATTTGGGCAGTAGGGAGCCCATCTGGAGATCAGGGGCAGTACAGGAAGGAGGTGGGGTATGTATCCTCCACACCTGAACCCCGCCCTGGTGAAGGGGCTCCTCTACATAACTCTCTCTGTTCAGAGTCCTGGAACTGCTACCTCCTGTCATCCCTTTGGGTCTGGGGCAGTAGCTCCCCAGGCATCTCACCTTGCCCACACCTTTGATTTTCACTGACCATCAGGGTCTGGGGTGAGTGTGCTTGCTGTTTCCTGCCCAGACCCTGATGGATACAAGCAGATACCTCTCTACCATCTAATCCGTGAAAAATGTCTTCTAAGGAAGAAGACTTCCAAGTACCCAATAGAGAACACAAGCTTGGGGATCAGACAGGCGGGAGCTCAAATCCCTATTAGCCGTTTATTGGCTCTGTGAACCTGGACAGGTTCTGTCATGACGCGGAACCTGCTTCCTCGTCTGTGCAGCGAGATGCACGACGCGTCTTCCAGGGCTGGGGGGCTGAGGAGGACCATCAGGACAGCCCCGCACGGTGCTAGCCAATCACAGCCGCTCAGGGCGGCTCTTTCTCTTCTTCTGCCTCTTCTTCTTTCGCCTCCTTTTTTCCTTTCTAGAAGCAAGAGTTTTTGTTTCAATTTTTTTTCAGCTTTGTACTTTTGGTAGACTGTGCCTAATAGAAATCGTTCCCATTGGTGGAGAGCCCACGGGCTCTAACCTCCCAACAATCACGAATGGTTATTACGGTGGAAGGGCATTATAGCCCCAAATCAGAGTGCAAAGACAAAAATTGAATATTATTAAAATTCTTCTCGAAAGTCCTTTAAAAATATTTACCCATACATTTTGATATATCTGGTGTGCGATGTATCCTCTGCACCCTGGGTATATATACACATTCTAGAATGTATATGGCAATGTACAGTATATTCAGGACTATATATGCAAAATATCATTTTACGCTGTTTCAATTAAAGAAAGAGAGAGCACAAGTAGCTGATTTTGTTGAGTCAAAGGTACCTAAGATAACAGCCATACTGATTTTACGAATAAAGACGTTGAGGCTCTGGGATTGGGGGGAAGAAAAGACTTTGAGGCTCAGAGAAGCCAAGCAATTTGTTTAAGCTAATAAGTGGCAGAGTCAAAATTCAAATCCAGGTGTGTCTGACTCCAAAACCGGTTTTTACCTCGTGCCATAATGTCTGGATTTATGTGAGTTGGAATAAACACACCCTCAAAACCGGCATCATCAAAATGACTTTCAGTATTTTATATTGGAAATGGCTTCACATACTGGGCCGGCTGCCTGTTTCACTCCCAGTCTCTTTTTTTTTTTTTTTTTTTTTAACATCTTTATTAGAGTATAATTGCTTTACAATGGTGTGTTAGTTTCTGCTTTATAACAAAGTGAATCAGTTATACATATACATATGTCCCCATATCTCTTCCCTCTTGCGTCTCCCTCCCTCCCACCCTCCCTATCCCACCCCTCTAGGTGGTCTTGACTTCGTGGGGCCTCAGCCTCACCGAGTGGTGAGACCAGGACCCTGGGCCCCACCTGGGCGTGGGGGAGGAGTAGGGGGATGGGGGATGGTAGTGGGGCATGGCACTCACTCTTCCCTGTCGGCCAGGAGAGGCAGCATAGGATGGAGACCTCCGCTGATAGGCAAGCCAGGTAGAGATTTTCTTTTTCTTTTGGCCACTGATGAACGGTGACAATTGTTGGGAGGTTAAGATTCTCAGATGAAGGATAACTACCAAAGTGCCAGGTACAGAGAGGGATGGAGGGAGAGAGCCTGGCCTTCTCCCCGTGGCTCCAGGGCTGATTCGGCCCTGACCTTGGGCAAGTCATTTGACTTTTCCCATCTGTAAAATCAGCCTAATGATGGCTTCTCTTCCAAACCACTTTGATTCTCAGATGAAAGCATCCATAAAAGTGCACAGGATTGCTATTAATTGCACCATTATTATTTTTATTCTTAAGGGATGAAGTCCACTAAACTTTAACTATGTTTTGACTCTCCCCTGACTGGCAGGATGAGCTCTTGACTATCAGATGACAAGCCTCTCTGACATCGCCCTTTGTAGGGAGGCGGGCAGACAGGCGCTCCCCACAGCAAGGCCGTCGCCCGGGCAGGTGCAGTCTGTGCCGGGCGCGCCCGGCTACCTCTGCTTCCACCCTTAGATATAACTGCATCCAACCAGCTGTGGGCAACGTGCTCAACGATTGGAAAGAGCCAGGAGCCAGAAGTGTCTGGGTTCCAGGCCTCAGCTGTGTGAATTTATGGGCACGTCATGGACACCCTTTGCCTGTGAGCTTCTGCAGTTTGGATAATGGGAACCAGCATCATCCCGCCCACCTCCAGGCCAGGTTCAGAGGAGGCAGCGCTGTGCAGGCTTTAATGCCATTATCAGGTCAAGCGTGACCGTCGTCCCACCTCTAAAACATCAGCGTTGGGGAATTCCTTGGCGGTCCAGTGGTTAGGATTCTGTGCTTTCACTGCAGAGGGCGCGGGTCCCATCCCTGGCTGGGGAACTAAGATCCTACTACAAGCTATGTAGTGCGCTCCCCCCAAAATAAAACAACACCACAAAAACAAAAACAAAGAAAAAACCCCCCAAAAACCAAAAACAAACAAACAACAACAACAAAATCGGCCTGCTTCTCTGACAAGAAATCAACATAGGAGAGATACTTGAGCTCAGACCCCGTTTCTACCCCTTACTGCTGCTGGAAGACACAGATAATACTATCTACCTTCTAGGCTGGTGAGAAGGAAATAATTTGGATAAATCCTTAAGCCAGTGCCTGGTGCAAAGCACATGCTCGACCACCGACAGGTATGATTATCAGAGAGGAAGCACTTGGCAAAGAGCAAAAATGAATTTTTCCCGTAATTTAAAGGGCAATGCACATCTTTCTGGATTTATGAAGGATGCATATTATAAAAATATTAAAATAACTTTACCTTCCTTTTTTTTAAGCAGAAACCAAGATTACAGAAGTGATACACAGCCTGGGAGAAGATGGTGATTGGCACGAAGGAGAGCCTCAACTCGCCCACGGCCCTACCCCCCAGGGCCCCCCTGGGAAGACTTTGATGGGCGTGTATATCTCCTACCTCCTGACACTGTTGTGCCACACAACTTTAGGGCGCTAATGTTGCAGATCTTAAGGTCAAAAGGGGATATTTAGTTGCAAAGAGCCCTAGATTCCAAGACTTGAGTCTCTTATCTGTGCCATATTTTCTTCTTTCATGCTGCGTTTTCTGCTTTAGACAAATAAGGCACGTGACTGGATCAGAGTTTCTGATCAAAGTGTGGAACATGAACACATTTTAATTTTCTAATCACTATGTGTTTATTAGAAATGCATGAACTGGAACAGTCGAACATATTAGAAGAATCTACATCCAGCAAATCAAATCCACGGTTTCATGAATAAATACTAATTATATATATATATATATATATATATAATGTATTTCAATACATTCATGTAAATTAAAAAATGAGTTGATTTCAAGCAAACTATAAATAAACAGCAGTGCGGGTGGCATTCAGAGATGGCAGGCTCTCTCAGGATGATACAGTGCCTGAGAGCTGGAAAATACTGGACCAGACCATCTCTAGATTATTTCCTGCTCTAAGGTTCTCTGAAGGCACTGGTAGAATCTGTCACCTGGCTTCTTGCAGGCCTTTCCACCCAACTCTGACAGTGTTCAAAACAACCCCAAGTTTTTCACTGAATGGTCCATGTGATCCAAAACTTTCTCTCCACACCGTAGCTGAAACGTGCCACATAGAGGGAGAGCCATGACTGGGGCAAGAGGGAATGAGTATGGTCTAGGAAGCCTTTTCAAACCCTTTCAGATCCTACAAGCATTTACTGAGCACTTGCTATATGCCAGTTGACATGCCAAGTCCTCACTCATGATCTGGCTCTTTTAATCTTGCTGCCACCCTGTGAAATTTTACCTGCACCTTTGTCATTAGTGGGGCCTTTGGCCAGTCACTTAGTTACTAGGACCCATTTTATCTTCAGTAAAATGGAGATAATGAAATCTGTCCTGTGCACCTCACTGGATTACCATCAGGATCAAAAGAGATTGTGTATGGGAAGTGTCTTGGAAAATACAAAGTCCTGTCCAAAGAGAAGAAAAAAAAAAGAAAAAAAAGAACATCAGAAAACCTCTTTCCTCTCCCTTTGCTTCTCTTTCTTTAACAAAATTCACTCTGTGCCATTAGATTATCTGTGAGGACCTATGACGTCATTTAAGTTGTCAGAGGTCTTGTTTCTCCAGCCCCTTTCAGATTTAATCACTGGCTCCTACGACCAATCAGTGGGTGTTTTAAGTTCTAAGCCCTAAATTCTGCTAAACTCCAGTTTGAATTCCACTCTGTAACTTATGAGCAGTGCCCCTCTGGGACTCTCCTCCTAAGGATAAATCGGGGGATAATGGCAGTTGTTGCCCAGCGGTCTGTTGGGAAGATGCGACGGGCTGAAATGAAAGCAGTGGACAGTGTTTGGCTCATAGCATGTGATAAATGTGTGCTGTCATTGTTATCATCTACTCTGTGAGGTCTGATTATTATTATTCCCATTTAAGAGACAAAGAAACTGAGGCTCGGAGAGGTGAAGCTGCGTGTTCAAGGCTGCACAACAAGGAAGCAGCAGGGCAGAGATTTGAACCCACTTGTGATTCAGGTCATGCTTGTTTGCGGTGTGTCGTGAGGCTTCTCCGTGGGAAGGGAGAAGGTGTTCTCATGAGAGAGAGGAAGAGAGAGAGAGAGAGAGAGAGGTGCTCTTGGTCTGGATCACATACAATTCTCTCTTTCATATGGTGCTTCCTGATTTCAATAGCCTTTTCATTCATCTTCTCATGAAACGTGGCTGATGTGATCACCGCCAAGCCTGGATTATACTTGAGGCTCCTATCTCTAGAGGCTCAGTTCTGCCTAAAATGCCTTCAGTTTCATAATCTGCAGACTGAAAATCAGGAGCCATCACTCTACCCATCATTTATGCATCCCCCGACAGCAGATGTTACAGAATATCTGAAATGAGCCTGTCCGAGAAAACTTATTTTATTTGGTTTCTGCACAGAAATATTTCACCTGCTTGTAAATCATGCCTTCCCCTCTCCAGCCCCCCATGAGTTCTAAGCTAACCGTCTGTGCTGGTCTGTGATCCCCACTGCCTTTAAGAGTGTCAGGGTTGACTGGGGCCCAGGTCACTGCTGCTGGGCACGGCTGAGAGCTGGCCTGGAGAGGACAGTCAGTGAGACCTGTGAGTCTGGACTCCTTCTTGGAGACATGGGTTTGAATCCTGTATCACTGCTCACCAGCTGATTAGCTGCACTCAGCTTTTCTCAGCCGAAGTTTCTTTATCCATGAAATCGTCTTCATCTCGGAAGGTTTTGGTGAAGATGAAATGAGATAATCCATGTAACACATTTACTCACTTAGCTAACAGTAAGTGCTCAGTAAGTACTAACAATTATCCCTCGAGCTTCCCCTCAAGTGGAGAGATTGAACTCCTTTGCTGATACCCAGCCTGAAATCCAGTCCAGTCGTGTCTGTGGCTATTTCCTGGGCAACTGGAATTTTCCTGACCAGCACATGTGTCCCTACGGTGGCCGCAACCTGCAAAAGGGCCTCTGTATAGATCCCTGTAGAATTTTCCCCGACGATTACTACCTCATTTTCTTGTTTTCAAGGTATTTGCTTATTAATTTCAAATTCTGAACCTGTCTGAAATCAGAACAGGTCTTAAAATCTCTACACACAGTTAGGATAGTGGCAACTCTTTTTATTTCCCTTCCTCCAGAAAAGCTGTTGAACCACCAGTGACAACTCGAAGTGAGCAAAAACACAAAGTTCCCATTTCCTGGATCACTTCCAACCTTGTGTCTGTTGGATGTGGTTGTCTGGCATTCAAAACTCGGTTGCCCTGGAGCCTGGAATCTTTGGCGGAAGGAGACTTTGGGGAATGAGCTGGTGCCGCAGCACCCTCTGGTGTCCAAGTGGCTTCTGCCGGGACATGCAAGGGGCTGCATGAAGGCAGCAAAGGAGGGTTTGAGAACATCTGCCCAGCTTTTCTTCCTCCCCAGGGAGGAGGGGGAAGGCAGTGTGAGCGGTCTCATGTCTGCCTCATATGAACAGTGGGGAAGTGGGGATCCGATTGACCTTCCATGAGCCAATAAATTTAGCATCCACAACCCAAATGGTGAATCCTGACTTGGCGTAACTGCTCTGGAGAAGGGCCCAGGGAACCCCCAGTTTCTCCTAGCTCTTTCTTTGCTAAAGCAAAACCCGACTCTGCTTTCCAGAGAAGGCTTGAATTCCAGGGTCTCTGCTCTGCCCTGAGCCTGCCGGGGACTGGGAAAGAAGGGATGCCACGGGTCCAGAGAAGGGCCCCTTTGAGACAAGAGAAGGGGGACTGGTGTACATTTCCAGGCTCCCCTGCACCCATTCCTACTCTTTGATCTCTTGACGCTAGGGTTCACCCTGCGTCAGACTGGGCGGCTTCAGCTGTTTGACTCTGCTGCTGACCCCAGTCCCTGGGGCTCCGCTTTTCGTCCAAGGGCCAGAGTCCAGCATCCAGCCCTGGACATCGGTTGGACTTCCATTCCTGAGTTTGCTAGTCAGGTCTCATCACAGATGTCTGGAAGGAAGTAGCATTGCATGACCACCCAGCCTGATCCAGGACAGAATGAGGGTTGAGGGTTCAAAAGAAAATGAGATGGGACCTCCATCCTCAGCCACTCCAATAGAGCTAAACCCACACTGTGCCCGAGCAGATCTTGCCATCAGGATGTGGACAGTTAAGACTTTGAATATTTCATTGAGTGCTCTGATAATTTACCTGCTGTTTCTTTGGGTTTAATGTACAAGAAAGACCCCTGAACCTGAATAGCATCTCTAGAGCATTATACATGTTTTCAGGCAATGTTTCTCAAACTGTAGTCTCCTAACAATATTAGCAACAGCTGGGAGCTTTCTAGGACTTTCTAGGAATGCAAATTCTTGCCCCCTGCCCCCACCCAAATGAATCAGGAGTTCTGGGGATGGAGCCCAGCAACCCCTGTTTCATCAAGCCTCCCAGGTGGGTCTGATGCATCTGGAGAATGAGAACCATTATTTTAAGGGAAAATGGAGAGAGGACCCATTATGAGCCATGTCTCTTGCTTGACACTTTTTTGTATATATTTATGTTTGTCTAGTCATTTTGGGTAGTTTGTTTGGAATAGCCTGAGATGATGCTGAGTCTGGAAGTGGACGATTTATCGAATAGCTTTAGTGTTCCAGGATTAAAAGCCACCATGTTGTTTGAAATGAGTTTCCAGGACTTGCGACACACATAATATTGAAACATAAAAACACGTTGCCAAGTAAAATATAAAGGACGCTCTTGGAGTTGCTGCCATTTTGAATTATGTGCACTTGCTTCCGTTCATTTTTGGACCATAAAAATTGGACCATACCTGTTTGAGAAATATTTTTCTGAGTTTGCAGCCCAATTTCTCCTTTTCCACCAGGTTTGCCATCTTCAGAGAATCCCCTTTGTATAATTTCACAATGGGGAATGGCAAAATATCAACCGGGCTTCCCTGGTGGCGCAGTGGTTAAGAATCCACCTGCCGGGCTTCCCTGGTGGCGCAGTGGTTGAGAATCCGCCTGCCAATGCAGGGAACACGGGTTCGATCCCTGGTCTGGGAAGACCCCACATGCCGCGGAGCAACTAAGCCCGTGTGCCACAGCTACTGAGCCTGCCCCACGACTACTGAAGCACAGCCAAAAATAAATAAATAAATTAAAAAAAAAAAAAAAAGAATCCACCTGCCAATGCAGGAGACACGGGTTCGAGCCCTGGTCCAGGAGGATCCCACATGCCGTGGAGCAACTAAGCCCGTGCACCACAACTACTGAGCCTGCGCTCTAGATCCCGTGTGCCACAACTACTGAAGACTGCGCGCCTAGAGCTCCGCAACACGAGAAGCCACCGCAATGAGAAGCCTGGGCACCCCAACGAAGAGCAGCTCCCACTCGCCACAACTAGAGAAAGCCCAAGTGCAGCAACGAAGACCCAATGCAACCAAAAATAAATAAATAAAATAAATTTATAAAAAAATATATATATCAACAGTCATATCTCTAGAAGAGGAGCTGACTGAGGCAGTCTCCTGCTGGAAATATCAGTGGCTCCTCTCTGCTGGTAGGAGAGGTCTACATGCTGTAGTCTGGCTTTCAGGGTCTTCACAAATTGGCCCTTGACCTGCCTGCCTAGCCCTGAGTCCTGCATTCTCCCTCACAGGTTTCTCTAAGTTCAGCCAAACCATCCACTCTTCCCTAAATGCTCTGCCTTTGCTCCATGCCCTTTCTCCACTGTCCCTCAATTCATGGTTCCCTCCCCAACTTGGTGAGCTCCTCTGTATCCACCAAGTGCCAAGCTCAGAAGCCAGTTCCTCTAGGAGATCTACTGAATTCCCCCAGGCAGAGCTAGCCCCATCTTTATCCCCATTCAAGGCATCAAACTCACTCGCATGCACTGACATTTCAGGAAGTATCATGTTGGAATATAATTCTGTATCTGTATCTCTGTCTCTCCCATAAGACTGTGTTTTTGCTCTTCAATAGCTGGGGCTTCTGTTATTCACCATGATCAGAGACTGGCACATAATAAATGCTCGATAAAATGTTTTGAATGACTGAATGAGCCAAAAGTAAGGAAATGACTCAGAAAGCATTTTATGGCAGAGTTGACCATTGATATACCTAACCAGGCAGGTTATCTGCCACTACCACCACCAGGACCAGCCCTCAATTGATTACACATTAGAAGTTCCAGCTGGAGGGGGGCCCTCCAAACTATGCTCTCATCACCACCCCCATCCTGATGCAACTTTCAAAGAGGGGCCTCCCCAACTTCCTCACTTTGAGAATCACTCCGAGTTAAGAGAGATATCACTGATGAGACCCCACTGACCTATGAATAGTGTGGAGGCCAAAAAAAAAAATGTTGAAGACCATCGTTTACAAGTTTCTCTTTAGAATAAAAAAGCATATGAATGTAAAAGGATATTGATATATCTAACAGTCACGAGATGCTTACTCATGACAAGATTCTGATGCAAGCTGGTACATTTCTCCTGCTAACTCTCCCAGGCTCTTTTCTTCTCTTGGCATGATGCTCTTTTGGCAGCATGATCATTAAAGGATATCTACTCCAAGAAAATGAAATTAGTCAAAATGTGATGGACACAGTAGCCCAGTGAAAGGAAAACTTCTGTCTTTAGGGAGTTATATCTCTTTGAGGTTTGTTGAATTTTCCTTTTTGCTTTTTTTTTAAGAAAAAGATTTATTATTTATTTATTTATTTATTTATTTATTTTTGGCTGCATCGGGTCTTAGTTGCAGCACATGGGATCTCCGTTGCAGCCGGCGTGCTTCTCTCTAGTTGTGGGGTGTGGGTTTTCTCTCTCTAGTTGTGGGGCGCAGGCTCAGTAGTTGTGGCACGCGGGCTTAGTTGCCCAACGGCATGTGGGATCTTAGTTCCCTGAACAGGGGTGGAACCCGCGTCCCCTGCGTTGGAAGGCGGATTCTTAACCACTGGACCACCACGGAATTTTCTTTTTTTTTAAAGGCAAGATATACAATTTCTGTTTTCATCTTACTTACATAGGTAGTTGATGACATACCCAGAAGGTTGACTTACTTTATGGAATGGATTCACATCTGTAGCTACGATTTCCATAAAATGAAAAGCTTATCAGTTTGCATCTGTAAAATACAGAACAGAAGCCTTCATGGGGTTGTAAAGCTCAAGAGCCAGCTACTTCTTATATTTTCCAGGAATAAATGAAAATCCAAAGAGGATTCAGAGACAATTTGAATCAGTGAGGCATAAATAGGCACCTTTTATTACATACTCACTTTGTGCCAAGAACTTTCAAAAGATGATCTTATTTAATCCTCACAGCAACCCTGTGGGGTAGGTATTTTAAATGCTCACTTTATAGACATAAGGGGAAACTGAAGCTCAGAGAGGTTAAGTAACTTGCCTAAGGTCACACAGCTACTGTTTCAGACTTGCATTTCTTTGTGGAGTTATTTGATTCAAAAGCCGTGTTTCCTAATTATTATGAATTTGGCCAGGTACAGCCTGCAGTAACTGAAGCCATAAGCATTATTTAAAGGCACAGCTGGGTTCCAGATCCAGCCAATCGTTGCCATATCTTCAAATTCCTCCATAGAAACTGGGAAGCCTGATTTTTATGGAACAATTCTAAAATGTTGGTAATTACTTAAAAACAGTTTACAACTCCATACAGGCTCATATGACGCATCTGGCCTATAGGATTCCTGTGGGATCGGCTGAGGTCTTTGTTGTAACTGTTTCTCTGTTCAACTTCTCTCTCCGGATCTTCCTTCCCTCCCTGACAGTGTTGATTTTGAGAGCACTTCCGAATGAACTTCTGTAATTGAGTCTCTATCTTTGAGTCTATTTCTCTGGAACTGAACCTATTACACATAGGAAAGGGGGAAAAAACTCTGAATATCTGAGCATTTTACCCCAAAGAGACTGAAATAGCTGAGGATCTAAATTATTGACTCACACTGAGTTTTCCGGATTAAACTAAATTGACGGCCCATCTCTCTCTTCTTGTGCCCACTGATATGCAGCAAAGTGGAGGTGCATGAGGAAGATTCAGTCAGTGTGGGTAAAGAAGCTCCGCACATACATGCTCACAAGCATGTGTAAATTGGCAACTCTGCTCTCTGTGCTTTTAAAACAGTCTTAACCTAAAATGGCTGTGAACAGCGGGTGTGTTGGTAAATGTTTGACGATGGACAATCTGGAGGGGAAAAAAAGCACTCCGATTTAGAGCATGGCCAATTTCCATGGAGCAAATACTCCCACCATGGTTGATTCCAAGCGAGCTCTGTAAGGTCCCTAAATGCTGGTTGGGAAGAAATCCGCACAATCAGCTCTTGTGAGCAGGTGTCAGCCTGCTCCAACACCTCACTGGTTGTGGGTTTCTTACAAGTCGGCAGCAGTCTCACTGCTTGGCTGTGTAATACACGTCAATTCCACAGGCGTTCCATGAGCACCTGCTACATTCCAAGATGGTGTGCTCTCTCCTGAGAGATGCTTAGAGAAGAAGAGATTAGCTCTAATACACAGCTGCATGGAAACTTCACAGGGTTTCTGCAGAGTAAATGCCTGCCCTGGGGGGAAGATGGATAAGACCATTGACATTTTTTTTTTGGTAAAGTTTTTTTTTTTTTTTAAACTAAACACACTTTTTACAGGCATTTTTATTTATTTATTTATGGCTGTGTTGGGTCTTCGTTTCTGTGTGAGGGCTTTCTCTAGTTGCGGCAACTGGGGGCCACTCTTCATTGCGGTGCGCGGGCCTCTCACTATCGCGGCCTCTCTTGTTGCGGAGCACAGGCTCCAGACGCGCAGGCTCAGTAGCTGTGGCTCACGGGCCCAGTTGCTCCGCGGCATGTGGGATCTTCCCAGACCAGGGCTCGAACCCGTGTCCCCTGCATTGGCAGGCAGATTCTCAACCACTGCACCACCAGGGAAGCCCCCATTGACTTTTATCTCCTTTTATCCTGGGACTTACATTCCAGAGACAGTCACATCTATGGTTCCTGGTCCTCTGGTCCTCCATCTACTCATTTGTTACCTTTACTCATCATAAACCAATCTGGGTTTTATAAGCACAAATACCTATCAGGCCCAGATAAAACACTTTAGCATCTCTGGATGATGTTATCTCCCGGCAGAGAGGATTTCTAGTGCTTCTAGAAGGCAGTCAGAGTAGGAGCAAATCACCTTTTTCCATTCAGGGAGTGGGCTTTTGGAAGGTGGGTTTCAGTGTTCCTTTGGTACCATCTATTTCTGTTTGCCCTTACTCCTAGAATCTCACCCTTGCAGAATCCCAACTGAAAGACCCAAGTATTCTCCAAAGCCCCTCCTCCTTAACAGGTCCTGAATTCTATTTTAATTTTAATCCCCCCATATCTGTGACACTCCTAGAAGCACCGTCCTGTTCCCCTTTGCAGAGAAGGTCACCACCAAACATTAGGTTCCCTTCTGTGTATTTTATTTGGCTCCTGAAGTCCTGGCTGCCTTGACAGCCCTGGACTCTACCTTTTGGTTCTCTGGCCTGTGAAACTTGTGAAAGCTCTGCTCAGCCCCTCTCCCTTCTAGCTGTTGCTGTCTCCAGGGCTCCTCAGCCTCCAACTGCACAGCTTAGGAAATGGCACACGCCTTGAACTTGTCGGCTTCATTCTGAAGCATTTTCCTTCCCTCTGGAACCGTAGCTCCTCAAGCCCTGGCATCCTCAGCCGCTCTTCAGTGTTATCCCACAGATAGGTTTTTAAGTCCAGATTTCTAGTCATTCGTTCTAGGGTTGTTCTGAATCAAGCCAGTCCATCGTGGCTAGAAGTGAACGATGTATCCCCTGAATTTTGTGTTGGCAACGGAGCTAATTTTTGAAATATACTGTGTGATCCAACTCTTAAGAGCCAAACAAAACATATCTTTAGGCCAGTGTGGGCCCACAGGCTGCCAATTTGTGACCTCTGGTGTTTTGGAATGCAAGTGAGTGAAAGTTATGCTCTACAAGGAAGACTCGGCTCTGATTTGGGTTTGTAAGTGGAGTTCAGGGAAACAAAGCAGACTGAACTCTCCTTTGGTCAGCTACCAGAGTACAGACATCGGAATCCAGCTTTTTCTTTTTCCTTATTTTTTTCCCCCCCAAGTCGGTTTCCCATTCTTGGCTTCCCAAAAGGGAAAGGTGTTTGTGTGAGGTCTATGGAGTCAGATGCACGTGGGTTCGAATCCTGACTCTGCCACCTATTTGCTGTGTGACTCTGCCTAAGTCACTTAACCTGTTTTGTAAGTTATTAATATTCCCCTCATAGGATTCAAATTGTGGGGATTAAATGAGATGATGATGTGATCGTGCCAGGTGAGTGGTACATATTCAATATGTGTCCTTTTAAAGCCAGGTCCCACCTCCCACAAATCCTTTTCTCTTTGGCCTTTCTCTCGTCCCTGTTCAGACCTGCAGATCCTTTGATCTGTTGTGTTTTCAACCCTGGGTCCTTTGGTCTTTCCAAAAGGAGACAGAGAGGCAGCCCTGTCTACTCCCCACGCTTATTCACTGTGATATGTCCACCATAGGAGTCAGCCAGCTCCAGCCCACGGACCATCAGAGCGGCATAACTCCACGCTGGGCTGGTGAGATTTATTTCTGAGGAAAATTTGGGCTTAGGGGGAGGGAGGGGTTAAGAATTAATCCCCCATAAAACGTAAAAAAAAATGACGAAGGGAAAACAAAAAAGTCATCCAGTGTCATTCTAGACTCATCGGTTGTCCAACTTTCCCCAGCTTTGGAGAAAAGAGAATGTACTGATAATTAATGAAGTCTTCTAGATGTCACAAGTGCAAGAAAATATTGGGTGTCAGGCTGCTTCCAATGACACAATGCTAGCCATCTATTTTATTGCTGTTGCTGTAGTTTTTTGAAACCAACAAAACACTGTGAGGTAGGTGATAAAGTGTTGGGAAATGCCCTCTCCCCATTTCTTCTGGGACTCAGCAAAGCAAAGAGCTGCAAAATATTTTAGAAACACTTTCCATCAAACGCCAGCCATTAACCGATTTTGCAAAGGACCCTGAAAGTGAATTCTCCACATGCCTCAGGCCCTTACAAAGCAAAAGTGAGCACAGGAGCAGAGAGGAAGGAGCACATTTAAGACCAGTAGCCTACACAGTTCAAGAGCCTTGGGCAATGGCTGAGGTCTTCACTTGACCCATGTAGCCATAATCCAAACTTCTAGAGTTTTATTCAAAATGGTGCTCAGAGACAAGAATACAAGGGGAAAAAGTAATAGATTCTTTTGAAAGCCTGCCTGTTAATTTTTATTAACTCTGGAGAAGAGATTGTTAATTTGGTGGAAGGTGAAACTGCTCTTTGCCAAGTATTGTTAAAAACTTGTGGAATGCTCGCAAAAGTTCTGGGAGGTCCGTGTGACTTATCTCATCTGGTGGCAGTAACTACAGAATTCACACCCGATTCTTTCTTTTGCTCCCACCCCAGTCCCTGCCCCGCTAGAAGAAAACACTCCTTCAAGAAGCCACTTCGTGTGAGTGTGTCTAGATCCAAAAGCTCACATGTAGCTATGTGTGCAAATTCTCTTTGAGCTTTCATTGGGAGGAATTATATAATAATATCACATGATTTTGCAAGAAGTTCACCAGGGCTGTTTCGGAGGCTGTCAGCCAAGACACTGTTCAGACAGGGAGGCGTCAGAGCTGCCACTACAAAGTGGATGTTAATTACCTAAAACAATGTGTGTAATAGGCAAAGAAAAAAACAGGACCTGCTCTCCCAGCCCAAACCACTCATCTATTACAGCGCCAACTGCACAGTTATTTTGCCCGGAGGAGTTGTAATTAGCTGGTTTGCAAATTAATAAGACCTTAAAAAAAAAAAAAAAAAAAAACTACAAGGGGGAAAAGAATGGTGGGAAACTTTATATCTCTGATTCTCCAGGAATACATTTAGCCTGCAATTACCTCATTAAATGTCCAAAATTCACTTAATGTACGCTGTGTACATTCTGCCCGATTGGAGTAGTTGGGCATAGCCCAGACCCATAAAGGCGGGCCGTCAGAGAAGGAAATCTGGGGGAGCAGCCTATCAGTCTGTTTCTATCTTAAACCCAGATTGCTTGTCTGGTTTGAGTTTGCAGATGCTAATAACCGTGCTTGATTATTCCAGAGAAATGAAAACATATGCAGGTGAGCCAAATGCTGTCATGCTGTTGCTTAAAAAGCAGGGGACCAGGCATGACTCAGTCCTGGTAACAATGGATAATACCAAACCTAGGACACTGTAATTAGATCTTTAATCCTATTGGCCTTTAATAACAAAATGGACTTGATGAATGGTTGGTCGGTTTTACTTGGTTGAAGGATGCTTTCTCTCCCAACAATGAAAAACTTTTTTTTTTCCCTTCTTCTTTCTGTTTTTCCCGTTGGCAAAGGAAGTTTCAAGATGAAAGGAGTCCTTAACTAGCTAGAGGACTGATGTTAGAGCGTGCTTAATCAATCAGTGGAGTCACCCCAAATCCCCTCAATTCCAATTTCAAGGCTTCCACACACAGGGTACATCCATGACTACCATTATAGTAAACAAATTGTAATGACCATTAACTCAGTATTCACTCTGTTTTGGCCATACAAATTATTTTAATCTCCATTTCAACTTTGCAAAGGGAGTATGATGCGTCTCACATAAAAAACGAGGCATTTGAAGCTCAGGTTTTGAGGTTTTTCTCAGGATCCCAAGTGAGAGAGGATTTGCATCTAGGTACCCTGTCCTCAGTGTTCTTTGCCCCATGTTCCCTGACCACAGGAATCTCTCATGAGTATTAAGTTAGTCCTACACAAGGGCCAAGGAGTCACGATCAAATTCTCTGAGCTAGTTTGCTTTCATCCTGACTTCTTTTCATTTGATGTAAGCAGGAATTTGGGAGCGACAGGTGGGTGGGGAGAGGGGAAGGGATAATCAGCAGTGGAGGTGGAATTTTTAAGCACAAAGATGTAGAGTATTCATCCTTAAGATATGGTAGGTGCTAAACTGAAATCACTGTTTCTGTATCGAAATCTTCTATTGGGTTGGCCAAAAAGTTTGTACGGGTTTTTCCGTAGCATCTTACGGAAAACCCGAACAAACTTTTTGGCCAATCCAATATATACACAGAGGTCTTGTGTGTATAGAAAGGAATATATTTTAAGACCTGGGGCAAAAGTTTTCAGAACAGAAGATACAGAAAAAGTATATACCGTTTTACCTACACACTGATCAATGGTGTCAAAGTATGGTTCTTAATTATACTTTTAGGTCTGTGACTCTGCAAGATAAAAGGAGTTCCCTCTTTCCTTCAGTTGCCCCTGGAACATCCTGAAGGATCAGAAGAGAGAGGTGACATGGGACCATAGCTTGTAAATAGGGGCTGAGAAACTTAATCCAACAGGCAGAGAAGTTCAAGGTTGATCAAGGAGAGGAGACCAAGACTTTTGCCCCTCACCTAACATCTTCTCACCACACTATTTTGAGAATACAAGCAAAGCATAATATTTGACTATAGAAAGACTTAAAGTGTCTGTATATTAAATATATCATTAACAGAATTTTTTAAACCAAGAATTTGGGAAAATATTTGCAACACAGATGGCAGGGAGTTAGTATATTTAATATAGAAAAAGCTCTTTCAGGTCAATAAGAAGGTAAAACACCCCAACAGAGAAACTGGCAAAAGACATGACTAGGAGCTCTCCAACAAAAAATTACTTATGTGGATTAGTGTATCATCAATGACATTCCCAAACTCATAGACTCAAAATACATAAAGAAATGCAGGAAGAAACTAACAGGAGCCCCAGGAGAAAGGAGAGCATTAACCAAGCTTTCTCTCTTTGAGAGTTAAACAAGCATCAAAAAACAAATGGAAAAAAAAAAGGATTATTTAGCTCAATTTAGTGGGTATGTATTGAACTCAGTACCTACAAAGAATATGCATTCTTCTCAAGTTTTGCAACGACAGTTGCAGAAAATGACCAATCTAAATCATAAAGAAAAATCTCAAAAGAAACCCTCTTTCAAAGTTAAAAAATTTACAGAAATATCCTTTGACCCCAATGATAGAGATCTGAAACAAAATAATTATCCTAAAATCACAATATAAGTGTATTTATGAGAAATGAAAAACAATCTAAACAACTCTTAAAAATGGAGAAAATTAAAAGTGTAATTATGGACCACTTAGACAATAACAATGAAAACCTATCAAATCTTAAGAGATATAGTCAAACTTTAACTTAAAGAAAAGACAGCCTTGGCTTCTTGAATGAATGCAAGTAAATGAGCTGAATATCCTGCCAAAAAAAAAAAACTTAAAAAAAAAATAAAGTCTTAAAAAAGAAGCCATTGCTAAAAACAAAAGTTTAAATTAATCAATTAGATATAAAGGAAACAAATACCCAGTAGAACTGGTAAATCTGAGAACCAATTCTTTGAAAGACCAAATAAAGGGACAAAGTTTTGGAAATTCTAATTATTTTTTAAAAGGAATATGTGCATTTAAAAAAATTAAAATAGTATATTAACTGGTGGAGCAGTAAATAATCAGATCAATGGAATGTAATAGAAGGTCCAGAAATAGAGCTAAGTATCACAAAAATGAAGGATAAAAAAATTAAGGGAGCATCTTAAATCAGCAAAGAAATAACAGATATTGGAAAACAGACAAACCATGGATTATAAAAAAGAAAACTATTTCCCTACCTCACACCATACAATAAATAAATTCCAAAATAGATGAAAATTCTAAATGTACAAAATACAGCCATAATCTGGAAGGATATATGTGCTGTCAGGCAATGCTATTTCCTTCCAGTGTTCTCAATACATGAGTTGAGAAGGGTTTTCTGGGCATGACCACAAAAGCAGAAAGTTAAAGTAAAAGACTGATGGATTTGGCTATAGGTTTAAATATATTTGATTATTTATCCAGTAAATAAGTAATATCTCCAATGTCCAAGTACTATTAAAGGTGCTCAGGGAGCCACGGTGAACAAAAACTGACAGAGATCACCGCCTTCGATTGGGGGCAATAGATAATAAACATAATAGATTAATACATAAGTAAACTCTACATTTTTTTTAGAAAGTGATAAACTGTATAGTTTGTAGAAGGTTGAAAAGATAAATATGCATAAAGCGTTTTTCTTTATTTGTTAAGGGGGTTGGGAGTGCAGAAGGGGGATTGCTATTGTCAGTAATCTGGTCAGTATAGATTTCATTGTGTAGGTGACAGTGGTGACAATCTTGAAAGAGGTGAGAGAGCGGCCGTGTGGCTATCCCAGAGAAGAATATTCTGGGCAGAAGGAGCAGATGTGCAAAGCCCCTAAGGCGGGAACACGCCTGGACCATTCAAGGACTAGCATACGGGACCCTATGACTGGAGATGAGCTAGCCAAGGAGAGATCATGGCAAGGTCATTGGCTTTACTCCAAAAGAGGTGGGAATCATGGGTTTGAGCAGAGGAAGGACACGATCTGCTTTGTCTGAAGTGGTTCACTCTGCTGCTAGGCTGAGAATAGACTGTAGGAGGTCAAGAGCCGAGGCAGGGAGAGCAGTTAGGAGGCGGCTGCAGCCTCCAGGCAACCATGAGGACAGCTTGTGTCAGGTGGACCCAGTGAACAGAGCTGGAGTCTAGATACAGTCTGAAGGCAGCAGGGTCAAGAGGATCCCCTGTGGGGTGGACGGGGAGTGATTGGGAAAAAACCAGGTCAAGGATGCCTTCAGGATGTGTTTTCTTGCACAGCTGGAGCCCCTGGAAAAATGGGCAAGGCTGAGAGTGGAGCAGTTGTGAAGGGAGAAGGTCAGGATCCCATTTTGGACAGGTTGAGTTGGAAGTGTGCCTTTGACATCAAGGGGTCAGGAGGCATTTAGATGGAGGAGTGTGAAGTTCAGGAGAAAGGTCTGGGCTGGAGCTAGATTTGGGGGCAGGCTCAGAGTATGTTTTAGTCAGTTTGGGGTGCCATAACAAAATATCATAGGCTGGGCGGCTTAAAGAACAGAAAATTATTTGTTCTAGAGGCTGGAAGTCTGAGATCAGGGTGCCAGTGTGATTGGCTTCTGATGAGAGCTCTCTTTTTGGCTTGTAGATGGCCACATTCTCACTTTGTCCTCATGTGGGAGAGAGAGAGAGAGAGATCTTCCTTTTCTTTTAAGGCTATATATATATATATATACACATATATCTCCTTTCTTTTTTGGATTTCCTGCTGATTCATTTTGCTGTGCAGTAGAAACTAACACAACATTGTAAAGCAACTATATTCCAATAAAAATTTTAAAAAAGAATTAATATTAATGTAAGACCACAATTCTATTGGATTACGGCCCCACCCTTATGTCCTCATTTAACCCTAATTGCCTCCTAAAGCTCCTATCTCCAAATACAGTCCCATAGGGGGTTAGATTCTCAACGTGTAAGTTTTGGGAGGACACAATTTAGTCCATAGCAGCATGCGAACGGTATTGAAAGCCATGAGACTGGATGAGACAACCAAGGGAGTGAGGGTAAATGAAGAGAAGGGAAACAGCCAAAGCATCATAGAAAGCTACTTACAAAGCACATGACACGCTGGGGAAAATAGCAAGCAAAGGATTATATGCTTGCTATAACAGGATGGTTTAATTGAGTAGGATATTCCCAAGGAAAATTGGACAAAGAGCATGAACAAGCAATTCTCACAAGAAAGCCAAGTGGCCATTAAACATATTATGCATTATTTCAACTCATTCATCATTAGACAAAAGCCAACCAAAAGAATCAGAATCATGAGAGCATATTTTCATCAATCAGATCGATCAAAATTAAAGAAGGATGATGATGATTTGGTTTGTGGTGTTTGGGGAAAGAGGCATTTCAGGCATTATCAGTGAGAACATAAACAAGTCGAGCTTTACTAGACGCAACTTGGGCCTGGGATGCAAAGCTTTAAAAATATGCCAATTGCAAGACAAATTTATGGTGTCAAAAGTGGTTATCTTGGGGGGAAAGGAGCTGCTAGCAGCAGGGATGGGTGTGGGGTATCTAGGGTGCTAATAATATTCTCTTTCTTGATCTAGTACATGAGGGTATTCACTTCGTGAAAATTCACTGAGAAACTTTTTTGCCGGTAGTTTATACTTCAATATAAAATATTAAAAATAATAACGCCTTCCACTGGATACAGAGATCTCCTTCTACAGGCAGCAGAAGTAGGTACTGATAGCAGTCGAGAGCGGTGCTCCAGACCCCAGCAGGTATATTTGCATCTCCGCTCTCAGTTTCTGGTGTCTCCAACTGAATCTCCATATAAATCCGGAGTTGGGCTTTACTAGGGGAGCCCCTGAAACGTGAGCCACATTTTATGACAAGCGAGCTCAGCACTAGGTAATCGGTTCTACTGTGAAGGCAACACAAGCCCTTGATAAAGAGAGGTTGCCTAGCTGGCTTTTTCTGCTCCTTCAGAACCTGTGCGAAATGTCACCTCCCCAGAGAATAGTCACTGACCACCACCCTCACCTCTGTCTATTCTTCTCATTCAGAGCACCCTGTTTTTCCCACAGCCCTGATCACGGTGGATAGATGATTCTGTTCTGTATTGGTTTCATACTCCATGGGCATAAGGATTATTATTATTTTTTTTTGGTAAGAATTTCTCTCTCTTTCACTGTCTTTGCTTTTTTTTTTTTTTTTTGTAATTTATTTATTTATTTATTTATAATTAATTAATTAATTTATTTATTTATTTGGCTGTGTTGGGTCTTCGTTTCTGTGCAAGGGCTTTCTCTAGTTGTGGCGAGCGGGGGCCACTCTTCATTGCGGTGCGCGGGCCTCTCACTATCGCGGCCTCTCTTGTTGCGGAGCACAGGCTCCAGACGCGCAGGCTCAGTAGTTGTGGCTCACGGGCCCAGTTGCTCCGCGTCATGTGGGATCTTCCCAGACCGGGGCTCGAATCTGTGTCCCCTGCATTGGCAGGCAGATTCTCAACCACTGCGCCACCAGGGAAGCCCAAGGATGATTTTTCTCACTGCCATATCACCAGTGCTTAGAAAAGCACCTGGCACTTAGTAGGTGCACAGTAAGTGGGCATTTTATTCCCACTCTCTCCCATTCCCCTCTTCTTAAAAGAAACAAATGAGAAATTCCATTTTTAAATTCTTTTTTAAAAATGTAATCATTCCAAATGCCCTTGAAGATGGATTTTTTTTGGACCTGGCTCCTGGGTAGGCAGATGGTCACAGGGCAGAGAGGACAGGCTTTGGAAATTGAGAAACCCAGGTCAAGTCCCAGTTTTACTTCTGTGTGACCTTGGATAAGTTTGCATATCTCTCTTGGGTTTGGCTTCCTCAGACTTAGAATGGAGAATGATACTGTCCAACTCACAGGCATGGGCTCGTATCATTCCTCACCTAAGTTTCTAAATTGGGACATCTGTGAGAGTGAAAGGGGGCTCCATTAATAATGCTACTGGGACAGGTATAAATGGGGACTGTCCTGGGCCGGGGGACCCAGGATGTACACTTGACACACTGCCAAGCCTGTTGGGTGTTTGGAATGAGCTAGGGAGCTGGGCGTGGAGTAGGGGCTCAGTCGGTGGTAGTTTTCTTCCCAGTGCATCTCTGCTGGCTGTACTTTGGTGGCAAGACTCTAGAGCAGTGGTTCTAGGGGAGCCTATGAAACAAGAGCCACATTTTTATGAGAAATGCACTTAGCGCTAGAAAATCAGTTCTATTGTGAAGGCAACACGAGCTGTCGATAAAGAGAGGTTGCCTAGCTGGTTCTTTCTGCTCCTTTGGGGACCTGTGCAAAATGTCACCTCCCCTGAATATTCCCTGACCACCACCCTCACCTCTGTCTATTCTTCTCATTCAGAGCACCTGTTTTTCCCAGAGGTTCTCAACCTTGGCTGCGTTTTGGAATCACACAGAAGCTAAAAAGAAACACAGATGCTGATGTACTTGGTCTCAGGGGCAGCCTGAGCATCGAGGTTTTTCAAACGCTCCGGGTGATTGCAGTGACGAGCTAGGTGGGAATCCTGCCCCAGTGCAAGTGGCTCTGGTCCCCCTACACTCCTCAGCCACCCCTCCCTTGTTTACTGTGGTAAAATATGCATAACATAAAATTTACCATGTTAACCATTATTAAGCGTACAGTTCAGTGGCATCATATATATTCACATTGTCATGCAACAATCACCACCATCCGTCTCCGGAACTTTCTCATCTTCTCAAACTGAAACTCTGTACCCATTAAACACTAACTCCTCCTTTCCCACTTCCCTCAGCCCCTGGTAGCCTCTATTCCACTCTGCCTTTATGAATTTGACTATTCTAGGTACCTTAAATAAGTAGAATCATCTAGTATTTGTCCTTTTGTGTCTGGCTTAGCATGCTGTCTCTGAGGTTCATCCATGTCGTAGCATGTGTCAGAATTTCCTTCCTTTTTGCAACCAAATAATATTCCATTGTATGTGTATAGTACATTTTGTGTATCCATTCATCTGTCGATGGACGCTTGGGTTGTCTCCAACTTTTGGCTCTTGTGAATAATGCAAGTATTCATTCATGTCCCTGTTTTTAATTCTTTTGGGTAAATACTCAGAAGTGGAATTGCTGATTCTTTGTCCTTCTTTTTTTAATTACCATCTCTCTTCTCCCACACCAGACGTAGTTTTGTTTAACAAAAATCATTTACTCCCAACCTGGATCATCCGAAATCTACATAAAGACTGGGCTGAAGAAAACTTGCAGAAAAGAAAGGACTAATATTTAAGTTAATGGCCTCTGAGCAGAGCAAAAATCGATCACAGTTTCACAACATCCCTGAGCCTGGAGTGTGGAGTGTTCGGTGCCTACAGTGAAGGCTTTGGCTGATAAAGCACAGGTGCTGTGATGTCAAAAAGCTTGGGCTCATTTTCAGCTGATTCTGACCTGAGATCATGGTTTCCTGTCCGAGCTGATAGCTGGGAGGTCTCCAAGCTATTGTTCCCCTGGAGCCCAGCCCTCCTGAGGCTGGGAGCTTGTGACAGGACTGGGAGGAAGTGGCTCGGACTTTGCCTTCTCCATGACATAAGTAATAAACTGTGGACATTGCAGGGGGCCTCCTGGGACCCTCTCTACCTCTTGATGATTCTTGGATCTCCAGACTCAAGAGGGGCCTTCCTTCTCTGTTTATAGGAGCAGTACCTCCCATCAGGGGCCTAGAGGCTATGGGAGTGACACGCATTGCCTTCTTGGAGTTCACTGCTGATATTTGCTCCCAAGAGGGATGTAATTCCCCGAGCACAGAGACTGAGTTTATTACTGCACCAGGCAATGATGATCTTCAAGTATGGTAAAAATTAGTCAACCTTGACATTGGAAGTCATGATTAAACCGATTCCAAACTTTCTATGACAGAACCAGTCATCCCTGAACCACAAGAGGAAAGCACCAGGAAGTGAAACAAGACCCAGGGGAGAACTTCTTCTAAACAGGGTTATTCATTTCAGGAACTCCCAGCCCGTATCGAGTAAATGGTCATGTACTTCTTACAAGGAGAGTTTCCTGAGAACCAACCACAGAACGGGCTCTGTCCTGAGAAGCAGGATAGCTCCAGCATTCAGAGCATAGGTTTGGGTTGACATGCCTTGAGTTGTTAGCAGACATCTCCTTCCTCAGAGCCTTGCAGGGGATGGCAGCTGGCTGAGAAGAAGAGTCCACTCAATGTTAGCTGCAATAATGTCTCTACTACTGGCTGCACAAACGTGAGCTCTGGTCCCCACAACAGCATGTGAAGTCCTGGAACCATCCCATTTTACAGATGAGCAAACAGGGGCTCAGGGAAGTGAAGTAACTTGCTGAATCAATTCCCTACCGCCGCCATAACAAACTATCACACACTTAGTGGTGCAAACTCAACATGCATATATTCTCCGACAGTTCTACAGGCCAGAAGTCTGAAAAGCATTTCACTTGATGCAAATCAAGGCCAGTGATGGCCAGGCCCTCATCCCTCTGGAGGCTCTAAGGAATAATCTATTTCTTTGCCCTTTCTTGCTCCTGGAGGCTGTCCTCATTCCTTGGCTCACGCATCACCCGTCACATCATCTTTTCTGCCTCTGCTTCCCTTGTCCCCTTCTTCCTCTCCTGTAGTCTAGTTTCCTTCTGTCTCCCTCTTACAAGGACCCTTGTGATTACATTTAGGCCCACCTGATAATCTAGGGTAATCTCCCCATCCCAAGATCTTGTACTTAACCACAACTCCAAAGTCCCCTTTGCCATGTAAGTTACCATTCACAGGTTCCAGGGATTAGGACATGGACATCTTGGGGACAATTATTCAGCAACCACAGTGCCCAGAGCCACATAGTCAGTGAGTGACAGAGCTGGGACTCACACACTGGTATGTCTGATAGCAAAACCCATAATCTTTCTCTTAAAAAAATCTTATAATTACATAAGACATCAAAATATTTTTCTTTTAAAACTCAAAATGTTACAGGTAAAGCTAGTGCCTCTTTAGACAGTCCTTCCCCCAGTGCAGTCTTGGCTCCTTCCCATCTCCAGACATGTATTTGCTCCACTGGTTACCAGTTTAAGAGGCTGCCCACCAGAACATTTCTCATTCGTTTGCACACATAGCTATCTACCCATAATAAACAAATGGCATTTTTATGTGTGTGTATATTATATGGTATCCTGCCATTCTGCTCTTTCTACAACTTGGTTTTTCATCTAATAATATATCTTGGGGTTTCATATGGTGCTACGGATCCTATGGATGGCCCTCATCCTTTTTAACAGCTGTGTAGTATTCCATTTAACAGTCATACCATTATTTTTATATCCCTATTTCCATTTTTCCCAGTTTTCCACTGTACAAACATTCTTGTTTATGCCTCCTGGACCACATGTGGGGATGCTTCTCTAGGGTGGATGCGGAGAATTGGAATTGGTGGGTGTTGGATTTTAAACTTTATTAATGCTTCAAAATTGCCCTCCAATAAAACTCAGGCTTTCCCTGTTACATTAGATACTTGTGCAAGTGAAAAAGCATCCTAGGAAAACATTCTCCTGCCCGGACTTAGGTATCCATCATGGTGTCTCACCTGGTAAGCTTCTGAAGGAGCCTCCCTCACCTACTGGTATAGTTCCCACCTTGCCATTCCAAACCAGATTGGTCCAGGGAAACTTAGTGGGCAGGAATGAATGCTTGGGGGTGTTTTCTTCAATTAACCATCTTCTTGTCTTCAAATTGTGCCTCATTAGAATGGGAGCCAGGAGACTGGGATTCTAGAATCCCCTCTGTTAGGGTTTCTTTGTGTCTCATACATATAAAACATTTTTCTATATTTAGCTTTTTTTCAATACGTTATAAAAATCCAACAGAGTTATTTTTCAAATTTAACTGGGTGTCCTGCATTTCTATTTGCTCAATCTGGCAACTCTAAATTCAGTTGGCTTTCTTGTTTGGAAGGCAAATAAGTCTAGAGGCTTCAAACACAGTTGCATTCAGATAACAGCTCCATTCGTTTACTAGGGTTGCTGTAACAAATACCACGGAATGGGTGACTTAAACACCAGAAATCTATTTTCTCACAATTCTGGGGACTAGAAGTTGGAGATCAAGGTGTTGGCAGGGCTGGTTTCTTCTGAGGCCTCTCTCCTTAGCTTGTAGACAGCCATCTTCTCCCTTTGTCCTCACATGGTCTTCCCTCTATACCTGTCACTGTCTTAATATCCTCTTCTTATAAGGACACCAGTTTTATTGGACTAGGGCCAACTCATACTCATTTTAACTTAATTTCCTCTTGAAAGACCCTATCTCCAAATAAGTCACATTCTGAGGGTTAGGACTTCAGCATATGAATTCAGCCCTAACACCAGCTCTGGCACTTATCTGCTGAATTCATTCATTCTACAGCAGTTGATATTGAATAAAACCTACGCAGCATCAGACAGTGGCCAGGTTGTGGGGAGGAACAAGTGAATGAGGCAGACACATCTCCACTATTATGGACCTTACATTTTTGATGAAGACAGACAATCACCAAATATTACATAAACAGGAAAACAAAATATAAAAATAAGTGCTATGCTGAGAATTGAAATGTACAGATGAAATAGAGAATGCCTGGGGGCTACTTTAGCTAAGTTGGTCAGAGGAGGCCTGAGGAGGTGACATGTAAGCTGAGTCCTGAACATTCCAAGATCAGGGAATAGAGCGTTTCCGGCAGAGGGAATAGCTGCGCAAAGGCCCTGAGATGGGAATGAGCTTAAGGTGTTGAAACAGCAGCATTTCCTGCTCTGAAATCCTATGGGACTGTAAAAACACTTTTTATTATGGGATTTTTCAAACACATACAAAGTAAACTGAATAATACAATGAACCCACATATGCCCATCATCCACCTTCAACAAGGATCAACATTCTGTCATTCTTCTTGCACCTTAGCTTCCCCAGTCCCCCAAATCCCCACTCAATCATTGCTTTTATAGTTTTTTTTTTAAGGTAAAATTTACGTACATTGAAATACATGACTATTAAATGTAGGATTTGGACAAAATGGCACAGTCGTGTAACTCACATCTCCATACAACGTAGAATCTTGCCATTCACCCCAGAAAGTTCCCTCATAGACATTCCCAATCAATTCCTCTCCCCCCAAAGATGGGGGAGAGGAATAATCTGAATTTTTCCAACATGCATTAGATTTGTCTCTTCTTGAACCTCATATAAATGGAATCATGCAGCATGTGCTCTTTTGTCTCTGATTTTTTGTTCTCAACAGATCTGTAAGATTCATCCATGTAGTTGTTCATATTAGTATTTGTTTCTTTTACTTGCTGAGTCTTATTCCTTTGTGTAAATATGCTGCAGTTGATTTATTCATTCTCCTAGTGATGGACAGTTGGATTGCTTCCAGTTTGGGACTATTATGAATAAAGTTGCTATAAACGTTCATGTCCAAATCATTTTATGGATATATGTGTTCATTTCTCTTGGGTAAATGCTGGTTTATATGACTGATGTAAGTTTAACTTTATGAGATACTGTTAAATTTTTTTCCGCAGTGGTTGTACTTTTTACCCTCCCACCAGGAATGGGTCTTCGTAACTCCACGTCCTCACCAACACTTGGTATTCTCACTCTTTTACAATTTCAGCCATTCTAGTAAGTATGTGGTGGTATCTCAATGTGATTTTATTTCACACTTTCTTAATAAACAATGACGTTGATTATTTTTGTACGCTTATTGGCCATTGAGATATCTTCTTTTTTGAAGTGTATTTTGCCTATGTTTTAAACTTGGCTATTGTGTCTCATTATTAGCAAGTTTTAGGAGTTCTTTATGTATTTTGGACAGAAGTTCTGTGTCAGGTATATGTTTTGCAAATGTTTCCCCCTGTCTGTATCTTGCCTTTTCATTTTAGAAATATGTACACTTAAAAAATTATTTTGAAGACACTTTATTTTTATAGCAGTTTTAGATCCATAACAAAATCGGGCAGAAGGTACAGAGATTTCCCATATATCCTCTGCCTCATCGTATGCACATCCTCTACCATTATCAACATCTTGCGCCAAAGGGTACCTTTGTTCCAAGGATGAACCTACATTGACACATCATTACCACCCAACCTCCATAGTTTACATTAGGGTCCCCTCTCAGTGTTGTACAGTCTATGGACTTGGACAAATGTATAATGACATCTTCGTTCTTTTTAATGACGTCTTCTGAGGAGTAGAAGTTAATTCTGGCGAAGTCTAATTTATCAATTTTTTCTTATATGTTTATTGCTATCTATATCCCATCTAAGAATCCTTCACAGTATATCCGCTTCTGCTTCAGACACAGGCTGTTACCTGGTGAAGTAAACCATTTCATTCTAGATAGTTCTGTACCCTCTGTGTGTCTGAACAATGTAAGCCAAGACTCATCCCACCTCTCCCAGAATTTATCTGAATTGTCAGTACTGGACAAATATCCCATAATAGGGAGCAAATAGGAGAAAAATCCTTGTTCACCGGGAAGATTCACTGTTTAGAAGACTCCAATCTGAGGAGTCAAGAATAAATATCCATCTAAGGAAGAAGCAGGAAAAAAAATATATACATGCACATGTATGTATGTATTTGGAAATCAATATAGATTTTCATGTAGTTGAAAAGGGAACATTAGGAGATGGAAAATGGTTGTTTTGAGACGTTAAATAGGAAGAGTTAAATTTCTAAAAATCCAGCAGAAGTCATAAACAGCTCATTTGGTGCATTAGAAAACATAGCCAATAAATAGAGGACTTGTGATAAATATGATGATCCCAACAAACAAATAACATGGAGCAAAAAGTCATTCTATCACCAAAAGAAACTCTGTTAGTATTTTGATATATTTATATTCATTGATGTAAATACAAACATATCCCCAAGTTTCTTCATTGGCCTGTGTGTACAAAGGAAGCCACATTAACTCAAATACAGCTGCTTTTTGCCACCATCTGCCAGTCTTCCCCCTGCAAGGCTTTGCTGAGTTATCTCCAGGGTCCCCCGCGGAGGGTCTCCCGCAGGCTCTCCATAGGGCCCTCACGTGGTGCTTTTCCATGCCCACTGCACTGTGCCCTGTTTCGGGACCATCTCAAAGACAGTGCCCACTCCAGGCATTCATGTAATTTATCAAACGCTGACTCAGCAGTAGCTTAATGTGAACAATTGTGACAGTGCCCTCTTTACCCTGTGTTGTAATGCCCTGGGATATAAAGAATACCCTGGCCCTAAAATGTGCAGAGCCGGCCCTCCATACTCCTGGGTTCCACATCCACGGATTCCACCAATGGATTTTCCAGCCGCAGTTGGTCGAATTTGTCAACGCAGAACCCGCGGATACAGAGGGCCGACTGTACAACGCCATTTAATATAAGGGACTTGAGCATCCAAGGATTTGTGTATCCACACAAATGTGGATACACATTTGGGGCCTGGGGGAAGGGGAGCAGTCCTGGAACCAATCCCCCTCGGATACCGAGGGACGACTGTACTTGCTGTTCCCTCTGCCTGGCAAACTCCTAACCCAATGAGACCCAGTTCATATGTCACATTTATGGGAAATCTTCCCTTCATCTCTCATTCACACAGTTAGGGACTTGAGCATCCAAGGATTTGTGTATCCACGGGGCCTGGGGGAAGGGGAGCAGTCCTGGAACCAATCCCCCTCGGATACTGAGGGACGACTGTACTTGCTGTTCCCTCTGCCTGGCAAACTCCTAACCCAATGAGACCCAGTTCATATGTCACATTTATGGGAAATCTTCTCTTCATCTCTCATTCACACAATTAGGAGAAAAATCAAGTTGCCCAGACTGTAGAGACAAACAGACCCGGCCTTAGTCTTCTCTCCCGTTCAGCAGCTTGTGACCGGGACCATCTCCCTTGTCTGGAAACAGAGCCCACAGGGGGACGTTCCTCAGAGGTAGGTTGGCAGGTTAATGAGATGGTGTGAGAAGAGGGTAGCAGCACCTTGGGCCAGAGTAAGCAGCTATCAGAGAGTACTGAAAAGGACGTTCGAGCAGTTTAAGGACCTTAAACTGATGACATACGGACCAGATGCAGCACTTGGATAGGTTTTGTTGGGACCACACAGAGTTTACTTTAAAAATGGAATTAGTTAACATCCTAAAACATGGGAGGTTTAAACCTTCAAGTGATGTGCCCCCCCAAGCAACACCACTAGCACCACCAAGAGTGGATTCTGGCTCCTCTTGAGAACTCCTCTTAAAGCGATGGCACCCTGAGCCTGTACCCTTTTAAGACCCTGATCACTTACAGTCCCCTTTCAATGGGGTGTGGGTACCATGCTCCACCTACATAGTAGGTAGCTTCCCTGCTTCCTGACACTGGTGGGCCCCTGACCCACTAGGTGCCCAGTCCCAAGATACAGCTCTTCACAGACACTGTTCCCGCCCTGGGGAGGTTCATTCGATGGACCTTTAGTCTCCCGTCTTCTGCCCTCCCACTGCACCCTGTATTCCTCACCCTGTCTGCATCCCCTCTTCCAGGCCCTGAGCGCCTCCAAGACAGAGATGATAAGCCTCTGTTTATGAACTGACTGAAGTCTTCAAAATTTTTAAAAATTCATCTCTTCCCCAGTGATCAGTCTCAGGAAAGACCAAAACACGCAAGAATTGCAGGAGCATGAAAATGATTCTTAAGAACACATGATAAAACAGGGTCAAGGTCGAAAAAGATGACGCCCTTCCCCCAATGCCATCTTCTGCCCAGGCCACCCCACACTCCTGGTTGGCCAGGTTCTTCATTTACAGTGGCCATGGCTCCTGATCTAAATATTCACTACTTCCTCTAACCAGGGTAATTATCACTCATGGAGACAATAGGACATTATATTTGGATTAGAACAGCCCTGGTAATTCCAGAGGTGCAGATCCTGTTACTAATTTTTTTTTTTTTTTTTTAGGACAATAAACAGCACCCATCTGAGACTGGCACAAGTTTAAAAGCCTGGCGAAATCCATTGTTTGTGTGAAACAATAAAACTTCTCATTTACAGCACATGCTACCTGGTGATATGGGGAAAAATGGATATCTTAGCAATTCTCATAATAATGATAACTTAGAAACAGCCTGAAACCTGGTCAGTAAGAGAATTGATAATTCAACAGTAATGTTTATGCAGTGGCTTACTACCATCAATGACAATGAATTAACTAGAGCTACCAAAAACCATGCTCAATGTGAAAAGCAAACAGCATCAAGATGTAAATACTATGGTGTCATTTATATAAAGTTTAAAGACAGCAAAACTCAAAGCTGTATAGTTTTAGGGACCTAGCTGTCTATGGTACACAAGCCTGGGGGTGACACATAGCATGGCCACCTTGAGAAGGTGGGAATTCGTCCAATCAGGGCGGGGTGCACAGGGAGAGCCAATCATGTCTGAAGTGGTTTACGTCTCTAAAAGAATACCTGAAGCAAATGAAAGCAAAACGTTGGATTTGACAGTGCTAGATGGTGGCTAATAGATGTTTATTATATTATTGCCTATACCATAATGCATGCTTAAATTCTTCAAAATAAATAAAAAGAAACTTTAATTCGTCACCTGCTATGTATCAGATTATGTTATATATATCACTCACCTTTAATTAAAATAACTTGTGTGGAAGTTATTTCTATCTCTATTTTACAGATGAAGAAACTGAGGTTTTGAGGCATTCTGCGACTTGCCAAGGCCAACACGGCTGGTAGCTGGGTTTCCAGACTGCCTTTAATTCTAAAATGCACATTCTTTTCACTACAGCCACAGACCTTCAGGATGGACTGCTTTCTTGAGCATGTTTCCCATGGTAAACTCTCCTCCTCTTCCTTCTTCATCCCCCCCCCACCCCGTAACCCCCTGCCTCCCAGAAACAGGTACTGCCTTTCCTTCAATATCCCTATCATTTGCCTGGCAGGGCCGGCCCCAGTTCAGGCCCACAGTGACCAGGATGTGCCTCTGGCTTAAGAGCAAAGAGTCTCAACACGTCTGGGCTGTTTCCAGATCCTCTGGGGCAGGCTGTCAGGATCCCCTGCCTCTTGGGCACTGGGAGGCTTTGTCTGAAACCCATGGGTGATTGGTAAGGCCACTGACCCTTACTCATCCTTGGTCGTGGATTCTCTCTCTTTTTTCTCAAATCCTCTTGGGAACAGGGCAACAGACTCCCCTGTCCTTGTCCCATCTGTCGCAGTTCTAGTTTAGCTCGCATCCTCACTCACCAGGCTACGTCCTTATCAATCTTGTCTCTGGTCTTACCGTCTCCAGTCCAAAACCCATACTGGTGACCAGAATGATCATTCAGTCACTCAACAAACTTTTACTGAGGACACATTGTGTGTCTTGAGTTTCACAGGTTGAGAACATATATAGTCAGTCCCTGTGAATAGCTTAAAGCATAATAGATCTAAAATTTATCTTGGAAGGTCATGACACTTTCTTGCTTAAAAATGCTCAGTGACTTCTCAGGCCCATGGACCAGACCTTCTGTTGGAGGTTCCTGGGAACAGGTATTTGGTAAGCTCCCTAGATGACTCAGACACTACCGTTTGAGAATGCTGGCCTAGGAATAAAGCCCAAGGCTCTTGGATTGGATTTGACGAAAAAGAAAGCAGAGCCCATATAGGGGCTTTTCCAGCAAGACAGCTGTGACGTCACCATGACTATCATTTACATTCCACACCACCTGATTTGCGTCACGCTGAGGTGGCTGCTGTGGCAATGATGACCTGTGACCCCCAGCCTGCTGGGTCACTCCAGCACCACGTGCTGTGCACTAATGAAATGGAATTCTTTTAAGATAAAATGTCACAAAAATCATTCTAGGTCAATACTCTGGTTTGGCTGATTCCATTGTCAAGATGTCTGAATGAATGACCTACTTGAGATCCCTCTGAATGGGCTCTGCTCACTCACACCTCTGAGTCCCCGCAGATGCTTATCCTTCTGCTTAAAATGCTTATCCTCTTCCTTTGTTTCCCTGGGAGCCTTCTATTCATTATCAAAGTTGTCTCCTCTGAGCAGCATTCCTTGCTCTCCCCTCCCTTCTTTTTACCCCCATAACATATTAGGGCTTTCTTTTTTGTCATCTGAATTACAGGCTGCAGTAAGAAAGACACTGCGTTCATCTTTATCCTGGAATTTCACTGGTTCCAGCCCCATCTGCTCATTGAAGCATTTGAATCCCTGCAGGGGATCATGGAATATTTGGGCATATTCTATTCTACTAGACTCTTGGTCAAATTCTTCTTTACAGTTTCAAAGCTCCCCTGAACAATATTCATACAACTTGTCCCTCCTTATTTGAGAAAAAGATGGCAGCAAACACTTGTAAGACTATTGATAATTATTCTCAAGTAAGCCACAGTGAGATACATGTACACATTTTCCAGAAAAATAATTTCACACGTGTGCAATAAGCATAATGTCTGATGTTTGCAAAGTCCTCATGAGAAATGTTTGTTTAAAAGCATGCAGTTAACCCAAATGTCCCTCCATTAATAAATGGATAAGCAAAAGCAGGTCTATCCCTACCATGGAATATCATTCAGCCATAAAAAGGAATGAAGTACTGACTCATGCTGCAACATGGATGGACCTTGAATACATGATGCTTTGTGAAAGAAGCCAGTCACAAAAGGCCATATATTGTGTGATTCCTCCATTAAGACAGAAAGCAGATTCATGGTCGCCAGGGTCTGGTGGGGAGGGGGAATGGGGAGTGACCATCTAATAAGTACAGGATTTCCGTTTGGGGTGATGAAAATGTTCTCAAATTAGGTAGTGGGGCTGTTTGCACAACCCTGTGAATATACGAAATACCACTAAATTGTATATTGTACAAGGGTGAATTTTATGGTATGTGAATTATATCTCAGTTTAAAAAATCATTCAGCTCCTAAATTGCTACTAAAGTATAGAGAGACAGCTGCTGATTAAGTGTGCCTGAAATGTAGGAATGGCCCCCAAATTAGATGTCTTTGCTGCCAACCATGACTGTCCCAGGAGAGGATACAAGAAGGTGCAGAACACCTCCCTGTTTTGAAGAAGACTCCTGGTTGTGGGAAAAAATACCAGGTTCAGACTCCGCCCTCTCCCCCCCACCACCCCCGCCCTGGGCCAAAGTGGAAAGGGCTCAGATAAGTTCAGCAATATGAAAAAGAAGAAATCTCAAAAGCAGAGGAATAGAATTAGAGTGACCACATGTCCCATTGGCCCGGGACAGACTCATTTTACACCTGCTTTCCCAGCGTTAACTACTAAAATTGTCCCCTGCTGTTCTCTAAATTATAGGCTTGGATGATAAAGTATTTGGTCACCCCACCTAAACCTGTGGGGGAAACAGTTGTGTGTTAGGTAATGTCTCATTGAGTATAAAATAAAGGGCAATGGAGTCATTCATTGACTATCTCTGAGTGTCTCTTTGTTTAGAAACTTCTGTTGTCAGTGCTTATATCATAAGAACCAAAAGTAGGCAAAGCCTAGAAAGGGAGCCTCCTTCATCTTAGCAAGTACCTGATACAAGTCTCCAAGGAGTGGGAGTGGGGGAGTAGTCTTACCTGCACAGCAAATTAATGCTGCTTCTATATTCCGTCGACTACTGCCTCTATGAGAAAGACTGCTTCGCTGGTGTCCCTTGATGTGCACCAACTTCTGTCCTGTTGGGATGACAATTCCCATTACCTCCTCCAGCCACACATGCTCTCAGCCCTCACGGTGCCATAAGGAGGCAGCAACCCTCTGTTCAGAGGCTTCCTAGAGCCATCCATGCTGTGGTGTTTAGAAAGATGATTCTCTGTATCCCTACACTATTCCCTGGACTGGGACCAGTTCAGCTACCGGCTGCCTCTCACTAGCCAGAACAATGAAACCTGTCTCTTCTTCAAGCCCCGTAGTAAAATCTGCTTTCTCCCCAAGACTTCCTCCTCCCTTACAAGAATCTTCTCTTGGGACCCAACATCCCTCCCTGAAATCTGGCTTCCACAGCTCCCTGGGATACCACCTTCATCAGCAACATCCATGTGGGTCTGAACCCATTGTGGCCGTGGTTCAGGTTTCATTCCCAGAAGAGGAGAAAAGATACAAACAGATGCTTGATGGAGAGGGTCATTGCTGAACTCCTGACCAGATGTGCTTGCCTCTTGGCTCTGGCTGAGGAGCCCTGGAATGTATTTTCATTTTGTTTTATGTGTTGATGCACCTGTCCACTCTGCTCAACCATGAGCCCCTTGACCATATATTCCTCGTACCCACAACCTAGTGGAGTGCCTGGCGTAAAAAGTTGCTAAGGAATGTTTGTTGAATGAATGCACTTGTTGAAACTGGCCTAATAATCTCAGCCTCCTCCACCAAAAACACACAACTCTGGATTTAACTAACCAACAGCTTCAACTTCAGTGGAAGTTCTGTTAACTGTTGAGAGAGAAGGGTTGAGTTTTATGATTGATTTTAATTCACAGAAGTTAGTAAATCTCTTCTACAATCTTTGGTTGAAAAGGAGGAGAACCCAAAATGTGGTACGCCTGGTCTGAAGAAGTGAGCTCTAAATCCTACTCATGGGTTGAATGAGTAGCATTCATGAGAGATGGAGTTTTAACCCCATTTATCACTGAACACCAAAATTCAAAAACCATGACTTATGAGTGATATATTCCATGTCTCCTGCTTGACCTGGAAATGCCTAAAGAGAATATTAAAGGTTAAGAAAGGATGAACTGCTGACCACTGAGAACCAACTGGTAAAAACAGGTCATTCACCTTTTCCCTCTTCTGGGAGAAACAACTATCTATTTAGTTTTGCTTTATTTTGATTTGTTGGGTGGGCAGCTGGCTAATGCTCGTATAGAGAAGAGTGAGATCCATATTGTAGTTGATGCCTATTGTTTCAATCATCAAACATGATTTATAAAAGTTATAAAAATAGTCTATCATATATACCCATTTCTACTCTTTCCATTGTCTCTTCTTCCTTCCTGATGTTCCGATTCCTCCTTTTATCAGCTCCTTTCTGTTTAAAGAATTTCCTTTAGCTAATCTTTAAGCTAATGAAAATTTTTTTTAGTTTTACTTCATGTCAGAATGTTATTCTTCTTCATTCCTGAAGGATAGTTTTACCAGATATAGAGTTTGCAGTTGACAGTTCTTTTCTTTCAGCACTTGAAAAATATTGCACCACTTCCTTCTGGCATCCAGATGAGTAATCTGCTGTCATTTAATTGTGTGTCATTCAGATGTGTTCCTATAAAGGTGTTGTTTTTCTCTGATTGCTTTCAAGAACCTTCTTTTCTTTCTATGTTTTGTTTCTTTCTTTCTTTCATTTTCAAAAGTTTAGTTATTATGTATCATAGTGTGGATTTATTTTTTTTGGGATTTTCTTGGCTTCTTGGATCTATAGATTTGTGTCTTTCCCCCAATTTGGGAAATTTTCAGCTAGTAGTTCTCTGAATATTTTTTCAATCCCATTTTCTCTGTTTTGGGATTCTATTGATGCTAATGTTGGATTATTTGTTATTGCTGCATAAGTTCCTAAGTTTCTGATTACTTTTTTAGTCTATTTCCTCTTTGTTCTTTAGATTGAGTGAATTTTATTTTTCTTTTCTCACATTTACTGATTCTATTCTTTGTTATCTCCACTCTCCTATTGAGCTCACCCAGCAAGGTTTTATTTCTGTGATTGTATTTTTCTGTTCCTTAATTTCCATTTGGTTATTTTTCATAACTTCTAATTTTTTGCTGAAATTTTCTGTTTTTCTTTTCATGTGTTTCAAGAGATTGTGTGACTGATTGTTAAAATATTTTTATGACAACTAGCTACTTTAAAATCCTTGACAGAGAATGCCAACATCTGGTTCATGTCAGTTATGGGTGTCTATTTATTGTCTTTTCTCATTTAATTTGTGATTTTTGTGGTTCTTTGTATAACAGGTGGGGTTTTTAAAAATTTAATTCTGCGCACTTTTGTCTATTTTCCTCGGAGACTCTGGATCCTACATAATTCTTTTATTTTAGCAGACAGTCACTGTGTTTAGGTTCAGCACATGTGTTTATCCTACTTTTGTGTGCTGTGGTTCCAATGGCAGTTTAATTTTCAGAGCATTTGTAGTATTATTTTAGTCTTCTTGATTTATCTGGTACCACTGGGGCTTACACTAGTCCCTGCTGGGGCTGTCTGTGGGAACAGAAAGGATATCCCAAGACCTGGCCAGTAGCATGCCTCATGATGGGGAAACTGCGATGGGATTCCCCCTACTACTGTCTCCTGGCTTCCCAGTGCCTCTTGGCAAAGGAGGAGAATCCTGTACTTACAAGGACAAAGACGCTTCCTGGGCCAGGCTGCCTGCTGTAGCTGGGTCTCTCTTGCCAGCTCCTCCCACCTTCCTCTGGATCTCTCAGTGGAAAAGGGTGTCCCAGGCCTTGCAGGGAAAGAGAGTTCTCCCTTATCCTCTTGCATCTGGCAAGGGTCCCAATCAGTCTCTGTACTGGTGGTGTCAGGCTCACTTGATGTTTTTAGAGGGACCCCCCCTTTTGATCCAGGATGGAATGAACCTAGCCTGGCTGCCTTCTGTTGCTATGTTGGAGGTTGGGAAATGCCAGGTCCAGGTGACCTTCCTCTGTTGGGTGGTGGAGACACAAGATGCCCTGACCCTGTGCTGTTCCTCCACTCCTGGGATCCCAAACCAGCTCATCTTCTTTTTTTATCACCTTTCAGAGTTCTCCTTTGGTGGCTGTAATAGTAGTCAGGGTTCTTGAGAGAAACAGAACAGGATGGATGGATAGATAGATAGATAGATAGATGATAGATAGACATCCTATATAAACATATCCTCTCTCTGTATATATAGATAGATATATATTTATTTTTGTAGAGAGAGAGATGTATATATGTGGATAGATAGATAGGTACAGAGATAGAGATAAAAGTATAGATATCTCTATCTCTGTGTGTATGGAGAGAGAGAGAGAAAGAGATCTTAAGAAATTGACTCACATGATTGTGGAGGCTTGAAAAGTCCAAAATCTACAGGGTAGGCTGGCAGGCTGGAGACTCAGGGAAAAATTGCCATTCAAATCCAAAGGCTGTCTGCTAGAAGTATTCCTTCTTGCTCAGGGGAAGTCTGTCTTTGTTCTCTTAAGGCCTTCAACTGATTGTATGAGGCCTATACATAGTGGAAGACAATCTGTTTTACTCAAAGTCCACCAATTTGTATGCAAATTCAAGAAACATTCAAAAAACAACTTCACTGAAACATCTAGAATAATGGTTGACCAAATATTTGGACACCATGACCCAGCCAAGGTGACACATAAAATCAACCATCACAGTTGTCTCTTGGGCCATTTTCAAGGTTTATAGGTATACTTAGCAGGAAAGAGCAGGGGAAAATATGTCTATACTCTCTCGGCTGGACTGGAAGGTAAGAAACACTGGAAAGGCAATTTGTAGGGAGGGGGAATGAAGCCAACCCACAGAGGGAGACAGGGATGAGCACGAGTGAGGGAGTGAGTTCTTTCCTGGGAGCATCTGTGTCCCCAGCCCAGCTGCCCCTGCCTTTACTGAAACTTGGTCCTCCAATCACTACTTAGATGCTGGTAGCCTGTAAAGTGCCCCCCACTTTTTTGTTTAGTTAGTTTCACTTGGGTTTCTGTCACTTCCAATCAATTATAGAGCCTGGGAGGATCAATTAAAAAGAAGCTGCTGGCTGGCTCAAAGGCTCAGCTATCCCAGCAGCTGGTCATCTTCTCCTGATGTTAACCCTGTTTTGCTCCCTGCAGAAAATAGTGTTGAGGTGGAGAATGAGCCCTTTGCTGTGCTGGGGGTGGATTCCCCACAATCAGGCTGAATCAGGGACTTTCTCAAAGGAGGGAAGATCAGTCTAGGAGAGCAGTCATTGGGGCCCTGTCTGCTGACTAAATTAGGGCTGTTCTAGGGCACAGGATCAAGAGACGAGGATCCAAAATAGGTCAAGGTGTCACCATAAAGTGGCAATGCAGAGTTCAAATTTCTTGAGCATGGCGATTTATGGGTAGAACATCTGTCCAGACTATAAATCTGCAAGTTTATTGACAGATTCATATTATCCTCAGTGCCCCAATCCACAGCTTCAATTGCTGTGAGGTCGCACTGAATGCATCATAAGAATTTTTCAAATATCTTCAACTTTGAACCCAGGGCTATTGGATTTCCTTTGACTGCAAAGCCAATATCAGTCGCTTTGCCCAGGAAAAACTGTGCATGAGAAAATATCCCCAAACCAGCTGAGTCCTTGTAACCAGACTTGCTCCTGATGAGGTGAAAAACCATTTGGAAATGGAGCCTTTCAGACTGTGCTTGACAATTGAACATTTACGTTTCAGCTGAAAACACCGAAGGGAAAAGGGGGGGAAAAAACCAGATGTCCTTCTCCAGAAGAAAAAAAAAAAGGAGAGAGAGAGAGAAGAAGAAAAAACACACCACTCTAACCTCAACTTTATTTGCATATTATACATTTTCTATATTTTATTTTATAAAAACAGTCAAGCCCCAACCGCAAGATTTCATAGATAAGAGGAAAAAGCCGGACTTTGCTTAATTCAATATTTTAGAGAAATGCTCTTATGGGCAGTGAGCAAATGGCATCCCAGCCAGATCAAGACTGCTGACGACTCTGAAAAATGTGACCGTGATTCACACTGGGACACCACATCTCATAACACACCGCTTGTGCGAGAGGCTGTAATTACGAAATGTTTGTATTAAGCAACGTGGGTGCCGAAATACAGATGTTCCTCATTGACTGTAATTGGACCTGACGTGGCTTTGGCCTGCTTTATAACAGCTGCCGGAACATGCAGCCCGCTTCAGCCTGGTCCTCTGAAGGCCTCTGTTTCATATCACCTTTATGGGGGGTGGGGGCGGGCTGGGGTCGGGAGAGGCCTGTACATTAGCGCTGGGCCCTCCTCCGTCCCAGAGCTTGGTGAAAATGCCTTTCAGCCTGCTTGGAGGGGCACTCTTCTCAGGGGCTGACTGTGCAATTTTATTCAGCAATTTCTCTTTTTATTTAAAAGGGAAGGTCTTTTTGGATGTTCCCTCCTCTCCCACGAAGACTGAGTGAAGGTGCCATTTGTTTCCATGCTACTTCATAATGTGTCCAAGATGTGCTGTCTCCTAAAACACATCAATGAAGAAAGCCCTTCTCTGAAGCTTTGTGCTCTCTCTACCCACTGGCTTCCACTCCACTGCACACCCTTGGAGTCCTCAGATGCAAAAGGCCATCCTCCTAGAAGCGTTAATAATTGACACACACGTACTGCACACCTACTGTGTGTAAACTCCGCCGTGAATGGAAAACTAAGATAAACACATGCAGACCAGCTGTGGCTTAGTGTGTAGGAACCTATTTCCCATTATTTAGAAAGAAAGGGATGGGGGCATTGGTTGAACATCTCTTCTGCCCCAGGTAATGTTCAGAAGGTCACAAAGGCCCACCTAGGCTCAAGGGGAGGAAACAACTCCACCACTCAGTGATGGGAGTGACATTGGCACATGGGAAGAAGAGCCTTCCAGGTGGAGGTAGTGAGGACAGGGGTTCAAAGGATGGGCTTTGGAATCACATTGCCTGGAGTCACCCAGCTTAACCACTGGGATACATGATCTGGGCAATATTGACCTCAGTTTCCTTATCTGTAAAAGGAACTCTAATTGTATAAAGCTCACAAGGATTTGGATGAGACAGGATATAAATGAGTTGCATATAAAGCCTTTACTGCAGTGTTTGCCATATAGAAAAATTACAAGTGTTCAATAAGGCTATCCTCAACATTAAAACTATATTCCTAAAAATATTGTGAAATATGCTTAGAGGCATGGATCTATCTACCTACCTCTGTATATGTATGTATGTATATATGTACATATGTATATATGTATGTTAGATACATGTATGTATCTACCTACCTATTTGTTGAGCCTCAAGGAAAGATATAGTTATTCTGGTAAAAGAAGAAACCATCACTTATATATTGATTTAAAATTAATGGATCTTTAAATTAAAATGAGATTCTATTCAAGGTAACATGAAAACACATTTTTACAAAGCAAATGAACCAAGACTTTAGAGGCATACAGGAAAGATACAAAGGTTAGAGTGAAAGCAGGAATCATACAACCTAGGTTATATGGAAAGATGCAGTCAGACCTTCCTGGGTCTGGTGATTTTTTTTTTCCGAGACCCGCCATCCATCCACTGAATCTCCCTGCATTCCTGCTTTCCTTACAGCTCTGCCCTTTGACCCCTCTCTTCCACTTATCTATTGTTGGGTAAAAAACCACCAAAACTTAATGATAAATGATACCAACAGTCATTTATTTTGCTCACCGTCTGAAATTTGGGCAGGGCTCAGTGGGGTTAGCTCTATTCTGCTCCTCCTGGTGTCAGCTGGGGCAGCTCAAAGGCTGGAGTGATTTGGAGACTAGGGGCTGGGGCCATCTGAAGACTCACTGGCTCACTTACTCTCCCATCCTGTGGTTGGTGCTGGCCTGTCTGTGTCGCTGCCTAACTTCCTTGCATGACGGTGACTAGATTCTTAGAGCAAGGATCACAGGAGGACAAGGAAGAAGAGCATTGCATTTTAATACCTTGCCTTGAAAGCCACAGTGTCTTGTCCACCATATTCCATTGGTTAAGATGGTCACATAGGTTCAAAGGGAGGAAACACAGAGCTCACCACTCAGTGGTAGTAGTGACAATGGCACATTGGAAGAAGAGCCTACGGGATGGGTTCTTTTGAAATACAATTTATCATACACTCTTCTTTTAGACACACTTTTAAAAAACTTTCAATCCCAAATCTTTAGACCTGAAGCTGCATGTATTTCCAGGGCATTCCTATTTTGTTTGCTTTTTGATAAGCATTTATTAGAAATCCCTGCCCTTGAGGAACTCAGTCTAGTGGGAGAAGCAGATAAGTAAACAGATGACAAAACAGTAGGCAGAGAGTGCTTTACTGGGGGGAATCAGAGGAAAAAGATAAAGTTCTGCACACATGATTCTAGAAGTACCAACTGAGTAACTGCCACAAGGTTACACGTCTAGGAAATGGCAGAGCCAAGGTTCACAACCAGGTCTGTTTGATATCAAAAGCCAAGGTGATTAACCCCAGAAAGTCAAGCAGGTTCCTCACCTCCATCAGCAGCTTCCAGGCTCTTTGAACCCTAATGAAGTGACACAGCAAGACCACCTATGTGAAGAGAGGTGAGCGCCCATCCCTCTATCTCCTACCCATTTCTACCTTCTACCCCCACTTATACATAAGGAAACCAAGCTCTAGAAGCAGTTGCCATCTGAAGATCCAAGGAAGCTTAGGCATGGAACTTTGGTTACCATGTTGCTTGTGGATAGGGAATGGTGTGTGGTTTCTGTTGCTTTGCTGAAGACGAATGCTGAAAAATGACTCTGCTCATTAGGGAGAAAGCATGTTTGCTATTAAGACTCTGCCCAAACAAATGAAAAAAGACCAGACATTGAAGCAATGAGTTGAATTATCATTGTTATTAATTCAGGGAAGGTGGGCAAATCCCTTTAACCAGTTATTACAGGCAGAAGGACTTTTGGACTTGATGATCTAGACACTTGACTCAATTCTCCATTTTGTTTGAAATACACAGATGGTCTCTTTCTATACCCACAAGGATAAAGTGGTGGATTGAGGGAATTTTCAAGTAATTTCAGCAACAAAAAGTTTTATCCATTAGTGTATGTATTTGACAAATATTTACTGAGTGTCCAATATATGCTAAGGACAGTCAGTGATAGATGCTGAAGATGGAACAGTAGAAAAGGCATAGACCCTTTCCTCAAATTTTCACAATTTATTGCAGATAATTATGAAAGAGGCTGGTTATCTGTTCACTAAACCTGTTTTATTTTTCTCCTGGGTGCACAGCTGGACTCTGTTTCCCATTCTGCCTTGCAGCTGGGTGAGGCCACGTGACCAGGTTCTGCCAATGCAATGTGAATGAAAGAGATTTGTACCACTTCAAATCTCACTCCATGAAATTTCCTACATGCTTCTCTATCCCACCTCTTTCACTGACTGCTGATTGGGTGTCTACACCCAGGAAGGTCCTGGAAGCCATCAGTTGCAGAGGCAGGGCTTTTGTAAGTTGGGTCCTCGAATGGCTGACCACACAGAGCAAATCACCCTCCTAGCCCTGGCTGATGATTAGATTTTACAAGAGTGGGAAATAAATTTCTGTTGTGTTAAGCCACTGAGATTCGGGGATACATCTGTTGAAGCAGTTAGCACTGTCTTAGTTAATACTCCAGACAGTTGCAATGCAGCTAGGAGAGTGTTGTAATGTGGGTATATGCAAGATTTTGTAGAATAATGAGTGGAATTACCTCCTTTTGAGACCGAAAGATTTGAACAATTTTCCATCAAACTGAATGAGTTGTTGGGTGTTGGTGGAGAGGTTGTGCCAGAGAAGACTCCTCAAAAGAAAAGATGACATTTGAAGTGTACCTTGAAGAGGGAATTGTAACAGTTACAAGGAGGGAGTGAGGGAAGGGCATCGTAAGCAGGGGGAACAGCCTACGAACAGACTTTGGGTCTGAAAGTGCATGGCACATTCAGGAAATGGCAAGCTTTCCTGAAGGACTAGAATTTAATCTGCCCGGTTGAGACAGGAGGGAAAGAGGTTAGGAAAAGAGGTTGAGACTCTGAAATACAGAGTCATGAATGGCATGGTAGAATCTACCTGAAGATAATGAGAAAGCAGTGAGAATTTAAAATAACAAAGAAGGGGATAAACAAGATTGGTTCTTTGTTATATTAAGATAACACTAGTATCTGGGCAGCGTGAATTAAAGTAGAAAGAGGTATTTAAAGGAATTGAATTATCTTAATTCAGCACTTTACTTTTTCCATGCTTACATGTCCATAAGACAGAAAATGATTTTACAACTCAGTTAAATTGAGGAGTGGGTGGGAATGGTCAATTCAATATTTAAACCAACTACAAAAAATTGTTTGGCATAAAGTTAGCAAGACGTTTTGATTTGCGGGTGGTTAAACTTAACCCTGGTGGAGTCCGTATTTTATTGACTCTTTGGCAAAGCATGTTTTTGAGAAAAATGGGCCTCGCGACTTTCACATGAAACTGGAGGATTTCTTGGCCATCTAATCATTTCTGCTAACTTGAGTTTCAATACTTTTATGTAAAGGAATCGAAAACATTTAAATCAAATTTCCTTTTAAGGAGACATCAACTTGAAAATGATGGGAAAAGTGGATTGGCAAAATGTGTTAAGGGACTTGGTGGACTAAAATTATTTGGGGGAAAAATAGATATTTTGAAAGGTTCATGGTGAAAGCAAAGCATAAGAGAGTTCACCTAAGCCCCGATCCAAATGCCAAGAAATCCAATCCTGAGACCACTACCTTTCCTTGAATTTCAATATCATCATCTGAATCCCAAAGGTAACTCTAATGATTTTGTTCAGTTGGAACTGATTTTTCTCATCTACTCTTCACTGTGTGAGGATTAGCAGCCAAGCAAGAATCCCATTTTTTGAGACTCTCTGTAGTAAGCAGCCTCCAAGGTAGTCCCCAGTGGTCCCCATCTTCTGGTTCACACTCTTGTGCAGTGGCCCCTCCCATTGTACCAAGGTTAGTCTGTGTGACCAAGAGCAGATGGTGAGGGCAGATTAGGTCATAAATGACAGTGGCTTCCATCCTGGGGACTGGCTGGCTGTCTTTGACTACTTACTCTGGGGGAAGCAAAAGGTCATGTTGTAGGCATGCCTATGGAGAGCCCCATGTGGCAAGGAATCCAACAGCCAGTGAGGAGCACCCAGTGAAGAACATGACTACCTGCAATAAATCATGTCGGTGAACTTGGAAGCTTCCAAGTTCAGAGCCTACAGCCCCAGTTGAGTCTTCAGATGACTGCAGCCCCAGCTAACCACTTCATTACAACTCATGAGAAATCCTGAATCAGAACCACTTGGCTAAGATGCTCCTGGATTCCTGACTCTCAAACACTGTGAGGTAATAAATGTTGGTTGTTTTACGCTGTTAAATTCTGAGGTAATTTGTTATATGGCAATAGCTAACTAATATACTCTCTATAATGAGAGTTTTTTTTTTTTTTTTTGACATTAGCATGGTCTAATTTCCTTTAGAGCTGTTCTAATTTTCCATCAGACCCAGCCCTCTTTTCTTTGCATAAGTCTGTTGAATGTGGGACTGCCTACCAGTGAGTCTGTGTGAAATAATATATGTTCCAGGTGTGTTCCATGCTTAAATCAATGGGCATTAATTTTCTAACTTTTGAATCAAAAGATTATTTCATTAACTTTCCTATCTGTTTTCTAACATCTATGTTTAAGGCTATAGATTTTCCTCTAAGTGCCACTTTAGCTACAATCTGTATCTTTCAGTAATAATAGCTTCATATTCATTGTAAGTATTTAGTAATGTTCATTATAATTTCCTCTTTGACAAATTATTTACAAGGGCTCTTTTTCAGTTTCTAAATGTGTATTTTATTGGTTTCGAATTTTATTGCATTGTGGTTAGAGGATTATCTCTGTAATATTGATTCTTTAGTATTTGTTGAGGCTTCTTTTGGGCTTGATATCTGCTAAATGTTTGCAAATATTCCATGTGAGTATGAAATACATACATATTCTGTTTGTTGGATGCAAGGTTCTATATATGTTCATCAGCTCAAGCTTGCATGTGTCTTTACTGGTCAAATCTTCCATATGTTCTGAATTTTTTCTTTTTTGGTCTTTCCATTTCCAATAGGTATTTAAAAATCTCCATTATGATCATAAGCTTGTCAATTTCCAACTAAATCTCTAAGGTTTTTTTTTTTTCTTGGTTGAGCAAATGCATATTCATTTATTTAAATTTGACTCTGTTAAAAATCATTACTGAAGGACACATGGTTAAGCATTATGTTAAACAGAAGCCCAGAAAAAGATTGGGATTTGTTATGGGGGGGAAACCTCACTCCCCAAATCTTCTGGGATGAGTACACATCATTTCCTTATATCTAAATCTCCTTATTCAGAGATCAACTTCTTCACCTGCTTCTCACCCCAGCCCCAATGTCACAGAAATAAATGCTCATTGACTGGAATTACATAATCATTAATATTTGGAACAATGATCTAGAGGCCAAAAAAGATGATGGATAATCATTGCGTTATTAATAGTGATTTTTACACAAAACAACAAGAAAATTCAGTTAATGAAAAACCCCATTGCCCACGTGTTCTGGTTTCCCATGAATGTACCACACAACAGTGAAGAACAAATTTGTTTAACAAAAATAATGCTAGGTCCTAGATATTGGTCACTTACTTTTAGAAAGATTCTATACAACAAAATCCAGTCTAATAATGAATAGATTTGGCAAAGTCATTTAATGCTTACTTAAGTAAAACCAGACTCAATATTATTACTACGGTGATTTTATTATTATTACTCCTACTGTTGTACCCAACAATAATAATGATCAATTCTTAGGGTTTCATTTACTGAACATGCTTTATTGCTAAAATTACTTTCAGTTCTAGGTGAGTCAAGCCCCTCATGTCCTTCCTCTACTCCAAGACTACAATATAAGCTCCATGAGGCAGGTGTTGCTCTTCGTTTTCTATTACTGTATCTCCAACATCTAGAGCTGTGAGTGCTGAACACGTGTCAGTTAAAGATCTGGATGGTTGAAGGTTTAAACATGCATCTTACCTGGACCACTTGTGCCCAGTTTTAAAGGCTGCATGTGTGGCAGTTGTTTTGACAGCTCTTGGTAAAGGAATGACCTGGCATGCATTTCCCTATGTCACGTGTCTCACTGCAGCATCCGTGAGAGTCCAGGGCTGGAGAGGACAAGAGAAAACAGCAAAGGCTGTTTCAAGTAAAGAAAGTGAAGCTCTAATTATCTTGAAACAAGTCTTCCAACAGTGAACAAATGGTGATTATCCCCAAATAAGAGGCCTCCTCTCCAGGTCTCTAATTTACAGGACCCATAACATAATCCGGTTTCTTCAGGGTCCTTGAAAAGAGGCTTTGTTCACCTGGGTGACCTAACCCTAAGGGAAGGGAACAGAGGAATGAGGCAAACCATTATGAATCAAAGAACCAAAGCAGGAGAGGAAAACTGGACAGTGTCTGGAATTTAGCACAGGCGTCATTCTCCCTGGATCACTAGCATCCTCAGAGCCTGGCTGTTGGCCTCGGGGGCAAGCCTCCTCTTCCCTTGGAGCCCACCGACTGGCTGCCTTGCTCATTCAATATACCTGTCAGGCAACTGGCCTGATGCTGGTGGCCCCCAGCTAGCTCACAGTCTGCTCAACTGGGAGAATGGACACAAGGATTAATTTTATTTTTATTTATTTACTTATTTTTTCAAAGATTGATTTTAAAAAGTAATTTCAACTCTTCAGTCTATAAGCACTTCTTGAGCATAGAAAATCATGATAAGGGGCCTGGATTCCAGACTCAGACAGAACTAGGCTCCTCCAATCCTGTCTCTGCTGGCCTGCCACCTTGGAGAAGTAATTCACCTCTCTGTGCCTCCATTTCTGACTTTTAATACAGGGAGAATACTAGAAGCAATCTCATGGTGATGGTGTAAAGATTTAAGAGTTGGTGCTGGTAACCCCTTTAGCCTAGTGCCCAGCACATAATTGTAAATGGTGGGTCCAGGCTGAGTTACCCAGCCAACTGTCTCTGTCTAGATACCAGTTCAATACTTCCTTGGCTCTTTAAGGGGCCCATGTGGAAGGAAAGTGGAGGAAAAGAGGATCCCTGCTCCTTCTGTAGAATTTTCATGGAACCTACGAACACTTTGGACCATTCAATGAAGTTTCTGAGCTCCCACCAACTGAATGCCAAGTAATATCCACTGTAGAAGCTTTTACCCAAGGATGTAAAGATCAGCTGGCCAGAGACAAAGGATTAGAATGAATAGCAAAGGATTTGAAAACAGGCAGATGAAGGATCTAATCCCAACTCTGTACTTTACCATATATGCCACCTTGGGCTACATAATATACCTTTCAGAGCCTCAATTTTCTCATCTGTAGAATGGGATGATGATATTTATCTCTTGGTTTGGTAAGACTTGAACAAGCTAATGGTTGCAAGTTGCCCAGGATGATCTCTGATACAGAATAAGTGGTCAGTGAATGGATATCTTACCTTAAGATATAAAGAGATACAAACGTAATTCCAAATCAAGTTTTGTTTAACAAGAAGTAGGAGCATACAGGATTCCTAGCCTATAGGAAAGCGGTCTTTTACTTGTCATTTGTAGCCCAGGTGCCCTAGCACATAATAAGGGTTAGTAAGCATTTACCCAGTCAACAGTTGGCTCACCTAGCAACTTGGGCCTACCCAACTCCTCCCTGGGCCTCAGTTTCCCAACTTGCAGCAGGGTGGTGACCTCTATAAGGACTCTTCAGTTCCAAGTGACTTTGCTCTAGTGACTTGACTGATCTGTAGCTGTGTGGATGCACGTAACCATGGTGTGACTATTAGAAAATTCAACATCAGAGCCTTCTCTCACAGCTCCAAAACAGAGAGCAGTTCATATTCTCCTGAAATGCAGATCTTACTGCTGATAGCAACTAGATTCTAAATGGAGTCTTCTAGACCGAAATTCTTTATAGAATGCTCCAGGGGAAATGGTTGTGATATACCTGAACAGGGGGTGGAGTGGGCATGTGAGGATCTGTTAGAATTTTGTAAAATGCAAATCAGACTGTCAGTGTCTAAGCTCCCAAATCAAGTTGCAACAGCTTCCAACACTCCCTTTCTGGCTCTCATATCCCAGGCTCCCTAACTATGACTGTGACACGATAATTCAGTGGCAACTGCCACCAAACTTATCGGAGAACTTAGCAACAGGGGGCCTTTCCGAAAGACAGATGATGATGGCCCTTCTCTCCTACCTCTTGTGGCACGCACAGTGCCATGCATCCTACATGCTGACAGAGCCCATGCTGCACTCTGTTTCTTTAAGTCCTCCTGGAATCTCCTACGACTGGGCCATGGGATTCATGAGGCACCTGTTAAGTGCTTGGCACTAATGAGTAGTGTCAATATGAAGAGGTGGGGAAATAAGCCTAACTCCCCAAAATCTAGAAAGTGGCGTACTATGGTGAAAAATAGATGAGGAATGTTAGAGGGGAATGTGAGTTCCATCTTGGCTCCTGTCTCAGCTCCTGCTGCTATAACAAAATACCATAGACTGGGTGGCTTAAACAGCAGAATTTATTTCTCACAGTTCTGGAGGCTGGAAGTCTAAGATCAAGATGCTGGCTGATTTCATTCCTGGTGAGAGCTCTCTTTCGGGCTTGCAGGCAGCCGTCTTCTTGCTGTGTCATCACTTGATGGCAAGAGAGAGAACACATTCTTCAGTCTCTTCTTCTAAGGGCACTAATCCCATCATGAGAACCCCACCTTCATGGCTTAAGTACCCCCTACAGTCCTCAGTTGCAAACACCATCATCTTGGGAGTTAGGGCTTTGGAGTATGAATTGGGGGCGGGGTGCACAATTCAGTCCATAGCAGCTCCTAATTTAATCCCTGCCCACATTCTCCCCACTTTCATTTCATTCTCCTGGCTACCCAGAGAAATTTTTTAAACTCATTCCCCAGTTTAAAACCCATCAGTGACCCTACTACCTTTAGGATCAAGTGCAAATTCCTTAGCCTGGCCCATAAGGCCCTCCATAATCTGCCCACCCGTGACCCCCCAGCCTCCTCTCTGAATACCACCCTCCCGAGCTCACAGCCCAGACCCTCTTTCAACTTCCACGTCTGTGTGACCTGCTTAGGTTGCCTGTTCTCCCCATCCCACCTCTTATCACATGTCCCTACGGTGACTTACTTCATTGCCTGTTTTCTCCACCAGACAAGGAGATCCTTAAGGCCAAGGGACTGGTCTCATTCATTATCAGAGCCTCAGCACCTAGTAAAGGGCCAAGTTCATGGTGATGCTTAATAAATCATTGTTGAATGAATGAATAAAATGTGGTCCTGAGCAGGTTACTTAACCTCTCTCTGGGCCCCAGATTCTTCTTCTGTAAAACGAGAACTGTGGTGAGGATGAAATGAGGGGATGGATTCAAGCCACCAGCCCCATGCCTGACACACGACATCCTTTTTGCCCTAAGTTCTCATTGGAAAGCCCAGATTCACACATGTGACATGAATGCAAGACAGCATAAAGCTGGAGATCATATAATCTAGTCATGAAGAGGTTTAGGGAAGGTTTTCTGGGGTTGCTTGAACCTGTAGGAGGCAAACCCATTACTGGTGTCTATTGGATTACTACTCCACGTCATTTCTCATATTTAATATTTTTTTATTATGGCCAATTATACAGAAAGTTTACCGTTTTAGCCCTTGGTACAGTTTAGTGGTATTAAGTACATTCACATTGTTGTGCAACCATCACCACCATCCATCTCCAGAGCTTTTTCATCTTCTCAAATGGAAACTCTGTCCTCATTCAACAATAACTCCCCATCCCCCTCTCCCCCAGCCCCTGGTAACCACCATTCCACTGTCTGTCTCTATGAATTTCACTACTATAGGTACCTCATGTAAGTGAAATCATACAATATTTGTCTTTTTTTTTTAAAATTAATTAATTAATTTATTTATTTATTTTTGGCTGTGTTGGGTCTTCGTTTCTGTGTGAGGGCTTTCTCTAGTTGCGGCAAGCAGGGGCCACTCTTCATCACGGTGCGCGGGCCTCTCACTGTCATGGCCTCTCTTGTTGCGGAGCACAGGCTCCAGACGCGCAGGCTCAGTAGTTGTGGCTCACGGGCCCAGTTGCTCCGCGGCATGTGGGATCTTCCCAGACCAGGGCTCGAACCCGTGTCCCCTGCATTGGCAGGCGGATTCTCAACCACTGCACCACCAGGGAAGCCCCAATATTTGTCTTTTTATGACTAGCTTATTTCATTTAGAATGATGTCCTCGAAGTTTATCCATATTGTAGCATGTGGCAGAATGTCCTTCCTTTTTAAAAACTGAGTAATATTCCATTGTATGTATATACCACATTTTGTTTATCCATTTATCCATCAATGGACATTTGGGTTGCTTCCAGTTTTGGCTTTTGTGCATAATGCTGTCATGAACATGGGCGTACAAATATCCTTTTGAGAACGTGCTTTCAATTCTTTTGGGAGTATACCCAAGAGTGGAATTACTGGATTACTGGCAAGTCTATATTTAATTTTTTGAGGAACCATTATACTGTTTTCCACAGCGGCTACACCTTTTTACATCCCCACCAGCAATGCACAAGGGTTCCAATTTCTCCACAAGCTCACAAACATTTGTTATTTTCCTTTTTTGGTTTTAGAACAGCCATCCTAAGTGCATCTCCCAAATGTTAAAACATTACTTTAGCAGTCCTCAAAACCACTGTCTAAAGTCACCCAGCAAGTATTCCTTTAGAACTTCCAATGCATGGACACCATTGTAGTTGGGATAAAGTAGTGAACAAACAAATTCCCTTTGCTTGGGAAGCTGACATTCTCACTGAGAGAGAGAACATTAGCAAATCTGAACAAATAACATGTCAGATGTTGGTATGTTCTTTGAAGAACAATAAATCCCAGGACAAGGGGACAGCATGACCACAGGATGGGGGAGGAGGAGACGGCATAGGATTTTAGATTTGTTTGTAATGAAAGCCTGACTCTCTGAGAGACTGGTTTTTAACTCCATTTGAGAATTAATGAAACTGAAGCTTGAAGGGGGTATGTGACTTGGCAAGTTTGGGCAGCGAGGGTGGGAATTCAGCGTCAGATGTGCCTTCGAGACAACTCAGTGAACTGCACACCTATGATTTGTGGACTTCTATGTATGTGTGTTATTCTTCCAAAAAAAGTTTAAAAATTACCGTGTGCTCGACTTCAGAATTCGTTATCTTCAAGGACACCACCCTGTCGTTAATCGAGAGGAATTGAGGAAGTGATGTTTGGGGTTCAATAGGCAGAAAGATTGAAATCAAAATAGTTTGGAATCACTGGGTGACTCAGTGAACAGCTTCCTGGAAGGGAGCCGTGGGTGGGGCTGCAGTGAACTTGGCTATTCCCTTTGATTGCCTGCTGGGCCGTGTCCAGGGTCCAGCTCCTTGCCATAACTGCTGAGTCCAGCAAAAGAAATCTTGTTCTCACAGACCACTCAGGAGACTGCAAACGGTGAAGCGCTCTCCCCCTCTCTCCAATCCCACTCCCAGCTGGCATATCTGGCCCCATATCACTGGGCAAACCCAGGGGAGACACGGTTTCCTGAAGAGATGAATCATTGTTAGGGCTGTGAGGTTACCAGCGGGGTCAAGGCAGTCACTCAGAAGTTGCAATAAAGTTTGGAATCTGAAATAAAGACCTCCTCGTGCTCAGGAAATCGAATGGCTGCCCACAAAGGTGTCTGCAGACAAACTCTCTGCGGGTCACCAGCCCGTGCAGGCGATGACCAAATGACTGGTTCTCTAAAGCACTTCTGGCTGCTGCAAATGATTTACCAGGGGGTCCCTAAGGTTCACGTCCCACTGAAAGATTGACACAGCGACAGAGGCAGATGTCTAGATAAGATCTCGTGGTTGGGATTGGCGCAGGAGCAGGGACAAAATATTTAGGAGCCTTTCCTCATGGTAGAGCCAAGTGGAGGGTCAGACTCTATACTTGTTCATTCATTCAGGAAGGCTTATTTGTACCAACTATGTGCCAGACACAGAATACAATATTGCAGAAGATACTGTCCTCAAGCTCAGGGGCCCACACCTTCCAGAAGGGGGGGTGTCAACCTGTTCACGGGCCCCTGTAAGAGTGGGACAAATATTACACTGGAGGGAAGCATTTGGGGGGCTGGGGACACAAGAGATGTCTTGGGTGTACGTGAGGCGTGGAAGCAAGGTGTCCCAGCAGAGGTGAGGTCTGGGGTAAGTTTGGAGGAAACATTACTTTCAAGACACCGTGACATGAGCTCTTGGTGCGTTTGGTAGGGAGGATGGAGAGGGGTGGAGAAAAACAGGGCCCCAAACATGGAAAGCTGCAACGCCAGGCTGAAGATGAGACAGGAGAGCACTGTGAGTGTGGAAGTGACACGGTGAGATTAATGTTTTAGGGTGATTGATGCCAAGGGTGGATGGAGGGGGAGAGACTGGAGTCAGGGAGACCAGAGAGGAGGCTGGTCCAGGAGGGGTCCAGGGGCTTGAATGGTGGGAACAGAGATGGATGAAGAGATAAGGAATTTGAAGAGCTATAGTTGACATTCCTCGATAATGACTGAGAGGAGACCAGGATGTGTGGGGAGTCGGCAATGCCACCTTTGGAACCTGGAGGAGGAGTGGCTTTGGGGAAAGCGGATGCTGAACCTGGGTATGGACACCTGGATGACAGGTGAGGCCTGTTTGCAGCAGCAGGATGATATTGTGTGTCATGGAGCTGACATTCAGGGGCCTGTGACAGTCAAAAGATGGGGCACCGGTGGGGACCCAGCACCTGTGCTTGAAATGACCACATAATTACGGCATGGGGATGAACGAGACATTACAAAGCCAAGTGCGACTAAGGTGAGATCTGATTGGCGTTTCTTCTCCCGCGATCTGGACCGTGTTTTCATGACCTAGAGAGAGAGAGGAGCGTCCTGAGGATACAGACTTCCTGCTTTCCTTGGGCATGGAAAGGGTAAGGTAGCTGTACCTGCCTGTTCCCATGTCAGGTTCCCTCACTGAACTCTTTGCCAGTCAAGAAGCATGTCTGTTTCACCGCTGAATCCAGAGCACATGACAATACCTGCACTGGGTAGGAACGCCATAAATACCTGCTGAATGAACCGATGGATGAGGGTGGAGCATCCAGAAGGGCGGCTGGTGGATACGTGGACGTACTCCCGACATCAGGAGAAAACCCTGGAGTTATGAGTGCGGGAGTCATCGGCATTCAGTGGTCAGCACCCAGTACGTGTATATGAAATCAAATCTGCTCTGAATTCTTCCTGCAGATTTCTGGCCATGAGGGTGTCTGCCTGTTCACAGCATCCCCTCCTCTCCCTACAAGGCCATGCCTTCCCTCTGGCGTTGGCCAGCACTGGACTTCTCTTAAAGGTAAAATCTGATCCCAGTTCCCTTGAGACAATAGATGAGTTTTTAATGTCTCTTGCTTCTCCCCAGAAAGGCAACATCAAGTGGAGAAAAGGACATAGATTTTGGAGGTGAGCAGATGTGGGCTGGGACCTGGCTCCACCGCCACCAGCTAAGTCTTTGAATAGGTGTATTTACCACTCTGAGCCTTGGATCTTCTCCTTATAGAGTGGGGATATGAATGATCACCTGTAGGCTTGGTAGCAAAGTGGGGAAGCATGCAGGGTCTGGAGTAGATGGTCCTTCCTCGACCTCAGGCAAGAGACTCCTAGCTCTGTGTTGGCTTCCTCAATGGGAAAGTTAACAGCAGCACCTTCATTGGTTATTATGAGATTTTGATGAGTCTGTGCCCCACCCCTAGTCAATATCACTATGTGTCAGCTACTGTTACCATTTAGACCATTTAATGGGATTATATATGTAGATTCCATGGTACTTAGTAAGTGCCCAATAAATCATAGAATTCCCTCCTAATTATTAATGGTGAATGTTATCTCCTGATATAATTTACTGTCCACTCCCTTCACCAACACACCTAACCGTACAAGAATTTATTAGTGCATGCCAAGGCTGTTGGAAAATTTAGAAGCCCAATTACTGCGGAATGTGGAAGGCTGCTCGGAACAGTGGAATATGCAGTAAACTTGGGGTGGGAGGAGCTGAATTCAAATCCCAATTCCACAACATCCTCCCTTCAAGATGCTTATCCTCTCACTTAAGGAGTTTTGCCCCTCTGAGGTGTCAGTCTCCTCATCTGTTAAATGGGGATAGTAATTCTTACCCCGTAAAATGGTACAGGATGGTATAGACCTGGTTCTCCTGAAACAGACTGAGATGGAGGACTCTTAGAGCACAAGGCATTTGTGCTCTAAAGATCAATGCCTTTGAAAGGAAGAGGATGCAGCAGTCTAGGGTACAGGGAGAAGACACATTGTGATTCAGGTCTGGCAGAGCCTTGGTCAGCATAGCAGGGGCTTGAGATGAGGACGGTCCAGTGTTCTGAGTCAGCACGCCTAGGTCTTCACTCCGCTGCCCTGGTCAGAGGGGAAGGGTGTGACCTCGGGTCAGACCCTGAACAAGCCGACAGCAGGGGATCTGCTGACCACCATCCCCACAACCGGGCAGCAAGTCCTGCCTTGAAGGGGGATCTGGGTGGCGCCTCTCCTTGTCCACCACCCGAGGCGAGCTCTTGGCACAGGGTAGGTATCAGCTAAGGTCAGTGAATCTTAATCTACATGGATTGTGTTTTGGGGAATATTAGCAACTGATATCACCCTTTAGAGCCCAAAAGCTATTAAAACCATTGTCTTTTTATTCCCTACTGAGTTTTAGCAGAAGACGTATTAATGATCTCCATTCCCACATCCAAGTACATCTCCCCCTGGAAGATGTGGTTTTATGCCCTGGCGTACGTGCCAGAGAAGCTGTGTTCCACCCACTCCTGGTCTCTGTTGGGCCCTGACGGTTTCAGTGGTCAAACCCTTCTTGGTAACAAACAACCTGGAATAAACCATGGAAGAGGGCAATGTGGAGTATTCCTTCACCCTAATCTCCACCACCACCACCACTACACAACCACCACACCACAAACTCCACAACATCCCACCCCAAATGAACCAGTGCCCCCAAGTCAAAAAACACATCATTCTAAACTCACACCTCAAGCACGCCCACCCAACCTATAATCCCCCAAACAGGCCTAGTGTGGGGTTCATCAAAAATATTAACTTTTTTCAAGAACAGTTTGGGTTTGAGAAAACCCCAAGCCAATTTTGCCAAACCATTCGAATTATTTGGTTCATGCATAATTTAAAGGAAATTCAATCCATGTGTCACAGATTTGTTTGCCATTAGATCCTCAGAGCAGTGCCATTCAAGGAACATTTTCTATCTTCAACGCTGTATCTGAAGCAGATGCTTTCTAGACAACACAGAGTAGCAGTTCTTCTATTTTGGAGGGGGTGGTAGAACTGGGAACCATCCTTTTAGAAAAAGCACATGCATGTCAAACTCTGGATCTAATTCCAAAAGGTTTACAGGCTTTCCCAAAGCCAGCTGAAGAGGCCAAACTCTAGAAGCCAGGGTTTGGAGAACAATATTTGTCTTAGAAAATCAAGGGGGAAATCATAGGAAAACGAGGTTTGAATTGTCATCCCACTGCTGACGAGGTGCACTACCCCAATCATAAAACACCTCTGCACCCACCTGCTCCTCCAGGGTCTCTGAGGTTGTTTCTTCATTTTTAAATTATGGCTAATAATACCCTGTACAGCTACTGTGAGGATTAAATACAGTAATGACAACAGTAAAGTGATGTATGTTCATCAGTCAGGATTGGGAACATCCAACTCACATCAAAACATTTATGACTCTTCAGTGCTGGCATATCACCTGGTCAGCTCTCCTGGATCTGAATATCCTCCAGACTCCTCGGTCACACTTTTGGAAGTCAGTTCCCCAGGTCACTCCTGAAAATGTCTGACCTCATCAATCATGTATTTTAAAATTAATATAACTTAGATTTTCTTATTATGAATGTAATATCTGTTCCTTTTAGCAACAAAAATGACGAGAGATAAAAACTATCCAGCAGAAATTGAAAGTCTTCTACCGTTCTACCACCCAAAGAAACTGTTTATATTTTGATATATTTATAACGGGTGATATCAAGGCAAATATATCCTCCAAGTTTCCCTACTAGGCTCTGTGTCCAAATGAGGTCACATTCACTAAATTAACTGTCAGTTCCTGCATCTGCCAGGCTCCCTCAGTTATCCCAGGGAGCCCCAGGGGGGTCTCATGTGAGCTCAAGATTACAGCCCTCATGTTCTGCTATCCTGTGCCCACCACTCTGTGCCCTATTGAAAAACATCTCTAGGGCAGTGCCCACCTTGGTCACTGCTCTCCATATCAATGTCCACTGAGACAATGGTGACATCTGGGCCAAAAGCCCACCTCCCGATGCCCTTGAGAAAACCAAAGGGATCCTGAGTTTCCAGGTCCTTCTCTAGACCTGGGCCAGGGTACTGGGCAAAGAAGTGGGAAATGTTCTCTCCTCCACTCCTTGTCCCAACTTGCCATCTGGGGCTGCCACTGACATGCCGAAGGTCACACAGAGTCCTTGAACACAGCTTTTTCAGCTTCTGCCTGAGGTCCCCTGTCTCACGAGAGCCCATGGGGCTAGCCAGGGGGCCGCAGGTACCTTGCTGCCTGCCCCATGCCCCTCCCCCAATTTATTTCCCAAATCTCCTCTTTTTTTTTTTTTTAAATTAATTTTATTTATTTATTTATTTTTGGCTGTGTTGGGTCTTCGTTTCTGTGCGAGGGCTTTCTCTAGTTGTGGCAAGCGGGGGCCACTCTTCATCGCGGTGCACGGGCCTCTCACTATCGCGGCCTTTCTTGTTGCGGAGCATAGGCTCCAGACGCGCAGGCTCAGTAGTTGTGGCTCACGGGCCTAGTTGCTCCGCGGCATGTGGGATCTTCACAGACCAGGGCTCGAACCCGCGTCCCCTGCATTGGCAGGCAGATTCTCAACCACTGCGCCACCGGGAAGTCCCTGAATCTCCTCTTTGATGTTTCCTTTCCTCCACTGAGATAAACATGCCATTAGACACTTGTTTAATGAGTTCGTTGAACACACAGAGACATGTCTAGGGGTTTGGGCTCAGCTGGGACACAGGGGCTTTTTATGAAATCGGAATCGTATTTCATATGCACATTTCTGCCTGTTATCAAAAAGTCTTCTAAAACATGATTTTTTAATTTGTTGCTTAGTATAGTTGTATCTAGTTCCTTTACCACAATTTATTTAAGCAATATCGTACTTTTGGATTTTCAGGGCTTTTTTTGTGTGTTTATAAAAAGGGTTGCAATAAATGCTTTTTGTATATCTATGTTTTCATGCGGGCATTCAAGAGTCCAGTAGTTTCACCAGCTCTCTCTGGGACTGGCAAGACATGTATCTTCCACATGGGTTGGCTTTCTAATTCGAAAGTGGGGTTTTTCCAAGGTCTCTTCCACTTTTCCAACTCTTAAAATGAAAATCAGATGTCTTTAAAGCTCTTTTAACAAAATTTTATCTAAGAAGGAAAGACATGCCCTCAGTGAATTGTCTGGTCAAGCCCTTATAACAAGGATTGCAAACTAGTGGCCCTTTGGCTGAATCTGGCTCAGAAATTGGTTTTGTTTGGACAAGATTACCCTCTGAAGTTAGATTTGAATTCTTTAGCCATGCACGCTCCAGTCTGCCCCATCACCACCACGCCCCCATGTTTTACATTGTCTTTCCATTATGTTACAGGACTTGGCTCCCAAAGTCTTTTGAGTTGCCTGCCCCTACTTTATATCTCAGCCAATTACTCTTGTCTTTCTCATTTAGACATCTAATTAATTATCAATTAATCAAGCTGATCAGGTGTTTATCGAACCCTCCTATGTGCTGACTTCTGTGTGTGGTGCTGAGGACGCAGCTGTGAACAGCAGATCTGGGATCTCATGGAGTTTATATACAGGAGGGAAAGCCAGACAATTAACACACAGACACACATATGCCTCAACAAACAAGAAAACATTGGGTAATGATAAGGGCTGTGATGAAAATAAAGCAGGGTGACATGCTAGAAAAACATGGAGAGGGGTGTGTGCCTTTAGAAAGGGAGCTTAGGGAGGGCTTCTCTAAGGATGTGACATGTAAATTGGGACCTGAATGATGAGAAGGAGCCAGCTAGTGAAAACCTACAGCAGTGATTCTCAAACTTCGGTGACCATCACACTCACCTGAGGGCTGGTTAAAGCAAAGACTCTGGGTCCCACCTTCAGAGTTTCAGAGTCGGCAGGTCTGGGGTGGGACCTGAAAATGTGTATTTCTAACAAGGTCCCAAGTGATGCTGACGTTGATAGTCCAGGGACCACACTTTGAGAGCTACTGGACTAGAGAAAGTGTGTTCTCAGTAAAAGGAAGAGTTGGTACACAGGGTCTAAGGTACAAATGGGCCCAGTGAGTTGAGAGAATAGATGGAAGGTCGGTGTGGCTGGAACATGGTGGGCAGCAGGGAAAGAGGCGTGGTCAGAACACTGGGCAGTGGGCAGAGCCAAGAGGCCACTGGAGGCCGGGGTAAGGTAATGAGTTTGGATTTCATTCTAAGTGCAAAAAAAACCCTTTGGAGAAGTTTAAACAGTGAGTGCTATGTTCTATAGAATGGGGAGAATAGTAGTACCAGCTTCATAAGGTTGTTCTGGGGATTAAAAGAGTCAATGCATGTAGAGTGTTTATAACAATGCCTAGGACACAGAGAGTGCTCAGTAAAAGTTAGGTATCATCACCACTATCATCCACATCACCACCACTGTCATCACCACCATCTCCATCACTGCCATCATTATCACCACCATCATCATCATCACCACCATCTCCATCACCACCACCATCATCACCACCACCATCATCATCACCACCATTATCATCACCACTAACATCATCATCACCACCACCATCATCATCACCACCATTATCATCACCACTAACATCATCATCACCACCACCATCATCATCACCACCATCTCCATCACCACCACCATCATCACCACCATTATCATCACCACTACAATCATCATCATCACTACCACCATCACTACCATCATTATCACCACCATCATCATCATCATCAACACCATCTCCATCACCACCACTGTCATCACCACCATCTTCATCACTGCCATCATTATTATCACCACTACCATCATCATCATCACCACCATCTCCATCACCACCACCATCATCATCATCACCATCATTATCATCAGCATCAGCACCACCACCACCGGATGGTGACCCATCTGATGCATGATTCAGGAAGGATACCTTTGCCACTGTGTAGATAATAGAAGATGAGGCGAGGGTGGAATCAGGGAGACAAGTGAGAACTATTCCAGTTTTTCAGGTGAGAGATGACGGTGGCTAGGAAGGTGGCAGTAGAGACAGAAAACTGGACACATTCAGGATGTTTTGGAGGTAGAGCCAAGTGGACTTGCTAAGGAATTAGGTGTTCTGGTTGGGGACAAGTGATGGAAATCAGACTGAAGGATGACCCCTTCTCACCTAGGAATGTGGCAGGCTCTTGGGATATACAAAAATAGCATAGATAGGTGAAGCTTCAAGCTCCATCATCCTCCATTCCCTTCCCTCCTCTCCCTGTAATCCATCTCTTTTCCCCATGGGCCCTAGTCTCTCAATGATGGATTATACAAAAAAAAAAACAAAAACAAAAAACCCACCAAGAATTGCTGGAGATGAGGAAGACTGGGCCTAAAGCCTCACTTTCCCAAACCAGCACATTACCTTTCCCTGGGGCCACACACCCTGTCAAAGGCACGCGTAGAAACTCTGTTCTTGTTCCTCTCTTGTTTTCAAGCAGCACAGAGTCAAGCTCCTGGGGATGTGAGCAGGAGACAGGTTAACCAGGCCCACAAGCAGGCCCAGCAGGTGGTTTGCCAGGCCCACCACCGGCTTCCCTAGGTGGTGCAGCACAGAATGGCTGGAGCCCTTGCTCATGCAGGGACCATTACCAGCCTGCCTGAAAAACAGAGAGAAACTTGAGGGGTTCTCTTTGCTCTTGCCAGCGATGCCCCAGAGAACATCCTTGTACCTGTTTCCTTGAGCATGCAGGCTGGTGCTTCTCTATGGTAGGTGCTTAAAAGAGGAATTACTAGGCTACAGGGTGTGCCCATTTTTTATTTTCTACCTCTGAATGTTTTCCTGCAATCCCTGGCTATTGTCACCTTAGCAACAGCCCAGATTCCATCAGCACTAGGAGAATTCTGGGAGGTAGCAACCCGGGTGATGGCTTCTCCGGCAAAGGATGTACACTCTCGTTTCAAAGGCTCGCTGATGGGATGCTGGGTTCCTGATCATTCCCTAGAGAGACTCTGGCTTTAGCGTCACTTAGGCCCAGTCCCTCTTCTACCTGGCTGGGTGATCCTAGATTGCTCCTTAACCCCCAAGAGCTTGGTTCTCTCTCCTGTAAAATGCAGATGGGAATCACTAGATCTGAGCTCCAGAGGGGCTGGAATGAGATCATGTGTGTAAAGAAATCATCAAAAGGTCAGGCACAGAGGAGACAATAGATTCTTCCTGCAAACTCTTAGGGAGGGCCTCCAGGGTAGCAGGCCCAATGCTAGGCATTGGGACCACAGCAGTTGCCAGGACTCCAAGGCCCCTCCTTTTGTGGTCTTTATACTCTGGGCAGCTGCCTTTTCTTGCCTGCTAACAAGGTCAGTTAAGCATCATTTTGATGGGTTTTGATACCATCTTGCCTCCTCCCAGCTTGCACTCCCAATGAATGAGTGTGTGACTTCATATGAGCTTTGAAGAATATCTCTACAGAAAACTCTCACTGTAAATTAAATTTTATTTTCCACATTCATAGTTTCCTAATTCATTCATTTTTTATAACTCTTATGATGGCCAACCTAAAAATAATTTTTCTGATCTGTCTTTTCCTTCTTTATGATCCATCTGGAACTCTTCTTAGAGGGGTGTCACTCTTCCAATCTGTCAATTGGTTGTGATAATAGCTCACACTTACTGAGTGGGTACTAGAAGCCAGGCATGGTACTCAACCCTTTTTATTCATTCTCTCTTCCCCTGCCCCCTCTTTTACAGACAAGGAAATTGAAGCCGCAAGAGGTTATGTGAAAGACGCAGATGTAGAGAATGGACTTGAGGACACGGGGAGGGGGAAGGGTAAGCTGGGACGAAGTGAGAGAGTGGCATGGACATATATACACTACCAAATGTAAAACAGATAGCTAGTGGGAAGCAGCCGCATAGCACGGGGAGATCAGCTCCGTGCTTTGTGACCACCTAGAGGGGTGGGATAGGGAGGATGGGAGGGAAACTCAAGAGGAAGGGCATAGGGGATATATGTATATGTATAGCTGATTCACTTTGTTATACAGCAGAAGCTAACACACCATTGTAAAGCAATTATACTCCAATAAAGATGTTAAAAAAAAAAAAAGAGGTTACGTGACTGATCCAGGGTCACAGGAATTCAAATCCCAGCAGACTGCTTTTAGAATATGTACTCTTAACCATTATTGGCTACAGCCTTCTGGATGAAATGCAAGTTATAAGTAATTCTTTTATTTTGTAACAGCTTTGTCGACATACCCCCTTTAAACTGTAGTGTGCAATTCAATGGCTTTTGGTATATTCATCATGCTTTTAGTGCATCCATCAGCACAGCCAATTTGGAACACTTTCATTTCCCCAAAAAAGAAACTTTGCACTTCGTAGGCATCACTCTCCTGATCTCCTCATCACTCCCTGCCCCTGACGATCACTAATTCACTTTCTGTCTGCATGGATTTTTCTGTTGTGGCCTTTCCCATAAATGGAATCATACAATATATGATCCTTTGTTGGTCTCTTTCATGTAGCATAATGCTTTCAAGGTGCATCCATGTTGTTGCCTGTATCAGTATTTCACTCCTTTTTATGCTGAATAATATTTCACTATATGGCCATACCCCATTGTGTTTATTCATTTGTTTGTTGGTAGACATTTGGGTTGTTTTCACTTTTTGTCTCATGAATAAAGCTGCTATGAACATTCCTGTACAAGTTTTCATTGGGACATATGTTTTCATTTCTAGTGCGTATATACCTAGGAGCAGAATTGCCAGGTCATGTGTTAACTGTATATTTAACTTTCTTTTTAAAAATTACCAGATTGTGTTTCCAAAGTGGCTGCACCATTTTTCAATCTCACCAGCAGTATTATAAAGGTTCCAATTTCTGCACAATCTCACCAACATTTTGTTATTATCTATCTTTTGATTATAGCCATACTAGTAGACAGACAGTGGTATCTTGTGGCCTCCTGGGTACCTAACATGGGTTCTGGCACCTGGGAGGCCTTCCCTAAGAGTGGTATTTTTGATGGCTAATGATGTTGACCATCTTTTCATGTGCTATTGACCATTTATGCATCTTCTTTGAGAAATGTCTATTCAGATCTTTTGTCCATTTTAAGTTATTTGTTATTTTTCTTCTTATCATTGAGTTACAATAGTTCTTTATAGTCTGGATAATAATCCCTTATCAGATACATGATTTGCAAAAATTTTCTCCCATTCCATGGGTTGTCTTTTCACTTTTTTGATGGTGTCTTTTGAATTTAAAAAATTTTGACCATATCCAGTTTATCTATTTTTTTCTTCTGTTGCTTGTGCTTTTGATGTCATTTCTATCTTTTCATTTTTTTCCCTTTGCTTTTAGGCACATTTTCCCCTTCCTGCTTTCACCTCCTACTCATCCTTTGGGAACTCAGTGTCAAAATCCCTCCTCCAAGCAACGCTGTCTGGTCTCCAAGACAGAGCTAGGGCTCTCCTCACGCTCCTAACAACCCCCTGCACCACACCTGTTGTACTTACCTGTCCACTTGCCCGTCTCTCCCGACAGACTGGAGTTCCTCGAGGAAAGGACTGTGTTTTCTTTTCTGCTGAGTCCCAGGCCTGGGACAGAGTAGCTCTCAATAGTATTGAAAGAAAGAAGGAAGAAAAAATATAAAGAACAGCCTGAGCAGAGTGTGGGGACCAGATAGGACAGAGTGTGCCTGGGGATGAGAGAGGAGTGGAACCCTTTAGCTAGATGGTCATATTGGTCCAGATCCCTGATTGAGTTAAAAATTAGGCACATGGGGCTTCCCTGGTGGCGCAGTGGTTGAGAATCTGCCTGCCAATGCAGGGGACACGGGTTCGAGCCCTGGTCTGGGAAGATCCCACGTGCTGCGGAGCAACTGGGCCCGTGAGCCACAACTGCTGAGCCTGCGCGTCTGGAGCCTGTGCTCCGTAACAAGAGAGGCCACGATAGTGAGAGGCCCGCGCACCGCGATGAAGAGTGGCCCCCGCTCGCTGCAACTAGAGAAAGCCCTCGCACAGAAACGAAGACCCAACACAGCCAAAAATAAATAAATTAATTAATTAATTTAAAAAAAATTAGGCACATGATGGTTATTAATTCCCTTTGTTCTATTCTCTCTTCATTTCCACACTCCATAAACATTTTAAACTCTATAAGCTGTTAATGAAGAACAAATAACGTGGGTAACTGCGTGATCTCAGCCTCCGAGTCACCCCTGGCCCAGCCCCAAGGTCCTGTGAACTAGTCATTTTCAGGCCATTTGGAAGCTGGAGCCCCAGGAAAGACATTAGATAAGATGGGGCATTTTGATAGGGAACAGTTTTTGGTTACCCATTTTTTACAACACAGTTTTGGAAATACTCTGGCCTGCTTTGATATCTGTATTTTTCTAAATCTTTGTGCCCCAAAACAGTTGGCTGAAAACAAGCCAGCTACTATTTTCACACCTCCTGCCTATGATTTGCCAAAACTATCTCTGTATGTCACACTATATTTAATAATCCTACAGAAGAGTGAACAACTGAATCAGAGCATTCTTTAAACAAATTAAACTTTCATGACATCAAGATGCTCCCCTAGATCAGATCAATAGTCTAGGGTGTTGGGCAGACACAAGCTTCTTGAGACAAACTACTTCAAAGAAATCTATGCATGTCCTTATAAAACTGAAATCCCATGGAATTCATCCAAGCCTGCTGTTTCTTTCATGGATCTGAGTCATCTCAGTTGACAATTGAGTATGTTAGAAATAGCTAAATATTAGCTATTTCTTAATTGCAATTACTATTTTTTTTTAAGAACAAATGTATCTAGGGGAAAACACTTAACAAAATATATTTGCTCTGGTCAAATCTGATCTGCACGGACTGTTAATCCTGGAGAGAGACACAAACATCAGTGGCCAGATCTCTGTAGAAATCAGCACAACTCTCTATATAGATGGGGCTGTTGAAATTGCATACAGGGTCCACTAGTATTTTTTCTCCAATTGCAGTATAATCACCATCAATCCTTTCTTTTCATAAAGACTCTTCATTGACCTCATTTCACAGAATGGCCTTTTAAAGCTAGAAGGAATCGTCTGAGGCTTTGAACTCCAGTGCCCACCAATGACCTTGTTCTCCCCTTCTCAGTGCCCACATCTGAGCCCTGTCTTTGAGCCACTCTTCTCGTCTGTGGTATGATGTCCCCCCTTTCCGGATAATCCTTGCTCTCTTTCCCATCTGCCAGTCCAAGGGATAGAAATCTGAGGACCCAGAGGAGGATGCACCAAGATGGAAGAGGCCTGGGTCCCTGAGAGACTCTGTGGAGGAGGTGATTGTGAGCGGCTGAGCCCAGGTTGAATTGTTACAGTAGCTGACACTATTTACTCCGCCTAAAAGCCTGTCGTGCCTCTGAGTGACTTACATGTACTGATTTATCCATCCTTATGAGCCTTTTCATCTTCACATTACGGATGAGGAAGTTGAAGCCCAGAGAGGTTAAGTGACATGCCCAGGTTCTCACAGCTGGGACAGGGCAGAGTTCAGCCCCAGGAGGTCTGGCCTCAGAGCGTGCCCTTCACAGCACTCTGGAGATTTTGGCAATAAAGAACTACACCCTTTCTCTATTTCTTTGGGAGGATCCACCCCTCCCCCTTCTGCCTTCACTCTCTCTTCCTTACTGGCTTTTTTTTTCATATTTACTAAATATCTACTATGTGCAAGGAACTGGACCATGTTGTAGCCTGAGGCTGTTACGATGAATAGGACGTGGTCCCTGCCTCATAACAGTCATGGCCTTGTGGGGAGAGAGACACGAGGATGGATAATTACCATGTTGTGTGATGAGTGCTCTGATAGGATAAGCAAAGAGGGCTGTGAGGGCACAGGTAAGGGATGCAGTGACTCACATCCGGTTGGGGCCATGCAGAGGTGGTAGGTCTGGGAAGGGCTAAAGCTTAAACTGGATCTTGAGGGCAAAGGGAAGATGGCAAGGCCAAGGAGGTGGGGAAAGGCATTCCGGGTGGAGGGTACACCTCAAGCAAGGGTGCGGAGGCATAAAATGCTATGTCAGACTTGCAGGCCTGGAGAGGATTCAGAGGAGGAGAGGGCAAGGAGGATGGAGAGGTAGGAAGGAGTTGGCGCACAAAGGGCTTGGATGGGTAGGCTAAGGAGATTTGACTTAATTTTGGAAGCAAGGGGTGATGTGGTGAGATTAACTTCTCAGAGAGTTGCTCCTGGAGTGGCCCGGCATACAGAGGGCCGGAACCGGGGGTCAGGAGACGGGTGCTGATGCAGGACCAGCGGTGTCTCCAAGATCCCAGTTCCCCCCTGTCACCTGATCCAGGCAGCTAGGCACCTTCCCATCCTGTTATCATGAACCGGGGCACCAAGCAGTTTATCTCTTCTCTTCAAGAGCCTTCTAAAAACAGACCGAGGGGATGTAACAACTTCAGAGGGCGGCGACCCCATCAAGCTTCAGACAGCCTCTCCAAGTGGCTCATCTCCCTTGCCAGAATGGGGCCAGGAAGCTGGCAGTATCCTAGTAACTGCTATCAGGGAACATTTAAAAATAAAGCCTTCTCCAAGAAAAGAGAGCGGTCTCCAAAATCCAGGAATCCAGTCCTCGGGATCCAAGCCACCTCAAGTAGCTCCTACTTCCATTTAGAAGCTGAAGGCCAAGGTTACGTGTTTGGGGATTGGCTTCTAAGTCCACAGAATGGATAGGGGTTGTGTGATCGCCTTCAGGGAGTTCCACCAAAGGATAAGGAGCCTGGTGGCTTCAAGAAGCAGTGTTCCCTGATCAACTCAGAAATGATTCATTTTCTGTAATCCTCAGAATCCGTAATATCAGATCTGGAAGGGAAGTCAGAAAACAGTTGTATTCTACCGGAGGTGAATTCAGGCTGCTCAGGGCTTGCCCATCCTGGAATCTTCTATGGAGAGCCTCCCTGCCAGGTTCTTTATGCCTGAAATTGCTGGGTTTTCTGCCCTGTGCAGTGGAGTCCACCCTGGGTGTCTCCAATTAGTTTTGGGTAACTGGATATTGAGTAGATGTAGAAGCAAGGGTCCCTGGAGCTGGGCCATCAGAGTTTACCTCTCAGCTCAGACTCTGAGTGTCTTCTTGTGCTGTGTAATTGGGCAGGTTAGCTCCTCTCTCTGAACCTCTCTTTCTTCCTCTGTGACAAAGAGAAAATAACATTGCCTCATCCTACTGTCATTCTGAGAATGAAATGAGATATGGTCTGTGAAATGACCCAGCTGAATGCCTGCATGTAAATGTGAGTTTTCTCCTCTCATTCGTGGAATGCAATTGTATCTTGCAGGCCTCATGTTTAATTAGGTCTGTGATTCTTTTTAAAATCAGCACTGACAGGGTACTGAACTATATTCAGAATTCATTTTCATCCCACGTGGGTCTCATGCACACCTCCCTGCAGCTTTGCGATGTTGGCAGGGCAGTGTGTGGTCTTTATTTTAGGGATCAAGAGATTGAGGTTCTCACAGGGTGCTTTCTTTGCCGAAGTCAATGGCTTGGGCCAGGTCTGCTGTTACTATTGTTGTTGGGCTTTTTCCCCTTCTTATTTGTAATGGATCCAGAAGCGCTGTTTGTCAGAGAACATTCCCTCCTAAGTAGATGCTGGGTGCTGGCTACTGAATTCACACACATCATCAGGTCTGGGGCATCTGGGGGAATCCAGGCCCACAGGTTCATCACTGCTTCCCTCTCTGTCTTGGGTTCAGTTTCAATTGTCAGCAAAGCTCTCTTATGTCCCCGGTGTGTCTGGAAGAAGAGGGTCATCCCATCTGTCCCTACAGACAGAAACCAAGGCCAGGAACAGAATCCAGTGTTTCCCAGAATGGCCAGCTCGAATCAAATTTAGCACATGGGAAGAGTCATTCAGAGGGTATAAAACAGGCTTTTTTCCTATTCCTCGCAGACCTCGAGGGGCACAATTTGAAAGTGGGATGAGGGTAGATGCATGCAATCAGGTAATAAATCGCTACTCAAAAGAATAACAGAAAGCACTGACTGCATGGAGAAAGAGGCATTGTACAAATTATTTGGTGATTAGGAAACATTTTCTCTTCCTCTTTATGACTTGAGACTCCATTTTCTCTTAGGATCCATGTTTGCTCAGGGGGTTCATGTGTATGCATGTGGATGGGTGCATTTGCGTGCGTATGTGTACACACATGCTAGTAGGTCATGTTCAAGACAACTTAGGTCCATCCATGTTGCATACTAAGTGAGGTAAGGCAGACAGAGAAAGACAAATATCATATGATATTGCTTATATGTGGAATCTAAAAAAAAATAGATGCAAATGAGCTTATATACAAAACAGAAACAGACCCACAGGCGTGGAAAACAAACTTATGGTTACCAAAGGGGAAAGGAGGGGGGGAGGATAAATTGAGAGTTTGGGATTAATATATACACACTACTATATATAAAATATAATAGATAAACAACAAGGACCTACTGTATAGCAAGGGAACTATACTCAGTATTTTGTAATAACCTATAAAGGAAAAGAGTCTGAAAAAATAAATATATATGTATGTATAACTGAATCACTTTGCTGTACACCTGAAAGGAACACAACATTGTAAAGCAACTATACTTCAATAAAAAATAAATCAATTAACAACAGCAAAAAGAAGACAAGTTACCCTCTGAACAATGGGCAAGTAGAAAGGAGGCCTGAAACCCATGGGGAGGAAGACCACAAAGGCTCTGAATGGTGACCTCAGGCCCAACTTGACCCATGCCTTGAGACATTGAGGATCAGATATCTGCTCTTCCTAAGAAGCCCTGCATTTACTTATCCTTGGAAGCCATGGAGAGGGGAGATTTTCCTAAAGAGGAGACAATATTCAGGGGTGGCAACAGGTCATCAGAGGTAAATGAGAAGTGTCGGGGAAACACACAGATAGCGTGCTGGAGAGAAGATAGAAAAAGGATCCTTCCCAAGATCAATTAGGACAGTGGTTTTCAAACCATAGAACAAAACTGATAAGGTAGTGAAATCAGTTCCGTTGCTCATGACAAGCTTTAAATTAAAGGAAAAATAGCAATGAAAGAAAGAAACAATAAATTAGAATGTATTGAATGAAATAAGGGTAACTTCTGTCCTTGGAACTTTTGTTTGACACAAGCTATATTTCGAAAACCCATAACTAAAAGAAGCTGACCCTTGAAAGAGAATAAGGTAGATGTAATAGTGATATCAAGGCAGTGAGTCCAATGCTATTTTTATTTTGGAAAGTGACTGGCCATTTAAGCATTTACATATGTGTTTCTCTCTAAAAGCCTTTGATTCAATAATTGAGAGTCTACATGTTCTGGAACATGGATCCGAGCTAAATAAAATACAGCGCATGACCTAGAGGAGCTCACCATTTGTTGAGGAAGACTGACTTGGAAATAGATGTAACAGGAAGAACAATAATTATTCCACGAGTATTCATGAGCTTTCATTTTTTCCCATGACTGTCATGGGAAAGATCTTTTTGCTTGTTGAGTCAACATCCAGAGACTGGCTAAGGAAGAGTGTATAGAAAATAAAATAAGTCAGAGATACTAAGTTGATCTATATAAAATAGAGCTGAGAGAAAGATAAGGAGCATATTTACTTACTACAAGACTGCAGGGAGAATCATTCACATCATATTCTATGAAAGTAGCATCCTTAGACACACTGCTCTGAAGACTAGAGCAGGAATGGAGCTCTTGATGTGTGCAACTTGGGGGCCTTGATGAGGAGTCAGAAATAAACATGTAAGTTAGAGGTCAGGGTTGGTTTCAGGGAGTTAGAATTTGAGAGGGAGAACGAATGAGTGAGTTAGTTTTGAAACAACTGTTGACAGAAGGATATTGAGAGAGCCAACAACTGGGAGAGAATTTCTAAGGTGTGTGCTAGTAAGAATCCATCCTCCTCTTTGCCATTTCCATAGGGGAGCTCAACAAAGACTTTCAATACTTTTCATCACTTGCAGATTGCAAGACTCTGCCTTTTGAGGACCTGAACCTAGGTTGAAATTGGACCAGTGTATCCCCCGAGAGAGATTTTCTTGAGTTGTACAAGCCATCATGGAATCACAGTTTAGTACGTTAAGGATTGGAGACAGAACAATAGTGTTTGAAAACACCGATGCAGAACCAATTATTTTATCCTACCTGGATGGGAGGGATGTGTTGGGGTAGAGAAAGCAGAAGCTCCTTGAGCTAAGCCCTAAAAAAGTAAGAGGAAATTAGCCTGGTTACACAGGTGAATAAAAATTCCAGGCAGAAAGAACAGGATGGAAAATATGAAAGCTCTGATGTGTTTAGGAATTGGGATGGCTTGCCAAAGCTGGGTGATTGGGAAAGTAAAGTGGAGATTATTCTATAAAGTTAATTTATTAACAAATCTTTTAAAAGGCTTGTTAAATTCTTAATCTTGAGGAAAATGGGAACCAGTGAACAACTCTACAAAAAATGGTATAGTCAGATTTTCATTTCTGAATGACCATCAATTGCAGTGTGGGGAATGGATAAGACAAAGCACAATGAAGGCAAGGTGACAAGTCTGGAGGTTGCTACAACACCCCCATGAAAGGTGAGGAAGTGTTAACTAAGAGGGCTGCAATTGGGATGTAAATAAGATATTGGATTGGAGAGTCATCGAAGATGCTTTTAAATGTGGCTTTGAGGGAGATGGAAGAATCAGGATGATCAAAGTTTCTCACTGGCATGGTGGAGAACGTACTGAACCATTATGATAACACTTGACAGGAGCAAGCTTTGGAGAGAAGATGGTAAATTTCATTTTGAATCTGGTTTGGTGGCTAGGAAGGAGTTAGTTAGGCTGGGTTTTCTGATTCTCCAGCAAAAGTTCCTCCACTTCACCCCATACTCCACACTATCACACCCCTGTGGTCTCAGAAACTGTCCAATCTCCCTGCCGCCTCTGTGCTTTCATTCACTGCTCTCTCTTCCTAGAGGGTGCTTTCGCCTTTGTCCACCTGGCAAACTCCTACTAATCTTGCACACTCCACATGATGGCTGTCTTCCTTAACTAACCACTATCCACTCCCCCAGTCAAGGTTGGCTTCACTCTCTTCCCAGAAAAAGCCTTGGTTGCCCAATTTTTTGTGTTTAACATTAGCCCAACACTTACCACATATGTTGTGTTGGCTGATCTCCCTGTCTGTCTCATCCATAAGACTGTAAGGTCTTTGAAAGCGGGAATCAGACATTCCTTGAATCCAGAAAAAGACCTGGGGCAGAATAGATGCTGAACCCTTGTGGAATGAATGAATGAGTGAATAAATGAATGAGCAATAGAATTTTGGGCTGTCTTAGCTGGGGTTCAGACTAACTAATTATTTTTTCTTTCCACAGTTACTCTGCTCCTGACCTTCTCCCAAGTAACTATTTACAGTTATTCATGTGTGGGGGGAGCTTTGGGGACATGAAGAAATGAACATTTTTGTTAGGAGATGGGCCAAGAGAGTAGGGTGGATAAGGGTAAAGCAGTGTTTGCTTTCCCCCGGGGTTCTCTGTACTGGCTTAGAGACCTTTGGGAGGAAGGTCATAAAATAAACTGAAAGGTGTATCCCAGAAATATTCTGTGCAACTCTGGGTTCAAGCAGAATTGCTTTGGAGTCCAGCTGACCAAATGTGTTGGGGTGTTGACGAAGGTGCCCCACACCTCCGCACAGAAACCACCAGCACTCCAGCATCCCATGGACTGGAGACTCTGGGAGCTTCCATAGATGACCTCCATGGCGTGAACATTGATGTTCTCCTGATGCACAAGAGCCATGGGGAGACTCTACCAGGTAGCTTTAGGTGGTGGATGGGAACTGGTGGGAACAGAGAAAAGAGAGGAAGAAGGGAGGGCATGTTATTTAGTGACGGTCACTGACACCACATGAGTGTCGGTGACAGTCACTGGGAACTCCCAGAAATAACAACTGACCACTTCTAAGATTCCCGTGACGCCATAATATCACAGTAACTATGAACTTTGTAGACAAAGGTTGATGATGTGTGGGATATTAAAATTAATTTCACCTGTTTCATTTTACTTTGTGGCTACAAGAAAATTAAAAATTATAAATGTGACCAGTATTATATTTCTTTTGCATTGTTCTACTATAGACTATTATGTAACCATTAAACGAATGAAGTCCATCTATAGGTACTGTCAAGGATGATCTCTAATGTAAATGTACTGTTAAGTGAAGAAAGCAAGTTGTATCACTAAATGCATAATCCAATTTATAAAAATATTTTTAAAACTATGTGCACATTGCAAAGAGAAATATAAGGAGAAGTATCTGAAAAGGTCCCTGGAGGATGGGACCAAATGTTGTACCCAAATGGAACAACTGAGCTGAGACTCTTGAAAGGCATGAACAGGGTTAGAAGAAACCAATGGAATGGTTAACCATCCTGGGAAGGGGTATGGCCTTGGGGAAAGGAGGATGTAGAAATTTGATATTTTTCTGTACTTATTTCTGTAGATTTTAAGAAAATAAGCACTATGCATTCAGTAACTTCTTAAATAGAAATTGATTATAGGACAGATCATCATTGTTGATGGGCTGACACGGGTTCTGGAATCTTCATCAGGACCATGTCAACTGTTGGCCCATCTCACTGGACTCCCAAGCTCTGCCTTCTCTAGAGCATTAGTCCATGGAGGCAGCTCCCTGCCCTGTTTGATAAATGCATTGTCAATAGCTCAAGCCAACTGAAATAATAATGGGAGAAACGTCTGCTTCTGCCAAGAACTGAGAACTGGAATGACGCTGGCGAGTATTTCCTGAAGCCAGAGGAAGGTTTCCTATAATTAGAAGCAATTTGCTAGAAAGTTTACCAGGCTCTTCCAAAGCATACAATATGGCAAATTGTTAAAGCTTTCTTTATTTTTCCTTTCCTTTCATGACACACTGCAGATGGAGAACAAGGAATACTCCCTTTTCCTGGGCTGGGGCTGTTATTTTAGAGGATCATGTCTTTGCCGAGTCAGTGGAGTAAGAAGAAGAAAACCAACTTTTGTATCATTGTGGGAAATGGGAGTGAATTCAGAATCATATTCTAAACATTTTGAAGCCTTTTCCAACTGTCTCCACTGAGAGACTTCAGGTTTAGTCAAGCAGGATCTAGCAAGTGAAATATACACCAAGACCAAACTCACTCAATTCCCATTCCAGTGTGTAAGAAAATAGGAAACTCAGAATGCAGTTACACAAAGAGCTATTCCCATTTCTATATTCCAGAAGTCAGCCACAAAGACCAGAGATGCAGAGATGGGTATACTAACATCTAATGAGCACCTACCTAGTATTTCCCCAGCACTGTACCAGGCAACTTGCCCGTTCCCTGCAGTGTAGCCCTCACCATCGCCCACACCCAACCCCCAAGCCCAACAGCCCTGTTGTAGGTACTATCACTATCCTCTATTTATAGATGAAACTGAGACCCAGCAAGGCTAAGAAATTTTCCCAGGATCAGAGGTAAAGCTAGGGCACAATGTAAGTCTTGTCTGACTCCTAAACAAGTGCTCTTTCCTCTACACCCATCTATCCTACTTTTGGAGCCAGTCTTAACTGATGGAAGGCTGGCTCTTAATACCCGGGCTGCCTCTATAGGATTCACAGGTCCTCCTAACTTGTGACTCTATAGGATTCACAGGTCTCTAACAGAGGGAGTGGGAGCAGGCTTCCCTCTTCCCTGGTCCAGGAGCAGTAGCTCTACAGCATTTGGAACAGCCGTCTTCCTGGGAGCTTTCTTATCCAGCTTTAGCTGTCCACTTTATTCTATGACATAAGAAGTTATGCAGCCAAGCAGTTCGGAGCGGGCTCTGACTCAGGACGCAGCTGTTCTCAGCCCACCTTTCTAACCTCAGGCACGTTGTGTTCCAGAACACTGGCAAGATGGCCTCCTCAATCCCGATTTACTGTCAGTCTCTTGGAGGGAGAATGGAGGTGGGTGCTGGGGGACATGCAGTGTGTGTGTAAATAATGGCTCGAATGAGAGGTGGATTAGATCAGAAGAAGTCCTGGATGCAAAGGAAATAAAATTAATTAATTAGCACATCCGTCCATCCACCCATCACCCATTGATCCATCCATACGTCACTCATCCATCCATAATCCATGCATACATTCATCCATCTACCCATCCATTCATCTATCCATCCATCCATCCATCTACCCATCCATTCATCTATCCATCCATCCATCCATCCATCTACCCATCTATTCATCCATCCATCCATCCATCCATCCCCCATCCATCCATCACCCTTCCATTCAATTATTCAACTAGTGCTATATCTGAGACAGAACAAATGAAAAGAGATTGTGTTAGGGTGGTGGGATCTTTACTTTCACATTTTAATTAAATTTTTTAATGATTTTTAAAAATCTGGCTGAAGCTTTAAAGAAACTGAGGGAGATTAGTAGACAAAGCATGGAGACAGAGAAAGACAAATATTGCACCATCTCACTTACATGTGGAATCTAAAAAAGTCAAACTCCTAGAAGTAGAGAGCAGAATGGTGGTTGCCAGGAGCTGGGGCGGGGGTGTGGAGGTGTTTGTCAAAGAGTATAAACTTTCCATTATAAGCTGAATAAGTTCTGGAGATCTGATGTACAGCATGGTGACAATAGATAATAATAAACTATTGTATACTTGAAATTTGCTTAGAGAGTAGATCTTAAATGTTCTTACCACTCAGCAAGAAAATGTAACTATGTGAGGTGATGGAAAGGTTAATTAGCTGGATTGGGGACATCATTTCACAATGGATTCATATATCAAAACATCATGTTGTACATCTTAAATATATATAATGATTATCTATAAATCATACCTCAGTAAAGCTGAAGAAAAAAGGCAAAAGCGTGGGCTTTGGCAATAGAGAGGCATGAAGTCTAACTCTGTCTCTGCCCTTTACCAGGTTACCAGCGAACCTTGACCATCGTTCTCAGCTTGGTTCCTGGTCTGCCTTATGAAGGAACCAATCTTCATTTCCTTGGTTATGGTGAGGAATGAATGGTGTATCTGGACCAGAAAGTGCTTGGCCAGGGCTACACGAAGGAGGATTTAGGACGCATTTGTTGAATAGATGAAGAAGCAGGGGCCTGCATTATGGTTTATGGGGCCTCTGTTACCCGGAGTGACAAATCCTAATTGGTTCTGTTACCAAAAGATGCCTTTTCTGGGGGGGATTAGGTAACAAGTGGATTACGCACTGGATGGAGATTGTTAGAAGCTGGCCTTTTGGAGCGCAAGAGGGGAAGGAGGAGGATGGTATTCCAACGCCTCGCCTTAAACCTCTTTATCAAAGTGGGCACATTTTCAGCCTGATTTGCCTTTGAAACTCAGCAAGTTCACTTGACCCGGGGGTTAAGTGCTGCTGAGGCCCCAGCTGAACACTTTGTCCTGGGAATGGAAAAGTTGAGCAGGCGGTGCCTTCCTGCCAGAGGCCTAATATGCTTATAAGATCTCCTACCCTTTGACAGGCTGGAGAGTGGCCTCTTTGGGTGCACAGGGAAGGACATCTCTCCAGGATTTTGCCGAGCCTCTCAGCCAGGAGGGTAGGACCCGTATCTCCCCTTTGTTCATACCCCTCCAACTGACAGGCACTTAGTAGGTCCCCAGCACAGCCTTTCAGAGGCAGAGTGATGGTGTCAAAAGGTCTTGGAATTTGATTTCAGGTAAGAAGGCCTTGGGGTGACCTGGGGTCACATGGAGGCCTTGATGATTTCTAAGGGTTATTTCACCTCTCAGAGTCTCATTTTCTCAGCTGTGAAATGAGCCCATAATTCCTCCTTCCTATGATTGTTGGGAGGACTTAAATTAGATCTCGCATTTGAAAAGTACCTTCAAAAGTAAGTGCTTATTAAGTCTTCCTTTTTCTTTGCCCTTCTTCCTTCTCGTCTCTCTTCCTCACTTTCTGAGCTTCTGACTCCTCACCTATAAAAGAGGGTGAATCACACGGCTCATTTCCCTGGGTCGTTGTAAATGACGATGAAAGCCTTACTTAGCACTGGACACATCAATCAAAGCTGAATTGAAAGAAAACATCTCAAAGCACAAAAATCATTTGATTCTCCTGTCAGAGAGGATTGAGTCCATTCCCCACCTACCTCAGCTCAGAGAGGCCAGAGGCCCGGGGATGTAGTGCTTTCTTGGCAAGAAAAGGACAAAGCCCTGCAGAATGAAGAAAATTTGAACACACCTTTCCAGATTATTATATCAAGTGAGAAATGGTTTCAGCTGAAGCTGTCTGAATAAATTACTGGCAGTCAGAGGGTGAGGAAATTGAGCTGTGAATGCATTTATTTAATATATTTATATGTCAAACTTAGCTCCTGCTCTGTATATTTTTGTGGCTTTTAGACATAAGATATTTTACCAGATTCTCCTTCCCTCAGGAGGCAGTTGTGCAGGTTAGGAAAAGGTCCCAGACAAATCTCCAAGTGAGATATAAATTCTTCCCTCTTCCACAATTTTTTGTAAGGAAAAAAAAAAAAAAGACCCTTTACAGTGAGGTACACATGTGGGGACATAATTCTTGAACTTGAATTGGAAAATATTCAAATGCAGCCTTAGGATGCTCTTCTCTCTCTACTTGGTAAACTCATACATGTACGTCAAAGCCTGAATCAAAGTTGCTGTGTTTTATGAACCCTCCTGACCTGCTGCTAATGGTAGTGGACCCCACATCTGTGCTTGGACCACCCTTTATAGATCTCTCTGTCAAAGCACATGATACCCTGTATATTTCCTTGTCTATGTCTCACTAGAGGTTATGAGCTCCTGGAGGTCAGGAGCCACTTCTGATCTATGTTGGGGCCATGGAAGCCAGTACAGGCCTGCCATGTAGCAGGTGCTTAGCTGATGGCTTAACAAGCGATATACCTGCATTCACTGTAATAGACAAGTGAACACAAGTTTATGGAGAAACGTGGGCAGGAGATTGTTCTGAAGGAAAGTATATGGGCCAAGAGGTAGCTCACAGTATTTCCTGAAAAGTCACCAGCGACTAGTTTTACTGGCCAAACAATATTAAGAAACAACCTATTACTTAGTTTGGAGGTTGATCTTATTGGGTGTGAAGTCAGCAAGTAAGTTAAGAGCAGGAAAGGTCAACACTGCCCTCAAATCCCCATAAATAACAATAAAAAATGTCTTTGTATATCCAACCTCATAGATGATTTTCTCCATCCATCTGCTTTGGTGTTCGTGGCCCTCAATTTTCCCTTTAGTTTTCTGTTTGAAGAAGTAGGATTCCATCACCCCTCAAGAACGTTGTCTTCAGAAAACTGGATTCCACTTGATTGTGGCAGCTGAGAAAATCTGAAGTCACCCCACATTCTTTCCATTAGTTTTGGGCACATACATAGACCATGTCAGGTGAGAGGACGTATTCACGGAGGGGAAGGCGTGAGCTAAGTGCTATATGATCTTATGCCACTGGGTCAGGTTTTGAGCAGCATTTCATATTTATTTATCTATCTTTTTATATAAAAGTACTGTTTAACACTCTAATTCATTAAAGTGTATACATATCCCATAATGTATATGTACACATCACACACTGGCATTTGCAAGTGACAGAACCTCTCAAAAAGTAGCCTAAGAGTAAGAGGGGAATTTGTCTCATTTCATCAAACTTCAAAAAGTGCAAGGGTTCAGTGGATCTTGGGATGGCTGGACGTCCTCTCTCTCTCTCTTTTTCTCTTTCTCTCTCTTTTTTTTTCTCTTTCTCTCCCCATCCTGCCTCCTGCAGGAGATGGGCTTTCCACATGTGCTGGGAAACACAGTTGCTGCCCGTCATAGATTCACAATTTTCCAGCTCTATGACTGGAAGAACAAAGAAAACTCTTCTTCCACATGATTCCAGGAGAAAATTCCCAGGGAATAACTCTGATTGCATCAGCTTAGGTGACACTCCTACCTAAGAGGGTGGATGATTGGGTCCTGGACAGATACAATATAAGCCGTGACAGTGTGTGATCTGGTAGGCTTCAGGGACGATCTGTATTTTTAAAAATTTCCTATGTGACTCTAATGTTCACACTCAATTTGGAAACACTGATCTATATTTATTAAATATGTTATATGGGTACAAAACACCCAGTGATATATTTGAAGATCCCAAGATGGCTGAAATAAATGAGCTGCTGTCTACCCTCCACTACTACTTAGCTGTCTACATTGTGCCAAGTTGAAGGATATGCAGACAAATGAGATTTGGACTCCATAATTAAGGAGCAACTGTTCAGTGAGAGATACAGATACAAACAAAAAGTGACAATTGGGGATACAGACTTGGTTATCTAAGTGCACGGAGGAGGCAGCACTAATATACTTGGAATAATTTGGGAAGTCTTTCCTGAGGAGGGGACATTTGGACTGGGTCTTGAGGGGTGAATAGAAGCTTGCTGCTTAGGTCCGGCAAAGGGCATTTAGCCTCAAGGGAATGATGTTCAAGGATCCAGTGGGGCTTTAGAGCCTAGTTCTTGAGTATGTTACTTTCAAGTTAGGCTTCCTGAGTTCAAATCCTGCCCTTCCCACTCAGCAAACATATGACCTCAGGAGAGATGCCCAAGTTACATACAATTTTTTGCCTTAATCTTCCCATTTATCAAATGGAGTTAGCAACTTGATCCTCACGGGTTGTTATGAAGATCACATTAGTTAATATTGAAAAGTTGGTTAGGATTTTGAGTCATACATAGCTGGGTGTGCATGTCTGCCTCACTGCTTGTTCACTGGGATCCCACGAAATTTATTCTCTCTGTATCTTCACCTAAAACACTGTGGGCAGCAATAGTATAGATCTCAGGGTAATTCTGAACCTTGAATGAGATATAATGCATGGAAAATATTTGCCTCAAGATCTGGTCCGTGGTTTGCGCTAAATAGGCATTGCCTATCATTATGTAATCATCACTCTGCCAAGTGCTTAGTGCAGCACTCAACACATGGTAGGTGTTCAGTTTCTTCCTCCCATTACAGGGAAGACTGCCCCGTGGCTAGGAATTGTCCTTGAACATCTCACCAACCTACAAGTCTTTGCCGAGATGCTGAGAAGGGGCGGGGGAGGTGTCCCGGAATCCACCCGGGTCAGGGCTGCGTGTCAGGCAGGGAGGTTGTCTCCATTCAGTCCAGCTCAACTTTCCTAGGCAGAGGCCCACAGTCTAACGAATTAGAAAGCTGACACACCAGGGAGTTCATTCTGGAAGAGAATGAAAGCCCATTTGAAGAAAATACTTCCATCAGCTTGCCCATACCACGGAGTGGCGTTCTGGCATATGTAACGGAATTACTGAATGGTGGGGACTGCAGTCTTCCTTTCCTCTGGGTGTTTGGGAACCAGAAAGAATGTTCACATGGCCTGTACAAATAGGCAGCTGAATTATGCTAATGAGCCGCCAGGCCTGCTGGGAGGGAGCAAGCATGAAGTCAGGACGGGATCAGAGTCTGGGCATCTCCATGCCCACAGGCCTGAACAATTTGTTCTATTTTCCAAGGCAGGATTCAGACCCAAGGGAGGGAAGGGAACATCACACGGCCCAGGCAGGGCCTGGAGGACCCAAGAACGGGCAAGCTTTGCCCCTGAGCCAAACCTCATTAAGGAGAGGGCAAGGGTACCTTCACTTTACCAGGCTCCTGATTACCGTGGCCCCTCCAAACCCTGAGATGGGCAGGAAAGTGACCTGTCCAAGGTCAGACTCGGTTTCCAGCCAGGGTCTGCCGAGTGTCGAGGCCTGGGTTGTTTCACTGGCGACCTTGTGAAGCTGGTTGTGGTGGGGAGACTTTGAGTCATTCAGATGTGGGTCCTGCGGTTTACTAGCCCTGTGTCCTGGAGAGGCATCTTCCTCCCTCAGAGCCCTGATTATCCCCATCTGTAAAATGGGAACAGTAATGCCTATTTCAAGGGATCATGGTAGGAATTCTGTTGCAACATGGGCTATGGAAATACTCTGAAAACTATGAATGCTCTGTACACATGTGCAGCTTCTTTTATTCTGAGTTCCAGAGGGACTCTGAAACCAAGAAAGAGGGTAGCAAGGAGGGTGGGGAATTAACCCTTAAAGGTGGCATGCTAGAAATCCAACAGGGCATAACTGGTCCTTATCGGGCCCCTCTGGAGGGCTTGGCAGAGTCTTGGCACATGGGGATGAGAAAGAAATTCAAGACAGGGAGCTTCTAAGGTACCTTGTGAGCCCTTCAAACATGGTGCCCGGCAGACCAGGACCTCTCTGTGTTCCCAGCTCCTGGACCTACATGGTGATGCTTTAACATGTAAATGACCGCGTGAATGACAGATCGGGCTAAAGCTTCCCACCAAAGCCACAGACCTTCACGCAGTGTGGAGCGTGGCTGATGAGACTTCCCTCAACTTCGACATGGCTTTGAGACATCACATGTGTTTTTGTTTTTGTTTTGTTTTGTTTTGGTGAATTATTCTCTTAAGGTTTCCTTAAACGTGTCCCATTTCCTGAGAGTCCCAGGCAGGTTCTTCGTCCCCTATCTGCTCAGGATATTTCATTCTCACGTGTGCCTTTATCCTCTTTGTAACCCAAAGAGGAAAGAAATGTGCGAGGGTGGGGTGTATGTATTTCTAAATGGAAAACCTTTTTTTGTGCGGTCAGGTGAAGAGAAAGTTCCAGAGCTGTGGGGCCTGAGAGCAGGCAGAGGCTGGAGTCCTGGGCAGCCTCACCCAGGACAACCTCCGCACTGGGCTCCAGGAAAACCGGGAGAGGTGGGTGGGGAAGCCTGCGGGGTTGTAGACCAGTCAGGACACAACCGCCCATCACAGGCTGGAGGTGGGACAGTTTAATCTTCTTCAGGAAATCCTCAGGGTGTAAAAAGTCAGGCCTGATATTATAAAAAACACTGCAGAGAGGTTTTAATGGGAGCGGACATATCAGGAGCCCTCTCTAGCTCCAATTTTCTCATTATAAAACTGACCGAAGTGTAAAAAACACGCAATGCACATTGAATATCTCTAATATGTGGCTGCGTTTTAGCCTCCGGAGAAGGACGGGTATTCATTTTCATAAATTACTTTTTAACTTTTTTTTTTTTTTCAAAGGACAGGGGGTGGTGAAAGAAAACAGAGACAAAACAGATGCCTTCAGCCCTTTGATCAGCCTCACTGCAGACAAGCAGGCTGCCTGCTAGCACCTCTTTAACTAGAGCTTGCCAGGAGGAAAATGGGTGGTTTAAACTGCAATTACAGTGCCTGCTGAAGGCCTGTCATCACAGCCAGAGGGACCTGATCCCAAGCAGCTCGGGTGCCTCCAGAATTGCAACCAGTGGGGCGGAAAGCTAAATATCCCCTGTGGCCAGTGTCTTCCACAGGCCCAGAAGCTCTGGGCCAGTCCCCCATCCCCCTGCCATGTCCCCCACCCCCGTTGCTAGAAATATAGAAAACTAGGATCATATACGCTAGCTCGGCTGGGCCAGACAGAAGAGAAAGGGGCAGGAGACGGCAGCCTTATCTCACACCCAGGAGCCGGGGAATGCGGCTAGAAGGGAGGGGAGGATAGAAGAGGCAGAGGTCAGATTTCTGGAGGATCCAGAGCAGAACAGGAGCAGCCTACCCGGACTAGAGCCACTTGCCAACTAGGCTGAGAGCATTCAGGGCTGGCCTTTGGGATATTAAGCATTAAATAGCTACCGATTCACAAGAAGAGATGATAATATTGACTCAGGCCCCCATCCTCAGGCTCTGCCCTAAGCAATTTATGTGTTTTGTCTCTGATATTCAGCTGGTCTCTGCGCATGCCCAGGGCCGGGCACGGAGCCAGGCACATGGTAGACCCTTGAAAAAAATCGATTGGGTCTAAATGAGGGACTGCCAAACTTTTAGAAAGAGAAAATTGAAGCCCAGAGAAGTTCAGTGGCCAGCCCATGGTCACCCAAGTAGGGTTGGGGGGTGATGCTAGAGGTGGGATTGGAGTCCAGGTGGACCCACCCACAAAGCCAGTTCCTCCCAGAAGTCTGAGCTGCCTGTCTGAGACAAGGTGGTGTGCTTCCCCACAGGGAATACGGGTCCAAGATGCTACCCTGACTCTCTACCCTTGACTCCCTCACTGGGGTGAGGCACTTGCCTCTGGAGAGGAATTTAAAGGGATGTCCAAAAAACTCAGTAATCAAGATAAGTAATGTTATGATGCAATGTTTTCCAATGTCAAAGTTAATGCAAAAATCATGATGACCAAAATACCAAATTTTACAATACAAGCAGCATAGGTTTTACAGATGTCTCCTTTTGCCTTAGACTCCACTGTGACTTATGCCAAGACTCCACTGTGACTTATGCCATGACACAGCTGACTTAAATTGCTGAGTGACCTTGGGCATCCAGTTTCCCTCTCTGGGCCTCAGTTTTCCAGTCTGCTTAAAGGGGGCATATTGTAGGCTCCTGGGGACCTTTCCAACTCTGACATGCTGGAGTAGGGTTCAAGTCCCAGCCTGGCCCGTCGGTGGCTTCGACTGTGTGTGCGGGCCCTGCAGAGGCCTGCTGGTCTGCAGCTGTGACATTGGAGAAGGTATGTGGGGGAGCACCCACCCTCTGGTCCTTTTGCAGCATCTGGGTTGAGCTTCAAAAGTGCATCCCCAAGAATGCACAGGAAGGTGCTGGGAACCGAAGTCAACTACAGGCATGACGTTGGTGCGTTTTTGGCTCCGTGGGACAGGGATGGCTTGAGGGGAGCTCTGTCTGCTTTTTGTGGCACTGGAGGCATGGACAGCCTGTCACAGTCACTGATGTTTCTGGCCTGTCTTCCTGGGAAGCCAGCTCTTGGGGTCACTGCTCTTCATTTATGTGGCTTTTTAAATTTATCCCCCACCCCCATCAGCAGAAATTCCTTTATTTTAAGAACAATGAGAAGAACAGCTGGGGAACTGTTGCAGTGATTTGCTTAAATTTTTTTGACATTTGCTCATTGCTTTGTAATTGCATTTCTGATTCTGTCTTCTCCCACAAATGAGTGCAATAGATTAGTTCCAGCCATTCACTAGCTCATTCATTCATTAATTCATTTAAATAAACAGTTACTAATACTGACTGAGAGGACTGACAGTCCTTGAATGCCCTCCTGGCACATAGCACCACGCCAGGCAATCATCTATTGACCCACCTCTTGATTCACCCAGTCCCGATGCGTATCATATACCTACTACATGCCAGGTGCTGGGCTAAGCTCTGAATTTGCACTATGGAAAAAACCAGCCTCATCGCTAGTCTTGCAAAACTGAGGACAGTCTGGGGAGCCTGACAGTAAACAAACAGTAATAAGTAAACTGTAGCTCCCACCTCTGTGATGGTTAATGTTATGTGTCCACTTGACCTGGACACAGGAAGCCCAGATATTTCGTTAACCATTATTTCTAGGTGTGTCTGTGAGGTTGCTTCTGGATGGTATTAGCATTTGAATGAGTAGACTGAGTAAAGCAGATTGCCCTCCCTCTTGAGGGTGGGCCTCATCCAATCAGTTGAGGGTCTAAATAAAATACAAAGTCAGAGAAAGGAGAATTTGCTCTCTCTCTGCCTGACTGCTGAGTGGGGACATCAGTCTTCTCTTGTCCTCTGACTGGGACTTACACTGTTGGTTCTCAGGCCTTGGGATTCAGATTGGAATCACACCACCGGCTTTCCTGTGTCTCCAGCTTGCAGATGACAGATTATAGGACTTCTCAGCCTCCATAACCGTGTGAGGCAATTCCTTATAATAAATCTCTTTCTCAATCTCTCTCGAGATAAGTAATGTTTTAATGCAATATTTTCCAACGTGTGGTGTGTGTGTGTGTGTATGTGTGCGTGTACGTGTGTGTATTCTGTTTCTGTTAGTTCTGTTCTCTGGAGAACCTGACTAATAACACCTCTGAGAAGAGCCGAGAAGAAAAGGCACACAGCGCTCAGAAAGCATGCAACAAGAGGATCCAGCCTGGTCCAGAGGGTCAGGAGAGACTTATCTCAGGAAGTGCTAAGGGGGCTGGAATCTGAGAAATAGCTAGCAGTTAACTAAGTTAGGAGGGAGAGGGAAGTACATCTGGCACAGAGGATAGTATGTGCAAAGGTCCTGAGGTAAGGAGACAGGTGACTCTGAGAACTTGGAATAGGGCTTAGGTGGCTGGAGTTCAGAGAGCCACGGGGCTTGGTATGGAATGAGGCTGCAGAGTACATGGCGTCCAGATCATGCAGAACCTCATAGGCTGTGAAGAAGAGTTGGGTTTTGACGTTACCACACTGAATGCACTAGCTGTTACTGTTACTATTGTTACCACAATTTTTCAGATGAAGAAAATAAGGCTCAGAGAGGTTTACTCATTGACCCAGCAAACGTTTATTGAACACCTACTATGTGTCAGGTGCTATACTGGGTGCTGGAGAAATAGCTGTGAGCAGGGAGCTTTCACCCGTACAAGTGACCAAGGCAGAATGGGGACTTGGGTCTGCATGTCCCAAAGGCTTTGCTGCTTGCATAAGTCCCAGCTTCCTGGGCCCAGCACTGGGATGAAAGGTGACCACCGTCCTGCCCCTCAAGTGCTCAGAGTCTGGGGGTCAAATGCCTTGCTTCTGTGGTTTGTTGACCTGGGCCAGACCCAGCACCTCAGCCCCCTCAAGATGTCACAGCCACACCCCAAACCTCCAAAGAAAAAGGCTGAAACTGAGGAGCAGGGTTGTGGACCTGGCCAGGAAAGTGGCACAGGAAATCTCCACCTTTCTTTCAGCTGTTAAGGCAAATCTAGACACCGCGCCCCCCCACCCCAGGCCAATCTCATTTTCATTTTTGTGGATTAAAAATAGATTCTTTGCTGCTCCTTTTTTTCAAGAGGTGGAAGCTATTTCCCCTCCTCCTCCTCACTCTGGACTGTCCTTGTGACCTACTTGGACCAGTGCCATCAATGTGGTACAAGTGACAGCCTTTCCTCCCTGCTGGGGGAAGATCACCTGAGGTGAAGCAGCTGAAGGTAGCTGCTGAAGGATGGGAGAGCGCGTGGGGGGAGAGGGCAGGTGAAGGACGCTGAGAAGAGGAGACAGCTGAATGCCGTCCCACGAGCAACCCCAGGTGAGACCAGCAGAGGGACTGCCCAAAGGCCCCACAGACTCATGAGAAGTTAGAGATCACTGTATTTTAAGCCACTAAGTTTTGGGGTGGTTTGTTGCCCATCAGGAGATAGCTGAAAGACCCCTGGGTGTGCTTCCAGGAATAACATAAAGAATGCTCTACGGAGGGAGGACGCCTGTTGTTTTTACTCAGCATCCATTTCCCTTCCTTCCACTAAATGCACCCCAGTTTTTCCCAGGGTTCCTCAGGGCACCACCCCTTCCCCCAGTCTCAGGTGTGATAGAGGAAACTGATCCTCCTTCAGCTCCAGGGGTGGCAGTTAACCCAGAGGACCGGCCAGTCAGAGCACGGCTTTCCCCCCCGGCCACAGTGATTGGTTCAGAGATGGGCACACGATCCAGTCAGAGCCAATCAGAACTATTATTTCTGGGACATTTGCTCAAAATATCAGGAAAGAAACAGGTAGCTTCTTTCTGGCTGGAGTCGAAACTGAGAGGAGGTGAGCCTGGAGCTGCTCGTGGTGATTTTATCACCACGCGGAGAGAACCTGTTGGAAAATTGAGCTCATACCGAGGAAGCAGGGCCACGAAGTGAAGAAATATTGTGGAGATGTCATTTGGACACCTAGATATAGCCATGCCTGAAACAATGCTGATTCTGGACTTTTGGGTTGTGTGACCCCGCAGGTTTTTCCCTGTGGTGGCCACGAAAATGTGCCACCCAAACCTGCCACTGTGCAAGCATAGTTGACTGACAGACCCTCTGCATCTTCCACTGCATTTGCTCCCAGGCTGCCTTCCCTCCTTTCCCTGCAACACTGGGCTGCTTCTAGCCAAAGGCTGAGCATCTGGGAGCACTAGTATTGTCCCATGTCCCACTGTCCCTGGTGACTTTGGTTCTAAGATTCCCCACTGGGAAACTTTGTTAGAAATTGCACTGAAGTCTGAAACTCTTTCCACCTAGCCTTCCTTCCTTCCTTCTCTCCTTCACAGGATCAGAGCTGAATCAGCCTGCTCCCTCCCCTTGAACCTTCCCAAATGTATCTGCCATTAAATCTCTTACATGTCTGTTTCCATCTTGGCATCTGCTGCCTCGGAAGACCTGAACTGACTCCCCTATCCCTTTTTATTACTTTCTTAATCCAGTTTGACCTGGGTTTCTGACACTTTCAATTGGGCCATTTCTGACAAACACAATTCTCCGCTAAGGCACTGGGTCTTGACAGAAGGTGGCAGAGACCACCAGAGGGTGTGGTTGGATCTCTGTGGTGGAGCCCCACTCCCTCCAGGTGCACGGTGAGGGGTGGACTGGGGAGACTGGAGGAGGGAGACGAGTCAGGGCCCCTGAATAGTCCAGGGAACATTATGTGTGAACCAAGCCAGGCAGTTTAAGTGTGGATGGAAGGGAGAGGATGGATTTGGAAGGTATTTTCAAGGAAATCTTAATAGGATTTGAGGACTGGTTGGAAAGAAGGATGGGTGGCGTGGACAGGGAGAAACAGAAAGAGCTCTGAGGCATCAACTTTGTAAATGACAGTGATGATGGGGCCTCTCTATGGAGTGCTCCCTGCGGGTGCTTATCTTACCTAATATCACAACTGCCCTGGGAGGCACGACATTACTACCATTAGCATTTCATCCCATTTTGCAGATGAGAAAACTGAGACTTACTGAAGTTTAAAAAACTTTCCCTATGTCTGACAGCTAGCAGGTGATGTTGCTAGGATTTAAACCCAGGTCCATCTGGCTGTAAAAATCAGTGTTCTCAGCTGCTACTCTATGCTTCACCATCTGAGCTGCCACTTACCAGGACAACCTCAGATTCACTCTCTCTGAATGGACAGAGAGATAGCCCAGATTTCCTCACCACCATTCATCTTTGTTCTTTCTTCTGTGTCATCAGTTGGATTCTTTGTATAGCTGGTTCATCGGCTGGAGGGAGAAACGGAGTAAAAAAAAGACCTTGACAAAATGTTCTTTACTTCCCTGTGATACTATTATTGTGTTTACATGTTGCACACATTGTATCTTAACAAGTATTAGCAACATTGAAATGAGTACCAGCCCCTCCATCCCAGTGCCCTCACTTCCCCTTGTGTCCACCAGGTCTCATCCTTATGCGGATGTGCCATCACCTGGCACAGGCAGCTGACTTTTTTAAATGAACTGCTATGCAATTTTACTGCCTTCTTGGAAAGGAAAGGGATTTTGCAGAGAAAGCCGTCCCCCTCTCATCCTTTGGCAGCGAGGGATGTAAACATCTCTGGTCACACCTTTTGACAAACATGGAAGCTCACTTCTTTCTACCTGTCCCATCTTTCCCAGGTAGATCCCTCGTGGATCATATTCTGTCTTCTTTCTTCCTCGTCTCCCACCAGCAAACACACAACACGCTGCATCCCTTTTCGGCAGGAAACGCTGACTTCTCTTCTGTTCAGATATTCGCTGGCCTCTCCATGAAACGGGGATGTGAAAACCAGAGATGAGAAAGCAAATTATCATGGTCAGCAGTGATCAAAAATAAATGGGGCAAAACTGTCTCGTGGAGAACTGATGAAAACCAGCTGTGTCCAGGGAGATGTCTGGCCTATCTTGTTTTTGTAAGGGAACAGTGTGTTGCATTGGAACTTCATCCCCCAGACGCACTGGGATGATCGGTTCTCAAGTGCCCATTGGATGATCATCGTCACAGTGGCTACGAATTGGCTTAACAGAGAGTAAGGGCACCTGGACCCTGAGCAGAGCCAAAATGACCCCATAGGGCATTACGGGTTATTTTTTTTAAAATGTATTTTATTGAAGTATAGTTGATTTACAATGTTGTGTTAATTTCTGTGGTACAGCAAAGTGATTCAGTTATACGTATATACACACATTCCTTTTCATGCTCTTTTCCATTATGGTTTATCACAGGATATTGAATATAGTTCCCTGTGCTATACAGTAGGACCTTTGTTGTTTATTCACCTTATATATACTAGTTTGCATCAGCTAATCCCAAACTCCCAATCCATCCCTCCCTCACCGCCTCTCCCCCTTGGCAAACACAAGTCTGTTCTCTTAGTCCATTAGAGTTTATGTTGAATGAATGAAGAAAGGGAAGAACCGGAAAGAGAGGGAGAGGGAAGGAAAGAGAGAGGGAGGGAAGGAGAAAGAAAATGGAGGAAAGAGAAGAAGAGTGAGTGCCACCTGATAAGTCAGGCACATCACACCGTGTGTCACTAAGTAGCCCCAGTGCCCTAGGAGGGAGGGTTCTTTACCTGCATTTTGCAGGTGAGGGAAGCTGCCCTCAGAGGTGAGACCATCTTGTTTGTAAAGGTGGAGCAAAGGGTTCAATTCAGAACTGGGCAACAGGCAAAGACTTTCATTTAGTTAGTGATGTGTGACAGTCTAAAGACCTGGCCAGAAAATCACCTCCCATTTCTGAATTAACTCCTGGAAATGACACGTAGGTCAACCCGTCGCTGCAGACCTTTAAAGCTGAACCTCAGATTTCCCCAGCCTGACCGTGACAGTGACAGTGGCTGTGCCTTGGCTGTGGTGCCTCCGGGGTACAGGCCCGCCCACACCAGGCACAGGCATCTAGGAGCCCTGGAGGGTCCCCCAGGAGCTCAGGCACGGTCTTCTCACCTTCTGCCTCAGCTGCCTCTCCAGGGCCACTGTCACTAAGTCACTTTGTGCCCTGGTCCCACATTGGCTCCGTGAGGGCTCCTGGGGGGTTCAGGGACCCCCTGGCAAAGCAGGCCCTCAGCTCCGTCGCCAGTCCCTCGGTGTGCGGGGCTCAGACTGGGGTGCCCCCAAGCTAAGCGTGCGGGACAATATTCAGAACAGGCCCAAGGGACCCTGGCCACCGCCTTCCCCGGGCTCGGCGTGCAAAGCCACTTCCTCATTCTCCTTCAGTCACATACAACCCCAAGTCTCACTAAATTGACTCCTGGGGGGTGTCTGGCCCAGCCTTTCCCAAACAGGCCCAGGCTTGTCTGAATTCCAGAGTGGGCTCAGCTTGAATCCTCACCCTCTGATTCAGTTTAGGAAACAATTTCCCACCTACTCTCTCAAATAAGCTTCAGAGTAATCCCATGAACCTGGCAGCAAATAGGGAGGCCAAAGCTCAGAAGGTCACGTGGATGGGGGGGGGGTCAGGATCAGACCCCTGTCTTCTGAGAGCGGAGTTCCCCCTCCTATTCTGCAGGGCCCCCCACCCCGAGACCCACCCCCCCGCCCTTCCCTTCCTGGAGGCTGATGGCCACGTGCGTGCGTCTGGAGTCAGGGAATCTGCGTGCCATCCTCGGCCTCAGTCTCTTTTTTCTGTAAAACAAAGGTAGAAACCATCCCTATCCCTTAAGGCGGCTGCGAGGATCAAATAGAAGGATTCCTACAAAGAACCGTGCGGAGCTCCTGACACAGAGAAACCACTCGCCGGCCATCGAGAGTCCACACAGATGGGTCGCAGACCATGAGGTCCTGACTGAAACATCCAGCTTTAAACAGGCCATTCACCCCTCATTGGAGGAAATGTCCCATTCATGACCTCAGTTGGACACGTTTGCTATAATGTGGGTATAAAAACACATCTTATTCCACAGTGTTCTTGTAAAGATTAAACAACAACAAACGTGATGACTTCTTTGGAAACTATGACAGGCAAATCAATTCTTATTTTCATCACCGGCCTAGAGCCTTCTTTCCGTGGACTCTTAGGGAAGATTCTCCTGAGTCTGAAGAAGAAACAAAGACATGCCCTGTTGACTGAGCCCCCAGGTGTTAGCAAAGTGGGGCGAGCACATTGCTAATGCCAGCTCCTCCCGGCCTCAGGTGCAACCTTTCCCTTTCCACAGATGAGGCAACTGAGGCTCGGAGGGGTGGCCCAACATGCCCAAGGTCCCATGGCATGTGAGTGCAGAACCAGGGATTCACACCCAGTTCCATCCACCTCTCCCATGCCTAAAGATCCTGCAGAAAGATCAACGGAGCCTCCTCTGATTAGTCTCCCTGGAGCTTTTTATCAAAAACTGAGACATGGGTTGGTAAGAGGTGAAGGAAATAAATGGTCCAGAGGTGGCCTTGTTAGAAAAATCCCCCAAATGGGACGCCAGACAGGGGCCCCTTGGATGGGACTGCGCTGGTGAGGGGGCAGTGACAGGTCTGAGGTCTGAGGCAGTACAAGCTGAGTTATAAACTGGGGCCCAGAGGCTGCCACCCCTCCCTCCCCAGTGCGCCCCATGCCAAGTGGAGCAACTTGATCCCAGACAAATCTTTAAAGTGGCTACAGCCCGGCTGGTGGCCTCTTTGTCAGACAATGGCGCCCTCTGCTGGCAGTACAAAGAGAAGTGGCTTCAAGGAGAGGCCTTCCTCCAGCAGGCCTCAAGGCCTTTAATGTTAATAATAAACAAGGCATTTAATGCTAATAATAGAAACAATAACAGCGATGATAACACACACAGTAATACCTCCAAATGACATTACAAGGAGGAGGAGGAGGAAGAATAGAGGCTTTTATGGAGCACTTAGTGCCAGGTACGGAGCTAAGCATTTTAGGGATCTGATCTCATTTGGTCTTAAGTACCGGTATTTTTTGTCAGCTTGCAGAAAAATAAGCGCAATCCAGAGAGGTTAATGAACTTGCCCCAGGTAAAGCTGGAGCATAAGTTCATACACCTGCCGCTGCTCTGCACTGTCTAGTCGGGCCCAGTTCATTTCCAGCTCAGTTAGAACATTGATCACATCGTCCAATTTTGTCCCTTGTTTATTTAAGTGGCTGGCATGCTGGGTGAACTCAGCACAGCAACTTTGCAGTGGGACACAAAATCAAGGTCCCCAGCTCTATAGGGTTGCCAGATTTAGCAAATAAACATACAGGGTGCCCAGTAAAAACTGAATTTCAGGTAAATAACACATTTTTTAGTATAAGTAGAGCCCAAATATTGAATGGGACATAGTTATACTTAAAAAACGATGTTGTTTATCTGAAATTCAAGCTTAAATAGGTGTCCTGTATTTCATCTAGTCCCTCTCCCCAACTTTGAAGACCTGGGTTGGAATCTCTGTCCCATCACTTTCTAGCTGTGTGATCTTCAGCAAATTATATAACCTCTGAGTTTCAGCTCCTGCATCACAGAAATAATACCTGCTTCCCAGAGTAATCACGATGACCGTGATCTCCTCCTACTAGCCCTGATTCCCTGGACACATCACGTAATCTCTCGTAGCCTTGGGGTCCTCAGGAGCCAAGCGGGTGCAGGCTTGGTTAATTCAGCAGATCAATGTCAGGGTCTAGGTCAGCTACTGCGTGATTCTTTTCATGCTTCCCCCTTATGTTCACCCCTGCTCCCAACACCATGTCCTCCCAACACTATGTCCAAAAGCAAGAAAAAATGGAATTTCCATCCCAGCCAACTTTCCTTCAGATCTCATTGTCTAGAATTGAGCCAAGAGAGGCTAGGGAAAATGAATAGCTGGCATTTTCAGGCTTAGGAGGGGCAGACAGGCTCTGCCTGCAAAGAAAAGGAAAGAAAAACAGTCGTTGGTCAAGAGTACACACGTCACGCTCATTCTATGCCAGGCATTGTCCTAATAGTGCTATAGATGTTCATGCATTTAACCCTCACCAGATAAGTATCATTATCCCATTTTACAGATGACAAAAGTGAGGTCCAGAGAAGTTACGGTTGCTACTTGGATAGATTGTCAGAATAGCAAGTGGCGGAATGGGGATCTGAACCAGGGCATCCAGCACCAACATCTAGGAGCCTGACCACTCAGCCCTCCTGTCTCTATGGAGGCATACAGCAGGGGCTGCCCCACCCACTCTGACTCACCTCTCCGTCCTTCGTGCTACATGAGGCCTGGCACTGTGTGTCCCTAACTCAGCTGCTGAGTCCAAGGGCTGGCTTCACAGTAGCCTCCTGGTAAGTGTCAACAATTATTGTGACTTCACACTTCCTTTCCACCCTCCCTCTCTCCCTTCCTTGTGTGTGATGACATCGCTAGTTACCTGTGCAAACAAACACCTAACTCCCGTGGAGGGGGATGGGGGCCGGGCTGTGCCTGCGGAATGAGTTCTCCCTTGTGATCTGGACCTTGTCCCTGCCTGCTTTGTTCTCATCAGTTACTGGGACATGCGTTTCTGATGAGACAATGCAATAGCAATCACAATTAGAATGCAGAAGTGTGGTCCGGAAAATGCCACATGTAATACATTAATCGTTCTTAGACTTTGGGGTCTCATTCCTGAAAATTATTTATTATTTTACTAATTATTTATACATATTTATGTTTATTATTCATTAGCACTTATTAATGTATAGTTTTAATTATCATTGTTGTTTATGTGGGTTAATTTTATCAATGTTTATTGGGTTCAAAATTAAAATGGAGAAATTTATAAAACACTTATTTTAACTCATTTGTAAGCCCATTACATTTAACATACCTATTTTTATAAAAAATAATTGTGTTTTTCAAACTAAAAAATTTAGTGGAAGAGTGGCATCAATTTTTGTGCAAATCTCTTTAATGTCTGGCTTAATAAAAGACAGCTGGATTCTCATATCTGCTCAGCACTCAGGTATATATATTGAGGTATATTGGCTGAAGAATAGAAAGAAAATCTGGTCTCACACAAACATGCAGTTGGAAAAAGAAGAGTATTTTAATAGCCTTTCTAGATAATTGTGAATATTCTTCTTTGATATTATACCCCATATTCACAAATGGTGCTTTCTCCAAGGTTAGCTGCAACCTGAAATCTGAAACCATATCATTGAATTTCTTTCTCCTCTGCTACATTAAAATCCATTGTTCTTTCTTGGATGGCTCTGCCCTCGTGCACGATTTTGTAACAGCCTGCGTTCATCATTTGGGAATCATTGGTTCACTGAGTCATGCAGATCTTCCAAATCTAGGCACATTTCATTTTAAAATATCAAAAGATCACATTCGCTAACATTACCACATGTCTTATCAGAAGAGTGTTTAATTATTGGAAAACTGTCCAGCTCACGGTGGTGGACATGGATTTTCCCAAATTCAAATGTTCACTTGCAAGTTCAAATTTCATCATTGGTAGCAAATATTGTCATTTTTTCCCCCTTGACATGACAAGCTCACTTCATTTACTTTCAAGAAAATGTCTACCAAATACTTCAGTCTGGTTAGTTTGTCAGTTGTGCTTTCAAGCGAAATGGTTGCCAATGAAAAAGTGGCTAGTTTAGCTCAAAAAAATTAACATAGCGCTTTTCTTCAAGGCAACTATCATACTTGAGTCTGCAGCAAAAGTGCTTCATGCATACTTCCTATTTTGTCAGGCAGAATAGTAAAAAGTTATATATGCAAGGGTTGAGATTTAATAAAATTAATGATTTATACAGCTTCATCCAGACATTCTTCAGTGAAACTGGCTTTTCTTTGGTTTTGGGGTTTTTTTTTTTTTTCGTTTTTAGTTTTTTTTTCACCATGAGTGCCTGGTGGTGGAGAATACAATGAAGGTGACAACAGTTTGGGGCACTCCCTTTGATTTCTGCAAAAGCTCCAGGAGTTGTACCTCTATTGCTTTTGCATCCTTGGTACAAATATCAACACAGTGAAACAGGCAAACAACATCTCCGTATTCCCATGAAAAGAGTTTTAATCTTGCAGCCCCCCTGAAAGGAAGTTGGGGTGCCTCAGGGTCTGCAGATCACACTTTCAGAACTGCTATCGTGGTAGTAGCCTGGGCAGGAGGTGATGTGTCCTGCCCAGCAGAAGAACAGAAAGAAGGGAGGGATAAGGAAGGAGACTGGGCAGAAGCTGGTGGCAGGTGAGGTGTTTGGATGGAGGAGAGGGAGGGGGATGAGTCAGGGATGGCACACAGGTATCTGGCTGGGGATGGGGAGGTTGGCCCTGGGAATGTTGGCAAAAGGCCAGGCTGTGGCAGGATGGTGGTAGATAATGACTCCATTTCTTACTTACTTACAGTGGGATGTCACTGAGACACCAATGGGGAGGGAGCTGGAGGCTGGCACTGGCTTTCAGAATCATCTGTGCAGAGGGTATGCATTGGTTCCTAAGAACACTGAGATTTTCCCAAAAAGGAAAACCCATTTGTCTTCTTGTTAATAGAATGTTGAACAAGATTAAATGGCCTTAATTCAAGGCAAGGAATAGTGTGGTTCGTGTTAACTTCTTGCCCACCAGGCAAAATGCTTAGAGCTTTGCAATCATAGTGTTAGTAATAGTAATGGCTGGCGTTCACTGGGTACTCACAGTGAAGCTTGCTGTGGCCTCAGTCGTGCAGTCTTCTCCAGCACCCTAAGACTGGCTTGTGGGGAGCAGTCAGAGAGGGGATGAAGGTACAGCACACAGCATGGTGCCAGGGCGAGTTCTCAGTGAGCCTCGCAAGCTTTGTTTTAACATGGTCCATTCAGCATCTGCTCCATGACAGGTACCCAGGAAATGATTGTGGAATGAATGGGGAGGTGATTGTGGGGCTGGGCTCAGGCTTGAGCTGTGCAAACCCACAGAGAGTCACAGGAGCAGGAAAATAAGGGGGGACTGGATGAATCATTTCCAAGCTGCACCCAGAAAAGGCTGTGATTTGGGGGCAGCGTGGAACATCCCTGCCAGCCAGGTCACTACAGACGTTCTCTTTCTCTCTCCAGCTGCTTTTTTGGGGAGCAGCCACTTTGCATGAGGAAGAGCCAAACCAACAGCCAAAATATGTGACCTTGTCAAGGCTGAAGAAACAGGAAGGGTTCATTTAATCAGTAAACATATATATATATATATATATATATATATATATATATATATATATATATATATATATTTCAAGTCCCATCAATTTCTCCAAACTGGTTGCTCTCATGGTCAAGTCTGTAATATGTCCCTTTGTCCCAGGTCTCAGTCCTTTTTCCAAAGAGCTGGCTGGTGACGAGTCCAGAAGACACCCGATCTGGGCTCCGGAAGCTTGATGAGAGTCTGAGCACACACTTGTCAGCGGCCTGCCCAGTGCAATGCCTTCCCATAAATAACTCAAGGCCTCTGTCCTCATTGTTATATGCAGGCAGCCTGCGGGTTATTCCTTTGTCTTTCTTTTACCCAATTGGAAAAAAAAAAAGAAAATTACATAAACATCTTCCCCATCACTAGAAGATTGCTCAAATAATTATGTCCCCATCATTCAATGGAAAACTATGCAGTTGGTAAAATGAATGTATCTGATCAAGCTGCAAATTTGGAATGATCTGCAAGACATATTGTTCAGTGGGAACAAAGCAAATATATAGCATGATATCACTGCTGTTTAAAAAAAGATATGCTTATGGATTTGTACTTTTACACGTATGAGTGCGTATACACATTTTATATGTATAATGGAAGAATGTACTAGAAACTGAGGACACTGGTTTTCTTAGCAAAGGGACTGAAGGATGGGAGGGAAAATTAACCTTTATTGTAAACCTTTGTGTTGTATTTAATTTTTTGAGTAATGTGTGGGTGTTGGTTAAATAATAAATGGTAACATTTATTAAGCGCTCATTATGTGCCAGGCATGGTCCTAAGTGTTCTACATGTGTTATCCTTCCCACATGGAGAGTTACAGGGGTGGTGTTGTTTCTCGGGAGGCCCCTACCCAGCCAGGGACTACATTTCCCAGACTGCCTTGCATCCACCGGTGGCCATATGACATTCTCATCAGTGAAATGTGGGCGGAAGTGAGGTGTGACATCACTGGAGTGGAGCTCTTCAAAATCTTTGCACCCTCTTCCAGCTCCACCACAAGAGGCAGAGGATTTTGAGGCCCTGGAGGAGGGTGGAGACACAAGATAAAGGCACCTAGTCTCCTCGTGGACGGAAGTCTCCCGCCAACCAGGGTCGCCCACATTGGACAATGACTTAAGACATAAATAGAATTCTATGGAATTAATTCCATAGGTGAAGACATAGAATTAGAGTTTATTTCTTACTGCAGCTAGTGTTGCTCTAACTTGTCTCCCAAAGCTTAAAGGGTTGTATTGGCTGCCAGGAGCAGAGTGAACTAGCTGGGAGCAACAGAGGGTGTGGGGAAGCCCCGTTAAAAGATTCCCTGGATGTGAATGGTGGTGTCAGATTTGGAAAGAAGTAGACAGATTTTAGACATCAGTAGGCAGAGGAGTGAAAGGAGTACAGAGGTGTGAAGAAGAGAAAGATGCTCAGATCTCTTCCCTTCCCAACCGCGTGGGCCATGACGCTGGCACTGGCCCAAAGAGCACCAAGGGAGAACCAGTGTACCTGTTACTATCCAAGCAGAAAGCCTGGACCGCTTATTCAGTATGAATTTCTGTCACTTAAGGACTTTTGAAAAGTACATCCAACAAAATAAGTAGTATTTACTAAATGCCATCTATGCTTATTTTTCCCCACTTGTCTTCACAATGTCATTCTACAGTTGGTTTACTAGAATCCGTATCTAAATAAAGGATCCAACACTGCATTTGTTGATACGTCTCTTAATTCTCTTTTAGTCTTCAGTGACGCTCTCCCCCTGCTACCTGCCTGCCATTCATTTCTTGAAGAAACAGCGTCATTTTTCCTGTAGAATTTCTCACATTATGGTTTTGGCAGATTGATTGATGATGCTTATAAGTTCCCCCCTCCCACATGTATTCTAAAAACTTAGTTCTAGAAGCTTGATGAAATGCCAGGTGAGAAATTTGGGCAAGAATACCTTACAGGTGGTTCTGTGTACTTCCTACTGTGTCAGGGGACACCTCGTGTCTGGGGGTCCCCACTTTGGGGATGTTAAATTACCCAGTGAGTTAAGGCAGTGTCAGCCTGATTGCCCCATCCAGTATCAGTTACCACATCCATCTGTCCCTTGAGAATTTTAGCAGAAATTAATGAACATTGCTGAGATGGAGTGTTTTATTTGCAAAAAGTTGGTTTTCTAACTCTATCATTCCTCCTGCATTTGTTAGCTTTGATTCTTCTCAAAAACAGAATATTGCTTCATCAACCATCTGCTTATCCTGAAATATAGTCTGTAGAGGAAAGGCAAGATAAATGTTTTATTCTTTCCCTTTATTTATCAATTTTCAAAATAATAAACTGGTACCCTAGAAACCCTAGCAACCTAGTAAGAGGTAGTATTGTTATCAACGTAAAGATTTTATGCATTTGCTGTATTTCAATCCACTGAAGCCATTATTCTTTCTGAAGCTAATATTATCCCATCCTTATACAGGGGAGGAGCCCTTCAAATCAGCTCCTCTCCTGTTCTAAAAGTCTTTGATAGCTTCTTACTTTTAGGCGTGACAAGATATGCCAGATTCTTCTTGTACGTTTCCTGCTCCAGGCTTGGACAAACACACATGCAGATACACACAGTCCTGAGCCAGATCTTTTCCACAGAATACTTTATAGATAAGAAAACAGTGAAGGGCTGACAGAGCCTGAGGCCACAGCTCTTACTCCCAAACACATGCCATTGTTAAAAAAGAAAAAGGAAAGAAAATTATTCATGACACTTGTTGAAATTGGTAAGGAAGATTTTATTCAAGGGGGGCCATCGTGAAGGGTATGGGGCACAGCACTGGGGTCTTGCAGCTGGGGAGAGAGATTGGGCTCAACTCCGAACTCAGCGTGGGCAGGTGGGAATTTATAGCCAAGGGGCAGGGTGGGGTCAGTGCATGGAAAATTACCAAGAGGAAACTTCAGGGCAAGGAGGGTATTAGGACGCTATTAAATGAACACTTGTTAACACCTGAACAGGGTGCCAGAAGGTGAGCCGAGGTTCAACCACAGACCACAAGAGAAATTTAAAGAGAAGTTGATCACTCACAGGTCCTGGAGGACGTACACAGCACACCTTGAGGGGCCACACGGGGAGGTGAAGGCAGAGTGCAGACAGAGAGAGGAAGGACCTGGGGCACATGCTTTATGGGGGTCTGTGAGTAGGGCCCTGGGGCCAAGGCCAGATCGGTCAATTTAAACCAAAATAGCAAGGTTTCAGCAAGCCCCACAGGGTCACGTCTAAGGGGTGTTTAAGATACACAGGCACTGGGAGGCAGGGAAGACGGCTGACCTCAAAGGCTGACAGGTGTCACCCCAGGATTTCCACTGGCTGTGACCCTGGAGTCTAGGACACATGCTCCAAGTCCACCAGGCTGCCCAGACCCGGCACAGAGGGAAGGCATCCTCCCTCCAGACACAGGGGGCTCTGAATACGCCCCGAGGACTCCAACTGATGGAGACGGCAAACTGTAGAAGGTCAGATACGCGTGTCAATGAACAATCAGGTGTAGTCGGATTCCAAGAGGCGAGAGAGAAAGAGAACATTGTTAGGCCCTTCAGTGTGTGAAGCTCTGTGAGTCAAGGCTTGTTATTTCTAGTTTATAGATGAGAAAACAGAGGCCCAGTGAGGTGATGACCTTGGCCAAGGGCACCCAGCTCATAGGCAAAAGTTAGGATGTGGACCCTGGTCTGTCTGGTGCCTGAGACCTTGCCATTCCCTTGGCCACAGCTGCCTCCTGCACGGGCCCTGCTGGGCTCCTGGCCGGGGAGGCCTGCCTGTCGCTGCAAAGTCCGGGAGCCAGCCTTGACCTCCACTCCCCGAGCCCGCTGGACCCAGTGGAAGCCCGGCCCTCCTCTTATTAACTTGAACTAGGGTCTGGGAAGCAGCAGTGTCCCCATTTATGCTCTCCTTTAAAGGCATTGATGAGCTCATTATCTTCTCTCTGCATTCCCACTAACCATTTAGAAGTAAAATGGAAAACAATAAAATTATTTACATCAAAGGCAAATTATAAAATACCTAGCAAGCGAGTTAACACAAAAGATACAGCACCTATATGAATGAAGCTGTACAGTCTTAATTGAAGACACAAAATATGTCTTAAATGAGCAGAAAGAAATTTTAGGTTCCTGAATAGGAAAGTGACATACCATAAATTCCTACCATTCCAGTTAGGATCTCAATAGTTTCTGAAAAGGACAAAGTTATTTTAAAGTTCTTATGAAAGAACAAATGTCAAGAAAATGCAAAATATTCTTGAAAAGGGAAAATATTTAATCTGACTATAAAGCTAGCATAATAAACACAGTGTGGCATTACCACAGAAACCAAAATACAAACAAACAAACAAAAAACTAATTTAAGAGACTGCAAAGGTACCATAAGGCAATGGCCAGCAAGAGGACAATGATACAGGACAAAGTATTTAGAAACACACCCAAGTTCACAGAGAAATTTAATATTTAAAATGGTGGCCTTTCATTTCAATGAGAAATATATGGTAACTTACACCTGGTGGAAAACAATATCTGGGCCATATTGATCATACATTAAAAAAAAAAAAATAGATTCAAGGTGAATTAAGAATCTAAATGTAAAAAACAAAATAAAAATAATAGAAGACATCTTAGGAAAATATCTTTGAATGGAGGTGATCTAAAACAAGTCAGGATAATATACACACAACTGTATATACAATATATAATCAACAAGGACCTACTGTATAGCACAGGGAACTGTATGCAATATCTTATAATAAGCTATGATAGAAAAGAATTCTAAAAATATATATATATACACACATATATATATATCTGAATCACTTTGCTGTACACCTAAAACTAATACAACATTGTAAATCAACTATATTTCAATATAAATTTTTTAAAAAAATAAAAATAAAACAAGTCAGGAAACCCAGGTGCTTCAACAAGTAGGAGAAACAAAGCTGACTGCACAATATGCTTAAATTTTTGAAAAGCAAAAGACAGCATACTCAAAATCAAAAGGTTTGGGAAAAACATTATGTATGTGACAAACAGTCGAGTTTTCCCAGTATAAGAAGAACCCCTACATAAATGAGGCAAACAATGAATCTAAAAATGAGCAAAGAATATGAAAAAGTAAATCCACTTTTTTGTCATCAGGGAAACGCAAAACAAAATAAAATGCAATATTGTTCTCACCCATTAGATTTGCAACATTCAAAAAGAGTGGTCAATCTGATTCTGATGTGGGGAGATAGTCAGTCTCATACAATGGTATGGGAGCGTTAATTGCTGCAATCACTTTGGAAGGAATTCTGGAAAAAATTATTGTAGGTTCATAAACACTTACCTTTTGGCCCAGGAACCCCACTCTTGAAAATCTATCCACTAGATGTAAAGACACACATATGAAGATACACTGAACGTGGAGACAGAAGAGGAGGAAGCCCCCTGGATGTCCTTGGGGACGGTGGGGGGGTAGTGGTGAAATAGATCAAGGTAATCCCTCCAGGGCATGGCTGTGCCCCTGCTACAGAGCAGATGACCTAGGGAGATGGCCAAGCTCCTTAAGCAAAAATAACAAATAATCGAAGAGAAATGTAGGAGGTACCATCTCATCTGTGGTCAGACAAAAAGCCCCCAAAGTCATGAATGTATGTATGAGCACAGAGGAATATTAGGAAGCAAAACCTCAAGCCTGCTCAGACCTGAAGACTCCACAGCCCCAAGCACAAGGGATGTGTCTGAGCACTTCCCGCTCAGGGGTGGCCACGCTGGTAGCGTCTGCACCACGGAAACTGGCAAATGCTGCACATTCTGGTTTTATGCCCTGGAAGCCAGTCGTTAAACCTTTACCAGCGTGTCACTGACACAAAGGGTTGAAAAGGAGAAGAGAAAAGGGGTACTGTGTCTAGAAGCTCCTACTCCTCACACCGGGAAACGCATGAACACGGATTAATATTATAGCACACAGGAAACTTATCCAGGCTCCGTCCAAGGAACACCATTCTTTCCGGAGGATTCTGTGGTCTGTGCAGCTTGAGCCACGGCAACAGGGGCTATGCTGCATTCTCACCACTCGGGGGCAGTGTAACCACAGCCAGTTCGCTTGCGCAGCCTGGTTGGGGCTCCCAGCCCCTGCTTGAAGCCAGCGGCTCCTCAGCCCTTCAGGGCCCTGGGACCCTCCCCTGGAGGTGGAGGAGGGAAGAGGGGAGAGGACTCAAACCTTCGTTACCATTTAAACCACGTGGTTCCACTTACAAGCAGGGTGGCAGCCAGTGCACTGCCGTGAGCCTCAGTTTCCCTATCTGTAAACCACAGAGGATGATAGTATTGACTTCAGAGGGCTTTGGGATGATTAAATGATATGATACATAAAGAGTTTACTATGATGTCTGGCACACGGTGAGCCCTCAGTGACATCAGCCACTATCATTATTACAGTTTACATGGATGATGGTCTCATCGCGTTCTCCAGCCCATCCTCTGAGGTATGTACTATTACCTTCCATTCTACAGAGTAAAACACTGAGTGACATAGAAGGGAAGTGACTGACCAAGGCTGCGCAGTGAGTGGGGATTAGCAGGGACTTGATCTGGTCTGGATGAATCCACAAGTCTCTCCTCCCCGACTCAGCACAGCAGAGGTGATGGAGAGAGAGGAGGGTCTTCAGGCTGCTCTGGGGCCTGAGCTACCCCCTCCTTCTCCCACCCCCATCCCTGCCTCCACCGGGGTGGGCCACTCAGCATTCCCCTTTCGGAGTGCAATTCCTTCCTTGTAAAATGAGTCTTGCAATTACAGAGTCATTGTAAGATCCAAGGACATGAGCGAAGGGCGCTTCATAACAGAGAAGCCGTCCCTTCATCTCTTCATTCATCTCACATGTGCTCCAAATGCACATAAGGCCCGCAACAGTGTGGGGTGAACCCCCTGGACTTTGCCCTAATGGGCTCCCAGTCTGGGGAGGGAGAAGCGATCGAGCCTGTTTCCTCCTCTGGGCACGAGCATTGCCACATGGCAGGCCCTAACCCTCCTCCTCCGTCCTCCCCACCAAATGCTCATACGTATACACGGATACATATGCACACACATGCATGCACACACATGCACACACACGTACATGCACACGTGCACACATGCACACCCACACAGGAGGGGTTGGGTCTCCATTTGTGGGGCAATGTCTTTCCCTGTTACTGAGCAACAGAGGGGGGTGCCTGGCAACCTGGAGCAGCTCAGCTTGACAAGCACTGTACCACACCCGGCTCTAGCAGAGGCACGGAGAGGAGGGCTCGTCCAAGCGTCACCCAGACTTAGGAGGTTGTAATGCCTGTGCCCAGCCCTGGGTATCCCATGCTTCCCGCCCAGAGAGGCCACCCAGCTCAGAGGTGCACAGTCACGTGGCCACATCCAGTTTCTGAGCTCCGCTGTCGGATCCGCGAGCTGGGGGCAGTGGCAGCCCCTGCACCACAGTGCAAGGCCTGACAGGGCTCTGCAGGGAGAACACTGAGCAGGGAGCCTGGGCGAGTGAGCTGGTGGGAGAGTCAATGCTGACGTTCCCACGGCTGATCCGCACCCCTCAGCTCTAGGCTCCCGCTCCAAGCGGACGATTGCCTCTCCCCTGCAGTGTCTCCCCATAAATGAGTGTCAGGGACCTCCCCCCCACCGGGTGCTGTCCTGAGGGCTGACTGCGACAGAGACACACTGACTGGCAGCACAAAGCCTGGACCAGACCCTCCTCCCACGTGCCCCTCCCCCACCATCTCCATCCTTTCAGGTGCTGCGGCCCAAACCTTGCCTCACCCTTGACTTTCTCTCTCCTGCCCCCCATCCCGTCAGTCAGCAAATGCAGCTGCTCAAACTCCAGCCTGACCCCTGCTCACCCCACACTACAGACAACAGCCCGGTGCAAGCCGATGTCATTTCAGCTGCTTCTAGCTTCCTGGGGACCGGAGTGGTCCTTTTAAAATAAACGTCAGATCCTGCATTTCCGCTGCGTGGAGCTTTCCAGTGGCTGCCATCTCACTCGGAATAAAACCCAAAGTCCTTCCCTGGCCTCACCATTTGCCCCTGCTATTCCCCCACTCCAATCTGCCCCTCTCCCTGCCTCAGGTACTGGCCTCTCATCCCCTCCTCAAACACTTTGCACCTTCTGTTCCCTTTGCCTAGCATGCGCTTTCCCTGATGGCCACTTCCGGTTTCTGCTGACTCTCCAGCGACAGAGCTGCCCCTTCCTTCCACGTTACAAGGATACCATCCTCCCCACCTCCTGGAGACCCGCCATCCCTTTACCCTTCCGTCTTGTTCTTTGTCCTTCTCACTGCCACACGGCGGTTGAACACTTTATGTTTGTGACTGACTGCGTCCCTCTCACGTGTGCAAGCTCCGCGAAGGCAGGGACGTGGTTCTCCGTTCAGCCCCCACTCGGTAGCCCTCAGCCATGGCAACAAGTAGGCACTCAACAAATAGATCCTGAACAAATGAATGAAGAGGAAATGGAAGGAGGGCTGAATGAATGAGTGAGTGAGTGAAAGTTTCCCCATTAACTCCGGTGTACACTCTAAGGGGTTGGTTCAGAATCAAAGGGTGTGTCAAATGCTCGTACGCACTGGCTTCCGCTCTGCACCCAAAGTCCTCCAAAATCCCACACACCTTTGCTCGTGGACACACGTAGAATCCTTATTCCTGAACTCATTCCAAAAATGCTGGTAATTGGAGTTGAGTCTAAGAACTTTCGACCTAGAAGAATCCAATTGACCACCCAGAAATGGCACCCTGGGCTAGTTCTCTTTCCCCTCCGAAGATAGCCTGGTCAAAGGGAAATTAAAGACCCTGCAGTGACAATCCTGGGCTCAAATTCTGAATCTTCTTCAATCTATAAGACTTGGGCATGACCATTCACCTGTCTGTGCCTCAGTTTCTACCTATGTATAATGGGCACAATCCCCCCACACAAAGATGGATTGCTCTGATGGTTAGGCAAGGGCAGAGCCCTTTGGGGAGCAACTTGGTAGTTGCTGGGTGTACACAGAGCACCCAGCACTTAGGGGACACACAGTTCCTTTTCCCCACTGCTGGCCCCCAACTCTGGTGCCCCGATGCCTTCCATTCCTCTGTGGAGCTCTTGAGAGCAGGAGAATAAAACAACTTGAGGAGCTGGCGCTGGATGAATCTCAAATCCTTGACTCCCAGCCCAGGACTCACCCACTGCCACTCACGGAAAATGTTCATTTTAAAGGCTGTCTGAAAATACGATTCCCCAGGTAGCACTGGGGGTGATGGTGAAGAAAGGAACACAAGTGAGCTCCACACTCGAAATCTTCTGAGCTGTGTGTTTATTGAAGGCCTTCTATGTGCCAGACACTTTGGCAGAAATTACTTCTTTTGATTTAATCAAGTCCTAACACAGCCCTGGGGAGTAGGACATTACTATACTCATTTCACAGAGAGGGAAACTGAGGCTCCAAAAGAGGCAGCCACTTGTCCAAAGTCTCAAGCAGCTTACAGATAACAGAACTTGGATTCAGACCCAGGTCCGTCTAACCCCAGCTTTCGCCACTGTGCCCACCTGCCTTCCTGAGTCCCCTGAAGGCCTCCCCTCTCCAGCCACACCCACCAGGGCTGTGAGCTGCTTTCCACACAGCAAGGACCTCCAGCCCAGCCCCTTGAAGAACTTGAGCAGGTAACGTGAGTGAGGCGGGCAGGTGGGCAGTGTGGGGAACCACAAAGCTAAAGCCCTGCCGGATATGGGCTCCCCTCACTCCTTCAGAATGTGGGGCAGGGCACATCATTCAAGAGGAAACGAAATCCAGGTTCTCACGGGAAATCGCCTGACTTTTAAAAGTTGTCAGTCACAGCTGCAGGTTGTGTTTGGTCCTCATCTGTGAGCCACTGTCACTGCATCACATAAACTCCAGGGACAGCAGGAAAGCAAAAGGCAATATGGACAAACGGTCTCCTTTTTTTCTTTTCCCTTCCTTCCTTCCTTCCTTCCTTCCTTCCTTCCTTCCTTCCTTCCTTCCTTCCTTCCTTCTTCCTTCCTTCCTTTCCTTCCTCCCTCCCTCCCTTCTCCTCCTCTTTCTTACTTTCTCTCTGTTATGGTATGAGTTGTATACCCCCAAATTTATAGATTGAAGCCCTATCCCCCAGAACATCAGAATGGGACTGTAGTTGGAAATAGGGTCTTTCAAGAGGGGATTAAACTAAAACAAGGCCATTAAGGTTGGCCCTAATCTAATATGATGTGTGTCCTTATAAGAAGAGGAGATTAGGACACAGACCCACAGAAGGAAGGCCATGTGAAGACACAGGGAGAAGGCGGCCATCTGCAAGGCAAGGAGAGAGGCCTCAGAAGAAACCAAACCTGCCAACACCTTGATCTTGAACTTTCCCACTCCAGAACTGTGAGAGAATAGATTTCTGTTGTTTAACACCCCCGGTGTGTGCTACTTGTTATGGCAGCCCCAGCAAACTGACTCTCTCTCTCTCTCTCTCTCTAAGGAAGCTTAGGCTTCAGGATGTATCGATGGCAGATCTGCTCCAGAAAGAACGTAATGGGCATGGATCCACTTCCAGTGGAGGAAATACCTCTCAGGAATTCCTGAACTTCCTCTCAGGGACAGTAAGGAATTTGCTTAGGAACAATGTTTGGGGGCGTAGGGTGAGACCCTGAGAGCACGTCACCCCAGTAAAAAAAGCTCTTCTCCAAGAAGAGGGGGAAGGTGTGATGGAGGCGAAGAAGAATGAGGGTGGGGACAGGAGAGGAAAGGATACTTCGAGGCCCTGTTTGAGGAAACCCCGTGCATGCCTCCCACTGTCAAATTGCCTGTAAAATTCTATGCAGACTCACGAAATGGTGCATATGCATAGATTTCTTTTAATTAAAAAAAATTTTTTTTAATGGAAATATAGTCAATTTACAGTTTCTGCTGTATAGCAAAGTGATTCCGTTATAGATACATTCTTTTTCATATTTGTTTCCATTATGGTTTATCACAGGATATTGAATACAGTTCCCTGTGCTGTACAGTAGGACCTTGTTGTTTATCCATTCTATATGCAATAGTTTGCGTATGTTAACCCCAAACTCCCACTCCATCCCTCCCCCACGCCCCCTCCCCCTTGGTAACCACAAGTCTGTTCCATATGAGTAGATTTCTTAATAAAACTTGTAAAGGAGCTGTAACCTGGGGCAGGATGAGACCAATACCCCATTAGCTGATGCATAAGCTAGTGTGTGTGTGCGTGTGTGTGTTTCTGTGTGTTGGGGGGAAGGAGAGGTGAGGGGCAAGAAGGCCTCAATCAGTATCTTGTGCCACTTGTGCAGAAGCGCCATCAATCCCCCCCCCCCACCCAATCTCATGGGTCAGGGTCCTCCTCGTCCCCATTTTACACAGGGGGAAACTGAGGCTCTGAGCGGGCTTGCAGGCCACGAGCTGCAGTGCCGGGAATTGAACAGGCTCCAAGGCACGGCCCTGGCATCCTGGCCTGGAGATGGGGCTTCCAGAATCTCCAGGAATCCGGAGCAGGCACCGGCAAACAAAGGCAGCTGGCTCGCTGGCTGCGCGGGGAGCAGCTCACCGCCAGGGGGCAGCGCGAGCCCGCGGACGCCTCCCGGGCCGCCTTTGTCCGGGTGAGGCCCCTTCCCGCACCCCTCGGGAGGACCCAGCCAACCCCGCAGGCCCGGCGCTGCAACCCCACACACCGTCCTCCGCATCGCTCTGCCCTCCCTCCTTTACAGGCGAATTGGATTCCTTTTCATCTGTCAGGGCCTGGCTCAAAGATCTTTGCAGTCGTTTTCCGTTTCAGGGAGACTTCCTTCATCTTCTGCGCACACGGATTGATGCTCCTCGGCCCAGCCCTCCCTCCATCAGCCCCACTCGGCACAGGAAGGCGCTTTCCTGTGCGCAGTGCTGTGCAAATGTGGATTCCAGCATCCCCATTTCGGCCTGTCCTGGTAGAAATGTGGAGGCTCCTGGGGCCTTCCGAGCTGCAAGAGTAGCCAGGGTCTGTGTCCCTCCCTGTGATGATCAGACGGGGCGGGTCTGTTGATGGACGGAGACCTTGGGCCAGGACCACTTCTGAGCCTCTCCGGTTCCCCCAGGCCCAGCTTGGTGCCTGCTGGGCAACCCTTGTGTGGGTTCCTGGGGTGCCTCGGTGCCTGGAGCCTTCCCCCTCCCGTGCTCCCGCAGGTGTACCCATCCTCCTGAAGCTGGCATTTCTCGTGGTGTGCGGGTGCCCGAGCTGGGAGTCTTTTACAAGACCCAAAGAGAGCCCCACACTGGGGAAGATTACTTGGCAATCAACAGAGCCAGCTTCCCAACCCAGGCAGGCTGTCTCCAATGCTGCTCCAAATCGGAGCCCACGCCCACACTATCCCTCCCCACACACAGACACAAAAAACCCTCTGACTTGATCTCCACTGAACATTTATCTTCTGCTGGATAACGTTCTTCGTGTGCATCTCCTCATTTCCCCTCAATCAGCTTTGCAGAGTAGAAATGCCTTCCCCATTGCACAGATGAGGAAACAGAGATCCAAAGCAGGGGAAGGACCTGCAAGCCCCACCTCCACCTGGGAGCCCTCCCAGAGTTGTTCCTCCTGGAACCTGCCCACCCCCATTCCTCCTGCCTTGGACTTCAATTCTCAAGTATTCCCCTGCTCTCTCTTATGGCTCCCCTTCCTGATTCTTCAGAGGGTCCAACACACGTCTACTTTCTCATGGGACTGTTTCTGCCTGTCTCCCGTTTTCACCTCTGAGCTCCATTGGGCTGGGACTGTGTGAATTTTGTTCACCATGCTATTCCCCACACAGAGCACTCTGCCTGACACACAGTAGGTATTCAATCAAACGTGGTAAATGAATGAATGAAATGTACAAACAACCTTAGGGAGTATGTGACATCAGCCCTACTGTCCTCGTCATCCCCATGCCATGCATGAGGACACCCAGGCTCAGAATGCCGGCTGGGATGGAAAAGAAGGAACATTTCGGATCTATGTGAATCAAGACTTCTATTAAAGTGTATTTGGTTAAAGCATTTATAAACATGAAATTACATGTCTGTGTATTGAAAATACCTTGCGTGTTTTTTTAATTGATCAATGGTTATTTATTTTCTTTATTTTATTTTTTATTTATTTTTTATTGAAGTATAGGTGGTTTACAATGTTTCAGGTGTACAGCAAAGTGATTTGGTTATACATACATACACATACGTATATTTATTTTTTCAGGTTCTTTTCCACTTTGCATGTTTTAATAACAGAAATAGAAATAGAAGGTATTAAAAACAGTCAACTTACTAAAACGCATCTCAGCGAACCACGTGAAAACAAAGGTGATGGAACAAGGGGGCTTTGGAGTGTCTGTGTTGCTGTTATGTTACTGTAGGTCGGGTGAGCTGAGAGCACAGCTGGGGTTTGACCAAGTGGGGCAGAGGGCCAGGCTGAGGCTGCAGGGTCCAGGTACCATGCAGACCGCCCTAGTCACAGGACCCCCTCCTCCTGCTAATGAGGTGATGAAAATAATAATACTAGCCGCAGGCAAATAAAGTAAACAGTGGGGTCAGGCAGCTGGGGCCTTGCTAGCTGTACCCAGTGCAGGGGGCCCAGGGGAGATGGGAGGTTTGCAGGGAACTTGCAATTGCTGATGCATTGCTAATGAAATGACTGCACTGACTGGTGGGTTTGGAGCCCTAGGGTGCTGTCCTGTTGGCGTGAACCTGGGTTACCCTTTCTGTCTCGCCCCCATCTACAATATGAATGAGAAGACACCGTGGAGAGAGAGGAGGGGGTCAGCCCAGAGAGGGGGTGGCTTGCCTCGGCTTCGCAGTGGTGGTGGCGGAGAGAGAATTGCCAGCCAGCTCTCTCCGTCCGTCTCCACAGCAGCTGCCAGGGCTGTGAACTGCATCCCCGGAGTAGGGCAGGGCAAGACGCCCTGTGGAGCCTAATTCTGGCAGACTTTTGTCTTAAGTCCCAGCCATACGCCAGGAATTACTCCTCCAGCATGAAGGATCCCGTCTGGGGCTGTCCACCTCACTGCTTTCAATTTACGATGCTTCCCGACTGGTGGCTGTTGGAATCACAGCTGGAAGATGCTCAGAAAAAACCACAGCGGTCTTCTCTCCTGAACACTTCTGCCAGACCCACAGTACGTGCCAGGCCTTGGGCTCAAAGCCTCAGAAGCCGGCCCCCGGGGAGTCGAAAGAGCTGGGTTCAAATCTCAGGTCTACCTCTTCCTAGCTGTGTGACCTTGAGAAAACCACTCAACCTCTCTGGGCACGTTTTCCTCATTTATAAAATGGGGCCAACCACTCACAGCATTTTGTGCTGAGTAGCTGAGGAATAATATAGCAAATGTGAATGTGACTGATGGAATCAGGACAAGAGGGGCACTGGGTTCCTGGCCCCCAGTATAACCCTTTCTCCAGATCAGAAGGGTGGAGATTGTGGACGGACCAAGTCACGGGCCTTTGAATGCTGGGCACTGAATGTGGATTTTTTCCTGGGGGCCATGGCAGGCGTGGAGGGAAGTGCTCAGATTTGCATTTCAGGAAAGGAGTGTTGGTGGGAGGGGAGAAGCTGGAGACTGGAGGCCAGGTGGAGATGGGTAGAGCTGGTGAATGCAGGGCCCTGGCCGAGGACAAGAATACTGCCCTGTTCCCATTTTTGTTTCTATTACGGATCACCACTGGGCTCTGCCATTGAAGACACACAGCCCCAGGATCCCTGCAATCTGGGGGCTCCCTCACTCAGCTTTTACCCAAATCCTTGCTCCTGCCCCTTCCTTCCCATTCCATATGAAACATCAGGAGATATATATATATATATTTTAAGATTTATTTATTTATTTATTTATTTTTGGCTGAGTCTGGTCTTAGTTGAGGCTTGCGGGCTCTTCGTTGCCACGCGCGGGTTTCTCTCTAGTTGTGGCATGCGGGTTTTCTCTTCTCTCGTTGAGGCGTGCGAGCCCAGTGGTCGTGGTTCGTGGGCTTAGTTGCCGCACGGCACGTGGGATCTTAGTTCCCTGACCAGGGATCGAACCCGCGTCCTCTGCATTGGAAGGCGGATTCTTTACCACTGGACCACCAGGGAAGTCCCAAAACACCAGGATTTAAACATTTTCTTGTGAAGGAGGCTGCATGGTGTTGGAAAAGGGCGCTGAGGAAAATGCAGACCTGAGTTTCGCACTCTGTTCCTTGCACTCACACTGTACCTTCAACCAGTCCCGTGTGGCAGCCTGAATAACGGTCCCAAAGATGTCCACATCTTAATCCCCAGAGGCTATGAATATGCACTTTACATGGTAAAAGGGGCTTTGCAGATGTGATTGAGTCAAGGATCTTGAGATGGGGAGATGATCCTGGCGGCCCAGTGTAATCACAGGTCTTTATAAAAGGGAGGCAGGAGAGAGATTTGAAGACGTGGTACTGCTGGCTTTGAAGGTAGAGAAAGAAGCCACAAACCAAGGAATACAAACAGCCTCTAGAGACTGGAAAAAGCAAGAAAACAGAATCTCTCTGCTATGGTCTGAATGTGTGAATCCATAATTTCTATGTTGAAATCTTAACCCCCAGTGGGATGGTATTAGGAGGCAGGGACTTAGGGAGGTGAATAGGTCATTCCACCCTCATGAATGGGATTAGTGCTCTTGTAAAAGAAGCCCCACAGAACTCCCTTGCCCCTCCCACTGTGTGAGGACACAACGAGAAATGAGTGACCTGGAAAAGGGTCTCACTCTACAAGGCTGGTCCCCTGGCCTTGGACCTCCAGCCTCCAGAGCTATGAGACATAAATTTCTGTCTTTATAAGCCACCCAGCCTGTGGTACTTTGTCATGGCAGTTTGAACAGACTAAGACACTCTCCTAGGACCTCAAGAAAGAACACAGCCCTGCTGATACCTTGATTTTAGCCAGTTAGATGAATTTTGGACTTCTGACCTCCAGAGCTGCAGGAGAAGATATGTGCGTTGGTTTAAGGCAGTAAATCCATGATAAGTTGTTACAGCAGCAATAGGAAAGTAATGCACGCCTTCCCCCCTCTGGGCCTCTGTTTCCCCGCTGAGGCTGTGGACACGGAGAAGCTTCAGGCACAGGCCGCAGTGAGTGGAGGTCAAGGCTAAGTGGAGATATAGCAGGTCTTTCCGGGAGGCCTGGGGTCTCCCCGTGCCCACTGTGGACAAGGCAGAGTGGATGTTCAGAACTTGATTCCTGCCTCTAAGGGTCCTGGAAATGAGTGAAGTAGGCAGGTGAGATGGGTAATAGGGACTGGTGGGGTCTGGAGAATAGCCCAGAGCAGAGACCTTGGCCACAGGGGCAGCCCTCCCCACGTTGCCAGGTGCACAAGCGGGCCCAGGTTATCCAGATCATCCCACTCTGCTTAGAGAATCAGGACAATGGATGTTCCTGTGAAATCTCCCAATCCTTCGATGTTGCCAACCAATTAGAAAAGAATTAAACAGGGAGAGAGCCAAACCAAACACATCTGCAGCCCAGCCTGGCCTCCAGGCTGCAGTACCGCTGCCTCCGGCTTGATCATTCAAACTCCAGGCTTTGGCATCAGCCAGAGCTGGGCTGGAATCCTGGCTCTGCCACAGTCAGGTCACCTGGGCAGCTCACCCCATCTCTCTGAGCCTCAGTTTCCTCATCTGTAAAAAAGAGATATGAATGCCGACCTCACAGGTTGGAGGAGGAATAGATGATGACGTGCGTGTAAAGTGCCCAGAGCAGGGCCTAGCGTGGAAGAACCTACTTATCAAATGTTCCTCGTTACCGTCATTACTGTTATTTTACTGCATGAGCCGGAAGACAGCTTTCCATCCCTCTGTGCCCTGTGCTGGTCCTTCCTATAGGAAGGGCCTCTGTGTCAACCAGTGATGGAACTCAGAGCCCGAGCTCCAGAGAAAAGATCTCCGCAGAAAAGAGTCTGCTGCCTCCGAGTTCACACCCTGGGGCGTGTGAAGTGTTGTGAGCGCAGAGCCTGGTGAAGGAATGCAGGCAGCAAGGTGCTACAAAGGCAAGTTCACGTACACTGCATCCCAATCGCAGCCTTGCTATGTCAGAGTCCCATCCCATCCCTTTATAAAGCTGTACTTGCCAACCTCAGATTGCCGTGTCCCACACGCCAGACTGAGGTCCCGCTTGCAGTCACACATGCCCTGCACTCCCCACCCCCAAACTGAGTGAACTCGGTGTTCAATGATGTTCAGGTCCTTTGCAGTCAGTATCTCTTCTACTGTCCTTTGCATAATTTTTTCTTTAAATTGACCCTTTTTTATATAAATCTAGCTCCCACTTAGGAATATTATATGTAAAACAATGGCCTTGATGAGCTAATTAATTTTTTTTTCTCACCTATGTCAAGAAAAAAAGTGTCTCTGTTAAAAATTTAAAAACTTGTCAGTGTGATGACGGCAAATCCTCCTGCCAGCTCTCACGGTGATTGGGGCGCCCCCTTCAGGTTGGGCTGAGGTTAAAGGGCAGCGTGATCTCGCGTTCTTGCTGCTTCTCCCCAAGGAGGTTTCTCCCAGTTTTGGTTCCTCTGCCACCGGGATTTGCGGATGGTGAAGAGAGAAGTCAGGAGAACCTGGGAACGTGCCTTCAAGCGTCATTATCAGCTCTTGATTTTTTAAAACGGATTTTACCATGCATTTGAGTAATTCATTCATGCCTTCTGCCTGGCAAATGGTTTCCAGTCCTTTCACTGGAACTCAGGGTGTAAACTAAGCATGTGGCTTCTGCAACTCCCTATTTCCCTAGGACCAAGTCCGAACTCGACACGGCATTCAAGGCTCTTCCAGGCCCTGACTTGTGGGCACTCTCCCATCCTGCCATGCATCCCTCCGTTGTTTGTATTCCAGCACTGTCCAGCCACTGAGGGTTTCCCTTCTGTGATGTTGTCCATGCTGGTCTCACTGTTGGGATGAACCCCATAGGCTTTGCTTGATGAGCAAACTCCTATCCAATCTTCAAAACCCTACTCACCATCATTGTTTTGGTGGTGTTTTCCCTGATGCACCCTCTAAGCTCAGTCTCCCCAGAAGAATTGCTTACTCTTTCTCCTCTATCAAATGTCCCAAATCCTTCTTGGCATCTCCTTTGCCTGTACTGTGGGCTGAGCCCACAATGCCCATCATCCAGCTGATGACAACATCTGCCGAACAGGTCTCCCCACTTTCCCTCCACCCCTCCTACCTCCTCTAATGTCATGTCCACAGAAGCCAGAGTTACCATAGAAAAACCTCCATCAGAGTACGATCACTCCCCTCTTTAAAACCTTCCAGCAGCTTCTACTGTATACAGAATAAAATTCAAGTTCCTCTAAATGCCTCTAAGCCTTGCTGTGATCTGGTCCCATCCACCTTTCTGGCCTTTTTTGTGTCCTCTCTGCCTCAGCTCACTGGCCCAGTCTTCTTGCCCAGAGTCTACAGCTGCTGGTCCCTACCTGGAACATTCTGTGCTGCCTACCTGCCTTCCGTACATGTGCTCCCACCTACCCCGTCCTGCACCACATGTACTCTCTTCACCTGCCCGGCACTGAGGACTCAGCCAGACCATCAGCGCCTGGGGAAGCCCTCGGTGCCTCCCCCATGTGACTGGGTACTCCCAGAGGCAAGGATGGCATTGCATCCATCCCTGTGTCCCCAGGCTGGGGACAGGGTGAGGTCCAGTCCATAAGTGGGGGTAGACCCGCTGGGGCCCTCAGGAAGATCCAGCTCCTCCCCTGATCTGGGCCCTCGGCCAGCCTCCCCCGGGCTCCCACCGCTGGCCTCATGAGGGGCGCTCTTCCCACAGGAAGGTTCTTAGGGCTCAGCAAGGACACTGCCTGCCTGTAGATCAGGTAGTGGATTTACAGAGGAAGCATCCCATGTGTCTTTTTGGGTTATGGAGACAGGGACCTTCCAGGCAAAACAAGCGTGAGTGCAATGGGCACAAGATCGGGAGTGAGGAGAACCCAGGCTGGAGACTTAGTTCTGTCCTAGTTCAGTGCATCCCTGGGTGCCCTGCCCTAGCTGGGCCATCTCCTGGGGGCCAGATTAGAGGTCTCCAAAGCCACTCCCAGCTTGGGTTTAGTACAGATCAACTTCCCATAACCCTAGTTTCTTCACCTCCTAAAATAGGGATAATGATTCCTACCAGGCCGTTAGGATGCCATGAGACAACACAGCAAAGCACCTCACAGGACCCCACCCACAGGAGTTAGGACCCCACTGGGACTTTCATGGACCCCCCCCCCCCAACTTTCTTGCTTTCGTGGGCTCCTTCCTCATAAAATAAGCTTGAAACTTTACGCAACTGGTATAAAGATAAGTATAATTCAGGCTGAATGATATTCATTTTTTCTTATTATTTTAAAATAAATTGAAATATTTTTGTGGACCCCTAGGAATATTTGCTTCCTACCTCACCACTGTACATTTCATCTCCCACCCTGATCCCCACTCGCACAGGGTCCTTGGCTCTGTCAGGGGCTCTGATGTCAGCACAGGGGATGAGGGTTAACCATGCCAGCAGTGTCTGGCGTATAAGTCAATCTGTTAACTCACTCAGTGTTTGTTGAGCATCTCCCATCACTAGCAGTGATAGATTTGTTGGTGCTAATAACTTCCCTTGTGTTATCATGGTATAGTGAGTTCAATACTGTCCTCCAAAAACTCATGTCCCCTCAGAACCTCAGAGTGTGGTCTTATTTGGAAATAGGATCCTTGCAGATGTAATTAGTTAAAGTCCTCAAGATGAAATCATTCTGGTTCAACTCAGTGATTGGTGTCCTTCTAAGAAGAGGCAAGGATGCAGAGAGACACGGAGAAGAAGATGATATAAAGATTGGGGTAGAAATTGGAATGATGTGTCTATAAGGAATGCCAAGGGTTGCCAGCTGCACTTACCTGGCAGCAACCAGAAGCCAGGAGAGAAGCACACCTGCAGAACATCTGGCCTCCCGACCTGGGTGAGAATACATTTCTGTTGTGTGAAGCTACGCAGTTTGTGGTAATTTGCTATGGTGTCCTTAGCACAGGAATATACTCTGCTCATCTTCATTGCCGCCCCACCCATGAGAAAGACACATTTATTGTCCTCCAGCTTAGACATCACGACAGGGAGGCTCAGAAAGGTCCGGCAGCTTGCCCAAAGTTACCCGGCTCCCCCTGACTCTGGCCATAACAGGCCCAGCATGCCAGGACTTGGCGTGTGGGGGGCATGGGGGAGGGAGGCTGGGGGTGGGTGGGAGGTGAGGCTGGAAGGTGAGCCAGGGCAATGCCACCAAGCGGGAAGCTGCATTCTGCTGCCATTGACACGGATAATTAGAAGCACCATGGAGCCACCTGGGAAATGCTTACACGTGACCTCAAACGAAGAAACAATGTGAAAGCAAAACTGCTTCTGCGCAAGCTGTGCAACAGCAGAACTGCCTGCGGGCAAAGCCTACAAAAGATGCAGAATTGCACCCTCGGGCCTCTAGATTTGTGGGAGATTTTTTTTCCCCATCTATTTTCCAAAATTTCTCTGATGTTATTTATTTATTTATTTATTCATTCATTCATTCATTATTTATTTATTTTGACAGGGAAAAATGCAGAGGGACCCTTATCCCTGCTCCAAAAAGCCACAAAAACTGGAAAGCCCAGAAAACCGGAGCCCCGGCACATAGCTCCCCCCACCTGCTCTGTGGATTCTGCTGCCCAAATTCCATTTCCCTTGGGCGTCTGCACTGCAGGAGCCACAGCCCTGCAGGAAGCACCTCCCTAGGCAAGCAGGATCCGCTGGGGCTGGCTTGTCAGAGGAAGGACGAAAGGAAAATGTTTTATCCCCGTGCTGAGATCAGAGACCCCGCCGGAGTCCAGGGCCCTGTGCAGGAGGGGTGGGAGTGGGGAGAGGCGCTGCAGGGTGGGGTAAAAGGAGCAGAAACCACCCCAGGCTCCACTGTGGAGGTGCTGCATTTGCATGATAAGCTATATTTTTCCAGAGCACCTATTGCTTATTCATTAGTTATTCCTAGGACTTGCCAGGCAAGCACATCTGCAAGGTGCTGGGGCACGTGACAGTGGCCCTGAGCCATCTAATGGAGTGGGGGGCAGCTGACCCTTTGGTGTCAGAGGCCCCGGCTGAGGGATGGGGTCTTCAAGGCCATGCCGATTTCTTTCCAGGGCCTGAAGACACTTCCATTACTCCAGTCTATCATCCATCTCTATATAGTGACAACTCTATATAGAGCCCCTCCCACCACCACCCCCAAATACATTCTAGGCCCGGACTTCAAATGGTGGACAAGGTAGGGGAGACCTCTGCTCCTGCAGCGCTCACAGGCTGATGTGAGTGACAGAGTCATTATTAGCCCACAAACAGTATTTCATTACAATGTCAAGAACTAGGAGACACGAGAAGTACCTCTGGGGCCCTGTAAGGCTGGCTTCTCCTTGAAAGGGAAGTTTGAGCCAAGAGCTGAGAAGTAAGGAGGTGTTGGGTGAAGAGTGGAAGAAGGGCAGGGGCTGCGCTGGAATAGCATCCAGGCAGAGGGCGGCATGTGCAAAGGCCCTGAGGGAACATGGCGTGTTCAAGGAAAAGAAAAGCAATGGAGCTGGAGCAGAGAAATTGATAAAAGAGGGAAGTGGGAGATGGGGCTTCAGGGAAGAGGGTCAGGGAGGAGCAATCAAGTCACACAGGGTTGATAGGATGAGCAATGGCTTTGGTCTCTGGCCCTAAAACAACAGGAAACACTGAAGAAGTTTAAGTTAAGTTTAAGCTGAGTGACATGATCAGATTTTCACCAGACTGGGGACCTGCAATCCTGGCTGGAATCCTTAACACACACGCCATGTGGCTGGGGTCATTTCCCCCTTTGTAAAGTGGGAGTCAACAGGACCACCTCCCTGGACCTTTACCATTTAATTGGGTGTCCACTTAATGCCATGTGGACATACTCTTTCTTGCTATGGAGGAGGAAACTAAGGTTCAAAGAGGTGAAGGAACTTGCCCAGGGACACACAGCAGGAAAGTAGCAAAGGTTGGTATGAACCTGAGTAATTCATCACTATCCAAAACTCTACCATTCCATGGCCCTGGAATGTGGCTGGCTTAAGATAAGGGATGGAAAGTGGGCAGAATGAGGCATAGAACTGCCACTCTCTGCACCAATTCCCTCTCCCTCAAATCCAGCCTCATTAGATGCACAGAGAAAAAGACCAGTGGAGCCTCTGTGTGTGTGTGCGCGCACGCGTGTGTGTGTCTTTAGTTATTTTTGGCACCAGGGGAACTTAATTAAGAATTGAGTTCACAGCTTTCCCACTGAGAGTGAGTGGGGGGTGAGGGACAGAGAAAGGGAGTTGAAGTCAGAGCAGACTGAAGACAGTGACGCTAAAATAATGAAATGGAGCCTTGGAGCCTTCCACTGGGGCAAGGTAGGGGGCGCAGATGCTATTTTGGGCTAATGTTCTGCGTTCACAGGCAGAATTCTTTCTGGGTCTGAGCTGGAGCAGAGTCTGGGAGGCCATTGCCCTTGGTGATGGCAGAGACTGTCCTTGGCCCCCTGTTGAAGCAGGGGCCATCTGGAAAAGAGACTTGGACGTGGACCCCTCCCCCTTCCCCAGCACCTCTCTTTCTCTCCGCCTGCCACCTTCTCTCCTCATCCGGGCCTTTCTCTGCTGCCTGCATCCTGAGCTCCGGAAGCCATGGGTCTTTGCCCCCTCTATAGGATTTCAGAAAGTTTCCTAGGGCATCCATCCAAGACAGGCAGCTGTGCAATGAATCTAGTTTAGAGAGGAGTCTTGTTTGGCTGCAGTGCTTAAAAAAAAAAAAAAAAAAAGTGAACTGATACTGTGATAATACAAAATTTTGTGCAGAGAGACAGCATCGTGCTGAGCCCTGAGTTAAGTGCTGGGGGTACAGTGGGAAGAGGACAGAGGTCCAGGGACATGAGCGGGGAGCCGGTATGTATGCACGGCAATGACGTTGGCTGGTGATAAGGGCCTTGCAGGGGGATCAGCAAGATGGGGTAGGTGGTTATGGTACCTCGGATGGTCGGGGTGCCTTCAAGGTTGAGGAGGAGGCAGCCAGACAAGGCAGAGGAGGAGCTGGTCCTGAGGGAGACTGTCATAGACTTTGGCATGAGAGCCAGCGGTCCACAGGTCGGGAGAAGGCGCTGGTGTCAGCAGAGGTGTAGCTGTTATTTCTTTTTTTTTTTTTAAGTGTTTTTGGCTGCGTTGGGTCTTCATTGCGGTGCGCGGGCTTCTCATTGCAGTGGCTTCTCTTGTTGCAGAGTACGGGCTCTAGACGCACCGGCTTCAGTAGTTGTGACACGTGGGCTCAGTAGTTGTGGCTCACAGGCTCTAGAGCGCAGGCTCAGTAGTTGTGGTGCACGGGCTTAGTTGCTCCGCCGCATATGGGATCTTCCTGGACCAGGGCTCGAACCCGTTTCCCCTGCATTGGCAGGCAGATTCTCAACCACGACGCCACCAGGGAAACCCAGAGACGTCGTTGTTATTCATTGATTGGCTGTTGTTGCCATAACTGCTACATTGAACCAGAACGCCCTGCATCAGTCGTCAAAGACAACTTTATTTTTGTCTCCGGCATTAGAGAGGGGGTCCCCGTGCCTCTCCTGCTCTTCCCTCCTGGGTAATAGAAATAGACCTAAGATGCTTATGTCTCCTGCCACCGCCTCAATTCAGAAACTAACAATGCCCCCCCGTCCACCAGCTGCTCTTTCACATCGCACTGTGAGTTGAATGGGGACAGGAAAGGGGAAGCAGTAGCTTGCACTGGACAAAGTGGACTTCTAATGACCTACAGCATCCAGAAAGCTCTGAGCATTGGCCAAGCACTTCATAGATGGTGTCCCATTCTAACCTCACCACAGACATCTGAGATTCAGGACTAATTTGGTGGCTAGTTAAGGAAGACTGACCCAAACTAGATTAAGCAGAAAAAGGATTTATTACTCACATAGCTGGGGAGTAAAAACAGGTTAGCTCTTGAAGGATGGGCTGCAGGAGCCCATGCCCTGCCTCCAGTTGTCTAGCTCTCTCTGTCTCTTCCTCTCCATCTTTCATCTCTCCCTCTATTTCTCATTGCCTGATTATTTTGTATTATTTATGTATTTATCAACCAGAGTCTCAGGCAGCCACTGAGATGTCTGTATTAGTTTCCAATTGATGCTGTAACAAATTGCCCCAAACTTGGTAGCTTAAAAGAATACAAATTTATTCTCTTACAGTTCTGGAGGCCAGAAGTCCAGAAGGGATTTCACTGGGCTAAAATTAAGGTGTTGCCAGAGCTACAGTCCTCTGGAGACTCTAGAGGAGAATCCCTGACCTTGCCTTTTCCAGCTTCTAGGGGCCTCCTGCTCTGCTGAGCTTGCGGCCCTTCTTCCGTCATCAATGGCCAGTTGAGTCCTCACATGGCATCACTCTGACACTGACTCTTCTTCCTCCTTCTTCCACTTTTAAGGGCACTTGTGATGACATAGGGTCCACCTGGATAATCCAGGTCAATCTTCCAACCTTAAGGTCAGCTGCTTGGTAAATTTATTTCCATCTGTAACCTTAATTCCACTTAGCCATGTAAGGTATTCACAGGTTCCGGGGTTTAGGATGTGGACATCTTTAGGGGCATTATTCTGCCCGCCACAATGTCTAACAGGCATCTCAAGCTTGACAAGTCCATATCTGAACTCCTTCTCTTCCCCCCACAAACTGGCTCCACCTGCGACCACCCCGGTCTGAGCTGATAGTGAGTCCATCCTTCAGTTGTACAAGTTACAGGGACCTGGCTTCCCTCTTTCTCACATCCTGCCCGCAAGCTTTCAGCTACTCCTGTCCACTCTACCGTCAGCATCTACTCACAATTTCCTCACTTCTCACCAGCCTGGACCGGCCACCACCCTCTCTCACTTGAATGATGACAAAAGCCTCCCCTCAAGCTTCCCTGATCCTACCCTTGCCCCCTGTAGCCTGTTCCCAACAAGGCAGACAAGGGGCCCTTTGAAAACCTCGATCAGACTGTGTCGCTTTTGGTAGGTAGCTCCATCTGCTTCTGCACTTACTGGGAGGGAAACAGGAATCAGAGAAATGGAGGTCAAAGTGCTGCTTTATTACTGAAAAAGCTACACTAGAGGACGTGGCTCAGGTGTGACAGAGGGTTTGTTAAAACTCTTTTGAGCTGAATGGACTCACCCAAACTTTAGGCAGAGCTCTGTTAAGGTGGCTAATCAAGGAGACCAAGATACTCTCTTCCTGAAGGCAGACAGATGTGAAGGAGAGAGATGAACAGGTCTGAGCCAGCATCATCTCCCTAACCTCCCACCTGGAGGAGAGAGTAAAAGGTAAGGAGAGGGGCCAAGAGGGTCCTGGGAATGTTCCTCCACAGGGAAACAATACGAGTGGGAAATAATTGTTCCTTTTCAATTTCTACTGATGTGTTGGAATGATGGGATTAGTTTTCATGGTCGAGAGAGGTTCATGTCTACATCCAGGGGATGTAGATGTCTAGGGAGGGGATGGATATGGATTGGGGAGCATGGCTACTAGAGGATGCTAGTAATAAAACTGAAACTGAAGTGAACTGGGCTTTCTCCCCTACTGTGATTTTGCTGGTCCTGAGTTTCCTCCTCATCCCATGAATTTAGTTGCGGCCCAAATTCAACCCCAGCTGAATAGCTCTAAAGTGGTACCAGATAAAAACAGCACAGCCCACATAGAAACAAGCCTCCTATTTTCACAGTTGCCATAGAAATAAGGAAAAGGTGACTAATAAAAAAGCTTTGCCTGGATCTTGGTAAACAGACCCAGCCATGGTGCCTGGTAGATTGCTCACATACAAAAATCCTCTAGGGCTCTATTCAAATGAATATTTCCAAGAAAGCTGGCTCCACTGGATTCCCAGCAATGTTGTGCATGAACTCATAAGACAGATAATGCTCTAAAGGTATCTAATGAGGTCATGTATTATGTCTGATAATAATTGTCCTTGGGGAGCTAACCCATTCCTCCCTAGGCGTATCAGTGATTTTCTCCAGGTGGACACATGCCCAAGCCAGGTAATGAGGTTTTGTCATAGGATCCTGCTGTACCTACTGGGAAGGAGAAAAAAAATAATTAAATAGCAGTAATAGAATGGAAGTAAGGGGTTGCTTGGAGCCACCACATCAAGATAAACTCCCTAAAAGAAAGGGGAGACACAGAGAAACAGACTAGAAAGAAAGAGAGGGAGAAGGAAAGGAAGGCAGAGTCCACATAATACCACTTGAACATTTATATCCATGTATTTCTGACCTGATTTCAACCTTAGACTTGAGCCAACCAGTTTTTTTTTTAGTTAGGTGGATCTGGGTTGGGTTTCTGTCCTCTGCAAAGGAAAGAGACCTGTTAGAGATTGAATCGTGTCCCCCCAAAAATATGTTGAGATCCTAACTAGGACTGTGACCTTATTTGGAAACAGGGCCATTGTAGATATCATCAGTTAAGATGAAGTCATACTAGAGTAGGGTAGCCCCTAATCCAATACAACTGGTGTCCTGGTAAGATGATGTGAAGACCCAGAAGAGGACACCATGTAATGACAGAGGCAGAAATTAAAGTGATGCAGCTGGAAGTCAAGGCATGCCAGAGATTGCCAGCTACCACCAGTAGCCAGGAAGAGGCAAGAAAGGATTCTACCCAGAGTCTCACAGGGAACATGACCTTGTTGACACCTTCATTTCAGTCTTCTGGCCTCCAGAACTGAAGAGAATGAATTTCTGTTGTTTTAAGTCACCCCGTGTGTGGTACTCTGTTAATATAGCAACCCTGGGAAACTAGTCCAACACCTGGCTGGCAGGAATGTCATGAAAGGCAGGCAAAATCTGGCACCAGAGACTGAGATGCCATTCCTTGCCCTCTATCTCTCTCCAGCTGTGTGGCTCTGGGTAAGTTTCCTCACCTTGGTCACCTGGTCTGTGAAATGAGCAGCACAGGACTTCTGCAGTGCTGTGGGCATGCCTGACAAGGGACCTGGCTATGCCTATTCCTCAAAGACCCTTTGCTGAAAGAAAATAGGACCATTAGGGGCACATGCTAGAGGTTCTCAGGTTCTCAGGTTCTCTCTTAAACATGAAGACTCACTCCTGGCTGTTGTCTTCTTTTTCTTTTCATTTTGGTATAAATTGAGATTTCTTTAGACCTCTTTTTCTTGACTTCGTTTCAGTCTCAGAGGGTCTCCTTGCTGGGACTTTTATATCATGTCCCTGTTTAGTGTCCCAGCAAAGATAGTTTCCTTCATTCCCCTCACCTCAGCCTTCTGCATGGGGTGGATGAGTGACAAATAACAACAGCTGTCAGACTGAGAGACTTTCAGGAAGGGGATCCAGCTCCCAGCTCCAGGCCTTCATCTATCTGGGAAGTTACTTATAAAGGACATGAAAAGGAAGATGGAGGCACCACTTTTGGCATTTCTTCACCTTGGGATTCTTACTGGAAAGTGGTGGGGCCTTCAGATTACTGAAATTCCTTGTTTTATGTCTTGGAGGGAGTCTGGGAAGTATTATGCTTCTTCAGGAATTGGTGGAATGGGACAGCCCACAATGGGAGGATAAGAGGGAAAAGGGAAGAAAGGGCCCTGCACAAATAAAACTTCTAGATTACAGTGGTTCTAGAGGCATGAAGCTCTGAGCAAAATTCTTACAAGGATCTAGTCACATGCTTCCAAGGTGAATCACTTTTGAAAAAAAATTATTACACTCAATCATATTTTTCTGCCCTTGCCATCTTGAAGTCAAAATGATCCATACAGACTTCATCATTTCTCCTTCACTCCCTTCAAACTAGGCACAAAATCCTGAGATCAAGTCTGTTTGTGCACCCAAATGATGGGGCACTGCTGTGGCCTGATGGGTTGGAACACCAGCTTGTAGACTATGGAAGCCACTTGACAGCAGCTACATTTGTGCATGCTTTATATTTCACCTGCTTTGTTTTTGGGTGTTATTATTGTTCTCAGTATAACTCAGATCAGCTGGGCATCTTCATTTCTACAGATCAGACTATCCATCCCACGGCTTTGAGAAAACTAGACTCTTCCATTATATTTCTGCCAGTTTGGAGAGGCATATATACCCATGACTCCTTCTGCCTCAGGTCCTACAACAACCTAAGCACAAAACTCAGTCCCAGCATTGGTGCCTAGAGGATACCCGCTTAGGCAAGACAGTTTGAGAATCTCTTTAGTTCTCAATGAAGACGTGTGGGTCATGGACTGTGGGAGAGGGCTAACATTTGCCCACACTCTCTCAGCCAACATTCTCTCCTACTTTCATTTAAGATCAAAACAAATTTCTCCATTTTTTTCGTTCCTGGCAATTAAGGAAAGATCTTAACTTTAAGGTGGTTTAAATATGCTGGGCGGGGGGGTGTAGGGGGGGGCCTCTCCTTCTACCCTAAGTGGCTCAGCCAAATGCAATTAGATGCTTTCTCCCAGAGAAATACCAGCAAATAAAAATGTCTGCATTTTTATTGTTACATTAGTAAATATGTCCCTGTATTAGACTGCTAGAGCTGCTGTAACAAATAACAGGTGATTTAAACAAAAGAAATTTATTGCCTCAAAGTTTGGGGGTCTGGAAATCTGAGATCATAGTGTTGGCAGGTTCGGTTCCTCCTGAAGATTGTAAGGAAGGATCTGTTCCTGGCCTCTCCTTGGCTTGCAGATGACCGTCTTCGTGTTCATATGGTTTTCTCCCCACATGTGAGTCTGTCTCCAAATTTCCCTTTTGTATAGGACCTAGTTATATTGGATTAGGGTCCACCCTAATGACCTTATTTTAACTTGATTACCTCTGTAAAGACCCCATCTTCAAATAAGGTTATATTCTGAGGCACTGGATATTAGGACTTCAACATATGAATTTGGGACAGAACACAATTCAACCTATAACAGTCCCATTATCCAATTCAAGAAATTCTGCACATGAACTGCCCCAAATTTCAATGAAGAAAAGTTGCAAGCATATGCACACGTCTCGTGATTTTATGCAAGTAGGTAATTACATTCTGAAGCCGAGCCCCCTCTTGGCAGCTGTATACTGTGGTCTGTGAAGTCCTTTCTCATATGAGATCCCAACCACAAGTATGGCTACTTTGCCAAAGTTTATTTGGGAAGCCAGAATGACAACTTTCACCTTCTGAGTTATGATTCTTGCACACATGATTAAAATCCAGCTCTTCAAAGTTTAAGTAATTTACACCTTTGGTGATTCTCTCCAAAGGGATATCAGCTTGACTGAACGTGATGAACTTTTAATTAACTCTTACTGTTGGCAACACAGGATTTCCCCATGACCGTGAGCTTATAGAGAGGTGTTCCATTATGTTGCTAAATATGCTGTCACCTTGCTGAACTGTGGTGAATCTGTACTCTTGCCCTGCCATACAGAGAATGGAAATAACTCCAGACGGCTCAGAGGAGTGATCCCAGTGCAGACTGAGTTTGTACCATAGAGACAATGAGGTTGGTGAGCGTGCTGGCTCCTCTGACACCAACTGGCTCAGCTAGCGTCATTCTTGGGTGGAAGTTATGCTAAAACTGCAGAATTTATAATTGGTGTATGGGGGTCAAGAATGAACCCAATTATGATAACAATGAGAGAAACATTGTTCACTACCTTTAACAGAAAGAAAAACTCAGCCTTAGGGAAGTGACAAGACTTTCCCCAGGACACATGACTTTAAGTAACTGAGCAAGAATTTGAACTTATATTTGATGCCCCAGAGTCCTTTAGACTATATAATACAGGTCCAGCCCTGTGGTGGTCATCTGTTCCACTTGCCTTGGGTTTTCTTTTGAGAATCACCATTTCTTCACTCTCAGGCCATTTGGCTCGAGTGAGGCTGACCTCATCTATTCCACTTCAATTAGGCTTGGACACATGACCCAGCTTGGCCAATCAGAATCATGATATTGATTCAGGAGTGGGCATGTGACTCAATCCACGCCAGTGAAATCTGCCAGAGGGACTCTGTTCCTGTGCTGAATTTGGAGGCGCTGGTGGTCACCCTCACCTACACTTGGAGAGAGCCTGCCTGAGAATGAAAGATCAGGAAAGGTATAGTCATGGCTAAAGTCAGAGTTACCCCTAGACTTTTCAGTTGAATGAGTTAATAAAATTTCTTTTTTTGTTGTGAAGTTTGTTTGAATTGAGTTTTTTATATTTGTGCTCAAAAGAGTAGAGATTCATCCAATCTTTATAGTTTAAAGTGTCCAAAGCACATGATTGGATGGTGCCAGAAGGAACCAGTCTTGTGGACATGGAACGCCAGGGGCAAAGGATATTTAAAGTCAAGTGGGCATTGGTAAGGGTGTGAAGTCTTGGGGTCCTGTCTTGTTGTTGGAAAACTGAGAAAGTCCTAGGCAAAATGGGACAAGCTGGCCACCTTAGACTCAGAAGTGTTCTTATAATAAGAACCCTTATAGGCTTTCTTCCCTTATAGGCTCTGGCACTAAGGGACTCCACCATCTTCCAAGGTGCCTTCCTCTCTCTTCCCCCAAACCAGTGCATTCCCGTGACTGACCCTCTGGTCCTCTTTCCTTCTAAGCCCCTCCTATTTGCTCACCCACCACATTTCAAACCTGCTGTCAGTGATTCCCCACTGAGAGAGGGTCTCCCTCCTTCTGAGTGAAACTTGTCAATGTGTTCTGGGTTCTGTCACTGCCAGGCTCCTTCTTCACACTCTGTCCTTCCACACAACCCCCATGGTTCTCCCTACACTAGGTTTGGCTCCAGGTCTTATGAACTCAAATATGTATCTCTTGACTCATGTGTAAGTTGGAGTTTGAGGTCTTCACTTCTTCCTAGTTAAGCTGCAGCTGTCGTTGTAGGCTAGGGTGTTTTGTTTTGGTCTGTGGATTTTTAGAAGATCTGGGAACATTGAAATCTAAGGTGGTCATCTTTATTCCGCAGGAGCCCAGATATCCAGATATCCAGAAATCTGAGAAATTTGAACACTCTACCGACGGGTCCCACACTCTACTGCCATCGTGGCCATTTCTGCCACACCACTGCTGTTGAGCTTTGGGAACCCAAGCTTCTTGACTCCCCGGTCCATCCAGCAATTACTCACAGGTGGGTGGGCTCAGGAAGAACTATGTACCAGACATCTTGTCATTCCCAGAAACTGTGTTAAGTACTTTCATGCCTCCATGCCTTTGCTTATGCTGTTACTTCTGCCTCAAATACCCTTTGCCTAGTTCTCCATCTGGAAAAATTCTCTGCATCTTTCAAATTCATCTCAAATGTCAGCCTTCTTTATGAAGCTTCCCCACCTCCTTCCCCCACCCCCATCACCACCAACTTATTCTGTTGTGTCAATGCATCTCTCCTTCTGCTGAATCCCCCATATTGTAGCACTTATTCCATTGAACCTAACATACATTCTCTCTCTTACTAGTCCTGAGGTCTTCAAGGTCAGAGAATGTGCCTCCTTCATCTTTGTGTCCTAAACACCCAGCACAGTGCTTGGCATAGAGTAATTGATCTCAAATCATTATTGAATGAATGATTAAGTAAATAAAATAGCTTATGCTAGGCTTGCATCTAAGACAACTTCATGGTGTTGGGAGAACTGGCACCAAGCACTTCTCACCATTCACAAAGGCACAGCTGACATTGCAGACTCCGGCCTCCAGTTAGGAAACACTGGGCTCTTTGATTCTGCTTCATTATTATGTTTTTATAAAGAAAACAATATGATGCTTCCTTAGTGCCTCCCAAAGCACCCCAATCAGCACACTAATCACTCTGAAGTGTCATCTGAATCTGCCAGTTTCATAAATTTGCATATTTTCCAATCAGTTCCTCATCCCCCTCCCCCCTTTCATTAGCTATTCTTGGAAGAGCCGTGCTCCTTCCATATTGCTCAAACCGACTTGATTTTTATTTCACTTTGTAAAGACAGATTTGTGCGATGATGAATTAGTCATTGCCAGTTTCATGCGTTTATGCTCTGTGCATTTACACCTTATATTTATTCAGCCTCATTCTCCCCTTCTGGCTCCAGATGGTGTGGCGATACAGCCTCGGGTACGGAAGGGAGAAAACTTGCTCTCTCTCCCTCCCTCCTCCCACGATTTCAGCTCCGGCTCAACCGTGCCAGGTTTGAATGGCACAGCACCCTCCTGCAAATGCGGCTGCTTCTGCCGATTTCACAGGCGCTTAGGAACCAGGAAGCGTGAGTGAGATGATAGGAACCACCGAGTACACTCTTTTCACTCCAGCCACTCTCCCTCAAATAAAACTGTAGTGGGGTGATATTTTGATAGATTTTCAGATATGTATTTTTCCAAAGATTTCATCATTCAGGCTGTGAGCCACAAGTGCCTCAAGAGAAGGCTGACACAATGGAACCATGGAACAGAAGAGTAACATCTTTAGATTTTCAAAAGCCAAAAGTCTTGGTGACAGAGGAACATGTGATCAGGCCAACCCAGGACTTCTTGCCTTCTTCTGGAGCCTGAAACGGGAGTCTAGATAAGAATGTGAATCAAGGACCAGGATGGGTGCAGGAAGGGTCGGAGACAAAGCTGTGGTGATCCTTGAGGAAGGCACCCAGCACCTGCCCATCCCCCGACACTGAACCCCAAGGAAGGGAATGGACCACAGGGCATGGAAATCCCAGGTGAATCTGGGGGTTAACTGGGAGTGGAAAAGATCAGTTCCTTGCTTTCTAGATGGGGCCAAGGCAGGTGGCAAGTTTGTTTAACTCCTTGTCCCCCAGGCTCAGTAGAGTAAAAATGGTGACATTTTACATCTAGAAAAAGAAACACAGAGGGTGGAAACAAGCACTCAGCATCTCCTGTGACCAGAAATGTTCCTATTCCCATGAAGGGGGCAGAAGCAGACAATGGGACGGGACCTGGAGAGAATGAGGAGTCAGAAGTGAGTGAGGACACAAGACACGTGCTGGGGAGGACAACCAGGATGGTATGGAGTGGTGGACGCTCAGACCACCCCAGCATGGTCATAAGACCACCCAGGGACAGAGGACACACCCCCATGATGCCGTGGTCCTATGTAGCCTCTGAGAACTCAGACAGAGGAGGGTGATGGGGGAGTGAGAAAGCCCCTGACTTGGTTGAAGAGACCTTAAATTGATTGAGATCATCTGGAATCAGCTGAGATTACCCAGAATGGACCGGAGAATGAAGGTTAATTTCAGGGCAAATAGAAGAGGTTTACGTCTTGTGCATCTGTGCTGGGGCCTGGGATGGATAAGCACTGTCTGCCCTATTGAGCAAACGTGCACGAGTTGACTTCAAAGTTTCAATGAATCCGAGACTCCTGGATGAAAATGTAAAGATCTTTCAGGGCAACCACATATTTTAGGGATCTGGACATTTTATGTACTGACTTGGCCAGAGTCCCAGAGCCCCTAAGGAGAGTTGGGTCTTCTAGGCCTGCAAGCTTACCAACACCTACAGAAGCTATTGATCATTTCAGAAAAGCTAATCATATTTCTCAACACAGGTGCCCACACAAAAACATTTTACAGGGATATTTTTAAACATCTGCAGTGTGTGTGTGTGTGTGTGTGTGTGTGTGTGTGAGAGAGAGAGAGAGAGAGAGAGAGAGAGAGAGACTGTGCAGAAAGTAAAAGGATGAACGCAAAAAGCTTCTGGGAGCAGTGGGTCTTAAACTTGTCTGGATGGTGGATTCCCTGCTGGTCTTAGGCTCTTCACAGAGCACGGTGAAGGGGGGGACATCTGGACCAGGAATGATTTTGTAGGTCGAAATAGAACCAGGAATTTTATGTTGCACATAAAGCTTAAATATAGTTCATTTTCAGGCTATGAAATATAATGAATTATAAAAGAAATGGCCAAAATAAGCCCAACTGGATTTTTCCAAGTTTTCTCAGGCTCTGTTTGCATCCCGTATGTCACCTGTGCACAATCTCAGTGAAAACTGTCACAAAGGTAAGAAGAAAATCTATGGAAGAAGCGTCAGCCATTGTTTTCACTTGTTTGGCAAAATGGAGATGGGGGTAGGGGAGGGAAAATGAGATGATTTGATTTTAGAAACAATTTGATTGAATTTTGTAAGTGCTCACTGAGCACAAATGCTAAGCCAAGAACTCCTGTTGGCACTGGGGGAATCAAGGTGACCAAGTGTGGTCTCCATCCCAAGGAGCTGTGGGACCATGGTGGCAATGACTTGAGATGCCAGAGCTCTGCTACCCTACGTTTGATAGAGTCTGGCCTGTCTGGGGAACTCTACGGCAGCTGTGGGTGGAAGATGATGAATTAAAGGAAGAGAGAGAGTAGCCACTGTGGGCAGTGAGGCTGGAGTCAGTCATGGATGGAGTATCATTTGAGGTCCACTGCTCCAACAGTTTACGCAGAGGGCAGACTACTTCCCTGTATATACATAAATAAAATCCTGGGGCGTGGCTTCTTCTGCAAGGTCTAGATGTCATGTGGCCACCCTACTTTGTTCAGAAGATCTCAGCTCCAAGCTGGAGGAGAGAGAGAACCATGCAATGTTAGCAAGCAAACAACCCTAAAGAGAGTTTCATAAAAACAATTATACAGGACATATATAGGAGTTCTTGACGCCTTACCACACATTTTTATCATCTTATCTCTACTTGCTAAATCAAGAATTATTGCTTGAGCTCCTACCAGAGCTGGCACCATGCAGGACTCAACAGACACTGAAGAGTGACTAGGAGTTGGCCGAGCAAAGAAAATATATAGAAAGGGTGTTTCCAGCCGAAAGACTAGCATTTGCAAAGGCTCAAGAGTCATGAGACAACAAGGTGATCTAAGCTGGCAAGGGGTGGGCACGGAAGCAAAGAGACCCTGTATGACCGTCCACCTGGCAGATCCAGTCTCAGGCACAGTAAGGATTGCCTTAAAAGGAAGGTTGACCTTTCATAGAAATCTCCCAGCACCAACAAGAGTTGGCTTGGCTGACTTGGTCCTTCTGTATCTGCACCCTGGGCTTTAATATAACTAAATGCCCACATGTTCACTTGGCGTGCCTTCTGTGCCTGGTCCAAGTGGCACAGAGAATACATGGAGGACAAAGACATAGTCTTAGCCCTCAGGTTGCTCCCAGCCTAGGAAGAAAGACAAAGAAATAAATAAGTCAGTGCAAAGGAGAGCATGAGTTGCGGCGCTGGGGCTGGAATCAGTCATCCGAAGTGTTCTGGAGAACAAGAATTGCCCCCAGGGAGCAGACATGACCTGCAGCTATATTTTGTTTGGACACTATGCTTTCATATTTAAAAAATGTACCTGCCAATAATTTTTAAAAGGAGCTGTCAAAGAAAAAATGCAGATTTCAGATCTCTCTTGAAACATTAAAAAGGTCTAGCCACATGGTCCACGTGTTTTCCCAGACCTGTGTAGGTAGCAGGGGTCCCATTCAGATGGGGCGTGTTCTCACCAGTCCACATCATCTGGCTGGCTTCATTCAATCTCTTTGGCAGTGTGGCCCCTACAGTCACCTAACCTTGAGATCCCCGATTCATACAAACACCAGCCCAGTGCTTGACATACAACAGTCCCTTCACCAATGGGGACTCTAGGTAATAATAACTGCAATAACTATTATTATCCCCTGGTTCATTTCACTGCCCATCTCCTGTGTTAGCCCCCAACAGTTCTGAATAGATTCTTGTGCTCCTGAGAACTTGATGATTTCTCAGCCTTTCATTCCAGCATCACAGACACAAGTGCAATAGCCGAGCAGCCCCAGGCTGCAGTGACAAGATGCCACAAAGGGAGGGACTACGGAGGTGGCTTCATATGGAACAATGAGTACTTGTCCCACACAGACCCTAGCAGGCGGGTCACAGCAGGGAGGCAATCACTGCAAAGACAACAGGGCAGCAGCAGAGACCCACAAGTCACTTTGCAGCAGACGGGGCACAGCCCTAGCCTGGCTGGCATCTAATTCATAGCAAATGAGTACATTTCTAGGACAGCCAAATATGGCTCCTTGGTTGGGTCCCGTCTATTCAGACACTTGTTTTGCTCCATCTTCTCTGGCTAAATCGGTGTCCCTGGGGAGTAACTCAACAGTTAGGAATTTGCTACCACGTTGGGGACTCTTATTCCTCCTTACCGCAACTCCCTCCCTCTACCTGGGCTTATGTCTATAGCCACCAAGCACTTCCAACAGCTGCCACTGCTGTTTTATGAGTGTCAGCGCTGGGGAGTGCAGCGTTCCCTTTAGCGTTGTGTTGATGGTGTGCAGAATGAACATTTACAGACTTGCACTTATTTTACTGTGTGTTACCGACTCTAATTGCCTCCCCTTACCCACCACCCCCACAAGTCATATGTTGAAGCCCTAAACTTCACCGTGACTGTATTTGGAGATGAGGCCTTTAAGGAGGCAATTAAGGTTAAATGGGGGCCCTCATCCAATAGGACTGGTGTTCTTATAAGAAGAGAAGGAGACACCAGGGGGGCACATGAGCAGAGAAAGGCCATGTGAGGGCATGGCGAGAAGGGGGCCGTCTGCAAGCCAGAAGAAGAGGCCTCACCAGAAACCAATCCTGGTGACACCTTGATCTTGGACTTTCAGCCTCCAGACCTGTGAGAATATCCATTTCTGTTATTTAAGCAACCTAGCCTGAGGAACTTTTGTCGTGGCAGCCCTAGTCGACTGCAATGTGTACCAGGAAAGAATAGATAATTGGCACATCAAAATGCAAGCTCACAGATGATATTGCTCAGGGTGAGGCTTAAGCTTTTGAGTTGAAGAAAACTGTTAAATAAATAATAGAACTTGAAGGTATAAGAAATGGGAAAATGTTGTAAAGTTCCAACTAATTGAAGATTAGGAAACACTGGCTGAGTGGAATGGTAGCTTTGGGATAAGGCAGCCCTGAGTTTGAATTTCAGCTTTGCCCCTTCTTTATCTTTGTGAGTTGGAGAAAGTCAACCTCCCTGAAGTCAGGTCCCCGTTGGTCAAAAACAGGCAGTAGAACTTTGTGTTTTAATTTTCTCTTAACGTGTCTGCCAGCTCCACGGGCTGTGAGCATCTCAAGGACTGTATTCTGGTTTGTGCCAAACTCATGTTCCCAGGACCCAGCCCAGGACCTGACACCAGGAGGATAGCAAATGGGGAGGAAGGACATGGGCCCTGCCACTTCCCAGCTGTGTGCCCTTGAGAAAATTACTCAATCTCTCTGAAACTCGGATTCCTCATCTCTAAAATGGAGATGATAGAGACTTCCCTGGTGGTGCAGTGGTTAAGACTCCGCACTCCCAATGCAGGGGACCCGGGTTTGATCCCTGGTTAGGGAACTAGATCCCACGTGCATGCCACAACTAAGACCCAGTGCAACCAAATAAATAAATAAATAAATATTTAAAAAGATAAAATAGAATGGAGATGATAGTAACATCTACATTAGGGTCTTGTTTTGAGAATTAAATGAAGCAGTCCCTGTAAAGTACTTAGCACACTGCTAAGAGCTTAACAAAGGTTTGTCATTATTATTAGTCCTGAGTAAATGCTAGTTGACCAAAAGAGTGAATGAATGTTTAGTCAAATGAATAGATGAGTAGCTAGTGAATGAGTAAGTGGGTGGGTGGAGGGTGGATAGATGGTTGGATGGATGGATGGATGAATCTTTCAATCAGTGAGTGTATTATATATTTATAGGTGAATAAAATGATTGATCGATGAGTAGGAGGATGGATGACAGATGGATGGATAAACTTTCTGAAAGAGGAGTGGTTAAGTAGCATGGGGGGCGGTGGGTGGATGGATAAGTTGATGGACTGTGGCTGATCCATTTGAAGCATCATTTGCTTCTTTGCATAGCTGAGGGCTCCAACCTTTGGAAGGTAATGGCTGGAACATTAAGGATAGACAGTCAAAGTGGCCTTGAGAATAAGAGTTTTAGGTAACTCTGAAGTGGCAGTTTGAGACAGTTCTCCTTTTTCAGGGGAAAGCCTGAATATGGGTTCATTGACAGCCCTCCTCTTAAAGATAACAGGGATGAGAGGGTCATTTTGTGTTGGGAGCTTTGGTAGTTTCAGTATTCCTGGCCATCTCACTTCCCCCTCTCAGAAGCCCATTTGCTTCTAACCTGATAAGCAAAAACTCCTTGAACAGCAGTCAGACCTGGCCCCCCAGGTACAGCGTTATTTGTAGACAGGCCCTGGATAATCTATCATACCTTTTTAATTTCCCGCCACCCTGGAGATAATGAGACTTTCTGTGGAGTCTGGGCAGGTTTCAAGTCAGACTGGCAAACTGCCAAGAGGGCATTTGCCACAGGAATTTCATCAGAGGCTCTAGTTTCTTTCAAATAATCCAGCGATTGTCTCAGCGTCTCCAGAAGGGCCAGGTTCTCTGGCAGCCAGATGTTTGTGGCTTCATCCAAATGGCCTCACTGGAGTGTCAGGGCAGCCAATGGAGACAAGGCTGCATGTCAGCTCTCATGGGCCCATAGAGTAAGAAAAAAATGTGGTCCATTAAACACAGCTGTTCTCTCTGTCCTCTTCCTCCTTTTTTTCTTTTTTTTTTTTCCTGCCCCTGTTGATGAAAAAATTAATCAGTTGATCTAAGAAAGAAAGTGAAAATTTTATTTGAGACAAATTGAGGATTATAACCTGGGAACAACCTCGGAGAGCTCTGAGAACTCTTCCACCTGTTAGAGGTCAAAGCACAGTTATATAAGTTTTTGAGACAAAGGGTCATACCTTAAATATTGCATTATTGACAGTTTCCACAATCCAGATCTACACATAAGAGGTGAGTAGTGGGTAATGGGTCATCTTGGTCCCTCCCAAGATTAAGAAGGAAGATTAGCTCCCAAGGAGTTGTCTTGTTGATGCTAGGAGAATGTTTTTTTTTAAACATTTTTCCCTTTTCACTATTTAAATTTATTTATTTATTTATTTATTTATTTTTGGCTGCGTTGGGTCTTTGTTTCTGTGCGAGGGCTTTCTCTAGTTGCGGCAAGCGGGGGCCACTCTTCATCGCGGTGCGCGGGCCTCTCACTATCGTGGTCTCTCTTGTTGCGGAGCACAGGCTCCAGACGCGCAGGCTCAGTAGTTGTGGCTCACGGGCCTAGGTTCTCCGCAGCATGTGGGATCCTCCCAGACCAGGGCTCGAACCCGCGTTCCCTGCATTAGCAGGCAGATTCTCAACCACTGCGCCACCATGGAAGCCCCTAGGAGAATGTTGCTCTTGATAGTTGAGCAGGTATTTCTGCTGGTGGGGAGATTTGGTCAATGCATAATGCAGACACACAAAGAGGAGCAAGGAGGCCAAAAGGCAGAGAAAAATTTTTGTGTTTAAATTTCCCTTGACTTGCTTTAGAATACAAATTTTTATTTCACCACTCCCATTTCAGTAATTATTTATAGCCACAACTCAAGAATTCCATGGAAGCATAACTGTTCTGCAGAATACAGCTTCTACCCACACCCACACAGCCAAAGCTTTGGATCTTTCTTTGGGGACTCCCATTTCTCAATCTGAAACTGAGCAAGACCCCGCGGGGCCTTCCTAGGTACAAAAGCCTTTCTGTGTCCCCCATTTCTTGTTTGTAGGAAAAAGGCTTCAGCCACCCAGACCTTCCCTGAGTTCCAAAGGGCAGATTCAAACAGTTACTAATTAGGGGAGTGAGAGAATGCAGAAACGAAGGAAAAGCAGTCAAGAAACAATACCGCAGTGATGGGGCAGTTTCCTGGTTCCTCCTCAGGGAAAGTACATAGCAATCTGAGTTATTCCATAGGAACTAAGGCCCCCACCCTTAGGATGGTAACTTCAGGCTGAGCACAAGCACGTTGGACCCCAGACTGGTTGGAACCAGAAGGTTGATGATTGAGGTTCCTGGAGCACCACCCTATTACCTCACCACCAACCAATCAGAAGAAAGTCACACACCCTGCAGCCTCTCCACCCCAAATTTGCCTTTAAAAACTCTTCCCTGAAACCCATCGAGGGGCTCAGGCTTTTTGAGCACGAGCTGCTCATATTCCTTGCTTGGCCCTGCGATAAACCTTTCTCTGCTCCAAACTCCAACGTTTAGGTTCATTTGGCCTCACCATGTGTCGGGCACAGGAACTTGGGTTTGACAACAAATCCTCTCTATTTCCCCCTCTACATCAGAGGTTACAGCAGACTCCACCCAGGGACTGGGCATGGAGGCAGGCTGACCAGGCTGCCAGTTCTTGGGGCCTTGGGCTGATTCCTGAATCCCTCTGAGTCTCTGCCTTGTCTCTAAAATGGGACTAATAAACCCCTTCTCATAAGCTTGTTTTAAGAATAAAATGAAACTATGTACCTTATATGCCTCTTTGCTCATATCAAAGACTTAACAGAAATGCTTAACTGCACGTTGCCATTCATTCAATTTTTTTTTTTTTTTTAAACACCACCCACACATAAAGAACTGTGCCAGGCACAGGAGAGGCAAATGGTGGGCAAAACAGTCTCGGTGGTTACTGATTGTTGTTATGGCAATACTGGCTGCTGCTAACACCACAGAGATTACTGCTGTTGTTATACTGCTGACTCTTAGGCAGAGCAATGGATCAGGGGAGTGAGAAGTGTGGATAGTGTGACGTAAAGCCATCTCCCTATGACTCGACAGTCATTGCCTGCCTCATTCTCCCTTGTTCCTTTCAAGTACAATACAAAAGCTAAATAAGCTAAATGTTCCCACTTCTCTTGCTGTTAAGGGCTGCATGTGACAGACCTCTGGTCAATGAGACATGAGCATTAATCTGCTGGTTAGTTTCAAGGAAAGTCGTTGCTTTCCACATCAAAGGGACACACATCAATGGTGCTGCCCCTTTCCTGTCCTCTTCCTTCTTTGAACCTGGACGTGATACTTGGACAAGTGGCTACTACGCTACTATGATGTGATGAGCCAACAAGCTATGATAGAAAATGGAAAGACAGAGATGTTTGGACTTTCCTGGCACTGTCAGGCCACTGCCCCCAGCCTGTGCTGCCCACCTTCAGGCTCTCGTTTGAGAAGATCAGCCCCAAATATGCTTAAGCGCCTGCTAGCCAGGTCCTCTGTTACTCGCATCTCACAGCTTTCTTAACTCATAATCCACTAATGTCAATACTAAGTGATGCTTTTAAGACACAGGGGTACAATACCAGCTGAGACTGGGCCAATAAAAGCAGCCCCAGCCAAGACAGAAGAAACACATGGGCAGAATTGATCAAGTGGTTCTGGGCTTGCTCTCTCATTTCTGTCTCCTGATGAATGTGCATCCAATTTCCACATCTGCCTCCTTCTTTGCTTAATATTTAAGACTACTGGGGCCCTTCACTGGATTACCAATTAGTAAGGGTCCCGGCAGGCTACCATGACAAACTCAAGAGTTTACCTGGGGTTGAGGGTGGGGGGTCTAATGGAGAAGCTGTTTGCAGAGGTGTGGGCAGGCTTAATGAAAACCTATAGGGGCTGGTCTCACTCCTCTGACCTGCACCCTCCTAGGCTCAAGGGCAAGGGAAGGGAACGGTGTTCGCACAGCCTGGAGACAGCTGTGGACACAAAGCAGGACGTCGGACAGGACGTAGCTGTGGAAACAGCCCAACAGCAGTGAGGCGGGAAGCAAGTGAAGAGGGCAGTGAATGCCTGACCCGTCTTTCCTCTGGCTAGAGCCTCCCATTGGCTGACGCCCCAGGAAACCCAAAGACCAGGGAGCCAGATGTGATGTGGGCTCAGAGCAGGGAGGGGAGAGCTTCCAAGGGTGGAGACAAGCAAAGGATGACTAGCACTATGGCCTTCGATGGTTTCATCTTACAGAGCCTCCTAGTGGTGCAACAGTAAAACACCTCACAATACAAATATAATAATGAGGACTTCCTGTATGCCAGGCTGAAAACCAAGTACGTGACATTTCCTATCACACAGGGTCCTTACCACAACCCTATGAGGTAGGTGCTATTAGTGTCCCTATTTTATAGATAAGAAACGTGTACTGACCATCGGGTCTCATGGTTCCCATTTCTGGTCCTTACCCCAAAAAGAATGCATATGGGGGGGACTCAGGGTGTTCCCTGACACACTTGCCTACAGGCATTGTAAGCCTTCATGCGGATATACCCAATCAGAGTGGCCCAAACCCCTTAGGCTAGCAAAATATCTTGGGATTTCAAGCCACTATTGATTTAAAGTCTTGCCAAGTGCCTGCATTTCACAAAAATGTCGACATTTTGGCCACGTGAATGATTGCTGAACGGCATCCGCTGTGTCTGACCCTGAAAACTTTCTTCTCCGTGAGCGGCTGCAGCCCTGAGAAGCTCCCAGAGGTAGCCAGGCCCGGGAAGATGCCCCCTTTAGGCTTTTGGGGGTTTTGTTTATCGTTTTATTATTTATTCATTTGTAACAAATGAGTATACAACTTCCTTTTACCTCACTTTAAAGAGCTCTTTTCTGTTCCTTAAATAGCCTGCGTGTGCTAATTAGTCACTCATAAAGAAAATGAAATAGTGTGAAATTAGGCAGAGTGAATTATTCATGGCTGTGGGTTCTGCTGTCACCTTCCAATGGCATCTCCATTTGAGGGAAAGAAAAAAAAAAAAACTTAATAATGAGAAAATGAAAAATTCCCCCTTTGTCTCTTTCGCCCATTTACTCTAGTGGGTGAACTATGCAATGGTGGCTGAGCAAAACAATGATTATGATAATTACGATTGTCATCATCTTAGCCAGTGGGGTTTGCTTTTGTTTTGTTTCTGTTAGTAAAAAGAAATAAAGATGGTAATACGTTTCTCAATTTTTCATTCTCTATTTATTTGACAATTGTTAATTGTGTAGTAACTCCTGATGTTTTTAAAAGACTTAACCCAGGCAATATCACCTCCAGGAAGCCTCTGCATCATGTTCCCCTCCCAGCCCCAAACCCAGTTGGGAGGGATCTCAGGACTTATCACACAGCCTTGTGTTCCCAGATCTGGCCCCTTTACAGGCACAGGGAAGTGCTATCAGGCATCTGAGTGTGAGAACACGGACCCCTTAAATGATCCTGCCCAGCTCTGGCTTCACCAACCTTCTGATGACCTTTGCTTTTCCCCCAAAGATTTTCCCAGAGCAAGAAAAGATGTTGAGTGGTTGGCAAGGGAACTTGAACTATTTATTTATTTATTTATTTATTTATTTATTTATTTATTTATTTATTTATTTATTTATTTATTTATTTTTGGCTGCATTGGGTCTCCGTTGCTGTGCGCGGGCTTTCTCTAGTTGCGGTGAGCGGGGGCTACTCTTCATTGCGGTGCGCTGGCTTCTCATTGCGGTGGCTTCTCTTGTTGCGGAGCTCTAGGTGCACGGGCTTCAGTAGTTGTGGCCTGTGGGCTCCAGAGCTCAGGCTCAGTAGTTGTGGCACATGGGCTTAGTTGCTCGGCGGCACGTGAGATCTTCCCGGACCAGGGATGGAACTCGTGTCCCCTGCATTGGCAGGTGGATTCTTAACCACTGCGCCACCAGGGAAGCCCCAGGGAACTTGGTCTATTTAGAATTCCACCCTATAAATAAATATCCTGGTTTCTGACTCAAATCTTATTCTCTTAGGGGTTTGGGTATTTTAAATTAGTCCCTGAGGCCAATTAGCTCTAAGTAACTCCCAAGGTCCATTCATTCATTCGTCCATCCAACACACTTTATTGAATACTTTCTCTGTGCCAGCATTGATCTGCAGATTCAGTAGAGAACCAAACAGGCACACTTCCTTCCTTGGATGATTTACATTATTGTGGGGAACACAGACAATAAACAGAGAACCAATAGACTTTATAATAAAATGTTGAGTGGTGATAAAGTACTCTGAAGAAGATTAAGAGGCAGGAGAGTGATGGGGCCGCCATTTCTGGACCCAACCAGATGAAGCTCAGTTTGGGACATCTTCCAAGAGGCCCTCTGGGTACCTCCTTCTGCTGCACATGGGGTGCAGCCAGCGAGCAGAGCAGGCCGTCAGCACGGTGAGAGCCCAGGCCAACAGGGTCAGGGAGCAAGCCCTGGATACAGGGGCTTCACCAGTGTAGAGAATGCTTTAGCGCTATGGGAATGAAGCACTTGTCTCCCAGCTCCTGGGAGTCCAAGACATCTTTTCTCATGCAATGTTACCTACTCAGCCCCAATTTTGCCTTTCCCCAAATTCTTGTTTATAGGTATTTTCATTTGTACATCTTTCCAGAAATGGAGACTTTATGATTCTAGGGCAGTGGTTCTCAGCTGGGCAAATTTGGTCCCCATGGATATTTGGGAATGTCTAGAGACACCTTTGGTGATTACAACTGGGGAAAAGGGTGCCACTGACATCTGGTGGGTAGGGACCAAGAATACTGCAAAACACCCTACAATGCACCAGATATCCCCCACAACAAAGGATCTTCTAGCCCACAATGTCAAAATGTCAAAAGCTGAGGCTGAGAGAACCTGTTCTAGAGACATTTGACATCATGACCTAGACCTGAATCAGAACATCAAGAAGGCATAGAGAGTTTGGAAGGAGAAGCAGACCTGGAACTAAAAGGCTCTTAGTTTGTACATTGTGTACAGTCTGGGATCACAGAACCAGATCAAGATTGGGATGAAACCAAGTGGAATTCAAATCCCAGCTCTATGATCAAATTACCTAACCTCTGTGCCTCACATTTCTCATCTGTAAAATGGGGCTAATAGTGCCTACACTGCAGAGATTTCTGTAGGATAGATAATAGAGCAGACACTCAATAAATGGAAGATGAAACTTTTTTAAATTGTGGCGCAAAAGAAAAAAAACCCCACTTAATATCTAACTCACCCTCCTGACAGTTTCCAAGTGCACAGTACAAGATTGCCAACCACATGTGCATTGCTGTGTAGTACATCCCAGAACCCACCAGCCTGCCACTACATCCACCAAACAACTCCCCATCTCTCCTTCCCACAGTCCCTGGCAACCTCCATTCTACTCCTTGTGTCTATGAGTTTGACTACCTTAGGTTCCACATAGAAGTGGAATCATGTAGTAGTTGCCTTTTTGTGACCAGCTTATTTGACTTAGTATAATGTCCTCAAGGTTCATCCATGTTGTAGTATACGGCAGAATTTCCTCCTTTCTTGCAGCTGAATAATATTCCATTACATATAAATACCACATTTTCTTTATCCATTCATGCATCAATGGACATTTAGGCTTTTTCCACCTCTTGGCTATTGCGAATAATACTGCTATGAACATGGGTGTGCAAATATCTCTTTGAGATCCTGTTTTCAATTCTTTGGAGTACCTAGAAGTGAGGTTGCTAGATTATATGGGAGTTCTATTTTTAATTTTTTGAGGAACGTACATACAGTTTTTCATAGCAGCTGCACCATTTACATTCCCACCAACAGCATGTGGGTCTCCAAGTTCTCCACATTCTCTCCAACACTTATTTTTCTCTGTATTCTTGATAGTGATCATCCTAATGAGTGTGAAGTGATATCTCATTGTGGTTTTGAGTTGCATTTCTCTGATAATGGGTGATGTTGAGCATCTTTTTATATGTTTATTGGCATATAAATTCTTCTTGGTATTTTCTTTGGAAAATGTCTATTCAAGTCCTTTGCCCATTTTTTAATAGAGTTATCTGGGGGTTTTTTGTTTGCATTTTGTTCTATTTTTTTTTTTTTTTTTTTTTGCTGTTGAATTGTAGGAGTTCTTTATGTATTCTGGATATTAACCCCTTCTCTGATACATGGTTTGTAAAGATTTTCTTCCATTCTGTAGGTTGTCTTTTCACTCTGTTGATTGTTTCCTTTGCTGTGCAGAAATTTTTAAGCTTGATGTAGTCCCAGTTGTCTATTTTTGCTTTTGTTGCAGGTGCTTTTCATGTCATATCCAAGAAATCATTGCCAAGTTGAGTATCATAAGCTTTACCCCATGTTTTCTTCTAGTGGTTTTATAGTTTCAGGTCTTACATTTAGTTCTTTAATTCAGTTTGAGTTAATTTTTGTATGTGGTGTAAGATAAGGGTCCAACTTCTTTCTTTTGCATGTGGATATCCAGCTTTTCCAACACCATTTGTTGAATAGATTATCCTTCTCCCACTGTATAGTCTTGGCACCTTTGTCAAAGGAAGATCATTTGACTATACATGTGAGAGTTTATTTCTGGGTTCTCTATTCTGTTTTGTTGGTCTATATGTTTGTCTTTATGCTAGTATGATACTGTTTTGATCACTGTAGCTCTGTAATATGTTTTGAAATGAGAAAATGTGAGGCCTCCAGCTTAGTTCTTCCTCAGTAATGTTTTGGCTATTTGAGGTCTTTTGAGATTCCATATGAATTTTAGAATCTTTTTTATATTTCTGGGAAAAAAATGCCATTGAGGTTTTGCTATGCTATGGAATCCATAGATTACTTTGGGTAGTATGAACATTTTAACAATATTAAGTCTTCCAATGCATGAATACAGGATGCCTTTCCATTTATTGGTGTTGTCTTTAATTTCTTTCAGCGATGTTTTATAGTTTTCAGTGTACAAGTCTTTTACCTCCTTGGTTAAGTTTATTTCTAAGTATTTTATTCTTTTTGATGCTATTGTAAGTGGAATTATTTTCCTAATTTCATTTCAGACTGTTCTTTGTTAGTGTATAGAAACACAACTGGTTTTTGTGTGGTGGTTGCATCCTGCAACTTTGCTGAATTCACTTATTGGTTCTAACAGTTTTGTCTGCGTGTGTGTAATCTTTAGGGTTTTCTACATATAAGATCATCTGTGAATAAAGATAATTTTACTTCTTCCTTCCTAATTGGGATACCTTTTATTTATTTTTCTTGACTAATTGCTCTGGTAGAACTTCCAGTACTATATTGAACACAATAGTGAGAATGGGCGTCGGCATCCTTGCTTTGTTTCTGAGCCTAGAGGAAAATCTTTCAGTTGTCCACCATTGAGTATAATGTTAGCTGTGGGCTTTTCATGTGTGGCCTTTATTATGTTGAAGTAATTTTCTTCTATTCCTAGTTTATTTCGTTTTTTTAATCATAAAAGAGTGTTAAATTTTGCCAAATGCTTTTTCTGCCTCATTTGAGATGATCACGTGATTTTTATCCTTTATTCTGTTAGTGTGACGTATTACATTAATTTTTGTATGTTGAACTATCCTTGCATCCCATGGATAAATCCCACTTAGTGGTCATGGTATATAATTCTTTTAATGTGATGTTGAATTCAGTTTGCTTGTATTTTGTTGAGGATTTTTGCATCAATATCCATCAAGGGTATTGGTCTGTACTATCATTGTCTGGCTTTGGTATCAGGGTAATGCTAGCCTCATAAAATGAGTTTGGAAGTGTTCCCATCCCTTCAATTTTTTGGAAGATTTTGAAAAGAATTGGTGTTAATTCTTCTTTAAATGCTTGGTAGACTTCACCAATGAAGCCATCAGGTACTGGACTTTTCTTTCTTGGGATGTTTTTGATTTTGACTCAGTCTCTTTACTAGTTTTAGGTCGGTTCCAATGTTCTGTTTCATCATGATTCAGTCTCGGTAGTTTTTATGTTTCTAGGCATTTAGTCATTTCTTATAGATTATCCAATTTCTTGGTTATAATTGCTCATAATAGCCTCTTATTAACCTTTTTATTTCTGTGGCATCAGTTGTAATGTCTCCTTTTTCATTTCTGATTTTAGTTATTTGAATCTTCTATTTTTTTCTTAGTCTTGCTAAGGATTTGTTGATTTTTGTTTACATTTTCAGAAAACCAACTTTTGTTTTCATTGACTTTTTTTCTGTTGCCTTTCTGTTCTCTATTTAATTTATTTTTGCTCTAATCTTCATTGTTTTCTTTCTTCTGCTAACTTTGGGTTTAGTTTTCTTCTTCTCTTAGTTCATTGAGGTATAAAGTTAGGTTGTTGATATGAGATCTGTCTTTTTTTAATGTAAACATTGCTATAAACTTCCTGTTAGTACTGACTTTGTTGCATCCCATAAGTTTTTTGTTTTTTGTTTTCTGTTTTTTTTGGCCGTGCCACCCAGCATGCAGGATTTTAGTTACCTGACCAGGGACTGAACCCACGACCCCTGCAGTGGAAGCTTGGAGTCTGAACCGCTGGCCCACCAGGGAAGTCCCTCCCATAAGTTTTGGTATATTACTTTTTTGTTTTCATTTGTCTCAAGACATTTTCTAATTTTCCTTGTGGTTTCTCCTTTGACCCACTGGTTGTTCAAGAGTGTTTTGTTTAATTTCTACATATTTTTGAATTTTCCAGGTTTCATTCTGCTATTTATTTCTACTTTCATTCCACTGTGGTTGAGAGATGGAATTATTATTAACAAGTCAAAACTTATTAGAAGTCATTCATGGAAACTTCAGGGTTTAGAGTTACTAAAATCATTCCTAGGGAACAAAGAGTGGTAACTAGAAATGACTTGGAGAGTATTTATTATAAGTAAATTTAGATGTGTGTCATGTTTTTAATATACTCTTTTATATGTCCTGTATAATTCTTTATTATGTAAGTATTTTTTGCTTTTTATTGTGTATTTATTTTTATTCATGTAAGGATAAAAGGGGTATTAGGTTTTTTCCTAACCTTACCTTAAGTCTGCTTTTCAGGGCTGAGTGTCTCCCTTCTGGATTCTCATTCCACAGGGCATTCCGTTCCCACTCTGTGTCAGGCATGGTACCACGCACTGCAACTACAAAGGTGGACTAGTCATTATACCTGCACTTAAAAGGCTTTCAATGTTTACAAATAATGTGGAAATGGAAAAAGTGGAACATTCAGAAAGGGAACCTACTGTGTTGTACATATTTTTAAAATGTCAGCTCATTTAATATCATGATATCCTATAAAATGGGGGATTCTCTCCAATGAGTAGATGAGAAAACAAGCTCAGAGAGGGTAAGTGACTTGAATAGGGTCACTTAGCCAGGCAGTAGCAGAATCAAGACTTGACCAGGTCTGTCTGATACCAAAGCCAACACCTTTACAACTGTATTGCCTTCCATTCTGGAATGACTCCAGAAAAAAAAAAGTTCACATACAAATACAGTGACAAAATTATATCTTTATGAATCTCAGATAAGGCTAAACAATGATGACAGCAACAACAAAACGTCCCCCCCCCCCACACACACACACACAAGCACAAATTAATTTTTCTCATCTCTGGAGAACAGAGTAACTCTTTTTCCATGGTCTTTATTTAAAATGCGATGGAATCACTATTAACATCTGCCTAGAACCTCTCTGAAATTAGTAGATTCCCTATTGAGATCTGGAGGCAATGTATTTTAGAAGTCAGAACAGCTAAGCTAAAAAAATGTATGAATCCATTTCATTGCACAACTGGTATGCTCTTGCTAGGTATATTTCTACAAGAGGCTTCAAAAGAATTAAGAGCACATCACATACTGTGCTGCATGCAGGACCAGGAATCCCGTAGAGAATTCATCCTTGAGAAAACTTTAGCTTCTTGCAGTTGGACATGAGCTCAGGACAGTTCATCCAGCCTCCTGTCCACTGTAAGAAGCCTTTCTGTGGCATTCTTAGTGAATGGCCTTTTAGCCTCTGCTTGAATACTTCCAGGACAGGGAACTCACAACCTATTGAAGCACCCAGCTCCACGGTTGAATAATTTATTTTCTAGAGAGTCTCCCTGAAAAGGCATGGGACTAGAAATCAGTTGAACTATGGATCTAGTCCCAGTTCTGCCACTTAGTACCATAATGACCTTGTGTGAGACAAGAAAACTCAATTAACTAGAATCCTTTCACCATTATGGCCCTATGGGCATGCCAAAATAGCTTACTCATCTCCCCCATTCACATTTTCAACTTCCTTTTGTACGAGCTCATTATAAACTGAATATTTGTTCCTTCAAAATTCATATGTTGAAGACCTAACCTGCATGTAAATGTATTTGGAAGTGTGGCCTTTGGGAGATAATTAGGTTTAGATGAGATCATGAGGATGGGGCCCTTACGATGAGATTAGTGTCCTTATAAGAAGAGACACCAGGGAGCTTGCTCTCTCTCTTTCTCTCTGCCATGTGAGGACACAGCTAGAAGATAGTTGTCTGCAATCCAGGAAGAAGGTTCTCACCAGGAACCAAATCTGTCACCACCTTGATCTTAGACATCCATTCTCCAGAACTGTAAAAAATAAATGTCTGTTGTTTAAGCTACTCAGTCTATGGTATTTTGTTATAGCAGCCTGAGATGACTAAGAAAAGTGCTTTCAGATCTCTAAAGAAACACACCAATGGAAGATGTTCCCCTTAAAAGCAGATTCCTCCAGTTTCCAAGAGATATGATTTCCCCAAGCCAATAAGTAACCCTTCCCAAACAATTAGTACAAGCAGATTTATTCCCTCATCCCAGCCTCTTGGATGTACTCAAAGCCACTTCCGATCCATTTACACACACCTCAACCATAATCTGCTTTTCTCCTGTAATATTAATTACAAGCTTTAGTTTATCACCTATTCACACAGACTAGATGTTGTTCGTTGAGATTCTCAGCTAATCATCATGACAATCCAGCAAGGTGGTAAAATAGGCATAGTTTGCTTGATGAACACCCCCTTCATTTGATGAACTAACTTATGCCCACTCTGTGTGGTGTTGATGGGTCTGTTACAGTGCCTTGTCCCTCCCTGATCTAGGTCACAGGAGAGGACATATGACCCATGTGGCAGCAATTAGTTTTGTCCTCCGTTTGATACATAAATGCTTCAAGCAGATTTAGCCTCCTATCAGAAAGAACTAAAAATCTGGACAAAATATATGAAACAATGATTTTCAGCCATTAGAATCAGGCAGGACTTTTTAAGCTTGGTTCCCTTTGTTGTAAGATGATTGCCAACATCTCCTAGGGCTACCTGTGTTTTTATCCATGAGAGAGAGGAAACATCTGTTTTAGCATTCCAAACAAGAGTAACAGGGAAATAAGTCTAATTGGACCAACTGAAGTGACAAGGCAACCACAAAGGGCTTTGATTCGGGGAATGGAGTGTGCTGATTGGTGCCTAACCCTGGAATTGAGGGTGTGGTCAGTTTCCCTGCAGCCCCTCAGCTACATGGAAAAGACATAGTCTCCTGAATGAAAATTAGACAACTGTTGGAAAAATGCTTACGTGGGTAAACAACCAACAAGTGTCCATTACAATATGCAACAATAGTAGACCAGTAAAATAAAGTATGGTGTATCCACAAAATGGAATGTCTTACAGCCATTGTAAAGTAATTATTATATAGATCTATTTCTGTGGCAAAATGTTCATTTTAAGTAAAAAATAAAAAGATATGAAATGGCTTACATGGAAGCATCCCTTGTTTTTTTTTTCAAAGGATGGGTGGACGGATGGTTGGATGGATGGATGGAAGGATAGATAGCAAAAATATCTGGAAGGATTATACCAAAATAGTAACGATTGTTATTTCTGAGTGATTGGAATACGTATGTTTTAATTTTTTCCTCTTTCTCCTTAATTTTTAATTTATTTTTCTGTAATGAACATTTGTTACCTGTTTAATAATAATACTAAAATAAAAAACTTCCAAAGAAAAATATCTTCTTCCAGATATTATTTATTTTTTCTTTAACCAGATGTTTCATTTTAACAAAGCAAATGCAACCAAAATTTCCTCTCTCCCCTCAAAGGCACAGACACAACACAAAGTAGCATTTTTCTAGGAGAAGACAGATGGTGGGATAATGTGAAGGTTCGAGAAGAATCAGGTCAGCCATCTCCCCTCCCTCCAAATCATTAGTCTTAGACAAATGAAGATGAAGTGGCTCAGAGCACTCTCTGATCAATGGGAACATGGAGCCTATAAACCAGTTCCTCTCGGAAGAATAAAACCAGCAAGTTGGTCAGCAAGAACCCCACCACCTGGACTCATCCTGGAAGAAAGGACACTTACCCTTAGTCATCAGACAAGCCGTGGTGTACCATCGGCCAGAGCATCAATTCAGTTTTTACATTTTGGGTTCCAATAACAACAGTGACATTAATAGCAGCCAAAAAGGAGTACCAAATAAACTCCTTCCATGACTTATTTCATTTAATACACCCAACAACATTTGGAGGTATGTTCTACCATTTTTCCTACTTACCACGTAATAAAACTGAGGTCAGAAAGGTGAAGTGACTTAACTATGGTCTCTCAGGCAGAAGCAGAGGCCAAGTTTGAACTCAAGAGCTGTCTGGGTTTAACACTGCTCTTTCTACTCTACCATACCACCTCCTTGATCCTTGTACTAAACGGCAACCAGAACGTGGAGCTCTTTCTCTCTGGATATAATTTGGAATAGTCTGTATTTACTGTGAGGGGTTCAGATTGAGGTTGATGGTAATTCACTCAATTATCCAGGGGTGACTGGATAGGACCTGGACCACTTCTCCACCTCCCAGAAGATTGCATATGTGGTCATTCCCATGAGGACCAAAGAAGAACCAAAGTTCTACTACATCATTGCTTAGACTGCTGGTAAAGCTGGTTGGGGTACATGGCTTAGCCACAAGGCCTAATAAAGGGCTTGTACTTCTCCCAGAGCCCTAAATAAATTTTACAATATTGTTGTTACCTCGTGAACCACTTGGTACAGGACCATGGTGAGGGCCATCATGCTCAGGTGTGTATACAAACCTATAGACAGTGAGCAAGCTGGTCAGTTGACCACGTGAAGGGGAAAACAGCAAGAGGCTGAACCAGCAGAGCAGGGCAGCTTGAGTGAAAGAGTTTGCATGACCTCTCCTACCCTCTATTTCGGGCACCCTGGCTCTAGACAATTCTATTAGCCCTCCTCCTTGCATGGGGGCAAGGAGGGAGGTGGGAAAAAAGGATCAGGGGCCTCCTACTTGTCCTGGAATGTTTGCATTCAGCATCGCACTGAGAACTTAAGCTATTCAGGAAAAGCACAACAGTTTCGGCATCTCGGCACATATTAAGGAATCATGCTTGGCTTTCAATCCATTTTTTTTTAAGCCATTCTGAAGAGAAGTCATTCCTAAGTGTAATCAGATGGGCTGTTTTGTGGGAATTCTCTCCCCGTCTTCCTCCAAGCATGAGAGTAAATGGGGGTCAAGCGGGCATGACCTCTGAGAGGTTTTGGAGCCAGAAATAAACAGGGCTTTGAACATACTGAGCTATGGTAACAGATGAAATCATCAGATCCATTTCCCTTCAAAGCATTCTCAATTAATTTTTAATTCAGTCTCCATCTTGTCAATTATGAGGAGATACCAGCACCAGCATAACAGCTGGAGCGTGGCAAGCCCTAAAACGGACTTCAGAAAAGGCAGGAACGATGTTCCAGGCTCAGCCTGTGATGGAGCAGCAACCGTGGGCCTTTGGGAGAAACGTTTTAGCATCACTTTATATAATTGCCACTGTTTACATTGTAACCACCAGCGGAGGAGTTAGGTCATCTGCTAATGGCACTTCTAAAGTAAAAATGACCATATGGTCTTCATGATAGAGTGGATTCCAGTTCATAACATGAAAGGGAAGTCAGCTGCTAAGGACAACAACAAGAAAAATAGAATTATAGATTGTAATGAATTCTTACTATGTGCTGAACACTGTGACTATATGCATATATATGTATGTATTTTTAAAATTGTGGTAAAACTCACATAACATGAAATTTACCATCTTACCATCTTTAATATGTGTAGTTGAGTAGTGTTAAGTACATTTGCATTCACATTGTTGTGCAACCAATCTCCAGAAATCTTATCATCTTGCAAAACTGAAATTCACCCATTAAAAAACAATTCCCGGGATTTCCCTGGTGGTCCAGTGGTTAAGAATCTGCCTTCCAATGCAGGGGGTTCGATCCCTGGTTGGGAAACTAAGATCCCACGTGCCGTGGGACAACTAAGCCCAAGCACTGCAACTACTGAGCCTACGTGCTCTGGAGCCCACACGCCACAACTAGAGAGGCTGCGTGACACAACAACAGATCCTGTGCACCACTCTGGAGCCCTCACACTACAACCAGAGAGAAGCCCGCACACCGCAACAAAAAATCCTGCGTACCGCAACAAAAAATCCTGCGTGCCACAACGAAGATCCCCTCGTGCCACAGCTAAGACCTGATGCAGCTAAATGAAATAAAATAAAATAAAATAAAATAAAATAAAATATACAAATGAATGAGTGTGACTGTGTTAAGAAAAAACAAACAAACAAACAAACAATTCCCCTTTCTCCTTCCCCCAGACCCTGGCAACCACCAATCTAACTTTCTGTCTCTCTGAGTTTGACTACTCTAGGTACCTTATGTAAGTGAAATCATACAATATTTGTCTTTTTGAGACTGGCTTATTTCACTCAGCATAATATCCTCAAGATTCCTCCATGTTGTAGCATGTGTCAGGATTTCCTTCCCTTTAAAGGCTGAATAATACTCCACTGGATGTAAATACCACATTTTGTTTACACATTCATCTATCAACGGACATTTGTGTTGCTTCTACCTATTACTATTGAATGATGCTATTATGAACATGGGTGGACAACATCTCTTTCAGACTCTGCTTTCAATTCTTTGGGGTATATACCCAGAAGTGGAAATGCTGGATCACATGGTAATTCTATTTTTAATTTTTTGAGGAACGGCCATATTGTTTGACATATGCACATTTTCTCATTGATTCCCACAACGGCTCTGTGAGATAGAGATAATGATGAGGAAATAGACTTGGAGAGATGAAGTACCATTTTACAGATGAAGAAACTGAGACTCAGAAAGGTAACCAACTTAAGGAATTATGGAACAGTGCTTAAGAGCTTAGGTTTAGAAGTCAGACACATCAGGAGCCATGGTGGGATTGGATCCCACGTCTCTCTGGCTCAAGTCTACTGCCCTCCACAAATAAATTCCATTTGAGTTGTTTTTTTTTTTTTCACTTTCCAAAATTTTATATCTCTACTTCAAATCATTCTGAAAGTTAACCCTTTTAATGTGTTTCTAATCAAATTACTAAGCAAACAAGAAAGAAACTTTTATAAATAACCCTGCTGGAAGAAGATGCACTTTTATTTCTGTATATATAACAATGGTGTTTGTACAGAAAATACATTTCTGGGTCTGGTCTGGGCATCAAAGAGAGGGAAATGAAGGACAGGACAGGAAAATCCAGTAGTTTTCTTGGGACATAAAGTTTAAAAAATAACCACTTGTACTGAACCAGAATTGAAATTGGCGGCAGGTGTGTCAAGTGGTTCAGTGGAGAGGAAAGGATGGAAAATTACTACATATGGTACTCTCCACACACACTCACATTAATCCTGAAATTATGAGCTATATCTCGTACATATATATTATATATATTACAGAATAGAATACTTATACTTTAACACCTCCCAGTTTAAACAAAGAGAACATTACCAGAACGTTCGAGATTTCAGTTTGCACATAATCAATCATACCCTTCTCCTGGGGCCACCCAAATTCCAAATTTTGTATTAATCATTCATGTATGTTTATCTGCATCTATGTTTGCATCCCAAGTCAATATTCTACGTATTGATTTGTATTTGCCAGTTTTTGACCTTTACACAGTTGGACTCCTGCTATCTGAATAGATGGAATCATACTGTGACATTTTTAATATTTGATGGATATTTTGGTTTTGAGATTCATCAGTGTAGCTGTGGTTCATTTTCACCGTTACATAGTATTTCATAACTTGTTTATCCATTCTCTTACTAATGCACATTTGGGTGGTTTGCTTTAGTTTGTTATTGTAAACAATGTGACAATGCACACCTGTTCCAGGGTGTATACACAAATGGAATTGTTGTCGGGGAGTAAGCCCATAGGAAGGCTTACTAGATCGTGTCAACTTTTCAGAGAAAAAGATTTTTCTATCATTCACAATAGCCAAGATACGGAAACAACCTAAGCATCTATCAACAGATAACTCGATAAGATATGTGGTATCTATACACAGAGGAATATTATTCAAGCAGGAGAAAGAAGGAAATCCTGCCATTTGTGATGACACGGATGGACCTGGAAGGCATTAGGCTAAGTGAGATAAGCCAGACAGAGACAAATGCTGCATTGTTATCACTTATATATGGCCAAACATAGATATAGTAGAAAAGGGATTGTCAAGGGCTGGGGGTGGGGGGTCGTGCGGTGGGAGAAATAGGGAGAGGTTAGTTAAAAAAAAAAAATTCTTCAAAGAATTCATACCAATTTATACACTTACTAGGAACATAATTTTTCCTGTTGTCTACATGCTCTCCAATATTTAATAGCTTAAAAAATTTTGGGCTTCCCTGGTGGTGCAGTGGTTGGGAGTCCGCCTGCCAATGCGGGGGACACGGGTTCAAGCCCTGGTCTGGGAGGATCCCACATGCCGCGGAGCGACTGGGCCCGTGAGCCACAACTACTGAGCCTGCGCGTCTGGAGGCTGTGCTCCGCAACAAGAGAGGCCGCGATGGTGGGAGGCCCGCGCACCGCGATGAAGAGTGGCCCCCGCTCGCCGCAGCTGGAGAGGGCCCTCGCGCAGAAGCGAAGACCCAACACACACAAATATAAAAATAAATAAATAAATAAATTTTTAAAAAAAGAAAAGATGACTACTATCTTTAAAAAAAAAATTTTTTTTTTGCAAATGTTTGGGTATTGAATGGTATCTCATTGTCGTGTTACTCTGCATTTCACTGATTACTTAAAAGATTAATCATCTTTTCATATGCTTTTTGACCATTTGTATTTCCTCACCTCTGAATTGCATGTTCAGATTTTTTTGTCTGTTTGTTTCTTGTTCTACTAGGCTGCTTGCACGTGGTGGTCCCTGGTGGTGTTTTCTACTTTGTGTCTCCAAGTTCTTTATATATTCTGCACACTAAATCTTTTTAGGTTTCAAGTACATTTTCCCCTTTTTTGATTTGTCTCCACTCATTATGGCATTTTTTTTTTTTAAAGTAGATAGATGTAATCTTTTTTTTTTTTTTTAAATTTTATAGCTACTTTATTTATTTATTTATTTATTTATTTATTTATTTATTTATTTATTTATTTTTGGCTGTGTTGGGTCTTCGGTTTGTGCGAGGGCTTTCTCTGGTTGCGGCAAGCGGGGGCCACTCTTCATCGCGGTGCGCGGGCCTCTCACTATCGCGGCCGCTCCTGTTGCGGGGCACAGGCTCCAGACGCGCAGGCTCAGTAGTTGTGGCTCACGGGCCCAGCTGCTCCATGGCATGTGGGATCTTCCCAGACCAGGGCTCGAACCCGTGTCCCCTGCATTAGCAGGCAGATTCTCAACCACTGCGCCACCAGGGAAGCCCTCATTATGGCATTTTAATTTAATAAAGTTAAATTTATAGAAATTCTTTATGGCTTGCGTTTTTGTTTTACATTTAAGAACGATTTCCCTACTCTTAAGTTCCTAAATTTATTTTAAAAGTTTTAAACTTTTTCTTTCACATTTAAATCTTCAATCCATCCAAAACTGAGTTTTAGGGAATTCCCTGGCAGTCCAGTGGTTAAGACACGGCGCACTCACTGCCAAAAGCCTGTGTTTGATCCCTGGTCAGGGAACTAAGATCCGCAAACCGCACGGCATGGCCAAAACCAAAACAAAACAAAAATTGATTTTTCTATGAGGAAGGCATCTGACTTTATTTCTCCCATACAGATAACAAATTGTCCGACCACTGATTATTGAATTATTCTGCAACGCCGTCTCTGTCGTATAGCAAGTTGTCATGTGTGTAGAATCCCTCTGGGTACGCTCTGTATTTGTCTACCCTTTTGTAACGTTAAACTGTCTTGCAATCTGATTGGGTATATCCCTTCATCTTGTTATTCTTCTTGGGAAGTTACTTAGCTATTCGAGCCCTTGGCATTTTCATTTTAGAATCAGCCTGTTAATGTCCATGAAAATGTCCATTTTTTTCCCATCTCATTTTCTTCTTTTCTAATACAATCATTTAAGGCTATAAAATTCCTTCTAAAAAAAGCAATTTAATTGCATCCCACATTTTGTAACATAGCATTTTTGTTATCACTCAGTTCTAAGTAGTTTTAAAATTTTCTTCACGAATTTGTCTTTAAGTCTTGAGTTATTAAGAAGTTTGTTTTTCAATTCTAAATGTTCATGGGCTGTAGGCCAAGGATGTCAAATTCTCGTACATGTGCTGTCGCTTTCCCCTGCCTATGCCTGACATCAGGAACTGACCCCAGCAGCATCCCTAGGAAGCCCAGAACCCTTCTCCACACGGTACTCCAGGCAGCCACAGGCAATCAATCAGGGATGAAACATTAAGATGGAAACTATTGCACATCCCTGCTGTAGGCTGGGGAGACATTCCCACCTGTGTGCAGAAGCTGCCAGGCTCACATTTGTGACTAAGGAAAATTACTCTGATCTAGAGATAGTAAAAAATACCAGCTTTCCCCAGCCCTAGAACGTTTTATTTTCAACCAGTAAGGATACAGATGTAACCATTTAACTCAAAAGACGTTTACTGAGCACTTACTATGTTTAAGAGAGTGGGCTGTAAATACTGAATAACACCATTGCTGCCCTCAAGCAGTTTACAATTGACCTGATAATATGAAGCCTTTTACTCAGAAAACCTTGACAGGGGCATTCCTTGAGCCTGGCACTGCTTCGCATGGGCCATCTCACTTCTGAAAAACTCTGGGAGCAAGCTGGTGTTATCTCCACTTCACAAATAATGAAACAAGACTTGGAGAAATGAAATCGCTCACCCAAGGTTGCCCAGCCAGTATTTGAACTGAAATCCATAGTCATATCGATGTGTCGGCACTGCACCGTGCTGCCTCCTTGCAAAAGATTACAAGGTTTTATTTATTTTTTTCTCTCCCATTTTGTCCACATGCTCAGCAATTGAAGAGTGGAATGAGAATTGATGGATATGCAGGCAATTCGTTTCTCTGCTGCGGAAAGTACATCCAATCTTCAAGCTTCCTTAATTTATATAATGGTTAGTTGCCTCAAAAAATCTTGCTTTAGGGGGTCTGTTGCCTGTTTTTCTTATCTCTCCAGGATGCTTTGGCCAACCAAGCAGAATGCTTATCTTACAGCTTTAGGGCTTTGAAAAAAATGGTTTCTGCTGTGCTGAGTGCCCTTCCCTGGGGGCCTGTGTGACACCTGAGTAAATAGGTCTTCCTGAACTTGTTTCTCTCTAATTCATACTGCCCAAGGCAGAGAAGTAGCCAGAAGTCTGATCTGTGCTATGGGTATGACAAGGAGGGCTATATACATACATATGTTACCCCACAGTTCACATGACCCAGACACAAGTTACGTGATGGGCACATACGGAATTTACACCTATTATCCCATTTCATCTTTAATTATTATAAAAGAGTATTTTATTACCATTTTACCAATAAAGATGGAAGACGCAGGGAATATACATGAGTTACCCAAGGTCACACAGCCATTAGCTGGCAGAACTGAGATTTGGTCTGCTGGACTCTGCCTTCTTTTAAAGCAAAGACACTTATTCATACAGCATATGCTACTTCTGTTTCTGCAGACGTAGGAGGAAATAGAGTGGGGAGATAATGGTACCCCATAGATGTATGTTCATACACTGATGGGTTTTCCTAGATGGAAAAAAAATTAGGCTATACAATCATTGCAAAAGTTGTGATAAGATTTGTCCTGAATTTGGCTAATTTGCCCCCAGACCAGTAGCCTTCACTTTACCTGAGAACTCCTTAGGAACACAAACTCTTGGGCCCTACCACACACCTACTGTAGTTTAACAAGAGCCCCAGGTGATTTGAATGTACGCTAAATTTTAAGATCTTTACAAGACACCAGAAATGCCTTAAATTTATTTTTTTTCCATTTACAAAGGGCTCTTTACTTGTGTAAAGACACAACCTGTAAATCTAGGCATGATACTTGTGTATCCATCTCTACATGGCCTCAAAAATACCAGCCTGTGTCTTGGGATCAAAATCCCAATTCAAGAGGAAGACACTCCCAATTAGCTAGTTAGACTTATGTTTTTATTTTCTCTTTCTCTCTTGTGCTTTCTACGCACTGATTCATGGTTTGATTCATAGGCTGACCTGCCTCTCGTCTCTTCCTTCGATTCATCCATTGTAAGTGATGCTTCCTAAGTTCAAACACAAGCATGCCCGATGCCTGCTTAAGAATCATCATGTACTCCTTGTTGTTTACCCACTCAAGTCCCCACTTCCTTGGCTCGACATTCAGTGACCTCCAAGGTCAAGTGCTGTCTTCTCTTTCAAATTCATTTGTCTCCAGTTTGATAGCTTAGACCGATAATGGGTCACCATGGTTACTCACGGATCCCCAAATCCTGCCTGTCCTTTATGGCACAGCGATGCAGTCCATCCTCTGCCTCCCTTGCCCAGAAGATGCTTTTTGCCCCTGTGCTGTCTTTCAGACCCTGCTCAGACAACTGAAAAGCCTTCCCCATCTTCTGGAAGGGTCAGTTGCTCCCTGCCACATCATCCCACGTAACATAAAAGTGGTTCTCAAATTTAGTTAGCATCAGAGTCACCTGGAGGGCTGGTTAAAACACAAGCTGCCGGGCCCACCCTAGGATTTCAGCTTCAGTAGGTCTGCATGGGGGGCTAGGTATATGCATTTCTAACAAGATCCAAGTCGACCTGATGCTGCTGGTCTGGGGTCGTCACTTTGAAAGCCCACTGTAACACAGAGACAGCAATCACATCATGTGGTCACGAGCAATCTTCCCGTTCTGCCTCTAGCACACGACTCTGAGTTCCTGAGGCACATCTGTGCCCATTCAGTGACTGAATGAGAGAACAGGCCAACACAGTGCAGCACGTTTTGAAAGAGTCCTGGCTGGAAACTTGTCTTCCCCACTTATTATCATGAAAAGGATTTCTTCATCTAAGAAGAAAATGTATCTTAATGGGCTATTGTGAGGCTTAAAAAAGAAGAGGCACAAAGTTCCTATCACATCCCTGTCACATAATATGTGATCAATCAATGTTAATAAAAAAAAAGGAAGGAAGAAAGGAAGGAAAGGAGGGAGGGAGGGAAACCAGGTAATGTTTTGGCATCCTGGGCTGAGAGCTCAGTGTACAGGAAGCATTTTGTGGGGGCATTTAGTACCAAGCAAAGCCCGAGTGGAATTTTATAGTCAAGAGCCCAGAGCAGCTGTGTGACTTGGAAACATTCAAGCACTCTAAGCTTGTAGTCTCAGAGACTGCAGGGAATGTCTTCCACTCTGAGGAATAACCAAGAAGACACTCAGAGCTTCCTAAGTAGAAATATTTACCTGGTGAACACTTTCCAGGGGGGGACTGGCAATTCCAGGTGCAAGGTGGGTTTCAGGAGTGGACCAACCAGCAACTGCTAGAGGCAGAGACCAGTGCTCGAAGACTCCAGAGTCTGTGCTGGGGAGCCCGGTGGCTCTGGCTGAGTCTGAGAGCTGGGGCTCGGAGCGCTCAGGGACTTGGCCAGAGAGGAATGAGCTGAACATGGAGAGCACCCTGGACCTTGCAGCAGGCTAGGCAAACACGAGATGCTCTGGCCATTCCTCTTCTATCCACGTCCGGGGCAGATTTTATTACTCTATTCCAGTTCTCCTTCCCGCCCAGCCCAGACTCCAACTCAAAACCCTTCTCAGCAGAGCCCACCAGCAGCAACCGCCAAAAAAATCCAAGTCAGCACTCTGTAAAACCACAAAACTATAATACCTGTGATGGGTTTTCTATTGGACAGAGCTGTCTGATAGAACCATCAGGGGTGATGGAAATGCTCTGTGATGAGTGCTGTCCAACATGGTAGCCACGTGGCTGCTGGGCCCTTGAAATGCAGCTAGTATAACTGAGGGAGAATTTTATTTCATTTTAATTGATTAAAGTGAAATTTAAATAGCCACTTTTTTTTTTTTTTTTTTTTTGGACGTATTGATGTCTAGCTGGTTTGGGGGAAAAAATTCTCCTTTCCACAATGATTTACCCAGGCACACCTTTGTGATTTTTCTCATTCTTGACCTGCCTTAAGATATTGCCATTTAAATTTTTTTTAATTAATTTTTATCAGACTATACTTGCTTAACAATGTTGTGTTAGTTTCTGCTGTACAGCAAAGTGAATCAGCTATACATATACATATATCCCCTCTTTTATGGATTTCCTTCCCATTTAGGTCACCACAGAGCACTGAGTAGAGTTCCCTGAGCACAGCTCAATATCAAAAAAACAAACAACCCAATCCAAAAATAGGCAGAAGACCTGAATAGACATTTCTCCAAAGAAGACATACAGATGGCCAACAATCACATGAAAAGATGCTCAACATCACTAATTATTAGAGAAATGCAAATCAAAACTACAGTGAGGTATCACCTCACACCGGTCTGAATGGCCATCATCAAAAAATCTAAACCATAAATGCTGGAGCGGGTGTGGAGAAAAGGGAACCCTCCTACACTGTTGGTGGGAATGTAAATTGGTGCAGCCACTATGGAAAACAGTATGGAGGTTCCTTAAAAAACTAAAAATAGAACTACCATATGACCCAGCAATCCCACTCCTGGGCATATACCCAGAGAAAACCATCTAAATTTAAATTGATTAAAATTAAAGTAAGAATTCAGTTTCTCAGTTGCACTTGCCATGCTCCAAGTGCTCACTGCTTTCATGAGGCTCTGTCTGTGCTAGAGTTTTGGGCATTTCCCTCATTGAGAAGCTTTCCTGGAGAGTACTGGCCTAGAGCTACAGTCCCATCTGTGACCCCTGACTTCACGCTATGAGAGAAGTAGGCATAGTCACAGCGATCAAGTGTAGGACCCTCCAGAGCAGGATCTGTAAGACCTGACCAGGCACAGCAGACACTGCAGCACACGGGGATGCTGGAGGAAGGGCCTCATGTCTACCTACGCTGAGCCCCTCTGTGCCCACAGCCAGAGATCCTCTCTTGTGGAAACCATCGTACTCCCCCGAGAGGTGAGAATCACTCCCCACAAGGGACAGAGGAGGAAGCTGAGGCTTGGAGAAATTAAGTAACTTACCCAGGCTGTGATGGTGGAGGAGGAATCAGACCCAGGTCTGACTCCCACATCTATACTCTTTTTATTCTGTCACGTGGCCCCCAGGATTACTTAAGACATCTGCTACCAATGCAGTCCACCCTTGAATCATTTATACCCCTGCAGGCCATTTCCAAGCCCCACTCACAGCCCATCTATACCTAGATACCCACAGAGTTTTATGATGATCCACAAGTTCAAAGTACAAAACCCAGGGCATGAGAGATTTAAACCAAGAAAGTGGCCTTTGAAGACAAATGGCCATGCGATATTCCAAGGCAGAGAGAACACTATAGAACTGTTACTTGCAGAAGTGGGTTTGTAGCTTCTTGGCTAACTATTAATAATAATAATAATGATAATAATATTAGCTTTCTATTGCTGTTGTAACAAATTACCACAAATTTACTGACTTAAAACAAGGCAAGGTTATTTTCTTAAAGTTCTGAAGGTCAGAAGTCCTAAAAATCAAGCTGTCAGTAGAGCTGCATTCTTTCCGAAGGTTCTGGGGAAGGACCCGTTTCCTTGACTTTTCCAGCTTCTAGAAGCTGCCTGTATTCCTTGGCCCATGGTCCCATCCTCCAGCTTCAAACTAGTAGTGTTGCACCTTCCAGGCTCTCTCTGCTTTCATCGTCATATCACCTTTTCTGGTCCTGACCCTCCTGCCTCCCTTTTATAGGGACCCCTGTGATTACATATAGACCCTACCCAGATAACCCAGGACAATCTCCTCATCAAGATTCTTAACATAATCATATCTGCAAAGTCCCTTTTGCCATGTAAGCTAATATATTCATAGGTTCCAAGGATTAAGATGTGGACATTTGAGGGGGCATCATTCAGCCTAAGACAGATAATAATAACAAAAGAGTACTTCCCTTAATCAAGGCCTTCCACTGTTGAAAACACTGGGCTGGGATTCTTTCTCATCCACTCAGCAACCCTACAGAGTAGACCTTAGAGAGTCACCCACTTTCACACACCTAGTAAGTCTCATCGCAAACCTTGGTCCCTCTCTCCCAAGTCTACCCATTTTTTTCTTTTACCGGGTTATCATGATGGAGAATTTCCCAAGTGCCAAGCACTAGACTAGTGCTTGTGTATCATTTGTATCACCTCCTATCTTCACCCTGACACATGGGTACTTCTCTCCCAGTTTAGAGGTGAGGAAACTAAATGAGGTTTGCAAAGGAGAGTTGATTTACCAAGGTCAGAGAATGCATACGTGACAGAAAAGGATGACTCTTAAGCTCCCTGCCTTTCCCTTGGACAATGAGGGCCCCATGGCCACAGCTAATGGTGGCCCCACTGGTCCAGGACCCAGGACAAATGGCCCGCCAAGGGCTCATGTACCTTGGGTGTTCCCCCTTCCTCTCAGCCAGTCTGCAGGTGCCAAAGCAGAGGGGCTCCCCATGCCTTGTCACCAGCATGTATTTAGCAGCTGGAATGGCTTTATATTCTATTTGCTAAATTGGATTGCTTTCAGAAAAGGCTGGGGTGGCGATAAAAACAGATTTTATGGCCATCTAATCAGAGGAAGCTGAATTTCATTTGAGCAAGTGAGAATGGATGTCTTTCAGCTTTCTCTTTTAAAACCTGGGGGAAGCACTTAGACGTTGAGGCTACTTCATCAGGCTTTAGGAGGCTTTTTTTTTTATTAGTCACTTACAGCAAACATTTTTCCCTTTACAGATGGTTACTTATTGCAACAAAAATCTCCCTCTAGGCTTAACGCCAGGCTGAGACTTGGAAAGTGAGGGGGATAGAAATGGCAGCATCTCATTCCAAGTCAAGAATGAGGGAATTCACAAAGGCACCAGGGAAAGTCAAAGGAGAAGGAGGAGACTTTCCAACAAATGGTGCTGGAACAATTGGATGTCCACATGCAAAAAATGAATTTCAACGCTCAGCTTGCACTATATACAAAACTCAACTCAAAATTGGTCATAGATTTCAATTTAAAGCCTGAAACTATAAAACATCTAGAAGAAAACTGGAGAAAATGTCTGTGACCTTGATTTAGGCAAAGATTTTTATAGATAAGACACAAAAAAACCAAAGCCAAGAAAGAAAAAAATTGATAAATGGATTTCATTCAAATTAAAAACTTCTGCTCCTCAGAAAACACAGTTAAGAAAATGAAAAAACAAGCCACAGACTGGGAGAAAGTATCTGTGAAACACTTATCTGAGAAAGGACCTGTATCCAGAATCTATAAAGACCTCTTACAACTCAATGATGAGAAGAGAAACATCATTCAAAAATGGGCATAAGATGTGAACAGATATTTATTCAAAGTAAAGATACAGATGGCAAATAAGCACATGAAAAATTGCTTGCCATAATTAGCAATTAGGCAAATGCAAATTTAAACCACAGTGAGATACTTCACACTTATTAGAATGGTAAAAGCAAACAAGCAAAAACCATCTACATTGCTATGTTCTGAATGTTTGTGTCCCTTCCAAATTCATATGTTGAAATCTTAACTTCTAAAGGTGATGATATTAGGAGGTGGGTCTTTGGGAGCTGATTAGGTCATGACAGTGGAGCCCTCATGAATGGGATTAGTGCCCTTGAAAAGAGACCCCAGAGAGCTCCCTCATCCCTTTCGCCATGTAAGACACAGTGAGAAATCTGCAAACTGGAAGAGGGCCCTCACTGACCATGCTGGCACACTGATCACAGACTTCCAGCCTCCAGAATTGTGAGCAACAAATTTTTGTTGTCTATGAGCTACCCAGTTTGTTGTACTTTGTTATAATAGCCTGAATAGACTAAGATAAATACCAAGTGCTGTAAGGATGCAGAGCTTCTGGAACTCTCATATAGCATTGGCAGAAATGCAAAATGGTACATTTAGCCACTTTGGAAGAACAGTTTGGTGATTTTTTATATGGTTACACATGTACTATGTGATCCAGCAGTCTTATTCTAGATATTTACCCAAAAGAAATAAAAATATATGTCCACTAAGGACCAGTGTGCAAATGTTCACAGCAGCTTTATTTATAACTGTCAAAAACTAGAAACAACCCAAATATTCTTCAACTGATGTATAAATGATATATTTATACAATGGAATGCTACTAAGCATAAAAAGGGATCGACTGCTTATATATGCAACAACACGGATGATTCTCAAAAAGCATTATGCTAATTGAAAAACACGGACTCAAAAGGCTATATGCAGTATGATTTTATTTATATGATAATCTGGAGAAGAAGACAAAACTATAGGGACAGAAATCAGCTGAGTGGGCTGGAGGCAGGGGAGGGGAGGGCATTGACTTCATGAGAAAACTTTCTAGGGTGATGGAAAGTTCTAAATCTGGACTGTAGTTATGATTACACAATTCTAAACTTTGTCAAAGTGCATTGAGTTGTATACCTAAGAAGGATAAATTTTACTCTTTGTAAATGATATCTCAATAAGCATAACTTTGAACAAAAGGAGTGAAAGAATTCAAATCCTACTCTTTCCCCCAATAATAATACACAAAAGTGGTCATGGAGATGAAAATGACACCAACACAATTATTCCAATTGTAGAAATTTATACTGTAGTCCATGCATTTAATATCCAGCGTCATAGTCCTGTATTCTCCAGAGCACAAAGCCTGTGAAATTGTATAATCTTTTTCTCATATTCTATTTCTATCATCCAAAACAGAAGAGGACTTTCATTTTCCAAAACATCCTTTTTCTGGAAAAAGATAATACTTGATATCTTTATACCATGTTTCAACTCACAGTGGAATAGAGGAAGTTTATAGGAATGCTTTCAATAAAGTAGAGACTATAAATAACAAATCAGGGCCAAAGAAAATATACATCACATGAAAAAGTCAAGAATAGGGAGAAAGTTGGCCTGTGGATGTACAGTTCATGAGCCTCCACACACTTATTCATTTAGCTGTGAGTTTCCTGATGGCCAGAGGAGATGGGAAAATTAATTAGTCAAATAATTTACACATCACATCATCAGAAACCCTCTAGCTCCTCAGTGGGAGTAAATGATATCAAGGCAGGACAAACCACTAACAGTATCTCAGCAACTTGCCTCATTTCTAACTGGTTTTGATCCGGAAGAGAGTTAACTCAGCTGGGAAACCCAGGAGCAAACATGGAGTCTCAGCTTCTCCAGCTCTGGTGCCTGTCCCTGGGTCACCACATGGCTGTTCAGGTGGCCTCCTTTCTTCCAGGCAGATTTTTCCTAGGAGAAAAGCAACAAGGATGCCAGAAGAGGTCCTAGACAAGATAGATTGGGTTCCAGGTTCCAGTCTTGACCTGAACACTGGCTGGGTTGCTGCATGGCCTTGTGCAAGCTACTTAGTTTTCTGGGCCTCAGTGTCCTCATCTGTAAAATGGGCATACACAACTCAGGAAGATTGTTGTGAGAATTTGGTTAACAGATGTGAACACTGTGCAAGAAAGGAGAGTGAGCCAAAGGATAGAGACCTTTTCCCAGGGGGGGTCCAACATAAGAACAAAGTTCACTTACTAAAGATGGCAAAGTGGAGGGTGGAAAAATATGCGTCTTTAATTAGATAACTGAGCTACTGAATTAGCCAACCCAGAGAGAGATGTTTCATTTCCAGAGTTTTTAGGATGTGAGATAGTATACTTCCTTATTGCTTAAATTGGAGCCAAATATATCCTAAGTCACCTCCTGTCTGAGACCTGATAATGCTTAGCTAAGTCTGCTTTTCCTTCCAGCAACAGTAAAAAAAAGAATGCTCATATACGTAGAAGCTTATATTAGATTTTGGATCAGGGTCCATTTTTATGTAGTAAGTAGGAGAAAATTGAATTCACTACAATTCCTCTTAGAAAGTGATAGCTGTCTTAGTAGGAAAAATAGTTTGATAAGTGTTCAGGGTCAGAGAGAATGTGAGGCATTTGAACTTGAGCAGAATAGAGGAGAGGACATTATTTGTTGCTTGGGATGACATGAAGTGGTGGAATTAGAGGGGGAAAGAGAGGCAAGGGAGCCAGGAGATGACAGAAAGCTAGGAATCACGTGGTGTCACAACTTCTGCTGGACACTCCCCCTCAACTCCCTATATCTCTCCAGTCTAGTGCAGTGTACAAAAATCCCAAAATGCTAATAAAAGTGGGCCACTTGTAGCAACCAGTGACAGAGCTGATTTCACCCTCTAACGTCCCTAGGAGGTTAGAGGGTGAAATAATAGCCTGTAAGAAAGCAAGTGTATGTAGACAAACAAACAAACAAAAAAGCCCAAGTAATTCCCCATGAATTTCCCCCCAGAGCAAGACTTTAGACTTTAGTATTGGTGCCTGAGTGTTAAGGAGCCCCAGGTTATATCTGGGTTACATGTCTAGTTATGTTACTATTGATATTTCTAATACCTGTTTCTGAACCACTAATTACACTGAGCTATCTGACCCAAACTCTTCCAGAATTTGGACCTCCAGCCCGATCAGTGGTCTTTGCTTTGAGCACTGTCACTTTTTGTTAGTCAGCCTCACTCTATGGCCAGTGCAACCCATGTTCACAGCCCCTTTTGGAAAAGCATAAGCTCCAATATTCTCAACCTTCCAGTCGAACTTTTCTCTTCCCACCTTGCCTATGCATCCGTGGCATGGTTGCTCCTAGACTGTTCAGCATTTTGAGGGTTTGAATATAGCCTTTCCTAAGGAAATGCCTTCCTAGCAGAATTTCCCAGCATTGGCATTTAGACCTGCCATTTGCATAAGTAAGCAGTCATTTGTACAGATGAAATGAGCAGTTACATATGTGCAGATAGGTCCTAATAGGTACCATATGCTCCAATTACCCATTTTCCCAGCCCCCCCGGACTGATTGGTTATTAATGCAACAGATGGAGCAATTTAGAACTAGCAAACTCCCCAAATGCCACCCTTCCCCTCCTCTTCCCAGACCCACAAGCTTCTCCTGGCATCCTCCTCATCTTTGTCATTGTAGAATAAATGCTACGGAGCAACACATGCCCTTAGTTCCGCCGAGAGTTAAATTGCATTTCCTTAACGAGAGTGCCACTTGGGAAACCCAACGGGCCTTCACTGTCAAGAAGACTCTCAATGGACAAAAATTGGGTTTCTAAATTGCATCCTCTGTAAAAAGCTGGCCTCTTTGGAGTTCTGACAGCTGGAAGTCTTCAAAGTGTCTGAAGCGCAGGGATAATTGAGGTTTGCTAAGATGACCCAGAGTTCTGATGAGATCCTGGGTCTCTTGTGTGCCATCATGGACATAACTGATAATGTTTGGCACTCCCATGAGATCATCAGAGACTTGGAAACCTTTAGAAATGAAAGCAGACAGGGAACTGTGTAGGCCAGCAGATTTTAAGCTGACTTCCTTGGAACCCTGGGGGGTCCACAGAGGTGCCTACAGGTGGGAGAAGTCTGAGTGTCAGGGATGCTGCCCTTCACGGCCTGCTTTAACCAGACCTGTTCCATTTTTACTCTGTGAGCTTTATTGTTTATTTGGCTTATGAATATGAATAAAAGTTCCCACAGCCAAAGTAAGATGGAAAACCAAACAGGTTCTCGGTTTTGGACCTGGCCCGCCAAGATCTTTTAACTTCTTGAAGTGATGTAGGTAAAAGAGGTGGTAGAACAGAAGCTATTTTTAAATATTTCACAAAGCTTAACAGAGCTCCTCCATTTACTGAATGCTCCCTGAAATGTCACGCAGTGATCTCATCCATCCCCCCGCTTCATCAGCCACCTTCACAGCGGTGACTCACAGGATCCAGCACAGACCCCTTTCCCAGAATCCAGACCTGAATCAACACTTGTCCAAACCGCATCCCCTCTTGCAATTCTCAAGGCATATCCACCTCAGCATGTCCAAATGCAAAGATATAGTCTCCTCCCTGTCCTCCAGTGCCCCCACAAACCAATTCCTTTTCTGGCATTCCCATCTCAACACAAGGCAGCTTTTCCTCTACTGAGCTGCCTACAGCAGAACCCTACAAGTCGCCCTTGACAATGCCCTCTCCCTTTCTTGGTATGTCTAGACCATCCCCAGGTCCTGTCAATTCTCCCTTCTTAACATCTTCCTAAACCATTGACTCTTTCCATCTCCTCTGATAATCACCCTACTCCAAGAATCACTTGAAGAGGCAACTGTAAACTTTCCTACTTGGTCTCTGCTTTCGTTCTCCTCTATCTGCTCCAAACTCCTCCCCACACTGCAAATGAAGTAAAGTTTAGGCAAGGCAATTCTGACCGTGTCACTCTTCCCCTAAAATCACATCAATGTCTTCAGGTCTTATGATGAAGAACCCAATGCTCAACAGGGCCCAAGGCCTTACAAGGCCTGGCTCCAGCCTCATCACTCACAACCTGGACGCTTACTCCCTGTGTTCCAGCCATTCTGGCTTTTTATCAATTCCCTATGTGCATCAGGGTCCCTTCCACCTTTGCCTATGCTGTTCCCTCTGCCTGGAATGCTTTTCCTTCCCTTTTTGTCTAATCAGCTCCCACTCATCTTTCAGGCCCAGCTCAAGCTCTGTTACCTCTGGCATTCTTGCTCAGGTCTCGGGCTTCAAGTCCCTCTTGATTCCTGTGCCCCTTCTCCATAGCATTTGTGACAATCCGGTTTATGGATTATTTGATAAAAGTCTAACTTAGCTCTAGATGGTAAACTCCATGAGAACAGGGAGCACGTTTGCCTTTGTTCATCCTTGTATCCTGAGCGTCCAGCACAGGGCACACAGTGGGTGCTCAATAATATCTGTGAGATATAGGGAGGGAGAGATTCCCGCTGTGGGCTAGAAACAGCCTACATTCTCTGTGATGTCACGTTGATTATCTTCTGCTAATGAGAAGCTCCAAAGAGCATCTTTCTTTAAAAATGAAGAAAAGAAGAAATGATTACTCCTGTTAAGCAGTTCTCTTCTGCAGGCAGAATCTTTCAAAATAAGTTGAAAAAAAAAAGAAAGAGAAGAGATCCTTGATGAAGAATTCAAAAATGCTTATGCCACCTAATCCCTTTATTTCTCCAAATTGTTCATTCAGGCTTTTACATGCACTGTCTCATATACAGTAATCCTCTGAACAACCTCAGAGGTTGGTTTACTATCTTTCTTTTTTTTTTAATAAAAGGGGAAACTGAGAATCAGAGTAATTAAGTAACCTGCTTAACAGCCACTGTTACAGGGTGACAAAGCCAGGATTCCTTTTTTTTTAAACACATTTCTTCTCTTTCTTTAATACTTATTTATTTATGTATTTATTTATTTATTTATTCATTGGCTGCGTTGTGTCTGCCTTGCTGCACGTGGGCTTTCTCTAGTTGTGGCAAGCGGGGGGCTACTCTTCATTGCGGTGCATAGGCTTCTCATTGTGGTGGCTTCTCTTGTTGCAGAGCACAAGGCACGTGGGCTTCAGTAGTTGTGTCACGCAGGCTCAGTAGTTGTGGCTCACGGGCCCAGTTGCTCGGTGGCATGTGGGATCTTCCCGGACCAGGGCTCGAACCCGTGTCCCCTGCATTGGCAGGCGCATTCTTAACCACCGTGCCACCAGGGAAGTCCCCAAAGCCAGGATTCTAACCCATGTCTGTCTCACCCGAAGCCAAGCTCTTTCTACAGTTCGTACCTACAGTTCCTCCACCGCCCTATAGTTGAGGAAACCAAAAGGGACAGAAGTTTCTTGCCCAAGGTCATGCAGCCAGTACATGACAGAGAAGGGCAGGATAGATTCCCCAACTCTCATACCACTGTGTTCTTTCCATAATCATGCATGTTTTACTATATTTGAATATCACAAAACTATGTAAAGCATCAATCATCTAGAGGAGACGTGAACCAGCCGGAGAACATGAGTTAGAAAAAAAAAAAAAGTTCAATTTTCGGTAGTGAACTAGGTCCCCTAGAACACTGAGCCTGAGGAAAAGCTATGTCTTACCACTTGGGGTGGAGTGCTGGGGAGGCTGCAGTATCAGAGCAGCACAACGAGGGGTAAATGGAAGGGAGACGGGGAAGGAGGGAAAGGCAAGGCTAGCTGGTTAACTTGTTTCACTACCCAGACAGCCACAGCTTCACGAGAGAACAAGCCCATTGTTTGGTCACTGGGAACAATCCAGAAAGGCTGTATGTGACCACTGTGTCTCAGAAGGTTCCATCAGCGTTAGGAGAGTGACCCAATTCAGCTGCCCATCTCTATCCTTCACTGGGCTCTAACTCTCCACTTCTAGATGGCGTCACCTGGTCTTGGCGGCCTCTGTGAGTCTGGACCGCTTGCACCTGGGTGCTTCCCCCCATAATGGCAACATGGAGGGTGTGATGGAGGGAGACGTTTAAAACACTAGCTTTATTCAAATACTTATTTGTGGTCTTATTCAAATAAGACCACAGCCAGCTTAGGTGCTGAGTCATCAGTCATTGTGGCCCGGGGCTTTATGAATAGAGAAACAGTACGAGAAGTTGCTGGGTCCACGCCAGCTGAGATACAAGCCAAGTGATCCAGGCCCAGACATAGGTGGGGCCTCGATCAGGAATGCTCCCTGTGAAGCTTAATTTATGTGTCAACTTGACTGGGCTAAAAGACGCCCGGATAGCTGATACGCATGATTTCTGGGTGTGTCTGTGAGAGTGTTTCTAGAAGAGACTAGCATTTGAATTGGTAGCCTGAGTAAAGATGTCCTCAACAGTGTGGGTGGACATCATTCAACCCACTGAGGACCTGAATAGAATATAAGGGTGGAGGAAGGGTGAATTTGCTCTCTGCTTGAGCTGGGGCATCCATCTTCTCCTGCCCTTGGACATCAGGGCTCCTGGTCCTCAGGCCTTCAAACCCAGACCAGGACTTACACCATCAGCAACCCTGGTTCTCAGGCCTTCGCACTTGGAGTAGAACTACACCATGGGCTTTCCTGGGCCTCCAGTTTGCAGACAGCAGGTGGTGGGATTTCTCATCCCCTGTAATTACATAATACATCTTTCTATCTCTATATATCCCATTGGCTGTGTTTCTCTGGAGGACCCTGACGAATACACCTCATGTTTAATTATGTTCTTCCTCACCTCTGATGTAACGGTAAACAGGGGAAAGAGCATGGGCTTCGTCGTGAAAAAGATCTGGTTTTGAATCCTGACTCCTACCTCATCAAATGTGAGACTCTTCCTTCACCTGCAGAACGGGGATAGTTGTGGTACCTGCAGCATTCAGATTGGGGTAAGACCATTTTTCAAGCTTTTTTGGGAGCAGTAGACAGAGAAGGGCACATGTGCAGTTGTGAAAGGTTGGGGGCGGAGTTTAAAGCAGCTACTGCTTGTATGAAATATCCTTGAAACCCAAGCTATCATTAAAAATGAACATAAAATGTGCAGTCTAGTCTATAACACATCATGCTTGTTTTAATCATTGAAAATTTCCCTCAACATAATTTTAAACAAAAACCAAAGCTCCAGAAAGAGTTTACCCTTACAAATGTACGTATCCTTTAAGACATCATCAGAATCCCCTTGCGGGTGCCTGAGCAACCCAGTTTGAAAAGTCTTACAATTAAGGCACAGAAACAACTTCTATTTACTGAAGACAAGTTAGGTGTTTAACTTGCCTTTTCTTATTTGATCATCTCAAAAACACTATGAGGTAGGAGTTATTTCCCCAGTTTTACAGATGAGAATGCCAAGATTCAGGGAGATTAAGAGCCTGGCCGGAGCTCACACAGCATGGGGCAGCTCAAGGGAGAATTTGAATCCAGTTCAGCATATCTGAAGGTCAGATTTTTATCCACCAGGCTTCGTGGCTTCCTGATGCATGCTGAGTGCCTGGCCCACCACCTGGCCAGAGCAGGAACTATGAGCGGATCTCAGTTACCACCCCTTGGCATGTGCCGGTCAGCTCACATCTGCAGGATCAGATACTGGAGAGCTATTCCCTCCTGACCCAGTGTGGGCCGGGCTGTCAGTCGCCAGAGAGATGAGTAGGATAATTTTGTCTCTTGCTCATCATCTGAGCCTAAATCTCTTTCTCTCTCTCTGCCTCCCCTCCAGATCGGGTAGACTGCAAATCTGCCAGGTGTTCCCCAATGCTACCAAGCTGTTCCTATTTAGTGGGCAGTCTGGGGAGAGCTGTGGCTGATGTCTACTCTCCATTACCAAGATCAAGAGCTCCGAAGAGGGAGGCGGCTGCAGCCGAGTCGGATGCCATTTTGCAGGTGAAGGCAGCACTCGTGACGCGGGGGATGGAAATAGCCCCTTGAAAGGGAAGTGTTAGAGGAGCTTTTCCTCCAGGTGAGAAAATAAAGACTATTGAGCTTCTGAGTGGAAAAATACTAAACCAAAAGGTCACGGCTATGATTCTGAAGTTGTTTTAAAGAGCATTAGAGTTTTATGGGTTTTTTTTTTTTAATTTATTTATCTTATTTATTTATTTTTGGCTGTGTTGGGTCTTCGTTGCTGTGCACAGGCTTTCTCTAGTTGCAGAGAGCGGGGGCTACTCTTCGTTGCAGTGCGCGGGCTTCTCATTGCAGTGGCTTCTCTCGTTGTGGAGCATGGGCTCTAGGCGCATGGGCTTCAGTAGTCGTGGCACGTGGGCTCAGTAGTTGTGGCTCACGGGCTCTAGAGCGCAGGCTCAGTAGTTGTGGTGCACGGGCCTTGTTGCTCCGCGGCATGTGGGATCTTCCCAGGCCAGGGCTTGAACCCGTGTCTCCTGCATTGGCAGGCGGATTCTCAACCACTGCGCCACCGGGGAAGCCCCAGCATTAGAGTTTGACTGTGGTGATAACCCCTTTTCTAATCACGCTCTCTCTTAGGCAATCTGTAGTTTATCACCACCTGTGAAAGATAGCAATCCCCAGTTATATCCATCCATCTGCCCACCCCACCCCTTGTCAATAGAAGGTACTGCTCTGGACCAGGCAATGCCCCTTCCTTGACTTCTACCAACCGGAGACTGAGGAAGTAGCTGCAGTCTCCTCACCTTTCCCTCCCCGTCCTCACTTTGCTCCGCTCATAATGTGTGTAGTGGCCTCACCATCCAGAGTGATTAGATTTGATATAGACACGAATAAAAATCTTAAGTTCTGCGCATACTGCACCTCAGCTGATGAGGGGATGTTCCTCTTTCTATCTTGTCGAAGAAGGAAGGTATGATTAGATGATCGCCATTTTGCAACCCCTAATGAAATAATGAACGTTGGCATTAATGATGAAAGGATGAAAGAGACAGGAGAAAAGAGACAGTCATATCTGAGCTGCTTCCTGGCCACAGCACCACACACACAGTGGGGCTGCCAAAGCAGCAAATCCAGACAGGGGAGCTTCTAGATCCAACTACCAACTTACAGGAAATACAGAAGACAAGGGAACATGTTAAATTCTATTAAGGGAATGCAATTAGCGAAGTCCAGACTGTGGAAAACTTAGAGGACCAATGACTCATTTTCTTCAATAACAACAACCAATTGCAAGACAATGGAGAAAGAATTTATAGATTAAAAAAAAAAGTCTTAGGAGACACATTCACTGATCACAGGGTGGCTTTCATTTGGATCCCAGTTCAAACGGATAATCTTAAAAAATAAAAACACGTTTAATGATATGAAGAAATTTTTAGTGACTGTTTTGAGCTGTGATGATGGTATTGAGATTATATATTTATATTTTTTAAGTTGCTGCATTTTTATTTATAATGTTATTTCTTTTTAAAAAAATTTTATTAAAGTATAGTTGATTTACAGTGTTGTGTTAGTTTCTGCTCTACAGCAAAGTGGCTCAGTTATACATATATGTGTTCTTTTTCATATTCTTTTCCATTATGGTTTATCACAGTCTACTGAATATAGTTCCCTGTGCCATATAGTAGGACCTTGCTGTTTATGTGATTATATTTTAAAAGGGGAGCTTTTTTTTTTTTTTCATAGAAAGGAGAGACAGGGAAATGGGTGATGTTGGTCAAAGGGTACAAAGTTTCAGTTAAGCAAGATGAATAAGTTCTGGGGATGTAATGTACAGCATGGTGACTATAGTTATTAATACTGTATTGTGCACTGGAAATTTGCTAAGAGATCTTAAGTTTCAACACACACACACAAAGGGTGAATACATAGAGGAGGTATATATGTTAATTAGCTTGATTTTGACGCTCATTCACTATGTATATGAAAACATCAAGTCGGACATCTTAAATATATACAAGTATTTCATGATATCTCAATAAAGCTGTTAAATAATAAAATGAAATAGGAGCTTTTGCTTTTAGAGATACATACTGGAATATTTGAAGATGCAATGATAGGCTCTTTGGGATTTACTTCAAAGTCATCTTGGGTGCAGATGGAGGAGGGTCTAGAGGACCAAAGTTTGTCCACAGTTGACAGCTGTCAAAGTTGGGTGATGGGTATGTTGGAGTATGATATTACTATTCTCTCTACTTATTGGCATAAATTTGAAATATACCATCGTTTTTTAAAGCTTTGAAAAATAATGTCTTCAACAAGATTCAATAACAAATATTTTTTTTCAGCAGCTACTAGGTACTGTGCACTGTTCTAAGTGTTTGAAATACATTAGCAACAAAACAAAGATTCTTGCCCTCCTGGAGCTCACTTTCAGGTGGAGGGGAGGCATTCTAAATAATAAACATAATAAATTAGCAAAAGGTATAGCTTGTTAAAAGTGCTCTAGGAAAAACTGTGAACAGATTATAAGAGGCTGGGAGCTGGGGAGGAAGTAGGTTATAATTTCAAACTGGGAGGTAAGGACACTTGTGCGGAAGACTTGACGTAGATGAGGGAGTTGGCCACGTGAATATCTGCGGGAAGGGCATTCCTGGGAGAGGGAATGAGTGTGTCTGCTAAGTTTGACCAACAGAGAGGAGACCAGTATGGCTGGAATGGAGTGTGTTTGGAGAAGTGAGTTCAGAAGAGGAATCAGAGAAGCAAGGGGACCAGGACAAGATCATGTAAGGCTTGCAGATCTTTTAAGGACTTTGGCTTTTACCCTGAACAGGATGGGGAGTCACGCAGAGTTCTAAGCAGAGGAGGGACAGGATCTGACTCCACTGAAAAAGAATCACTTTGGCTGCTCTGATGAGAATATACTGTAGGGATCAGAAATGGTAGCAGGAAGCCCACTTAGGAGTCTCCTATGGTAAGAGGAATGTGGCCTCAGACCAGATGGCAGTGCAGGTGGACAGAAGTGGTTGGATTCTGGATGTATTTTGAAAATAGAGCCACCGGATTGCATATGGGATGTGAGAGAAAGAGAGGCATCAAGGATGACTCCCAAGTTTAGAGCCAGAGCGACTAGAAAGATGGAGTTCTGTATCATGCCATCCCAGCAGAGGGAGTTGGGAGTTGACCTTGAACTTGTATTTCTCTCTCAGGTACAGAATAAGCCATCCGGGGCTAGTGTGGTGGTTGCATCTGAGTCTTGAGCACAGACCGTTTTCAGCTTTCTCCTCCACCATCTCCCCAGGAATCGTGCTCATCCTCCTGACCCAACATGGAGTGCCAGCCATCACATCCACAGTCCAAACAGCAGGATGTGAAAGGAGGAAAAGGAGACAAATGGACCAGCTGTACTTTAAGGATATTTTCCAGAAGCTGCCACACAATACCTGTGCTTACATCCCCCTGTCCAAAACTTAGCCACATTCTGTACTTACCTCCTGGCGTGCCAGGAAATACAACCTCTATTCTAGATACCCAACAAAAAAACAGGAGGTTTTATTACTAAAGAAAAGGACAAAAATGGATATTAAGGTAACTACCTACAGTCCCTTCCATACCATCCATCCTGTTGTCCAAAGTGGACTCTCAGTCCTTCTCAGCTGTTCACCCTCAAGCATGATGCTTATCAGCCTCGGCTTTGGAGTCAAATAGACCTGAATTTAAATCCCTGTCTGTTCCTTAAAAGCCATGTGACCTTACACTTCTTCTCTGTGATACTTTGCCTAGGCCTCCCCAATGCTTGGAATGCCCCTTATCCTCACTCTTCACATAACACACTCCTAGTCATGCCTCAATACCCAATCCAAATGGCCCCACTTTGGGGAAACATTCCTTGACTTTGTCAGGGGGCAGTGTGTCCACCTTTCTTTCTGACCTGTTCTTCCCTAAATACTATGTCTAATCACTTCTGTATGCTTGTCATAAAATCAACATTCAGGAAATGTTCCTCATGTTTCAACTGTTTCCAAATATTTAAATGTTTGCACGCAGTAAGAATTAAATAAATGGTAGCTGTGGTTATCATTGTGGCTACTATTATTATTACAATTATTTTGCTGTCATGTGTACAAAATTTATGTGGTTGACTGGCTCTTGGTTCATATATCTGTACAGCCAATCAACAGAGTGAACATTCACCAAAGAAAACCCAAACGGGGAAAAGTCTTTGGAACGTGGCCAGAATAGGAAGTGGTGTTTTTATGGGGCTGGCCACCCTGTCACAGCTAAATGGGCCTTCATTTGCTCAGTGTGTGGAGCCCAGAACACAATCAAGGCACGTTTGATAAAACTTCTGTCTTCTTTCCAAAGCCTTAAATCAAAGAGGAATTTGCTTGCAGCATCAATTCTGAGTCTTAAAAAAGCAGCGCATTAGCATCAACAATGGGATTAATTAGGCTTCCCTGGAAACTGTTCAAACAAAGGATTGCACAGTTCTCCAGGAAGGTCGGGCTTCTTCATTCTCTTCTGCAGCAGTTCAACAGCTATCACCTCTGTGCAGGCCCTCGTGCTGCTGCTGGCACAGCTCAGGTGTCCAATGCTATCCCAGATCTCTAGCTCCCAGGGGAGGGTTCTGCACGGCCAGGCTTCTCACTGGGGTAGCAGACAGAGGTCCTGTGTCCTAGGGCCGGGGGACTAGTGGAAAGATCAAGGGTTTTGAAGTCCAGTAGAAGCTCTGCCACTCACCTCTCTGGCCTTCATTGTCCTCCTCTGTAAAATGGGTGTGATATTCTCCACAGAAGAGTAAGATTGGCATAAAGGTTGAAAGAAGTAATGTCAGTGGCAAACTTCAATCACTGGCATACAACTGTCTCAATCTCACCAAAGTGGTGTGTCTCTTTTTCTATTAATTACTTAATATTTTTTTTAATCAATATATTTTAGGAGGAAAGGCTATATATAGTCTTACTTTAAGTAGAGAAAATCAAGATTTTTAAATTACACAACCAAAAACTTAATTTTTTGTTCTTTTAGTTTTTGTTTGTTTGTTTTTTAGTTCCTCTCCCTGTCCCCCTCCTCAGCCTACTTCCTCCCACCCAGAGTCTCCCCACTGTCTCTGGGCAGAGCGATCTCCTCACCATCTTAAAAGTCCCATACCACCTGGTAAGCTGAGGTTTGTGTACACTGAAAGGGTGATCTGGAGGAAGACACATCCTCTCGTACCTGAGTCCCAGTGCATCACGGGAGGCCCTGGAAGCCACACCACAGCTGTGGTTCAGACATTTGCAGCTGTCTCCCAACTCAGGTGCCCTGAAGGAGACCACGCTGGTCTATTTTTCCCAGTGTTATTCCACGTGGACCACAGTATTTTTCCCTTTGGAATACCTATATTTGGTTTACTGGAACACTAGCTGTTTTGTTTTTAAACTAGTGTATTGAAGGGGAGCAGAATACACTACCCCAAGGTATGCAGATTTGGCATATTGATTATTTTAAATTAAAGTTACTTGAGAAACAACTGGTATAAGAAGGACACGCTGACCCTCCTTTTTCCCCTGAAAGCAGGAGATAAATCTCCCATGTGAAAGGTGCCCTCTCTGTACCTGGAGAGTAGAAGGCATCCTTATCACCAGAGATAGGGAATTTAGGGCCAAGAAAGCTATATAAACCTATAAGCCAACATTGTTACTTCTTTTTTTTTTTTTGACTGCACCACGCAGCATACAGGGTCTTAGTTCCCAGACCCAGTTCCCAGGGATCGAACCTGTGCCCCCTGCAGTGGAAACACGGAGTCTTAACCACTGGGCCGCCAGGGAATTCCCAATTTTGTCACTTCTTTACCAATTTACTGCCAAGCCCAAACCCCTTTGTTCTATCAATTCTTCACACATTTATTGTTTCTTTGTCTAAAAGTTATAGAAGTTTCCTGCTCTGGTCACTTCTTTCAGTCTCAAATTTTTATGGGATTCCCATACATTTGAAATTAAATTTGTTTTTCTCCTGTTAATATTTTATGTCAATTTAAGTCATAGACCAGTCAAAGAAATTAAAAGGGAAGAAGGGAAAAAATTTTCCACCCCTACAGTATTATCAGTTGAAGATTTTTTGGTTACAATTGACAGAAAAATTCTTCTTGAATGCACTTAAGTAAAAATTGAAATTTATCAGCTCACATAACTAAATAGTCTACAGGCTTCAGGCAAGGTTTGATCCAGGGCTAAAACCATGTGACTAGGATGGGCTTCTCTCTTCATTTATTAGCCCTGTTTTCTGCAATGTGGCTTCTTTCTCTGAAGGGTCTCCCGCTATGGTCACAAATAAGTAATTTGAGCTCTCGTGTGTCCAGGTTCAAAGCCAGCAGAATTATGTGAACCTCACTGAGTAGTCTTCTTAGCAGATCCTGGAATCTGTTCTGACTCGCACCAGAATCAATCAATCACTGTCACCAGGGGATATGGCACTTTGATTACTCAGTCCTGTGTCAGTCATTTTCACCAGAAACACACAGACCGAACGAGGAGCAGGAGGTGGCCCCATAGAGGGAAACTACAGGATGGTTACAAGAAGAATGAATGGATGCTGGGGGCAGACGCCACACATATTCAGGCTACCAGTGAGTATTATGTTCAGCTGCTACAACAGGAAAGCAAAAAATGGCTTTAGAGATAGAGGTATGGTTCTCTCTCACAGAAAACAAATATGGGGTGGGTATGCAAACCTGGTGTGATGCCATTAAGAACTTGCATGTAGCTTCTATTCTCAACGTTACATCCTGGTCGTAGGTGGATGCTGTAGGTATAGCCTGTTATCCTGAGTTGGCAGCAGGAGGAAGCAGACATGTTGGGGGCAACAGGAGGCAAAAAGGCTCCCTTCTCGACTGAGTTAACAGCCACTCATGTCTCATGACCATACCTACTTCCAAGATAAGGAAGGCTGGGTAAACGTCATCATTCTTCCAAGTAACTAAAAATCAGGATTCTGTAACTTACTGAAATCCTTTTAAATATGTTACTTCTGGCTGGAGCTTAGCATCTGAGACACATTTCAGGTATGTTTCACTTGCCTTTCCCTTGAAAACAATAGCCGTGACCTTCTGCATGCCACCTGCGCCCTTTGTCTTATTTGATGTTTGATGCCCACAGAGTCCAGGGCACATGGGACAGCTGAGAAAACCAGGTTCAAAGAGGTGAAGTAACTTGTGCCCCATCACACCATCACACTGAGGGAGGGTAAGGACGGGATCCGGGATTCGAACTCCCATCTCCTCATTCCACTAGTCCTATTTGGTCATCCCCGAAGGCACCCCCTCTGAGAAGCGGGGTCAATTAGAGCCCTCCCTAACCAACCCCACTCCCCGCGCCTAGCATCCAGCCTTGAGCTGAGCTCCATAAACGTGCTGATGACTGACCAGGCAATGGCAGGTTTGCGGGGTAGGGAGTAGGTGGTGGTGGTGGTGATTTGAATGTGAATGAAAGCACACACTAATCGATTCTCCTGAGCAATTAATTCTTACATCAGACATTGTGTATCAGAATGGATCCGCTCGTTTAATACAGAGCTCAGCGCTCTCTCGCAGCAAAATCACATTGCAGCCAGCATCTCTGAAGCTCAGAGTGATGATTTCTTGTGAAGCAAATAGTTCCCCACTTTCATCTACAGCATATGCTAAACGTGCCTTTAAACTGAGGTGGTACTGGGGGCCCGGTCCCTCACATTTGCCCCCCATGTGTTTATTTGCATGACTCACTGCTTTTAGATATTTTTACTTTGAAGGTTTTTAGATACACACTGCACCCGCAGGCTGTTCCCAGGGGGGTGCTGTCAGGCCCTGCACAGCCTACCTGCCTGGTGTCTGAAGGCCCCAGCTTTCAGAAGATTTCAAATTTGATATGGCTTTTAAAGCCTGGCTGTGGATTTTATCCTTTTTCATTTTTCCAGGATGGCAAACAGCTGAGTCAGTATGTGGAGCCATACACAATCCGTCCTCTGAAGCGTATTTCTCCAGATCCTGTATCTTCACCCTTCCTGTCTTTGGTCCTTTGTCTCCCCCCTCCTTGTCCATAAAATGAACTCCTGTGTTCAACTCCAGACCTTTACATTCAGCACCCCTCCCCCATGTAATCCTGGGTTCCGATCCACTCCACTCTCCTCCAGAGCAAAACCCAGCTAGCTACTTCCTCCAGTTCTGGGATTTTTTTCCTCCAGGCTCTGCCATCCTTGACCTTGAAGCTTCTTTCTCTCCTCCAACTTCTGCCCTGTGGTTTTCGCTCAAATGCCCGCCTCTGCCTGGCACCCTGGCCCCAGTGCTGCCCCAGGCCCTGCTTCCCTGGGGTAGGGGAGGTTGGGCCACCAGCTCCCCCAGGGGGATTTCGTCTGGATGGTGGAGAAGGAGGCCTGCCTAAGAATTTGAACCAGTAGAAATAAAAGACAAACGTGCTCTCAAAGTAACTTGTAGTTCGCACAATTCACAGGCAAAGGCCCAAGGCAGTGACTGTTTTATTTTGGAGTTTAAGTGAAAGCAAGCCCAGAACCTTGTCTGAGGGGCTACGTTTCTCTACATCATAGAGCCACAGAACCAGGAGTCTGCTGTGGGCAGCCAGGAGGTAGGGATGAGGAGTCTGGGGAGAGAGAAGGTTCCAGCCACATGGGGGCAGGCTGGGTTTTAGGGAGAAAATGGCCCCAGGAGACGCGGGGCTGCTGGAGGAATGTTTAAGAGCAGCGACTGGGTTACTGGTTCCTGATCTTACATCCAAGGCCCTCCTTTGTGACCACGCTCCCTGCCCCAAACCTTCAGGACAAGTCTGTGAGCACACCAGTCAGTATTAGAGGGCTGGGGGCAGGAGGAGGGACGACAGCCTCGGGCAGAGAAGCTAATGGGGGTCACTAATCCTGCTGGGAGCAAGAATGGCATAAGGCACATAGGAGAATGTAAGATGTCCTCCGGAATTCTCAGCAGGAGTCCCCAAAGTGTGTGATGGGGGCTCAAACCAATTTACTGGCCATTAAGTGTGGCCCTCGACGAGGAGGGCCAGCTGGGTTCCTCATTTTTAGTGGGAAATCTGCCAAAACGGGGGCTGCGCTCGGCTCTGCCTCTCCAGAGCCCTCCTGGCGCTGCTCCCGGGAGCCTCGGAGGTTCCGGTGCACTGCTGTCTTGGGAAGGCGCATCCAGGGGGCGAAGGTAACTAGAAATTGCTGCCAGGGCATCTCCGGAATCCAGGGGCTGCTGTCTATCCCTGTCTCTGGCACTGCCAGGGTGTGTACCCAAAGCAACACAGTTCCCAGCTGTTCAGTTCGACCTAAAAAGGCGGAGGAAAGGAGTCCATCTCAGCGTGGGTGTGGGGTGGTGAACACAGCCTGGCCACTGCCTGCCCCCGGTGAGAAAGTCTTCAGGGACTAGAGAGGAGATGGGGAGATTGTGAGTCAGGTTGGGTGTAGACGCTGCCCCCACTTCTGTCAGTCGGGCTGTAGCCCGAGCAGCCACATACCGTCTGTTGCGGTTTCCTTATCCGGAAGAGGAGGTGGTGATACCTGCCCCATAGGCATGCAGGGGGGGGACGCAGGTGAAGAGCTGATATGGGGTGAGCCCCTTAGGTATTGCTGTTGTCACTGGGGCTCCAGTGCCATCAGCAGGACCCCAGCCAGTGACGGGCATGAAGCCCTGTGCCCAGCCCTGAGGAGCGGAAGCTGATAGAGTTAAGGATGATGTCAGAGCCCAGCCAGCTGACCCCGCTTCAAGGCAGGCCCTCCAGTGCCATCAGCAAACCAGGCAATCCTCCAGGGAGAGGGGAGGCTGTAAAGTAAAGGTTCTGAGAACACAGAACCCACCCTCAGCCCAGACCCAGGCCTCCAGATGTCCTGCCTGCCTCAATGGCTAGTGAGCAGTGAGGCCGAGTTCCAGAAGGTCTGCATGTCTCTCCTATTGAGGGCAGGGATGCCATAGACAGTCTGCAGTTGGGAAGGGGTGGACACGTCCTGGGCTGGCCCACTGCTCCCGGCTCCTGCTCTCGTGGCCTTGCTTTTCCACCAGGAGACACTAACACCCCCATCCATGAGGCACCAGCGGATAAGCATGGACTTGGGAGTGAGATGGGTCTGGGACAAACCCTGACTCTGCCACCCCCTGCCAGCTGGCTATGGGACCTTAAACCTTCACCTCCCCTTTCTGAGTATCCCTTCAGTCATCTGAAAGTTGAAGGAGATGTTGCCTAAAAAAGCATGTGAACTGGTGCTCTTCCCATGGCAACAGGTATCCTCTCTGGGTTCCAAGCTTATCTAGTCCCTGCCAGCAGCACCTGCCCTAACAAATACTGTGATGGTCTCACTTACTCCCAAGAGAAGGGTTAACCCAGGAGTAGCTCTGTCCTCTGTCCTCTGACCTCTCCTTGAGAGCAGGGGATGGGGAGGAGAGTTGGGTCCTTCCTGAGTGCCCAGGAGGGGGCCTCAGGCCCTGAGGTGAGAGAGGCTTGGTACCCCATTCATCACTGCAGAAGGCTCAGTTCTGTCAACCAGGTTTGGAAAGACGTGGGGTCCTGGCAGGGCAGACAGGACAGTGGATGAGGAGGCAGGAGCTGGGGTTAGGATCTAGGGCCGATTTTGTCTACAGAGCAGAGCAGTTAAGAAGATGATGGTGTTAGAGCCGGGCCAACCTGGCTCAGCTCTGCCCCTCATCGGCTGTGTGGCCCTGAGCCTCACCCAAACTGGTGACCTTGTAATGGCAATGAAAATCTGCCATGGATCCCAGACTCTGAGACAGTGACTGGTACCTGGTAAGTCCTAAGGATAGAAAGCCACCCCAAACTGACTTGACAAAAACCAAAATGACTTATTAGGCCTATAATTTAAAAATCCGGAGTTAACATCTTCAGGCACTACTTGATCCAGGGGCTCAAACACCCGCAGTGTGGCTCCTGTTTGTCCCTCTCTTGGCTCCACATCCCACAGGCTCTCCCATCACAGCAGCAAGACGTCTACGGCTGCTTCTGCACTCACTTACTCATACCCTCCTATTTCTAAGTCCAGGAGGAAAGGTGTACATCCTTCTTCCAGGGGCCGTAAGTACAGCCCCTGGGTTTGCCCTGACCCAATTTGATGGCTTTGGTCCAAGACTCAAGGATGGGTCCCCAAATTAGAATCAGGAACTGTTACCTCCAGGAGGGTCCATGGCCACGGGACAGGCGTATGATGACCCATTATTCCACAATGATGAGAGTCAATGAAAAGTATTTTTCTCCCAGAGACTGATCCCTATGTGGCCTTGACGTCCAAGAAGATTCCCCTATCCCCCTAGAGACTTAGCCTCACTCTGGGGGTGCAGGAGGCCTTAGTCCCTGTACCTCAAGTCCCCTGGCAGTCTTCACCCCAATTATAAACCAAGCACCCCATCATGCAGTGGAATCACAACTAATGAAACAGGAAGAAATCTGCTGTGTTCAGCATGGAAATGGCCCCATTCTTGGGAGAGACTGCATGGGAGTTTGTCTGCTTAACCACAGAAATCCAATTATCTTCTCTCCAGAAAGTGCATGTACAGAGACCACTTTCTCTAATTAATTGGTTCTCTTGCCTGTACTGGGCCTTTCAGGGGTCCTGAGATGAGAGCTCTGTCTGGGCGGCTGATCGGGGACATGAGGTGAAGGCCGCCCAAGGCCTTCCATTAGCTGAGCTCAGCGAAGCAGCAGTCCCAGGTCAGCTTTGTGGAGACAGCCTCCTGCTCTCCGCTCTGAAACACGTGTTGCCAGCGCTCGCTGGAGGAGGTCCTGTCTTCCCCTTTTTTCTTACATTATCCTAAGACCGGGAAAAACTGCACACTGGAGTTGATGGGCTGGTTGTAAAGGTGAAGTTACTGGCTTATTGCCATTGCCTGGCTCGTGGGGACACTCACTCATCTGTCCCTTCTGTTCTTGCCAGCCCCTCCCCAGCCCTTCCCTAATTTCAGCTAAGCCTTCTTCAGAGTTCTTTGGAAAGGACTTCATGTCTGCTCTTGGAGTCGCCCAGGGTAGATGCTACAGCTACCCTGGTGCTAGGGGCACCCCAGCTGACCAGCTTGGCATGGGCACCAGCGTGGTTATGGTGGGTTGCATACTGGCCCCCAAAGTGATCCACGTCCTTAGAATCTGTATGTTGCCTTACATGGCGAAACGGACTTTGCAGATGTGGTTAAGTTAAGGATCTTGAGTTGGGGAGATTACCTGGATAATCCCAGGGGACCTGCTGTAATCACAGGGCCCTTATAAGAGGGAGGCAGAATCAGCATTGCTAACCATCAACGAAATGTAAATCAAAACCACAGTGAGATATCATCTCACATCTGTCAGAATGGCTATCATCTAAAAGAACACAAATAACAAATGTTGGCAAGGATGTGAAGAAAAGAGAACACTTGTACACTGTTGGTGTGAATGTAAATTGGGGCAGCCACTGTGCAAAACAGTATGAAGGTTCCTCAAGAAACTAAAAATAGAACTACCATATGACCCAGCAATTTCACTCCTGGGTATATATCCAAAAAAACCCAAAAACACTAATTCAAAAAGATACATGCACCCCAACGTTCATAGCAATGTTATTTACAATTACCAAGATAGGGAAGCAACCTAAAAGTCCATCAATCAAGAAGATGTAGTATACATAAGCAGTGGAATACTACTCAGCTATAAAAAAAGAATGAAATTTTGCCATTTGCAGCAACAGGGATGGACTTGGAGGGCATTATGCTAAGTGAAATAAGTCAGGCAGAGAAAGACAAATACTGTATGATATCACTCGTATGTGGAATCTAAAAAATACAACAAACTAGTGAGTATAACAAAAAAGAAGCAGACTCACAGATACAGAGAACAGTGGTTACCAGTAGGGGTGGGGAGGGTCACTGTAGGGGTCGGGGAGTGGGAGGCACAAACTAGTAAGATCTGCTCAGGGATGTATTGTACAACACGGGGAATATAGCCAACATTTTGTAATAACTGTAAATGGAAAGTAACCTTTAAAAATTGTATAAAAACATTTAAAAATTTTATAAATAAATAAATAAGAGGGAGGCAGGAGATGAGAGTGGGGAGAAGGTGATGAAAAAATGGAAGCAGAGATTAGAGTAACGTGATTATGAGCCACAGCCTCCAGAAGCCAGAAGAGGCAAGGAGAATGGATTGTCGCCTGAGGCCTGCAGAAGGAACAGCCCAGCCAGCACCTTGATGTTAGCCGGTAAGACTGATTTTGGGCTTCTGATCTCCAGAACTGTAAGAGGATACATTCATGCTGTTTTAAGCCACTACATTTGTGGCCGCCTGTTACAGCAGTGTTAGGAAACTAATACTCTGACTGGCTCTGCCTGTTTTGGAAAGTGGTGATGGCGGGGAGGGGATACGGGGAGAACGGCTTGCATCCCTTTGAGTAGCACCTGATGATGGAGGCACCCAAAGCAGTGTTTCGAAACTTAGGTGAAGCAGTGTTTTCAGTTTTTATGTTTGGAGTCAGAGAGGGTGTGGCCAGGAATTGGGCTGAGCTGCCCTCCTGGGACATGGCATTCTCTTCCACGACAACTGTGTCCCCCTGTGTCAGTGAGTGCCACCTGGCACTGTCTGATATATTGTCTCTAAGAGGTTCTTCTGCCCCTGTCCTGGACAAGGATCTCAAAATAACCATAGGAGCAAGGTTTGTCATATCAAGGAAACACTGCTTTTGGATGTAAAGAGAGTGTATTCCGCTGATATCAGGGAGACTGGGTTCAGCTCCCTATACTTGGCAGAGAGGGGCACATAGCAGCAGAAGATAAGAAACAAGTCCCATTATATGCGATCGAGACTCCCAGAATCTCCTCCACTCAGCCAAACATTCTTGATCAGATTTGAATAATGATTCTAACATTTACTGAGCACCCGGTAAATGCCAGGTGCCACGTGCTTGATGTGCAAGACCTCATTTAATCCTCACAATAAACATAAAAGGAAAGTACTATTATTCTTCCCATTTTGTAGATGAGGACATAATAGTTAAAGTTCGCCTTGCTAGAAAGTGGCAGGACCAGGATACAGATGCAGTTCTTTCTAATTCCAGACCTTCTGTGGAATGTGCTGTCTTGCTCTGTCCTAGAGTAGATTATTTGTCCTTGCCTGCCAGCCCTCTTTTGCTGCTACTTGAAAGTCAGGGGATGGTGGACTTCACGACCACATCCTCACATGCTCGTAGTTGAAGAGGGGATCGTAATGCCTGGAGAAACCCATGGGTGAAGGCAGTACACCATTTCACTAAGAACTCACAGACTCTCTAAGGCTGGGCTTGCTAATCAGGGCTTCCAAACCTCCAGCTGCTGGTCAATTTGGCCCAGAGATGTATTATTTCTTTCCATGCAATGCCAGTGCTTCCCTTGCTTGTTTGTTTGTTTTTTAACTGGAATTACTGTGTTTCTTTTTTGTTTGTTTTTCTGTTTTCTCATTTTAGCATCCCTGAAATCAAGGTGCATCTTAAGGTCACTGTTGTGACACATAAGCCGTGACACATCATTGCCTGTTACTGCTTCATCAAAACTTGCAGAACGGGTGTTAGCAGCTTGCAAAAGATCCCAGAGGCAACAGTAGAGCAGGCACAGAGGATGATATTGTGTGGAAGAAAGCAGATTCCGATGATGCTGGTGTAGAAGCAACACAAAGCAGTCAGATTTCAAGTGGGAAGATGTTTTAGGGGAACTTTAACCGATTAATTTTGCATGAGACTTCCTTCTCAGACCTGCACAAACTCGATGTGTGATAAAGATTCTGTGTCTATATAAGTCTAAAATAGCCCTTTCTATATGTATAAAATAAATCTTTAAGTGATAAGAAAGTCCCGTGACATAGTTTAATTAGCAAATTTTGTTTTCTTAGTGGTACAGAAAATAATGGTGCAACTTACAAGGAATGATGTCTTAAATTTGACGAGATATGGTCTTTGCCCCCACCCCCAAAACAAATCCGTCTCTTGAGCTTTCATCCAAAAAAATCAGAAAGTCTAATAATGCAGGGCCTTTATGTCTGCATAGCAGTCATTAGCTAGAGAGCTGAGAGGCAGTTCCCCCTTTTGAATGGGCTATATTACACTCCAGTTTGCCCCAGTCTCCACCACTCCCTACTACTTTACCCTAGACCTTCTTCAATCATCCTAGTTATTATCTGGCCTCTGTGAGCATTTAGGTCTGTCGGCCCTGAAAAGATAGGTTCAGTGTTGTCTGGCTGGGGAACTATGATCCACATATGGTCCCAGCAGCAAAGATTAGCCTCTGATTATTTCTTTAGATGTACTTCGGGGAAGGGGAGAAAAATTCAGGCCCACGAGCGGCTACAGAACAACAGCACTCGAGAGGGTTCCTTGGAAGTCATCTTTCCGTGGCAGCGTCCCAGAATCCCATCCTGTTTCATTGTTACCCCACTAGTGGGCTTCCCAGCCAAATGAGCAGACAGCGATCTCCAGCCACTAAATGCCTGTCACACCTGTCCTGTGAGTGTCAGAGAGACATCCAGGCGTGGCCGAGACTGAGCAGAGGACGCAACCTAGCCTCTGGCTGAAATCTCTGTTTCCCAAGCATCTACTCATTCACTTGCAAATTTCTGCTGAACGCTGCTAGCGTCAGGCAGCAGGCAGGGCAATGGGATGTGAAAATGAAACACATTGTCTACGGAGGAGATGCAGGCAAAGAAAATGGTATTTCATGGGGGAAGTGTCCGAAGACAAGGAGACAAGTGACAGGAAAAGTAAGTGTGACTATTTCTATTTTGGGACATCAGAGAAGAGCTACCAGGAAGTGCTTTCTAAACAGGTTTTTAAAATATGCATACCTGTCTAGGGACAAAAAGGAAAAGGCCTTCCAGACTACGGAGGGAGGCAGGAGGTAATTTAGTGTGATGGAGGAGGGGTGCCCGGAGACCATGCTGGAGAGGTTGCTGTGTCTGCCCTGTGTAAAACATTTGAAGCAAGCCTGGAGTTTGGGCCTTATCCTGCCTGCCAGAGTCCTTGAAGGGTTTCAATAGCTGGGGCAGAGGAGCACAGTGGGAATCAAATTCAGAGGCAGGGTGCAGGGTGGATTTGGAGAAAGAATAGAGGCAGAAAACAGTTTGGAGGCTGGTAAAACAGTTCCAGTGGGAAGGGTGGGAGCCTGAGGTGAGGCGGTGACAGGAAGGGTCCCAAGGAAAGAACATAGTCAAGAATATTAATCTCTACCTTAATTCAAGACTTAGGATCAGATTATTTTGGGAGAGTGTTTAAGATATGATAACATTTGCTGTGCTGATAAATCCCCCAATCTCAGTGTCTTACATTTATCTCTAATTTATAAGAAATCCAGTTGGTGACTGTACTGCATGTAGTCATTCAGGGACTCAGACTCTTTTCTTCCTTTCTTTCTTTCTTCCTTTCTTCCTCTTTCCCTTCCTTCCTTTCTTTTTCTTTCTTTTTTTTTTTGAGGCTCTTCCATCTCCAAGGCCCTCAGAGTTCTTCTATTCCAACAGGTGAATGGGAAAAAGGGAGAAAGTTTTCCCACGTCAGAGGTGTTTCCTGCTGGACCAGGCCTAGCCGTGATGCCATCACTCTGACCACATCCCATTGGCTCCGAGTCAGTCACATGACCATACCTAGCTGCAAGGGAGCCTGGGAAGTGTGTCTAAGCTGTGTGCCCAGGAGGAATGGGGACTCAGAACATTGCCACTGCCTCAGAAGATGAGGAAGAAGAATCTCTAATAACTCCTCAGTCTCTAAATTGAACAACCACATAAATAGTGACTCCATTAACCCATGAGAGGATGACCAAAGGGAAGGTGGACGGTCAGATCTGCACATTGTGAGTTCAAAGAGCCAGTGGATATTTGGGTAGGACTGGATGTACAGGTTCTTAGTTCAAGAACAGTCTGAGCCAGAGTGAGACCTCGTGAGCCTGCAAAAGGAGTTAAATCTTACTGGTCTCTGCTCCCAACCCTGAGAGGCACCCACCCAAGGGTGGTCACCGGCAAATGGAGCACATCCAATCTGGTTCCATCATCCCTGAACTCTTCACAATTTTCCCAGCCAAACAGAAGTCTCCATAATAAATGACAAATAATAAACTGTTACAATAGTGTGGATCAGGTCTCATTTATCTCAGAATTCTCCAAGAAGAGAGAACAAGGCGGGCCAAAAGTCCAGAAATGCTCCAGCCATCCTTCCCTCTTCTATCCATTTTCTCATTTTCCTCCTTCCTAAAGCTACAATACACACGGGAGTCACTGGGCCCCCCGGTTCCCTCAGTTCATTAAACTCACAATGAACATCAGAGATGCCAAGAGCTGCAGTCTGATAAAGAAGAAAAGGGGTTTGATTTCATCCTGGAAGACAAAGGGAAACCCAGGGCTTCCGGCGGTCGAAGCCTATGAGGTGCTGGCCCACCCCTGCTCCGAGGAGACACAATCCAATCCAAGACACAGATGTCACAGCCCCAGGTCCTCCTTCCTTAATGACCTGTATGGCAACACCCTCCTCTGCAACAGTCCAATAGGGTCACATTCCGGGACAGGGTCCTATTTGTCCTCTGTCCCTCACTAGAATAGTTCTGCCCGAATCCTGTGCTTCAAATCCTCCAGCGTGGGGAGCACCTCCTCTGCTCTGGGCCTTGTGTGGACACTGAGGCACACGACACGCACCTCCTCAAGGAAGCCACAGTCTACAGAGGGAGGCCCAGATGAGGAGGATGCAGATGAGGATGGTGCCAATAAGGATGCAGTTCCTGTTCCAGGTGAGAGAAGATGTTTTTTGGTACCCGAGTTGGTACCCAGGTAGCATTAGAACAGAGGTCCAGGAACACCTCAATCCAGTCCTGCTGTCACCTCCCCACCTGTAGGCTTCTAAAGCAAGAGAGCCATGTGCACGGAGCAAGAACTAAGCGGGAAGCAAGAAATGCTTAATTAACTGGGCAACCCTCTGATACCAAGCTCCCATGACCCACTTCCCTGAGAACAGAGCTTTCTGGTAAAACCTGGGCTGAAACATGCAGCTTAGGTTGGAGAACTTAATAAGCCTCTTCTTACCCAACAGACCACCTGCTTCCTAATCTAAGTCCTGGGCCAGCATGAGCTGGGGATGCTTCGAAGAGGAAATGAGGGCCAGGAGGGCCCCGAGCACATTCACGCACACAGCCTCCTGGGGGACAGGGGCAGCGGGAGGTGGGGAGAGGAGCGTCAGGCCCTGGGAGCCAGGCTCACCTGTCTGACAGCCGAAAGCCACAAAGTGCAGTGCCCTGCGTGCTGATCTGGGGGGCAAAGTGCCCCTCAGCTCCAGGGAGGGCTCTGGCTCTCAGGGACCAGCAGGTCTGCCTCTCTTCCAGGACCTGGAAAGTGGCTCGGGGCAGGAGTGGTGCCTGGGCAGGCAACTGGGAAGAGTTCCTTAGCTTTTGCCCTGTGTCTTCCGGTGTGTGCTGTGGACTGGTACTCAGGCCAGAACTCTCAGAGATGCCGTGACCTCGCCAGCGTTACACAGTGGCTAAATTGTGAAGTAGAATCCAGGCTCCAGCAAATCAAAGCCCCTCCCCTGCGTGCATCATAGCAGCACAGTAAAGTGGTGCTGGGCAAGGCGCTTCGGAGGAAAACGTAGCGCGCAGTCAGTCAGAGGAGAAGCAGGCAGAGCCATTTGCACCAGATCTCCTAAATGGGAACAAAAGCGAGAGCATTCCTGGGGGAGGAACCCCAGACGAGGGCGGGGAGTCAGGGCATGTCCTCCAACAGCAAGTCCCCCTGAGTGGGGACACACGCGGTGTCTGGGACCCATCCCTGAGCCTGGAGGGGGACCCCAAAGGCAAGCCAGGCCCTGGTTGCTGTGCTAGGAAGTTTCCACTCTATTCTGCAGGTGCTGGGGAACTATGTCAGAGGCTGACCGGGAGCCAAGCTAAGTTGTCGCACCTGTGAGAGTAGCAGTGTAGAGGATGCGGGAGGCTGCAGGAGCGCTGATGGACCGGGAAGGGTCCAAAGCAATAGCAATGGGGACGGAGAGGCTGGCCAGTGTGAGGAGCCCTTCAGAGGACTAGCCAGACGCGGTGACTGATTAGATGGCAGGTTGGCAAGTAGAGGGAAAGAGGGGGAGAAAGGAGGACTCTGGGACCATAGCTCCGAGTCCCTGGATGGTAACACATGAAGACAAGACTCAAAGAGAAGGAAGGAGGACTGGGTAGAGGCGGAGATAAGGAGTGGGCGTGTTTAGGATCGCCCAATACTTGCTGAAAGGGGACTGGATTTCATCAATTCTAGGACACGTGTTCTCTTACATTTCAGCATCTCTGAAACTGGAAGGCATCTTACCGTTGCTGCGTCCAGAAAGCCATAGTTCCATACGTGTCCATCATTCAGCTGGCAGCATTTTCTCTTTCCTAGTGTGGCCTCCAAAACGTGTTTCCACAGCCGATGACATCTTAGACTGTACGAAGTGGAGTGATGAGCTGGGGGGGGGGGTGGCCGTGGGAGACAATGAGCCTAGAACACTGCCCTGGACACTCCGCTGCTTTGTGGCACTTCTGTCACCTTGAGCACCAATTCTCTGTCCTCCTAGGACTCAGCACCTTTATCTCTAAAGGGGGGCCAGTAACTGGTGCGAGGGCTTTGCTCACAGAGCCAGGAGCTGTCCTGGGCTCCCTGGTTAAGCTCAGGTGGTTTGGGGTTAAAGCTGCTCTAGGATTAAACCGTTTTACAGTCGGTTCTGCCTCGGCCAGCTGTATGTATTCTCTGATCCAGAAAAAAGCCACCTGACAACCCAAATGTCCATCAACTGATGCTGGATTAAAACAAAGTGCATCCATACAATGGAAAATTATTTGGCCGTAAAAAGGAATGGAGTCCTGCCACCTGTGACAACATGGATGAACCTTGAAAACACTGTGCTAAGTGAAAGAAGCCAGGCACAGAGGACTGCATATGGCATAATTCCATTTACATAAGATGTCCAGAATAGGCAACTAGAGAGAGACAGAGAGTACATGAGCAGGAGAGGGGTTGCCAGGGGCTGGGAGGTTTGGTGAGTGGTAGCTAATTGATGCAGGGTTTCTTTTGAAGGTGACGAAAACGTTCTAAAATCGATAGTGGTGAATATAGTAAAAGCCATTGAATTTTACACTTTCAATGGGTGAACTGTATTTCAATAAACTGTTTCTAAAAAGCCACTCTGCCTCTATTTTAGAGCATTTTCCTTTCTTTCCAAGTGGCAGTTAAGTCTTGTGAAATTCTAGGTGTTTACCTGATCCTTGGACTTGGGACCTGGGAAAGGGGGGCCCTGAGCCAGGGTGGACCTGAAGGCCGCAGTGTGGGGCTGGTGAGGTGACATGGGGACACGTCCAAGCCATCACCTCCAGGATGAAGGCTCTATCTCTCCTGACCACGCCCTCGCCCTGTACCCACTCCACACTTCCCATCCCCTTGGGGAGCTGTGACTGGCTGAAATGGAAGACTAGCTGCAGACTGTCACAGGGGGACAAGAAATGTTTTGGGAACATTTCTGGTTCAGAAGGTCTGGCCTCGGGCAGGGCGTTCTGGCTATATTGAGGCACGAGTGTGGGTCTGGCTTTGAATCTTGGATCTCCACCTTCTGTGTGACCTTGGATCACTTACTCAAGCTCTCTGTGTCTCAGCCTTCCCTCTGTAGCAGGGGGACAGGAATCCTGTCTTTCTCCAAGGTTTTTACAAACTGTGATAAGCCTGGAAGGAGAGAATGGGCCTTGGACACAAAATGTAAGGAGGCGTTTGCTCTCACCATGTGCACACAATGAGCGCTCCTTAGATTTGATACCCGGGGCCCCTCACTGGCCTCCCCCTGGTCTTGGTCATGTTTACAAAGGTTGACTGGAACAAGAGCTTTGCCCAGTGCCTGCCAACAGTGAAGGTCACATAACAATTGTCATAAATGGACTCTCTTAAGATTCTGAGAGATGGACTTTCTTTTTCACTGTGTTTTCTTCTAAGCTACTCCATGATTCCAAAGTGTTATTAGAAAAGTGGGTCCTGGCCAAGGTTACCATGACACCTGCCTTACCCTATATGACGTACCCTGCAGGGCCAGTGGGGAGGGGTGGGGTCTGGTTGGCTGCGGAGCTGGCCACAGGGGCGATGCCCACTCACCTGCCTTTCCTCTCATCATCCCTCTTCTTCCCTCCTTTTCCCTCTTTCCCATCTGAAGTCCTCTGATCCTGGACCAACACCATCTCTTTGCCTACCAAGCCCGTCCCATCACTTCCCTCTGACCCCTCCCTCCTATGGGGATATACTATTCTCTGAGATATTTACACTTTTGAAACTTTTTAAGCGGAGTGGGGAACAATGCTCAAACTGGAGCCAAAATGCCCTGGGGAACAGGAGCAAACACTCCAGCGATGAATAGCCTGGGAATCACAGCATTGCCAGCAGTCCACACACCCCTCGGAAGTTTGAAGATGCCGGTGGGGAGGTAGGGGCTCCCTTTGAGTGCCGTCATGAAGAACGCCAAGGGACATCACTCTGGTTCTTTCCTCCGCTCTCCACTTCTCTTCCTCTCAACCTTCCTTGATACCATCTGAGTATCACTTCATATGCTTTATTTGTTTGTTCATTCATTCTTTTTCAGTAAGCTCATCGCATGCATTATGTCATTCAACTCTTCCAATCGTCTTCCAAGGTTGACGTTATCCCCACTTTACAGGCAAGGAAACTGAGGTTTAGAGATGAAAGAGACGCAATTTGTGACTCCAAGGAATCCAAATATTAATAGAGGAGGTGAACACACCAGTATCCTCATATGGATGTAGCAGAAGAAATGACATTTTCCCAGCGTGTTCATTTGGGCTATCTCATAGCCAGATCTCTCTTTTTTTTTTTTAATCTTTTGGCCACGCTGCACGGCATGTGGGATCTTAGTTCCCCGACCAGGGATCGAACCTGCCCCCCCTGCATTGGCAGCACGGAGTCTTAACGACTGGACCACCAGGGAATTCCCCTCCTAGCCAGATCTTTATAAGCATCCCTATTTTATGGATAAGGAAATAAAGCCCCAGGAGATTTTAAGAGATATATATTTGGTTACCAAGCAAGTTAGTGTATACTTGGAGTAGAACCAGAGTCTGGTGAGTTTTCCTGAAGTTGTCAGAGGTGAAGACAGCAGTTTATCTACAGGAAATACTGACTGCACTTTGGACACAGTGTTGTCATGACGACTCCAAGCATCCGAGAAGAGTAATGTGGTCCCTCTTTCCTGGCGCTCATTGGCCACAAGAGCACGGAGCAGGCATCGTGTTTTGCTCTGCCTGTACATTCAGGGCCCCCTCTGCTGGGAAGAGCACCTCCATTTTCTTTTTCAAAAATTCCTTCCCCCTTTCTCAGTCCGTGGGCTTTGGGTGAATCTGACTTCTTTCCTGAATCAAGGAGTGGGTGTATGATCAGCTGTGGCTAAACAGAGCATCCTATCTCCTGGTCCCATGATGGGCTCAGGGACGGGCATGCAAACTGCCAGAATCCATGAAATGCAATTTCATGATCCTTTCAGATGCAGTTCTCACCACCACAAAAGGAAACCCGCCAAAATTGGAGTTACCGTACAAGGCGGTGGCACCAGGAGAAGAAGCTGGACGCTGAAGACATCATTCAAACCCTGGAAATGCCCCTTACAGGAGCCAAGAAGTCCCTTTTTCTGCCTATGCCAGTTGTAGTCGGGTGCCTGTCCTTTGAAAAGCAAAGACTCCAGACAAGCACAGAAGGATTAGGTACACAGAGTTGTGACAGATATTAGATCTGAGCAGGACAGATCAAGGGATGTGGGAACTCAGAGAAGGGGGAAGTGGAGAGCCATCCAGGATGGGAGGATCTGAGGGGGACCTTGAAAGGAGAAGGATGGTGCTGTGTGCCATCACCAGAGAAATCATCAAAAGCAAATCCACCTGCCATAGTGTGGTGCCTGTGGGGATCTCCTGCCTCATCTCGCCCCCTCCGCCTCCCCAGGCTCCATCATTAAGGTCCATGGTACAGGCTGCCTCTGTGCTGGAGAGACCCCCTTGCCCAACTCCTTATAGTCCCAACTCAAAGCCATTTCCAGGGCTGGCATATCCATTAAGCACAGAAGGCCTGGAGCCTTAAAAGTATCACGCGCCCACAAAATGTTTTCATTTCACAAAACATGATCTACATATTAAAATATTATTCAGCCATAAAAAAGAAGGAAATCCTGGGACCTCCCTGGCGGTCCCAATGCAGGGGGAAGAGGTTCAATCCCCACACCGCATGGCAAAAAAAGAGAAAAAGAAGGAAACCCTGCCGTTTGCAACACTGATGGACCTGGAGGGGATTATGCAAAGTGAAATAAGCCAGACAAAGACAAAGAAAAATTCACAGAAACAGAAAATAAAATGATGGTTGTCAGGGCCTGAGGGGAGGGGGAAATGGATAGATGTCAGTTCAAAGGGTACAAACTTTCAGTTATAAGAAGCCTAAGTTCTGAGGATCTCATGTACCACATGGTGATTATAGTTATTAATACAGTATTGTATACTTGAAAGTTGCTGAGAGTAGATCTTAAACTTTCTCACCACCGAAAAAACCCCCCAAAAACCTGGATTAACTATGTTAACCATGGGAGGTGGTGGATGTGCTAATTATCTTGATCTTGGTAGTCATTCCACAATGCATACCAAATAATCACGTTGCACACTTTAAATAAATGCAATTATATTTATCAATTATTCCACAGTAAAGTTGGGAGGAAAAAAAGGTTTCATTTTAATTTATTTTAAAATAAGAACAAAATTGATATGATAATGGATATATAATTATGAATCCATTCTGAATTATATTGATTTTTCTACCAACATACCAATGCAGTCCAAAAAAATTATATATATATGTATATATATATATATTTTTTTTAATGGAGGAAGGGGCCCTGCAAGGTAAATGTGCCTAGGGCCATGAAAGTCAGGATGTGGGCCTGTCCATTTCCCACAAGGAAACCTTTCCTGGTGCCCTTGACTGCAGAAATTTTTTCCATTCTTCTTCAGATGTTTATGATTGTTTTAATAAACTTTTAAACGTTTACATTTATTTTTATAATTGCTTGTCATCTCCCCTGCCGGTCTACACACTCTGTGAGTACAGGAATTGTCAGCATTTTATACGCTGCTGTGGTTGAATGAATGAATGAGTTTTATTAATTTTTGTCCTGAAACATGTCTGTCCTTCTGCAACTTTGAATCCCTTAAGCATCAAGACCTCCTCTAGCCTCCAGCCTGGGGGCTTGCAGTTTCCCGTATAGTCACCTAGGGAGGAACTGATCTGTTAGGTAAAGCCAGCTGCTGGTGGTTCTCTATGGAAAGAGACTCGGTGTCAGTTTCAATTCCATTTCTCTCATTCTATCTTCATATTACTGAGGCATAAGGGATTAGGGTGTAACTTGAGGCAGATTTATCTACATTTGGGAATAACATTTGCATGGGTTTCACCCTCACTCACTTATTGAAAACGACACCTTCAAGGTTTATCACCTGGAGATTTGCCTAACCGTCAAGTTATTTTTCGTGATGTGCATTTGTGAAGTCCTTGTAACTTTGGTTGGTTTGTTCATCCATTCATTTATTTAATAAATATTTATTAACACCTATCCCGTGGGGGCAGTAGACCTTATTCAAGATGCGGAGTGCTGACTGGAACAGAGCAAGGGCCTTACAGATATCTTTTTCTCCCCACCCCTTCCATCTTACCGCCCATGGAGAATTTCTGCTGACACCTCTTCCCCACACCATCTGCATCCTATAGAATTTCCCTTTCCTCCTGGACTTCTCTGAAAACTCAAAAATCTTCTCCCTCCGTTAAGCAGAATAATTCACTTCTCTCCAGCTCCTGCTTCATCTAACAGCACCCGTTTCACTTCTATCCAGTTCTTGCTTCATTTAACAGAATCCATTCTTTTTCTTTTTCTTTTTTTTTTTCCTTTGAAAGCAGTTTTGAATATAAACAACAACAACACCAGAAGTTTTGTTACATAATGACTTGGAGTCTCAGGACTTCCTTTTAATATCCTCTTTGTGCATTTTTGCTTTCAAGAGAAATGCTATAGGAAAGAAAAATTTCTCAGTGACTTTATCTGCATACATTCCAGGTGCCTAAAACCAAAAGACTGGAGTGATTATCAAAGGAAAGAGGAGACTGTCCTTTCTGGAGGGTTTGGACCATTGGATCTGAGAGATTGTTGGGGGGCAAGAGTACAGCCATTAACAGTAAAGAGAACCGAGTGTCTTGCCTAACTGAACTGTTTATGTCAGCTTCAGGAGAGGCATGTAACCTAGCATCTTACATCCCTACCCCTCAGAATGGTTTCAACCTCACAAGCTCAGGGATGCAAGTTGCCTGCCAGCAATACTCTGGGTCATGTGCTTCTATATTCATATCTAGTAGTAAAAAAAAGAAAACCTGCCTTACTAATTAATGTGAACATATGATCTAAACTTGAGCCATGTTGGGTTATGTGCCCATCCTTGAACCTATCACTGTGGCCAGGCTTCAGCTAATAGGGGCTCAACCTCAGAGCCATGGGTGGAGTCGATCCCACATAACTTCAACAGCTGGAAAATTCACGTACACTTGGGAAGGGGGATTGGCATAGCATGCAATCTACAGGTATCCACTGAAGGTCTCTTCTGTTAGCAAGATCTGAGGTCATTTCAGAGGAAGACCACACCAGGACTTACACTTTGAAATGTATGTAGGATTTCAAAAGATAGAAAATGGAGGGACGAGGGAGGAAGAGGGTTAGGAAAGCATTCCACGTGGAGGGAATGACAAATCCGGAGGTACAGAGGTGAGAAAGCCAAAATCCTTGGGGTGAAGGAAGCAGAAGATCCAACAAGTCTGATCAAAACTGATGGGGACATATGATCCCAAGGAAGAGGAATGGGAGGGGCTGCAGATATCTCAATGAGAGCCCCGAACAGCTGGCTAAGGAGCTGGACTTTCTCTTGAGGGCAAGGGGGAGTCACAGATGCATTTTGTGCAGGGCAGCAGCAAAGTCAGATCTGTGTTTAGGAAGACCGCCTGGATGGGGCTGTGTGGAGGATGGACAGTAGTGGGAGAGACCAGAGGCAGTGAGGAGGTTACGGACCTTGGTGGTGAAGTCCACACTTGGGGTGATAAACCCAATGTTTTCTTGTTCCAGCTGTTGGTCAGAGGCGCTGCACTGGGTACAGGAAGCTTCCAACAAGTGTCAAATCCTTCCGAGAGTCACAAGCAGAGTAGTTCCTGGCATCAAAACTGGCTACACCCTTTAAGCTCTCTCAGCCTCAGTTTACTCATTTGCAAAGTGGGGACAATATTCTCCACCTTGCGGCTGTAGGGTTCTTCATGTTAGTCCTCAAGAAATGTTAGGCCTGATCAATAGAACTTCCCTTAACCTCGTCTCACCAAAGCCAAGCTACTCATTTTGTACAACATAAGGAAGCAAATCCTCGCTGGGTCAGGTAAAGAAAAATGACTCATCAGGGTCCAGGATTTTGTACAAAGTGCAATTAATTATCCAATCTACCCTCCCAGTAGTCTGTGAGGAAGGTTTTGTCATTGATATCTGCATCTATCAGGTGAGGAGATTGAGATCTAGAGAGAATTACTTGCCCCAGTTCCCCCAGCATAGAAAGCAGCAGAGCCAGGATGGGGGTCCCACCCCTGACCGAGGGTCCTCAGGATTCACCAGCATGGGCCTCAGATACTGTAGCAACAAGTTACATTGATCTGTAGAGATGAGTGAATCCAGCCAGACCAGACCAAGACCTGCTGGGGAGAAAAGATCTTAGCTGAGTCATACCACACAGTGCCCCCTCCTGGGTATCAAAGAGATTGCAGCCGACCTTCTAATTGTTCCTAACAGCCCCTGTGCTGTCTTCCATCCCTAGACCCCAGCAGGCTGACCTCCTGAAGAAATCGCCCTTCCTAGGTGGGCTTGGGGTAGGGTGTGTATCTTTCCCTCCCAGTTTGTATGTGGTTTTAATGCTTTCTCCTTGTTTTTCCCAGTGTGACGTGTTTAAGGAACAAGAGCCTGGCTTCCAGTGGCAGCCTCTACCACTTAGTAGTTCTGAGATTTTGGACCATCACATTCCCTCCCCTCAACCTGTTTTCTCATCTATAAAATAGAAATATTGATCCTCCGTCACAGAGTCGGTAGGTACTGCATGAGACAATATCTGTAAAATGGCCAGCACATGGCCTAGCTCATTCTGGTGGTACTGGGGAAAGCAATGCACTACTGTAAAAAAAGATGCTGAAACATTCACTGTCTTAAAGAACACAGGCGTTTGTTTCTCTTTCCAGAATGGTCCTGAAATGACTGAGCAGCTCTGCTTCTGTAACATAATCCAGGGACGAGGTCACTGGCACTCCGGGTAGTTAACTGCGTGACTGGAGCTAAGACCCCACCTTCTCTGGGTACCAGCCAAGTGGAAGGTGAAGGAGAGCACGGAGCAGGCATCCTCAATGTCTTAAGACCCCCAAACACAAACACCCAGCAGGGCTGGGCACAGAGACTCTGGGGCAGCCATGTATCCAGTTCCAACTCTATTACTTGAGAAGAAGAGAATGAATTTTGATCAACAGTAGTCTAGACCTTCCATATTAGTTTTCAATAGTTGCTCTTATTTTCAAGATGTTCCTCTCCAAGACAAATCAGTAGATTTCCACGGTCCAGCAGAAGGATCACAAAGATACTCTTTCTTTAGACAAGCAAAAATTTGAGTCTGGAGTCATTGGCTATGTTCAGCTATTAACATTTTCTGTTCCCTAAGTGATGGCCCTGTAAGCTTCTTATAGCTTCTGTTGGGCGCTTATATCCAATCATCTTCATGAAAGGATGAAAATGAGAAATCTCAACAGTAGATCCTTTGAAAATAAAAATTAGGGTCCAACTCTCAGGTGAAAGTTAATATACAAGCTAAGTTAATACACAGCCTGAGATAAAAACTGAAGTTAGTTCACCGGGGAGTTGGTGCAATGGGAGGAAGGCCTAGGGTTTGGGGTCGGGCAGGACTCAGTTCCCAGAGGGAGCCATCAGCAGGGATCAGGAGGGTCCGTTCCCTGGGGGGTCTCTCTCTTCTGCAGGATCCACATCCAGAGCTCATGTTAAGAGTCCCAGGAATCTCCCCACCCTGGCGAGATCCCACCACTCCTCAGTGCTGACAGCCTCCATCTGCCAACTTTGGGACCGTCAGGGACTAACGTCATCACGCCTCTAACCCTGACCACGTTAGGCGCCTGTGGTCCTCGCCAGTGCAGGCTGTTCTCGCTCACACCCCTCAGGCCTCTGCATCTGGAGGCTGGTAGATGTCCTCCTTGTTCCTCATGACCTTATGTCCTCTTGCCCAGGAACCGCCCAGCTTTCCTACCACATCACTAGACTACAGCACCCAGTACCCGTCTCCCAGTGTTGCGTCATCTACATCTCTTACCACCTGTATCATTTGCTGTCCCTTTGCTCAACATCTCTTCTGTCATAATCTTTAGTGATTTCAAAGCCCATGTAGGCAATCCTAGGACACCCTGGTCTCGTGTCCTTGACCTGAGATCCCCTCCGCTAGCTCATGATTTACCCTCTCTCAGCAGTTTGCTCCCAGGCCCACACCTCGTCCGTAGCGTCACCAGTCACTGTAACCACCCCTCCAAAATTTCAGCTGCAAGCATTTCATCTTCCTCACCCACCCCTGACCTCTCCACTCACTCCCTCCAGGATCCCAGACCCAACAATCCTCCAGCCCATGGGGTCTATAGCCTAAGCAACTTTCCACTGTGCCTGACCCCTGGATGTCCCCTCTTCCCTCTGCCTCAATGTCATGGTCAATCCTTATAGTCCTTCTTTGACAACATTCTCACCTTCCTTGATCTGAGATCTGCGGCTTATTTCCAGGTGGTGGCATCTTCAAAGTGAATCGGAAGGCAAAGAAGCTGCCTGGATTTCATCATCGGGTTGACTCCATAATAAAAGAATTTGTTCTTTGGGGAACTGTATCAGTTTCCTACAGCTGCTGGATGAAGGACCACAAACTCAGTGGCTCAGAACAACATAAATATGTTCTCTTCCAGCGGCGGAAGTCTGAAATTGGTCACACTCCGCTGAAGTCCAAGTGTCAAGAGGACTGGTTCCTTCTGGAGAGTCTGAGGGGAGAGTGTGTTGTTTCTTTGCCTTCTCCAGCTTCTAGTGGCTGCCTGCATTCCTTGGCTGGTGGCTCCTCCCTCCATCTTCACAGTGCATCTTCCGACCTCTGCTTCCAGCATCACCGGGTCTTCTCCTCTGACTCTGACTCTCCAGCCTCCCTTTTATAAGAGGCATGGAGAGTACATCAGGATCATCGGGACCATCTCTCCATCTCAAGATCCTTAACTGAAGCATATCTGCAAAACCCTCTTGCCAGATAAGACAACATTCATAGGTTTCAGAGATTAGAATGTGGACCTCTTTGGAGGGGCCATCTGGCAGGCCTACCACGAGGACCAAAAAAAAATTACGAAAGTTTCTCTGGGTCAGGAAGTTGTCTTCTAGCCCTTCTCGTGCATTAGCTGGGAAGCAGGAGGCTCTGGCTAGCCCCCAGGCTGGGATCTGTATGGCTGGGACTGGACTTTGGGCTCTAAGTGAAGCCCGGCAGCCTAGCACTCAGGGAAAATTGGGGAAACCTTGCTTTGGCATGCAGTCCAGAGAAGCAGGGTTACGCTGATGTAATTCGCAGTCCCCCAAATCTCAGAGACTTAATACAGCAAAGATCTCTTTTATGCTTTTTGCAAAGTCTAGTGGGATCTGGGCGTCTCTCTAGGGAAAATGACAAGCAACTCGGCAGTTCTGGCTGTTGGGAACTTGTGGCTCTGCCACCCTAACACAAAGTCTCTTCCATATCTGCCACAGTCTGGGAGGAAAGGGACCGGGGAAGGACACATGGGCTTTTCAGTATCCTGGCCCAGAAGTGACAGTCACTTCCATTCACGTTTCATTTTCTAGGACTGATCACAGGACCCTGGCCAAGGGCAAGGGGCTGAGAAGTGCAGTGTTGCATGCTCTGGAAGGGAAGGAGAGCCAGACACTGATGAACACCAGCCCTGGCCACTGCACACGCCGAGGGATGCAGAGCAGCTGGCAGTCACTGACGAACGGGGAATAAGGAAATGGATCCAAGACGTCAGAAGAACATCCTCAGCGCAGGTACATCCCACTGCTCTCCAGTTTCTCCCCCGACGACCCATTGTTTTGAGAACTTCCAAGAATGCCAAACTTAGACCCGGGAGGGGAAAAGAGAGTTTTCTTTTATCTTCAGATTTCATAGTTCTAACTACGCTCCTGCTTTCCTTTGCCAGGTGCATGAGCACGAATCAGAATTATCTAAAGAAGTCCAAGAGGAATTTAGCCTTCAGACTCTAAATGTGTAGCATTCTTGGATTCCCATGTCAATAAGGCAGAGATGGTTTAAAAAATGAATTCTCGGGGCTTCCCTGGTGGCGCAGTGGTTGAGAATCTGCCTGCCAATGCAGGGGACACGGGTTCGAGCCCTGGTCTGGGAGGATCCCACATGCCGCGGAGCAACTAGGCCCGTGAGCCACAATTACTGAGCCTGCGTGTCTGGAGCCTGCGCTCCGCAACAAGAGAGGCCGCGATAGTGAGAGGCCCGCGCACCGCAATGAAGAGTGGCCCCCGCTTGCCACAACTAGAGAAAACCCTCACACAGAAACGAAGACCCAACACAGCCAAAAATAAATAAATTAATTAATTAAAAAAAAATGAATTCTCGCTTTATGTCAGAAAGTTCAAAACAAGCGAATTCACAAAGAGAGCTCTTGACAAAAGCTCCAGATGTGGAATTAGACAGACATAGGGTAGAGGATTCCAGCTCCTGCCCTGAAAGTGTGTAACCTCTGTGAGATGAGCTTTTCCCCATCTTTAATATAAGGTGATAACACCTGCCCTGCAGGGTGGTGCTGAAGATTGGATACGACATGCACAACCACCTGGCCCCTGCCCTGCACTGCCTAGGGCATGATGCAACCCTTCCTTCCTCCTTTAAGAGTTACGCACCTATGAGGATTGCACTGGGGATCAGCCAGACACATGGGGAGGACACAGTGCAACTTGGCAGAATAGAATGTTGAAAGATTAACTGAGATTTTTCTTGTCCTTGCATTTCCTTGTAGCCATGATCCCCTTGCTCGTCCAAACAGCCAAGCTGGGTATACTGTACTCATCACCCCCAAGAAGGACTACGGAGCAGAGGCTTTTCAGTTTCAGAAGTAGAGGCCTTCTGGGGAACGTGCAAAAATCCTAGAAAATACAATAAACTTGGGAGAATCCATAAGTATAGAAGAACTAGCTCCCCACCAACAAAGCCAGCTGCAGATTCCCCTGGGATAAGAGGAGGTGCTGGGGGCAGAAGAGAGGAAAGCTTAGATGTCAGTGGGTCCCTTAGAAGGCTTCCTGTGGATTCTGTCCAGAGTAGGGAAGAAGAGGGAATTCCCTGGCAGTCCAGTGGTTAGGACTCGGCGCTTTCCCTGCCGAGCCCCGGGTTCGATCCCTGGTCGGGGAACTAAGATCCCACAAGCCATGCTGTGTGGCCCAAAAAGCCCAAACAAACCAAAACAAACAAACAAACAGAAAACAGAGTAGGCAGAAGAGGGAAAACCCAGATCTGACAGCAGTGGGCAGGTAGAGCCCTGGGAGGTAACAGCCCCCAAGGGGAGAAGCCATGTGGTTGACTGCACAGACAGCCTCTCGGGGGTGTCTGGGAGCAGCTCAAGGATACACGAAGGGCTTTTCGTTGGGAATGGTGGGTGATGGTGCCCGCAGTCTGCTCCCTCATTGCCTTGACTTGTAGGTGTCAGAGCACAAAGGAAGGTCTCTAAGAGAGAATGTGTCCAGTGGTGAAAACGACTGGGGATGGGTCTGCTCCTTCTGGGACATCTGTGATGAGTTGGGCCCCCATGCCCCTGTGCTAAGAGGCAGGCAGCATCGGCTGCGGTGCTTTTCCATTATGTGCGTCTCAAGGTGTAGGACGTTTCTCCTGGCTGTGTTGTCCCTGGATGTGAGACACCTAAGTCTGTTCCCAGGCCCTTCCAGAGACTCTGCAACTTCAGACCTTCTGATAAATCCTGCTCTGCTTAAATTACCGGAGTGGGTTCTATTCTCGGCAATTAGAACTGACCGACCCGATGACTTAGCAGGAACTCATGTCATCAACAATGGAAACAAGGATGTCCCAGCAAGTGTCAGCACAAGCCGGCGGTGAGGACCAGAGGAGCATTTCATCATTCACATGACTCACCCTGGCAACCTGGATACAACCTCAGTGCGAGGAAGGGCGGCTGCATCATCTGTGATGACCTTTACATCACTGAGCAGAGTGGTGACTCCAGAAACACACTAAATAGTTAATACAGAATTCCAGAAAGTCAGGTTCACCAGTGCTTGAGTTAATGACCCAAGATTGGTTCACAAAAGACAAGCTTGCATTCACAAGTAAAATACAATGTATCTATACCTTCATCTCACACCTATTAGGAGGGCTTCTATTTTTAAAAAAAGGAAGAAAATAACAAGTGTTGGTGAGGATGTGGAGAAAACAGAACACTCGGGCGCTGCTGGGTGAGGATGTAAAATGGTGCAACCGCTATGGGAAGCAGTATGGGTGTTTCTCAAAAACTTCAAAATAGAATTACCCACATGATTCCACTTTGGGACATACAGTTGGCCTGTCACATCCACAGGTTCTACATCCGGTGGGGGGGGGGTTCCTGGAAACAATACCCCCCACCCCATGGATACCAAGGGAAACTGTATACCCAAAAGAACTGAAAACAGGGTCTCGGAGACATATTTGCACACCCATGTTCATAGCAGAATTATTCACAGTAGCCAAAAGGTGGAAGCAACCCAAGTGTCCATCGACAGATGAATGATTAAAGAAAATGAGCTGTGTCCATACAAAAGAATACTATTCAGTCTTAAAAAAAGAAGGAAATTCTCACACTTGCCACAACTTGGATGAACCTTAAAGATAGGATGCTAAGTGAAATAAGCCAGTCACAAAAGGACAAAGATCGTGTGATTCCACTTACATGAGGTATCTAAAGTAATCAAACTCATAGAGACAGAGTTTTCGTTTTGCAAGATGAAAAGAGTTCTGTGGATGGATGGTAGCGATGGTGGCAAGAAAGTGTGAATGCTCTTGTTACCATTGAACTGTATGCTTAAAAATGGTTAAGAAGGTAAATTTTACGTGTAGTTTACCACCATTAAAGTTCAGAAGAAGAAACGCTTTCTAAACCTTTCATCGAGAAGAGCTAGAATCCCAGAATGTTAGCACTGGCAGAGGCCTATTCCCAGAGGGAACACTTGAGGCCCAGAGGCGGGAAGTGTCCAAGAGGACAGGCATTTTCATCCGCACCTGAGCTCCTTCAATTCACCCCTCCCACCCCTGTCCGATGCCCAGGTGACAGACATGCTGTCCCCACCCTGAGATGCTCTGTCCGGCCTCATCAGGCTCTGCTCTGGCCCCTGGCTGCTGGATAATTGATGATGGCTCACAGACCAGGCCAGAAATGGAAGCAGCAGGCTCCAGACACTAATTAGATCTTCTTACTCCCAAAAGGATGTGCTGGAGCCTTGTTCCAGTGAAGAAGTGACATTGGGCAAATGAAACAACCACCTCTATTGAGCTCTTCCTATGAGCCAGATCCTTAATGCATGCTGTCACCTCAAATCCCCCTAGTCCTATGAAGCAGAATTTATCATTATAGCATCTTAGGAATGGGGAGCAAAGCCTACCGGTTGTCTCTGAGCAGGGCCAGGATCCTGTGCAGCTCTGAGCTGGGTCCAAATGACCTCCTGTACCCACTAGACACCTTGTCCATGTGTGTTGAACCGAATTCACACATTTTAAGCCATGCAAGGTTTGAGAGCAATATTGCCACATCTTTTAAAAAAAGTTTATTTATTTATTTATTTTATATTTATTTATTTGATTGCGTCAGGTCTTAGTTGCAGCAGGCAGTCTCCTTAGTTGCAACTCGCCGGCTCCTTAGTTGTGGCAGGCAGGCTCCTTAGTTGCAGAAGGTGGGCTCCTTAGTTGCAGCTCGCAGCCTCCTTAGTTGCGGCTCGCTGGCTCCTTAGTTGTGGCACGTGAACTCTTAGCTGCGGCATGCGTGTGGGATCTAGTTCCCACACCAGGGATTGAACCCAGGCTCCCTGCATTGGGAGCATGGAGTCTTAACCACTGCACCACCAGGGAAGTCCTGAAATATTGCCACATCTTAACCCACCCACCAGGGAATAGAATTCAGGGACAATTGTAGTAAGTGCAACAGCTATATGTAAATAATTGATTTTTTAACTTTTTGAGACAGAGTGGTTTATCTATATAGATAACTCAATTTGTGGGCTTCCCCTTTCCAGATCACTCCTCCAGGTCAAAGCTCTTTCCAATGAAGCACCAGCATTAGAAATTGTGGACATTTTTTAATGGAATTGTTTGCAGAGAATGAATATATTTGTCTGATTATCTTTTTCAAAGCAAGTTACAGAATATTGCAGTCAGCTTGTCCTTAGAGATCATTATATCCACTCCTCTGCCCATTGTACAGATGAGAAAATAGGCTCAGAAAGGTTTGGAGGCCTCCAATTGATGGAGGAAGTGAGAGAGAACCCTGGCCTGAGACCATCAGGTCTGCTGCATGGCTTTGGCCTTGGGTATATGAGACTAGAAATATCTCTTTGGTGGTTAAAGTCAATTCCTTCTCAGGCTCCAAACTGAGGTCTTCTGGGTCCTCCAGGGAGCAGGTGTGTGCCATCTTTCAGACTTAAAGCCCCAAGCCGCGGACATGAGCAGGTACTTGTAGTCATCTGCGGGGAAGGGCTCTTTACTCCCATTTTGTAGGTGAGGAAATAGCCTCTGAGAGGTGATACCCCTTGCCCAGCACATCAGCCAGTGGATGGATGTATTATTTTGCTAGAGCTGCTGTGGCAAAGTCCCATAGAATCACTGGCTTAAAACAACAGAAGTTTATTTTCTCACAGTTCTGGAGGCTCTAAGTCCAAAATCAAGGTGTCAGCAGGTTGTTTCCTTCTGAGGATTTTGAAGGAAAAGCTATTCCAGTCTCTCTCCTTGGCTTTGGCTGTCTTCTCCCTGCCTCTTCATATCATCTTCTTTCTATGCATATCTCTGTGTCCAAATTTTCCCTTTCATAAGGACACCAGACAAATTGGATTAGGACTCACCCTAAAGACCCTATTTTAATTTAATTCTTTAAAAGTCTTATCCCCAAATACAGTCTCATTCTGAGATATTGGAGGTTAGGACTTCATATGAATTTTGGGGGACACAATTTAACCCCTAACAGTGAAGGAGCTGAGATTGGAGGTCAGGTGTATGAGTGTGAAAGCCCGGGTTCTCCCCTCCACAATCTACAGCCTCCCTGGCAAATTCAAGGACAGGTGCTGATCTTCAGGGACTGTTTCACTGACGAGTCAGGAGCAGAATCTGACTGTATCCCCCAGAAGCATGGAAAATGTGACCATCCAAATGGATAGCATTCCATCTATAGCTGCAGCTTCTCCAAATCTCACCATCAAATAAGAGAGAAATCTTCGGGAAAAGAAGCTTAGGCAGCTCTGAAACAGGTGAAAACACCCTAGATCTCATAGTAAGAGACAGGAAGATTAAAACTGCTTTCTTGCAGCTTTACCATCACACCTGTGGGAAACACTGTGGGTACAAAGTTCCGTATTTCAGTGTTGCCATATTGAAAGATTCTAACAATCTAAGTGCCTGCTGATAGGAGATTGTTTAAATAAATTGTGGTAAGAGCCATACAACGGAATACCATTTTTCAAAAGAATAAAAAAAAATATTTATGTGAACCAAAAAGTGGAAAAAGTAGAAGAGAAAAGCACAATGTAGAATAGAGTGCAAAATATACCATCATTTGTGTGAAAACCTAATCTAAGTTTGCATGTATATGGAGCATGTATAGATAGTCATACACCAAAAAACTGGTATTGTTGGTTACTTTCTGGGAAGAAAACAGGATGGTCAGGGAAGGGGGGGATAGAGAGACTTTTTTATTGAAGTATAGTTGATTTACAATGTTGTGTTGGTTTCACAGTGCACGGTGACTCAGTTGTACATATATATGTATATTATATATATATATTCTTTTCCAAATTCTTTTCCATCATAGGTTATTACAGGATATTGAAGATACTTCCCTGTGCTATACAGTAGGTCCTTGTTGTTTATCTATTTTATATATAGTAGTGTGTATATGTTAATACTAAACTCCTAATTCATCCCACCCCCTTTGGTAACCATAAGTTTGTTTCCTATGTCTGTGAGTCTGTTTCTATTTTGTCAGGAAGTTCATTTGTTTCATATAGATTCCACACATAACTGATATAATACGGTATTTGTCTTTCTCTGTCTGACTTACCTCACTTAGGATGATAATCTCTAGGTCCATCCATGTTGCTGCAAATGGCATTATTTCATTCTTTTTTATGGCTGAGTATTATTCCATTGTATATATATTATATATACCACATCTTCTTTATCTATTCATCTGTCAATGGACATTTATTGAGGTTGCTTCCATGTCTTGACTATTGTAAATAGCGCTCCTATGAACATTGGGGTGAATGTATCTTTTCGAATTAGGGTTGTGTTTGGATACATGCCCAGTAGTGGGATTGCTGGATCATATGGTAACTCTATTTTTAGTTTTTTAAGGAACTCCATACTGTTCTGCATAGTGGCTGTATCAATTTACATTCCCACAACAGTGTAGGAGGGTTCCATTTTCTCCACACCCTCTCTAGCATGTATTATTTGTAGACTTTTTAATGATGGCCATTCTGACTGGTTGTGAGGTGATACCTCATTGTAGTTTTGATTTGCATTTCAAAAGAGAGACATTTTAAAGTTTTTTTCTACATGCAAAAATTACCTATTTAAGTTATATACAATCTCAAAGAAAGTTCTTACCATCAGTCTACAGGCCCGATTGGTGGCTTAATCCTCCAGGCAAAACTTGAGCCTTTTAATTGTTTCCCAAATACATTCAATTAATTTTTATTCTCTTTAATGAATCTAAATTAAACCAGTGCCAGCAAGGGGGGAAGATGAGTACAGAGAAGGGACACAGATAAAATGTCACTCCTTTGCTTTTTTTTACTCCCTGTCCTCTCCCCACTAACGGAAGAATTAATCTTTCCTTCTCCAGCAGTCTCACCATGACTTGGACCTGTGATAACTCAAGTCACAGAAAGTGACAAGCATTCGTCAGTGAGTCTGAGCAGGAGGATGGCTCACACACGGGCTCTGGTGTTGGACAGAGACGGCTTAGAATCCTGCTCCGGCCACGCGCAAGCCACGGCTTGTGTGACCCTGGGGGCTGGACCAACCTCTCTGTTGCTCAGTTTCCTCCTCTGTAACTTGGGGGTAATATTACTTGTTTCGTATGGTTGTTGTCAAGTAGATTCAACAAGCAGGAGACCCCCGCAGCACAAAGCCTGGCACCAACTGGGCACTCTATCAGGACCACTTGTGCTCCATGGCCCACATTTCCGGGGCACCTGCAGTGTGCTGGGTGCTGCGTGGGGCTCTGGGAGACATGGAGAGTGCCGGCTCTCAGGAAGAGTGCACTGCATTCTCATCTGCTTGTTATCATTTTTGCCCTCCTTGCTTTTGGGTGCGCACCGTAGCCTCTGACACATGGAAAGGGCTGGATAAAGGACGGTTCCCTGCTCTGGCTTTCTTCCTGGCTCCCTGAGACAGGGGCTGTATCAGCACTCGCTCCAGGCCTGGCACAGGGTCCCTTCTGGAAAGGCCTGCTGAGTACAGCAGTGAGAAGCACGTGGGACACCAGCTTAGCCCCCCTCTCTGGGCTGGAATATGAAACAGCAGAACAGAGCCCCAGCGAGCTCCCTTTACACCCCCAACAGGGAGACGGGAACAAGAGGCCTAAACAGAGGAGGGTCTGCAGCCATGATTTCTCCTTAGAGGGTTGATGTGGGTTCTTAGGATGAAGAAAGCTGGTTTCCCAGCCCACTAGGCTCCTGTAGGAGAGGCCTGAGGAGCTCCTGGGTCTCAGCACCCTGGGAGATCCTTTGCCATACACCATCAGTGCTGTGATGGAGGTGGCTTTTCACAGAAGAGGGCCAGGAAGCTAGCTCAGGTGGGACCATGGGGCACCACATCCTTGAGGCCAAAAAGAAAAGAGCTGGCCGGGTGCATGACACAGAGATTCTCTGCTTGCTTATTTTGGGGCCTTTTGGCATTTTGGCATTTTTGGCACAGCAAAGGAAACCATAAACAAGAAAGAAAGACAACCCTCAGAATGGGAGAAAATATTTGCAAGTGAAGCAACTGACAAAAGATTAATCTAACAAAAGATTAATCTCCCAAATATACAAACAGCTCATGCAGCTCAATATCAAAAAAACAGACAACCCAATCAAAAAATGGGCAGAAGACCTAGATAGACATTTCTCCAAAGAAGACATACGGATGGCCAACAAACACATGAAAAGATGCTTAACATCACCAATTATTAGAGAAATGCAAATCTAAACTACAATGAGGCATCACCTCACACCGGTCAGAATGGCCACCATCAAAAAAATCTACAAACAATAAATGCTGGAGAGGGTGTGGAGAAAAGGGAACACTCTTGCACTGTTGGTGGGAATGGAAATTGATACAGCCACTATGGAGAACAGTATGGAGGTTCCTTAAAAAACTAAAAATACAACTACCATGTGACCCAGAAATCCCTCTACTGGGCATATACCCTGAGAAATCCATAATTCAAAAAGACGCATGCACCCCAATGTTCATTGCAGCACTATTTACAATAGCCAGGACATGGAAACAACCTAAATGTCCATCAGCAGAGGAATGGATAAAGAAGATGTGGTACATATATACAATGGAACATTACTCAGCCATAAAAAAGAACGAAATTGGGTCATTTGTAGAGACGTGGATGGACCTAGAGACTGCCATTCAGAATGAAATAAGTCAGAAAGAGAAAAACAAATGTCGTATATTAACACATACATGTGGAATCTGAAAAAATTGGTATAGACGATCTTATTTACGAAACAGAAATATAGAAACAGATGTAGAGAACAAATGTATGGCTACCAAGGGGGTAAAGAATGTGGGATGAATTAGGAGATTGAGATTGACATATATACACTATTGATACTATGTATAAAACAGATAACTAATGAGAACCTGCTGTATAGCACAGGGAACTCTACTCAGTGCTTTGTGGTGACCTAAATGAGAAGGAAATCTGAAAAAGAGGGGTTACATGTATAAGGATAGTTGATTCACTTTACTGTACAGTAGAAACTAATACAATATTGTAAAGCAACTATACTCCAATAAAATTTTTTTTTAAAAATGTCTGTAATTCTGTGATTAAGAGCTCCCTCGCATACCCTAAAAGGCTTTCAAGACAAAGCAGACAGAACGGAGATGCTGAGGCCATGGGGGGCTCAGTGGGACCTGGGGGTGAGGTCTGAGCACAGGGCAAAACCCGCGTCAGTGCTGCCACGTGCATCCGCGTGGGGTGAGGGGGTCGTAGCAGCAGGACTGGCTACCGAGATTTGAGCCAACATAATGAAAGCTTTAATATTAATACAGCTCTTCTTTATGTGCAAAAAAAAAAAAAAAAAATGACCATGTTGAAGATCCAGGAAAGGAACCTGCATTTCAGAACCTATCATTTGTCAGGTGCTTTAAAAACACCCTTCTAATTAACCCAATGTAATGCCATTCCCATTTGAGACTTGGGGATACCGAAGCTTGGAAAAATAGAGTAAATGACCGTGGTCTCAAAGGGAGGTATCGAGGGTTCAGTAGAGACGCCACATCAGCTGCTGAAGCTGAGGACGTCCCACGGCGGGACAATGGCATCCCCGTCCCCACTGCACCGTGCGTTGGGAAGCCACTGGGGAGGTTACCTCTTCCTGAAGATGCTTGGATTTCTGCCGTTCTGGATCTGTTCATAAATTTCTTGTCTTTGCCTATTATTCTTGGATGATAAAGTGCATCTGGCAGGCAGGCTGTGTCCTCCAACAGGGACAGGACACTGCCCTGTGCCAGGCATCGAGGAAGCAGAGATGAATAGGACGCAGCCCCAGCCCTCAAGGACGGGCCAAACGCAAGCTCAGAGCCAGGCAGACCTGGGTCTGAATCCTGCCCTGGGCACTCATCGGCCGTGCGACCCTGGGCAAATCCCCTCGTCCCTTCAAGCCCATGTTTCCTGCAGACATTGGAGATAATAACACCCTCCTAGGGTGGGTGTGAGGATTAAATGAGACAGTATATTTCGAATTCCAGGCATACAGTCGGTGCTTAATCTTAATTTTAAAGCCAGTGGCCAGTCTGGCTATAGTTAAAAAGACATGCTGGCCCGGCAGCTAAGTCAGCCTGACAAGTCACATTTTAGAGTTTACTTTGTTGGAGGTGAAGAGAAATGCAGATTCTTGGCTGGGGGCTCCCAGGGGTAGGATGTGCGTCCCAGGGGTAGAAGAAGGAAGGAAGAGGGGAGAAATTAAAGCACAGGGCTTATTGTAGACTGAATGTTTGTGATCCCCCCAAATTCATGTGTTGAAACCTAACCCCCAATATGGTGGCATTAGGAGGTGGGGCCTTTGGGAGGTGATAGGAGATGACGGTAGAGCCCCTGAAACCAAGCAGGACCCCATGGGGCCCTTCTGGGAACAGAAGCCTCTCTGTGTCCCCCGTTTCCTGCTTGTAGGAAAAAGGCTTCAGCCTCCTAGACCTTCCCCGAGTTCTGAAGGGCAGATTCAAACAGTTACTAATTAGGGGAGCGATGGAATGCAGAAACGAAGGAGGAACAGTCAAGAAACAATACCGCAGTGATGCACAGGGTCCTGGTTCCCCCTGGGGGGGTGTGCAAAGCAATCTGCTACATATCTCTGAGTTTTTTTATAGGAGTCAGGGCCCCTAGCCCGGTGGAGGATGGTAACTTCAGGCTGAGCACCAGCAGTTAGACCCCAGACCGTTTGGAACCACAGGGCTGAAGACTGAGATTCCAGGACCATCACCCCACTACCTCACCACCAACCAATCAGAAGAAAGTCACACACCCTGCAGCCCGCCCCCCCCCCGCCCCCAATTTGCCTTTAAAAACTTCCTGAAACCCATCAGGTCTTTCGAGCATGATCCACCTGGTCTCCTCGCTCGGACCTGCAGTAAAACTTTCTCTGATCCAAACGCCAACATTTTGGGGTTTTTTGGCTTCACTGTGTGTTGGGCACGTGAACTTGGGTCCAACAACACCCCGACAAATGGGATTAGTGCCCTAATAAAAGGGACCAGAGAGAGCTCTCTTGTCCTCTCGCCCACATGAGGACACAGCCAGACAGCAGCCTGCAAGGCAGAGGAGGGCTCCCACCAGAACCCAATCACACTGGCACCGGATTTTGTACTTCAGGTTCTAGGACTGTCAGAAATAAATGTCTGCTGTTTACTAGCTACCCAGTCTCTGGGATTCTGTTATAGCAGCGGGACCAAGACAAGACTCAACATGTCTTTAATGCTTGATTTGGCCAATGTGTCTGGGAGCTTGGGATCTGGAATGTTACCTTACTTAGTGCTCATGATAACCAGTGAGGCAGGAACCATTGTCTTGTCCATTTGGCAGATGGAGGGACTGAGGCTTGGAGAGGTAAATGTCACTCTGACAACAGCAGCACGTTTGTTCAGTGATTCACTTGCTCGTTCAATCAACAGATATCGAGTGGTCCTCTCCTAGGTGCCAGGCTCTGTGCTAGGGACCAGGGTACTACGTGCCCTTTACAAGTGTGAAAGGAAAATCAAAATGGAGTTGGTATTGCTAAGAGAGCTCTCTAAAATGAAGCTGGGAAGTGTGACTTACCCACATCTCAGCCCAAATGGAATCTGAACTTTTGTCTTAATGCAGGCATCTAGAACATCTGCCCAATGTTCCAGAAACTCAAGATACTTATGAAACACTTACCCTAAAATAACTCGTGACAACCTCTCCCTTAAAGGCAAATATTTCTCTTCTTGTGTTGGAGTATAGCCTCGTGGCTTTTGCCTTTATAAACCCTTGACTCTTTCTCTTCCCGGGAATAGTCTTCTGGTTTTACCCATATCTGAGTCTCTCAAGTTGCAATTCTTAAGACCCCGAATAAACTCTTATTTGTAGCCTTCTGTGCTTTTTTGGTTGATTATGTCAGGCTCTTATGAGCCTGCCCTCAGGATGCTTGTAGCCTAGTGAAGGAGACAGATGTATATGGAATAACCATGGATGACTGTGTAATTGCAAACTGGGATCAGTGCCCCGGAGGCAAAGCAAATGGTGCTTTTCGAGGAGTCAAAGTTACCCAGGGAAAGGGGGTTGGGTGGGAGAAAACTTCCAAGGAGGAGGGCAATCTGGTACATGGTCTTGTCTGATCCAGGACTAATCTTCTGGGTCTCAAGGTAGAACTAGGGCCTCTAGCCACAGGCACAACAGCAAGCTCCATGCAGCCTCCCCAGCTTCCCAGACCTCCTGGGGAGCAAAGAGAGGGGAGTCCTTCACTCTGCAGGCAGCCAGAGGGCTCTGTGGCAGCCTGTGGTCCTCAGGGGCCAGGAGGCACAGCCAGTCAGCCTAGGCTGTGCGTGAGAGATGCCATCAGGCCGCCCCGCCGTCCCGCTGCGGAGGCCCAGGTGGTGAAAGTTCTCACTTTTTGGCAGAGATCAGGTGATGGCTGGAGCACAAATAACCTTCCACTATCATAGAAACACATCAAAAGCCGTTCACCCCAGCCCCCGTGCTCTCTTTAAACAATTTCGGTTGGCTTCAAATGCTTTAGGAAAATTCTGGCAACTGCAGAAGGAAAAGTGTCATTTGCTTGGGGAGGGGTGGGTACTGGTCCCAAAGCAAGGAGTGTCTCCCTGAGTCCTCTTGCCAAGAATCCCTGAGTGGCATATCTGGCTCTGGAAGATAGAAAGCCAGCCAGCTGTGGTGGGGAGGAAGGGGGAGTTGAGTTGGGAGAAGCCAGCCGGAGCCAGCTGTGCAGGTCTGGGAGGCCAGTTGAAGATTCTGATCTTTATCCTGAGCTACTGGGGCTGCTGAAGGGTTTTAAGTGGAAGTCACATGATCTGAAGCCTGTTTTGAAAAGATGTCTCAGCTGCTCCGGGAAGAGGTACTGGTGCATGGAGAAGGAGCGGCCGAGCGGCCGATGCAGGAAGAGGGTGCTGGGGGATGAAAGGAAGGAACCACGGAGCTGGGGAAGAAAACGCCATGGCCGGGCTGCAGGATTTGGGCCACTTCTCCCTTCCCCAAGTAGTCAGTGGGGAACCGCGCTTTCTGATGGCGTCCAAATATCCAGGCAGTTTATCTTAATTACTAAGGGCAGGACTGAGAGTTTTGTTTGAATGCTGGGAACTGACTCTTTTGGATGATGGCCATGAACGGATGATGAAACCTAAGTGCGCATAAGATGAAACCTGCAGGAAACAGGCAGACGGAGTTGCTATGTTGGGGTCACTGAGAAGGGACAAAAATACGTGCACTTCGCTCTGTGTATGGTAAACCTCCAGTAGTAATAGTAACAAGATCCTGTTTTTATAATCAGAGCTTGCCTTCTTTTTTCTGTTATGGGGTGACCGTCCCCCATTTATACAATCTGGTACGAAAATATCCCTTACCTGATCCCAAGACAGATCATGGCGACAGAACAGACCACAAATGTATCTCATTCTTGGCTTTTAAATTTCTAAGGTCACTATCCAATTACAAAGATATAAAAAATAGAGATGAATGGTCAGAGCCCATCTTCCCGCTGCTGAAGGTTTCTGCATCAGCTGGGGACATGGGGAGTGGAGGGGAAGGTGACCACAAAGATAACAAAGGCCCACAGTTCAGAGAGACAGGAAGCCAACCCAGGGGCCACAGGCAGAAGCTGGGTCAGCCTGGGAGACCACCGACTCACCCATGGGCAGTTCAGTTTCTGTAGCCATGGGTGCCATTGGCTGGCAGTGCCAAGAAGCTGGGTTAGTCATTGACAAGCCAGAGGAGGGCACGCCACTCACAGCCCCCATAATGTCCACGGACATCTGTGCTGGCCCCCATCTGACTCACCTGGACGGCCCACCACCCCTTCAATTTCCCAGGACCCTCATGAGCACCCCTTCCTGGGATGTGGGGTAGGCTGTGGAAGACAGAGGAAGGTTTGATGGAGACCAGAAAGCTCCTCCATCCATGCATCATTGGGACAGAACAGAAGCAGGCAAAGGTCTCCCCTTCACATATTATTACATACCTGACTTCCTAACTCATTGGGTTTGGGGGCTTTTGTTTTGTTATCATCGTGAAATCCAATTACATATGTTGATCTGAAGCCTGCTTTTCCCAGTTCATCAAACACTTTAGAGATCTTTCCTTGTCAGAACCTAGAAGATTACCTTGTTCTTTCTTACAGCTGCAAAATAATCCATAATCTGAAAACAACAAAAATTTTAAACACCCTCTATTCTGAACATTACATTGCTTCCATTCCCCACCATTACAAAATAATGCCTCGGTGAACACTCTGTGAGTACGTGTGTGTGTGTGTGTGTGTGTGCATCTTTATATTTCTGGAGTATGGAATTTCTGGATCAAATTTTGATAGCTTCTGCCCTTTTGTCTTACAACAAGGTGGCATTATTACATCCCCATGTTGTAAATGATTTGACAGAGGTTTAGAGGGGAAAGGGACTTGGCCAAGACCCCCAGCTGCTAGAGTGGAAGACAGGATTTGAATTCATGTCTGCCTCTCCCAGGCCTGATAAATAGGTACCCAGCAGCCTGGATTGGAAAAAGTCTCCGTTGTCATGCTAATGAGTTTGGAGGAGCCAGGCATCCTGTGGGCATAAATGGGTGCGTCCCTGTCCCTAGAGGCTCAGCGTTGTCTCTGCCCTGCTTCCTGGACCCCATCACCAGCTTCCTGAGGGCAGCCCCTCCCCGGAGGCATTAACTGCCAGATCAACCCATCAGTCTGGAGTCAAGGTTACCAAACAAAACAAACGCGCCACCTGGGCCTCCCTGACAAGCAGGAAGCTGACTGTCTTTCTCCTTCAAGGCGCATTACAGAACAATCTAGGATGCAGCTGCATCAGGGGCAAAGCCGCCCCAGCATCAGCACATTCTATGACCCAGCCCCAAACACAACTCCCATGAGTGAGGTCTAACGCATTTCTGGCTTGGAGGTGCTTGGAGGGCCCCAGTTAGCAAGGAATGAACCAAGACAGATCTTGGGGCTCTTTTCAATCTCTCCCTCTGAAGTTGGGAAAAGGACTGTTTCTTTCTCAGAATGTATTACTTAAGGGCAGTATTTCAAGCGAGGGGGGTCACAAATCCAGCGGAGGTCAGCACTAATTGGCAAGCAGTCTGAGTAATTCATTAATCTCCCTTCCGCTCAGCAGGCCAGGCGTGCAGCGCGTCCCTTAAACCGTTGGTTAATTCGCTGTAGCCCATTCGACTTCCATCCCGCCTACTTATTTATGACACCGGGTGGCAAGTGTCTACTTGCCTTTTTTTCCTAGAATGTGAGGTCCTAACTGTTCCTGGATGGCAAAAACCTGGCTGCATCCCTCTCCGCGCCGTGCACAAGGTCAAACACAGAGCATAAATGTCTGATGAACGGAGGCCGGATCCATTCATTCATGTGATAAATATTCCACAGCTACAGTAGGCCACGCTCTGCTCTAGCCTTGAGTTCGTCTGATTTGGTGGCCAATATAAATAAGCCAACGAAGACATTTGATGGTGGGAGGAGAGAGTTCTGGATAAAAGTCGAAGAGATGGGTTCTGGCTTGGCCAGCTCCCTTTCTGGGTGTCAGTTTCCTCCACGATGAAATGAGCTCTTTTATGAAATGAGGAGCCCTGGAGGGCCTCTACATCCTTGCAACCAGCTTTGAGAAAGGGTTGACCGTCCTTATCCGAGTGCGTAGCCCTTCAAGAAAACAGATGTGTTGCTCTCTGAGTACCAGATGTTAGACAAAAGTGATCAGTCTTGGGGAAATGAACAGTTTGTCTGTGCTACTCACAGATGGAAGAGCAGATGTGCATCAGTATTGAGGGGTAAGCCCGGAGCCACTGGCAGGTGAATGGCAGAGGCTCAGGTCAAGGCCGGGTGGGCTAGGAGAGGGCCTGGACTCAGGCAGGCCTGGGCTTGAAGCCTTGTTCAAGGCCTCTCTTGAAGCTATTCACCTCTCCCAGCACATTTTACTTCCCACCGCTTTTATGAGAATTGAAGGTACCAGGTTGGGACAGTGTCATGGCTCAGTGGTTAGCCCCAGAGTTCTGGAGCCCAGTGGCCTGGGTTCAAATCTCTGTCCTAATATTTCTAGGTGGGGACCTTGGACAAATCATTCATTGTCATTTTTTTTTTTCATATAGAAAATAAGTAACTGTTATTGAGGGCTTTTAAAAATTATAATAAACTCTGAATAAATGGTAGTTATGAACACATACTTACCTGGCACGCTGTGTTAAGTATACCCCGTGGAGTGTTCATTTGAATAATTGACCTTGATGCTTCCAGGGCCTCATGGGAGTAAACTGGAGCATGATGGGGCCGCTCAGTTGCCTTCAGGCACTAGAATGTGGTATCCTGGGGTGAGGGAGGATGGATCTGAGTCTCAGGGGGCTGGGAGGACCCTGGGCCTGAAACGCGGCAGAACCACCCTACTCGATAGTGGACTCAGGGACAAGGGACTTCTGGGACCATAAAACTAAGGTGATGCCATCTGTTTTCAGGTGGAGTTAAAGAGCCGCAGGACCTGACCTGGAGCTTGCTGTTTGGCAGAGATATGGCCTAAAGACAGCCATCCTGACCCAAAAGTGTTATCTCAAGCTTTTGTGATATGGTTTCGGAGGCTTTGAGATGTATATTAGTTTCCATGGTTTTGCAAGAAGTCCACTGGTGCCAAGGGTAGGAGGAAGGGAGTGTGAGGAGTGAAAGAACAGGGAAAAAAGCAAGAGACGGGATGGAGCTTCATTCTGGACACAGATACCCCACCTTGTCTGGACTAACTTCTGCAACTTGTGTCATTCTGAAGAATGGGAAGATGAAGGCAGAGGCGGTGTGTTCTAAGGTGTCCATATGGACCAAGAGAGGAAGAAGGAGGTGCTTCCAGTTCAGTCCCCTGAGGAAGGGGGTGTGGTCAAGGGGGGCTTCACAGAGGAGGTGACATTTAATTGGGATCTGGAAAGTTGAGTGTTTCTCAGACCAAGCACTTTGCAAAACAGCATTCCAGGCACAGGATGCAGCACCGAGGTCCAGCAATGCAACAAGTAAAGGCAGCAGCAAGCTCAGCAACCGAAACCTTGGTGCTTGAGATAAGACTTTACGTGGAATAGCAGCCAGAGATCTTGGGAGGAGGCCACCACCACAGACCATCCTCTCCTCCAGGATGAGGGGGCGGCAACAAGGGATATACGTCCAGCCCGGAAAGCCAAGTCCAGAGATGGGAAACCACTGTTTACTAGACGCCAGCCCAGGGCTAAGCACTGGCATTCATCATCCCATTTAAGCCTCACAACAATCTCGTTGGATTATCATCCCCATTTTTATAGATGAGAAAACTGAGGCTTGGAAGGGGGAAAAGCGATTTGTGCAAAGCCACATCTGGGTAACCACGTCATGGCGGCTTTCATGCTGCTCAAATCCTGGGGGAAACTGACTTGAGCTGAAATCCAAAGTTTTCCCTGGACACCTGCAAATTCCCTAAGGGCCTCTCTTGTCTGGCCTCTTCTCCTTCCTGGGTCCATTTCACCCAGGGCACGTCCACATGCCGCCGTATGTTCCCCAGACCAGACACTGATCCTTCCCCACAGTACAGGGACTGCCGGGTAACCTGCCGCCTCCAATCTCCCCTTCCTCCCAGGAATGGAACCCTGACTAAGGGGTCTGGCAAAGCATCAGCTAAAAACTATAGTTCCCAGCAGCCGTTAATGACAATGACCTTGGCCCTGCCATCCTGGAATTGACAAGCCAACAGCAGCAACCTTCCCCTTTACGTGAGGACGACAGCCCTTGAAATTCCTCCCAGATTCACCAGTCCCAACCAAAATGTCAATACATACTTCCTGCATTTTTGTGGATTTTACTGACCACTTGTAGGTCACAGAAAAGAGTCAGATCAAACCCCAGGCCACCTTTTGCCATTTCCCTCTCTCCTTTCTCTTTTCCCCGTTCCCAAATGTTTCTTGTCTCCTTCCTACCCAAATTCTCAGGGATTCCTAGATTTTCTGCCTCTGTTTTCACCCTCAGTCCTCTTCCTTAAACTCCAAGCCCACACCCATCCCAGCCTCAGCGGAACAAAAGCCCTTCACTTCACAGACTTTGCTTTGGTTTTGCATGAGTGTGTGTGTGTGTGTGTGTGTGTGTGTGTAAGGAAAACCAATTGACAGCCTGCCAGCCTAGAACCAGCTGTGCCTGACATCCCCTGCTTCCGCTACAGTGATTATTGTTCCAGATGGGAGGGGAAGTGATGTCTCTTGTCCCCATCATAGTAATGCCTTTGTAGGGACGTGTCTGTTCTAGCTGTGGCTTTTCGCAGCTTCCCCTCTGGAAATCACGCAGCACATATCCCCCTGGGCACCGTGGGAAACTTTTCTCTCCTGCAGCCCTGCAGGAGCTGCGGGCCATCCCCCAGCAGGAGACCATCTGTGGCAGGACCCTGCCGAGCATGGGTCTCTCCTGATTCTTTAAAGTGTCAGGGCTCACTCTTCGGGTCGCTGCAAATTCAACCAGGAAACAAGAGGGGGCGGGAGGAGCTGAGGGCCCTCAAGGAGACCTCCTTCTCTACCAGTGATGCTGGAATGTGTCCCAGCCACGATGGCATCAGAGCAAGGCCTCCAGGTGGGCTTCCCCAGCCCTCCCATGTGGTTTTAAAGCTCTGAAGTGGTTCTGCCTGGAAATACACACAACCCCAGCCTGGTCTCCCAACCTCACCAGCAAACTCACCATCAAATTAACCTCTGCCTTCAAAACAAGTATCCATTGGAAGGAACAGGTAAAGCTCTCCGACCCCTCCCTCCCCTCTAGGGCTTCTCTCAAAAAATAATAGTCGCCATCACAAATCCTTGCCACTGAAACAAGAGAGGATATGTTACTTTAAATAAAAGGACACTTGTCCAAGCAGAAATAGCAGACATGAAGGAAGAGATAGCCATGGCCCAGGGCGGCTTTGTCCAGCTGGGAGGGTCCTGCAGACTTCACCCTCATCTTGCCATTTTCAGAGCATCCTCTAGGGCCTGGCGTCCAGGCTTGGAGGCCAGCTAAGATGGGTCCCAATCAACGCTCTGAGAATGGTCAAGGGATGTACAGAGTTGCTGCCCGTGCCCCTGTGTCTCCTACGGTGTATCCAATTCCATGTGGCTTTTGTTTAGGGATTTCTTGTGTGTGGCTTCTGCAAAGTACAAGATACTACCCAGCCCAGACCAAGCACGTGATAATTGCTCCCCCAATCACTGGCACGCCAGGTGTGTTTGTGACGCTGGCTACATCTGGAATTGGCTTCTGTTACTGCTCCAGCAGTGGGCTGGAAATGCAAAGCATTAGGTTGAACAGAAAAACAAATGTCTTTAAAGAACCATATGCCTTTGATCTTGACATTTTGGTGAATTGTTAAGACCATTTTTCTTGTTATAAAAAACCCACTTCTAGAACAAAAGACATGGTGCGTGGATTCATTTCCTATGGCTGCTATAAGAAATTACTATAAACTTGGTGGCTTAAGACAACACAGTTTTATTCTCTTACAGTTCTGGAGGTCAGAAGTCCAAAGTCAGCCTTATGGGACTGAAACCAAGGTGTAGGCAGGGCTGGCTCATCCTGGAGGCTCTAGGGGAGAATCTTGTCTTGCCTCTTGCAGCTTCTAGAGGCCGCCCTCATTCCTCAGCATGTGGCCACATCACTCCAATCTCTGCTTCTGTCACACAGCACCTTCCGCTCTGACCTGACTCGCCCTCCATCCTCCGTGGAATTACACTGGACCCACAAGGATAACCCAAGTCCACCTGGGGAGTTGGAAGTGAAAACCCATTGTACGTGATGGGGTTCAGGACACATTACGCCAAAATATGGCACCTTGGTATATTAAATACCTTAAGCCGAAGGAGTTTGAGAAAACAGCAAATACAGGAAGGTCACTCTGACCTCCCCCCAACCCTTGCCCTTCTTCCCTGAAACAGGCCATGAAACTCCCATGCAAAAGGTACCCTCCCTGTACCAGGAGGAAGGAAGATATTTTTACCACCAGAGAATTTGGGGCTGAGCTGGCTGTATAAAAAACCGTGTTAAATTCACCTTTATCGTTCTAGTTACTTCTTCACCACTTGCTACCCCAAGTCCAGACGCCTCCGGCAATTCTTCAGTTGCTTCTTTGTCGAAAAGGTATAAAAGTTTCCTGCCCTGGTCGCTTTTTCAGGTCTTCATTCCCATGGACATTTTCTCCTGTTGATCTGTGTTGGTCCGTTTAACTGCCAGACCCAGGCAGGAACCCTAAGAAAGTGAAGGAAAACGTTTTCCTCCACTACGTACAACACAGTCTGATAAGGGCAGCAATAGAAGTAAGATTAACCAGGCTACTGGGAGGGTCCCAACTCACCAGACCAGGGCTCGGCTGGCAGCAGGTACTGGGGGAGGGAGGGGGAGGGGTCTGAAATTAAAAGACGAGGGAATCCTGTGCACATCGGGGCAATGGCTTGGCGGAGTCTGACAGTCTGGTGTGCCTGGGAGCTTCAAGGAGCTGATCTGCTTCTCCACTGGTTCCCCCAGGCTGCAGGAAGGTAAGATGAGGTGACGTGTGAATAGCGTTTTGTGAACCGCAAGCCCCCTGAGAAGAACCAGAGGTAAGGGGGCGGGGCTCTTGCCCCGCCCCTCGTGTCTCCTCAGCACCCCCTCCCTGCTCTGGCTGCCAGATGAAGCGAAGCGACAGAACTTGGGGGAAAAAAATTAATAAAAGGTCAACGCGTAAATCTGATCATTTCTCCTTAGGTTAAAACCCTCCAACAGCTGCCATCCCTCTACAACAGAAGCCAAAGTCCTTTCCTGCCCGGGAGTGGGGGGCGGGGGGAGGGGGAACGGAGTGACCCAGCTCTTGCCCACGTGACTCCCCTGGACCCATCTGACTCCCTCCCACCCCTGCCGTCTCTCTATTCCTTGAACACCCTGAACCCGCTCTGACACTTGCTAGACCCTCAGTGTGTAATGACCTGCTCGGAATCCTCCGGCCTGTCTCTTTCTTGGCCTTCAGCCCAGATGTCCTCCTCAGAGGCCGCCTCTGACCTTCTAGCTGAAGTGGTCTCCACATCGCCACCCCGCCACACACCCCAGGCCAATCGGCCTCAGGTTCTCTTTTCTTTTCCTCAGGTAACAAGTATCATGATCTGGAGTTACTTTATTCCAGTATTTACTTATTTGTCTCTCATATGGGTTATAAGCGTCATTGTGGGGACAGGCACGATGCCACTTTGGCTCACCTCTGCATCCCCAATGCTTAGGTGACACTAGCCTGGGCAGACAATCAACATTTGAATGATTACATTCCTAAAGGAACACAGGAATGAGTGAAATTAAAAAGAGCCCGCCAATGCTCATGGCCTTATTGCATGCAAACCAAAATGGAGATTTATTAACGTTTTTATATCAGACTATGTTCAGTTCTCTCTTCTGGAAAGTCACACAGCCGGTGATAGCACTCAGACATTCTGGAGGAGAAAAAATGAGAATACTGCTTTAGCATTTATAAAGAATTTCAATGCATGTTACCTTGTTTTTCTTTCCATGAAGACCCTGCATGTTAGCTGGTATTTCATCATTTTAACACATGAAAAAACTGAGGCCCAGAAAGGCTGTGTAACTTGCCTGAAGTCACACAGCTTAGTCATGGTAGACCCAGGCTCCTAGGGACACCTATGTTTAGAGACACTCTATGCAGTGCCCCTCTCTCTGTGAACACTAATTTCTGCCCTTTGTTATTAATTTACTTGGACTTAGGCATTTCCCTAAGGTTTTCACAGCCTAGTGGGGGAAATGGATTCTGACGGATACCAAGTTATGGTTGGTGCTGCTTTTGTTATTTCCTGTCTAGCAGCCAACCTTCCTCCCCTGGGTCACAGCCCTTTATTTTCCTTTAAAGAAGCATCCCCTTCCCCATGCTCAGACAGTGTAGCTTGGTAGGGCTTCCTGCATCCTCCCAGGATAGGCATGTGATCTTTATCTGGTCATTTGAAGTCACAGTAGTTGGGTCATTTCAGGTATCTGATGAAGCTGGACCAGCAAGCAGCAGTCCTAGGATTTTTTTCTGGAACATTTGGGAAAAAGAATTATCCTTTCCTCAAGGCATTGCTTATCTGGTGAAATATAAGTTTAAAGTTACCAGTGGCTGTGTGAGAATGAGCCCCACACAAAAATGAAGCAATTTCTCATTGATCTTGCATTAGCACCTGGATCAAGCCATGCCTGAAGGCGAAACTCCTTGTGTTAAGGCCAGTCAGAGTTGAGCTTCTGATACTTACAACTGAAAGATTCCCAGTGAATACAAGATGTGTGAGTTATTACTATCTCGTGCAATAGGAACACACAGCATGGGACCTCACCATTTGGAGGCCAGGAAAGCCTCATAGAAGAAAGGAAATTTAAGGCTGAACTTAAAGGATGAATGGGGATTCTTGGGCAGATCTCTCGGCGATGGGAGTAACATAGATAAAAACATTGCCGTGGGATTAGGTAGGCCCAGTGTTGCTTGACCACAAAGGTCTTCAAAACGGTCATGCCAAAGAATTTGAGCTTTATTCTTCAGGCGGTAAATTCTCATTCAGGAACTTTCAATAGGGCGGGGGGAGGGGAGCAGCGGGGAGGGGCTGGATTTATGAATTAACAAACTGCTCTTTAGAAACCACCCTAGAACAGGTGATCCCGGCCTCCTCCCTCCTGGAATCCTGTCATCTCCTCTGTGGGCGGATTGGCCGCCCCCAGCCCCACCTCAGGCTGCAAATGAATGGCATTGGCATAGTTAAGCCATGCTGGGCAAAATTCCAGATGAGACCCAGCCAAGGCCCAGGAAAACTGTGGTTCTATGAGAGTCTCTTCATTTCTTTCAGACTCAGGAATTCTCCTTTTGCTCATTTCCACCGCAGAAACAAAGCACGACCCGCCTGTAGTAACAGGTTCTTTGTGCTGTGGGGTGCTGGGTTTTGCGGGACTACATAGTCCCTCCAGCAGCATCCATGGGCCTTCCTTGCTGGGTGTGACCCAAAGACTCAGAAGATGCGGTACCCACCCCAGCTGCCTTCCTCTTGACAAAGGAAAACCTAGGACAGAGGAAGAAGCAGGGAGTGGGACTGAGCCAGGAGGAAGGAGGTAAATTGCGTCTTCATGGATATCTTAATTGTGCAAAAGGCCTGGTCTCACCCTGGCTTGGAGAGGGAGGATACTGGCTGTGAGAGTCACCTGGGAACCTGCCATGGGTGTCAGGATAGCCCCACACCCTCTGAGCTTAATGTCCACAAGCAGATGCTGGTGTACTGCCTGGGAGTGGGGTGATGGCAAAGACCGAAGCAGGGGAATAATATGTGACCCTCACTCCGCCTCCCTGTGCTTGTTCATCCTGCTCCCTCCAGCCCACGCCCGCCAGCTCACAGCATTGCTGCCCGGCTGGCTCCGAACCTTCCTGCAGCCCACACGCCAGCTGGATCTGGGGGCAGGTGGCCACTGAGCCTGAGAAGGAAATTACCCACAATAGCTGGGGCCTGGTGCAGCAGCGAGGGCCAGTGGGCTGAGAGGGAAGATTCCAACTGTACCTGACCAACCTGGTTACCCCTACTTTTTCTTAGTTTGCTGCTCCCTTTGCTCAAAACAACTCTTCTCCCAGAAATCCATATGCTCCCTACCCTTCTCCTCCTCCTCCATCTCCATCTCCTCTTCCATCTCCTCCTCCTCCATCTCCTCCCCCTCCTCCCCTCCCCCTCCCCTCCCCCTCCCCCTCCTCCTCCATCACCTCCCCATCTCCTTCTCCTCCCCCTCCCCTCCCCTCCCCCTTTCCTCCTCCTCCCCCTCCTTCTCTCCCTCCTCCCCCTCCCCTCCTCTTCTCCCTCCCCTCCTCCTCCCTCCCCTCCTCCTCCCCCCTCCCCTCCTCCTCCCCCTCCCCTCCTCTTCCCCTTCCCCTCCTCCTCCTCCTCCCCTTCCTTCCCCTCCTCCTCCCCCTCCTCCTCCTCCTCCTCCATTTCCTTCTTGCTGGCTGCTGCCTGGGGGTTGCTCTCAGCTCCTAGAGGCCATTCTCAGATTCTTGCCACATGACCCTTCCATTGACACTCTCACAACATACACATATATATTTTAAAACTCACTTATTAACGCTATCTCCCCCCTCTAGAATATAAATTCTATGAGGGCATGGATTTGTGTGGGTTTTCCCTAGCATCTAAAACAGTACCTGATACACAGTAGTAGCTTAATAAATGTTTATTGAACAAATGGCTATAGGGATTAAGAATGTACTCTAGAGACACAGGTGGGGTTCGAATTCTAGCCTTAGCATCGACTAGGTGTATGGCCTGGATCCAGGTGCCTGACCTCTTTGGGCTCAGATTTCTCATCTACAGAGGGGAGGTGGTTATCATAGGATTGTGGAAAGGCTTCAGTGAGATCGTGCATGGAAAGCACATTACAGGTGCCTGGCCTTGAGTGAGCACTTAGTAAATGTGAACCACTCTGGTTATTATTTCCTTCCATAGTGCCAGATAACTGGCCATTTTCTTATTGGGGCTCTCAACATGTGGACAGAGAAACGAGTATTTCAATCTAGTAATTTGCTCAAATTGGCACCAAGAATGAGTGACCAACAGGATTAGAACCCAGGACTGAGTTACTCAGGAACAGGCCCCACGAGGTAGGGATGATGGGGAGAGAGGGCAGTGAGGTGAGGGAGGGGCAATGGGGCAGCTGTGAGGCTGTCACGACCGACTGGGAGAAGACATGGTCCAGGGGACCTTGTGGGACATGAGAATGGAATATGGCCTTTCCCCTCACAGAGTCAAAGGGAAAAAAACACCCCGGGACATTTTTGTACAATTGTCTATGCGCATAACTAACTGCACATTGATGCTGCTTCCATCTGTTGTGTGGGCATCTGTCTTTGCCTGCCCAGCGTCTATACCCCGTCCTTCCATCCAGTCCCAGTGCCCTGATGTTGTTTTGGGAACCAGTCCTTCCCCAACCTCAATCCATGTGGTTCTAGTGGGACTGACCACAACTCTCTGCTTCAAGAGTGGACCTTGACAGTGATTGGATCAGGATATGTGACCCAGCCTGTGCAATGAAATCAGTCCTGGGACTGTTGCCGGAACTTCTGAAAAACAGGCTCTCTTTTCTATTAAGTTTGCTAAGCTAGTAGGATGTGAGCGGGGGCCATATGGGATCCCCTTAATAGGAAAAGTCTAAATAGGAAACCAAAAAGCCAAAACAGAAGAAAAGCAATGGAAAGAGATAAAGAGAAAGGACAAGTAGGAGAAAGAAAACAACTTGGTGACGTCATTTAATGCCCTGGATCCAGCCATGCCTGAATCTACCCTTGGACTTCTCATTTGCATGAATCAATACGTTTCTTTTCTGCTATAAGTCAGTTTGTGTTGAGTTGCTATCACTTACCACCAAGAAATTTCTAATTAATGTGCCTACTCCCCACCCTGACTAAGCTATTGAGCAGCTTGTAGTGTGTTCAGAAGTTTAAGAACACTAGGGAGAAGGAAACTACCATCTACAGAAGACCTATCATATCCTAAACCTTTACCAGAACCATCTTATCCTTCCCCAAACCCTAGGAGCTAGAAATTATTATACCAACATCACCAATGGAAGAACAACTGCCCAGGAAAATGATTTCCAGAGCCAGGTTGCAAAGCGGAAGCTCAAATCCTACGCCTTTACCCCTAACAGTGCAGCCTTCCACAGATGAGGGAGGAAGATCTTTTTTTTTTTTTTTAATAAATTAATTAATTTATGGTGTGTTGGGTCTTCGTTTCTGTGCATGGGCTTTCTCTAGTTGCGGCGAGCGGGGGCCACTCTTCATCGCGGTGCGCGGGCCTCTCACTGTCGCGGCCTCTTTTGTCGCGGAGCACAGGCTCCAGACGCGCAGGCTCAGTAGTTGTGGCTCAAGGGCTTTGTTGCTCCGCGGCATGTGGGATCTTCCCAGACCAGGGCTCGAACCCGTGTCCCCTGCATTGGCAGGTAGACTCTCAACCACTGCGCCACCTCAGAAGCCCAGGAAGATCTTTTAAAAGAAAGGGTTTTGAGACTGACCATGAAGAATGAAAGTGGTTCTGTTAGGCCAAGATGGGCTGGGCAAGGAGATCCTAGAAGAAGGAACAATGCAAAAGCCAAGTTCAGAAGCAGGACCATTCAGAACTAGTTTAGAAAACAGCACCAAGTCCAAACTGGCTTGAGGCTAGAGCTCACGTAGGGATGAGGTGAGAGAGACTGGGAAGCGGGGAGCCACCAGATCACCAAGGCCTTGAATGTCACCCCAAAGCGTTTGACTGTAACCTCTGACTTCAGGGAGCTTTGAAAGGTTTTGTGATTTGGGATGATATGCGGGGTGGAGGATGGGCTGGGTGAAGTGAGGCCGGATGTGGATGCTTGTAAATGGTCCCAGGTGAGAGAAATCATGAGGTCCCAACTGGGCGGGTCACCGAGGATGCAGGAGAGGAGGCAAATAGGAAGAAAATTGTAAAGGAAAACATGTCCACATAACCTGACAAGTGATGGATTGAAAAAGGAGTCAGGGAGACCTCCAAGTTTAGAATTATTTACAGGAAACAGTGAATTCAACTTTTCGACACCAGAAAGTGGAGGCACAAGCAGTCAGTAAAGATGGTGATGTCCCCTGGCAGTGCAGTGAGTCTGGAGGGTAGACTATCCGGCTAGCCATGGATGGGCAGGTCCTGAGCAATTGACCTCAGGAAAGAAAGTCAGGGATGTGGAATGAATTCCGGGAGACTAACGGCATGAATGGGGTCTCATGACCGCTGCCCCATCTCCTATCACTGCCAGACTGAAGCACGGAAGAGGGAACCTGGGGGGACCCTGATCTTAGGGTCAGGTAGCAGGGCAAAGGCTCCCGCCCTCCCACTAATGAGTATGTTTCCATCCCCGTACTGCTACGTGGCCTCCCTGCTGTGTGATCTTGGGCAAGTAACATCCTCTCTCTGAGCCTCAGTTTCCTCATCTGCAAAATGGGGTTCAGGGCTCCTACCTCAAAGGGCTGTTGTAAGAAGAGATGAGCATACAGTACGTTCACAGCTCTTTGAAGCTGTGAGGGTTCCTTTTTTCTAACCATCGCCTCTGATGAAAGAAGGAATGTTTGTTCAGGGACCAAAATTTACCTGCAGACCTGGTAAGCACAGCATTTTTATGGCCTCGTTCCTCTTGCCACAGGGACAAAAAAGGCATTTTATGGTGCAAGAACATTTTCACTCAGTTCTTTTAAATCTTCCTTGCAAGGCTCTGCACAAAATCACTCAGACCGTAAACAGAATTGAAAAAATGACTGAGGCGATTTCCCCTGGCACCCCGGGCCTCCCGCTCACCTTTGCACGGTGTTCACGTTTCTCTGACAGCTGTTCCTCGGAACCTAAGGTCAAGGATGGTCCAGCGCATGGGGGTTGATGCACAGCTGGTTGAAGAAAGTCACTGATTATTTCCACTAGTGTTTGTTCCTGATCAAACGGTTGTCAGTCGATGTGGATTTGACCTCCCGAGATGCTGCTGTGTTTTGCCAGCTCTGCGCATTTAAAGTGCCAATTTCAAAATGCATTCATTATTGTTGCTGCAATTTCAGCCCTAGAGCAGGGGTCACAAATTCCAGTTCCCTCAGGGACCAAGCTGAAAAGTGAAGAGTGACGTTTGCTGGGTGTGAGGCAATAGGACTTGATGGGACCTCTGGCTAAACTGCTGAGCCAGGCCTCCCCCAAAGAAGGCAGCTTCCCCTGGGCTCCACCTGATCGCTGCCGTGAACAAAAGTGATTCTAGTGTTGCTGGGGCTTTCCAGTTTTCTAAAGAAACCAGTATTGTTACATGAAATTTTCTGTTTCAGGCAAGGCAGCAAAATCCTCAGGCCACCCATCTTCAAATTTGCCCCAAACAACTGTATGGTTGTTTAAGTTAAAAAAACAACAGGTAGCACTTGTCTGGTACTCTTCAGATTACAGAATACTTTCCCAAGCTGACAGTGTGGTTTCTAATTTTTCTGAGCCTCTGCTCTCGGATAAGCCCCATCCTGGGGTCTAAGGGTGCAGAGACAGACCAGACTCATTCTTGCTCTTGGGGAGGCCGCGGTCCTGCCAAAACACTCCCTGCAATGGTATCATTGGGATCTTCATTCCTCCCAGCAGGGGCCCCAGGTTTGAAAGGGAACCACCGCCTTGGTTTCTAAGTCCCCACTTTCCTCATCTGTACAATGGGGCTAACACCATCCAATTGGCAGGATTGTGGCGAGGACTAAATGAGATGGCAGATGTAAAATATCAGCCCAGAGTAGCACATAAATATTAGCCTCTATTTCTTTTTTACCTAAAACAGCATGGGAAATTCAGAAGCCCTGCATTTAGCTCTCAGGTTCTGAAACCTAAGGCTCACGACCCAAGGAAGAAGGAAGCATCCAGGTAAAGAAGAGTCAGACAATCTTGAATCCGAATCCTGGCTCCACTACTCGCTGTGACCTTGGACAATTCCTATCACCTCTCTGACCCTCAGTTTCTTCTTCTATAAAAAGGGGAATAGGGCTTCCCTGGTGGCGCAGTGGTTGAGAATCTGCCTGCCAATGCAGGGGACACGGGTTCGAGCCCTGGTCTGGGAAGATCCCACATGCCGTGGAGCAACTAGGCCCGTGAGCCACAACTGCTGAGCCTGCGCGTCTGGAGCCTGTGCTCCGCAACAGGACAGGCCGCGATAGTGAGAGGCCCGCGCACCGCAATGAAGAGTGGCCCCCACTTGCCACAACTAGAGAAAGCCCTCGCACAGAAACGAAAACCCAACACAGCCAAAAATAAATAAATAAATAAATTTTTTAAAAAAAGGGGGAATAAAACCTACCTCGTAGAACGAGCATGAAATGAAGTCACATATAGATAGCAGAGCCTCTGGCGCTTAGTAAACACACAGAAAACATTCCCCTCTTATTCCCTGTGTCCTAGGGGAGAGTACCTTAAGTCCCCAGGTTTCACTGATTGTGTACTACACCCGCCCCTTCTCAGTTCTCAGTTCTGGCTCTTGGACTCTTGCTGGGGCTTAGGCTTCCCTACCAGCTCTTCAAGGAGGAGGGTCTATACCCCTCAGCCACAAAGACTCCGCATGTCAGGATCTAGAAGAGTACAAAGGAAACTTATGACCTCTAAGCCACTGCAGAGAGAGGAGGTTTGGGGGAAACCTTCAGATTCTGGCAGAAAGTCCAGAAATGGAAACCAGCCTCCTCCATGCCCTTGTGAATTTGATGTAAAACTCAAGTGAGGAACACTGATGGGGCTTGTGGGGGCAGGGTTTCATTTGCTTAGAAATCAGGAAACTTGGTTGCATCTCTGCATACAGTGTGCGAGGGTAGACATTTGACAAAGCACTGGATCTCAGCCCTAGCTGCACAATGCAGTCAACTGGGGAGCTTTCAGCTCTGCTGATGCCTGGGTCCCAGCCCCAGAGATTCGGGTGAGATTGGCCTGGGTGCCATCCTGACATCAGGTATTTAAATTCTAAGGTCAGCCAGGTGAGTGTAATATGCAGTCAGGTCTTGGAACCACTGGAGAGGAGAGGTGAGGACGACATAGTTTCTCACCTTCTGATATTCCTAATGCTAAATTCCATTGATGCTGAGATGCAATTTTCTTTTCACATGTTAATATCTCTGAAATAATCATGTCTTATAATCACTGTGATAAGAAAAGGGCTGCGTTGTAATTTAGTTGACAATGTTCTTTGTGTCTTAGTGGTATCTGGAATAATGGTGTGTCTTATAATCAACAGTGAAATATGACCTTAAATCTTAATTCTTCTTCTCAGGGAGACAGAGAGGAAGAGCAAGTTGCCACACTTGAACCTGCATCAGATTTGCCTGAAGGGCTGTTCACACAGTCGCTAGGCCTCACCTTTCAGCAAGCTCAGGGTGGGGCCCAAGAATCTGCATTTCTAACAATTTCCTGGGTGGTGATGCGGCTGCTACTGTTCCTGGCCCTCACTTTGAGAATCACTGGTTAAGTGAGCAGTCCTGGTGCTGAATATTTGTGTCCTCCCAAAATTCTTGTTAAATCCTAAAGCCCAATGAGATGGCATTAGGAGGTGGGGCCTTTGGGACGTACTTAGGTCATGAGGGTGGAGCCATCATGAATAAAATTAGTGCCCTTATAAAAGGGACCCCGGGGAGCTCCCTGGCCCCTTACGCCACATGAGGTTGGCCATCTATGGACCAGGAAGCAGGCGCTCACCAAACACCAAATCTACTAGCATTTTGGTCTTGGACTTACCAGCCTCCAGAACAGTGAGAAATGAATGTTTGTTGTTTAAGCCACCCAGTCTATGGTCTTTTTGCTATAGCCACTTGAGGACTATGATATCTGGGTAAAGAGATAATGATGGCGACTGACACAACTTTTGATGGCCTGGGGCTGGGCTAAGTCCTTTCCATGACTGAATACATTTAGTCCTGACAGCAATCCCATAAAATTGGTGTTATAATTCCCCCATTTTGCAGAGAAGAAAACTGAGTCAGTGAGCGGCTAGTACAGCCAGCAAACCTAGAGCCGGCATTTGAACCTAGGCAGTTAGACCCGCTACACACTTCCACAGAGCTGCCCTTGTAAGTGGCGTCAACTTGGAAAGTCGTCTCCTTTTCCTCATTTGTAAAATGTGGCTACTGGGCTTTCTTTCTCTCAAGAGGTTGTCATAAATAAGCTAATCTTTCAGCCTGGAGCATGCTGTAAGTGCTCACTGCATGGCAAGCTGCTATTTCTACCAATTTTTTTCCACTTCTGCTCAACCACAGGGAGGCAGTGTGGTGTGGTGACCAGACCTGCCCTTGAGAGTCGAAGACTAGGGTTGACAATAATTTTTGCCACTGACATTGGCCAGTGGGAAGTCACACTGGTTGAGCATGTGTTACACGTGGGGACCTACATGGCCCCCAAAGAGGGGATGGCTGAGATTCAAGGCCATCAGACCTGGAAGGCATTTCCCTTGAGTGATACCAACTCTTTGTTTTACAAGTGACAAGACTCAGGGTGGGAGGAGAACAATGACATTACCAGGGCCACAGAGCTTCACAGTCATTCAATATTCAACACAAATTTATTGGGTACCTGCCATGTGCCAACCACTGTGCTGGGCGTGGGGAGAGAGGGTTGAAGCAGGAAGATGCACCCCAGAACCTTGCATCCTAGTGTGTGGGTGGAGGGTTGGGAGAGGAAGAGGCGTAAAGGAGATTAATAAACCACGCATGAGTGAGATATGTGACAAATGCTATCAGGACTATAGTCTGATTTGCCAGAAGGACTGGCAAGGTCATCATAGATAAGGATGGTCAGGCTTCTCTGAGGAGGTGGCATCTGAGTTGGAAATTGGAAGACAATGTGTGCATGAGCTAGCAATAATAACCAGTTATTCCTTAGCACTGGCTATGTGCTGGATACTGTGCTAAGTTAAATGAATGTTTATCACAGCCCTTTGAAGTAATTACTATTATGATGCCCATTTGATAGAGGAAATTGAGGTTTAAAAGGGTGAAGTAGCTGGTCCACCAGAAGCAGAGGGACCAGGATTCAAACCCAGGAGATCTGATGAAATGGGGTGCCCCCAGCCACCGCATTTGACAGACTCCTGGGACCAAAGCCCAAGGCAGAGGGAATTGGGGTGATCACGGGACGCGCTACAGTACAGAGGCAGCCAGAGCTGGATGTGAATCCCTGGTACGTGACCTTGAGCAAGTCACGGTAACTCTCTGATGTTCAGGTTCCTCCCCTGTGAAATGGAGAAGATAACAGCAATGCTGTTTTCAAGATTCAGCCGGTCAGTGTGTACTCAGTCCAGTTTCCGGCATATATGAGGCCCTCAGAAAATGGCACTGTTGTTCTACATTGTGAAGAATACAGCCTTTCAGCTGGATATTGGGGGGTCCTCAAGGTCATCAGAGTTGCATGTCTGACTTAAATAAAGGCTTCCCGGGTAGGAAGTCAGCCCCAGATCTTTCACTGATACCCATCCTGATCTTTCATTGTCTTGGAAGAGTATGAAACAAATCCATCCTCCACCAGTGGGTTCTTGCCCCCCATCCGTGAAAAATCTTTCTTTCCTCCTGACTTTGTGCTTGCAGGATCGGGCTGGTGAGAAGCTGTGTCTGTAAGATGCTGCAAGTTGAAATGATCATCTGCCCTAATCCTAAATCCCCTTGTCCTCATCTGGGGACGCCTTAGCAAGGGAGATACCAAAAGTAAAGTTGCAGAGCGAATTTTCTTTTCATCCTGTAGCTGTTTCCTTTTGGCTTCAGTCAGAGTTGGCAGAATTGGCTTGGGTTTCCAGCCAGAATCATAAAGCAGTTATCACATATGAGCTTACACACATACAGCTTTAGTTTCTAAATCATTTTAACCACTCAGCTTATAAATCCCCAGCCTCTCACTTTGTACCACCTGCTCCCTCCCTACCCATAAGTAAACTCTGAATCCAGTTCAGTTCAACACTCACTGAGCACCCATCCAAACCCAGACATCTGGATGGTGCAGGGAGATTCTGGGACAGTTCTGCACAAACTCCTGCCCTTGAGGAGTGCGTGGTATCCTGAAGGTCAGATCTGGTCACCCCTCTGCTTCAAACTTTCCATGGTGTCATGGAGACAGCCTTTTCTTCTTGGACACACAGCTGAACCACATTTCCCAGCCTCCTCTGCAATTAGGTGTTACCATGCTTTCTGGGTTGAATTGTGTCCCATAAAAATGTATATGTTGAAATCTTAACCCCAGTACCTGAGAGTGTGACCTTATTTGGAAATAGGGTCGTCACAGATGTAATTAGTTAAGATGAGGCTGAACTAGAGTAGGGTGGGCCCCTAACCCATTATGACTGGTGTCCTTATTAAAAGGGGAAATTTGGACACACACACACACACACACACACACACACACACACACACACAGGGAGATCGCCACATGGAAAATGAAGGCAGAGACTGGGTGACTCTTCTACGAGTCAAAGGCACACCAAAGATTGCCAGCAAACTGCAAGAAGCTAGCAGACGGGAACACGGAACACAGAACACGGGCAGGAGCGTGGAACAGATTCTCCATCACAGCCTTGAGCTGGAACAAACCCTGCCAACACCTTGATCGTGGACTTCTAGGCTCCAGACTGATAGATGGTAAATTTCTGTGTTTAAGCTGCCGAGCCTGTGGTACTTTGTTCTAGCCGCCCTAGCGGACTAACCATGTGACTGCATAGTAACAGATAAAATGTGATGGAAAGTTATGTGTGCCGTAGACAGCCCTTGTCCCTAGAAACCTCCCACGCATCCCCTTCCACCCTCCATCCTCCCTCCTGGATGTGGACACACGGACAACTTGGAAGCACCATCCTGAAGATGCCATGGCTCCATCAGCCTGGGTCTCTGCATGACCACGTGGAGCAGAGCCACCACCTCCAACAGTGACTGGATCTGATGTGGTAGAGAAATGGACTTCAATTTCTTAAGCCTCTGAGATTTGGGGGTTTGTCTGACAACCCTGTTTAAAGTAGCCACCCCTCAAAAAAGGAACCCTCCTACACTGTTGGTGGGAATGTAAATTGGTGCAGCCACTATGGAGAACAGTATGAAGGTTCCTTAAAAAACTAAAAATAGAGTTATCATATGATCCAGCAATCCCACTCCTGGGCATATATCCAGAGAAAACACTGATTTGAAAAGATACACGCACCCCAATGTTCATAGCAGCTCTATTTACAATGGCCAAGACATGGAAGCAACCTAAGTGTCCATCAACAGATGAATGGATAAAGAAGATGTGGTGTACATATATACAGTGAAATATTACTTAGCCATAAAGAGACTGAAATAATGCCACTGCAGCAACATGGATGGACCTAGAGATTATCATACTAAGTGAAGTAAGTCAGATAGAGAAAGCAAATATTATATGATATCACTTATATGTGGAATCTCAAAAAATAATACAAATGAACTTATTTACAAAACAGAAATAGACTCATAGACATAGAAAACAAACTTATGGTTACCAAAAGGGAAAGGGGGGTAGGGATAAATTAGGAGTTTGGGATTAACATATACATACTACTATATATAAAATTGATAACCAACCAAGACCTAGTGTACAGCACAGGGAACTATATTCAATATCTTGTAATAACCTATAATGGAAAAGAATCTGAAAATGAATATACATATATATATGTATAACTGAATCACTTTGCTGTACACCTGAAACTAACACAACATTGTAAATCAACTATCGTTCAATGAAAAAATGAAATAAAGTAGCCACCCCTCCTTTCCCTTCATAGCATTCAGCGAGATGTCTAGCCATATTTTTGGTTTGCTTCCTTGCTTATTTTCTGCCTCAGCCACTTGATCCTAAATTTCACAGAGGCAGAGGGTCTGTTCACAGGGCATTGTTAAATGCTGCTAGTTCAGTGCACTGCGAAGTGCCTGGTGCCTAGCAAGTTCTCTACCATGTTTCTGGATGGAATATTCTGTCTGGTGGGAGGAAAGGATGGGGAGCAGACAACCACTACTCACTGTGACATAAAATGACCAGAGTGTGAACAGGTCCGGGGGAACGATGCCTTTGGGGAAAAGAAGAGAAGGGCAGAACAACCTCAGAGAGGGGATGATCCCTGGGTGGGTGTTATGGGAGAAACAGGCATGACTGTGGGAGCTGGAGAAGCCTTCCGGGCAGAGGTACAGCTCAGGTGATGGTGAGGAGGAGCAGAGAGCCCGTATGTCCCGCAGCTGAAAACTGGAGTGCCGGCCACGCGTGGGCAGAGGAAACTCCAGGGGGTGCAGATGCACAGGGTTGCAGGAGCTGGACCATGAGAGCCTGGAAAGCTCAGATAAATGTTCACTGAACCCCACCCACTTTCAAACTTCTCAGACCACACCCCATAGAAAGAAAACACATTCTACACCTCAATCCAGGACACACGCATCCAAGTCTGAATATAACAGAAATAAGTCTCAGTACATAAGACTGCCTTTTATAACTGTAAAAAATCTTGTATTTTCTATTCTATTCCAAACTATTCTAAAATGCTGATCTCTTAGGCTAAATGGACTTCACAGTACTACTGGGTTGTGACCCAGAATTTGTACCCCTCTGCTTCCGGCCACAGAACTCCTTTAGGTGGGCTCTGAGCCAGCGTGGGGAGGGGATGAGAGGGTGGATGGGGGAGAGCAGGGCAGCCAGCCCAGCAGGAGATGGGGAGCAGCCCAGGCGAGGGGCGTCTGCACAGGGCAGTGGATATAGAGGTTGGGTCGGTGGGTGAGATCCTGGGAGCAGTGGGTGCCTGGGGATTTGCAGGACCTCGAGTGTAGGACTTGGCCCTGGTTCTTTCTAAGGGCTTGGCTGAGCACTGTGGAGAGAGTCCCAGGCCGTGTGCCCCCCTGGAGAGGCCTTGCTGACTGATGCTTGGACTGCTTCTTTGGAGGGGAGGGTTTGCTGAGGGGCTGAGAGTTGAGGCCAGAGGTGTAGGGAGAAGGAGGTGTCCAGGAAGGGTGTGTGCACACATCAGCCTCGGGAGTGACTGGGATGGCTCAGTGCCCACCATCAGGGTGACTGGCAAACCCTTAACACGAAGCAGGGCTGGGCTATGTGAGTGTGTGTGTGTATCTGCATGTGTGTACTGTGTGAGGACATGTGTGAGAGAGTTGTGTGTGTGTAAACGTATGAGTGTGTGAGGGATTCTGAGTGTCTGTGTTCCCACCTCAGTGACTTGGGGGTAGCAGTCCCTTCCCTGTGGGTGGCTTTGTGAGGCTCTTCTAGGAAAAGTGTGGAGACCTCCTGGCACATGGCCGGTGTGCTAGAAGCAAATCATAGCTGCCCATTTCAGGTAGAGGAACGTTCTGGGCTTTACTTCATTCTCACTGGCACCCCTTGGGCTGATACCTGAAACGATTTACCTCCTTCTAAACCTCTCCCACTGTGGAGGCTGCGGCAGTAATCATTTATCACCCTACACGCCTTTCCCCACCCTCCCCTGTAGGCCCTCTCTCCACTCTGGAGACTGATGGATCCTGGGTGACAAACCTCGGGACTAAGAGTTCCCCGCTGCTTTCCCAGGCATGGCCCCTCTGAGCCCCCATGTCTGCATCTGTGCAATGGGCACATGACCCATGCCTCCCTTTGCAGGATGAATTTGTGAAGGGATAGTGAATGACACACCTGGAAGGGCTTTGTCATCTATGAAGAGGCTCAGGTGGTGACAGGATAACTGGAGATGGTGGGGATGATGGCATCTCAGGCGAGCCCCTGACAAAGTCCTTGCGGAGAGCTGGGAACCCAGAACAGCCCAGGCTGCTCAGGACGCTGGGGGTGGGTGCAGGGACCACAGGCTACAGAAAGAATCCCTCCTTCCTTCACGCCTCCCTGAGTCCCCCCCCCACCTCCTGCTTATATTTGGGTTTGGAGATGTGATCAGAGGAAAGGGGGCAGATGTTACTCCAGAGAGGGCCCTGGGTCCTGCCAGACAACAGCTCTGGCCCCCTAAGTACCTCCTTTGCCTCCAACAGAGCCCGAGGCAGGACCTGAAGCATCTTCACGGCCCCAGCCCCAGTCTCTGCAGCCAGCCCTGCTCCCTGAGCCACGGGGAATAACTCCGCAGCCTCCAAGAGCTAGAATTCTCCAATTCTGGCTGGCACCCGGTTCCCATGGCAACCCGAAGCTCTCCTTTGCCACCTTCGGGAATGTCATTAGGCTGTGAGGGGGAGACGGCAAACAAAGGGAGAATGTCAGGCTGCAGCAGCGTTTAGGAGGATGGCTCTGCGGGGCAGAAGCTCTTTTTGTAGCAGTTTTTTTTTGCTTTCCTCTTAAATAAAATATACAAACCATTTCATTATATCAAACCAACTAAGTCCTTTCTTTTCTAAGGGAAAAAGCAAAACTAATAAAATGTACTTCAGTGCCTCGCCGAGGAACCGGAAAATAGATGCTCATGTCTCTAGAACAACAGTATAACGACAGCAGGGACTTCACACGCGCCGTCACCTTAAACACTCCCAACCACCCCTTTTCCTGGTGAAGAAACTGAGTTTGACAAAGACAAACAGCCCTCTCAGGTCACAGACCAATAAGGGGAGGGCAGGGATGTGAGCCCATCTCAGAGCCCCGGTCAGCATGGGACGTATCTGCCAACGTGCTGTCCTGGAAAACAGCGATCACGTCGTCAGCACCTGATTTAAGAGCCAGGTGCCTGTGGGAGAAAGGAAGGGCTGCTGAAGGTTTTCTTTGCTCTCTACCCACCAGGTCTGCTGAATCAAACCTGAAAGCAGCCAGATCCCCAGGTGTCTCTGGAATTCACGCCCATGCCATCTTCCAGCTGGATGACTTGAGCCTCCTCTGTCTTTGTCTCCTTAACTTCCATCTCTCCACCCCAATGCCCACTTCACTGAGGCCACAGAGCCTATGCAAGCATGGTGTGGCCACGTCATCTCACATCTACTTAGCACAGGACAAAGTCCAAGCTCTTCAGCATCAGCCTCGGGGTCCCCCGTGGTGGGTCTACCATCGACCCTCCAGCATCATCCCCCAGAAATGAGCCCTTCAGACTGAGCCCTACGTTGTTAACCAAACACTCCCTGTTCCATCTTACCTCTTTTTCTTTACTTTAGTTGATTCCTCTGCCTGGAACATTTCCCTTCCCCATGAGCCACATGAAGTCTGATTGAACATCCAACTTCAGCCTGTGTCATCTCCCTGTGAGATTTTCCCTGATTTCTGGTCCCATCCACCTCCACGCAGACTTAAATCCATCCCTCTTCTCAGTCCTTAAAATATTTAGACTTGTAGCACTTACTTCCTTGACTGAAATTACATACTTACATATCTGTCTCTGCTGCTAGACTGTGAACACTTTGAAGGCAGACTACATCTGGTTCATTACAGTAATCTGAGCACATAGTAGATGCTCAGGAACTTTTAAATGATTGACTGGTACATACACACACACACACACACAGAGATGGACAGTGGAAAGAAGAGAGCAGGCAAATGTGATTAGAAGTCGTTTTAAGCTCAGCCAACAAGAGATGGTGCCAGGATGAGCTACTTTTCAATTTGAAAATCTCCTCAGAGTTGTTGGAACATGATTTACGTGATATAAACGAGTCCAATCTGATGTTGGACCGATGACCGGGCTCACAGCATGGTTATCCAGGCGTGCTGGAGGGCTAGCAGCGTCTTGTCTTATCTACTATGGCATCATTAACATCCCCGGCTAGTCCACCCACTTAGAGAAAAATCTATGGCCTTAAATGCATTTATTAGAAAACCACTAAGATTGACAAGAAAAGGACTTAGCATGCATCTATAAAAAAGGCAGAAAAGAACAAAATAACTCACTCTCTGAACTAAAAGAAGCAATTAAGAAAGATAACAGCAGAAATTAATAAAACAGAATAGAAACAAAACAAAATCAGCCAAAGATTGTCCTCTGAAAAGACCAGTATAATAGACAGATTTCTGGGAAACTTTATCAGGAAAATCAGAGGGAAGATATTAAAAAACAATTTTGGAAATGAGAGAAGACAGGAGCTAAAGATAAGAGTGATATTAAAAATGTATTTAGGGCTTCCCTGGTGGCACTGTGGTTGAGAATCTGCCTGCCAATGCAGGGGACACGGGTTTGAGCCCTGGTCTGGGAAGATCCCACATGCCGCGGAGCAGCTGGGCCCGTGAGCCACAATTACTGAGCCTGCGCGTCTGGAGCCTGTGCTCCGCAACAAGAGAGGCCGCAATAGTGAAGAGGCCCATGCACCACGATGAAGAGTGGCCCCCGCTTGCCGCAACTAGAGAAAGCCCTCGCACAGAAACGAAGACCCAACACAGCCAAAAATAAATATAAAAATAAATAAATAAATAAAAGATTACTATTAATTAAAAAGAAATGTACTTAGGAATGCTAGGTGCAACTTAATGTCAATGAATATAAGCTTCTAAAGGAAATGAATAACTTCTTAGGAAAATATAAATTATTAAAATTCATTCAAGAAGAGGTAGAAAACATGAATAGATCAGTAAACACAGAAGAAATTGAAAAGGTAACCAAAGAACTACTTCTTAAAAAGGGAATAAACTCAAGTGATTTATGGTGAGTTTCACCAAATTTTCAAAAGTAGATGTTTTCTATGCTATATAAACTGTTCTAGAACATAGAATAATGTGGAAATCATTTTTCCTTAAGCTCTGAGCAAAATCCTGACATCAAAACTAAAATAGAAAATAGTAGGCCATATTCACTCAGAAACATAAACATGCTAAAAAATATATTAGCAAAACAAATATACCGCCATATTAAAATCATAATCCAAAGATATTTTACTATTGAATATCAGAAAAATTAATATATTCACCAACCTAACAGATAAGAGAATAAAATAATATATGATTTTTTCAGTAGATGTTTCAAAAGCACATGGTAAAGTTAAAAACCTGTTTCTGCTGAAAGAAAGTCATAACCTACTAGGTGATGTTTAACAAACATCAGACAGGCTGGTGAAATATAGAAGCATTCCCTCTTAGGACTTGAACAAGGTAAGGAAACTATCTGTATCATCCTGCTACATAACATTTTACTCAATGTCCTGCCAAAGCAATAAGGCAAGAAAAAAAATAAAGGAATAAAATTTCAAACAAAGACAATTGTCATTACTTGTAAGCAATATTATTATCTCCCTAGAAAATTAGCTAAGAAAATAACAGAACTAATAAGAGACATCAGTAAAGGAGGAATAGGCAGATATCTACAAAACATTAAAAAGTTAATAATTTCCTTGACTACATAATAATCAATTATAGAATAGAATTAACATTTTCATTCATAAGGAAAAACAAACATACACACAAAAGCTAAGAATAAACCTAAGAAGAACTGTATAAGACCTAAATGAAGAAAATTATTAAACTTTATGAAATGAAGGTTAACAACAATAAAAAAAATCCTGAATAATGGAGATTCATGCCCTAATCCTGAATGGGAAGATAGATTATAAAGATGTCAATTCTCTCCACGTAATCCTCATATTCAGTGTAATCCCAATCATAATTTGAGCATGATTTTAATGAAATTTAATAAGTGGACTTGACATTAAAAATGCATTAAAATTACTAGGAAAATTTCAAAATGAACAATAATACAAAACTTGCTATACCACATTAAAAAAACACTATAAAGCTATAGTATATATAAAACAGTGTGTTTAGTGGCTTAGAAATAGATAATCAATTAATAGAACAAAGTAGAAAATATGTAAATGAACCTATATACATTTAAGGACTTATTTTATAATAACGTGGCCAACTCATTAAACAATAGTTTATTCTCAGTTGGAAAAAATGAGTATGAAAGTAAAAAATTTATGGAATATCATCATTAAAAAATAATGAAAAGATTACTTACTGACATAGAAAGTTTCCCAATATATCAATATATTATAAAGTGAAAAATGGTAAGTCATGGAACAATATGCATACTATAATTCCATTTCTGATGTAAGATGCAGGTACATTTGTACATGTTTGAATGTAAATGCATAGAAAAGAGTCTTTAAGACAGATGTGATGCTATTTACAGTGGTTACTTTTAGAGAGGAAACTGGAATGTGGAAGGGATATGGAGAAAGTTCTCATTTTGATCTGTTTTGTTCTAGATTATTTTAATCTTTCAAACTGAAAATGTATTCATGCATTTTTAAAATTTTTATGCATTCAATAATAATTGTCCAGGAGGAAAAACAACAAAAAACAAAGAGCAAATCCATAATACACCATGGGAAAGACCCTGGGTGCCTACAAAATAGACCTGGAGCTTCAGGAAGCTCAGGAAACTCTCTGGACTCATCCTCTGCATGCCCCAGGCCTGCCCACTGTCTTCAGACACAGTTCATTATATCTAGAACCAGTTCCACCTCTCTGTCTGGGCCAAGTTCAAGAGCTGTCCCTTTGAATTTGGCCCTCACTCAGATGACCATCTGGTTCCTGGGACTGCCTTCACCCATGGACTTCATTCTTCTTACATTCCCTAGCTTTAGCTCCTCACCCCCAGGTCAGTCCTGGCTCATCCAGCCCAATGGGGGAATCCAGACCTTCCCATCTGATGTGGGAAGAAAGTGAATGCCAAAGTCATGGCTCCAAAGCACCTGAGCCACATGCACCACCCCCCAAGGAGAAGCAAGAAACCACATGGCAACCTCTGAGCATCCATCTTTTGTCATCACCCCCAGCCTTTTACATCATTATTATTTTCACACAGCAAACTATTTCCCACTAGAATGAGGGACAACAGGGACTTGATCTTGTCCACTGTTTATCCCATCCCCAGTACCTGAAAGCATACCTGGTGGGCACTCAAAGAACTCATTGGGTAAGCTCAGGAAGTCACATGTCCTGTCTTTAAATCCACCAGGTGTGGTCAATTTCAAATTCTGGAGACGTGTACTCTCAGCAAACAGAAAAGAAGTAGCTTCCTCTGCCTTGCCCAGCCCTGAGCAGCTGAGCACCCAGAAGACCTGGACCTCTCCTGATAAGATCCACCCTTCTGATTTCTGGCCTCTCAGGGTCGGGTGCATGATGCCCTTCTCCTTCCTGGTGGGCAAGTCCCATTTCCTCTCCCCAGAATTTTTCAACAAATCGTGAACCACCTTAACTTGTAGGCCTCGGGCCATTTTCCTCCTCTGAGCCTGAGTTTTCATTCGCTGAATAATATAATCCCCAAATCCCCATGTCAAGGACAAGTCAGGACTCTGCAGCCAGCACCATTCCTGGCTTCTGGGACAGCAGTCACGGAATTTGCATTTTTCTGCGAGCTTGGTCTCATAAATTCCAACACACCCTGGCTGAGGATTTATCAGACTAAAGATTTTCTATATCTCCTTTCCACAACCAAACTCAAGGAGAATTTCTAATTTTCTGCCGAGCCCCAGTGCTCTGCAGGCTTCTTTCCCAGGGTTTTGCTTCACCAAAAATATTGATTGCTTGAGGAAAAAGCCACAATCGATCGAGCTTTCCCAAAAGCCTGAATGAGCAGGGCTTCTGCCAGCTGAGCCATGATCGTTGATGTTCCAGCAGGAGTTGAGGAGGACTTTGTCACAAGACACAGCCGTACGCAGCCCCCCAGGAGGGAGATAAATGTCACAGGACACAGCCGTACGCAGCCCCCCAGGAGGGAGACTAACAGGTACCTCATTAACTGGCTCACTCTGCACGGAGGTGAGAGCTCTGGGCGAGGAGGCTTTGCAGCTGGAGAGTTCTTGACTAATTGTCAGACACAACTATTTTAAAAAGTCACGGCTCCAATGCACCTGAGCCACATGCACCACATGCACCAAAATGGCTTCTCTTCTGTCAAGAAAGCCATGCTTGGTTCTCTTTCTCCAGGGGGAAGAGAAGCAGTCCCTTTGCACCCTGTGAGACTGTGGGAATGAGGGCTAACTTCCCTGGGCCTCAGTCCCCTCATCTGCGAAATGGCTATAATCACTCTCCCCTCCTGCAGTTCCAGCACTGTTACCAGACAGAGTGCTCAAATGTGCCCAGCACAGACCCAGGTGCCCAACAACTGCTTCCTTTCCTTTCCTTTCCTTCCGGACTTTTATAAGCCTGGAACTAATTCCCCCACTAAGAAAATGAGCCTCTCACACAGTTTTTTTGTTTTTGTTTTTCTTGTAATCATGTGAAAGTATCAAACCAAAGTTTCATTTTGAGCATGGACTTTGCACTTAGCACTGGACCACAGCAGCCCGGGAGATGGTAAAGAAACCTAAGTGGCTTCTGCCACCTGGGGAGAATTTATAACTTGCTTGAAAACTTAAAAGGGAATATTTGCCAGCAATGGATGCCTGATCAAGGCAGCTTTTACTCCAAAGCCCTGGGGACAGAGTCTGGCCCTGGCTGATGCCAGCCGTGCCATGTAGAACATTACTTAGTGTCGTGGAGCCCATTTCTCTATCTATGGAACTGACTTTTTAATATCCACCCTCTGGGGTTGTAGTGGAGATTTTTAAAAATATAAATAAAATGGTGTAGGTGAAACATTCAGTACTGTGCCAGGAGTGTAGCAGACATGCCATCAATGCTTTTTGAATTTTATGACCCAACAATCGGGGAATAATTAAGTGCAATGCATCCAACGTACGATGGAGCCACACTAGATGGAAACGAACAGAAAATGCTGAGAAACCGCAGCCATGGTCCTTGCATCTTGATTCACAGCAGCTTTTGCCGTTGCCCTGAGATTCCTTCCCAGCAGGAGGCAGCATGCACAGGTAAGCAGATAGACATGTACTGCAATGCAGGGTATACTTGGGTTCCAAATCCAGTTTCACAAGTCACCTGCTGTGTGACCTTGGCTGGGTGGTGGACCTCCTAGACCTCTGTATCTTCTCATATCTATAGGATGGCCACAATGACAGTCTGGGTGAGGATGAAATGGTGTAGGATGCATGGGACTGGACCACGGTGAGGCTCAGATGTGAGTTAATATCAGGAGAGTTTCCGATCTGTCCCTCTTTAGGAATGGGGCTTCCCGAGGCCTTGGTGAGGAGCAAGGAAGAGAGTTGAGGAGGGGAGGAAGGGAGAGGGATGGAGGCCCCTCACACATGCAGCGTGAAGGGGCCGGGAAGGGGGTCAGCATCACACCAGGAAGAGGGAGAAGAGAAATGGGGTCCCTCAAGCCCCAGAAACTCCTCAGTCCCAGGTAAGCCGGGACAGTTGGTCACCATAAGGGTGTGATTGAAGCAGCAGCAGCACAGGGCGGGGCTGGGCCCAGGCAAGAGGACAGTGCAGGAGAAGCAAGGGGAGCACTGGAGGGGTCCGGGCAAGGTGAGCTAAGCCCCAAGGAGAGTGTTTCCCAGCCCTGGGGCTATCGCTCAGAGCAGAAGCTCAACACAGGGTCTTTGCTTGTAAGGACATCTTGTCAACCACCTCGCTTGCCCTACACACCCACTAGCACCCTGCCTGGGTTGCACCAATGTTGTTTCCCAAGCTGGTGAGTTTCCTGCCATGGGACTGCCACCAAGAGAGGGGATGCTGGAAGAGCCACTGGCCCTTCCTTCCAACTAGTGAGAGCCCAGGAATAAATAGAGTTGCTAGGAGGAAAATGAGGCATCAAGACTAGAGGGCAGAACAAGGAAATGGGTGTGTGCCCCGCCCCCAAGCAAGGAAGCACCGACAACTGAAATCCTCAAAGGGATTTGTAATAAATGTGCGTGTGTTTAACTTCACAGTTTAACGAATGTGACTATAATTGCATAAACCATGACAGGCAGTAATAATCATGAGGACAGCTAACATTTCTGAGCATTTACTGTGTGCCAGGCACTGACGGGTTGTATCCTCTTTAAACCCTCAGAGCAGTCCCATCACAAAGGTACAATCTCTGTGCCCATTGTATAGATTAGGAACCTGAGACTTCCTAAGGGCCGCTCACTTGCCAGGATCACCCGGAGCAACCAAAGAGCTCAAAGGGCTGATTGGCCAAGTCTGGGCTTCGACCATTTACACCTAAGAACTGCAAGTGGGGGAAGCAGCTAGGGTAGGGGGTCCCTGGAGAAAGAGAACCAAGCATGGCTTTCTTGACATAAGAGAAGCCATTTTTCACCTAAGCCATTTTGTGATCTAAGCCTGGCCACAATGTTTGCCTTTGAACAGGTCTCAGTAATTAATGATCTTAAGGGAACAAAGAATGCAGATCAAGTGGAACTTAAGAGATGATGATGTTGACTTTTTCTGACCCTCATGACTTCAATCAACTAAAGCTTGGACTCTGTCAACCGCCCAAGCCCCTTCATAAATATGCATGTACCCTTAGCTTAAAATTTCGCCCAGGTTGGCAGTTTGCGGAGACACTGCTTTGGGAAAGATTCCCAGTGTTCTCCTTACTTGCTGCAAGTAATACATCCTTCCTTCCCCTGATCTTTGGTTTGGCTGTGTCTTTTGGCTCGACACCCAGCAAGAGGTGAACCCTCAAAACGAAGATCTGTTACTCAAATAAGGGGGAGCACAGCTGGGCAGGCAGCACCCAAGCCCACAGCCCACTGTACCTCAAGACACACTATCATCCAATGCTTGCCTTTAGCACCAGCTGTATGCAGTAAAATCTAATCTAAAATTAAAGCCTTGCCTCAGCCTTTTTGTGTTGCAGTTGTAGAGTCATTGAAAGTAAAGAAACTTCTAGAGGCACAGTCATTGGCCATACGCTCCACATCCTCCCACCCCCAAGGGCATGCTTTCACATTTCGAATTTTCCCCGGTTCAGTTAAAATCGTTGTGTCTGACAATTAGTCAAGAACTCTCCCTCAACCTAAGAAACGTATTATTATTTCTTTTCTTTCTATCTCCGGGAGAACAGGGTGTGTAATTATAAGAACCTAATTATCAACTCCTTCAAAAGAATCGGGCTGCTTGGGCTGCGTTTGTGGCGTTGGACTCAACAGCACTGAAAACCCTACTTGCACCATATTATAATTATCGTCATCAATCATGCTCCCTTCGAAGCACTAAGTGGGGACATTTTCTCTCAAGGGAAACAAAGCAAACCCTTTCTCAACGACAGGTAAGTAGCAGCATGAGAGGCAGATGGCTCAGTGGTCTGAGTCATCCAGATGAGAGTTCTGAACCCAGTCCTGCCCTCAGCCTTGACCTTGGATGAGTCACTTAACATTTCAGCATCTCGGTTTCCTCATCTGTAGAGTGGGGATGAAATGGTTTCCCTCACATCATCGTGTGAGGTTAGCAAAATCATGCATGTCACAGCAAGTCCCAGAGTGCCTGACCCAAAAGAAACACTTGCTAAATGGTAGTGGCATTTCAGTTTGATATCTTTGTATCAATATTATTTCATCCAATGAAGGTGATGGGCTGGCACGCTCTCGGTAAACTGCCGAGTCCTCTTATAAGCTATCGTTCATTGTCCAGGTAAGAAGCTCACCTCTTAGACCTGAGGAAGTTACCCTCCCCCCCGCCACCTCTTCCTTGGGAGAAGCCCAAATCATAAAGCTCCAAGAGACATGAAAAGACCAGCAGCTTAGGTTCCCTGGCCTCAGTTTCCCCATCTGTAAAGTTGGCTGGTCATCTCTACTCCCTGGTTCGTTGTGAATATTAATAAAACTATATGAAGTGTCCTCCTCAGCACCCAGTATCTAGTTGCTGCCCCATCAGGGAGTTTTCTTCCTTCTGGTGCCCACTAAGCCAGCTGGTGCTCCCTGCACTCCTACGAGGGAGGCAACACAAGGATCTGTGTTCCCACTGGATCAGAGAGGTCAATGGACCTCTTTGATGACTCTCAGTTGGCTAAAGCTGGAATGTAAACTCAGTCTCTGGGTTCCTATGCTCTTTTCAGTGCTCCACAGCCACCTCATTCATTCATTCACTCAACAAAGATCTCCTGAGTGTTTCCCATGGGCCAGGCTGTGGGCTGGGCTACTGCACCAGTCCAAGCTTGGTTTAACCAGGGTCTGAGCCAGGGCAGTGGCCACACAGAAGGGTAAGGGGGCAGCTTCTGTGTCTCTCCTTTCCATGCCTCCTCCTCTCTCTTCCCTGCTTATTCTCCCTCTTATTTTCTTCTCTCTGGGGCTTCACTACCCACACAGCCACATTCTGATGAAGTTAATAATCAGGGTGTCAGCTTTAAATACCAGTTAGCTCAAAGGAAGAGAACCTACTTGCCAAAAAAAAAAAAAAACACAAAAGAAAAACACCTAACAAAAGGAAAATTCCAGTTGAGCTAACCCATTACCATGGTGCCCAGACTGTACGACATGGTTATATTTCATTGATTCATTCATTTTCATTCATTTATTCTCGCAACAAGTATTTATGCGCATCTCTCTATTAGGTGTTAGACGTGGTTCTAGGCCAGAGGTCAGCAAGCTTTTTCTGTAAATGGCAAGATCTGTGAATATTTAAATATAATGTGAATATTTAAGGCTTGTGGGCCGTGTGGTTTCCGTCACAACTACACATTCAGTGCTGTTATTGTAGCATAGACAATACACAAGGAAACAGAGGTGGCTATGTTCCAGTAAAATTTTATTTACACAGAGAGGAGGTGGGCTGGAGTTTGCCCACCCCTGCTCTGGGCCCTGGGACCCAGAGGAGAGGGAGACCCAGGCGCCCCCTTGTTGAGGTTAGAGTCTGAATGTGAACGTATTTCCGGATGGAGCACTGTGGTAAGAGCAAGGTTAAAGGGGGCAATGATGATGACAGACAGCAGTTAATTATATGGAGCACCTACTACATGCCGGAAACTTCACCTGAGTCATTTCATTTATTCTTCCGACAACCCTGAGAAAGAGGTATTATGTATCGTTATTTATAGATGAGAAAAATGAGGCTCAGATGGGGAAATGACTTGCCTGGACCACATGGCAGTGATGGGTGGAGACTTTGAAGGGGAGAGGGCTGGTGTGCAGACAGGGCCTCCAATGGTGACCCATTGCCGAGCTTGGTGGAAATACCAGTTGGGGGATCCCCTCTCCTCCTGCCGCAGAAGACAACCCCTTCTCTCACTGGACAAAGCGAGCATGGATCCCAGGAGTGTCCACTGTCCTGGAAGCATCCCCAGGGCAGGAACTGAGTTTTGTCCACTCTATCTCCCCAGGACCCTGAAGGAGGTCCTGGAAAGCTTGCTGAGTTGTGGGCTAGTTGCCTCCCCCAAGGAAACACAGCGTATGTGACTGGATCAGGCAGAACTCCCTCCAGTTTTGGGCTCCACCCTCCTAAGAGCTCATCAGCTTGACCCAAGGGCAGGTGTGTGTGTGCCCCACTCTCAGGACTGAAGGCTGCATCCCACACTCTCGCTGAAAGAGAGGGGGTGGGGCTTCTAACCTGCTCAGGTCACTGCAGCCTTAGCAGCAGCTGTCACAGGAAGAGGTTAAAGAGGGAAAAGAACTTTAACACACACACAGAGGAACATTCATTTCCTAGTAAATCCTAACTGGTAAAAGCAAAATCAGCCAACACTTCCATAAAGGAAACATCATATTCATCTTTTGTGAATCCATTCTGATCTCTCACTTTCCCAATACAGCAGGCAGATGTGTGTCGAGTAGAAATGACTGTCCAGTGTTACTTATTCCTTTATTTTAAAAAAATGAACAGAAAAGGTAATCAAAATTTTTTTGCCCATTAAAAATTAAATTTTCCATACCTATTATAACTAAGGTCAGAAATGCAGGAGTCGGATGAAATTATTGTTTTTTACTTCTGCTTTTCAGTCTCCGATGGTACATTTGTGAGCTTCCTAGGAACGAAATGTAGTAGCCTTTCATCACATCTCAAAGAGTTCCAGCCCACAGGATTGATTATTGTGACGATTGCTTTTCTGAAGCATGTGCCCTCTTGGGGTGGGTAAGAGTGGTCCAAAGAGGTCCAAAGAGGGACACATTTTAAATCATTGACATTGAGCTGACTGCCAGTCTGTTTCTGGGTAAATTCATGTCATAGAAATCTGCAAGGAATTTTTTTAAGACATAGGAAACAATATATTCCTTTTGACACTATCTGGATGCCAGGAGGATGTTTCCAAACTTCATCTCAAGCACTGGGCCCAAAATGTGTCATTACCCTTCAGGCTGCTAGTTGAAGGACCGTGTAGAAGAGAATGTGTGTGGTAGGATTCGGTCTATATTCAGAAAGAATAATTTAAAACACTCATTAACTCAATTCCTCTCTCTAGGGGAAAAAGCAGTCTGTAGGGATGCCAAAAACTGTAGCTACTTCTGTTTGCAAGCCTTTTCTCTTTTACATTCATTTAAAGGAAAGCTATCATAGGGAGACCTGAGCTTATCACATTGTTTTCCACCTTGCTTCTTTTGTACCCGCTGATCTTCTTGCCTTAGATGCCCTTTCTCACTATTTCTGCATAAAGGACGTCTACTTTTCCTTTAAAAATGCAGCGCAGAATTCTGCTTTGAATGTGGTGAGTTAACTCCTAGCAGACACCAATCCTCCCAGAAATTACCACTATAAACTATGCACAGTATACAGAAAGCAACTACATTGAAGGCTCTGGAGACTGATCTAAAGCAGGCACATTTTGGAAGGGAGTCAAAACATAGAAAGGACTGGCACAGGGTGAGTTCCCCACTCTTTCAGCTTTGGTCTGGGGGTGGGCTGTGATCTTGGAGTGGTGATAGAAAACCCACCATCTTTCTGGACTGAAGAACAAGGAGATAGAGCCCATCAGAAAGTGAGGGGAGGAATCTAGGAGAGGAGATAGCTAGAGAAGGGGATCCCCAGGTTCTGAGTGTAAACTTCGTCCATGTGTCTGGCCAACCCCATGGACCATGCATGCCTGGGGAAGACTTGAAAGAGCCCAATAAGGATGAAATGCTGCCCTGAGAATTGGCTGACCACACCCACAGGCAAGCCAGAGATGACAGTCTGAATCTAACTAACTGTCTGCTAAAAAAAATACATCAACATTCTTGGGAGGGATATACCAGCAATTAGGAGTTTCCACAGCATGAAAACCAAAGTGTTGAGGATAAAATCCAAAATTACTCAATATATGAAGAACTAGGAAAATACAACCCATTTGCAAGGGAAAAGAAAGCTGAAAGTGGTAAAACACATGATGATTCTGATGTTAGAATCATTAGAAGAAAACTATAATTGTGTTCAATGAGGGAAGAGAAAATATGCTAAAGGTGAAAAGGAAATATTAACAGAGAAATAGAATGTGTGTGTGTGTGTTTATACCAAAAGGGAAATCCAAACCTGAAATACATAATATTTGAAATTTAAAATACACTAGGTGGATAATATTGGACTTCCAGCTTTAGCTTATGATATAGAAAGCTGGAAAGAACACTGTTCTTACCTTTACAAAAACCACAACAAAATCCAGGCAATCAGATAAATTAAAAACACTTCTTGAATTCATTGCATACAGACACTGGGCCTATTATATATTCAAATTGTTGAAAACTTAAAACAGTATCTTGGAGGTAGCCAGAGGAGAGAAAGATACATTTCATTCAAAGGAACAAAGATAAGAAGTCCTACAGGTATGATTAGAAACTATGCGATCCAGAAGACAACAGAGTGACACCTTTAAAGTGATGAAAGAAAAATGCTGCCAACATGGCACTTTATACCTAGCAAAGACACCTGTTAAAAAGGAGAGAAATGAAGAATTTCTCAGACAAACAAAAACAGAGAATTCATTGCCAGCAGACCTACACTGTAAGTAATGTTAGATGTTCATCAGACAGAAGGAATATAATCCCAGGAAGAAACTTGGAACTACAAAAAAAAAAAAAAAAAAGAAAGAAAAAAAATGGGGGGTTGGGGGGAGGAAGCACTAAAAGTAGAAAAAAATGAAGTTACATATCAAGATCATTTTTTCTTATTTTTAGCTGCATCAAATCATAACTGACTATCTAGACCAATAAGAGTAGAAATGTGTTGTGTGTTTATAGCATATAAAAAAAGTAAAATGTCTGTTAACAGTATCACAAGATACTGGCGGGAAGAATTGGCTGTGTACTATTGTAAGGTCCTTACACTACAAGCGATATAATATTGAACAATATCATACTTGAAGATAGATACTTCTGCTCTTCAAGATACTGTTTAAAAAATGAAAAGACAAAAACTAAATTAAAATAACAAAAAATAAAAAAACATAAAAAAGACAATCACAGACTGGGTGAAAACATTTACAGATCATATCTCTGATAGAGGACTTGGATCCAGAATATATAAAGAACTCTCAAAACACAATAATAAGAAAACAAACAATGAAAGAAAAAATGAGGGAACTATTTGAACAGACACTTCATTAAAGAATATGTACAACTGGCAAATAAGCACATGAGGATATGCTTAATGTTGTTAGTTATTAAGAAAATGCAAATTAAAGCCGCAGTGAGGTACCACTTTGCACGTATTAGAATGGATACATAAAAAATTCTTTTGACTTTCAACATCAAATGTTGATGAGGATGAGGAGCAATTGGAACTTTCATACATTGCTGGTAGGAGTGTGAAATGATACTGTCACCGTAGAAAACAGTTTGGCACATTCTTGTAAAGTTAAATAGACACACATCACAGGACCCAACAAATCCATTCTCAGGTATTCACCCAAATGAAATGAAATGTGTATGCAAATGTTTATAGTGGCTTTATTTTCAACCAACAAAATCCAAATACAAGCCTAAATATTCTTTAACTGGTAAATGTAAGAACAAACTATGGTACATCCTTACAATGGAATACCACTCGGCTACAAAAAGAAACTAACCCTTGGTACATGATCGAGATTCAATGGCATGGACAAATCTCAAATTCATCATGATAAGTGAATGGAGCCAGCTTCAAAAGGCTATATACTGCATAATTCCATTTATATGATATTCTGGAAATGTAAACTATAGGGACAGGAAACAGATCTGTAGCTGCCAGGGGCTGAGAGTGGGAGAAGAGTTGACTACAAGGGACCTGGGGGAATTTGAGGGATGATTAATGGAACTGATTGTTCTATATCCTGATTGTGGTGATGGTTACACAACTCGATACATATGTCAAAACTTGCAGAGCCATATACTAAAAAGGGTGAATTTTACTGAAGGTAAATCACACCTTATTTTTTTAAAAAAGAAAAAATCACTATAATGACTGAAAGTAGCCATACACATTCTGCATGGGTCCATTTATATGGAATCCTAAGAAAGGCAAATCAATGTATATTAATGAAATTTGGATCAACAGTTGACTGAGACTGTTGGCTGGGTGAAGGAGGCATGGACTGGAAAGGAGTATTTTGGGGATGATAGAAATAATTCTGTATCTTGATTGTGACACTTTTTCATGGATGCATACATCTGTCAGAAGTCTCTGAGCTTTATCTTTTAAATGGATGCAGTTTATTGTATATAAATCATACCTCAAGGAAGTTGATTTTTAAAAATCCAGCTCAAATTTTGTGTTGTCTGTGAAGCCCTCTAAGACCTCCCCAGGCATCATGGATTCTCCCTTCCTCTGGACTCCATGGATAAATTCTATACATGGGTACCTTTCACAGAACTGGCTTTTCATGTCTCGTTCTTCTCCAACACCCAGCACAGAGCCTAGAATTCATTCTTTCAAAATAATTATTTCATTACAAATATGTGATGCGCACCTATTAAGAGCTAGGCAATGACTGTGCCTTCATGAAGATTACAGTACAGCTGGAGAGAAAGATAATAATCTCGTAGATAAGTAAACATAACTTCTCTGAGCCTCAGTTTCCTCATCTGTAAAATAGAGGTAATAATAACCATCGGGTTGTTGCAAAGATTATAACAACCTTATAACATTCTATGATGTTATACTGATGTCAGTGCCTGACACATAGTGAGCACTCAGTAAGTGGTGGCTATTATTGTCATTATTAAATTTAATTACTACTGTGACAATGGGTAGGAAGGAAATTAACTTCATTCATTGATAGAAAAAATGCGAAAGTACCTACTTTAGAAAGGGTCATGGGGTACCTTTCTTCGAGGGGACATTTAAGCTGAAACTTGAAATCTGAGAAGGCACCAGCCAGGCAAAGTATGTTCCTGGCAGATGGAAGAGTCTATGTGATGCCCTTGAGACAGGGAGTTGGTGGGCCTCTTGGAGAAGCTGTAAAGAAATCAGGTGGCTTCAGCCCAAGCAGGGAAGGGGAGAGAGTAGAGGAGATGAGAGAGAGGCCGGGGCCCCTGCACCAGGGCCTCATTGGCACTGACATGGTTTTGGAAAATCTTGGTAAATGTTGGTTGGATATGTGCCTGTGTTGATGGATGGACAGATGGAAGGATGGATGATTGGATAGTTGGATGGATGGATGGTTGGATGGTTGGATGGTTGGATGGATGGATGGATGTATACATGGTCAGTTGGATGGCCACTCAACTCAGAAGTCACACAGATCTGAGTGAGCCATCTTTGCCTCTTAACAGCTATGCAAACTCAGGCAAATACCTTTCCCTATCCCAGCCCCTGCTTCCACATCTGCAAAAATAGTGGTTATAATAGTAGTGATGGCACAGAATTATTGAAAGAGTCAAGTAAGATCATGCACAGAGGCTGCCATTTAGTAAATTTCTCTCACTGTCTCCCCTCCCCCTGCGTGTGCGTGCGTGCACGTGTGTGTGTCTGTGTGTGTGTGTGTTTCATACACCCATCATGGTCAGGAGCCTTGCCTCAGCTTGGCAAAACCAGAAACAGGACTTGGTGAAGCACCTGGAGCCGACTGGGCTCAGAATCCATCAGACTCACCAGGGTTGGATGCATAAACCGGAAGTCATGTTCTGTCACGCCCTGAGAAAGAGGGACTGGGCCATTGAATGAGGACATTCTTGGAGGTCATCAGAAGCTGGCTAAGGCAGGGAAGGGTCAGGGAATGTATGGATCTCAGCAGCAGAGCAAAGCCAGGGAAAGGACAAGGAAAATGGTGAACGTGTACGCAAGTCTTCTTAGGATGGGAAGCACTTACACAGATTTTCTCATTTGATCCTCTCTACAACGCTAGGAGGAGAGTACTATTTTTATCAACATCTCCATTTCACAGATGAGGAGCCAGAGGCTCGGAGAGGTATGTCAGGCTTCCCACCAAGGCACCCGGTTCAGTTAAGGGTGTGCTGAGAAAGTATGGATGGCCTTGGCATTGAATTTCTGACTGTGAGCAAACTCATCTGTCTTCTCCCTGGCAACAAACAAATGTGTACATTTTCTGTGTGTTCTTTGATATGGGAAATGATAAGAAGCACCAGGGCGATTAATTTACTCAAGGTCACCCACTGGTGAGTGGTGGAGGGGAGATTCAGACCCTGGCTCCCAAGCCCACCCTCCACATCAGGGAAAGCCCTGCTATGCACACACCCCAGCCCCAAGGTCTCACTCCATGGCCACCCTGCTCTCCTCACCTCCGGCAGGATGCAGTCAGTCATGAGCCTGTTTAACCCTCCCACAGACCTGGCGGGGCAAATACAATTCCATCCACACTATAGATGAGGAAATTGGAGCGCCCTTCATGCCCTCCTCCCACTTGTAGAACTTTGTCCAGGCTGTGCCTTCTCTGCCTACCCAGAACAGGGGCAGTGGGGCCGGGATAGACGATGCTTGGTTCTAGAACTTCCTGGGGCCCTCGGTCAGCAGCTCCTTTGTAAACCTGGTGACCACTTCCTCACCCAGCCTTCCAGGCTCAGCTCAAATCCCACCCCTTTTGTGCCACCCCCAGAACAACCTAATGATTCCTCCTCACGCCCAGGCTTCCTTACAGCAGCTCCTCCTGGGATTAAAACTGGCTCTGCATCTGCAGCATCCCATTCTGGAAAGAACTTTGGAGGGAAATATCTGCAGGGTGGAGGGCCACGCACAGGGCTGGGATTTATTGGGAGACAGAATTAACAGAACTTGGAGATGAAGTGGACGTGGAAAGAATGCTAGACGAAGGAGGCATAAATACTCCCAGCTCTCTGGTATAAGCAAAGGTGGAAGACGATGCCATTTGCTGAGAGGGGATGGAGGAAACCAGCCGGGGCATCCGTGGAGGGGCAATTGGAAGTCCCATGAAAGCTGGAGTCCCAGCACCAATGACAACAATCTCACAGCAAAGAAATCTTGACAAGGAGTTGAAACCTTTGGAGGCAGAGTCACCAAAAGGCTCCCTTTCCCTCAAGTCCCAGCCATTACATTTCTAGACCTTTATTTAGATGATGGAAGCACCTAGAAAGAAGTGGAACCAGGAATTTTCAGTGTGGATGACCTCAGTCGAGCTCAGATGGCTGGGAAATCACCTACCTTTTTGATTCCAGCTGCTGTCTAATGAACTTCCTGTTTGTGGGGCGGAAGTAGAGAAGGGAAGGGGGAGGGGAGATGAATGTCAACAGCATCTGGGGTCCTGGGCTAAGCAAAGGGTTGGCCTTGGAGTCAGGAGGTCTGCGTTCTGACCCCAGTGCCGCCTCTAATGAAGGCTGTTAAGTCTGGCCCTTTCTCTGGAATGCCTGGAAACTTTCTCCTTGTTTCAAGGCCACTTTCTGTGACTCTTGTCTCACTCTCAGTAGAGTTAGACATTTTCCTCTTCGCTCCTCAGCACCTTGTTCATCCCTCAATTACAGCAGCTGCCATATTTAATTATGATCATTCCTGGTCAGTGGCACAAGTAGAAAAAACCAGGAAATCAGACAGTCTGGGGTTCCTGTTCCAAGCTCTTTCTCTCACTATGTGTGACCCTGGGGAAGTCCCTTTTCCTCTCTGGGTCTCTAGCCCTCACTGCTGTAAGGTTTCAAACATAGGAAGAAAAATGCACATAATCTGCTTGTTATCATTATGGGCACATGTTAACTGCACAATAAAGATTAGGTCCTTGCCCCAAGAAGATGGCAAGCTCTATTAGGATTGGGACCCTCTATCTTCTGCATCTCCAAGGATCTGGACTTTGCCACCAGCTTGAAGTGTGTTCATGTCCTGGCTCTGCCCCTTACCAGGTAAGTGACCTTAAGGCAGGTCATTTTATTTCTCTGAGCCTCAATTTCCTAATCTGTAAAATGGTGGCTTTTGTTAGGAAAAATCATAAATGTGAAGTGTCTGGTAATGTCTGGCACTCATTACTATAAAAGCCTCAAATTGTTGAATTAAGCCTTTCAAACTGCAGAGTCTGAATTCAGGAACTGTTTCTATCTTCACTAGTGCAGCCCCAGGGATGCCATGTACAGTTGCACAAATTGTGCACTGCACTATTCCAGAGCACCCTTCATACAGATTTGATGTGAATTGTGCCATCTAGAGTTGTGCAGTGTATCAGCCCTGCAAGTGCCATGCCTGGCATTGTTCTAGGTGCTGTAAACAGGATCAATTCCTGCTCTCATAGAGCTTATATCATAGTAAGGAGGGGGGAAAATAAACAAGACAAAAAATTAAGTGTTACCAATAAATACAAGAGGAAAGAGGGTGATGTGACAGACAGCGACTAGGCTAGGGAAGCCTTTAAGGTGACAGTGACATGAGCTGTGGCATGAATGTCAGCTGTGCAAATATGGAGTGAGGTGTTACAGGGAAATCACAAAGACAAAGCATGAGTGTGCAGAGAAGTGGTCAGAGGTCCAGCCATCGTGGGCACACAGTCCCAGGTAAGGACGGCATCCCCTTCTAAGGGCTCCAGGCAGCCTCAGGAGATTTCCGTCAGGGGCAGGACATGATAGAGTTTGTGATCTACAAAAGGGAGGGGTGGAAGCAGGGACCAATCAGGAGGCTGGTGCAGTCATCCTGGTGGGAGATAAGGGCCACTAGGACCAGAGGGTGAGTATTAGAATCAGAGAATCCAGTTAGTACGTATCAGAAGTAGAGAGGTAGTAGACACAAACGAATGGGCTATGGAAGAGAAGGACTGAGAACTGTTCTCATCTCGGGTGGATGGAGAGCTACTTATGGAGATGGCAAGCCTGGAAGAGGGATGGGTTTGGGGAGAGTTTGCAGTGCTATGAGGCAGCCTCGTGAAGCTGATAAAGCTCAACTGGTGCTCAATCAAACCCACTGGATGAATGAATGAATGAACAAACAAAGGAACGAGGCTCCATGTCCTCTCTAACCTGGGGATAATAATTCCTCCCTTTGTGAAGATCAAATGAGCTCGTGGGGGTCATGGAGAGAGAACGTTGCCTCTGATGCTGTCCTGAAGAGGGATAAATGGTCCCAGTGGTCTGACCCTGAGCTGCCCTCCGTCCTCCCATCCACCCCCTCCGTGGTGGATGGGAGGTGGCATTCCTGGTGTCCTGGGGAGCGGCGGGGCCTCTGCAGGACAAAGCTGCTGATGATTCCCTGTGCTTTCCTGTAACTCCCTAACCCCGCTGTTCTCCACACTCCTCCGCTCCCTCCCCCCACTTGGTCTTTTCATTTTCTGGCAGGTGTCGTCTAACACTGTGGATCTGTGAAAATGTCAGTGCTCTTCTTTCTGCCCCATTTCAGTTTAAATGCTCTTCAGAGAGACCTGCAACTTCACAGCAGAGCTCTGGGACCAGAGAGAACTGGGCTTAGATCCTGTTAGTTACAAGCTGTGCTGCCTTGAGCAAGTCGCTTCCTGTCTCTGAGCCTCAGTTCCTCACCTGCAAAATGGGCTACTTGTTCAGCCTGAGAGCTTACCCTCGGATGGACCCTAGACCTCCGCAGAAAGTCTGGCCCAGAAGAGCAGCAGATTGAATGCTAATGCTCAGCTTTCTCCCAGATGAATGTAAGACCCCAGGAAGCTCGCTTCCCAGATTCAAACATCTACTCTTCAGCTGTCAATTCATTCAGAAAGTATTTCTGGGGTCTGTCCTGTGTGCCAGGGCCTGGACCAGATATTGGAGCAGATGAAGTGTAAGTGAGATGTGGAATCCCTGGTAATTCTTGGTAAAGGGGAGTCATGTGAATGGGCAGAGAGGGGGCTGCAGGATGACCTGGCAGTCAAAAGTCACCCCCAGTCAGCCTCCAGGAAGGCTGCTGAGAGGATGGGTGTCTGAGCTGAAACCTGGAAGAGAAGGAGGAGCTCCCAAGGTGAAGGTGGGGGATGTCATGTGCTCTGAGGTGACCAAAAGCATGAAGCTTAGAGAAAGGGAAGCACAAACAAAAAAGAGGGAGGAGCAAGCATGAACAAGGGAAGCAACGCCATCCCATCAAAGAGCGCCTGGCAGCTTCTGGCCACAGGCAGCAGTGCTATTCAATTTAAGGAGTATCCTGAGGGCACTGGCAGTGCGCGTGGGCTGTGGCAGGAGCACACAATCTGACTTCTGGTTGCTTTGCAGAGAATGAATTGTGGATGGTAGATGAAGCAGGGAGTGCTGAAATCGGGCAAGAAATCAAAGCCGAATTCCCCTTCCACTCATGAGCCCTGGAATCAGAAGGCCCTCGGTTTAAATCTCAGTTCCACCACTTCATATTTAGGTGGAATTGGATAAGCCACTTTTCCTCTCTAAATCATGGGTTTCTCGTCTATAAAATGGGAGTAGTTATAACATGCATCTTGGAGCTGCTATAAAAAATTAAATGAGTTGATCCATGGACAGTGGTTGGCACAGAACAAGTGCCCGGTAAACAGAAGCTTTTACAATTGCTCCTTTTCCTCCCTGTTGTGTGTGTAATCACCCACCGCCCTAACATACCTTTGGACTTCAGGGTATGTCAAGTCCAAAGTCCCTCCCCATTTTCACAGCCAATTCCAAGGCAACCGCTGTGAGCAGGTCTGGATTGAGGGGTGAGTGGCAGAGAGGCCTCAGAGGATTTGTGCTGTAGCTCCGTTGCCTAGCAACAGCATCAGCCTCTGCATCATTGCAGAGCCAGGCCGCATCAGGCACCCTCAAAACAAAGGCAGCAGCAGAGATGACTCACAGCCAGTCTTTGGAAACTGGTGGGAGCAGGGCCATTTGTGGGGGGGGGGGGGGGTGAGGGGGATCATGCATACCCAAATTCTAGCTCTAGGGAGGGACCAGCCTCAATTCTAGCTCCTGCTTCCCCCCCCAGGGGACCACCCCTCTCACCATCCCCTGGGCCTTCTGGTACAAGGTGGAGACAAAGAGTCGATCATGTGCCCACTGTATGCCAGAGCACTCTGTGTGCATTCTGTGTGCCATCTTCAGAACGGTTCTTTTTCAATTTACTATGGAGGACTCCAAGGCCCAGAGAGGATAACATTCACAGTTGGAGTCTAGCTAGCCTCAGAGCCCATGCTCTTGTCATTATGCGGCAGGGTGTCTCCCAGATCCTGCTCCCCAGCCGTCACCTCTCTGAAGAGCTCTAGACCCAAATAGCCAAGCACTCCTGGCACCCATGGAGGAACCACAAGCACCACACTCAAGAAGATCAAAGCTGGGCTCCTCTTCCTCCCTCACCCAGCTCCTCCCCCTCCTGAGTCCTCTTCTCTGTGATGGCACCAGTACCTACCGGGCAGTCACATCGAATAAAGTAGGTGTCATCGTGGGCCTTTCCCTTCCTCCTCGACCTCAACACCAGTCACCAAGTCAGCAACTGTCCCTTTCTCCCCACCCCCCACCCTTTCTTCTCAGTTCGTCTGTCCAATGCTCATCTAGCCATGGTCTCCTGGACGGTATGTGCTCACCCCAGGCCAGCCTCGGCCTCCCGCCCCATGCTCCACCCCGCAGCTCCTTCCAAAGGCCAAATCTGACCACGGCACTTTTTGCTTCAACCCTGTATGGCTCCACCAACCACAATTTGAAGCCCAAACTTCTTACCAGGGCCTGCGAGATCCCTCACAATCCGGTCCCCATGCCGGCTGCTCACAGTACGTGCCCAGACATACATGTACACACATGCTTACAGACATGCACTCACACACACACACACACACACACACAGCCATCCTGGAAGCGGGTCCTGCTCTCCATCAAGCCTTCAGAGATGACCACGGCATCGGCCAGCACCTGGATGGACAGCTTCACGAGAGACCCTGACCCAGAACCACCCAGCTAATTCACTCCGGGATTCCTGACCTACCGAAACTGTGAGATAATAAACGTTGGTTGTAAGCTGCTAAACTGTGGGGTAATTTGCTCCACAGCCATAGATAACTAATACCGTTTCCTAGAGTAGATCACCTAACCTCGCTGTGCCTCCATTTCCTCATCTGTAAAATGGGGTTAATAAGAACACGTGGACAGGACTTCCCTGGTGGCGCAGTGGTTAAGAATCCACCTGCCAATGCAAGGCACACGGGTTCGAGCCCTGATCCGGGAAGATCCCACATGCCGCGGAGCAACTATGCCCATGCACCACAACTACTGAGCCTACGTTCTAGAGCCCACGTGTCACAACTACTGAAGCCCACGCGCCTAGAGCCCATGCTCTGCATGCAACAAGAGAAGCCACCGCAATGAGAAGCCCGCGCACCGCGACAAAGAGTAGCCCCGCTCGCCACAACTAGAGAAAACCCACCTGCAGCAACCAAGACCCAACGCAGCCAAAAATAAATAAATAAACTAATTAATTTTTTTTAAAAAAGAGTTACTGACTAGGAACTGCTTATCACAGCGCCCAGCGTGTATGAAACATTCAATAATTATCAGGTATTACTATGATTTCTATTATTATTTATTATAAAAGGTTTCTTTTTCGTTTCCAAAGACTCTTTCAGTTCCCAAGTGTGACTCTCCTGAGTAACACTGAACGGCATTTTTAAAATTTTTGGTATTTTATTTTTAAATATAACTTGTTATGTTTGATAGTTTGTGGAATAACATCCTCCAATATCCTCTATATTAAATGCTAAATACCAAAAAAAGAACAAAATTAAGGGCTTGCCCAATACCCGAACAGGTGTTCTCAGCTTATTATGTCTTCCATAAAAAACCTACGTACTGTGATCGCTGGAAGTCAATGCCATTACTCTGCTGAGAAAAAATTTCAGCCCGATGATTCACAGCCTTTTCCTGCAAAGTGACGCTTCCCCTAAAAAACAATAACAATAAAACAATCATAATAGGTAACCACTATCTTCCACCTAGTTCTCACTCTGCCAAGCGCCTTACGTGCATAAACCCTCACATTCGGGGCAATCTAGTCAGGGACAGATGGGGAACTTGAAGCTCAGAGAGCGAAGCACCGTGGCTGAGGTCCCCCAGGGAACAAGCGGCAGATCCAGGACACAAACCTGCTCCATGTGACATAAAAGCTGCTGCTCAGGGGCGTTTCGAGAACGGACCCCTCCTCTCACCTCCCCAGGCACTTCCAGAAAGGCTGCCATTGGCTGCGGCCAGAGCTGTACGTCTGCGCTGAAGTTAGAGGCACTTCTTCTCTGAGGCTACGTCTTTAGAACACGCTCCCACCTGCACTGCAGGGGCACGGGGACGCAGGGGGCGTCCGAAGCTGGGGGCCGCCTTTTGCTTCAGGGTGTGGCACATGTCCCTAACCCCCATGCCATCCGTTTGCTGCCCCACAGCCCTCTGAGGCCTCCAGATCCGAGGAAGGCCAAAGGCCTGGAGGGAATGAAAGTGCCAGCCAGTCACAGCTGGGTGATTCCAGCACCCCCTTACGGAGACGTCACAAAGGCCAAGGCACCGGAAAGCAGGAGGGGCCTGGCTCCGTGGCTCAGGACTTGCAGTCAGAGCTCCGCCATCAACACCCTCCTTGAACTTGTCTGTTTGGCAAGCCCTGCTCCACCCCCCTCTCTTACCCAACAGACACCCCAGCAGGTGGCTGGCTGTGGCTGGAAGCCAAACAGTGACCTCGCCAATGGTCACCAAGAAAGCCGCCTCTTCTGGCCCTTTGTTCTGGGCTCGAGAACAGGAGACCGTGCAGGACTGAGACTCTGGCATCTGTGTGAGGCCCATCAGACGTTAAAGTTCAAATGCTTTGTGTCCATCTGCCAGAAAGTGGACTGGTTTTCAGACCTTCTTTCTCACCCAGCAGGAAGAACCTCACGCCTCTCAATTAGAGCCTGAAAGAGGGCAGGCTCTCCTTCTGGTCACCTCCCAGAGGCAGGGGGACAGAGAGCCTTTATGCACCTGGAGATGTGCTGTTTGCACAATCTTACAATGAGAAAGCCAGACCCTGAGAGCGGGCAGAAGAGGCCATATAGCTTAACTCTCACCCCGTTGCCTCCTCTGTCTCCTTGTTTAGGGGATACTCAGCTTCTCCTTGCATACCTCAAGTGACGGAGAGCTTACCACCTCCCAAGATGGCCCTCTCTGGAACCCAGATTTTGGAATCAGAGCCCTGGATTGGATATTCAGTTCAGCACATGACCCTGGGGAAGCCTCTTCACTCCTGTGGGTTCCAGTGTCTCCCTTTCCATAAATAGGGCTTGTGGTCTCACAGGTCTACAGGGAGATTCAAATACAGTATTGGCTATGGATGCACTTTTGAAATGGAAAGCCACGTGCAGCAGTATGGGTTATTTTTGTAGTAATTGCTGTCATTATGAGGCTGTCATACAGCACAAATTGTTCCGGAGCTTCTCTGATGTAGAACCCACACTCGCTCCCCATCAGCTCCTACGCTCTGGATCTTCCCACTGTGGGTTAATCACAGCGGTTGTGGTGAGAGAGAGAATATTTGTCAGCTTTATGAGGACGCCAATCCAATCCGAGAATTGTCATTCTGGAAAAATATAGACCAAGGGTGCGCTCACTTACACTCCTCACTAATGAGCTAGTCACAAGGCCACGTGCACCCAAGGGAGGTACATGCTCTCACCGCCCCCCGCTCCTCCTTTCTGTCAGCAAGCATTCTAGTGCCTTCTACGGGAGAAACAGAGAGACCTCCCAGATCACCCAACATAGTCCCAACACACGGCACCCCTCTACTCTGTCTCCTGTTGATATATTTCCTTCTCTCCTGCTTATCACTGTCAGATGTTTTTTATTCATCCATTTGTTCCCCATCTGTACTCTCCTGCTAGAACAGAGCCTTCTCTGTCATGTTCTCCACTAGGTTCCCAGTGCCAGCCCAAGACCTGGCAGATGAGATATTGAATCTGTGTTTGTTGGATGAATTTATAAATAAATAGTGAGCAAAGTGCAGCCTCTGAACCCAAAGAACTCTGTCTGCTGGGGAACAACAGACAAGCATTCAGGTGGTATCAATTCAATGTGATCGTGATAACAGATGAACAAGGAATAGTAGGGACAAAACAAGAAGAGGCAGGAACTCTGCTTCCACGGAGTCCAGGAAGGCTTCCCTGGGCAGAGACTTGAGTTGGGCCTTGAGGGGTGAGTAAGAATTAGCCAGGTGGATGAAGAAACTGTGGTGCAAAGAACCAGGGTGTCGAACAACGAGATGCACTGGTGGTAGGACACACTGTTCCTTATGGCTGCAGCATAGGGAGAGAGCTCTGGAGCACTGAGAGAAGTGAGGCTGGGGGTCTGTTCCTAAAACGCAAGGTCAGGACTTGCGTGCTTCATCAAAGAGCAACGTGGTGTTATGAGAGCTCTGGGCAGGAGTGTGGTGGGATCAGAATCACAGTTGGGGAAATCACTTCAGTGCAGTGGGTTAGAGTGGGGGTGACTGGAGACAGGGAGGCCAGGGAGGAGATGGGTCCAGGAGAGGGGCAGGTCCAGGAGGGGGCAGGGCCAGGAGAGGGGCAGGGCCTCCTGAACGGGGCAAGGGCAGGGAGTTAAGGAGATGGGAATGAGAATGTCTAGAGTCAAGGTGAGAACAAAATTAGGAACAAAGAAGAACTGAGAGATTTTTACATGAAAAACTCATCTGCCTTATGATGTTAGCACTAGTCTAGATTTCCCAGGTAGAAAGGGAGGAGATGAGACCACATGTTGATATTTACTATGTGCCAGATACTTTTCGTTCATTGCTTTGCTCAGTCCATGAGGTGGGCATTATTCTCTCCATTTAGCAGACAAAGAAACTGAGGCTCAGATAGGTTGAAGAATCTGCCCAAGTTTTCACATGGAGGGCAGAGCCAGGAATCAAACACAGTTCCTTCTGACATTAAAATCCAAGTTCCTCACCTTATATCACCTGCCTCCCAGAAGACTCAGGGGGGACAGGTTTCGGAAAGAGGGGAAGAAAAGAAAGTAGCAAGGGACAAAACTGTGCTGCCTGCTATGGTCTGAATGTGTCCCCCCAGAATTCATATGTTGAAATCCTAACCCCTAAAGATGATATTAGGAGGTGGGGCCTTTGGAAGGTGCTTAAGTCATGAGGGTGGAGCCCTCATAAGTGAGATTAGTGCCTTTCTAAAAGAGGCTCCAGGGAACTCCCTTGCCCCTTTCGCCATGGGAGGACACGGAGCGAAGGTGCCAGCTTGAACAAGGAAGAGGACATTCCCTGGAAGGTGGCAACCATGGTGGCACCTTGGTCTTGGGCTTCCCGCTTTTGGAATCATGAGCAACACATTTCTGTCATTTGTAAGGTAGCCAGTTGGTGGTATGGTGTTATAGCAGCCCAAACCTACCAAGACACTGCTCTTGGAGCTAACCTTCAAGGGGATCTTTCTTTCTCATTGCCAAATTCTGTCTTGTCTAAATGTCAGTAGTAAAGAGAACAAATTATCTTTTTTCTTCCATGCTAATTATGCTAACATCAAAGATTTTTAAAGATCCTTCCTCATTCCTGATTCAGGCACTAATTTCCTTCTCATACTTTAAACTGAGACTGTGGAGACATAAACTGTGACCTGCTTTTCTCCCTCTCTTCTGGTGCCAATTGTTGGAAAAACCTTTGGCTTTAAAATAAGAATTTCAAAGCAGACGGTCCAAGCTCTTAAAGAGAAGGAAAATCCCAGTTATTGAATAGCCAAGAGAGTGCTATTACTGTAGGTGCCTTCTATGCAAGATTGTTGAATCGTGACATGTAATCATCTTCATTTTACAGGTGAGAAAACTGTGAGTCAGAGGTGGACTTTTTCACGCAGGGTCACACTGGTAAGTGAAGACCGAGCATGTCAGGTCCATCATGTGGATCTATGTCGGCATGTGGCAGAGCCTATGGCCATTTCCTCATCACTGGGCACAGCTTGGGCACTGAACAAATGTTTGCAAAATGCACGTGTGGGTAGACAGATGAGTGTCATCTTGCTCACTGTGACATCAACTTCTATACCTGCATTTTCACTTCCAAGTATAGGCCTGATACCTAGTGTTTACTCCATCCAGGTTTGTTGAGAAGGCAGACAAATCATGTCCTCATCGGTGCAGAGTGGTAGAAGGGTCTCCTGCTGGGGTCCTAACAATATACCCATAATAAAGAGCTGTCCCTGCCCAGCTGACCACGACTGACAGCGGGCCGAGCCATGAAGTTGGGCTGGAGTAGAGCCACTGCAGAGAAGACAGGCTTGGAACTCACCAAACCCATTTGTCTGGTTTCCGAGGCACAGAGGGACATCCCATTTGTACGCAGGTGGAGCCGTGTGACTGGAAGAGAGGGTATGACAAGAACAAAGGTCTTGAGTCAGAAGCTAGCAGTATTCATGCTTGAGGTACAATAAGAAGGAAAGTGTAGCTGCAGTCTGCCATGGTCACTTTTACCTGACATGGCTTTTTTGAGGGTCATACAAAGTTAGATAAGGGAAAAACCTCAGGCAGCAGATTCCTCTTTTCCTCCTTCTTGGACGTGTGGCAGAGAGATGGACCAGCTGAAAAGATGGGCAAGAACTTGAGCTTAATGGGAAGTCGAAGATGACGGGATTGAAGCTGATGATGGTCCAGGAGTGTACCACTGGGTGGCTTTCAGTTGAAGTGACAAAAAAAAAAGCCCTGACTCTGGTTCCTGTACTAAGAACATTTATTTATCTCTCATAGAAAATGTCAGAAAGTAAGTGACCCAGGGTTGGTGTATCAGCTCAACAATGTTAGTGAGCTGGATCAATACCCCTTGAGTTCTCTTGTCCTTCTTCTCATGGTTGCAAGATGGCTGTCATGGCACCAGGCATCACAGCCTCACTTGACCGTCTTCCAAGACAGAAGGCAGAGAATAGTAGTGGCATGGTGGAGCAGAGTTTATCCTCACATGCCTCCTTTTTATTATGGAAAATACATTTTCCAGAATCTTGTCAGCAAATTGACTGGATCACTGGTCATGCACTGGGAAGGGATTAGTATTTTAGATTGCTGTGGTCACCATGCCCACAAAGTCACTGCTCAGTCTCTAAAGTAATTGGTCAGTTCAGGACAAGTAGACAAATAAATACATTGAACTAATCAATCAGCCATCAGGAGTAACAACTCATCGTTGAACAGTACCTTATAATTATAAAGTGATTTCACATATATTGGCTCCTTACATCCTCATAGCCAACTTTTCAAGGAGGGGCTATCATCCCCATTTTACAGATGAGAATACTGAGGCTCAGAGAGAGAGTGACTAGCATATGGCAGAGCTAGATTCGTCTGACTCAAAATTTCCCCTGCTGCATCTACTTCCTCTTCTTCCATCCAAACCATCTGCCTGGTTGGCTAAGGGGACTGCTTGGTTCCCATTGCCCAGAAGTCTCCTTCAGAAGGAAGGGGAGGGGAATCCTGGGCAGTTGATCTCCTACTGTGTGCAGAGAACAGATACACAAAGAGCAGAATGATGTCTCTAGATGGTCATTTGGGGCTGGTTCACATTCTGCGTTCTACTGACCTCTCTTTAGACAGTTGGAGCCCTTGGCATGGCCTTGAGGGGAATCTGGGTTGTTTAAGCAGGAAGACCAAGAGACAGACATGGTGGATGTGTACTGATTCCCAAAATCATCTCTGGAGAATCAACAGGGGAGGTTGTGCAAGAAGCTTGGTGCAGAGTTTATGCACCTAGATTTGGAAAAGAGAAGAGGGAGACAGTTAAGCCTCTTCTGCCCCTGCTTGTGCCCCAGGCATGGAAGGAGGAAAGCCAGGGTGTGGAGGATAAGGTGGAATGTGACACCACATTGAGAAGCACAGACCAGCATCGGGAAAACAGGAGGGTACCTGCCGTTCTCAAGCCAGGGACTCCCAGAGGCAGTGACACCCACCCCACCTGTGGATGGTCCAGCGGAGACTTAGAGAAGCTGAGCCACATCCAGAACACCCCAGGAGGACACCTCCTTCCAGCAGCCAAGGTCACATATAAGCTCTCCCACCATATTCCTAGACTGAAAGCTAGGGCATGTGACACCCACAGGGGAGGCTTTGGTGCTGAAGGGTGGCCCCAGCAGCTAGGACTCAGGTGGACAGGTCAGAGTCAAAGATCCCACCCCGGGTGACATATGCACAGTCTCCTTGAATCTCAACAATGAGTCTAGAAAAACATATATTGGCATTTTACCATGATACAGAGCTGGAAACAGACTCCATGAAGTTCCATATCAATTACCAAAAGAAAGAGGAGGTAGGATTTGAACCCAGGACTGTCTGTTCTTTTTCTGCCCTTGAAAAGATTGTTCTGAAATCACAACGTGTCTTCTTCATACCATGCATGTTGCTTATTCATCATTATTTTCATCTATTGTATATTATCACTACTATATCTTTTTCATTGTAGAGTATCGTTCTGTCTTCAAGAATTAGGAGTCTCCTGAAAGCAAAGATGCAAAGATCTGGAGGAGAAATAAACTAGCCTCACCTGTATTTTAATAGGCTCTCAATCCTCAAACTTGTCCAGAAAGACCTAGAGGCCTGGGGACAGTGATTTCCTCCATCTGCAGATGTCCCCTCACTCGCTTCCTGGCCTTCGCAGTTTCCTCCCCTGGGGAATAGCATTAACTGTCTACTTTCTTTCAAAAAAGAAAGACACAACAGTCTCGTGGCAAAACTTTAAAGTATATCTGGTCTGATAACCAAGTGGACAAGCACAGCCGCTTTAGGAGGCGTGTTCAGATCCCAGGTAAACTTCTCTTGCTCTTGGGAGGGGGATAATCTTTGAACCTGGTGACTAGTATCCTCTCTCCTCCCTCCCCATCTTCACATTACTTTCTATGCTCCTTGCCATCCCCTCCCCTGCCCTTGGGCCCATCCTGCTGGCAGCCTCAGGGGCTAAACGTGGGCAACTAAAGCAGAGAAAAGGGGTATTTCCTCCTGGCTTTTAAAAACCTAAACCCTCAGGGCAAGGAAATCTCCTCACAGAGCAGACGAAATATTTAGGAGAAAACATGAGGCTGTACGAACCAGGTCTCCCCTTCCTTTGTAGCTCACCACCCTTCAGATCAGAACCGATTTTTCCAGACTGGGGATAGCTCTCCTCTGAAGGGAGGGTCTTAGAGGAGAATCAAGATACTCTGGGTGGGTCCTAAAGAAAGAGCCCCGATCTCTCTCCAGGCTAAGCCCCAGGAATGGAGCCAAACCCCCAAGATGTCTGTGGGATTCCAGAGGAGAGAGGACCTGCCCCCTTGCAGCCCACAGGAGCCCAAGAGAGGGGAAAGAGACCACAGAAAGTGATACATGGTGTATCTTGGAAACAAGTCTATGAACAGCCTCACACAGATGTGTTGGAGGCCAGGAGCTGGGGAAGCAATGAAATAACCTCTGAGCATCCAAAGAGCCAGAGACTCAGTCAGGGGCCAGCAGAGTCAGCACTGCTGAAGAAAAGCAGCCCTTCATTCTCTCTCTCTTCTGTCTCTGTCTCTGTCTCTCTCTCTCCTTCCCTTCCTCTGTCTCTCACTCCCTCTGTTTCTCTGTCTCCCTCCCTCTAATCTCTCTCTCTGTCTCTTTACGCTCACACACACACACACACACACAGACACACACAAACACCATCAGAAAATCTCAGACTGATCCTTCAAAACATATCCACGTAAGAGATTGTCCCACTAGTATTATTATTTTCACTTCAACTTTCTCACCATCCTCACACCCTGGACCCAGCCATCACCGTCTCTCACCTGAATTGCTGCATGAGCCTCCTAACGTATTTCCACACTTATTCCACTACAGTTTTTCTGGCCACAGCAGTCAGCGTGATCCTTTAAAAACACAGGTTAGATCATGACATTCTTCCTCTGCTCAGAATCCTACAACAGCTTCTCATCTCACGCAGCACAAAATGCAAATTCTCTCTGTGACCTACAAGGTCGTACTTGCCCGCCCCTCAGAACTCATCTCCCAGTTACATCCTCCGTGCTCACTCAGCACCAGCCACTCTAGTTCTCCTCAGACACACTGAGCTCACACCCCACCTCAGGGCCTTTGCACAGGATCTGGAATTCTCCTGGGCTGGCATGGACCTTACTCCTTTAATTCATTCAGGTGTTGGCTCAAACACTACCTGAGTACCCAATCTCTATAAGCTCTGAAAGCATGGTTTTGTCTAGTTCTTTCATGTCTGTATCCCCAGCACTTAGGAGAATGCCTGACATTTCCTTTGTGATCAATGACTATTTATTGGATAAACAAATGTCCCATGTTGGCAACTAACCAAGGGTCAGTCAAGTAGAATCCTGAGTTGTTTTTTTAAATTAATTTATTTATTTATTTATTTTTGGCTGCATTGGATCTTCGTTGCTGCGCATGGGCTTGCTCTAGTTGCGGCGAGCGGGGGCTACTCTTCGTTGCAGTGCATGGGCTTCTCTTGTTGCGGAGCACGGGCTCTAGGCGCGCAGGCCTCAGTCGTTGTGGCTCTCGGGCTTAGCTGCTCTGCAGCATGTGGAATCTTCCTGGACCCGGGACTGAACCCGTGTCCCCTGCATTGGCAGGCGGATTCTTAACCACTGCACCACCAGGGAAGCCCCCTGAGTTTGAATGGATGTAGTCAAAGACCAGAGTAACCAACCCCTTCTCCAGATCTTAGGCTCCACCCTAGGAAAAAGCGGGGGAATATTTGATCCTGTCCACCACCCCAGAATGGGGACTAAAAATAGAATTAATGTAAATGATAGAAAATGAAGTTATGTTTCTTGCCCTAAGCTTGTGGTCTGAGATTCTCAGTAGACACACTTTCCTCGAAGCAGAAATCCTCAGCCAGTGGGTGACAACCTCTCAACAGCCTCAATGATTTTCTGTTGGACCAGCTCACCTGCTTCCCTCATTTCCAGGCATCCTTAAACAGCACTGAATCCCTTCGATGTGCCATACCTGGGCTGGTGGGCACTAGGCTACTATCAATAATAACGATTAACATTTATTGGACTTTTACAGTTCCAGAAACTGTGCTAAAGGCTTCCTATGGGTGATGTCCTTTCATCTTCCCAACGGCCCTGTGAGGATTGTAAGGCTTGCACTATTATTAATCACCTGTTACAGATGGTCCCTGACCTAGAAGCACTCCGAGTTCCATCAGGAAGACAAAGACATGAATCAATTACCATATGGCATGAGCTTGAACAGAAGGAAGCACAATGCTGTAGGAACACAGACAGAAAGCTGATTAATTCTCTTTAGGATGGGGGGGGGGTCAGCGAATTCTGCCTTCTGCAGCTACCAGAACCCTTCCAGCCTCTTCCTTTCTAAGGCTTTCAAATCTATTGTGCCCTCTCAGACACCCCATCCTTGGCTCTTCCCGTGGCTCCTCCTCTTTCAGCTCCAGTCTCCTTCCAAATGTCCCTCCAAAGTAGAGTCCCATCTCCCCCACTGGAATGTAAGCTCCCTGAGGGCAGGGCTCCCTCCTGTCTGGTTCATTACTGTATTCCCCAAACCTGGGCAAGTGATTGACACAGCAGAGGTGCCCAGTAAGTATTTATTGAACAAATGTCTGTATGAGTGTGTGAGTGAGTTAACTAATTGAAATTACAAGAGGCTCAGTAGGCGGGGAAGAGGGAAGAGAGGAGCAGAGAATTCTCCTTTTTGAATGGGTAAAGCTGGAGGGAGGTTGCCAGAACATAAGGCAGGGAGGAGAAAAGACCCATCAGAGATGTCCTCTGCCTCACTCTGCTTCGGGAACCTCATGGTCAGTTCTCCTAGGCCCTCTCCCCCAAGCAGAGTTCTTAGAACATACTAGTCTCCTGATATCTGATGAATGAGGGAATGACTAGGAATCATCCCAGCTGAGCAAATGCATAGCCAAATGGGGCGGTGCTGCCTCTCCCTAGCATTCCTTCCTCAACAAGTAAATGGTCAGTTCACTGTTTTTCTCACTAGCCCATTCATTGGAAGTTTTGATGTCGGGCAGATCTGAGTTGGTACCCCAACTCAACCACCTTGGACAAGCTGCTAGGCCCCTGAGCCCCAGTTTCTGCACCTGCAAATAGAGGTAACAGTACCTGCATGATAGCTGTGAAGGTTGAAAGAGATGGAACCTGCAAAGCCCTCTGCATAATGATCGGTACATAGTTAGTGCTCAATAAAGCACTGGATCAATGAAGGAATGGATGAATGAATGAAAAAGGGAATACATATTTTTGGCGAGACCTTAGATTTAGTAAATTTGAGACAACTTGATGCAAGAGAGGCTGCAAATCCTCCTTCCAAACATCTTGAGAGATAGTGCTTATTGAAAAGCATACTGAAGCCTCTTGACAGACTCGAGTGGTGGCTTTAAGGGCATGGGCCAGGGATGCTGATGTGATGCTTGGCATCATCCTGTCCTGTGTCCTGGCCAACACAGGCAGAGGGCTGCCCCAGCACATGGAAAAGGGACCCCACAGAGGGGCCGGGGGCTTGAGGCAGCGCCCCCAGCAAGCTTGTTGGTCCTTTGCAGACTTAGTTTAGTAAGTCTGAGAGTGTGGACCCTGGAACTGTCTGGGTTCGAAAGTCAACCCTGCTTCCTATTAATTGAGCAGGTTTATGCAAGTCACATGACCTCTCTAGGCCTTGGTTTCCAAATCTGTAAACTGAGAATAAAACAGCATCTGCCTCATTGGGTGGTGGTGGGGATAAGTGAGTTCCCACAAGGAAAGCATGAGGACAATGTCTGGCACACTGTAAATACCCAAGAGACAGATATTGGCTGAAAGTATAAATAAAAAGATTCTGGCATTATATAACTACCCTTCACTCAGTGTCTCCTCTGTTCTGGGTTCTGGACATGGAAGATGCAGAGATAAATAAGCTATGACCTCATTGCTCCCAGGCTGGTGAGGAAGGCAGCTGCGTAAACAGACAGTGGCCCCCGATGACACTGGGGCTGTGGTGGAAGAATAATTAACAGACTGGGAGACCCTCAGCAAGGGCACCCAAGCCAAGCCTGGGAAACCAGAGAGTCCTTCCTGGAGGAGGTGATGAACTTCAAGTGGGAAAGGGCACTGAGCCGGGAAGAGGGGAGGGAAAAAGCATTCTAGGCCAAAGATTGTGTGAGCCATGGCCCAGAGGCGAGCATGGTTGGCACAGCCAGGGGATAGGAGGATGAGAACATGAGGGCAGGGTGGGAGATGAGAGCTGTAGGAATCTGCAGAGCACACTCTGTGTGCCAGACCCTGTGCTCAGCATGGGGTACGGGGAGAGCGCACAGTAGCAGCTCTCAAGGGTCATACAGTCTAGTTAGAGAGATGGAGACCTAGATTATTATATTATAGTCATAATAATAATGCAGTACGGCAGGTGCTATGGCTGAGCTTTGCCCAGGGGCTGTGGGGATCCCTAGGTAAGCACAGGAGAAGAGTTTTGGAAGACTTCTCAGAGGACAAAATGACTGCAACAATGTTTCTTCTTTCCTTCCTTCTCCCAAGAGGTAGCATAGGATGGGCTTGAGAGTGCCAACTCTCTGTTCATATCTCCGTTCTGCCCACTTAGCAGCTGTGTGACCTTGGCCAAGTCTCTTAAGCCCTGTTTCCTCATGGGATTGTTATAGAATTAAACAAGTTAATATGTTTAAAGTACTTAAAACCATACCTACCGCAAAAGTAAGTGCTCTCTGTGTTGGATGTGGTAGATTCACTTATTCAGTATCTGTGTATTAAGGTGCACTGCATGCCAGACATTGTTCTAATCACGGGAGACATGATAGGGGACCAAATAAACAAAGTCCTTGCCTTCATGCAGTTAAGATTCTAGGGAGGGTAGATAAGTAATAAGGATGCAAACGATAGATGAACGAGGTAAGGTGTGCTAGTGGTAAGTGCTGTGATGGAACTACATCAGAGGAGCGGGTGACTTAGATAGTCTGCTCAGGAAAGGCCTTTTAGATGAGCTAATTCTCTGAGGATGAGGAGAAGCCAGCCGGGGGAGAGCTGGAGACAGAGAGAGTCAGACATTGGCACGGCAGGCCCGATGACCCTGGATGAATGCATGAAAAATCAGCTCAAGGCTTCCCACCAGGATGTCTCCCAAGATGTCAGGAACCAGCGTGGCATGTTCAAAGAGGGGAAAGAAAATGAGTGTGGCCAGGGCAAAATTCAGAAGAGGAAAAATGGGAGGAGATCAGATGAATAAAATATGGCCCAGAAAGATGGGATTTGTTGGAGTTGGGGCAAGAAGACCCTTTACGTGGGAGAGTCCTTATGGGCAAAGGCTCAAATGTGTGGGTCTGGCTTGCTCACGGCTGCGGCTAGAATTTAGGGTGGACGGTGAGGGTAATGGCTGGAGAGGACATTGCGCGGATAAGAGGGTATTTGATCTCTAGCTTCTATGCAACGAGAGCCACCACAGACCAAACTTGGTGTTTTAGAAAGATCGCTGTACCATGTGAGTTTCCTCGGGCTGCTGTAACGAAGTGCCACAAACTGGGTGGCTTAAAACAGAAATTGTCTCACAGTGCTAGAGGCTAAAAGTCTGAAGTCAAGGTGTCAGCAGGGCTGTGCTCTCTCTGAAAGCTGGAGTGGAAAACCTGCTTTTCCTCTTCCGAGCTTCTGGTTATTTGACGGCAATCTTCGGCATTCCTTGGTTTGTCCAAGCTTCCTACACAGCTTCAATCTTTACCTCTATCGTCACATGGCTTTCTCCCTCATATGTTTGTGTCTTCCGTCTTTTTTTTTCTCTTCTAATAAGGATACCAGTCAAATTGGATTAGGACCCACCCTAATGGCCTCTACTTGATTACTTATTTCCAAGTAAAGTCATATTCACAAGTCCCAGGAATTAGGATTTCAACATATCCTTAGAGGATGCAATTAAACCTATAATAAGTATGAATAATATCAGATTTGTCTCTGGCCCAAATTAGCAGGTATCTGTATGCTGGAAAACACAAGACGCCAGCCTTGGAGAAAAGGTGAAGGCCCATGAGAACTGTGTTTTGCAGATTCCAACCATAAGCATTTGCCTTTAAGACCTTCTCGGACTTCCCTAGTGGCACAGTGGTTAAGAATCAGCCTGCCAATGCAGGGGACACGGGTTCAAGCCCTGGTCCGGGAAGATCCCACATGCCGCGGAGCAACTGAGCCCATGCGCCACAACTACTGAGCCCGTAGGCCACAACTACTGAGCCCGTGTGCCACAACTACTGAGCCTGCGGGCCTAAAGCCCGTGCTCTGCAACAAGAGAAGCCACCGCAATGAGAAGCCCATGCACCGCAACGAAGAGTAGCCCCCGCTCACCGCAACTAGAGAAAGCCCTCGCACAGCAACGAAGACCCAAAGCAGCAAAAAATAAAATTAATTAGTTAGTTAAAAAAATAAAATAAATAGAGTCCATAAAAACAAAAAAGACCTTCTCAAAACAGCGTCTGGTGGGATTTGTTGCCTGGATCCACACAGCTGCCAGCTTCCCGCTGATGATATGAATCAATAATCTTTTCTCAAAGGCTGTGAAAGTCAGGACCTTGTCTCCTGACTGGAGATGGTTTTGCCTTCCCTGACTTCAAATGCACTTCAGAGGCACACACTGTTTTCCTGCTACCTCCGCCTGAACAGCAGCGGGCTCCAAGGCCTGTATGCCGGCCACCCCCAAGAGGGGCATCTCTCTGCCTCTCTGGTGTCGGTGGTGGGAGGTAAGAGGAGGTGGTGGGGTGGAAGACCTGAGACTTACCACGGTCTGCCATGTGCCCGCACAGGTGCTGGGCTCAGGAAGGAACCAGAATTTGAACCCAAAGGCACTAAACTTCTCAGCCATTGACACTGTCACGTCTCACCCATCCCACTCCCCCCGCCCGCAGCCTGGAAGCGTTAAATAGGCTGCAGGCTTGCAGAGTCCTTCTAGATCCTTTGTGTGTGTCAGGATAGACTAGTTGCTGTAACAAACACATTTCAGTGGATCATCATGAGAAAGGCTCTGGCTCATTCACCCAGAAGTTCAAAGTGAGTGTTCCTGGGTGGTAGATTCCCTGGGTAATGAGGAAGAATCGTGCGGGTCTAAGATTTTACCCTGCTTGCAAGCTGGCAAGTTGGCTCGCCACCATTCCGCGGATGCTGGAAGAAGGCACAGGACTCTGAGTCAGAGGCAAAGGACGTGAGTGTCAAGTTCACATTGGTTCTCCTTGTTCCCAAGCTCCACAGCAGCGATGCAGAGCAGCCCAGGTGGGAGCTGCACAGCGGGCTTACATCACAGACGAGGAGCCCCATGCTTCTGGAACCCAAATCTTTTGGCCTGGGTGGTAAGTCGATCTGATCTTTGCCCGGAAAGGAAGTATTATCTTTATTCTACTAGGCAGCGAGCAAATCTTCCCTCTGCTCCAGAAGCAGACACCATCTTTATCTCCCAAAGCTGTTCACTGTACAAACATCCTTGAAAGAATAGTCTGGAACAAAAGCTGTCAGTGCCTCTGCTCACAAGACATACAGAAAGGAGAAAGCCCCATGAACAATAAGCTCCCAAGAGTAGATCCCCACTAAGCAAGGACTCAAGGGCCCAGGTTCCTTCCAAACCCTCCTGCATATCCTTAGAGCTTTCTCTATACAGATGGAAAATGAGGGAAGAGGATAAAGGATCAAGATGGAGAGAGGATTTAACAGTGTAGGCTTGAAGTAGTGTGCCGGTATTTCACTTGCCAGAACTCGGTCACTGAGCCATGCTTTCCAAAGGAGATTGAGAAGTGTAGTGTAGCTTGTGCCCAGAAGGAAGAGAAAAAAGGAATGCTTTGGTGAACCACTAGCCAGGCTCTGCTGTTCTGCTTTTTTTTTTTTTTTTAATTGAAGTATAGTTGATTTACCATGTTGTGTTAGTTTCAGGTGTACAGCAAAGTGATTCAGATTCTTTTCCCTTATAAGTTATTACCAAATATTGAGTATAGTTCCCTGTGCTATACAGTAGGACCTTGTTGTTTATCTATTTTATATCTAGTAGTGTGTATATGTTAATCCCAAACTCCTAATTTATCAGTTCCCCACCCCCTTCCCTCTTTGGTAACCATGAGTTTGTTTTCTGTGTCTGTGGGTCTATTTCTGTTTTGTAAATAAGATCATTTGTATCATTTTTTTAGATTCCACGTATAAGTGATATCATGATATTTGTCTTTCTCTGTCTGACTTACTTCACTTAGTATGGTCCATACTAACATAGGTCCATCCATGTTGCTCCAAATGGCATTATTTTATTCTTTTTTTATGGCTGAGTAATATTCCATTGTATACACCACATCTTCTTTATCCATTCATCTATCGGTGGACATTTAGGTTGTTTCCATATCTTTTCTGCCATTCTGCTTTAATTCTAAGCTAAACTTTACAAAGATGCTCCAAGGGTTTCCAGGAATCTCCTGGGAAATAGAGGTAAGGATAATGGGGAGTGGGACCGAGAAACAGAAAGAAAGAAGGGAGGACCACTCCTCTGAGTATGTAGTAAAATATCTATTTAACAAGAGTACTAGATTTGAAAAACGAGAAGCACAATTTTAAATCCTTGAGACTATACTTCCCTAGGATGACAACCATCCCAGACTGAGTGTTTCTCGAGACGTGGGACTTTGGGTATTAAAACCGGGAGAGTCCTGGGTCAACTGAGGCAGCTGGTCACCCAATGTCTTGGCTGCGTAGTCTCAGGAAATGATTTCCTCTTTCCGAGCCTCACTTTCTTCACTTAGGAAGTGAGACATACCCTTGTAGGCTACCTTACAGATATGTGATGAGCGACCCAGGGAGATGGTGGGTGGAAAAATCTTTTATAAAGGATCACATGCATGTGAGTGTATTTTGGAATATGTTTTTAGAACCCAGAAGGTTGAAGTGGGGCAGAGGGAATTGGATCCAAGTAGGGGGAAAGCTCAGAGATGCCATCATTGAACAGCTTAACCTATAAAATGAGGAAACATGAGATTCAGGACAATAAGCCAGAGGAAACTCACCCAAGCCCCACCCCAGAGAGTCTGTGGCAGAACTAGGCCTCTTAGCAGTGAGTTCAGTACCTTTCCTCTGCCTCTCATGGAATTTCTTGCCTTCTACTCCCTGTATCTAGCAGGACCCTTGTGGAGTCCACGACATCCCCCCAAAGATGAGTACTCAAAGCCATTCTTGTTGTAGACGGGGAGACTCCTTGTAAATGTTCAGACCCACATTCACCCAGTCCTCTGTCTTTGTGGCGGCCAACTGGTTGGGAAAGGAAATTTTTGTCACCGTCATGAGTATTTATTTCCTTCAGTAAACTCTGGCATTGTATTATGAGAGCCTTAAAATATTGATATTCCCCATGATTTGGAGTCAATAGGGAATAAAGTACTTTGCACAAATCCTGGTTTGTAACTCAGATATTTAAAAATGAACTCCAGCATTTCTGTTCAAATTTCAAATAAAAACCTCATATTCAGTCTGGGTCTGCTCAATTTTCTAACCTTCACTGGAGTATACATATGATTTGCTCGCTTCTTGAGTCCAGAAATTTGCTTTACTAAGTCTCCTAACCATTTTTGTTTGAAAAGGCTAATTTATCACGGCAGCATGTGTAGGACTGAGCAGAGAATCTGCTCAAATGGACTGCCCCAATCTTTATCTGTGGTGAAACATTTACATGCTTCATCATGAACCCACCATCATGTATTGACAACCAAAATGGAATTCATTTTTTTATTTCTCTCCAAACCTGGATCTCTTCCCAGGTTCCCCGTCCTAGTAATGCCAGCACAGTCACTTAGATGCCCAGAAACACAAGAATATTCTAGACTCTTCCCTCTCCCTCACCCCCCAACACCCAATCTGGCACGTGCCTCATCATTTCCGTCTCCTCAAGTATTATCTTCTAAATCAGTTGACATTGCTGCAGCCCTACTACTTACTTAGTTCAAGTCTTATCTTCTTTCCCCTGGACTATTACAATAGGCCCCCGACCGGGTCCTCTGTCCCCCGTTCTCCCACCTCTGATTTCTACACCACCTAGGCTAGTGGTCTCACATCCTTGTGATTGTCTGCATTTTTCTTTATTTTACATTTCTCTCCTTCCTCCCTGATTCTTGATGAGCATCACCCACCTGGGCACTCAGCCTAATGTGTCTCATCTGTGGCCTTAAATATGCGCTGATTCTTATCAGCTAAGTAAGGTTGCTTGGTATAAAATGAGTTTTAATTTAAATAAATAGTATCATGCTATTAAGTTCATTTGGTTTCCCTTCTCTCTCTCAGTTTTGTTGCAGGGAGACCTTTTCATGTAGCTGTAAATACACCGAGTTTGTGGTTTCTGGCTTCTGCAGAGTATTCCACAGTGTGCATCCACCAGATTTTACTTGTTTTTGCCCCAGTGGTGGCCACTCAGGTTGCCTTCCATCTTCTCTTCCCCTTCCATTCAGATCCTAGCAATGACCATCCTAGGACATGCTCCTTTGCAGACCTTGGAAGCGATCTATCTGAGCTGTATACCTAGGAATGTGTTAACGGGAACATATGGCATATGGACATATGCATGCTTCATTTTGCTCAGTGATGCAGAGCACTTTCCAGAAGGACTCTGCCAGTTTATGTTCCTGCCTCTGAGCAGGGGAGTTCTGGTCTCCCCACATCCCCATCGGCATGTGGAATTATTCACTTACAAATGTTTGCCGAATTAATACATGTAAATCCATTATCACAGTATTGTTCTAACTTCCATTTCCCTCATTACTAGTGACTTTGAGCCCTTCTTCATACAGCGCTTAGCCATATGAATTTCCTCTTCCGTTCCACTCCTTTGCCCAATGTCTTATTGAATTCTGTCTTTTAAAAAAAAAATGATTTGTAAGAGTTCTTTACATATTACAGGTGCCAGCAATTTGTTGGTATGACATACTGCAAAAATCTTTATTCAGCCTGTCATTTGTCTATTAACTTTTCTGGTGCAATTCTTCATTGAGAATGAATCCTCCATTTTAATGTCAGAATCATCTAGATTTGCTCTATGGCTTGTCAGGACACCCCTTTTCCCCCCAGTTTACTCCTGGTCCCAACCATGCGATGATGGCTGAGACAGCCACGTGCCTTCAGGGTTATCTTGGCTTTGTGGACACAAGCAATTGGGTCACAGGTGGGCACCTGGCCCTGCTGGGCCAGTGATCCCATTATTAAGGGAGGCGAAATGGGGACTGAGTGCAAATCAATCAGTCTCTTTCCAAGTGGCTGTCAAATTTGGGAGCTGTTGATGACTATTTTCTACAGTGCTAAAGCTGACCTGCAGGGTGACACCAAAATGTAATAGGTGTGTGGAGAGAAGCAGAGGAAGGGCAGGATAGGAGGGCATCACAAATTTCCTTCCCATTCCCTGGTTCCTGAGTTCCAGCTCCCTAGAATGACTCAGCATATTCTTGACTTGTATTTTCCAGTTACCTTACAGAAAGCCATATTTGGGCATTCAAACACCATTTTTAAATTAACCACATCCTTTTGCCACATCTACTGCCATTTGCTTAATACTGTTCTTTCAATTGACCAGATATGTTTTCTTAAAACTTTTGATTTAAAGAGGAAATTTCATATCAAGACTATAAGTAGAAAGTTAGCAGTATTTGCTATACCTAGATGTAATGATGGAAGTAAATAGAAATAAAACGATGTAAATGTTAACTAGATACCATCACATGCTGAAGAAATGCATCCAGACAGAGTAAACCTAAACTGAGACTTTCTTCTCAATGTAATCAGGATTTATAGAGATTTAGGGAGATAGTAACCCTTTCTTGGTGTGATTCAATGTTATGTAGTGCTTTCTCTCCAACCTCCTAAAAGCATCTCCCTGTCTCAGTGGTACCTTTGAAAGCTAGTGTTCTAATAAATCTTTCCTCTCTCCCTCTGACAGGTTTTTATTTTTCTTTTCCTTAATCTATGTTTAATAATAGGTTTCTGATCATTGCAACCAAAAACATAATAACAAAATGAGGTTTCTGCAGTTAAATGGCCCAGTAGTTCTAATTTATCATTAAGAACCAGGCTTATGGGAAAATGGTGTAGATCACCTCCTCGGACAAGTTGTCCAGGACTCAGGCATAGAAACCCCTCCTAGAAGCAAGGGAGTCTGGGAAATGTAGTCCAAAGCTCAACAGCTGATTCTTTGCAACAACTCTACACCATGGAATGAATGCATGGATCTCTTATGGATGGTGTCTGCCGCACACTGTCACCAACAGCTCGCACAGGGCTGAATATGTTATAGGAGCTCAGATGAGAGAGGGAAGAAAGGTAGGAAAAAGGGACAGAGGAAAAAAATGTGCCCTATTCCTTTCCTTTAGGTGAGAAAAATTCTATTCACCCTTAAGTCTCATTATTTTAGATGAGCATGAACTACTTTTTCCACAGCTATATGGATAGTCAGCATAAAGCAGTGAAAACCTTATGGTTTTACTAAGGAGATTAATTTTCACTCGCAGAATCTTTCTGGGAGTATATCATGTATAGATTAATTCCTGGAAGGTCACTTGGAAAATACTTTTCTATAAATTAAATCTTGTCTTCCCCTGACCTTCATGAAGCTATCAGAGTTGAGTTTCTCTGGGAGCCTATTTCTAAGTCCTATCATCTTTAAGAATCCGGTGAAACATATAATATCGCAAACTTGAGCCTGTGTGTGAGATGGTTCTCAAAACAAGTCACGCAATAAAATGGCCTGGGACTAAGAATTGCTCTGAAGTTGTATTAGTTTTCTAAGCATGCAGTAACAAAGTACCACAAGCTGGGTGGCTTAAACAACAGAAATTGATTGTCTCATAGCTCTGGAGGCCAGAAGTCTGAGATGAAGATGTTGGTGAAGTTGGTCCCACCCATTGACTATGAGGAAGAAGCCATCCCATGCTTCTCTCCTGGTTTCCGGTGATTTGCTAGTCATCTTTGGCATTCCTTGGCTTGTGGATATATCACCTTGATCTCTGCCTCCATGTTCACATGGCATTCTCCCTAGGGCATGTTTGTCTTTGTGTCCAAATTTCCCCTTTTGATTGGGACACCAGTCATATTGGATTATATGACCTTAACGATCATCTGGAAAGACCCTACAGTATTTCCAAAGAAGGTTGCATTCTGAGGTTCTGGGGGGTTAGGACTTCAACATATGAATTTGTGGGGACGCAATTCAAGCCATAGCAGTCATTGTCTCAAAAATCAAAATGTTCAAAGGAGAAACAGTAGGGACCATGTAAGAGAACAAAATGAACTGCATGGAAGCCAGCCAGCCTTTGTGATGCCTCCTGGTCCACAGCTAGAGAACAGAAAACACTTCTGATTTCTCCAACCTTCTTTTCCAGGACTTAAAATAGCAACTGACCCCTAAAATAATGGGCTGCGGGCTTGTCGAGAGGATTAGAAGGTGGGTCCTAGAGGTGGACGGCCTGGGCTCTGATCCAGGCTTACATTAAACCAACTATATGAATTTATGCATGAGCCTTTGTCTTCTCATCTGTAACCTAGGCTGATACAGACCTCATAAGATTGTCCCGATGATTCAGTGAGCAAAATGCCTGGCAAGTAGTTCCCAGCAGGCATTGTGCTAAGCGCTGGGTACAGAGTGGTGCTTAGGACAAGCTTACCTTAAAAGAGTTGTATGGTGACCCGCCACACACCCATCGCCTAGATGTGATCAGTGCTTTGCTGCATCTCCTCCATCACATACCTCTCCATCTCTCCACCCCCTCTAGCCTTCTGTTACTCCATCTCATTTTTAATGCATTTCAAAGTAAGTTGCCAACATCAGTACTCTACCTCCTCAACATTTCAACATGCATATCATTAACCACCGTTCAATATATTTTTTATTTTGAGATAAAATTTAGTACAGTGAAATGCACAAATCTTAAAAGCACCCATTGCTGGGTTTTGACGAGTGATACCACTGAAATGCAAGCATTTATCAAGACACAGAACGTTTCCATCACTCCAGAACCTTCCCTCATTCCCCTTCTGAGTCAATCTCCACATCCGCCTACTCCCCAGAGGTAACCATTGTCCTGATTTCTATCATTAGAGACAAGAGTTTTGATTGTTGCAAAACTTTATATATGGAATCAGACAGTAGGTTCTCTTTGAGGCAAGCCTCTTTCACTCATATAATGTTCTTGAGATGCATCCATGTTATTGCATGTCTCCGTGGGTCGTCCTTTTGTTTCTCAGTCACCTTCCATTATATAGATAGATCACAGCTTGTTTACCCATCCTCTTACTTATGGACACCTGTGCTGTTTCCTGTGTTTTGGCTGTTCTGAAAAACTCTGCTAAGGATATTCTTACACGAGTCTTTGTGTGCACATGTGCTTTCATATTTCTTGGGAATGCAATTGTGGGTCATAAGGTAGGGATATGTTTAGTTTTATTTCTTTAAAAAACTCTGGAATGTTCCACAAAGTAGCTAAATCATTCTACACTCCCTTCAATTTCCTAAGATTTTGAAAAAGGAAGATCACCCTGGTGGCCTCTGAGGAAGGTAAACTGGAGGAGGAAGGGCCCAGACCAGGCAGGTGATGGACTGAGAGACCTTTGCAACATTCTGGAGTAGGTGACAGGAGCTGCACAAGTGCCTCCTAAATCACCAAGACCTCGCTCTTCTTTTTAAAGGGTTTACAATGTAGCAGGATTTTGATCCTGTGTGTGTGCTCAGAATAATCCCAAACTACTACCAGGACACAAGACAGAGAGAGAGAGAGAGAGAGAGAAGTCTTCATTCTGAATTTAGACAGTAATTTCTTGGGAGAAAAGAGACTTATAAATGTGGACTATTTTAACATTTGTGTATTCTCTTATTAACTCTAACGAGGTTTCACCTATTTAATATGGGAGGGGGGCCAGTCTGGGCTGAGAAATGAGGGTATTTCCGTGCTGTTTCTCCATTCCTTCACCGCCCTGCAGCTGGTGCAGTGAATGGCCTCCCCAGCAGCTCCCAGCAGCAGGGTGTGGGTGCTTCCCAGAGAGCTAAGCCTGTGTTGGGGTCTCCAGCCCTCTCAATGAAGCTGGGAACCCCTTAGCAAATTTTAATCAATCCCTTTTTCTCCTATACTAGCTGGCAATCTTCAAACTGGGGTGGGGTGCAGATCCCTGAGAGGATGCAAAGTCTCGGGTTTTAGGGAATCAATTTCCAGATCTTCAGCTTCCAAAAGCCCTTGTTTCTAAAATGGGCCCTCTGGTAACTTGCAGGGTCTGCCTGTTCTTTCCCACCTTCTCTTTCACAATCACACCTCTTGCACTTAACAAAAGAAAGGCTTGCTTCTCCTCCAGCTTATTATTGCTATAAAGGGCAAAGGTCTCCAGGACCAAATAAAGGGGAAAATTTTCAGAAGGACAGCTCCGGAGTGGGGGAACCCCTTAGCAAAGACCTACAGTGAGGAACACTAAAACAAACTCTTTGCAGGATCCCTCTAACTTTATTCAACCATCTATTTATCTGTCTTTCCATCTATCGGTCTGTCTATCTAACTTAGAATTGTTTGTTTATTTTTTAATTTTTATCGAAATATAGTTGATTTACAATGTTGTGTTAGTTTCAGGTGTACAGCAAAGTGATTCAGTTATACATATATATATATATATTCATTTTTAGATTCTTTTCCATTATAGTTTATTATAAAATATTGAGTATAGTTCCCTGCGCTATACAGTAAGCCCTTGTTGGTCATCTATTTTACATACTAACCTAGAATTAGAATTCAGAAGTGCAATAGTTGTCTCATGGTCAAGTTTATTTGAACTAAGTGATGAAGTCAGATGTTTTCTTTCAAACACTTTGATTTGGCTGATAGTTTCAGTAAGTGGCCTTGCCATTTAGGCATGGGGGCTGACATTTTTCAAAATTGAAAGCACTAAATGTGCAGCTTCAAGATTTCAAAGAAAATATATCTAAATCAAATACTTATACAATGAATAATAAGGTACATCTTTTACAAGCATCTAAACTCGTGACTTAAAAGAATGTATGTTATTAACCTGAAAAAATGTGCAAGAGAAAACAAAGCTTTTAAAATTATTATTGTTTCAGGGGGATTTGGAGTAAAATTTTCCAAGACATTCTGCCTTGGGATATGACCCTTCATCCAAACTGGCTTCTCAAGGTGTTTCTTCCAAATAAATACTATTGTGCTCTTTTCAGGAGGAAGTCTGGAGAATTGAATTCTCCCCAGCTCATAACTTAAGGGGGAAGAAATGATAAAGCTGTCCCTTTGCTTTGGGAAAGGAAATGCATTTGCAAAGGATTTGATCAGCCACAATAAAGCTGCCTGATGGGCCTTGATGGAAGACTGGACGTATCAGAGACCAACAGAATCACAGGGTACTCTTTTCGGCCAATCCGTATCCCAAAGGCCTCCACTGAAAGAGGCTTTCTTCCCAGAATTGCAGGAAGGGGCTGCAGGCCGAAGCCCAGCCAAAAAGTACCGCTTGCTGCTTTTCAACCAACAAGCCTTTGCCACCTTCCCTTGGAGGACAGCTCTTCTCCAGGGAGGAGGCGTCCGTATCAGCAGCGGCCCCTCTGCTTGCTTAGGAAGCGTGGAGAGAGGCTGCACCTGGCTGCAGGACTGGCTCGAGCCCAGCTCCACCGTTCATGCGCGTTGCTGAGAAAAAGGTCAAAGAACAAGTAATTAAAAGCACCACTTCTCACGCTGGAGAAAATACAATAATGACTTTAAGAGATTTTCCTGTTTTCTTTCCAAACGCAATTAGATGCCAACCACCTTGACTGATCTCAAGTCCAAATAGCTGATGCTATTTTATCTAACTCATGATTACAAAAGTGTTGGAGAGCCAACAGCAAATATGCTGGGGAGGAAGTTTGTTTTCCAGCTCATCTAGTCTACATGAAGTTTTTCTCCTATTTTTTTTCCTCCTGGCCAGCTCACGGTTGGGCTGTGGTAGTAGGTGTGGCAGTTGTTATTGTCTGGAGTGTGCGCCCCTCACCACACTGTGAAACTCCCTCCCAGCACCAGAGTTCATGGCGGACTGCCTTCCCACAGCCCCCTCTCAGCTGTTTGTAACGCTGCATCCTGCCTTGCAAGGGTCAGTCTGGGAGCTCTGTAAGGGTGGGCACTACCTGAATGATTGCGGGACATTTAAAAGGATGAAAGAGCATCCCTTTGGAGCTGTACGTGTTTGGCATCTGTCACTATCTCCTTGAAGGTGGGGTCTGCATTTTGTATGTCACTGGCTCCCCAGTTTCTAGCGGAGACTCTACATGTGGGAGGTGATCAGTGAACACTGAACTGGATCGATCACTCAACTTTGTATTCATTTATTGTAACAGCTACACAGTGACTAGTTGCTACATACAGCGCAGAGGAAGAGCACAGCCTCTGGGGTCTGTATTCGCTTGCTACGGCTGTCAGGACAAGGACAACAGACTGAGTGGCTTAAAATAACAGAAATGTACTGTCCTCATCGCTCTGGAGGATAAGTCCAAGATCAAAGTGTTGGTGGGTTGATTGGGTCTGGGCTGTGAGGGAGAGTCTGCCCCGCCCCTGTCTAGCTTCTGGTGGTTTGCAGGCAGTCTTTGCGTGTCTCGGTTTGTAGATGAGTCGTTCCAATCCTCTGCCTTCACAAGGTGCTCACCTCGTGTCTCTGGTTCTGTGCCCCAAACTCACCCTTTTCAGCAGGACACCAGTCACATTGGATTAGGGGCAACCAATGACCTTACTTTAACTTGGCTACCTCCCTAAAGACCCTATTCCCAAGTAAGGTCACAATTTGAGACACTAGGGGTTAGGTCTTCAACGAATCTTTTGGGGGGACACATTTAAAAAAATTTTTTTTTTAATACAGCTGGTTCTTATTAGTTATCTATTTTATACATATTAGTGTATATATGTCAGTCCCAATCTCCCAATTCATCCCACCATCCTCACCCCGCTTTCCCCCCTTGGTGTCCATACGTCTGTTCTCTACAACTGTGTCTCTATTTCTGCCCTGCAAACAGATTCATCTGTACCATTTTTCTAGATTCCACATACATGCGTTAATATACGATATTTGTTTTTCTCTTTCTGACTTACTTCACTCATTATGACAGTCTCTAGGTCCTTACATGTCTCTACAAATGACCCAACTTTGTACCTTTTTATGGCTGAGTAATGTTGCATTGTATATATGTACCACATATTCTTTATCTATTCCTCTGCTCATGGACATTTAGGTTGTTTCCATGTCCTGGCTATTGTAAATAGTGTTGCAGTGAACATTGGGGTGCATGCATCTTTTTGAATTATGGTTTTCTCTGGGTATATGCTGAGTAGTGAGATTGCTAGGTCATATGGTAATTCTATTTTTAGTTTTTTAAGGAACCTCCATACTGTTCTCCATAGCGGCTGTATCAATTTACATTCCCACCAACAGTGCAAGAGGGTTCCCTTTTCTCCACACCCTCTCCAGCATTTGTTGTTTGTAGATTTTCTGATGATGGCCATTCTGACAAGTGTGGGGTGATACCTCATTGTAGTTTTGATTTGCATTTCTCTAATAATTAGTGATGTTGAGCATCTTTTCATGTGTTTGTTGGCCATCTGTATGTCTTTTCTGGAGAAATGTCTCTTTAGATCTTCTGCCCACTTTTTGACTGGGTTGTTTGTTTATTTAATATTGAGCTGCATGAGTTTATATATTTTGGAGATTAATCCTTTGTCCACTGATTTGTTTGTAAATATTTTCTCCCATTCTGAGGGTTGTCTTTTCGTTTTGTTTATAGTTTCCTTTGCTGTGCAAAAGCTTTTAAGTTTCATTAGGTCCCATTTGTTTATTTTTGTTTTCATTTCCATTACTCTAGGAGGTGGGTCATAAAAGATCTTGCTGTGATTTATGTCGAAGAGTGTTCTTCCTGTGTTTTCCTCTAAGAGTTTTATAGTGTCTAATCTTACATTTAGGTCTTTAACCCATTTTGAGGGTTTTTTTGTGTATGGTGTTAGGGAGTGTTCTAATTTCGTTCTTTTACATGTAGCTGTCCAGTTTTCCCAGCACCACTTATTGAAGACACTGTCTTTTCTCCATTGCATATCCTTACCTCCTTTGTCATAGATTAGTTGACCATAGGTGCATAGCTTTATCTCTGGGCTTTCTAACCTGCTCCATTGATCTATATGTCTGTTTTTGTGCCAATACCATATTGTCTTGATTACTGTAGCTTTGTAGTATAGTCTGAAGCTAGGGAGTCATTTCTCCAGCTCTGTTTTTTTCCCCTCAAGATCGCTTTGGTTATTCAGAGTCTTTTGCATCTCCATACAAATTTTAAGATTTTTTGTTCTAGTTTTGTAAAAAATGCCATTGGTAATTTGATAGGGATTGCATTGAATCTGTAGATTGCTTTCGGTAGTATAATCATTTTCACAATATTGATTCTTCCAATGCAAGAACATGGTATATCTCTCCATCTGTTTGTGTCATCTTTGATTTCTTTCATCAGTGTCTTAGAGTTTTCTGAGTACAGGTCTTTTACCTCCTTAGGTAGGTTTATTCCTAGGTATTTTATTCTTTTTGTTGCAATGGTGAAAAGGATTGTTTCCTTAATTTCTCTTTCTGATCTTTCGTTGTTAGTGTATAGGAATGCACGAGATTTCTGTGTATTAATTTTGTATCCTGCAACTTTACCAAATTCATTGCTTAGCTCTAGTAGTTTTCTGGTGGCATCTTTAGGATTCTCTATGTATAGTATCATGTCATCTGCAAACAGTGACAGTTTTACTTCTTCTTTTCCAGTTTATATTCCTCTTATTTCATTTTCTTCTCTGATTGCCGTGGCTGGGACCTCCAAAATTACGTTGAATAATAGTGGCAAGAGTGGACATCCTTCTCTTGTCCTGATCTTAGAAAAAATGCTTTCAGTTTTTCACCATTGAAGATGATGCTTGCTGTGGGTCTGTCATATATGGCCTTTATTATGTTGAGGTAGTTTCCCTCTCTGCCCACTTTCTGGAGAGTTTTTATCATAAATGGGTGTTGAATTATGTCAAAAGCTTTCTCTGCATCTATTGAGATGATCATATGGTTTTTATTCTTCAGTTTGTTAATATGGTGTATCACATTGATTGATTTGCATATACTGAAGAATCCTTGCATCCCTGGGATAAATCCCACTTGATCATGGTGTATGATCTTTTTAATGTGTTGTTGGATTCTGTTTGCTAATATTTTGTTGAGGATTTTTGCATTTATATTCATCAGTGATATTGGTCTGTAATTTTCTTTTTTTGTAGTATCGTTGTCTGGTTTTGCTATCAGGGTGATGGAGGCCTTGTAGAATGAGTTTGGGAGTGCTCCTTCCTCTGCAATTTTTTTGGAGTAGTTTGAGAAGGATAGGTGTTAGCTCTTCTCTAAATGTTTGATAGAATTCACCCGTGAAGCCATCTGGTCCTGGACTTTCGTTTGTTGGGAGATTTTTAATCACAGTTTCAATTTCATTACTTATGATTGGTCTGTTTGTATTTTCTATTTCTCTCTGGTTCAGTTTTGGAAGGTTATAGCTTTCTAAGAATTTGTGCATTTCTTCCAGGTTGTCCATTTCATAGGCATAGAGTTGATTGTAGTACTCTCTCATGATGCTTTGTATTTCTGCAGTGTCCATTGTAACTTCTCTTTTTTCATTTCTAATTTTATTGATTTGAGTCCTCTCCCTCTTTTTCTTGATGGGTCTGGTTAAAGGTTTATCAATTTTGTTTATCTTCTCAAAGAACCATCTTTTAGTTTTATTGATCTTTGCTATTGTTTTCTTTGTTTCTATTTCATTTATTTCTGCTCTGATCTTTATGATTTCTTTCTTTCTACTAACTTTGGGTTCTGTTTGTTCTTCTTTCTCTAATTTCTTTAGGTTTAAGGTTAGATTGTTTATTTGAGATTCTTCTTGTTTTTGAGGTAGGATTGTATTGCCCTAAACTTCCCTCTTAGAACTGCTTTTGCTGCACCCCATAGGTTTTGGATCATCGTGTTTTCGTTGTCATTTGTCTCTAGGTATTTTTTGATTTCCTCTTTGATTTCTTCAGTGATCTCTTGGTTATTTAGTAATGTATTGTTTAGCTTCCATGTGTTTGTGTTTTTTTACAGTTTTTCTCTGTAATTTATTTCTAATCTCATAGCGTTGTAGTCAGAAAAGATGCTTGATATGATTTCAATCTTCTTAAATTTACCGAGGCTTGATTTGTGACACAAGATATGATCTATCCTGGAGAATGTTCCATGTGCACTTGAGAAGAAAGTGTAATCTGCTGTTTTCAGATGGAATGTCCTACAAATATCAATTAAATCTATCTGGTCTATTTTGTCATTTAAAACTTGTGTTTCTTTATTAATTTTCTGTCGGGATGATCTGTCCATTGGTGTAAGTGAAGTGTTAAAGTCCCCTACTATTATTGTGTTACTGTCGATTTCGTCTTTCATAGCTGTTAGTATTTGCCTTATGTATTGAGGTGCTCCTATGTTGGGTACATATATATTTATAATTGTTATGTCTTCTTGTTGGATTGATCCCTTGATCATTATGTAGTGTCCTTCCTTGTCTCTTGTAACATTCTTTATTTTAAAGTCTACTTTATCTGATATGAGTATTGCTACTCCAGCTTTCTTTTGACTTCTATTTGCATGGAATACCTTTTTCCATCCCCTCACTTTCAGTCTGCATGTGTCCCTAGGTCTGAAGTGGGTCTCTTGTAGACAGCAAATATACGGGTCTTGTTTTTGTATCCATTCAGTGAGCCTGTGTCTTTTGGTTGGAGCATTTAATCCATTCACATTTAAGGTAATTATCAATATATATGTTCTTTTACCATTTTCTTAATTGTTTTGGGTTTGTTTTTGTAGGTCCTTTTCTTCTCTGTGTTTCCCACTTTGAGAAGTACCTTTAACATTTGTTGTAGAGCTGGTTTGGTGGTGCTGAATTCTCTTGGCTTTTGCTTGTCTGTAAAGCTTTTGATTTCTCCATCAAATCGGAATGAGATCGTTGACAGGTAGAGTAATCTTGGTTGTAGGTTCTTCCCTTTCATCACTTTAAATATATTGTGCCACTCCCTTCTGGCTTGTAGAGTTTCTGCTGAGAAATCAACTGTTAACCTTATGGGAGTTCTCTTGTATGTTATTTGTCGTTTTTCCCTTGTTGCTTTTAATAATTTTTCTTTGTCTTCAATTTTTGTCAATTTGATTACTATGTGTCTCGGCGTGTTTCTCCTTGGGTTTATCCTGCCTGGGACTCTTTGTACTTCCTGGACTTGGGTGGCTATTTCCTTTCCCATGTTAGTGAAGTTTTCGCCTATAATCTCTTCAAGTATTTTCTTGGGTCTTTCTTTCTCTCTCTCTTCTTCTGGGACTCCTATAATGCAAATGTTAGTGCATTTAATGTTGTCCCAGAGGTCTCTTAGGCTGTCTTCATTTCTTTTCATTCTTTTTTCTTTATTCTGTTCCACAGCAGTGAATTCCACCATTCTGTCTTCCAGGTCACTTATCCGTTCTTCTGCCTCAGTTATTCTGCTATTGATTCCTTCTAGTGTATTTTTCACGTCAGCTATTGTATTGTTCATCTCTGTTTGTTTGTTCTTTAATTCTTCTAGGTATTTGTTCTTTAATTCTTCTAGGTCTTTGTTAAACATTTTCTTGCATCCTCTCGATCTTTGCCGCCATTCTTTTTCCGAGGTCCTGTATCATCTTCACTAGCATTATTCTGAATTCTTTTTCTGGAAGGTTGCCTATCTCCACTTGTTTTTATTGTTTTTCTGGGGTTTTATCTTGTTCCTTCATCTGGTACATAGTCCTCTGCCTTTTCATTTTGTCTACCTTTCTGTGAATATGGTTTTTGTTCCACAGGCTGCAGGATTGTAGTTCTTCTTGCTTCTGCTGTCTACCCTCTGGTGGATGAGGCTATCTAAGAGGCTTGTGCAAGCTTCCTGATGGGAGGGACTGGTGGCGGGTAGAGGTGGGTGTTGCTCTTGTGGACAGTGCTCAGTAAAACTTTAATCTGCTTATCTGCTGATAGGTGGTGCTGAGTTCCCTCCCTGTTTGTTGGCCTGAGGCAACCCAACACTGGAGGTTATACGCTCTTTGGTGGGGCTAATGGTGGGCTCTGGGAGGGTTCATGCCAACAGAACTTCTGCTGCCAGTGTCCTTGTCCTGGGGGGTGACACATTTCAACCCACAACAGAGTTGACCAGACCTAGGTAAGTTTCCAGCAGTGGGACACTATGCTCTAGGGTCCTAAGAGGATGCACCGACTACTTGCGTGTTTTTCTGCAATATAATGTAAAGGAATATTCTTCCCCTACTGCCAGAGCACCTTGGAATTCCCAAAACATCTGGATCCTTTCTCAAAGGACCTTTCTAGCCATGGTATGAAGTAGGAATCAGCACCCCCACTTCACAGATGAGGAAAGTGTGGCTCAGAGAGGTGAAGTGGCCTGCCCTAGGGCCGGTGGGCAGAGAGCAGTGAAACTGGGATTCAATTCCAGGTCTGTTTGACTCCCAGCCCAGGACTTGGATGCCACCAATTTGCTGACAGCTCCTTCATTTTCTCTTTCAAGAGCTCACTGGTCTGAATTGTACTGTTGTTGTTTTCTTCCTTGTTAATTAGTGGGACAATTTGCATAGAAGGGAATAAATTGCTGACATAGAGAGACACAGCCTCCTAATCAAATGTGTTTGTTTAAAGCTGCAGGGGAAAGAGCTGAGCTGTGGAGATGCTGTAGACGCTGTCATCCTGCAGGAGAGCGGGACTGGGGGCCTCCAAGCAAGATTGTAGAGGGCCACAAGGAGGATGGAGGATGGCGAGGGTGGGCACAAACGGACTCGACACAAGGGTGCAGAGATGCACACCTGGGTGCCAGAGCAGCAGTGCGGGTGTAAACCCCAGCACCTGACCCCTCTGAGCCTCTGTTTCTTCATTTATAAAATGAAAGAATAATAATACCTACCACATATTCTACTGAGTATACAAAGAATTATAAAATAAGTAATGTAATAGAGGAATAGACAAGGAGCTATGGAGGCCCAGAGGACGGGCAAGTCTGTACCACGAGGCTGACGAGAGTGAGCCTGAGAGTGGTGAGAAGGGCAGGGAGGGTATGAACCTTGCTCCATAAGTTCAGGTGGGCAAGATCGCTCTCTTTTTTTCCCCAAACTCAATTAAACTCCTATCTTGAGCCCTCATTCTGCTGGGCCAGCAGGAGATGTAGCCTCAGCCCTTCAAGGAATTTGGTTCTGGGATCTGAAGCATCTCTTAGAGACACAGCGTGCCTGTCTCCATGGTCTTTTCAGTCTGCTTTTGAGCCACAGATGAACGCCTACAGTCTTCTGGATGAAGACTGTACAGCATGTCCATTCTCCGGACGTGACTTTGCTCTCTGGGGCCTAGGTGCCCTTGGGTGGGAGAGGGGGCACTTGGTGCCCTTAGCATGCAGGGTCCCTCTTCTCTCTGAGATCCCCAACCTCTCTGCTCCATCTCCTGCTCCCTTCAGCCCAGGGGATCCTTTCTGGAATGAGACAAATCTTTCTACATGTTTCTTCAAAACACTTCATCTGTACCCAGGAATTATCTCCCCTCTGTGGTATAGATTTTGGAAACAAAAGCAAGAAGTTCAGGAAGGCGCTTTCTGCTTTCCTTCCTGCCTTATCCTTTTCCCACGCAAGAAACATACTTATTTCAATAAGGCATGGCGAGGAGGATGGAGGGAGGGGAAAAAATGAAACAGTGTCCCAGCGTACAGGGCATTTAAGGCTGTGGGTGCTGTGAAGGGCCATCTTGGTGGGACTGAGTGTGTGTGGTGAGGAGGGTGTGGTCCATGGAAGACATGAATGGGTGGGAGGAGCCAGGGTGCAGGCTGCAATGGGCTTTCAATGTCAAGGTTGGGAGACTGGATTTAATCCTGAGGACCAGGAGGAGCATTGAGAGGCTACAGGCGGGGAAGTCATGGGGTCAATTTAAGCCAGTGAGAAGGGTGGATGGGAAGAAAAACTAAATGAGGGAGATTGTAAGGAGGCATCTGTGGGAGGAGTGAGGGGGACCTGCACTCAGATTCTGGCAAAGGAAGGGGCCAACTCAAGTCACTTTGAAACTGGAATGGTCAGAACTCAGCAGCTGATAAAATGTTCATTGATATAAAGGGAAGCATCTAAAATGGCACCTGGGTTTCCAGTCTGGTGACATCACCACCCAATTTAAAGGACATGGGCATATAGCATATTTGGGGGAAATATGATGAAGGTTCTGGGGGACATGTTGACTTTGAGGTGGCTGCAAGGATATTCGGTTAGCAAGAAACAGCATGAAGAGATATATATGAGTGTGAATCTCAATAGAAAGTTCTGGGATGGAAACATTTAGAAGTTATTGGCACAGAGATTTTTTTTTTTTCATCCATCCCTTCAACCATCCATCCAGGAGATCATTGACAAGTAATCTGATGATAAAAGTAGATTGTAGCCATTCTGTGATACAGGGATACACAGGATTTGGGGGGACTGCTATGGAGAATCCTACCCAGTTAGGAGAGATCAGGGAGATTACAGAAAAAGTGACACCTAAACTGAGTCCTGAGGTGTGAATTGGAAAGTGCTTGATGGATGAGAGAACTTGGAGGCTGAGGAGCTCACCTGAGGATGGAGCTGGAATCATGAACCTAACCCCAGAGGTAGGTCATTGTCACAACCTGTCCTAAGCAAGGCATGGTGTTCAGATGGAAAATGGATTTCATTTATGTATTGGTCATGGTAATTCTTTTTACTGTAACAAATAAAACCCAGAATTTCATTAATAACACCATAAAAGTTGTTTTTCATTCATGTAACAGCCCAATGCAGGCAGGCGGCTCTCCACATGGTGATTCAGGGATCCAGGCTCCTTCCATCTTGTGGCTCCATCATCCCCCCAAGAGTCCTCAGCTTTACAACATCGCAGAGTAGGGAGGAGTGGGAAGGAAGAGAGAATAGAGATTCTGCACTACCTGCTTAAAAGTGCCATCCTAGAAGGGACACACATCACTTCCACCTTCCACTCACAGTCGAATGCTGAAAAGTAGTATATAATGAAGCTTCGAAACAAGAGGGGCTGAGAAAGAGAATCCCTTACCAACTGAGGCCCTCATGGTGACAACTCCATGCTATGGAAGGTGGTCATGGACTTTCAATAGAACCAGCGATCTCTGTCACTCTCAGCATCAAAGTGAGCGATAGAGGGAGCGTGGAGAACTGTTGTAGGGAAAGATGATTTGGCTGCAATAGGGCTCAGTAAGAAAGGTGATGTGACAGATTCACAGTCTTCCGTGGGTGCAGATAGTAGTTACGGTGTGTGGCCAGTTATTTCCAACCCAAGCATGATAGCTCTTCCTCAAATTTGCCTTTTAGTGAAGCCCCATGGATTCACGTTGGGGTCCCAAGTAGAGTGTGGAGGAGGTAAAGGTGCTGTCAATATAATAAAAGAATAAAAGAGCTGTTTGGTTAAAACTCTGTAGGGCACAGGAAACACAAGCAGTCCTGCAGTGGTCCTCTGATGATAGACTGAAATAGATAGGGAAAAGGGCATATTCTCCCTTTACCCCACCAGAGCCTGAGGAAAGTGGAAACTATAGGACCCCAGGGCATCAGTGGCCCTGCCCATCAGAGTCTGAGAAATTCTGGGTATCCAGGGAGCTCAGTGGATAACAGACCCCAGCAGGTTCACACCTGTTCTCCAGCACATGTGAGAGTCCACCTGGGCTAGGAGGAGTGGTCTTCATAAGAGGGTGGAATCTCCCAAAGGCAGATGGGGGCAGGTGTCTATGACATTTAAGGTGCTATTGTTATTAAGACCCCATCATTACTCTCAGTGGTGAGGCCTGAGAAACTCAGCTTAAATATAACACAATGCATTGGGCCATTCAAAAATGTTAGCTTTCAGAAAATAAGTGACTCTCTATATATGTCTTACAACGAAACACAAAGCAAGATGGTTACCCTAAAACACAAAGTTAATGAATCAAAATGTGTCTCTAGTGATGTCAGAAATTCTAAATGTCAAAAAAGTCATGTATCTGAAATGACATTACATGTATACGAGAGATGAATAAGTAAATATTTTGTAAATAATAGTCATCTTTCTCACTGTCAGAGAAAGAAGTTATAATCAAGCAAAGAGAGGATGTTAGAATAAACCCTTTGCATTGGAACCAGAGGTATCAAAATAAACTTATGTTTGATTTTGATAGAGATAGATAGATAGATAGATGATAGATGATAGATGATAAAAGAGAAATATGGAAAGAGTGAGAGATGGAGAGAGATGGAGAATAAGAGAGAGAGAGAGAGGTGTGTGTGCATACATGGACTGCTATACCTCCATCATTTCCTAACTCTGTCCACTGAGAGGAACTAGAAGCAATGACACTCCTCTAGCACAACTAACATCCAGATCTTGGTTTCTAAATACCATTCCTCAACAAAAAAGAATCAGAGCTCCTTGGAGTCATGGTTGATTCCAGGACTGGGAAAGGGACAACACAGGATGAGCCTGGAGCATCTTGTAGTGCCAGAAACTAAGAAAGCACTGAAAACAAGTGGGATGTGTATAAAATAGATAACTAATGAGAACCTACTGTATAGCTCAGGGAACTCTACTCAGTGCTCTGTGGTGACCTAAAGGGGAAGGAAATCCAAAAAAGAGGGGGTATATGTATACATATAGCTGATTCACTTTGCTGTACAGCAGAAACTAGCACAACATTGTAAAGCAACTATACTCCAATAAAAATTTTTTTTAAGTTAAAAAAAAATAAAGTGGAGGAAAAAAAAAAGTGGGATGTGTCAAAAGGACACAGGAACCAACCTGAAAGAGCTTCCAATTACAAAAGCTGAAACAATCTGAGCAAAAAAATAGAGTATTTGATTATAACCCAAAGAATATATAAATATCCTTGAGTCCACACTAATAAAATGAATGATTGAATCAACACATAAATGGGGACAAGAAACAACTCTTCCTTTCAGAAGAATTCTGATAAATAAAAGTAGAAGGAATAGAAGAAATAGAAAATTACTACTAGAACACTACAGTAGTAATTGCTGCAGGCAAGACCCACTGATGAATGCTAAAATTAGTGTCAGAAGGTTTAAGGAGAAACAGGATATTTGTACATCCTCCAAGTACCTTCCCCCAAAATTTTTACTAATTACAGAGGGAAAAATGGTAACATTACAATGCAGAAACTTGGCAAACACCACCTAAACTGAGGGGTCAAGGTTAACAACATTAAGAATAAGACAGATCAATATCACATACCCCATAACGTGATGCACTAATAAGTGACATATATGCACTAATAAGGGCATATCCCCTCAGAATCCCCAAAATCACATCTTCAGTGTAACTATGGGAAAACATCAGACAAACCCCAAATTGAGGGACAGTCTACAGAACAGTTCTCTTCAAAAGTGTCAAGGTCATGAAAGACAAGGTAAGACAGAGGAACTGTCACAAATTAGAGAAGACTAAGGAGACAACTAAATGTAACATGGGATCCTGGAAGGATTTTAGTGGAAACTTGGCGAAATCTTAATAAAGTCTGTAGTTTGGTTGTTTCTTTTTTTTTTTTTTTTCAATGCATGTAAGGAGTTTGATCAAAATTGTTTCTGGAAATGTGATGGAGACCTCAAAGCAATACTTTAATGTCTTCATTAAAATGACATATTTGTGTCTTAGTTTAGCAAATAAAAACTGTTAGTAGACAGAGGAAGATGGCGTGCATGTGGCTCTGTGTCAGGGAGTCTTCTCTAACGATCTCTGGGAGGCCTGGAAAGAAAGGGGTGTGCCCATGAGCTTCCTAAGGGCCCATGGGAGGTAATCGACTTCTGGGCTATGGGCACTTCACAGCCACTGCATTATTTTAAGCCACAGCAACCCTATTGGGGGGGGGGGGTTATTTATAAATAATTCCAATTTACGAATGAGGAAACTGAGTCTGAGTGAGACTTATTAAGGTATAACAACCACAATTTGTTGAGTGCCTGCTACAAGCAGAAATTTATTATTTCATTGCATTCTTGCAAAACGAGGTAGATACAATTATTATGCCCATTTTAGAGATTGGGAAGCTGCAGCTTAGAGAGAGGAAGGGAACTGGCCAAGGCTGCAGAGCCAGGAGGAAGGAGCAGAGCCTGGGAGCCATGCTCCTCCGGGGCTGTCTCACCCTCTGCCACGCACCCCACATCACACCCAGCCCAAACCCAGCACAGAGCCCACCATGGACCTAGAATTGAAGCATAAATTACAGCAAGTCAGTCCACACCTCCAGACACCGTTTCCCTTGGAAGGAGACAGGGAGGCAGAGGCACGGACAAGGACAGATAAGACAGAGAAGAGACAGAGCAGAGAGTCTGAAAGAAGTGTGGCCATCTCTCAGGGCAACTCGGACTCATGGTCTCTGGGGCTGGGTTCTCAGAAACACATCATTTCTGACAAAAGAGCAGAGTCAGATGAACACCCCTGTGTGCCAAACTGCATCTCATGGCATTGATGTTGCCAAGGAAACCAGCCTTCAACGGTTCCCGAGAGCTATTTTTCTAAAGAGACGGTGTTGTGTACTTCTTGAAAAAATTATCGGAGATTTATTTCTTATTCTTCCTCCACATGAGTTCCCCCTGGGATTAGAGCCCATCATAGGGGTGGAGGGGGGATAAAGTGATTCACAGCAGCTCCAAGTGGTCTTTCAATTTTCCAGAAAAATGTACATCTCCCTAATATGTTCAAACCTGATTGACTGCTGGGATCACCCCAGGCGCCATTCCTGCCTCTCCCCGAGGTGAAGCAATTGTGTCTTCATTTATCTCCCTCCCCCTCTCCCTGGCCTGGACCGTGAGCCCCAGGGCAGTGGCAGCAGCTTCCTGTGCCTGCTTAATCTTTTCATCCAGCACTGGTACTGGGGAGACATCCCAGGGGTATCTGGGAGGGGCAGCCTCGGGCTGTCCCCTCCGCACCGTTATGACGCTGTTCCCATGGCCTGGGAGGACGGCTCTGCGGTGTCTTCTCTCCACCTCCTGATTTCTTCCTGTCAAAATGCAATCGATCCTTCAAGGCCCAGGTCTAAGCTCAGTTCCTCCAAGAACCCCAGGCTGGCACCCCACTGCCACGATCTCCCCTCCTGAGAACTCCTGTCCCAGTTCCTCTCCTGCACACCTGATTGTCTGACCTCCCCATAAACTGTGAGCCTCTTGAGAGAGGTTCCCACTGCTGGAGAGCAGATTAAAAAATGTGCAAAAGCCACAAACAGATCTTGTTCTACAAACCAAGGCACTGTTTTTATCACCATCTCCTGGTTCCCTTTGGCCCTTTGTCAGCCAGCAGCGCCCTGCAAAACCCAGGGCAGCTTTCCCCCGACCAAACCCCCTTTGGTTAAACTCTTCTAGAACCAATCTCCCACTCCTTGGATATTTGTGGGAGGAGTTAAGCATCCTCTTTTTTTTCTGATGAGAAAATTCCAACTCCGCCAGGAATAGCACACGGCCCCAGGGTCGCTCCTAAAATCAGAAACCTCTGTCCCCGTCTCCTGCCCCTGATGTTCTCCCTTCCTTCCGGTCACACTCCCAGAGCCTGTTCATTCCAGAGAAAAGACAGCTTTGGTTTATTTTTTGAGGCAACGGAGTGGCAAATCCATTTATGACAGAATGTTTGAACATGTGTTCATTAAGTCTTTAGCTGACTTTGTGGAATTGAGAAAAATAGTGGGTGTTTATGCATTGGCCATATGGATGAGGCTGTCTCTGAGAGTGGGAGGCCAGCCCACAGCCTGGCCCTGCCTGCCCAGCTCACCAGGCCCTGAACAGAGGCTGCAGTCTAAGGCCTTACGGGTGCAGGTGGGACTGTCTAAGGCCCGTTTGTGCTCAGCCGCCTTTGTGCAGGAGCCGTGCTACCTCTCTCCTCCTTCCCTCCAGCAATGCCTGCATGGCCACCACCCCCAGTGCAGCAATGAACCTGGGGCATCAGCTTCCAGCTCTGCCCACGGTCAATCTTGACCTCTCCCCCAATGGTCTGCCATCTGAGGTTGAGAAGAGTTGTGAACACAAACTAGAAACTCCCAAGCAAAAGGCAGAGATAAGCGGTTACTGCTGGAATGGCACTGTGGTTGAGAAGCTGGTACCCAAATACGTGGGTTGGAATCACGACTCAGCCGCTTCCTAACTTCAGCCTCGTGTGGAGGTGCTGCGCTGCTCTTTCATCTCAAAACAGGGGTGATGATGACATGACGACAGTGATGTTGAGGACGGGGGTACCTACCTCACGGAGCTGGGGGAAGGGTCACAGGAACCAAGATGCTCAAAGCGCTTAGTGCTTGCAACGTAGAAAGGGACCTTTAAATGTTTGCTATCCTTAACATTCACTGCTGATACTGAATTCAGGCTGAGAATAAGCTAGTTCGCTTTTCTAAGTGTGACTTGACTTTCTGAGGCATGAACCTTGACGGCATTGCTCGGGGTCTTACAGAAGCAGTCGAGGGGGATAAAGTAGTCACACACACATGGGTTTGAATCCCAGCTCATCTGCTGTAGCCCCAGGGCATCTCTCCATCCCTCTGAGCCTCAGTCTCTTCATCTGTCAAATGGGGACCAATAATCTCTACCTGCCTAGGTAATAATAAGCCTTAAATGAGCTCGTTATGAAAAGGGACCACTCATCACCCACCAGCTTCCTCCTTAAGCTGTTGGCCAAATGCATTCTGTCAATGGCACCCTCAGACTTTTCTTGTGCCAATGTCTGTTTCCACATCCGACTCTACCTCCAGACTTCAGGGAGTGAATATGTGTCATTCGTGGCTGAATGCCCCATGCCCAGCACAGCCTGGCCCTCTGCAGGTGCCCATAGGATGAAGGACGTTGGGCTGCAAGACAAGAGCCAGGTGCATCTCTTGGTCCTTGCCTTTGACCTCAGCATCATTTCAGGCCCCGTCGGCTGAGGATGGAGGTCCCTCCACAGCCCAGTTCCAGCCCCAGCCTAACAGGGCACTCTGCCCCCAGAGCTCACCCATCCTCGGGGACCCCTGCCCCCAGCATCTTCCCCACCAGGCTCACTGAGCAGAAGATAAAGAAAAATTCAAAAGGAAGGTCAAGACTCTCAGACACATCTATCTTTATTTGTTTCCTGTCAGAAAAGTCCAAGGATTACACCAAAAAATACTTCAGCCTCTGCTACCTACTGACAAAAATACACCACAAAATTATAAAGCGCTCAGCAGTTTTGCTAGGGACAACTTGTTATTCCGCTTTAGGTGACCAATGAATTTACAAGTGACTCGAGGCGACTGAAGGGTGGGAATGGGGAGGGAGGAAAAGTCAGATGATAGCTTTCAGCAGACTAGTTTGAGCTATGCTTGTCTTATTACCCAGCTATTATGTGCAATGATTTCAGCATCATAGCAAGCCACACACAGCAAAATGCCCTTTAAATGGCCTGTTTGAGCTTCGTGGGGAACCAGTACCACATCTCATACAGCCTTTCCCAGCCAGTTCTGGCTTTGCTGGACCTGGAGCCAACACCACACAGAGGGGGTCTCCCCAAAACGTTTGCTGGAGAGCCGCATGGGAGCGCCTGAGGTGGGTCCAGGGCCACGGGAGGCCTGGGCAATGTCGGATGCTGCCTCCTGGCTAGGAGCTTCCAGAACCAGACTGTGGAGTTTGGACGGTGCCCCCTGTCAACACAATGGAGTGGCCAAAAGACGGCCACAGGTCTTAGCTTCCTTTAGAAATGATTTGGCTTTGCTGCAGCCCCAATGGAAAGTCTCCCTGGCCGTCACCTGAGGTTCCTGGTTAGGACCCTTCCTGTTCTTCCTAGTGTTATTAGCACTTTGGGAAACAGCAAACAGACACAAATTTTAAACTTGGGTGCTGTGCTTATAGCTTGGCCAAATGTCACATGCCCACGCTGTACCTTCTTCTTCCTGCAGCCTCTCCTTCCTTCTCTTTCTACCTCTTCTGTCTCCTGGGCAGTACCCAGGTGTAGGGCTAGAAACACAAGAGAAAGACAAAGAAAGTCTGTCCGCTGCTCAGTGTTTGCTTATACCCTACACATCCCTAGGCCATGCAGCGCGGCCCCAGCTCCGGTGCCCATACAGACAAGTTTGTGCGAACTTTGCAAAACACGCGACGCGGCGGAGGCTTTTCTCTCTGGGTTGTATGCGTCCTGGGCTTACGCATGCCACAATCAGTCCTTCTCTCCAACTCAGCAGTTCCTAACTTCCGGTATTCCTCCCCCGCAGACCGGAGGCCAAGCAAGCAGCCCCGCCTGCATCACTCACAAGTTCTATACCTTCCGCAGCTCACGCTGAAGCTACCATCTCTCGTCTAAGAAGCCCAGGGCATCTGTGCTCTTTACCACCCTTCAGTGTCTTCCAGGTGCAGCCGGTCTAACCCTTTTTTGTTCATTTTCTTTGTTTCTTTCCTCTTCTGTTTTTAAATTTTCCTAACAAATAATAAGCAGTGGCTTTGAAAATATCTTACATGGGAACAGTCAACACGAAACATGCCTTTGTACATGAGCCTGACTCGGGGACGAATCAACCATACCAAAGGACGAAAAGAAATATTGATTCAGACAACTCCAGTGCAGGAGATTTTCGGTGAGATCCCACCCACCCACCCCCGGCCCCACCCCCGCCCCCATATCCCGGGAGTTCAGTGTTGTCTTGTAACTGGAGCTTGGCTTAGCCCACGGGGGTCCCCCTCTCCGCCCCCGATTCTGGCTGGGGGTGGGCCTCTAATGGCCCTGGGTCTTGGGCGGCTTGGGCTCGTGGATGACGGCGGCTGCCGACAGCCACGGCCCGATGGCCCGGGCAGTGCTCTGCTTGGCCACGCTGTAGTGGCTGATGACCGTGTAGAAGCGGCTTCTGGAACTGGGGTCCTGGGATGAGTAATAAGCATCCAGGGAGGCCGGGATACAGCGCTTGTGCTGGGGAAGAGAGAGACAGAGTCAGGGGTAGCTCAGCGGACTGCTTCCAACCCGCCCTGCAACACGGCCCCCCCACCTGGGGGCCACAGGCACGCCAGGCTCTCAGCCAGAGGGCAGGGGATGGTACCTGGCCTGCGCCTGGCCCTCATCAGGCTTTCCCCAGCGTCATCACCATCATCAAAGCTGCCACCTACTTGAAGCCAGAAGAAACTAACCTGATGCTAGGTGGTAGGCTCCCAGGGGTGGAGAGGGGGTAGGAGAGATGGGTGAAGGTGGTCAAAAGGTACAAATTTCCAGTTATAAAATAAATAAGTCCTGGGAATGTAATGCATAGCGTGGTGACTGTAATTAATAATACTGAAAGTTGCATTTTTGAAAGTTGCTAATAGAGTAGATCTTAAAAGTTCTCATCACAAGAAAAAAATTTGCAACTCTACAGGTTGATGGATGTTAACTAGACGTATAGCGGTGATTATTCTGCAATATATACAAATATTGAATCATTATGTTGTACACCTGAAACTAATATAATGTTATATGCCAATCACACCTCAATAAAAATAAAGAAGAAAGAAAGAAAGGGAGAGAGAGAGAAGGAGGGAGGGATGGAGGGAGGGAGGGAGAGAGAGAGAGGAAGGAAGGTAGAAAGAAAGAAGAAAAAGAAAGAAAGAAAGGGAGCGAGAGAGAAGGAGGGAGGGATGGAGGGACAGAGAGAGGAAGGAAGGAAGGAAGGAAGGAAGGAAGGAAGGAAGGAAAGGAGGGAGGGAGGGAGAGGGAGAGATGGAGGGAGGGAGAGAGAGAGGAAGGGAGGAAGGAAGAAAGAGAGAAAGAAAAAGAAGGAAAGAGAGAAAGAAAAGAAAAAGAAAGAAAGAAAGGGAGGGAGGGATGGAGGGAGAGAGAGGAAGGAAGGGAAGGAGGGAGGGAGAGGGAGAGATGGAGGGAGGGAGAGAGAGAGGAAGGGAGGAAGGAAGAAAGAGAGAAAGAAAAAGAAGGAAAGAGAGAAAGAAAAGAAAAAGAAAGAAAGAAAGGGAGGGAGGGATGGAGGGAGAGAGAGGAAGGAAGGAAGGAAGGGAAGGAGGGAGGGAGAGGGAGAGATGGAGGGAGGGAGGGAGGAAGAGAGCTAGAGGAAGGAAGGTAGAAAGAAAGAAGAAAGAAGGAAAGAAAGAAAGAAAGAAGGAAAGAAAGAAAGAAAGAAAGAAAGAAAGAAAGAAAGAAAGAAAGAAAGAAAGAAAGAAAGAAAGGAAGGAAGGAAGGAAGGAAGAGAAAGAAAGAGAAAGAAGGAAGGAAGGAAGGGAGAAAGAGAGAGAGAAAGAAAAGAAAGAAAGAAAGAAAGAAAGAAAAAGGGAGAGAGAGGGAGGGAGGAAGCGGATGCTGATACTAATTCAAGGTCAACATCCTCTGCTTACTGACTGTGGGGTTACAGTGGACACTGTTGGTAGCTCTTTACCTGGCTGCTTCTCCCATCCCCTAACTGCTTCTCTGGGCCATTGCCTGCAGCCAATCGCTGTGCATTTCATTCCCTTGATTGGATAGTTGTAACTCTTTTCTCTTATACCAAAATCCTTGGTTCCTGACAACATTAATATAATTATATATTTGCATGATCCTACAATACATATCAAATGGTCACAAAATAACTGAAATATTATGAGTAATAGTTAAGACAACTGAAGGAACTATAGGATTTCTCTGCAGCTCTCTGCGTCCTTAGAATATATTCCACTGAGGGTGTACAGTCAATATACTGCATTCTACAGTCATTTGGAATATTTATTTTCTTGGTAAGTTTATGTTCCCAGTTTGATATACAGCTAGATTTTAGCTTGTTTTTAATTTCAGGAATTATTTTTTATTTATTTATTTTTACAAATACATCAAACATTTATACACATCAAGGACGAATGTATAGCAAGATATATCCAGAGAAGCCTTGCTCCCATGCCTATCCTTTCTGTTTCCTCCCTGCCCACCTGAGTCACCATTTTTCTTAGTCTTTTTAATTTATCCGTCCAGAATTTCTTTCTGAAAATAGAAGTAAATCTCCCTGACCTCCCCTTTTCTCACTCAAACGTAGCACCTTTTTTTCTTCACTATTATCCTGGAGGGTATTCTGTGTCCATGTCTGGAGCTCCCCCCCACCCCAACTCATTTTCACAGTTGTTTGAAATCCCATTGTGCGGATACATCATAGTTTATTCCACTGTCTCCTACTGACAGTTGTTGCCAATCTTTCAGAACGTCAGCTTCTAACAACTAAAAATGTCATCTTAGGAAGTCATGTAGCAGAACCAAAGGACATGTGTTTTTAAGACAGAACAGTCCCCATTTGACTCCCTCACTTTGAAACATAACATCTGTGATGTCTTAGAAAACTCATAACAAAACGCTCTTAATCTCCGTTTCCTCAGATGTAAAATGGGGGCAATAAAACCTGTTTTTCAGAATGGGTGGAGAGCTCAACTGAGATACTGCTTATGAAAATGTCTAGGAAGGGGGTGACATATAATGGGTACTCAGTAAATGGTAATTTATAAATATTCGTTTCGGCTCTGAAATGTTACTACCACTAACAATTGTCAAGAGCCCAATATCTAGCAGGCCCTTTGCTAACCGATTTTACTTAAATTTCCTCCAAAATCCTGTGGGCAGACATTATTGACGCCCATTGCAGGCGAGAAACCTGAGGCTCAGAGGGGCGAGGGGATGCCCGGGGCTCCTGCAGCCAGTTCAGTTTTTCAAGGGAAGGAACACGATCAGAGTGAAGGTGATGGAGAAAAGGCCCAGCTGCAGGACTGGGGGAGGCCACCTCAGAAGCTCTGCTCCCTGTCTTCACGTCTCTGCAGGGATAAGAAGCCAGCCATCCAACCAGGAAGACTCACACCTAGGCGGAGCGCTCTGGAGACGGAACAGTCTATTCGGAGCAGGAGTGAGCTCTCCCAGATGCGGATGGGCAGTCCGAAGCGAGGGCCATCTGACAGGAGGCCCTCTACTGCCTACTTGAGACCAAGTCCTTCAGGCAAGCCTGAAAACTCCTTGCCAGGCATGTATGACTTTTTTTTTTCTCGTAATTTTTTATTTCATATCAAAATTTATTGTGAACATACAACTTTCTAGAAAATAATTTTAGATTGCCACCATCAGTTTTGTTTTGGTGTTACTTATACATTTCTTTATACTAACTTTTTTACGTATTTCAACGCCTTTATTGAGTGCATAAAGTTTTCTTTTTTATTGAGGTATAGTTGATTTACCATATTTTATAAGTTTCAGGTGTATAATTTCATGAGTCACAATTTCTACATTTATAGTTAGTATAAAATATTGGCTATATTCCCTGTGCTGTACAATATATCATTACAACTTACTTATTTTACACATAGTAGTTTGTACTTTTAAATCCCCTACGCCTCTCTTGCCCCTCCCTACTTCCCTCTCTGCACTGGTAACCACTAGTTTGTTCTCTATATCTGTGAGTCTGTTCCTTTTATGTTATATTTACTAGTTTGATGTATTTTTTAGATTCCACATGCAAGTGATATCATACAGTATTTGTCTTTCTCTGTCTGACTTATTTCACGTAGCATAATACCCTCCAAGTCCATCCATGTTGCTGCAAATGGCAAATTTTCATTCTTTTTGTGGCTGAATACTATTCCATTGTATATATGTACCACGTCTTCCTTATCCATACATCACTGATGGACACTTGGGTTGCTTCCATATCTTGGCTATTGTAAATAATGCTGCTATGGACATTGGGGTGCATGTATCTTTTCAAATTAGTGTTTTCATTTTCTTCGGACACATATTGCATTTTAAACAGTCTTTAGGGAGGTTGCCATACCCAGAATTTAAATGTCCGTGAAAAGAAGACATTGATAAACCCTTTAATTGAAGCTGACAGTCACCTGGGCCACTCCCCTGCCAGAAGCCCCTTACCTTATAGACAAATCCTTCTGGGCAGCTGTGGTCATAGGTGAAGGCTTTGTAAACCACCAGGAACACGATGCAGGCGAGGAAAGCTAGGGCCAGGCTGACGAGGATGGTGACCTGGAGAAAACAAAACAGAATCCCCCAGCCTCAGCTGGCCTGCCTTCAGTCCACAGGGTGCAGCCTTCGAAACCCAGAGCCGATAGGCAGCCTGGTATGTTAGAAAGAGTAGGGGGTGGCCAGGGGCCCAAAGAACCAGTTCTGTCTCAGCTCTGTCACCAGCTTGGAGCGTGAGCCTGAGCAAACCATCTGCAGTCTTTGGGCCTCGGTGTCCCCTTCTTCCAGAAACTCTCGGAAGCTCTGTCTTGGCCCAGTGTGTGATTTCCACCCCCTCCCCATTTACTTTTCCTGTTAATTCTGGGGGGGGGCAGGGGTATGATCATTAAGCCCTCACGTATGGTGCTCCTGCCTTCCATCACCGTCTTCCCTGCCACTGCTGGGTTCCAGTCTCAGGTATCAATGCTTATTCCACCTCCACTTGGACGTCCAGGACTCACCTGAAGCGCGTTCTCAAACCAAACTCCTGCTCCCCTCCCATCCCAAACCTGCTCCACACCCCGCATTTTTACCCATCTCAGGAAATGTCAACCCCACTTTTGCAGTCACTCAGGCCAAAAAGTCTGAAGTCATCTCTGACTCTTTTTCTCACATTCTACGTCCTAGCTACCAGCAGAAGCTATCATTTCTGCCTTCCAACACACCCATAATCCAATCACTTCTGACCCCCTAAATCATCTCTGTTGTGGCCAAAGCCATCATCACCTCTCACCTGCAGTACTGAAACTGCCTTCTAACTAGGGGCCTCCTCGACCCCTACATGTATTCACACACAGCAACCCGAGAAGTCCATTCAGACTTGAAGTCGAGGCGTGTCCCTTCTCTGCTCAGAAGCATCTAATGGTCTCCAAATTGCTCAGAGTGAAAACCCAGCTCCTAACCATTATCAACAAGTAAGCTTTAAAAAAAATACAACACCAAACAAACTGAAGTCACCATCAGGATTTACCAGAAAGGACTAAGTGGCTAATTTCAGAGGCGCCTCCCGGTTTGCACTGGCCCCATCCCACCGCCTGTGTACAAAGTGGTAGGGTAACCCCCATGATGCTGGGCACCTAGTGTTCTAAGCAGACATTTATCATGTTATTTTTAAAGCTGGTGGGCTTTTGAGTCAGTTGGCCTAGAAATATGGTAGAATTCCTGTCATGGAGAGGAGGCTTATTGGGATTCAGAAGAAAAATAAAATCAACTTTTGGGGGGTGTGGGCGTCCCTAGCCCATCTCCTTCCCACCTCGGGACATGGTTTACAAGGACAGGAGGAGATGGGATTCTACATTACTCCAGACGGAGTCATTTGTTGGCAGCTGTAAATACTGGATGGAAGGAATTTGAGAAGGAAAAGAAGATGGATGTGGGAGACGTCCATCTGAAGCCTATGGGCAGACAATGTCCATGAGAAGTTCCTGTGCATGCGTGAGTGTATGAAGTTTTAGGACGATGTGCTATTGTGATGTAAGAAATATGTCTATTTGGTCTTGTTTCCGGTTCCTGGCACAGAGTTAAAACACTTGTAATTTCCTAAGTGATAAGAGCAGGGTAGCAGCATCTTCCGTTGTAATATTTGGTTTTTGTGCCCAGTTCCTGAAATAACTCCGATCCGTAACGGTGAAAAGAGCAGCTTATATTATTCATAACAACCCTCTTTCAACTACACCTGTTAACGTTACGTTATATTATGTTATGAGGTGACTTTTGGAAAGCCCCTCAGGATGGGGGCTGGTTGCCAGAGGAACTAACCATTGATTGGAGGGTTGTAACTTAACCGCCTCCCCGACCTCCAGGGAGGGAAGAGGGGTTGGAGATGAAGTTAACCACCCATGGCCAATGCTTTAACGAATCATGAAGCCTCCAGAAAACCCTAATCGAAGGGGCTCAGAAAGCTTCCAGGTTGGTGAACAAGAACACATCCCTGCCCCTGAGGGTGGTGTACCCCAAACTCCACTGGGACAGAAACTCCTGTGCTCAGAACCCTTCCAGACCTCACCCTATGTATCTCCTCTTCTGGCTGTCCATGTGTATCCTTTATCATCCTTCATAATGAATCAGTAATAGTAAGTAAAGTGCTCTCCTGAGTTCTGTGAGCCATTCCAGCAAATCACTGAACCTGTGGAGGAGGTTGCAGAAGCCCCCCGTTTATAGCCAGTCAGTCAGAAGTTCAGATGTCAACCTGAGATTTGTGACCGGCATCTGAAGTGGAGGCAGTCTTGTGGGACTGAGCCCTCGGCCTGTGGGGTCGGCGCTGACTCAGGACAGTTAATGTCAGAGTTGAGTTAAGTTGTAGGAAATCCAGGCAACCTCCACCAAGAATTGGAAAAGTGCATGGTATGGAAAAAAACCCACACATTTGGTGTCAGAAGTGAGAGTATAGAAGAAAAGTGTTTTTTCCTTTTACAGGGTGACACATAAAATTCAGTTCTAAACTACTGTCCACACAATGTGCTGTCCACCCTCTCCATTCACATCCCAAACCCTCAGCTGCAGCCTGTTGCTCAGCCATCAGCCTCCTCCCCAGGATTAGGGTGGTGACAACATGGGGTGAGATGGTACAGAGGTCAGACTGGAGTCACCCAGCAAGATGTGGAGAGAGATGGAGATGTCAGAGGCCAGAATTTGGAGCACGAGGTGCCTCCAAAGACGCATACCCCCTTAGAACCTCCAAAGATAGTATTTGATTAGTACAGGGACAAGAGCCACCCAAGACCACTGCTCATTGCTGAGGGCCTAAGAACACCCAGTCAGCAGGTGTTTGGAGTATAGATGTAAAGAATTTTAAACGCCCAGTTTTCCCAATAGCCAAAAGGTAGAAATAGCCCAAACATAATCAACTGAAGAATGGATAAACGAATCGTGGTCTATCTGTACAATAGAATATTATTCAGCGATAAAAAGGAATGAAGTTCTCGTACAAATGTGGATGGACCTCGAAGACATGCTAAATGAAAGGCCACATATTGTATGATTCCATTTGTACAAAATATCCAGAATAGGTAAATCCATAGAGACAGAGTGCAGACTGGTGGTTGCCAGGGGCTGGGATGCGGGGAATAGGGAGTGACTGCTAATGGGGATAGAGTTTCCTTTTCGGGTGATGAAAACATTTTGGAACTAGGTCGAGGTGATAGTTGCACCATATTGTGAATGTACTAAATGCCACTGGATTTTTCACTCTACGTTCTCAACTTTCTGTTATGTGAATTTTACCTCAACTTTCTAAAAAATGCCCAGAGCTCCGGCTGACTTTGTCAAATGGACCTTAAACTCCTGCTAGCATCCCCTCATCAGAGCTGCGCCCAAGACTGGGACAGACACACTCACAGTTGCCTCCATGGTTGCAGACCTTGAACATGCAAAGGAAAAGTCGAGAGCTGCAGCCCGCCCTGCCACCACCTGATGCAGGATCTGGGGGAACCCGCAGAGAGCTCCCCCTCCAAATGACTCCATACAGCCCCAATCTCTGACTGAGCAGAGAGGCAGGCCTCTTAACTGACTCGGAAGCAGGACAAGACTCCAGCGTGGACGTCCCCAGGCAGGGCTGGACGCTTCTCCTCGTTCCCAGCAGGCTGGTGATGGCGCTGGGAGCTGAAGCAGGGCCCGGCAGGCTGCCTGTGAGACAGGTTCCCTTTGTGGTGGGTTTTTTTTTGGTGGGGCGGGGGGGATCTCTTTCATTCCTAACAGCCCTGAGTTAACAGCCCCCACCTAGGAGGGGCAGGATCTGATTCACCATAGCACTCCTATGGCTTGACGGGGTGAGCACAGCAAATGTTTCTGAAAAAAGACAAGACAGGGAGGGGAGGAGAGAGAGAGGGAGGATCCTAAAGGATTCAGTGCTGATGCCTAGATGGCCACCACCCCAGTGGATTCGGATTTATCGGGTCAGGGATGGTGGGTCCAGGACACTCTCCAGGTGATTTTAATGTACAACCAGACATGAGAACCACTACTCCAGTATGACTATGTATGAGGGTTCTTGAGCTTAGAATCACCTGGGCAGGGTTTTAAGCGATCCTGATGCTCTGGCTCTGTCTCAGACCAATTACATCAGAATCCCAAGGCAGTTGCTGTGTGCAGGCAAGTATCGAGAAGAGTGCGGGACACAGACCCCAGGCAGGGTGGCCTATATGACCATCAGGGTCAAGGTCTGATGCTGACTGGGACGCCAGGGGTGCAGCCCACCCCAGGGCATTCTTCCGAGCAAGGCTAACTTCTGCCACGTGTTCCATAGCCCCAGAACGAGGGTGATGGGAGGCCGTTTTAGGCAAAGTTAAGTCTGCCTCCCCGCCCTGAATCTTGGTAACTTCTGCAACAACTAGAGGTCTGTCATTCCTTAAGAGCCTGTGGAGGTCAGAGAGTTCAGGGCTGTGAATCGGGCACAAGCCCTCCCTCAAGGCTTCACAGCCCACAGGGTGGGCGAAAGGTGGGCAGGAGGACACAGGCACTTGTAACACAAGGGTGGCACCATGAGTGAGGACATCAGCCCAGAGGGCTGCTGGACCTAACCAGCCTGCGGGTGGGGAGATCAGGGAAGGCCTCCTGTGGGAGGTGACTCCGGAAGTGACTTCAGGGAAGAATGCCAGGGTAGGGGAGGAAGAAGGTTCTGAGCGGGGAAGTCACATCTGCCGCAGTGCAGAACCTGGGGCTGTTCTGGAAACATCATATGGTTTGTCATGGCTGGTCCGGAGGATGCAAGTGAGGGAGAGACAGGCCTGGGGCAATGGGTAGGTAGGAAGAGAATAGATAAGGAAGGACCAAGCTAAAACTTGGGCTTTATCTCCAGGGTGGCAGAGAGCCCCTGAAGGTTTTAAGCAGGGGAATGACAGGATTAGAATCACGTTTTGGAAAGATGGTATGGTGGGGGCAGGGAGGAGGGAGGTGGACATGGAAGCAGGTTTGCAGGGGCAATGCTGGAGGCAGGGAGGCTGATACACCAGGACATATGCCCTAAATAGACCAGACCTGGGGCTGTAGGGGTGGAAGGGCTTGAGAAGGCCTGGGAGGTGAGCAGAGTGATGTGAAAAGGAAGGAGGAAGGGGCTGACTCCCGGGAGGAAGGAGGATGTTTGAGCTGGGTCTGGATTCCTATTCTTAATGACCGAGTCAGTGTTGGCTATTGGCTGGGGTGGGATGGGGAGACCGAGGTTTCTGATTGGTTCCAGGGTGAGATTTTTCCTGAAGGCGGGTCTCCGTGGGGCATCCTGAAGCTGGCCTCTCCCTTTCCGACGGATTAGATTCTTGGAAGTCAGAGGTCCTAGCGCTTGGTCCCTGCAGCAAAGCTCCCGGTGTGGCAGGGGAGCCTCAGAGGACCCGGGAGAGTAGGCCCCGCTTCCCTAGAGCACCTCTGAACGTGAAAGCCAGCAGCACATCAGTATTGCTTGACTCAGTTTATATAACCTCGTTGCTTGGAAACATTCTAAAGCCCTTGGCTTTACCTCCTGAATGTAACAGCCTGGGATTGGAAATAAACAAGTTCTCGATGCTGATTTGAGTGTTTCCTTAGAGATCTGGTCCTCCCTGCTCCCCGTCTCCCTGCTCTTCCCTTCATTCACTCAGCACATGTTTATTAAGGGGCCCACTGTGAGCCAGATGTCGCCATACAGCAATCGGGAGCTTACGGCAGGGAGAGGGTCAGACGCCGAACTAGCAAATCACCAAATAAATAACTTCAAAACAAGACCTGAGCAGGATCTGGAACAGCGAATAGGAGGGGAGCCTCAGATATGGTGGGCAGGGGTGGGAGAAGGAGCCCCACACAAGAAGACCCTGGGCCAGAGCCACCTAGACTGAGGCACAGCCCCAAACCCCTAAAAAGAAGAGGAGCTCAGGGTCTCAGTGGACCTGGAAGAAGCGGTCTGACTGAGATGGGAGGAGGGGCAAGGGGGAAAGAGTGCTGAGGTGAGGCCCTATAGGCCTTTGGAGACCGAGATCACCCCTGTCCTGCCCAGGAGAGGAGCTTCCTCCAGCTTCCATCCAGTGCTTTCCGGGTAACGTCCTGCTCAACCTGGCCTCCCTCTGCCACCGTCCAGCCTCTTAGGCCACCGCTCCCTGGCTCACAGTTTCCCCTCCAGCCACCCCCCACCCCCAGGCTGCTGAGGACTCCTGCTGTCATGCTTATTCATGCCTTGCCCAGCCCTGGAACACACCATCCCCACTACCGTGTCCTTCCTCATCAACCTCCTGGTCCAGCCCTGGGGCCCCTTCCCTGAACACCTGATCCTGCCCTGCTCTGTACCTGGGGCCTGCTTGGGCTGCCCTGATGGAACCCACCATGTCGTCCTTACCTCCTCATACCTCTGAACCCTCCCTCTGCTGGGAGTGCATTGGGCAGCCAGCAATCTCATCCTTTCCTCTGTACCCAGCACCATGACTCCCACGGTGGGGGGGGGGACCCATAAACAGTTCCTGAACTGAAATGCTGAATTGACTTAAGACCTGGAGGATGAACACACCCATATACACATGTGCACACACACATGCACACCCCTTCTCCCCACATACACACACGCAGACACTCAACCTGGTCCAAACCACATCACGTGGGAGGGGGTGGGGCACTGAAACATCTGTACTTCTCCAGCCCCTAGTCTCAACTCCTTCCACCACCCGCCCATACACATGCTCAAAATAAAGTACCTTACCCTTGAAAAAACTCAGGGTTTGGGTTAGAATCAGCTAAGACCTGCCCAAGATCTCTCCTCCAGCTTTTGAGCGTAGGTCAGGGAGAGAACAGAGGAAGAACTGAAAACAGAGCGTGCAGCCAGGGGCTCTGGTGAAGGTGTACTGAAACGGCAGTCATCGTGACCGCCCTGTGAGCCACACCTCCATATAGTGATAATAGCAGCAGTAGTGGTAGTCACGGTAACAAAAGATGCTAAGAGTTATTGGGAGCTTACTGTATACTAATATCACCACCATCATATGAAGAAAGTAGAATTCTTAACCCCATTTTGCTGATGGAGAAACTGAGGCTCTGAGAGGTTAGGTGCCTTGCTTCGGGTCCCACATGTAGTAAAAGATAAGTGTGAACAATGCTTCGAGGTACCTCAAGGGCACCTTGAACTCACCATGCCAGAACCAGCCTGCTGTCTTCCCCTCAGCTGTGGTGGGAAGCAGCTCTGACCACTCGCCTCTGGAGCTTGCCCTCCTGCAGCCAACCCTGCCATCCCTCCCACTTCTCTCCCCAGCCCCACCCCAGTCGGCCACCAGTTCCCGGAGCTTCTGCCTCCGGTGTGGTTTGTTCATTTCTCTCCACCATCTTCATCATAACTTTCCTGGGTAGGACCACCATCACCTCACCGCTGCATGCAGCGGCCTCCCTGCTGCTCCCCTGGCCTCCAGCCTCCCGGCTTCTAGACCAGCCTAGACTTTCTAACAAGCCAACCTGAGCATGCTGCTTCCCTGGTGAATGAGCCGTCACACCTACAGGGTCAAGTCTGAACTCCTTACAGAGCAGACAAGGCCCTTCCTGATGGAAACTCGATTTGCCTCTTCGGCCCCAACCCCTCCCCCCGCTGCCTGACTGCAGCCTCATTCCCCCCACCTCTAAGCTCCTGCACCTGCTGGCGCCTCTGCCCGGAACGCCAGCTTCCCCTCCCAAGGCCATCAAGCTCCTGCTCATCCCAGACCCAGGTCAAGTTTCTTCTCTTCCCCAAAGTCTTCAGGTGGTATTTAGCCACTGCCCTGTCTGCTCACCGCTCCTGAGACACACTTCCCAGAGCACTCTAATTAACCACCACCTGTGTGCCTCCCCTCCTGAGAGGCAGTGTGGAATAATACGACACACTTCCATTTACTAAGCACTGCTTGTGTGCCAGGCACTCTTCTCAGCACTGGACGTGGATTTATTCTTTTTTTTTTTTTAACATCTTTATTGGAGTATAATTGCTTTACAATGGTGTGTTAGTTTCTGCTTTATAACAAAGTGAATCAGCTATACATATATATATATATATATCCCCATATCTACTCCCTCTTGCGTCTCTCTCCCTCCCACCCTCCCTATCCCACCCCTCTAGGTGGTCACAAAGCACCAAGCTGATCTCCCTGTGCTATGCGGCTGCTTCCCACTAGCTATCTATTTTACATTTGGTAGTGTATATATGTCCATGCCACTCTCTCACTTCGTCCCAGCTTACCCTTCCCCCTCCCCGTGTCCTCAAGTCCATTCTCTAGTAGGTCTGCGTCTTTATTCCTGTCCTGCCCCTAGGTTCTTCATGACCATTTTTTTTTTTAGATTCCATATATATGTGTTAGCACACGGTATTTGTTTTTCTCTTTCTGACTTACTTCACTCTGTATGACAGACTCTAGGTCCATCCACCTCACTACAAATAACTCAATTTCGTTTCTTTTTATGGCTGAGTAATATTCCATTGTATACGTGTGCCACATCTTCTTTATCCATTCACGTGGATTTATTCTTACAACAGCCCTACGAGATGGTACATTTTCACTTTTTAGGCTAAGGCACAGAGAGGTTACATAATTTTCTCAAGGTCACACAGCTAATTAAGTAATACAGTCAGGAGTCTAACTCTCTAAAGTATGGCCTGGGCTCGTAGCCTATGCTATACTTCTCCTAAAGCATTTATTCACTAAATATTAAGTGCTACATGTGCCAGAGAGAATTCTACACACCGGGCGTACAGTGCTGAGGAGGAGAGTCAGGTCCCTGCTCTCGTAAAGTTTACCTTTAACTGTTTCAACAAGTGTCCACTTCTGCAAAGGGGAGTAATAGTAGTGTCTGCCCCTCAGAGTTCTGAGGATTAAATCAGATAATGGATGGGAAGCCCTATAGTGCTTTGAATGGTGGCCTCTCAAAAGATATGTCCACGTCTTAATCACCAGAACCTGTAAATATGATCTTATTTGGAAAAGAGGTCTGTGTAGATATAATTAAGCTAAGGCTCTCGAGATGAAATCATCCCTGGATTGTGCAGGTGGGTCCTAAATCCAAGGACAAGTCCCGTTACGTGAGACACACAGAGGGAGACAAACACACAGAGAGAAGAGAAGGGCATGTGAATAGGGAGGCAGAGATTGGAGTGAAGCAGCCACAAGCCAAGGGACACCTGGAGCTACCAGAAGCTAGAAGAGGCAAGGATAGATCCTTCTCTAGCCTTCAGAGGGAGCATGGCCCTGCCAACACCTTGATTTTGAATTTCTGATCTTCAGAACTGTGAAAGGATGAATTTCTGTGGCGTTAATCCAGTGTGTGGTCATTGGCTGTGGCAGCCCCAGGGTGCTTTCCCGCAGTGTCTGGCATATGTGCTATAGATGTGCACTCCTCCGTCTCTCCATATCATCTGCCATGCTTCTCAGCAGGTACTTCAAAGGCTCCAACCACTGAGGAAGACTGCCATTTCTCAACATGTATTTCTCTTGTATACCTTTTCAGCCCTTTTTTCCTTGGAGAACTCCTAGTCACGCTTCAAAGCCCAACTCACAACATCTCACCTCCTCTGGGAAGCCTTCCCTTGCCAATGTGTGTTCTCACCACACTTTTTTTCCCTTCACCACTTAGCACTCAGCCCCCTGTATCACGACTATCCATTCTATTGTGTGTTTGCCTCTGTGGTCCCAGCTCAAGACCTGACACAGAGCAGAATGTACATCCCACATTCCCTACCCCCACACCTCTTTCTTCATTTTTGGCACAAAACACTACCAAGAGTGAATTTTAGGGCCCCTTTTAACTGTTCCACACCTGACAGGGTAACTGGATAAAATCATTGCATTGGGTCATCTGAAGCAGTCTGTATGATGCTGGGAAATGATTAGTTTTGCCCCTGAAGCAATCTCCTTGTCTGCCTGCTATGCCCTAAAAGACGGGAAGCTTTTCTCTGATGGCTGGGTGAATTAGACCTTCATTCTAGTCAACGTCCTTGCAGTTCTCTGCAGTAGCTGTGGCCCCATCCTTACAAGGTTCCCATTCTGCTTCTGCCTCTGATGAGCTGTGTGACCTTCAGCAAGATGCTTCACCTCTCTGAGCTCCCGTTTCCTCTTCTGTTAAATGGAAACAAAAATCCCACCCCACAAGATTGGTGTGATGATTAAATGAGATGATGTCTGTAAGTTATCCAGTGTTGTCCTGGCCCCTGGGTTTAACCAATAATAGCAGTCACTTATTGACTGTAATAGTGCACTGGTACAGTGTCAAGTGCTTTGCATGTAATATCTCCTTTAATCCTCTTGATAGCCCTATAAGCCTAAGTATTACCCCCGTTTTACAGTCCCCCTGTGCACACTAAGGCACAGAGTAACTTGTCTGAGCTCACGTGGTTATTGAAGTAGCAGAGCCCGACTGGAACTCTGGAATATCTGATTCTGAAGCCCTCAGTCCTAAACACTACCCTAACAGACTTTCTGATAAATATTCCTCAGTCCTGCTGCTGCGTTTGCTTGCAATAGTGCAATGAAGCAAGGCGAAGTGTACTGTAAACTTATTCTAGGAGGATGTGTCACCGCAGACATGAAACCCCAGGAGTTAGGAAGAGAGAGGAGAAAAACAAAAACCCTCCCACTGTCTGCCAAGCCAGGGTGCTGATCTAGGACCCTCATTATGCCAGAAAACATGAACTTCATTAACATTCATGTACTGCAGCATCTCGGCACCACGATACCGAATAAACCGTCCTTCTTTATGAAGAATGCAAACCCTGGAAATCTCAAAGCAATAGAACCACTCATAACGGGGAAATTAAACTTTGTGGGGAGATAAAAACAGAGCTGCCCAACAGACATTCATCTTTTGTATGTGACAGCTGGAACCTCCAGAGACAGAATTAGACCACCCAGCGCCCTGCTCCTGGCTCTGCCTCAAAGATCCTGACAATAGGGCTTGAGAGGAAAGTGCGAGGGAACCACGGAATCCGTAAATTCTGCCCAAGTGACACCCTGGTTTCCCTGGCCCTCTCCCTAGCACCAAGTAATGAATAGAGTCGAGTCTTTGGAGCCGGATTGTCGGTCTGAAAGCCCAGCTGTGTCACTTATTACTATATTTCTGGGCAAGTTGATTGCCCTTTGGAATCCTCTGCTTACTTCTCTCCACCGGCTGTTGTGAGGCAGAATGTGCTAGTGCCTGAAGCCCTCAAGCAAAGGCCTGGCCCAAAGTAATGACCTTAGTTAGCATCCAGGGGGAGCACACACACGTTACATCATTTTGTGTCCTCACAACTCTATGGGGAAGGTACTATCCATGTGCCCATTTTACAGATGGTCTATCAGAGGCACATGGAAAGACTTTACCTATATGAGGTGAGAACTGAGTATTTGAACTCAGGTCTGTCTAACTCAGAAGTCCAGCTGCCTAACCATATGCTATATTGCCAATAAATCTATAACTATGTTAGAGTTTATTTTTATTAAAAATGTATTGTACCATTTTAAGAACAATATTGGAAATCCAAGAGGAGAAACACCCATTACAATTCCGCCACCATCTCCAGTCCGTTTTTACACGCTTGTTATTTGTTCCTATCCACGTGCCTCCCTGCATAAATCTTGATTCCTTTTGCTCCTTCCCATTTCACCCATTTGTGGCCCATCCAACTTTCTCTGATCACATAGACCATCGTCACCAGCCTAGTCCGAGTCACCCCAGAAGAAGAGAGGCCTCAACTTCACCGTCTGCAAAGTGGCTCCAAATCATGACACTGATCTACACAAAACTGTCATGAGGTACAACCAAGATGAATAATGCAAACAGAAAATTGCCATGTAAAGGCAAAAACGATAAGCTAATGCTTCTCGTTGCCACCACTGTTATCATTACAGTTGTACAACATTAGAGCTGAGTTTGGTTCAGTTATTTCCTCAGCACGAGGACCTTCAGCTGTCACACTGTGCTACCATCACCTGTGACCTGTCCTCCCAGACCAACTAACAGCCGCCCCTCAAGGGCAGGGCAGTGTCCTCTGTCTTTGGGCTTCTGAGGGCCAGAGGGTCGTACTATTTAAAGGATTTGCTGGTGATTCATGTTGATGGGGGAGAAAAGCACCTCTGCCATGGGCCATCTCCTCCCTAGTCTCTGCTGCTTCTCACTCCCAATCCATCGTCCCTGCTGGCCACCATTGGGATCTTCCTATATTAAATTACCCCTCTGAACCTTTCACGGTAGGGCTGAAGATCCCACGTGAGCCTGCTTTGGGGCAGATTTTGTGTCCTGACACAGTGGGTCCAGGACCTTACCGAGCATCAGAGCCCTGATGCATCAAATAAAGGCGATCGATCAGATGCAGAGCCCTGGACGTGCACCCAGAGATCCGGGTTCCCTTGGTCAGCCCAACACTCACAGGTCAGCATTTCCACACAAGTCCAGGAGGTTTGGATGCAAGTGACCTGGAAACTGTAGTTAGATCACGATGAGGGCCAAAATGCTTTGGCTTCTGAAGAGAAGAAAGCAAGGAGCTCACATCCCTGATGGTCAGATACTCAGCATTTTACATAGATGATCTCACTCAGTCCTACGCAGTGTCCCATAAAGTGGGTACTGCACATATTCCTGTTTATCAGAAGATGAAACTGAGGTTTGCAGAGGTTGCATAATTGTCAGGATTTTCCAGGCCATCAGTGGTGGAGCAAGTCCCAGAAGCCAGGTCTGTCTGGATCCAAAACATATTTTCTTCCCTCAACACTGCACTGTCTTCATCCTCTGGCCCCCACTTACCTGTCCAACAGCACCAATTGCTTCGGCCCTAGGAGCCCTCACACACACACAGAGAAATGCACTGAGACACACACCAACACATGCAGACACACATATGCAGTTATACACACACAGACTCACACGCAGACACACAGAGACACATGGAGACACACACAGACACACACAAACACACAGACATATATAGACACACACAGAGACACATGCACAAAAATACACACAATAACAAAGACACACAGACACAACAAACACACACGGATTCACGTAGACATATCACACAGACACACACAGACCTATGCAGACACACACGCACATACACACACACGGTACAGTCTTAGTTCCTGAAAGTTCTAGGCTTTCTGCTGCTGGCATGCCTTTCCACTGTCTTCCCCTGGAGGGTGTCAGCCCCACACACCAGGCAGCCTTCGCAGATCTCTCCCTCAGGAGTGAGGTCTCTCTGGTTTCCCCCTCGCTCCATCCTCGCCACCGTCATGTGTTGCTCTGTGTCATCAAGACTTCTAGACCTGTCAGCACGCCCTACTGCACCGTGAGCTTCTCAAGGGCAAGGAGTGTGCCTCACTGACCTCCTGCCCAGCTCTCAGCTGGGGCTCAGCACCAAGAGCACATGTGTGAGCTTCGAAGGCCTCACATCCATTTGCTTCAGCCAGCCCAGAGCCAGGCCCCAGCGCAGGGCAGGTGGTCTCCTGCCCCAGATGGCCAGCTACACGCGTCCCGGCCACAGTCAGAGGTGCACCGCTGCCTCACCGCATCGCAGCCGAGCCTTGTCTAGATGCAGCCTGCGTCTGCATCTCCATGGAAACACCAACCCTGCAGCCCAAATAGCCTGTTCCATTAAGCTACTTTCATTTCTCAGTCCCCTTTCTTGGCAGAAGAATTGATAAAAAAAAAAAAAAAATTCAGGTCAGCAAAATTGGTTTGGAAAATTAGAAATCATCTTCTCCAAGTTCCAATGTGTAGCACTGCTAGGCATGCCAGCGGGGGGTTCTGAGCCGGATAAGCTACTCCACGTCTTCCTGCAGTTCCCGCAAGGCTGAGAACGAATGTCTGCCAATAACACAGCAGCAAACACAGCAGGGTCACCTCTGGACAGAGGGTGGTCATCTTTGGGGGAGGCAGCGTTCCTGCCTCTCCTCAATTTCTGCCTCGGAAACTACTCAGAAGTAGTAGTTTCTGCTACTTTTGTCCGTGAGGAGGAAGGACTCTCTATCCAACCTTCTACCTCCTCACCGCCTCCCGCCCTACACACATGTACCCACAGGGACACAGACACAGACACACACTCCCTACCTGGAGTGTTTTCACAGAAAAGAGTTAACACAGCGGACCTGACACAGCTGCCCTTGGAAAAGTCCGCTTGGGAGGCTGAGCCCTGGCTGGCGTCCTGGAACTTGGATATCAGGAGGGCTCCCACGATTCCCAGAACTAGTAAAAGGGGCTCACCGTGCCTAAACCGCGCAAACAGTGTGGTTTAGGCTGAACACCTGCCTTCCTTCTGGAGTCCGGAGCTTGGGTACGTGCTAGGCAGCTGGTACCAGCCCCCAGCAGAAACCTTGGGCACTGAGTCTCTAATGAGTTCCCTGGTCCACCACTCTCCACGCGGGTACTCACAACTCGTTGCTGGGGGAAGTGAGCGTGTCCCATGTGACTCCACTAGAAGAGGCCTCTGCAAGCTCCTGCCTGCTTTCCTCTGGAGGTCACCCCCTGCACCTTTTACCTTCGCTGCCTGTGCTTTGTACCCTTCCGCTGTAATAAAGCATAGCCAAGGCTACAGCTACACCCTGAGTCCTGTGAGTCTTTCTAGTGAATCATCGACCTGGGGGTGACCTCAGAGACCTCCAACACAACTCCCCTTGCTGTCCCCTTTTTGGTTTCCCGTGAAGGAGAGACACCATGAATCTTATGTTTCGGAGCCTGGCAGCAATGGCTATGCTATACTATGGATCCTGTGCCTTAAAGGCAGCACCAGGTCCTAGCTGTGAACTCCTCCCTTCCTGCTCCCAGAGCCCAGGCCCCACGAACACCTCTTCTCTGACTCCTTGCCTCATGCGTCAGGATGGCTGTGAAGTTCTCAGTCTTCCTACATGGAAGAAGCCTGGGCCATCTCTTTCTCGTCCATCCCTCCCCTCCCCCGCAGCATCTTGACCAAGGTTATCGCTAGGTGCACCTGATATTAGGAATTAGGAACAGACACTCTCTCTCCTACCTTCCACCTCAATTTTCCCTCCAGTGGTGATGAGTACCCGTCAGTATGAGATCTCTTCCTGGGGTGAGGGTGGAAAAAACAGGGCGAGAGGCTAGAGAACCACTTAGGCCTCCCATCCTGAGCCTCATGCCCAGCTGTGCTCATGGGAGAAGCTGCCTCTTGGGTTATTGGGTGCCCACCAGGTGAACAAGGCAGTTCTTCGTCTGCCATTTGGGGTCCATCCTTATGTACAGACCTCCTTGGCAGGGAGCCTCAGAAGGAAACAGCGGAAGGATTCTGGCACCAAAAACTCTTCCCAGCCCTTGTCAATCTACAGCTGTGGGTATGTAGGCTGAGCCCTCAGCTACTTGGCCCTGTCAAGGGCTCACCATTCTCACCTTCAAGCAGCACCTAGAAGTTGAATCTACCCTCCAAGCCCAAATGTTCTCAGATCAGCTATGCATGTGTCTCTGTGGCCTCAGATGGAAAATTTTCCATCAGTCTGTTCTGTTTCAAGAAAGAGAGAGCCTTGGCTTGGAGGCCAGAAAGGCCCATGTTTGGATTCTAACCCCAGCACTTCCTGGTTCTCTTATTACATTTCCTGGGCCTCAGTTTTCTCATCTGGAAATTGGGATCCTAATAACTATGTTGAAGCCCCGATGTAAAGATGAAATGAGATCGCTATGTGAAAACACAGAGGGCAACACCTGGCACAGAGCTGGTGGCCGGAGATGTTCGTCCCAAGGATCTGGAAAGAATGAACACGCCTCAGGATCTAAAACCATGTGCCCTCTGCCTGTCCCATGGTTCCGTGCTTTGAGTGATTTCTTTTTTCATGCCAAACAGATGGCATTCACTCAATGCTAATGAATTCATTCTCCTATTTTGGACACATCAGACTCACGCACATAGCTGTGAATGGGAAATAACCAGAGGGGCCAAAACAACGACCCATGGTGTTTTTGTTGGTTTGTTTGGACTAATCAGAAGAAACCATTTCCCTTGGGTTTTATGAAACATTGGAACGAGGCTGCAGACGGCCATCACTACTAACCAGAGCCAGTCTGGAGCCAGTGCAGACTCTGAGAACATACATGCTGTCCGTTGGCAGCTCCACCCCTACTATCTGTGTGACTTCAGACAAGTCCTGTGACATCTCTCAGGCTCAGTTTCTTCATCTATGAAATGGGAGTTACGATGATCCCGAGCTCCCAGAGGCTTTGAAAGGCAACATGAGGTCGGATGGATCACCTGCCTGGCTTTGGTCTGAAGCAGTGTTCAGTAAGTGCCTTCTAAGTGAATGTATCAGAATGATTTCTGTTGAGATGTTATCTCTTGGGTAGAAAAGCAAATGCTGAAGTGGCAGGATAGGTCTGGAGGGTGAGTATCCGTTCTGTTTACTGCCCATATTCTGTTGCATTCCCCACTTGGGGTCAATTCCTGAAGAAGCAGTTGGCTTTGCTTATGGTTTTGCTTTATTCCTTACTGAAAACTTTTAAAACCCATCCTATAAGGTAGGGTCAGAACTCATTTTTCCCGTTTTATAAATGAAGAATGTGTAAGACCCAAAGAAGTTAAGTCACTTGCCTAAGTAAACTCAAATAATGAGTGGAGAAGAAGCTGAACTCAGGTGTGAACCCCAAGGTTGTGTGTACATCCGCTTCCTCTGGAATGGCTGCTACCAGGGTGGCTGTTTGGAATACGAAGGTTCTCTCCATCCCAAATCAAAAAGATTATGTTTGCTCAGACTCTTTGGTCAGCTCCCCATGGAAGCCCCCCAAAAGCCATTAAAGAAGCCCATTCTCTAGGGCCCCGGTGAATCCCGCTGAGGTAATTGCCTTTTGAAAGGAAAGGGAAAATGAAACATCTGTGGCCTCAAACTTTATATGAGCAATAATTCAAGAGTCTCTTTCAGAACCCAGAAAGGGCAACTCCCCACGGAAGGAGGAGAGGTACAGAAGTGTGATCCCGGCCAGAGCCAGGAATTCATTTATATTAGTGGAAACCTTGAAAGAGAAAAGGCACAATTTAAATTGGAACATTCCAAAGCAATAACTCATTTTCCAATTGAATTTGCTATTGGCATAATCATTAGAAAGAAGAAACAGGGGCCTTGGGGCCCAGGTTATGCAGGAGATAAATCTCTGGACTCCTGAGGTATTTTTCATTTTGCAAGGGCAAACCATTGTTCAGCTTGGGCCAGAGGATATTAAGACCTTTGAGAGTAAACCTCTTACAGGTTGGAGAATCTGAGGCCTTACTTCACAAGGTTGTGTCTTTATCAGCCGATAATCAAAGGCAAATGCAGATAGCACAGAGAGATCAGCTCAGCGCTTTGTGACCACCTAGAGGGGTGGGATAGGGAGGGTGGGAGGGAGGGAGGTGCAAGAGGGAAGAGATATGGGAACATATGTATATGTATAACTGATTCACTTTTTGTTATAAAGCAGAAACTAACACACCATTGTAAAGCAATTATACTCCAATAAAGATGTTAAAAAAAAAAAAAAGAAAAGGCAAATGCAGAATAGAGATCTTAACCAGTGTACCTAGATCTAAACAGCCTATCAAAGGGAGGAGCCAACCTTTCCTGGTCACCTACTATGTGCAACCACAGAGCAGACAAGCCACGTAACTGAGGCAAGAGGGCCAGGTGTGGAGACTGGAGGGAATGGAGGAAACATGTCCCATCCACATGGGGTAGATGCTCAGCCCCAGACAATTGTCAAGGATGGGAATGAGGCCCTAATATGGCTGTTCTTCTGCTTTTTCAAGAAAAGACAGAGATTCTGCCCACAAGTGAAATGTCCCAATTTTTAAATTGGGGGCAGCAGATACAACACTATGGTTTCTTTCATTATTCATTCTAAACCTTTCAGTGACTCTGCAAAGTCAGTCTTTTTAACCCTATTTTATAGGAAATAAGGTTCCAAAAAGTGCTTGGTCCAGGGTCAAACAGCCAGTAAAGGCTGAAACCAGGACTCGCTCCCAATTTGTTCTGGGAGGGAGGTAACGAGGTCCCAGGTGATGAGCTGGGGAGGGTGACTGGTCTGGGGCTGAGTGGAGAGCCAGCCCAGGTGGCACCCAGAGCACCTGTGACACTTACTCTACAGGGCAGGGTGGGGGATTAGAGGGGTCTGGAGCACATGTCTAGGAAACAGCTGCAAAGAGGCCCAGCACTGTCTATCGTGGAGGAAGGATTTGGGGGCATGGAGAAGGAGGACCTGGTATTTATTGAGCAACTACTAGAAGCTAGGCCCCAGGCTCTACATGCACCGCTTTACTGAATCCACACAACAGCTATTTGAAGATGTTATTATTCCTGTCTTCCCGAGGGGACTTCCCAGGACCACACAGCCAGCCCGGGTTGAGCCTCTTTGTTCTAACATTTGCTCAAAACACCTGGACCTTCCTCCTGCCCGGGCTTTAGGCAAGGAGAAGCCTGGAGCTTCCCCTGCCACGTGGTCAATCACCAGCGTTTTGTAAAAACCGGTGTGGGCCAGAAGGCCTCACAAATCTTACCAGGGTTATTTTGCACAAAGCGGAACTCAGTAAATTAAGATGTTGCACAAGCCTTGCTGTGTCCATGGGGAGGGACCATAGCTGCAAATCTGTCCCAACGTGCAGGCAAATGGGCCTCGAGCAGATAGGTCACGAAGTCTGTTTACCGCTGCTGCGATTATGATTTTTACTTACTATCAAGAAAATGAAAGGCGTCCCAGGGTCCAGGGTAAAGGCGGTGTGGCTGTCCACTTCCAGCTCTGCAGAGACTGGGAGGATGCAGGCATCTAAAAGGGAAGCAGTGCCGGGTGGTGCAAGAGGGAGAAAGGCTCTAGCCCCAGACTGGCCTGGATCCGGTCTCTGCTCCACCACTTAACTGGCTGTGTGACCTTAAGCAGGTGATGCCACTTCTCGGAGCCTCAGTCTCCTTAGCTGCAAAAATGGGATTAATCATAACAGCCGCTACCAGGCACATTGGTAGGACTCCCAAGGACGCCGGATGTAAAGCTCCCAGCAACGTTGGATATCATCACTGTCGTTATTATTAAAGTACATTCCATAAGCAGTCGCCTATAAAGCCACCTGCTTGATGCCCTGTCACTAAAATAGCATGATGCCTGGCTGGACCTCTTAATTTCATCAAAACGGTCTGTTGAGTCACAGCTTTAATTAACTTTCCCATGGTTTCACTGGGAAACCGTGTTTCAGGCCCTTGCCTCTTGCCCCCTATCCCTGGCTCCAAACAATGGAAGTTCATGTCTCTTATAAACCAATTCTGACTCTGCCAAGACGAGCAAATCACCCATAGACACACAGGGTTGCACACACAGCTAGTCTGCGATGCTGCAGAGACCTTTCCACAGAGTTTAGGGCTTGGAACCTAAGGACACTGCCTTTCCTCAACGAGTTCCCTATAGTGGCTGCAATCTGGGCGCCCGGTTTGTGTGCCTATTCAACTGTGACCTCCTGCCGTGTCTTCCCAGCAGTCCTGGCAGGATGAGCTGGTCATGGTGACCCAGAGCAAAGGGTCATTGTGTTTCATATATATGCGAAGCTGCTCTTTGCAGGGTTGCAGAACACCACGGGGCTGGGGGTGAGGTTCAGGTCAGGGTTGCTTCCTGGGTACAGAAAATAAAGCAGGACGGAAGAGGCAGAATGTTCTCAGCGAGAGGCTCCGTGGTGGGAAGCCACAAGCCTGCTGAGAATGCCTATGCGGGACTTGAATTTTGACTGAGCTGTTTCCTCCTTGGGGGCCCCAGCCCTGAGGATTCATCTTGGTAGCCCCTGCATGTGGCCAAAGCTTGACTGCAGTAGGTGCTCAATAAATCTGTGCTTAGTAAATAAATGCCCCTAACTAGTTTCATTCTTATTTTCATCACACTCCTATCTTTTTCCAGGAATGATTTAAGGTGCATGATTTAGTAATCATTAACATTCGCTAAGTGCTCCCAGTGTGCCAAGTTCTACCCTGAGCATCTTATACGGTTTCCCCATTATGTCTTCACAGCAATCTTTGTGATAGGTATTATTATTACAGTCCCTATTGCACAGATGAGGAAAATGAAGTCAATGAAGTAAACGAAAGTAAATGAACGAAGTAAATGAAAGGAACAAGGATGGACATACATCAGAAGCAGGTATTATAACAGTGCCTGTACTTGCAACAGGGGGCAAAAAATTGGTACAAGATTTTCTGGAAGCCTAGCCACAGATAGGAACTGGATCCTTTATAACATTCAAGAGTCCAGAAGATTAAAAAAAAACTGATTGCTCAGGAGATGCACAAATGGCTCCTATCTAACATGTGTGGCCTTGGTCAAGTCACTTCTTTCTCACCCTCCGGTTCTTCGGTTGTTTTTGGTTTTGTTTTCTGTACAAAGAGGGTGATTACAATAATGTCCCCAACACAGAGCAGTTACGAAGGTCAAAGGAGATGATAAATGCGGTAAGCCCAGTGCCTGGAACCCAGAAGATGCTCTATCAATCATTCACCCTGTCATATTTCTGGCCTTTTCTCCCCCTCCACTTATTGAAGGAGGCATCTTGGAGTGTGGGTGTTTAACTGTAAAATCATCAGCGAGGCTGCCCAGCCAGCTCATTGTTGCCTAAAAAGAAGAAAGGAGCTATGCAGGGCTTTTCAAGCACGCCTGCTCCTGAATTTCACAAGCAGTGGGTGGCTGAATTGTTCGGTGAGTTCCAGCCTGGGCCCCACTTAAATCCACGTTAAAATGAAAGGTGCCTCTAACGTCCCATTATAGGGCCGTGCCCTAGGAGGCTCAGGAAAGTCATGCTTTTCCATCGTCTCCTGCAGCCAAGAAATGCAATTGATTTTCCTGGCCTTATTTTCATATTTAAAAGAACTGTTTCCCCCGGGCTCCTCAGAGAACTGAAATGGAGAAAATCTCATTCATATTTTACCACGTAACCCAAAGACTCATCATGCACCTGACAACAGATACTGGTGGAACACCTGGTCCATAGCAGGTCTAGGCCAGGCACATGGGATGCAGGGATGACATATGTGTGGTCTCTGCCCTTAAGAAAGACTTTAGAAGGCAAAGTGAGAAGCACTGTGATGGAGAAAGCACTGGGGAAGGGGTTCTTAAGCCAGCCTGGAAAGAGATGGAGAAAGGGTGATTCAGGCAGAGAGAACAGTCTGTGCAAAGATACGGAGGTGTGGGTGGTACATGAAAGATGACGCTTAAAAGGTAAACAGAGGCAAGCTCAAGAAGGAGCATGGGTGTCAGACTACAGAGCTTGTTGTGAGCACTCGAGAGCTAACAGATGTTTGACATCTGGTATTCACTGACATGGCTCCATTGTTTTAAAATGGAAATTGAATGGATGGGTGGAAATTGAATTGGACGGGATGAAATTGGGAGGTAGGAGAACCAGTCGAGGGCTCTAAAAATAGTCCAGACCTAAACGAGTATTCCATGAATGTCTTCTTCACAGCCCAGTACTGAGCTAGGTACTTTGGGAAATACCAAAAAAAATGGGTACCAACTGTGTTTTGATGCTTTACATTTACATACTCATCTAACTATCACAAAACAGGATTAGTATCTCCATCTTACAGATAAAAAAGTCTAAAGATCAAGGAGGTAAAGAGAAGTGAGTCACACTGGGAAAGCCCAAGAGTAAGGCAGGTCTGACGGGCTCCACCCAATGCTGACCAACGTGGCCCTGCCCTGCAGACCAGCATCAGAAATAGAGCAGGCTCAAATACAGAAAGGAAAGACAGATTGTTGCATCGCTGTGTGCAGCCTGGAGTGAGATGTTTTACTCTAGATCCAAGAATGACTAATGTGTGCCTAAAGGGTGATCTGTAAATACAGAGCCCCGAGCTCTATTAATATTCAATGGTGAATGATGTTTCTTTCAAATCAAATTCACATAAATGGAGGTTTCAGCAGCATGCCAGCTCCTGGGAACATTTGACTGTGGGCCATGTCAGGTACTTCCATGAATCACCTGTACCACCTACCTCAAGGCTGGGGACACAGTGGCTACTCTATAAATACTTGTTGACTGAATGGGGCCACTTTGAGAAAAATCACTGAAGGGAGTTACAATTAGGACAATGACGGTGGATGCATTTCATAATGTCATCTTTTAAAGCTTTAGAGAGGTAGCTGGGTACAAATGGAATTTTTTAATTAATTCTTCACATATTTACTGAAAACTACCCACGCCCTCCCAATAACACTAAGCCAGAGGATTTTATGGGTTAATCCTGTTTTATAAAAGGCTCAAAGAAACATTATTTCTCTACTCTTTCCAATTTTCTAGAACATGGAGAAAGGAAAAGGCATGTATATTCTCTTTACAAGCGCAGCATAACGCTAACAACCTTACCTGACAAAGACAGCACAGAAAAGAAAACTCAACACAACCTCACAATATTATTAAAGCAACAATTTTAAATAATATATTAGCAAACAGAATTCAGTGGTACACCATGACCAAATGAGGATATGTACGAATGCATTAATATTTAAAAGTCTATCAGTATAATTTACCATAATACTAGGTCAATGAAGACAAACCATGTGATCAACTCCATAAATGCAGAAAGGGCATTTGAGGGAAAAAAAATCCATCAAAATTTAAATGGTGAAGTGCTAGAAACAGCAGATCTGAAGGTATTCACCAATGCAATTAGATAAGAAAATGACATTAGGAGTCTAAAAATTTCAAAAAGGAAATAACATAAGAAAACTAAGTATCAGAAAAGGGAAGCAATATTAGTATTATGGACAGATGATACAATTATATATGTAGAAACCCAAAGAATCAAATTTTTTAACAAATTATTAGGAACAACAAGGGAAGATGGTAACTGCCTAGTGGCAAATAAATGTACAAAATTCAAAAATATTTTTATTAAGTATAAACAAAAACTTAATAAAAATTAAATTAGAAAATATAATGGAAGAAAAGGGCCTTTTACAATACCAACAAAAAATAAGTAAAGTACTTCGGAATAAATTTAATAAGAACTGTAAAGATGATTTTAAAGCACAGTTGAGAACCTCAAAAGAAGATGTCAACAAATGCAAAGTTAAATCTTGTTTCTAAATAGACTCAATACTTTAAAGATGTAGCTGCTCTTCAAGTTAATCTTTGAATTCATGTAACCCAAATTTAAAAAGTTAACAGTTTTTTGGACCTAAAATATATATTAATATTTACCTGGAAAAGTAAATGTGCAAGAATGGATTAGGAGTTCCTGAAATGTAAAAGGAATAAGAGAAGACTTTACACAGATTTTAAAATGTATTATAAAACTACGTAATTGAGACAATTTAGCATTGTCTCTGTTATCAATAGCAAATAATTGTCAGATCCATAGAAGAAAAGAGAGCAGAGAAGTAAACTCAAATACATATGGGAATGCAGTATCTAAAAACTGTGGCATGTCAAGTCAAAGAGAGAAGGGATTAACTAATAATCATAGATCAACTGTCAAACTGCCATTCAAAAAGAAGTCAAGTTGGATTCCTACCCTCCCCTTTACAAATTCCAGAGGGATCCAAATTTTAACATAAAAACAAGTCATAAAAGCAGCAGAAGAAAACATGACTTTAGGGTGAGAGAAGGCTTTGATTTTTATAGAGTCAAATGTACCCATAATTTCCTTTATGCCTTCTGGAGTGTGTGATTAATTTGAGTTATAAAGCAAAAGTAAGAATTACTGAAAATATAAGAAAGAATTTGCACCATAAACAAAACAAGAAGGCGAAGGACAACTGAGAAAATACTGAATAAGTGAGAATGACTAAGTTCTCAGCTTTTGGAAGAGGCCACGCAAATCAACAGGGAGGAACAGCAAGTGGTCCAACCAAGTAGGACGTTTTCCGGGAAGGACACAAACAGGCAACTGGTACATGGAAAGAGGCTCGATCTCACCAGTAATGAAAGACATACAAACTTAAGCAAAGGTGAAGAGCCATTTTCTATATATCAGATTGGTGAAACTTTTAAAGTTTGTTCAAACAGGTGCTGGCAATGTGGGGAAGAGTACATTCGCAGGCATGGTGGAGGATTTATATGTGGTGGGAAATTTTGGGAAGGTAATTTGGCAAAAGCTATTAAAACTGAAAATTCACACTCACTTTGGCAAAGTTTTTAAGATAAAGATTCTCAGACCTTACATATATACTTGTGAAATATATGCAAGTTGTGTGTGTGTGTGTATGTGTGTGAAAATACACATACTAGGAACATTACCGAAGCAGAGTTCTTAGCAGCAAAAGACTGAAAGCTAAAACAATAGGGGACTGATTGAGAAAGACTGTGAAAATCCTCAGTCTACAGTCATTAACAAGAACAAAAAAGGATCTCAATGTGGTGATGTGGAAAGGTCTCCGAGATATATTATTAAGAGAGAAAAAAAGCAAGGTACAGAAGAATGTATATAAAATGGTCCCATTTGAGAAAATGAAAAAGAATATCAAATGTGCATATGCATATATAAATACATATATGCTGACATGTAGAAAACGCCTCTGGATAGAAACATAAGGAGATATTCCTAGGCTGTTCTATAGAGCTTTCTGCAATATGGAAGTATCCTATAAGTCTGAGCTGTCCAATATGGTAGCTGCTAGGCTCACGTGGCTATTGAGCACTTGAAATGTGGCTTGTGTGACTGAGAAATTAAATTTTGAATTTTATTTTATTTTCACTAATTTAAATGTATATAGCCACACGCGGCCCAGAGCTTCCAATTTGGATAGCACAGACTTAGACAATGGATAGTTCGGGGGAGAAGGATTATGAAAGGAGAGAAAGGGAGATATTTTTTCAGTTTATGCCTTTCTATAGTGTTGGAATTTTGTGCATGTACTACATGTGTTACTTTTTTTATAGTTTAAAGCAGATTTTATTTGCCTTCAACTTATTATCTGTGTAGAATATACTCTACACCGCCATCTGAATGCTCTTCAATGGGCATTTGATTACACAGAATCTCCAAAACTTTTACTTTATTTTTTTTTCTTCCAGTTTTATTGAGATATAATTGACATACAGCACTGAATAAGTTTCAGGTGTACAGCATAATCTTTTGATTTAATACATCATGAAATGATTATCACAGTAGGTTTAGTGAACATCCATCCTCTCATATAAATACAAAATAAAAGAAAAAGAAAAAAAAGTTTTTCCTTGTGATAAATACTCTTAGGATTTACTCTCTTACCAACTTTCATATATAACATCCAGCAGTGTTAATTATATTTATCATGTTGTACATTACATCCCTATTATTTATTTATCTTTTTATAAATGGAATTTTATTCCTTTGTCTACCTTCATCCAATTCTTACTCTTATTTAAAAAGTTACTGACCACCAAGGTCCCAGGGTCGATAGTCATAGTAGAGGACTTAGAAGTGAATCAAAGGTGGTGTCTGTCCTCAAGAGTCCAGGCTTTCTTAGGGCCATGGGAAAACATATGTAAGGAAATAACTGCACAGAGGAGGTCAAGTTGACAAACTCCCCAGTGAGTAAGGTCCCAGAGGAAGAAAGGGTTAGTTCCACATCTGGCAGTGGGGAAGAGAGGAGGGGCTATTAGAACAGGCTTCACCAGAAGGTGATGTGTGAGCCAGCCTATGAGACGAAAAGGTGCCCGCTAGACCATGGGGGAGAAAAAAGCACTCAGGGCGGAGGAAACAGCTATTTGGAGGAGTGGAGGCAGGATAGGGCAGAGTATGCCCAGGATTCCACGAGTAATTTTGGTTGGTGGGAGGGGTGTGAAGTCAGAAAGGAGAGGAGGTTGAAGAGAGGAGAAAGCGGTTCTGAGGACCAGGGACAATAGACTAAGGAGTTCAGATTTCACCCTGAAGGCCAGAGAAGCCTCAGACTGGCTTTAAGCAGGAGAGAGAACTGATCACACATGACTCTCAGAAGAGACATCTGTCTGGCTATGACTTGGAATGTCAAAATCAAAGACAAGCTGGAAAATGAGGAATGCAATTGAAATATTTTTATCCTATATAGAAAAATAATAAAGCTGTTTATGGATTTAAAATTGCATTTTGTACATTTTACTTTGCCCATGAACAATCACCTTTGATCCATTAAGAGTTAGGCAGCACCAAGGGGAAAGAAAATTCAAAGGAATTAATTTTTCCCACCTCCTGTGACCATCTCATATTTTAGTAAGTCCCTTAGGACCTTGAGAGGTCTTTTGTCTTTACTAATTTTTCTAGGGCTTCAAATCTCCAGGAGATGGCTAAGATAAGAAACTGAATACTCAACAACTCTGACATGTTGTGGTGGGACGTAATCCCTATTTTCAGACAAATAAATATGGCGATAAATCCTAGGCCAAGGTTTTCTCAGCCTTGGCACTACTGATATTTTAGGTAGGATAATTCTTCATTGTGGAGGGCTGTCCTGTGCATCATAGGATATTTCACAGCATCCTTGACCTTAACCCACTAGATACCAGTACCACATATACATACAAACACACACACAGAATGGTGACAAACATAAACGTCTCCAGACATTGCCAAAGGTCCCCTGGGGAACAAAATCATCCCTGATTGAGAACCACTGTCTTAGGACATCTCAGAGAGAAGAGCCCTTGGGGACTGTCCCACCCAACTTCCTCATTTTACAGATGAGAAAACGGAAGCTCTGAGACTGAGACCAGAAACCAGGTTTCCTTACTCATTTTAGAATTTTTTTTTTAGAGATCAGATATATTTCCTTTTTGCTTTTTTTGAACTTTCTCTCCAGTTTTACTGTTTATTTTATTTAATTTATTTTTTGGCCACGCCGTGAAGCATGCAGGATCCTAGCTACCCCGACTGGGGATTGAACCCACGCCCCCTGCATTGGGAGCACGGAGTCTTAACCACTGGACCGCCAGGAAGTCCCGAGATCAGATGTCTTTTTCTTAGCCTCAGAGAAATGCAATTTTCCAAAAAAAAAAGTTGGAGGAATTTTAAATCAAATCAGTTGCACATGGATGGACATGGAGATTATCATATTAAGTGAAGTAAGTCAGACAGAGAAATACAAATATCATATGATATCACTTATATGCAGAATCTAAAAACAAAAAATGATACAAATGAACTTATTTACAAAACAGAAACAGACTCACAGACTTAGAGAACAAACTTATGGTTACCGGCGGAAGGGTGGGGGGAAGTTATAGATTGGGAGTGTGGGATTGGCATGTACACACTCTTATATTTAAAATGGATAACTAATAAGGACCTACTGTATAGCACAGGGAACTCTGCTTAATATTCTGTAATAACCTAAATGGGAAAAGAATTTGAAAAAGAATGGATACACATATATATATAAATGAATCACTTTGCTATACACCAGAAACTAACACAACATTGTTAATCAACTCTGCTCCAATGCAAAATAAAAATTTTTTTAAAGATAAGGAAAAAAATAAATCAAATCAGTTTCATCTAGCTGAATATTCATTTATTTTTTCTCTCTCTTCTCTCTTTTCATCTCTCTCGTTCTCCCCCTGATATACATGACTCAGCTTAGAATTTCAATTTACTAACTTGTTTTTCTAGCTACAAATGCTACCAAAGTTAATAACAATAATGATGATGATAATAATAATAAAAGCATATGAAAACATCCATCCCTCTCTAATTTAGCATTTTTCTTCTTTCATTTGTTCACAATGAAGAGGTGAATGGGAAGACGTCTAGTATATATCAGAGTGCCTGTGTGCCAGGCACTCTGCCAGGCACATCCTAAACACAATCATTACAACAACCCTCTGAAGTGGGCGTTGGCATACCCATGTCACTAAAGAGGAAACTGAGGCTCATGCAAATGAGATGACTTGCCCACGTAGCCACTGAGTTCTAGAACCAGCATGCAAACCCAGGTCTGTCAGATTGCATAGTAAAACTGAGTTCGGGTTGTGGAGTCTTAGAGTGCGTTCATGATCATCGCCCAAGTGAGAGCTGAATCCCCTCTGAGAACCAGATCCGCCTGCAACTGCTCGGATCACAGAGCTGAGGAGCTTGCCAGCATCTCCAGGAGGAAGCCAGGCCTATGTGGCAGTTGCTATGACGACTAGTTTTCTTATAATTATAGAACATGGTGGTGACACGAAAAGCCACACAGTCACTTTGTTAGGACCTGTCTTCCTCTGACAGTTCCAGGCGCTTAAACATCATCAATTTTTTTTTAATCCCGTTTAAAATAATCACACATTGCAGCAGCAGAGGCCCAGAGAGCAAGACAGTCAGGAGATTAATCCGCCCACTGTGTGAGGGGACCGTGAGACAAGCCACATGACAAGCCATGAGGAAAATGGCATGTCTTCCTTGGGAAATGTTTGCTTCTCTCTTCTCTTTTGGATCAATGCATTTAGGACTTGGCCAAACAGCGTATTTAAAGAGAAAAAAGAAGAGAGCCAAAGCAAAATTGGCCTAATGCTTGGCAAATAACAGGGATAGGCAGCAAAATTTTAGTATTCTAGCAACCACTTTTCAGTTTAGTTTAAGTTAGCCAATTACCCATATGTACAGGGTTTCCTGATTTGGAAGCTGATAGAGACAAAAGAACACACACACACACACACACACATACTCTCATATACATACCATAGACATACATACCCCTCTGGTCCAGAAAAGCCTGACTCTTGCCACTTATTGGCTGCATGACCTTGAATACCTTAATTAAACTCTCTGACCCTTGGTCTCCTCACCTGGCTATCAAAAAAAACGCCTACTTCAAGAGTTAAAGATAAAATAGAAAATGACCAGCAAACTACTCAGCACATAATAGGAGCTCAGTGAAACGGAAGTTATTGTTATTAATTAATTACAAATAATAATTTTTTAAATCTTGTTTTACTTTGCACAAGCATCTTCCTTTCATTACCCCAACATGGGATGTGAGAAACCTTTATGAAGCCCTACCTTCTGTACTACTTTCAGCAATCCAGCCAGGTAGCAGGAGAACTCTAGTTGAAGCCAATGTGGCATCTCAGAGCAGTGGTGGGTGCAGGCAAAGGCCGGACATTCTCCAGATGAGAAATTGACTTGGGGAATCAAGGACAGGTTTCTGGAGGAGGTGAGATCTGAGCTGGTTCACAAGGCGGGAAACGTGGGCTGGCAATAGAGCCAGAGGAAACTGCACGGGCAAAGACCTGGAGGGGTGAAAGGGCATGGTGGTTTTACAGAGCCATGAGAGGCCCGAAGCAATGAGGACACAGGAATGGTGGAGGGCCTAGCAGCAAGGACCACCTTTGGAAGAGCCTGCAGCATCATGCAGAAACCTCACATTGTTGTCTGTCGGAGTGGGGAGCCATCAAGGTTTCTCAAGCAGGATCTGATGATCGTTCTGACTTCATAACAGGTAGAAAGGGGAAGATGGGATGAAGCTGGAAGGTCAAAAGCTGGCCCGGCAGGAATGGTGGGCGAGGAGGAACAACTGAGCCAGGGCAATGTCAGTTGAGACAGAGGACCTAGTGAGACGGAGCCAGGCGTGGCTTCCCACTGAGACCCACCCTGGGTGGAAGCATTCCATCTAGCCGGATGACCAGCTCCCCAGCAATGAAACTCTCATGTAACGACAAGAGGCAGCTCACATTTATCAAGCTACCATGGGGCTTATATTATCTCATTTTGTCCTCAGGCCAGGCCTATGATGTAGACAGCATTATCCCATTTTACAGATTGGGAAACACAGGTTCAGAGAGATGAAATGACTTGCTTTAGTTCGTACACACCCACAGTGTCAAACCCCCAGCCCGTGTATTTCCCCTTTTCCATACTGCCCTTCACACAAGTGTGCTGGTAAACCGTCCTGGGCTGGGAAAGGGGGGTGATGCATGATTTACAGTGTTTGCTCAGTTCCATGGTGTAAATACTCGCACCATGGTTGGTTACAAACTGCCAACAGTTTAACAAGCAGTGTGCAAACTTTTAATCAGCCAACTCCTACAGGAGTCCCATAGGAAATAAGAATATTCACTAAACTCTAGAAGTCATCTACACTAAACTTATTAACAAGTGACTTGCTTTATTACAGCATTTATTTGCCAGTGTTTGAGTCAATGAGAATGAGAACCTGGCAATAAAAGCAGCGCAGTCATGAGGCTGTGGAGTGGTCATTGAATCTCCCAGTCCCCCATCCAAACCCTGAGCACATTCCTCCTGAGATAGCACCACGGATGTTTGCTCTCCCAGGGAAAGCTTTTGTTAAAAAAATTAAGCCACATTTGCTTCTCAGTTCTCAATAATATATGTTTTTGAAGGTCACTCTAATAGTGCCATTCCATGAGGCCAGGAGAAAGCACCCAGCCATGAACATAGGTCTACATTTTTATTCTGATTTCTGATAAAACCCTAGCCAGAAGTGCAATAATAAACATCAAATACTATTGCAGATTTTCTCCACCAAGCACTCACATGTAAATTCTTTCTGTTCCAGATAATAACTCTGCTCCTAAGCCAGCAGGCAGTGTTTTTAATAATTTACCTTAAATGTTCCTCAAAAGTTAAAAAAAAAAAAAAGAGGGCAATAAAAACCAAGACAACAGATAATAAAGTAAAATTGCTTATCTCCATTTGCTGCTGTCAGCAAATATTAGAATCCCACCAACGGAGGGCAGCCCCTGGGGTTTTGATGAAAAATTGGTAGAAGCAAATGGCAAAGCTATAAATGAGGTCTCACCTCCCAGGGAATGTGACATCAGGAAGAGGACATTTATGAGAACGTGTCATCGGCAAGAAGCTTAGAAGCAAAAGATAGAGCCCCGATTTTAAATAAAGATATTGAAAATGAGGCAGCCAGAGCTCTGGTATTTATCAATGTATAGTTTTCTATCAGCCAGATATTTTTGTTTGCTCATTAACCTGTTCATTCAGTTATTAAAGACATCATTTGGTGCCTAGTGTGGGCTGGCACTGGCTAGGTTCTTGGGGAGCAAAGATAAAGAAGACACCATCCCAGCCTCAAGTCAGTGGGAGACACAGCAGGTAATGTTGATGTCAACACTGTATAACTGGAGGGTTATATAGCAGGTGCAGGAATCCCGAGGAGGAAGGACAGACTGCGCAAGGGCTGGCAGGCAAGCCCTCAGAGGCCAGAGCCATTTGAGTTGGGTGTTGAGAGATGAATAGGGAGTTTGCCCAATGATGGAGGTGGGAAAGGCATTCCAGTGGGAAGGGACGGCACGAACAAAGACAGGGAGGCATACGAAGTATGGTATCGTGAGGGAAGGACCAGGGCTTCGAGCAGGTCAGGGAGAAGGCAGGTGAGCCATGGAAGCTATGGCAGGGTTAGGATGGCAGTGTCCTTGCAGGATATGCACATTAGAAAGAGTCCTCCTTTGGGGAGGTGAGAAGAATGGGCAGGAGGGGGCTGAGAAAGCAGGCAGAGGGACCCAGAAGGAGGACGGGCCAGGAGATGATGGGTGAGGACAGAGACCAGAGAAGAAAGCACAGTTACCAGAGACTCTCAGGAGGGAGAGGGGCCTGGGCTCTGCCGGCTGTTAGATGTGGCCGCCTCCCCCCACCCCGCCGGGGAGGCTGATTCTGGTGTGTTGCCATGTCTCTCCCATGTTGGAGTTAGAAGGAATGTGAGCAGAGTTGAGGCCTGAGACAGAGTGCAAACACCCCCAACCCCTGGCTGGGTGGAAGAGGAAGGGAAGGAAAGAAACGTCTGCCAGGTAGACGGGCTCAGCAGCATCCCCCGGGAGCTATTCACCGGTAGTCAGGCCCCCTTCCGCTGGCGGCAGCTTCCCTAACCTCTTACACCCGGCCACGGCCCCCTGCTTAGGACCTGCGAGTACATCCCAGGCCCACAGCCTCCTGGGCGTGGAACTTGGGAAAACTCCCAGCCTCTCTGAGCCTGTTTGCCTCACCTGCAAGTGGGGTGACAGTCTCGCCGGCCCAGTTTGCTGGGATCATTCAGTGGGATAGCTTACATAAAGCGCCAATCACAGGTCAGGTCAGGTCAGGAGCAGAGCACAAGCCCCAAAAGTTGAGTGGATCAGTGAATGGATGGAACAGTGAAAAATCAGCACCCTATAATATTAGGCCTGAAGCTTCAACTGGATTTTTGTTTATTTTTGTTTTGTTGGTTTGTTGTTGTCGTCGCTTGTTTTTAATAATAGCCCACAGACACCAGCTCCTTGAAAATTGCTAACCTCTCACTTCTAGTTCTCCCCAACCAGCTTTATTTTAATGCGTCCATTTGCTTGACAGGAATGGTGGGTTCTGACCCCTTTACACTAACGCAGCCCTCCCATTCTGGATTCTCCCCGCTGACTGTGCTCAGGGTCTGGTCTGCAGGCATCCCCAGGATCTTTCCCCATGCGACCGGACACCCTCTAATCTGAGCTTACCCAGGCCATAGCCACCAGAGTCAGATTTCCTGAACCCAGACTCAACATGTTATTGGGGATGAATACTGAGGCGGTCCCGAAAGTCTGGGGCTCAAGTTGCAGCACACGTGACACCCACTCTATGCCAGGCCCTCTTCTGGGAACTAGGAACACGTGAGTGGGCCAGTGTGACCCTACCCTCCAGGGACCAGAGGCTGGAGGGGGCTGAAGATGCTGGAGTAGCCAGTTACAGTACAGCAGCATTCGAGAACCCCATATGATCTGCAGAGCCCAGAGGAGGCACCAAACCCAGCTCAGAGGATCAAGGGAGGCATCCCAGAGGAGGTGACCATACAAGGACAGTATTCCAAGAAATTGGCCAGAACACTTGTCTAATCCACACCTTTGCAAGCTCCTCCAGAGCAAGGGTTTTGTCTTGCATATCCGTCTGTCTCCCAGCAACAGGCATCCAGCCCAGCCCAGAGCAAATTTGATAAAGACAAAGAAGAAAGGGGAGAAAGGGCAGGAAAGGAAGAAGTCAGGCAGGCCACAGTTTGGCAAGGACAATGGCAGGGTGGCATCAGGTGTAGCAGATATGGAGCCATAGGGCTGGGTTCTTATTCTGTTCTGACACATCCTCGCTGCATGGCCTTGTCAGACAATTCACTTCTTTGAGCATCAGTTTCCTAGTCTGTAAAATGGGGATAATAATAACAGTAACAAGTACACAAGGTTGTTGTTAGCCTAAAAAGTGGATGTAAAGGCATTTTTAACAGGTACTAGGATTATTCATTTTATAATGGATGTGTTGAGAAGTAGTCTACCAAAAAATTTTGCCTACACTCCCCAGGAGGCAAAGAGATAGCTCCCTAGGTCACTGTAGAGAGCCAGAGGCCACCCATGGATCCCGACATTGAACTGGCTACACTTAGAACAGTTCCTCCAGGTTTTCCCAGCCACATTCCCAGGGAGAAAAAGCCAGGAAAGGGAGGACCAGGTCTGTCTCAACCAACACACAAAATTCAGCTAATTAGGTAGCAAGCTAAGAACCCAGGATGAAGGAAAGGGATCTGAACAGGAAGAGAATAAAATGATCATTCATTGAGAACTAGAGTGCGCCAAGGACTTACACTTTGTGCTATTGTGTCCCGGTTTACTGATGAGGAATCAGGAGCTCCGAGAGGTGAAGGGACTTTCCCAAGGTCATGAAGCTTAAGAGGTGACAGGGGTGTGACCCAAGTTGCCAGGTGAATCTAGCCCCAAAGTGCAGGTGTTCCCTGGCATACCTCTCATCAGCTTGGCACAAACAGCTTCCAAATGCAAGACTCAGTTCCTTCTCACAGGTGAGCCTGGGGACAACCAGGTCTGATGGCATGGCCGGATGCACCAGCTCCTTCGACGGCATAATCAGCTTTAGAAGAACCTCCAGCTCCCAGGACTAAGAAAGAAGGAGGGGCTTCTCTCTGCACGCTCCCATCTTCTCAAAGAAGCCTGATGAACGGTCTCTCAAGTCTGTGGCCCTTGGCAATGACTGCAAGAGCCTTCATGTTAAAAAAAGTTCCAGGCGATTCTTTCCATCTTTCTCAGTTCGTCTCTCCCTCCCTGCTCTCTCCCCTCATTCTCTCTCATAGAGAATTGTTATGAGCTGATCTCCCCAGGTCAAATTTGAGATGTGAACTCGCAAGCTGTTCCACCTCCATGAAGATATTGGAATGAGGGAGGGAGGCATCTTTGCCATCCGCATGGTTACTTCTGCCACGGGCAATATCCTGGAGGGGCAGCCCGGCCGCTGTTTACCAGCATTATGCTCTCTAAGATGAACTGGGAATTCTCTGACTTCCAGCCCCTGTGGTCTAGCCGAAATTTCCACCCTGAGCTCCAGACCCGTTACATCCTAGGGTGGCCAGACTGCCTCTGCCCCGCCCCTCCCATGGTCCCCAGGCACCTCCCACTCGATGCGTCTCCCACTGCCCGGTCCCCCACCTCCTACCCGGTGGACAGCATCCCCCCACCGGCTCAGTCAGCCAAGCCAAACACGGAGGAGCCCCTGATGCCCCTTTCTCCAACCAGGAACAATTCCACCTCCGTAACAGCCCAGCTGGACCCCCGAGTCCCACTGCAGCTGACAGCTCAGACCCTCAGACTCTTCTTAATGGCCAGCACAACCTCCTTCCTAGTGCGCTGCTCCCACCTTCACCCCAGCGGATGCGTCCTCCACGCGGCCCAGGGGGAGCTCTCTTTAAGGAAGTGCAAAGCCAGGCTAATAAATGCTCACAGCTCTACAAAAGCAAACAATTTTGCTCCATTCCTCCCGTTGTGTTCCAAGCGGCAGGGCCCTCCGCCCACACCTGACAGTCAGTGCTGACAAAGGGCTGCCCCCAAACCCCAACGCCCTTTCTTCCCAACCCCCAGGGCCAACTGAGTCAAGCTGCGTGGGGCGCTTCCTCAGGCCCTGGACCCTGACAAGCCACTCATTTTCTCTTGGCTGACTCGCTTCTGTTCTAACCCATAGTTACCTACAGCAGGCGGCACAGATGAACAGAAAGGCAGGGGGCCGGCTCTCAGCACTGGCCCTGCCACTTGCTAGTGGGTGAGCAGGTCGCATCACTGCTCTGAGCCATAGTTCCCCTTGAAAAAAACAGGGGATTATATCAGCTTCTCAGGGACTCGTGGGCAGCAAATATGATAAAATAGCCACATCACCAAAAGTTGCCAACAAAGAGGAAAAAAAAAAACCAATGACAACATGGTCCAACACCACGGCTGATAACACAGCCACAGATGACATTTTGAGACATTTCTTTCCGTGTCCTTTTTCCTCTGTATACTTGTGGTTTTTTTCATAGTTCCAACCATAGAAAACATACAATTTTAATCTCTGCTTTTTTCACTCAGCTTCCTCTATGAAGTATTTGCCCAAATTATTGCATGTTTTCATAACCATCATTTTAAATGATTGCTAAATAAGGAATAATTCCATCAAAAACTGTAACACTCTATTTGGTAAAAAGAGCAAATTTTTAAAATCTTCTAATTTTTTTCTGATTATTGTAACAATTCATGCTCGTGTAAAATTGAGAAAGTAAAAGTAAGATGAAAATATCTCATAAGCCCATAATTCAGAGTAAACTAAGTACTCTCCCCCCCAAAAGTGATTCCTAAGAAACTGTTGAAACAATCCATCTCATGCATGTGGTCTTACATATGGAATCATGAGAAAGCTGCTGAAAATCTAGCATTGTTTCCAATGCTTCGATTTTACAAATAACACTGCAATAAACATTTTGGGGCATGAATCTGGGCATACTTCTGATGATCTCTGCTGCCAGGAGGACAGGTCAGCTTTACTCCCTGGCCTGATGCCCTTACATTATGCACCAAGATACTCCCACCCTCCCCTCACATCTACCTGCTGGTTCTTGCAGATACCTGCATGCAGTTCAGGCCAGGTCAACGTTCACTGGGCCCATGCTGTGTGCCAGACACTAAAGCTACAGCCAAAAATAAAAGCAATCCCTGCCCTCAAAGAGGGGGTCAACATCCAGGGAAGTCCCACATTCTGGGGGGATGTACCCAGAGGTGCCAGATTCCCTCCCAGGCTCACACACCCAGCTGCTCTGACACATGTAGCAGGGAGAAAGATAGGGACAGAAACGGACCAATATATTTATCCGTGTATAATACATACTCCAACCAAGTATGTATTATACAAATGCATATAGACAACCAACCAAGGGCTGTTTTCACTTCCAAAGCCCTCAGCCACAGTTGATACAAAATAGTTACTATTAATCATGCACTTATCATGTATAGATCCAAGTGCTTTGCATGTATCCCATATTTCATTCTCACAGTAACCTTCTATTATCGCCATTTGATGAATGAGGTTTATTGACTAGCTTGTGGCCACATGGCTGGTATGAGGTGGAAACAGGGCTCAAACCCAGCCAGACTGCTTCAGTATCCATCCACAGAACCACTTCTTCTACTGCCTCCATGGCTGATATTGCCTCCTAAATATTTTTTAGGCCTCTATCCACTCACCTTCCTTTGCTAAGCCACTATTGTTTTTTTACTTGCAGTAACCCAGCAGTCTCCCCACCCTCCCTCTATTACTCATGTAAAAGCCAGCATGTTTTTTCCAAAAACCTAGTTTAATCATATCCTTCCTCTTCTTGAAGTCCTTTGGGCTTTCTTTCATGCTTCTGGTCTAAAATAATAATTCCTCCATACAGCCTACAATGTCTGGGACTGTCTGCCCTCTGCCCACTTTTCATACCTCATCTCTCTCTGGTCCCCACACCCCTCCTAGAGCTGAGCTTCACTGCCCTTATTCCTATTCAATGTTGGGTTCAACTTCCCTCCAGCCTCAGGGCCTTTGCACAAGCTGTGCTCTCCTTAGCCACCTAAGTGACTTCCCCAGGGTACTTCCCTGGGCTTCCTCCATACATCCTCACAGAGCAGGCTTCATGGCTCTTTCACGCAATTCATCACAGTGATATGTATTCATCAGTTCTCCTAGTGACTCGGCCACCAATAAATAGAAAATCAACCATGCGGTTTTTACCACTAAGAAGTCAACTTTTCCCTCCCTTTGTCTTTTTTGTATTTGTTGCAATCAACCAATGTCTAAAATTTGAGTTTCTTTATACATTTCTATCACATTTCCTGAAGATTGTGATGGAAAGGCAGAGAGACAGGGACAGGAGGAAAAAGAAGAAATGAGACACATTTATCATCAAATTGTCTGAACATTTCGGAGTAGGAGAGAGGATAACTTGTCCTCAAGAGGCAGAGCTTTAGTTATTTGATTCGACTCAGTGACCCACACTTTCTGTTACACCATCAAGACACTGACCGTAAATTCAGCGATTTTCGGCACCCGGAACTTCCCTTTGTTCTTCTGTTCAGGCTGATATTCCGTTCTTGTCTTCACAATCACCTGAAATGTTCAACCAGTGTTAGCATGCATAGAGACTTGAAAGACTTTTCTGTTCCTTTTTTTTAGTAACTAGAATTTACTGTATATTGCATAAAGATCAGAAAATAAAGAGCCTCCCACGCAAACAAACACAAGAAAATAGAAAATTCAAATTACCCATAATACTTTCCAATTCCAACAGACAGCCATAGGTAACAATTTTGGTCGCACCTTTCCAGAAGTTTTTATATGCATATATATGCACATATTCTGCATATGTATTTGCTATTTATGCAAATATGTACTTTTATGAAACGGATTCATACTTCATTTTATCACAAAACACTCTACTAACGTTTTCTCCATGTAGAAAAATACATGATTTCATTTTGCCTTTTGATGTAGCTTAATATTTCATTGTATGCATATACCACAATTAATCTAACCAATCTTGATGGTTGAACACGTAGGTTGTTCCCACAGTTCAGGGTATATAAACAAGTTATGATGAACATCTTGTAGCAAAACTTTTGCACATATACTTAATTCCAGTTTCATTTAGGGACTTCCACAAAGAAAAACATAAAGGCCTATTGAATCTATTGTATCATCTTATTTTTCTGAAGTCTGAATATTTTGCAGAGGTGGTTAATATCTTTTCAAGATAAGCTGTCAACCTGCCAAGACATTTATGGAACTCCATCCCACTGTGTAGGCAAAGTGGAAGAAAAAAGAAACTTGACAGATAAAAACTATTGCCGAGTGTCACAGTGTCATAGGTAACACAGAAGCTGTCTGAGTCTCGGTGCCTCAGCTGTAAAATATGGGCAATAATCATAATCATAACCCCTAGTTAACAAGGCTGTTTTGACGGTTGAGTGAGATGAGAGTGGGCAATACTTTTGGAATAATTTATTATGTGCCAGAGCTAGATCAAGCTCTCCATATACTTTATCTACATACCACTGCTATTTCCATTCTCCTGAAAGGAAAACTGAAGCACAGAGCTGTCAAGTCACTGGTCCAAGGTCACACAGCTCAAAGGAAGCAATCTTCTAACTATGATCATTCTTCTCATTAGCGCTTAAATTAACCAAATTTTCACTGAAAACTTTTACCAAGTTTTCCTAGAGACAATAGTCAAGTGTATGTACTCCCGCAAGAATTCTTCTATGAAGAATTTTCTTTAAGGTCTGTGAGGCATACCATGGACAAAATATAGCTCAAAAAGGAAAGGACGGGGAGGAACTACTATTATTGAACATCTACTGTATGGCACTTAAATATGTTAGTTAAGGAGGATCTGGGTCCCAGCCCATCTAGAACATCACTCCTTCCCTGACATTTAGAACTCATTTGCAAATGTAAATTCTGTTGTTGTGCCCCACCCCCTTTGGATTCTGCTCCTCCAAATATTAAAAAGTGAACCCTGGCTTCCTTTAAGAAATGGGACAGCTAAACAAGGAGGAGGGTTTTGCAGGGGAGTGGGGTGGGGAATGTTCTTTTTATTTTTTTCTATCTCCTGTTCCAAAGAATAGGAAAGCAGAAGCTTCTTTGCCACAGATAATAAAAATGTCCCTCATGCTTTGCAAATTCACTATACAGCAGACACTGAGCACTTGACATGCACTATCTCACTTAATTCTGTGCTGTGGGGCAAATACTGGTACTGTCAATATTGTAGGGAGATGAAACATTGTGCTTTGGGTTTGAATCCTGGCTCAAGCACTACGCCTTCTGTGTCTTAGTTTTCTCACCTATTAAATGGGAAAATAACCATCACTACCTGGTTGGGTTGTTAGGAGGCTTAAATGAGTTAATGTAAGTTAAGCACTCAGACCGTTCATTCAATAACAATGTTTTTTTGAACACTGCCTCTGAGTGCTGCCAAATGTTCTTCCAATAGATGTCTGAGGCAGATATGGAATTAGGCCTCGCTTGCACCTGTCAGCCTGCAGGTCCTCCCTATCCAGCCCTTCGAGAGCAAGGCAAGGATTTCTCAAGAACAATACTGTTCAAGGATGGTCTGAAAAAAAAGGTTTCAAGGGTGAATAGAAGTTTCCTGGGTGAATAAGACAAGATATTTTATGCAAAGTGAACCACATGGTCAAATAAACAAAAGTGTAAAATAGCATGTAATCTACACATTTGGCCGTTTTGGTGTCATGTGAACTTCAATGTGTTAGTGAGAGTTAGGAGCTAATATAAATGTAAGAGTAAATGCCAAGGCACGGTTCACAGGCTAAGTGTTTCTATTAGAAACTCACAATGTTCTGGGAAGGGCCAAATGAAATAATGTATGTGCAGGTGCTTTGTGAACTTAAAAGATATTCCACAAATTGTAATGATTAAAAATATTTAGAATATCACTAGATCAACTGACAGGCTATGAAGTATATTGAAAATTTAGATGTCTGATCATTTCTCTGAATCCACATTTTTAGAAATATTCACAAACTGGGAATTATAGTTTCTTCTCCCAATTCCCCATGTTGTGTGTGTGTATATATCTAATGTCTGTATGTATATATATAAATATATTATAATACATCTCAATGTCTATTTCTAAGATAGTGAATTTCCTGGTCAGTGTGCCATGTGACCTATAAGACTTAGGGCAATAACTGCCTTTGCCTTTTATGATAGACAGCATTCTAAGATGGTCTCCAAGTTTCCCACCCCCGTGTACATGCACTGTATAATCTCCTCCCTCAAGAGTGAGGACAGGACCTGTGAATATGATGGCATAGTCACTCCCATGAGTATGGTATGCAAACTCGGTCACAGCAGACTGGAGAGAAATTCTCCTGCTGGCCTTGAAGAAGTAAGTCAACATGTTGTGAGAGGGCCATGCAGCTAGTACCTGAGGGTGGACTCTAGGAGTTGAAAATGACCCCGATCAACAGCCAGGTCACTCAAGAAAATGGGGACTTCAGTCCTACAACCACAAGTAACTGAATCCTGCCAACAACCTGAATGAGCTTGGAAAAGGACCCCAAGAACCAGATGAGAATGCAGCCTAGCTAACAGCTTGATTTCAGACCCATGAGACCCCTGAGCACAGAACCCCTCTAAACTGTGCCTGAACTTCTGACCTATATAAACTGTGAGATAATCAACTTGTGTGGTTTTGAGCCACTAAAGCTTTGATAATTTGTTACATAGCAACAGAAAACTAATATGCCTTCCCACATTGCCAAGTCCATCTCAACCATCTCTTAGCTTGAGTCCTTCATTTCTAGATCCTTAGCTATCAGACTGGTCTCAAGCATAACACATCAAGTGTTAAGAAGCATTTGTTTCTTAGTCTTTCCCTCTGCCCCTTTATTTTTATAAACATCTTTCCCAAAACTTCTCAAAAAGCCCTAAACCATTCATATCATTCCATGTAAATTTTAAAGACCTCATGCAGTGGCCAACATGTTGAGATAGGAGACAAAACTAAACAAATATTACTGTTGGAATGAGACAATGAATAACCATTACAGCCAATATCATTCTAATTGTCATAATAAATATTTTGTGGTTGCTTCTCTAACATCCATTTCCTTCTTCAATCAAACCTCCCCCCCGCCCGATATTGCTTTCAAGAACTCACCCCTGTCCCATGTGGCAGCCATGTGGTTTGGTGGAATTGATGCTTTCCTTGATGGCAGGGAGGGACTCTAATTAGGTTAAACCAATCAGAGCATATTATTCTACTGATCACAAAATTTGATTGGCTCAGAGATGGGCATGTTACCTACCTTGAATCAAAGAGATATGAGGCAATACTGACTGGGAACTTGGGGGAAGACACCTCCTTGCTCTTTATGAGTGTTCCCTAAAGAACATGTTCTTCCTCTGGATGGTGTGGTGAGGACTTAGTCCAGTCCTGAAACTGCTGAAGCAATTGTTGCTACTATGGGGAGGAGCCAGGATGAGGTCAAAGGCAGCATACAAAAGGGCAGAGCCAAGAGGGACCCAGAGAAGTGGAGATGAGCCCTGATGACACCCTGCCCTCTGGATCACACCTTGCCTGAAACCAGGCCTATGCTGTACCCTGAAGTCATGGGGGTGGGGAGGGGGACAAATATATACTCTTTGAACCTTAATCCAATTTAGGTTGTGTTTTCTAGTACTTGAGGTGAAAAGCTTTCTATCTAATAGAAATGTGTTCCAAGAAAAAATGAACTGAAAAGCTATTCGAATTTAGTAAGATGGTCAAGTACTAAATAAGTATAACAAAACCAATAGATTTTCTTGGCACCAGCAAAAAATCACCTCAAAATGTGATGAATCCACCAAAAGATACACACAAAAATGTTCATAGCCACTTTTTTCATAATAGCACAAAACTGAGAATAACCCAAATGTCTATTAACAGGAGAATGGATAAATTGTGGTTTATTCATAAGATGGAATGCTACACAGCAATGCTACATAGACATGGGTGACTCTCACAGACATTATATTGAACTAAAGGAATCTGATGCAAAAAAGTATTTTTTTATGTCCTGTGTGATTTCATTTATATCAAGTTCAATATATATAAAATAATTTATATATTATCTGAATAAATATATATATTTAACATGCCATTTACCATTTGCAGGAGTGATGCTGAGTTTAGGCAGAGTTGGGGTCATAGCCCTCTTTCAAATCCATATACTACTTTGCCCTGAACCCCTATGAGATGTTGCTTATGCCCTAAGTGAGTTTCTAATGAAAACACTTCTTTTGGCTTCAGAACGCTTCTCAAACCACTGAGCTCAAACTAGGCCAACAGACAGGTTGACTGACCCTGTGTCAGTCCTCAGTCATCTTCTCCTCTCTTCAGCTATACCATATTTTCTCCAAAAGCAACCCAGGCAATATTTTACCTTTGCCCCTAAGGAAGTGTTAGCTCATTAGAACCCCTTCTCCATGTCAAAAGCAGGTCTTTGCCCATTTGCCTGGAACAAACGGGCAGTCTTCTGGCCTCATCTTCTTTGATCTCTCAGTAATATTCTTTGACCACTCACTCCTCCTTAAAAGTCCTCCTCCCGGGTCCACGGTCTTCTCCCTGCTCACTGACCAGCCCTCCTCAGTCTCCTCCCACTCTGCTTTACTTCTCAATGTTAGAATCTCTCAGGGCTAGGTCATGGGCATGCTTCCTTCCTACAAGTCCCTTCTGAGTGTTCTTACTCCCATCATTTCCAAGTCCATCTTTATTCTCATAACTCTCAAATTTACATCTCCAATTTGGACCCCACCCAGCACTCAGATTACCCTACTGGACATTTGCCCTTGGATAGACACACATAAGTTTACCATGTCCACAGCAAAGCACTTGGGTTCCCTGACCCACCTTCCCCAACCATCTTGCCCTCAACATTCTCTTCCCCGTGTAATCGCCAGCTAAGAAAATAGCAGCATGATATGCCATTGTTTATGTCAAGTCATATACAGGAAGCTCTCATGATCCCTCCCTTCCCTTCAGTCTCCAAATCCATTGCAATCACCAGCTCCTGCTTCCTCGAAAATTTCCCTCAAATAAACCCATTCGTCCAGTTACACTGCCAACACCCTAATCCAGAGCATCATTCTCTCTCCGCGAACTTTTGCTCTGACAGCTTCCTTGTTTCCATCCTTGCCTCCCCAAACCCAAACAAAAAGAGATTTCTAGACCAAGAGAGCATCATAAACCAGCAAACATTCAGAAGACATCCGGGAGGCTGGACCTGGGAAAACCACAAAGAGGCAGCTTTGAGTGGCCAGGGAACAGAGCAGGTGAAGTGAGCAGTAAACAGAGGCTCTGAATGCCATGCCTAGCATCTTGAAGATGAACTTGGGAACAGTGAGGAACTGAGCAAGGATTATAAACCAGAGAATGGCTTTCCAGGTGTGCATTACAGGGAGAGGAGAAGCCTCTGGCACAGTGAAGATACACTGGAGAGATGTAGAGAGCAGGAAAAACCAGCCCTACAGTTACTGGAATCAACCAGCTACTGGGCATGTCATGAAGCGTGGTGTGCTGTTCCCATGGACTGGAGCCAGAAACAATTCCCTTCTATAAAAGGAGATATAGTACCAGTCAATTTTTTTAGTACTATGAAGGGGAAAGCATAAGAAATGTTAGCCAATCGTTATTAATTGTACCTTGGAGGAATCAGCTTGCATATGCAAAGAAAGAGAGGGAAGAGAAAATAAATTTGCAAAGAAAGGCTCTATTTTCTGCAGTTGAAAAAAAAAAATGGAGGAAAACAGAGCCCTGAGCTCCTTGATTAATAACAGAAATGGGAGGAAAAAGTGGAGAGAGGGGAGGAAAAAATTCTTTCTACTCTTGTTATTATTAAAAGTGGGGTTTCATAGATACTTGGGAGAATGAAACTCCAGGTTTTCAAATATCATTGTGGATATGGGCAAAGAAATAAATTTGTTTTCTTTTCATATCAATACATCAGTCCCCATTGTTCGGTCAGCAGCTGATATGAAGAACATAATTTAACATAATTGGCATTGTGAAAATGGGATAAATTATTCATCCCGAAAGCACCCCTCATCTGGATATATTCCCCCTTTGCTGGCAAGGCCAGATAATACGTGGCGGTTCAGATGGTGCAAAGTACAGATCATAAAAATTTAAAATACTACTTCCCAGGATTATCAATAATGAAGAGGTTCCCACATGGAGAGGCCCCAGGATTGGCAGGAACAATAAATAAAAGTGCAGAAGTGCTGACAAGGAGCATGATTGTATTTTTATGAGCTGGGCTTGCACAGGCCAAAAATAGACCTAAGCTGTATCCTTCAGCTCATTCCTGCAGCAAAGAGAGAAGTTCGGAGCAGGGCAATGAAAGGCTAGCCCCTGAGCACCTCCTGTGTGCCAGACACTGAGCTACAGGCCCTACTGATGTGTCCTCAGTTAGTTCACACAACCCCCCTCTCCGATCTTCACATCTCTCCTTTAAGATCATTATAATTCCCATTTTTCAGATAAGGAAATTTAGCCTCAGAGACTTCAATCACTTGCCTATGATCAAATGACTGGTAAGTGGTTGAGCTGGTATCCAAACTCAAGAACATGTTGCTTTTTTCTATCATTTTTTTAAGGTACCCACTATGTGCCTGGCACTGTACCAAAAGCTTTACATCCTATATCTCAGTAAATCCTCTCAATCGCTCTGAGGTAGGACTGATTATCCCCATTTTATAGGAACCTGAGTCTCAGAGAGCAGAAATGACTTCACAACCTCACGTAACCACTAAGAGGCAGAGTCAAGGCTTGAACCTGAGCTTCTGGCTCAGATCAAGTGCCACTAGGAAGGTCATCATTCAAATCTCATAACAAACTCTGATCCTATGGCACCTGATGCTCCGTAAATGCTATTAACTGAATGAACAAATGAACGAATCCTTTATCTAAATAGACAAGGTGAAGTCACCCCAGTGGGGCCTGAGTACATAGTTGGGAACCTTCTCCCATTTACTGCCTCACTCCTCAACCCACACTCCATCTCTTTGGGTTCGAGTCTTTCCCTGGACCCTTGAGGTTTGGTAGTGGGCACAGAACGCAAGGTAAAATGTCAGTGCTCAGAGTACATTAGTGGCAGCGTTGTCCAATCCCACCCATTCACCGATGGGGACATGGAAGCCCAGAAAGGGGGAGGGATTTGCTGCAGGTCACACAACAAGGCAGTGTCAGAAGTAGGACCCTAGTATGGACCTGCTGACTCCCAGTTCAGGGCTATTTCTGTGGCATTGAGTCTCTTTTACTTGCTGGGCCTTTGATTTCTCAGGGCAGAATGGAAGGCTGGCCAGTATGGCCTCAAATGGATGGGCTAGCCCAATAAGTCTATGACTCTCCAACTCTCAGGCAAGGCATAGAATTGGGCAAGGTGAGGGACTCTTCATTGGGTCCTACAGGGACGGCCAGCTCCTGCTCTGAGCAGAGGCTAGCTGCCTGGGCCGGAGTCACTACAGCAAGGCCAGCCCACAGCTCTGCCACCCAGGCCTGTCCCCTATAGGGCAAGGCCCAGCCCACCTCTCTGCTCAAGCCTTCTTACAGCCTGGGGCCAGCCCCGTGCACTTCAGGAAAAACAATCCTGATTCTGGGACTGAACTGATGATGATGATACAACAACATTAAGCAGTTACTCTCTGCCGGCCACTGTGATAAACATTCGGCATGCATTTCCTCATTTTACCCTTTAAACAGTTCTTAGAGGAAGATATTCCTGTCCTCGTTTTAACAACGAGAAAACAGAGAGCCAGAGTGGTTAGTAAACTGGCCCAGGGTCACACAGCGAGTAGGTGGTGGAATTAGGATTCAAATTCAAACTGCATTGCTATAATGCATGTGCATCTATACAGGCCTCCCTCTACATGCAGGGGCACTAGCTCGTTCCACAGTGGTCTCTCCGTGTGTGAACGTGAGCAAGGAAGTAAGTCACTTCAGCTCTCCGAGACTGTTTCACCATCTGTGAGATGGAGGTGATTTTTTAAAAATAGAAAATTTGATATATGCTCATGATAAAAAAAAAGTATGAAAATTGTAGAATAAAAGTTTTCAAATGGACCCCAACCACTCCATCCATACTCTAACCATCTAATGGTTTCTTGTGTGTCTTTTCAAGACTATTTTATGAACTATAAGAATGAAACATACACACGTGTTTCCGCAAATGGGCTCACTCTATACCACACTCTTTAAAGTTGTTTTAACGGAGCAATGTGTCTGTTGCTTTCTCCACATTAGGGCAAACACAAGCAAATCTGTCTCATCCCCATAACAATTGCTTACTATTCCATATCCATGCACCAGGGTTTATCCAACCACTCCAATTTCATGGAACATTCCAATTGTTCTATATATATATATGCCTTTGCATACTTGAAAAATATACCCATAGAATAAATTCCTGCCAGTAGCAAGCATACCAATTAAATAGGATATACAGTTTAAATTTATAAACAATATCCAAATACCCTCTAAAAACAATTGCATCCCATTATATAACCAACCGGAGTGCAATGAGAAGATCTGCTTTCCCCAAGTGTTAGCAACACTAGGCACTATTACATTTTTTTTTTTTGGCCAATCAGATAGGTAAAAAGTTATGTTGCATTAAAATTATGTTTTCAAATTATAAAGAATTTTTAATCTGCTTATGGGTCATTTTTTTGTCTATTTGCTGGAATCACCTAGTCAGAGCCTTTGCCCAATTTAGGGTGATTTATAATCTTGTGAGTCTCTGAAGAGTAGAACAAGAGGGCTCAATGAGCCTGGAATCGGCAGAGATGTGCATTCCCTGCTCCCCGGGGAAAGGCTGACAGTTCTCTGATCCTGTGTGTCAGGGAGAAAAAGAAACCCTCTAGTGAAGCCATGAGAATGACCAAGAAGGCGTGGAGGACTCAGTGACGAGAACAGCATCTCCTTTGCCCAACATCCTTCCAGATCCACCCCGTCGGACCCCTGCACCCCCGCTGTTGAAACCCCATCCTTCTCAGCATGTCTCACGTTTACAGTCATCCTCCAAAAATGTCACCTTCGGGAGACATATTCCGAATATCCAGTGAAAGAAAGGAAACTTTATCAATGAGCACCATCTTTGTGCCATTAGACAATTTTCACTTTCTTTTTTCCTCACAGTAACATGGTTAGGTAGCTATTATGTTCATTTTACAGAAAAAAAAAAAAAGAAGAAGCCCAGAGATGCCAAGCAACTTGCCTAAAGCCACACAGTACATAATTAGTTTAGCTGAGAGTTGAATCCAAGCCTGTAAGACAACCAAGCGCATGCGGTCTACCACACAAAGTGAAGGGTGTTAAACATCAATAATTGACCTTTTAATGTCTGCATTCCTTTCCTCCCACAAGCAGGTGAGCCAACCTCCTCTAGGATGTGTAAAGACTTAGTAACCAGTAGAAAAGAAAGGTACATTTGCCTAGAGCCTGGCAGCTGGCTTGATGAATACACAGTTCATCTGGGGCTTTGCCAAGGTGGAGTTGTGCCTGTCTGTGGCTTGCTTTCTGCAGACCAGCCATCCCTTAGCTGGCATTTCCCAGCACTCTTGGGTGCAGATCTTGGCTGCACTGTTTTCTTTTGGTGTGTCCTAGGACAGCATTCCCCTTCTCTGAGCCTGTTTTGCATGGTTACAACCTCACAGAGGAGTTGTGGGGACATCTGGGTTATTGTGGTCACTTAGATAAACCAAAGGCATGTCCTGGAATTTGGTACCTACAGACTGATGTTCCAGCTTCTCAAGAGCTTGCTCGCATGGCCTAGAGAGAGCCACCAGACTGCTTAGATTCAAGTGGAAAAATTAAGCCCAGCCTTACCCTAGGCAAGGGGCAGGGGGCCTCGTTCAGCCAGCATTTCCTGCTGCCCGCCATATGCCAGGACTAAGGCTACGAAGATGAGACAGAGCCAGGACCCTCAGGCCTAGTAGCAAAAGCTCCTCAGTGCCGACCCAGCACCAAGTCTTCATCAATCCATCCACCTCCCCATTTCTGCTGCCACCGTCCTAGTACCCACCACCACCATCCCCTTCCTGAGCACAGCAGTAACCTTCTAGCTGATCTCCTGCCCTCCACTCTTTTCTTCCACCATACATGGCCAGGGCTGGGGGGTTGGTGGCACTGCAGGAAACCCAGTAGCCTCTGTTTTGGGGACATTTCTCTGGTGCTGCCTCATTTGGAAGATGGATTGGAGAAAAGAGGAAGAAGAGACCAGGAGACCAAGCATGAGTCCCTTGGCCCTAGGGTGGCCCATTGCAGCCAGAGGAATCTTCCTGAAATAGAAATCTGATCCTGTTACTCTCCTCTTTAAACCTCTTCAGAAAAATGCACGGGGCCCCTCATGAACTGGTGCCCACCCCATGTCATCTCCCAAGTCTCTCCCCCTCCCTCAGCTGACCCAGCCAACCCGAACTCCTGACTTTTCCTCCCATTCCCTCAATGTCTGTCCACATGCTGGTCCCTCTGCCCCCTACTCCCCTTACCAACCCACCCTCCATCTCTCAGCCAGGGCTCCTTCCTCAGAAGGACCTCCCCTGACCATCCTGCCATCATAATTTAATCCCCTTAAGTCTTATCGTCTCTTAACAATACAGCACCTTATTCTTTCCTTAATAGCCCTTCTTGCAGTTTGCATCTCTGTATTTCTATTTGTGTGCTGGCTTGTTTGAAGTCCCTCTGCCCCACTGAACAGGAAGCTCCATGAAAGCAACGGCCATGCCTGACTTTTCATGGCTGTATATGCGTAGCCTAGCATAGGGCCTGGCACATAGAAGGTGTCCAGTAGACATGCTGGATGAGAGAGTGAGTACCTTCCGTGTAATAAGTATAACCTTAGCTATAATTACGGGTGGTCAGGGAAGGTATCCAGGAGAGCTGCCATCTGAACTGGGCTTAGGAAGATGAGCACTGGCTTATCAGACAGGCAAAGGGGCAAGAAGAGTATTCTGGGCAGAAAGAATGGCGTGGGCAAAGAGGAGGGAGCAAGAAATACCCTGGAGAGTGTAGAAAATTCCAGGGTGGGGTTTCTCAACCTCAGCACTATTGACATTTTGAGCAGGGCAATTCTTTTTTTTGGGGGGGGGGTGTGAAATTTTGTGCATTGTAGGATATTTAGCAGTATTCCTGGCCCAAAACATCCCTCCTCCTATTGTCACAACCAAAAATGTCTCCAGACATTGCCAAATGTCTCTCTGGGTGGAAAAGTCACCCCTGGTAGAAAACCACGGCCCTAGGTAGTTCTGACATGCTGGTGTTCAAGGTACAAAGTGAGGAGTGATAGGAATGGAAGCCAGTGGGGCAGATAATGGAGGACCTGGAGTGCCAAGGTCAGGATTTGAGGACTGTACCCTGTGCGGGTGACTGGAAAGGCTTTCCATGGGAGAAGGACTGGTCACAACTCCAGAGGCACTACTGCAGGTGCGCTGTGGAGGATTGATTAGCGTGATAGAAGAGGTGGAGAAACAACCACGAGACCAGTCAATCTCATCTCCTAAGGCATGCACAGTCCCTCTAACACTGGGTAAGGAAGGAGCCCTGGAGGCCGTGACATTCTCTCTGCAGTATCGCCCCAGGCCCCACCTGCATGTCCAGGAGAGCTCAAGAAGAAGCCATGGCCGTAGATGAGGGAATGCAGAGTTTGAGGAAGCACTGCCTGGGGATGGGAGGCTTCTCATTATCGAAGGTAGCACGGTGCAGAGGGGAAAGCTGTGGTGTCAGGTGCACCGGGGTTCCAACCCCAGCTCTTCCACTCTCTCTGTGAAGCTTGGACAAGTCACTCCATTGATCTGAGCCTCAGTTTCCCCACCAGTGAAATGGGTGCACTAACACCCACCTCACAGGGCTGTTGGGAAGATTAACTGAAACGACAGCCATGAATGCCCTGCATGGCCCATTCCTAGCCCAGAGCAAGGGCTTCAGACATGCTCGTCCTCACCACTTAGCCTCCAAAAGCTTTTCCGCAGAAACTCGCATTCCATACTAAAGAGTATTTAGTGAACAAGATAAATGTCAGTATTACACACCAAGCACACTCTGTATTTTACATTTTCAAGAGGAAAACGCATGATGTAACATTGGGGTTAAATACACTTCTTTCTGATAACCTTTTTAGCTTCAAACCTTCACCATCTGGCTGGACCTAATGAGAGAGCTGACAACTATGTCAGAACTCACCTTGCCTTCTCTACAGCCCGGTGAGGTTGAGTTCCCCCTCTACCCACGAGGAGGCTGAGGCCGAGGCAGTTAGAGAACCTCACTCAAGCCCTCAGCCGCGGGAGGCTTGTAAAAGGTAGAGCAGTGAACCCCCCCAAGAGAGGGGCTTCCGAGTCTGTGCCGGTAAACACAACACTGCTCTTAGCGTTTGGCTTCTTGAGTGGAATTTACTGTTAACACATCTGTTCTATTGTCAGGGGAAAAAAACCTGGTTTACTCTTGTAAATATTATAAAATCTAAATCCTAGCACAGAAAACTGCTGATACAATTTCCCACTCAGAGAAGAGAAGACAGAGGTCTAAGGGAAGAGAGACAACTCACAGGAGTTGAGCTGAGGTTGGTGACGGAGCTCTTGCTCGAGTCCAAGTTTGGGGACTCCCAGACCAGCTGGCCCCCTATTCCTGCTGAGGTGGAAGGTTCTAGAACAGCGCTGCCTGGGCTCTGGGCTCTCCAGACTTTGCCAGGAGGCTTACCAACTCTGCGCTTTGGGAAGTGACTTTACCACTCCATGCCTGAGTTTTATCGTCTTTAAAAATTGGATCAAAGTGGCAACTCCCTTATTAGGTCCTATTAACTATTGAAAGAGTGAAAGAAAATTGTGTGTGTGTGTGTGTGTGTGTGTATGTACTTGTGATTTACAAAAGCATCTAGCATTTAAGAAGCACATGAAAATGATAATTTTTATTCTCTTATGGTTAGTTTTGTGCCAGGCACTTTATTTATAAGGCCACCTCTAACTTTGCCCCAACCATTGTGAAGTAGGTGTGATCCTCCCCACTTCATAGAGGAGAACACTGGGGTCCACTTGGTACAAAGACTTTATCATGAACATCAGAGTGAGTCTGTAATGTGTCCCTGTGGAAATGTGTCCCTTTAGGGATTTGCATCTTACAGGATACTTCCGTTTCCTTTCCATGCATGCAAGTCCACAATGTATTTATCTTCTGGCTTTGGGACATCTGGACCAGATGCTCAGTGGTTATCAGGTGTGTCTCCTCTCTCAAGGAAAGAAAGAAGCCCTTGGAGGTGGGAAACGGGGTGGGGAGTAAGGGGAGACAGAGGCCATGATATCTCTGGATGACCTGCAGATGTGTGTAGAGCTAAGAGGAGAAGTGACCTCACCACAATCCCTTTTCCTTGCATACCTGTCAGGGATATACAGATCTTCGAGACTGAAAAGGGTAAAGATTCTTCCTGAAACTTCACAAAACCTTGAGAGAATATTCCCTCTGCTTCTCCTCAATTTCCATTACATCTGGGATCAAATTCTAGCATTGCCACTTACTCCTTCTGTGAATTTGGATAACTAACCAAATTTCTCTGGTCCTTCACCTTTTGCCCACAAACGTGGATGTCTAATCCCTGGGTAATGTGCATCTAATACAGTGGTTCTCAACTTTGGCTGCACACAGGAGTCACGTGAGAAGATCTAATTAATATTGACACCTGGGTCTCGCCCCCAGAGATTCTGATACAATTGTTCTGATACAGATATCAGGATTTTCAAAAGCTCCCCGGGTGACTCTAATATGCAAGTCAAAAACTGAGAACCTCTGCTATACAGGTAGCCAATACCCAATTAATACTGTTCCTTCACATTTCTTTAGTGCTAACTGCCTGTTCAAATTTTATTTTCAAAAGGTCTGACCAGTTGCTCAGAATGGCTCAAGGATTCTTTATTTCTGCCACCCCTATGCACATTTTCATACTGACAACCTCTGCACTTTCAAAACAGATGACTCAACCCTTAGCCAATCAGCCAGGACATTTATCTAGCTTTGGCTCCTCTTCTGTTCATTGGATAGAGCCAATTGGTTAAGACACACAATGCCCTCCTGGAGATGCCAATGAGAAAATCAAACAAATGGAATGATCCATTGTTCACTCTTCAGCAAGGGAACTTCATCATTTGCCTCCAAATCTATCTCTTATGGTATGTAAAAGCTCACATTATAAAACCCCAAGTTCTCTCAGATGGATCTTAAACAATATCCTTTCTCCCACCTATGTCCATGGGATAACTCCACCACTTTTGTATAATTGCTCACCTCCATTCTTCATGGACTACTCCCATGTCAGGAGATGTGCCATCAGCCAGTCACTCATTTCCAGCCACGCCTCCGCCAAAGACACTCTACTTCAGTCATGCTATTTCCCAAAAGCGCTCCATCCTTTGCATATGTGTGCCCTTTGCCTTAAATGCCTTTTCCTCCAATGGTCTACCCGGGAGGTTTTTACTCACCTTTAAAAGCCAAATTCAAATGTTCTCCTCTGCAGCTTACCTAATCTGTCCTCCCAGTCCCCTCTCTGCCACAACAGAATTTAGTTTTTCCCACTCCTGTGCTCTCACAATCTTTGTAATGCTCAGGCACTGCATTTACCATGATGCTTTATATTAACTTAAGTGTTATACCAAATAGGGATTTTGTAATGTGTCTTTTTATAACCAACTTGCAGCATAGGAATGGGGCCTTAGGAGGTGCAAACTAAATGCCTGCTGGACTGCATCCAATTCTCTGTCCTCAAATCCGTAGCAGTCAATTTTTGAAACACCTTCCCAAAATAATCAAGACAATTTTCTCTTTCATCATCTAGAAGCTTATTAGTATTCATCTACTATGATGAAACTTTTAAAAGGAAAGATTAATTTTCTTGCCCATGTATGTATATGTGAACAAAAATAAATGAATAAACACTTACCATAAATCTGAAATAACATAAGAGATGTCATGTCTCTGGAAGGAATAACTACATTTTACAAGAAAGGGAACGTATTTGGCTGATGAGGGAATGAAAGGGTTTGGGGGAGGTGGAATTTTTTGCTGCTTTATTTCCTGGGAAGGGGGGAGCATGGGGGGCTGATGAGGAAAAGAGCACCTGCTTTACCTTTTCCGGAGCAGGTAGCTGTAAGTGATTAACCTCCAAGGGAGTGATGAGAGGGACGGTCTGGAAGCCATCCTCAACCGAAGGCGGCTTGGTTCCCTTCTCACTGGGGTTACTGTTCAGCTTCACCATCCTTACGCCTTTCTTCCCAGACCTAAGGCAAGCAGTGGGATTCTAGTTACAGTGGGAAGTAAGGCAGGAAAACAGAGGGCTGACGACAGAGAAAATAGCGCTGTCCTCAACAGTTCCACTCCAGCAGCTTCAGTGTACAGATCAGTCATCGATCTTCCGCTAGATTTCCTGACATGATTCCCATTATCCAGTAAAACTTCTTTAATCATCCAGATATGCCACCTACCCACAGCACTTAAGAGCTTTCAAATTTGAGAAACTCAAGGAAAATCCTAGGCTCACACACAAAATATACAATCTTAAAAATATATCCAAGACACTAGAGCCAACATAATCATATAATCTCAGTGGAAAGCTTATTCTTAGTGCAAAAAAAAATCCTATTATTCTGGGTCACCCTGCAGTATGATAAATTTCACCTTACCATCTTGGTTGCTATTTTATTATGTTGTTGTTTTTTTCCATTAATCTCCCTAAAATACAATAAATACATTCAATGTCCCTATGTGTAGTGTACCCTTTTACTCAATATGTAGGTTGCACAGGAGATACAATTTCCTAAAACAAAAAAGGTTTGGCTTGAACCTGATCCTGTTATTCAGCCATGGAATGCCTCCATTTCCTCAATAGCAAAGGGCCATTTTTTTTTTTTTTTTGGTTCCATGGAAAGTTAGCAATCCCCGTATTGCAAGATTGCCAACTAAATAAACAAATCACATTTATTTCTTTCCAGCTCCCTTGGAAGTGAAACGGTGATCCCACCCCAGCCGCAGAAGCCCAGCACAACAGAATTTTTCTTGTCAATCCTGCTGATGGAACGTTATTAGACAAAATAGGGTTGTTGTGGGAGTGAAAGGGAAAGGGTTGGAGGACATTGGGGAGTGGTTATAGCAAAAACAAAAGCCTACTTACTGTGCTGCACTCTTGGGGGGTCAGAGCAGATTCAAGCCAATTTGAAGAGGAGGAGGACGGCCAGGAGTCCTCCCTCCTCAGCCGGAGCTGGTGGTGCTGAAAGGACAGCGCCTTGCGTGCGTCTGGAGTGGGAGCTTCTGAGAGCGAGGCGCAAGCAAGCGGGCTCCTGGCAGCTGTCTGCCTGCTTGCTCGCTCGCTCGCTCGCGCCCCCTCCCACCGGGAAACGGGTTCCCACACCATCTGTCATCTGGCACCACCTGCTGTTTCTCACGCATGGCCACAACCACAGGATGGGACAAAATGGTTTCCAAAAGTGGGAGGGATTCTGGCCATAAAAAATAAAAAATTAATACGCACCATATTATAAGCAATCCTTGAGCCTTTAGAAAAACTGGAGAAGGAGGCACTTTCATTAAGAGAACGGACCACTCCTAAGATCTTCCAGAACAATATTATGAAATAGAATTGCTCAGGACCTGCATCGTGCGCTAACCTGTGTAAGGAGAGAAGGAGAACTAATATTCATTATCTCCCATGCAGTGGGGACTTTTCCAGGCTCTTTCAGACTATTTCCCTCATTTGCAAATTGTGAATTCTAATAGTACCTACATGATGGGGTTAGTGTGAGGTGTGAATGTGATAACTTGGGGAAAGCATTTAGCTCAGAGCAGGGTTCATGGCAAGCAGTGCATAAACATAAGCTCCTATTCTCACAATGTTACTGTCATCATGCAGGTCAGCTAAGGTCACAGAGCTGGTATAGCACCAGGAACTGGGATTTGAGCCCTGATCCATTGCTGTCTAAGTCTGTATGCAGTCCACGACATTATGGGGCTTCCAGGTTGGTATCTGGAATCAGAGAGGGCAAAGTCCTAGTGTCAGCTCTATGAAATTCTGGCTGTGGGGATCTTAGACATTTTGCATTCACTCTCCAAACCTCCATTTCTTTATCTCTGATAATAACACCTCCTTTGTAGACTGGTTGTGAATATGAGAAGAGATTGCACTCAAGGAAACCCCTTTTAGTTCGGGGACAGGGATCTGAATGGCTGAATTGTTTCATCCCTGGGGGTTGCTCTTACATGCCCTTCAAATCCTCTGAGGTCAAGGCTGTTTCCACTGGTTTCTCCCAGCTGTGTCCAAATCACATTTGGCCATTCATTTCCAGCTGCAGTGCTGTTTATGATGCACTTCATGAGGTCTTGGCATCAGTAATAGCATCCCCTTTCACTTTCAAAAGTATCCTGGCTTGCACGATAAATTATTTGGTCACCTTAGTTGGTGTTCACATACTGAGCATATAGTCTCCTAGCTAAAAGGCCAGGAGAAAACATATATATTACCTGTACTGTTTAGGAATGAGATGGGTGTGTGTGTGTGTGTGTGTGTAAAAAGAGAGAGATGTTTCTGAGACAATAGAGGCTATACTACATCAGAGCTGCGTAGGGCACTTCTGTTAATAGAGGTATGCATATATATGAGAGGGAGGTATTCCAATAAATGTTAGTCCCCCACTCCCTGCTTTTCCAAAGACCTGGAGGATTTTCAGGTGTAGGCATTGACTAAGGACAACAAAATGTAGACAGCTACATGGAAACAATTGTGAACACTTGTATTTGATTCTATTATTGCTGCCTCCAAAGGAAAAGGGAAGTCCCTTCAACACCGCTTGTGATTGATTCACAAGCAGAAATTGTGCCTTTAATAACTCTAAGCCACAGGTCCTGAGAGTTTAGTAAGGTCCAGGATAAGGGCCTGTCTCATGGAAATGGAAAATCCAGGCTTCCTTATATGTGAGGACAGGAGAGAGGGTGCAGAAAGAAACAGGGGGCCAGAGCGATGTGGAGAAGCCCCTTGTTGAAGAATTATATTGAGGGGTGCTAAATATAATAGACTATTATTCTCCTGTAGAGCTCTGGAAAAGATGTTTGACAACTGAAAACAAAAATTATGATATTTTCTGATGAGGTTCTCCGAGTATGTAGACGTAGATGTAATATATTAGACAACTGCAACATAATAAGTGAAGGATAAAGGGACCAATCTGGTGGTAATATATATTCCACTTGAAGTGGTAAAGTACTGATTCCAACTAAACTGTGAAAACTTAATTATGCTATTGTAATCGCTAGTATAACCAAAAGTATACTGAGATAAAGTCCAAAATGTGATATATAAATTTAAATGGAATACTAAAAAATGTTCAAATAGCCTAAAAGAAGGCAGAAAATGGAAAACAGAGAAACAACAACAACACAAAAGAGAGAACAAGCAGAAAACAAATAATGAAATAGTAGACTTAAATTCAAACATATCAAAAATTACATTAAGTGTAAGTGGTCTAAGCAAACCAAATAAAAAGAAGAGTTTGTCAAAATGAAGGAAAAGCATGAACCAAATATATGTTGTCAACAAGAAACTCACTTCAAATAAAATGATACAGGTAGGATAAAAGTACTGGCTCAGGCTTTCAGCTCAGAGGAAGACAAGGTGGAACTCTCTTCTGTCCTCCCACCTCTAGGTTCATCTGACACTACCTGCTTCTGTCATGCCACCCAAGTGTGACTCCAATGAGATCAAAGTCATGAACCTCAGGTACACCTGTGAGGAAGTCAGTGCCACGTCTTCCCTGGCCCCCAAGATCATCCTGCTGGATCTGTCTCCAAAAAATGTTAGTGATGACATCACCAAGACAACTGGTTACTGGAAGGGTCTAACGATTATAGAGAAACCATTCAGAACAAACAGGCCCAGACTGAAGTAGTACATTCAGTAGTACATTCAGTACATTTGGTGGTGCTCTGACCACCAAAGTCCTCAAGGAACCACACAGAGACAGAAAGAAGCAGACAAACAGTAAGCACGGTGGAAATATCACTTTTGATGAGATTGTCAACATTGCTTGACAGATGCAGCACTGATCTTTAGCTAGAGAACTCTCTAGAAACATTAAAGAGGTGCTGGGGACTGACTAGTCGGTGAGCTGCAATTTGATGGCCTTCATCATAGATGACATCAACAATGGTACAGTAGAATGCCCAGTTAGTTAAAAACTACAAAGGAAAATATTTCACTAAAGGATTATTTGACAACAAAAAAAAAGGTAGTGAGATGGAAGAAGATGCATCATGATAACGCTAAACAAAAGAAAGCTGGAGTAACTATATTATTATCAGACAAAGTAGACTTCAGAGCAAAGAAAATTACCAGAGATAAAGAGGGACATTACATGGGCTGAAAAGGTCAACTGACTAAGAAGACATAACATTCCTAAATGTGTATGAACTTAATAACAAAGCTTCAAAATACATGAAGCAAAATCTGACAGAACTGAAAGGAGAAATGGACAAGTTCACAACTGTAGTTGAAGACTCAAACACTCCTATCTCCTTAATTGGAAAAACAAATTAAAAAATCAGCAAGGCTATAGAACAGAGTTTCTCAACTTCAGAACTATTAACATTTTGGACTGAATAATTATTTCTTGTGGGGGACATGGGCTGTTCTGTGGACTGTAAGATGTTTAGCAGCATTCCTGGTCTCTACTACTAGGTGTCAGCAGCATCTTCCCCCAAGTTGTGACAATCAAAAATATCTCCAGACATTGACAAATGTCCCCTGAGAGAGAAGGGCAAAACCACTACCAGTTGAAAACCACTGTTATAGAAAACCTGAACAACATCATCAACCAACTGGATCTAATTGACATGTATAGAAAACTCCACCCAACTACAGAAGAATATGTATTATTTTTAATTGAACTTGAAACACTTACTAGGATAGACTATATCCTGAGTTATCAAGATATACTATATCCTGAGTTATAAAACAAGCCTGAACACAGTTTTTCAAATTGAAAATTATATAAAGAATGTCCTCTGACCATAATAGAATTAGACCTGAAATCAATGACAGAATGATAATGGGCAAGTCTCCAAACGCTTGGAAATTAAACAGCACACTTTGAAATAATCCATGTGTCAAAGAGAAAGTCTCAAGGGAAATTTAAAAATGTTTTGCACTGAACAAAAATGAAAATATGAGATATAAAAATTTGGGGAGTGCAGCTAAAATGGTGCTTAGAGGAGACTTTACAGCATTAAATGTGTATAACATAAGATAATAAAGGTCTCAGATCAATAATCTAAGCCATCACCCAGAAAAAAGGAAGAGCAAAATAAACCCAAAGCAAGCAGAAGGAAAGAAATAATAAAGAGCAAAAATCAATAAAATTGAAAGCAGAAAGAACAATAGAGCAAATCAATGAAACCAAAGCTGGTTCTTTGACAAGATCAATAAATCAGATAAACTTCTTGAAAAACTGACAAAGAAAAAAGAGAGAAAATACGAATTACCAATATCATGAATGCAAGAGGGAATAACACTACAGAGCATACAGACATTAAAAGGATAATAAGGGACTAAAACAAACAACTCTATGTACATAAGTTTGATGAACTAGTTTAAATGGACCAATTCCTCAAAACCCATAAATTACCAAAACTCGCCCAAGATAAAAGTTTAACCTGAATAGTCCTAACTATTAAGGAAATTGAATTTGTAGTTAAAAATCTTCCAGAAAAAACAAATCTCCAGCCCCAAATGATTTCACAGTGAATGCAACCAAATATTTTTAAAGAAATAACACCAATTTTACACAATCTCTTCCAGAATATAAAAGAGGAGGGAAACAATTCCTAATTCATTTTGCAAACCCTGCATTACCGTAATACAAAAACAGACAAAGACAATACAAGACAAGAAAACTACAAGTCAATATACCTCATGAACATAAGTGCAAAAATCTTCAACAAAATATTAGAAAAATCAAATCCATCAGTAGACAAAAATATTGATACACCATGAACAAGTGGGCTTTACCATGGGAATGCAATTCAACAAGAAAATGATTTTAATAAAATTTAACATTCATTCATAATAAAAACCCTCAGAAAATTGGGAATAGAAGGGAAGTGCCCCAACCTGCTAAAGGGCATAAGAAAGAAACAGATAAAGGCAGGAAGGCAAGCAGGAAGAAAGGAAGAAAGAAGGGAGGGAAGGAGGTAGGGAGGAGGGAGGGAGGAAGGGAGGAAGAAAGGAAGAAGAAGAAAGAGAAGGAGGGAGGGAGGAAGGGAAGAAGGAAGGAAGGAAGGAAAGAAGGAAGGAAGGAAGGAAGGAAGGGAGGGAGGGAGGGAGGAAGGGAGGAAGGGAGAGAGAAAGAAAGGAAGAAAGAAGGAAAGAAGGAAGGAAGGGAGGGAGAGAGGGAGGGAAGGAGGAAGGAAGAGAGAGAAAGAAAGGAAGGAAGGAAGGAAGGAAGGAAGGAAGGAAGGAAGGAAGGAAGGAAGAAAGAAAGAGAGGAAGGAAGGAAGGAAGGAAGGAAGGAAAGAAGGAAGGAAGGAAGAAAGAAAGAAAGAAAGAAAGAGAGGAAGGAAGGAAGGAAGGAAGGAAGAAAGAAAGAAAGAAAGAAAGAAAGAAAGAAAGAAAGAAAGAAAGAAAAAGAAAGAAAGAAAGGGAGAAAGGAATGAAAGAGAGAGAGAGGAAGGAAGGAAAGAAGGAAAGAAAAGAAAAGCTAATGTCATAATTAATGGTGAAAGACTGAATGTCTTTCTCCCAAGATCTAGAACAGGCAGGCAAGAATGTCCACTCTCACTACTCCTAGTCAACATCATACCTGGAAGTACTAGCCAGGGCAACAAGGCAAGAAAAATAAATAAGAGGTAAACAGATTGGAAAGGAAGAAATAAAAGTATCCTTACTTGCAGACAACACGATTATTTACATAGAAAATTCCAAGAAATCTATTTTTTAATTCCTGGGACTAAATTTAAATTTAAATCTCTAGTCTAGCAAAGTTGCAGAAACATGGATGTATGAAACTTAATATTTCTATATTTTAGCAGTGAACAATTAGAAACCAAAAGGTTTTTAAGATATCATTTAAAATAGTGTCCCCAAATGAAACACTTAGGTATAAATCTAGCAAAATATGTACCAAATCTGTATGGGAAAAAACTATGAAATACTTATGAAAGACCTCGAATATGTAAATAACTGAAGACATACGATGTTCATGAATTGGATCAGTCAAAATAATAAAGATGCCAACTTTAAAAATTTATTTATGGATTAATTTTCTATTATAATCTTCAGTAGCAATTTTTGTAAGTAAATCTAGATCATTCTAAAATGTATATGATAAAAAAAACAAACAACCCAATCCAAAAATGGGCAGAAGACCTACATAGACATTTCTCCAAAGAAGATATAGAGATTGCCAACAAACACATGAAAAGATGCTCAACATCACTAATCATCAGAGAAATGCAAATCAAAACTACAATGAGGTATCACCTCACACCAGTCAGAATGGCCATCATCAAAAAATCTACAAACAACAAATGCTGGAGAGGGTGTGGAGAAAAGGGAACCCTCTTGCACTGTTGGTGGGAATGTAAATTGATACAGCCACTATGGAGAACAGTATAGAGGTTCCTTAAAAAACTAAAAATAGAACTACCATATAACCCAGCAATCCCACTACTGGAAGAAATACCCTGAGAAAACCATGATTCAAGAAGAGTCATGTACCACAATGTTCATTACAGCTCTATTTACAATAGCCAGAACATGGAAGCAACCTAAGTGTCCATCAACAGATGAATGGATAAAGAAGATGTGACACATATATACATTGGAATATTACTCAGTCGTAAAAAGAAACGAAATTGAGTTATTTGTAGTGAGGTGGATGGACCTAGAGTCTGTCATACAGAGTGAAGTAAGTCAGAAAGAGAAAAACAAATACTGTGTGCTAAAAAAAAAAAAAAAACAGATTCTGAAGAACTTAGGGGCAGGACAGGAATAAAGACGCAGGCATAGAGAATGGACTTGAGGACACAGGGAGGGGGAAGGGTAAGCTGGGACGAAGTGAGAGAGAGGCAGGGACATATATACACTACCAAATGTAAAATAGATAGCTAGTAGGAAGCAGCCACATAGCACAGGGAGACCAGCTTGGTGCTTTGTGACCACCTAGAGGGGTGGGATAGGGAGGGTGGGAGGGAGACGAAAGAGGGAGGAGATATGGGGATATATGTATATGTATGCTGATTCACTTTGTTATAAAGCAGAAACTAACACACCATTGTGAAGCAATTATACTCCAATAAAGTTGTTTTTAAAAAAGTAAAATAAATTATAAAAAATAATAATAAAAATATAAAACATAAAATGTATATGAAAAGGCAAAGAACTAGAATAACCAAAACCATTTTTTAAAGAAAAATAAAATTGGATGAATCACACTGCCCATTTTTAAGACTTAGTATACACAGCTACAGTTATTTATACTGCATTGTATTAGTAATAGGATTGACATATAGATTAATGGAAGCAAATAGAGACAACAGAAATAGACCCATATAAATAATAGTCAATTGTTTTTTGACAAAGTGCAAATGCACTTCAATGGATAAAAGATAATCTTTTTTTAAAACGGTGTTTGAACAATGAAACTTGACTTAAACCATATGCCTTATACAAATATAGATCATAAATCTAAGTGCAAAATATGGAACTATGAAACGTTGTGGAGAAAACATAAGAGAAAATTCTTTGTGTCCTGGGGTTAGGCAAACAGTTCATACACTTGACACCAAAATCACAGTGTATAAAAGATTGGTAAATTAGCATTCATCACGTTTTAAAATTTTTGTTCTGCCAAAGACACTTTAAAGAAGACAAACTACAGACTGAAGAAAATATTTGCAAATTATATATACCTGACAAAATACTTGTATCCAGAACATATAAAGAGCTCTCAAAACTCAACAGTAAAAAAAAAAAAAAATTAAAATGAGCAAAAGACTGAAACAAATGCTTCATCAAAGAGAATGAATAGGTGGCAAATAAACACATTAAAAGATGTTCAAAAATCATTAGCCACTAGAGTTCTAGAAGAGGACATAATTAAGTCAATCAACCTTTGTGTGAATGAATGAATCTTTATGACCCCTTCCAAGACTTCATAGAGAAAGAAATCGAGCATGATTAAATGGAAGAAAGAAGATTAAAATGCTTTAAAGGCAATAATGTGAAGTGGAAAAAGCATGGATGATGAGGTCAGACATGGGGCTTTGAACCCACCGCCAACATGGTTCCAGATCTTGAAGAAGTCACCGTCCACTAAGAGACTCAACTAGCAGGAAGATACATAATCCTTCCTGTGTGCCAGGTACTGTGATAAAGATTTTGTATGCATTTTCTCTTACACTTCACAACAAACTTCTGAAATAATGATAACAATATTTAACATTTTTTGAGTACTTACTATGTGCCAAGCAATAGTCTAAGCACTTACCATGTATAATACCATTAAATTCTCACAATTACCTTATAGTGTAGATACTGTTATTACCCCCATTTTACAAAAGAAAAAAAATCAAACGCATAGAAGTGACTGCCCAATGTCAAGCAGCTAGTAAGTCACAAAATTGGAAGTCTCTCTGAATCCAGACACTAACATGACCACTATAATAAAGAGAAGCACAGACTACGGTAGGATTACTGAGATTCCACTACCCAGTACTAGCCTGGGAACAGGAAAGATTTCCCAGATGAAGTCTTAGCTGAGATCCGAGGACAAATAAGAGACAGGAAGGCAAAGAGGGTAGAGACATGTACTGAGGCTTGGACAGTTCCCAGGAACGCAGAGTAGTTTGGGCTGGCTGGAGTTCAGAGTTCAGAACATGGAGTTTAAGCTGCAGAAGAAATAGAAGTGAGCAGAGGTCAGGTGAGGAAAAAGTTTCCTGTGTGTTCTCATTAATCAGGACTCTTGTGATTTCAAATAACAAGTTTGTGGAGTCACCTTATATTGAATCAGAAATGTATTGGCTCAAATAGTCCAACTGTAGGGACCACAGAGATGGGTCAATTGATTAATTTGTCTTTTTTTCTGCTTCTCTCTGTGTTGACTTTATTTTCTCAGATCATTTTCCTCCATAAAACAAAAGTTAAGGTTAACAACAGCCTTCAGGATTACTTCTTAATGGACAGTGAGATTCCCTTTCTCTGAAGAGTACTGTTTAATTCCCAAACATTTGGGGATTTTTCTAGATATCTCTTTTGTTATTAATGAATACCTTATTGCACTGTGATCAAAGAAAATGTTATTTAGGATTTTATTCCCTTGAAATTTTTAAAACAGACTTTATGGCTCAGCCTATGGCCAATTTTGTCAAATGTTTCATGTGCACTTGAAAAGAATGAGTATCCTTGAATTGTTGGGTGCAGGATTCTGTATAAGTCAACGTGTTTAGGGTTGTTTATCATATTGTTCAAATCTGCATGTTGATTTTTTTCATCTGTTTGTTCTATCAATAACTGCAATAAGTGTACTAAAGTTTCCTACTGTAATTGTGGACTTACCTACTTCTTTTATTTCTGTTAGTTATTTAATCCCTTTTTAAAATATTTATTTATTTATTTTATTTTTGGCTGTGTTGGGTCTTAGTTGCGGCACATGGACTCTTCATTGTGGCATGGGCTTCTCTCTAGCTGTGGCTCACGTGCTCAGTTGTTGCAGTGCACAGGCTTAGTTGCCCCGTGGCATGTGAGATCTTGGTTCCCCCACCAGGGATTGAACCCACATCTCCTGCATTGGAAGGAGGATTCTTAACCACTGGACCACCAGGGAAGTCCTTATTTCTGTTACTTTTTGCTTTACATATTTGAGTGTACAAAATTAAGTAGATACAAATTTAGAATTGTTTCTGCTGGATTAACCCTTTTTTATCATTATGAAATATCCTCTATCTCTACAGCTGCATCTTGTCTTAAAGTCTTCTTTATCTGGTGTTAGCATAGATGTACCAACTTTCTTTTGTTAATGTTTGTACAGGAAATACTTTTTCATCCTTTGATGAAACCTTCAATCTCTCTGTGTTCTTATATTTGAGGTATGCCCCATGCAAGCAGCATATACCTGGGTTTAAATTTTATCCAATCTGAAAATCTTTGTCTTTTTATTGACTTGCTAACACTGAATCTAATTATTGATATATCTGAGTTTAATCTACCATCTTACTATTTGTTTTCTATGTGTCCTATATATTCTTTATTCCTTTCTCTTTTTTGACCTTTTTTTGGGTTATTAAAATATTTCGTTAGTTTTACCTACATTTGTTTTAATTATTTCTTTTTTTATTACTTTGCTCATTAACTTGCAGATTGCAATGTGCAACTTTGATTTATTATAGTCTAATATAAATTAATATTTTTATTTTTCAAGGACCTTAGAACAATTTAACCACACTCTTCTACTTTTGTGATCCTGCTGTCATAAATTTTATATTATACATATATTGAAAACCCACCAGAGATTATTTTTTTCTTTTCTTTTGAATTTTATTTTATTTTTTTATACAGCAGGTTCTTATTAGTTATCTATTTTATACATATTAGTGTATATATGTCGATCCCAATCTCCCAATTCACCCCACCACCACCCCCACACCCCCGCTTTCCCCCCTTGCTGTCCATACATTTGTTCTCTACATCTGTGTCGCTATCTCTGCCTTGTAAACCAGTTCATCTGTACCATTTTTCTAGATTCCACATACATGCGTTAATATATGATACTTGTTTTTCTCTTTCTGACTTACTTCACTCTATATGACAGTCTCAAGGTCCATCCATGACTCTACAAATGACCCAATTTCATTCCTTTTCATGGCTGAGTAATATTCCATTGTATACATGTACAACATCTTCTTTATCCATTCATCTGTTGATGGGCATTTAGGTTGCTTCCATGACCTGGCTATTGTAAATAGTGCTGCAATGAACATGGGGGTGCATGTGTCTTTTTGAATTATGGTTTTCTCAGGGTATGTGCCCAGTAGTGGGATTGCTGGGTCATATGGTAATTCTATTTTTAGTTTTTTAAGGAACTTCCATACTGTTCTCCATAGTGGCTGTATCAATTTACATTCCCACCAACAGTGCAAGAGGGTTCCCTTTTCTCCACACCCTCTGCAGCATTTGTTGTTTGTAGATTTTCTGATGATGCCCATTCTGACTGGTGTGAGGTGATACCTCATTGTAGTTTTGATTTGTGTTTCTCTAATAATTAGTGATGTTGAGCAGCTTTTCATGTGCCTCTTGGCCATCTGTATGTCTTCTTTGGAGAAATGTCTATTTAGGTCTTCTGCCCATTTTTGGATTGGGATGTTTTTTTAATATTGAGCTGCATAAGCTGTTTATATATTTTAGAGATTAATCCTTTGTCCATTGATTCATTTGCAAACATTTTCTCCCATTCTGAGGGTTGTCTTTTCGTCTTGTTTATAGTTTCCTTTGCTGTGTGAAAGCTTGTAAGTTTCATTAGGTCCCATTTATTTCTTTTTGTTTTCATTTCCATTTCTCTAGGAGGTGGGTCAAAAAAGATCTTGCTGTGATTTATGTCAAAGAGTATTCTTCCTATGTTTTCCTCTAAGAGTTTTATAGATTCCAGTCTTACATTTAGGTCTTTAACCCATTTTAAGTTTATTTTTGTGTATGGTGTTAGGGAATGTTCTAATTTCATTCTTGTACATGTAGCTGTCCAGTTTTCCCAGCACCACTTATTGAAGAGACTGTCTTTTCTTCATTGTATATGCTTGCCTCCTTTGTCATTGATTAGTTGACCATAGGTGCATGGGTTTATCTCTGGGTTTTCTATCCTGTTCTATTGATCTATATGTCTGTTTTTGTGCCAGTACCATATTGTCTGATTATTGTAGCTTTGCAGTATAGTCTGAAGTCAGGGAGTCTGATTCTTCCAGCTCTGTTTTTTTCCCTCAAGATTGCTTTGGCTATTTGGGGTCTTTTGTGTCTCCATATAAATTAAAAAATTTTTTGTTCTAGTTCTGTAAAAATTGCCATTGGTAATTTGATAGGGATTGCTTTGAATGTGTAGATTGCTTTGGGTAATATACTCATTTTCACAATATTGATTCTTCCAGTCCAAGAGTATGGTATATCTCTCCATCTGTTTGTGTCATCTTTGATTTTTTTCCTCAGTGTCTTATAGTTTTCTGAGTACAGGTCTTTTACCTCCTTAGGTAGGTTTATTCCTAGGCATTTTATTCTTTTTGTTGCAATAGTGAATGGAATTGTTTCCTAATTTCTCTTTCTGATCTTTCTGTTAGTGTACAGGAATGTAAGAGACTTCTGTGCATTAATTTTGTATCCTATAACTTTACCAAACTCATTGCTTACCTTTAGTAGTTTTCTGGTGGCATCTTTAGGATTCTCTATGTATAGTATCGTGTCGTCTGCAGTGACAGTTTTACTTCTTCTTTTCCAATTTGTATTCCTTTTATTTCTTTTTCTTCTCTGATTGCTGTGGCTAGGACTTCCAAAATTATGTTGAATATTAGTGGTGAGAGTGGACATCCTTGTCTCGTTCCTGATTTTAGAGGAAATGCTTTCAGTTTTTCACCATTGAGAATGATGTTTGCTGTGGGTTTGTCATATATGTTCTTCATTATGTTGAGGTTGGTTCACTCTATGCCCACTTTCTGCAGAGTTTTTATCATAAATCGGTGTTGAATTTTGTCAAAAGCTTTTTCTGCATCTACTGAGATGATCATATGGTTTTTATTCTTCAATATTTAATATGGTGTATCACATTGATTGATTTGCGTATATTGAAGAATCCTTGCATCCTTGGGATAAATCCCACTTGATCATGGTGTATGATCGTTTTAATGTGTTGTTGGATTCTGTTTGTTAGTATTTTGTTGAGGATTTTTGCATCTATATTCATCAGTGATATTGGTCTGTAATTTTCTTTTTATGTAGTATCTTTGTCTGGTTCTGGTATCAGGGTGATGGTGGCCTTGTAGAATGAGTTTGGGAGTGTTCCTTCCTCTGTAATTTTTTGGAAGAGTTTGAGAAGCATAGGTGTTAGCTCTTCTCTAAATGTTTGATAGAATTCACCTGTGAAGCCATCTGGTCCTGGACTTTTGTTTTTTGGGAGATTTTTAATCACAGTTTCAATTTCATTACTTGTGATTCGTCTGTTCATATTTTCTATTTCTTCCTGGTTCAGTATTGTAAGGTTATACCTTTCTAAGAATTTGTTCATTTCTTCCAGGTTGTCCATTTTGTGGCATAGAGTTGCTTGTAGTAGTCTCTTATGATGATTTGTATTTCTGCAGTGTCCGTTGTAACTTCTTGTTTTTCATTTCTGATTTTATTGATTTGAGTCCTCTCCCTCTCTTTCTTGATGAGTCTGGCTAAAGGTTTATCAATTTTGTTTATCTTCTCAAAGGACCAGACTTTAGTTTTATTGAAATTTGCTATTGTTTTCTTTGCTTCTATTTCATTTATTTCTGCTCTGATCTTTAATGATTTCTTTCCTTCTACTAACTTTCGGTTTTGTTCGTTCTTCTTTCTCTAGTTCCTTTAGGTGTAAGGTTAGATTGTTCACTTGAGATTTTTCTTGTTTCTTGAGGTAGGATTGAACTGCTATGAACTTCCCTCTTAGACCTGCTTTTTCTGCATCCCATAGGTTTTGGATCATCGTGTTTTCATTGCCATTTTTCTCTAGGTATTTTTATTTCTTCATCAATCTCTTGGTTATTTAGTAATGTATTGTTTAGCCTCCATGTGTTTGTGTTTTTTTATATTTTTTTCCCTGTAATTTATTTCTAATCTCATAGCGTTGTGGTCGGAAACAATGTTTGATATGATTTCAGTTTTCTTAAATCTACCGAGGCTTGATTTGTGGCCCAAGATGTGATCTATCCTGGAGAACGTTCCATGTGCACTTGAGAAGAAAGTGTAATCTGCTGGTTTTGGATGGAATGTCCTATAAATACCAATTAAATCTGTTTGGCCTATTGTGTCATTTAAAGCTTGTGTTTCCTTATTAATTTTCTGTGTGGATGATCTGTCCATTGGTATAAGTGAGGTGTTAAAGTCCCCCACTATTATTGTGTTACTGTCGATTTCCTCTTTTATAGCTGTTAGCATTTGCCTTATGTATTGAGGTGCTCCTATGTTGGGTGCATATATATTTATAATTGTTATATCTTCTTCTTGGATTGATCCTTTGATCATTATGTAGTATCATTCCTTGTCTCTTATAAAGTCTATTTTATCTGATATGAGTATTGCTACTCCAGCTTTCTTTTGACTTCCATTTGCATGGAATATCTTTTTCCAACCCCTCACTTTCAGTCTGTATGTGTCCCTAGGTCTGAAATGGGTCTCTTGTAGACAGCATATATATGGGTCTTGTTTTTGTATCCATTAAGCAAGCCTGTGTCTTTTGGTTGGAGCACTTAACCCATTCACATTTAAGGTAATCATCAATATGTATGTTCCTATGACCATTTTCTTAATTGTTTTGGGTTTGTTTTTGTAGGTCCTTTTCTTCTCTGTGTTTCCCAGTTAGAGAAGTTCCTTTAGCGTCTGTGTAAAGCTGGTTTGGTGGTGCTGAATTCTCTTAGCTTTTGCTTGTCTGTAAAACTTTTGACTTCTCTATCGAATCTAAATGAGATGCTTGATGGGTAGAGTAATCTTGGTTGTAGGTTCTTCCCTTTCATCACTTTAAATATATTGTGCAACTCCTTTCTGGCTTGTAGAGTTTCTGCTGAGAAATCAGCTGTTAACCTTATGGGAGTTTCCTTGTATGTTATTTGTCATTTTTCCCTTGTTGCTTTTAACAATTTTTCTTTGCCTTCAATTTTTGTCAGTTTGATTACTATGTGTCTCAGCGTGTTTCTCCTTGGGTTTATCCTACCTGGCACTCTCTGTGCATCCTGGACTTGGGTGGCTATTTCCTTTCTCATGTTAGTGAAGTTTTCAACTATAATCTCTTTAAGTATTTTCTCGGGTCTTTCTCTCTCTTTCTCTTCTTCTCAGACTCCTATAATGCAAATGTTAGTGCGTTTAATGTTGTCCCAGAGGTCTCTAATGCTGTCTTCATTTCTTTTCATTCTTTTTTCTTTGTTCTGTTCCACAGCAGTGAATTCCACCATTCTGTTTTCCAGGTCACTTATCCGTTCTTCTGCCTCAGTTATTCTGCTATTGATTCCTTCTAGTGTAGTTTTCATTTCAGTTATTGTATTGTTCATCTCTGTTTGTTTGTTCTTTAATTCTTCTAGGTCTTTGTTAGACATTTTCTTGCATCTTCTCGATCTTTGCCTCCATTCTTTTTACGAGGTCCTGAATCATCTTCACTATCATTATTCTGAATTCTTTTTCTGGAAGGTTGTCTACCCCCACTTCATTTAGTTGTTTTTCTGGGGTTTTATCTTGTTCCTTCATCTGGTACATAGTCCTCTGCCTTTACATTTTGTCTATCTTTCTGTTGATGTGGTTTTTGTCCCACAGGCTGCAGGATTGTAGTTCTTCTTGCTTCTGCTGTTTGCCCTCTGGTGGATGAGGCTATCTAAGAGGCTTGTGCAAGCTTCCTGATGGGAGGGACTGGTGGTGGGTAGAGCTGGGTGTTGCTCTCGTGGGCAGTGCTCAGTAAAACTTTAATCCGCTTGTCTGCTGATGGGTGGGGCTGAGTTCCCTTCCTGTTGGTTGTTACCCAGCACTGAAGGCTATAGGCTCTTTGGTGGTGCTTATGGTGGACTCTGGGAGGGCTCACGCCAAGGAGTACTTCCCAGAACTTCTGTTGTAAGTGTCCTTCTCTCTGCAGTGAACCATGGCCACCCCTTGCCTCTGCAGTAGAGTAGGTCTGGTTCAGTCTCCTATGGGGTCACTGCTCCTTCCCCCTGGGTCCTGATGTGCACACTACTTTGCCTGTGCCCTCCAAGAGTGGAGTCTATGTTTCCCCCAGTCCCGTCAAAGTCCTGCAGTCAAATCCCGCTAGCCTTCATAGTCTGATTCTCTGGGAATTCTTCCTCCTGTTGCTGGGCCCCCAGGTTTGGAAGCCTGACGTGGGGCTCAGAACCTTCACTCCAGTGGGTGGACTTCTGTGGTATAATTGTTCTCCAGTTTGTGAGTCACCCACCCAGAGTTTATGGGATTTGATTTTGTTGTGATTGCACCCCTCATACCATCTCATTGTGGCTTCTCCTTTGTTTTTGGATGTGGGGTATTTTTTTTTTTTGGTGAGTTCCAGTGTCTTCCTGTCAATGATTGTTCAGCAGTTAGTTGTGATTCCAGTGCTCTCACAAGAGTGAGTGAGCACATGTCCTTCTACTCCGCCACCTTGAACCAACCTCCCCACCATAGATTATTGTTTTAATTAAGTTTTATTGTCAATATTCATTTAGATTTACCCAGATGTTTATCCTTTATATCACTTTTTATTGCTGTCTGCATTTTGCACTTCCATCTAGGATCATTTTTATTCCAAAATTTATTCTAAATGAGAATAGTCTTTAGTATTTACTTTATGTAGCTTTATTGTAATAAGATCCCTCATTTTTGCTTGACATTGGCTTTCTATTAAAAAGGATATTTTTGCTCGGTATAATGTTCTTGGTTGGCAGTTGATTTTATTTTTCAGCACTTTAAAAGGTGGTATCATATTGTTTTCATTTTTCTTGAAAAAGCAACTGTCTATCTTATTGTTTCTCCTTTGAAGATAATATTTCTTTTTTACTTTGTATCCTTTTAATATTTCTCATGGCTTAATTTTCAGAAGTTTTATTATTATGTACCAAAATGCGTTTTTAATTTATCTTGAATAGGGTTCATTGTACTTCCTGAGTCTGTGGTTTGATGTCTTTTGTCAGATTAGACAAATTTTCTTACCTCATTTTTTAAATAGATTTTATTTTTTTAGAGCAGAAAAACTGAATGGAAGGTACAGAGATTTGCCATGTGTCCTCTGCCCCTACACATTCATAACCTCCCCCATTCTTAACATCCCCCACTTGAGTGGCACATTTGTTACAATTGATGAATCTATATTGACACATCATTATCACCCAGAGTCCATGGTTTACATTAAGTTTCACTCTTGGTGTTGTACCTTCTATGGGTTTGCACAAATTTATAATGGTATGCATCTACAACTAGACTATCATACAGAGTAGTTTCAGTGCCCTAAAAATTCTCTTTAGTCCACCTATTCACCACCCTCCCCCCTAATCTTTGGCAACCACTCCGTCCATAGTTTTGCCTTTTCCCTAATGTCATAATTAGAATCCTACAGTATGTAGTCTCTTCAGATTGACTTCTTTCACTTAGTAATATGCATTTAAGTTTCCTCCATGTTTTTTTATGTCTTGATGGCTCATCTCTTTTCAGTGTGAATAATATTCCATTGTCTGCATGTACCACAGTTTATCCATTCACCTACTGAAGTACAAGTTAGTTGCTTTCAAGTTTTGGCAGTTATGAATAAAGCTGCTATAAACATCTGTTTGCAGGTTTTGGTGTAGACATAAGTTCATAAGTTCATAATTTGGGTAAATACCAAGGAGTTCGATTGCTGGATCAAATGATAAAAGTATGTTTACTTTTGTAAGAAATGGCCAAACTTCTTCCAAAGTGGCTGTACCATTTTGCATTCATATCAGCAATGAATGAGAGCTCCTGTTGCTCCACATTCTCATCAGCGTTTGGTGCTGTCATATGCTTATTTGCCATCCATATATCTTGTTTGTGGAGGTGTCAGCTAAGGTCTTTGGCCCATTTTTTAATTGGGTTTTTTATTATTGTTTAATTTTAAGAATTCTTTGTATATTTTGGTTAACAGTCCTTGATTAGATACAAATTTTGCAAATATTTACTCCTAGTCTGTGACTTGTTTTTTCATTCTCTTGACAGTGTCTTCTGCAGAGCAGAAATTTTAATTTTGATGTAGTCCAGCTTATTACTTCTTTCTTCCATGAGCCATTTGTTTGCTGCTGTATCTTAAATGTCAACACCAAACTCAAGGTCATCTAGAATTTCCCCTATGTTATCTTCTAGGAGCTGTATATTTTGGCACTTTACATTTGGGTCTTTGGTCCATTTTGAGGTAATTTTTGTGAAGGGTATAGGATCTGTGTCTAGATTCTTTTTTTTTTTTTCTTTTTTTGCATATGGATGCCCAATTGTTCCAGCATCATTTGTTGAAAAGACCCTTTTCTCCATTTTATTGCCTTTGCTCCTTTATCAAAAATCAGTTGTCTATATTTATGTAGGCCCTATTTCAGGGTTCTCTATTCTGTTACATTATTCTACTTGTCTATTCTTTCACCAGTATCACACTGTCTTGATTACTGCAGCTTTACAGTAAGTCTTAAAGTCAGGTAGTTTCTGTCCTGCAACTTTGTTCTTCTTCTATATTGTGTTGGCTATTCTGGGTCTTTTGCCTCTCCACATAAACTTTAGAATCAGTTTGTTGATACCCATAAAATAACTTTTTCTGGGATTTCTATTGAGATTGCATTGAATCTATAGATCAAGTTAAGAAGAACCCACATCTTGACAAAATTGATTTGTTCTACCCATGAACATGGAATGTTTCTCCATTTATTTAGTTCTTTGATTTCTTTCATCAGATTTTTGTTGTTTTCATCAGATTTTTGTTATTTTCCTCATATAGATCTTGTACATATTTTGTTACACTTATACCTAAGCATTTCATATTTTAGTGATACTGTAAATGGTATTGTGTTTTTAATTTCAAATTCTACTTGTTCATTGCTGGTATATAGGAAAGCAATTGACTTTTGCATATTAAATTTGTTTTCTGCAACCTAGATGTAACTGAGTATTAATTCCAGGAATTTTCTTGTTGATTCTTTTGGATTTTTAACATAGACAATCATATCATCTACAAACAACAACAGTTTTAATTTTTCCTTCCCTATCTTGTATACCATTCATTTCCTTTTCTTGTCTTAATGTATTATCTGGTACTCCCAGTATGATGTCAAAAAGCAGTGGTGAGAGGGGACATCCTTGCCTTGTTCCTGATCTTTGTAGGCAAGCTTCCAGTTTCTTACCATTAAGTATGATGTTAGCTGTAGTTTTTTGCAGATAATCTTAATCAAGTTGAGGAAGTTCCCCTCTATTCCTAGCTTGCTGAGAGCTTTTATCATGAATAGATGTTTGATCTTATCTAATGCTTTTTTTGCACCTATTGAAATGAACATGTGATTTTTCTTCTTCAGCCTATTGAGGTAATGGATTACATTAATTGATCTTCAAATGTTGAACCAGCCTTGCATACCTTGGATAAATCCCACTTAGTTGGGTGTATAATTCTTTTTATACATTATGGGATACAATTTACTAATATTTTATTGAGGATTTTTGCATTTATGTTCAATAAAAGATATTGGTTTGTGGTTTTCTCTTTTTGGTAGTGTCTTTGTCTGGTTTTGGCATTAGGATGATGCTAGACTAGGACTAGGATAATGAGTTTGGTAGTTTTTCCTCTGCTTCTATCTTCTGAAAGAGATTGTAAAGAATGGTATCATTTTTTCCTTAAGTATCTGGTAGAATTCACTGGTGAACCCATGTGGGCCTGGTGCTTTCTGTTATGGAAGGTTATTAATTATTGATTCAGGTTCTTTAATAGATATAAGCCTATTCAGATTATCTATTTTTTCTGTGTCTTTCAAGGAACTGGTCCATTTCATCTAGGTTATCAAATATGTGAGCAAAGAGTTGCTCATAGTATTCTTTTAATATCCATGGGATTGGCAGTGATGTACCCTCTTTTATTTCTGATATTAGTAATTTATTTTTTCCCTCTTTTTCTTCTTTGTTACCTTGGTAAGAAGCTTATTAATTTTACTGCTATTTTCAAAGAATCATCTTTTGGTTTCATTGATTTTCTCTGTTGATTTCCTGTTACTTTATTTCTTCAGATATTTATTAGCACCACTTTATCCTCTTTTTCTGGCTTGCTAATTACATGTTTTAGATTTTGTCCAACATCTCTTATGGTATTTTCTGCATTGTCCATCTATTTTTATTTTTCCTCTACATATTTTAAATATTTTCTATCTTCCACTTGACTAATCTTTTCATCTGTGTAATCTTTATGGGTTTTATTTTCTGTTTAATTTATCCAATTTACTGTTAAATCATCTACTGAGTTCTTGATTTTAGTTATTAAATTTTTTCTAAATAGTTTTTATAGTTGTTTTTATCAAATTCAGGTCTTTGGTGACACTCTGCATCTTGTCATTTTTTGATGCTATTACTCACATATATTTTTAAATCCATGTTTGATAACTTTAGTATCTGTATCTCATGTGAATCTCTATTATGTCTTTTTCTCTCCTGACTTTTACTAATTAGACTCTGGCATGCCTATTAAATTTTTATTGAATATCTTACATTGTATATGAAAAAAAGTATAAAGGAACTAGATACTATTTTCTTCTAACCAAGTTAAATTACTTTAATTCTCACGGGGAGTTAAATAGGAGCAATTCACCTTGGTCCACTTAGGGATTGAGATAGAGGCTGAGTTTCAGTTCTTGTAAGGTCTGGTCTATTTAGCGTTTCAACAGTCCCTTGGGGTTTTCAAACAGAAGCCTAGGTCATTTACCAAGACTCCTCCTCCAAGGCAGACGTTGAACTCCAATTTTTGTCTCTTGTGGCACCAGGAGGCTTCAAATGTTCTCTTTAATTTCTTAACCTCTTCATATCCACTTTACATTTGGGCCATCAGTCTCAAGTACAGATAAGGAATCAGAAAACATCTTGAGGAAAAAAAATGGTAAGGAAGTTTGGGCTGACTGCTCAGCAGTTCCCTTTTCTCTGGGAACATGTCCCCTTCCAGCCCGGGATATCTTGGTAGCAATGAACCCCAATGTTTGATTCCCCAGTCCCAAGAGACTGCTGAAAGCTCTTGGCCACTGCTTTCTTCTCAGCTTCTAGGTCTGCCATCAAGAATTGGCAGTGTGAAGGAGGAAAGCAGTAGAGAATCTGAGGCTTGCCCCAATCCATTATTAACTTCTCTCCAGAACCATAACTCTCCAATTCCTTGCTTCATTGGTCCCTCTCTTTCAAACAGCTATTTTGGGCTTTGTTTTGTTTTTAATTAACAGGATTTGTTTTTTTGGGGGGTATTTTTTTTGTTTTTTTTTTTAACATCTTTATTGAAGTATAATTGCCTTACAATGGTGTGTTAGCTTCTGCTTTATAACAAAGTGAATCAGTTATACATATACAATATGTTCCCATTTCTCTTCCCTCTTGCATCTCCCTCCCTCCCACCCTCCCCATCCCACCCCTCTAGGTGGTCACAAAGCACCGAGCTGATCTCCCTGTGCTATGCGGCTGCTTCCCACTAGTTATCTATTTTACATTTGGTAGTGTATATATGTCCATGACACTCTCTTACCCTGTCACATCTCACCCCACCCCCTCCCCATATCCTCAAGTCCATTCTCTAGTAGGTCTGTGTCTTTATTCCCGTCTTGCCACTAGGTTCTTCATGGCCTTTTTTTTTTCCCTTAGATTCCGTATATATGTGTTAGCATACTGTATTTGTTTTTCTCTTTCTGACTTACTTCACTCTGTATGACAGACTCGAACTCCATCCACCTCATTACAAATACCTCCATTTCATTTCTTTTTATGGCTGAGTAATATTCCATTGTATATATGTGCCACATCTTCTTTATCCATTCATCTCTCGATGGACACTTAGGTTGCTTCCATGTCCTGGCTATTGTAAATAGAGCTGCAATGAACATTTTGGTACATGACTCTTTTTGACCTATGGTTTTCTCAGGGTATATGCCCAGTATTGGGATTGCTGGGTCGTATGGCAGTTCTATTTGTAGTTTTTTAAGGAACCTCCATACTGTTCTCCATAGTGGCTGTATCAATTTACATTCCCACCAACAGTGCAAGAGTGTTCCCTTTCCTCCACACCCTCTCCAGCATTTATTGTTTCTAGATTTTTTGATGATGGCCATTCTGACCGGTGTGAGATGATATCTCATTGTAGTTTTGATTTGCATTTCTCTAATGACTAATGATGTTGAGCATTCTTTCATGTGTCTGTAGGCCATCTGTATATCTTCTTTGGAGAAATGTCTATTTAGGTCTTCTGCCCATTTTTGGATTGGGTTGTTGGTTTTTTTGTTATTGAGCTGCATGAGCTGCTTGTAAATCTTGGAGATTAATCCTTTGTCAGTTGCTTCATTTGCAAATATTTTCTCCCATTCTGATGGTTGTCTTTTGGTCTTGTTTATGGTTTCCTTTGCTGTGCAAAAGCTTTTAAGTTTCATTAGGTCCCATTTGTTTATTTGTGCTCTTATTTCCATTTCTCTGGGAGCTGGGTCAAAAAGAATCTTGCTGTGATGTATGTCATAGAGTGTTCTGCCTATGTTTTCCTCTAAGAGTTTGATAGTGTCTGCCCTTACACTTAGGTCTTTAATCCATTTTGAGTTTATTTTTGTGCATGGTGTCAGGGAGTGTTCTAATTTCGTACTTTTACATGTAGCTGTCCAATTTTCCCAGCACCACTTATTGAAGAGGCTGTCTTTTCTCCACTGTATATGCTTGCCTCCTTTATCAAAGATAAGGTGACCATATGTGTGTGGGTTTATCTCTGGGCTTTCTATCCTATTCCATTGATCTATATTTCTGTTTTTGTGCCAGTACCAAACTGTCTTGATTACTGAAGCTTTGTAATATAGTCTGAAGTCAGGGAGCCTGATTCCCCCAGCTCCATTTTTCGTTCTCAAGATTGCTTTGGCTATTCGGGGTCTTTTGTGTTTCCATACAAATTGTGAAATTTTTTGTTCTAGTTCTGTGAAAAATGCCAGTGGTAGTTTGATAGGGATTGCATTGAATGTGTAGATTGCTTTGGGTAGTAGAGTCATTTTCACAATGTTGATTCTTCCAATCCAGGAACATGGTATATCTCTCCATCTATTTGTATCATCTTTAATTTCTTTCATCAGTGTCTTATAATTTTCTGCATACAGGTCTTTTGTCTCCTTAGGTAGGTTTATTCCTAGATATTTTATTCTTTTTGTTGCAATGGTAAATGGGAGTGTTTTCTTAATTTCACTTTCAGATTTTTCGTCATTAGTGTATAGAAATGCAAGAGATTTCTGTGCATTTATTTTGTATCCTGCTACTTTACCAAATTCATTGATTAGCTCTAGGAGTTTTCTGGTAGCATCTTTAGGATTCTCTATGTATAGTATCATGTCATCTGCAAATAGTGACAGCTTTACTTCTTCTTTTCCGATTTGGATTCTTTTTATTTCTTTGTCTTCTCTGATTGCTGTGGCTAACACTTCCAAAACTATGTTGAATAATAGTGGTGAGAGTGGGCAACCTTGTCTTGTTCCTGATCTTAGTGGAAATGGTTTCAGTTTTTCACCATTGAGGACAATGTTGGCTGTGGGTTTGTCATATATGGCCTTTATTATGTTGAGGAAAGTTCCCTCTATGCCTACTTTCTGCAGGGCTTTTATCATAAATGGGTGTTGAATTTTGTCAAAAGCTTTCTCTGCATCTATTGAGATGATCATATGGTTTTTCTCCTTCAATTTGTTAATATGGTGTATCACATTGATTGATTTGCGTATATTGAAGAATCCTTGCATTCCTGGGATAAACCCCACTTGATCATGGTGTATGATCCTTTTAATGTGCTGTTGGATTCTGTTTGCTAGTATTTTGTGGAGGATTTTTGCATCTATGTTCATCAGTGATATTGGCCTGTAGTTTTCTTTGTTTGTGACATCTTTGTCTGGTTTTGGTATCAGGGTGATGGTGGCCTCGTAGAATGAGTTTGGGAGTGTTCCTCCCTCTGCAATATTTTGGAAGAGTTTGAGAAGGATAGGTGTTAGCTCGTCTCTAAATGTTTGATAGAATTCACCTGTGAAGCCATCTGGTCCTGGGCTTTTGTTTGTTGGAAGGTTTTTAATCACAGTTTCAATTTCAGTGCTTGTGATTGGTCTGTTCATATTTTCTATTTCTTCCTGGTTCAGTCTCGGCAGTTTGTGCATTTCTAAGAATCTGTCCATTTCTTCCAGGTTGTCCATTTTATTGGCATAGAGTTGCTTGTAGTAATCTCTCATGATCTTTTGTATTTCTGCAGTGTCAGTGGTTACTTCTCCTTTTTCATTTCTAATTCTATTGATCTGAGTCTTCTCCCTTTTTCTCTTGATGAGTCTGGCTAATGGTTTATCAATTTTGTTTATCTTCTCAAAGAACCAGCTTTTAGTTTCATTGATTTTTGCTATTGTTTCCTTCATTTCTTTTTCATTTATTTCTGACCTGATCTTTATAATTTCTTTCCTTCTGCTGGCTTTGGGGTTTTTTTGTTCTTCTTTCTCTAATTGCTTCAGGTGCAAGGTTAGGTTGTTTATTCGAGATGTTTCCTGTTTCTTGAGGTAGGCTTGTATTGCTATAAACTTCCCTCTTAGCACTGCTTTTGCTGCGTCCCATAGGTTTTGGGTTGTCGTATCTCCATTGTCATTTGTTCCTAGGTATTTTTTGATTTCCCCTTTGATTTCTTCAGTAATCACTTCGTTATTAAGTAGTGTATTGTGTAGCCTCCATGTGTTTGTATTTTTTACAGATCTTTTCCTGTAATTGATATCTAGTCTCATAGCGTTGTGGTCGGAAAAGATACTTGATACGATTTCAATTTTCTTAAATTTACCAAGGCTTGATTTGTGACCCAAGATATGATCTATCCTGGAGAATGTTCCATGAGCACTTGAGAAAAATGTGTATTCTGTTGTTTTTGGGTGGACTGTCCTATAAATATCAATTAAGTCCATCTTGTTTAATGTATCATTTAAAGCTTGTGTTTCCTTATTTATTTTCATTTTGGATGATCTGTCCATTGGTGAAAGTGGGGTGTTAAAGTCCCCTACTATGATTGTGTTGCTGTCGATTTCCCCTTTTATGGCTGTTAGTATTTGCCTTATGTATTGAGGTGCTCCTATGTTGGGTGCATAAATATTTACAATTGTTATAGCTTCCTCTTGGATCGATCCCTTGATCATTATATAGTGTCCTTCTTTGTCTCTTGTAATAGTCTTTATTTTAAAGTCTATTTTGTCTGATATGAGAATTGCTACTCCAGCTTTCTTTTGATTTCCATTTGCATGGAATATCTTTTTCCATCCCCTCACTTTCAGTCTGTATGTGTCTCTAGGTCTGAAGTGGGTCTCTTGTAGACAGCATATATATGGGTCTTGTTTTTGTATCCATTCAGCCAGCCTGTGTCTTTTGGTGGGAGCATTTAATCCATTTACATTCAAGGTAATTATCGATATGTATGTTCCTATTCCCATTTTCTTAAATGTTTTGGGTTTGTTATTGTAGGTGTTTTCCTTCTCTTGTGTTTCTTGCCTAGAGAAGTTCCTTTAGCATTTGTTGTAAAGCTGGTTTGGTGGTGCTGAACTCTCTCAGCTTTTGCTTGTCTGTAAAGGTTTTAATTTCTCCATCGAATCTGAATGAGATCCTTGCTGGGTAGAGTAATCTTGGTTGTAGGTTTTTCCCTTTCATCACTTTAAATACGTCCTGCCAGTTCCTTCTGGCTTGCAGAGTTTCTGCTGAAAGATCAGATGTTAACCTTATGGGGATTCCCTTGTGTGTTATTTGTTTTTTTTCCCTTGCTGCCTTTAATATGTTTTCCTTATATTTAATTTTTGACAGTTTGATTAATATGTGTCTTGGCGTGTTTCTCCTTGGGTTTATCCTGTATGGGACTCTCTGTGCTTCCAGGACTTGATTAACTATTTCCTTTCCCATATTAGGGAAGGATTTGTTTTTAAAAGCAGTTTTAGGTTTACAGAAAAATTGAGTGGAAATTACAGAGTTTTCATATATCCTCTCTCCTGCCACCCCCCACCCCACACATGCACACACAGCAAAACACATACACAATTTCTCCTATTATTAACATCTGACATTAGTGTGGTACCTTTGTTACAATTGATGAGCCAATATTTATACATTATTATTAACTAGAATCCATTGTTTACATTAGGGTTTACTTTGTGTTGTACATTCTATGAGTTTTGGCAAATGTATAATGTATCCACTAGTACAAGTATGTAATATACTCATTATTACAGTATCATACAGAAGACTTCCACTGCCTTAAAAATCCCTTGTGGCAACCACAAATTATAAATTCCACTTTTTCAAAATGACATAAAGTTGGAATCTTACAGTATGTTGCCCTTTCAGATTGGCTCCTTTCACTTAGCAATATACATTTGAAGTTCCTCATGTCTTTTCATGATTTGACTGGTCATTTTTTACCACTGAATAGTATTCCGTTGTCTGGATGTTCCACAGTTTATTTATCCAGTCACCTATTGAAAGACATCTTGGTTGCTTCCAAGTTTTGGCAATTATGAATAAAGCTACTTTAAACACGTATGTGCAGGTTTTTATGTAAACATAGTTTTCAATTCATTTGGATAAATACCAAAAACAGTACTATTGGATAGAACAGTAAGAGTATGTTTACTTTTGAAAGAAACTGCCAAACCGTCTTCCAAAGTGTTTGAACTATTTTTCATTCCCACCAGCAATGAATGAGAGTCCCTGTTGCTCCACATTCTCACCAGCATTTGGCGCTGTCAGTGTTTTGAATTTTAACCAATCTAATAGGTATGTAGTGGTATCTCATTACTGTTTCAAACAGCTGGTTTTATTTTAAGCAAAATTTTAGTTGTTCTCAGCTGAAATATTGCTAAGATAATCTTCTATTTCATACCAAAGAACAACATGAGACTTGTTCTCTCAGGTCCTAAGTTCAAAACTTCCAAAGAAGGACTCTGGTAGGCACAATTGAATCCAGTGCCCATTTCTGACAAGAGAAATGAGATCTGAAGATGACCCCCTACTCAAACCAGATGGTTGATGGGGACAAAGCCATTTCTTGGAAGAAAGGAAGGGTGTATTCAAAAAGTTGGAAGGAGTGTTGAGCACTCCAAAAAAAAAAAAAAAAACAGATGTGTGTATACCACAATCCCCTGATGAACAGTTTAGTTTATCAACTTTACTTTTAAATTAATAATACACACTTAAGGTAGTGTATAGGCACTGGCTTGGATGAAACAAAGAAATAGTTATTCTTTTGAGCATTACCTGATAATTCCAGGTGACTGTTACCATATATTACTTTTAAAGAGTATGTTTAAATTACCCATGTTTTTAGCATAATATCATATGTCTTGTTTTCACTTATAAATTTTTAAATTGCTATTTATTATTTCCATGAGCTTATAACTATTTTCCTTCATAATTGTGAGTATGGGGTGAGAATTAAGGACATAGTCTTAGCAGCCAGACTATCTGGGGTCAAATCTCAGCTCTGTCACTTGCTAGATTTCTGATTTGGGGTAAAAGTTACTTAACCTCTGTGTGCCTCAATGTCCTCATTATAAATTGAGAGTATTAGTAATACTTCATAGGCTCATTATAAGGATTAGATGAGTATATATATATAAATAATTATATATATATATATATATATTGCTTAGAACAACATCTATAAGTGAAAAATAAATATTTACTCTTATTATTCAATTATTACATAAGCATTTTTTATAACTAGCTCAGGTTTTTTTTTTAATTTTATAACTTATTAATTTATTTTTTAAATTATTTTCTTATTCTTCACTACCTTGTTTGTATCCCATTTTTCTCTTTTGAACTTCCTGGAACAAATATCTAGTTTATTGATTTACTTTCTTCCTGTTTTATAATGAAAGAAATTAATGCTATTACTTTAATATATCTCTGATTAGTGCTGCTTTTTTATTACCCTCCTTCAAATATTGTATAACTGAAGATTTGCTTCTCTGACTCAGGAGTCATTCAGTAAAATAATTTTGTTTCATTTTAATTCCTAAATGCTTGGTTTTCATTGTTACTAATTTACATCTCTTGACACTAGTTTCTGGTTTCATTGCATGTAGTCCAAGAGTGTTTTCTGTTTATTTTCTGCTTTGGGGAATGTAGTAAATTTTCATTGTAGCCTAACATATGAACTATTTCTGTTAAAATTCTCTTGGCATAAGGAAAGAAGTCTTATTCTATATAAATACAGATTTTTATACATAACTATTAAATTAAGTCTGTTCCTTAAGTTATTTAAATCTTCTATACCTTCATTGATTTTTTACTTGCTTGATCTGTCAAGAAATGAGAGAGGGGTGTTGCTGTTTTCCATTATTGTTGTGATGTTTCTCCTTGCATTAAAGCTACATTATTTGGCACATAGTTTCATGATGCCACATCTTCTTATGAGTTTTGCTTATAGATGTAAAATAACCTATTAGTCCTATTTAATATTTCATGATTTGGATCCCTCTCTATGTAAAATATAATTGCAAACCCTTCCTTCTGTGGTTTGTATTTTTCTCTTACTAGTCTTTTATAATTGAACTTTATTTCTTGACTAGGTCAGGTTAAGTAACCTTTTAAAAATATATTTATTTATTTATTTATTTATTTATTTATTTATTTATTTATTTATTTTATTTGGCTGCATTGGGTCCAAATTGCAGCACACAGGACCCTCGCTGTAGCATGTGAGATCTTTCATTGTGGCGTTCAGACTCCTTGCTACAGAGCTACAGTGGGTGGGCTTCTCTCTAGTTGTGGTGCAGACTCCAGAGCACATGGGCTCAGTAGTTGTGGCACACGGGCTCTCCAGTTGTGGCACGCAGGCTCTAGAGCATTCAGGCTTAGTTGCCCTAAGGCATGTGGGATCTTAGTTTCCTGACCAAGGGTGTTGATCAGGAAACTAAAGCACTAATAGCACTTTAGGGGCTTCCCTGGTGGCGCAGTGGTTAAGAATCTGCCTGCCAATGCAGGGGACACGGGTTAGAGCCCTGATCCGGGAAGATCCTACATGCCGCAGAGCGACTAAGCCCGTGGGCCACAACTACTGAGCCCGCATGCCACAACTACTGAAGCCTGCGTGCCTAGAGCCTGTGCTCCACAACAAGAGAAGCCACCGCAATGAGAAGCCCGCACACCGCAACAAAGAGTAGCCCCTGCTCTCCACAACTACAGAAAGCCCACGTGCAGCAACAGAGACCCAATACAGCCATAAATTAATTAATTAATTAATTAATTAAAAAAAAAAACACTTTAGATGTCTCATTATAAATCTTGTTTTGGGGCTTCCCTGGTGGCGCAGTGGTTGAGAATCTGCCTGCCAATGCAGGGGACACAGGTTCGGGCCGTGGTCTGGGAAGATCCCACATGCCGCGGAACAACTACGCCCGTGAGCCACAATTACTGAGCCTGCGCGTCTGGAGCCTGTGCTCGGCAACAAGAGAGGCCTCGATGGTGAGAGGCCCGCGCACCGCGATGAAGAGTGGCCCCCACTTGCCGCAACTGGGGAAAGCCCTCGCACAGAAACTAAGACCCAACACAGCCATAAATAAATAAATAAATAAATAAATAAACCCAAAGTTAAAAAAAAAAAAAAAAAAACTTGTTTAGTTGTCAGTTTAAGAATTTATTCCAGGGCTTTCCTGGTGGCGCAGTGGTTGAGAGTCTGCCTGCCGATGCAGGGGACGCGGGTTCGAGCCCTGGTCTGGGGGGATCCCACATGCCGCGGAGCAACTGGGCCCGTGAGCCACAACTACTGAGCCTGCGCGTCTGGAGCCTGTGCTCCGCAACAAGAGAGGCCGCGACAGTGAGAGGCCCGCGCACCGTGATGAAGAGTGGGCCCCGCTCGCCGCAACTAGAGAAAGCCCTCACACAGAAACGAAGACCCAACACAGCCATAAATAAATAAATTAATTAATTTAAAAAAAAAAGAATTTATTCCAAATTTAATGGTATGATAGGAATATAAGCTTTTTAGAAATCTGTCCTAAGACTCTCCCAGAGGCAAGCATAAAAGGAAGCTATGCTCATATTATTGCTAGAAGCTCTATATTTAAATTTCAAATAACAGCAGTCAGAAAGCTATGAAAAGCTTGAGATTCTCTTTCTTCTTAAAAAGGGAAGGGGACACTGCCTATTTTTGATTTAAAGGGAAAAAGGACAATAGAGAAGCAGAAAGGCAAGTGGCAGAAAACCCAGTGCAAATGTCTCCTCTGGTTGGCTAGAAATTGATGAAGAAGGAGACACTGTAAAGGAGGCAAGCCCTGGGGGTGAAAATTGACATCAGCTTAATACAGGATGGCTTACAAAGAACCATTCCAATTAAGGGCTGGGGATTCACTTAGAAAGAAAGAAGCTGATAAGAATAAAGGCTTTTTGAGAAGTTTTTGAATTTTACCTGGAAATGTATGGTTTAAAGGCATTCCAAGGGACTCTCTTCCTGTTAAATGATCGATCCACTCCTCTGTCTCGTCTAACAAAATGCTTCCCAGTCTATGCTGTAAAATAAGTCTCAACTGAGTGAAAAGTTCTACTGTGGGACAGGTTTCTCCAAAAGCCAATTTTGAGAGTTTGAATGCAGAAAGTTTATTCAGGAGTGCTCTCAGGATAAAGAAGGGAAGGGAAGGAAGCAGAATTGGTTAGAGGGAGAACTTGAATGGTGATACAGTCTCAACAAAGCCCTCAGACAATCTCACAAGTACCTATAAAGCTGGGATGGCCCTTCATAGTTGCCCTGAGTTGAGATGCAAGTGAACGCCCTTCCCAAGAGGGCAAGACCTTGGCCAAAGTGTCACTCTTCAGCCAAGGGCAATTCCTGGAGGGGGTTAACAGCTAAGGCTGTCAGCCAACAGCCAAGGGACAAAAGACTTTCCATCCTGAAGGGGGCTCTATCTGGGAGCACAGCATCCACCACAGGCTCTATCCTAGGCTGCCCTCATGTCATACTCCTTCACTTGGCAATCACACCCTGAGACTTCAAATACCATTCATATATAAATAACTCCTAAATTCCAACAGATAGATTTCTTCTAGACTCCAGACCCCTATATACAACTCTTTCCTTGACATCTTCATTTGGATGGTTCATAGGCACCTGAATCTCAACATGTCCAAAACTGAACTCCTGGTCTCTCTCTCTCAAAACTGCTCCTCCTCCTGTGTTGTCTTTCAGTGAATTGCCCCATCATCCATCCATTGCTCCAATCAGAAAACTGAGAGGGACCCTTGACGTCTTCCTAACTCCTACATCCAATCACCAAGTCCTGATAATTCTCCCTCTCAAGTATCTCTCACACCAGTCCACCCCTCCCTATGTCCATGACTCCCCCTAATTGCACTCTATTTCCCTACCTAACAAGTCTCCTGACAACTGTGCTTTCCTCCCCACCAATCTATTCTTTAGACTATAGTCCAAGTAATTTCTATAAAATAAAATTCTGGTAGAGTTAGTTCCTTGTTTAGAACTCTTGAGGCTTTTCTTCTTTATTTTTAAAAGATAAAGACCAGGAGGGATCTTCAAGATGGCAGAAGAGTAAGATGTGGAGATCACCTTCCTCCCCACAAATACATTAAAAATACATCTACATGTGGAACAACTCCTACAGAACACCTACTGAACGCTGGCAGAAGACCTCAGACTTCCCAAAAGGCAAGAAAATCCCCATGTACCTGGGTAGGGCAAAAGAAAAAAGAAAAAACAGAGACAAAAGGGACAGGACCTGCACCACTGGGAGGGAGCTGTGAAGGAGGAAAAGTTTCCACACACTAGGAAGCCCCTTCACTGGTGGAGACGGGGTATGGTTGGGGGAGCTTTGGAGCCACGGAGGAGAGCGCAGCCACAGGGGTGCAGAGGGCAAAGCAGAGAGATTCCCACACAGAGGATCGGTGACGACCAGCACTCACCAGCCCACCCGCCGGGGCGGGCGGGGGCTGGGAGCTGAGGCTCGGGCTTCGGAGGTCAGATTCCAGGGATTCTAGCCTGAAGGGGGCTAGTGCGCCACAGCTAGCTGGGAGAGAGTCCAGGGAAAAGTCTGGACCTGCCTAAGAGGCAAGAGACCATTGTTTTGGGGTGCGCAAGGAGAGGGGATTCAGAGCACCACCTAAACGAGCTCCAGAGATGGGCACGAGCTGCGGCAATCAGCTCAGACCCCAGAGACGGGAATGAAACGCCAACGCTGTTGCTGCAGCCACCAAGAATGCTGTGTGCAAGCACAGGTCACTATCCACAACACACACACACACACCCCACCCCCCCCACCCCTGGGGAGCCTGTGCAGCCCGCCACTGCCAGGGTCCGGTGATCCAGGGACAATTTCCCCGGGAGAACACACAACGCGTCTCAGGCTATTTCAACGTCATGTTGGCCTCTGCCACCACAGGCTCACCCCGCATTCCAATTATAACTACCATACCCTTTCCTGCCCCAGCCTGAATGAGCAAGAGCCCCCTAGTTAGCCGCTGCTTTAATCCCCTCCTCTCTGGGTGGGGAACAGATGCCTGATGGTGACCTACATGCAGAGGCGGGGCCAAATCCAAAGCTGAACCCCAGGAGCTGTGCAAACAAAGAAGAGAAAGGGAAATCTCTCTCAGCAGCCTCAGGAGCAGCAGATTAAATCTCCACAATCAACTTGATGTACCCTGCATCTGTGGAATACCTGAATAGACAACGAATCATCCCAAAATTGAGGCGTTGGACTTTGGGAGCAAATGTAGACCTGGGGTTTGCTTTCTGCATCTAATTTTTTTCTGGTTTTATGTTTATCTTAGTTTAGTTTTTAGAGCTTGTTATCATTGGTGGATTTGTTTATTGATTTGGTTGCTCTCTTCCTTTTTTTATTATTTTATTTTTTAATTATTAAAAAATTTTTTTTCTTTCTTTTCTTCTCCATTTTCTTCTGAGCCGTGGGGTTGACAGGGTCTTGGTGCTCCAGCCTGGGGTCAAGCCTGAGCCTCTGAGGTGGGAGAGCCAAGTTCAGGATATTGGACCACCAGAAACCTCCCAGCCCCACATAATATCAATCGGCAAGAGCTCTCCCAGAGATCTCCATCTCAACACTAAGATATCCATCTCAACACCATCTCACAACTCCACCCAACGGCCAGCAAACTCCAGTGCTGGATGCCCAATGCCAAACAAATAGCAAGACAGGAACACAACCCCACCTATTAGCAGAGAGGCTGCCTAAAATCATACTAAGTTCACAGACACCGCAAAACACACCACCAGATGTGGCCCTACCCACCAGAAAGACAAGATCCAGCCCAACCCACCAGAACACATGCACCAGTCCCCTCCACCAGGAAGCCTACACAAGCCACTGAACCAACATCACATACTGGGGATAGACACCAAAAACAACAGGAACTACGAACCTGCAGCTTGCAAAAAGGAGACCCCAAACACAGTAATCAAAAAAAAAAATGAGAATACAGAGAAATATGCAGCAGATGAAGGAGCAAGATAAAAACCCACCAGACCAAACAAATGAAGAGGAAATAGGCAGTCTACCTGAAAAAGAATTCAGAGTAATGATAGTAAAGATGATCCAAAATCTTGGAAATAGAATGGAGAAAATACAAGAAACGTTTAACAAGGACCTAGAAGAACTAAAGAGCGAACAAACAATGATGAACACAAAACAAATGAAGTTTAAACTTCTCTAGAAGGAATCAATAGCAGAATAACTGAGGCAGAAGAATGGAAAAGAGACCTGGAAGATAAAATAGTGGAAATAACTACTGCAGAGCAGAATAAAGAAAAATAATGAAAAGAATTGTGGACAGTCTCAGACATCTCTGGGACAACATTAAACCTACCAACATTCGAATTATAGGGGTCCCAGAAGAAGAAGAGAAAAAGAAAGGGACTGAGAAAATATTTGAAGAGATTATAGTTGAAAATTTCCCTAACACGGGAACGGAAATAGTCAGTCAAGTCCAGGAAGTGCAGAAAGTCCCATACAGGATAAATCCAAGGAGAAACACGCCAGGACACATATTAATCTAACTATCAAAAATTAAATACAAAGAAAGAATATTAAAAGCAGCAAGGCAAAAGCAACAAATAACATACAAGGGAATCCCCATAAGGATAACAGCTGATCTTTCAGCAGAAACTCTGCAAGCCAGAAGGAACTGGCAGGACGTATTTAAAGTGATGAAAGGGAAAAACCTACAACCAAGATTACTCTACCCAGCAAGGATCTCATTCAGATTTGAGAGAGAAATTAAAACCTTTACATTTAAGCAAAAGTTAAGAGAATTCAGCACCACCAAACCAGCTTTACAACAAATGCTAAAGGAACTTCTCTAGGCAGGAAACACAGGAGAAGGAAAAGACCAACAAAAACAAACCCAAAACAATTAAGAAAATGGTAATAGGAACATGCATATTGATAATTACCTTAAATTTAAATGGATTAAATGCTCCAACTAAAAGACACAGACTGGCTCAATGGATACAAAAACAAGACCTGTATATACGCTGTCTATAAGAGACCCATTTCAGACCTAGGAACACATACAGACTGAAAGTGAGGGGATGGAAAAAGATATTCCATGCAAATGGAAATCAAAAGAAAGCTAGAGTAGCAATTCTCATATCAGACAAAATAGACTTTAAAATAAAAACTATTACAAGAGACAAAAAAGGACACTACATAATGATCAAGGGATCAATGCAAGAAGAAGATATAACAATTCTAAATATTTATGCACCAACATAGGAGCACCTCAATATATAAGGTAAATGCTAACAGCCATAAAAGGGGAAATTGACAGTAACACAATAATAGTAGGGGACTGTAACACCCCACTTTCACCAATGGACAGATCATCCAAAATGAAAATAAATATGGAAACACAAGCTTTAAATGACACAATAGACAAGATAGATTTAACTGATATTTATAGGGCATTCCATAAAAACCAACAAAATACACTTTATTCTCAAGTGCTCATGGAATATTCTCCAGGATAGATCGTATCTTGTGTCACAAATCAAGCCTTGGTAAATTTAACAAAATTGAAATTGTATCAAGTATGATTTCTGACCATAACACTATGAGACTAGATATCAATTACAGGAAAAAGAACTGTAAAAAATACAAACATATGGAGGCTAAACAATATGCTACTAAATAACCAGGAGATCACTGAAGAAATCAGAGAGGAAATCAAAAAATACCTAGAAACAAATGTCAATGAAAACACAATGACCCAAAACATACGGGATGCAACAAAAGCAGTTCTAAGAGGGAAGTTTATAGCAATACAATCCTACCTCAAGAAACAAGAAAAATCTCAAATAAAACACCTAACCTTACACCTAAAGCAATTAGAGAAAGAAGAACAACAAAAAAAAAAACCCCAAAATTAGCAGAAGGAAAGAAATCATAAAGATCACATCAGAAATAAATGAAAAAGAAACGAAGGAAACAGTAGCAAAGATCAATAAAACTAAACTCCGGTTCTATGAGAAGATAAACAAAATTGATAAACCATTAGCCAGACTCATCAAGAAAAAGAGGGAGAGGACTCAAATCAATAAAATTAGAAATGAAAAAGGAGAAGTAACAACTGACACTGAAGAAATACAAAGGATCATGAGAGATTACTACAAGCAACTATATGCCAATAAAATGGACAACCTGGAAGAAATGGACAAATTCTTAGAAATGCACAACCTTCTGAGACTGAACCAGGAAGAAATAGAAAATAATAAACTGACAATCACAAGCACTGAAATTGAAACTGTGATTAAAAATCTTCCAACAAACAAAAGCCCAGGACCAGATGGCTTCACAGGCGAATTCTATCAAACATTCAGAGAAGAGCTAACACCTATCCTTCTCAAAATCTTCCAAAATATAGCATTGGGAAGAACACTCCCAAACTCATTCTACGAGGCCACCATCACCCTGATACCAAAACCAGACAAAGTTGTCACAAAGAAAGAAAACTACAGACCAATATCACTGATGAACATAAATGCAAAAATCTTCAACAAAATACTAGCAAACAGAACCCAACAGCACATTAAAAGGATCATACACCATGATCAAGTGGGGTTTATCCCAGGAATGCAAGGATTCTTCCATATACGCAAATCAATCAATGTGATACACCATATTAACAAATTGAAGGATAACAACCATACAATAATCTCAATAGATGCAGAAAAATCTTTCAACAAAATTCAACACCCATTTATGATAAAAAACCCTCCCAAAAGTAGGCATAGAGAGAACTTACCTCAATATAATGAAGGCCATATATGACAAACCCACAGCTAACATTGTTATAAATGGAGAAAAACTGAAACCATTTACTCTAAGATCAGGAACAAGACAAGGTTGCCCACTCTCACCACTAATATTCAACATAGTTTTGGAAGTGTTAGCCACAGCAATCAGAGAAGAAAAAGAAATAAAAGGAATCCAAATCGGAAAAGAAGAAGTAAAGCTGTCACTGTTTGCAGATGACATGAGAGTATACATAGAGAATCCTAAAGATGCTAACAGAAAAATTCTAGAGCTAATCAATGAATTTGGTAAAGTAGCAGGATACAAAATTAATGCACAGAAATCTCTTGCATTCCTATACACTAATGATGAAAAATCTGAAAGAGAAATTAAAGAAACACTCCCATTTAGCGTTGCAACAAAAAGAATAAAATACCTAGGAATAAACCTACCTAAGGAGACAGAAGACCTGTATGCAGAAAACTATAAGACACGGATGAAAGAAATTAAAGATGATACAAAACAGATGGAGAGATATACCATGTTCTTGGATTAGAAGAATCAAGATTGTGAAAATGACTATACTACCCAAAGAAATCCACAGATTCAGTGCAATCCCTATCAAAGTACCAATGGCATTTTTCACAGAACTAGAACAAAGAATTTCACAATTTGTATGGAAACGCAAAAGACCCCAGGTAGCCAAAACAATCTTGAGAAAGAAAAACGGAGCCGGAGGAATCAAGCTTCCTGACTTCAGACTATGTTACAAAGCTACAGTAATCAAGACAGTATGGTACTGGCACAAAAACAGAAATATAGATCAATGGAACAGGATAGAAAGCCCAGAGATAAACCCACGCACATATGGTCACCTTATCTTTGATAAAGGAGGCAAGCATATACGGTGGAGAAAAGACAGCCTCTTCAATAAGTGGTTCTGGGAAAACTGGACAGCTACATGTAAAAAAATGAAATTAGAACACTCCCTAACACCATACACAAAAATAAACTCAAAATGGATTAAAGACCTAAATGTAAGGCCAGACACTATCAAGCGCTTAGAGGAAAACATAGGCAGAACATTCTATGACATAAATCACAGCAAGATCTTTTTTGATCCACCTCCTAGAGAAATGGAAATAAAAACAAAAATAAACAAATGGGACCTAATGAAACTTAAAAGCTTTTGCACAGCAAAGGAAACCATAAACGAGACGAAAAGACAACCCTCAGAATGGGAGAAAATATTTGCAAACGTAGCAACTGACAAAGGATTAATCTCCAATATATACAAGCAGGTCATGCGGCTCAATGTCAAAAAACAAACAACCCAATCCAAAATTGGGCAGAAGCCCTAAATAGACATTTCTCCAAAGAAGATATACAGATTGCCAACAAACACATGAAAGGATGGTCAATATCACTAATCATTAGAGAAATGCAAATCAAAACTGCAATCAGGTATCGCCTCACACCAGTCAGAATGGCCACCATCAAAAAAATCTATAAACAATAAATGCTGGAGAGGGTGTGGAGAAAAGCGAACCTTCTTGCACTGTTGGTGGGAATGTAAATTGATACAGCCACTCTGGAGAACAGTATGGAGGTTCCTTAAAAAACTAAAAATACAACTACCATATGACCCAGCAATCCCACTACTGGGCATATACCCTGAGAAAACCATAATTCAAAAGCAGTCATGTACCACAATGCTCGTCACAGCTCTATTTACAATAGCCAGGACATGGAAGCAACCTAAGTGTCCATCGAGAGATGAATGGATAAAGAAGATGTGGCACATATATACAATGGAAAATTACTCAGCCATAAAAAAGAAATGAAATTGAGTTATTATTAGTGAGGTGGTTGGACCTAGAGTCTGTCATACAGAGTGAAGTAAGTCAAAAAGAGAAAAACAAATACCATATGCTAACACATATATATGGAATCTAATAAAAAAAAACAGTTCTGAAGAACCTAGGGGCAGGACAGGAATAAAGACGCAGATGTAGAGAATGGACTTGAGGACACAGGGAGAGGGAAGGGTAAGCTAGGACGAAGTGAGAGAGTGGCATTGACATATATACACTGCCAAATGTAAAATAGATAGCTAATGGGAAGCAGCCACGTAGCACAGGGAGATCAGTGACCACCTAGAGGGGTGGGATAGGGAGGGTGGGAAGGAGGCTTAAGAGGGAGGGGATATATGTATACGTATAGCTGATTCACTTTGTCTTACAACAGAAACTAACACACAATTGTAAAGCAATTTTACTCCAATAAAGATGTCAAAAAAAAAAAAAAAAGATAAGGCCAACATCTCAAACCTAGCCTGTAAGGCTCTTTATGATTTCTCCTCTGACTGCTCCACAAGCTTCATCTGCTGTCACTCTTCCCCTTGCAACTACATTTCAGGTTTCCTCACCTTCCAAACACACACTTCTTCCCAACCCAGGTGACTTTCCATGTGATGTTTCCTTTGTGATTCCCTCTTGAGGACGTGCTCTTTCCCACTCCTTTAATTAATGTCTTGTGACTCTTCAGAGTCATTTAAATATTACTTCCTCAGACAAGTCTCCTCTGAGACTCCAGACTATATTCAGCTTCTCTTGTACTCCCTTAGTACTCTGTTCCTCTATGCTGAAATAACTGTTCTTAAACAGGTTCTTAAATTATATGATTATCTATGTAACTGTGGTATAGTGAGAGTAGGGATTGAGTTCTTGCAACCTAAATATCAACAATCAGGGGGTGAATGGGTGAATTTTGGTTCATCCCATATGGTGAGATATTAGTCACTCTTTAAAAATGATGTAATAGAATATTGAATAACATGGGAAATGTTTATAATGTTGAGTAAAAAGAGGAATCAAAATTGTATAGACATTATCTCAACTATGTGAAAATATAAAGACTGAATACCAACTACTAAAAAGAAAAAATAATTATGTAACGTGATAGAGGTGCTAATTATTGCTACTATGGCAATCATATTACAATATATAAATGTATCAAGTTAACATGCTGTACACCTTAAATTTACACAGTGTCATATGTCAAATATATTTCAATTAAAAAAGGACTGTAAGAAATAAAAATGCTTATAGGCTTTTTTTCTGGGTGATTTTATGGGTGATTTCATTCTTTTCCTAATACTTTTTGCTCATCTCCCCAAAGCATATTATTTATTTTTAAATCAATAGAAAAAAAATGAATAATTTCCTGCTAGAGAAAAAAACTACCGAGTTCTAGAAAACATAAACATTTTTTAGAACAGTGAATTTACAGAGAGACTAGTAAGTCAACATGGTGAAATCAACTAGTTGAATATAAGTTCACTGGGTGTTATGGAAGACCTATGGAAAATTCCTTTTATTCCTCTCTGATACACCAGAGAGAATTAATGGATTATAAATATCTATGTTTTTCTTCCAACTTTATGGAGATATATTTGACAAATAAACCATGTATGTATTTAAGGTGTACAATGTAATGTGTTACTATATGTATCCATTGTGAAATGATTACCATAATCAAGCCAATTAACACATGCATCACCTCATATATCACCTTTCCATATATCACCTTTCCATTATCACCTTTCCATATCACCTTTCCATTTGTGTGTGTGTGTGTGTGTGGTGAGGACATTTAGGATTTACTCCCTTAGCAAATTCAAGAATACAATACAGTATTATTGACTGTAGTCACCATGCTGTACACTAGATCTCCAAAATGCATTCATCCTGAATAACTGAACTTTGTACCCTTGGACCAACATATCCCTGTTTTTCCCTCTTGCCTCAGTCCCTGGCAACTACCATTCTACCCCTGCTTCTATGAGTTTGACTTTTTTAGGGTCACATATAAGTGAGATCAGACAGTATTTATCTTTCTGTGCCTGGTCTAATCACTTAGACACTTCTCTTTTTTAAAAGACATATATATATATATATATATATATATATATACATACACAGACATATATGTATATATATCTGCAGTGAACATGGAAATGCAGATATCACTTCAAGATACTGATTTCATTTCCTTTGGATATATACCTAGAAATGGTATTGCTGGATCATATGGTAGTTCTATTTTTTATTTTTTTAGGTACCTCCATACTGTTTTCCATAGTGGTTGGACCAATTTACATTCCCATCAACTGTGCACAAGTGTTCCTAATTCTCCACTCACTTACCAATACTTTTTATCTTTTGTCTTTTTGATAATAGCCATCCTAACAGGTGTGAAGTGATATCTCATTGTGGTTTTGATTTGTATTTCCTTGATGCTTAGTGATGTTTAGCATTTTTTCATATACCTGCTGTTCTTAAAGTGCAACCAGAATATGAGTGTTACTTCCCAGAAAATGGACTGTGTATCTCCACCAAGCAGTGAGAGCTTATAATATCTGCAAATTCCCTGTGAAAATTCCCTTTTTGTAGAGAAATTTTACTTCCTTGACTTTTTATGTTTATGTTAAAGAATGGGAGAAAAACCGCTCCCCACTGACTCATATAAGGTAAGAAAGGCCTGTCTCCTTTCAGTTCATTCTCAAAACAGTTGCCAAAGTAGTTCTGTTAAATGTTAGTCAGTTCATGTCAATCCCCTGCTCAAAACCTTCCAGTAGTTTTCCATCTAAGGAAAGTCCTCAAAATAGAACACCTCACTCTCTACCTTCTCACCTCATCTACTATTCTATCTGTCTTACTCCACCTGAGCTCTTCCTTCTTTTTTCTTTCCTTGTTCTCCAGCCTCAGGATATTGGCCTCTACCCAGAATGTTCCTATGCTCTTTCTGCACGTCTGGCTTCCAAACTTCAGGTTTTTATCTAAATGTCACCTTCTATGTGAGGCCTTCTCTTCACCTCCCTACTTAACACTGTATCCCTTGACATACCTGCATCTCCTTTATTTTTCTCCATAGTATTTTTTTTTATCATATTTCATTCACTTCTGTTGCCCCAGGCCTAGAACAGAATCAGGAGCATGATATAGACTCAATAAATATTACATAAATAAATGAGTGAGTAAATGAATGAATGTCCCACTGGAACCTGACTCACATAAGTTAGGGCTGGATGTCACCACTCCTCCACAAGCTCTACCCTAGAGCATTATATAATTGAAGACTCCCACCTTCAGGCAGGAGTGGGTAGCACATGTTTGGTAACTACCTAGTATTACCTTTTGTTGAGATAATTTCAGTTTTCAGTTGGTCTCTTTTTCTCTTGATGTCCGGAAGATTCCATTTCATGGTGATATTTTAAAAAGAAAATAAAAGGTCAGGCTCAGAGAGGATATTTCCTCTCTGAGATATACCAACTTACATAATTCATAGATTAAAATACTGGGATGAATGGAGTCACCCATAGTCAACTAGGCTATTTCCAGCTATTTGAAAAATTTCTCTAAACTTACCCAGATTCCTGAAATAATAAGGTACCATAAGGACACATTAGGGTCACGGAAAGACCAACATGAAAACTGACAACTAAATGGAGTCATTTGAGATCATATTGGAGCATGTCCTGAAATCTGAAAAAACTCCCTCATACTCAGATTCTTAGAAAGTAGAGAATAGGGTAAATGAGGATATTTCATGTCAGGTTTTTCAACTGGGAGTCTATATATTAATTTGATTTTATACTGTAACTTTTCTAGGAATATAAAATGTTTTTATACATGCAATCAGATTTCTAAAAGCATAGGAATCAGAGGTCTCTTTTAGGGTTATTATCATTTATTATCAATAAAAGTAAACAAATTAAGCAAGTGGTAAATGAGTTTATCATGCTTATGAGGAAAAGTGGGATAATCTGGGCTCAAACTGTGTTATTCCCAGGAATGTGGATATTTCCTCACACTTTACTTGACTTTTAGAAAGTTCTGAATAAAACAAATGAACCATGATGACAGTAAACAATATGCATAAATTTTACCAATGTAATATTAAAAAGTAGTATTAATGTAATGTTAAAAATCTAAAAAGATTATATGTGACCTAATGTCCTTATTAGAAAATTATCATGCAGCTCAATAACAAAAAAACAAACAACCCAATCCAAAAATGGGCAGAAGACCTAAATAGACATTTCTCCAAAGAAGATATACAGATTGCCAACAGACACATGAAAGAATGCTCAACATCATTAATCATTAGAGAAATGCAAATCAAAACTACAATGAGATATCATCTCACACCGGTCAGAATGGCCATCATCAAAAAATCTAGAAACAATAAATGCTGGAGAGGGTGTGGAGAAAAGGGAACACTCTTGCACTGTTGGTGGGAATGTAAATTGATACAGCCACTATGGAGAAAAGTATGGAGGTTCCTTAAAAAACTACAAATAGAACTACCATACGACCCAGCAATCCCACTACTGGGCATATACCCTGAGAAAACCATAATTCAAAAAGAGTCATGTACCAAAACGTTCATTGCAGCTCTATTTACAATAGTCAGGACATGGAAGCAACCTAAGTGTCCATCATCGGATGAATGGATAAAGAAGATGTGGCACATATATACAATGGAATATTACTCAGCCATAAAAAGAAATGAAATGGAGGTTTTTGTAGTGAGGTGGATGGAGTTAGAGTCTGTCATACAGAGTGAAGTAAGTCAGAAAGAGAAAAACAAATACCATATGCTAACACATAGCATGAAAAACCTAGCGGCAAGATGGGAATAAAGACACAGACCTACTAGAGAATGGACTTGAGGATACGGGGAGGGGGAGGGGTAAGATGTGACAGGGTGAGAGAGTGGCATGGACATATATACACTACCAAATGTAAAATAGATAGCTAGTGGGAAGCAGCCGCATAGCACAGGGACATCAGCTCGGTGCTTTGTGACCACCTAGAGGGGTGGGATAGGGAGATGCAAGAGGGAAGAGATATGGGAACATATGTATATGTATAACTGATTCACTTTGTTATAAAGCAGAAACTAACACACCATTGTAAAGCAATTATACTCCAATAAAGATGTTTAAAAAAAAAAAAGAAAATTAAACACCTAGATTTCTAATGAAGTTTTAAAAAGACATATAATTGCAATAAAACTATATAAAAAGCAAAATAAAGAAATCATATGCATGGATTCAGTATGATAGTTATCTTGAGTAGAAAAAGCAAGAAGAATGGGTTGGGAGGTATTGGGCAATATGATTAGTATGTTATTTTCAAGATATTATTTTGAGAGTAGGTTCACAATTGCTTCTGGCATTATTAAAAATAATTAAATTTATATAAATAAATAACAATTAAATATAATTAATATAATTAATTTTAAACTATAATTATATAAAATATATAAATATATAATTATATAAATGATATGAATATATAAAATTATATCTATATAATATATAATTATATAAAATATAAATTAAATATAATTAATATTATAGTTAAATATAATTAAATATAACTATTAAAAATAACTAAATAAAAACAGACCATGCACTGATCAATTAGAATGCCATGAACCAAGGATTAGTGATTAATCCAATCTCTATTCTTTTTTTTTTTTTTAATTATTTATTTATTTATTTTATTTATGGCTGGGTTGGGTCTTCGTTTCTGTGCGAGGGCTTTCTCTAGTTGTGGCAAGTAGGGACCACTCTTCATCGCGGTGCACGGGCCTCTCATTATCGCGGCCTCTCTTGTGGAGCGCAGGCTCCAGACGCGCAGGCTCAGTAATTGTGGCTCACGGGCCCAGTCGCTCCGCGGCATGTGGGATCCTCCCAGACCAGGGCCCGAACCCGTGTCCCCTGCATTGGCAGGCAGACTCTCAACCACTGCACCACCAGGGAAGCCCCCAATCTCTATTCTTGAGATCCATAAATTTGACAGGGGAGAGACAAAGTAGCTATAATGACATGATAGCATGAAATTAATCATAATCAATTAAGAGTAAATGGACCAAATTTCTGAATTCAGCTTAGTATGTGCCAAACTGGAAAGAGCATCACTCCCACCCTAACAAAAAGAAAGCTGGATATCTGCAAAGTCACAGTTTTTCTTTAATCCATCAGATTGCTGAGGGAGCAGTGCAAACAATTTACTTGAAATTTAAGGAAAGACAGACACCTCCAAGAAGAAACAAGGTGCTAGCATTTGCTTACCTAGGGTAAATGTCAGACATTGTACAAGTTGGTAAGAACAATTCAGCTTAAAATTTTGATGGATTGCTAAAAGCTTAACGTGAGCCAGTGTGAAAGTATAGAATGAATCCCCCAGAACCACAGACATGAGAATTTTCACCTATTCACAAGTCTTCGGCACATATCTTCCCAGGTGCTCACAAGAAAGACCTCAACAGAGACCCCAGAAAGCCTCCCTTATAGTGTAGAACTTGGATAAGAAAATAGCAACACTGAAAGAAATGCACAAAATCCTGTTCAGATCTTTCTTCCCTATCTCCCCTAAAAGCAAAAGAATTAAGCACTGATGATGTATCCAAAAATTAAGAGACACATGAGGAAGCAAGGACAAAAATTCAACACACAAAGCAATCAAAAAAAAAAAAAAAGATTCATATGTGATGCTGATGTTGGAGTTAACAGACAGGGAATTTAAAATAAGTCTGATAGGGCTTCCCTGGTGGCGCAGTGGTTGAGAATCTGCCTGCCAATGCAGGGGACACGGGTTCGAGCCCTGGTCTGGGAAGATCCCACATGCTGCGGAACAGCTGGGCCCGTGAGCCACAATTACTGAGCCTGCGCGTCTGGAGCCTGTGCTCCGCAACAAGAGAGGCCGCGATAGTGAGAGGCCCGCGCACCGTGATGAAGAGTGGCCCCCGCTTGCCACAACTAGAGAAAGCCCTTGCACAGAAACGAAGACCCAACACAGCCATTAAATTAAAAAAAAACAAAAATTAAAAAAAAATAAAAAAATAATTAAAAAAAAAAAATAAGTCTGATAAATAGAACAAAGTCTCTAGTGGAAAAGATTGCCAATATGCATTGGCCAGATAAGGAATTTCATCAGAAAAATAAAAACTTTAAGTTTTTATTTCCATTTTAAAGTGGAAATGCTAGGAATAAAAAAATGCTGGAATTAAAAATCTGTAATGCTAGTAATGTAATGTAATGCTAGTAACAGAGATGAAGAATGCCTTCTGAAGGCTCATCAGTAGACTTGACACAGTGGTGGAAAGAATCAACGAACATGAAAATAAATAGAAATTGCCCAAACTGAAAAACAAAGATACAAAAGAATGAAAAAAAAATAGAACAGAGCATCCACAAGCTGTGAGACAATATCAAATGTCTAATATGTATAATTTGGATATCAAAAGAAGAAAGAAAGAATGGAATGGAAGAAATATTGAAGAGATAATGGCCAGAGTTGCCCAAAAGTAGTAACACCAAAAGAAATATCCAAAAAGAGGACACCAAGAAGGATAAAAAGAAAAAACAAACTACCACAACCTAGACACATCATATTCAAACCACTGAAAACCAAAAATAGAAGGAAACTCTTGATGGCAGCCAGAAACAAAAGAAACTTTACACACAAAGGAACAAAGACAGAAAAACAGCAGATTTCTCATCAGAAACTATGCAATCTAGAAGGTAATGGAGTGTCATCCATAAAGTGCTTAAAAAGAAAAGTTAGCCCAGAGTTCTAAACAGGGAAAATATTCTCCAAAAATGAAAACAAAATAAAGAATTTTTTCAGAAAAACAAAAACTAAGAGTAATCATTACCATCAGACATGCACTACAAGAAGTGTTAAAGGAAGTTCTTCAGTCAGGATGAAAGCAGACAGAAATTTGAATAAGGATAAATAAATGAAAATCACTAGAAATGGCATGAGTGTAAATATATACTTCACATTTTTATTATTTTTAATTGCTCTAAAAGATTATTTGAAGGTAGGCTGAATAATTTAAGATGTATATTGAAAACCCTAAAGAGACCACTAAATCTTCTTAAGAGTTAATAAATAAAAAGCTGTGGTAGGTACACTTCTAAGGTGGTCACTGATGATCTCCACGTTTGGTATTCACATCCTCATGTAATTGCTTCCCCTTGAATACAGAAGAAACATAGTGACTTGCTTCAAACTAATATAACTTGATAAAAGTGATGGCAATACTTTCACTATTTTGAAGAGGCCCACATGGCAAAGAACTGACGGTGGCCATAAGCTAACAGCTAGGAAACAAATGCTGCCAATAACCAATGAGTGAACTTGGAAGTAGGTCTTTCCCCAGTTGAGCCTTCAGATAAGACCACACATGCTGAGCTGATACTTTGCAGCCTTGAGAGAGACCATGAAGTGGAGCATTCAGTATAGCTGTGCCTGTATTCCTGGTTCATAGAAACTGTGAGATAATAAATGTGTGTCTTTTTAAGCCACTAAATTTGTGGATAATTTGCTGTGAAGCAACAAACACACAAAATGGATGCTTTCTGGTGAGTGTTAGTATGTAATACAAAAATCTTCACACTTTGTGCCCCTTCCCATATGTCTAACCATAAGCCTCTATCCCAGACCTTCTTGTCTCCAATCTTCCAGTCTTTCCTAAGAGGCCCCAGATCAGATGGCCAGGCCCTTGCTTACAGCCCAGGAATTCATATAGATTCTCACTGTGAGTCACTTCTATAATAAGTGGATGATCAGGTGTGCTGCTTTCAACTCTGCTCTTTTCCCTTTCCAGTATCTTTCAGGGCCACTCTGGAACATGACTGTCATGCTGCCACCATATATACTGGCTTGCATCCATGATCAAGCCAATCCATCCAAAAACCAGAGCTCAGACTTTTCCTGCTCTTTCAACTGGTTGTATGAGACTGCCCATAAGTGCAAGCAGGGTGAGGGTAGCTAGTACAAATGATGCAGGTGATCTACCTGTTCATGTGGCTTATTTGTGTTCTCTAGTCCTGCTTAATCTTCCTTCCCAGATGTGCTATTTCCATTTTATGATAGTCTGCTGCAGGTACTCCAATTTCTTGACTAGATGGGTTCAACAGAATTCTTTTCATAAAGTGAAGTTTCAGATTCACAGTCACTTGGTACCTCATGACCAAGCAATCTGTCTCTACCAGAGCCCCAAAACATGTTGGAGCTGTTTTTCAAAAGGCATTTTATTTCTTGATGTAGACATAAATTTATAATTCTACTATGACTTATAATTCTATTATGGAGACTGTGTTAAGCTTCTCATAAGCTTCACACTACATCTTTTCCCACTACTGATATCTCCAACACCATAGGGTCTTCCAAATCTTATGCCGGGCAGCAGGACTGCTTGCACCACAGCCTGGACCTATTGCAGATCTCTTTCCTGCACTGGGTCCCACTCAAAGGTGGCAACCTTCTATGTCACCTAATAAATGGACCAGTTCAATATTCCTAGGTGAGAAAGGTGAGAAATGTATTTTTTTCTAGAATCAGAGATGTCCACCATGCATGTGCTTCAATTTCTGTGGTAAGGGAATCAGGATGCATGCCTTTTTTTTTTTTTTTTTTTACTTTGGAGGGGATATCCTGGCATATTCCTGACCACTGGACCCTAAAAACATCACTGAAGTTTTCTTCATTGGAATCCTAAAATTTCACTAAAAATTCAAGCAGGTCTTTGAAACTTTGCAGTTTATCTCTCACACCCTCTGGAGCACATGTGCATTATCGAGGCTTTCAGAGTACTAGCCATCTCTTGTCTGACTTACCTGATCAGCATTATTAACGTAATGGATCACTGTGATGTTCTGTGGGATGACCAAGCAGGCCAGATCTCTTTGGACTATACACTATGATGAAAGGCAGGAGACTTAACATAGCCCTAAGGCAAAACTAAATGAACACTATCTTCCCTGCGTGAATGCAACTGTCTCTGACCTCTGATTGGGATGGAAAAGACTGCATTTGCCACATCAGTGGCTACACATCATGTTCCTGCTCTACCCATGATATTTGTCTAGCACAGAAGCTGCAAACAGGGCTACTGGTTAAGTCTGCTGTAGTCTACGATCATTCTCCGGGATCCATCTAGTTTCCTCAGGGATAAGAGTGGTATATTTAACAGAGGTATGATAGGAATCACCATCCTTGCATCCTTTAGATCTTTAATGGTGGTGCTAATCTCTGCCACTCTCCCCGCATCCCACAGAATGTGATCTTGTTTTTTTTTTTATTTAATATCTTGGTTGGGAAAAGGGGGAAGTTTCAGACATTTCCACTTGTCCTTCCCCACTATGAGAACCCTTACCCCAAATGACAAGTATCCAATGTGGAAATTACTCCAACTACCAGTTATATACCAGGTATATTCCTGGGGACTATGGAAATGACCACTGAGTAGTTTGTAGATCCAGTGGGCCCACTGTGAGCCAGACTTTAACCAGGATTCCATTTATCACCTGGTCCCAAGATGCCCCCACTCTAATTGGAGTGCCTTGAAGATGCTTTGGGGCTCCAGATATCCAAGTAAACTCAGAACCTGTGTCCAAGAATCCTGAGTATTCCCCTTTTCCCATGTATCCCAAGAAAGTTCCTCCATGTCTATGAATTCTTTATTATCTATAGTCTTACGTTTCAGCCCCTTTGATCAAGCACCTCAAAATCCAATCTCTGGGGTATGCTCCTTTCTCATGACACTGCATGCTAGCTAATTCTTAAGAGTTCTTTCTGTGTATAATCTCTTTCCTGCCTTATCTGGCCTAGCACTTTTCCAGTTGGGTTACCCTAGGATTCAACCTTAGTTATGGCCTAGTAGCTAGGAGAGGCGATAAGGGCAGCTCCTGAGGAGGGCACCTGTTGCCTTGAAGGGGAGGGGCTTCTGCAACACCTTCCAGCACAGGGGAAGGGTGGACTACCTTGCAAATTCCTAGGGTTCAGGGGAATCTGCAGAGCCAAAACCTTCAGGGAAATCTATCCAGATAGTGCCATTACACATTCCAGGGCCTCAGATTTCCCCAACCTGTGCCTTGACTTTGTCATAGCAGACCTGCCTCAACTGATCATTTATTCATCTCTGGAGCTCTTCAACTTTAGCTCTTAGACCCTCTAACTGCCACTTAACAAGGTCCGCTCTTCCAGTGCAACAGATGAAGACCTTTCAATAAACTACCAGAGAGACACTCTGGTCCTCACATTTATTCTTTAACTGCTTGTTAATGGACATACAGTTTCTTACTATCCTCTCTGTAGAGTGTTAATACAACATAGCTGTAACCAGACAGCTAAACTATGTTTGAAGGCATTACTTGCCCCATATCTTTCAAATGCTTGGATCATCATACCTGTAAAGATATTCCACTCCACTGTGAAGTTTTTCCAAGTGACCTCAGTTCAGATCTTTAAGATTAGGACCACCACCGTGTACCAGGGACTATCCACATTGCACATACCACTCAAAAAGCGTCTTGTTGCCATCCGGATGGTGAATACACCATCCCAGTGCCCCATCTTGCTGCTTACTTTATCAGACCACTCCTGACATCACTTGCGTTAATTTGAGTCCTCTCAGAAACAGATGCCAAGGTGGAATTAGATGTGCAAGTACTTACTGGAGAAATGTCTGTGAGGGAAAAGAGACAGAGCCAGGGGAGCCTAGGAGAGCCATCCCAGCATGACGAAGGACTGATCTCTGCAGGGGAGAGAGAGAAGGAAAGATGGTTGGGTAGGAAAAGTCTTAGACTCTCTCTCTCTGCTGTGGTTCTAAGAAAGTTTCAGCAAAGCAAATGGGGAGTCTTTGAGGCTCATCTCACAGAAATGTATCTGCCTTAATATCCCTGCCATGCTTAATCAGTGGCTAGGAGCAACTAGTTGGGAAGCAGGGCCTCATACAAATGTAATAGTCAATGCACAATGCAGTACAGGTGGGCCATCAGTCAATTATGTCCCCCGTGGTAGGAAATCTGAGAAGCATATTTACATAGCTGCCATAGATATATGGTCCCTGACTTAGGAACTTGTGATGCTACTCTAGTGGCATACCACTTCCCAGCCAAGCATTCTCCCTTTAATTAATGATGTACTAGTGTGTTTCCACCTCCACTCCCACAGGGCTGGCTCCCAAATTCAAGACTGGTCTCTCATCATTGTATTATAAGCCGACTCTCAAAGACTCCTAGGTTACCCAAAACTTTCCCCAAATTTTAACCTTTCTTCAGCTTATACTAGATGGGAAAATATGTTGAATTTTAGTTAGCTCCTTTGCTAAAAGATCCCATTCGTTTTTCCTAATAATTCCAAAGCTCACCTATAATCTTCCAGATGACTGGAATAAATGGCTGAATAATACTTTGAAGTACTGACATGTTTCTCCTCTATTCTGTACTCACCCAAATGCTTAATTTGAACCACTAAAATATCTTTCCTCCCCACCCTGCACAGCTAAGCATGAAACACTCACTGCAGACTCCAAGACAGAAGTTGCAAATACTAGACTATTGGGCGAAAATAAAATGCCTTTGGTCTAAGCAGAAGAAAGGAAGAGTCAGGTATACATTTGGCAAGTGAGTGCGCCTACTCCTGGAGACCAGACAAAAGATACTCTGCGCTGGAGATGAAGAGAAGGCAGGACCTCAGAGTAGTGTGAGGTCATTTAATGTAGGCATCATTAACCCCTTCTGGAATTACAGACCAAAAATAAATCACAACATCATAGGTGATATTCAGTGATGTGTCAGCAAAGAAAAGCTTTATTATATTTATTATATCCTATTTAACAGAACAGAGATTTAATATATTTACCAGAAATTATTAAATGAAAATTTAAAGATTTAGAGGAAACATCTAGAACATTCATTTTAGTAAGAGTCTTCATTACTCCACAGTTCTAGAACAGTGAGACAAAGCTTGTATCCAGCATTAGACTCATTTTTAAAATCTAATAAATATTGACACACTTGATAAATTAAAACAGACTACTTCACTATGTCAAGTACTATAACTCACATAAATATAAACTTACATTGAAGCGAACCTAACATCCTCATTCATGTTCATCACAACACTTTATGCAGCATAAATTGCAGTGTAAACAAGTAAATGTCTCATTTTACAATGATTTAAATTGTATAAGCTAAAATTTGAAGCTTTACCCAAGAATTTAGCAGCCTGAAAATTTGCCCAGTGCATTCCAAAGAAGTTGCATGACCCTCGCTGCCAGGGGACCTTTGGACACTGCATGGCAAGCAGGGCCCATTCACTCAGGCAATGTGTCCTTCAACTGGAAACAGATGGATTTGGTAAACAGTCACAAGAACATGTTACCACAAACCCTAGTCTGTTCTAGGCTCATGAAGTAGTTAACTTATAACTAGAAGAAGAAACAAAATTATGAATTATTTTACAATCCTTACATCTTGTACCATTTCATGAGAATTCTGTATGATTGCCACTCTGTAATGCCATTGTAAGAGAAACGAGGAGGCTCACCTTCTCAGTACCCTCAAAAATAATGGATGTCACTGTTATCATCCTGGATAAAAAAGGAGGACCTTTACCTCAGAGAAAGAAGCAAGGAGTGCACATGGAGCTTGATTAAGGGAAAACCTTTTGTCTCCTCCCTCCCACACTTTCAGTTCCAGCCTTTGATACAATTTAGGGAGAGAGACTGCATCAGCAAAAAGCAGAAGAACTTATGTAGGTACTAGATGATTACTGCTAATATTGAGGAGAAAATAAAGGAACTTCACTGAAAAACACTTCTAAATTATTTTCAGAGTTCTGAATCTCTCATTTACTGATATAAAAATAATGTATCTAATTAAAGGCCTGGAAAGGAGAATGTCTCCTCTGATCTTTATCCAGAAATTTCCCTAAAATACTCCACATTATAATATAGACTGCATAAATTTACTAACTTTCCCTAGGATAAAAAGATGGCTTAAATAACTATTAAACACCCAAAATAATTGTTGCTATGTAAACGGTAGGTGTTTATCATAATTGAGAAATTTAGAAAAAGTGAGGAAGCCAAAAATAATCTAAATGAATCCAAATTTAACTTAAAACAATTAAATCTATATGAAGGGATGAATAAAGCAGTGGATGCAGACTCATTAATAAAAGGGAAAAGTTGGCAATTTTAAATGCATGCAATTATACTGATATGCTAATTTAAATTTTATGTAAAATATTAATTTGAATGAGTATGGAATAAGTATTCATTCTAAAAATAACACTTGTATGCATATAATAACAATATTTAACTAAACTTTTTATTAATTTGCAAAGAAACACTACTAATTGATAAGGAACATAGTTTTTTCTATTCAACTATTAAAGTTCCAACAAAATTAACATATAATTATGATTCAATTTAAAGTTCCATCTTTAAACTCTTCATAATCTTCTTTGGTAAACAGATCCAAAAATAGGTTAACCCTAAATAAAAGATGACAAAATTGAATCTTGTCAATACAAAATGTCATAATCAGTAGTCACTGAAAAATTTTAACATTTCTAAAACTGCAAAGCAACAGTTAGCCACTCCCTGCCTTTACTGTTTTGATTTTTACTTTCTCTAGTTGACCATAAAAAGCTTCTGATGGACTCAATGTGTAACTCATATTTTCTTCTCCACTCCAACTCCTGCCCATACCCTTGGTGACTTCAACAGCCCCAATTACAAGAACGGTGCCACAAAAAAGACTATATCACAGGCCTTTGCCTCCAGGCCACTTCAGCCACTCACGAGCAAAGTCATTGCTTGGATGGTCTCTGTCATCACTTGGAACTTCTACTTTACTTCTAAGTGCTGGAACTCCTAAAATGTTCCCAGCTGATACACGTATACTTCTATACCCCTACTTTTTTGTACCCCTATACTCTCACTGAACAAGTTCACTGTCCTCCTTTAACCTGTTGATCCCTTGATCTCCCACAAGCTTCATTTGTATCCCCCCAAACCCACAATCATTTCTCTCATTACTCCTAATTAAGCCCCCAGAATCCCTCTTCGAGGGACTGAGACTTCCTCTTCATCCTAGACGTTGCCTGACATTCTGTTCTCAGTCCTCTCCTCTCCCTCCATCCCCACATTGAGGTTTCATCTGCATCTACCGCTAGAACTACATATGACCTTTAAGCAGTATAGATATCACACTGGATCTGATATGACACGTCCAATTGCTTACAATTTTCAGCTGAATACCTACTGTCTAAAATTGTACGTGCCAAAATAAAACTCAGTAGCTTCACAAAACCAGTTCTTTCTCTTGACTTCCTTATTTCTTATCTGCTCGTTCTCAAACCTTAGTATCGTCTCTCATATTGCCCTACATCTAGTCATTTGTATCCTCTCCACTCTCATTAAGTGCATTTCACTTTTCCCTTGGACTGCTGTTGCAATTCCTAGATTTTCTTGTTCACCTCTTATCTTGCCTCTATTCCAAACCTTTTTATAAAATGACACTGGATTCTTTCTAAAATGCAGATCTGATCAACCCACTGCTTTAAAATGTTCTATACTGATGATATACAAGATATTTGTGTAGTTTCTAATTATCTTTCCATAAAATACTTATTAATTACAAAGGGAAAAATAGTAACTATATACAGTGGAGAAATGGACATCTTAACCAACAGATCAAAGTTAACATCCTCAATAAGGGATAAATGAAAATCACATGACTCCAGACGTGATGTTCTGAGAAGGAAGTAACATTACTTATATAATGTTCCAGCCAAAAATGCAAAATATGAATCAAATCATGGGAGGTATCAGCAAGTCCAGAGGGATAGTCTGAAAAATAATTGGCCTGCATTCTTCAAAAATGTCAATGTCATAAAAGACAAAGAAAGGTTGAAGAACTGTTACAGATTAAAGAAGACTAAAGAGACATGACAATTAAATACGATACATGACACTGGACCAGACCTGCTATCAGGAAAAAAATCCCATTAAAGACATTATTGGCACAAGAAAAAAACTGGAATATAAACTATAGATTACATAAAAGTTTTATACCAATGTTAAATTTCCTGAATTTGATAACTGTAGTGTAGTTATAAAAAAGATATCCTGGTTCTTAGGATATACACACTAAAGTATTAAGGGGCAATACTTGATACACATAACACACAGAGAAAGAGAGAGAGGGAGTAGGATAATGATAAAGCAAAGTGGCAAGATGTAAAAATCGGTGAACCCAGGTAACAGGTATTCTGGAGGTCTTTGTATTCTTCTTGTGATTTCTATGTACATTTGAAATCATTTGGAATAAAGGGTTAAGAAAATGTTCCATGTTTCTTCATTGCCTACTGAACTGAGTACATATCCTTGGCCAAGTATCCATGTGAGACCATTTGAAATATAGTCTCAGTACACTGTATACCTTTCTTCACTATGACTACCTTACACAAGCTTTAATCAAGCTGTATATTCCTAACATTTTCTGTGACTCCATGAATTTTCTCATGTCCATGTCTTAAAGTATACTCCCTTCCCCCACATTCCCACTTATAAAAGTCTAATTTCTTTTTTCCAAAGCCCATCTTACTTACCTTTTCTACTTCTTTCCAAACCCCACCAAACTGGGTGTAACCTATTCCTAAGAATTGAATGAGCCCAGATGATTAGTAAATCAGGGCACAATTGAAAAAAAAAAAAAAGTGGGGGGATGACATGCTCAGTTTAAACCATGTGGCATTTAAAAGTAACTGTAGAACAGCCTAAAGAAATTCAGAGGCACATGACCAGAGGTCAGAAGTAGGATAGAGATTTAAGGGTCATACACCCAGAAAGAGTAACTGAAGTTATAAAATGGGTGAGTTATCTCAGAATAAATATGTAAAGAGACAGCAGGACCAACAATTACTCCTAGGGAAGCATTTGTTATTAGATGGTAGCAAAAGGGACAAATAAAAAATACATAGAAAATATGGTCAGAAAGGTAGAAAGAGAACCATGACATAGTGTTCAGGATAATAAGAAGAAAAATTTGAACAAGTAGTAGTAAAACAATATTAAATGTGGCAGCATGTTCAAAAAGAAAAGAGAACTAAGCAGAGATATGAAAAAGAAAAAACACAAAACTTGGACCATAGAGAGAGTAGTTTCAATAGCATTGTGAATATGAGGTCCAAATGAAGCTTATTAAATTTCAACAAATATTTCAACAGGCTAGAATTAGCAATGGGTATACACTAAAGGTTGGAGATGGTAGGATGTAAAGGGGAAGGAAAAAGTCTATACCTTTTAATTGTTATCTAAGTGGATTCTTACCAGAAGATGACAAGAAGATTCATCTTGTGTAATTTGAATCTAGGAACAACATAAAATATAAGGAAAATTCAAGTTGGTCTCTGGCATTGGCTTTCCCATTAATAAATATATAATAAGGAACAAGAATTATAATACATTTTTAAAATATAATTATTAGTTTCTATAATCAGTTTTAAAATTGTAATAAAAATAATGAATTACAAGGATACCTTTCATTTATAAGAGGCTATTTCTGGAAAACACAGCACATTATTTTAAATTGCTAAATAATCCTTACAAGATCACCTGATATTTAATAGAAGGCCTATCGCTGAGGCACAAAAGAACCCGACAAGTTCAAGGTAATGGCCAGAGCAAAATTAGATGTGATCTAGTATGTTTATTAGAGTAATTGGATCTGGATTAACACTCAGAACAATGTCCAGGGTTTTTGCACATTTCTCTGCCTGTTCAAACATCTTTGTCGCCTAAGAAACCACTGACAACTTTTTTCCTCTTAATGCCCTCTGCCTCATTCTCCTTCTTAATTGGATAAGAAAAATAAAAGAGTATCACTAATGTGAACATTAGTTCATATGCCATTATTGCAAACAATTTATGCTATTATGGATGCAATATTACAATAACAGTGATGCGTTTCCAGTGTTACACTGCTTACAAAATGGCATTGTTTTAATTATCTTACAAAACTATTCTTCACAAAATCAAATTCTGCAGATTTACTGACTGTCAAAATAAAAGTTGTCCTTGAGTGACTGTACTAAAAACTTATAGAAGCATTCAGCATGGTAATATATGTATTAGGACATGCATGTAAAGGAAAGAAAATGCCTTATGATTTAGCAATTCATGTTACATAAATTTTATCCAACTTAATTGTTTGAGAATCCAGAACTTCCAATTACTTTAATAAACATACTAGATCACATCTAATTTTGCTCTGGCCACAATATCAACTCACTGATGCAGCTTAAAACATGGTTTAATTTATGAATTGTTTTCCAGGAATGAAATAATGACATCAAGGCCATAACTCAATGGCAGATTTTGCTAAATGCATTAAATTGGACTGCAGCATCATGAAAAGGAAGTGACTGTATGAAGCAACACAGAATTTATACTTTTATAATACAATTAAAATGTTTTTCTTCATCAATATGGATGAGTTTTGTAATCTGTGTTAAAAATTTGGCGTTTAAAACAAAAGTTGGCATTAAAATCAAATTTAATAGACAAGCGTGTTCCCTTGGCTCAGTCAGTTCCAGTCAACATTCACCTTCTGCACTCTTCCACTCACACATACACCTGTGGTCTACTCTACACTTAATGCTTTACAATGCTTTGACTTTTCATTGCAATGAACAGTGATAATACGGTAGCCTTTTTTCTATAGCTCTATACATTGAATGTGACAATTCGGAAAACTACTGGTCTAATGTAATCCAAAGGTAACTAAACTATTAGAGAAGCCAGTTCTCTTTAATACAATGAAAATTGTGTTAACTTACTTTCACTAGGTAATTGTTGGCATTTCAGCCTAAGTCTGTATTTTTCATTTTCTTCAAGCATTTTAGAAATGACTTTGTACACTCCATTCCATACTGAAACCTTAAAAAGGTCAGCACAGTTAAGGAACACTGGGCAGAGAATCTGAACTATATTGTGATGTAGGCAATTGGGAGTAAGCCAACTGTGTTGCATGCCAGTTTGATATTATCATTATAAAGCAATATTATACTTAGAGATCTAAAAATTAAACATGATTGTTTTCCCATATTCAGTGAATTCTCTGATATCTTTTCCCAACTTCCTAGCATTTCCTCTCTGCAGTATTTAAATTAACTGTCCTGGACGAAGGCAATGTCTTTCAAAGGCAATATCTAGTAAGTCCTATGGTTTCAACATACTCAATTTTGTTTTGAAAGGTAGTAAAAATAGTGAATTTCTATTCCTATGTCTATGTCTAAACCACTGGACAATGGTATGATTCTTAATGTATTTTATTCTAGTTAATAATTAAACATTTCTCCTAGGACATACCAAAGCAAACTTACTAGAGAACATGAATATACTAGAATAGGAAGAATGGAGACTATAGAAGCAAACAGATAGATCTAGGCTCAAATTCTGGCTTCACTTAACCAGTTGCTTGACATTGGGCAAGTGTTTTAATCTCATCTGGGAATAACTTCAAATATTGGATTATTAGAATTAATGAAAAATATAGGTAAAGCACTTACCCCAGTGTCTGGCACAAAGTAGTTACAGGTAAATATTGGCTATTGCCCAAGAGGAATTGGCTCTTAGAAGAAAAATTTCTTAGTATCGTGGGAAGATTAAATGCTCACTCAAAATACACTTGCTGCAAGGATTAGTCACTTTGAATGCTATTTTATACTATACATGTATTAGAAATCAAACAAACTCAAAGCTCAGAAATAATATAATTTTATGTGTCATTATCAACTAACAATTTCTTTAAACGGAAGTGTAAAATATATAGTGGTAAACAAAGATTAGTAGAGTAACTGATCTTGAATATGTTTAATTAATTTTATTTATCTATTTATTTTTGGCTGAGTTGGGTCTTCATTGCCGCGTGCGGGCTTTCTCTAATTGCCGCGAGTGGGGGCTACTCTTTGTTGCGGTGCGCGGGCTTCTCACTGCGGTGGCTTCTCTTGTTGCAGAGCATGGGCTCTAGGCACACGGGCTTCAGTAGCTGTGGCTCGCGGGCTCTAGAGCGCAGGCTCAGTACTTGTGGCGCACGGGCTTAGTTGCTCCGCGGCATGTGGGATCTTTCTGGACCAGGGCTGGAACCCGTGTCCCCTGCATTGCAGGCGGATTCTTAGCCACTGAGCCACCAGGGAAGTCCCTTGAATATGTTTAAAACACTCAAAGTTACCATGACGTTTGGACAGCCAGACACGAAAATGGTTCAGCATAAAGTTTCATGCTTGTCAGCTTTCCTGCTAGAAACTTGTACACCCCTTGCCTTTAAAAGAGCAATGTGACACCAATATAGATACCTTTTTCTTTTCTGTGAAATCCATGATTTTCATATGTAACACTATCTGAGTTTGTTATATTCTATGGAACATATATTTTCATGCTTTGAAAAAGCTCACAGTCAGCTACATTTTGATTAAAATGTGTTTTATATCTTCAAACACTGGAAGGACTACTCTTTATGGTTAATAAATATTTCCAAACCCAGTTTCATTACTGCTAAATTAATTCTATTTTCTCATCTCAGTAAATTAAATTTTTCAAAAGATGGCACTATTTTTAATGTCTTGAGTATCTTCACACGTTTGTATTTAGACAGGTTAATCTAAAATTCAAAATACCACTCATTCCCCTTTACAATAATATACCTTTTTCTTTTTCTTCATTATTTTGGAAGCTTCATTCAAAGGTATGGGGAAGTCAAACTTTTTAGCTAAATTCTTCTGGGTCAAACCTAATTAAAAAAAAAAAAAAAAAAAAGAGCCACAAGGTAAAATATCAAGGTCAGCACAGACTTTAAAGGATTCACTATCCTGAGAATTGACAATTATAAATGTCTCTTGAGCTCTCTTTGGGGATTTTTACACTTGTTGGTATATTTCAGATCACTAGATAATACCAGTTTACCAATTAGCTAATACTATATTGGAAAAAAATAAAACAAGAAAACTAAGGATAAACTACCTTGGCGGTGCCTAGGAGATCTCCCTTTTCTGATTTGAAAGGTGAGCCCCCAAAAGGTCAGCAACAGATCTTGTTCTTTACCCCTCCCAGTCTTTGCACATGCTACACACCTGCCAGGCAAATGTCTACCTGCTCTTCAAGACTCAGCCCACACATCACCTCCTCTCTACAGCCTTCCCTCAATCACCCACAGCCCCACAAACAGCACTGGTTCCAGGAACAGGTTCCAGGGCACTTTGTTCACAGCACTCAGCACACTTTTATAGCATGTGTTTATACTGTTTCCTCCACTAGGCTGTGACCTCCTGGAGGGGCAGTGTCACCGTGTGCCTTATTCATCTTTCTATCTATGCTACCAGACACAGAGTAGGTACTAATAAAGGTTTGTCAGAGTGATAAGCTTCCTGACTCTACTCACTAAACCATGCTGCCTTTCCAAATATTAACTGTGAGAAGAGAACCTAAGGGATTGTGTGTCCAAAGACAAACCCGTACAACAATGAGCATGTGTTCCCTGAAAGCCTCTATATTTGGTCTCCTTTCGTCTGTAACACTCCATACGTACCCCAACCCTTCCCCACCTCATTCCTGCCCTACCACCACTCTATAGCTGGCTTTCTTCTACTCGTCCAATATTTAGCTTTCCAGGGGTGGAGGGCCTTCTCTGATATCACAAAGCACCCTATGCTCAGTTATCACAGGACTTATCATGTTGTTTACTTGAGGAGTATGTTCTAGTCTTCATTAGAGGTCCAGTACTGTATAAATTATATACACAATAAATATGCTGTTTGCTGAGTGAAATAGACTATGTTCTAAAACGGCATGTCCCTATTTAAAGTGATGAAGGGGAAAAACCTACAACCAAGATTACTCTACCCAGCAAGGATCTCATTCAGATTTGACGGAGAAATTAAAACCTTTACAGACAAGCAAAAGCTAAGAGAATTCAGCACCACCAAACCAGCTTTACAACAAATGCTAAAGGAACTTCTCTAGGCAGGAAACACAAGAGAAGGAAAAGACCTACAATAACAAACCCAAAACAATTAAGAAAATGGGAATAGGAACATACATATCGATAATTACCTTAAATGTAAGTGGATTAAATTCTCCAACCAAAAGACAGAGACTGGCTGAATGGATACAAAAACAAGACCCATATATATGCAGTCTACAAGAGACCCACTTCAGACCTAGGGACACATACAGACTGAAAGTGAGGGGATAGAAAAAGATATTTCATGCAAATGGAAATCAAAAGAAAGCTGGAGTAACAATTCTCATATCAGAGAAAATAGACTTTAAAAGAAAGAGTATTACAAGAGACAAAGAAGGACACTACATAATGATCAAGGGATCAATCCAAGAAGAAGATATAACATTGTAAATATTCATGCACCCAACATAGGAGCACCTCAATACATAAGGCAAATACTAACAGCCATAAAAGGGGAAATTGACAGTAACAGAATCATAGTAGGGGACTTTAACACCCCACTTTCACCAATGAACAGATCATCCAAAATGAAAATAAATAAGGAAACACAAGCTTTAAATGATATATTGAACAAGATGGACTTAATTGATATTTATAGGACATTCCATCCCAAAACAACAGAATACACTTTCTTCTCAAGTGCTCATGGAACATTCTCCAGGATAGACCATATCTTGGGTCACAAATCAAGCCCTGGTAAATTTAAGAAAACTGAAATCGCATCAAGTATCTTTCCCGACCACAACGCTATGAGACTAGATATCAATTACAGGAAAAAATCTGTAAAAAATACAAACACATGGAGGCTAAACAATACACTACTTAATAACCAAGAGATCATTGAAGAAATCAAAGAGGAAATCAAAAAATACCTAGAAACAAATGTCAATGAAAACACGACGACCCAAAACATATGGGATGCAGCAAAAGCGGTTCTAACAGGGAAGTTTATAGCAATACAATCCTATCTTAAGAAACAAGAAACTTCTCAAATAAACAACCTAACCTTACACCTAAAGCAATTATAGAAAGAAAAACAAAAAAAGCCCAAAGTTAGCAGAAGGAAAGAAATCATAAAGATCAGATCAGAAATAAATGAAAAAGAAATGAAGGAAACAGTAGCAAAGATCAATAAAACTAAAACCTGGTTCTTTGAGAAGATAAACAAAATTGATAAACCTTTAGCCAGACTCATCAAGAAAAAAAGGGAGAAGACTCAAATCAATAAAATTAGAAATGAAAAAGGAGAAGTAACAACTGACACTGCAAAAATACAAAGGATCATGAGAGATTACTACAAGCAACTATATGTCAATAAAATGGACAACCTGGAAGAAATGGACAAATTCTTAGAAATGCACAACCTTCTGAGACTGAACCAGGAAGAAATAGAAAATATGAACAGACCAATCACAAGCACTGAAATTGAAACTGTGATTAAAAATCTTCCAGCAAACAAAAGCCCAGGACCAGATGGCTTCACAGGTGAATTCTATCAAACATTTAGAGAAGAGCTAACACCTACCCTTCTCAAACTCTTCCAAAATATAGCAGAGGGAGGAACATTCCCAAACTCATTCTACGAGGCCACCATCACCCTGATACCAAAACCAGACAAAGATGTCACAAAGGAAGAAAACTACAGACCAATATCACTGATGAACATAGATGCAAAAATCCTCCACAAAATACTAGCAAACAGAATCCAACAGCACATAAAAAGGATCATACACCATGATCAAGTGTGGTTTATCCCAGGACTGCAAGGATTTTTCAATATATGCAAATCAATCAATGTGACACACCATATTAACAAATTGAAGGAGAAAAACCATATGATTATCTCAACAGATAAAGAGAAAGCTTTTGACAAAATTCAACACCCATTTATGATAAAAACCCTCCACACAGTAGACACAGAGGGAACTTATCTCAACATAATAAAGGCCATATATGACAAACCCACAGCCAACATCGTTCTCAATGGTGAAAAACTGAAACCATTTCCACTAAGATCAGGAACGAGACAAGGTTGTCCACTCTCACTACTATTATTCAACATAGTTTTGGAAGTTTTAGCCACAGCAATCAGAGAAGAAAAAGAAATAAAAGGAATCCAAATCAGAAAAGAAGAAGTAAAGCTATCACTGTTTGCAGATGACATGAAACTACACATAGAGAATCCTAAAGATGCTACCAGAAAACTACTAGAGCTAATCAGTGAATTTGGTAAAGTAGCAGGATACAAAATTAATGCACAGGAATCTCTTGCATTCCTATACACTAACAATGAAAGATCTGAAAGTGAAATTAAGACAACACTCCCATTTACCATTGCAACAAAATGAATAAAATATCTAGGAATAAACCTACCTAAGGAGACAAAAGACCTGTATGCAGAAAATTATAAGACACTGATGAAAGAAATTAAAGATGATGCAAACAGATGGAGAGATATACCATGTTCTGGGATTGGAAGAATCAACATTGTGAAAATGACTCTACTACCCAAAGCAATCTACAGATTCAAAGCAATCCCTGTCAAACTACCACTGGCATTTTTCACAGAACTAGAACAAAGAATTTCACAATTTGTATGGAAACACAAAAGACCCCGAATAGCCAAAGCAATCTTGAGAAAGAAAAACGGAGCTGGAGGAATCAGGCTCCCTGACTTCAGACTATACTACAAAGCTACAGTAATCAAGACAGCATGGTACTGGCACAAAAACAGAAATATAGATCAATGGAACAGGATAGAAAGCCCAGAGGTAAACCAATGCACATATGGTCACCTTATCTTTGATAAAGGAGGCAAGAATATACAGTGCAGAAAAGACAGCCTCTTCAATAAGTGGTGCTGGGAAAACTGGACAGCTACATGTAAAAACATGAAATTAGAACACTCCCTAACACCATACACAAAAATAAACTCAAAATGGATTAAAGACCTAAATGTAAGGCCAGACACTATCAAGCGCTTAGAGGAAAACATAGGCAGAACATTCTATGACATAAATCACAGCAAGATCTTTTTTGATCCACCTCCTAGAGAAATGGAAATAAAAACAAAAATAAACAAATGGGACCTAATGAAACTTAAAAGCTTTTGCACAGCAAAGGAAACCATAAACGAGACGAAAAGACAACCCTCAGAATGGGAGAACATAGTTGCAAATGAAGCAACTGACAAAGGATTAATCTCCAAAATTTACAAGCAGCTCATGCAGCTCAATATCTAAAAACCAAACAACCCAATCCAAAAATGGGCAGAAGACCTAAATAGACATTTCTCCAAAGAAGATATACAGATTGCCAAGAAACACATGAAAGGATGCTGAACATCACTTATCATTAGAGAAATGCAAATCAAAACTACAATGAGATATCATCTCACACCGGTCAGAATGGCCATCATCAAAAAATCTACAAACAGTAAATGCTGGAGAGGGTGTGGAGAAAAGGGAACCCTCTTGCACTGTTGGTGGGAATGTAAATTGATACAGCCACTATGGAGAACAGTATGGAGGTTCCTTAAAAAACTAAAATAGAACTACCATACGACCCAGCAATCCCACTACTGGGCATATACCCTGAGAAAACCATAATTCAAAAAGAGTCATGTACCAAAATGTTCATTGCAGCTCTATTTACAATAGCCAGGACATGGAAGCAACCTAAGTGTCCATCAACAGATGAATGGATAAAGAAGATGTGGCACATATATACAATGGAATATTACTCAGCCATAGAAAAAAACGAAACTGAGTTATTTGTAGTGAGGTGGATGGACCTAGAGTCTGTCATACAGAGTGAAGTAAGTCAGAAAAAGAAAGACAAATACCATATGCTAACACATATATATGGAATCTAAAAAACAACAACAAAAAAAGGTCATGAAGAACCTAGGGGCAAGATGGGAATAAAGACGCAGACCTACTAGAGAATGGACCTGAGGATACAGGGAGGGGGAAGGGTAAGCTGGGACAAAGTGAGAGAGTGGCATGGACATATATATACACTATCAAATGTAAAACAGATAGCTAGTGGGAAGCAGCCGCATAGCACGGGGAGATCAGCTCAAGGCTTTCTGACCACCTAGAGGGTTGGGATAGGAAGGGTGGGAGGGAGGGATACACAAGAGGGAAGAGATATGGGGATATGTGTATGTGTATAACTGATTCACTTTGTTATAAAGCAGAAACTAACACACCATTGTAAAGGAATTATACTGCAATGAAGATGTTAAAAAAATAAAAATAAATAAATAAAATGGCATGTCCCATTTTGTGAGAAACATGCCACTGATTCTGAGTGGGGCACAGACATAGCACTACAGAATATTAACTCACATGGTGGGAAACTCATTCCCTTTCGAACTCTTTTTCAATCTTATGATTACAGCTAGGAGAAAGTCTGAGTTTGGAACTAGTGTGTCATTACGACTTTTCTAAGACTTGCTAATCTCTCTTTATAACTGCAGCAACCTCCAGCAGACAACCTATTTGGCTAGAATTTAATAATATTGTTTTACCTTTATTAGATTGTTTTTAATTAATTTCTATTTGTGGAAAATGATACATGTTTTCCACTGAGGTAATGATGTAAAGTGTTCTAAAAAGAAAATTAGTTGGGAGGGAAAAAATGCACCTATTTAAATAAGTATATTAAGTTAATGATAGTGAAGATGATGTGCAGATATAACATAGGAAAATAACTTAAGTTTGGGAAACTCTGCCCTTCATATACCCATATGTATCCTTCCCTCTAAGTACCTACAACCTGTGGAATACAATACCTGCATCACTTCCAAATGTTTTCTGTTTGTTAGTCTTACATAACCTAGACATATACTCCTTGAGGTCAAGATAGGAGCCATCACGTCTATCTGTATTAGTTGGGAATATAAAATATGTCAAGAAGTATAGAGGATGGGAAAAAGAAAAAAGGCAAAATTATTTCTTCCACTTATTTTGTGTATTTTACTGAGTCTATGGCTCCAGTGTATACCATAGATTTTTGTCCCAGCTTATGCTTCAAATCTGTCTCTCCTCCTCTTTCCATACACTCTGACCCAGTCAAAATATACTTCTCCCTCTTCCCAAATCATTATCCATCCCTGATCCATACTCAGTGCTTCACTAACATGTTTTTCCTACCTGTAATCCCCTCCTATCTCAGGAACATGTGTAAATCTCATGGAGCTACTTCCACCACCATGAAGCCTTCCTTGATTCCTTCATCCCCAAATTATTCACCACCTCCAAAGCATTTATTTGTACCTCCACAACAGCATTCAACATCCTCTACTATATATAAATTATGGGTATGTCTCTCAAGTTCTGTGAGAACAGGGAACCAGCTTGACTTATTAGTCTTGTTTGAAACATTAGAAGAGTTACCTGACTTGGCTGCCCCTGGATTTCTAAACTATAAGACATCTCACAAATGGCTTAAAAGCTTATCTTCCAGAAGTGTCTGTATCTCTGATAACTTGACTCCACCATTCAAAAATCTGCAGTGACTATAAAATTAGAGTCCCCGAGGCATTCCACAACGTCGTCCAAAACTAATTTTTCATTCATTCAATAAATACTTAGTGTATGCACTATGTGCTAGACACTGGGCTGATCACCTCCTCTTCCCTTAAGCCATTTCTGCTGAGTGTGCCAACATATACTGGGCACCAACTCTACACCAAACACTGTGCTAGGCATTCTGCATGCATTACGTCATTTAAGCTTCACAGTAACTCATTAAGGTAGGAACTATTATCCGCATTTTACAGAAAGGGAAACTGAACATCAGAATAGTTAACTAACTTGGCCAATATTACACTGCTAGTAAACGAGAAAGCCAAGATTATGACTTTCTGACTTCAAAGCCAATGCTCTTGATAATATCCACTGTCTCACTAGCAATTTCTCCATTCATTACCTTGACTTCTTCCTTCTATGTCTCCCTTTTCCTGAACTAGCAAAGCCCTTCTAAGTTGTCTCTCTTACAGCACTGATGCCTACTAGCTTATATTTCCATTATTCACATTATTCATGTATTTTAAGTCCCTTGAGAAAAAAATATTTGTCTGATCTATCTGTGTCACTAGCACCTGACCTAGTGTCTACAGTATGGTAGATGTTAAATAAATGTTACTGAATGGATAAATAATTCACCTTTGTTTCCAACAGAGAGCCAGACAAAAGTATGCAATGAATGTCCACTTAATGTTAATACTAAATACATCCAAGAATGAGTAAAATCATTAAGCACTTAGTGATTTTACTCATTTTACTTAATGAGTAAAATCATTAAGCACTTAAGCACTTTCTGGCTTGATTGAAATGTAAGTCTACCTCAGGACCTCCTTCCCTTGACTCTGTTCTTGGTTCCACAAGCACAGCAGAGTGGTCACCAAAGTTAATGGCTCCATCATCCACCCAGCTGCCCAGCACGTAAACTTCAGACTTGGCCTCAACCCAACCTTCTCCCTCTTCCAGCTAGTCATCAATCCTGTCCATTCTGCCTCCATTGCCACTGTCTTAGTTCAGGCCTTCTATCTTTCCACTTTATTACTGCCTCAAAACTGGTCTCTGGCTTCCAATCTCTCCCAATCCCACTCCCTCCCCGTTATCCTCCCTCCAGCTCTGATCATGTCACCCCTGCCACAAAGCAATGGCAAAAAATTCCAAAATTTCAGGACCAAACTTCAAAACAAACTGCATTATTGTTTGTTTCCCAGAAGAGAAGCCAACCAGAGGAAAGCCATTCTGGGTCAGCACAAACCAGTTACAAGAGTAGAAAGCTGGTTTCACAATCTAAGCTCTTTGCCGTCCTGTTATTTCTACCTGACTTATGAGGGGATCTCCAGCACTAATTCATGCATCCTTTCCCTTCCCCCATGAGCTTCTTCATCTGTTTTTCAATGTTCTTCATTTCCAATCCACTATCTTAGTGCTGGACTATTATTTGTCTCTTTGATCTGTTGGTGCTAATGCAATACCAGTTCCATTTTATTCTTTCCTCACTTCCTGCTCTCCCCCCTTTAGAGGTGAAGAGCTCACCACCACCACCACCATACTCTCTCCAATTCCCAGAGTAAATCTTTTAACTGTCTTTATTATTCAAAGGAGCTGGAAACCTAGTGCTAAAGTGTCTTATACTACCCCTAAATTTTTTAATCACCAGCACAGGGGTCAAAAAAACCTGAGTGCCTTTTAGCAATGGGACCTTTGGAGGAGCATGAAGTCTAAAATAGTGCCCCTGATGAAGGATCTCTGAAAAGCTTATTCTTAGGAGTCAATCAAGTTACACAGAGTATAGTTTTATACTTCCAAATTATCAAAGTAAGTTTAAGTAAGTTAAATTATCAAAGTAAAATTAAGTAAGTTCTGAAAGGATACCAAAAAAAATATTTATGTATTTTTCAACTTGAGCTTCAGTCTTGCCTGCCTCCAATGCGATCTCCCCTATACAGCATGAACTAAGTAAATCTGACCCTATTACTTCTCTTGTTCAAAACCTTTCAAGGCAGAACTTCTGGGTAGCTCTAGACCATGTGACGGGGTCGGGGTGGGGAGAAGCAGGGTATAGTAATCAACTTCCCAAAATTTCTCCCCAAACAACTTTACATTACAAAAATTCTACATAGAACCACACCCTCAGCATTACTTGAAGACAGAGAATGCTGAAAATGCAAAATAAATGTAAGTACAATGAGAAAAGTCATTACATCGTGGCACTATGATCGCATTTGCTCCAACCTCACCCTAAGCAGGGCTTTGTGGCCAGCAAGGAAGAGAAAGGAGGGACTCTAGAAAAGGTGGCTGCGGGAGAGCTGGAGCAACCAACAGCAAGATGAAATCCACCCTAACTCTGAAAATACTAGAAGATAACCAGGCAGATCACAGCACAGACTACAGGAAATAATTTCAATGTACGATTTAAAGGGCCAGACACCAAAAACGTGCACTTTAATGGGACTGATTTGGTTAAAGGGGCAAGCATGATTTAAAGGGATAAAAACAACTTAAAGGGACAGTCTTCCAATCTCTTGGCTTATGGAGGAGAAAAAGAACCAAAAGGAAAGCTCATAAATTAGGTCACAAAGAAAACATCAGTAACATCCATAAAGTGGAGACATTACAAACAACACTCTGATCACATGCAATAAAACTAGAGTTTACTAGGAAAAAAAAAAAAAGTCCTGGAAATTTTTGAAAAATTAAATCTATCAAGCAACTCTAGAGTGAAAGTGATAATACAAACTTAAATTACAAAAAAAAATTTTTAAATAGTGACAATAAAACCACTATATATTAGAATCAGTGGGATTTAAAGTAGTGGTTAGAAGAAAACTCATTGCAGTAAACACTTTTATCAATAAAAAGGAAGAAAAAAATTAATTAAATTTCTTGCTCAAAATAAAAGCACAGAAAGAACAAAGTAAACCAAAAGAAAGTACACATAAGGAAATAATGAAGTTTTATCTTTTATTATTTACCTTTATTATTGAGGAAGAGACTAGAAAAACAAAATACCTAATTAACAAATCAAAATCCTGTGTTTTTTAAAAAATTAACAAAACACTGGTGAACCTGATCAAGGACAAGGAAGAAAGCACATACATCAAAAAAAAAAAAAATGAAAAGGGGGAAATAACCATTGAAACACAAGGAATTTTGAAAAATCATAAGACACTACTTTGCAGACCTCTATGCAAATAAATTTGGAAACCTAGATGAAATGGATAATTTCCTAGGAAAATACAGATTACCAAAATTGACCCATTAGAGTTGGAAAGTGTAAAGAGACCAATTTCCATAGAAGATACAGAAAAAGTTATTAAGGAATTATCCCACAAAAAGCACTAGACCTAGATGGTTTCACAGAAGAATTCCACCAAATCCTCAAACACCAGATAGTCTCAATGTTCTATAAATTATTCCAGAGCACTGAAAAGGAAGGAGAAGTTCCTAATTCCTTTTATGAACTAAGTATAACCTGATACCTAAACCAGATGAAGAAGTACAAAGAAAGAAAAACTACCCTGTCTCAAATTCCAATGCAAAAATCCTAAACAAATTATTAGCAAAGAGAGTCTAACATTATATTAAGAAAAAGGTACATCATAACCAAGTGGGATTTATTTCAGGAATGCAAAGTTGGTTCAATCTTAGGAAATCCATTTGTATCATACACCATGTTAATAAATCTAAGGAAAAAATATTATCTCCATAGATTTAGGAAAGCCTTTGACAAAATTCAACACCCATTCTTAGTAAAAACATTGAATAAAATTAAAATTGAAGAATACATCTTAATGTTTTAAACATACACCCCCTTAGTCTTAAAGCCAATACCTTATTTAATGGGGAAATACGAGAGGGATTTCCCCTAAGATCAGGAACAAGGCAAGAATGCTCACTATCTCCACTATTATTCAACATTCTATTCATGGTATTAACCAGTGCAATTAGACCAAAAAAAAAAAAAAAAAAAAAAATCAATTGCAGGCATAAAAATGGGTTAAAAAGAAATAAAATTATCTCTATTTACAAATAATATGATAGTATACCTGGAAAATCATGAGCATTAATGACAAAACTAACTCAAATAATAAATGAATTCAGTGAAGTACTAGGATCAAAAATTAACATACAGAAATCAATAGGCTAAGTGAAAGAAGCCAGTCACAAAAGCGCCAATATTGTGTGATTCCATTTATATGAAATAGGCAGAATAGGCAAATAGGCAAATCCAGAAATTTGCAAATTTGCAAATTTGGTATTTTCCAAATTTGCCTATTGAGAATAGCCAAATCTATGGAGACAGAAAGTAGTTTAGTGCTTGTTTAGGGCTGGGGTTGGGGGCAGTGAGGGGGCATGGTGACTGACTAGTCGCTAATGGGTACAGGGTTTGTTTGAGGGGGTAATAAAAATGTTCTAAATTGATTTTGATGATGGTTGCACAACACAGTAAAAAAACATTGAATTGCCCGTTTTAAATGGGTAAACTGAGCGGATCGTAAATTGTCTCAATAAAAATTTTTTTTTAAGCACAGGTAGAGGTATGGGCCCTCAAAAAGAGGTAGGACTTTTCCAGGTGATGGAAATGTTCTAGATCCTGATTCTGGTGGTGTACTACCAGGTGTATAACTTTGTCAAATCTCCTGAAAGTTGTTGGGTTGGTTTGTTTGTTTTAATCAAGAGGCTTTATATACACAAACAATGAACATCTGGAGGACATTATGGAAGAGTAAACCCATTTACAACAGCAGAGAAGATCAAATACCTAGGAATAAATTTAACAAGATACATGAAAAACCGATAGAAGAAAAATTTTAAGTATAAAACATTCCTGAAAGACACAAAAGTAGAGTGAAAATGGAAAGACATCCTCCCCCCTCTTTTCAAAGAGGAAGTGACATCATTAAAGATGTCGGTTCTCCTCAGGCTAACTTATAAATTCAATGAGTCCTGAAAGGAATATGGACACACATGCCAAGGCCCCCGTCATTCTGAGGGACTTCAGTGGCTCCGTCCAAGAGCCTCCCCTCTCGGATTCGGATCTCGGGCTGAACTCAAATGACCTTCGCTTGCACTTCAGCGCCCTCTCGGGGCAACACCGAAGCGCAGGTCGGGCTCGTCTCTCAGGCCCCCGGACGGACAGGAGGGCCGCCCACTGCCCGCGGCCAGGCGGGGGCTGGGCGCGGCGGCCGCTGAGCGACCCTACGAGCCCGGAGCGGCCCACCGGGAGGGAGGCTGACCGGAAGCTGACAGGGAGGCCGCGAGCTAAGAAGCCGACCGCCCTGAGACTCGGACCCCAGGCAGGACGGCTGCCGAGGAGGACGGAAAGGCGGGCTGACCAGTCGGCACCCTCCACAGGCCGGGGGCCCCCTCCCGAGTCCCCGCCCGCCCGGCCCTTCGCGCCACCTGCATGTGCCTCCTGCCGCGGCCGGCTCCGCGAGCTCGACGCCCGCGCCGGAGAGGAGGCCGCGGGGGCCCTGGGCGGGGAGCCGGGACACAGCTCCCCGCCGCCCGCGGCCCCCGGCACAGCTGCCCGCGGCTCCTCCCGGCTGCGGCCGGCCCCGAGCCCGGGGCTACACGGACCCTGAGCCCGGCGGCCGCCCAGCTGAAGGACGGCGCCGCACTGGTGCGAGCCGAAGCGAGCCACGTAGACGAAGCGCACCCGGTCCCGCCTCTGCTCCCGGCCCGCCGCCACCATCGCTGCCTTCTTCGCGCAACCGCCGCGCGGTGCCCTCAGCGGCCAGCCCAGCGCGACTGGGGGCGGGCGACGCGCGGAGGAGGGGGGGGCCTGGGGGCCAGACCACTGTGTGTGTGAAGGGGGGACGGGTAGAGCTGAGGGGCTGGACCACTGTGCACTGTGTAGGGGGTGAGGGGCGAGCTGTGGAGCAGGACCCCTGGGGGCGTGGGGGGGCGGAAGGTGGGTTGGGGAGAGACGAGGGATGAGGGAACAAGTAGGGGAGTGAGAGAGGCTACAGAGACCGGTCATCCCGTGGGCAGCGGGAAGAGGGGAGTTTGGACCACTCTGCACGGAGCGGGGAGCAAGAAGGTGTTTGGTTGGGGGGTGGATGATGGACCACTCATCTGAAAGGTGGTGTTAGAGTTTGGAGACCAGATCACTTGGGGGTGGGGAGCAGACCATGACGGGCAGATCTCTCTGAGGAAATGAACTGAACCAAGAACAAGGTAAGGGAAAGAGAAGAGACCAGGTCAAGTAGCTTTACCATGGACCATCTCTAAATCCATACAGCATTTTACAGCAGAGGATCTGGGGCTCCAAAATGTAGAGTGACTTCCCCAAAGTAATAGACAGTGACAGAGACATACTCTCTTAAACGTCAAGAAATTGGATTATAAATATGTGCAGAAAAGTGCACGAATCATCAGTATACATATGGATAGATTGTCACGCAGTGAACAAACCCACGTAGTATCCGCTGAGGTTAAGAAATGGTGCACTGCAGAAGCACATCACGTCCTTGCCCAGTCCCAATCCCTTTCCCTTCTTTCCTGATTACAAACAGCATCAATTAGTTTTGCCCATTGTGTTTGCCTTCTTTTACTCGTTACGTTAATACAAGATATTGCATAAGTTTATACATCATTTGAATATACTACCATTTATTCATTCATTCCACTGTAGGTGGAAATTTGGTTGTTTCCAATTTAGGGTAATCATCAATCAATAGTGCTGCTGGGAACAACTATATATATATAGTTGAATATATGTTATAGGATATGTACCTTAGTGTGGAATTGCTTAGGGTATTCATATGTTTAGCTTTAGCAGCTACTGACAGACAGGAATCTGAAGTGGTTGTACCAGTTTTCACTCCCACCAGCAAAGTATGAGAATTCCAGTTGCTCCACATGTTCACCACCCTTTGGTGCTGTCAATCTTTTTCATTTCAGCCATTCTAATGGGTGCGTACATTAGGACTCTCGAGAAAAAGAACCAGTAGGGTGTGTGTGTGTGTGTGTGTGTGTGTGTAGACAAGTTCATAATCTTCAGGATAGGTCAGCAGGCTGGAGACCCAGGAAAGAGTTGCTTGTGCCTGAATCCCTCCAGACAATGAACTTGATGAGATCAGGGCAATGTTTCTGCTCACCATCATATCCCCAATGCACCACAGCATGCCCAGCACATAGTAGGTCCAAAGGTGCCCACAGCCCCATGTTTTTCTCCACACCATACCACCAACTAACTTTAACTGAATGCTTTCTGTGCACCAGATTTGTGCTAACCATTTGCATGGAGTGTGTAGTTATGTCTCACAATCGCTCTATGAGATAGGAAGTGTTAGCCCCACTTCACAGATGAGGAAGTAGAGGCACAGAAGAGGTTTAGCAGCTCAGCCAAAGCCACAACAGAAAAGTCTTAGCGGAGGGAATCAAACCTGGACAGTGTGGCTCCAGCACTCACGCCCTTAACCCCTACTCAGGACTGTCCCTATCACAACATCTATCCCACTGTGCGGTGGCCAGCCCTCTCCTCCCCTCCACCGAGCTTCTCCGCATGAAAACAATTGAGAAGAGGGAAGAAATGACTGAATGGCTGACTCATTAAAGTCAGCAGCCCTTTTAGTTGCTCAGTCAGCATCAGCCACCAGGTGGCAGTCGCACCTCCCAGATAAAATCATCTCTCCCTTTATTTCCCCCCATTTCTAGAAAGAAAGAACTCAATTTTTATATTTATCAAGGAATGAGTAGTCTGAATTCAAACCTCGACTCTTTTCGGTTGAGCTTTTTGAAAATGGTGCTTGGAGAAAGTGCGTTTCTAATCCCTAGGCGCTGTGGAGTGCGTGGCCCCCGCTGCTCCGCCGGGCTGGTGGAGAAGTTCAGCGCCTGCCTGGGGCGTGCCCTGCATAGAAAGACCGGGAGCAACTGTGCAAGACGTCTTTTCAGCCAGCAAAAGAGATGATTTGCTCCTCCCTCCCCCCACCCCTCATCAAACTGCTGCAGGAGCAGAAAAGCAAAAGATGCATATTCCTAGTCTTGAATTCCATTTGGCCAGCAGCAGGCATGGGGACATATGGTCCCCTGAGGAGATAGCCACAGATGACTGTCAGAAAAGGGCCTTCCCACCTCATCTGCGCCTGAAATGTTGTTCCTTCCTTCTCCACTGGCTCTGCCACACGCTTCTGGCAGCTTCCACCGTGTTCCTGAGAGTGGAATGGGTTTGGGGGCTGAAATGGTTCTTGCTGCCAGGCCCACCCTGACTTTCCAAAAGCTAACCCCAGGACTTCGAGAAAGAAAGAAGCCCAGGCCCATTCCATAGCAGGAGGAGGGAGGCAAGGGAAAAGGTATACTTTATTTTTAAATGAAGAAATTGTGATATGTTTTAAATGCTTACATCAAACAAATAAATGCTGTTAACCCCCAAAATACAATGTAACAGAATTATGCTTTTCTCCAGGAAATCCCAGGAGTTACTTTTAAGACTGGACTCTTTGTGTTACAAGCAGAGGAATGGCCCTGAGCTTAAAGGTGTGTGATGGCTCAATTCTGTTCTCCTACTTGTCACTGGATCTCTATGGCCGTTGTTTAATGTCAACTGTCTCCATTTTTGGCCCTTTGTGAATGAGAGGCTCTTGGGTCCCAGGGGACCTAGCCTAACACTGAGTTTGTTGGGACCAAATGGATGGGAGGACTCCACCCTATGGGGAATTGAGAGAGAATCCTCTAGACCTGGTAGCAGGGAAACTGAGCCCTTTCCCCCTCCCCTGCTGCCTCACCACCACTAAACCAACACACACACACACACACACACACACACACACACACACACACACACGCCTCAGCTCTTGGTTTTTGAGCCTGATATCTAAGATTAGTTATCTATGTCCTCCATCTATCTTGTCTTCCTTTCATATACCCTCTCCGAATCAGAATAACGCTTAATCAGAATTAGAGCCTGTTCAATGCCACTAAGTGCCACTCGTTACTTGTTAAAGCAGGATCTCTGGTGCCCTTTCATACAAGCCAAGCATTTCAATGAGACTTCAGAGGACAGGGAGGGGACTGGGGTAAAGATTGCCCTTTGTAATCAATACCCTCCTTTCTGAAGCTTCTGTGTATCTGGGTAGGATTAGGACGGGCCTTGTTTCCTTCTGCTTTCACAAAGGTTTTGCCTTTGCCGAAGTGTTCCAAGGGAGTGGGGTTAGTACTGCATGGTAAATTGTATCTCCTCCAAAAATAGTGCAGCATGTGGGATTTTGCCAAAATCCAAGTCATTCTCAGATATCTTTCTCACTCCCCACATTTCCTCAAGCCAGTGTCATCCACTGACATCCACTGACATTCACCGTCATCCACAACCATCACTCACGGAGACCACTGCCATCCCCTTCTAAATGGTTCTTCTCCCACTCTTGCTCCCCTACAATCTATTCTCCATGCAATTGCCAGAGTGATCACTGATCACTTCCCGTCCCTCTGCTGCAGCAACTCTTCAGTGGCTCTCCATCTAATTTAAAATAAAATCCAAAGTTTTTACCCTGGCTAACAAGGCCCTGCCTTATCTGGCCCCTTGACCTCTCTGAGCTCATCTCATGACCCCTCCCTCTTGTCACAGCCTTGATATATCAAGCTCAGTCTTGCCTCAGGACCTTTGCATATGCTGTTCCCCTGCCCAGAATAGTGCTCCCTCAGATTTTGGCATGGCTAGTTTTTCTCGTATTATTCAGATCTCAGCTTAAATCTCACCTGTCAGAGATGCCTTCTCTAATCTCCCCAGTTCAAGTAGCCCCTTCCCAGTCTCCACCATATTATCCAGTTTTGTTTTTCTCATAACACTAACAGTAATAACATTTTCTTGTTTATATATGTGCTTACTTGGCGATTGTCTGATTTCCTCTTCTGAATATAAATGCCAACAAGATAGGGACTTTCATGGCTTTGCCCCCATAATATCGCCAGAGTATAGAACAGGGCAAACACTTGAATGAATGATTGAATGAATAAGAAAACTTCTTGATATGATTCTCCTTTGCAGATTGCCACCTTTGGCTAACAGAGAGCAAGTTCAAAATTAAGATTAGTGGTTCTGTGAATAATTATAATACCTTATCTTTGTAAGGCATTTTCTCCTGAGATCCACCCAACAACTCCCAATGCTGGGTGTGGGCATCACATTTCACTAGGGCTCAGATTACTGTAATGACTCACCAAAATCACATAGACACACACACACACACACACACACACACACACACACACACAGCTGAGGGCTCAAATCCAGGTCTTTGTCCCCAGAATGTAAATGCCAAGAGGACAGAGACTTTATGTGTCTCATCCCCACAGTATCCTCAGAATAATGTGCAAATATTTGTTGACGAAATGAATGAATAAATGAATGAGCAAACTCCTGGACAGAATTCTCTCTCTGGGACTGAGGCAAATTCTAAAACATAGCAGCTCCCAGCCTCTCGCTGTATCTGGCTGGTCTGTTCTAGCCTCAGGAGAGACCAGCTCTTTGCTCCTCCCCCTACGTCCACCCGGGGGCCTGGGTCCCCCAGTCTCCAGTCCAGAAGCTGCATCCAAAACCCAGCCAGACTCTCTTTTCTCAGCACCCACACTATCCCTGTCCTTGTTACTCCAAGGCTTCCACAGGGACTTGCTTCTTTCTCCAGCCTCCAGCGCGGTCTGAGAAGTGCAGTCTCAGGCTCCCAGGGGAGCTGAACCAGAACCCACATTTGAGCACTATCCCCAGGTGAACTTGGCGCCCATTAGCATTTGAGGACTCTGAGCTGCCTTTATCGAGCATTCCGATCTCTATTTTGCTTGGGAAATACCTTAGGCTTGGGGCCCCATTTGCAGCACAGCCATCCTCTTAGTGGCAGTTTTGAGAGCCGGCCTGGGAAAGAGAACTAACGTCAGGATCCTGTGCGTCACCCACTCAGCAAACATTTATTAAGCACTTATGATGTGCAAGGTGCGTGACAAGTCCTAAGGACACAATATGATTAAGACAGCGTTTGTCTCCCCTACCCAAAAACGCAGGTACACAAATTATATAGCGTGATGATTAGACAGTGTAATAAATGCTAGTCAGAAGGAGCGCTTCTGATAACAAATCAAGTGTGATGATGGTGAGTCGGGGCGGGGGGACTCTTTAGAAAGAGTGATTCAGGAAGTTCTCTCGGAGGTGATGTTTAATCTAAGTCCCAAAGGGTGGATGAGGAGCCTGGTCTGAGTTGAGTTGAAGCGCGGAAGGAGGCAGAGCAGGGCGGGTGGATAATTTCTCACAGGAGGAAAAAAACGAGCGCGAAGACCCTGCCCGAGGAAAGGGGGCTTGCGTTGGAGGAAGGAGAGAGGTCCTTCGTCCGCTGCGTGGCTGGAGGGCATGATGGAGACGGAGAGAAAAAGGAGAGGAGGTTGAGGTGGGAGCCGGGGCTAGATCACGCTAGGCGCCCGGGCCTGGGGAAGAGCGCGGATTTTATCCCCAGGGCCAAGGGAAGCTGTTGGAGGGTTTTAGCAAAGCCTGGCAAAGCCAGATTTCTGTTCCACTCTAGCTGCAGGGGGAGAATTGCAGCAGGGTGAGTGTGGCAGCGGGGAGGGGCCGCCAGGAGGCGCTGCTGCAGCCCGCGGGGCACTGGGCGTTCACATCTCTTGTTCCTCACCATCCCCTCCGTACAGAGATGGGTGGGGTAGGGTGTAATATCGCAGAGGGGAAGGGACCTTCCCGAGGTAGTTGCTGCCAGCAATGGCCAGATGTGGGGCAATAATGGTGACGATAATGAGAGTCTCTAATGTTTATAGTTGGGGTGTGTGTGTGTTTATGATTGCCTCATTTAATCCTCACCTCAACCCGATGATGGAGGTATTATTATTTGTCCCTTCTGATGAATGAGACCACAGATACTCAGAGGTTACCTGCTGTGGCCAACGTCACTCAGCCAGCGGTGGCAAAGGGACAGAAATCCTGGGCGTCTCACCCCAGAGCCACGTCCTTAACCCTGGTGGCTCCTGTCTTTGGGGTTTGAGCCCAGCTTTGCCTGACTTCAAAACCTATGTGGTCTCTACTATCCCACTCTGTGCCTGGGTCGCTTTGCCTACAGTTTGCCGTTCATTAGGGCAAAGGGGAAATAATCAAGGAACTGAAAATCGTATTTTCTCAAAAGCAGTATAATGGAGCTGTCAGCTGAGAGACCCAAGTCCTCCTTTCCAGCTCGCACTCCTCTTTTCCTGCTTCTTTCCCTAAAGAGAAAGATTCCAGACAACCAGTGTCCCAAGACATAGGCCCTTGGAGTTCATGCTCATGTTGGTAGCACAGACTCAGCCCCTCTTTTGCAGAGTGTGGTCGCCCCATGGGAGGATCCCTGTTCCTAAGATGGGAAGGAAGATAGCAGGAACTGAGCACTGCAGCAGTGGGCACTGGGCCTGGAGTCTCTGCTTTCTCCGTCACCATGGCAACTCTGCCAGGCTGGATCTGGTTGAACCGTGAGAATAAGCAGGAGGTGGGAAAGCAGCATCAGAGGGTCCCACCTGCTGCCAGTGACCCTGCAGCCCACTCCTGCCCCCCACCTAGTACAGGGACTGGCGATTCGTAAGGGTGTAGATAATAATAATAGCACAACAACTGTCATTATGATGCTACTAATAACAGGTAAACGGATTGAGTACTTACTCTGTGATAACACGGCACTAACTCCTAACAAAAGAAGACGTGGCTAGAACCCAACTTTCGAGAATTATGGAGCTCCACTCTCCATATGTAATTCAGAAAAGAAACTATTATGATATAAAACAAGTATAAGGAAAGCCAAAAAAGATTCCAATTTCCCCCCTTTATGGGGGACTACAGCGTCACTACAAAATTGCCTCGCCCTGGGAGAGAGAGAGATGAGATTGCGATCAGGAGTGTGGGACGCTGTGTCCTGGCTATGGGGTGTATGGGGGTGGAGGGAGGTGCCAGTGGCTTCTGGACGCTAAGTTGCACCTGACAGCTGCATTCCACTGCCCTTCTCCTCCCATCCTTCCCATTCCCTCCACGCCCCCCTTCACCTACCCTCCTCCCCGCCACTTTCTGGCACCCCTCGAGGAGGGCTGCTGATCCGGATTTAAGTCGGACTCTTCAGGGCACTAAATCTGAGTCACCACTTGCATCCCTTCCAATTTTTAGAATTTTGCATTTGTTCCTTGATTTGAATTCTTTGGGTGGCAAATAAAAAGGAAGTTACTGATGACTGTATTTGGCTATGGCCTTAGTATCTCCCTCAGAAGAACCGTTGTGCTGCAAATCTATGTTCCAGAATTCTAAGTTGGTTCTTCCAGGCTCCACAGTGTCACATCTGTTCAGGAACAGCTGTTCAGGCTACAGCAATGATCAAAGCTCTACATTCCAGAGCTCCGGTGCTCTAAAAATGGCAAACACTTCTTCTTTCTTTCTACATATACATAAAAATCAGGAACATAAATTCTCTGTAGAAATCTATTTTAACGATTCTGACATCTCAGCCCAGAAGCAAAATATTCAAGTGCTGTTCTGAAATTCAACAGGGCACACCAGTAAGAAGGCCTCTCCCCCGCTCCTTTGGGTTTTCAGGACTATTTTTGTTCTGATTACAGAGATGGTGCAGAGTCTCAAAGGATGAGATTCATGAGGAGGCTTGATTTTTATATAGAACGTGTTGTTCAATTATAGTTCTATAGAAAGAAGTAAAACCCTTTCTCTTTGGTGGGATTTTCCTTGAATCTAAAAGAAAATCTGCTGTATAGTTGTATACATGTATACCTTATCTGTATCTATCTGTCTGTCTGCCTACTTACCTACCTATCCACATAACCATCCATTCTCCATCCGTTCATCCAACCATCTGCCCATCCATCCATCCAGCTAACTAGAGATCCTTCCTTGGCACCCATGTGATGATGATTGGTTGGACCACTTCTTCGTCACCTGACGATTTAGCGGACAACATAACAACCACAAAGAATAGCCATCACCTTATCGTTAAAGACATCCTTGTCAAACAAAACAAAGGAAAATAATTTTTTGATGGGTTTCTAAAATGGTATGTATCCTTTCGGTATAACGTCTTGGTGATTTCTTAGTCAATGCGGGGTGGGGAATAAAATTTTACTAAAATTTCTTTCTTGTTGGAAACTTACAAGGGGTGAGGAGAAACAGCACCTGGGTGTGAACCCTGATTTTGAAAACTGGTTAACCTTTCTGAGTCTTGACCATGTTTAAAAGGGGCATGCTAACAGTACCTGCCTCATAGGACTGTGGGCAGAGGCAGAGAGGCACGATGCCTGCACCTGGTAAGCACTCCATCGATGCTAGTAGATGTTATCATTATCATGATTCTTCTTCTCACTCCCAGAGCTGCTTGTGTTTCTGGGATCTGGGGGTTCACAGTACTAGAGAAAAGGCCCTTCCTTTTTCCTTGTTTCCTGCCCCCCAAACTGATACGTGTCTTTTCCTGGTGGTGAAGTCAAAGAGAAAGGATATGCACTAAGGAGTCTGTAGTTCCTTGACGTGAATAGAAATGACATTTCAACTCCCTTGCCCCTAGTCCTGGAAATGTATACCCCAGTCTGGCTGCTGAATCACAGACACACATTTAAGGGAGGCCAGTGGAGCAGACAAGAACTGTCGAGGTAAACGGGAGCCCCCCTTGGCCTCACTGAGGGAAGAGCTTTGGCCTCCTTACCTGGCCTCCCCTACCCACCTATATGACCTTGAGCAAAATCCTTTAACCAAGAACCAGTTCTTGGGGAGCAAGTGACCTCATGTGTGGACTCCAGTCAAAACTCACCTTCTCTCTAGTGAATTGCTTCATCACCCTATCTCTATACTTTCAAATATGAGAGCTTGCACCCAGATTAGGTTTAGGAATGAAATTTTTTGTTTTGAAAACAAACCTAACTTAAAAAAAAAAAAAATCCCGTCCATTGCTATTCCAGGGGCAGTGAGGTTTATAGGGGAAGAAGGGATGTGGTAGGTGGGGATTGGAGTCCAGGCTTCACCACATACTAGCTGTGTAAGCTTCCAGGTCACCCAGCTGCTCTGGGACAGGACACAGTTCTGTATTCTGTTCAGTGCCTCGCGGGGGGAGGGGGGGGAATGGGGGTTAACCTGCCAAAGTACGTAAGTGCCTGATGCACCACAGTCCATCAGCAGTCGCTAGCTTCCTCTTCCAGAACCAAACCATCGATCGCCCTCGCGGTCATGAAGCCATTCCACATCCCCTCCCCCACCCCCCGAAGTTAAACACACAAGGGGCCACTTGTCTTTTCCCTCCAATATGAGAGGTGAATTATGCCTCCATTCGTTCAAAGAAGGAGGCTCAAGGCTCAGGTCTTTCCTGGATTCTGTCTAAAACCTTTTATGGTTTCACAGACTCAGGTTACTGCCAGTTCCCTTCTTGCTAACAAGTTTTAAATGCCCTCTTGTGTTTAGTGGGGATCCTTCCTGGATATGTTTGGTTCTTCTCTCTTTTGGTGTTGGGAGTAGGGTCGGAGAAGCGTTGAAAATAGTCTCTTTAAAAATGGTGACATCTGCTTTGATCGCAGTGACATTTTGATGGTGTCAAAGCCCTGCTTACTGAAATAGAACTGCAATGAAAAGGATGAAGAAAGCGCAGGCTGAGCTTCTGGCATTGTATTCACTGATTCACCACCCTCCGCCTCCCACCTACCCACAAGCAGGTTTTTACCGACGCTTAATCAGATTATCCGCAATAGAAAACACTGCGGGTTTGGGCACACATTGGATTTTGACGCTGCTGTTCATTTCTAACTTCCTTGAAACAAACTGTACTTTGCCAACTCTGGTCACCACAGTGAATCACAATAAGACAAAACAATGACACCCAATTTGACTAGAAAAAGATTCCAAGTTAAAATACACCAAGACTCAGGCAAGCCAAAACAAAACGTTCTCTAATAAAAGAGACTGAATGGGTACTGCTAGATAAGGGGCTCATAGTAGGGTAGAAATATTCGTTTTCTGAATTCTTAGTTTATTTGAAGCCTGTGGTCCCTATTCTCAGAGCATGGGGTGTGGGGTGTGTGCTGGGGGAGGTGGGCAAAGGAAATTTTTGAAGGAGGGAGATGATATGCGTTATCAGAAAGGTAGACAGTGCACCACAGAAGGCAGATTCAGAGCACAGGTTGCTGGGGTGACGTGGTATTTGTGGCACTCGTGAGAAATAAGGGCCGATCTGAGTCAGCGAGGAGCATAATGAAAACAGCATTGCAAGGTGATAGTTTCTGCTGCAGAGTAAACGCCTCTTTTTCTCCTGGGGTGGGAGCAGAGGGAGGAGGGAAGATAGGAGGTGACCTGGAAATGGGACAGGGGTTAGAGGCTAGGCAAGTATGTCAAACCCAAGTTCAATGCAGACCATGGCAACAGCCCAGGATATGACTCAGGCGGGGCAGGAACAGGAGCCCTTGCAGAATACAATCCAAAGTGGGGTTCTAAGGCTGACACCAGCAAAAGTACTAACAAGTAGAGCAGTGCACCCCAAAAGTATGTGCCATTAGGGATCCTGCATTACCTGGAAACAGAGTCTACGGTCAAAGCAACTCAGGGGGAAAACACTTGAAACAAAGCAAATAGGTTTCTTCACTGTAGAACTTCTCAAAGCCTTAATAAGTCAATTGCCTATTTTCCAAGAAACAGGATGCTTTATTTTCGATGCTAATTTAATGACAGAACTTTTTATTTTTTATTTTTTTGTCCTTTTCTCGTGGTAGGGACTATCTTAGTGCTCTGAAGATGAGAATCTGGGAAACAAATATTAAGAGTTTCTTGTTTATTATTCTGTCATTACATACTTCAGAAAAATAATTACCCTTTCAATGTGTTTAACTCACTTCACTGACACCTTCAATGTTCCTTAATTTTTAAAATCAGGAACTTATTTTCCCAATGACTTTTTTTCTCTCTGACTTTAAGTATTTCTCCAACTTAAAAAAAAAAAAAAAAAAGACTTATTTTCCTTCTGAACTGTGTATGAATACAAACCCATTACCAAAAGAAGTTATGAAATAACTTCATTGTTAAGGACCGTTAAGAATGGAGTAAAGAGCTTTCCTTGTTGGGTGGGTTTAGGTAAGCTACCAGTGAATAAAATAAGAAAATGCAGCCCTTATAACCTCACACAACCTTTCCAGATTCACCATTCCATGACTTAAGACACCAGAAGTACTGCACCTACATATTATTTCAAGATACCATTGTTACATCACTTATAGTTGATATATCACTTGCCTAAAATAAATATTTCCTCAAATAAAGAAACTAAATCTACTCATGTTTTTTTTTTTTTTCCCCCCCTCTCCTACAGTGCTGAAACCATGCCAGCATGCCCAGGGATATAGCAGAGGTGGCAACCAAATGTCACCCACATCTCCTATGTCCTTGGGGCTTTCTCAGGGGCCCTTCACTGAACTCTGAACTTAAGTTTTGGCTACTGCCAGCCAAAGCTTCTGTGACCTGTTACTCCTGGGGGGTCCTATGCACTGCTGGTTCAGCCTGAACTCTCAGAAACCCCTACAGTTGGAAGAGTTGTATATTGGGAATATTTAGACAACTTAGAAGCAAAAGACCTCCAGAGTCCGTTTGTCTCAGGACAAGAACTGCTTCTTCTAGTCTTAGGAATACTATACCCAAGGTAGGAAAGAGCAGAAATTAAATTTGACAAAACAGGATATATTCAGTGTTATGTTTTATGCTATAATAAACCCTTAAAAACTTGAAAATGCACTCCAAAATACAAATGACTAACACATCACAGTATTCAGTAGTCCACATGATTTATGGACCAACCCAAAGATAATACTTTCAATTCACATGCTCTACTGATTATAATCTCAGAGGCCACATCCTGTGATGTCAGGATCTAGGGAGGAACCGGGTGGTTAAAATTCCAGAGAGACTTGTTAACAACCCAGATCCTCTTGTTAGAGTGGCCAGAAATCAAGGTTCTTCACTGACAAAGACCCAAAACCAAACCTCTCAAATACTGACCTTTCCTATTAAGTAAACATGTGTTCCCTTACTTTCATTGGACATTTGGCCTTAAAGCAGATGACCGAACGCTCGGATCCTGGGCTTAGGCCTCACACACATGCTGAAGGCTACAAATGAAAAGACCTCTGCAGGGCAGCGTGTGAACTAACAGTGCAGGCCAAAGACGACCACCACTGACATTTATGGGTTTACGTAATAAGCAAGGCACACTTGCCAGGAGTACTTATATGACCGGACATCTTTTCATTTCAGTTTCTTCTGCTTTGGCCAAAGAATACATTCCTCCTATTTTTTAAATGTTATATCCCCAACCATGGAAGCATAATCTACTTATGTTGAAAATAAATAAGTATATTAAAAGAAAGCTGAGTTAAAAGTTTTATTCATTCAACATCTCACATTACAAATATTTAAAAATTATATGCATACTGGTATAAATAGTCATTTGCAAACTATTTAATAACATTAATTTTCCACTAGCACTTCAACAAATGAACTCTTTTAAAAAAGGAACTGTGTTATATAACTTAAGAGTAGAACATACAAAAATAGGAACTTAACGTGAAAATGACTTTAATAAAAAATGAATTACCCTTATTTAAAATGCTATAATAAATACTACAACCTCCCCATACACAGTAAAAACTATATGGAAATTCAGCCAAGTAGTACAATTAACTGACATACTTAAATAACTTTTCCTTCTGATAATATGAGCAATACACTGGAAAAAAAAAAATTAGGGATTAGTAAAAACTAGACACCCACTTGCTAAAAGTTTCACTTCCAAAAAATATAACAAAAATCTGATGAAAATTATAAAAACTAATTATACTTTAAATTTTAAAAATATAAAAAATAAAACAGTTGAATACAATATTGTCCCAATTCTTACAATGCTATCAATCACAGTAGCTTTAAAATAAGATAATAAAATAAAGCAAATGACCAAAACCTCTTTTATTCCATTTTTAAAAATAATCTCAAATTTACATTAGTAGAAAGATTGAGTTCTGATTCTTTTCTTTAGAAACACCAGCAAGAAAGAGGATTACTCTTAACAGTAGAAAATGACATTTTTAAATGTCTGTAATTAAAAACAAAGAATTACACTGCAAAGATCTTTCAAAAGTTTGAAATAAGTATTGCACATAACTTGAAGTTAACTTGCCACAATTCATCACATTCAAGTTTTAAATCACCTTTTAACAGAAGATTCAACTCTTCAAAACAAAAAGGGTGAATTATCAAGTCTTTCCAACAGCACTCTCATAAAATGCTAAATTCATTCACTGCAAGTTTTATTTTGCATTCTGCAGAGGTCTGTGTATGGAGAAGTATATATATTTTACCAAAGCTTGGGGACCAGAAGGGGAAGGGAGAGGGTTCCTTTACATAGAAAATAATCAGAAACACTTTATTTTACATTGCAAAAATAACCATGTAATTACTCTGTAACTACATTGTAAGTACATGGCTGGTGCCATGCTAGTGCGCTAGAACTACATGCTTGGTACATTGAAGTGATACCCTAAAATCTGTAAACTAATTACATGTTAATTATGTTTTGAGTTACATGGTAACTCCCAACTACAATCCCATGTAATCTGAAGGACATGTAATCAATAAAGTCCAGAGTAATAGATAATAATTGTTTATGCCCTGTAAATTGAAGTGTAACCAAATAATCTGTAAACACGCTTGTCACACAATCACAAGGAAATATTAGTAGAATAACAATTTCTTACATTAGTCATGCATACTAACATTACACACCTGTCCCACGGCAGGCTATTTTTTTTTTTTCTTTATATATAATTTAAAAGAGCAGACATCTCTGAATCAAACACTTAACACCAATTTATTAATATTAAAAATGGCTAAACATTCACCAAAAATGTCTGCGTTATGAATAATTTTAAAAACTTAGTAAGAAGCTGTAGACAATTTTGTTATTTTAAATTTCTACCCTATGCTTATGCATTTAATTTTTTTTTTTTTTTTTTAGGAACTACAGTGTTATCTGTCATTTTCATGCGAATTTTTTTTCATTAATTTGTGACTTTACATAGACTATTTCTTAAATTATAGGTACACCAATAGCTGGTGCTGGGGAAGGATGTTTAAGCAACATGCTTTCTCTTCTCTGCAGACTCTAAAATAGCATTGCCAGTGCACAACATTCATAATTTAAAATGTATGCAGAGCACTGAAATGTATAAAAAGCAGAATATAAGAAAATAAAATTTATTAAAATTATTTATATTAAAAAATGAAGTATATGAAGATCTCTCAGTAATAAAAGTACAAAAAGCTACTCTTTGCAATATGAAAAATTGAGGTATTGCATAAAGAGATATCCCGTCAGTGAAAAGTGTGCCTAAAAATGTTCACTGTTGGAAAAACAAGATATACAAAAGTAGTGCATAACAAATATACATTATGTGCATGACAAAATAAGTTAGCTACAAAAACACTGTACCGAAATTCAGCAGGTCATGTACAAAGGGAAAAATTATTATTCAAAGCTAGTTCTTATTTCTTGTTAGCTCATCACACCTGTTTACTGGGTAGGAACAGCACGATAGCACACCCCAAGCCACCTACAAGCACTGAAAAGAATAAAAAGAGGCAAATGAACATTCCAATTAGAATTATGTCGTTCAGGAGAAAAGAAAACAAAGTCCCTGACCAGCTACGCAAGAGCACCCTCCATTCACATGACCGCTTTCAATATTTGCAGGGGATTCTTTAAAAGCAGCTCCCTTTCTGTATCTATTAGACAGCAAATGCCTCCATTTTGACCTTTGGAACTTAACAGGTATATAGTTCATTAAAGCCTGGATTAAAAATAAAGGACTGCTTTTCCTAAAGGTGATCAGTAGGGGTCATCAGCCAGGTGGTTCCACCGCACTGCTGGGGCAAGTCTTTGGTTTTGAAGGATCCAAGATGGTACTGTTAGGTAGCACAACTAGCAAGATTGCCATTAGATTTTTTTTTTTTTTAATGTTTTGCACACTGATGATAATCCTTTTCATGGTGGATAGGGCATTGCATAAGAGAATGTCCATTAAAATAAAAGTTATTTCCATGACCAGGGCTTCAAGAGACTTTTCAATTTACCCCTGAAGCATACTGTTCAACACATCATAACGCCTTTCAAAAGCTAGTTTTATTTATAATAAAGCATGCATTACTTGATGAAGTTGGCACTTCAAACACTGACTATGTCCCATGCTAAGTTCTGAAACTGTAATGTTATTTTATTTTATAGGAAGAGTAAGATAAACATACGTACCTTTGCACAGATTTACACAGTTACTTAGTTCAACAGTGCAAAACACTTTGCAACTACTTAACTTTTTTTTTAACTTTTTTTTTTTCATTTTCTATGTTACAACTAAATTACAGGATACCCAAAGTAACTTTAAATCTAAAAGTAAAGCCAATCAGCAGCCAATTTGAATATTGGTTTTGTCTTCCAGTTTTGGCTACACATGGTAGTCTAACACAAAATCAAAAATGATATCCTTGAGGTATCTCTAGATCTGTTTTTTTTTAACGTCAAAATGGAGAGCAAAGGCTGACACCTGATGAGTGTTAGTAAATTAGGATATAGAGTTTATATATAACATCAAAAATAAAATTTATATATTTGTTCTTTAGGAGAGGAAATGCTTGTTTTCCCACCAGTTGTCATTAACTCTAGCTTTGGTAGGTTTCCTGGGGCTGTGACCAGATAAGTAAAAGTTTAAAAATAAATAAGCGCACTCCCCTCAGAAGTAAATGTACCCAATTTTTATATTCTAAATTTAAAAACCTGTTTAAAAGAAAATAAACCTAGCTCTGCCTACTTCACTATTTTTTTTTCTGATGTGGTAGTAACTTTGCGGCATAATGAAACTACATTCCGCCTCTAAACCCTTAAAATTAGTTATAATGCTGCTTCAATCTTGCTCATGCATTTGTGTTTGCTTTAACACGCTCTTTCCTGTTAATAATTGTTAACTTCTTCCACTGCTGTTAAAAGAATAAAAAGGGGACGGAAAAAAAGAGAGAGGCAAAAAATATGAAAGAAAAGAAAGAGAAAGGCAAAAGCACTTCCCTGGGGGAAACCCCGCGTCAGGAGAGATTGATAGTGTTATTGTTATGTGGTTATTTTAATAAAAGTATTCTTATCTGTTACATTATTAACAATAATTTAATTAAAAACCCAAAATACTCTATTGTTTCATTTCTCTTTTAATATTTCTCTCTCTCCTCTAAGAAAATGTTGCGGGAAGTTTGGATCCTCTTGGTCTCCAGCAAAACAAGAGAATGAAACTTCCATGCAACATGATGGCAATACGAAAAAGGAGTTCATACATATTGTTTTCAGTGACACAAGAATCTACAAAACGCCTATATTATAGGTCATTCTTTCCGTTAGACTTATTGTTAAGTTACAGACTGCACAAAAGGACATGCCAGCATGAAGAGGTTGAGGAAGGGGGCAGAATTAACAGAAGAGTGCACTTATTCTGAGGCCTGAAAATGAGCACTGTAGTTATCCTTTAGTTCCAGCGGAATGAAATATGTCGAGGACGGTCACCGCCTTCCTTCACCAGGGGCTTGTGGAATTCCCTGCCAGCGCGAGAATGAATAGCAGCCCAGCAATATTCACAGTAATACTGCAGACAGGTAACATTAGCACAGAAAAATGGAGCAAATTTTCCCCCACAACGGGCCCCCTGACATTCATCACACAGCTGATCGTCCAAGACATATGGCTTAACTTCCACCTGCAATCAAAAATAAAACAAGGGTGTTTACATTTCTCAGTGAATGGACCAGGCAACTCTTATACTGTGTATGTACGTTTCCATCCACTGTCTGAATGAGTCTGTGCCAAGGTACCCCAAAGGAAGGGTCAATAACTCTTTTACTGAAATTAGCTATCATCTTTTAAGAAACTGGTAAGGCTTTTATGCCCATTGTTTTACATTTTTGTCTTATTAAATAAACGGTTTTCAAATGAAAAGCAAGATCCCAGCAGAAAGTTAAGAGTGAAGCCAACTTAACGTTTAAGAACATTATGAGGTTAAACCCACAGGAGAGTTTTCACAGACACAAACCGTCACTTTAATTAGTGGATCTGGATTCTTGTCATATGTGGAATTATAATTTACACATGACCAACTAAGAGATTCCCAGTGCCACAAAATAGCACTTCAATGTACAAATCAGAGGGAAGCTGCCTGACTTCTGCATCACAAGCCTCTGAGCTGTAATAAGGTTTGGGTCACGGTTTCTATTTACAGTGTACACATCTTGGGTTATAATCACAAACCTCGAACTCCAGGAAAACAAGATGCAGCCATAGTACTCATAATCTAAAACCTTGCTTTGTTCTTTGTCAGGAAGAATGGCTTACTTCAGTCTAAAAGTCAGAGGTGAATTTATAAAACTGGGTCTGTTCCAGTGTTCAATAGGCCAATGTCATTTGAGCCTCTCAAGCATTAAAAATAACCTGGCTATTAATTCTCCAGTGCGAAAAGAGTTGGTTATTTTTAGTCTTGGAGAGACTCATGATTGAAACTCCCTTACACCAGGCTATGACTACCACTGGTGCCATCCACTTCTGACAAGGAATCCTGAACAAAGGTTAGCTGTGAACAAAAAGAGAAGAGTGATACGGAAGGCAGGAAGAGCAGACGTAATCAGAGGATTAGGCTTCTGGCCCCGAGGCCATTCCATAACATCTACAGAACGGCAGGAACACCGGTCAAAGAACTGGATCAGGAACACTGGTCAAAGAACTGGATCGTAGAGGAAAACAAATTAAGTCTGAATTTCTAATGGCTAACCTTACAACTCTGAAACCGATATGATGGAATGAAGTGATGAGGCAGGAGTGTCCGTTTACTCAGATGTACATATTTTTTCGTGTGAATAAAAAACAGGGAGGCATGTTAACATATACTGCAACTAATCCTGCCCCCTTCCTCCATGTTTACAGTAGAATCTACACCTTTCTCCTTAATATATTCACAGTATGATGACCACTACCATGGGAAATTTTCAGCTGCCACTGATGTGGAATATACATGAAATGGAACATAAGCAGTAAGTGTAAACCACTAGTGACCTGATAGTTTCTACGTACTGAATTGAGAAAGGCACAATACAGTCAATCAACAGAGACTTTTCTGAGCACAATGCCTTGGAGTGTTGGATATCTAAGTCAGCCCTAATGAAAGCGCCAGTCTGCCATGAAATGAGGAGCTGACACCAGAATGTAAATCAACACATTGCTTTCTTCATCAAGAAGGTCTTTCTATGAAAAAATCTCAACTGAACTATAAACACTGTGCTTACTAATGCAGCAGATTCACATTCTGGTGTAAATTCCTATCTCACCACAAACTCCTAACAAACCATTTACCAACTGGCAGTCGGTTCACAAGCCGCATTTTGAGTAGTACTGGTGTAGGATAGAGTTCCATCCACCAGAACATAAATCCATGAGGACAGGGATTTCTTGCCCTAGGCACTAAAATGTTTGTTGAATGCATGAAACACAAAGATAAGAAATTCGTGAATGCAAAGAAAAAAGACATATAATGGAACACACAGTCTCAAATACAATACATTAAAAAACAGAAGAGTTAACTTTGAGGGTTTTTTTCCAGCCTTTTGATTCAGAGGATAAACACAACAAAAAGGAATATAAAGTGTGAAAATAATGTTAATCAACTACTACCTAATTTCAGGCAGTAAAATAGATTACAGATGAAAGGATTGAGTTCTTCTACTTAATCTGTTACAATGAAATATTGCTGAGACATGCCGTCCTAGAAATGAATTTACTCAATCATTTGTTACATAGGAAAATAGGGCTTGCTGAGGTATTTTTGATACCCCAGGTTTAAGAAAAAACCGTGAGGAGATCTCAAGGGTGTTCATGTTTGTATAGTTGATATAACATAGTACAAAGGATTCGGTAAATATGCACTGAATGACTAACTGAATAAGTGAATGGATGGAGGTGATACCTTAGGAAAGATTAAATGGACTCAAGCAAAGTGACTGCAATGTTCTGGTCAGGCTATTCAGAAAACTAAGAGACAGAAGAAATTCATATGAAGCTCTTAGATGTATTCTAGAGCATGCATCTAATGGGTCCTACAGGAATAGCTATCAGCTGTCAATTTATTGTCGCATAAAATTCCCCCACTCCAAGCTTGGTAATGACATAGACGGCCATTTCTACAACTTCCCAGAATGTCGTCCAGGACTTACCCGTTTATCTATCTCTCCATGCTGCAGCTGCACGAAGCGGGCACTGATAGCAGCTATGTAACTCTGTTGATTAGAGAATGCGACTCGCCCAGCTCCTTTTGGGTATTTCAGCTCAGGGTCGGTATCAATCCCAGCATAGCACACGCCTCCATACAGCCGGTCCATTATCATGGCAAGCTCCACTACATACGGAAGGAGCAAATAGGACATTTGAAATCAGGAAAATTCATCTGGCTCACCAAATCAGGAAAATTCATCTGGCTCTTACATCAAAAGCAGTTCATCTGTCTGTCATTACAATAATTATTAAAATGAAACTAGTTATTATAACCAATTGTCCATGTGTTCATCTTTAACCTACTGTAACTAAGGGCAGGGACTCTGCTGAGTATTTCACATATGTTCACTTTTAATCTACACAACAACCCTATGAAGTAGGTAGTAATTTTCTGGGGAAACTGAGGCACAGAGAGGATGATTAATCTGTGCAAGGTCATGGGTAGTTAAGTGATTGTGCTGCACTTGGCACCCTGGTCTATCTGCTCTACGCCACGATGCACCATATATTTACCAGTTAACAACGTACTGCTTAATATAAATAATCATTTGAACACTAGAAAGCTGATTGGCAGGCTCTTTGGGGGTCCTTCGAGCATATTTCCAACAAAGTCCTTTTTACCTTTCCTTACCGTGTAGCTATTTGCCAATTTTTCACATAGAAGCTTCAAGTAGGGCTTCCCTGGTGGCGCAGTGGTTAACAATCTGCCTGCCAATGCAGGGGACACGGGTTCGAGCCCTGGTCCTGGAAGATCCCACATGCTGCGGAGCAACTAAGCCCGCGTGTCACAACTACTGAGCCCGCGCCCTAGAGCCCGCAAGCCACAACTACCAAGCCTGCGTACCACAACTACTGAAGCCCGTGCGCCTAGAGCCCGTGCTCCACAACAAGAAAAGCCACCGCAGTGAGAAGCCCATGCACCACAGCGAAGAGTAGCCCCCCTCGCTGCAACTAGAGAAAGCCCGCGCGCAGCAACAAAGACCCAACACGGTCAAAAATAAACAAATAAAAAATAAATCAATTAAAAAAAAAAAAAGAAACTTGAATAAATGTATCTTCTTCTCCATGAAATGTTACAATTCTGAAACTGCATTCATGTTCATTTTATGTTCTTTATGTCACTTATACTATTAAACCTCAAATTATTTGAAGTTGGGGATGAAATTTCTTCTGTAAGCACTGCTCTGAAAACACAATGCACTGCTGAGAACGCTGCTGTATTTCAGAGCTCAGTAAGCAGCTGTTGAGCACATGGGGACGTGGGAAACAAACAGCGAACATCTCGATACCTAACCCATCCCTGAAGGGTTTTTCTCTCTCAGACGATGATGAGAGTGATGAGCATTCGCATTACGAGACCGTGCACTAAGCACTAGGATCCACAATCTCCTCTAATCCTCAAAACAACTCTCCATAAAGGACACACTTATAACTCCACTTGACAGATGAGGAAACTGAGAATTAGAGAAATTAATTTGAGCAGGGTTATTCAGCTATTAACTGGAAGCACAGCACATGAATTCAAGCCCAGACACTTGGATTCCAGAACTCTCACTCCTAGACATGAACTCAAATGCTTATGGAGAATCTATCCTGAAAAATCTGTATATTTCTTATGCTAACGGATAGATAGGGTTTTTTTGTTTGTTTGTTTCTTTGTTTAATCATACCAGCTCGCAATGGTCGGGGAACACCACCAACAAATATAGTTTTTCGTGGGTCAAGAGGCTGTGAACCATCCATCACAAAGTCACTGTCACTGAGATTCCAAGGCCGAATCTGTACCTAGAGAGTGTGCAAACCAAAATGTCTCATTCTCAACACAGACAATTTATGGAGAAAGGAAGTTTAAAATTATTGCAGAGTATTTTACTTTTAAAAGCAATAATCCATGTCATTACAAATCAATAGAACTAGAAAACTAGAAAAGACTTACAAGTAGCATATTCCAACCTTTCATTTCATATTTAAGAGTAAACTAACCAAGGTGGAAAGTTCAATTTAATTGCCTATTGTAACCCAAATCACTTAACATTAACATGCCCTTAATTATCTGTAAGTTAATTAACTATTTTACAGCTTATTTGGGTCTCTCTCCTACGCAATATCCCAGTAGCCATATAATTTAAATTTAGCACGGTATTGGATGTTGATTAGTATTCAGTGCTATGTGAACTAGGACTGTGTGCCCAATCCTATGTCCAGGAAATGCAAACTACTCCTGATACTAACAAATCTGTTACATTGTTTCAAAAAGCATTTCAAAATAAAAATATTGATGATATCTGCAGTAAGCTTTTTATGATAAAACACATCAGTGTGTCCATTACAACAACCAAGGATCAAGTACCTCAATTAAATTGTTTGCGTGTATTAACTGTTACCAATGCCCACACCAAAGGCTAAGGGGTTGATAGTGGGGTATTCCCAACAGGTACACCAAACCAAGTCCCAAGGCCAGAATGTCCCAAATTTAAATACCTAAATTTAGGGACTGGCAGGGAACAAGCAAGTCAAATAGAGACTAGCCACATAAGAACTCTGGGACAACCCTAAGACACTAAGAGGAACTCCGCAAATCACTGTTTGAGCTGAGCCCACTGGCACCTCCATTCTGAACTGGACCCCATCACTAGGTACGGGCTGAGCGATAACAGATTGTTGGTTTGCCAGATTTGTCAAAACAGGCTAGTTGCTACTATTCCTAAAGACTAAATTTTATAATAAAGAAAAACTTCTTCAAAATGAAACAATATGCAATGTACATTTATGTATATACATAATTCATTTTACTTGGCGAGTACCATATGCAAAAAGTTAAGGACAGTATTGGGTAAAATCTTGATCAAAGAGAGGAAAGAGAAAGACAGACCTATTTGTGATTTGAGTTCTATTATTCAGAGGAAATTCAGCTACTTTATATTTATCAAATGCATTACCAGGTAAAGTCTTTTAATAGAAAGATTCATCAATATTTTAACTAACCAAAAATTCAATGTCAAAATAATGTGCACAAATATACAGAATGTCAATGTTAGGAACCTGACAGAAACAAAACTTTTTCATTTTGATTCTACTTACAAACGTGTCAATTAACAGAAACATTAAGATGTCTGTGGGTTTTTCAGAGCTAACAAATAGAGGCAAAAATGAGAAGCTATGTTCATGCTAGACTGCACTTACTGGCTTGTCTTTGATAGTGGGGCTTGATACACACAGGTAGAGTTTTCCATCTTCTTCAATACATGCATCAATGAGAGCCTGAACAGAGCTTTCATCTTGAAAGAGCAGGAATGCATAGCCTAATAACAAAATTTTTGAAAGGCTTATATTTGTCCTATTTTTAAAATAATTCTTCGAGGGAAAGGAAGCATAAAACTAAGGAAGGGAAAAGGTGTAGAAAAAAATGAAAACAAACAAACAGAAACCTCTAAAACTTAAATCTCACCCTAAATCTGATAATATCAACATTAAGTTCAGTTTGGTATTATCTTGAAACCTCTTTTAGAGTAAAATTAAATCTGAATTGAAAGTACATACTAAATATAAATTTTAAAGACATATTTGGGAAAATGTAAGTTTAACAGTGAAAAATTGTACAGTGAAGGTAAACATTTATGAAAAGAACATAAGGATAAACTATGCATGTATATTGAATATTGAAAATTACCTTTAGGAGGAAAATAGGATTTGCTCTCTGCTTTATGAGGCCAATCCACAATCAAAGGGCCAAAGCGACGAAAACTAGCTGTGATCTCATCTAATGAACAACAAACCAAAAAAGTAGATTTAAATATTTTTATGTTCATTTTTGGGAAATAGTTTAGAAAAAAGTTTCCAATCTACTATCTACAAGAATAGTACACCAAGACCTCCCACATCTCCTTCATCTGGATTCCCCTTACTGTTAACATTTTGTGCGTTTGTCTTCCGCCTCTTCCCCTTCTATCTATGCACGAATCTATCTATCTATCTATCTATCTATCTATCTATCTATCTATCTATCATCTTTTTCTGACATGATGCTCTGTTACCCCCAAACACAACTACTGGTACCTGCTCAAAGCAAGGTCACTCCCTTATGTACCACCAAACAACGCCGCTTCCAATCAGGAAATCAACGTTGATACAACACTCTTTCCCAATTCACAGACTCTATCCCAATTTTAAACTATCACAATATATCTCTTTTTTCCTTCCTGATCTAGAATCCTATCCAGAACCATGCTACATTTAGACGTCATGTCCCAGGTCATCAGTCTTTTTCAGTTTACAATAGTTCCTCATTCTTTCCTGTCTTTTACATGCTTAGTAGCTTTAAAATATACAGGCCATTCATTCTGCAGGATGGCTCTCAACCTGGGTCGGTACTGTTTCCGCATGACCTATGCATTCCAAACAGGAAAACCACCATAATGATGCTATGTCATCCTGTCCTTTCACTAGGTATGTTTGTTAATCTTGATCAGCTGGTCAAATTGATACCTGCCTGGTTTCTCCACCAAAAGGAAACCATTTTCCCCTCTGAATTTGATTAGTATTTTGTGGGGGAATATTGTGTTATCCATCAATATCCTGTTCCCTCATTAGACTTGGCATCCATTGGAGACTCCTACCTATTTCAGCTACCACAGTGATTACTGCCAAATGCTGATTACCTATTTCTATCAATCCTTCTACATTTACTAGTTAGTATTATACAATAAGGAAGAGTTTTCCCTTCTCCCCCATTTATTTAGTCATGTATTTATTTATATCAGTATGGACCTATTTTTATTCAATGGGTTGTAATCTGATTCTCTCCTCATTTATTTTGATGTTCAATTTGTCCTCAAAATTGTCCCTGATTTGGCCAGAGGGGGTTCCTATGTCCTTTTGACCTATCCCCCCATCATCCTTCAAGGGCTTCCATACTTCCTGGCCCAAGAAGATACTCCAGGCTTTCATCTTGTTCTTTCTCTGCCCTACCCTTAGAATTAGCCGTTTCTCACCCCCCGCCCACCGCCCCCGCCCAAGAAATCCTCATTCCTTTCAGTGACAAACGGTATTTAGAAACTAAGATTTAGGTATTCCATATAGTCATTGCTAGTGGATATTTATTATTTCTAAGTCTTCTCAGAGGACAAAGCTAGGAACTATATGAATATACACACAGATATATTTATAACTGTTTCTATATCTGGGTACAATTATAAAAATGAGTTCATACTGGTAACTGCAAGTCCACTCCAACATCTCATGTTTTTTTCTAGCCTTCCCCCCTTCCCATGTTTGTAAATTCCCTTCTCGCTATGAGAAACCAAGTTCTCATTATCCTCAATATGTTGGCTTCCTTGCTCAACGTAACCCATCTTTCAGCTAGCTGCCCTGGCAGTCTCCTCTACCTTCCACCTCTGCACCCTAGCCCTTATTGCCCTGATTTACTGGGCAGCATGCACGCTGCTGCCGAGGCCTCTGAGCAGGCCCCCTCCATGTGTATACCTACACATGCCCTCCACTTGGCACCCTCTTCCCCCTCACCAACCATCTTCCTTGGACACCAATATCTCTGAGCCTTATGAAGAAGGTAAAGGAAGCGCACATGGGATGGACAAGGAAGACTTGATCATATTTTCCTATTAATGTAAACGATACCAGTTATGCTATATTATATATTTGGAGAACTAATGAGTAGACTACAGGAAAATAAATTTCCAGGGAACTTCTAGAAAGAGTAGGTAAGCATATGTAGATAAGACCTGGGAGTAGGGCAGGAACAGAAAAGAGAGATGAGAAACATGTTCAAATTTCAGTCTGGCAGAACTGTTCTCATCTCCTCCAGATTGTGAAACAGTAGTCTGTTCGAACAGCTATGATGCCTGTTGCTACGGTACCGTTTAGCTCGTGTGAGATTGATGAATAGGGGAATGATGTCAGTGTAACCTAGACATTATACTGGTTCACAAATGACTTTTCCTAAGCAAGGTGAGCTAGCATAGTGGGAGAACCATAACCTTCGGCAGGAAAGGAAAAAGCCCCCAGCTTGTGTGACGTGCAGGCAGGAGCCCCCTCGGCTCTATTATAAGAAAATTAAAAATGAGCAGAGCAACCAAGCCTCTCTGGTCAGAGAGGTGTCCCCCCAACCTTGCAGGGCTCTTACCTCCTGAGAGTTTGCGTTCCTCAGCTGCTCAGAGGTCCACTTTCATCTGCATTGCCTCCAAGATAGCAAGCCAGAATTTCTGCTCTATTGGTTTTGTGCATTTTCAATATTCCTTGAGGCAGTCTCTAACCATCCTGAGCTGCTTGCCTGAATTGTCCAAGTTATTTCCAAGGTACTAATTCTCTTTTTGTTAGTGCTTCTGGTACAAAATTCATTAGGTTCTAAGTGATCTGCCTCTAGCCCCTTTTGCCCCATAAACCCTGTGATTCTTAGTGCACAATTCCGCAGAACACAGTATTCTTCAGGAATACATATTTCACATTTTAATAGAAAGGGCTGCCTGCCTAAATTGCTACCGACTTATCATCATACGTGGTCTTGAGGATAAAGCAAGATGACTAACACAATTCCCATTAATTTTGCTCAGTTTAAACCACCTCCTTTGCCAACTTGGTCAAATTTACCTGTGCCTCTAAGAATTTTAGGAACGATACATTTCAGATTGCTTAGTAATTTTCCTAAAAGATACAGACTAACTAGGCCAGAGAAGGAACTTATCCCAGGCAAGGTCAGATAAAATTCAGTCTTCTCTGTCTGTATATAAGCATATAATTTCCTCATTGAAGTCCATCCAGGGCTCAGGAGTGTTAAAGATTTGACCTCTAAAGGCTCATAAAACCTAGAATCCATAATGCTAAGGAGAGTGAGGATTCCAGCTAGAGAAAAGAAAAGGTCACACCCAGGAGCTTACTGGAGTGAACAACATCATGCTGAGGTGTTTAGCCCAGGATGAACACTTTGAGCAGAAGCTATGCCTTCTGACGACAGAACGGAGATTGAGCCAGTCTGGCCTGAAATTTCAGCACAGCTTCCTCCGGGACGTTTTATCATAGACAAAAAAAAAAAAAAAAAAACACAACCCTGTGTTTATTTCAATCTTTGGCTGTTTTGAAGCCATTTTTGTCTCAACCTTCCAAAAGACTGATCATCTTAAGGAAAATGTAGTGGCTCAGTAAGTTTAATCTCAATCTAAATGGGAAGTTATTAAACCTCATTATTAGACCTTATAGATTTTTAGAGAAAACTCTTCTATCCTCCGTAACATTTCTTTCCATTTCCATTCAGGAAACCAAGACAAAATAGATTAGGAAAAAAAAGCAAGCAAGGATATGTGGTTGCTATATGGTCGCTACTTTGATTTTTGTCAGGGTCACTTAGACCCACAGGTGAATAGAATACTTCTGGACAATAGTCCTCTATGTCTTTTTGCATGACTGGCTCCTTATTCAGGTCTCAGCTCAAATATCACGTCCTCAAAGAGGATTTCTTTAACCACCTAATCTCACAAGTCTCCCTTCTGAGACTTCACTATATCACATCAACCTGTTTTCTTTTCAGTACTTATTCTCTAATACTTTCACACATTTTTTATCTCCCTTCCCCCACTAGAATATCAACTCTATGCGAGCAGGGGCTTTCTATCTTGTTTACTACTCTAAACAATCCTAAGAATAGTTTATAACGTTCAGAAAGCAAGTAAACATTTGACAAGTGAAAAAATACTCAGAAAATGATATAACTCTTAAGATTCCCTAAGACTCTAGGCTATATTTTTCAAAAGTTCAGGCTTATTCTAAGATTTTAAACTTTTAAACAATTAACTGTACATTTACAGAGCCCTCATAAAAGGTAGAAAACAGGAAAATGAATAATTGAATTTGGCCAAGGAAGGACACACAGACAAAAATGCAGTTAGCGTCTGTGTTTGCCCACAACAGAATCCTTGAGAAGTTTTCCCAATGATGTTTAACTCTTTTTGATTTAGTCCAGCCACTTGCTTCAGCTGGTTCCCAAAGTCCCGCTCCCTTTCCTTCTGTGAACTAACCTTACATGCTGTGTTAGGAAGACAGGACAAGAGAACAATGCAATCACAACTGAACACTTGGAGCCAGATACGACTGTTATTATAATAACAGCAACCATCACCTATGCATTACCTACTATGCACCACAGTCTGGGCACCATGCTATAAACGGCTCTTTCTAAATATACCTTCATCGATGTCAGGAGGTAATCCGCCCACAAACACCTTGCGAGAATATCGCTCTACTCTTTCTCCATTCTGGTGAGTGAAGCAGTGAGGTGAACCCAGGCCACTATGAAGAGGTTGATCCCCACGGCCATCATCCAAGAATCCATCTTCCATTGGAAACAGTGAAGACTGACCTGGAACAGAAAGCAGGAAAAAAAAAGCTAACAGAAAATGTTCCTTGCCACTGATTATCTTACACGAGAAACAAGGAAAACAGCAGATCCAATAAAGCTGCTGCTTTTATTTTTCTCACTGAACAACAAATCACTTAGATATGCTCTTGAATTTCCATCACCTTAAGGTCCCAATTGAGTCAGGGAGAAAGTACATGGTTAAATAGAGGGCTGCTCAACCATCCCACTGGGATCCAGAAACTTGAGCGAGGTGAAAGTACAATAGGAGAGAGCACTCTTTTGAAAGCAGTTGGCAGCAGACTGCACCACCTTGGCAGGGCCCCATGGCCACTGGCAACCTACACATGTACACTAAGTATTAAATTTGACTATCAGATGCTAGATCACTTAAATTTCTTTAAAACATCATATAATATAGCCTGCCCAATTTCCTCTAAGAATGTCCCTAAAATGAACAAGTTGATTTTTAAAGTGAGCACTCAGTTTACCTTAACTAATGGGATGCCATCAAAATGCACTTGATGCTGTTATCCAATTTTGTTGGCTAGTCTTACAGAATTTAAGATTTTTAGGCATGCTAAAGATAAATCTTCTTTTAGTTGAGTAATTATCAGCTGGTACAGGTAGTGTCTAATTCTAAAAACTAGTCATTACGTTTGCTGTTAAAAAATCCTATCATTCAGAATATAAAAACAGAAAAGACCAGAGATGCCAATGTGGTTAATATCCTTCCCATACTTACCTGCCAGTAAAATATGAACTTATAAATCATTAACAAAGCAAAGAGCTACAAAGAACTGTAGAATCTCTCAAGCACTGTTTTGTCACTTTTCAGGCTGCCAATTTACTTCTAGGTACTACATAAGGAATTCGTTAATGGATTCTGCAGAAACGTATCTTAAGTGCTCTTCCTTTACTGAAACATTCCAATATCCTTTTGTCACCACACTTGTCTTCCTTTCAACTTTCATTATTAAACACAATTGACAGTATATTTGTTATGAATTTACCCTATAAAACCACAGTTCAAAAGAGTTATATAATGAAGATAAAAAATGACTCTAAAATTGGAGGTTTATTTCTGGATCTTCAAAAGTCACTTATATTTTAAAGCTACATTATTTAACTGTCTAACTTACTTTCTTATAAAAAGGCAAAACTATAGTACAGGAGGCAAAAATAAAGTTTATTCAGGCAGACACTCTAGGAAATGATTCTTTGAAATTCTCTAAAATGTGTAGAGCTTTACCACCCCCCCCTCAATGTTTGAAATTTACAGGATTAGTCATCTATTTAGTCTCATTTTAAACAAAATGCAGTATTATGCTCAGTAATAAATAGACAAATATATAAAAATTTTTGAAAGTAGATTTAAGCTATTCAAGCATAACTGAACCTCCAATATAATCAGGTATTTTGGGACCAGTCATACTATATTTTCCTTTTTAAAGATTCTTAATTTTGTTCTCCTAAGAAATTCCTTTCACAAAGGAAAAAAGGGAAACAAATCTTCAGATATAAATAAGGTGAGTTTGAAATTATTTCAATTCAAATCCAAATCCTACCATTCTGACTTCTTCAAATTAGAATCTCTATGTTAACTACAACACATAAAGTATGTATTGATCACAGCTAAGTTTCATTCCCCCTACCCGCTTCCCAACAAGGGTTAGAAACTGAGCAAACTTGGGTCCTCTCCAAATACAACTGATACATTCAAAAGTTAGAAACAATAATGTTACCTCTCCTTCGCCCATATGTCCTTGCTGCATGTCAAATGAGAAAACAAAAAAAACAAAAAAACAACCTTTCAAACATTGTCAAAAGAATCAACTGTGATTTCATCTACCAGCTTTAGAAACTGAAAAAAAGTGGCTGTATTCCTCATTTCCTGGTAAGCATCTCAAAAAAATATGGAATTTGGATGGTGAGAGGTCAATTTAATGCATTATTGTTTTTTTAAGTTCTTCAAGGACACTGTAAAAAGTGTATTGAGCCTTACTTGTTTTAAGGGAAGCTTTCTGCTCTGTCACCCAAGGTCCAAACTAGTATGAAACTAAGGGATATGTAACATGATCTAAACCAACTCCTACCATATTGATCTTAATTTCTCCCAGAATTCCCTGCTAACGAGCCATTCAGTAGATATTTCAATATTTAATTCATGACTTTTTTGCCACTACAGGATAAACAGCAGTTTTATACTATTTCTCAATTATTCCCTAATAAAGAAACTCATAACAAATGAAGTCTTCAGGAAATTTATAAACCTCCTTTTAGCCAGTTTCTTGTTCCTAATCAAATCTTCCACCGTGGCCCAAATGTTGAAAAGTAAAAAGTTTAGCATTTTATCACAAAGTAGGTTCCAACCAAGAAGAGAAGAAAAACAATATAATATAATATAATATAGTATAATACAATATAATATAGACTTATATAATTATTATATGTATATACTTGAATACTCAGAAAATGGCAGTATAAATTTCAAATCAGAAAACTTTTGAGAAAATGTCTTCCCTCAAACAAACTGGAACTTGTATGTGCAGTTTGTCCAAATACCCTAATTCTATTCAACAAACATTTCTTGAATGCATGCCTGATCTTGCTAAGCACATGTGCTTGCTAAGCACATGGGTATGACTACATGGAACTTAAAGGCCAGGTGGCCACATAAGCAAACAACGGTAATGTAACCATTACAGCAATAGGCATGTTAAGTGTTAGGTGCAACAGAAGCAGAGGAGGAGGAGAAACTCGTTCTGATTAAAGAGACAGAGAGGGGAGGGTGTGGCTCTGAGATGGACCTTAAAGAGAAAACAGAGAAAGGGCACTGCAAGACCTGGCAATGGCATGAATAGGGGTGCTATAATGCTCAAGGAAAGATGCCGAGAACAGCAACATATGCAACAAGTGAGGTCTCTTGACTGGAGAGGAAGTTTAAACAGGAAGCTGGGATAGGTTTTCCAGTTAGAAATTATAGCACATTTTAAGAGATCACTACACGAACTGGTCAGGGTTTTCATTCTTAGCCTTCTCAATAAATGCTAAGTAAGTACAGCTCAGTTATAACTGAGTTACAAATATAACTTAGAAGTACCATGTACCTATTTTCCAAAATAAAATTATGTCTCATACCAAAATAATGTCTATCATTACTAGATAACACTGAATTTCACCAAAGTACTTAGGCAAATGGATTAAAACCAGTAAAATCTCCCTCAGCTGTTAGATTTTCACTTTAGTAGTTCTTAAAATTTGGGGTGGGGGTGGACGTATTTTCTCACTTAGTGAACCTGACAGAGGTTAGAAAGACAAAGATGTCACAGAAGTAGTTGTTTAAGAACATTCTATTCATACAGCTGCTTCAAAGACAAGGGAGTTTGGGGAAATTAATGATTTGAATATCTTGGTTCTGTCAATCTTAAAAAGTTGATTGATGCTGCTTGGATTTCTGAGAAAACAGATATTTGAAAAGAGTGGGCTTTTAAAAGCTACAAAATTAACATTAAAAAATCTCATAGCTTCCGCTATTTCAATAGTAAGTACAGTTTCAGGAACAGTAAAGGCTATAGATCAAAAGCAAAAATCAAATACTTTCAAAGTCTTCAAATGTGTACTTTCAAACTTTGATTCTGTACCACAAAATTAAGCTGGTTAATATAAAAGAATTCATGATCAAATTCCTCGATTAAATTCTAAAAACTATATTTAGAAACATTTTCCCACATTTAGGGAAAACAGGTTACAGGTGCACAATGCTTATAGCTACAAAAACTGCCTAATCAAATAGGCAAATTAATATAAAGTAGTACCAAAAAATAAAAAACAATGACATTCTGGAGCACAGAAAATGAGAATGTTTAAATTTTTTATTTCCACTTATTATAATGCTATACATTATTTTAATATAGATTTTGACATATGACATATATACAGGAAAGTAGACAAATCGTAAGTGCACAGTTCAATGAACTTTCCATAACATGAACACACCTATGTAACCAGAACCCAGATATTAACAGAATGGTAAGTGGTGCCACTTCATCTATGTACGAAAGAGGTACTTAAGCACAATTCTCTCACCTATTTCAAATTATACTTGGGGAAGCATATTATGATGAAATACTTATAATACAGAGCTTCACCACTTTCCTGAGGAAAATGTCAGATTTCCAATCTCATGATTATCAAGTGTTGCACATTATTTGATGTTTTTCAAATGCTGGAGGAAGCGGCAGTTAAAAAAAAAAAATCACTTTAAATATGTTTAAAGAAATCTATATTTTGAAAAACTTCTGGCTAAGTCAGCTGAAATAAACCCTGCTTAGAATTTTTCTTGAATTACCAAAGAGTATACACTGTTAAAAGTTTTCAAAAATGCATACTATTATTGAATAAAAATCTTCTAGTTCCCATCAGAGTTAAGATTAATACTATTTATATGTTTATCTTTTATATTTATTACTTAGTTTTGATTTATATAATTTAATGTTCAGTATTAAAATGATTCAAGAATTTTTTAAATGGGCTGGAAACATTATGGCTATAAATTTTTATAACTTCTGGATGCATGTTGTTATTAGATCTATGATAAATACTTTATTTCCAAAGTGTCTCTACAATATTGCTTAAAAATGCCCTATATTCATCAGTAAATCCCCTCTAGTAAAATGCCAGTAGTCTGGCATTCTAGACTTGCAAAAAGGTACAGAAAGACTGACCGGGTCTTTTTCAATACATATTATATATATATATACATTTCATTATAAAAATGAAAATATCATTTATTTATCTCTTTAAAAGTATCTTTTTCTCATGTTATAACATTTGTTAGTCACAAAAGGAACAAATTATCCATAATAGTGATATATTCATAACAAAAAATGCAGCCATTTAAAAAATATGGCACATATTCATGTGTTCATATTAAAGCTCTCTAAAATGTAGTTTGCATGAGGTGCCAAAGTGTGTGTTGTATGATTCTTATTACGTGAACTTAAAAATAAAGGAAATATAAATAGATATGTGGGAATATACACAAACGTTTTTTCTAGAAACGACCACAAAAACCTTTGAGGATAGGGACTGGGATGGGGAAAGAAGGAATGATTCCACTTCTTGTTTTATCCTTTTCTGCACTATTTAAATTTATTACTACTGTGTACACTGTATTACTACTGTGTACACTATATTACTATATTTGCTAATGGACCCTTTTGGGTTTTCTTCTTGGTACTTACATTAAAAACAAACAAACGATATATTAAAGAAAAGCATCCTTTCCTACACGAGGGCATCTAATCAACTCTGTAAATAATAGGACTTTAGGCCATAAGGAGTAACATATGACTAGCTTTTAGTGGGCAATGAAAGACTGATCCTATTCACACTACCTCTGGCCTACCTCAGGCTCTCCACCTACCTCTCACTGCCCCCATGTTGAGAAGGCAGATAGCAATCCTACTTGGAAAAACAAGGGGAGAGGGCTCAGATTAAAAGATGTTATCAAATAACTGATTTTTCCAGTAGAACCAAAAAAAAAACAGTACGTGGGGAAATCAAATTAGTAAGTCAGTTAAAAAGATATAAGTCAAAGGCTGGAAGCTAAAAGGAGGTGATCTGTTAACAAAAGAATAAAGGTGGTAGAACCCAAAAGCAGACAATCATCACAAAGACCAAAGCATACAATTCAACAAAGATGCGAAGAATCATTTTAAATGATTTTATAAATCACCTCCTAATTTATTAATGGGCTCATGGTCACAACATTACTTTAGATATATGCTTAAGAGAATTTCCTATGTCACATTGGCTTCTGTTTATACTAGCCTGCTGGCATTAACAATATACAAAGAATGTTGATAAGGTATAATAAAGATACGAGAGGATTATTTATAAAGAGCTATCTTACAGAAGGGCAGAGTATGAATGTAATTCTAGTTTCTGTATATCCCTAATCCTCAGTTTCTTATTTATAAAAATGGAGAAATGAAGAGAGAATCACAAAAGATACCACATGTATATATGGTGGTCAGACAGTCAGACAGACGCTCGGTAAATAATAATTTTCTTCCTCAAAAGTAAACTCATATGTATAAATTCTTAGATTAGTGTTCAACAGTTACTTTCAGCTTTCCATTACTACTTCAAGGCCAACAACTGTAGAGCACTTTAGAGTTTACAGTATGTTTTCATATTGTCTTTTTCAAGAAGGGATCTCTCAACATGCTCCTTACTGTAGCAACTAGAACCATATTATATACATTTTCAGCAAGTGACTGTAATCTCCATTTCTCCTGGGTAAATTTTCCCCTCCCTTTTCATAGATTTCTGTCCCCCGTCCCCTTTAAGCAAACAATCTTCTCCCTTTCCTTCCAAAGAACTATAATTAAGAGGTGATGTTCTACGCTAACCTTTACTAATCTTCTCTTCTGGGACGAGCAAATATTTTAGCTGATGCCTCTAAGGGAGAGACATCCACAGAGGCTAGGAAATACATGCATCTGTTCGAAACTAATTTACTGGCTTGGCCAAAAAGTTCGTTCAGTTTTAAGTAAAAATGAAAGACGCATTTTTCATTTTCGCGAAGAACTTTATCGAACAGCGTGTTCACTGACTAAATGAACTTTTTGGCCAACCCAATATTTTGCTGTTCTATAACTTTCCCTGCCACAAGGTTCATTTTTGAAGCAGCTAATCCTAAGGGCTAAAGCAGTGAAATGGGAGGTTAGGGAAAAAAGTACCATGCACGAGCACTTTTATACAGAGGTAGTGGTGGTTAAATGTTAGTTTTCTTGGACAAAATAAAGCTTCAAGTTGGGTAAAAAGAATATTAATCATTTAATCTGATATCTATCTCAGAGCTAAACCAAGACACACCAGAGGAATATAAGGTGAGTCTGGCCTATGCTTAGCACTCCTTTCGGACTTAGCTGAGAAACTGCGTTAAGTTTCAGCCTTGCTTATCATAACATAAAATGGATATTCTAACTATCTTCCTACTATGTATAAGATTAACTAGGAAACGGCATCTGTTACGGGATGAATAGTGTTCCCTCCTCAAAATTCATACGCTGAAGTCCTGAACCCCAGAACCTCAGAATGTGGCTGTACTTAAAACAGGGCCTTTAAAGAGGTGGTTAAGGTTAAACGAGGTCACCGGGGTTGGCCCTGATCCAATATGACTGGTGTCCTTACAAGAGATTAGGACACAGACTTGCACACAGGGGAAAATCATGTAAAGACAAGGAAAAGACAGCTATCCTACAAGCCAAGGAGAGAGGCCTCAGAAGAAATCAACCTTGCTGACACTTTGATCTCAGACTTCCAGCCTCCAAGACTGGAAATAAATTTCTGTCTAAGCCACTCAGTCTGTGGTACTTGTTAACGGCAGTCCTAGCAAACTAATACCATATCCAAAAAGCAGCTAGAAAATTGCTTTTTTTTTTTTTTTAAATACATTTAAAATCCAAGGATTTTCCCCAAGAATGCCCCTCAAAAATATCTCTATGACTAATAGCAACAATAATAATTCCCTAGAACATGCAATTATTATTTGTTGAATTATACTGGCAGTGTCTTTTAAAAGTCATGAGTGGTAATATGAAGGTAACTGCATAATCTGAAAACTGATGACTGAGCATAGCCAAGGGGAAAAAAGAAAGCAATCTGAATCTGATCCACTGGATAAGTAAGCTCTTTTTATCTTTGTACATGCAAATTCCAATATTATTCCAATATAAACTGCTGAAGCTAGTAGACTAACGACTCTGAATCTTTTTTTCTTTTAATTTATTTAGGATTTAAACCCCACTTCTTTCCAAAAAGCTTTGTGATTGCTTGAAATTTTCAAAACAAGTTATATAATAAAAATCATGTCAAAATTCAAATGTGCATGTGAGAAAGAGAAGAAACAGCTCTTTCACATTTTTATTCAAACAAAGCAAGAAATGGTTCTCAACTCAACAGAGGCTTGGAAGAAAAAGCTCTGAAACTTATAGTTGAAGCAAAGTAGAGTATAGCTATATAATCACCTTTCTAAAGGTTTTTAAAAGGCTGAGTAGACTATTTAGGTGGACAGGAAAGAACAGCTCCTGATGGTTCCTTAAAGTCTTAAAATGGAATAATGAATATAAAGCAACACAACATATTAGGCTTTTATTTTCAGTTTTAAGAAAAAGCTGAATGGATGTAAGATGCAAAGGGACTGTATTTAAAAGTAAATAAAGTTTCAGGTTATCGCTCTTAATAATAGACAAAGAAAGCATGTTCATTCATAGACAATCATAATCCCTTGTTTTGTGTTTTTTTCCCTTGTAAATTTTTAGCACTAATATTCCCAATCCCCCCAAAATGACATTCTAATTATTTAATTCGACTACATGCCAGGTGCTATGCTAAATGATTGTACATGCACTTAAATCTCCACCACAGTCCTATGAAATGGGTAGCATTTGTGATTTTTGAGTTTATCTTCATTAAACACAATTAATGGATCACACTAGATTTTCAATATGGGGACCCCCAAAACCTGAGCTATACTGAGAACAAAGCTACTAAGAATCAACGTATGAATGAGATCAATTTATCTATAGAAGCAATCCACCACAGAAGATGGTTCATAAATTTGACTGAAGAGAATGGGCAATGCCTAAGCCTAAATCAAGGTGACTAAAGAATTGTCTTAACATCCCTCCACCCCCACCTTGCTTTAATTTCAAGATTTTTAAGCAGTCTTCCAAAACCTGGACTTTGCTATCAGAGAATGGGTCTATCAGTAAATTCTAGCATCTGGTCTACCCAGAAGTTGTACTCCTCATTATGAATGCATAAATTGGCATCCGGTCCTAGTTGGCTTGTTATTAAGAACTAGCACTTGATCAAATCTGACAAAATCAAGTTCCGGGACCTTGCAAAGCTGAATACTGGATCTGAGAGCATGGCAGCCATAACCCCATATTCTGGGTCTTGCCTGAGGAGCCAGCAAGTTTCCTCTCTTTGACATCTTTTTGTTCTTTATCACCCTATCTTTCAGTCTGAGGTAATGTTAACCTCAGTCAGTATACTTCTGTAACAAAATTTCCATGTCTACAACAGTAAAAACCATCTAGTCTCCTTCTAGAATCTATGGGCCAATAAAATTTCAAAACATAAACATTCAGAGGGGAAAGTTATCTTTCTTTTTTCTTTGCCAAGTAAGGGTTGTTAAAAAATAATCTATTCTTAAAAGAAAGGATATTAATGGGGGTGGCGGGGGGGGGGGAGGTAAAAGGAAAGAATCTCATGAAAGACTCAAAAAAAATTAAGTGAATTGGGCTTTAAGGAAAACCCACTAGAGAGTGTTTCTTTTTCTCATCTCAATAAAGATGACCCCAGGGGCAACTGGTCTAATTTAGCGACTTCATGAAGCAACTGGGACAACAAAGAGTTGACCACTTTGCCTAAGATCACACAACGGTATCTCAAATCTTGGTTTGCTGCAATTTCCAGCATATCCTGATGTCACTGTCACCACTGTGTTTGGTTTTCGGTCTACACACATTTATGCTGAAATATTATATTTTGGCATTATTTCTGGCAAATGTAGCATGAAAAGACGAAAGACTAATGAACAAGTGAGGTTTTTACAAACCATATAGTCTCCAGAGGATCTAATGCACCCAGTAACTCTCATAAATCAAATCTCCTTCTAACATTTCTTGGCTCAACAGTCTTACATTCTACAGCACACTGATTTTAAACACTAACCAAAAAGAAATCCAGTCATAAAAGCAATTTTTAATTCCTCATTCATACTATAGCATGGACAAGGAGTAGGATTTTTTGGTTTTGCTTTGTTTTGGGAATGAGCAGAATATAGTTATTTGGTCAAGAATAATTCATAGAAGTGGTGGGACTTACAATGAGTTTTGGCAAATGGAAGGCATTATAAACACACAAATTTGAAATCCATATTCAACAGTAAAAGAGTGGAAAAGAAGTAAACAAGACTTCTGTATTCCACCCAATTATTTTAAACTATAGTACTACAAAAAAGACAATTTTTAATTCTTTAATTCCTTCTGTGAGTAGATGGCCCCTCCTTCCGTGTGAAATTTAGTTTGCTTCAGAATACGCACATAAAAAGAGAACTCAACAGCGCAGTGGTAATATTTAGAATAGGCAAGGAGGATTTACAGAAGGCACTGCAAAGGCTAATAAAACTTCATTTTTCTTGTTGTCATTAGACAGCAAACAGTGAATGACCTTGTCCTTTGCAGTGTCAAGCCCTGTGGTCTCAGGCTGTTTTGTCTGACTTTCGATCTCTGATTACCTTCCCTTTCTCCTGGAACACTATTCCAGCCACATGGAAATGGTTTTTATGTTGACATTTCAAAGGCCACTCTACAGAAGCTAACATTGGATTAAGCCATTCTTTATGTGTCATTATGGGAGTCTCATTTATTCTCATTGTCACCAGTTTCAAGACAGCAAATTAGCTGGCTCTCAAAGTTTAAAAAAAGTTCCTGCTCTAATTTGCAGGAATAATAATTATTCATAAAATAGGTGATGGATTAATAGCAACTTGCATATTCATTACAGAGCAAACTAATGTCATTTCTCCACCTGCTGAAGCTTAACTACTGTATTTTCTACCCAGTACTAACTTGTTACAGTTCTATGAACTTCACTAAGGTGAATCAATTATCACTTACCATTAATAAGCAGAGAGCTATCGGATCCTGGATATGAATAGTTTAGACGACCTGAGGGTAAAAGAAGGCCGTTACTAAATTTATTTTTTTTCATAGATGGTTTAAATGTATTCAACAACAAAGCTGAATTAATTGCTTCATAGGTATTTAAAAAGCCATATTATGAAATAAAACTTAGCTGTGCTAATAAACACAAAGAGTCAGTTGACATATCAAAACAGCATGTTCACAAACATTCAAAAAGGGAAAGTTTCAAAGTGGGAAAATAAAATATCCCTTATATTTTTAACTATTCGGTCATTCTAATTTCCAAATCCCCATCCAAAGGAAATTTTTTATACCATTATGTTCTAATACCAACTCATAATAACAATCTTCATATTTTTTCCCCATAAATGTGCAATTTTTCTTTCATGTGCAGTTTTTTATAGCTTTTTAGAAGTATGTAGTTAGCAGTAGCATTTTTTTATATAATTCATAACAAAAGTGCCAGTCTTATGCCTACATGTACAGACACACTAATGGGTTTAAATGCAAATTTCGGGGAATAAGTACAGAAGGTAAAGAGACACATTTCATTGTACTTACACATGAAGAAAATATCAAAGCACATAGCACAATGCCCAGAGGCACAGTAGCATTCAATAAATGCTGGGTTAATTTCCTTCCAATTTTGAACCTAAAATGGGCGCCCAAGATACCCTCGAGAAAAGGGTTTGTGAAAGTCTGAAGTTTCGGGAGGATGTGCCATCTTCCAAATTGGTAGCCACAAATAAAGGGGGGGAAAAGCATTTCTGTTTTGGAAGAGTTTCTACATGCAAGTTGAGGTAGCTAGACCACACACCATGCAACTAGTTCTATGCTGTGAGTTACAAAACTCACTATGACAACATTTTCATGTCTCCATATTCCCCATGCCCTTCATAAGAATGGTGGAGAACGCTCAAGTCTTATTCATCTAAGGAATGGACAGGGGAACTTCACTGTTAATTACCCACCACTATCTAGCACTCTGCACATCAGGAGTAGTGTGAGAATTTTAAATTGACTCAGAATTACAAACATTCCAATTAGGAAACAGCAGTCTAAACTCTGACCCCACAGAACCACAACAGACTCTGTAAGAGAATGAAAAGGTGGGTAAGCAGAGGCTCTCCCAGGCCTGGAGGCTGGGGCAAGCCTTTCAAGATGCCAGGAAGACTTCACCTAGTTCCAGTGAACACTGCGGGAGCCAGAGCTAATACGTGGTCCTATCAATCCACCAGCCACACATTTACAACTCTTTAAAAAGGAACTTTAGACCACAACTATCCTGCAGTCTCTCAAAATCCTACTTCTTTGAAATAGTCTCCACAGAAACAAACTCATGCCATGAAAAGAGAAAACTGTTCTCTGTTGCTAACAGCTTTAATTAATCCACGTGCAAACCTTGGAGTCTCATGTGAAACAAAATCTGAACTTAATTTTTCTACCATTTAAAACCAAATACAAGGATTTAAAAAATTAAGTTGTTAATTGCTCCACTTAAAATTTCACCATGTTCCTATCTAGGGAGGAGAGGTAGGGATGAAGACGGGCAAGGAGGAGGTGAAAATTAATTTTGATATTTCAATTTCTTCCTAAAAATTGGCTTCATTGTTTAATGCTCATATACACACAGTCAAGTATCCAAATCCAGTGAATTCCAGCTGAACTGCTTTAACTACAAGCCCAGATCATATGACCTGTCACAAGTATTATCTTTAAAAAAGCATAGACTTGAGTTGCTGGAACAAGAACATGACCTTAACTGTTAAAAACTTGGGAGGGAGGGAGGGAGTGCTGTTTCTGAATCACTTAACTCAAAGTAGCAGCTGATTTTCCATGATGGAACATTTGCATTAATTTTGTAGCTGTAAAACCCTCTGGTAAATGAATTAACAGCTATCACTCATACCATTTTTATTTATCATAAAACATTTTTTAAAAAGACGATATAAATCAACACAGAAACAAAAATATTTAACAATATTAAGTGAAGTTAAGAAAATGTTTTGCTATTTCTAAGAAGATACTCTAATTGAGTATCTAACTGAAGATACTCTAACATTCCAATTGAAACCAGGGCTGTTCCATATGAACTATAATGCTTCTTACTTGATACTAAGGAAGGATAATTAACGATGAGGATCCAGAAAACAAAATTCCCAAACTAGCTGGCCCAGTTTAACAAATCAAATTCCACCTTATCAGAAACTCACCTTTGGGGTACCTTTTAAGGAGAGAGAGAGAAGAATATTTCAACTTGACAGGCACGAAAATATCCCTTAACTCAGCTCTCTCAGAGTCTGCCTCAACACACACCTCCTAAAGAGATGCCACCCTCCACCCGCAAGGTAGGTAACCTTTGAGACTTTTTCTGATCCTTAGACTTCTAAATACAGTAGTTCTAACCTTCAGCTAAGACAATAGAGCACTGAAGAATCAGTGGCAAAATTCACAGCTTAACTCTCAAAGTGATACTTGTTTTTATTTTTCGACCTGTTCTTATGAGTCCTGTTCAGGCTGGAATCAGTTCTGGCCTCTGAGTAGTAAAGATACCTATAATATTTTGTTAAACCAGCAGCAATGCTTTCTACTTCAATTTTAAAATATTAGCAGTGACGTTAAAAAACCTTTGAAAAAAACTTTCATAATGCTTCCCATCCTACCTGCCCTTTCCTTCTATAAATTTTTTCTGTAATTAAAATATCTAGAGTCATCCACTCATGACATCTATTATGGAGAACATATATCACTTCCTTTCTGGAAATTCTCTGAAAGCTCCCATTTATAAGTGCCATGGGACAAGTGCCTTGTCTTCTACAAGCCTTTCACCTTCTCCTTGTACCCCTTTTATTTCTGCTCTAATATTCTCTCTGCTCTACGGATGCTAATTTTCACCGGCATTTTTGCATTTTCTATTCCATGGCTAGATTACTGACAATCCCCTCCCTCCCTCTGAGACTGTGGTCCTCTTTCTTTGTTTCCAATGGAGGATATTTTCAAATCTTTTTTTGTTTGCTTGTTTGTTTTTCAAATTTTTTTCCAGGGTGCCTTTCCCCAAAAGGAAACCCCCTTGTTATATTAACTCACCAGATTTTATTTCTATCTATATTGCAACAGCCAACCTCACGTAATCATTTCAGCTACTGGCTAACTTTCTTATCTCTTTTAAGTAATAGCCCCCTTTAGGAACTAGAGCTTTTTTTTTTTTTTTTTCCCGGCCACGCAGCTTGTGGGATCTCAGTTCCCCAACCAGGGATTGAACCTGGGCCACGGCAGTGAAAGCCCAGAATCCTAACCACTAGGCCACCAGGGAACTCCCAAGAGCTTTTTTTTTTTTTTTAAAATGTAGGTACTTCGAGTTTCCTGTTTGGGCAGCAGGTAAGCATTCAATTAGTTCATTCTCCTGAACTTAAAACACCAGCACTTCACAAATGAATAAAGTGAAGTAAAATAAAAATCCCTGAGATATCTAAATATGAATATAACCCAGTGTTTGTGGGTTTTATTTCATTGGTTTTTTTGATAACTCATCTATCTATAAACATAACTCAGGTTTGGGCACATTTAGAATTGAATTCCTCAAGGGAGAAGGGAGGCATTAGGATTTCAGGCAAGTGAACCCATTTAGTGGATAAAATTCAATCTTTGGAGGCTCTTGGTATTGATTGTGTTATAAATGCAAAGAAATACTGCCAGATCAGCAGTCCTAACCTTAAGGGACGCAATGACAGGAAAAGCAGTCATCTCTGGAGGCCAGCTGTGGCATTTGGAGCCAGAAGCCTGGCATACATCATGCAGAAGGCATAGACTATATTTGGTGACATGACTCAACCTAGCCAAATATAGGCAACTGATACAGTGTGACTCTGGGGAACTACACTACCAAATTCTACAGCCTAGAGAAGATTCAGCCTCGAACTAGGCAATTCTATGCTAAGTATTTGCGAGTTGGAAAGAACCAGTATTTATCAACCAGAATGACTAAGAATTGCTGGGGGGAGGAGGTGCTCAAAAGAACAGTGCGTATTATCATATTCTTTTAAGACACTAACGAAAGTAACCGAGTTAATGAGATGAAAGGAGAAAAGACTAGAAGGAAATACTCTAATATGTTTCCATAATTTTCAAAATTAAGTAAAGTAAGTTGTTTTCTAAGAATTAACCCAGATACTATTGCTACTGATGATTCAGCAGGAAATGATACAATAAATGTTGCCATTTCAAACACACAAGCAATGAAAAATATCAAATGGACTATAGTGCTATTAGATTTCATGCTATGGCCTTCTCTTTTTCAGTCATGCCAGCATTGCTGGGGTCATGGTACAGGCCAAGGAATGATAACAGGGGATAACTGCAAGGTTGTCTAAAATAGAGCCATGCAGTCCAAAGAAGTGACAAGAAGCATGAAATTCTGGGTTAGTATTTTTATTGACTCACAGTATAAAAACCTAGATACTCCAACGAAAAAGGAGAGGTTTTCAGTGGGCATCGTTAAAAATTTCTCATAGGGAAAGGATAGGCATGGACTTAGGTCCATTTCTAAAACAGATTAAAAGGTTTATGCACACGACACAACACACACAGACACACGTACATACATACACACATATACATTATTTGTTATTGTTTAACTAGAGATGCTTCTCCTGATTCTGCTCCTGCTAATTTTATTTAGTTCATATCTAAGTAAGCCAAAGCTATACTGCCATAAATAATTTTTTAAAGGAGGTGCTGTAACTGCCTTTCTGCATCTGCTGTTTTTACCAACACTGCCTGAGACTTGCAGCAAGATGGCGCTGTGGGGGCCTGGATGACGCAAGCAAGGTACAAGAAATGTGGAATAAATTCAATTTCTGAATACCAGCTTTATACTTACACAAACGCAGAACATGTATCAATATGAACGAATAAAAATGTGTTCGTTATGTTCTATCATTTAATGATACAAGGATAATCGTTTTCAATAATTTCTTCCAATGACCTAAAAGTAACTCCCCAAATCATAATCAGTAACCTTATTCTACCCCCTGACCTATCTGTGATACAACCGACTTCCAGTAAAGACGTTTCCACTCAAAATTATGAAGGAGACACTGGCTGGGACTGACATCAACTGGATGGAGATTCTTGTCCCCTCCAAAAGAGCCATTTAAATTAAACACACACACAGTTTAGGCTACACAAAACCCCTCTCCAGGACAGATTTGGCTTTCAGTTTAAAGACCGGGGCTTGTAAAAAAAACACTTGAATTCTCTTGCTTACCTCTCTAGGTTCATCTCTCACACTGCCATTTCCCTTCCCACATGAGGTACTCTGCACGTTCAGAACTACTAGCCCATTAACTTTTACTTCTGGGTCCCTCCCTCCGTCTGAAATGCCTTCCTTTCTCTCTGCCCCCAGTGTTTCACCACTCAAGCCTCCGCCCTTCTGTCCAGGTAGCTTCATTCTTAGGCCTCACATCCTACGGAAAGTCCCTGCCTCAAGCCACCTGCTCCCCGGTTCAGACAGCCTTATGGGCTCCATACAACACGCTTTACACTTATTAGACTATATTTAAATCACCTATCTCTAAACTCTCTTCCTAGTCTAGAGCAACAAAATCTTTGAGGATAGATTTTGCGTCTTGCATCCCAGAACTTAGAGCAGAGAAAGGTACTCAATAAATAGCTGTTGAATAAGTGAATAAAACGAAGCTAGCAGCTGGTGGTCTCTCTGCCATGAAACACCCAGTGAAAAGTGTAGAGTTGGACCAATCCCATCTTGTAAGCTAGGTCCAATTACTTAGTTTCTCTGAAGTAAAACAGAGATATTTCTATTTACATGTGACAAATTCATGAGATAATTTTTGCAGAATGCCCAGAAAACTCTCCCAGTATAGAGTATGTGCTCAATTAATATTAATTCCTTTTCCCTCACTCTCTTATAAGCCACAGATAACCAACAGTTTTCTATTTGTGAGAGAAAGAAAGAGGAAGGATTCCTCTTAGCCAAATAAGACCCAAACTGGAACCTTGGAGAAGGGAGTGGCTATCTGTGGGATTTTTGGCTTCAGAGAAATGAGAGTTTGCTAATGTTCTGAGTTACAAACAAGGATATCATTCTTCTCTGGGGGAGAGAAGAGAAAAAACCTAACTCTTTACTTTTATGATAGCCAAACAGGCAAAGTAGCAGAAGTATTTTAGGAAATGAAAACTTTGAAAATTCAAAGGAACTTAAAAGTGTTCCTTTTAACAAAAGCCAAGGAGGATCTCTCTTCTGTACCAGTAGCTTAGATCTAATTTTTCAATTGTGATATGATAGCTGAAAACCAGAATGTATAGTGGCCAAAAAAAAAAGAAAAGAACTTCTATCTTTAAGGTAAGTAAAGTCAATGGGATATGTTTCTACAGGTTGAGGAAGGGTTCGTAATAAAAGAAGGTTTCATAACAAAAGAAGGTTTGCTTTGACTATAACTCAGGGCAGGTGCAAAGATGGAAGATCTAAAAGCATCTAAGAATTTCAGGCAGAAGGGAATGTCTAGAGAGACACTAGCAAAGAGCTGACCGAATTAAGGAATTTGAAAGATTTCCTACTGCCAGTAAATCTAACAACAAACCAGCAAGCAGGAAGGCTATTTTTATCCCTGCCAGAGGCCTTCTGACTCTGGATGCTACATTTAGAGGACAGAGCAACAAGATAACTTGCCTTAAGAGGATGTTATGATACCAGTGATTAATGGCAATATTTTAAGCTTTAAAAAATTAGGCATAGTTTTTATCCACAGTAAACCAGCCAAAGCCAGTTTAAAAAAAAAAAGAAAGATAATATAATGGAAAGAAAAGTGGAAAAACAGACCAATGGATAGCAGAAAAGCTTTAAGTAATCCAGAAACAAAGTCAAGGCAGTAAATTAAAATTCTACCTTGCAAAAACTTTGATCAAAAGAAGCATGTGTGGGCTTCCCTGGTGGCGCAGTGGTTGAGAGTCTGCCTGCCAATGCAGGGGACACGGGTTCGAGCCCTGGTCTGGGAGGATCCCACATGCCGCGGAGCGACTGGACCCGTGAGCCACAATTACTGAGCCTGCGCGTCTGGAGCCTGTGCTCCGCAACAGGAGAGGCCGCGATAGTGAGAGGCCCGTGCACCGCGATGAAGAGTGGCCCCCGCTTGCCACGACTAGAGAAAGCCCTTGCGCAGAAACGAAGACCCAACGCAGCCATAAATAAATAAAAATAAATAAATTTAAAAAAAAAAAAAAGAAGCATGTGTTATAAGAGACATATTTTAAAAGAACCAGTGAATAAAAATAAATAATTGTAGAACTGGCCAGAAGGTAAAGATGATGTTGAGAAATGGCTCTCTGTACTGACATGAAGAAGACCAAGACGAACTTAAGAAATCCTTAGGTACTATAAACTAAGTTGCCTGCGAATGATTGAGAACTTTAGAGATGAGGTAAGCCATTCTTAACGCTGGTTACTTAAGTCCAAACCCCTAAAAGCAATCAGCAAAGTCAGTAGTTGGCTTTCTGCATACATACCTATCATCAACCCTAATCACTTACTTAATATAAATTCTGATGATTTTACTGAACCTTCATGAAGAATGCACTTGGATTTCATACCTAATCTGATTTCATCTTTTGTTGTCTCAAAAGGCCAGTTCTTATTTTCCTTTATCAATACTAAAGGCACTGAGTCTTCCTCTTATTAATTAGCCCTCAACACTAAAAAACAGGCTGTTCAAAGATATCTGCAAATTATTTGGAGGATAAGTTGCATGAGGCCAAGTCTTAGTTTTTATTTCCTGATATATCCCAACAGCCTAAAATAGTGCTTGATATTTATTTGTTTTAAGAACAACCTCCCACAGCTTCAGACTTTACATATGTATCTAAAGTGGTTCTCAAAGTAGAGTGAGGCTAGGGGTGAGGAGGGAGAGGGTCTATCTGAATCACTTCCAGAATACATATGCTTAAGTCTCATGACAGACCTGGTGAATCAGAATCAGCGAAAAGAATAAGCCAGCTCGGAAAAGTTCCCTCAGTGATTCTATTTTGACCTCCACCCGCCAAAAGGCACCCTTCAATAAGAAATCAGCAGGTGTGAGATCTGACTCTTTTACAGAAGACTATGATAAAATACAGATTTTAAATTCTGTCCCCAGTCTCCTACAGAGAAATTAAGAAACCTGAATGCCTGCTCTCTGTCTAAAGTATACTAAGACAAACTTTTTTAATGTTTGTTTCCCTCACAAATGCTACACAATAAATACCTAAGCTATTGAACCAGAAGCCAGAGGCTATGTGTTCCTATCTTGATTCTCTAGGCACCAGTTAGTCGAGTGACTTTACAAAAGCGGTTGTATCTCTCTGAACTGCAGTTTCTGCAGCCGTAAATTGGAGACCACAAAACTCACATGGAAGGTTATTATAAGGATTTAAATTAGAGATAATTCTCAGAAGGGGCAAAGAATAAAAGCCAGAGAAATGGTATCAGAAGTAACTGCCCTTTCACTTGAAACTGGTTGTTAACACTGCTTCCTATACAGAATGTCCAGGTCCACCTCAAAAAAGAAATATGTAGCTCAGCATCAAATGTGTCCTATGGTCTACTACTACTCGGGACATGGAATACACTCAAATGTGTGTGGAGCTGGAAGATAAGCAGAAGCTAAAATGTAAGGTACTTCCAAGCCATGTGGCTTGAAGAAAGCCATCTCCCCCTCCTAACAAGGGCTACCATGTTACCCCACTCCAGGGTGCACCCCTCCTGTCACAGGGCTCCCCCTGCCCCCTGGCACTGTGCCAGATGTAGCCTGACAAGTCCACACTCCTAGACATGCCTCGAAAGGCAAAAAGATGGCTTCAGATGCCAGAGACAACATTCCAAAATGCTATTTGGTGGAGATGATAATCTAGGATGGGGTAAGTGACTCCTCCTCACTCCTCTCTGTCCTCGTCCTCACTATTTCCTCTATTAAATTCCTTTTTTTGTTATGTTCTTTTTTGGTAATGGGGAACATTCTAATGGTAGGAGTTTAAAGCAGAACAATTAGAGAAGTTCTCTACAGCAGTGTTTCATAACCTTCCGTGATTATTAAGACCTACTTCAATCAAAATATTTCAGAGAGGCTCCCCACCATAACACCTGAAGCCCTCAAGCCCCACGCCAGTGGATACTACAAGTAAAACAACCACGACAAAAACCCTTAATAATGAAAGGCTACTATGAATTCAGCAACACCTTTAAATATATTTTCATTGTATTACATCAGCATCCACGTGCTTCTGGAAGATAATCATGCAACACATACATGACAAATCTATCATCTAACTAGAATGCTTGGTTCTAATAGGTTCCTAGACCCCATCAAATAATTCCCATGGCTGAAGAGGCCCGTAGTCCACAAACTGAGAACAGAAACATTACATCAAGCCAAGTTTAAACAACTGCTTCCTTGACATAGTATTTTTAGGCATATCTCAAAAAGAAAAAAATGCAGTCTAGAAACAAAGCCTTCACTCAACTGAATAAATCTGATTGATTTCTGGTTATATCCCTTCTTACAAGCTACTCAATATTAAATGCTGCCACACCCCAACTCACACGAAATCCGTATGTTACTTTCAGTCATTCAACTATAAAAACCTTCAACTTTGTCACTGAGAAATACCATGCCAGAGAGACTGCGTGGAATTGCTGATAGCAACTTAAAGATCACTAAGTTCAATCCCTCCATTTCCTCCTGCAGGTAGAGAAACCAGGATCTAGAGGGAAGTGACTGACTTAAGCCATGTAACTGTTAATGGCAAAACCAGGTCTTAATACACTCCTAAATGCTTCTCTTTATTTCTAACAACTTGGGAAAGTCTATTATAAGCTAACAACTTCTGATCTTTTACAATAAAGAGACCAAGTGGCTGATTTAAATATCTCCATTTAATTAACCATGCCAGACATTTATTATTTGGAATACTATAGCCAGTAGAAGTTAGATTTTTTTTTTCTTTTTTAGATGCTTTATACTAATTAACACTAATTAATCATGGCTGCTCTTCAGAATGAAGATCTGCACTTTAGTGCTGGTTTCTCAAGAATTAAAAAAGGGTCCTCTAATTGGTTGATTCCTCCTTCTCTTACCCAATGTATAACAACTGGCATCAGCCCAATTGGATTCCAAAGAGATTAGGGAACTGCTTTCCCTTCAGAGTTCCACTAATGTTCTTATAACTGACTGGTTACCAGGTAATACCCAGAATAAAACAAAGCCTTGCTTTTAGAACAGAGTGTGCTAGTGTGGGACTGAATTCAGACTCAGTCTATCAGACAAGATAATGAAGCCCAGAGGCAGCCTAGTCATCTCCATATCTGATTCAAAAAGTAGTAACTAGTTTAAAACTAGCTGAAAGGTATTCCTTTTGCAAATTTTTACTGCTGAACAGCAACAAATTCATCAAGTTTTTTCTCTTTTCCCTCCTGTAACTTAGGTAATGAGGATAGTGGCAACATGAGGGGAAAAAAATAAGGAGTAGTGAATGAAGAAATTCACAAATCAGGTATACACAGCTGCTAAGTGAATCAACTGCCTACAATATTCAGGTAGAAATTCCATGCCTGTCAGGAAGAAATAATTTTGTGGCACAATTGTGCAACTATTCTGCTTCCTGTTGTTAAATTGAATGCAAAGAGAATCCTGCATATTTTTATGACAGCTATGAATCAGGTGGCATTGCTTCAACTCCCTTAAAGTCAGCAAATAACAGATTCCAGGATTATATAACAGGATTAAAGAAAGTCTTAAGACCTTCACAGACAACTCACCATTGTATTACTCCATAATCAAAAGGGCTTTCATTATGCAAATTATTAGCATATAGGGCTGTTCTAGTAGCTGTCAGGAAATGAAACAGCAAGTCACCTCTCTACAGAATTTTATAATATAGAAGGAAAAAACAGAAAAATAATAAGTGACACTATCAAAAGGTACAATATATTATTAATTTGGACATGGTGCATGAACAAAATGGATCTCTATAAATGTTCTGGACCTCCTTCTACTTTTTTACACAGTAGGGAGGGCCCTAATATTTGACACTGACAAACTGTTGACAAAATCTGAAAACCTTACTACTTAAATTTATTCAGATTTCACTTCTGAATGGAAAATAGTATTATTATTGTCTGTCCACATGGTAATATCTATACTTACTAAGTTGTACACAGTTCTTAGTGTGAAAATGTACAAGATTACAGAAAAGCACTCACTAATTTGCTACCTGACTGCTGCTTGTTTTTTGATTTGGTATTTCTAAGTGTTAACTGTCACATATAGTTTATTCCTTTCCCAATCCCTGCCCTGAATGGGAGTCTAACAAGTTACAAGTTACAACAGCCATAAAGTACGTGAGCCTTAATACAGTTGTAAAGGAAAAAAAAAAAAGTTAATGAGTTAAAAGCATCTTTGAAAGAAATGGTTAGGCTCTTCAACCTTCTAATAGCATAAAAAGTTTACTGTCACTTTCCCCTCTGCCCCCCTGTACCCTCATCTCTCACCCAGGTACAAGCAGAGTTGCAACAATGTTTTAAGATGCCTACTCAATTTTCCTGGGCTCAAGACTCTTTGTGCTCAATGTTCAGGATTAAGATAAGGGACTGCTTGAGTAATTATGGGCCCACATCACGGATGACAAAAGACAAATTCCCCCTTTGTGACAACTGCTCGTGTGATTTTCGGAACAAATAAGAACAACGGTCAATATTCTATCACAAACACATGGAGGGCAGAGGACAGAGGGTCACTACTTTGTACTTACCGGTACATATTATATAAAAAATCGGGCAGATGCGGATCTGGCCAAGGCACAGGAGCATTTAGTATCAACCAAGTTGGTTTCACTTCAGAGCCTAGAGTAAGGAAGACTTCAATCCAAGGCTACGAGCACATCCGTGTTCACAAACATCACATTTTGTCCTCCCAGGCATTTCCCTTTCCCCTCCTCCCCTTGAAAAATTTAAAACAAAATAAAACAAAACCAAAAACAACAGCAATCCTCAACGCGGAAAAGCAGTCACAGAGTTTGAAACCAACACCTCTGTAAACTCTGCCTACACTGTGCTGTGAGGAATCAGAAAAATCCTGACCCAACAGGAAACCAGAAAGGAGACAGTGGGTCCGAATTACGAATACACCCTGCACCAGTAATACACAGAAAATCATGCCCCACCACTTTGCCCCCTTCTTCCTCACAAAGGAAGTTACCTCAGCACAGAAGCCCAGGTCCCATCCTACGGCACAACTAAGCCAAGCAAAAGAGAAAGACTGTTTAGGATGTTCCATTTCAGAAGTCAGGAAAGGGAGAGTGCGGAAGGAGAGGAAACCACTTCACTTCTAATAGCCACACGCGAAGTTCAACTGTAGCCAAGTTTATGAACTGTATTCTTTGCTGTGTGCCTTACTCCATTACTCATGAAGCTTCTAGAAGTAAGGCAATTTTCTGCTCCCCAGAGACCTCAGCCACTCCCCTGCCATGCTGCTTTGAATTACTTGGTATCATCCAAGCAGAGCAAGAAAGAACCAGCCGAGTTCAGGAAGGCTCCAGCCAGGTTTGCAGGGCAGCTGCCTGGAAGACTCGGGATCTTCAACACTTGTAATATTTAAAGATCCCCCAATTCACCAGAAGACATTTGATACCACATAATGGTAATTTGCTAGGAAGGAGAAATTTGATTATGAATCCAAGTAAAATTTAGCCGTTTTGCTTTATCCGTGTCTTCTTTATGGTACTTTGTATCATGGCCCATTAAATATCCCTTGAAGAAAAACGTCCATCTAATCCTTTAAAAAGGTGACTGGGGAGTGGGGTGCAGAGCAGCGCATAGTTGTCTTTCTTCAAATTGCCACAGGCAAACTGATTTAAATAGAAAAAGGTTAAATACTGTAAGAGATTACATCTCCCCACAACTATTTCAAATAAATCATTTAAATAATATTATAGCAACAGAACTTATTCGGTAAAAGTCCCTTTCATTTTTTAAAACTGTATTTACTCTGAAACTCAAATTTATAACTGAATGATATTAAATTTAGTCCTATTGTCAGCAACTCTCATGGAAGGTTTCCAGAGCTATCTCGGTGTACACAAAGTCAGTATACAATATCTGTTCAAAACATCTGTATCGGTATACAACATCTGTTCTTGAAAATACTGAGCTAAGTGACTGCAATTTGGAGTATAGGAATATTAAAAGAATTGTGGATCGAAGGAAAATTTAAGGTTTTCTGCTTATTATTTATGATATCTTTCTAAAGCAGCACTAACGTTATTCCTTCCCCCTACTGTAAAGATACAGAATTTAAATAATTATCCCAACAGTCACCCTCTCCCACAGTGACATAAAAAATCTTACAGAAAATTAACAAAACTGGCTTTGTGTACTAAACTTTCAACTGAGTTTCATGATTTTCTTCTAGAGAGATTATAATAAATGGTTCTGCTTAGCAGCAAAGAAAAGAGGCACAGATGGAATCATCACTTGCCCACTCGCTGAAGCATTTGTTTCAAACAAATTCACAGCCATGAAAAATAGTTTGGGGAGGGCCCCTAATTTAATGTGTAGATAGGGAAAGAAAAATCTCAGAAGCATTTTAAAATGCAAGGTCACAGTACCTTCAGCAGTCTGGAATTAAATGCATAGCACTTTTGGAGTAGGTCCAGCTCTTAAAATAAGTTCTTATTAAATTAATGCATGAGGCAAGTGAGGCAGTAAGGTCTAACACACTCCCACTACTTACTTGACTGACATATGCAATAGGTTTCTCGGGCACCACGGGAATATGTAAAAGACTGGCACTTTAAACAACTTGCATTTCTGAATGCAATCATCATTGCCCACATGCAAATTAAGTATTTAAAATGCCTGAAACTCAGAGGGACTGGGGTAGATATGCTGAGCTTCCCCTTCCAAAAACTGGAAGCAAGACACTTCCTATAACAATATGAAGAATGGAAGACTCTAATTTCGCAGTATTCTGAGGAAAAGTAAAATGATATTCTGATTCATAATTTAGTTAATTAATACCTGAAGAACAACTATATAATGTTTTGACAATTTACAGATTGCTTTTGTTCTCTCAATAATTTTGCTGTCTCATTTGGCCTCCTAGTGAAATGAAGCAAACTGGATATTAAATTGTTTTCATATATAGGATTTAAAACACTCAACCACTACTATGAAACTGTGAATTGTTCTACTCTGCCATCTGATAATTTTCAAAGACTAGTTTTTGTCTCTTTATTCCAGCGCTGTCTCCCTCTGCTTCCATTCAATGAACTACTGCTTCTTGGTCTATGCATACATTCCTTTATTCCCTTCACATACAGGAAAGAAAATTGAAAAAGTCTCCTTAATTTTTAGAGGTCTCTCCTACTGTTCACTGAATGTAACACCACTTCATGAATCTTCATTTCACTGTGTCCAAACTACGCTTCATAAGGGCTGAAAACAGATGCACTCGCACGTGTTTTTAATCTACCTCATGCTACTCCATTTCTAAACAATAAGCACCAATTTCACAGGCAGGAAAACACATAAATAACAGTAAGATACAGTACTTCCCAAATAATCATCTCAGCATCTACAATAGTAAAAGATTTTCCTGTCCAGCTGAAGAAAATACTTGATAAGCTTAGCAATTATAGTAGCAATGCACAAGCTGCCGTCGCAGAGATCAAAATTCAAAGATTGGTCTACAGAGCAGGCTCTTAGCTTGTAAGACCCCGGGTGTGCAGTGAGGAAAATGAAATCGTTCTCTGGGGAAGAAGCGCTACAGACTGTCACTGGTGTTAGTTACGGAGAAGGCAATACATAATTTCGTGGATAAAAATACTACATACAGACATGCCAGCTCATCAGTGAAAGGACACGGAGATAAGGCAGAGGGAGGACCCTTTTCTTCTCAAAGAGGTAAACCTCTGTACATGGAGAAAATGACAGTAGCCTTAAATTTCTTAGAAAAACTATTTTTAAATGAACTGTAAAAATATATATATATATATATAAATCATGAAATGAAGGCTAGCTATTCTGTCTGCGCATTTCTTTAAAAAAAAAAAAAAAAGGTTGCTAAACAAGCCAACTGGAATCAACAGCACATTCATAAAAAATAAACTCAAAAATTATATTTGAAAGTTCCTAGGCGTATTAACATCTTGTCTGTTGATGGCAAAAATAAAATAAAATTTTAAACCCACTTCATTAAGGGAGATTTTTTTTTTTTCCCAAAAGGAAAAGGCAAATTCAATTTTGGGTTTTTTTTTTTTTAATTTAAATAAATAATACAGCCTTAATGACTCCATTCAATTGACAGGTCTTGTATCAATTTTAGGCTTCATTATTTAAACACATACACACAAACCACATATCTATGAGGAATTGCAAATGAAAACAAAAATAAATGAAGTCATTCATAACATATTTTATAAAGTTATTTTTAAGATAAAATGAACCCAAATATAAAATCTGCCTCCATATGATAGTTTTTTAAAAACAATTTTCAAATTAATTTTTTGAAAGGCGTGTTATTCTATGCTAGTCTCATAGAAATAAGGCCCATTTTCTGTTGTATCTGTTTCTAAGGAAGCAGAGCACATGAAGAGCCTATTTATTCATTTTCAAAATGGACAGGCAGTTTCATATACTTACTTTAAAAGGACAATGTGTTAGACTTTTTAAAGATATTCAGCTTTTATTATCACCTTTAAACAAAATTTCACAATAGAACCACTGTTAAAATCAAACATAGTTTTCCTAAAATAGCCATCTAAATCAGAGGAGAGTTTGACAAGAAATAAAGTATTCCCCTGAGCAAAACTGCATTGCGATAGACTACAATGGTATAAAGTTCATCATCTTGGTTTAAAAAAAAAAAATCAAGCATAACTGCAGTCTGGCATTTTAGGACCATGAACTCATCTGTGAATTCCTTACTTCTCTTAGAAGGAAAAAAATACACAAAGTTCATTTAATATGCTTAAGTCACCTTGGCAGTCATATTGAAACCGGTTTTCTCATTTGATAAGCAAGAAAACAGACTTAATAGATGTTCAGTAATACTCGATACCATTTATTGAGTGTCTTCTCAATGAACTGGCAGTATGCTGGATTTTATAGACACATGATATCATTTAATCCTCATAAACTACCACAAAACTGTAGTGGCAGAATGGCAATTTAAATCCAGGTCTATGTGACTCCAAAATCCATGTTCTTTCCATCCTGCCACACTTCCTCTTATATGTTACAATTTCACAAAACATTTGTGTTCCCACGTTAGGTCAATCAGAGTTAATTTTTTCTGTCACCAGACTCAACTTTTAATTATCTCTACAGAATCAGCCTAAAGAAACCTAATTTAGGTAAAAATTGGTAAGAAGAAATTTAAAAGGGAATATAGAATAAAGGCAGAAGTTTACACAATGAGCCACTTAGCAAACTAGAAGAGAAAAAATAAACCTGAGTTGTCCTCACTGTATCCGATAAACCAAGGAAATGTTGTTAATCCTATTAGAATAATGTGTGCAAACTCTTACATAAATACTAGCTAGAAGCTTACTTCTTAGAAGCATCACATAATAAAGTGTTTATACTGCTGCCACTTGTAAACTGTTTTCTCTGATAAAAGACATAGGCACTTATCATGAAAATGAGTTCTAATTATTATCCCTATTATCTAGTACGTAAGAGAAGAGGCTCTCAAAAAAAAAAAAAAAGTTGCTGAGGAAATCAATTAAGGAAAAAAAATGTCCTTCAGAAACTTTTTCTGTACTTAACTTTTAATTCTGAAACAATCATAGATTCACATCAAGTTACAAAGAGTAGTACAGAGAGATTCTGTGTACCCTTTTTCCAGTGTCCTCAACTGGGAACATCTTACATAACTATAGTACAAAACAAGGAAAGTGAGACTGTATAATTCACAGACTTTATTCAGATTTCTCCTTTAGCTACTTTATTTTAAAGTGTGCAGTTTTTCTGGTGCTAGAAAGGGCCTTAGACTCTCCTAATTTTTCTGATGGGAAAACAAAGGTTCGAAGAGGCTGAAGGACTAGCCAAAGTCAGAGTGCTAAAAAGTGACCAAAAAAAAAAAAAAAGCCAATTCTGATAGATCCTCTTTCCTCAGAAACAAAGTATGCAATCAGATTAGAGACCATCAGAATTCCCTGAGGAATTCAGTAAAGACCTTCAAAATAATCCCACTTCAAAGTTAGTTCATCAGATGGACACATATTTTTTCACATATTATTTTTCATCTCTCCAGACCTCAAAAAAATGCCTCATAAAAAAATTTATTGTTATAGGTTTGCTGAAAAATAGTTTTACTGCATCAGTAATATGATAAACCAAACTCAAAGGAAAACTAGGCCAAGCTGGTTACCACTTGAAGTCACAGGCTCTTTGCCACCTTTGATCCCAGCGCAAAGCTGTGTTGGCACAAAGCAGGCTCAGAAACATTGGATGAATGAATGAATGAACAAACAACTTGTGACAGGACCAAATATACCAAACAACCCAAATGCCTTTAAAAAAAAAAAACAAAAAAACTCTTCTGTCTAGTAAAACGAGATTTTTTGCAGAAAAATATTTTATTTTGTGGGGTAGTTTTCACAAAATCAGAGCTAGAATTGCCCTTAGAGAACATCTAATCTGTTCATTCTCAACTCTGGCTACACATGAACATCACGTGAGACACCAAAAAATATCATAAGCCCCACCCCACACCTGGGATGGGGCCCAGGCACCTGTATTTTCAAAGCTTCCCATTATTAAGTCCCTTATCGTAAGAGTGGTTCTAAGTCCCCTATTAAAGATGAAGAAATTGAGGCCTAGTCAAACTGCAATATCTTATTCAGGGTAAAAGAGCTGAGACCAGAATCCAAGTGGGAATAGCACTATTTTTTTTAACATAATACAGAAAAAGTATTTCAAGAACTACAAAGCTTCATTTTAACTTTGAAACTGTTGACCATTCTAAAAAACATGAAACTAGGCCAAAAAATCTATCAACATTTGAACTCTTCCTAGTGTACAGGCACTGTCATTGGTGAACAGACATGAAGGTTCTGCGGCACTTAGCAGGTTTTGCCTGAGAGATAAAAAAAAATTAGGAGTATGGTTCCTATCTTTCCAGTTAACTGCCCTCCCTTAGCAATTAGTAACTCTTGTAGGTAGTTCCCTTAATTGGTATTGTGAAGGCCTTACAGTGGATGCACATAAAATATGTCTGTTTTTGAACAAAAAGAGGTACATGTATAAAATTGATGGAACTGACTGGATATAAAATATGAATCTATAATATTTGCCATATTGCTCATCATGTTATATAGATAATACACATTTTAAACTATTTACTAAAATCAAATAGTTACATTTGGAAAATTACCTTTAATCGAATCATTTTCAGCTCTCATTATGTCAATGAGTGAACTCTCCAGTGAGTGCATGTCAAAAGTCCTGGGGCGATCCTGTAAACACAAACAGCCACAAACCACTTTTAAAACAGCATTTAATTATAAAAGAGGATAATAAGCTGTATTTGATGGGACACATCAAAAAGTGGCAATTTTCCTCCCTCTCTGTACAAGGCACATTATTACTACATTTTGTTTTTAACACTTACAAAACACCAAAACCACAAAAGTTAGGTACCCAGCAAAGATTGATTTGATTTCTAATAATAATTTCAATAAAAGCATAACTTTCATGAACAAAGCAAAAACAAACTAATTTTCATATGGTTAAGAATATTAAATAAATGTAAAAATAGAATTCACATAATCTTTCTCTGTCACTTAAGATTGCAGTCACGTGGCAAAGCTTCCCAAACTTGTTCCAGCAGTAATCTACTAAGGCGGCATCTACATGTGCTATTCAGAATAGCTATATTTACTTATAAGCCAAGATCTGAAAATAGTCATCAAATGTCTGTAAGACCACTAAGTGGCAAAGTATTCTTGATTTTTCTGCCATTAAAGGAAAGACAGGGTGTGGAGAACACTGCTGGTCTAAACCCCGGCTTAACGAAATGCACTTCATGAGTGGGTGAGGAATCTGAAAATATAAAACCACCCCAACTGCTGGGGCATTCTTCAGGATAAAAAGTACTAGAGATAACTAAAATTAAAGTTTAGCTTGATAATGAAAAGTAGATGAAAAAGTTTTCAAATTAAATACTGAAGGGGAAGAAGTAATACATGTTTCTGACCCACCTTAAGAATAAACAAACACATAACACATATAAAGACCACAGCAAGGGTATTAAAGAAAAGGGGGGCTTCCAAAGCCCTCTGTATTATATTTTCTCTCTCATTACTTTTTAACTCAAAGCTTTGGCTTTGTAAAAGGATTCGCCTCATTTTATCCCTTATTTTTTTTTTCCACACTTGTTGGGATCTCATTTTTCCACCTTCCAGCTTCTCTAGCACTTTAAGGTTGATAGGGCATGTCCTCTATCTTTCGATCATCCTGACATTTCTCCTTTGTCCTTCCATAACACTACTCACCCTGTACTATTATTATCCTTCCATGAAATAGGGACCACTCCTCCTGACCCCACCCACCACACAGATATCCAGTAATATTCACTGAATTGTTTTAGGATACAAACTTTTTTTTACTTCTGCAACCTGAGGGGTCCAAGGGCAGTTACACTGGGATACAATCCACATTTAAAGTAGAGAGTATTAGAGGTTTTTTTCCCCGGGGTGGTGGGGGATGAAGACGGGAGGGGAGTAGATGCCTTAACATGCTCTTCGGCTCCAAACTGGTATGGCTCTTCCAGAATATCTTTCCCACTTTTCCTCCTGATCCTTTCCTCATTGTCCTCATCTTCCCAATACGGTCCATAGAGAGGCAGGAGGACAGGTGGCCAGAATGAGAATTTCTAAGGTTAGTGTTCACAAAAAGGAAGAACTCTTCTGTTTTTATCCTTCCTCATCTCAAGCCCTGAATTAAATCAAAACTTTATTGCACATTCTTTCGGAAGCCACATGGATTTGAGGCATAACCGGAGAAACAAGTTAAGACAAAATTCCGCTATCTCATTCTGCAGGAGCTGGATTTGTCCTCCCTCCAACAATCTATGCACCACACTCAAAATCAGGCCAGCCACTATCTCTTCTCCACAACAAAACCAGTCTTGGAGACACTAATGCTCAGTGTCTGTTCCCTTGCCTATGTTCTCTGTCAGTTTCCCAAGGGTAGGAAGTATGTCTTACATCAAAAGTTCCCAATGTTTATAACTCCCAAAGGGTGATGGTGTGCCAAGATATCATCTCCTCAACCCACAGGACTGCCCAGAGGGCCTGATGTGGCAGGAACTCCCTGGCAGATGATTTCTATTTCTATATTATCATTTTCTATGCGTGCCATGATGTGAAACAGGTTGAGAAGCCTTGTTCCACATTATCTGTTATCACTGTGCCTCACACAGGGCCTGGCAGCTTAGAAAGCCTGCATGTGTTTCCTCAATCGAGGAATGAATGAATTCCTTCAAGTAATTTATTTTAAATGTTGAAAATATTTCTTTTCTCCTATTTCCTTATCTTGAGGTTTGTTTTTATACATCCCCTTTCCGGCTACAGAGTTGTAGGGGGTTTTTTGGGTCAAAATAACTGTAATGGTGGTGGGGAGAGATGGAAGAGGAGACCTCAGCCTTTTTTTTTTTTTTTTAATGCAACTAAAGTAGTAAGCAACCCGTGAACTTCCAGAACTTGCATTTTGCCAATCACTGAATGACAAGAGCACCCAAGAGAATCAGTCGATAAAGAATATTATACAGTGTTTTTGTTTGTTTTATGACAGCTGTTTCCAGTAAGAAGCCTCCTTTTCACCTATAATTTAGCGAAGCCACTTCATACCGCCCCCCCCAGCCTATTGCCTAGAATATAAAGATTTTTGCTAAAATAACCACTGACTTCTAATCGGTACAGTACATTAAAACTAAAATCCTAAATGAATATTTAAATTTTCAGTAATGCTTTGTGGGATTAAAAAGCAAACAAACAAAAAACCCTCTATCCTTTTTACACTTATACTAGCTTTCCTTTCATTTGTCACGATTTAATACAAGGATGATAAATAAATACCAATATACAAACTCTGATCAACTGGTACTGACTCTCAGATGCAATGTGTTGAGAAGAATTTTCAGGCTCTGAATGGAATTAGAAGAAAACAGTGTCTCAACAGACATTTGTAAGTGCAAGATACAGACCCAGTGGCACAAGCACCACATTTTTGCCAACCCTGGTCTAATATGTACTCCTCCACACGATCCAACCTTATTCGCAATTACAATTATTATAAACTACTTTACATTTGTATAACACTTTGTTTCTTATCGATGCTATGGTAATTCAGAGTTCCAAGCCACATATTTTGTCAAGTAAACATTCTGTTCTCAGAGAGGGTCCAAGTTTATTATTCTTGATTACTCCCTCACTGACTTTTTTCTGTCTATTTTAAGTATCTAATTTTACAAAAAGGACCAAAATGTAAATGTCTGTGTCATTAAGAAGTAGGTGGAGGGGTACAGACACAAATAAACCCAAGGAATAAGAACAGCACAAACAATGTTGGTTTTCCTGCCCAAGAACCAAAGTGTCAAGTCAAGAGTGCTTTGATTTCTATATTTCATTCTTTGATTTTTCCTTTTTGGCTTGCTAATTGGGCCAAATATCATAACCACTTACCTATTTTCTAGAATCCATTTCCCAGAAAGTAAACTAACTATAAAATAGAAACCTTGTTAAGTGACAGCTCTTCTTGATTGAACTTGAGCTGATGATCAAAATATGAACATCAGCCTAAATCAGTGGAACCGAGCATTAGGCACTAGAAGCCTGGAGTGTCATGTGAGCTTGACATTTTCATCCTCTAGACCCTTTTCCTGATCCGAAAAAGGAAAGAGTTTGATTAGATCTCTAATATTCCTTTCCCAGAAACAAAATACACTTGTATTCTAGCTTTCCGATATCCTAAGATAGTCTGTGCTCTTTCAAGATTTGCAGTTTAAATTATGATGAGTATGGAAGGAATCAAAGATGTGAACAAGAATGACTGATCAAAGTTTATGACTTCTTGCCCACAAAAAGGTGGGGGGGTCAATGACTGATTAATAAGAAAATGAACTCTTATAGAGTCTTAAAAGGACAGTCACTGCGTTTTCATTATGCTAAACATAATGCAAAATAACAAGCATTTTCCAAAAAACTTACTTAAAACAATTTGTTGAAGGGGGATGTCCTGATTTCCAATAAAAGTTCAAAGACTCTATTATAAAACAAAAAAACACTCCATCTGCTTCAACCCACTGCTGCCAGTTTCTCTTGGAAGACTACAGAGATAAAAAGCAGAAAAGCAGAGCTACCCTTTATTGAGCATCTACTGAGTACCTGACATTATTCTAGGTACTGTTTAAATACTGTCTTAATTAATGTTCAAACCTCCTTTTAAGTTAGATTGTATTATTCTCATTTTAATGACAAAAACTAAGACTAGAGAAAATCCACAGTTTACTGCACAGACAGGTTACTGCCTAGTTCAGCAGCTTAGTCAGGATGCAAGCCCAAGTTTCACTCCAAAGCAAATGGGCTGCCTTGGGTAAAGTAATGGTCATGGCAGTCAAAAGACCACACTAATTAAGATATATATTAGAATAAATGAGATACTCTGCCATAAGGGTCCTAGGGGCAGGAATGTGCTGGCTAGTACCTGGCAAACAGTAGGCACTCAAATATAACTCAATAAATGAAAGAAAGAACAAAATGTATGTATAAGAGTAATATAGGATAATATTGGAGATACTAAAAACCTAAGAAGAGATAAAGAAGCCTTATCTTCCTTCTTCCTGTTGAGATGACAGATAGATGTGGTCCACAAATTAAAGACCTAACACAAATGCATCTCTAGGTTAACTACGGCCAACCACAGGAGCAGAAGTGGTAGTAATAGCAATAATAATAGTACCAGCAGCCAACGTTTAACAAGCTCTAATGCTTTACATGCATAATCTCATTTATTCCTGACAAAAATCCTATACAATTAAGTGTTAAGTTATTATTCCATTTCACAGATGAAAAAAGTGAACCTTAGCATGATTAAGTAACTTTACCAACGTCAGGTAATGGAGAAGGCAGAATTTGAACCCAGGCCTTCTGACTCTAGAACATGTGAGCTTAATAATCATGAATGAAAATAAAAGACCACCAATTATTTTCAAGGCTCAGCAAAGCAAACTTGATTACAATGTGCAGACCTCTTTTTATTTTGTAAAAATTAATTGTATTTAATATATTGAGTTGTAACTTGTTGGTTTCAGTTTCTATCATCTCTACTTCACAGGACAATTTCTAAAGGAAAAACCACACAAGCCGCTATGAAAATCAAAGTTGATAAAAATAACCTTCTGACAAAACAAATTAGTATTTCAAAGAGCAGGACCTGTCCTTTTAATATACACCTGAATAATCCTGACTGCCACAGCAAAATAGGAAGACCTACATCAGCAAAGAACTGATGACACGTCTTTTTATAACATCCCAGAGTAGCCACAAGAAGCACGTGAACCTGTTGGTCTATTACAATCAGGATGAACAACCAGATTGCAATTATGCCACAAACCAAAATTATCATTTTGTAGCTTTTTAAAAAAAATCCAGATGGATAATGTAAGCCAGTGTTTCTCATACTTAAGAGTATATCAGAATCATCTGGAGGTCCTGGCAAAACACAGACTACTGGGTCAACCCGCCAAGTTTCTCATTCAGTAGGTTTGGGTAGGGTCCAAGAATTCACATTTCTAACAAGTTTCCAAGTGAAGACAGGGACCACACTTTGAGAACCACTGAGTTAAGCAATTCCATTCCACAGGTTAACTTCATTAGATACTTGGGGGTGTGAGTTGTAGCGTACATCCTGTTGACAGCTGTGATGCAGTCCAGCTTAAACATTCTACATCAACCATTTTAAGGTTTCCTTATGAAGAGAAGGGCTTTGCTCTCAAAACCCAAATCAAAGCCCTCTCTTCCAAGCTCTAAGATGCATAAATTGGAAAAAAGATTACAGTTCAGTTCAATTTCAACAGAACCACCACCTTGACCACTCCATTAATTGTTCCTGTCTTCTTATACTTGAGTTAGTATGTTTTAGCATTACTAGACCCGGTCTAAAACACAAAATGTACTAAATTGAACATGCCCACATTATTAAGAACCAAAGCCAAAATTCAGCTACTCCCTTTACTCATTGTCTTCCTATAAAGACATACATTACTGTGAGCATCACTTCTCAGACTGCTAGGTATCTGTATCAGCTTATGGAAGTTTCTCTTTCCGGCATAAACTTTCCCTGGTGAAGAAGGGAAAGGAAAATATTTTGGTTTGAAAGGCAAAGTCTATGCCAGTGTATCAGCTGCCAAAATAAACAGGAAGTTGGAGATGCCAGCAGAGCCCGTAATTAATCAAAGGTAACTCTGGGAGTTTTAATCCAAAATTTGCCAAAATGTAAATATTTTTCTTGGATTAAGTATTTAAGGCCACAGGTATCAAAAGCTGGCAATATAGTCAGCTTTCAAGATTCCACTACCAGATGACCCTTCCATCCCTGTGCAGGCGCAAGTCCCTTTTTCCCCATATCCCCCTAGCACGCTGACAGCCCATATGATACTGACAAGTTCTGTTACAGCTACCCACCCCCTCCGCCACTGGACTGCGAGCTCCACTCATCTCCACAGCCACAGACTGTAGCAACTGTGCAGCGTACACTAAGTCCCTCATCATCGTTACCATCATCATTAAAGTGGCTAACATGTCCCTCCTGGCTCTGTGTTGTGTCTCAGATGAATGATGTATGATTTATGTACATTAGTTCCTCACAACCATCGTGTAAAGTGGATACAATTATCACCCCCATTTTAGGCAAATGAGTTCTGAGAAGTTAACTACTTGCCCTCAAAGTCACCAAGTAAGTGGTGGAGTCTGACTTCAGAGCAGAAGCTCAGAAAAGTGGTCCATTTAAATGAGCTTTGTCATGACCTAGAAATTCCAATCTATCAACACTTGCAAGGTATGAAATCCTTCACTGTATACAGGGTCTGAATGCAGAGAACAAGTGTCAGAGGTTAAAGTGAAAGAGGTAATTACCTGAAGTGGGAGAAACCACATTTAATAGCATCTCATATTTCTTAGCAGGATCCCTCTTCAGTCAGTGCTTTCTCATTATGACTGCTTTATAATGAGGCAAAGAGTCTTCCAGATCTTGGGCTACCAAGTGCTTCCTAATAGAATAATAAACTATAACAAAATGAATCAATGTCTTTGGGGTATTACCCTGACTAGATCAATAGCCCCATTTTCTTCCACATGAACTGATGAATCTGATCTCTCCAGAAAGCCTTTGAGAAAATTTTCTTTTATCCCACCTTCACTACATAAACCACATTCATGTTCACCATTAGCAATCCTTAAAGTGGTAAATATTTTTTGTCACCACTTGACTGTATTAAAAACACAACTTGGCATTCTAGACTTGATTAGTCAGTTCCTAAATCAATAGACCCCTTCCTCTTGTTAACTATGTGTTCATTTTCACCTTGCCTGGCAGAGGGAAATAATTAAAATCTAGTCCAAGACCTGCATTTAAATCACCACTTAGGAGACAACTGATCTTGACACTGCATTGTCTCTGAACCTTGACTTCATCATGGAAATAAGGATCGCACCTCCCTTATAAAACTGGGGTGAGGAGAAATGAGACAAGGTACGCACCACGCCCGCCAGTTAGGAGATCCTCTCAATAAACATTCCCTCTGCCCTTTCTCTCTCTGGTGAAATGGCAAAAGAGCCCAAAACTAACATATTAAATTAGGTATTGTTTGTATCTGAATAATTCAGCTGTTCTGTGCTATTTCCTGTAGCTCATTTTCATAGAGAAACAAAAAAGGGGAAAAAAAAGATATTTCCTACCTAATAAGCTATTCGGGGCAAGAGGTCATTAGTTCAGGAAAGTGGGAAGAGCTACTAAAACTAGGCCCTAAGGAATGAAGTCATTTAGAACCTCTGGCCATTCCTCTATCTTTGGCTGCTTACTGGCAGTCAGCAGTCCTCTGCTATACGTCTGCTGGGCCTGATCAGGGTCCGGAGTCAGCACAGAGAACGGTCACCCAAATACACAATCTTTATTCTTAAACTGAGGCTTGTATCTTGTAACCCATAACATCCATAATGTCTCTTCACTTTCATGAGCCTTGACAGCAACATCAAAAGGCAGCCTGTGCCCAGTGTCAGCCTCTGGGCCCTCACAGCTCCCCCCGCCACATCCTTAGCTCTCCAGAGTCTCCAGTGCAGAAGGCACTTCTCAACACGCAGGTGCAGAGCAAGAGGTCACCGGACTGTACAGTTCACGAGGAGCAGCATGTCTGCCTTGGTCATGTACTCCTAGCACACGGTCCATTGAAAGCATCAAACATTTGTGGGTTGAAAAAGAGCAAGAGGTGAAAAAAAGTGTGATGCAGCCCAAAGGCCTGCAAAAGACCCCAAACCTTTAAATTCCCCTTCGGAAAAACAAAAACACATTAACAAACAAAAATACAACCAAAACGCTCTCAGTCCTGTCCTGTTCTCTCTCCTTTTGGGGATCCTTCCCCCAAGTCCACAGAAGCCTGAACCCAGGAGAAGGCTGAAATGAAGAGAGGAAAACTGAACAATCTCCTCCCAAATTTGTGGTCATCAGCTGATGTTTTGGTGTCTCATTGGATCTCTTTTTTTTTTTTTTTTTTTTGACGGCCATGTGACCACCAGCACCCTTCTTGACCTAGAAGGGAGATGCAGCCAATAGTGGTTTCTTTAGAGATTAGCACCAGGTTGAGTGGTGAAACAGGCTGAGCAGGTACAACAGAAATGTGGGCCTTGCTTCAATTTCTCACTATCTTTCTTTAAAAAACAACTAGAAGATATTTTTGTATGTTTTTAAGGGGGAAAAAAGACTATCTTTTAGAGACACATACTAAACCATTTACAGATGAAATGATACAATACCTGGGAAATGCTGCAAAATAACATGAAAGCAGGAAGAGACAGTTAGGAAGATAGAAGAAAGAGGACTGTCCAGAAGCAGATCATTGTTAGAAGCCAGGTGACGTGTACGTAGATGGGAGTTTGCTATACACTACTCTATTATTGAATATGTTTAAATTTTTCCATAATAAGAAATGAAAAAGACCTGGGGGGAAAAACTTTATCCAAAGAGGAAACAAACAAACAAACAAAAAAACCAGTTGGTCACTAAATTTTCCAGCAATGTTCAAGAAAATGGGAGCGTCATCTAGGCTGATTCCCACTATTAAGTACACTGAGTTTATTAAACAAAATTATAGTTGAGCTTATAAAATTCCTCTTTAGAGTTAAACTCAAATTACCATACACCAGTTACACAATGGTTTGCACCTTTTAAGAATCTGTGCTATTTGCAAAATTTTGAATTAATATTTCTATTTGATGACTTTCTTATACCCAACAGAATCTTTTGGAGGCCAAATATTAGGCATATTTCATTTTACTTCAAAAACACTGGACAAAAGAAATGTGAAAATGAAGGATTAGGAAAGTTGAGGAGCTTGCCTTAGGTCACACAGCTAGTAAGTGGCAGAGCCATCGCTGAAACTCAGATCAACTCAGATCTGACTTCCATATGATAATTAGGAGGTTTTTCTGAGTAGCAACTGTTCTTACATTGTTTGGTTCTTTTTAAGGTTCTTACAGACAGTAAGGCTACAGCAGTTATTTTACTGACTAGCACCAGATACATTCCTCAAAAACACCTGGGAAAACTATTATTAAAAGTATGTTGCATAACATTTAAATATAAATATGGCTTTAAAATGTATAATACTGAGGAATTAACTATAACTTATTTTAGAGCTAAAAGAAAGCAATGACTGGGATATATCTGGTAAATATGCAGCAAATAGAAATTGCCCAATTTAAATACTCTATAATATGAGAAGTACTTCTTTAGCTTAAGGCTTTAAACTTTAAAAATTCAGTTTGCAAACATGAGGGAGGACCTGTAAGTGACTGATGGAGTTTTTTTCCTTGACATGTAATGAGACCTAAATTCTGCGACCCACAGGCTAAAGTTTGCCTTTTGTAGTACCATTTTGTCACAGAACTTAAAAAAGCACATGTTGTGTACAGGTGTATATTTATAAATGTGACCATTAATAAAATATTTGGAACTGTCATTTACACACTGTTTCTGTTATACCTAAAGTTGAACCTGTTAGTTTGCCTTGAAGTTTAAACAGCTCATGGATTAAAATGAAATATAACTATTGGGCTAGTTGCTAATTTGTTTACAATGATAAAAAATGCACGTTCAGTATCATTCAAAGATTAGCACAGGTCAGAAATACATTATGAATCAAATCAAAACAATTTTTATGAGATATCTACCTATGCCTAGTCCATAACATAGCAGGTGCTCAATAAATATATGCTAAATAACTTAATTAAAATATAAAAAACAGAACTTAATTCCAGGATAAAAGGTAAAATATATTCAATTCAAATCTATGGTACCTTTTCCTGTCTTTTAACCAACAAAATCATAAATTCTTCATTAAAGTACAGTCTCCTTCTAAGTGTCCATCGACAGATGAATGGATAAAGAAGATGTGGCACATATATACAATGGAATATTACTCAGCCATAAAAAGAAATGAAATTGAGTTATTTGTAGTGAGGTGGATGGACCTAGAGTCTGTCACACAGAGTGAAGTTAGTCAGAAAGAGAAAAACAAATACCGTATGCTAACACAGATATATGGAATCTAAAAAAAAAAACAAAAAAAAATGGTTCTGAAGAACCTAGGGGCAGGACAGGAATAAAGACGCAGACGTAGAGAATGGACTTGAGGACACAGGGAGGGGGAAGGGGGTAAGCTGGGACGAAGTGAGAGAGTGGCATGGACATATATACACTACCAAATGTAAAACAGGTAACTAGAGGGAAGCAGCCGCATAGCACAGGGAGATCAGCTTGGTGCTCTGTGACCACCTAGAGGGGTGGGATAGGGAGGCTGGGAGGGAGACGCAAGAGAGAGGAGATATGGGGATATATGTATATGTATAGCTGATTCACTTTGTTATAAAGCAGAAACTAACACACCATTGTAAAGCAATTATACTCCAATAAAGATGTTTAAAAAAAAAAGTACAGTCTCCTTTAATGTATACAAAAACAATCAAATGTTCTAAATTTCTTAAAAATAGGCAAAATCTTTCAAACTACTGAAAGATGCAGGCCTGCCGATGCTAATAAAAGTTTAGGTATATAAACAATTATAAAACTTCTCTTCAAGAAAACTGATAATTCTGCTAAATGTTTTATCTGTCCTGGGTTGCATCTAGCTTATTTAAAAGTAGTACTCTGAGAAGTGGAGCATATATGATAAGATAAGCAAAACTAAGGACTGCTCAAAATCTTTCATAGATACCCAAGCTTTTTGTAGTTATTTTAATTTCCTGATGTTACTCAATATTAGAGATTTTAATTTTATTTTAAATTAAACAAAAAAATGTAAGCTACCTAATACGGCCACATACTTAAAGTACCTTACAATAACCCTTCACTGCTAGGTCTGTGTTCTCAAATTTAAGTGACTTGCTCAAGGTCACACAGCTAACTAGAGTTCAGATCAAACTTAAGTCTGTTTGGATCCAGGGCCTGTGCTTCAGTCTACTATATTTTTGGCCTCACACAATAATAGCCTTTCTCAGTAACTATCCAAGTGTCAGCTTCAGAAACTGATTAAAAACAGGATCTATAGATCCTTTATCTTTCTATTGAGAATTTTCTGAAAACCTGAAAGTGTAACTCCTTCTGTTTCATATTATACAATATGATGAGAATCTACGCTAACTTTGAAGTCAAAAATTCTATACTGCTATAAATTTATCATGGTAAAAATATACTTTAATTTCCGCAAGAACAATTTTCTTCGAACAATTAAGTACAAAATGACTTTTGTCAGGAAAAATTAAAATGAATGCTCATGTTACAAGCTCCCTGCCTTAAAGAGAAATGCATTATATACATTATCTCATCTGTGATGGGACCAAAAACTGAGGTAAACTATGGTGCTGAAAAAATGTGATAATGGAACCTCAAGCTTATTTTCCTTACTAGAAAGAGCAAGAAAGTCGTAAGGAAAATAGATTTAGACTGTAAAGTTCAAAATAGGCATATGTTAACTTTAAGACTACTTTTCCATTTCTTTCTCATGAACACCAACAAAAATTATTCTCAAAAGCATAAACTCATGAACTAAACAGCATCTTTCTAGTTGCAACTAGCAACAAGCGCATTCACTAGGCTTGCAATAACCAGGTTTCTCCTGAAAGATGCTGGAACAGTGTGTTGATCATATTCCATGGCTTCCCTGAAGACACATCAAAAAATAATCAAAAAACTACCCTGCCCAAGTTTCAATTCCATCAGAAAAGCAATTAAACCTAGTTAAAAGGCTTTCTACAAAAAGGTGTAAAATGGTATCTGGTAGCCTTTTCCCAAACTTTTCCAATATTTCAATTCTGCTGGAGCCAGAACCATCCAACCCATACTTTACAGTTAAAAAAAATTAGCTTCCCGTCTTCTAACATAGATTAATACAAAGTCAAAGAAAATGTTTCCTATATCCCTCTTGGGACTATATGAAAAAAACAAAAAATGTAATAACGTTGCACTTTAGATAATTTTAATATTGATAATTCACCATTACTTTCAGACCTGAAGCCATGCAGTAACTTTCTGTTTTCAGATATAAGATGCCATATATAATTTTGAGGATCAATAAACTGAAAACACAAGGAGAGTTATTAAAGTAACAAATTATTTGCCTGGTTAAGACAACTTAGCAAACCCATGGTGACCAAGTAAGAGCAAATGGGCTCCAAATCCTAAAATGTCTCCCTATCAATCAAGTTTTAGGATCATCTTTGTAACAGATTTTGTCTCCCCCCTTTCCTTTTTCTTTTCTTTTTTTTTTTTTTTTTCTTTTTGGTCTACTTCTTGGTTCTTAGCTAATGGAGATGGGGGCGTAACTGAGCTGAATATAAGAGAGTACTAGGATATATAGCATACAATTCTCCTTTGCATTCCTGTAAGGACAGAAGATCTAGGCACCCCTCCAAAGAAATGCTATATTCAAATTAATTATTGGCAGGTGCCCCAATATATTATTTGGTTTGGACATCAGGATTCCAGGATGTGTTTGGCAGGATGGGTAGGATTTTTCTCCCCTTAATGTAAGGGTCAAATCATGCCTTTAGTCACATAAACGTGGCCCTTGTTTCTTCATTTTGAAATTAAGACAATAAAACTAAGCCTCATAGGGTTGAGAAATCCTATACACGAAGTGAGATAACATATGTGAAAGCACCTAGCTCACTACCTAGTATATAGTACGTACCAAAATAAAGCAAAAAAATATTGATTTGAATATTATTTGTTTAATATTTTAAAGTTGATAAATATACTCTATCAGGTTCCACTTTTAAAACTTTATAGTCAGCTTTTGATCATCAGGTATCAATGATTCACTGTAAAAATTTTTCTCTCATCTTACATGCTTCCAGAAGGCATTTACCACCCCCCATCTGTAACATGTCTACGTGAAAAGACACTGTAGTATAATGGGTAAAAGCCAAATCTCATGTGTGAATAGTAATAATAACAATAATAATAATAATTTCTACTTCATAGGATTGTTGAATGAATTAAATGAGTTAATACATGTAAAACACTTACACTATCATAGGCATGTTAGCTATTATTAAATACATATTAGTTTAGTTGTATCTGAAAACTGGATTTCAGGCACGTTATCTGCATTCACATAAGGAAAACTTCAAGCTAAGCAAAAATAACTTAAAAACAAATTTTAATACAAAGAAAATCCCCAAGTATAATGCCTGTCATGTCAGTTATTTAGAGGATTATTCACATATTTGGAATCTTTGCTCCTGCTCCACAAACGTGGATAAAAGAGAAGGTTAAGATTGGCCCCCAAAATTAATTTAAAATGTCATCATGAACTTTAATTCACTGCATGTACCCAAACCTGTATTAAACAAATGTAAAAACCATTCTGATTCATTTCAAATTAAAATAAACACTGCCCAGTATTAGTTACATTTCAGGTAAATTATTTCCTTTTAATATAATAATTCCATGCTAGCCTTTGATTTAGTACCAATATTATAATGTAGCCATGTAAATTCTATCCGGTAATTTCTGTGGCAAATTTTAACATCCCTCTATAACAGCTAAGGAATTCTTTCTAAAAGCAAGGGAAGTTGAATTACTAATCTATAAAATGTCTTTCCTAAAATTAATCGTGCTTAAGGTAATAAATTTAAATAAGATAGCAGTGTTTAGAAAAAAGTATGGACTGTGATTGCAGCAGTTTAAATTTCACAGTAGCTTGCTTTAGAATCATAAGGAATTTAGGAATCACCTAGGTCACCACCACCCCCAATTTTATGAAGAAACTGAGGTCCCCAAATGCTATGACACTGATAGAGCCAAGCCCACAACCTAGGTGTCTGGGCTCCCAGTCAAATAAATGCTTCTTCAAATCTTTTCATATCAGATTTAATCAAGTAATTCATATCAACTCAAAACGGTATTTTTGCCAAAAAATTATTCAAAAGAATAAGTCTCTAAAACACACACACACACACACACACACACACACACACACAGAGAACTGCATTCATTTAAGTAAGCACCACGGTACTCAGTTTACTAACTTCTTATATTTTCAAAACCCTATTAGGAATTTCTTGTCATAAAGATTATTTTCAAATCACTTATTTTTATTGTGACTTTCAACTCAACACAATGCTTGCTCTCAGCTCCCTACCTCCCAACCTCTCTTTTTCTCTCTCTTCACTCTCTCACACACAGAAATATACACACTCTCCTAAAAATGGTGGGGATGGTGAACAGAAATCAACAACTTAGTTTCTAATCCTACCAAATTTGAGCCAGGTATATTGACTCATCCATTTTCCATCCTCAGTGTAACAGACAACAATTCTAAGGGAAGAGTTAGTTTCTAACAGTATCTTTTAGTATCAACCGTAGTCTACTATTATTTCATACACCAGCTTATTCTCTAAGAAACCATCTGGTTAAAAAAATTTCACATGTTAAACACATCCCATTAGCTCCATAAAAATATTAATAATGTGCATATACATATAGTTTATTCATTTTCTGAAATTTTTATTTTTCCCAAAGCAAACCTATATCAAAAGTCAGTAAACTGAGAATGGAAAACAAACTATGAGGTCACATAAATTCATTCTGTCACTTTATAAGTAGCAAAATAAAAAGGAAAAGTATTTTTAATTCTGAGCCAATCTTAACCCAGTTAAAATGTTGAGAATGCCGTCTTAGATTTTTTCAATTAGGAATAGATAAATAATTCATAAAAGTTAACTTTGCATTAAATTTCCCTTAAATTTATGTTCAAAGGAATATCAAAACCAACTTTTTAAAAATAGACTTCATGGGATTGCCCATGTCTTCAACAGCCTTTCACCTGACCACTAAAGCATGATAACTGCTCTCTTCAGTTTGAGTAAAAACCCTTTCTAAAAACAAAAGCCAACAGCTTTTTTTATACCTGGGCAAAAAAGTTATTTAAAAAAATTTTTTTGAACTAGATTTCACCAAATATTTTAAGATACATCCTAATCATTATACCTGAATCCTTAGAGAAGGGATATTTAATTCCTTGGAATGACACAGGGTTCTCTTAGCAAACTTCCCCTCCCTCTGAGCAAATTATTAATTAAAACAGATAATTCTACTTGTGTTGACATCATACATGGAGACATTGCAATTATTTTGAAATCTGTTTGAGCCTTTGCCGAAAGATCTCTAAAATAACCCTCTAGATATAGCACATGTGTATGTGTACACATGTATGTAGCATTTTTTAATCCTTGCTTTTTAACCTAGAGTTTGTACTCTTACCAGCTGTGTGCTCTTGGGCAACTTATTGTATCTTGCTGATACTCAATTTTCTCATCTCTAAAATGGGGATAATAATAGAACTTATCTTGTGGGGTTTGTTCTGAGGACTGATTCAATGTTAGCTTATAACCCATATAAATTTCCTAAACACATATAAATGATCATACCCCCAAAGTATACAAATTTAGTGGGGCATCTGATGTTCAATTAACTATGAAATTCCCTTTATCCTACGTCTATCAACGAGACTGGCTGCTCATTAATTAAAAAACATGAAACAATGTGACTCTTGCAGAATAAGGATACACTGGTGGCAAGAAAGACAAGTGATCTTTGCCTGGATCTATTTTTAGGAATGGTTTAATTATCTACACCCCCAGTGTTAACACTGGAAAATAAACAAATGGGTGAAAGGCATCATAAAAGAGTCACTCTGAGATCAACAGTTTCATAGTATTCAAAAATAATTGGGGATGAAGAAAATATTTAGATCATTTCTCTAGCAGTCCTTACTGACACACGGCAGGCCAGAATTTGCAAAAAGGTTTAACAGGAATTGCCGAATTGATGAATTCAAACTGTTCAGGCCGCAGGGTTCAGAGAGGTTTCAGGTTTAAAACATAACCAGTGAGAAAACTATAATTCAATAGCTGGTTTTCAGTGAATCACTACCTTACAGTGGAGAAAAATTAATTTGCGAGGTTATATAGTTATGCAAATGGGTAGAAAATGCTCATCAGTTTCCACAGTGAAATATATTTATATCTACATTATTTATTCTCACTTAAATAAGTAGGGAAAAACCAACCACGATTCTCTTGGCAGGCTGGAAAGGTATTATGGTTAATAATCATGACATCACTAGCTACCTGGTATTCATAATTATGCTAATTTATACGATTATCTAAGGGAAGATAACAATTAGAAATTTACCAAAAAAAAAAAAAGCTGAACATTTTGTTCCAAATTATACTCCTCTCCTGCCAAAATAATGTCTGGTAATTTTCTAAGAAGAGCTCTGATATGAATACAGACAATTCAAACTCTCTTCGTTACATAGATATTACACCCTGCTGTTTCCTTATTTCATCTTAATCTATTAATGGAACATAATCTTACCGGAAAAGGAAAAATGTTGTCAGCCCTGTTCAAGCTATCTTCCATCCAGGATTTAGGAGCAAAGGCAGAGCTGGGGCGAGCGTACTTCTGGAGCTGAATATGATTGCTTGCAAAATTTTTCTTCAAAGGTGAGATGGAGTTCAGGGGCGTTATTCCTCCATTCAGCCCTCTGCGGTGATCTCGGCCTTGGGAACCTCCCCAGCCACCATATCCACCACCTCCTGGGCTCCAGGAAGAAGACGGTGTAGGAGAGGGACTCTGGTAGCTGCTCCATGGAGAGGGGGGCTTGTTAAGATTATTCGCCAAATGAGGCAGCTGGTTAAAAGCAGCATTTCTATGTGTGAAAGGTGGGGGATGGGGACTGGCAGGAGACCTCCTTTGCTGCTGATGCTGGCTGTGATGATGCTGGAAATGAGGGTGATGAGGGTGGTGCTGTGAGAGAGGCCCGATCTGAGGAGAGAAACTGCCTCCAAAGCCAGGGCTGACATGATGGGGAAAATTTTGAAACAACAGAGCACCGTTATTAGCCGAAGCAGCCGGGACCCCTCCCTGGTGAAAGAAACTTGCATCTTCATTGATGATTGTAGAGGAAGAAGGCGCTATCGCTGCTGACCAGTTACTGAAACCAGTAAGAGACGATGCGCTAGATGTCAAGGGTTGGGTTGAAGTACCTAGCCCCGTGGCTTCTTGATAATCAAACCCTGTCAACACTGGTGATTCGATTCTTATTTTCTCCTTCCCGTTGCCATTTTCTGAAGAATTGTCCCCTTGATTTTCTTCAGATTTTGCCTTCTCAGTTTCAGGCAGTATTCCAGCTTCCTGACCTGGACTGGGGGAGAGCTGCTGCTTTTCTAAAGGGTCTTGCTGTTCCTGTTGCTGACTTTTTGCCTTTTCTGATCCCAAGATCTCATCCTGAATGTTATGGGTAGCCGGAGCAGGAAAGAGCCAAGCTGACCCGGCACTGCTGCCATTGGCAGCTGTGTTATTATTTATAAAAGCAGCGGGGCTGGGGGTGGCATTTTGGTGATGGTGTGGAGGCTGCAGATGTGGATGGAATCGGACTGGAAAAGCAGATTTATTCCCAGTATTGCTTTGCACTAGCACTCCAAACCCGTAATCCCCCATTTATTATTTTTAGGCCCAGAATCTTATGATTAAAAAAAACAACAACAACCTGATGTCTCACGCCTTTGTATCCTCTACCCCAAATTTAAGTTGTTTGTTTGAAATGTCTTATTTTTAGCTAGCTCAAAGATCGCAGCTTATCACCCTAAATAGTTCAGATTTGGAATTCTGGTCTCTGAAAGAAAAAAGAAAAAAACTAAAAAAAAAAAAAAAATGTCTTAAAACATTGACATGAATCCAACTTATTCTAGGAGGGAATAAAAACAAAGAGGGTAAAAATCAAGTCTTTGGTTAGTAAAATAGGCGCTTTCTTTTTCCAAAGGAAAACGTACATGAATGACAAAAACACAGCTTCTCAAGCATCTATGGATGTAGAAGAATAAGCATTGCGCGGAGTAAAAATATATATATATATATAATTTAACAATCACATATGGTCTTCTTCAGCAGTTTAGATTCACTCACATAAAAATTAGAATAGGGCTAAGGGGAGAATACGTTCTTTTCTTGGCAGCTTGGTTAAAAAAAAATCAGGAATAATTTAAGAACATTATATATTATATATTTATATATATAGATTATATTAGGTTATTTGGGGTGGGAGGCGAATTCCTGGTTGCGGGAGAGGAAATCAGCATTGACTAATGGAAAGATGATTGCAGGGAAGTTTCTGCTGTTCCTGGTCCTGTTTCTGATCTTTCACGGGGTGCAGTTTTGGCCTCTGGGGCTGTTCCTGAAGCTCTGGGTGCAGATCTTGCTGCGGTCGCTGTTCCTGGGGCTCCCCCCGGCCTCCTCTCCCCCATGAAATGGGTTGGAAACACCCGTTTCTCCCTCTTGGGGGTGTCGCGATCAGGACGGATTAGCGAGACTCGACGAGGACAAGCTGGCGGCCCCGGGGTGCGGGGACCAAGGGGGCGACCTGGAAGGTCCTGCGGTTTCGGCCTCTACCCCTCTCTGCGGCTCCGGGGTTTTTTTCCCTCATGGGACCCAGGGGCGGTTTGTTCAGTTCTCTCGGTTCGATTCTCCGCAGGGGGGAAAAAAGAGGAAAAATAGGAAAACCCCACCAGCGTAGTTACTCTAAAAGAGAAGGGCCTTCCCCCCTTTGCTCGCTCTCTCTTTTTTCCCCAGATTTTTTTAAAAACTGTAATTTAGAAGGCTTTTGTTTCTCCTCACGGTTGCTGGGCCGTCGTCGCCGCCGCCGCCGTCGCTTTACCCCGGTCCCGCAGTCCCCGCTGTCGTAGTTGCGGACTCCGCCTGGCTCTTCTTCTCTCCTCCTTCCTCCTCTGCTGTCGCCGCTGCCGCCGCCGCCGCCGCTGCCACCGCCTCCCGGTGCCCGGGTTCAGCAGCCGCGGCTGAGTCCTTCTCCTCAGGACCGAGCCGAGTGAAATGACAACCAGCTGGAAAGACCGAGAGACACTTCCGGTTCGAAGAGGGAGGGGTGGGTTAGGGCAGACACCCCGCCCACCTGCCGAAAGGCCAATCAGATGCTAGAATTCAGATGAGGCCACGCCCCTCGGCTCAGGCGCCCTCCCAGGAAGGTCGAAAAGTTATCTCGAGAGACGCCCCTTCCGTCTGCGCCTCGCCCAGTGAGGCCTGGCGCCTGGAATCCGCTCCCCCGACCCAGAGTGAGCGCAACTGGTCGCCATCTTTAGTGTGGGCAAAGGACTCCTGCGCTGTTTATCTCAGCTAACCACGCTCTGCAGGAGGAGTATAGCGGGACGCGTGGAAGAGAACGGATTCCTCTAGCACTGCGGTAAAGAGTCCAGGTGTGGGAGATCGGTGGGGCAACCCCTGAAACCGCTGATGAACGGGAGGACTGCCCATAGTAAACGTGGTTCCCCAGGCATCACGTGCTTTGACCGGAGCTCCTCCCCAGAGGGATCTGTAAGAGGAGGCGGGTTTTCCCGGCAGCTGTGCGGTGCCTGGATTTGCGTATGTCCTTGTCCTGCATGTAGACCTCACGCGGGACTCTGTCTTCACCTTCCACTCCCCCACCCCCACTCCTCCTGCTTGGTTTAGGCTCTCATCTGGTGCAGTCTCAGGCACAAAGATACAGCTGCTGTAAACGTCCGTGGTTGAGCCCTCATCCCCATCCGGCTCTAGTGCACCCTTCCCGCTTACTAGAGGGACATTTCCAAAACGAAAAGCTTGTCAGGGTCCTCACCTGCTCAGATCTCTCTGCGATTGCCCACTACCTCTTTGGAAAAGACCAAACTTTTTAGTCTGGTGTTCTAGGCTTTTCCACTCTGGGGGCAGTATATCTTAACACCTCGTCTCCCTCCAACCGCCACACACCAAGGTGCTCCAAATATAATCTCAGCGCCTTTTTAACCTTCCCTTTCCTCTCTTCTCCACCTGGTAAACTCCTATTTAGTTTTAGGAATCGGTTCAAAAGCTACCAACTCTGTCTTCCGAGTTCCCTGTTGCGAACATCCATGGCCCAGTGTACGTCTCATGCTTCTTTATCACCCTCTATTGTAATGATTGCTTATGTCTCCTGGACCTGTTGTCAACTGTGGGCTCTTTGAGGAGAGAACCTTGTAGATAGGAGTCATCAGTGAATGAATGCTGAAGAAATGAGTGAACAAACCAACTACAATGAAATCTTTCCTGAATGACAGTCCCTTTTCCAAATCTGCATAATTTCATTCCTTATGCCATTTGGTTTGGGACTCACTTCTCTCAAACTTTAATCATTTAGGTTATTCATTTGCTGCTCAAGGGCTCCATGTCTTGTTCATATTTGTACATTCTCACCACTATGACCACCATCAGGACCTAGATTAATGCCTTGCTCTCAGCACTCGCTCTAAAGATGTTGAATAAGTGAGTGCTTTCCTTTAGTAGAAAATGAGAAATGAAAAGAAATCAGAGGAGAGCCACAAGTGACTATGGCAAGAGTAGGGAATAAAAAAGGGAGAGATCAAAGACTTTTAAGAAGAATCTCATGAAAAAAGGTGGCTTCCATTTCATTTCCCTAGCCTTTCCTCAATGCCCCAACTTCTGCTGCCTGAGTTTATCAATCCTCCCATACTTCCATGTAGAACACCTGTTTGGGACCTTAATTGATGATTTTTTTGTCTTTCGTTGTGTCATGAGCATGAGTCTTGTCTCTGCAACTCTACTTTGAGTTCCTTAAGTGTTAGGGATTGGGTCTGATTCTGCTGTTTATTCCCCACAACTGGACATACCTTGAGACTTAGCTGGTTCAGTTAGGTGTCACTTCCTCCAAAATGATTTCCCTGACTGCTCCTTTTTGTAGCATCTTATAGATTCCTCTCATTTACTCACTGCTGGTTGTCAGTGAGTTAGTTTTTTCGCAAGCAGAGCTTGTGTCTGATTTATCTGTGTGTCCCCAGTGGCCATCAGAGGGTCTGGCACAGAGCAGACTCAGGACATGTTTACTGAATAAATGAATGAATGAATCTTCAATGCACAGTAGATAGTTGAGAGTCTTTTGGGGCTGCCAATTCTTAGTGACTAAAATGGCTGCCATATTTGAAGGAAAGAGGGCTATCTTTAGAACCAAACAGGTAATTTGAATCCCAGATCTGCTACTTCCTAGTTGTAGAGCTCTGGGCATCACCTCTACAAGCCCCTGGTTCCTCATAGATAAAATGTGAATGATATTCCTCCCTGGCTAGGAGGTGGTAAATTACATGAGATACAAGTGAAGTGCTGGGCTCATAAGAGGTTTTCAAAAATGTCAGTTCCTTATTAATATATTAAGTGCAGAGAAGCACTTCTCAAGTGTCTTTTGCCTAGAAGCTGCATGCATGAGTGAATCCAGGAACCTATGTTGGTTTGTAGAGGGAGGAGACACACCAGAGCCATAGTCAGGGTGCTGCTAGGTCAGCCTGATCTTTTAAGGCTAAATCAAGCATGGGCAGTAGGTTTGGGCTGGGCTGAAGCTAAAATGATCTCTGCAGACATCAGGTTCCTGGCTAGGGATTAGGAGCATGGGAGAAGGGAGCGGGAAGCAATTCTCTTGAGTCAGTTGCCTACTCAGAAACCCAGGATACCCAGCTCAGGGCTGCCCTCCTTGAAAACATTCTGGCCTCAGAAACTGTCCCAGGTAACCATGACAACAATTCAGCAGCTCTATTTAGGATTTCCAAAGAGATCAACAGTTGCAGATGAGTGCTGGCTTGAACACTTTGCTGGCAGAAGAGAGCGCCTCCCATGAAACATGCTCACTGGGAAGCTTTCAGGTTGCAGAGAAAGCAAGCTCTCCCTGAACGTTAAGGTGCTACCAGATTTTTTTTTAATTAAAAAGATTTTTTTTAAAAACCCTCCCTCCCTGTCCATTAAGGGCTGACACACCTTCAGAAAAGTTGTAGGCTAGTGAATGGACCCTGCTGGCTACAGCCCAGCCCCCTCTGGGGTTTGAGGTCAACCACACCCCAAAGTCGGAGCCTCCCAGGAAGCAGGGCCCTAATATTTCCTTCATCAGCCTCTCTTAAAGCTTGGCAGGCGATATAAATCTCACCCCATAATCACACAGAGTGAACTCTTCCCCACGCTAGCTAATGTCCTCCACCACTGCCCTTGAAGCACACTGTCTTCTCCCAACAGCACACACCCAAGCTCCCCAGGGGCCTGTCTAATGACTTTAGCAATCAGGGCCACCACCCAACGTTGCCCAGGTTGTACACTGTGCAACTCCATAAGGCACCACAGACTATGATGTGAATGCCCATCCCCCTGTTGCACAATGCGGTGGCCCTGCTTTGGTTCATTTCCATGAGACACCGAGGCACATTATGGAAATATGACACTCATACACAAAGCCACCAGGTACTACCATAAATTACATGAACACACGCTCATCACATGGAGAAATATGTAAAGCAGTTGGTCTTTTTAGATTTGGTGGCCCAGGAGCTTTCTGTAATGGAACTGAAGGACACCGTGTCCTTGGTGTTGTTTTGGGTGGGGAGCTGTAGTGAGAAGACAAGTCCGGGCAAGTACATGGTCCAGTCCCCTAAGAGATTAATACCCAGCAGTTATTTTGCTTAGCAGCGTTAATAAGAATTCTAACATGGTAGAGGAATATATTTGTTACTGAAACGAAAAAAATATAATATTAATATTCAAAAGCAGGTCTTGTGAAGGTAGGGGAAGAGAGAAAGATGGAATTACTTTTGGAATATCCTCTTTTCCAAAACTACCCGAAAGCTCACTACCAGAAGGCAAGACAGACAGAAACAGAACCACGTCCTGAAGGCAGGTTTCATTAAACCCACCTCTGATCTTCACCCTGTTTCAGTGTTGGAAAGCAGGCACATTTACTTAGAAAGCACCATTGGGTTTTTTTACAGTTAATTGCTGGGTTACATTTTCTCCTTTTGTTTGTTGTTTATAACCTGCACAAGCCCTCTGCATTTTAAATACTGTTTTCTTCCTGCTTTCCCACTTAAGGTGTTGTCATTAACATGGAGTCCATAGTTAACAACCCATTTTGGTGGGGAGCGGTGAAGTCAGTTCTTCCAACGCAATGTCACTGAACAAAAGGTCTGGAAAGGTCCAGGACAGAGACGTGCTTCACTTGATTTCGCCATATCCCGGCAAAGATTTAGGTGAGCTGGAATGGAGGGTTGACCTTCCAAACTGTGACATGTATCACATGGGATAACTTGGATTCTTTTGTGGTTCCAGCCACATATGTGGATGGGCTGTTGACCTAGATTACCCCTGGCTGTTTTGATTGGACACACTGCACTTCCCTGTATCAAAACCATGGCCAGGCTGCCAAACAGCCGCCATCTCACACTCTGTGGCTAGACTAGAGGATCTTCACCTGCGATGCTGGAAAAAGAAGAGCTTTTTGGAGCTCACAGGGAAGCTGCAGAGTCCAGAGATCAGAGATCTGGGAGTCGGAGACCAAAATTTTAGCCCCAACATAGCCTTGAACTCACAGGCACTGGTCCAGTTTGTCCGATGATTTCCTTTCAGCCAGAATTTTTACTGCCAAAGGAGTTTCACTTTGGAACCCGTAAGCAATAAAGTTTCAAAGAAAGTCATCTATATAAAAAAACACTAAAGATGGTCCTTTCCTTTTATGTCCAAATTTCTTGCTCCCCTATTCTTGGAGTATATATATATATATATATATATATATATAACTAAAGAACAATTGTAAGAGTTGATTCGTAAGCATCCAACCTCAAACTTTAGCATGCAGTCCCCATGGGAGCCCATCAAACGCAAATTCCCAGACCCTGCCCCCATGATATTCTGATTGTTTTCTCATAGTATTTTCTCATAAAGTTATAAGGTACTAAAGATTTTCTCATAATAATGCAAAAGCACAGAAAATCCAAATGAAAGATGCCTGAAAAAGTGCCTTTCTCACATGAAAGAAGTTTGCAAGAGTCCATATAGCGCTGGTGGGGTAGTTTCAAGAAGTCATCAGAAACCAGGGTTCCTTTTATTTCATTGCTTTTCCCTCCTCAGAATTCAACTTCTACCTAGGATCTAAGATAGTTGATCTAGCTCCAGCTATCACGTCTGTATTCCAGACCAAAGGAAATAGAAAAAGATGAAGAAGGACGCAACCATTCTTTGAGGGAACTTCAGAAGACATACACGTCACTTTCGTTCTCTTCTCATTGGCCAGAATTTGGCCATATGGGCACACCTAATGGCAAAAGAAGTTGGGAAGTATAGTCTTTATTTCATGCTTTATGTATTAAGCTAAAAATGGATATTCTATTATCAAAGAAGCAAAGGGAGGTGGATATTGGGGGTGGGGCATGTAGACTAGAGAGGTTTCATGACTACCTGAGGTCTAATAGCCAAGTCAATGCCCTCATTTTGCAGTTGAGGAAACTGAGGCCCAGGGAAGGGCCTTGTCTAAAATAACTCAGTTATTTTGCCCAGGTATCTTGACTCAAAACTCTTCCCTCTACTCGGTGGTCCTCAAATTTTAGCAAGCATCAGAGTCACCTGGAAGACTATTTAAACCAGAATTTCTGATTGAATAGATATGGGGTAAAGCCAAGAATTTTCCTTTCTTTCTTTTTTTTTTTTTTTCTTTCATTGCCCTATTACTTTTATTTTTTTTTATTTTTATTGGGGTATAGTTGCTTTATCATATTGTGTTAGTTTCTACTGTACAGCAAAGTGAATCAGCTATACGTATACATATCCCTCTTTTTTGGATTTCCTTCCTGGACTTGCTCACTGAATTTTTTTAAATAGAGAATCTAAAGACCTTACTCCATTGCTTAAATACTTTCAAGTGGCTTCCTTGTGTATTCAACTCTATTTTTCAAACTTGAGTGATTTTCATTCCAGCATCCCAGTTTTTGCCATATAGATGTAGTTCCTGCATTGTCATTCCTTTAACATTTTTTATAAACTGGTTTATCTTTAAAAAACAAACAAATAAATATGCAGTCAAGACAACTTGATTAGCCACCTGAAATGCTATAACCAAAAGGTAATTATCACATTTAAAATAATGAAAACAAAATAATGGTATTGAATTGCTCCTGGATCCTGTAAGTATATCACAGGCCCTAAGTCTGAGGCTTTCTTTCTCTTTGTTAAAAAGGAAGATTAATAAGGTTAGAGAGAGGTGCTAAAGACACTAGCCCAACCTGGAAAGGTCGTCTTTACATAATGAGAAGGTCTGAAAAAGAATGGAAAAGGAGCGAAATTTCTCATTGTGTGATTCAAGATTATATACTGTCTTGTCTGTGTACCACCTACAACTATCTCATATACCCCACTGGGAAGGGACCCATTGTCTGGAAAGCACTGCCAGACTCCTGAATGTGGTACCCCATGCACCTGATGAACTGGCACTTGCCTAACGTTTTAGCATCATCTCCTGCTACTCTCTGACAGCACTGTTCCAACCATTCTGAAAAACTTAAGGTTCCAAGAACTTACAATGTCATGAATGCTATTTGCTGGAAGTAACAGAATGCATGAGTAAGAGTGACAAGCAGTAAGTGGTGATTTTTCTCACACATCAAGAAGTCTAGAGGTGAGCAGTTGCTGATGCTGGCCGGTCAAGTACGACAGGGCTGTGGGTTGGAATCTCTGGATGTTCTTGGCCTCACCTTCAGGGTCTTAAGATGTCTGCCACAGCCCCAGTCATCACACCATGACATTCAGAAGCAAGACACAGAGGGCTTCAAAGAGCTGAGAGTTTCTGGTCACGAGCTTTCCTCTGATCAGGGAGGAAAGGTCTTCCTCAAGGACCCTCCAAGCACACTTCCTGTTATATCTTTTTGCTCAGGATGGGGTCACATGCCTTGATCTAGACGAGACCTGGGCCCACCTTCCCTGAGACCAAGGGACCCCAATGTGAAACAAGCAGAATCAGAATTCTGCTAGCGAAGGAGCAGGAAAGTCTTTGGAGGAATCAACAAGTGTGTCCTATGCTCACCACACAACTTTCTTAGGCCTTTCAGTGTATGTCTGTCTGCCAAGAACAGCTATCTCGTTTGCCAGGGGAGCTCGGACTCAAGCACCCTCACTGCCTTCTCTGACCCCCCCAGCAGAGGTGGGCATCTTCTCCCAGGTTGGCACAGACACTTGGCCACATAACTGACTATTTATGTAATTGGCTATTTAGATCCACCCACTGGAGTTGCTCCTCCGGGTCAGGCACTTTTCTGTTGTGTATCCCCTAAGCCCGGCACTATGCCCAGCACACAGTAGGCCTTTAATGAGTGTTTGTTGAATTAAGGGTGAATTAATCAGTTTTCTTTCCTCTTGATATACAAGTCATAAGGAAGTCGAAGTAATAAATGGTAGGTTGACTTTAACAACAAGCCTTGGAAAATTTGGGGAATCTCCTAATAGCGTACATCAAGTTTCTATTGGCATAGCATAAAACTTCTACCACACTGCTGATCTTTTGGCAAATCAGTCACTGTAAATCCTGGCAAGTGGCTTTATAAACTTAGTAAACCATTTCAGTCTTGTGTAAAACACACTCTACAGGGTAATAGCTTCATTTGGCCAAGTCATCTTAGATGCAGTTCCACGATTGCATAAAGCTAGTCTTTATTGATATACCCTCAATGTTAAACAGCCTGTTAATGAAGTGGATTGCCTTGAAGCCATTGAATAGTGCACATACACACACGTACACACACACACACACACAAAGTTATCACCACCTGAAAACAATGGCAGAGGCAGTAATTATGTAATATTAACGAGCAATATCACGTACAATTGGATGTGCCAGTTTCTAACATAGCTGAGTTGATTCTCAGTAATGGGTTTCTTGAAATGACCTGGCCCCCACAGAAGTACCTTCAGGTTCAACAGCCCATGTAAAATATAATAAATGCATAAATAATTTAGCAAGGGAAATAGGTAGCATTATGGCCACACTTCTGTGCTGCTCTTATTTAAAAGCCTGGCAGCTTGGTAGTTAGAAACCGCTATGTCCAGGGGTGTTGTAATTCACCATTTGCTTGGAGTTGAAATGAGGCAGAGGAGAGCTCCAGGCCCCTAGCTCATTTCTTATTTAGAGGCAGGTTTTTTTTTTTGTTTTTTTTTTTTAAATCCATTTGGCTATTTAAATTCCAAAAATAGAAAGAGGAAGAAGAAACACGCTTCAAATTTAGAAGTTTAGAGGCTAGTTGGAGTCCTCTTAGGCAGGCTCTGGGATGTGTTTTTTTAAGCAAGTGAGTTTAAAAATTAGTTTCATTGTGTGTGTGTATGTCTTTTTAATCCATATATGGCAATTGATGAGGCAGTGTTTTTCAAATTCTAGTTCTTTTTGTTATCTCAGACACATAATTTTTGCTTTATTGTTGTATGACCTATCTTATTTATTATTCACCCAACATTATTTGTAAATGGACTCAATTTTTTAGAACTTAACTAAATAAGTTGGAAAGAAAAATTCTGTTATCACTAATGTAAATAGAAAAATCAATACACCATGCCATAAATGGATGCTGTCACTTATTTTTTCCTAACCCACACTAAAATAAATGAGTCAAGCAAATGCCTAGTAATAGAAATAAGAGTTCTTCTGTGCCATCTAAAGACATCTCAAAAACCGTCGGTGGCACTTTTAGGGAAGCCTGGCTTACTGGTTGAGTAATACGTACCTTTTGAATCAGGCAAGATTGGTTCAAGTCCCACCTCTGACATTTGCCAGCTGAATGACTCATGAGCAGGTCTTTTTGTCTCTCTGAGCCACAGTTTCTGCATCTGGAAAACGGGGATAAAAAATTGTTGAGCAGTTAGTTGAGAGGATTATACAGGTAATACATGTAAAGTTCTTAGGATGGTGCCTACCTATAGCAAGCGTCCAAGAAATGTCACCTATGATTATTAGTCATTTGTGATTGGGGAGATGTGGGTCATCACAGAGAACCAGCCACCAACAAATTCAGTCCAGAACAAACAAAATGTGCTAGGTGTCTACCATATGACAGGCTCTGTGGTAGGCCCTGGGGACACTGAGGTAATTCTTGAAGTGACAGACGTGTACAGAGCTAATGACAGTGGTACATGGGAAGTGCAGTGAGAGGTAGGTTCCCAGGTTATTATGGCAGGCCAGAGGAGAACATGATGAAAGTCAGTGTCAGGGAAGAAGAATGTGCAGATCCCCAAATCAGGCCTTTCCTGATAGCTTATGGGGGACATACATCAGTACTAGGAGGTACCAAGTAAATTGAATTTCTGCTGGGGAGGAGAAAGTGCATGAAATTGAGACGTATATACAGCAGTGGAGACATACCATTTACTTATGGGCTTAAGTGACATTAATGAATTGGTGAATATCATTTTCAAAACTAAATGGTGGTCAGGCAACTTGTAAATCGAATTTTAATTTTCTTTCCTTTCATAGTGGTCACAGTGATTCACAGATATTTTTTAATTTGGCCAGCTGGATGATTTTTGTGTTTTTTTCCTTATTATTATTACTTGCTAATGTAAAAATTATGCAGTTGTATAGGAAAACCCAGATTTGTGTTCTCTGGTTAAAAAAAGTGGAAGATGTAGCCATCTGAATCCATTCCCCACATATGGCAAGTTAGGGCTGGCATTGAGTAGGTGCTGTTGTTGTAAGATGGGGCATTTGCTCTACAACACTCCCAAGGCGACGGTGCTGCCCTAAGACTCCGGCAAGTGGGGCCCCTGCCCTTGACCCCATGCAACCAAGGGATGCCTGCACTGCCTCTTCTAGACCATGCTGCTGGGCCCTGGAATTCCCTGACCACGTGACCCAAGCCTGCTTCCAGAGCCTGCAGAGACCTCTTTCCCAGTGAGTTCTCCCGAGGGCGAATAGCACTGCTAGGGAGTATACCCCATGCCCAAGGGGTGGCCAAGACAAAGCTGGAGGGAGGGCAGGGACTGAAGCTTGAATGTGCAGGCCCTGGTGTCCATCCACCTGTACAGAGTTCCTTGCTGTGGGGGATGGAGTCAGGCATGGGAAGAGAAGAAGAGCAGACGGTGTGCTGAGCGGGGTGGGGAAGCCCTTGGCCTGGGGACCAGTTCTCCCCATCATCTTCAGGTAAGGAACCCTGAGGAGTCTGAGAATTCTACATTGAACTTGGCCTTCCAGGTCATTATAAAGGTACATTTGTCAGGGTAGGAGACTAGAAGTTACTTCAATTTGTTAACTCGATTTATAGCTTGAAAAGTATTTAGGGATCTGGTAGATGGACTTCCATTTAAACTTTTTCCCAGGGCCTGCAAAATATGAGGAGTGGGCCTGCTGGTGGATTTCACTCCTTTCTCCCTGCTGCCTGACCCCCATTAGTGCTGAGTTTGTGGTTCCCAGTAGACTGAGAGCGTCGTGAGGGTGGGAAGTGTACCTGATGTTTACACCTTATCCCCTCACCCCTAGCACAGTCCTCGGCTGTGGTACCCAATTCATACTGAATGAGTGACTGTCTAACCTGAGAGTTGATAGTTCAGGTTAGTCCCCTTGGAATTATCTTCTGTCATAGATGTCCACACATCACAGATTATTTAAAATTGTCTCCTTAGCAACTTCATTAATTGCTAGAAATGATTTTGGTTATTTCTGTTTTTCTGATGTAAAATGAATTTATGTACACGGTAACATAATCTGAAAGGTTTTTTTAGAAAAAGTAAAAAGAAGAAGAAAAGAACATCACATATCACCCTAATTCCACTGGTAAAGCCATTATTAACATTTTGATATATTTATTTCAGTCTTTTTTCATATGTTTCTTTTCAGAGTTGAAATCCTACCCAGAGATTGCTGACAATAAGCTGCCATGTTCCAAAATTTGAGCAGCTTTCTGGCTGCTGTTTGTCACTCCCCGTGATGCATTTTAAAAGATAAATTCCATAAGAAACTTCTAGATTTCATGGAGAAATATTGGTGAGGAGCATTACAAACATTTTCCCAAGAGGTGAATGATGTGGTTCTAAATTTTTGTGCGTGCGAGAGTCTGTGATTTACCCTACTTACCGATCATTCATCATTTTTATCAACATCATAATCACTGTCAAGGGTCAAATATTTGCCATCTAATTTTTTACAGCCTTTTTCTGTTAAGCTCGATATGAAGAATGCTGCACACACTTGGCCCCCTCTCTTTCAAAGCCAACAGACTGCCATGCACACATGCTTGCTGTGCTGCCAGCGGTCCACAAACACTGATCAGGTGATGCCTAAATACCATGCACCACTGAAATCCTGAGACTATCCAGTATAACAGGGGAGAGGTGACTAAATGCCAAATTGCAATAAGCATGACAAGCCAATAAATAAGGGTGCCATGGGGACACGGAAGAGAAGCTGCCTTACTCAGCCTGAGCTCCAGGGAGGGCTTCCAAGAAGAGGGGATATTTGAGAGCTGTCTGGAAAGCTGAGCTGGGGGTTGGCAGCTGCAGAAAGGAATCGGGTGCCGGGTTGAGGCCCTTGAGGGTGTGGCTGGTGCACAGGAGAGGACCTAACCAACATTTAATGACTCTGCACTATGTATCAGGGGCCATGCTGGGTCCTCAGAAGACAGAAATGGCTAGGCTAGTGAATGAATACATGAACAGACCTTCGGGTGGCATCCTACCTGATAGGATACTTCAGAACTACATCCTGATAATTAAGGCCAAATCCAAGGCATTCTAGAAGATCCCTAGTTAAAGTAATTTAAAATGTCCTCTACAATTTGGCAATATCTATTAAAATAAAAAGTGTGCATATCCCATGACCCAGAAATTCTACTTCTTGCTTCCTACTGTAGAGACAAAACCTGTTCAAATCACTTGCTTGTGTAAAAGGGTGTATACTGCAGCACTTTTTGTCAAAATGAAAAACAGTGGGGATCAACCCAAATATTTATGCATAGATGAGTGGCTGTCAAAACTAGGCTGAATCTATCCCATAGAAATGTATGGAAAGTTAGAAAGAGTAAGGTTGATTTATATATACACAGTAAAGGCTATGAGACAGAGCTGAGGGAAAAAGTCACATAATACGCATACAATATGATATCATTCACGTAAAAAAATTCCACACACAAAAACCACCATGTTTTCTATAGTTACAGAGATATGAGAGTTTTTATTAGTTCATAGATATACATTTTACATAAGCACACAGATAACTAATTAAATGCATTGATTAAGGGCTTTTTAACTGAAAACAGTGGCTGCCTTTGAGGGGTTCAGAGATTGGAGGAAGTGGTGATAAGAGATACAGGCCTTACCTTTTAAATCTTTTTACAAGGAGCGTGTATGCTGTGAATGACTTCTGCAAATAAAGGTTAACTAAAACGGTGAAAATGTTCTTTCAGGGTAAATCAGTACCACTTATTCAGAATCGAACTGAGCAACATGAAACAAGACACTAAAATGTTCCTACCCTATGACCCAGTAATTTTCCTCTTGGGAGTCCAGCCAAAGGAAATAACCCCCAAGAGTTGCAAAGATTTTCATATAAAGGTGTTCAATGCAGTATTATTTATCAGAGTGAAAAAAAAAAGGGAATCATCTGAAATGTACAGTAATGGCTGAAAGCTTAAATGGTAAGTTTGCATAATGGAATGCTGAGTAGCCATCAAAACCTGTTGCAGAAGAATTTTGTTGACTTGTAAAAATGTGACCAAAGTCATATTAATATAAAAAGGTGAAGGTAGAATGATCTCAAATATGGTATAAGCACAAATGCACATACACAAGACCCATGGGGGTGGGGTAAGGGACCCAGGAGAGCTATTTGACTGCGCCTCATGTCCACCTAAGGTCTCAGATTTAGATTTTTGACATCATCTCTAAATGCAGTTCTATAAATAATCGCAGGGATACTCTGAATACTCGCACATAGTCACAGATAAACTCTTGCTAATATCATGTGACTCTGATTGTTGCCTGTAAATATTTAAAATACAGCACAGTTTTTTTCCATCCTGCTTTAGCACTTGCTTCACAAATAGAGGAAGCCAGACTGCTCTCACTGGCTGAGAGACCCCGTTCTGCCACAGGTACAGAGGATCAGAAGGAAATACCCCAAACGGAAGTATACAAGCTGGTTGTCTCTTGGCAGTGGGATTTAGATTTTTTTAATGGCGAGTTTTCTGTTTTTCCTAACTTTTCTACAATGAGCATGATAAATCAGGAGCTTGGAGTAACATATACACACTATTGTATATAAAATAGGTAAACAACAAGGACCTACTGTAGAGCACAGGGAACTCTACTTAATATCTTGTAATAACCTATAATGGAAAAAATCTGAAAAAAAATAAATTTATATAACTGAATCACTTTGCTGTACACTTGAAACTAACACAACGTTGTAAATTAACGATACTTTCATTTTAAAAAAAATAGCTCCTAGAATAAAAGTTTTGAAAACAAACGGGAGAAAAACAAAACAAAACAAAAAAAAAAACAGAAGAGGAAGCGTCCTCCTTTAAAACACAAAAGCAGCGCCTGGCTGGAAAATGTGCCACATCAGGATGTCCCCGGGCGGAGTCCTCGGCAGGCTGGCACCAGGGCTGGACAGAAAGAATGCGGCTGGACCCTGCAGTGTGTCACGGGAAGGCCAGCGCGACTCCGGCCCCCGCCGCTCCCCCACCCCGCCGTCCTGCTGGGTGAGGCCAGAGCAGTTCCGCAGACCAGAGGCGCAAGAGGATTCGGGTTCAAAGCCGGACCCGGGGTTTCGAGGGGGTGGGGAGACTGTCCCGGCTCCCGATCAACCAGGCGAACCTGCGTCCGTGGCTCTAAATCAGAGTGCGCAAGAGCAGGGAGGAGCAAATTTGCAGGAACAAATGGGACACTCAGGTCGGGCCGATGAATAAATCCCTTTATCAGGGGACTTCAGAGCGGAGGATTCATTTGCATAGCCGACAAGCTGCACGCTGGTTGGCAGGCACAACAGGGTGAGAAAGACAAGAATTACTAGATTACGGTGGAATCTCTTATTAATAGATTTGGGCCTTAACTCTTGACAGGTTCAGGGTGTGTGTGTGTGTGTGTGTGTGTGTGTGTGTGTGTGTGTGTGTGTGTGTGTGTGATTGTGTGTTATAGTCAACAAAAGTGAACACTCCTTCCCACCGCCCTCCGCCCCCAGGCTTTTACTTCTCACTAACAAAGCGGGTGTAACTGGTTCCATCAGTCGAACAAACACAAGGCCATCAGTTCTTCCCCTGGTGAGGAAATCGCTCCTGCGTCCTCACCGGAGGAACACGTGCTCTGATAGGTCAGGGAGCACATTGAGTGTCTGGTGGTGAACAGCTGGGGCCAGGAGCCAGCACCCTCATTAGAGGAAGCTGCTACTATTTCCAGCCTGCCTCTATTCACTGAAAGCAGGTCATTACAAACACAGCGCGTGTTTGCATATTAGCCAAATTAAAAGAATAATATGTTCTCTCCTCTCATGTGCTATACTGATAAATCCCAATTTATGAATGAAACATGCTGATTAGTTAGTTAAAAAGTAATTAGTCCCAGAATGTGTTTCGGAGTCGGAGGCTTAATGAAAGCACACACAAATACTGTTTCCCAAGTACTCAGTACATGTCTCTGAAAGAAAAATATTCATAAGATGCATTCATGAGAGACTAATGATGAAGTAGCCTGATTTTATTTTTACTTCCTTCTCACCGTGTGGGTTAATATTTGGATGTTATTTGGTGCCTGTCAGGCTGGGTCACTTTAGAAATACGGGTCCAGGTGATGGCTGTTATCCTTGATTGAATCTTGATGTTCAGATTGTCAAGAGAAAGGGTCTCAGCTCAGAAGCTCCATCTTGTTCTGGAGAGAACCTTCCAACCCTGCTATGGAGCCTTCATTTCTGGGTCCAAAGGTTAATTACAGAAAGACTGACAGTGGAGAACCAGGGGGTAGCATCCAGTGGAGTCCATTAGATTTTCATTGTGTTCCCACAGCTGGGAAAACCAGTATTGGGTTTCAGACAAAATCTGAGTGTTTTGGCCACTGAGAATCAGAAGGTTCCAGACACTCCAAGGACATAGGGGCATAAGGATGACCGCCAAGCCAAGGACCTTTAACCCAAATACCAGCTGACCATTCCTAACCCTGGAGGCTGTACACAGCACGACTGCACCTTACCATATACTACAGCTTGTACTACAATGTATATTATAAAAATCACCCTTGCAAATGCCTTCACTTGCCTATCCGATGTATGTGGTACAGTAAGATGGTTTAGCTTCCATTTTTGGACCAGATCACGGTTCCTTTGATTGAGCCCCAAAGGGAGTATATGTTTGCATTTAGGAACTTGGCTGTGTGGAAATCACACCGAGATGCTTTGGCCATGAGAGGCCTGTGGGAAGAGAGATGAATCAGGCTTCACCCCATAGTTACTTCAGGGCGCAGGCCATCGAGAATTAAAATGTGGTGTTTTTTTTCAAATATGTATAGTGCAATTTACATAAGTGAAGCAGTCCTACTCCCCTGCAGGGTATGGGCTAAGGGAATAAGATTTGGTGTCAGACAGGCCTGGCTGTCCAAACTGTTATCATATTTCTCTGAGTTTCCACATGTGTATCTGTAACTTTGGGATAATAATAACTAACACCGATATAACACTTACTATGTGCCAGAGGATTTTAGGTGATATGTCTTCACTCCTCTAATCTTGGCAATTCATCTCCCTCTGACAGGCAGCAGGGAACATGTAGCAGACTACAATAAATGGCAGCTCCATTATTGTCTTATTGCTGCTCTTCAGTTTCATCCCCTGTGACTACCCATCCCACGGCCTCCATTTCATTCATTCATTCAACAAACATCTCCTGACCACTCTGGGCCTCTAAGGGACCAGAGATAAAGAGGTCTCAATAGTCCCCCTAACTGACTGTCTCTCCTGTCCCCGCTCTTGAGGTTTGTTTGCCTAATGACCAAACCCTCACAACTCAGCTCAGACATCTCCTCCTCTGTGAAGCTCTCTCTCAATCCACCACGAGCTGATATTCACCCAATTCCGTGTAAAGGCTGGAATCTGTTCTGATGGGTTAGGCAACCATTCTGCCTGGTACGTTAGTACCAGTTGTAAAATATCTGGAAAATCCCCCCGACCTCCCGCCCCATCCCGCCTTCCCTTACTCCACTCTGGGGTCCCACAGCACTTTGCATGCATCTCCATCTTTCCTTTATTATCCTGCATTTTCATTGTTGGTTTTTCCTCTCCTGTCTCCCCTACCCGACTGTGAGCCCCTGGAGGGCAGGTTGGAGTATCACTCATCTCCAGGGCTGGCCACTAGAGAATATCAATAATGGAGAGAGAGGGAGAGGAGAGAGCAAGATGGATAGAAGATAAGAAACATGGGGGGAAAGGGAACTGGTGTATTTTTGGCCCATGTGCTGATCACCATGTAGAAGTGGCCACAGGCTATAAAGCTGTCTTCATAGACACCTCCCCCAGCCATCTGCCCAAAACTCTGGCACAAGAAATCTCTGCCTTTCCTATAAAAATGTCAGCTCATATGCAAATTGTGTATGTGTTGAGTATTATCTGAGTTTTACATTTGGAAAGGGAAAAAAACAAATCTCTTGCTCTTGCCTGTGTCTGTTTCATTGTCCAGCCCTTTGAGGCGCTGGTCTGTGAGTGTCTGTGCCAGTGTGTGTGGCTGAGAATGGACGCTTTATGTGCAAAGGAAGCGAGGCTTTTCTTTGGCTGCTTCTCTGAACCCAGCTGCCAGTCACAGGGCTGGCTGCCTCGATCCACTTCAAGGAAGTCTCCCGTCTGTGTTTTAGCTCTGTATTGAGGAGGCTTCTGCCTTTTCAGGCAGGCCTTTAGGATATCCCTTGAGTCAGGAGTGTCCTGGGGCCGTGGAAGGCCCACAGCCCAAGTGCCAGGTAGCACAGGGCAAGGGCACAGAGCCCTGATATGCCTTCTTCCTCGGAAAGCTGTGCTACAGTGGAAAGGAGTCAGGCAGATAGCACCAATGTGGCTCTAAGTCTCCAGCTGAGTGATCTCAGATAAGCTCTCTGACCTCTCAGTTTCCTCATCAGAAAAATGGGGAGAGCAGAATTGCCACCTCGATACAGTTACTGTGAGGAATAGGTGAGATAATGCATCTGATCACATTTGGTGAACGGAGAGGTTAGATGCACACGTCAATTTATTATTAACAGGAGGTTCGAGTTGAAGTTCTAGCTGAGGCACCAAGGTATGACAGCTGCTGCATTCCACAGGAGGGGCAAGGCCAGCCAAGTGCAGAATTTACAAAAGAAAATTCCAAAAACCAGTCAAACCCTTCTCAAAGCTCTTCACCACTTTGGAAGGTAGAAAAGGGGTGGGCTGTTGAAATTTCCGGGAAGGTTTTGTGAGGCCTTCTTTGGAGAAGGAGTTTGTGCTTTCACCCTGAGCCTTAGCCCACTGGGACTCTCAGAGAGCTTGTTTTGTGTGCCCTGCAGCTGGAGGACATGATGGGCCTGGGCCTGACCTGTGCTCAAGGGAGCTACAGTGGCTGGTGGCAGCAGAGAAGGGGAAGAAGGGACATGGCCCTACGATGGCAGACCAGAGATAGGTGAAATGGGGGCCAGGTATTGGGGACTGGGGGGCTGTCACATTCAGAACCGCAGTAGGAATGTCAGCCTGGGATCTTTGTGAAAGAGATCCTGTCCTGAAGGAAGTGCTGGAAGGGAGAGGCCAAGATGGGGAATGGCGGGGACTGGCCAAATGGAAAGCCTGGACTTGTCATCATGGGTGGTCCAGCAGGGACATCTCCAGAAAACCTAAGTGCAAAACTGTCAACTGCAAACATCTGTCAGACTCAGAGAGGGCAACGCCAGCCTTTGACAGTACCAAACAACTGAGAACTTTCCTATCCCCCTTACTTTCCTTCTCTATCCGCATGTGATCCTTGGAGGGACCAGAAACTAGGTTATCATGCTAGTGGAGGAGCAGAAAGACCCAACCCGCAGGATCCTGCTGGCAGCAGGCCCTGGTGGAAAGAGGGGAGAAGAAGTAAGTAATGAATTGAGGCAGTTGTCCCTGACTTAAAGTGACCACATGACCTTTTATTACCTAACAGTGATTAGAAAACTCACGGGACTGCTCATAATCTCATTCAGGAGTGAGGAACAGATTACTTGCAATGAATAGTTTTAAAGGGAAACGGGAGACAAAAATCAAGTTGTTTTTATAAGAATCCTGCTTGTTCAATGTATTGGATACATTATTTTTACTAAGCTAGCACTAACCATGTGCTAAGTACTGTGCAAAGCACTTTATATTTTCAAAATAACCACAGAGGTAGGTGCTATTATAATGTCCATTTTGCAGGGGAAGAAATTGAGGTTCAGAAAAGTGAGATAATCTGACACAGGTTGCAGGATGGATGGGGAGGAGCCGGGATTGGGAGCCAGGCAGTCAGGCTCTAGACTGCCATCCTGCCTTCCCACTTCTGTGTCTCAGTAGGCAGATCAGACAAGGGCTAAAGTTGTCCAAGTATACGCAGCTAAAAATACTTCAAGGGTTCACAGGAATTTTCACCAATCCCTTTGGGGAAGGACTTCAAGGAGACAGGTTTTGGTTAGAATGACTTGGTTTTAAGTCTCAAGACCCACTCAAGCTAGCTTAAGGAGAAAGCGGGGAGAAGAACATTGTCATAAGGATACAGGGACATATTCTGGAAGCCTGTTCGGCCCTCTCTGCCTCCATCCCTCTCCCTTCTAGTTCTTATTCCTCCTCCTTTTCCCTCTGCACAGTCCTTAATCCTTTTGCAGATTGTGGCTGCCTCAGCTCTCGGGTTAAGGGTCCCTCAGTGCCGGCCCTGCAGAAGACAGTTGGCTGAATCCTGATTCCAAGTGCAGAGAAAGATTCAGTTCAATATGTACTGTGCCTGGCATAATCTTAGGCACTTGGGATTTACCATTGCACAAAATAGGAAAAAAAGAAACAAAACAAAACAAATGCTGCCTTTGGTGGTGGTGTCCCTTCCAGTGAGATTCTGATTGGCCTATCTCAGGTCAGCTGACCTCTTCCCCCAGCCCAATCAAATGTGCCCAGGGGCGGGATCACAGAGGATAGCCTCCGTGGCTGGAAGCCCAGCCAGGAGGCTGAGCTGGATGTGGAATCCAGGGCATCCAGTTCCTGAAGCCAACCCAGCCAGAAGATGTCAACCTGCCTTGGATCTGGTTCTAGCAAGGCTTCAGCCCTCCATAGTGGCAGCTGCCCGCTGCTAGGTCCTATTGGCTTTCCCTTTCAGGAGGGTCCCTCCCTCATCAGCCTTGTCCCCAGTCTCTTTCATGCTGGGATTGACACACATTGTCCCCCTTTTGTGTTGGATGAAGCCAGAGCTTATTCTCCTCTTGCTTTTCGTCCATCTCTCCTCTGTGAGTGAAGGCCTTTAAGGAGGAAACAGGGTAGTCTCCCCCTGCCCTGGTGCAGACAGCCAGGGGAGGCAGAGGACAGACTATATACTGGGGCTCTTGTCCCCCCAGATGGTCTCCTCTGAGGCAGTGACACTGCTGTGTACAGCTGGGCCTGGCTGTGGGCGCCTGGCTGAACCGGGCCTTGTCAAAGTGCCCTCATCCTTCATTGTCCCGCAGGCAGGGATGGTGATGACCTCAACAGTTAGGGTCCTCCCCTGCTTCCTGTTTGATGGCCACTGTGATCAGCTTGGATAATACCAGCCGCTGCTTTTCAATTGTCTGGGTTCTGGGCCTCCCGCCTTCCTACCATTTCTACAGCCTTTGTTTTCCTTTCTTTCCTTTTATTTATTTATTTTTTTTAATGTGAGCTACTGCACATTCAGTAATGGAATAGATTACATCAGATGCCGTGTTTGCCAGCCTCAGTGCTAAGCTACGCATCTCACTGCTGCAGCAGAGGATGATGCCAACCTCGTTTATATTGGGATGGAATTCACAGGGCAGAATCCCCCCAGACAGGCTTCTGTAGGATCCCTGAGTTTTGTCAGCTGAGAAGCATGGTACCGTCGTCTTGGTGGTTAAGAACGTGAATGTCTGAGTCAGAGCAGACCAGGATTCCATCCTGCCAGAGCCACTTAATATGCATGACCCTACGTGTGTAACTTAACCCTCAGTGCCCCAGTTTCCTCGTGTACGGTGAGGTTAATAATGGTTTCCTTGTTGCATCATTGGAAGTTGAAATGGGGATAACGTATGGAAGGTGCTTAGCATAGTTCCTGACAAGCATGGTAATGACCCAACACGTGGCAGCCATTGTTAATATCTTTGTTACATCCCTTCTCAAGCTCTGTCCCCCAAATAATCCCTATGGCCATAGAAACAGTGTGCTGGAACCAGGCTTTGGAGTCAGACAGACCTGCAGAGCTCTGGCAATCGCATATAGCTCCTAATCCTGTGAGGATAAAGTAAGTATATAATCATAATAAGCATATATAAGTGCTTTACACAGCTAACTCATTTCATCCTCACAACAAATCTAGGAGGTAGGTACCATTATCATATACACTTCACATATGAGGAGACAGGCATTAACAGGGGCCTTAAGGAACTGGTTCAAGGTCGCAAGTTGGTAAATAAATAAGGCGGGGAGTGGGTAGAGTCAGCATGTCTAGTCACTCTGTAAATTCCACTCTCTACCATAGGAGTTCAAAAAAATGTGAATTATATTTCTACATGTTGCAGATGTAAAATGACAAGGCAACAGAGCAGAATGGATGTTTGAGACAATGTCTGTGTGAATCTGTGAATCATTAGGGAATATAGGCAAGCCGATGATACAACCAAATGAGGTTAAGAGTGCCTACTGTATACCAGGTGTTCTCCTGAGGGTTTGGCGTGTGTAGTTGCAAGTTAATTCTGAGAACCACCATGCGTGGTAGATGAATAGGCCCTGGTGGCTCATGTGAATTCTGTCCACACATACATTTGAGATTCCTGATCTCAGGTGAGGCTTGAAAACCACTTTTCCTCAGAGCTGGGAAGAAAAGTGACTGGCTGGTCCAAACCAAAGAGCAAACAGGATGTGCAAAGATTCGGAAGGGCAACTTCATCATGGCCAAATTTCCAACCTTATTTTCCACGTGGGCCAGAAAAATATATGCACAGAGCAAGGTGATCTTCAGGCTGAGAACCTGGAGGTGTCAGTCAGGGGCTGGCAGGAAACAGATGGCACGCTCAAATTAGGCAATTCGAGGAGAGTTTAATAAAAGAGCTATTTACAAAGGTGTGGGGGAACCACAAAGATAGCCCAATTCCCTGGGACTGGTAATAACTGAGTTCTGTCACCTCCCCAGGCCTGAAGAGAGAGGGGAAAAAGTGGTGACCAGAACCGTGAGACAGAGTACTGTGTGGAGAGTCCCACCTGGCAGGAGCTGTGGCCTCGGGTAGAGGGACTCAGCCAACCCACAGAGGCCCAGCAAGGCGGAGGCAGGGGAATAAATACCGCAGTCTCACTTTCCTCCCACCTTCCCATCTCCTGTTCAGGCTCCCCATTGTTTGAGCCTAACCAGGAACCAGAGGGTAAGGGGTTCCATTGATTGAATCCACCAAGGTCAGCCTCCCCGGGGCAGGCACAGAGCAGGGTGAAAGTGGGCGGAGTATGGGTCTGGATGGGCACAGGGAAGATTTCTGGGACACTGGTTCTACACCGGAACCAGAGAGAGGCCGTTGCCCCCCTGGGACTGGAGATTCAAAAGCAAAGAGAAGTTTAGGATCTTAGGGATGGTGGTCTGTTACAGGGAATGTGGAGTTGGATGGCTGGTACCTGATTAGACTTGTGTTGGCCAAACTGGGAGCCTAACATCACCTTCTGTCCCTCCACACTTTGGATGGAGTCTCTCAACCAATTCGAATCGAATCAACTATTGAATCTCATTATTCTCTATGGCTATATGCTCTTAAAAGCCAGAAGTAGCCAAAGAGGACTTTGCAAACATAGGGTGTCTCTGACTACAAACCCATTTGTGTCCTTCAAACCTGGCATAAATTTCCCTTTTGTGATGTCTCTCGTGATGTTTGTGTGCATGTGTCCCACTATTTAAATACAGACCCCACAATGGCACGTTTTATTCATCTCTGTACGCCTGGTACCTGACACGAGACTGACATACTGTAGGATCCCAGAAATATTCGTTAAATCTTTATGTCCCTATAGTCCTCAGCAGATTCCAATTTAACTGGCATTTATTAAACCCCTACCACTTTCTAAGCACTGCGTCAGGTCATTTTCATATCAGTTCTCTAATTTAATATTCCCAACAGCCCCTGTTATTCTCCCCATTTTTACAAATGAGGAAACTTAGGCTCAGAGAGATGAAAGAGGCAGAACCTGGATTTGAACAGAGTTCCACTTCCCTGGCCTAATGCTCTTTCCTTTCCTGCTCAGAAGGTGTCCTTTGATTGGTCATTGAACAGTAACTTCATGCATATGCATGAGCTGACTGCATGAATGAGCTCAGCGGAGGCTATGTGCGTGTATGTGGTTTGTGAAGCTCTGAACATCACTGATGGTGCTGACCTGTTCACAGTGTTCATCCCAGGTTGATGGCTGCTGCCAAGTAAAGCACTCATGGATATCCTCCCTGTATATTCTCCCGAAACCCACCCTGCAATATGACCATGAGGTCGGGTCAGACGGATGCCGCCCCTGAACTCAGCTCCAAGTTGGATGCAGGAACCTGGCTCTCTCATAATTGGCTTGCTCCCATTGATTCAAAGCACATCTATTTCTGACAGTTTCCTCTGTCAAATACTGAAAACGTGAAATTGTCAAGTGCCTACCCTTCAGTTGTTCTGCAATGGAGCTGCCAAAATTCTAATTGGCCAATAAAATCCACCTGTCTCAGAAGAGCCCCAAACACACCCCCACTCACCAAAAAGAGAACAAAAGTTAAAAGCTGGTCCTTGTTATGCATATTCCATATGCCCTGAACTTGCATATAGTTCTCTCAATCCTCATAGCAACCCTGAAGATAGCACTATTTATTGTTAACTGTATTTTATAGGTGATGGGCCTGAGGCTTCCAGATGGTGAGGGGTTTGTCCAAAGTCACACAGCTAGGAAGTGACAGAGTGCGGACTCAGGGCAGATCTGGACTTCTGTCTCTTGCCCATGGATGAGATCAGCCCGAGGGAGCTTTCTGCTGCTTTTAAGCCTGCTGGCCTCAATCACAGGTAGTATCACCTCGATTCCTGCTCATTACCTTCTGCCCTATTTTACTGAAGATTCAGGCCAGATTTGAATCTGGCCTAGAAAAACATCTTCCTGACCCCTCAGAGAGGGAGAGAGAGAGAGACAGAGAGAGAGACACACGACAGAATGTGTTTCTAGGCTGTTCTATAGAACCTAAGGTATTTCCATGACAATGCCTGCTAGTCCTCAGGACACTTTAAGTGCCTCTTCCTATGGCCCTTGTCACGATCTGCCTTGTTGATTTCGGCCCTACCTCCCCTTCTAGGCAGGGAGCTCTTCAAGGGCAGCATCTGCATCTGATCCTTTTGTCTCCGCTCACACTCAAAGTCTCAGTGTCCATCAACATTCACCGAGCACTTTCCACGTCAGACACTTTCATAACTGTAACCATCTTTCCTGTTTGTGGCAACCCATGTGGAATCAATTGTACGATTAACCCATTTTACAGATGAGGATATTGAGGCTGGGAGTGGGGAAAGAAGTTGCCCAAGGCCACAGAGCTAGTCAAGGGCAGAGCTGAGAGTTGAGCACCAGCTGTGCAGCCCCACTATCGGTGATCTTTGTGCAACATCAGCAGCTACAGCTGCTGAGCAGGTGCTCCGTAAATGTCCTCCTGAATGACAAAGGAAGGAGGCAAGGAAGGAGAAGAAGGAGGGATATTGAAAACAGTTGAAGATAGCAAAATAAAGAGAAACAACAGAATTTTTCAAAGCAGTAAATTGATGGAAGATTAGAGAAATGGGTCTAGGGTCTAACTTCCTTTCTTCTAAGGCCATGAAAAGACAGACACACCCCCAAGATCAGAGAAAGGAAAGCACGGAAGCAGCTGGAATTTGAGCTTCCGAGTGGACCTTTCACTGGGCTCTCTGTGGGGATAGACACGCTCAGAAGGTCCACCTCACAGCATCAGGATATGCCTCTTAGCTCTGTGTCCAAACAGTAAGATTATGTTCAACGAACTTGAGCAATTTATAGATATGATATACATATACCTACACATGCAGTGAAGTTAGAGGTCTCTGCCCTTGGAATTAAGTGACCAAGGATCAAATTCCAGGTCTATCCTTTCCTAGCTGCCCAGCCTTGGATAAAACTTCTTATGTCTCTTAACCTCAGTTTCCTCATTTGTAAAATTGGCATGACAAGATTCCTCATTTCACAGGGGGCAAGTAAATCAAATTAAGTAGTGAACATAAGCCCCTAACAGGGGCCTTAGTTAAATGTTTCCCACATCATTCTATCTAATAAATTCATTTTAAATGAGGAGAGACAAAGTAGCCCCCACTGCTGCAAGTTCCAGCTCTCCACCTCGGTTAGCACACGAAGACAGTACAGAGTGGAGAGGGTTTCCAGGGACTCTGGAGCCAGACTATTGGGGTTTAAACCGGGCTTCAACATTTGCAAGCCAAGTGACCTGGGACAACTTACTTAACCTCCCTTTGCCTCAGTTTTTTCACCTGTAAAGTGGGAATAATTATAGGACTTCCCTCTTAGAGTTCTTAAGAAACATGTGGTCCCTTGGAACCCTGCCTGGCACACAGCAAGTGTTCAGAAAATGATAGTTATGACAGTATTGTCATTATTATTACTCTGTGCTGAGTGTTTTTCTTATGGCTGTTGCATTGCCCCCTCCCTCACTTCCCTCATATTCCAACTGTGGAGCTGCAGGACCCAGATCTGCAGGCCAGAGAGGCCTTACTTAAGCGAGGAGAGAGCCTCTTCATCTTTCACTGATGTCAGGAGGGCTCCTTATCAATTATTGAACAGTTTTTCCAGGAACCCAATCTAGAGAGTGCAGTGCCCTGGCTGCTGCAGAGCCTGGCTGGCGGGGGCTCCCGGAAGGCTCTGGGCACAGTGGGGATTGTTATCTGCCTGCTCTGTGGGCGGAGGGGTCTGGTGGCTGCTGGAAGGACTCCTGCTGCAGGGTGGGACTCAAAACTCAAGCCTCCCAGCAAGGTCCTTGATCTTCCCCCCGGGCCCCGCCCTCACGGACCCATTCTAACAGCCCCAAAATAGAAGACCTATTCTGCACCTGGTGGGTTTGAGCCCAGAGCCTGGAAGTCATTCTGAACACCTTCCCCTCCCTTGCTGCTCACTTTCAGGCCATCCGTAAGTTCTGATAATTTTGTTTTTCAGCATGACCCAAATCTGCCCCCTTCTTCCATTCTTGTTACCACATCCTAGTCCAGGGGTGCTGGGGCTCCCACAGCAGCATCTCTCTGGCTTCCCTGATCCCCACCTGCACCCCCCATCCCCACCCCCAGTGCGTGTACATGCATGCGTGCACACTCACACACACACACACACACACACACACACACACACATGGTGGCGGCAGCAGCAACAGCAGTGGCGGCAGCTAAGAGTAATGTTTCTAAAATGCAAATCTGGTCATGTCACCTCCATGCCTAAAAGCTTCAGTGTCTCGGTGTTGCTCGTAGGAAAATATTCAGGCCCTCCATGTGTCCTCAAGGCCTGCGGTTAACCCAGCTTCACCCCAAGCCCTTCTTGTCTTCATTCATGACCTTCTGGCCACACTACCCTGTCCCTGTCACAGAGCCTTCGCACCTCCAGGCCCTCCCCCATCCTGTTCTCTCTTCCATATCTGCCTCCTGCTTATCATGCAGTTCTCAGATAATGTCAGTTCCGCAGAGAAGCCCTCCCTGACCTCCTGTCTAAAGCAGTGACCCCACACCCTCACCCCTTCTTCCCTCCGCAGACCCTGCATATTTCCACCATGAGACTCATCCCAGCCACAATGATTGTCAATTTATCAGCTGCCTTGTTTAGAGTCTCCCTCCCCCACTAGAAGGTGAGCCCAAGAAACACAGATCCTGTCTGTCTTGCTCACAGCTGCATCCTCATGACATCCAATAGCTCCTAGTGCCTGGCAAGTGGGCAGCAAAAATTTATTACATGGGTGCACGGGAGCTAGGCGGTCATGTTGTGTTATGGGGTGAGTGCTGCACCCAGGTCCAGAGCCTTGGGTTTGAGTCCCAGCTCTGTGACCCCTGTGTGCTGTTAAGCCCATCCTTGGACCCCTCTGAAGCTGCAGTGGAGTCAGGAGACCTGGGGTCTAGCCCAGGCTCTGCCACTAGCAGGTTACGTGAGATTGGGCAGCTCACCTTATCTCTTTGAGCCTCCATTTCCTCATCTGTCAAAGAGGAGAGTACTGTCTACCTCACAGGGGACTTGTCAGGATTCCTTGAAATGGTGTGTGTGGAATCTGGGCAGGTAGACAGAGACTGACACATTCTGGGCATGATGGGAGCGGAGCCTAGGGTCTGTCAAATCCTACGGGCATTCTGCACTGCTCAGGTAGACGGATCCTGTGTTCATGCCAGGGAAGCCACAGCCAGAGGGGTAAAAAGCAACCAGCCCAAAGCCCGGTAGATGGTGCCCACTTCAAAAGAGCCAAGCCAAAGCACCAACACCCTCCGGACTTCACTGAATTTCCACTGGGGAATGGGCTGCCAGGGAGCTCAGAGCGACCTTGGGCCCTCAACCATAGACTTTTCTCCTGTAGTGTGTGAGTGTCCATTGTGCAAACTGGCTATAACCCGATGGAGTATTTACGGTATACAATTGGCCTTACCAGGCCCCCTGAGGGAACCACAAGGGTGATAGGTGAATGGCTTTGAAGTTGTAACATTTGCTTTGAGAGGCTTCGTCATAACACTGGCTGAAAAAGACGATAAAGAGGATAAAAAAATACCTAAGATGCTTTGCCCCGATGTCAGAGCTGGTGGCCGTAAGGGGAGTAGCACATGATGCAACACCGCAGGAGCTGCTGACATTTAGGTTTTACGGCTGTGAACACCCAGCTACAGAAACACTTTTACTGCTGGGACTCCTGGAGGAAAAATTATTTGTGTTATTGCCACACTAAAGCTCTCTAGTGCAAACCCCCTTATTTTTTTCTGCCATCGGAACAATTTATTTTATAACCATGGCCCTGAACTTGGGGCTGTGCTGGCATTAAAACCAGAAATGGGCCACCAATGCTTAGCAGGTCTGCTTTCACCTGCTTGCCAGAGCGTTCGTTTTTTTTGTTTGTTTGTTTTTTCCAATCTTTGGAAAAACATTAATGTGGGTAAGGCACTTAACTCAGGACCTGCTATATAGTAAGCGCTCTGTAAACATTATCTGTATTATTCTTACTCCTGTTTTATTAACAGGAGTGTATATAAACACACTATGTAGTCAACAGCCTCAGATCCTTTTGAGGGGGAATGAGGTGAATGGTAAAGAAATCCTAGGAGTCTCGAGTAGGTTCTAAGTGTGTGGATGGAGCGAATTTGGTTCCATTGCCAGGTGACCCAATATCCATCAGTTAATGTCTAGCTGTCTCTTAAAGCTGACCTAGGTAAGAAGCCCCACATTGGATGGGAGGAGGAAACTTACATAAAGTAAGAACCTACCAGGTACCTCCAAATGACCTTATCACATTGAGACCTCATGGCAACACTGGGAGGTAAGCCTTATTTTCCCCAACTTACAGAGACAGAAGCCGGGTCTCAGTACTACTCAGCAACTCGCCAGGGGAATAGAGCCAGAAAATGGCCAGGCTGGATTTGAACCCAGATCTTTATGACTCTAAGGACGGCAATCCTCTTCTCTCTGGAATCAGTTCTCAGGTCTCAGCCACTGCTTTAGGAGTCTGCAGCAAGTCTGAACTTGCAAAGTTTGCATTTGTTGAAAAAGTAGCACCTTAAATTGCAATTTCTTTCTAAGTGTTCATTCTCCATGTTGCAGGCAGCCCTGCTTCAGACCTCCGACTTCTCTTAGCTGGTCAGACCTCTCATCTGTAATCCAATCCACGATCCTGGCAGAATCCAGTCAAAATAAGTTATCTGCTGTCAGGGCTGCTTAAATATTTCATGGTGGCCTGGATCAAGCTGGAGGACAGATCTCTCTGCTATGGGGGCAGGAGAGGCAGCTAATGGGTCAGCTGCAGGCACCAGATGTCCGGGAGCTGGGAGACACGGCTCGTCAGACGAGGCAAGCAGAAAATGGATGCTTCAGGTTAAGCATCTTTTTAGGACAGGGATGCATGTTTATAAGAGGTCAAATTTTTAAATGCCTGGTTTAGATGGACATTGAAACTGGCCTTAAAGAAGAAGCTGCTTTAGTATTTTTATAAGCATTATATCAGCCCTTGTATGACCTTCTAAGAAACACACACACACACACACACACACACACACACACACACACACACACAGAGCCATGAGGCTGGCTGAGCGCACTAATCGGCAGATGGGTAAACAGAGGCTCACAGAATTTAAATGACGTGTTCTAGGTTACCCTGGACGTAATGGCAACTCAGGGGTCTGATCCCCGTTTTCTCTGTCTCCATCTAAGAGAAGTAACAGGTTATTGAAAAGATCTTGAAATCTGAAAAGAGAGGAAACCGAGGTCCTCTTCCACTCACTGCCTGTGGCCAGATCATTTTCCCAGTCTGAGCTAAAATTTCCATCTTCTGAGGAATTCTTGGGGTCCATTGCCAACGTGACCTTTTTCCCACAGCAGCAGATCAGGTGGGGGCTACTGGCAGAGAAGGCAGGGAGATGGATGATAAAACCATTCCAATCCTGGGCCCGGCATCTCAGTCTAGGGACCATAGGCATCAGTCCTGGGCAGAGAAACCAGCTGCAGACCAGGAAGCTACTTATGTGTCGGTTGTCTGTTTTTCAAGGGTTCAAGTGCAAAAAAAGAATGCTGATCATTAGGGGGAAATGCCAGACAGGTTAATCAACTGGAACTTGCCTCTGCAAGCTAGGGAGCCCACGCCGCTAGGGCAACTAGGGACCTGAATCCGAAAGGAGGGAGGGGAAGGGTTCTGAAAGGTGGTGTCTAGCAAAGTGGGAGGTGCCTCGTATTAGAATGCCAGCTCTCCACTTCTCATTCACCTGGAGATGATTTCTTGAGTTCTTACTACATTCCAGGCACTGGGTTAGGTCCTGGAAAGCGAGATGAATAACCCTCATGGGCCCTATGTTCCAACACAAGGGAGGATGGTGCTGTCCTCCCTAAACAAGAGAGGTTTCATGAATTCCCAAGGGTTCTGCAGGAAACAGAACAGGATGGGATGGGGTGACTGGCAGGAGGCACATCCAACAGGGAAGTGACGGGGAGTGACCTCAGAGGTGGACCTGAAGGCTGGGGTGGAGCCAGCCAGGGGGAGAGGGTCAGGCAAGAGGAAAAGCCTTGAGGCTATGCACACATTTTCAGCTGAAAGTAACGGAAAACCCAACTCAAGGTGGCTTAAATGATAAGGAAGTTTCTGACTTCCCTGACTGGGAGTTCTCAAGTCCAAGGGTGAAAAGCGGGGAACACAGCAGTGTTCAAACATGTCATTAGAATGTGGGGTCTTCTGCGTGTCACTGCTCTGCCAGTCCCAGCATCCCAAGGCTGGATCCCCTTTAGGGTCCTAGGATAGCTGCCTGTAGTTCCAGGCACATTCAGACCTGTGTCTAGGAGAGGGAAGAAAACTTCTCGTGGGTCATTTTGAAAAGAGAAGATGATTTCCCCGGGAGACCCCCCCCCCACCACCGCTGACACACACACAGGACACTTTTTCTTAAACCAGAACTGGCTCACAAGCCCAGCCCCAAACCAATCACAAGTGAGAGAAATGGCATTATCCACGAATAGACTGGGCATCTAATTGCGATGGGCTATGATAACCAGCCCCCACGCCCCACGGGTGGGCACGTCTATCCAAATCAGGATTCTGTTAGCTGTGGTGGGAGGTGGAAATAGTGTTAACCAGACAACCAACAGCACCCAGTATAAATAGGCACAAGCTTGTGGTGAGAGGTGGGAAGAGAAGGCAAATGTAGCAAGAGGGAGGTGTCCTAGGAGGAGGGGAGGTCAGGGAGATGGGCAGGAGACCCCTGATTCACTTGTGAGCAGGCTATTATTCATCCATGAGAAATGAAGGTGATAATCATGTATTTCATAAATAAAGGCACCAGCAATTACAAAGCACACCATTATTTTATGAACTACTAAGAAAGAATCACCACTGTCAAACTGTGACATGCTATTAATTGTAAATTATGCTCTGATTTCTCAGATGTTAAAATGCGGAAAAAAAAATAAGTGTGAGTTCAGATCATTGAAATATGGTGGTAGCAACCTCCAGGGCAGAGGCAGAACTGGAATTTAAATCCAGGTCCCCTGTTTCTCTTCCTATGTGGTGGTTTGATTTCTGTTTTTCTTCCAGTATGACGATACAGTTCCTGTAGGGGTTGTTATGGCCACACCTTAAAAGTAGGGCCGACACGTTTGACTCACAATGGGGCGGAAAACATACACAGCAAAGAGTGAAAACAACCTAGGTTTGAATTCTTCTTGGGCCACTCAGCTGTAATGGGACCTTGGACGAGACCCTTGTCCTCCCTGGGTGTGTTTCCTCTTCTGCCTCTCCTCGTGCTATGAGGATTCACAGAAGCAACGTGCAGGAGCCTTCTAGCCCATCACCCAACACGTTTGCAGGAGCCCAGTTATTTCCCTTCCTTTCTCTCTTGCAATCGGGTAGACTCAAATATAATTCCCCAGAGATAGAAAGAGCCTTTGCTCTCAACACCCCTTCCAAGCCCACTGGCCCTAATGTTGCATTTTGCCCTTGAGTCCACAGTGACCGGAAATGGACATCACCATAGACTCCTCTGGATGGTGGCTGAATCAGCTCTGTCCAACCTACCACGTGCCACCAATGCACTTGCTATTTCAGTCACAGTCACTAAGTGCTTGCATCTAAACCTCTTGAGGCTACAAGGTACCAAATGTTTTGAATTAATTGGCTTCTATTTTCTTCCCGTACGTGTGCCTCGGTGCCTTTTTAGGGCAAGATTGACTAGAGGAATCCTTTCTGAATTCTGGCAGCCCTGATTCAACTTGGAGTTAATTATCTCTTATATGCTATACAATTCCCTCTGTACTTTTTATGACACGGAGTGGAGGCATAGCTTATCCAAGTCTATCATTTGAGGCTTTTTTTTTTTTTACAAAAAGAAAATTATTACGTGTGTGCCTTACAAAAATATTCATTCTGCCATCACTGTACATTTACGAGATGTTTATGGAGGACGCACCTCTGTGCCAAGCATTGCGCTATGTCCCTTATAATTCGTTACCAGGTTAACTACTCACAAGCCTATCAGGTCAGTGGTCTTATTCCCCATTGGCAAAGGAAAAAACTAAGTTCAGAATGAAGAGGGAGGTCTGCCAGGAGCTGTGTCCCTCCATGACTAAATTTTCCATAACCTCCAATAACTCAGTTTCCTCCCTTTGTCCTCCAGCCCTAGGGCTGGTCCCAGCTTCCCTCTGTTGCCTCGGCATCCCTGGTTGTCCCCTAACCACGTGCTGTGAGTGGTCTTTCCTCCAGGGCTCTGGCTGGTCCACTTGTCCAAGGGCACGCAGCTGATAGGGAAGGGGTGACTCTGAGATCCCACGTTCTCCCTCTGTCTACCCTCTGCATTATTCTGCCCTCTCGCTCCCTGTTATCCTGAGAACTTATTTTTTGAGGATAAGAAAAAGAGAGCCGTGTTGTGTCTTCGAATGTCTCTGTATTTTTGATAAGACATTTAGAGGAAGACAGGCCTTTTTAGTATCCGGTGAAAAGTGAATGTGTTTCGCTTCCAAAATTCTATTCAAATTGAGCCAATTGACACCTATCACCTAGTTCCTTTTGAAAGACTCTTGTTCAGTGGTAGATTCGAAGATAACTATGGGGGGCTGTGCTGAGTTTCCCAGGGCTGTCGTAACAGAGTACACACACTGGGTGCTTAGAACGAAAGAAATTTGTTCTCTCTCAGGTCCGGAGGCCAGAAGTCCTAAGCCACGGCATCAGCAGGGCTGTGCTACCTCTGAGACTATGGGGGAGTCCTTCCTCGCCTCTTCCCAGCTTCTGGTGGTGGCCAGCAATCTTCGGTGTCCCTTGGCTTGTAGCTGCAGCACTCCAGTCTCTGCCTTCTCCCATGTGTCTATGTGTCTCCTCTTCTTCGAAGGCACCAGTCTTATTGGATGAGGGGCCCACCTATTCCAGATTGACCTCATCTTAACTAATTGCATCTTCAACAGCCCTATGTCCAAATATGGTCACTTTCTAAGGTCCTGGGGGCAGGGGTCTGGATTTCAACATATCTTTTTGATTGACACAATTTAACTGATAACAGAGCTGTCGCGGAAGACTGGGGGTCAACTTGGTAGGGGTCTGACTGCCGCTTGGAGATGGGTTTAGCAAAAAAGATTTAAGAAAAGAAAAAGATCAGGAGCCACAATAAAATTTAAGGGCAACCTTTTTTTTTTTTTTTTTTTTTTTAAATGACCTTAAGCAGTGTTTACACACTTTGGCTCACACCCATTCCTATTGGAGGGGCGAGGATGGTGGTGGTGGAGACCCCAAGAGGTGGGCGATTAGACAGATCATTTTCATAGAACTCACAGGTCCTGAGGACACACGCAGTGTTGGGTGGGGGTAGCGGAGGGTGACTGGGAGATGACAGTAGGCTTTTTAAAAATCCCCTTTTCTTGTGTTTCAGAGTAACATGTACTGATCTGCACCAGTCAGTGTAATAGGCAAGAGCAGGGGACTGCAAGGGGAGAGGGGACAAGGGAAGCCTGGGGCAAGGGGCAAGGGTCTGGAGGAAGAGAAGCTTTGGAGAAGCAGCCCACAAAAAGGCAAGAATCAGCACCCCTCCCTCCCTCCCTCTTTCCTTCTTTCTTCTCTTCCATCCATGTTTCTTTCCGGCCTCCTCTCCCTTCCTCAATTGGCTCCCAGTATATCCCACATCATGATCTTGCTAAAAAAGGTTAGGCATTAGGCTGCCTGAAAGTCACAGATTAGGATCCAGCCAAGCAGAAGCAGGGGCCGCCAAGGAGGGTGTGTGGCGAGGACGCCGTGGGTGTGTACGTGCATCATCTCCGGCCCTGATGGGACACAGCCCAAGCTGTCTGCAGGCTGAACAGGCACTTAACGAACAAAGGCAGCAGCACTTCAAGAGCATTATAAAACAGCGATTCCCTTTTTGTAACTTTATTTTCTGTTTACAAAGGCTGGAGTTCTGATTGCAGCAGGAACCCTCACTAATTGGAGCCCCTGCCCTACAGAAATAGAGGGTCCGGGAGGAAACTAAGTCAGCTGAAGAGTCCCACTCTGTGTGCTCTTTTCAAGACTTCTTGTTACAGGAAAAATGGGATTGATCTTCTTTGTGTTTAGCTGTGAGTTGTATTAATGACCAGCTATGTGCTCAGCAAAATAATCATGACCAAGGAGAAACTGTTTCAACGTTTGAATTTCCCATATGTAAATTCTTAATTTTTTTAATGATAAAGACTACATGTACATGAGGAAAAATATCTAGACAGTGCCAAGGAGTAAGCACTGAAGCATAGCTTTTCCCTCCATCCCTAATTCCTGGACCCCCAGAGGCAACCTCTATTATGGGCTTTCTTCAATGAACAATCTTTATAAAGTAAAAAGTCAGTGTCTTCTTTGATGACAGTGTTCTAACTGTTCCAAATGGATTGCTTTAAAGTAACACAAGAGGTTTTTTTTGTTTTGTTTTGTTTTTGTTTCTTTTTTCCCCAAAATAAACTTGTTTCTCTGGAGACTAAGCTTTTCTTCTACTAGGTCATACCACCTCAAGATTAACCAGCAAGGCCAGGACATGACCAGTGAAACCTGGAAATACCTTGTGAGGTGGGTGTTGTTATTCTCATCTGTAGGCGTAGTTATCCCCATTTTACTGATGAGCAAACTGAGATCCAAAAAGACTAAGTGACTTACCTAGGGTCACAGGAGAAACAAGGTCTGACCACAGGTCTGGTGAGCTCTCTTCAGTATATGGAGCTGCCTTCTCACTTACTCCAAGAAGACTGTTAATGTATTTCAAGGTCAGTGATTCCCAAATAAATAAATAAGTAAATGATGGAATCAACTGATCGCTCAATTCCCAATCTTACTCCATACAGGTGATTCAGGAGGTTATGCAGGTAAGGGATGGTGCATTCAAAGATGGCTGCACATTTTTTGCCTCTTCTCCCATGAAGAGTCTATTTCGAATCTGGATTGACGTGTGACTTGCTTTGACTAAGAGAATTCAGCAGAAGTGATCATGAGGCTGGGCTCTAGGAGATTTGCAGCTTCCACGTTCACACCTTTGAAATACTTCCTTTTGGAATCCAGCTGCCCGTGCCACATGGAGAGACCAATGTAGAGAACAGAGTAGTCTGGTTGACAGCCCCAGCTGAGTTCCCAGCTGACAGCCAGGACCAACGACCAACCGCAAGAGCAAGCCATCTCAGTCGAGCTGTGCCTCTAGATGAAAGTAGCCTCTGCCAACACCGTGTGGAACAGAAGAACTGCTCAGCAGAGTAAGTCATGTCCTTCGCCACATGACAGCTTACAAACAAACTTCTGATGATTTCATGTGCTGCACTGTATCCTTTTTATAAATGTATCTTCTGTGTAAATAGGCTGGAGCTCTGATTGCAGTAGGAACCCTGACTGATGGGAGCCACTGAAGGCATTTTTTGCTAAGCAGTGTCAGGATAAGTCTGCATTTTACAAAGACCACTTTGGCTGTGACTTGGAGAACGCCTGGGAGAGGGAGAACACCAGAAGGCAGGGAGACCTGTTAGGAGGTCACTAAAGGTGACGATGATGTCAACTTGGCAGTGGCAGGGAGAAAATAAGCACTTTAGGAAGATACTGAGGATGTAGTCTTTATATGTCTTGGTAATACAGGGGATAAGAGAGAGGTAGGAGGTAAGGAAGATGTCCAAGTTTCTGACTTGATCAACTGGATGGATGGAAGTTCCAGTTACAGAGATCAAGAACCCTGGAGACAGAAAGGTGAATATTAGTTTCCACCTTTCCTTAGTAGGCAATAGTACTGAGCAGTTGCTGGCTTCAGATCCGCACTCCAATTTGTCCTCCCACCTTAGGAGATCTGAAGCCTGGGTGATCATTCCAATAAGCACGTCTGATCGTGACACATTGATACTTAAGACCCTTCATGGCGCCTCCGTTCTTTTAAGATGAATCCACAGTCCACACCGGCTTGCTCCTTACTCTTCCAACCTCCTCCAAAACCTTTCTCAGCAAGTTCCAAGAACATGTAGGTCCCACTGTGCACCGTGCTCTTGTCTATTTCCAGACCTTTGCTCCCACGATTCCTCTCGCCTGGATCATCCTTCTCCTCTTCTTTGCTCTGCTGAATCTTTTGTCAAGATTCAGTCATCACCTCCTCCAGCAGCTTTCCCATCTCAGGGTAGGCGTCAATCCTCCAAGATCCGAGAATACCCTCTGTTTACTTTTGGAGCCGCCCGGCTCAGATTCCATTGTCATGGCCTGTTTATGTGTCTGGCTCTCCCACTGGACTGAGAATTCCCTGAGTATTTGTGTCCTCAGAGCTGGCTCAGAGCTGGGCTAGGACTTTTCCCCTGCATTACCTCATTTCTTAGCTATACTACCATCAGCAGCATTTTTATTATTGTTCTTGCTTCTCCTTTGTAAGGGAGCGCTCTTGGGGCAACCCTGTCCAGATGAATTCATAAGTGTACTTAAGAAAAAACAAACAACAAACAAACAGCATTTCAGAATTGAACAACTAAAGAAAGAAGCACAAAGTTTATACACAACTTCCTGTGGTAGTGGTTTCAACAAGAGGAGAATGAGTCCCCGGGTAATGTTTTACAACTCAAACAAGTCCCAGGGGACGTATGGAGAGTCTAAGGCATGTGAAATTGCACAGGAAAATTGGAGAGCTTCAGCAGAGTCCAGCTTCTGGGAGCTAAAGCAGCCTGGCTTGTCCCTACTTCTTTGATCCCAGACCCCTTGCCCAAGCTGCTCGCACCCACACCATACACCCGGGGGGCAATGCCCAAGGCTTCCTGCCTAGGGCTGTGTCTTGGGCTGTAGAGCAGTGCCTGTGAAGAAGTCCTAGAGACCCCGTACTGTTGGTCCCACAGGAAAACTCAAATTCCCTCCAAATGCTCCCACTGTCCCATCCCTGCCCTTCTTCAAGGACTCTTGGCTGCAGATTTGGGCGGTTGGAGTGGGGAACAGATGCCATCGGATCCTACCATCAGCATTGCAGGCATCAGATCCGTGGGGGAGACTGCAAAAGGCCAACTGGGACAAGGCCAATGACACAAATAGGTGAACTGGCCAAGCGTAAGGCGGTAGAGAAAGGTGGGGAATGAGGCAAATCAAGGTGCCCTGCTCCATCCAAATGCAGCCGCTGCTACCCAGCTCCCAGTGACTTTTGCCAGGAGGGAATGTCAGGTCATGGATGCCAGATCTTCTCATGTTTCTTCAGCTATACCCAGAAATTGGAATTTTAATGTGGAATCTCTCCCAATGTTAAATATCAAATATGAATTTATAAAATTTAAAAGATCTCTTGCCAAGCAAAGCACAGGCAAGGTGTCCAGTTGGTGACCTCTTTTCTACTGACAGCATGTGTCCAAATTATAATCTGTATCTGAATGTTTTCTACTGCAGGAACTTTCCCAGGTCTGGGTTATTGATAAACCCACAGGTAGAACAAGGCAGTGGAAAGATTTCTGGGGGCCAGAAAAAAAATGTGTTTGAAACTCAACTTCATAATTTTCTAGGTATGTGGTCTTCACTGAGCTTCACTTTTCACATCTGTAAAATGGGTGCAATAATTGTCCCCATTACAGGCTCTTGGTTGTCTGCAAGTGGTCATCTCCTACCCCCACCCCCTGACTGGCTCTTCCTAATAGGAAATAATTTTGTTCAGGCATTGGAGGGGCAGCAGTGAGCTTACTGCACATATTTGAGAGGATTATGCCCATTCTTGGAGATACCTTATGTATCAAGCAAAGCCATAGTGCTCAGGAAGACCTTAGTTTCTTTCGTTCTGTCTTTATTTGCATCTGAAGACATCTGAAAAGGTGTTATTGTCCACCCAAGCCAACCTGATACAGGTCCAGCTTGAACTAACAGTCTGAAATATACCTGGAGGGCTGCTCTCAAAAAATATTCATTATGCAAATGGAAAGGACAGTGAAATTTCCCCTGCGTAACTTCCCATAGAACCTCTCACCTCCAGCATGTTTGAGAAACCTCCATGAAATGTGCAGTATGGGACTGGCTTCTACCTTCAGTACAAAATGTCAGTTCAAACCTTTGGCAAATGTAATCAATTGACACACAGCTCTGATCTTGCAGTGGAAGGGTTTGAGATCAAGAATTTCCCTGTACAGCTCTTTTCAGAAGCCTCCCACTTGGTGACTTTGGACTTCTCTCATTTACTAAACGCCCACCTAATCATGCCCAGAAACCAGTGTAACTATTTACCATTATCTCTCATCATAGTGGAGTCTCTTCAAAGCTTCCCTCCCCAGACCTGCCTCTTGGCTTGCTGTCCCCTTATGACCAGGCTTTTTCTTCTGTTTTCCTTTTCACGTCTCTACTCCTGCTTCCTATGAATCCTTTTCCTATTCCCCAAGCCCTGCACATTTTCCCTTTTCAGGCTGTGCTGGTGTTTTCTGCCCAGCTGAAAGGGCTCAAGGGGAGGCAGTGTGGATCAGTAGAAACAGTCTGGCAAAGCCTCCCTTAAGAGGGACCCCTGCCCGGCCCTCTCTCAGTGGAGTCCGTGGGTCCAGGGGCGTTTGGTAGCAGCCAGCTTCTCAAACTTTAATGTCCATATCCATTGCCTGGTGATCTTGCTAAAAGGCTGATTCTGTCTAGGGTGGGGCCTGAGATTCTGCAGGTGCTGTGAATTCTGTTGGTCCCCAGACCACACTTGGAGCAGCAGGGTTCTAGACCTGCACTGCCAAACGAGGCAGCCGCTAGCTATTGAGTGGCTGCCAGGCATCTGAAATGTGGCTGGACTTAAATGAGATGGGCTGTCTGGAATTCAAAGACTTAGCACAAAACGAAGGACGTACAATTTCTCGTGAACATTTTTTTACATTTGCTTACGTGTTAAAGGGATAGTATTTTGGATATATTGGGTTAAATAAAATGAATTACTAAAATTAATTTGCCCTGCTACTTTTTACTTTTTTTTCCTAATGTGAGCTAAGAGTGAATTTTATTTTTTTTTAAAATAAACTAAACCTATTTATTGATTGATTGATTGATTTTTGGCTGCGTTGGGTCTTTGCCGCGCACAGGCTTTCTCTAGTTGCGGCTAGAAGCGGGGGCTACTCTTCGTTGCGGTGCACTGGCTTCTCATCGCAATGGCTTCTCTTGTTGCGGAGCACAGGCTCTAGGCACGTGGGCTTCCGTAGCTGTAGCCCGCGGGCTCAGTAGTTGTGGCTCGCAGGCTCTAGAGCGCAGGCTCAGTAGCTGCGGCGCACGGGCTTAGTGGCTCCGCGGCATGTGGGGTCTTCCCAGACCAGGGATCGAACCCGTGTCGCCTGCACTGGCAGGTGGATTCTTAACCACTAGCGCCACCAGGGAAGTCCCAAGGGTACATTTTAAATTCCACACGCGGCCAGCACCTGTAGCTCATGTTATATTTCTATCAGATGGTGCTTTTCTAGATCATGCTCTGTGCACACATACTGGGGACCATGGAAGCCCTGCCCAAACGGCTAAAAGCCCAATTCCGGGACCTGCATAGAGCCCTTCCCCCATCTGTCCTCCCAAAGGCTGAGCAAGCTGCCTATGTGCAAACCTGAAAGCCCAGTGGAGGCCAAAGGGCATCTGTTGGAGAGGAGAGGGTGTAGGTGATGGGGCTTGGACATGAGGCTGGGGTACTGTCAGGTGTTTGCCTGCACGAGGCCCATCTCAAAACAGGACAGAGACCAGGGTGGGGCAGGGGCCAGGCCTGGGGCTGGGGACCAGCTCTCCTAACGTCATCAGACTGAGGCGCAGAACTGAGGCGTCTGAGATTTCTCAATTCCATCTTAGCTTCCAGATTGTTAGGCAGATGTAGTTTTCAAGGTATGTGGATAGGACATATTTTATTTAACAGTCTGTTAGCTTGATTTATAACTTTCAATGTTTAGACCTATGATATGTGGGCCTCTGTCTGTGTTCTTGCCCTGGGCAAGTAAGGTAATTACCGCAGAGCTTCGTAAGGGCTGATGCGGGCTGTCTATGGTGCAGTGGGAGCCCAGAAGAGGGCCATGCTCTGCCTGCTTCACAGGGACCTTGACGAATGTTGAACTTCAGAGGAAACAAATCATAGCTGAAGGACCGCTAGTAAGTACAGTGGGAAGAAGTTGAACCCATTTATTTTTCCATGGCAGAAAGGCAGGAGGAATGTCCTGGGCATCTAGCAGCTGAGCTGGGGATCCCGGTGAGCCACACAGCCGACCAGCTTTGCTCGTCTCCACTGCCTTACATTTGCAACCACGGGGCATCTGGTTGCAACACCATCCATCTGCTTCCTTAGGGGAAACAGAAGATTGATTAAGTACTGTGAGGGCCCAGGCTGCGAACTTAGTTCTTTGAAGCCTCCTGACAGCAACATCGCATGCAAGATGCAGGACCACTGGGATTTGAATTCTGGGTTCCCCTCTCTGAGTCTCAGTTTCCTCATCAGTATAAAATGGGCTTGATAATGCAGGCAGACCTCAGAGATTTGGGGGGTGTGTTCCCACACCACCTCAATAAAGCGAATATTGCAATAAAGAAAGTCACATGAATTTTTTTTTTGTTTCCCAGAGCGTATAAAAGTTAAGTTTACACTATACTGTACTCTGTTAAATGTGCAATAGCATTATGCCTAAAATAACAATGTACATACGTTAATTAAAAAATACTTTATTGCTAAAAAATGCTATCATCTGAGGCTTCAGCCAGTTATAGTAGTAACATCGCTGATTATAGATCACCCTAACAAATATAATAATAATAAAAACTTTGAAGTATTGTAAGATTTACCAAAATGTAACACGGTGACACAAAGTGAGGGCATGCTGTTGGAAAAATGGCGTTGATAGACTTGCTCAACTCAGGGTTGCCACAAACCTTCAACTTGTAAAAAAACACAGTATCTGCAAAGCGCAATAAAGCGAGGTATGCCTGCAATAGTACCATAAGTGGGTCCTTAAGAAGCTGAATTGAGATACTACTTAGAGAGGACCTAAAACAGTGCCTGGCTCTGCCTAAGCACTATACAAACACTGGTTGTCACTAAGTCCATCTTACAGATGGGACAGCAAGGTGTAGAGCAGTGAGGGAATCTTGTTGAAGGACACCTAGTTCTGTGGCAGAGCTGAGGTCCAGACCCAGCTTTTCCTGCGCTTCAAAGCCCATGCTCCTTCCTGCCGTCACGTTGCCTCTCCCACATGAGTGTTTCTCAACCACGAAGATAAATGCATCTCCTCTTTCATGTGGGGTGCATTCGCTGAGCTGGAGAGAGAAGGCTAAAAATACCACTGGGTGTAAATCTGATCCAGCGAGAAGGGGTGAGTTTGGTTGGGTTGTACATGGAAGGAAAGACCCAGCGGACAGAGCATGAGACCTTACAGTGGCTCTACCGCTCCCTTCAACCTCCTCTCCTGCGGCCTCCTTCCGGCTAGCTCCCTGGGCTCCAGCCCCACAAAGCACGTCCCTGATCCTGGAACAAGCCAAGCTGGTGTCCTCCCCGGGACCTCATGCACATGCCCAGACCCAGATCTTCCCAGGGCTGGCTGCTGGCTCAGATGTCACAATCAAAGTGGCCCTTTCCGACCACCTTCCCTAAAGCGGCCTCGGTCACCTCCTCACACCGACCCCTCACTCTGTAGCCCAGAGCCCCTTCGTAGGCTGTGTAGCACTTAGCACAATCTGAAATCCCCTTGTCCATCTGCCCCTCTAGAATGGGAGCCCAGAGACTGCAGGCACGGCACTGCGCTCATCTCGCCCACTGCTGCGTCTCTAGGGCCTGCAATATGCCTGATGCCTATTCATGTTCAAAAATATTTTTTGAATAAACAAATGTGCGCCTGTAGGAATGAATGAAACCTCAATTCTGGTCTTGATTGTGCCACTCACTTGCTGTGTGATCTCAGGAAAGTCCCAATACCTCTCTAAGTCTCAATTTTAAAATGAGAGGGTTGTACTAGATTAGGAAGTTCAAAGGTTACTTTGTGGGTAATACTGGGATCCAATAGGAAGTGGATCAAATGTGTCCATTCTGGAGCCCAGGGAGTGGCCAAGGGGCTGTGACAGATGTGCAGGCCAGAGAGAAATGAGTCACCCAGGCTTATCGGAAGATAGCAGGTAAAGATCACAAACTGTCTCAGGTGACAAACTGTCACCAGGGACCCAAGCCGACTACAGACTATAGAGTTATATATGCTGTGGTTGAAACTTCTCTGTCTCTCTGTCTCTCTTTCTCTCTCTCTCTCTCTCTCACACACACACACACACACACACACACACACACACACACACACAAAACCCCTTCCCCCATCAGTCTGCTTCATTATCATCTGGGTTTACAAGATTATGTGATAACGGCAGATTTTTTTAATTTTAATATTTTGATAAATTATTTTCCCATTAACAATTTGTATATATCTAATTGACCCCTTTCTATGTGCATCTTACAATAACACATACAATATTATATATGTACAATAATACTATACAATACAATAATACCATAAAGTAGAAATTTATAAATAGAGACCAAATCAAGATTACAGAAAGATAGATTTTAACAGATTCAGATCAGGAAGGAAGTTAGAACATAAACAAGCAAACAGAGGATTCTAGGCTTGAGTTTTGAAATCAATTTTTCCTCTTGGTAGAAAAATGAATAAAAAGAGCTACAATTTATTGAGTCTTTTTTATGTGCCCAGCACTATGCTAAGCAGGTGACATACGTGAGCCCAGCCCTCCCCCAGACCTGAGAGGATGGATTATCATCCCATGGACTGATGGGTTTAGCGGGTCCTCACACCTTGCCAGAGATCAGACAGCTCTTAAGACTAGTTCTTTTGACCCCAGGTTTCTGGCCCAGAGCACGAGACTCTTCCTCTCTGGGGAGTCTGTGACATGTGCTGAGGATGTGGGTATTGGTCATCAAGCCAATTTTATTTCATATCAAACCCCAAGGGAAGACTCTTACAGGAGATTTCATCCCAAGATGAATGCACAACAATGTCCACATCAGTTTCAGAGGGAGAAACTGATCAATCCACAAAGATCCCACCATGATCCACCAGATTGCTACAATGTGGTGATGTATTATGTACAAAAAATAAAATTGTTCATTATAAGGTGGCAAATATGCTGCCCTCACAATTGCTGGCAGGAGACAGAGGGGGACAAGCTCCGGGCAGCCAAGCTGTTCAGTTTTCCTTGATTTTGCCCATATTGCACCATAATGCCATCCTTATTAGAAGACAACTACTAAAAAGGACAAATCCTGTCGTTTGGAGAAAACATCCCCAGAGGACTCTTCGTCCACACTCTCACTTAAGTGTAAGCCTGGGTTCTGCAGTGTGAAAGAATCGAGTTCAAGTTCTGGCTGTGCCCTCAGTAGATTCCTTTGGCGAGTCATCTACCTCCTCTAATAATAACAGCTCTGACCCCATAGGATTATTGTGCAGGTAAAGAGTGAGAGGCTGGCAGTTTTGTCCCATGTCTGGCACACAGCAAGTGCCTAATAGATGGGAGTTATAATTATTCAGTAGCTTGGATTACAGCCCATCCCTGGACCAGTCACGCTGGCCAGAGGGATGTTGTACTCTCCTTGGCCTGGCTTGGGTCACAGAGTGACGCTCTGAGAGATGATATTGATTGCAGCGTGGGCATGGACTCGGGGTTGCAGGAAGGAAAGCGTGGGAAGCAGAGATTAGGAGCCTATTGCAGGGATCAAGGCAAGAGATGGTCGTGGTTTGAAAGAGGGTGGTGACTGTGGTGCCAGAGTTGAGGTCCAGGCATTGTGTTCCTGGCAAGCTGTGGGTGGTGAGTAATGCGTTCTCCCAGCTGTACTAGTAGCTCTGCTTCTTCTTATCCGTGTGCATAGGGACAGAGGAAGCCAGAGGGACCCAGGTGAGGCAATGCATACCATGGGCGCATCTGCAAGGCTGAATAACAGGCTATCCTTCCTATATCAGGTCAGGCCACCAGATAATGCCTTCCTTTGATCTTGGATTTCTATAAAAAGGAACCCCATGGAGGAAGGGCTTCCTGCAAAGCCAGAAGCAAGCTCAAGAGCACACCGGCAGTCATGTAACCACGGGTGACAGGCGGTCCTTAGGCATGGGGAGTTGGGAACTGCCTTCTTCACGCCTCTACTGCTCATCCTTGATTGCAAGCGAGTCCCTGGGTTTCAAAACAGGAAGTAGCCCAACTTGGGCTGCTGTTCTTCCTGGCAGCTTCCCTTCTCGGCAGCCCCTCCTTCAGACAGAGGCGAGACAGCTGTTCCACAAAGAGTGAGGCCACACCCTTCGTGGAGCTCTGGGGCTGGAGACATGAATGGCCCTGGACGGGGGACCCTGGGAAGCATGGCAGAGCTTCGGCATGGCCCACTACCGCTCTACAAGGCACGCTTGGGATTAATCAAGCAAGAACAGCATGAGAGGGAAAGGGACATGATAGGCACTGAGAGCTAGCCATGTGCCAGGGGTTGGGTTAGGATGTTTTATCTTGGAGATGGCTTTCAGTGACCCTGAGAGGTGGGCATTGTATCTCTCACGGGATAAGCTCAGAGTTAGTAAGTGATGCAGCCAGGACTCACATGTCAGTCGGACTCCAAAAGTCTGTACTTTCTTAGTCAATCACCTGGTCGCCTTCACGTCCACAGTGAACCCATGACTCCACTGAGTTGGAGAAGCATTCAGAGCAGTCAGAGACTGTCAGCACCTACTGCCAGGAGATCAGAACAGCCTCGTAGTTGTGTATACACATACACAGATATGCATGCACTTTGCACATTGTAGAAGGTAATGAAAACGTCAGGGTTTATCATTATGAGCAGCTCTACTATTTATCATACTGATTCCCCTCTTAAATTAGAACAGTCTAATTTCCTCGAAGTCAGGAGGCACCTCTATCTGTTTCATCTTGTTCACCCAAAGGGTGGTACCCCATCAATATCTCACACGTGGCAGGTGCTGGCTGTGTTATGCTTAAAAGGAAATGAATTGAATTACATGTTTTATCTGTGCTTTGCAGTTCTTTGGAATTTCAAAGGGAGCCAACAGTCCACAAATGTTACTGCTTTGTCGATGGTAAAGAGCTTCGCAAAAGGGAACATTTTCTTTAAACTCCAAAGGGGTCGGCAAACATGGGTTTGAAGGAGTATAAGGGCACGATATTCCAGCTCGTTTCTCAGAAGAGGTCTCATGTCTCACACGTCCGCAATTGTGCTGTGTCCAAGACTCTCATTATACTTTTGAGTTTGGCTTTGATGAGCGCCTGACCAACACCCAAAGGCCTCTCCAGCCTAAACTAAGGCTTGTCTTGCCAGAAACCAAAGTTCCCAGCCATTAATCAATGTCTGGTCCCTATCAGGCTGAGAATAGACCACTTGCCTGTAAAGATGTTCAAGGAAACTGCCAGTGGCTTCCAGGAATAGGTGGTATGAGTGGGAAAAGCATAAGTTATCAGGGGGGTGGGGTTGAGTGGAGAGACAATGAGGGACCACTGTCAACAGTTTTATCCAAGTAGAGTACGATTTTGAGAAAAATTAAAATAAAATAAAAGGAATAAACTAAGGTCAGTGTCACTTCCTAGTTCATTCTGGGTTGGACATCAGACACTGATTATTTGTGTTCAGTCTTTTCTAGGAGGCAAGATGTGATTGCAACTGAAGTACATTGATTAACCCAAAATAACTTTCCCTCAATTTGCTGGATGCTCGAGAATACTCTGGAGACCTCGCTTTTGTTTTGAGTTAGCCATTTGGGAGCTTGGCGCTGATCCTTGTGCAACCATTCAAACTGAGTGAACCAGAAAAATGTCAGCAACTACACAAGGACATATAGCATAGTTTAATTAGTTTAGAGAGAGGGTGGGTCCCCCCGTGGGTCCCCCCCTTCTCCCTAAACATCACTCAAGCAAATTTTTTTTTTATGGTACTTGTTAAAATAATTTCATGGTTGCAGTTTTGTTCTCATGCTAACTGAGCAGGACCGCGTGGGTTATTAAAAAGGGTAGTCAGCCTGGCAACGTTGGGTGCATTCTCTCTGCTTTTAAAAAACAGAGGGGTTTAATCACCTGGCTTGTGCAATGGCACATGAAAGAACCCAATCTTGAATGTCAGCGCAAGGCTGAAGCGCCTGTTAATAATAGTCGCTAGCTAGGAAATTCTTCTGCTGACTTTTATCAGGAATTTTCCATAGTAAGCGAGGCTGCCCACGGCAAGCTGGCCTGTGGGATTTTCATTCCATCACGTACATTTTTCTGTTCATCGTGGTAAGGAGAACATTACTTACTGGAACATGTGACCGGAGTTATGCTCTCTGGGAATGGAAACCTTGCTCTTCTTCCTCCTCGGGACAATTCCTCAAAGAGATTGGAGAACTGTTCTCTTTAAAGGAAGACAAGCCACCCTGGTTTCAAAATATTGGTCTGCTGCATTCATTCCAAGCCCCCAAGTCGTCACTCTGTGTCACTCAATCTCATCATACACATCTTGCAGTCATCAGGGCAATCAGGGCAACCCTCCCACCTTACATGGGAACCAGGTTCAGAAATGATGGCACAGAAATATCACTGCCCTGCTGAAGAAACTTCCATGGCTCCCCAGGGACTACGGGATAAAATTCGGACTTTTAAAGCCTGATGTTCAAGGTCGTTCATAATCTAGCCACAAACCACTGCTGGCTTCTTTTCCCTTTCCCCATGCTGCCCCAGCTAGACCCCTGCCACTGTGAGTGACTCTTTTCGGCTCCCTTAACAAAGGCTCTTCCCAACCTCACACCCATTACGGTAGCTACTATAAAAAAAATAAAATAAATAAAAACAGAAAATAACAAGTGTTGGCTAGGATGTGGAGATATTGGAACCCTTGTGCACTGTCGGTGAAAACGTAAAATGGCACAGCTGCTGTGGAAAACAGTATGGCAGTTCCTCCAAAAATTAAAAATAGAATTATCATATGATGCAGCAATTCCATGTCTGTGTATATACCCAAAAGAATTGCAACCAAGATTTCAAAGAGATATTTGTACATCCACGTTCACAGCAGCATTATTTACGGTAGCTAAAACAAGGAAGCATCCCAAGTGTCCAGAAATGGATGAATGGATAAGCAAAATGTGATATATACATGTAATGGAATATTATTCAGCCTTAAAAAGGAAGGCAATTCCACAATACGTTACAACACAGATGAACCTTGAAGACATCATGCTAAGTGAAATAAGCCGGTCACAAAAAAATAAATACTGTACTTCGATGAGGTACTTGGAAAAGTCAAAACCCTAGGGACAGAAAGAAGAATGTGGTTACCAGGGGCTGAGGGGAGAGGGGAACGGAGAGTTATTGTTTAATGATACAGAACTTCAGCTTTAACAAATGAAAAGAGGGCTTCCCTGGTGGCGCAGTGGTTGAGAGTCTGCCTGTCAATGCAGGGGACGCGGGTTCGAGCCCTGGTCTGGGAAGATCCCACATGCCACGGAGCAACTAGGCCCGTGAGCCACAACTACTGAGCCTGCGCGACTGGAGCCTGTGCCCCGCAACGGGAGGGGCCGCGATAGTGAAAGGCCCGCGCACCGCGATGAAGAGCGGTCCCCGCTCGCCGCGACTAAAGAAAGCCCTCGCACAGAAACGAAGACTCAACACAGCCAAAAATAAATAATTAATTAATTTTTTTAAAAAAAATGAAAAGAAGTATGGGGAATGGATGGTGGTGATGGCTGCACAACACTATGAATGTATTTAATACCACTGAACTGTACACTGAAAACTGGTTAAGAGGGTAAATTTTATTTTATGTGAATTTTACCACAACTTAAAAAAAGAAAAAGAATGTCCTTCTCCATGTCTATTGGACAAAATCCTTTTCATCTTTCATCTGTTGAGGCAAACTCAAATAGCATCTCTTGCAGGGCCTTAAAGGCTGTGCAATGCGGACGGTGAGGCTGCCTCAACGGCACTTTTTAGACCTACCTCCGACTGACGCATTTATAGAAGGGTGTGTGTGGGTTTGTGTGTGTGTATGTGTAATATAAAACTGTCTCTCAAGTCATTTACCCTTCAGAGAAGCTGGTGACTCCCTAGAGCTTTGCCATTCCAAGTGAAGTTTGCAGCCTCACGTGAGAGTTTATTAGAAATGCATAACCTCAGGCCCCATCCCAGATCTGCTGAATCAGAGTCTGCACTTTTACCAAAGCTTCAGGTAAATCATTTATGCATTAAAGTTTGAGAAGCCTTGGTCTCCTGGGCCCAGCTTCATGAGGGTCATCTTTCATTCCTCCATAGTACATGGTTACACAACAGAATCAGTATGGAACTCTTTAAACGTCACATACACCTAGGCCTCACCTGATTCAGTAGGTCTGGGGGTAAGTAAGCCCTGAGCAAGTATAGATTTTTAAATTTCACAGGTGATCAAGATGCACAGGTGGGGTAGAGAACCATTGGCTTAGCCCAGTGGTCCTTAAACTTGAGTGTTGTATCAGAATTACTTGAAAGGCTCCTTAAATCAGGTTGCTGGGTCCCACCCCAGAATTTCTGATGGAGTAGATTGGGGTGGGGCTCAGAATTTGCACTTCTAACAGGTTTCCCAGTGATACTGCTGCTATGGGGATCACACTAAGAGCCATAGGCCTAACACATAGGGAGTATTTGCTGGATGTATAAATAGAAAGGACGATTAGAAAAAAATTTAGATTCAAGAAATGTCCAGTGTTCTAGTTATCAGTGGTTGTATAACTAGCCATCCCCAAACGTAGGGGCTTAAAGCAACAGTAATGTATTATTTTTCAAAATCCTGTGGGTTAACTGGGCTCAGCTGGCTGGTTCTTTTGCTCCACATGGTGTAACTGAGGGCACTCATGACCTGCCTTCCACTGGAATCTTGGCTGAGCTACACTGCTCAAGGCAGCCTCTCACCCTCAGGGCCTCTCTCCAATGCCTTGGCTTCTTACCCTTCACTAGTCTGGCTGAAGCTCCTTTAGAGCATGCAGCTGGCTTCCAAGAGGGAGAAGGCAGAAGCTGTCAGTCTTCTTTTTAAAAATAAGAAACCCAGAACATTACTTTTGCCATATTCTGTTGGTTATTATAAACCAAGCCTCAAGGCCAGCTTATATTCAAGGGGAGGAAAACTAGGTCTCCATCTCTTAATGGGAGGAGCAGCAAAGAAGTTGTAGCCATCACGAACCCCCTGTATCTAGTTTTTTACAGAGGACAAATTAAAAGACTGAAAGAGAAGTACATAAAATCCCATTAATCTGTCAGTTGGTCAGACCAGCAATGTCTATCCCAGGCATCTCTTGCTCTCCACGCTGGATCTCCATGGCTGGGAATTCAGTGGTGGGTGTCAGCTTTGCTCAGCATTCCTGCTCAGTCAAGCTCTCCTTGTGATCTCATTTTTTTTTTTGGACCCAGGCTATTTTCCTGTTTCATCTATTATGCCAAAGATGGAAGGGGCTTGGGAGAATCGGTCTGTGGGTATAAAGCCACACTTCACCGAGGGTTCTATAGGACTCAGATACTGAGGTAGTGAAAGCTCCTAATTAGTGCAATGAAACACTGATGAATCTCTTCACCTTTGATCATCAGATGGCAACAAAATAAAAAAAGTTTGGGGAATGAATGAAAACTTGAATGACTCTGCCCACCATCCATTCAAGTGGGAGTTGTTATCAGTAATAGTATTATTTTGGTTCTTCTTCCTTGAATAACCATCCTTTCTGGACAGTCTACAGAGCCCTGTCTCAGGGGCATTATCACATCATCATTCATCAGGTGGTACAATTAGCCTCATGCTGCCCATGAGGAAGCTGAGTTTCTAAGAATGGAAGTTGCCCAAGATCATGACAACTAAATAGCTGCTGGAGTTCAAACCCAGGACTCCTAGTCACGAACCCTCTCCATGACTCTGTTTCAGGAAATTCCTTCCAGGAAAGAACTTAATTGAACATCCTGTTGTCAAGGTAACATACCAGGAGGGAATATCGTACAATTTCGATCTCCGTTACTTAAAGTGTATACTCAATCAGCAACATCACCGTCCTGTGAGGGCTTCTTGGAAATGCTGAATCTTAGGTCTCAACCCAGAAGCTACACTTTAACAAGGTCTTTAAGTGATTTTGTGTCCCCCCAAAGTTTGAGAAGCACAGATTTGGCACGGTTTTGGAGTCAGAAAGGCTGGGGTGAAATCCTGCCTTGGTTACTTACTAGTTGCGTGACTTGGGCAAGTAATTCTCTAAGCCGCAGTCTCTTTATTTGTAAAATAGTAATTTAAAAAAGCCCCTGCCCTCCCAGCATTATTGTGAAAATTCTGTAAGTTAATGCACAGAAAGTGCTTTGCAGACTTCCTGGCTCATAGTAAGCGCTCAGTAAGTGTGAGCTACTACTATTGTTAAAAATAATCACCTTCCCCATCAGCCAGCCAGACGGCTCATGACTCCTTGCTGTGAAAAGCAAAATTCTCCACCCATATTCAGAAACTGCAAAAGAAAGAAGAGACAGAGACTTTGCCCTTGAGATGCTCTCGGTGCAATGAGAAAGGGAGGGCAGCTGCATCGAAAAACAGACAAGCAAACTTCTCCCACGGAAACATCCCCACGGAGCCCGCACTCTGGCAGCCTAGATGGACTGTTTGATGAAGTGCCACAGGGAAGAGGCATGGTTCTGGAGCTTGTTAACTAACTGATGAGTCAGGGGCGACAGCCACTGAAGCGTGAAGGTGGAAATACACAAACAAGGCTCAGCATAGCCAGGGCTGCCAGGGCACACGTCCCCTCCCCCATCCCCCCACCGATGAGAGCGGAGGGGGTTGGCAGGCTGGAGGCGAGTCTGGAAGGGACGGGGGTAGTGTGAGGTCAGGGCTGGTCCTACCTGGGGCAACACGGGACACGGGGGCCCTGAGGGGCTGACTCAGCCAGGACCTATAGGGGAATGCTGGGCTCCAAGTCCTGGGGACAAGTACATTGATTCCAAACCCAGAGTGGATAATGGCAGGATAGATGTCAGCAGTCAGGAGTCTCCAGATACATGTTCTATAAGCACTAGGAGCCAGAGAGGGTGAAAGTGAGGGTCAGGGTCCTGAGGGCTGCCTTGAATCATGATCATCATAACAGTAACAACTGACATCATCATAATAATATAATAATAACATACATCAAGGGCTTAGTGCATGTCAGCAGTTTCTCTGTGTTACTTCATCCTCACACGTATATGAAATCAATACTTTCTTAAACAAATGAGAGGACCAAGAAGAAGAGATGGTAAACTATTTGCCCATAGTCACACAGCCAGGAAGTGGCAGAGCCAGGCCATTGGGCTCTCAGAACTGGCTCTCTTAACTGTTAAAACTAGACTGAATATCAGCTGGTCTTTGATGCTGTTTTCGGGGGTGGGTGTGGGGTTGATGTGTGAGTTGGGTCTACCTGGCTTAAGGAGCCTAGGGGGAGAAAAATTAGGATAACTTATGACACTGTCTTTTGAGGGGGTGGCCACCCTAAAGATGAGGTCACTCCTAATTTTACTTTATCTTAAGTTTCAGTCCACATGGGGCAGATATGGTAAGTGCCCACCTGGGTGACACACAGAGCCAGGCTCTGGGAGACACAGCTGGGTCTGGCACTGTCCTGGCCCTGAGGAGCTCAGGGTCTCATAGCTGCCTGTTACAGTAACATGTGTAAGAGAGGTGCAAACTACAGAGAAGCTGTGTAGGATGCTACATGTGTAGAAGGGGAGGATGTTGTGGTTGTAAACTTTCTTCTCAGCCAATGAAACCTAGACGGTGGAAGGGTTGGCACCATTCTTCCTGCTTCTAATTTCCTCCATGTCCTGGGTCGTTGTGAGTCTTTCCCCCAAGCCCAATTCGGTTTTTGTTTTTTGTTTTCTTATAGATTTTAAGCTATCTAGTTTTATTTATTTTTTAAAATTAATTTATTTAATTTATTTATTTTTGGCTGCGTTGGGTCTTTGTTGCTGCGCGCGGGTTTTCTCTAGTCGCGGCGAGCGGGGGCTACTCTTCGTTGCAGTGCGCAGGCTTCTCGTTGCGGTGGCTTCTCTTGTTGTGGAGCACGGGCTCTAGGTGCGTGGGCTTCAGTAGTTGTGGCACGTGGGCTCAGTAGTTGTGGCTCGCGGGCTCTAGAGCGCAGGCTCAGTAGTTGTGGCGCACGGGCTTAGTTGCTCCGCAGCATGTGGGGTCTTCCCGGACCAGGGCTCAAATCTGTGTCCCTTGCATTGGCAGGTGGATTCTTAACCACTGTGCCACCAGGGAAGTCCACAACTCGGTTTTAAGTTGCTTTACCTCCTCACCTTCTCTGATTTCTCCACACACCTCCTGAAGTCTCCTTATTTATGAAGTTTACAGATGTGGTCCCCAAATAGGAAGATGCTTTGGCAAAATCCCAAATTATACAGCATGTGATTAGAAATTGAAACTGTGTGCCTCAGATTGGACTTGAACCTATGCAGCTGGGACTCGAACCCAGCCAAAACCTACAGTCTTCCAAGTGAGATCACACACCTGGTTTCAGGACTTAACAAAGCTCAGGTTCTTGATGTCTCATCACAGAAAGAATTCAGTGAGAGACAAAGTGATAGGTAAGAAGTGGATTTATTTAGAGAGAAACACACTGCACAGACAAGAGTGTGGGCCATCTCAGAAAGTGAGAAAGGCACCAGGGTATGGGGTTGTCAGTTTTTATAGAGGTGGGTAATTTCATAGTGGGAGGAGTATTCTCCCACTCTAGCTAATGAGTGAGAGGAGTATTCTAGCTATTTCAGGAAGGGGCAGGGATTTCCAGGAATCGGGTCACTACCCACTTTTTGATCCTTATGGTCAGTCTTGGAACTGTCATGGTGCCTGTGGGTGTGTCATTTAGCTTGCTGTTGTGTTACAGTGAATATATACTGAGGCTCAAGGTCTAGTGGAAGTCGACTTGTCCACCATCTTAGACCCATTTGGTTCTAATCAGTTTATGTCATGTCCTCCGGCGATGTCATTCTTTCAAAAGTTGTGCCCTGCCTCCTTCCCTCCTGTTTCAAAATGACCCCAGTGGGCCAAAACAAGCCATGAGCAAGCCTCTCCTGTAGAGATTGGCTAGGACCATTCAGCTGAAGAGGCAAAATGCCCTACACATCAGTGGAAAGAGACTTGGTCTTGGCTTGGAAGATCTCTGTGTAAATCCCAGCTCTGACACCAATTAGCAGTGGGATCCTGGGTAGTGACTTGCCCTCTTAAAACCTGCGTTTCCCTTTCCTATGCAAAATCCTTGACTTGCCGCTATTGCCCTGCATGATCTAGGCCCTGCTAAGCTCTCCAATCTCACTTCTCACAACTCCCCATTAGTATACTTTTGGCTACAAATAACAAATGAGCAGTCACTTAAATCACAAGGATGTATATTGTTTACTTGGCAAGAAGTCTGGGGGGACATGCTTCCAGAGTTGCTTCAGCAGCAGCTCAAGGTCCAGATATTGGTTCCAAGTCTCCCCAATTCTCTTGGCCTTCCCCTTATTATCACAAGATGGCTGCCACAGCTCCAGGCATTACACTCACAAATAACAGTGAGGAGATCTCTCTCTCTCTTTTTTTTTTTATTAAAGATTTATTTATTATTTATTTATTTTAAATTTATTTTTGGCTGTGTCAGGTCTTAGTTGTGGCTCACGGAATCTTCATTGAGGCACACGGGCTCTTCATTGTGGTGGGCAGGCTTCTCTCTAGTTGTGGCGTGGGGGTTTCTCTTCTCTAGTTGTGGCACGCAGGCTCCAGGGCGCATGGGCTCTGTAGTTGTGGCGTGTGGGGTCCAGAGCACGTGGGCTCTGTAATTTGCGGCATGCAGGCTTTCTAGTTGAGGCATGTGAGCTCAGTAGTTGTGACGCGCGGGCTCAGTTGCCCTGCAGCATGCGGGATTCTATTTCCCTATCCAGGGATTGAACCCACGTCCCCTGCAACGTAAGGCAGATTCTTTACCACTGGACCGCCAGGGAGGAGCTCTCTTCATTGGCTTCTTTGCTTTAATCTGAAATTTCCAAGGAAATGTCTCCTGACATCTTTTTTGGATGATACTGTGTCATATGGCCTTCTCTAGCTGCAAGGGAGGCTGGTAAATCATATATCTTGCTCTCTCTCTGTAGTGTAAAGCTGGTAAGAGAGAAGTAGATTGCAAATACATGTTGATTAGCCAAACAATATTATCTGCTATATCCCTAACCAAAATCTTGTCCCTCTAATGCACCAATTCACTCAGTGTTTCCCCCAGAAGAGCATATAATTTCAGCTTCTATGTCATTGCATATGATGGTTCCCTCTGCCTGGAATGCCTTTCCTCACCTTCTTCATCTGGTAAACCCTCACTTACCTTCCAAGATTCAGTTGTGCAACAACTTCCTTTAACATCACTTCCACTCTAAAATCTGGGTCCAACAGACCTCGCCTCTGTGAACATAAAGCTTTTCTGATTGATTTCTACATCTTAGAGTCTAGCATATTACCTAACAGAAAACAGGTACCCGTTAAATGTTTATTGACTAAATAAATGAGGATAATAATTACCACCTCATAGTTATTATGAAGTTAAAAATGAGATAATTTATGAAAAAAAGTTTTCATATTTTATTACATAAAAATAATGCATATTATTTTTATGCATAATAATTGATGTAATAAGTAATATCAGCTAGCATTCACTGAGTACTTATTATATGCCTGCCACTATCCTAAAGATCTTACACACCTAACTCATCTAATCTAACAAAAACCCTATGAAGTAGGTTGATTAGTTAGCATAAGCTAGATCTTGCTGAAGTAACAAATAATACTTACATCTCAGTGGTTTAAACACCAAAAATTTATTTCTCACCCATACTAAACGTCCATTGTAAGTTGAGGGGATCTCTATTCATTTCAAGAATCTGGGAACCCAACCGACCATCCTGTAATTACAACATCCAGGGCACATGGCCTCCTTGGTCTAAGTGGCAGATAAAGAGAGCATGGAAAACCAACCCCAGCTCTAAATGCTTCGGTCTAGAAGTGATACACATCACTTCCACCTACATTTCATTGCTAAGGGCAAGTCCCCTGGTCACGCCTAAGTGCAAGACAGCGTGTGTAACTGAAGGAGTTGGTGGGAGCTGGTAGCGTCTACCACATAGACACTACCTTTAATTAACAGTTTCTCCAAACTGAAGCAGAGCAAGGAGGTAATTAACAGTTTCTCCAAACTGAAGCAGAGAAAGGAGGTAATTTGTCCAAGATCAAGCAGCTGGTAAATGGTTGATCCAGGATTCAAACTTGGCTTTTGTGAATTAGGGCAGAGGTTAGCAAACTTCTATCAAGGGTCAGATAGTGAATATTTTAGGCTTTGCAGGCCACACAATCTCTGTTACAGGGACTCATCTGTGCCGTGGCAGTGCAAAAACAACCACAAACAATATGTAAATGAACGGGCATAGAGGTACTCCGATGAAACTTCATTTGCAAAAATACAGGGTGGGCCTGATTTGGCCGGTGGCTGGCCATGGTTTGCTGACCCTTAAGTGAGAATTCTGGCTCATGACCTCAAGGTTACCCTGAGCTCTGAAGATTGTGAAATGATGAACAAATGTGAGTTATCATAACCATTTGCTACCAAATATCTGCTGCATTCCTCCCTAGCCGGCCAGAGTCCAATGACTTCACACACTTTAATGGGTCACTGAGCTTTCATCCAGCCAAGGTTAAAGGTAACCAGCTTCTCTTTGGGGGCTGGCTAATTATTACTGTACAAGTTTAAAGGGAATGACAGACACAGGTAATTTTCTTACTGAAAATGAGGACAGGCGCATACCAAGGACCAAGCAAGCCAGTATTAAACCCCCATTAGCTGCGTGGGGTCATTCCTAATGGCACATTCACCGATGGGACAATTGTTCTGCTGGCCTGTGCTAACCAGCAGTTGAAATCAATGGGAGGCCCTGGGCACAGAAGCAGGTTTTTTTCTGGGCCACCTAACACAGACCTTGTTTTTCCAGCTGACACTCTGCCTGTGTCAGCTAATTCCCGCTTTGGAAAATGCATTCCAGGGCTCATAAAGACTTTAAAGTCACACTATTTTCTCACCATGTTATTAAAACCCAAATGGCTTTGCTTCTTCCTAATATGACCAGATTTCCTGGCTAGCTTAGAAAAAAGGCCCGATTGTCACAGAATCTGGGTTTCCAATTGGAAAGACAAAGCCCGAGGTTTATTTGTGGATTAACTGTTTCTAAATGATTCAGGCACTCTGGTGGGAAAAGAAGAACATGGAGGCGGCAATTTTATGAAAATGCACGTGTGTTTGAAAATCTGTAAGGCAGGATTCAACTTCACCGCTCACTTACTGCCTGTGGGAACCTGGGGAGGTCACTTCACCTCACTGAGCCTCAGTTTCCACGTTTGTAAATTGGCAATAATGAGACCAGTTTCTCAGTGTTGTCCTGAGGGTGGCAACAGGGTGTCAGTGCCCAGGAGGCCCTCCCAGAATGGCAGCTCCCATGGAAGCAGAAAGGTCCTGGGTCTGGCCAAGCCAGCAATAGCTGAGAACTGGCTCTGGAAAACTGGCAGAATCCACCCCAAACTGGGCTTCCCGGTGCTAATTGGAAATTAATCAGGAGAAACAATCACCAGCCAGAACAATTAGGAGAATGAGCTAATGGAACCTGCCCACCCCAAGCCCTGCTCATTCTGGGATGGCAACCAGTCCTCCCCCAGGCCAGTCGGCAGCTGCCTTGAGGAAGGCAGGCTGCATTGGGGCAGAGGGCGAGCGTGCCTTATTTTAGTGGGGCTGTGTTCATCTCCACCATCAGTTCTCACGGATGCTGCACTTAGCTCACCAGAGAGGGCAGCCAGGGCCATCCCTCAGAGGCCTGGAGAGGCCTGTGTATGTCCCCAACAGGGCAGGTCACCAAGGAGCAGGGAAGGGCCAGATGTTGCCCTGGGCCCCAGCTCTCCCATGGCCGAGCTACAGGCAGGGGTTCAGACTAGAAGCTTTAGAAGCATGGATGGGCTTTTGGGACTCAGCTCCACTTTATATACCCCTTTTGCAGATAAGAAAACTGAGGTCCAGAGAGAGTCAGTGATTTGCCTAAGGTCAGGCAGTAGGGTTGTAGCCACGCTAGGAACTGAACTCAAATCTCTTCCTACTGACCTATCTGCCTTGAAACCCCTTTAGAGATGGGACAGGTACCAGGGTTAGGTTGAAGAGGCTGGGGCTGTGTTTAAAGAGAAGGGAACAGTGTGAGGTCAAGAAAACAGATTTCAACAAAATCTTGTAATAATCTATAATGGAAAACAATCTGAAAAAGAATACGTATACACATACATATGTATATATACATATGTATGTATGTATATGTGTATATAACCGAATCACTTTGCTGTGCACTTAAAACTAACACAGCATTGTAAATTAACTATGCTTCAATTTTTCAAAAAAAGATTGCATAATGAATGAATAAATAATGAATAAACACTGACCAGATTCAAAAAAAGAAAACAGATTTCTAAAATTCTGAGATAGGTAAAAGGAAAAATATTTCCTCATGATGATACCCACATTGGAACAAGGGACCCTCTCAATCCCGTCACCCCCAGATTGTATTCAAGTCAAGCTAACCGCCAGTGAGACGGGGTAGCTGATGAACTAGAAGACGGAACACAAACACTATTTTTGCCCGGTTTGCTTTGTGGAAAACTTTCTCATCCTGGCCCTGCCGTTTCCTGGCTATGTGTCCTTGGGCAAGTCACTTCCCCTCGCTGAGTTCCAAATTCCCCACCTGCAAAACTGGAGTGGTGCTAGAATTGACAATCTTTTGTAAGCTGCAAAGCATTGGACAAACATAAAGCTTTGGCCAAGAGGCTTTTATTTCTTTGTAAAGCAGATTGATGCAGAGATTTCCCAGCTGGTAGCTGGTATCTCCATTCCTTTAAGAAGGGTAGAGAAAAATGCCAAGCAGCCATCCTGCAGAGCCTGGAAGCTCCTTCCTGTTTTAACAGCCTCCCTGTAAACTGTCCAAGGGGTGACCGGCTCTCCTCCACGGAAATCTGCAGTAAATTGCATTCCAGGCCGGCTCACCAATCATCAGCCATGCGATCCTGTTTATCCTGCCCCAGCCTGGAATTTGGCCTCTTACGAAACCCCAGCTCACAAAAAGGAGAACAGGTTGGACCAAAACTGCATAGCCAGTGAAGGAAGCTTTCCAGAAGGCTGGGGGATGTTTATTAAACAGACACGGACCTGGACCCACCCATCAGGTCTCAGCCCCAGAGTCCCAGCTGACCTTTCTGTTGACACTGATTTGAGGGTTTGAGGTGTGATCTGACCCCCAGAAAGGACAGCTCCCCAATTCAGATAATCTGAATTGCCCCAGATAATCAGTAAAGCCAGCTCCCCAATTCAGATAATCGCCTAGCCCCAGGTCTTTACTGCCAATGATGGCAGCACCGCCTTAAATTATTTGCTGGTCACCTTCGGTGGGGGCAGGGATTGTGTAATCCTTACAATCTCTCTAGAAAGGTTTTATAGAAGTGGAAGTTGGGCTTCTGATTCATTGAGTCATTTGCCCAAGGTCACTGAGCCAGGAGGGTGGTGCAGACAGGGCAGCTGCTGTTTGTGGGTGCTGGCATGCTTCCCTGCTTCGTGGGGTGACAGATCCAGCTGCCCGTCCACCTGAGCTGGGCACAAGACCCAGGCTAATCCAATCATAAGACCACATCCTCCTGGCAAAATGAGAGAGGAGCATGTGACCAAGCAGGACCAAACAGACACTGTTTTAAGCACTTTACATCTCTGAACAACTTTACGCCTCGTAACAATGCAATGATACTGATTCCCATTTTACAGATGAATAAACTGAGACCCAGAAAGTTAAATAAAACAGCTGACCTTAAGTGGAAGGGCTGAGGATCAAATAGAGCAGTCTGATGCCAAAGCCCATACTCTTAACCACTAGGCTGGCCTGAACCTGAATATATCTGGTGTGGACTTGGGCTGTGTGACCAACCATCAGCTGGCTTCTCTTTCACTTTCACTGCACTGCTTCTCGGGGCTTTCGTTTTTTGTGAGACCTCCCAATCCCTCCTCCACTCTGCTTCTAGGTATCGTTCTAAGCAATCTAATCCGGTCCTTCTGCATCTCACAGCTTCTGAATCATTCTCTGTCTCCTACAGACTCAAGTCCAAGTACTTAGCCTGCCATTGGGTCTGCTCTGCCTTCCCTGAGGGCTTGACTACACACACACACACACACACACACACACACACACACACACACACACCCTTGCAGGTAGGCCAAACCGCCTACAGTTTCTGCAAAGTGTTAACTTTTCTTCCTAGGGCAGCACTTTCCGCACATGTAATGGGAGCCACATATGCAATTTAAAATTTTCTAATAGCCACATTAAGAAAAGTAAAAAGAAAGCAGTAAAAATAATTTTAGCAGCATATTTAATATATTCAAAATATTAACATTTCAGCATGCAATCAATATAAAACAAATTATTAATGAGTTTCTCATTTTTGTTCTAAATGTTCACAATCTGGTATGTATTTTAGACTTATGGCACATCTCAGTTTGTACTAGACACATGATTCTAGTGGCTACCGAATTGGACAGTGCAGCTGTAGAGAGAGGCTTCCCAAATGTTTTCAAGTCACAGCACATGTCGGAAACGATCATGCTTGTACGGTCGCCTGGAGTAAAGAGTTGACCATGATTAAGGCCAGAGGCAATAGGCCAGGTATCCCAGTGTTCCCCCACCCTGCCAAACCCCCTTAAGGTCTGGACCATATGCGTATCAGGGAAAGGCATCTTGTCGGGGGGTTTCAGCCCCATTTCCCCTTGAAGCTGAAGCTGGATGCCCTTGTCTTCAGGATCCTGCTGAGGATGAGGGATCAATTTCTGGGCATACACATCTCCAGCCGCGATATACGGGCTGTGAAGCTCTGTGCTGGAACTTCCAAGCTTTTGTTGCCTTTCTTCCTTCACTTCTTTGCACCACTTCACTGCCTTCTGCTAAGCACCACAGCCTGCCCCGTGGCTTCATAAGCAGCAAGTTAGGCCAGTGGTTCTCAAAGTGCAGTTCTCGGGCTGGCGGCGTCAGCATCACGTGACTCTTGGCAGAGATGAAAATTCTTGGATCCTGCTAGCCCAGACCTACTGAATCAGAAGTTCTAGGGCTGGAACCCAGCCGTCTGTGTTTAAGAAGCCCTCTAAGTGACCCCGATGCTCTCTAGGCACAAAAGTAATAATAATAATGTCAACAACAATACTTTCCATTCACTGAGTGCTTTTCGTGGCCATTCACTTACTAAATGACTTACAGGCAATCCTATGGTGCCATAACCAGCCCCATGTTACAGAAGAGGAAACTGAGGCATAGAGATGAGTGACTTGGCCAGGCCACACAGCTATTTCACATCCATGGACTGGAAAATGACTTTTTTTTTTTTTTGGTTTTTACAAAATATCAGCTGATGACAAGCAGTTAAGTTAGGTGAGTAGATTTTAGTGGAAATTTAGGGATCAAAGGAAGGAAGATTAGCTCAAAGCACACAGCCTTCCACCATCTTGCTGGCACTTAAGTCACCTCTTCCCTTCTGTTACGGCCGGCATGCTTTATCCCCCCAAATCCATGTGTCGAAACCCTAACTTCCAATGGGATAGTATTAGGAGGAGGGGTTGGGAGGTGATTAGGTCATGAGGGTGGAGCCCCATGATGGGATTAGTGCCTTTATAGGAAGAGGAAGAGAGCTATTCCTTTCTCTCTGCTCTGTGCCATAGGAGGACACAGAAAGAAGATGGCAGACCACGAAGAGGATCTACATCAGAACCTAACCATGCCGGCACCCCGATCTAGACTTCTCAGCCTCCAGAACTGTGAGAAATAAATGCTTTCCATTTAAGCCACCTAGTCAATGGTATTCCATTATAGGAGTCAAGCTGTCTGAGACATCTTCCCATCTATCTCCGTTACTTTCTCCCTCCTTCCTAGAATTCCTAAAATTCAGAATTCTAAATTCTTTTCCCTTTGTTATCCAAAGTAGTTCAGCATCTTCTCCCAAATATGGGTGGCATGAAATAGCAGTTGGTGTCAGGGTTGATGGGGCCTTGTAAGACATACATCTTCTGTGGTCTTTTTTTTTTTTTTTTTTAAACTATTATTGGAGTACAGTTGATTTACAATGCTGTGTTAGTTTCAGGTGTACAGCAAAGTGATTCAGTTATACATATACACATATTCATTCTTATTCAGATTCTTTTCCAACGTAGGTTATTATAGAATATTGAGTAGAATTCCCTGTGCTATACAGTAGGTCCTTTTTGGTTATCTATTTTATATATAGTAGTGTATGTATGTTAATCCCTCTTCTGTATTCTTCTTGGTGTCCATTCTGCTGTGGCCTGCCCACTTTAGTCTGGTCCCTGGATTGGTGCCTGCCAAGGGTAACTGTTCTCACTGGCCTTTGGGGCACTGGGTGGCCACTGTCGCTGAAGTCCGTGGTCCAGCTATTTGCCTCTGGTTTTAAAGCCCATTTACACTAGCCCTTCTCTGTGTCTCAGTGTCCCTTGCTGGGGCCCCCGGGAACTTGCCAAAACCTCGCACACCTCATGCCGCCTCGGGTTCATTTATCCAGCTGCCCGCTTCTGTCCCTGCACTGTTGGGACATGCGCTGTTGTCCCTGACAGCTGGACGTGACCTTGTGTAGTGTCCCCCTTCAGCTGTGCAGCCTGCCCACCATGCCCAGGAAAGCAAGTCACAAGCACTCCTCCTCCCCCACACCATCCCCTGTTCTCAGCATCCTCCCTCCCACCTGGATGTGTCTACCATGTCCTCCTTTGGGGGTCCTCTCTGACCTGGGAAAACCAGACACACATCCTTCTGGCCTCTTCATTTCAGCCTCCTCTTCTCCATGGAACAATCACACGGGAGCAGAAGGGGCGGGTCTCCCCTTCCTTGCCTCCTTCAGCTCAGGACTTCATGGCAATCTAATCTTCTCCTCTATCCTGGGGTGGCCTTCACCCTGCTCCTTCCCTGAGGCCATGATAGATGGAGCAGGCAGACAACAGCAACACTTCCATCAACTTGCCAATCAATAGTGGAAGATCCGCAAATATTATCCTGCCTTCAGCTGCTTTTCCAAACATTTCCCAGTGCTCAGCAGAACAAAGGGTTGCTTGCTATTCAACAGTCACCACCTTCCTGAGAAGGCAGTCAGGGTTAGAAATGACAATATTTTCATACATTGTGATGATTACATACAGGAGTGATGATTACCATGTTAATGATTCATTTAGTCCGCCACGGAAGAGAGGGAAAATACAAACAATGCAATTAAGAAACACACTTGGCGTCGGCTTATAAGCTACCGTCTCCTCCTCCGCCTCAATGAGGCATGGCAGAAACCCGCCTCTCAAACTCAGTCCCCGCAGTCACAATCTCCTGCACTCGCCTTCCCTTAGATCTACCCAAGATACTCGTTTTCATTCAATTTCCCCCACCAAACAACTCATCGCAGAAATGGAAACAAAAACAACATTGAAGTACCAACTTCACCTATTCTGACAAAACACATAAAGTGATGATCATATTCAGCGCGTGAACCCGTTGACGACAACTTGGCAGTGAGCTGCCGGAGCTATTAAACAATGTTCATCCCCTTTGACCTAGAATTTATCCTACAGACATAATTCCTGAAAGGAGAAACTGTCACACCCATGTTCATTGTGGTGATATCTCTAATAGCTCCAAATTGGTAACCTCAGAACCAAATGACAGGGGAAAGGTGAGGGAAAATACAGTCCTTTGAAGCAGTGTAATATTATGCAGTCATTAAAACTGACGGGAAGATTAGGCAGCAACATCAAAAGTGCTTGTAATTTAATGTTCAGCATAAAAAGGCAGAATACCAAATTGTCTCCCTGCAAGTTCTCCCAGACCCCCCGACAGCCCGCGTTAACCAGTTCCTGACCAGTCTGGTCTTTCCTCCCTATCTTCCTGTCTAGCCCAGTTCAGGCCTCATCCTTGCTAGCGTGCATGCAATGGAATTTCTCATTTTCTGTCTACATGTCCACCTCTGGCCCTAGATGATGCATTTTAGGAGGAAAGGCACTCTGCTTTCTCTCTCCTGCTGCCTGACCTTAAAAAACGCTTAATAAATGTTTACTGAATTAAAGAATCAATGACAGTAACTGACTACTGTTTATTGAGCACTTACTATGTGGCGGGCATAGTGATCAGCATTTCCCATGCATTATGTCACGTTATTTTATTCTGAGATAATCTTTTGAAGTTGATACTATTATTATCCCCATTGTACAGATGAGAAATTGGAGTTCAGAGAAGTTGTCACACGTTCAAGGCCATGCATTTGATAAGGAAAGGAGACAGAACTTGAATCCAGCTCTGTCTGACTTCTGAGCCAGTGTTCTACTTATTTTAAGGTACACAAGTGTGTGTTTGTGTGTGTGTGTGTATCTATATCATCATAGCATCCACAGAGAACATGGGAAGAAAATCTGGATGATTTACTTGGCTGGCGAGTAGTGAGATGAGGGGTAATTTTTTTTTCTGTTTTGTATACCATTTCTTTAAATGTTAGGGTGGCCTGAAAAGAGAGGAATACACTGAAGTTTCCAAGCCCTTGTAGGGTTGAGTCTGGGTAACCTGAATATCTTAAAGGGAGATACCACGTTGGTCATTTAAGTCCTTTTCCGCTGTCAGGGCCCAGGAGACATTCAGCTGCAAAGAGCCAGTCATGTGTAAGACCCAGGCCTGTGATGAGAGTCAGGAGAAGAAAGCTTCAGCTGCCCTGTGGCACGCTGCTGAGCGAGTCTGGCTCGCCTGCCCACGGCACAGGGGCAACTATTTGCTCACCACTCCTGCTACTCTGCTCTCGCCGCCTTTGGTGGGAGCTGCCCAGCTGATGTTTCGGGGCGCATCTCATCACTGGGGTGTGAGTGCTGGGCGGAGGCAGGGGCGCATGGAGGATGGAAGCACACTCCATGCCACCCTATCCGTGGAAGTCCCAAGGGCTAGAAGGCTGATGCTGCCTCTAACTGAGATGAGACAATTCAAAGAAGATATTCATCACAGTGCTTTAAGCTTGCATCTCATTACTGTACCACTCTGCCTGTGTGTCACGAGTTAATATGTTTAATAAATCCTGTAATTATCTTGTGAATAGCATAATTATATTGCTTTGGAATTTTTTTTCAGTGTTGAAAGCATACATTTGGCAAATGCAAATGTTTAAAATATATCTCAGTTTTCCTAAATTTTGTTTCAGCAGATCTTCATTTTTTAAAAATTTGCTCGGCAATACTGAAAGAATTGAAGTGGCCCAGGGCTATTTTATTTTCTGAGAAATCCAGGCCCCCGGTGTCTGAGTTCGTATGGTTTGGAGAAGCTTGTAGCTCTTCGTGCGTTTTGGACCATTCAGGGTGCTTGCATACGGATCCTATTCTTCATGTTGAAAATAAAATAAGATGAAAAGAAACAAAATTTAGGTTTATAAAAGAGCAGTGGGGAACTTTTATTTTAAAATAGGGATCAAATCCATTCATTTTCATCTGCTTTTTCCTCAAACAGCACTAAAATGACAAAAGAATATAAAAGGTATAGTTTACCAAAAAATAGGAACTCAGGTATATCAATTAATTTTATGAAAAGGGACAACATACGGGTGAATAGTAATCAGCTTTGCCAACCAGAGGAAGCTTTAACCTAAGCCTACAAGAGAGAAGTCAGAGGACCCGAAAACATCGCAGGAATTGGATAGCAGGTAGCTTGGAGATGGGGTGAGGAGTGGAGCTGAAAATAATCGGAATGGTTGCAGAAGTAGGAGACAGCAAATACCACCACCACCACCATCACCATCACCACCATCACCACAACCACCACCCGCAGCACCATCAGCACCACCACCATCACCACCATCAACATTACCACCATCACCACAACCACCATCGCCACCACCACCATTACCACCATCACCACAACCACCACCATCACCACCAGCACCAACATCACCACCACCACCAGCACCACCATCAGCACCACCACCATTCCTTCCCTCAGCTGGTAAATGCAGACAACAAAAGCCTGGACGCTTATCTTTGGGGGAAAGATGAATTGGAGAGACCTTCCTACAGCTCAGGTCAGGTGCAAAAGACTATTTTACAGAGGTATTAAATGTAAGTCTCCATACTGAATACAGAGATCCCTCCTGGGTACCAGGGTAATAACCCCCAGGCAGGAGGTTCAAGGACTCCTCTCTAGGGAAGCTAACTAGCCTAAGAGCAAAACCAATTCACCACTTTTTTGCACAAGAGTGAAGCTCACCAATCAACAAGCCTCACTGATGAGTTTTCAAACAGCTTTTCAGCTCTTAACCATGAACAGCAGCCAAAGCCTCTGGAGCAAAACAAACAGAAAAGAGGGGAACACAAAAGTGACAGAGATGACGCTGAGGGCAAAAGAAAACTGCCAAGGAACAAGAGGAAGAACAATAGCAACGATATCCTCAGAAAGGCAGGGCTGGCAACCCCATCCCTAAGACAAAAATAAGAGGCTGTATAAATGAAAGGTCAGAGGATAAGAAAGAGCCCTTTTGAAAACGGAGAACAAAATAGGGACTCTAAAGGCCTTTGCCCTCCCAGACGTTAGGGAGGATAACACATCAGAAAACTAAGCCCCAGCTCTGGGCAGCAGGGCACCTTGTTCCCGTCAATCTCTGGCAAAGATGCATTTGAAAACTGGTGGATTTGACTACCAAGTTAGGTCCTGGTATTTATTGTACATCTGTGCAACAATCCTTTAGGTATGAATTATTATCCTCATTTGATACATAGAATCTCAAAAAGATACAGTTTTAGATAGAAACATGAAATAGTCAGTTTTGCAGGTCATTGTAGTTTCTATGGTTCAACCTAATATTTGGTCTAAGGTCACACTACGACGTTTTTGGCCAAAGACAAAAACGTTAAAAGAGAAGACATCATCATCCGGGGGTCTCAAATTGCTGTTTTTCTCACGTGGTATCCTTGAATGTAAAAGGAAAAAGAATGTATATTTTGGTAAAGGTTGCCGAAACCCTCTTTCCTAGCTTGTCTGTGGCTGCTTTGCAGCAAAACCATAGCGTTAATGGTGAGTGAGTCCGTGTATGTGTAGGGGGAGGGGCAGGGGTTAGGTGAAGAAATCAAATTATTGCATTGCCCAGCGTCACAAAGAGACAGCGTTTGTGTGTTGGTGGGAGTGTGGGTTGGATACAGAAAGCTCTCTGCTGGATTTTTTCTTCAGGTTGACCCTGTATGGAGGTGCAGTTCTTGGTAGAAAAGCACAGCTCTTTTGGTGACAGGCACCAACCAAGGAACTTCCTTTTTTCTTATGACTGCCCTTGTAAACTGTTAGCTTGACTCCTTTTTCCCGGCTATCTTGGATAAAATCTTTGAGAGGTGGAAATTCAGCCATCGTTTCTTTGGTCACTTATCCTACATAGTAACAAATCTTCCCCAGACACTTATGTTCCCAAGAATAGTCTCATTTCCATAATTAAAATTTCCAGTTTGGATAATTAAAGGAACTCCAAATTTTATTTAAAGTGAAGGTGTGTCTCCTCCCCCAAGTTGGGGTCTGCTTAGGGCCCCTGCCCAGGCCATCTTTGGCTCCTCCAGGTAAAATGGAAGGTGGGGCTGGGTAGAGCTCATCTTTCTATGGTTCCTGGTACCCATGGTCCCTGGCTTTGGTTTCCCCTGGCTCTGGCAGAGGGTTAAGCCTGACTCTTTCTCTCCTGGGTATCCCATGGGTCCTTGGAAACCTTATCATTGGGGGTGTCCCAAAGGCAATTACTGTAAGGCACAGATCATCTCTGCTGGCTGGCTGTGTACCAGCTTCACCTCTTATAGACTCCTCATTGGGGTCATTGCATCTGGGTGGCCTTTTTGGACAAAGCCTCCAGCCAGCTCTCTCTTCTGCACGATCCACACACCCATGGGAAATGCTCATGCATTCTCTGCCCCATCAAATGTCTGGAGTGATGGCCGTTCCCAGCTCAGCTCCCCTCCGCTCTTCTTTCCCCAGCCCAGCCTCGTCTTGACCACTGACCTCTTGGATGGGGAGCAAACACCAGCTCTATGTGTTCCCCCAAACTCCAGGGGCAAAGGCCAAGCTCTCCAAGTGGTCCTCTGAAGGTCTCAGATGAGAAGGAGGTACTCCCTCCCATCTCTTGCCTTGAGGCGGGGCCGAGAGCATTCTGGCTTCTCCCAAGAGGGTCTTTCCTCTCAACTTTTTCAGTCTCAACGCTTTGATACCCTCGAGTGGGTGTTGGGCTCAGGGTTACAAAGCTAGATTTTGTCCCCCACCTCTGTAGGTCCTGCGTAGGTGGAGGAGTTCTTCATTTTGCTGTAGAATGGGTCCTCTTTTGGTAAACTGACATTCCATCAATGTGCTCCATGAGCAAATATGTGCTTGGTAAGTGTGGGAGTAGAAGAAAAGGCTTGTATATGGGTCTGTTTGTGCCTGTGAGAGTATGCAGGGCCAGATGTCTGTACGTAGATACACACTGTGTGTTCGGCTCGTGGAAATGATCTCAGTAGGTGTACGCCTGGTGTGGGCATGCACGCATGTGTGTGTATGTGAAGCGTGTACTTGAGCTATATGTGCACATCCAGATCTCATCTATAAACACCAAACAGTGGGTTTTCCCCGTGGCCTCACATGTGCCAATACACAAGGCTCCCTCCACGACCCCTCTGGTAAGTTGTGGGAAGCCAAAGCACCTGAGACCAGAGCGTGGGTCCTCACCAGCCTGGGAGGCGGACATACCCTTCTTACAGGCAGGCACACTGGGAGGGAACAGCAGTCACAGCTGCCCTTAAGTAGAGCAAGGCACTGGTCTCCCTCCCCTACTGAGGAGACCTAGAACAATGATTTGACTTGCCTTAGAGCAAAAAGCTCCTCTTCTGGTTTTGCCTCTCAGTTGAATGCAAGGGGGAGAGAGCAAGAGATTCCTGCAAAGATTATGGCATTTGTGAAGCAAGCTTATTTCCCCTCCTCTTTGCACGTGAGCCACACGAGCCATCCATGTGAGTCTTAAGTCCCTGCCATGTGACTCTCATTCTCATGTTGGTGGTGTCACGGAGCAGCTAGAGCCATTGCACCAAGGTTAGTGTGTGTGTGTGTGTGAGTGTGTGTGTGTGTGTGTGTGTGTATGCGCGTGCGCACGCGTTTTCGGGGCCTCTGAAGTGCCAATGAACGTCGCTGGAATATGTCTTTCTGGAGAGCCGGGGACCCATTTCCATGGCAACGTACAGAGAAAGCCAGGGACTCGGGGAAAAGTTGCCAGATGCCATGACCAGGGCAGGCTTGCCACAGTGCACAGGAAGGAAAATTCCCAGGTTGAGTGGAGAGGGCTGGGAGAGAGGTTCGTGCTCTGCTTGTAAAGAATTTGCTGTGCGCTCTGCCGCGTGTCACCGGCAAACTCAGCACCCCAGGGAGAAGTGTTTGCATTTCTCCTGTCCTTTCCCCAGAGAATCCAGGAGTCCACCCTGGTACCCTGGGCACACAGCAACCCTTTTAGTAAAGGTGCCAGCTAGAGGGGCTGGCTGTAGACAGGGACTTGACTGCAGAAATGGGGAAAAAACCCGGTCAGTCTCATTGTCCTGGTTGGGCCAAGCCGTGGGATTACCCAGTAAACTCCTCTGGAGTGTTTAGATTTGAGGTGATTTAGACAGCGATGCTCTTTCTTCTAGGAAAGACACAACACAGTGAACCTCAACCACTCATAGACTCTTTTCTTTCTTTTTTTTTTTTTTTTAATTTATTTTTGGCTGCGTTGGGTCTTCTTTGCTGCGCACAGGCTTTCTCTAGTTGCGGCGAGCGGGGGCTACTCTTTGTTGCGGTGCGCAGGCTTCTCATTGTGGTGGCTTCTCTTGTTGCAGAGCTCTGGCTCTAGGTGAGCAGGCTTCAGTAGTTGTGGCACGCGGGCTCTAGAGCGCAGGCTCAGTAGTTGTGGGCTTACTTGCTCCTCGGCATGTGGGATCTTCCCGGACCAGGGCTCGAACCCGTGTCCCCTGCATTAGCAGGCGGATTCTTAACCACTGCACCACCAGGGAAGTCCCCATTCATAGACTCTTACAGCTTGAGAACCCCTGCAGGTCACCACCTCTTTGCAGATGGGCACACTGAGTTCATGCATTCATTCACTGGGCACATATGTACTGAGGACCCACCGTGTGCTTGAGATGGGCTCTGGGAAGACAGTAGGTCATGAAGCAGGCAAGATCCCGGCCCTCACAAAGCTGACGTTTCATGGGGGGAGGGTATTGATGATGATCAAGATTAATAAGTGTGATACGTAGCACGTCAGATGGTGATAGAAGCTATGGAGAAAAATATAGCAAGGTAAAGGGCATAGAGGGGGAGGGGCAGTCCTAGAGAGACATTCCCCTTCATAAGGGAGGCAGAAAGGCCTCGCTGATAAGATGACCTGTGAGGAGAGATCTGAAAAAGTGGAGGGAGCACACTATAGAGATATCAGCAGGAAGAGCATTCTGGGTTCCGGGAGGGCAAGTGCAAAAGCCCTGGGGCAGGAGCCTGCTAAGCGTGTTCAAAGAATTGCAGGAAGTGCAGAGAGGCTGGAGCAGAGGGCCAGTAGGAGGGTGGTAGGAGTCAAGGTCACAGGGGTAACAGGCCAGTGATGTGGGCTCTGAAGGCCTCTGTAAGGGCTTTGTTTTGCCCTGAGTAAAAAGAGAGGTCATTGGGGGTTTTGATCACAGAAGACACATGATATTACTTACATTTGTTTTTCCAAAAAAATTTTTATTGTGGTGAAATGCACATAAAATTTACTATCTTGCCATTTTTAAGTGTACAGTTTGGTCGTATTAAATATATTCACAGTGTTGTGCAACCACAACCGGCATCCAGCTCCATAATTCGTTTCATTTTTTAAAAGTGAAACTCATTAAACAGCAACTCCCCATTTCCTCTCCCTACAGCTCGGCAACCACCACTCTACTTTCCGTCTCTATGATTTCGCCTCCTCTAAGTATTGCATATAAGTGGATTCATACAGTATTGGTCTTTCTGTGACTGGTTTATTTCACTTAGCATAATGTCTCCAAGGTTCATCCATGTTATAACATGGACTGGAATTTCCTTCTTTTTCACAACTGAATAATATTCTACTGTATGTGTACACCACATTTTTTTCATCCATTCATCCATCAGTGGACACGTGGGTTATTTCTACCTTTTGGCTATTGTGAATACTGCTGCTATGAATATGAATGTGCATGTATCTCTCCGAGATCTTGCTTTCAATTATTTAGGACATGTACCTGAAGCCCAGATTCTTAACCAGTGCCCTGTCAACACGGTGATGCCTTGGCGAGGGGCAGTCTTGCCTTAATGGAGCACGTCTAATAGGCACTGGACATGTAGCTCCAGGTGTTAAGGGACACAGATGGCCGAGCCTACTGTGTGACCCAAAGGGGGAAAAGTAACAAAGAAGATCCAGACTCTGCCCCTGAGATGCTCACAGAGTATAAAAAAGGAGCCAACCCTATTAACCAAAGGGACTTAATTTATAATCTTCTGATGGGGATGTCTCATGGTCCTAATGTACCCAGAGCAGAGTGAATAAATGTTTTAGATCTACAGGAGCAAAATAATGATGACGAGAATGCTAATCTTTACTGAGTGTTTACCCTGTGCCAGATACCGTGCTAAGAGCTTAACACACATTATCTTACTGAATCTTTGCAACAACCTTGCAAAATTAAGTACGGTTATCATGCTTTTACAGATGAGGAAACTGAGGCCAAGGGGGGTGAACTCATCTGCCCAAGGCATGCAGCTGGTGCCAGAGTCGGGGTCAAGCCAGCTCTGCCAGACTCTCAGACCCGTGCTCTTATAAGCCACTGCCTGCCTGCTCGTGGCCCTGCCATCAGGTCACTCACTGTGCCTTTCCCTCCTCTGGCAAGCTGGGTGAATCAGGTTTATGGAGGGGCCGCGTGGGCCAGGCCCCGTCCCCAGCAGTGAGGAGCCTTTGCCTCTGACAGAGGCACCAGCAGATTTCAACACTCTGATTTCCTCATCTTCCTTTCCCAACATGTGGCCCACTGGCCCCATGACGTGGCAACAGTCAGGGAGAGGGTGTCGGAGGGTGACACGTGTTAGGAGATGGACTTCACCTGTTGCCTGTACTGCCCTATCGCCTCCCCACTGTGCCCTCGGCATCCCCTGGCAATCTCTGTGCCACACAGAAACCTGAGTGGTCTTTTGAAAGTGTGAAATTGATTATGTCGTGCCAACGGCTACAGTCCTTTTGTAGTTTCCCATTGCTCTTAGAATAAAAGTTGCACTCCCTACCCCAGCCTACAAAGTCCCATGTGGTGCTGCCCTGCCCCCCTCTCCCACATGATCTCAGCCCACTCGCTTACGATCGTTTGGCCGAGCCGGCTGGATCCTGTTGCCTCCTCCACTCTGATCAAATGTTCCTTCTCCAGAAAGGCCTTCCTCAACCATCTTAGGTAAATTAGACCTCCCATTCTACCATATAACTTTTTTAAAAAAATCAGTATTTTTTACTGTGATAAAATATGCATAACATAAAATTTACCATTTTAACCATTTTTAAGTGTACGCTTCAGAAGCATTAAGTACATTCACAGTGTTGTGCGACCATCACCACCATCCATCTCCAGAACCTTCATCATCTCGAAAAGGTACTCTGTACCCGTTAAACAATAATTCCTCATCCCCCTTCCTCTCCCAGCCCCTAGCAACCTCTATTCTAATTTCTCTATCAGTTTGCCTATTCTAAGTAACTCATGTAAGTGGAATCATATGGTGTTTGTCCTTTTGTGTCTGGCTTATTTCATTTAGCATCATGTCTTCAAGGTCCATGCATGTTGCAGTCAGAATTTCCTTCCTTTTTAAGGTTGAGTCATATTCCATTGTGTGTCTGTTCCACATTTTATTTATTCATTTGTCTGTTGATGGATACTTGGGGTATTTCCACCTCCGGCTACTGTGAATAATGCTGCTATGAACACTGGCATACCAGCATCTGTTTGCGTCCCTGCTTTCTGTTATTCTGGGTATCACAGAACCTTTTGAATCATCTCTATAACACACCACTACCTGAAATTATTTTGCTTATTCCTTTGTGTGATAACCTGATTTCCATGTCCCCATGTGTCTCCTTGGATTCAGGGACATTGTCTGTTTGGTTCCTGGTTGTTATCACCGTGACCCGCTGATGGTAGGTGCTCCGTAACCATTTTTTAAAACGAATGAATGGATGGATGAGTAACACTGCGGATGGGCCAGGCTGTTGGGCACGAGACTGGTCACTTCTTTTTTTTTTTTTTTTTTTTTAAATTATTTATTTATTTATTTATTTATTTATGGCTGTGTTGGGTCTTCGCTTCTGTGCGAGGGCTTTCTCTAGTTGCGGCAAGCGGGGGCCACTCTTCATCGCGGTGCGCGGGCCTCTCACTATCGTGGCCTCTCTTGTTGCGGAGCACAGGCTCCAGCTGCGCAGGCTCAGTAATTGTGGCTCACGGGCCCAGTTGCTCCGCGGCATGTGGGATCCTCCCAGACCAGGGCTCGAACCCGTGTCCCCTGCATTGGCAGGCGGATTCTCCACCACTGCGCCACCAGGGAAGCCCAGAGACTGGTCACTTCTAAAATGAGGACATGTCTGAAAGACTCAAATGTTGACAGGCATTCACAGACATTATTTTTTAAGATTTTCTCTTTTACAAAAGCAAATTTAAATCAGAATTTACGCAAGTGACATGTGCATCACAGTCTGTGGAAATGACAGGTGCCTGCACCATGGACAAAGCGTCAGGAAGCTGGAGAAATCAGGGACGTGTTCTGCCAATGGGTCAGTGCGTCTCTGTTGCTGGCGTCAGGTCAGGTGAAGGTCTGAGGGGCTCTGGCACAGGGCGCAGTCTCCCCCCAACTCCCTCCTCCAAGTGAGCACATCTCTTTGCAGGCCCCAATCATGTGGGCTGCTGTGGGAGGAAGAGCATCTCAGGAAAGGCAGCAGCCCCTTAAACCCCAATGAAACCACAGTGTCCGTGGAGCAAGGTGAAGGGAGAGGCCAGGGTCCTAAATTCAGCCTGCTCTCCTCTCCCTGTTTGAGAGCGAAGCAGCGTCATTTGTCCCCTTCACTGTTCGTGTCATCTTCTTCTTCCAAGTCAGCCGCAGGTCCAGTCCCCCATAATACATCCCCTGTACCCTTCCTTATGTGTGTGTCCATATGTGTGCGGGGGCGTGTGTGTATGGGTGCATGTATGTGTGCGATATGGTGCTTCATAATAAATATGTAGTTGGGGGCTTCCCTGGTGGCACAGTGGTTAAGAATCCGCCTGCCAATGCAAGGGACACGGGTTCAAGCCCTGGCCCGGGAAGATCCCACATGCCGCGGAGCAACTAAGCCCATGCGCCACAAGTACTGAGCCTGCGCTCTAGAGCCCGCAAGCCACAACTACTGAGCCCACGTGCCACAACTACTGAAGCCTGTGCGCCTAGAGCCCGTGCTCTGCAACAAGAGAAGCCACGACAATGAGAAGCCTGCACACTGCAACGAAGAGTAGCCCCGGCTCACCGCAACTAGAGGAAGCCCACGCACAGCAACGGAGACCCAACACAGCCAAAAATAAATAAATAAAATAAAATAAATTTTAAAAAATAAATAAATAAATAAATAAATATGTAGTTGGTCTTCATCCCAGTTTCTGACACAGAGCTCCTAAAACCCTTAGAATTTCCTAAGTGATAAGAACAATAAAGTTGTCTCTGGATATCTGTAACAAGCCCCTTTCAACCACACCTGAGTTTGTTAATGAGGTGACTTTTGGAAAGCCCCTGAGAAGGGAGGCTGGTTACCAGGGGACCAACCAGGATTAGAGGGTTGGAATTTTCTGGGTTTTTTTCTTTATTATTTTATTCGATAGACATTTATTGAGCATCTACTATTTACCAAGGATTCTAGAACAGTTATCCTCAAACTTTAACATATGTATGAGTCACTCGGAGATTTTTCTAAAATGCAGATTTTTAATGTGAGGGGAGAGGGACTTGGATTTTATTTTCTAACAGGCTCCTATGTGATAGAGAGCGTTGGAATTTTCAGTCTCACACTCCCCCCTCCCCAGGCCTCCATGAAACCCCAAAATGATGGGGTTTGGAGAACTTCCAGTTGGTGAACACGCGGACGTGCAGGTAGAGTGGGGCACTCCTGGAGGGCGTGGAAGCTCCTTTCCCCATGCCTTGCCCAATGCATCTCTTCCAGTTGGCTGCTCCTGAGTTACATCCTTTTCTAATAAACTGGTGATCTAGTAAGCACAATGTTTTCCTGACTTCTGTGAGCTGCCCTAGCAAATTAGTTGAACCTCAAGGAGGGGGTCATGGGTTCTGATTCATAACTGACAGATCAGAAACACAGGTGACAACTTGGACTTGTGATTGGCATCTGAAAGGGAGACTGGACAGTCTTGTAGGACTGAGCCCTTAACCTGTGGGATCTTATGCTCTCACTGGGTAAATAGTGCCTGAACTGAGTTAAGTTGTAGGATGCCCTGTCGGTGTCCACTGAGATTTGAGTTCATTGCTGGTGGTGTTGGAAAACGCACTATGGAATGTGTGTGTATGTGAATATGGGTGCGCACAATTGTGGATGTGAGTGCAAAGCATGCATATGTGTGTATACGTGTATGGGTGTGTTTAACTGCCTGACATTTGGACTCAGATTCAATTGCGACTGGACGGTGCCACTTATAAGCTTGGGACATTGGATAAATCACAAACTCTCTGAGCCTCTGTTTCGTTGTCCATAAAAACAGATAAATAAAAACTCTCCTGCTCTGGGGATCTGTGAATTAAATGAGGTGATGTCTTCAAGCATTGCCCACGGGGCCGGGGCCCGGCTCACGGTAAGTGCCAATAAATGATGGTTATCGCTTTCATTCTTTTCACTTTATTACTCAAACTCCTGGCCAAGACTCTTTTTGTCAGTCACCAGTTAAACTCAATAAACTATATTCTGCTTCTATTCAACTGGGGGTAGAGTGCCAAGAGGGGACATCAGTCAAAGAAATGAGAGAAGGTTTGATTCACTGAGCATATGGCAGAGGGGCACGTTTTCTAGCCATCCTCTGTGTTTTATTTATTTATTTTTAAAATATGTATGTATGTATGTATATATGTATGTATTTATTTATATGGCTGCATCGGATCTTGGCATGTGGCAATCTAGTTCCCCGACCAGGAAGAGAACCCAGGCCCCCTGCGTTGGGAGGGCAGAGTCTTAGCCACTGGACCACCAGCAAAGTCGTTCTCTGTGTTTTATATCCATTTCCTCACTGAATCCTCGCCTCAGCCCTGTGAAACTGGGTTATTTACAGATGCCCAATTTACAGATGAGACGCTTAAGCCTCAGAGAATAAAAGGTCACACATCCAGGCAGCGTGGAGCTGGCATTCAAACCCAGGTCTAGGGCCTTTAGGGCCAGTGTTCCCTGTGCTCCCTGACACTAAAGGATGGCTCGAGGACCAGCCAATGAGGCTGCTGCTGAAACAGTCCCAGGCAGAGGACCTGGGGAAGAGAGGAAAAGAACGCATGGGATTCCGGAGCGGAGAGCGAATGTGAAGTGGGCAAATGTGTGGATTGAGACTGGAACGGTGAGCGAGGACCAGATGACACAGGGGGTTGAAAGCCACATGGAGGAGTTTGGGGCTGATCCTAAGGCCAAGGGTTTTAAACAAGGAAATGAGGGCAGATGTGAGCTTAAGGGAAATGACTTTTGCACATCGAATAACAATAAACCTAGAGTTACTCCAAGGAAGAATTCAGGAGCAATGGCAGTGACCTGGAAGGATGCTTCTGGGAAGTGTGTCTGAGGAAGCAACAACCTACTGGGGGCTGCCGGGTCCCCACGCTGACCACACCTGTCACAGCACCCCAGTCTCTAGGAAGTGGGCCCTGGGCTGGGACCCAGCTGCCTCTCTCCCTCATCCCTCGGAGCCAGTAGGTCTGTGCTCCAGGCAGGAGTTCCAGTGACCCACACAGATGTCAGTGGAGGAACTGGGTCCAGTGGCCACAGGGCCACTCCTGGAAAAGGGAGGTCGGCAGAAGCAGTGGACACCACAGCCATCAGGAACAGACACCTGCAGAGTGTCGGAATTACCCACTGGGGTGTTACTTTGTGTTTCGTGCTCTCATGCTCACTCCTCCTTTCTCCAGCGCCAACAGGTAGCCCCGCGCTATAAACAGAAGATGCTCAATGACAGTCTGCCTCCTTGGCTTCTGTATTTCAAAAGCCTGAACTTGAGGTTATTATCCTGCAGGGAAGAGAGAGCCAAGGGCCTTTGAGTGCAATGAGACAGGGGAGATTCTCCAAGACAGGGAAGGGAGCGGACATCAGCAGTGTCAGTGGAGGTGGCTGGGGAGGGGGGACATTTAACTTATGGAGGCCAGACCCTGGTATAGCAGTAGCAGGGATGCCTTCCAAAAGGGGAACACACAGGAAGGACAGCGAGGAGCTCGACGGCAGCCGCGGCTGGAAAGATGCCCCGAAGACCCATCTCAGATGGGAGTCTACCATATTGTGGGCTGCCCTAAAGAAGAGGGTTCCCCTCACCTCAGTAACAACTGAGACCAAATTTCCAGTCACCTTGGCAAGAATGTGGACTCAGGGTCAGATTTAACTGGATTTCAAGGAAATATAATAATGCAACATTTCTTGCACAGTCAAGTTTATGGATTCATACCCTGTAACATTTATTAACAGGACATAATCATAACACTGAGGTTTTCATCAGGAATTGTCTGGTTGCTAGGAACAGATTTTTACTTGGAAAAGGGAGCCAATCATCAAGATATAGAGCAGCCTGACGGACTTGGGCTGTAGGAAATGCGCTCGGCTTCAGGGGAGCCAGAGCCTTCTTTCCACATGTTTCTGTGGCTCCATGCTTGGGGCGGCTTCTCTGATCACGTGATCCACTCTCCCTGGCAGAGCCATATTGTCTGCAGGTTTTCTCTTCCTGCTTCAAGCTCTGGTCCAGCTCTCCATCGTGCCCTGGGGAGACAGGAGCATGAAACGATAAAGACCCAGGTCACATCCTATCTATGGAATTTTGTTACTGCCTCTGCCAATGGAGTAACATTATAGACAAATGGCAGCAACGTAGACAAATTCTACATCCACATACCTCCTTCTCCCCTCCCCACTAAATATAGCCAATGTGTCTATATTATTAATAAAGGCCCATAATGAAGACTTAGAATGACAGATAGACCTAATGGCATATGATCACATGATCTTGGCGGAAGTCCTCCCCAGTATACAAAGCCCATGTTAGATTCATTCCTTACATTCTTTATCCTTTGTGCCAGTTCCAAGAAATGCTTTATTTCAGAATAAATAGAACTTATTTGGAATTTTTTACTGGAATTTCAGTATACAATATATTGTGTTTACATGAACAAAATGAAATGGTTTCTTCTACAAATACCTTAAAATTATTTTCAGTATATGTATGAGGAAAAATATATTGAAATTTTTTTCCCTGGAAAATTGGAATGTATCTTAACCAGCTGCATGCCATAACATGACAAGTATGGTACTTCACTGGAACTCAGTTTCTCCATCTGTAAAACGGGGATACTAACACAGCCTACTTTGCAGGGTGATGTGAGAATGAAATAAAGGACACAGGGGAACAAGTGTGCAGCAAATATTAGTTATTTTTCTTCAGAATATTGTAGGTATAGACTAACCCTATCTGACTGATCCAGGACCTGGGTATCTTGGTTTAAACTCTCCAAAGGATCAGTCTGATTGCTATGGAGTATGGATGGAGTATGTCTCTTTAGGGTCAGGAATCTTTTGGAATCCGCTCCAATTAGCTTGGCCAGTGGGGAGAGGTCACGTGGCACAAACATGGCAGCCTAGGCCGACCATGTGGCTGGCTGGTGGGGAGGGTGATTGCCAAGAAACTGGACGGGTAGCTTTGCAGTGACACGTGTGTCTGGAATCAACAGTCAGAGGATTTAGAGTCCCAGAGCTGGAAAGGCAATTGAGATCATCTGGCCCAGTCGTTCCAATTTTATATGTTTAGAAACCGAGGCTCTAAGAAACACGGTGAGCTCCTTGAGGTCGCACATGAATTGGAAGCAGAGGCTAATCCAAAAATACCGTTTTCTTCCTACCAATCCCTAACCAGTGGGCAGGAGCCCTAAAGGGCATGGAGGGGAGCCATAGTTGACCCGGCCACCAAACCACCTTCCAGGAGCCTGTGAGTTTGATGGCATCACATTGTCATACTGTCGACAGCCTGGACTCCCAGACTCCAGGAAGTATTCAGCCTCCTGGCCCTTTGTGGCCTAACCCCGGCCACCTGTCTAACCAGATTCCACCCGTTCCATCCAGCCAAGCAGGTGTTCCTTCCTCTGTACCTTTGCTCAGTGAGCAGTTCCCTTTATCTGGAATGCCCCCTTCTCCCCACCCATGTGAGTTCCACAGACCCGGCCGCAGGCCACCGCCTCTGGGAGGTCTTCCCTAAGGCGTGCCCCTGTCACACCCCCAACTCCCAGTTTCTGTGTCTTTTCCTGTCTCTCAACTCAAAAGACCACTGCCTGCTCCATCCAGGGGGGACACATAGTTATATACTGCTGGCTAGTTTCAATTCTCTTATATGTTCTCTCTTGAGCTTAGAAAGCTTGTCTTACACATTTTGCATCAGCAAAGCACCCAGTGCTGTGCTGGGTGTTTTGAAGGTGCTCAGTAAACATCTGTGGAAGGGAATGAGTGAGTGAGTGACTCAGTAAACGACCAAGAGGATGACTGGAGTGACCGTCAGGTGGGATCCCCTCCTGCCCTCACAGTCCTGTGAGTTGGACCAGCAAAGCCTTCTTGGCCCCTGGATTTCCTGGGAAAGGTGGTGAGGGCCCTGGTGTACACCAGTGACCGCAGCCCGTCGTGGAGGACTCACTGGATTGGGTCATCCAGGAAGCCTCGCCAGCCACTGCCCATTAAGTCTCACCCTGTTATCACACCCATTTCACCAATGAGGAAACTGAGGCTCAGAGATGGAAGTGACTCCCTGGGAGTCACACAGGCAATCTGACTGGGGACTGACTGGGGACTCAGACAGGGGTGAGGCTGACCCCACAGCTCTGACCACCTCCTCATGCACAGGCCATGTATGGGCCCCAGGGATGCAAATGGGCAGGACACACCCCTGACCTCCAGGAGCTCCTCGGGGGCCTGGTGAGCTATGGCTGGAGACCAGCCCTGAGGACACTATTGAGGTCCCACACGCCCAACGGGACAGAGACTAAACAGGGGCTGTGGGAACTTAAAGGAAAGCCAAAAGAAAGCCAAAGAAAGCAAGTGACCCCTTTCTCTGCATAGCAAAATCTATAAGGTCCCCTAGACCTTCAAAACTTCCCTGTAAGACAGGTGGGATGAGGATAATGAAGCTTGATTTACAGGACAGCAAACAGTCAGAGAGGTAAGTGACTGACCCAAGGGCACGCGGAGACCAGTGGGGGAACCTTCTTTCCCAGCCTCCTCTCCGACTAACCACTTCTCTTTGCACTGTCCTGCAGGGAAATCCCATTCCAGAGGGTCAGCTCTTGGTTTTCAAACTCACCCTTCTTTATTTGGCTGCCCAGCCTTTGCTCGGGCCATTCCTCCTGCCTGAATGCTCTTCTCCACCTAAACTTTCCAAGACCCCGGCTTTGCAGGATCCAGCCCAGATCTCACTTCCTCTCAAAACCTCTCCAGGTCTCCTCCAATCTGAATAAACCCCTCCAACCACCCCAAAGAATCTCTCCCTATATCATGCTCTGATTTAATACTTCATTATTTTTTTAAATTATTTTTTAATTGAAGTACAGTTGACTTACAATGTTGTGTTAATTACTGCTGTACAGCAAAGTGATTCAATTATACATATATATATTATTTTTTTAATATTCTTTTCCATTATGGTTTATCATAGGATACTGAATATAGTCCTCTGTGCTATACAGTAGGACCTTGCTGTTTATCCATTCTATATATGAAAGGTTAACATCTGCTAACCCCAAGCTCCCACTCCATCCCTCCCCCAAACCCCTCCCTTGGCAGCAAGCAGTTTGTTCTCTATGTCTCTATGTTTCTGGTTTCATAGATAGGTTAATTAATACTTCTTTAAATAAGAATACAAGTGCAGGGCACAATACCTGGCACATCTTTGAGGCTCAGACTGTGCTCTCTGGAGTGAAATGGCATTCTGTGAACTCTGGCAGAACGAAGGTCTGAATGACTGAATGAACCTTTCACTGCTGTGGAGAGGATTCATTTCAGTGAGATGGCCTACAAAATTCCCAGCATAGGGACTTCCCTGGTGGTACAGCTGTTAAGAATCTGCCTGCCAATGCAGGAGACACAGTTCAAGCCCTGGTCCGGGAAGATCCCACATGCCGCGGAGCAACTAAGCCCGTGCGCCACAACTACTGAGCCTGCGCTCTAGAGCCTGCGAGCCACAACTGTGAGCCTGCGCACCACAACTACTGAAGCTCATGCGCCTAGAGCCCACGCACCACAACGAAGAGTAGCCCCGGCTCGCCGCAACTAGAGAAAACCCACATGCGGCAATGAAGACCCAACGCAGCCAAAAAATAAATTTAAAAAAAAAAAAAAAAAGTTCCCAGCATGGAGTGGGGCCCTGAGCAGATGTCTGTAACATGCTCACTGGCATGAATTGGTTTGAAGCAATGCTGTCTCTTAGGCCACACCCGGCCAGCATAACTAGACTTCCTGATCGGGGCAAATGCCAACACAAAGGCCCCAGCAGGCCCAGTGCCAGGGAGCTGCCCACTGATCTCGAGAAAGGAGCAAAGTTTGCAGCCCTACCCACCAACCCTCCGCCCTGCCAGCTCAGTGGCTGTCCATACCTCCCCAACTTCCTGGGCCCACAGTTTGGGGAAGAAAAGGAACAAAAATCAGGTTCAACCAGATGGCCAAGCTGTTCTTTTAACCAGCACTTGTGGAGCCCTGGGGCTGGGGTCAGGAGGTATGGCAGCAAAGCAGGCCAGCGTGGCTCATGGTTAAGAGCACAGGCCCTGGGTCTAGGTAAAATACTGACCTTGTGGGTACCAGCTGCTATGACCCTGGGCCTGGGCCTGGGCAAGCCCATCTCCCTCTCCGAGGCTCAGATTCCTCACGTAAAAAATGCAAACAATACATTGCCATATGTTCATCTGCAGACAAATACTGACTTGGGACAAGTTTTTTACTCTTGCACGACATAACGAGAAAAATAATGACGATGAATATACACATATGTATCCGAATCCAGAGATCTCTCTCTATATTATGTAGATAGATACATAGACATAGATAGTGATGTGGTGATATTTATCACCATAATAGGTTTCCAATTGCCCTCCCTTAAGAAGGATTGGCCTTTCTTCTGAGATTATATCTTTCCTCTATTTTTATTATTTTGTGGTTGAAAGGGCTGAGGGCCTTTGTTCTTCATCCGCTCTGCCTGGAACCCTTAATCCACTCACCTGTCCACCCACAAGACTCACTCCCTCACCAGCTTCAGAACTTTATTCAAATGTCTCCTTCTCAAGGACACCTTCCCTGACCCTTGTTTAAAAGTACAGCCCATCGTGGTGTGCCCTATCCACTTCCCTGCCTTGTTTTTCCTCCAGGTGGTACTTAACACCATCGGGCCTATTATTTATTTCCTGTTTTGGTCCATTGTCTGACTTTCCCCACGAGGACAGGGATTTCTGTCTATTTCATTCACAGCTATATCACACTAACCCTGAAATAGTGCCTGACACATAGTCGACCCTCAATAAGTATTTGTCAGATGAATAAACAATTGAATGGATATTTGTTTTTTTAATGTGTTTCCTTGGCAAAATTAAAAATGAGCAACTCACTCGTTTTTCAGCTCCCAAAATCAGGCATTGGAAAGGAGAGAATTCTACTGCTCCGTGAAATCCTTAAATCACTGAGCAAATCTATATAAAAGTTGGTAAAACTCACTAAATGGTAATAATGATTCTGCTCTTCCTCCTGTGCCCCTCCCCCCATCTCCTCCCCTCCCTTCGTCCTCCATCCTTATCTGTCCTCACCAGGACTGTCCCCAGCCCTGCAGAACTCACAGGAACCCTCTGGCCTCTCCATTTGCCTAATTCACTTATTTTCTTTAAAAATCCTGATTACAGGCCTGGCTTGGGAGAACCAACCAGGCTGTAAACAGGCATGTAATGAAGCCTGGCCCACCTGGGAGACCTGGGCACCTGTATTGGCAAGACTGTGTTTATGATCCCAGGTCACAGATGAAATAAATGGAAGTTTTTGTTAGTTTGCTTGCTTCTCGACTCTGCGCCTGCCGTGTAGGGAGCCCAGGTGCTCAATCCTGAGGATAACGGTGCCCTCGGAGGTGCCAGCCCCAGGCAGGAAGGTCTAGGGAAGCTGCTGAATGATACCCGCTGGCCCGAGGAAGGGCAGGGTCAGCGTTAGGACCCTGGGCCAGAGCCAGAAGGAAGCTCAGAGACTAGATAGATTGACTCTGTCATTGCGCAGCTGGGGACACTGAGGTCCAGCGCGTTACGGGACTGACTCAAGACCTCACTTGGAAATAAGAAAACCAAGAACCTGATGTTTTCTTCCTGACTCCTTGTCCAGCACCCTCTGACCAGGACAAGAGGGACTTCAGCCCTGGGCCCTGCAGTCCAGAGGACCCCACTCAGGCCCTTTTCCTTCCCCACAACTGAGGAGTCTTGGGGAACGAGGGGATGTGCCCAGCTGGAGGCCATGCATCTCCCCTCCAAGCAGGACTCTGGGTTCCCAGGACTCTGGGATTCCTGGTTAAATGTCCCAGCCCACTTCCCAGGTCTCTGCAGGCCTCTCCCCCATTCCATCTTCTCTTGGGTGGCCAGTGGGTGCTGCTTGCTGGGCGGGGGTTGGGGGCAATGTGTGGGCTACTTGCCCCCTTACGGCGCAAGAAAACACAGAGGATGGGAAAGCAGCTGCCATGTTCTGCTGTAAAACTGCAGAGTTAGGCCTAATTCCAGGTCATTAGGAAGCCCTGTCACATTAGGCGGTAAAGCATATTTTAGTTGTTCATTAACTTGGTGTATGACTTTTGAAATATGTAGACTATGGTTTGTGACCGGATCTGGGGTGAATCTCTGACTGGGGTGTATGCTGCTACCCGGTGCCCCCAGCATGGTCTGGTGGGGGAAAGGAGAGGAAAACAACATCAGGTTCTTGGTTTTCTTATTTCCAAGTGAGATCTTGAGTCAGTCCCAGAACTCTCTGGACCTCAGTCTCCCCAGCTGCACAGTGACAGAGCCAATGGTCTGGGGGTGGGGGGGGGGGGGAGAGGAGACCCCAGGCTTCTCGAAGGAGAGAGTTGGGAGAAGGGAGTGAGCATGGCACCCTCCCCCTCACACAGGCGCTTTGAATCTAGGGCCCCTTCACATCACCTTTTCAGCTGAGGAAGCTCAGGCTCACAGGCTTTGGCCAAGGTCACACAGCCAGGAACAGATGGCCAAGGGTCTTTCGCCTTTCCCAAACAAACAGCAATTTGACTTTGAAATGACAAAACAAGGGGACAGAAAGAGAAGGCCCTCCTGTAAGGCCCCTTCAGCACATGCAGGCTTTGCTGGCTGGGCATCTGCCTGGCTGCTTGACCTGGCCAGCTGGGGTGGGCAGGAGCCATGTGCCTTCTCCTTCTGACTACTGCTACAGTCCAATCATCCTGTGACTTCTCAGGAAGGAGACTGATTTATGGGGGTGACAATGTAGGAAATAAAAACCGGCACCAGATGTGCCAATGGATATAAGAGGCTGGGATGGGGTTTCTTGGGAAGTCAGGCTTCCCTGTATGTTTCCCCGGGAGCCCCAAATCTTCGCTAAGTCAATTTCCTATGGAAGGGAGACCTTTACTCTGCCAGAGCTTCTGTTTAATTGTTTCTGACGAAAAGACCTGAACCAGAGGTCTCTATCAGACCTGACCTCTCCCCCATTTAGAACTTCTAAACACTGGTCCCATCTGCTGCTCCAATTTTCTCTCTTCGCATCTCCTCTCCCTGCGCCCTGGGCTCCACTAACAGCCTCCTAAGCAACTTTTGCTTTTGCACATGCTTCTTGCCCCGGGATGCCCTTTCCCTCCTTTCTCCAACCAGCCGGCAAGTTCTCCTTTGGAAGTCAGCTCAGTCCCTGTCCCCCTGGCCTGGCCCCTCCCAGTTGCCCCCAGGCTGTCTCCTCTATGCCTCCTGTGTATTGCCCAAGCCCCTGCTGCTTCCTTCTATAAAAGAACTCTGTACTGTGGGCTGATTGCTACCTGTCTCCTAGAGTAACTAACTCCTGAGCAACTTGGGGGCAGGGACTGGATTTAATTCTCTTCTCTGTCCTACTAAACAACTCAAGCCTGGAATGCTCGAGGTGCTCAGGAAAGGTCAACTGAGGGCAGGAGCCCCCGTTCTCAAAGGGTGTGTTCTCAGCGTGACCTTATCTGCTATTTACTGACCGAGGACTGATTGGAACAGTTATTATTATCCCCATTTTATCACTCTGGAGGCTGAGAAGCCCTTGACCATGCTTGTCTCTGGGCACTGGGGCATCTGCAAAGCCGTCCTGGTCTCTCCCCTGCTTGGCTGGGGGCAGGGGAGCCACACAGCACTGGCCACGTGCTGCGCAACCAAAGTGCAAGGTGGCGGTTGACCGGTTTCTCAACAATCCCCAGACTTTGCCCCAGGGCAAGGAGGAAGAGTGAAATGGGAGCGCTGGGGTGAGGAGGCCAGAGACCCTCCCTCTCCCAGGAACTGGCAGAGGCCCAGGCAGGGGGCATTTCCAGGCAGGAGGCATTTCCAGGCAGGAGCTGGGTCCAGCTGGGACACACCAACTCAGGGCTGGGGAGGAGGGGAAAGGTCAGTTGCAAAACCCCATGTGTGGCAGTCTCGCTGCTGAGTCATGTTCCTGATGCCAGTGGGGGACCAAAGTCGGGGGCCGCAGGCTCAAAACCGCCCGGTTAGCATTGAGCTTGTTGATTCTCTGGCCTTCCACATCTAATCCTTGCTTGGGCCCTACTAATCTCCTTCTGTAGGGCACAGCTGTTGTTCTGGGGTTTTTTTCCCAGCATATCCCTCTTTCTTTGGGTGACAACACCCCAGTGTTCCGTGGAGACCCGCTTCCCCCTCAGCCTGGGTGAAGTTGGATTCTCTCCTCCTCCCAAACACTAAGTCTGGTCACATGGCCCGGGCGTAGCCAATCAGAGCATTCTCTCTTGCCCTTGATTGGCTCTAGGATGGGAACATGGTGGACCCATAACCAGTGAGACTCAGTTCCAAGATATCCACCAGAAATGCTGGGAAAGAGACGTTCTTTTTTTTCTACAGGGATTGCTAGATGCTTGTAGCAACTAGAGCCTCCGCACACATGGTGGTCGCCTGAGAATGAGGTCACCCCAGAGACAAGCGTGCAAGCAGGACACCCAGCCTTGCAGCCATTTGTGAAACTCAAAATGTACCTCTCGCTTTTCAGCTACGTGAACTAATACGTTCCGCTTTGCTTATACATGTTTTAAAGTTGGGTTTTTGTCGTTTGCAAACAAAAGATTTCTAACACCACCTGGATAATATTTATTCTATCTTCTCTCTGTTTTTACTCTCTACGTCCTAGCTTAAGCCTCGTCGTTGGCCTTGGCATTCCTACCCTGGATTATTGTACCAGACCACCAACTAATAATGACAGTAGGATAACAGGAGTAGTTGAATAACTGCTACTTACATGCACTTCCTACTTATTACAGTGACCCTGCCAATTGATATTCTCCTCTTTCTCCTCTTCTTGATGAAGAGACCGAGGGTCAGAGAGATAAAGGACAGTTAGCAAACAGCAGGGCTAAGATTCAGACTCAGATGGTCTGACTCCAAAGGGCATGCTCTTTGACCACAGCCTCACCCTGCTTCGTTTAACTCTAGATGGACCTTGTTTCTCCCACACAGATTTTTAGGGTAGGAACACTTTGGTCCTTTGGAAGCACAGAGCCACGAGTAGCCAGACTGTCAAATATCCTGGACTTCATGGACACTTTCTAGGGACACTGACTCTACTTTTGGAGTATCATTTTTCTTCTGCCTTCATTTTCCTTTCCCCCAATTTCCATACTTATCTTTAATTTTGCTGCCATGCTCTGATTGGCCAGGCTTGGATGGCCTAACCAGCACTGGGCAAGCACTGAGATCAGCTGTGCTATCTGATTGGGTTACCTTGGATCATATGCTCTGCCCTGAGACTTGATCAGTACCACCCAAACCAGATGGGTGGAAAGGGGAGAGATGATTCCTCAGGGACCAATCCAGGTGCTATTACCAGAAGGGGTAGCCGCTCCTTCTCACCCCCTGTCCAAGACCTCAGCCACCCAAAGCAACAATCATTTATTTGGTTTTGAGGCTGCCAAGCCCTAGACTGAACACTTGCAGGACAAAGAGGGGTTGGGCGCAGACTTGTCGCTGATCCAGATGGTGAGAAGTTCGCTGTCTGAGAGTAAGTGTACTATGGACCAACCTCCAAGATGTCCTGGGATGAGGTCATAGTCAAGGAAGCATAGAACACCATGGGAACAATTCATTTTGCTTGGGGATGGGAGAGGGGGCATCGGAGAAGCCATATTGAGGAGCTAACACGTGAGCTGGGCCTCAAAGCGTGTGGTTGCTTTCATTAAGGAGGAGTGGTAGGGGAACAGCATTTCTGGCTGAAGGAACAGCATGTGCAGCAGTCCAGAGGCATGAGAAATCTGGTGTATTCTGGGAAGAGAGTATAGTTGGGTGACAACACAAGACAAGGAAGAGGAGGAGGGCAAGTGGGGCTTAGCCTGAGGAATAAAGGGAAACAAAAGCATAAAATCAATCACTATTAGATAGGGTGATCTTTCTTGGCCTTTTACGTAAGCTTTGCTTAGACAGCCCAAGAGGAAGTTGGTACTTCCCCAATCTACAGTTTCCCTCAGGAGAGGAAGGGTTAATTCAGAACAAGATGAAGAAATGCCTGGGGAGCTGAGTGTGGAAGGGAGAGACCAAGCCAGCATGAAACTTGAGCAAGGGAAAGGGGGCTGGGGAGGATGGGGGCAGGCCAAGGAAGGGACAGGTCAGTTGCTGAACTCATAAAAACGTCCATGACGAGCCCTGCACTGGACCTTGGGGATACAGAGAGCAGTAAGACAGGGCTCATAGGCTGGCTGGAGAGACACACAAGGAGGTGGAAAAGACAATAATGTGGGCTGAGTTCTGTGGCTGGGGCTGTGTAGCAAGTGTCTATGGGGAACACCTATCTCAGGCCAGAGACATGGAAAAGGCCTCCTAGGGGAGGTAACATTGGAACTGGGCTTTAAAGGATGAATAGGAGTTTGCTGCATAGAGACTGAGGAGCTCTCATAATTCCCTTATCCCCCCTTTTATTAAGACTGAACACACTGTAGCTACTTGGCCAACGTCCGTCCTTTCTGCTGGACTCCTCGGGGACGGAAACTCTATTTGTCTGGTTCATTGAGTTCTCGCCTAGACCTAAAAGAGTGCCTGGCATAGAGTAGGTGCTCAATAATGTGTGTGTGCAGCCTGGGCAAAGGCTCAGCAAGCAGTGCAGACAGAAGCAGCAGCAAAAAGTGTGGTTTGGGACAGGGCAGGTAGGACAGGCAGAGTCCAGGGCAGAAATGGACTTGATTGCCCATCTGAGCAGTTTGGATTTTATCCTCTAAACAGGGAGGGACATGATCAAATTTGTAGTCACCCATTTATTTGACAAAGACGTATGGAGCACCTATTATATGCCAAGTATTGTGTTGGACCCTAGGGATATCATGGGAGCAAGACCAGCTCCTTCCTCACGGGAGCCAGCGTTCTTATGGGAAAAGAGCAAACTTGTAAACCATTAAGAAATAGTGTATCTTCAGCAAGTGATGAAATGCTAGGTAGAAAAACAAATATGGGTAAGAGGCTAGAAATTGATGAGAAGCGGCATGTTCAGTGCCGGATGAGGAATGTGTCAGATAGGACTGTGTTCACGGCAAGGAGCAAAAAACCTGGCTCACAGTAGCCTAGTGTGTAGCAGTTTATTTGTATCTCGCAACAGGAAGTCCAAGAGGTAAGCAGTCCAGGGCTGGATGGGGACTCAGTGGTGATGTCGAGAAATCATGTTCCTCCATCTTCCCGTTCCATCTAATTAGCTTTATCTCTGATGCTTTAACTTTGTTTAAAAAAATGAAGAGAATGAATTCATGCATTTCATATTTATTTCAAAGTACATCATTAAAAACACTTAAGTTGATGCTTTGCTGACATATAAACTTCTCCATCCAGAAAAATTCGGAAAAGTATAATGCTCACAAAAATGACTGGTATGAGTTTTGGGCGTTGGGAAATAAGGAAAAGGGCCAAAGCCACAGCTGGGTTGATGTCATCTATGATTGGATGGCACCCATGCGTGTGCAAGGTATTCAATTCCTATCCTGGGCGAATTCAATGGAAGCAGGTATTCAAAGCCAGAAATGGCCATGAGAGTATAACCCCGGTGTCCCCCTATCTCCTACAAAGAAACATTTTAGGGAGAGTGTCAGGCTTCCTAAATTTTATAGAATGGGAGATAAGGGACAAGCTGACCGCAGCTGACACTTGGTTTACTAAAGGATCATTCTGGGGCAGTGGGGAAGATGGATTTGAGGAGGAAAGTCTGCAAGTCCTGGGACAGATGGGGAAGCCTGGATTAGGGCAGGTGACAGGAATGGAGATGGGGGAGCAGCTTTGAGAACTAAGGGGGAGAATGCTGACATAGTGACAGTTCATGTAGAGCTGAATGAAGGACCACACTGAGGTGAGGGGACCTAAATGCAGCTGCAAGAATCAGTGAGCCACTCCCATGTCCCCAACAATATCAGGCCCCCCTTTGGAGAGTTGCTTGTAAGAGGCAAATTCCAAGATGACTTTCTGAATGCTAAGAAATTCCTGAGGTCAGCCTGCCCTTCTTTTATTGGTGGAGCCAGCCAGTCATGGAATACAAATACTCACTGGGTACTGGGCATTCATTAGTGTCTTGGCAGCCAATGACAAATCTCTTTTAAAACAAACAAACATGGCGGCAGATCTTTGAGGAGTTTGGGGGAATGCAGACCAGGCAACCCAGCCCTTGGGCCCTAGTCATTGGACACTTGAGTTGGTCACTGATTAGGGGAGATTTTGTTGACAGGTGGTAAAAATTGCTCTAAAAACTTGGGGCCTGGAACCTCCCTGGTGGCACAGTGGTTAAGAATCTGCCTGCCAAGGCAGGGGACACGGGTTCGAGCCCTGGTCCGGGAAGATCCCACATGCCGCAGAGCAACTAAGCCCGTGCCCCAAGACTACTGAGCCTGTGCTCTAGAGCCCGCCAGGCACAACTACTGAGCCCACGTGCTGCAACTACTGAAGCCCACACGCTTAGAACCCGTGCTCCGCGACAAAAGGAGCCACCGCAATGAGAAGCCCACGCACCGCAACGAAGAGTAGCCCCCGCTTGCTGCAACTAGAGAAAGCCCGCGCAAAACAACAACGAAGACTCAAGGCAGCCAAAAACAAATAAATATATATTTTTTAAAAAATTAGTTCCTTAAAAAACAAAAACAAAAAGAAACTTGGGGCCAGGAATTTCCTGGTGGTCCAGTTGTTAGGGCTCTGCGCGCTCACTGCCGAGGGCCCAGGTTTGATTCCTGGTCAGGGAACTAAGATCCCACAAGCTGCATGGTGCAGCCAAAAAATAAAAACAAAACAAAACAAAAAACCAACAAACAAAAATAAACTTGGGGCCATGTGGCGCCATGAATATCATCTCCTGAGCAAGGAAGGGAGGACGACTGGTCTCAGAAAAGTTCCTTCCCCAAAGATTATGACGCTTATTTGTCTTTAATGTAGCTAGCTGAACTGGTTTCAGGTAGTCAAATAGTCCACACTGCCTGGGCCTGGCACTCTTCTAAGTACTGGGGAACAAAACAGAAAAAATCCCTCCCCTCAGAATTCTGGTAGGAGGAGACACCCAAAGCCCTAAATAAACAAGTAGTCTCTATATGGTATACTAGTTGTTTCTTTTTGTTCTTCTATGTTAAGCAGTGCTCTTGGAGCTAAATCCATCCTTCACTGCATAATTCACTTGTAAGTAAGTCATGCTGTTTTTTTCTTCTTCAACCCTATAGTCAAAAGGAGATTTGGACCAGACATGTGCCAGTCAATCAGCCATAGGGAAAGTTCTGGGTACCTAGTTTCCCAAAGTTTCTCATTCCAGTATTTGGGAGAATTAAAGATGGAAGCACTGAAGCCCCAGAGGTGAACTGTCCAAAGATCAGTCGATTGACAAACAAGACCCAGGTTTCCCAATTCACAGGCTGAGGTGGTACAGATTCTCCATTACCTGATGGTAAGACTATTTGTTCTATTCTCCAGACCAGGCTGGTGGCCCAGGGGTTGATATGCACATGTCTCATGGTTAAGACATTATTAAGCTCTTGACAGGTGACAAAGAACTTTTACATTTGTCACCTCACTCCATACGCCACATAGACTTGCTAAATTTAGCAAATGAAGTTACAGGACACCTTAGTTAAATCTGAACACAATATTTGAAACACACTTACACTAAAAAAAAAAAAGCTTTGTCTATTTGAAATGCAAATTTAACTGGGTGTCTTAGTGCATTAGGGCTGCTATAACAAAATACCAATAGACTAGGTGGCTTAAAAACAAACATTTATTTCTCATAGTTCTGGAGGCTGAGAAGTCCAAGATCAAGACACTGGCAGATTTGGTGTCTGGTCAGAACCCTTTTCCTGGTTCACAGATGGCCGTCTTCTCCTGTGTCCTCACGTAGTGGAAAGAACAAGGGAGCTCCCTGGGGTCACTTTTATCAGGACTCATCGCATTCAGGAAGCCTCTGACCTCATGACCTCCCAAAGGCCCCACCTCTTAATACCATCACATTGGGCATTAGGATTTAGCACATGAATTTTGATGAGACACAAGGATTCAGTTTATAGCACTGGACATTCTGTATTTTTTCTGGCAACCCTAACCCTACACTCCTCAGAGGCAGGCAATATCAGTGTCCCCATCTGATCACTGAGGCTCAGAAAGGAAATTTTCTAAGGTCAATCAACCAAAGCGGTGGCAGAACCTGGCCCCCAGGTTGGCCCCTGGGTGCCATCTTCAAGGCATCAAGGATGCCCTGGGATGGAGTGTGGTGGTCTCGGGGCTAGAAGGGATGAACAGTGTAAGGGAAGGCCTTAGAGGGACCAACCAGCATGAGTCGTGGACCCCACCGTCTTCATATTAAAGGGCAGAGAAGAGAGGGTTTCCATTCTTAGTTGTAACGTGTTTTCGGTTTTAGTTTACTGCACCAGGGCCTCGGCAACCCAGCCAACAAGGCTGGAAATGCAGGAAGCCATCTGGAGCTGAGTGCTGAGTCATAGGGCCTGGAGAAAAACAAGAACATAGGCAGAGGAGGGGGCGGGGAGCAACCTCCCTGGAGATCGTGGTGGGCACCGGAAATAGAAACTGCTCTCTTTGAAGCATCTGTTAGAAGGTCCAAGATCACCACGTGACTGCAACCCTCTTCCTATTAAGCGCCAGCTGAATGCAGAGCTCTGTTCTGTGAGAATGTCAATAAGTCAGGTGGTGTAGCAGAAGTTTCTAGTTTTTTGGGGGGGGAGGGTGGTAATGGGTTTTTGTTTTTGTTTTTGTTTTGTTTTTCAAATCCTGGCTCATCCTCTTCTCTTACTACCCGTCAGCCCTTGGACGGTTTACTTAAACTTTCTGACCCTGTTTCCTCTTCAGGAATAATAATCCTCATCTCATTAGGATAGTGTGAGGGTTTCAATGAAATAACATTTTTTAAAAGTGTCTTGCCTAGGTTTAGCACACAGTAGATGGTCCAAAAAGGGTAGGTTTTGTTATCAGAGAGACCTAAAAATATCTTCCTGTCAGGTTGGTGTGGGGATTAAATCAGATAACGTATCTTCACTCTCAAGAGAGCACTGGACCCAGGTCTTAGCAAGAAGTCAGCTAATGACAGAGATTCCTTTCTCCTGGTTTTGCCCCTAGATCCTGAGATGGCTGGTTCTGGTCCCCCTGGCTGCTGTTTAGTAAGGTGAATACACACACAGTGAATTCTTATATGATATATGTTCATTCCATCCACAAATGTTTCCTTTAACATTGTTCATGTCACTGGTTCAGCCTCTGTGGAGGTAGAGACAAACGAAATGAAGATAAACATTCTTATTTTTCCATTGTTTTTAGCAACTGTTCCGTGTCAAGCACTTTGCGAAGCACTTAGTATTGGATTCTCAGAGCAACTCTTTCAGATCAGTACTATTATAATGCCATTTTATAGACGGGAAAACTGAGGCTCAGAAGGATTCAATACGTCATCCAAAGGCCCAGAGCTAGTAGGTAGCAGAGCCGAGGCTCAATCCCAGGCCTGACTCTTCCAAAGGTCCTGACTATTCTACAATGGACCAGATCCCAGAGGGAGAAAAACCCTCAGTTGGCGATTTCAACTTATTCAGGCACAAGGGTAACTAGACAGCACAGGGCAGTGAGATGATGAAATGCCAGAGGAGAGACTGGTCATCAGAGTAATAACAGTTCTGGGCTGGGAGGGGCTCCCTGAGGGACTTCATAGAAGTTGGGGGCGGGGAGTAGCACTAGACCTTGAGAAAGGAGATGGAGGAGGGTATAGAGAAAGCAGGGGAGCAAAAGCACATAGGACTTGGCCAGGTATGGGCAGGGTTCAGCGAGAGGCCAGCTGGCCGAGCCCAAGGCGTGTTTTGGAAGCAAAAGGAGGAATATCCAGTTGGGACAGAATCTGGTTGGGGCAGGCTATCATCAGTTTCCAGAATGATAAACTCCTCAAGCCCAGCTGAAGTGATTTCTAGCCTTAGAGCATCACTGCTTAGAGGATGCCTACAAATCACGTGCTGGGCCTAGTTAGCAGTGCTCGAAGTTGTACCTGTTGCTGGAAAGGAAGGAGGTTTCTGCAGTCAGTAGACATCACCTGTCTTGCCCGGTGGCCTCAACCTTAGGTAAGGAGATAATGACATTCCCTTTGCCTTCAGAGGATTCCACTAAGAAGAACAAATGCTAAGGGTCATCAAAGCAAACTCAGAGATAGTACAACTTTTCTTCAAGCCAGTCTGGCAATATATATCAAGAGGATGAATGCAAGCCCCCTTTGATCCCATGATTTTACTGCTAGGAATTAATCCTAGGGAAATGGTCATAGAGGTGTGCAAAACAGTGTGTGTACAAGGATAGTTGCAATAGTATCACTTGCAAACACAAGAATCAGAAATGTACCCCCCCCACACACACACAAAAATAGAGAACAGATTTGTGGTTGCCAAGGGGAAGGGGGAGTGGGGGAGGGATGGATTGGGAGTTTGGGGTTAACAGATGCAAACTATTACATATAGAATGGATAAACAGCAAGGTCCTACTGTATAGCACAGGGAACTAAATTCAATGTCCTGTGATAAACCATGATGGAAAAGAATATGAAAAAGAATATAATACAGAATATGTATTATAACTGAATCACTTTGCTGTACAGCAAAAATTAACACAATCTTGTAAATCAACTATACTTCAACAAAATAAAGTAAAAAAAAAAAAATGTCCCAACTAGTCAATAACACGGACTTGGTTAAAAACGATGATATATCCCTTCAATGGAATACTACACTGCCATTAAAAGTCATTGTGGTCACACCATATTAAGTGAAAATATCAAGTCGCAAAACATTAGTATAATATTATCCCAGCTTGAAAGTACATTAATCTAATTCATTCACTTATTAAGTAGTTAATGTGCTGTGTCCCAGGCAATATTCTGGGCACTGTGGGTATGGAGGGGAGCAAGTTTAGTGTATTATTGGGGGGAAGTCAGACAACGAGCATATAGACTGTGTTCAGGAATAAACAAGGTAATTCCTGAGAGTAGTACAATGCCATGAAGAAGATATAAGATGGGCTAGTTTAGAGTGAGTAACAAGGGAGTGATTATCTGAGGAGCTGACATTTTGATTGCCACCTGCATATTGAAAAACATCTAGTCATGAGGATCTGGGGAAGAGCCTTTCAGGCAGAGCGACAAAGGCCTTGAGGGACAATGCAGTTGGAGTCCTAGAAAAAAAAAAATAAAGGAAGAGAAATAGTGTGTGAGTAGGGAGAGAAGAGGTAGGGGAGAGGCAGGCACAGGCAGGATAATGTAGAGTCTGAAAACCAAAGTGAGGTGTTTACAGGGGGGTTGGATTTTATTCTAACTGCAGTGGGATGCTACTGGATTTTAAGTCAGGCAATGATTATATTTACGCTTGTATTTATGGAACCAGAAGGAAATACATCAACGGGTTAATAGAGATCATCAAGGGATAGTGGGGTAATGAACAATTTTTTATTTGCTTCTGTGTGTTTTTCTGTAACTCCCAAACTTTGGCAGTTAGAAGCAAACAATAATTTCTCTTAAAAAAGAAAAAAATTCACCAGTGTGAGCTAATGGCTGCCAATTATGTGGAGCTGCAGTAAGAAAAGACTTTTGCCCACGCTGTCTCATTGGATTTTCGCAATGACCCCGTGAGTTAAGTCAGACCATTTTAATGAGCTCCATTTTACAGGTGAGAAAATTGAGGTTGGAAGGTGCAGAGACTCTGGCAGAAAATGTTAGAACTGGGACCAGAATCAAGTTTCTACAGCCTTTGCCCAGGTTGGCTGATTTTGCCACATAGCCGAGCCTCTGGGCGGGTCTGCCTTAGATGCAACCAGACACCCAGAGGTCCCAGGAAGAAGTCACCGAATTGCTCCTCCCTGCTTGGGGAAGAGCAGGAGGGACCTACTGCCCCCAACTGCAAATGGCTAGTGCAAGAGCACGTGTGTGCAAGAAGAGGGGTCTTGCCCACATGGTAGATGCTCAATAAACATTTGTTAATTAATGAAATAACTTGCTCTCAGGAAAATGCTGCTTACCCTAGGGAAGCGGTTTAGCTGACTTCACAATTCAGTAGCTGCATGATCTTAGGTTAATTTTTCTACCTTCCAAGCCCTGAGTCCTCCTCTGTAAAATGGAGATAAAGTCTGTACTCGTTCACCTCTGTGAAGTGTGGTAGTTGGGGGCAGGCTCTGGAGCCCAGCTGCCTGGGCTTGAATTTACTTCTACCCTGTTCTAGCTATGCCCTTGTGGAGCTGCTTAGCCTCTTAACACCTCAGTTTTCTCATCTGTAAAGTGGGAGTAATAATACTTGTCTCATGTATACAGTGATGTGTATAAAATTAATGACTGATTAAAAATAATAATAATAAAATAATACTTGTCTCCTAGTGTTGGTGTTAGGACTAAATGAATGGATAGAGAACTTTGAAGAGGTCTCAGCACATAGTATTTGCTCCTTAAATGTCAGATAATGTTAGCATTAGCATTATAAGGAGCTTGCATTAAGGGAGAAGCTTTCAGAAGCACAGAAGAACTTAGCACAGGGTGCCAAGCAGTAGAAGCTGCTGCTACTGCCTTTCTGCCACCATGCCTGCCGTTATTACTGCTTCAGTGGTTTTTCATAGGAAACATATAAATTCACTGTCCATCTTTTTGTTTAGAAAGGAGACCCCTTACCCACCAGGAGGGTCCTTTGCCAGGTTAAACAAATAGATCTACTCTCTCCCATCTCAGGAGGTTTCTGTCTGTTCAAGGTCATGGGAAGAATTCCCTGGCATTTTCCAGTGTCTGTCTCTAATTCATTTAAGGAGCCACTTTTTACATTTCAGGCTTGACATTTGCTTAATGACAGGAATGGCGCCTCCTCCGGTGAGTGGCCTGGGGTCATGGGACCTCTGACCTCCACCCCTGTTTTCAAGCTTCAGTTGTTTGAGGACCACCAATAATTGTGCAACAGCTGTATACCACTGGGTCTAGTCTTTCCCTCATTATTTTTCTTGAACTTGTCTCACATTTAAAACTCAAAATACATTTATTCAAAAGGGAGATGTACTCATTACCATAAATGGAAAGCCACAAATAGAAGCTACTCATAAAAAGAAGTATCATGAAAATAAAGCAGTATTATTGAATTCTAGAGGAATAGGGTTGCCCATTGAAGACTCTGGGCTCTTGAAGCCTGTTTGATTTCCATTTAAAAGAGAGATCTGGAGAGGCGTGACAGACCTATTAGTACCACAGTAAGATTGTCTTCTTGGTGTAATAAGAAGGATTGAAAACAATTTAAAGAGGAAAAAGTCCCTAATCACATGATTCAGTGTTTTTATTTCTCTGTCTCTTCACCTTCTAGAACTTTCTCCTGTCTGCCAGGGGCTCCCTTCTATGCGATTCAGTTCTTTTTTTTTTTTTTTTTTCCAATTTATTTATTTATTTTTGGCTGCATTGGGTCTTTGTTGCTGCACGCGGGCTTTCTCTAGTTGTGGCGAGCAGGGGCTACTCTTCATTGCAGTGCGCGGGTTTCTCATTGCGGTGGCTTCTCCTTGCGGAGCACGGGCTCTAGGTGCGTGGGCTTCAGTAGTTGTGGCTCGCGGGCTCTAGAGTGCAGTCTCAGTAGTTGTGGTGCTCGGGTTTAGTTGCTCCGTGGCATGTGGGATCTTCCCGGACCAGGGTTCGTACCTGTGTCCCCTGCCTTGGCAGGCGGATTCTTAACCGCTGCACCACCAGGGAAGCCCTGATTCAGTTCTTTATTGAGAAAAGCTAAGGAGAGAGCAGCCCATCCTCTGCTTCTCACTTGTTAGGTCATTTTAGGAAGATTCTTAGCCCTCTCTGAAGGCTAGGGGACTGAATTAGAAAACTGTTCTTCTCTGATGATTTCCAGGCCCCCAAAGTATGTCGGCTGCCCATCCATGTTTTTTACCTGCTGATGGAGCAGGAGTGAAATCCATCCAGAGGATGGCTTCCTGGAATAGTTCCGGTCTCTGGATCTCCATGAGAAGCCAAGATGTGTGATTCACCACACAGCCACAAATGAATTCACGTTTCCCGGGGTGGACTTTCTGCATGTTGAACTGAGCGGTTGGATGGCTATGTTTCAACTGAAAAAGGAAGTAGCCAAGACCCCTCTCTGCCCAGCCTAGATCCTCGGAAGAAATGACAAAACGACCTCAGGTTTCATCCCCTTGTTTGGCAGCCCCTGCAAGTGCTTCCTTCCTCAGAGAGCGTGGGAGGAGCTGCTGAGGCATTGCTCCTAAATTATTCCCCTTTTCAGGTCTTCGACCTGCTTCTAAATCGGCTGGGATCTGCCACACCTGTGCTGCATCCAGATTCTTTAGCCTGACATGCAAGCCCCTCCCGTCTTGTTCCAATCTGCATTTGCAGCCATGGCTGCTGGGATGTCCTTCCTTGAATCCCCTGCTTCTGGCAAGTTTGTTCCCTGGCACATAGTAGGTGTGGAAATGTAATGGAATAAAAGAGTATGTCTTATGCTGGACTGCCTCTACTGTCCATTTCAACATGTAGTTCTTGAGTGTCAGGGACAAATGGTGCTCAAAGGCTTCCTATATGCCTGGCCCTGGTGGGGTGACCACTGTCTCGATTCGCTGAGCATTTTCCTGGTCCTGGCACTGGAAGACCAGAACCAGGAAACACCTGGGACAAAGGCAAAGCAGGATGGTTGGTCACCCTGCTGGGTTAGACTACACATGCTCTATCTCCGTGGGACCTCCAGCATAGTGGGAGAGGATGACAGTAAACAAATTATCCCGCAAAAACATAAGTAATTACAAGCCACGGTGAATGCAAAAAAGAAGCCAGCCCTGAGCTGAGCACTGTGGGTACAAAGAGGAAAAGGCATAGTTCTGGCCCTGGAGAATCTCCTGGTTGCAGCTAGGAGAGAGAGGGACACACAGCTTATTTAATATCAAGTACCAAGTGCAATGGATCAGAAATCTACCCTCTCTTTTCCCTGTTCACAATGCACTGTTTCTATTTTAATTGAGGTTTCAAGCATCAGAATCCCACTCCGGTAAATTAAATAGATATACATCTATCGAAAGGGTATTACAAGGAAAAGCTGAAAAACTGGGCCTTGGAAGAGAGAGAAACGATTGCTTCTTAGGGAGTTGAGAGAGTAAAAAATATGCCAGAACAAAAGAACATGCCTTGTTCCATTTCCATTAGAAAAATTGTCTTGAGCCATTCTCTGCCCTTGGGTTTCTCTGCCCAATATTCTAATTCCAGGGAGAAAGAATTCAATAGCCAAGCCTGGGTCTCACGACAGCCCCTTGGCTAGGCTAGGGGGGCACCGTGATTAGAAATCCACCAAAATAGTTTGCGATGGGGGATGGGGCCCGGGGTGTGGGGTGGCGGGGTGGCTGCTAATGGAAACGGAAGGGCCAGGATGCTGGGAAGGTGAGGGCTTCAGTCACCTGCTACCTCCTCTTCGCGAGGCGGTCCAGACACTGCCTTCCCTAGGGCTTCCAGCTCTGTGGTCACTGCCTTCCAAGGAGCTCTCTGCTGGACTTATGTCCGGAATATTCTGTTACCATGGACAGCCCCATGCTGACAGCTTCCTTCCCCAGGCACCTTGACCGTGACCACCTTGGAGCATGTTCTGTGTCCTTGGGTACAGCTGGTGCAATTCCTGTAACACTCTGTAAGTGCTGATGAGGACTTTCTGGAGAGTTCAAAGGAGCCCACTGCCCTCCAGCCAAAGCAGTCTTCTTTCTGCTTCTTATATACTCAGCCTACTTTGCTACCCCTTCCACCCATTTGCCTGCTTTGCTGACCTCATGGCACAGCAGTTCTCCATCAGGGGCAGCTTTACCCTCCAGGGACATTTGGTGACATCTGGAGACAGTTGTGGTTGTCACACTAGACAGTGGGCTGCCACCAGCATCTTGTGGGTAGAGGCCAGAGATGCTACTCAACATCCTAAAATGCACAGGACAGACCCCACAACAAAGAATTATCAGGCCCCTAATGTCCCTAATGCCAAGGCAGAGGAGTCCAGTGGCACGGCTGAATGCCCACGTCTCCGCTCAAAACTTCTCCACTCTAAGAGGCCTTCTCTGACCATCCACCCATTTCTTTCTCTCTCACCCCCTATTGTATTTTCCTAAAATGACTGTGTCTGTATATTCAGTTGCCTGTTTGGGGCCCGTCTCCTGTAGGAGAAGATCAGCCGTAGGAGAGCGGGCCCCCATGGGGCTTGTTCCCCGCTGCCTGGAGAGCAGCACCTGGCACACTGTGGGCGGCTCAATACAAATGTGTTGAATGAATGTTTAATAAAGGAGAGTGGCCTCAACTCCTCAAATAGCAGAAGTCAGAACACTCAGCTATGAAGCCCAGTTCCTCTAGGGCTGGCCATCTTTGGGTGCATTTGTTTATTTCCCCAGCCAGTTCAAATTCAGCCTTTGGCAAGTTTCTGAAGCCTCCTGGGCCTCAGTTTCTCCATCTGTTAAGTGGGGCTATGATTATTAGCCCCTTCTTTGCAGAGATGTGGTGGAGATGAAATAAATTAACCCACAAAACACTTAAGAAAATGCCTGACTCAGAAGCGCCTCTGTAAATGTCATCTCTCATCATCATCATCATGATGACTTGGCCAGGGTAGGCGGTGAAGATGACAGAATGGGCTCTGGGGCCCTCCCAGAAGATCAGGGGATTAATGCAGCTTGCAAGGCCAAAGCTGTCCCCACTTGGTTTTGCCAGCTCTTGCTTCATCCATGAAATAACCAGATGAAGCCTTTATCCATCTCTTGTTTTAGAAGGAGGCTATCAGAAACTGTGGATTTAATGTGGCAGATGGTGCTGTCCTTGAATTATGAAACCAAAGGAGGAAATTAAAGTGCTCTGTTGCAACAGATATGGGCCAGCAGGGGTAGAGGGCAGTGGCTGGGGCACAAAGGAGAGTGGAGGAGGTGTTTTATCAGCTGGACAATGGCTATTCTTGAAGGTAGCTGGAGTCCTAGAATAATATGATTTTATAGCCTAAAATAATTTGAGGCCTCCCCCTTCATTTTATATAGGCAAATGAGGCCCAGAGAGGGAAAGTGACCCCCAAGGTCGCAGAGCCAGTTAGTGGCAGAGCAACCCACACTTCTTGTTTTATTGAACAGGGTTATTTTTTTGCTGCCCCAGGCCAAGGCCAGGGGCAGCCTCTGTCCCCAGGCATCCTGACTTTGGGCACCTCTGCTCTGCAGAGAACAGGGCACAAGCACCCCGTGTCTCTTCCCAGCACACCAGGGGGAGTATGAGTCAGAGTCCTGGAACCCTGTCTGGGTCCTAGAACCTCAGTTTGCTTATCTATAAAATGGGAATAATAATAGGCCCTACCTCACAGGGTCACTGTGAGAATTTGCTGAGTTACCATCACATAAAGTATTTAGCCATGGGCTTAGCACATAGTAAATGCTGCATAAAAATGTTAGTTCTTATCATGGCCCCAGAATTGACTTTAGAGTCTAAAGGTCCTTAGGCTGTGAGCCCCTCAGAGGCAGTGCCCATCTACGGGACATCTTTTGTCCTCTATGCCTTGCCAGGCAATCGACGCCTGCCAGGGGCTCCGTAAATGATAGTGGCTGACGACAGCCCCCCTTAGGGACACCCATTTCTCAGTAGGCACCATGAAGCACCAGAAAATGCTGCCAGCAACGCATGTGACTTTTGTCACTAGTTTAGACTTTAATCCTAAACGGATAAAGCAATCCTCCTGTCCAATGGTGAATCGACCTCGTGATGAGGGCTGTGTTTGTTTTCCCAGCGTTTCTGGCAGCACGGAATCTTTCCCCAACTAGCTGTGGGCTATTTGCATTTAAATTGGTTTTCTCTCATTATAGAAATCTCTTAGGTCAGCTGGAGTTTCCATTTTCCTCAGCATCAGTCTGGAAGCTCCGTTTCTTGCTCGAGGGTCCCTCACGCCTTCCTCCGTCTCGCCGACAGTGAGATGTGGTTACGTATTCTCATCGTGGGGACCAGATAGCCTGAGAAAGTCGCCCAAATCCCAGGCAGGCTTGGCGTGTTTCTCCCAGGAGAAGGTGGGGGCTGGGGGGAGGGGCTGGAGGATTCTGGTCCTGCGATTGCAGGAAGGAGACCCTGGGGTGGTTCAGCTTCAGCATCTCGGCCTCATTTTCTCATTTATTCAAAAAACATCGATCGACTAAGCCTGATGCTAGGTGCTTGGAATGCAGAGAGAAATAAGACGCACTTACTGCCTCCCAGGAGCTCCCTGTCTAGCAGAGGAGAGAGAAAAGCAAAATAATACAAAAAAATCATAACATAGTCAAATAATTGCTTTAATAAGGATCAGAATAGACTGCAGCCAGAGCATAGGCTTTCAGATAATGCTCATCATAAACCACGGTCACACACACGTGCACACACATGCACATGTGCACACATACACTAGCTAACATGTTTATAGCACTCACCATGTGCCCGGAGATCTTTCTAAGCAGATAATATGTGGCCTTTTACTTTGCTTCACTTTATTGCACTTCTCAGATATTGCGTTTTTTACCAATTGAAGGTTTGTGGCAACCCTGTGTCGAGCAAGTCTATGAGGGCCATTTTTCTAATAGCATCGTTTTTCAATTAAGGTATGTACATTGTTTCATTGTTTTCTTAGACATAATGCTATTGCACACGTAATAGACTACAGTATAGTATAAACGTAACTTATATGCACTGGGTTACCAAAAAATTTGTGTGACTTGCTTTATTGCAATATTTGTTTTATTGTGTTGATCTCGAACCGATCCTGCAATATCTCCAAGGTAAATACATAGATATATATATTTATACATAATATATAAATATATATTTAGTAGTATATTAATTTAATCTTCGTGGCGGCCATAAAGGAAGTGCTATCATTATCATTGTTTTCTAGATGAGGGAACTGAGGTACAGAAAGATGAAATCACTTGCCCAAGGTCATTGCTAATCAACTGTAGAGATAGATTTGAACCCAGGCAGTCCAGGTCCAGGGTCTGTGCTATTCATCCTATGTTATAACCACACCTGACAAAGAGCGATGTACTTTTGTGTTTTCTAGTCTAGTTCATCTTTCAAGACGTGCTTGTCAAGATCCACTACGCCGCTATCCTGACCCATCTATGGGCTGTGGACCATGGTTTGCGAAGATTGAATTGAACTATAGAAGGAGGGCCCAAGTCTGCCTGGGAGAATCAGGGAGGGCAAAACAGGGAGAAGATGCTTGTGGTGGATTTGAAGGATGACTAGAACTTTTCCAGGGCAGAGTATTTCACTAAGGAGGACTGTGCCAATCCCCAAAGTATGAGCAAGTGTGGAAGTCTAGGTCTGGGGGGCCTCAAATTGCATGACAACGCTCAGGTGTGATGTGGGCTGAGTAGGTGGTGAGCCGTGAGACTGGGAGACCAGCCGAGACCAGACCACGGCAGGCCTTGAATGTCATGTTCATGGGCTCTGTCCTGAGGGCAGGGGGAGCCATGGAGTGGTCGAGCAGGAGAGGAACATAGTTGGTTAGAAAGATCACTCTAGCTCTGGTGTGGAGGGCTGCCTGGACAGGGAGGCAAGGAGACAGTATAATCCATAGAACCAAGAGGTGTAAGAGCCATGCTTGACTGGGTATAATCGATAGGGTTAGGTGGCGGGTTTTCCTGCAGAGAGGCACTCCTGCTGCCCAATGATGTGCTGTGGGGCTGCATCTACCCAGAGAAGATATCCTTATCTAATTCACCCAGACACCTTACGGGCTGGTGGTGGCTCTAGTGTGTGCTAGCCAAGAGGGGCGGGGACAGGGCTTAACTAAGGCTGTGGCATTTGAGGAAGAGATGGGGGACCAAATGTACGAGATAGAGTGGGGCAAAGTAATCTGGTCTTGGTGATCAACCAGATGTCAGGGCTGAGGGGGAGAGAGATCGGATGGTGCCCGGTGTACTGGTTGAGCTCAATCAGCTTTAATCCTGCTTCAATCTAACACCAGGGCTCGGCAAACTTTTCTGTAAAGGACCAGACAGAAAATATTTTAGACTTTGCAAGCCTTGTGGTCTCTGTTGCAACTACCGAACTCTGCCATTATAGTGCAAAAACAGCAATAGACAATACGCAAGTGAATGGGCATGGCTATGTTCCAATAAAACTTTATTTACAAAAACAGGCTGTGGGCCAGATTTGGCCTGAGAGCTGTCATTTACTGACCCTGCTCTGTGTCATCAGGTGGCCCAAGCACCAAGTAAGGTGACCAACTAAGTGTGCCAGGTGGCTGTTAAGGGAGAGAAAGGCTCACGCCTCAGCAGGTACAGATAGACCTTATATCTCTCCTTGAATCATGCCCACCTGATCACAAAAACTCATTTGAAATTGAAGAGTAATTCCATCGTCTAGTCCCTGGAGCCCAGCTCTGGCAGGATGGAGGCTGATGTCTCACTGCAGATGCTCATTCTCTGTTACAGTCACAGTGGAGGTCCTGGGCTGATAATTCCATTAAATGCAGTGCAACAGAAATACTAGCTCACCTTCATTGAATACTCACTCTGCACCAGACACTGGGCTTTACTTGAATGATCTTCTTTAATGCTGACAAAACCTCTGTGAGGTGGGTATGTACTGTGATGTATCCCCTTTTACAGATAAGGAGACTGAGGTACAAAGAGGCTCAGAGGCTTGGGACCAGGCAGTCCAATCCCAGAACCTAGGTCCCCAACCACTCTCCAAAGCTGATGTCACAGGCCCACATGGACAACCACGGTCCTTATGGCAAACCCACATGCTAGCCCTAAAACACAGGATAAAGCTAGTCAAACACTTGGGCATCTTCTGTCCTCTGGCCTGCGTGCACTCATTAAAGACAAGCAGTCCAGCAGAGAGAAACCCATCTGCTTCCAAACCAAACCAAATCAACAAAGCAAAGCTCTCCAGGATCTCTGTTATTGAGCAAAATGGTTGTCAGAAACGGGTCCAGGTGAATAGATTGACATCTGAAGGCATTGCATCTAAGGAGGTGGGGACAGAAAATGAAAGAAGACAGTTGATCTCCATGTGTTCACTCTGCAAATGTCCACCAAGGGCTTTGTGGTCCCCTGTCCCTGCCCTCCTGGAGGGCACTGGCTGGGAGGGAGCCAGACACAGAGCAGACCATTCAAATGCCCTGTGCGTCATGCACGGTGGGATGAATCCAGGGTAGGCTAGGGACACAGAGCAGGGACATCTGTCTTAGCCTGAGCAGAGGCACCTAGAGACCAGCCCAGACGATCTGGGGCTAGAGTGGTGGTGAGGGGTATTCCAGGGGAGGGAACAGCATGTTCCAAGGCAAGGGGGTTTGAGGTCTTGCTGGAGTGAGGGGATCATGTAGAAGGGATGTGGTTGGACATGTGGGAAAGCTGGCCCCCGGCAGTTGGCCTGGACCACTCTGGGCTGGAGGCTGCCTCAGTCTCAGCTCCTTTCTGCAACTAGAACAGCCTCTGAGTTCTAGATGGTACGCGAATTGCTTGCCAGGAATATGGTGAGGCCAAGAACACTCTGCATCTTGAAGTCCTAAAAACAAATGAGAGTAAATCACTTCTATCACATCGTCCATTTCACCCTCACTTCCAGAGGCCATGTCTTGCCTACACTCACTGACAGTTTGAAAGTGGGCAGGTATTCATATTTCCATCACCCCTGTTGCACTAGCCAAAATATTAACAACTCGTTTGGGGGGGGGGGGGCCCTCACAGTGGCCAGCAGTGAGCTAAGAGCTTTATAAATAATATCCTGTTTAACGGAGAAGCAATCTGAGGCTCAGAGAGGCATCATAACTTGCTGAAGGTCATACGTTAGGAAAAGAATAGAGCCAGGATCCAAACACACATCTGCCTGACCTCCGAGCCCGGAGTCTTCCCGCTCGGCCTCTCTGCTTCGACATCATAGGATTTAAGGACTTTGTGGATTTCTGAGAGCATTTTCATCTATTATTATATTTGCTCCTGCAAAGAACCTTCTGAATTTAGCAGGTAAAGAACCCTGGCTCAGAGAGGTAAAGTGTCCTCCCCAAGGTCACACAGCTTTTGAAGGGGACAACTGGAAACTTGAACAGAGCTCTTACCATTCCAAAGCCAAAGCTCTATCTCCTTTATCATGGCTCCCAAGTCCAGAAAGAAGATGGACAGCTACTGTTCCACCCCTGGATGTTTCTTATTTTTTAAAAAATAACCCAAACTCATGTTCTTTCAATCTCTACATTGGCAGGTATTCATCAAGCAATCAAAAGACAAATACCTAGGAGAGCAGAACGTGCAGATCACAGCAACATGACCTCATAAGGGGCAGATTGTGCCAAGCAAATCTAATCTCCTCTGGCAGAGCGGCAGCCTGGGAGATGAGGCGAAAGGCACCGACGCTGTCGTTTCCCCGGTTCTGAAGCACAGGTTAGATTAGCTCCACAGAAACACCTGGGGGACAGGGAGGGAGGCAGCTCACCCCACACACACCCACAGAGGCACGCACACACGCACAGTCACTCACAGACACCAACACACACACGCACACACACACACGTCTCCAAAGACACACATGCAAATCGAGAGATGCCCACAAATGCATAGGCACAGACACACATCTATCCACACACCTCCAACTCAGACACACACAGTCACTTGAATACACATGCACACACGGAGACACACATAAATACAGACACATGCAGAGATATACAGTCGCACAGAGAGACACATACACGAGTACACATACACACATACCTGCACGCCTCCCCTCCTCATGCAAACACACAGACACAGAGGTACATGCACACGTTCACACATGCACAGAAATAGAGGCACACAAAGACAGTCACAGACACACATACACACACCGAGACGCACCCAGCACCCCCTTGCCGCCAGTAGGAGCCTACTCTTCTCAAAGCCCTCCTCTGTAGTCCTCAAATTACATCCTTCCCAAATTGGAGCCTCTGAAAACTGAATACCTCTTGGTGTCCGTGCATATTCTCCACCCTGCCTCGCTGGACGTCTTGATCCAGAAACTTGAAACACACCCTGGCAGCTGTGTGCTGTTGAGAAAGATCGTGGACTTTGGAGTCAGGCTGGTGTGTGTTCCAGCTGAGGCTCTGCCAGTCACTAGGTGTGGGAACCTGGGCAAGTCTCTTCACCTTTCTGAGCTTCAGTTTTCTCATCTGCAGAAAGGGCTGATAATCCCTGTGATGAGCCCATTGCACTGGAGCCCTTTGAAGTTCTGGCATTCAGCAAGGACCTGTCCGTGCCAAGTATTTTCCTTATTTGAATGTCTGTCTTCCTCCCCAGGCTGGAGGCACCTTGTGGGCAGGGGTCTTTACTGTTTCCACCCAAGTCAGTTTCCAGGGCTTAGCAGTGTCTGCCAAGCACATCGTAGGTACTCAGCAAATATTTGTGAAATGAATCAAACAAGTCTGTATCCTTAGTTCCTAGCAAGGGCTGGGCACAAAGTATGTGCTCAAGTACAGTTAAAGTGTGTTGAGAAAAGTAATACATGAAAGTATAATCGCAACTATGGACCAAGTTCTAACTATATGCCAGGCATGCCCTTTACCACATTCCACACTCTCCGTGAAACAGGCATTCATTCGTAGATGAGGAAACTGAGATCCAAAGAAGTTAAATAATTCACCCAAGGTTACCTGGCTTCCTGGGGGTGGCAGTTCAAAATCAGGAATCTGTTGAACACACACTCAAAACCTAACTCTAGTCTCCATGAATAAACATTTTCCCCTGGTGACACAACTCAACTGATGATGTCTACAGCCAACTCTGCTTCAGTTACAATGTGGAGTAACTCTTTAGAGTGAATCATTATCTTCAATCCCGGGTTGACTTCTCCGTATCCAGCATCTGTCTGGCGAATCTTCCATATGGTCATGGTTGCATTTTAAAAATATCACAACCCCAAACTCCTGATGTCTGCATTTCTCCTCGGTCCCTCTCAGCTAACAGCCAGCCAGCCATCCATCCATCCATCAATTGATCTATCTATCTATCGATCTGTCGTCTATCACCTGACCATTTTCCATTTAAGGCCCATTCTGTCCCCAGATGTTTTGCTTCTGTGTTCATATAAACCACACAGCCCCATCCTGCATCTGTCAAATCTGTTTTCCCCTCTCTTGCACTGGTACAATCCGTGGGCTTAAAACTCAACCAACCAGTAGGCCAATTAAGCTACTTTGCATAACAACCACATTTGGCAGTAATTGATGGCGCATAGTTAAGCATCTTGCAAATCCTGAAAGGTTGCTACACTTGCACCAGCCTTGCTTCTGCACACCTCAGACGGGCTCAGATCCCCGCCACCAGCCCCCACCAATGTCCCTGAAGAAAAAAAAAGGAGTTCTTGAAGGATCTCTGCCTCTGTCCAGGCGCTGTGCAAAATGGAAACAGCCACAGGGCACGGAGGCCATAGTTACCCCTCCCCACAAAGGAAAATTAAAACGTCCAAAGACAGTGGCCGCCTCGCAGGCAGGGGGCCAGGGCAGGCAGCAGCGACTCTTCGGCCGCGCCAGGCAGCCACTCTTCCCCTGCAAGCAGGCTCCATGCTTACTCACAGCTTTGCCAGGCATACGATCAGAACAGAGCCGATCCATCTGAGGGCGAGGGAGGTTCTATTTCTGATAGCTTTAACCCTAAAATGATGCAGGTGGGTTTTTTTTTTTTTTTTAACATCTTTGTTGGAGTATAATTGCTTTACAATGGTGTGTTAGCTTCTGAACCTAGGGGCAGGACAGGAATAAAGACGCAGACATAGAGAATGGACTTGAGGACACGGGGAGGGGGAAGGGTATGCAGGTGGGTTTTAAGACTTTTTTTTTTAAGACACTCTCTTGCTTCCCAGTTTTGGCTCTATGCATTGGGATAGCCCTTGTGGACAGAATAGATTTTTAAAATATATATAATATATATATTAGCCAAGCAACCTATATTTTCCTTACCCTTGCCACCTCAAATCCCTCTCCCCCTCTCTCCCTCAGCATCTGAATGAAATTCTACCATGATCAGTTCATTTCATGGGATTGAACTTGGTCCTCGGTAGGGGGGGCGGTTATTCGTTAAAACAGCAACTTCTGCTTGTATAGAGCAGATGGGTGGGAAGGAAGGGATGCGAGCACAGCAAAGGAGAGAGCCACTGTGGGCCGGGAACCGTGCCAGGCACTTTACAAAAGTCACCTCCTCAAACACTCACAGTACCCGACTGTCTCCGTTTTAGAGACGCTGAAAGGGACATTCAAAGAGGGGATGTGACCTACTCAGCACTTGCAGAAAGACCAGAATGCAGGTTTGTTTGGCTCCAAAGGCTACACTCTCCCCTTGTATCCCCATCACCTCCCAAATGTTTTATAGTCTTACTAAAATGCTGCTAGACGCACTGCACTTTGTCCACCTTGGGATGAGAAATAAATGACATCTCAAGTGCCAATGCTGATACACTGGTGGAACCAGGAAAATGTAATGTGTCCTGGAAAACTGGTGTACTTCACCGAAACACTGAAGTTGAGGACACAGCACACATCTGCTAGCAGGAGGCATCAGTAGAAAGACCAGAAGTCCAGAGGATGGTGGAGCAGAAAGCAAGCAAGCACCTGGGTCCCTGCTGGGATGGCTGGGCCCCTGAAAGCAGCCTTGGAACTCCCTTCTTCAGTGAATCCTAACATCTGTATTTATTTGGGCCACGGGTGCATGTTATGGTTATCTGCTGTTGAAACATCCTAGTTGACCACGGTCCATAGCAACTATTAGAAAGTACTGGAGGGCTTCCCTGGTGGCGCAGTGGGTAAGAATCCGCCTGCCAATGCAGGGGACACAGGTTCGATCCCTGGTCTGGGAAGATCCCACATGCCGCGGAGCAACTAAGCCCGTGCGCCACAACTACTGAAGCCTGCGCACCTAGAGCCCGTGCTCCGCCACAAGAGAAGCCACCGCAACGAGAAGCCCGTGCACCGCAACGAAGAGTAGCACCCACTCGCCACAACTAGAGAAAGCCCGCGCGCAGCAATGAAGACCCAATGCAGCCAAGAATAAATAAATTAATTAAAGTACTGGAGTTCTGAGGCTGCCTCTCTGACACACTTCTGACATGAGTTTTTCTGCTCTAGAGCTTTCTGCCAAGAAGCTTCCTTACCCACAGAGTCCTAACTCCAAACTGGACTTCAGACTAAACGAATTCTCACCTCCTCACCAACCTTGGGGTTGCCATCTTGCCAACTCGGTAAATGGCACCATCAGAGGTTGCGGAGTCGTCCTGAACTCTTGGCTCTCCATGTCTCCACATCCCCTCAGTTACCAAGTCCGGGTGGCCCTGCCCTCTAGTCTCCAGGGAATTGGTCCCCTGCTCGCCTTGCCTATCTACCCACTACAGCCCTGTCTTTCCTTGTCCAGGTGGCTGGTACCCTGACTCCAGCCCATCCTCCACCCCGGCTCAGAGAGAACATTCTAAAGCACAAAGCTGGCCGCCTCATCGCATGCTTAAAAAATCCTCTCATGGATCTACATTTCCTGAAGATAAAATCCAAACGTCTAGACCTGACATCCAAGACCTTTTGTTACCAGATCCCTGCTCACTCCTCCAATCTTATCTACAGCTGCTCCCCAAGGCACAACCTGCATTCTGTTCAAACAGGCGGCAGCCACCCAGAGGCCCGTCTCCATTCCTCCCCACCTTTAACCAGGCTCTTCCCTCGACTGAACGGCCCCTTCCTTGATTATCTCTCTCATTCTTCAGCTCAGCTCTGGCCTCCCAGGCCCACCCCCTCCCGTCTGGTCAGCCCAGATGGGGCGCCTCCTCTGGTCCTCCACACCCTCTGGCGTCACTTATCACCTGGTGTCAGGAGTCTTTCTTGGCTTTGGGGTTTTTAAGACGAGATTCTCAGGAGATTGGAAAGATCTCAAGGCTTAGTTAAAAACATTTGGAGGAAGAGATGAGCAGAGCAAGGTGCCCCCCACTCCCCTGTTGGCCAGAAAAATGTCCCCCGGGCTGTACAGAAAAGGACCGGGAAGGGGAGGAATGAGAAAGGCGCTGTCCCGGCTAAAGAGGCTTGCATGCTCTGCTCCCAGGGCCAGGTGTGGGGACAAAGACAAATTTCCCAGAGGGACAACCTGTGGGATCTCCGGGCAGAAGGGAAGGAGGACCCCCAGGGAGGAAGGAAAGCCCCAAAGAGCAGAAGTGTCCACATGGCATGTAGGCGATTGGGAACTTAGACATCTCACAGAGTTTCCCACAATCCTGTGAGGCATAAGAAGTAACACAATGACTCCTGTGAGCCCCAGAATGTAACAGAGTCACCTGATCTGAGACAGGGCACAAACATGGTGACCTGCCTTGACCAATGGCTGAAAGATAAATGCCACTGAAACTGACATCGATGACCGGTGGCCTCCCTCCCATCACCCCTGCACACCAAGCATAGATGCGATTGCTGGCGAATGGAGGGGATGGATTGACTGTGACTCAGTTGTGATCCAACCCAGCAAAATGGAGGCTCAAAATAGAAATTGAACTTAGTTCGGTATAATAAAGAAATACATATTTTCTATTTATCCCACACCTGAGTTTGTAGATTGAAAATCATACCCATTACAAGTGAATTAAGGAATGAATACAGTTGATAAAAGAAGCTTGGCCAGAAAAACACACGTATTCAGAGTTGGGTCCTGACCTGAAATAGGGGTCCGTCTCTTTCCCCTATTTTGACTTCTGGGGCAGCCCAGTATGAGATGTCAAGAACCTGTGAGCTAGGGACCTCCCTGGTGGTCCAGTGGGTGGAACTCCACGCTCCCGATGCGGGGGGCCCGGGTTCGATCCCTGGTCGGGGGAACTAGATCCCACATGCATGCCGCGACTAAGAGTTCGCATGCCGCAACTCAACATGCTGCAGTGAAGGTCCTGTGGGCCACGGCTAAGACCCGGCGGAGCCAAAATAAATAAATGTTAAAAAAAAAAAAAAATCTGTGAGCTAGATCCAAAGTCTGTCTGCTTGATGATTACAGCTACAGCTAAAGGGTCCCAATGCAGCAAACCACACAAGAGAGAGAATTGAATGGTCAGGGTCCAGGCTTCTGCTTGAAGGTAACCTCCTGGGCTACCCAGGGCTGAGTGATGGCACCCCTTCTTCGTGTGACTCAGGAGAAGGGTGGTCAGGAGAGGCTTCTCTGCAAAAATGAGGCTGGAGAAGAAATCTGAAATTAGGCAGTAAGGGAAGAGCTACCAAGCAGACAGAACTGTATGTGCAAAGGCCCTGTGGTAGAAAGGAGCTGGGCTTGTTCATGGAAGGAAATAGACTCCTATGTCAGGAACCCAGAGAGTGAAGGTGAGTGATGAAGCAGGACACTGATTGGTGCTTCTAAAACGTTCCCCCCTCCCTCCCCTTTAGTTGGGCTGGACCTAGTGACTTGTTTCTAACAAATAGAATAAGATAGCAATGGGATGCCACCTCCAAGATTAGGTTATAAAAGACCTCTTGTTCCCATTCTGTCTCTGGTTTTCTCACTTGCTTGTTCTGATGAAGCAAGCTGCCATATTGTAAGCTTCCCTACGGAGAAGCCCTCGTGGCAGGAAACTGAGGAAGCCTCCAGCCAACAGCCAGCAAGGAGCTAAATCCTGCCAACAACCGCATGAGTGAGCTTGGAAGCAGATCGACCCTGAGTTGAGCCTTGAGATGACTGCAGCCTCATCGGATAACTTGGTTGCAGCCTTGTGAGAAGCCCTGAGCCAGAGGACCCCAGCTTCTCACAGAAGACACCCACATTCCTGACCCACAGGAACTGTGACATAATAAACCCGTTTTGTTTTCTAAGTCACTAAGTTTGGGGGTCATTTGTTACACAGTGATAGATAACTAATGCAGCTGATAAGGTAGGTAGGTGGGAGATAATGCAAAATATTTTCGATTTCAGTGGTCAGTCTTAGGGTTTTAGTAAATTCTCCACGTGGAACCTGTGTGTAATTCACCTAAGCTTCTGACTCTGAACCTTTCTGATTCATTAAATCTAGGTAGCATTTGAAGTTGGATGTAAGCTAATGCTAGATTCTCTAACATGGAAGTGGTAGGGGGCAACAGGTGGTTGGAAGGGAGACAGGAACTAACCTTTGCTGACAACCTATGGAGGACCAGGTTCTCAAGATGCTTTTGGTTCCTGGGGAAATATTCCCAGCGTTGATCTAGGCAGCCGTTTCCAGTGAAATTGAAGAAGCTTTGAATTGGCTATGGAAGGGACAACATTCTCCCATTTCTCCTTATTAATAGAACCCCTATATTATCGGGGGGTCCACTCACCCAGTCCATTTCCCAGCCTCCCTGGCTGTAGGGGGAGCCAATAAGCTATAAGCAGAAATCATTGGATGGAGTTTCTGGTAGGTTTTTGTTTGTTTGTTTGTTTGTTTTTTAAATGCTGACTCACCTGAGAGTGCACACTCTTATACTTCTCTTTCTCCTTGCTGGTGCCTGGAATGGGGGCACGATGGCTGGTGCTCTGGCAGCATTTATGACCATGCAATGACCTTCACAGTGGAAGCCACACTGTAAGGATAGCAGAACCAAAAGATGGAAGGAGCCTTGGCTCCTTGGAGGGAACTGCTAGGGGGCCACCATTCCAGTCCTCGACTGTTTGCAGTTTCCGATGAGAGAAAACTAAATCTTTATCTTGTTTAAGCCACTATTATCTAGGTTTTCTGTTACAGGGAGCTGAAAAACCAGTCAGTCCTAAGTGATATGCTTGCATTCTAAGTAAGGTATTTAAGCAGGATTTTGGGATTTCACTTTTAAATTGCCAAGATTCCAGACTCTCAGAGAAAGATTTTCCTTTATGCCCCTCTAGGTTAAAAAGTTATTAGTATGCTCTCCAGAGGAGCGGGGGACTAAAATTTCCTGAGCTTTGCCCCATGCAGGGTAGTCTACCCATTATTTGTACTTACCTCACAGTGTATTTGTGAGATGGGATTATCATCCCATTTCACAGATGAGGAATTGGAGGCTCAGACAGATTATATCACCATCCAAGGAACACAGCTAGGATTTGAACCCGGAGCTGTCTGACCCCACAGCCCATACTTTTCCTGTTGCTTTCTGACTGTCACCCAGGTCTAGAACTCTGAGTCCCAGTTCAGGCAGGAGGTGGGGCCAGTCAGACCTTTCTGAGGTCCCTGGATCAGGCTGCCCAGCCCTCACCCAAATCTTCCAACTGCAGCCACCGACTGAAGGCTTCTCCGCTGCAAGGTGACTAAAGCAGACGGCCCAGCTGGTCCTCTCCCTAACTCACTGTCATCCTGTTTACTGGCCATCTGGCCCTCATCTCTGTGATTCTCTGACCGTCTCTCCTCAAGGACCCTCTTAAAGGGACAGAGGCCCTCCCTGGTTTCATAAAGGACCTCCATTCCTAAGCAAATACATACCCAACCTTGACCAGGGCAAGCCTGACAAAGAACAGGCCAAAACATCAGGGAGTTCTGGTAGCAACACAAGTCTATTTCTAACCTCAGATTACAGCATCCAAAAGGATTACCTGTTCTAAGCAAACACACTCCCACCCCCTGGCAGGAATGAGATCAGAGCCACCTGACTCCTTGGCAGGCTCCAAATATTCTCCACTGAAACTTGCTTAACCCTGTTCGAAACTCCTCTGTCTGTCCCAGGAGAGACTGGAAATACACTCTTTCTAGGAGCTGTTGGAAAATTAACCCACATTTGGAGACCTAAGTGATGCTGAATCGGGGACAGGAAGGTCCATTTGAAAGAAAAAAAAAAAATGTTCTTTGTAACCAGGACAAGGCTAAACATGCCTTCTCTCCATTGGTCCAAATCTATGCCAGCCTCCCACTGGCATCCGTGGGTGTGCTGAGAACAAGCTATGGATTTCTATAGCGGCCGTCACCATGGCACTAGGGGCCTTATTCTGCTATTTCAGGAGGGAAAATAATCAAAAGGTCAAAGGAAGAAAATCTACCATAGAGCTTTTTAAACTACAAATATTTATTAATGCTTTAGTGTGTGCCTGGCACCAGATTTGATGCCGGCCATAGCAAGATGGGCTGGGAGAGATGACCTGTCTTGCAGCCCCGAGGAGTCAAGCACAAGGCTGGGCACTGCCCATCTGTCATCTGATTTCTTTCTCACAACAACCTCAAAAGGGCAACAGTATAATCCTCATTTTGTCAACTGGGGAAAAAATGAAGTTAAGTAACTTGCCCACGGGCATCTGGGATTTGCAATCAGGACTGTGATACTGGACCAGACCGAATCCCAGTAGAGGGTCCACTCGGGGGTGGGGGGATCCTGTATGTAAGTACTGCTTGGTCTGTTTACGGAGACATGGGGTGAATTAGGAAGCTGACGGGGGAGGAATCAAGATGGTGGAGGAGTAGGACGTGGAGCTCACCCCCTCCCACAGATACATCCAAAAATACATCTACAAGTGGAATGATTCGCACAGAACATCTACTAAACGCTGGCAGAAGACCTCAGACTTCCAAAAGGGCAAGAAAACCTCCATGTGACTGGGTAGGACAAAAGAAAAAAGAGAGAGAGAGATAGGGAACCGACAGGGATGTTGAGGCAGCTGGGAGGATCACGGAGAGAATCTCATACCTTCTGTTGGCCTGAGGGGCAAGGAAAGAAAACAGTGTTACCAGCCCAGTGGGGACTGCAGGGGAGAAAGGGACCCTGGGCTTGCAGCTGGGCAGACAGTGGACGGGAGGGGGGTGGCAAATGGAGAGTCACCAGTGCAGGGATGCCTGCTAACCACACCTGGAGCATGCTCTGCCCCCTGGGTGGTGCCCAGCCCCATCCAAGCAACTGAGGATGGAAGGGGGATGCTTCATTGCAGGAACTGGTGATTTACTGCCCTAATCCTGATTAAGAACCACCAAACCCAGTGGCTTACACCAACAAGCATTTTTTTCTTGCTCATGCATCTGAGGACAAACGATGCCCCTGCTGGGGTCGCCTGGGCTGGGCTCCAGGCTCCAGGGTGAGTTGGGGCTGTGCCACTCGCTCCTCATCCCATGTGGACCAGGAGACATGATTTTCTCATCTCAGATGACAGGCATACAGAAGACCAAACCTCACAAGCACACTGAGACGCTGCTCACCTCGTGTCCACCCACATCCCATAGGTCAGCGCAAGTCTCTTGACCAAGCCCAACAGTGGTGCCATGGGGAGATAAAGCTACTTGACTGAGAAGTTCTGAAAGCCCAGGAGGTGAAGGGTACGATGTATAATCCTGTTCTATGGGAATGAAGAACTAGAAGCAATATTTTAATCTACCATCTTCCCCAAAGGAAAATAAAAATATTAATACCAAAAGAGGAACAGAGGTAGATTCAAAACTACCCAGGTCCACCACAGTGGTCTCATGCAATGTTCATTTGGACAAGCTGGAGAAGTTTGGGGGGATGAGAGTACGTTTGCTGGATTCCTTGGGTCAAGATTCAAAAGTCAGTGAGCTGGTAGAGGCCGGAGAGGGGCAGGTCCCTAGCGGAAACTTCAGGACTCTGAACTCAGCAGCGTCCTATTCATGACGTTGATGACTGTCATGATGACTAAATTCCGGAAGTTACAAAGTTAGGGGTCACAGCCCAACCTAGGGTGCTGAGATACTCGGAACCCTAAAATATTGTGAGTGGCATGTATGAGAGACTGAATCCAATCACATGATGTTCACAGGGTAGTTACAGGTCCTGCCCGTTGGGACTCAAAACTTGACCACTGGGATACCAAACTGGGGGCTTTCACTTAATTCTGTGCTTCTAAATACAGCCCCTCTCTGAGCCTCAGCTGTCTCATGTGCAAATGGAGCTGATAAGACCTGCGCTGGAGAGACGGGGTGACGATTGTGAGCAGCATTGTACGGGAATTGAGCCTGGAATCCAGGAGGTGCCCCAAGCACGTGGGTGCCTGCACACTCGGCCTGAGTAGCAGCAGCAGGTGTGCCCGTCAGCCAGGGGTTCTTGTTGACTCAAAGATGATCCTGTGCTGGGTGTGCCCAGCAGGAAGGCTGAGAGCAAGTGCTCACTACGGCAGGTGAGACGCCGGTCACAACGCTCTTTAGCCCTCATCTGCTGTGGCCCATTTCGACTTCAGGTATCTTGCTTAGAAGGGGACTTCTTTGATGAAGGGTAGCAGGTCTAGGAAGTGTCCCAGGAAAGGGACAGGAACTCAACATCCTTTCTAACAAGAAGATTGAAGGAATCAGGGATCTTGAGTGAGGACAGAGTCATGATGCCAAACATTTGCCAGAGACAATTTGAAAGGAGTGACTTCTATTTGGGGAACGCTGCAAGCAAGGCTGGACCCAAGGTTGGAGCTGTTGGATGCAAATGGCAGGCTGTGGATTGGGCTCAAAGTAGGGAGGGACTTTGAACCCATCAGAGTGGCCTGAGTTTGGAACGCACGGCCTTATCACAGGGCTCGGGTCAGACGCGCCTTGTACAAATCCTGGCTTAGCTGCTTACTCCCTGTGTGACCTTGGGCAAACACTCCATTTCTCTGGCCTCTGCCTGGGTCAGAGTTTTGCTCACATAAAATGCTAAGGAAGGGGTAACAGATGGCAAAGATTCTCTGATTCTGCCTGCCGGTAAGAATCACCTCTTCCTCCAGAACCAGGGGGGAGGCAGAAGCCATATGAGGGGAAATATTGACACCCCCCGTGGCACCGGGGGAGTGTGAGACAATGTGAGGGTCATTGTTTATTGCCCCCTTCCCAGTAGAATGGCAATCTCTCAGGAGAGAGGAAGGATGAGGGTGCTGTTTGACTTTTTGGGCTATCACCCCCAGGACCTAGCACTAGACCTGACATAATGGCGACTTTGATCAACATTGGAAGGAAAGAAAGAAAGAATGAGGGAGGGAAGGAAGGATGAAGGAGAACATTCTATGTGCTCAGTGCTCCTCCCTTACAGAATCTTATCTTCCCAAGGACCTAATAAATTAGGAATTATCATCCCTCATTTTCCAAATAAGTACAAATTGGGCTCAGCAAATTGCCTTTTGCAATTTATGAGACCTTGGGCAAGTTACTTAACTTCTCTGTGCCTCAGTTGCCTCATCTGAAAAATGGAGGTAATAATGTCATCTAACTCATAGATGTGCTGTATGAGTACTCTGTGTTAAACCTTGACTAAACCCAGTCAGTGTCTGATTGGAAGATTTTTTTTTCCTTCCATGCCATTCACCTCTACAAATATTTAAGTGCTTCCATCACTGTCATCAGTGTCTGATATATAAATTAATTTTCTTTCCCAGGTTGAGGCCTGAACACAATTTTGGTAAGCCACAGCTGTGCACGTAGCTCTAAGGCGGATTATTTTGGAGGATGGTGAAAATGTGGCACACAGCAAAGGAGGGAAAATCACTCTCATAAAATAGCGCCAAAGCAATAAATGCAGATCATGGGGTTCATGAGGACGACAACCCATCAGTGTCCATGAATATTCGATCAGGTCAGCTTCCAGGAGCGTGGTCTGGAATTTGCAGGCAGGCTCTGTGGTTCGGGCTTGCAAGTAATGCACATGCAGGAATGAAAATGACTCCCACACCTGGGCAGCCCTCCCACCTGCAATTTCTGCCTTGCCAACTCGAAGCAGGTGGTGTGTCAACCAAAGGGACCAGGGGCCACTCCCCCCCCCCCCCAGGGTGCCCCACATGGCCAGCGGCTCCCCTGGCACTGATCTGAGCTGATGCCATTAACAAGGGCCAAAAGCCACTTGGCCTGCCAGGGAAGAGCTGGGCTAGAGTGAACCAATTTCCAAGCCCCAAGCTGTCCTCCAGCCCCTCTCAGGTCCAGGTCTGGGAGCAGGTCAGGTTTCTGGCTGCTGGGGCCTCTCTAAGTAGATCCCGTTACACTCCGGCAATGCCTGCCTAAGCCAGGGATACTCGTTTGGGGGAGGTCAGCCTTTGGCTCTGTGGAACCTGGGGTGCGGGCCACTCGACGGGGCCTGGCGGTATCCACCCCTGCATCCAGGCCTATGGCTGCCTCTTGAAGCTGCACTACAGAGGGAATGCCTAGTTCGAATCCTAGGTCTGCCACTTTCTAGCTCTTGAGCGATTCAGCCTCTCTGAGCCGCAGTTTTCTCATCTTTAAGTGTGAGGATATAAAAGTATCCAGCTCTTGCATTTATTAGGAGACACAAGTGACATAAGCCATGTAAAATGTTTTGCATCGTGTGTAGCCCACACTTAGTGCTCAGTAAGTCTGAGCTACTTTTATCGTTTCTTCCTATTGCTGCTGTTCAGAGTATGTTCCTAGGAAACAGAGTTCCACATGGTATTGGCCAAGGTCATCTCTGTTAGACCCAAATGGAAGAGTGAGATAGTATAATGTCCAACCTTCGCTTAGAGACTGAGACTTTGGGGCCCACCAGATAAGCAACTTCCTCCAGGTCACACAGGGAGCTAGCCGGTGGTTGGGCTGAGCCCGAATCCAGGCCTTCTGAGGCTCCCCCTCCTCCGCCTCTTCCTCTCCCCACCCCCCTCTTCATTGCACTCGTCAGCATACAAAGTGTTTGCACGTGTGTCTGTGTCCATCATGCCAGGCTCCTACAAGCCCAGATTTGAAGCCACGTGCAGAATAAAGGGAATCAGGGCCATGCAGCCTCCTCTCATTTGCCTTTGTCCTTCTCTCTTGCAGCGCCTTCTGGGAACCTACTCTGAGCTCTGGGAAGCCCTGACAATTAGCAGCCTTCTGACAGACTTCTTAATGTCCAAAGGAAATCAGCACAGGCAACTTCTTCAAGATTTCAATTTGCCCTCAAATTTCAGCCCCAAGCCTCAATAACATCTCTGTTCCTCACTCCCTCCATTTCAAAGGAGCGTTGGAGAGACACACCTGCCTTTGGCTGCTTTTTGTGAAAGTTAAAGCAAATGCTCAGGGCACAGGCCTTTCCTCTTCACAAGGAAGAGGAAAGGAAGAGCGGGGTTTGTAAAAATCATTCCCCAGGCACCGAGCTTGCTGCTAAAACTTGAAGGTCACCTGTGTTGTTATGAATGTTATTTTTTTCCATAAACCTGAACTGAATTGTAGTCCAGACAAAACAATGCCTGCCTCAAAACAAAACAAACCTAAACCTGTAAGCCACGAGATATCGGATGGGGGCAGGGGGAGGGGTGCAGGAGGCACAGACTTTGAACCCAGACAGGCTTGAGTTTGATTCCCAGCTCTGTCCAGCACTGGCCCCGAGTCCTCGACCACATCACTGCACACCTCTGCAACTCTGTCTTCTCACCTGAAAAACAGGGACAGCACCGTCTACCTCAATGATTCTTTGTCAGAGCCTTTGACCAAAATAAGATGATATATGAAAAGCCCCAGACACAGAAGCACAATCAATAAGAGTTTTCATTAAGTGTGACTGCCACCATGGGGTCATCAATCCCCCAGCAGCATTTAAAGCAGAGTTCCAGGATGGTTCTGCTGCTAGGAGGAACCTTGAAAAATCACTGAACCTCTAAACCTCATTTTCCAGATGAGGAGACTGAGGCCCAGAGAGGTAAATTAGAATGGAAGTAGGGGGGGGGGGGAAAGCTGGAAATGTCACAGAAAGTCTGTTCCAGGGCCAGTACTGCTGACTCAAGGGGCTGGAGAGGGACAGACAAGATGATAAGGATTTTCGAAACTTATTTACAAAGCCACGCCCACAACCTCGACGCTGGTGACGTCAGTGCCTCAGCCAAGCGCCCCAGTGATCCCACCGCAGGATTTGCAGCGGGGTTCAAGGCTGTGGGCGGACTGACTGGTCAGCAGAAGGGGTCCTTAGGTCAGTTCCCTTGCCGTGAAGCGAAAATAATACCTCCATCTCAGGCTCGTTGTAAATACAAATACTATACAGAATAAAAGAGCTGCTAACTCATCCGAGTGGCAGACACTGTGCCGACTGCACCCCAAACATTCGCCATTGGTCCCCAACAGACACAGGAGGCAGGAGCCAGTCATTTCCTCTCATTTGACAGATAGAGAAGCTGAGGCTTGTGGAGATGAAATAACCCACTCAAGGTCACATAGCTGCTAAGTGGAAGGAAGAGTGATGCCTCGACCCCAGTCTGTCTGTCAGACTCCCGATTTCTGTGCTCTTACTCATGGCACTGTTCTGGAAGCAACTCAAATGCCCATTGTTAGGAAACTGGTTACATCGATCGCAGTTAGACCCACGAAGAACTAACATGCAGTTGTTTTTTCAAAGGCGAAATGCAGATTTGTGTGTGCGCATAATATATTGTTAAGTAAAAAAGCAAGTGGTGTAAGAGTTGTATATATTAATCCATCTTTGTTTAGAAAATAAAGGCACACACACGTGCTTAGAAATATTCTAAAAAGATTTTCAGAAAGCTATTAACAGTGATTCTTCTAGAGCGGCGGTTCTCGGCAGGGCTGATTTTTGCCCCCCAGGGACATCTGACATTTTGGTTGTCACACTGAGGGGGCAGGGCGTGCCGCTGGTACCCAGTGGGTAGAGGCCAAGGATACTGCTCAACATCCTGCAATGCACAGAACAGCCCCACACAACGAATTATCTGGCCCCAAAAGAGAAACCCTGCTGAGAGAGAGATGAGGGCTCTTGAACTTGGGAGTGAAGACTTATTTTTAATATCATGCTTTTCTAATGTTTGAATGTATTCCATTCATAGGAACAACAACCACAAAATCTGCCTGCTCTAAACTATGAGATCAGGCATGTAAAACGCCAGCACAGGTGTCTGCTCACGTGGTGTTCTTTACACCAGTTTCGGTTTCTGCATCTGCAGAAGTGGGTGCGCTGATGTTTGCTTTCAGGGGCAGCCGCAAGGCTCACGTAAGACAAAATGTACCAGGTTGAGTGCAACCCACATCTCAGTGTGCCGTGGTCACTCTTCAGGGACAGGTGGAGGCACCCCAGAGATGCTCCCGGTGTGTTTGAGGGCAGGGCTGGCGGCCTTGGCTTGCACAGAGGGACAGAAGAAGCAGGGGATAGGTGGCAGTGGCTTGTGCTCGGGGACCATGGAGCCTGCAGCTGTCAGAAGCAAAGCGAGGGGAGGCTCCAGGATGGAGCCCTGGAAAAACAGTCCAGTGGGCAGCCTGCCAGAACCCACTGCAGGAACAAAGGACATAGGCTCATTCAACACAGAACAGAGGGTTCCGCACGGAGGAGGGCCCGGCTGGTGACCACGTGGACCCGAGAGCCCGCACTTGCCAGCTTCAGCAAAGCAGTTCCAACAGTTTGGGAAAATGTTTTTTTTCCTAAATAGCTAACAACAAAAACCTAACATAGGGATACTTACCACTGACTCCTAGGCATACATTTTACATATATATTTTCCTATTTCATGCTCACCCCGTCCAAGAGCACAGGGGCCATCATGTTACAGGTGGAGAAACAGGTTCAGAGAGAAGTGAGATCTTCACAATCCCAGGTCGATCATTCAGTCACCGACCTGCTTGGGGGGCAGTTGCCCCAAATCCCTTCTGCTACTGGCTACTCTTCTGCTGAAGATCAGGTATCTCCACCCACTTTCTAGACCAGGAATGCTTCTGAAAGACACACCCTGAGTTTGAATAGCCACATCCTTCTTTGGGAAAGAAGAGTCAGGAGCCCCACGGCTAAAATCAATTTTGCTTCCCATGGCAGTGAACCTGACTTTGCTGGGACCCTGTGAGACAGGGCCCGTACAGGACAGCCTGCTAAATGTCCCCTGCAAAATGTCCATACTTATACTAAAAAATTATTTGTTGCTTATCTGAAATTCAAATGGAATTGGGTGTCCAATATTTTGATTTGCCAAATTCGGCAACCTTCCCTCTAGCCCGAGGAGCAGGTCTCATTCGGGAGGGAGTTTGCATCTGTTTCATTGGAGGTCTTGCTCACTTACCAAGGGAGCTTGGAGACTGCAGGGAGGCCAAGGTGGTCACTGCCCCTGACAGTTAGCCTGTTTGGAGGGGTTTTTCTGGAAGCTGTTGAGCACAGGTACCATGGAGGAGAAAGGGTTGAGAGTAGAAGGCAAAAGCTAATGGAGACCCTCTCTGGCACAGGTGTCTTCCAAGACCCTACTTCACATTGGTAAAAGTTTGCTCTTTCTTTCTTTTAAAATACTTTATTTTTCTAGGGCAGTTTTAGGTTTACAACAACATTGAGAAGGAGATGGAGAGATTTCCCATATACCCCCTGCCTCCGCACATGAGTACCTCCCCCATTATTAGCATCACTCACCGGAGTGGTACATTTGTTACCAAGGATAAACCTACATGACACATCATAATCCCCCAAAGTCCATAGTTTACATTACGGTTCACTCTTGGTGTAGTACATTGTATGGGTCTGGACAGATGTATGATGACATGCATCTGTCATTATAACATCCTACACAGTATTTTCACTACCCTAAAAATTCTCCGTGTTCCACTTATTCATCACTCCCTTCCCCCAACCCCTGGCAACCACTCTTTTTTTTTCCTTTTTTTGGGGCTGTGTTGGGTCTTTGTTGCTGCGTGTGGGCTTTCTCTAGATGTAGAGAGCGGGGGCTACTCTTTGTTGTGCGGGCTTCTTATTGCGGTGGCTTCTCTTGTTGCAGAGCACAAGGGTTTCAGTAGTTGTGCCTTGCGGGCTCTAGAGCGCAGGCTCAGTAGTTGTGGCGCACGGGCTTACTTGCTCCGTGACATGTGGGATCTTCCTGGACCTGGGCTCAAACCCTTGTCCCCAGCATTGGCAGGCGGATTCTTAACTACTGCGCCACCAGGGAAGTCCCAACCACTTTTTACTGTCTCCATAGTTTTGCCTTTTCCAGAATGTCATACACTGGGAATCATACAGCATGTAGCTTTTTCAGATTGGCTTCTTTCACTCAGTAATATGCATTTAAGGCTCCTCCGTGTCTTTTCATGGCTTGATAGCTCCTTTCTTTTTAGGGATGAACAATATTCCATTGTCTGGATGTAACACAGTTTATTTATCCATTCACCTATTGAAGGACATCTTGGTTGCTCCCAAGTTTTGGTAATTATAAATAAAGCTGCTATAAACATCTGTGTGCAGATTTTTGTGCGGACATAAGCTTTCAACTCCTCTGGGTAAATACCAAGGACTAGAACTGCTGGATTGCATGGGAAGAGTTTTGTAGGAAATTACCAAACTGACTTCCAAAGTGGCCGTACCATTTTCCATTCCCACCAGCAACATATGAGAGTTCCCGTTGCTTCACAACCTCTCTCCAGCATTTGGTGTTGTCTGTGTTTGAATTTTCGCCATTCTAACTGGTGTGTAGGGGTATCTCACTGTTGTTTTAATTTGCATTTTCCTGGTGACTTAGGATGTAGAGCATCTTTTCATAGGCTCATTTGTATCTTCACATGCTCTGAGTATCTTCTTTGCTGAGGTGTGGGTTTGGCCCATTTTTTAATCAGGTTGTGTGTTTTCTTACTATTGAATTTTAAGAGTTCTTTGTATATTTGGGATAACAGTCCTTTATCAGATGTGTGTTTTGCAAATATTTTCTCCCAGTCTGTGGCTTGTCCTCTAACTCTCTTGATACAGTCTTTTGCAGAGCAAAGTTTTTCATTTTAGTGAAGTCCAGGTTATCAATTATGTCTTTGATGGTCATGTCTTTGGTGTTGTATCTGAAGAAGCATCACCATATCCAAGTTCATTGAGGTTTTCTCCTCTGTTATCTTCTAGGAGTTTTATAGCTTTGTGTTTTACATTTAGGTCTATGACCCATTTTGAGTTAATTTTTGTGAAGGGTGTAAGGTCTATGTCTAGATTCATTTTTTGGTATGTGGAAGTCCAGTTTCCAGCACCATTTGTTGAGAAGACTATTTTGCTCTATTGTTTGCCTTTTGATCTTTTTCAAAGATCAGTGGACTATATTTATGTGGGTCTATTTCTGGGCTCTCTATTCTGTTCCATTGATCTATCTGTCTATTCTTTTGCCATTACCACACTGTCTTGATTACTTTGTAGCTTTCTAGTAAGTCTTGAAGTTGGGTAGTGTCAATCCTCTTTGTTTGTTTTTTTTCTTTCCCTTCAATATTGCGTTGGTTATTCTGGGTCTTTTGTCTCTCCATATTAACTTCAGAATCAGTTTGCTGATATCCACAAAATAACTTGCTGGGATTTTGATAGGGATTGCATTAAATCTATAGATCAAGTTGGGAAGAACTAACATTTTGACAATATTGAGTGTTCCTATCCACAAATATTTTTTTAGTTTTTTTTTCTTTATTTTGTTCATCAGAGTTTTGTAGTTTTCATCTTATAGATCTTGAATATACTTTGTTAGATTTATACCTAAGTGTTTAATTTTGGGGGGTGCTCATGTAAATGATACTGTGTTTTTAACTTCAAATTTTATTTGTTCATTGTTAATATAGAGGAAAGCAATTGACTTTTATACATTAACCTTGTGTCCTGCAACATGTTATACTTGCGTATTACTTCCAGAATGGATGCTCTTTCTTAAAGAGGGACCACAAATTGTATAGGCTCCAGGGTCCACCAAACCTGGATCGGGTCCTGGCTGAGAAGGCAGGCCTCCTTAGTTTGGGAGACCAGTGGTTGATGGTGTCTATTGAGCATCTTCTACAAGCCCAGGATAAACTACACTTAACCCTGGGCGAGACCTCACTGTGGGCATTTTACAAAGGAGTAAACAGAGTGGTGGAGTAACTCCCTCAACATCACATAGCTGGGAAGTGGCAGAGAAAGGATTTGAACCTAGGTTGAGTTTCCTCCTGGCTATGAGGGCAGTGCTCAGGGCTGTGTTGCCCCCGGGACTTGTGGGAAGGAGAGAGTTTATACCCTGAGGGTCCCTGCTGGTCCAAGCACTGCAGGAAGTGGCTGACCCCTCAGGGCGGGGTAGGGCCCTAGTCAGGGCCAGAGCAGGAGGTGGTTCTAGAAGCAGAAATGAAAGTTACAGAATTATGCTCAACAACTAAAAATATCACCAAGCACCAATTTTGTGCCAGCCACTGTTGCTAAGAAACTTCACAAGCACAATTTCATTTAAGCCTCACAGCAGGCCTGTGGGGTCAGTTTGATGACGAGCTGCGTTTTGCAGATGAGAGAACCAAGGCCCAAAGAGATACTGTGGATGCCCAAGAGCAGCCCCTGGGTAAATAGAACTGGGATTTGAGGTCAGGTCTTATGAGAGGAGGGAGGAGGCTGGAGAGTCAGGAGAGAAAAAGTACTGGGTTGCTCTTGGTTTCTGATGGCTGCTGTAACAAACAGCCACAAACATAGTGGCTAAAACAATGTAAATGTACTACCTGACAGTTGTGAAGGTAGAAGTCCCAACGGGTCTCACTGGGCTAAAATCAAGGTGGTGGCTGGGGGTGTCCCTTCTGGAAGCTTTAGGGAAGTGTACATCCCCTTGTCTTTTCCAGTTTATAAAGGTCACCCACATCCCTTGGCTTATGGCCTCTTCCTACATCTCCAGCGTCTAAGGTTTTTTTGTTGTTGTTATTGTTCATTTTTATTTTTAAGATTCCTAACTGTATGAGAGATAGTTGTGGTGTTTTTTAAACAAATTAAAACTAATTATTAGAGAAATGCACCTCAAAACCAGAATGAGGTATCACCTCACACCTGTCAGAATGGCTATCATCAAAAAGTCTGCAAATAACAAATACTGGAAGGATGTGGAGAAAAGGGAGCCCTCAAACACTGTTGGTGGGAATGTAAATTGGTGCAGCCACTATGGAGAACAGTATGGAGGTTCCTTAAAAACTAAAAATAGAACTACCATGTGACCCAGCAATCCCACTCTTGGGTACATATCCCCAAAAAATGAAAACACTAATTCCAAAAGAAACATGCACCCCAACGCTCATAGCAGCACTGTTCACGATAGCCGAGACATGGACGCAACCTAAATGTCCACTGACAGATGAATGGATAAAGAAGATGCACTATATATACAATGGAATACTACTCAGCCATAGAAAAGAATGAAATAATCCCATTTGCAGCAACATGGATGGACCTAGAGAATATTAAGCTTAGTGAAATAAGTCAGAGAAAGACAAAAAATATATGATATCACTTATATGTGGAATCTAAAAAATAATACAAGTGAATGTATATACAAAACAGAAACAAATTCACAGACGAAGAAAACAAACCTGTGGTTACCAAAGGGGAGAGGAAGAGGGGAGGGACAAATATGGACTACGGGATTAACAGATACAAAGTAAAAAAAATAAAAATAAAAAATAAAAATAAATTTTTAAAAATTTAAAAAAGACAAATTAGTTTCCAAGTACAACCCAAATTTTTCTCAAGACATTTAAAGGCTTCATTCCTGGGCCCGAGACTCAGCAAGAACAGCAGGTCTGGAAGCCAAGAGGCCCAGGAGTGAGTCCCAGCTCTGCCATGAGCTAGCCAGTCTGTTGCTCATTCTGGGCCTCAGTTTCCCCATTTTCTAAAGTGAGACGTCTGCGTGAGCCTTTAGGTTCTCCCAGCGGGCAAGTCCATGCTTATCCGAGATGACTGGGATCTCGTTCCTTAGCCTCATCTTCCCGGCACTCACAAATTAAGCAACTAGACCACGATCGCCAATTTGGCCCCCTGACCGAGGAAAACAAATGAAGGTGTTCCCCGATCTTCTCTGCGACACATGTTACCCTGCTAATTTCATCCACGGCATAACTATAGCCCAGTTACAGTGACAGTGTAGGATCAGCAAGAGAGGGATGTCAGAGCGGGTCTCAACTCCCTTCAAAGTCTCAACTGAACAGCCTGGGAGTCAGATTTCATGTAAGGTCGTTCCCTCATTTAACGAGCACCTCCTGAGCCTGCTGTGGGTGGGTCAGGCCCTCAGCAGGTGCCGGAGCTACAGGCTGCTGATGTGAGTGTCATTAGGACCTCCCCGCGTCAGCAGTTATACAAGCATTATCTCTATCTTCACCATATCCCCCCAGGGTCGCTACCATCTTTGTCTGTCTTGTACTGAAGGAAACTGGGGCTCGGAGAGGGTAAGAAACATGCTCTGCGTCTCACAGAGCAAGAAAGTGCCACAGCCAATATTCGAATCCAAGTAGTCGGCTCCTGATTCCTGAGCTATGCTTTCAGGCTCTTCATAACAGCACTTGCCACGGGAATCAGATCCCATCCGTCCATTCATTGGACGTGGGCGTGCATATTTTTTGCGCATCTGCTCTGTACCTAGTCTTGTCCTGGAAGCTGGGGCTTTGGCCAAGAATCAGACCCTCCAGAGACCATGGAGGGGCTCCAAGTTCTCAGTACAGAGTCTAGCTAGTGAGATGGACCAAGCGTGGAGGACTGTTCCTACTCAGGCCCAGAGAATGTAGCCCACTCATTCATTCACTCACTCACTCATTCATTCATTACCTCACTCATTCATTCGCCCAACTCCTATGCCCCATGCTATACCAGGCCTTGTGCTAAGACCTGGTACAATCCTGAACAGGAGAACCCCAATCATGACCTCACAGATGTGAGGGTCTAAAAGGAGAGGCAGACAATCAACACAGAAGCAGATGAAATGGTTCTGGTGGGGATGAGCGCTGTGAAGACAATAAAATTGGATGAGGAATTAGAGTGACTGAAGGGGCAGTGAGGGTGGCCAGGGAAGGGCCCCGAGGAGATGACTTTTACAATGTAGTCAGAAAAGTGAGAAAGAGCCAGCCCAGAGAGTAGCAAGTGCAAAGCCCGCAGAGCCAGGGAGAATAGAGTGGTGTAAGGGGTGACTGATGGCCTGTTTCAACCGTGGCTCCCATGAGGCCCCGGGGCATGGTCAGGCCCAGACCCACACGGCCCATATCTATAATGAAGGGTTTGGAGTTTTCTCCAGGAGCCAGTGCCGTCTCCCTACCCAGCAGCCTCTCCTGGAAACCTCCGGCTCACAGACAGCTGTGACTGTAGTCAAGGCCCTGCTTGCTCCCTGGGTGGGGCCGGGCCCATGTCACCAATCCCTGCTATCATGGGTCAAGGAGTGTGGCCTTCCTCAGAGGACAGGGCCGTGGGGAATGCATCCTTAGCTGGGCCTCCACATTCCTCAGATCATGCATCTCTTCTCCCACCTCCAGGGCTGGGGGCCCGATGAAACTGGCTGTACTACAGCAAAGAAAGGCTAAGAGGCTGGCCTGAGGTCATTCAGCAGGTCCTTGGGGCAGGCGGGGCTAGAATTCAGCCTCTTCTCCAGTTTCTGGCCATGACCCTCCATCCTTGGTGGTCTCTAGGCAGAGTATATGCTTCCTTCTCTTCCTGAACAATTAGCCCAGCCTGGGCTTGAGTGAAATGTGGTGAAAGAGGAAGGTTTTCTCTGTGTTTTCTTTTATTAATGTCTAATGTTCCCTTTTCTGTAATTGCCAACCCATTCATTTATTTGTTCCATGCACTAATTTATTCAATTGATTAAAGAATTACAAAGCACTCACTCTGTGAATTACTAGGAAGGACAAGTAGAGACTCTGTCTTCCAAGAGCTCACAGCTGAGTCAAGGGGTCAGGGCATGGCAGAGGGCAGAAAAGATGAGAGAGACAATTGCATATAGTTACCATACAATGTGATAGGATCATATAAAAGGCATAAGCAAATTACTGTCGGAGTACTGAGGAAAAAGTAACTAACTGCCTGGGGAGTCAGGGAAGGCTTCACAGAGGAGGTGACATTTGAGCTGGGCCTTGGAGGATCAATAGAAGTTTGCTAAGCAAGTCACATAGGAGATTGTTGAACTAGGTAGAGGGGCCCGCATGTGCAAAACACAGCAACATGGAAGGGCTATTTAGGGCAGAAACAGGATGGGACCAGGCTAAAGAAAACAAAAAGAGCTATCACTCATTGTTTGGAGTGATATATGTCCATGTGTTTGCATCCATTTAATTTTCACAACAAGCTGCAGAAGTATCATGTTGTGGATGGAGAATTTGAGACTCAGAACAGTGAAGTCAATTGTCAAAGGTCACACAACTGATAAGAGGCAGAGCCAGGATTCAAATCAGGTCTGCCTGACTCTGGTACCCTCTACTCCTCTGTCTCAGGCTGAGATGTCAGGATAAGGACAGTCATGCCAAGGAATCCCATGGAAACTTAACTTGTTCCAGAATCTGCAATGAGGTGGCCTGCAGCTTGGTGGAGGACATTTCAGAGTTATCTCCCAGGACACTTTTCCTCACTCTCCCTGTTAGGACTGAAGTCTTGGGCCTTGGCACGGCAGAAGCCTCCTTGGTAATCCCTCTCTCCATCCATCCATGTCACGCAGGCCTTGTCTCATCAACCCTGAGTTAAGGAGGGCCATGGGGACAACCGACATGGCCTCATTTTCAAAGATGTCTCTGTGCCCAGGGCTGAGGTCTCATCAACCATCAAGGGGCTCCCGCAGAGGCGGGGAGCTGGGGGTGCTTACCGGCACGTTCTCCGAAGCCAGGCAGCAGACTAATTACAGGCTGGCTCTGTAATGAGAGGTGGGCAGGCTGGATGACAAGGAGTGGCCTGGTGTAGAGAGGGGTGGGCAGTGTCCAGGCCTGCAGGAGCACTCCAGTTGGCCACCAGCTCAGCATCCAGCTGGCTCCAGACCACACGCACGCTGGCCCTGCAGAGGACGAAGGGAAGGTGGGAAAGAGAATTGTGATGAATACCGCCCATGGGCCAGGTGCTAAGCTGGGGCTTTTACCTCCACTTTCTCATGTACTCCCCCAATCGCCTAGAGAAACAGGTGTAATTTACTCCGTTTTACAGAGGAGAAAATGAAGGCTTCCAGAAGCGAAGCAAATTGCTCAGACACCTAAGCATGGTAGAATGAAGATTCAAAATTAGGTCCGGATGAACCCGAAAGCCTGTTTTCTTCCAAGAAGGAAATGGAGGAAGAGGCGGGTCCATTCTGGAGCTGAGAAATCTTGAGGAACAAGGGGGGAGCAGCGGAGAAGCAAAATGTGGAGATGAGGTTGGCCGTGGGCCCGCTGGGGATCCCCCAGATGCATGCGAGACAGAAGCCCGAGGCAGCCTTTGGGATGTTGAAGCGCAGGGTGACATCACAAGACTGAGTGGTTTGGTTACAAATTGGGGGCTCTTGTATTTTGCTTTTCTTTCTTTGATGCCTTCCCTTGCTTTTCTCTGGGCTATAAATCCCTAGGAAAGCAAATCTCTCCTCAACCCCTGAAACAGGCTGCGCCTGAGATTGCCTCCCCGCTGGCCGTCCTCAGAAGACTCCTCCTACACGTGTCTTCCTCCTTGGAAGGTCCAGGTGGTTCTTTAGCAGGAGAGCCATGCTTTTCCCTGGGGCCTTGGGGCATGTTTAGAAGAGATTTCAGTTGTCAGTGGCTTGGTTACATCTGCGTGGGCCAAGCAGCTATGACTAACCTCCCCAAGCAAGTGCCGGGGCCTCGTGGCACAAAAGCAAGCTAAGCATTCTCAGCCCCTCTCGGCAGGATCACCTGCTCCTGATTCACCACGGGGCCTGCCGAGGGGGCTGTGGGTGCAGCTGCTTCCTGGGCTCAGATCACTGCACGAGCCCCAAGCTCTGACTGGAGTCTGGCTCCCCCAGCCTGGTAGGACTCGTGCATTCTGGGCATGTCTGGGGGGCTCTGAGAGAGCTTTCCACTTGTGAAATGCCCATTCACAGCCGGAAAGCACCTTCCTGTGTCCAAGATGCTTTTCTGCCGATTCCAGTGACCTAGCAGGGTGAGCAAAGGTTGGAACGCAATAGACGGAGTTTCAAATCCTGGCTTTGCATCTTCTTAGCTGAATGACCTTGGGCAGTTGATCTCACCTCCGGGAGCCTCAGTGTCCTAAGATGTAAACTGGGGGTGAGAATTGTTAACCCTCACATTTGTTCATAATAGTGCTACAAAGCTGTGTAAGACCTCGGCCTCTGGGAAAAGATGTCTCGATTCAAATCGTGGCTGTGCTGCCTGCCAGCAGTGTCATCCTGGGCACCTTGTTTGGCCTCGCTAAGCCTCAGTTTCCTCATCTATAAAATGGGGACAATGAGACTCCTTAATCCATAGGATTGTGGTAAAGATTAAACACCATCTAAAGCAGTCCATTAGCCATTTAACATCTCTTTGCTGAGCACTTACTCAGGGCTCACCCGGGGATGCAAAAGCCCTAAAGATGCCCAGGGTACTTGCCTTTTCCTCTTTTTTAGGAACACCATCCATTCAGACACAAATAATCTTCTTTCATCATCCAGGAATCAGAAAAGATGCTATCACATTCACTGCAAAACACTTCTCTTTCCAAAAAGGGAAATTTCCAGTGATAGTAGCTAAGAAAACAGGCCAACAGGGCAGGGCTCTCTGTCAGCATCATGAAGGCTGGTGTAGGAGCTGAAATCACTAATGTCTATGTGTAGAGATGTCACGCAGTAGGTCTCTGCACCTCAGGGTGGCTGGCAAGGGCAATGCAAGCCTCCACTTCTACCCAGAGGGATGTGTTTCATTCACTGTACCAGCAGATTAGCCGTAGGATGGCCCCATCCACCCTGGGAAAACAGGTGGTGGTGTTGAGGGTCTGGAAGAAGGCTGGTGTTAAAAGAGACTGGAAAGGCCTTGTGTGTGTTGTTTTCAGAGGCTCAAATCACATCTTGTCAGCCCCATGGCCGCTTTCTCCTTGTGCAAAGGCAGAAGTAGCTGGCATTGCCATGGCAACCAGGCAGCATCTTCCAATTTGCCCCTGAATTTTCCATAACAATGGCAGAGTCACCTAAAACATGTTTGGAAAGTGAGAGCCACGAACAGAAAATCACACCAGGGAACTGCGGGGAGCTGACAAGGAGGGGAAGTCACATTTCCTACCTTTTCAGTTAACTAAGAATGCAGCGAAAAGACACGGGATCAACCCAAATTCAGGTTGAGAGAAAGAAACATTTTTAAGACTTACCTGTGCTGAGATCCCAAGAACAGGGGTTGCTCTTTGCCTTGAGCTCACAAGCACAAACTGTTGTCTGCCAGGCTCTGGCTTAGATGCTGGAGTGAGAAGCTAAGGCGATTTTTGAGATTCAGATTTCCAGAAGGTTTGTCAGCACTAGGTACCTGGCATCAGAAAGATGGCTCCATATCTATCATCCCATCCACCTCGTGAAGGTCCTGATCTCTCCTTATCTTTTTATATTAGCCACATTATTAATTTTAATGTTTCTGTGAGCCACATGAATCAAAAACAGGTGAAATTCATTTAAATCATATATTCTATTCAGTCCAATAAATACATGTAAAATATTATCATATCAATATGTAGTCAATAGACAAATTGTTGAGACGTTTTATATCCTTTTTTCTTTTTTTTTTTTTTTAATTTATTTATTTTTGGCTGTGTTGGGTCTTCGTTTCTGTGCGAGGGCTTTCTCCAGTTGCGGCAAGTGGGGGCCACTCTTCATCGCGGTGCGCAGGCCTCTCACTATCGCGGCCTCTCCTGTTGCGGAGCACAGGCTCCAGACGCGCAGGCTCAGTAATTATGACTCACGGGCCCAGTTGCTCCGCGGCATGTGGGATCTTCCCAGACCAGGGCTCGAACCCACGTCCCCTGCATTGGCAGGCAGACTCTCAACCACTGCGCCACCAGGGAAGCCCCTTATATCCTTTTTTCTTCCCAAGTCTTAGAAATCGGTGTGTCTTCTATCCTTACAGCGCATCTCCGTTTGCACTAGCACATTTCAAGCCCACAGTAGGCGCATGTGGCTACCATATTGGACGCTGCAGCTTTGATATTGGAAGCGGAGGCTTGGCTACGTGAGATGATTTGTCTCAAGTCACCCAGCTCATACACTTCAAAGCTGGGAATCCAGTCCAGGAATGTGACCATAAGAGGTGCTTTGAGTAGCAGGGATGGTCTTGGTAAGGAGGTCTGCTACGTCAGGATTCCTCAATGTCTGTTGACATTTTGGCCAGGATTGTTCTTTGTTGTGGGAAACTATCCTGTGCACTGTAAAATGTTCACAACATCCTCGGTCTCTACCCACTAGATGCATTAGCATCCCTTGAATTGTGACAATGCAAAATATCTCTGTATATTCCAGAATGTTCCCTGGGGAGCCAAACTCATCCTCATTTGAGAGCCACTGTGCTAGAATAAGACAGAGATGGTGGGACAGGGCGGTATGGTATTGGCTTATGTGACCAAAAGGTGGGAAAGGCAGGGGTGAGGATGGGTCTCAGAGACACACAGAATCAGCTACTGGAAAATCACTAGAATATCCTCTTTTCATCTTTCATTGTTGCTTCTCTAGCCCCATCAACCTTGCTCTACTCTATGAGCCTGGAACCAGGGCTGCTAATGGGCTCCAAGCTCTCACATCTCAGCTTGACCCCAGAGAAGGACTCTCTGCCCCTTACCATTAGCTTTCATTCCCAAACTCCCAAGGCAGGTATCTGATTGGCCCAGCCTGGGTCATATGGTCATTCCTGGGCAGGGGGTAGGCAGATCATGAGGTAGGAGCAGGAGGAGTAGTTTACCCAAGTGGGTGGGTGAAGTGCCAGGAAGATAAAACAATGGTGACCCCTTCAGGGCAGCAGGATTCCCAGGAGCCAGGAATGAGACAGAGAGAGGATTATGTGGGGACCAGCATGAAAGCTCACGTTCCTCCTCAGAAAAGACAAGCATGGTAGGTGGGATGGAGCGGGCAAAGAGCTTAAAGCCCAGGTTGAGACTGATAACAGAATCAGGATGATTTCTTCACTAAACTCTGAGCTTTAGAATGTCAGGAATCTCGTTTTTTTTTCTTTTGGTATTCTCCTCAGCATGGATAATATATGTGATGGTTAATTTTATGTGTCACCTTGGAGGGTGTTTTTAAATGAGATTAACATTTAAATCAGTGAACTTTGGGTAAAAGAGATTGCCCTCCATATTGTGGGTGAGCCTCATCCAATCAGTTGAAGGCCTGAATAGAACAAGAAGACAGGCCTCCAAGCAAGAGGGAATTCTCCAGAAAACTGCCTTCAGACCTCATCTGCACCACTGGCTCTCCTGGCTCTCCAGCCTGCCGGCCCACGCTGCAGATTTTGGACTTGTCAGCCTCCATAACTGTGTGAGCCAATTCCTTGTTTCAGATAGACTGACAGATAGATAGATATAAAACATATATATATATATATATATATATATATATATATATATATATATACTTATTCTGATTAATACAGAATAGTATTAGTACTTCACTGGCCACTTCTTGAAAAAACAGGAGGAAAATGAATTTATGTTTTCTGTAAGAGTCAGGAAGAAATACAGTGTTTAAAGAAGGAACGTGGAAAATTCAAAATGGCATTCAATGAGGCTCTTTCTTCTCATCAGATATTGGAGACGCTCGAATTTTGAGAGGGGGAGATGGCGCTTTTTTTTAATGGTTTTATTTATTTATTTATTTATTTTATTTATTTATTTTTGACTGCACTGGGTCTTCGTTGCTGTGCATGGGCTTTCTCTAGTTGCAGCAAGCAGGGGCTACTCTTCGTTGCAGTGCATGGGCTTCTCTTGTTGCAGAGCATGGGCTCTAGGCCCACGGGCTTCAGTAGTTGCGGCACACAGGCTCAGTAGTGGTGGCTTACGGGCTCTGGAGCGCAGGCTCAGTATTTGTGGCGCACAGGCTTAGTTGCTCCGCGGCATGTGGGATCTTCCCCGACCAGGGCTCAAACCTGTGTCCCCTGCACTGGCAGGCGGATTCTTAACCACCACACCACCAGGGAAGCCCCGAAGATGGCTTTAAATAAGACCCAAGTTGAGTACGGGATGGGCCAGGATGGCGTGGGCCAGGCTGGGCTGGTGGGGGTGGGGGAGAAGTAGGGCTGACCCTCAGAGCAGTGCTAGATGGGACCAGTTGGAATTGGCCACAGATGGTGGGGAGGGCGGGAGATGGAAGCCGAGTTGGGGAGCCCTGGGGAATGTGAATGGGAGCTGCCCAGGGTTGGTGGCCATCCCGGCGCATAATGATGAATTCTTACTGGGACCCAGCTTGATTGTACTTGGTAGTTGGGCACCCACAGGCAAACAGGCTAGACACCTGAGGGACAGGAACCTGAAATAAAGGTATCCTTTCGGAAGCTCAGAGAGTAGATGAGTTTCCCAAGGAGAAGACAGAGGCCTGCAATGGATCCCCGCGGGGAACCAGCCCTGGGAAGCAGAGACAAGGAGCCAGCCGGAGGAAGGAAGAAGCTGGGCTGGCAATGCCATGCAAGCCCTGCCAGGAGCACAGGCTCACTCCTGAGACTCCACCCCCACCCCTGCTTAGGGGACATGGGGGCAGCTCCCTCACACCACTGTGTGCCCTTGGCCATGACTTCTCTAAGCCAAGCTTCCTTATCTGTAAATGGTGGGTAGTAATTGCCACCCCACAGAGTTACTGTGAAGATCAGGTGGGATTATAAATGCTAAGCACGAAGCACATAATAGGTGTTTAATAAACCTCCTGGACTGCCTGTTGGCATTGGCAGCTGCCTGTTCCTAGAGCACACGCCCTAGTTGGCCCTGCATACAGGGAAGATCGCTCTGGCTTTTTCCTCCTCTAAAAGCGACCATTACTGGGCACTCCCTGTGAGCCAAGTGCTTTTCTACGTGTTTTATGCATAGTCACTCATTCCTCAAACAACCCTCGGGGGTGGCGCTAGGATTATTATCCCTATTTTGCAGATGAGGAAACTGAGGCTCAGAGACCTACCGAAAGGCACACAGCTCTTCAGTGCTGGAGCTGAGTTTCAGATCCAGGCTGCTGGACCCAGCGCCTGTTCAGCTCTGCTTGCCCACCCTATGATGTTCTGCCACCAGACTCTAGGCTCCTCGAGGACAGGAGGGGCCCTCGCTGACAATCTAGCCCTGTGGGAGTGACAGATGCTCTGCAGAGAATTCAAACAGTGCACCGGGAGAGAGAGCAGGACTCGGCCCCTCCTCTGGGCCTTCAGTGCATCTTCTCATAGCACCGAGGCTCGGGGGCTGAGCAGTCTACGCCAGGAACAACAATTAGAGTGATTTGACAGCTGAGAGGCAGAGAGTGCCGCAGTGGCTACTCTGGGCCGGATCTACCCAGAACCAGATACTGGGCTGTGAATGTTGAACCCAGCACTTACTAATTTCAGGGGCTTTGGGCAAGTTACTTAACCTCTCTTGGCTCAGTGACCTCAAATAGAAGGCAGATAATGAAAATACCACAGTGTTACCTAATATAGGTAAAGCCTGGCACATGGTGAGTGCTGAGTAAACGTCACTCATTTTCAGATGAAGTGCTGAGGTCTAGAAATGAAAGACACCAGCTGCCACTTAACAGGCATCTGAGATGTTCCAGGTCCTTTCTCTGCATTATATTCACGGACCCTCACCACCTGCCTGGGAGGCAGGGATCATTATTCCTCGTGCCTGACCGATGAGGGAGATAAGGGACAGAGAGGGCAAGGGAGTGTCCCAGATTACACAGCTGAATGGCCAAGGCAAGACTTCACTTTTTCCTGACTTGAAATGCCACGCCCTCTCCTGCCCTTGGTGTGTCATGGAATGTTGAAGGGGAGCACAGACCTGTTCCCCAGATGGAAGAGAACTCAAACAAGGGTGGAGGAAGAGGAGGAGGAGAGGGGATGCAAGAGGAGAGCAGGGCAGCGGCATCTCATTGGTTGGACCCTGGGAGAGGCTCTTTCGAAACACTATCACTCTGCACCATTATTATCCCCATTTCCCAGATGAGGAAGGTGAGGCTCAGTCAAGGGAAGGGCCCATCCAAGGTCACACGGCCAGTAAGCACCGAGTCAGGATTAGAACCACTAAACATCAAGCCCTCCTGCCTCTGCCCAGGGCACCCTGGAGGAAGAGGAGTGGGAGGCAGACAGGGAGTAGGCAGGGAGGTTACAATCTTACTTCCACAGATGTCCAAAGAAATGCTTGGGGCCTGGAGCATTCAGGGGACCAGGATGCTGCCAAATGGATTTCTGAATCCCACGTGGATTATGAACAGGGTTAGTTCCCTCCCAGGAGAGAAGGGGTATGGGCGACAGAGCCAGGCTTCAGTAAGCACGCGGGTCTGTAGTGAGCGCCTCCCTCTGCATGTTTCCATTCCAGTTCCAAACACACCGTCTGCTTTCTCTCTGTCTCCCCGCTGGAATGCCAGCTCCTAGAAGGGAGGAACTGGGTCTTTCCATCTCTGGGCCCCTGGCAATTCACACAACTGGCTTGCAGTATTTGAACTCACATCGAATCCTCTGCTCCAATCACCTGCCCCATCACTCACTATCCCCATTCCCTTTGTTTTTCCTCAAAGAACGTATCCCTACTTGACACCAGATTTTTATTCATCTATTGGTTTGTTGTCTATCTCCACCACATATGCTAGGCTGTGATGATGAGAGACAGTCTGTTTTGTACATGGCTGTGAGCAACTAGTAGAATTTCTGGCACATGGAGGCGCTCCATAAATACTTGTCAGTTAATTGAATGAATAGTAGGTACTCACTATGATCTTTTAAAATCAGTGACTGGGCAGTGGTATCGTATGCTGGGCAGTTATGTGTTTTATTGCATCTAATCCTCACATGCAGCTTTTGAGAAAGAATTACCTATCTTTTAAAGATCAGATGAGACAGAAGTGACTTGCCCAGGATCACACATCTAGTTGGTGGCATTGGTGGGATTCAAGCCTGGTTCTACCTGACTTCAAAGCTATGCCTGTTCCACTTCTCTCTGCTGCCTCTAACTGAATGGGGAAATCAGGAAAGCACAGTGCTTGCTTTGCCAGGAGAATGTGTGGCCTCATTTTCTGGTTAAGGATACATAGCTCACAAGATGTGTGATCTGGTCACCAGAGGATAAGGACCAACCAGGCTGAACTAAAGAAAGCATCCAGCTGCCCCTGTTCAGTGAACATCGATAAGCTGTGAATGACGTAACTGAACTCATCCAGAAGGGCTCATGACAGCCCCATTGCGTTCATTTCGTGGTTTTACAGGGGTTCAGAGAGGTGAAGTAACTTGCCCAAAGCCACACAGCCAGCTCCTGGGAAAGCTGAGTGGAGATTTGATCCCAGCCTCGTTTGACTTCAAAGCCTGTGTTTTTCCCAAGCTGTTTCTCTTTATGTTTTATGCATGCACTGGCAGGTCCTGGAGCCAAATTGCAAAGCCATCCCGTAGGCATCTGTTCTTACCCTATTCCCATAGGGTTTCAAATCCTTAGCAGCTGATTTCAACTTCAGTGTGAGTTTAATAGGGGTTTCAATAGGAGCCCCTGGAGACTGAAACACCTTTGGGGTCCAATCGAATAAACCTCTGAAGAAAATTCAAGCATCTGGGCAGAGGACCGGCTGTAATCAATAACCATGACCCTACCTGCCTGGCTACCACTCCCCTTTCCTGCGAATAACTCTGTCCCCACTCCAACCACTGAACCTCTCTCTGGAGAGGCCATGTCCTATATGACCCTGCTCCTCAACCTCTGTTGTTTGGTCCAAACTGGGCCAATCATGGTACCCTCCTACCTCAAGCAGTTTTGATTGGCTGAACCCAGACCAATCAGAGACCTTCCCTAGGACTTTCTGAATGGGAACTGAGGGAAGAGGTGAGTCCTTCTCCAGGTGACAGGATGTGCAAAATGTTCGACTCAACAATCAAGAGGTAGCAAATTCTCAGAGAGACATTTGAAAGTTGAGACAGCCTGCTTTGTGTCCCTGACGACACGTGATGCGGGGTGGTGGAGAGGGGCGGTTTTCTGCAGATGCACTGTTCAGTGCCACGGCCGGCTTCCCCTAGGGATTTCTCCACGGAAACGCTGCCCACACAGGGGCCAGCCTCACTTTGGCCCCAGAATCGCCTCCAAAGGTTTGACTCCTCATCCCTTCTCTGGCCTGAGCCTCGCCCAGCTGGGCCTGGAAGGGCAAACCCCAGAATTCCTGGCTGAGCCCGGAGCCTTTCTGTTGCCATCTGAAATTCACCCACAGCGATCTCCCACCCACTTCGGCTCCCTTTACTCCAGGAGGCGGGGGGTGCACATGCACGGGGCGCACAGCCGCACTACACACACATGTACATGCACACACACAGATGCACGCCCACTCACCCTCTCACAGCACGCTCCCGTTTATAGATACAAATTCGCACTTCGCAGAGTACTTCGTGCCCTTGAATACAGCCCTCTCACTTCCACGCATGCGCACATGGGCACAGGCGCATCCGCAAATGCGCCTGACATCCAACACACACACACTCACATTCACACCACACCCCCACGATCCTCTTCCCTGGGACAATGCAGACTTTCCCCGGGAAGGCCTTGTACCCCAGCATGTGCAAAGAGGGCAGGAGGAAATTAGCAAGTAGATGGTGGGCTGGGGCAGGGGAGGAGGAACACGTGTTAGGAACAGAAATGGACTTTACTCCCAGCAGTCCATAAAAAGGTAGTTTTACTCATATCTTGTTTCATCCTGTGACCCACACCATGAGGAAGGTACCACTTGGACCCTCGCCTCACAGACGAGACAGCAGGGCTTAGAGAGGCTAAGTGACTCGCCTGTGGGCACGCAACCACCAAGTCACAAGCTGGGTTCTGGCCCGGGCGGTTTGGTTCCAGAACTGGACTACCAGAGCCAGTGCTGTGCTCACTTAACCTGTGTCTGAGCCAGGTCAAGTTCACTGCCCTAATCGGGACTGAGGTTGCCCTTTTGCTAAATGAAGTTAAAAGAGGTATTCTCTCATTCCCTCCCCACCATTGGGTGGAGAGTGTGTGATTTCATAGTTACCACTTGGCAGGTGTGAGAAACTTGACGCCTGTCAAAGCATTTCCAAGTAGCCTACCTGATTGGATTCGCACAACCTAGACAGGAACCTGGAGGTTCAGGAAGGTGAATAGGTGGGTAAGTCGTGTCCCGGGCTAGTGGCGGGGCCAACCTGAAGCACCTGGCAGGTTGCCTGAGTGGCCCAGACTTCTTCCCGCCTCCTCCATCCAGGGACGGGTGGGATTTGCTCCCCCGGGGAAGTAACAATCTCTGCTACCTCTAGCTTCTCCCTCCTTTCTTTCACTCAACTGATAATTGAATGAATATTCAACACCTATTACACACCAGGTATTGCACTGGCCACGAGGGCTAGAGGCCACCCCTGCCCCACGAGCTTGCATTCCACAAGAGGAGCAGACGAACCCCGCCTGTGTGTGGTCGGGGGGGGGGCTGAGGGTGGAAGTGCAGGGACCCTTAGGGGCACATGGACGGAGTCCCTTGGGGTCCAGGAAGGCTTCCCTGGAGAGGAATGATGCCTTCCTGGAGAACAGTGGATTTGAAGGAGTGAATGAAGTGACAGTGGAGGAGAAGGACCTGTGCTGAGTCCCAGAGGTCAGGAAGCCCCCCGTACCCACCCACCAGTCAGCTCTGGGGACACAACCCTGCACAGCCAGTGCCTCCGAGGCCACCGACTCTTGTCAGAAGGGCGCTCCTTCCGGTGTCACCCAAAGGCCGGCTGCTGCAGGGCCCCGGGGACTCCCCAGCTTTCCCCGTGCCTCGCCTGCCTCCCTCCATCTCCAGGGAAGCAGGATTCATCCCAGGCCTGATTTATTAGCCTCGTCCTGGAATCATCCCAGATGCTGTCATTGGTCTCATTTTCTGACCTGCCTGAGGGCCAGGGAAGGAAATTCATTAGGCCGGGAGAGCTGGCCGCCAGGCCCATCTGTCTGGGCATCTGTCCCCGTCTTCTCCCTCCCTTCTCCCACTCCACCCCCCCCCGCCCTCCCCTTCTATCCTCTCCACCTGCAAAGGGAGGAGTTCTGTGCCTGCCACTCCGCCCAGGATCACCAAGGCAGTGACACCACTGAGCTGTCGGTTCCCCAGGGGAGGATCCTGACCAAGGAAAGACAGCAGAGAGCTCCTCAAAAGCTCCTTGAAGCTGCCCTCCAGCACTGCCTTCCCAGGCTCCCTGGGCATCCTGCCCTGACCGAGGAGACTAAGCATTTTCCATCTGGGGGTGTGGAAACCTCTCTCCCAGTAACTGAAGGCAGGTACACCAGACCTGCCTGTTTTCATGCAAAAGGTGTCTTTCTGAGCAAGTCTTACGGAAATCAGATCTCCTGACACAGACTGTTGCTTTTAAAGCTGAAGGCAAGAGGGGACTCGCAGAGCATTCGCATCCCGACACGGGGCAAGCAAGATGATTTGAAGGAGTATCGGGATTCGTGCCTTTTATTTTAATATGTATTAAATAAATGTTTAAAATATATAAATGTATAAGTAGCACATCTAATCTTTGATTACATAAGATATAATTGCTTTGAATAAATAAAATTTAGGTATTTACATTTTTAAAAGCAGATCAATTTTTTAAAATGCTAAGTAAATAACAGTTATAGGATGTGTACACATTTGACAAAAACATCAGAGTTTAGCACACGTTGCTTTAAGTGAACGAGGCAGTGAATGCATTGCCAAGGTTAAACTTCTTGAGGTGAAGCAAAACTTGATTAAGCCAGCCTATTCCATGGAGGGAAATTGCAACCCTAGTTTACCTGCTGCCCAGCACCCACTCTCTCCGGCCCACAGAGGGAAAGCACTCAAGCCAGAGTTTGCCTGTGTGCAGTGACCTGGAGCTTTAAGCAAACACAGCCTCAGGTCTCGGGAAATGTTCAACCTCGGTGACTGGCTGGCAGCGCAAGGCTATAGAACCTCTGTCCCTGACATCTGGCTCCATGGGGGCAAGCAGGAAGCAGGGAGGGAGAGCCTGGGTCCCATGATGCTTGTCCCCATGGTTACCTCTTCTGACCTAAGGAGAGGAAAGATGCTGAGACCCTCGGAGGCTGCAATGAACAAATGAAGAACAGTGTTTGCAGCTTTGTCTGTGTTGATAATATCCTGGAGTCTCTCTCTCTCTCTCTCTCTCTCTCTCTCTCTCTCACACACACACACACACACACACACAGACACTGCCCACAGTCACCGCCATCTACATGCACACACAAACACACGGCCTACATAGTCACTGGTACGCGTTTACAGGCAGACACACTGTCTACTCAAACACAGATATGTAGGGGGCTTCCCTGGTGGCGCAGTGGTTGAGAATCTGCCTGCCAATGCAGGGGACACGGGTTCGAGCCCTGGTCTGGGAAGATCCCACATGCCGCGGAGCAGCTAGGCCCGTGAGCCACAGCTACTGAGCCTGCGCGTCTGGAGCCCGTGCTCCGCAACGGGAGAGGCCGCGACAGCGTGAGGTCCGCGCACCGCGATGAAGAGTGGCCCCCGCTCGCCGCAACTGGAGAAAGCCCTCGCACAGAAACGAAGACCCAACACAGCCAAATATAAATAAATAAATAAATAAAAAACAAAACAAAACACACAGATATGTAGCTACAGACACGTCCCCCACAAACATCTGTGTACATAAAAACACATCAACATACCTTCATGTGTGCACACACATGTACACAGACTCATTTCACACACACATAGGCACAACCACGTCCACAGTCACCTACATATACACGTACACATGGACACAGCACTAACACAGTCAGAGGTAAGCAAGCCCACAGACATGTCTGCCTGGATATTCAAACACAGGCAAACAGAAAGAAAGGCAACACATACACAAAGAAAGATACCTAGGCACAAAGACACATAGCACAATCTCAAACTTATACTCACATCCACAGATCCACCATGACACGTACAAGTCAATACACATATAGGTAAACTCACACATGCACACAGACGCACACAAGCAGAGGATGTGAATATATACTCCCAGCTATAGTACAGAACAGCCCACCGTTAGCTTGGGAATGTCACATCAGACATAATAGGATCTGCTGCCCACGTGCCCCCTTGGCTGCCAGCTTCCCAGTTCACAGATGATGCCCTGGAGCTGGGCCTGAGCCACGTGTCTGGGTGCAGGGAGGACAGTACCCCTCCGTCCCCACAGGGAGCTCAGGGGCTGAGGGAATCAGAGGGAGACCACTCCACTGTCCCAGAGGTACATGGGAGGGACCGAGATCACACCAGGCCGTCACCCCCCACAAGCCTTTGGCACATGGTTTGTATTAGACACTCCAACTGCTGCTACAGCACGAAGCCGCCTGACCCTGGCACTCAGTCACAAGGACAGGAAAAAAGGGGGAACCAGAGACCATTTGGAATAGTGGAGTCAAGCAGACCAGAGTTCAAATGCTTCCGCTGCCACGCCAAAGCTGTGGACCTTGAGCAGGTAACTTCACCTCTCTGAGCCTCAGTTTCCTCATCTGAAAAATGGGTGTGCTGTTAATCCTAGCTCAAAGAATAGTGTGAGAACTAAATTAGATGGTGCATATAGAGCACCTAGCACAGCTCTCATCACACAGTAAGCACACTGTAAATCAGGAGTTCTCAGCCTTGGTGCAATTGACATTTGGGGCCAGATACTTCATTGTTGTGTATGTGTGGTTGGGGGCTGTCCAGCACAGTATAGGATGTGTAGCAGCACACCTGGCCTCAACCCACTAGATACCAATAGCATCCCCCCTTCCAAGTTGTGACAACAAAACATGTCTCCAGACAATGCCAAATGTCCCCTGGCGGGGGCAGAATCTCCCCCCGTTGAGAATCACTGCTGTAAATGTTGACCGTTATTATTATTTTTGTTGCTAGGATTGTCATCATCATCATTAGGATGACATTAGCTATAAGACAGTCGGAACAGAAAGGGGACCAAGGAGAACATGCCCTTATTCCAATAGCCACTTCCCTCCTCTCTCTCCTCCTCCCCTTGCCCTTTCTCTGTGTTTGCTCCTGAAGCCACCTCTCCTGACCAGACCTGGCTTAGCTGAGCAGCTGAAGAGAACGTGGTCGAGGCACCTGCAGGAGAGTCGGGCTGGAATCTCTTTCCCTAAATAAGCAGACTGGCCAGGAGCAACTATGTGCCTGGAAACCAGGCTTCCAGGGAAGAAGTTCAGGATGTATCCAACTTTTGGGTAACCTTGGGTGGGGTGGGAGTAGGGGGCCAGGACTGGGGAAGACAGAAGTGAAGAAAGTCACCTGGGAAAGCAAAGGGGCAGGACAAATGACTTGTTGGAAAGTAACCTTGCCATATCTATTAAAATACAAAATATGCATATCCTTGGGCCAAGTAATCCTTTACATGGGAATCTATCCAACATAACAAACACCAGTTGACAAGGTTCATAAGTATCACATGTTTATTGCAGCAGTGTTTGTAGTGGCAAAGATCTGGAAACAATCCTTGCGTGTCCATCAACTGGGGACCGGTTGAGTAAATTATGGTTCACCCACACAATGGAATATTAATGCAATTTTAAAAAGAAATTAGCTATATAGCCAATAATCTGGATTGATGTCTATGGACACAGTTAAATGAGAAAAACAATTTACAGAATAATGTCAATAACAGAATCCCACTTTTTGGTAAAAGCAACTGAAAGCCCTATTTTTGTATGTGTTTGAGCATGAAGACTACTAACATTAGCTGCTGGGCAAGAAAGGTGGAACAAAATGAATATGGAGAGATTACTTTTTGCATATATGTGTATATATAGATTATGTGGATCATTGAGTGTTTTCACTCATAGTAATGAGAGAACCCTACCTTGTTCATTTCTGCAGAAGAATTTAGTAAGGAATGTTGTTAAATGAAAAGAACTCAGTACTGAACCAGTCTCCAAAGCTGAGGTTTTAAAGTATGGCAAGTGACTCATTCATTCATTGATTCATTCAACAAATACTTCCGAAGCGGTCATTGCTCTAGGCACGGTGGACACACAGGAAATGAGATGCATCCCTGTCTCCTGGAGCTCACATCCAGGGGGAGAAGCAGACAACAAACAGATGAACACCTGTGTATAAAGCATTGCATTGCGTGGTCATGTTTGCGCGAAAAATAGAGCGGGGCAGGGAACAGAGAGTGATGGGCGGTGGCCTGTCTTCTAGATGGGGTGACCAGAGAAGGTCCCTGGGCACAGGCCCGAAGGGCCTGACGGGGCAAGGGGCCAAGGGGAAACCCGGGCAAGAGTGTTCCAGCAGAGGACCCACGAGTGCAAATCCCCGAGCGACACGCTTGGTGAGTTCAAACACAGAAGGAGGTTAGTGCAGGAGATGGTGGTACGCGGGCACAGGAAGAACTTTGAACTTTAATGCAGATGAGTTGGGTGCCTTTGAAAGGTTTTGGGCAGAGGAACACAATGGTCTTATTTCCCCTGGCCAGATTGGCTGAGGAGTCTCAAATTTGTTCTAGAAAAGCAGGCTCCATTGTTTCTGGACTTCTTCAAGACTGCCATCAGTCCAGGCCCTACACTGGAGGGTCTGAGTAGCGGTCCAGCCAAGGTTCTGGTGGGCTCAGGCAGGAACTATAGGTGCTGCACGATGCCCCGATCATTCTTACAAACTAAGCTTGGAAGGAGATGCCCTTGGATGTAAAGCGATGGGCATTCTCACCCGTCACTGGTGGGAGAATCCTCGCAGAATGATCCTTCTGGAAGCAGTTTGGCATTCCCCAGTTCAGCTGAACACATATGTACCCGGGGATCCACAACTGCACTCCTATCTGTGGACCCTCCAGGAACTCCTGCACACAAGAGCCGGGAGATGCACCCTCTTGGGCTCAGTGATACTATTCACGATCGCAAAGACGGGAACAGCCCAAATGTCCGCAGAGAGGGGAACACGTGAAGAAACTAGGCGATATTCCTCCAGTAGAACACAACACAGCAGCGAAGACAAATCAACCATTGTGTGCATGGGCTTGGGGGCTCCCAAACCCTAATGTGAGTGAAAGAAGCAAGTCACAGGACACATACAGTACGATTTCATTTATGCAGTGTTCCCATGCAGCCAAGACTAGCTATCCATTGTTTAGGAATCCATAAATAGGCCATACAAATATAAAGAAAAGCAAGGGAGGGATTAATACAACATTCAAAACAAGGTGGCATAGACTTTGTAATTTTCTTTAAAAACTGAAAATAGTTGATACTTCACTGTATAGCTCACTTAAAAAGAAGCCAAAATTTATGAATGTCTCGACTTATTTTGTTGTTAAAGTAGAGGAGGCAGGTAAAATTGTCACTAGACTAAATCAATCCCTCTCTTCTCCCTTTTCCGTAGGTTTCCAGGAAAAGAGTGCTCCACATAGGTTGGTTGTACTCTTTAAGCCTTGAAATAAGCTACACAATTATACCCATTTCAGAGGTAAGCAGAGTGGGGCTCAAAGAGGTACAGTCACTTACCCAAGGTTACCTGGGATTCAAATCCAGGTCAGTGTGACTCCAAAGCCAGAAAGAACTCAAAGCATTGGAAGAAAATAGGCCACAGTGGCTGGAGCGTAGTCCATCAGGGCCAGAGGATGGGGGGATTTGTAGGTCATGGAGAAAAGCCTGGGTTTTATTAATGGTGCCCTGGGGAGCCACCAACGGGTTTCAGAGCAGAAGAGCGAAAAAGGCCAGATCTGCATTTTATAAAAATTTCTCCAGCTTCTGGGTCAAGAGTAGACTGGGAAGGAGTAAGAGTGACCGTGGAGACCGGCAGGGAGGCTTTGGAGTCACATGTAGACGGAGGGGAGCTAACGGGTTCTTGAGACATTTCAGGGAGGGTCACAGAATCTGGCAATGGATTGAATTTGGGGCTTGAGAGGAAAGAAGAGGTCAAGGATCATCCGAGTTTTGATTTCAACCACTGAGTGGAAAGTGGTGACATTTGAATTAACTGAAGAAAAAGCAATTTTGGGCGGAAGCACTTTAATTAAATAGGACTTCTGGTTTCTGGCCCGGTCCCCACACTAGAGTAAAGGGACAAGCATGAGCTTCCTGAAGAGTCACCACCAACCCCTAGCAGAGGCCATGCTCTTGGCCTGCCCATGCACCCCAACTCTCTTTCTCTGCAGGTCAGTCCTTTCCCTGGGGCTCCCTCTGCCCTTCGTGCAAACTGATGCCCCTGTCTAACGGCCTGTCTAAAGCCTTGCGGGAGCCCAGGTTGGGCTGCCAAGCTGAGACGTCCACTGCATTTGGTGTTGGTCGTTCCTCTGGCCTTTGGTGACATTCTCTAGTCTCCTGCCTTTTGCAAAGTTGGAGAGAATCCTCAAAAATCTGTACTGGCCCATGAGCTACCACAAATCGCTTTTTGGGTCTCCTAGAAGTTGGGTAGCAGCATGAAAAGCAACTGAACTTCTTTTCTTTTCCCCCGAGCATCGCCTGAATTATTTAATAATTTGCTTTTCCTGGAGATGGTAGAATTGAGTGTTTAAGCCAATGGCATTTGGAGTCACACAGTTCTGGGCTGGAAACCAGCTCTTGCTACATTAATAGCTGTGTGATCTTGGCAGGGGTAGCACAGGGCCTGGCACATAGTAGGCCCTTACGTAATGGAAGGTGGTAGTGATTTAAGGAAGGTGAGACTGGAGAAGAGAATTTCGGCTGGCGGAGCCCTTAGAGATCTTCCTGCCATTATATAGGTGGGGTAAACTGAGGCCTGGAGAGGTCAAAGGGCCTGCTCTAGGAATCCCATTAGACGTAGGATTGGGGAGTAAATGCCACACCCTGACCCCCAGTTCAATTCTCTCTCCAGACCTCCATTGGGAGAGCCGGGGACACTAGTGAAGGCAGCAGAACCTACACAACATGTGTTTTCAGTTGACTGCAAGGTGGGCCTAGAGCAGAGGGGCACACAGGTGTTCCACGAGCTGGGTGGGTTTGCCTGTTTGTACAGGACAGGCAGCACAACGATTAGAAAAATATCTGAACTAGTTGCTACACTTTACAAATCAGGAAGTTTCATATAAAAATCCAAATTTCTGAATTTTTTCTTTTTAAATCAGAAGACGGGGCCACCCTGGACCTGTATTCATTCATGGCAACAAGCTGTTGGAGCTGACCTGGTGCTGCTTCCTCTGGCTGGCTCTGTGCACTCTGTTTGTCACAGTCTCCACCCCTCTCTATTGCCTCCTGGTTACTACAGCCTGGTGTTGCCTGCAGTGTACCATTATGTTTGACCTACTTTGTTTTGAACACGTGGCCCACTTCCCTCATTTATGTGACCTGCCCTGTCCTATAGTCATGCATTTATGATTCTGGCCCTAGAGTGTTTTTTTTTGTAAAAACATGTTTTGGGAGACAGAGCTATATATACACCTGTACCATATTACCTCTGTTGTGTAACCCTGAGTCATTTCTCCCAAACTCATGGCAAATGAAATCTTCCTCATATCCATTTGCAAATAGAAAATCCTGCCTGTGGTCACAGTTGGGCCCTTTCTCTAGATTCCCTACTTTTCCTTTTAGTTTGGATCTTACCAAGTGTTACAGTCCTTACTTTCCCACATTCTTTCCTTCCCCCCGCCCAACCCCTTGCCTGCCCATGAAGTGCCTCTCCTCCTCTCCTCCCTACAGAAACCCAGCCCTGTGCTCTGCCCCCTGCAGCTCAGAGGGGCTTGCCCTTCCTTTCTGCATCTGGGTCGGGTGGTGTGTGGCAAAAGGATCCAAGGCCAGACAGCACTGTGAAATGCACTCCTTACCTGGGAGGTGGGGCAGGGGCGGGGTCAGATGTCTTGAATTTCTTATAGCAGGAAAAACAATCAACTCCCCAGCCCCATGGGTTGCTCCCCACCCCCATGGGTTGACAGTGGGATAAGAAATCTTTACCTGCCTCTCCTCCCCTTTTAGAGATGAATAAAGGAAATGTCCAATCTGTTTGGAGCCTCTCTTTAGACCTGCACCACTTTCAAATTTGCTGTGGCCTCCCAACCAGCCTCCCTGCCTCCACCTCTTCCCCTCCTGCCCCTTTTTTACTCTGCCTCAAGCATGAGCAGGTCTCCCTCCTGTTTCAATGCCAACAAGAGCTCCCCATCACCTCCAGAATAAAGTCTAAGGCCTTGGCCAACCAGTGGGGCCACCAAACGTCCCAGCCTCGTCTCTCACCTTCCCCGTGAGCAGTAGCCACAAGCTCTCATCTGGTCTTCTGCTTTGCCTGTGCTTCGTCTCTACCAGGACAATCTCCTGTGCATCCTTTAGGAATCAGCCTAAACACCACCTCCTCCGACTCTCTGTCTCACCAAAGGGGTTAGATTGTCTTGCCCCTCCTCTGTGCTGACACCCTTCTTCTGTGGCCTGCATGGTTGTACTATGTTTATAGATCTGTCGCTCAGATTCTGAGGCTCTCAGACAAGCACGCTCTGGTTTGTCTGTGTCAGCAGAACCTGGCACAGGGCCTGGCAGGAGGAATGGCTAATAAAGACGTGAGGAACTGAAACAGTGCAGTATGGAATTTCAGCCAAGACACAGAAAGGGTGTTCACGATTGGAAGAGGTTGTCCTTGGGTCTTTTGAGAATGTGTCTCCTGTTTCATACCAACAAAATCTCTGTCCTTCAAGGAGATGATCATGGGCTTCCTCCCCACTTGCCAGCCACAAGGCCCTTCCTCTTCTTCATTCCTCTCACAGGAATAGGTCCTTCCATCAAAGACACTGGATCACAAAGTGCCTTGAGTTACTACTGACCATTTTATGGGTCTAAATCTTGTTAATCCAAATGGACAGTAATCTCCTCAAGGGTAGGTGTGTGATATTCATCCATCCATCCATCCATCTATCCATCTAACCATCCACCCATCCATCCATCCATCCGACCACTCATCTATCCATCTATCCATCCAACTATCCATCTGACCATCCATCCATCCATTCATCCATCCATCTATCCATCAGTCCTTCCATCCATCTATCCATCCATCTGACCACTCATCTATCCATCTATCCATACATAGATCCATCCATCCATCCAATCATCCAATCAAGCATCTACACTGTACCATACACTCCAATGGGTACTGAGGATAAAATGGAAAGCAAAATCAGATGGGACCTCTGCCCTCACTGCAGCTAACAGTGCAGTTTGAGAGGAGACATGTAAATAGATAATTACAAATAAGTGTAAAATATCAACTGTGGCAAGTACTTTTGAAGGTGAAATCAACAGTGCTATTAAGCTCTGTTACAGGGTGATTGGTCCTGGTGTGGGGGACAGGAAAAGCCCCGTGTGGTGGCAGCAACGAAAACGTGGGTGAGTGTGGTACAGATGAGCAAGTGCTGCAGAGCTGGGAGGCCGCGTCCAGGAGCCCTCTCTTCGTGTATTAGCAACAGTAAGACATTGGTCTGTGTTTAGGCATCATTACACCATTGAGCTGGCATTCCAGGTGCTTCGTTGTCCATTCATTTATACAAACAACCCCAATAATATAGATGCATTTTTCCTGTGATGTCACTTTCTCTTGCATAATGCAAAGTGTATATTTATATACCATATATGTCTATATATAAATATACAGACACACGCACATATGCACAAGCACATGTGCACATTGCTTCTTTCTTCTCCCTGATGCTCGGTCTACATAAAGTAGTTCATTGAAATGAGGATACCGTCATCATCATCTTCATAATTATATAACTATCACATCTTATACGCCTATATAAGATTTTATATATATATATATATATATATATATATATTTGATATTTATATAACTCTTTAGTGAGTACCACTTTACCAGGAAAATCATATGCATTGTCTCTACTCCTCACAGCAGCCCCACTGGATAGGTTTGGTTTCCCCATTTCACAGATATGGAGACTGAGGCTCAGAGACATGAAGTTACTTGCCCAGTGTCACACAGACAGAAGTGGGGGGAGGCAGCCCTGGAGTCCGGGTCTGTGTGATTCCACCTCCCTGCTGCCTCCTTTCTAGAATTTCTGGACCCAGAGTGACCTGAGACAGTGGTCAGACAGCTGGCTGAGTTAGGAGCTGCCTGTGGCTGCCGAAGAGTTTGCCTCTATTTAAAGAAAGAGCCATTCAGGAAATGGGGACCATGACCGTGGCTGCACAGACCAGCTGGGCTCTGGGGACTTGATGGAGCTGCCCAGCCATCAACAGCCCCTGCACAATAGATTCACTGACCCGGCGGTCAGAGGTGACCCCCAGAGGTCCCCGGTCCCTGGCCCCTGGCCGAGGAGAAGGAGCACAGACCTGTGATGGCTTTTCCTGTGGACCACACAGGGAGGGGAGAGGGCCTCTGACTCAGATGGACAACCTAAGGCCCACCGGGAATTAGTCCCAGGCCTTTGGGGTCAGACTTAGATTCACAGGCAACCAGCTTGGGTTATGTGTCTGACATTTGTTAGGTACTTTCACATGCGTCTTTTCGCCAATCCTCAAAGTGACGCTTCAAGAATAGTACTATTTAATATCGTCATTTAGAGAGGAAGAAAGGGAGGTGCAGAGAGGTTAAGTGTCGGACCCAAGCTCACACGGCTACTAAGTAGTAGAATTCTACTCAGTACAGTGTAGCATCCATTCATCCATCCATTCATTCATTTAATCAATGTGCATGACATGTCTACATGTACCAGGCACTGTTCTAGGCACTTGGAATTCACAGATAAACAAAACTGACAAAATCCCCATCCTCATGGAGCTGACATTCGAGTGCCACAGTGCCAGAGTCTGTGCAGTCACTACTGAAACAAAGAAAACTAAGACCCATTTCTTGCCTTTGGGGTGCCGTAGTTTACTCGAAGAGACACACAGGTGGAAAATTTTAAAGCACTGTGAACAGTTCAGGGTGCTTTGATGCGGTTAGCAGAGAGGGTGTGAGAACAAAGGGTGGGCATCAGGGAAGGCTTCCTGGAGGAAGTGTTACCTAAAATGAGCCCTGCAGTGAATGGAGCCCAAACATGTTCTCTTTTGGCTGCTGCACCCTGAAATCCTGACAAAGCTGCCCAGACCTGACTTGTTCTCTCAAGTACATCTTGAGCAAAGGCCCAGAGGCTGCTCTGTGGTTCAGGGAACTCTACTTCTGGTTACAAAGGTCAGGGATCAACCCGGCTACAGAGGACAATGGACTCAGATAGCCTTGGGCTTTCAGGAAGCACTGGTGAGTTTTAAGCAGGAAAGTGACCCAATGCCACTGGTGGCCTCAAAGATCCCTCTGAGGCTGAGTAGAGGCTGAAGTGGAGGGGGTGAGGATGGAGGCTGGGACGGAGCTTCGGGGGCATCCAGGCAATGACAGAGGGACTGAAAATTGTTTTGTAATTTATCTTTTTGGCAAAATTATCCCTGCTCATTAAAATACAAGAAAGAAAGAAAGAGAGAGAGAGAGAGAGAGAGGGAGGGAGAGAGGGAGGGAGGGAGGAAGGAAGAAAGAAGAGAAGGAGGGAAGGAAGGGAGGGAGAGAGAGAGAGGGGTGGGGTGGAGGGGATGGAAGAAAGAAAGAGAGAAGGAGGAACAGAAGAAAGAAGGAAAGAAAATAGAAGGATGGGAGAAACATACCTAACAGCAAAGTCAAGCCAATGTTCTCCTTGGAAACATTTTATTATGAAATATTTCACACCAATGACTACATGCAGTTTATACTAAATTATAAAGCATGATAATAAAATAAACACTCATGACCCCACCATTCGATGTAAGCATTAGAACTCGCCAAGGCCTTCCTAGCTGAGGTGGATCCACCTTGATGTCCTCCCTGTCCCCCACATCCAGAGACACAAGGAGCTGACCACGCCCTGCGTTTCATTTTGGTCTCTTCCCCTTGCTTTGCTTCGTGTATTTACCAAATACAAATGTGTCTCTAAACAACACAGTGCTTATTTTCTTGTTTTCAAGCTTTATCAAAAATGCATCTTAGATCCTACTGCCACCTGCATTTTAAGTTCAGTATCCTGTGTCTCCGATTTATCTATGTTGATGCATGTGGCTGCAGTTTTTTTTTAATTGAAGTATAGTTGATGTACAGTAATGTTATATAAGTTACAGGTGTACAATATAGTGATTCACAACTCTTAAAGGTTATACTCCATTTATAGTTATTATAAAATACTGGCTATATTCCCCATGTTGTACAATATATCCTTGTAGCTTATTTTATACCTAATAGTTTGTACCTCTTATTCCTCTATCCCTATATTGCCCCTCCCCCCTTCCCTCTCCCCACTGGTAACCACTAGTTTTTTCTCCATATCTGTACGTCTGCTTCTTTTTGGTTTTATTCACTAGTGTGCTGTATTTTTTAGATTCCACCTATAAGTGATATCATACAGTATTTGTCTTTCTCTGTCTGACGTATTTCACTAAGCATAACACCCTCCAAGTCCATCCACGTTGCTGCAAATGGCAAAATTTTATTTTTTATGGCTGAGTTGTATTCCATCATGTGTGTGTATATGTGTGTGTGTGTGCACCACATCTTCTTGGTCCATTCATCTGTCGATGGACATGTAGGTTGCTTCCATATCTTGGTAATTATAAATAATGCTGCTATGAACACTGGGGTGCATGTATCTTTTCAAATCAGTGGTTTTGGGGGTTTTTTTTTGATAAATACCCAGGAGTGCAATTGCTGGGCCATATAGTAGTTCTATTTTTAGTTCTTTGAGACACCTCCATACTGTTTTCCACAGTGGCTGCACCAATTTACATTCCCACCAACAGTGTACGAGGTTTCCCTTTTCTTCACGTTCTTGCCAACATTTGTTAATTGTGTTTTTTGATGAGAGCCATTCTGACAGGTGTGAGGTGATATCTCATTGTGCTTTTGATTTGCATTTCCCTGATGATCGGCGATGTTGAGCATCTTTTCAGGTGCCTGTTGCCCATCTGCATTTCCTCTTTGGAAAAAATGTCAATTCAGTTCTTCTGCCCATTTTTTAATCGGGTTGTTTGTTTGATGTATGAGCTCTTTATATATGTTGTATATTAATCCCTTATCAGTCATATCATTTGCAAATATTTTCTCCCAGTACGTGGCTGTAGTTTATTCACTCTCACAAGTATATGGTGTATACCATTGTGTGTATATAACCCAACTTACCTACCCATTCTCCGGTCGGCAGACCTTTGGGTGGCATCCAGCTCTTTGCCATCTCAAAGAGTGCTGTTATAGGCATTCGTGGGCATAGCTCGTGAGCACCTGTGCATGAGTTTCTCTAGGCAACCTTGAAGGTGGAACTACTGGCTTGTGGGGCCCAGTGCCCGCTCCAAGCCTCTGTCCTGAGCAAGGCCCGACCGCCCCAACGTGGGCCTCGCTGCCGGCATGCGGGAAGCCCGGGGTGAGGCAGCCCTGTGCAGGCAGGCCCAGGCCAGTCCCCAGTCATCTCCCAGGACTCAGCAGGTGCCTCACATGCCCCTCATCTGCCAGCAAGACCAGCAACCCTCCAGCTGGCTACTAACTAGGTCATGAGAGAGCATCGCTCTCTGAATTTGTTCCATTTCCTTCAGCACTTGGGCCTGGTGAGGCTCTGTTCACAAGCCACTGGCCCCAAGGGAGGTGGTAATAATAGCAGCTCTTGAGCTGACTGCACACCAGGCACTGTTTAAATAACCTTCCGTGCATGTTAACTCACTTAATCTTCATAACCAACCACATGAGGTAGGTACTGTTATTCCCATTTTACAGATCAGCAACCAAAGCACAGAAAGTCGAGGCTCTGGCCCAGAGTAACACATGCTAGTAAGTGATGAGATCAGGCTTCAAACCCAGGCAGCCTGGCCCCTGCACTCCCTGCCACTCTGCTAGGCCATCTCCCACAAGATGGAGAGAGCCAACTCCTTGCCCACTCCTGAATCCATCAGCATTCTTTTACTTGCAAAAAACAAAAACAAAACAATTCGAATGAATGAACACAAGCAAAAAGGAGGACTTAGCGGATGACAAAAATTAATCCAGAAAAGAAAGGTAGGAAGCAGACGCCGGGGCCCGCTGAGTCCAGGGAGGCGAACACTCTCAGACACCTCTCCATCCCCACCTTGACATCTCTGAATGTGGTGCCTTTGCTCTGTTTACCACGACGAGAGGGGCAGGAACGTGGCTGCCTGCAGCCTTCACTTACCTTCTAACACACCCACCAATTCCTGCTAAAAAACAAAACCCAAGCAAATAAACCAAACATAGGCAAGGATCCTGATCAGCTCCGCCTGGGTCCCCTGTCCTCCCCAGAGCATCGCCAGTGGCCGGGGGAGGTCGGGTGCTGGCATTGGTGCAGACAGGCTCACGGGCCCCAGCCCATAGCCACAAGGGCTGCACCTGTTCCCGGGAGGGGGACAGCGCAGATGCAACCCCTGAGGCCCGAGTGAGGGGTGAGTGAATGTGAGCACGGCAACTGCCCACAATGGTAGTTTCACATACCACCAGGGCCCTGACTGCCAAGGAATGGAGGAAGCCCGGGGGGGGGTCCCTGCCTCCCCTCTGGACACTCAGCTTTACCCAGGATTCAACTGGACTGAAAAGAAGTCCCCCTTTAACAGCTTTCTGTTCAGCATTCAGGGAAAAGAGGTTTCCTCCTGGTGTTTTTAATGAACAAAATCCTCCTTCCACACACCTCACCCATGGAGGGCCCCGGGACCAGCAGAAGTGTGGACATCCAGGGCTCAAGGGAGCTGCAGAGCCTTGGGAGGGGAGCCGGGGGTCCCCTCCCGGCCCGTTGATTACAAGCACTGCAGCCCAGGGTGCCATTCACCCTGGCCACTGCGAGGAAGCCCGGGGAGGGGCTCGTGGCCTCACTCTCAGGGCACAGGGAAAGGAAGCAGAAAGCCAGGCAGATGACACACGAGTTGACATGAGAAAATCCTGCATGGGCTGGCCTGGCTCCTCACTGCCCATCTTCCCCCTAAAGTCCACCCAACCCTCACCCAGCCCTGTGCTCTGGCCACCCCTGTGGACCCCCACAAAAGTCTGATGTGTCCTCAGTGAAACCAGGTCAGAGAACATTCGAGAAGCGATTCGGGGAGGCCAGCAGACGCAAATCCGGACAGAACAAAGCCAACCTGTCCGCCAAGGAAACTCAATCCGCTTACGCTCTGGAGCTCCCTCGTAGCAGAGAAGAAAGGGTGCTTTCATGGGCCCAGCCCTCCCTGCCTGCAAAATATGTCCCGCAGGTGTCCTGTCCTCTCTCCAAGCGTCTGCCCCCTGGGACCTGTGGCCCCTCACAGCCCAGGGGTGGGCTCGGGGAAGGGACCCCATCCTTGGGCCACGGAGGAGAGGGGAAGTGGGAGAGGGGAATCAAGAAAAGCCCCGAGTAATGAATGACTTCAAGGTTAAGGCTCTGGAGATTAAAAAAAAAAAGACAGTGTGTGTTTGTCCTGGAAATTGGCTCATGGACAGATTAAATTTAGGAGTAACTGGGGCAGATACGCAGGGAAGCATGTTTCCTTAATGAATCCGTCTTTATTTAACTGCTTAATCATTTACTGGGCCAAAAAATCTGGAGGTGACTCCAAAAGTCACAATGATGAAGACAGTGATGGACTGTACCCTGCTGATCAGTTTCAGGGCTGGGATCCTGTGACATTACATTGCCATGCCAATGGGGTGAGAATGGGCTGCGCCGACCGCCAGGATAACCCCACGTGACACAGCTGCTTTTTGCTCAGGAGCAATCGTCTTACCACATCATTTTCCTAACAGGGAGGTGGCTGGGACAGGCAAAGTCGATTTGGGTGGTGCTTCCTCCTCTCGCCCTGACACCTCTTCCCTTCAGCCTCCTGTGTTCTCATAAGCCCACAGTTATATCATTACACACTGCAATAAGGGCACTGAAGAAAAAGTGGAGAAAGCTGGGTTCAGAGGGAAGGGGGAGGGACAAATGCGTGGAGCTCGGGCATTTTTAGGGTGGGGAAACTATTCTGTCTGATGCAGTCTTGGTGGATGTAGGCACGACACGTTTGTCAAAACCCGTAGAATTGTTTAACACAGAATGAACCCTAATGGAAACTATGGACTTTAGTTAATAATAATGTCCCAATCGGTTCAGCGGTTGTAACAAGGGCACCGCCCTAACGCAAGATGTTAGAAATAGGGAAACCTGGGGGAGAGGGGGTATATGGGAACTCTCTGCACTTTCTGTGCAATTTTTCTGTAAACCTAAAACTGCTCTGAAAAATAAAATCTATTTTTGAAAAAAGTGAAGACGATTATAAACGACTATAACAGGGGGCTTTATCTACACTTGAGCACCTGCAGAGATGCTGCTTGAATCCATAATCTGGCTGATGGTCATTTGGCCATGGTTGCATATCTGCCTGCAGGGATGGGAGGGAACCACTGTTTAGTGAATGCCTGTTCTGTGAAGCTCATCACCGGGCACTGCCCGCCTGTTACATTTGCTCTGGGAGTGGGGAAAGGGGTTCATTCTTCTAGGAGATGTACCAGAACAAAGATGGGGAGAGGCAAAAAGAGGGGAATGTGTATAGCTCCAAACAATAGAGCCAGAATACTAAATATGATTTTATACTTTGGGGGGAAATCTTCTATTTCATAATACAAATTGTGGGAAAGCTGGACAAAGTGTTCTTGGTTGGTGGATGTGTGTGAAATATTTATCAACAGGCCATGGAGAGGTGGAGCCTTTGAGGAAGAAGACAGAGATTTTTGTATTTAACAAAAGAAGACACAGAATAGAATAGGTTGAGAAACACTGTACTATTGCATGTGAACTCACCACCACACTGAGAGCAAGATGGCATGACTCCCACTTCCCAGAAGAGGCAACTGAGGCTCAGAAAGTTGAAGTCCCACGCCCATGTCACACAGCTGAAGTTGCAAAGGTAGAAATTTGAACCCCAACTAGACCTGCCCATGCAGTAGCCATCATTGCAAATAAGGTGGTGCAGGGGGCTCCAGAGGACGCCAGTGGCATTCCTGGGGAGACTGGAAGTCACGGTCCAAAGTCAGTAGGTCAGCAAGTCACCCTCTGCCTGCATGGCCTGCGAGGGACGGCAGTGGGGAGACCCCACTAGGCTGTGCTCCAGGGAAGAGAGGGACCTGGGAATCTTGACGCCGTCCAGAAGTGTCAGCCCAGGAAATAGAGTAACAGCCTCATTTATCTGGATGTCACTAATGCAGGACACACTGTCAATGCAGCCTGGGCTGAGCTGAGGTCCAGGCTGTCCTAGGTTCAAGAGTTTTATAGAGATAAAATGGAAGGGAGGACGCTTAAGCAATCTCAGCTAACTCTTCAAGAATTTCAGATTATCTGATTTTTTTTTTTGTTTTTTAAAGGAGGTCATTAATCATACAACAGGTGATTCCAAACGCATGTTTCCCTCTTCCTCCTAAAAGCAGGTGCAAAAGGACTTCCAAAAGGCTAAATGTCATTAGCCACGTGAGGACGTGAAAACAATAAACGTCTGGGAACGTCACGACGCAGCACAAGCTCCTCTGCATGGAACAGCTGGACTCTGCCACGGTGGACGAGTCCCCTACCTGCCCTGTCCAATACGGTAGCCACACGTGGCTATCAAGCGCTTGAAATGTGGCTGCCACCCCAGAGAAGCTGCATGTGTCATTTTATTTAAATAAATTGATCAGTTTAATAGCCACATGTGCCGAGTGGCTCCCACTTTGGACAGGACAGACTTCAATGGTTCCCGTCTAAGTGCTGTGACTTCTCTCCCTTTTAGTCCAAATTCTTATTCTCACCAAAGCAGCCATGACAACTCACCTCCCCAACGTGGTCCCCTGTCATAGAAGCCTTTCACACCCGCCAAATTGGCACAGACCCTGGGAGAGATGGAGGAGAGAGGCCTTGGAGGGGAACCCCTGTGGCCCAGAGAGGAAAGGTGACTTTCCCAAGGTCTCCCAGCCTCTGAAGAGCCAAATGCGATGGGATCTGAGGCCTCTGCTCTCAGAGGGTGGCCCTGCTAGATACACTGAGCTATAAGATAGAAACGTTTGCCACAAACATATAATTCATATATATAGTATCTATATGGTTGGCCACAAAGTTCGTTCGGTTAGTGACTACGTTGTTCAGTAAAGTTCTTGGTGAAAATGAAAAATGTCTTTTATTTTTACTTAAAACCAAACGAACTTTTTAGCCAACCCAATATCAAGCGCCAGCCTGTGCCAGCCTTGGGGACACAGCATTGGAGACAGCAGACAGGACCCCTTCCTGCTCCTTCCACAGGTCCCAGCCCAGCAAGCCTGTCACAGGCGCCCAGTTGCCTAAGCTGGAGGGCTGGTGCTTTGGAGTCAAGGGCACAAGTCAAAAGACCTCGATTCCCCAGCATCTGATTCTCATAAGGCACTCTGCACTTGAAAAAAAAAAAAGAAAAAAGTTTCCACTGACGAATATGCTTGGGAATCACTGAAAACAAGATTTCTCCTCCAGGAGACTGACAAACGCTCATCAGCATTTTAAGGAAGGGGACAGGGAAGAGGGAGGCAGTTAGGGGAGTGGACAGAAGCCTGGGTTTGGGGTTGGCCTGCCTCACTTCTAAATCCTTGCTCTGTCCCACTAACCAGGGGGGTGACTTGGCAGGAACCTTTCCAAGCCTCAGTTTGCACGTCTGTAAAATGGGAATGATGGGAACACTGCATCTTACATAGGACAGGGCGTGGGTCTGCACCCAGCCTGGGGTGATGCTCTGTGATTGACGGTTTCCTTTTCCTTCACCTGGCAGGAATATGGAGGGCAGGGAGGGGAGGTTGACCAGGGAGTATCTGGCTGGCCAGTCTGGGCAGACCTTGGTCACTAGGTGAAGAAGGAGGAGCCTGTAATTAACTGTCACCAGGGTTCCCTGAGGAGCATGCAACACCCTGGACAGTGGAACGGAAGGCAGAATGCGCACTCCACCCCGAGCCTCCCAGCTCCTCACTTGCCCCAGGTTCTGGCCCCTCAGGCTGCCTAGCCCAGCTTAGGGTCCTTCCATTCAAGCACAAGTCAGCTTCAAAGGGGACCCGAGCCAGTCCTCAGAAAGGAGAGGCTGGCCTGTGCACACGTCCACACACCAAGAGCCCACTGTGGCCCAAGCCAAGGCCCGCAGGAGAAGGTGAGCGACCTCCTGGGCCCACAACAGAGACAGCCCGTTAAGAGCAAGCATTGACACAGTTTTCTGTGTTTTTTCTGGTGGAGGCAAAATCAAAATGTAACAACCACCTCCCCGAGGCCACATCTCTGGATCGCAAATCAAAGACCTGGGCTGAATCCTGGCTCTGTGACCTTCGTGCTGTGGACAAGTCACCTCCTTTCAGATCCCACATGCTAGCTCAGAGCCTTTGGGAAAGCGATTCAGCTGTCCAAGCCTCAGTTTCCTCTTCAGAAAAATGGGGGTGAAAAACCTCTTATACTTGGGTAGTACCATGCTTACAGTAGGTATTCCCTAGATCAGTGGTTCTCAAAGTGGAGTCCTCGGACCGGCAGCATCAGAAGCACCTGGGAATTGGCTAGAAATGCAAATTCTCGGGTTCCACCCTGGATCTACTGAATCATAATTCTGGGAATGGGGCCCAGAAATTTGTGAATTTTAATGAGACCTCCAGCGGTTTCTGACACTCACGATTTCAAGGCACCACATTAAGTGGTAGCTGTCTGGGGGTTATTGACAGTCTCAAAACCCTTTCCAGCTCCCAGTCTGACTGTGGCTGGCTAAGTCCAGGGCGTGGGGTCAGACAGACCTGGGAGAAGTCCTGGTGCCTCTACTCCTAGCCGGTGGTCTTGGACAAGCTTGTCGCTCTCTCTGAGCCTCAGTTTCCTCACCTTTGAAATGGGAGTAACACTTGTCTGGCAGTTTGCCATAAGGCACCGGATTGTAATTATCTCAGTGCCTGGAACATTGGAAGAGCTCAGTAACTGGTAGTTACTATTATTATTGTTGGTTTTCCTCTTAAACAATCAGGTGCCAGGGATTTTTGTTCTTAAAAAGGGTCAAGTTTCTCTGGCCTGAATCCCCGCCCACCCTGCCATCATCCCCCAAACAATGTTCCCATAAGGAGTGGTAAGTAAATTGCCAAAGGGCCCTCTGCTACCCATCAGGAGGAAGGCTTTCCACATTTGAATGAGGCAGAGGATTTCAATTACCCAGGATTACAAAGGAGGACCTCGGAAGCACCATATGGTCTGGGCCTGGCCGCCCCGACGTTCTGCGTGATCGGAGGCTCTTGTGTGAGATATTAACATAATATCCCTTCCAAAAGCGATTACAGAGTTGCAGGCAGCAGAATGTCATCTGGTGGCCGCAGCCCGCTCTCATCAGCAGCGATGACTAAACAAGCTAATCAAATCAGCACAAATTTGCACATGGGCCTGGCAGCTGGGCCTGAAATCGCCATGGCGAAGGCATAATCCTGCTGTAGGATGACTTGACTAATGGGCTCCCGGTGGGCAGCCAGGCCCTAGTGGGCTGCCTGGCAAGTCCGCATGGCAAGGGCGGCTGCACCCACAGGCAGCCAGAGTCAGGGTCCCTGAAGGGACAGAGGCCGGGTTAGCAAACAGCAAATAGCCGGGGAGGAGCAGGAAGGGCCGGAACCCTGCATCAGTCTCTCCAGCCTCACCATGTTTGTGTGTGGCGTGTGTGGGGTGCATGCGTGTGTGTGTGTGTGTGGAGAGAGAGGGGGACAGAGAGAATGGCTGTGACATGCAACAAGAATGTGGGCTCCAGAGGCTGCCCTTGGTTCAAGTTTCAGTTCTATCATTTGCTGTGTGTCCTTGGGCAAGATGCTTAACATCTCTGAGCTCAGTGTCCTCTTTCATAAAATGGGGATACCTTGTGAGTGTTCAATGAACAATGATTGTTGTTGTTGTTGTTATATTGCTCAACAAACTTCACGTGGGCCTTCTATGTGCCAGGCCCCAGGCTATGGGAATGCCAAGTTAAGAATGACACTGTCCTTGCTTCAGGGAGTGCATTATGTAATGGGGGCTCCGGAAGAGTAACTAGAGAATGACAATATCCCATGATGAGTGCTGTGACAGAGGAGAAAGCAGGGGTCTGAGAGCACGGAGCAGGGACACCCCAGCCTTGGGGACCTGGGAAATCATCCAAAAGGTGACACTACAGCTGAGTTGGGGAGGGTGGGTTGGGGTTATGTAGGAGAGCAACAGCGGAGGCAGAGCCCGGAAGTCAGAAACACAGGCGCCTGGCCCGGCAGCGGGAGTCCCCAGAGGGGCAGACAGACACCTGCTGCCCAGACCAGCGGGCAATCTGCCTGGGGGCAGGGGGCCCCTCAAGTCAGAGACAAGATCAGAAGGTACAGCCATATCCGAGGAGGCTGGGATAAAGGCACACATGTTACTGGAGAACTTCATCCACCAAATCTTGGCTCCCAGACATATAAACAATAGAAGAAGCCGAAGGAGGCTTTCTAGGGCAGCAGGAGTGAAAAGTGGTTAGAAGGTGCCTGCTCGCCTGGCCTCACTGCGAGCCTCTGGGCAAGGCCCTTCCCAACGTCACTGCTGGGAGGGATGGGCTTGTTCCCCCATTCTGCAGATTTGGAAGTTAAGGCAAGGCAAGGCAAGGCTACGGTTCCACCTCCAGCGTGGGAGGGCCCCGGCTCAGTGCCTTCTGCCTCAGTCACCTCCTTTCTACTTCACAAGTTGCCACAGCCAGAGAAGACTGCAGGATGATTGGCTTGACACTTGTCTCAAAACAGAGGCACCCCCTTTTAAAAACTTATATCACTCATTTAAACGAAAACTTTATAACACCGCCCAAACTGAAGAGCCAGTATCATTTGCCATCAATAGAAGATAGCTATAAACAAAACACGGTGATACATCGCTAGTTAGATGCTGTCACTTCCTGAAGACTCTGGGCCTCAGGTCTGGGGTGAGGGGGTGGGAGGAGATTAGCAGGTGTTCTGGGAGGTATTTAAAGACACCCCAACATACAGGTGAGACTTTACCAAGGTGAGACTCTCTCCCTGCCGAATCATAAGGTTGAAGGAGACCTGAAGAGGGAATGCAAGCCTCTCTGGTTAACACAATGTCATTTAGTACCAGGTGTGTGGACCACCCACGTGTTCTTGCAGACCACAGGTAATATCCCACCTACTTGCCCTGCACTTTGGGAAACGCTGGCCCCGATCATCTCGAAAGGCGTTTCCAGCTAGAAAACTCTTCAATGCAGTGAATGTATCAGCTCTATAGAACAGGTAGAAGTGACCAGGCATGAAGCACCGGGCCACGCCCCCTGTCCTCTCTACTCCCGCCCAGTGAAGCAGACCTGGATGACACTCCCGAGAGGGGCTATGCCCTGCTGGTGGCCCCTGTGTGGTTCAGCGGGCAGGAGCCACCCTGCCCTCGGAAGATGACCGTGCCCAGGGTGCTCTGCTCAGATTCTTTTTCAGAAACCTCTCAGGGAGGACCATCCGTGATCCCTCCTATGAGCCCACCTCAGAGACACCTGTTTCCATGGCCTCCCTTCACCCACAGGCCCAGCCCCACCCCTACCCTCAACTCCAGCGCCGTGACTTGACCCCCACCTCCAGAACAGAGGCAAAGCCCACGAGGCCGAGGCAGCCCTGATCTACCCGTGCAGCGGCCCTGTGCTGCCACCCTCCTGACTCCCCAGCTCCTCCCCTCTCTCAGGAGGCCTGGCTTCAAATTCTAGCTCTGCCACTTGCCTTCCGGGGTCCCTCTGCACCTCAGTTTCCTCATGTGTAGTCATATAACTGACCTCATGGGATTGTTTCAAGAGTCAAATGATGGGCTTCCCTGGTGGCGCAGTGGTTGAGAGTCTGCCTGCCGATGCGGGGGACACGGGTTCGAGCCCTGGTCTGGGAAGATCCCACATGCCGCGGAGCAACCAGGCCCGTGAGCCACAATTACTGAGCCTGCGCGTCTGGAGCCTGTGCTCCGCAACAGGAGAGGCCGCAATAGTGAGAGGCCCGCGCACTGCGATGAAGAGTGGCCCCCACTTGCCACAACTAGAGAAAGCCCTCGCACAGAAACGAAGACCCAACAAAGCCATAAATAAATAATAAATAAATAATTAAAAAAAAAAAAGTCAAATGAAATAATGCTGACAAACACACCAAAATACTATTAACAGACTGAACAGATGAATGAATGAATGAATGAATGAATGAAACTAGTTGGCCTGTGGCTGATAAGAGAACCAGATGTCAAGTCTAGAGACCTGGGTTCTAGTCCTAGCCCAGAGCTAGCTGACTGCATAACCTTGGGCAAGTCGCTTTGCCTCACTGAGCCTCAGTTGCCCCATCTGTCAAGCAAAGAGATTGGGCTTGGATTTCTGCAGAGGTTGTTTCCAACTTTAACTGGTAAGCTATGATTCAGGGTATGAGACCCTGAATGCGTCTGCAAGCACAGTCTACACCTGTAATTTCGCCAGCACTGGGCAGTGTAGCCAGGAAGGTGGTTAGCTGAGGGGGCAGGAAAAATCCCTCTTTTGCAGCAGAGTCGGCATGGAGTTTAACAATGCAGGTGAAAATAACAAACCTGCCATTTCCTAGCTGTGGGATGATCTTAAGAAAGTCATGTGAGCTGTAAGCCTCAGTTTTCCTCATCAGTAAAATGGGGACAATTTCCCCACTCTCTGTGGCATGTTATGAGACTCGAATGAGAGTGCTGATTCTTACTACTTGCTGGTTCTTGCTACCTACATGTAACAATCTCTCAAGAAACAGTAGAATCCTTATTTTTTACGTTTTTAATTATTGTCATCCTGGTACAAACAGCCTTCACATTGAATACAAGGTCTAAAAGTAAAGGCAGGAAGTGAAGTCACAGGAGTTTGGGGGTGCTCGGTTCTTCAGTCCCCTCTGCCAACACAGCTGGGGCAGCCAAACCTGGAGGAACACAGAGGGGCAGCAAGGGGGGGGCCTCTGCTGACAGAGAAGGCCAGGCCTCAGGGATGGATGGTGGTCCTGTCTGCCTCCTGCCCCTTCTCAGCCCAGCCGAGCACACACTTCCCTGGGCCCCTGGAGGCTAGTATAGAAACCAGATCCCCCCGTCCCACCCCACCATCCCTGACTCTTCCTAAGCCCATGCCACAACCTTAACAAACAGAAATAAAGAATGCTGGGCACATGTGTGTGTTTGTGAGCACACAGCAGAGCAGTTACCAGTGTTGGACAGGAAACAGGGCCCCAAGTCTGAATCCTGGTACCACCACCCACCAGCTCTGCAACCTGGGCAAATACCTCCACCCGCTGGGCCTCAGTTTCCTCCTCTGAACAATGAGGGCAGTGTGGTGAGGATGACATTACATCACGCAGGGAACCGATTAGCACGGTTCTGGTTCACAGTGCATGCCCCATCGATACCAATTGTTTTGTTTTGTTTTAAAGTGTGGCAGTACATTTCCCTTTAAGCCAACCTGGGATTATGAAAAGCGAAATCAGGAAGGGAAGCCTGGCCTTGAAACCAGCCCCTTGGATCTCTGAACTTCAACATGTGACATGGATTTCAAGCAGGGGTTCTCTACCCTGGCTGCACATTCAAAATCTCCTGGGGAGCTTTGAAGAATCCTACACCGGGGCCACACCCCAGGCCAACTGGTTCAGACTCACAGGGGCAGCACCTGATGCAGGATCATTCAAAGCTCCCCAAGCACTCCCAGTGTGGAGCCAGGGTTGAGAACCAGGGGCTTAAATCAAAAGGACAAGCTTAGGGGTTAGACTGGCTTGGGTTGAAATCCTGGTTCTGGAACATCTAAGTGCAGCCCTACATGAGGCACTCAACTCACCGCAGTCCTGATGTGTTGTTCATTTGTTAAAAATCAGCAGTAGTAATATAGCCTCACAAGGACGGTATGGAGATTCGCTGAGACAGCAGGACTCATTACGTACTCAATATAGTAAGAGCTGGTCACCCTATGAGTCCTTCCAATAAACTTAAATTCATAATATGACGTTAACTAAAGGCAAGTTTAGCCACAAATGTTCAAGACCATAACATTTACTTACATATTCATTTCTTTTGATTTGCTTGTTGGTGTTTGTTAAACCCTACCTTGTCTCAGGAAACATGTAAGACTACCAGGTACATCTGTAGTACAAGTATTGTAAAGTTATTCAGTTATTCAAAGTAGCGCCTCTCGCCAGCAAACGTGAATGCTTTCCCAGCTTGGTTCTTCTCGGCTGTGTTTCTAGGAGGGAATCTGGGAGCCGCTCAGGGGAGCTGGGAGCTAATGAAGCCAAACAGGGCGTATGCCCTTTGACAGCTGCCCCCTTCCCCATTCTCAGAAGGGCCCTCACTCCCACGAGCTGTTTGCCTGGTCTTGGAAGAAGCTGTTTTGGGACCCTGCAAGCCTGCCCTGACTACACAGTGAACCGCACCTCATAACCCACTGGTGCCTGGTGCAGGGAGGAGGGTGGAATGTTCCAGAAAGGCCAGTGGGTGGAGGAGGACTCAGGAGAGCTGGGTTCCAGGCTCGTGAAGCTCATTGGCTGTGTATCTTCAAGCCGCTGCTTCCACCCCTCTGAGACTCAATGTCCTACTCTGTAAAATGGGCGTAGCCAGGGCCGCCTACCGACTTCTCCTACTTCTCATGCGGTTTTGAGGTGAGACGCTGTGGAAGGGCACTGGGTGAGTTTCCTGGGGCTGCCGTAACAAACTGGGTGGCTTAAAACAACAATGACTTATTCTCTCACAGTTCTGGAGGCCAGAAGTTTGATATCAAGGTGTAGGCAGGGCCACGCTCCCTCCGAAGGCTCTAGGAGAGAATCTCCCTCCGTCTTCCAGCTTCCGGTGGCCGTCGGCATTCCCTGGCTCTTGTCTCCATCAGTCCAATCTCTACCTGTATGTCTTCTTCTCTGTGTGTCTCTTCACCCATCATTGAATTTAGGGTCCACACAAATAATCCAGGAGGATCTCATCCTGAGATCCTTCATTTAATTGCATCTGCAAAGACGTTTTTTCTAAATAAGGTCACATTCACAGTTTCCAGGGATTAGGACATGGGCCTATCTTTGAGGGGCCACCATTCAGGCCACGACAGGTACCTTGTAAACCATTTTAGTGTTTTTTGAACTACATTCTATTGCTAGGGGGCCAGTAGGTTTCACAGTGCATGCCGATGTGATGGGTTGGTGGTGGAAGCCGGGAGAGTGAGAACCACAATCGCTGAGCACCTACTGTGTGTCAGGCAATGAGTGCTTTTCACCATTTATCTCATCTTATCCTCACACCAACTAAGCCAGTATTCCTGCCGCCTTCCTCAGATGGGGAGCGCGAGACTCAGAGGGTTGAAAGAACTTGGCCAGGGTCACTCACAGAACAAGGGGTGGAGCTGGCATTTGAACCCAGGCAGGCTCTGCCTCTGTTGGCCATGCAAGTAACTGCTGTTACCACCAACCACAGTAATCCACGTCCACCCAGCACCCAGGCCAGAAACCCTGGCTCCTCCTTCTTCCCCATGGTCCCCATCAAGCCAGCATCATCCGGCTGATTTTAACTCTGCACAGTTCTCGAAGCCACATGCACCGCTCCATCCCTGCACGGTGCCCCCGGTTCAGGCCTTCATCACCTCACTCCTGGACCACTGCCCAAGTCTCCCCTGACTGCTCTCTGGACTTCTGGTATTTCCCCGCTCCCTGCTCATTAGATTCATCCTCTTCTCGGCAACTAGTATGAATTTAGGAAAATTGAATTCCAGCCATGTGGGTCCAAATTCAAGCTCCTTAATCGTAGGTACAGTAGGGACCACTGACTTCTGGCCCCGCCTCCCTTCCCAGCCTCGCCTCACACCCCTCCTCAATCACACAGCAAACTCCCCTAGCACCGATGTGCTTGTAGCTCCCCACCTACAACGTGCTGTTTGCACCTCAGGGCCTTTGCACATGCAAGTCTCCCTGCCTGGAACACCATTCCCATGTCTAGCCTCTCCGTCCCATCTTCCAGTCTGCATATTCTTTGAGGGCAGGGACTCTATCTGTCTTGTTCACTGTTTTATCCCTAGCTTCAGCATAAAGCCCAGCTCCTAGCAGGGGATCAGTAAACACTTCTGAATAATGAATGGACAATTTGAATAAAGATGCCCTTAGGCTGAACTCAGTACCTCTTTTCAGAGGTCTGGTAGCACGTGTTCCCTTGTGGTATTATATCGAAATTCTCCATCTCCCTCACTAGTCTGAGAGCTCATCCAGGGTGGAGGGACTCAACCTGAGGTTACAGACCCATGGCCCCAAGATGTTCCCTGACATGCTGCGTTAGGTTTACCCCCATGTTTTCTTTCTTTCAAAAAAAATTTAATTAATTGCCAACATTTTAATAGTGGGTGATTTCAAAACAATCCAAATTTAGGCTTCTCTTGAAAAATATCATGATCTGGTCACCCTGGGCTGGCTCCCTGCATGACAAGGACAGGCCGGGGTTGAGTTAACAGCTGCCTCTTCAGCCAGGACATATGCTGTGCAGTCCTCACAGGTCCACCCAGCCCACTTTCTGCATCTCTGTCACCTGCCTGCCCACTCTGGCATTTGAATTATCAGGTCTCAGGACACATCATATTCATCCGAGAAACTCTTCTTTTGAGGACATAACTGTGTCCTTATTAGGTCTTTGCTATGTGGCATGTCTTATACATGAGGCCAAATAAGCCAACACTTCAGTTGAATTAAACCTTTTCTTCTTAGCAAAGAGGGAAACAAGCTCAGTTACAAAAGTCAAAGTGCCCATGAGATTTTTTTAAAGCACAAGTTGTCCAAAGTCAGCGCAGCGTCCACCCAAGGAGGACACAGGGCTGGGTGCCCTAGGGCAGTGCTTCCCCCGTTTTCATGTGTGTAGGAACCGCCTGGGGCAGGGTTGGGGGGAGGGTCTGTTAAAAGGCACATTCAGATCAGTGGGGACAAGCAGGGCCTGAGACTCTGCATTCTAACAAGCTCCAAGGGGAGGACAATCCTGCTGGTCCCTGCACACTCTTCCAGTGGCAAGCTCTGTGATGCCACCACCCCTGTTGCCTGGTTGTTTGAAAGAAACATCTTCCCAATCGTTAGGGTGTCCTTGGGACAACCATTTGCCTGGCGTCACCATGATAAAGCCCTTCGAGAATGCCCAGCTCTTCATTTTAGTCCAGGAAAGGGAAACGTGGAAAGCAAAGGACACACAGCAGGTAGGGTGGGGCTCGGATGCCTTTGCCTTTGCAGCTGCCTTCCCCGCTCCCTACGGCTGACCCTCTGAAGTCCCCAAGTGGGCTATCTCACGGGGTCTCAGACTGTGACCCCCACAATAGGATGGGGGATGCTCTCAGAAGGACCTGAAGATTCAGGCTCAAGTCAACCTTCGTCACAAACCCCAACTTGCCAACTTGGTGGTTTTTTTTGAGCAGCCTTCACAGTTAAGCTCACGTTCCCAGGGTATTATTTTTCCAGGTGGCAAAGGGAAGGCCTTTGCCCTCACAATGTCAGGGATCTCAGAGGAAGCAGAAAGAAAACTGACGTGTGCAGAACTGGTCCCCAGGGCTTCTCCCATGGAGCTGTAAACAGGAAGTTGCAGGTACACTCTTCAGGAACACCCTGGGTTTTTCTGCCGGTTTATTTTGCAGCCATTCTGCCCATTCAGATAAACTGGGGAGAGGATCAGAAACTCACTGAGCCTGTTGGCAGCCCGCACCTCCCCCTGCACTGACACTGGCCAGATTTGGTGATAGCAAGGCTGCTGGGCAAAGATTTGCACCCGGGGAGGGGGCGGGCAGTGGGTAGTGCTACAGGCTGCAGGGATGTGCCCTCTGATTAGTCTAGCCCACTTTCCACCAAATCCCCTCATGCCACCCCACCCCACCGGCCCAAAGAAACATTTCTCAGGGCCATGGAGGTTTGAGAAGCCAACCCCTGGATGTGGCTGCAGCTGGCGTAGCTTTCAACAGCAGGCGAGAGGAGGAAGGGGAGATGGGGTACCCGGGCTCATACCAGGCTGCTGGCTCTAGGCTTTCATTATTGTCCCCTGTTTTCAAAGTTCCAGCTCCAGAGGGGGCTGGGGAGAGCAGAGTTTGGGGATTTGTTCAGCCTAGGTATACATAAATAGCAGCAGACAAAATGTCCTTTATCAGCTATTTCCCAGGAAACAGAAAATTCTTCTCGTCGCCAGATTAATAAAAGGACAGGGAGACAGCCCTCTCTTCTTCCCTCTCCCCCATGCAGAACACTAAGTCACTGTTCTGACACCCACCGGGAGGGTCCCTGTTGGAGAGAAGGCAGGGGTGGGCTGGATGACTTGGGCAGCTGCTAAGAAGACAGGTTCACTGCCAGCCGGAGCACAGAAATTCTTTCCCAGGAAAGGGGAGGTGACGTAGCCTGCTGGGTAAACTGGAAATTATTAACCACAGGATGAGTAGAATCAAAAAGAGCTGAAAACTGATTGTTGGCTTTACCGGGAGTTGTAAACATGCTAGGAAAAAAAGGACAAATACATTCGAAAAATTTTTTTTTTTCCTGAACCAGGAAGCACCATTTCCAATAATTCTGTCAAGTAAAGCTCTCAAGTGTTCTCTCCTGCTGGTATTTCAAGGTTGGTTTTGTTATTTCTTCACACAGATGGCCTAGGAAACACTCACCACACTCAATATATTTTTCTTTTCTTTCTCCCTTTTTTTTTTTGCCCAAAGAATCTGGGTCTTTGTAATCTGCCCATTGCTTATTTTCTTTCTATTTCTGATTTAGATAAAACACTGACTTAAAAGGACCTTCGAGACTATTTACATCACAGGAGAATTTGAGATTCTTTTTTATCATAAAAATAATAGGTCCAACTTCCTGCAGTCATCAACTAACATTTTATCGAGCATTTACAGTGTGTCTGGATATGTGGTAGTTCTATTTTTAAATGGATTTATGTTGTTGTCGTTATTGAGTTGTATGAGTTCTTTACATATTTTGGATATTAACCCTTTATCAGATATATGATTTGCAGATATTTTCTTCCATTCTGTAGGTTGCCTTTTCATTTTGTTGATTCTTTCTTTTGCCATGCAGAATTGTTTTAGTTTGATGCAGTACCCCACGTGTTGATTTTTGCTTGTCCAGCAATCCGATTTCTGGGTATTTATCCAAAGGAAATGAAAACAGGATACCGAAAAGATACCTACGCTCCCATGTTTATTGCAGCATTATTCACAATAGCCAAGGTATGGAAAGAACCTAAGTGTCCATCAATGATGAATGGATAAAGAAGATGTGGTATACTTACATAAAATGGAATATTATTCAGCCATGAGAAAGAAGGAAATCCTGCCATTTGTGACAACATGGATGAAAATGGAGGGCTTTATGCTAAGTGAGATAAGTCAGACAGAGAAAGACAAGTACTGTATGAGACCCCTTATATGCTTATATGTGGAATCTAGAAAAATTGAACTCATTAGAAACAGACAGCAGAATGGTCATTACCAGGGGCTGGGGTAGGGGGGGCGGTGGGAGAACTGGGGAGATGCTGGTCAAAGGGTACAAATTTGCAGTTAGAAGATGAATAAGTTCTGGAGATCTAATGCACAGCATTGTGATTATAGTCAACAATACTGTATTATATACCTTAAAGTTGCTAAGAGACTAGATCTTAAGTGTTCTCACCCCCAGAAAAGAAATGATCATTATTTGACTTATTTGACATGATGGAGGTGTTAGCTAACAGGCTACGGTGGGTATCATAATTACCATAATAAATGTGGTAATTTATTGCAATAAATACAGTAAATGTATCAAATCAACTTACCTGTATACAATGTACACCTTACATTTACACAATGTAATATGTCAATTACATCTCAATAAAAATAAATTAAAAAGACTGATGTGTGAACAAACCACCCAGAGGTTGTATCAAAACACAGAGCCTGAATCAGCTGCTGTGGGGCTCTGGGAGTCTGCATTCCTAACAGCTTCCAGCTGATGCCAATGCTGCTGGCCTCTGGACCACACATGGAGTAGCAAAGCTTATACCCCCATCTCATCTAATCCTCACGTCAGGCTGGTGGAACTGATTTCATCAAAAGAACTTAAGGAGTTTTCCAAATGAGAGGGAGGAAGACAGGCCTGAAACAATCTTCAGTTTTGGAACAGGCAATGCCAACATGGAAAGGTGAGCAGATGTGAATAAGATACCTGTGGGCAGGGGCAGGCCCAGGCTTGAGACATCCTCCTTAGCTACAGAAGACAGAAGTATAGACCTTGGGCTTTGGAGACAGAAAGACACAGATTCAAGTTCCAGCTCTGCCATTCTCCAGCTGGATGGTCCCGGGCAAGTAATGTCACCTCTCTGACCCTTAGCTTCCCCATCTGTAAAATGGGGGTAAAACCTACCACCCAGGGTAAAGAGCAAGTGAGAAACCACATTTCCAGCATTTCACATCTGCCCACCACCTGGTCCCTGCCCCGCACATGGTAGCTATTCACTCATTCAACAAACTTAATGAACACCTACTAATTTTCAGGTCTGTTCTACACACTAAAGAAAGAAAGGAAATAGACTGATGTGGTCGCCATAATAATGACCCAATGACCCCCCAAAATGCCCACGTCAAAATCCTTGGAAACTGTGAATGTGTTATCTTACATGGCAAAAGGGATTTTGTAGGTGTGATTAAGGTTAAGGACACTGAAGTGGGGAGACGAGCCTGGATTATCCAGGTGGATCCAATCTTATCACATGGCGATGAAAGTGGACAAACTTCCACATGTCAAAATGCGAGCAGCATTTCTAAATCTTCCGACCCTACTCTGCTTAGATCCGGCTCAGAGCAACCTTGAGTTTCTGAGAGGAAGTTGGAACCTTCTAAGAACCAAGTGTAGGCTTATGTTCCTCACATCTTGCAGTTCTCATCTGGGTAGCTTTCAATTTGCAGGGGGTGGAAATGACCTTCACCCACTTCCAGTTCCTCTGCAGCTGCTGAGGCCTGAAAAACCCCAGAGTCACGGACACGTGCCCCATGAGCAGCTGCTCTTTGACTTGAGTCTCTCCACTTATGGGAAGCTGGTTTTCCTTGGAAATCAAGGGAGATTGTGGGATAAGTCTTGAGCAAAATCGAATGCTCCAAGCAACAGAGATTGAACTGGGGCAGGATGGAGGCTGTTCATTCTTAAGAATATCTTTTTCTTGCTTTAATACATGCAAATTTGAGCGCAGACGATTTGGGTATGAAAAGCTACACAATCATATACCAAAATGTGTGTTTTTAGGCCCAAGACATTTTTATGTTCCTGACCTTTGTACAGGTGTGTACATTGCGCTGTATTGCATGGCATCCTGTAGAACGTATGTGGCCTGTCTATGATCCAGTGCATTCAACAGCTGATAATCGTGACCCCATTAAGGAGGCTGACTACTTAGTCACTGCTAAGCATTTCACGTGCACGAGGAGCAGTAACAAGGATAGGACAAGAACAGGAATCCCAACTCTGCCAATTACTGGCTTTGAAACCCTGAGCCAGCTACTTGAATCTCAGTTTCTTCATCGGGAAAATGGGAGCAATACGACCATATTTCATCAGTTCTAAGATGCACAGTTTTTCACATTTTAGCAGCTCTGAAATCAGAACATGCCATACAGCCAACAGAGCTTTAGATGCGATAAAAAATGGTATTACCCGTCCAACAATCTTGTCGTGAGGATTAAAGGAGATCCTTACACTTACAAAATTCTGAGCCTTGGCTCTGACACATAGTCCTAAAATACATATCAGCAACTAACACTTAATTTGTATCTCCAGCGCTGGGCTCTCCCACACCTGTCCAGTGATCATCTTAACTTGTCCAAGTAGGACCTTGATCTCCTTGCCCCATGCCTGCTCCTGCCCAGTCTTTCCCTTCTTAGTAAACCGTACCACCTTTCACCAGCTGCTCAAGGCCAGAAATGTAAGAGTCATCCCTGAGTCCTCTTTCCCTCATCCCTGGGGCAAAATCCATCCCCTAATTCTGTGAGCTCCATCTTCAAAATACATCAGGAAAGTGACCACTTCTCCCCACCCCTACTTCTACCACCTTGGCCAGAGGCACCATCCCCTGTTGCCTTTGTTGTCACAACAGCCTCCTGACCCGGCTCCCGGCTTCCACCCTTGCTGTGTTCCCTCCCACTCTCCAACCGCACAGCACCCAAAGGATCCTTTAAAAGCTAAGTCCCTCCCCTGCTCGGAACCCTACTAGCCTCTGTCCCACTCAGGGCACAATCCACACCTTCACCTGCTACAAAGCCCTGCAGGACCTGGCCTCTCTGACCTCACATCCTCCCTCCCATGATGCTTTCCCCTGACTAACATGTCCCTTCCACTCTGGCCACCTTGCTGTCCCTTGCACTTGCCAAGTTCATTCCTGACTCAGAGCCTTCACAGTTGCTATGCCCTCTGCCTGGCATGCTGTTCCCTCCCCTCCTTCAGGTTTCTACATTTATGTACAAGAAACAATTATGTACTCATTTGCTTATTGTCTCTCTCTCCTCCTAGAATAAAAGCCCCTCGAGGATGTCAGAGACTAACCGTCTTGTTCGCTGCTGTTTATCTTCAGCACTCAACAGTGCCTGGCATATAGTAGATGTGCAACATATATGTGTGTTGAGTGACTGAGTGAATGAATTAGTATGCATTAGGTATGCTTTCTAGACATATGAGGATATGCATGTGTATATGTTGTTATATGCACATATATTTACATACACACACTATTCATATCTATATGTCTATATTCATATCCCTATCTATATCTATATTTATGTGTAAAACACAAAGCAGAACATACTCATTCACAAAGGGATACAAGATTTTATTTCTGGCTCTGTATTCATGGAGGAATTCTAGAGGCAAAACAATGTTGTATTTGAAGAAACATAAGCCCAAGGTCATAGAGCTACCAGGTCCATCAGAAGCCACTTTCCTAACTGCACTGGATTGCCTCTTAAAAATCTCAGCATAAACTATGGAGAAGGAAAAAATAAGAGCCAAAGAATGTTAGAGCTAGAAGGCTCTTCAAGACCTTCTAGCCCAGAGTCAACAACATATGTCCTACCACTTTCCCCTCTTGTGCCCTTGGCAGACATCACCAATAGATCACAGTACTTTCCCCCACTGAACTTCTGAGTCCTTCTTAACATATTGCTCCAGGCAGCCTCTGCCACTTAACTGAAATGATCTGCTGTCCCAGATCTGGCCCACCCCAATCAATTTTTGGATTGAGATTCTGAGGCCCAGAGAGGAGCCATTATTTATCCCAAATTTCATAGCATGCCAGAGGCAAAGCCCAGGTCACCATGCTGGACACCTAGTTTATGTTCCCAAGCTGGAAGGGAACTTCTTAGAGATCATCTTTAATATGAAATCACATAGTCAGAAAGTCATTTTTTTAAAAAGATTTTAATCATTTGCAGCCAAAGGCAACTCACTAGTAAAATGAGCTCAGGAATCAGACCACTCCTGGCTGCCAGGAAGTTGCTAAATAGAACCAATTTAGCAATCAAGAGACCAAGAAGAACGTCCTGCCTTTGAGGAGACCAAAAGACAGTTCAGCAAAAATAGAAAGGGGCTGAACAGCTTGAATGGTGGAAAGTGAAGGAAGAGAAACACATTTTCCAACTAAAAATGGAATCACAACTGTGTTCAGATTCCACCCCTCAGGCAAGGTAACCCTATCCTCAGCTCGAGACTAAATCCCAATTGTCCAAGCCAAACATGCAGTCCCCCTCCTCTGACAATAAAACGTACAAGACTGCATGTGACAAAATTCTGACCATAGTCCTGCTGCAGGACTCGGGAAAGTTTGCTCACTTTTAAAATGAGAAACACAGAGAAATTCAGTCTCTTTTGCTTATGGCAAAAAGTTGTTGCAACTGAGTGTGATGACTGGGCTGTGGCAGCCACCTTGGCACCACGAGGGAAGCAGGCTAAGGCAGGACTGACAGGCCTAAGACGCCAGAGCAGTGGGATAGGTATGCTTGGTAACATGAAGAACCAGGGAGTCAACAGGCCCTGAAGACACTCTACATTGAATCATAGATTCTCCTTTGTTTAAACTGTTCTGAGTTAGGGTTTCTGTTACCTGCTCCCCAAAGCATCCTAACTGGCACATGAAATCACCTCTCCTTTCCTTCTAGAGATTCAAACAGGCCTAGTCAAAGCTCCAGACCTCTCCCAACTCACAGGCATTGCACTCCCACCCTCCCAATTGTATAAAGACAGAGCAGACCCTTATATCCAAAGGCAGCTGGGAAAGCTCTACCATTACCAAAATGTATTCCTGGTGTCTGAATACCACTCTGAGTGAGGCATGTTTCTCTGTAGGTAGGCAAAAGGTCCTGGGATAGAATAAGTCCCCTAACTGTGAAGGAATTAATCATATCTCTTTCTTCTTGTAAGAAACGTGGGCAATGTGTATTACTGGAGAAGCAGGTGCCAAGACAGGAGCAAATGTACAGGGGTTTTATTAAAGGAAATGCCCATGGGATTAATGGGGGAGAGAGCGAGGGCTTGGACAGCAGTCAGACCATGATGCACTCTAACCCTGAGGGAGGGAGAGAGGGAAGTTTGGTGCAGATGTCCTAGGCTGTTGTGTTATCACAGTGGTTTGGAGGGCTGTGCTTGAGCCAAAGTCTACTGTCAGAGGAGTCCTATGTCTGCCAGGGATGGCCCACCTTTGTTTTTCCGCCACACAGATGCAGCAGGGGCCCTTAGTCACTTACACATCCTGTAAGCAGAGGGCTGCAAGGGGCATTCCCTGGCTGTCACAGGCAGCTTGGGAAGAAAAAATGGGCTCGCGGGGTGGGGGAGAAGGAGACATGGGGGTCCAGCCGGAGATCAAAGTCTGTGTGATGGTCATGTGCCCTGCCACCCACGGACTCAGTCAACCTCCTTCAGTGACGTTAGCTCAGTGCACCTATGTGTCACCTGGGTACCCGGTTGTTGTCACTGTTGTGGGAATTCAAGGCCATGGTGTGGTGTGGGCTAGGGTGGCATGAGAGGAAGCTGGGCTCACAAGGTCCAGGAGCCACAGCACCTGGGTATTAGTGTCACTCTGGACTCTCAAGGGCCATGCACTTTGGGGCAGTTTGAGGCAATTCACCTGGTGAACCCCAGCTGACCTCTGACTTATTCATTGTATTGGAAGGATATAAGCTCGTGTGCTGCATCAGAGATGCAAAGACACAGTGGCTTAAAGGAGAGAGCAGTCAACATGTCCCCACATATCAGTGCAAGTGCAATGTGGGAACTGGGGCCCAGGCTCCCACACTCTTGTTGCTCTGCCCTCCTTGGAGGGCTGCAGAATCATATTGATGGAATAATGCTTTGGCAGCACATGTACATGCCAGGCCCCATTCTAAACACTTTATAGCTGTGACTCTTTTAGATAGTAGTATCTCAGTTTTACAGAAAACACAGAGGTTGAATCACCAGCTCCACCATCTGTGCTCCTGGCGACCATACCCTTCAGTAAGATGCGCGGGGTGAGGCGGGAACAGTGCATGCCCTCCCCTCTTTAAGGACACAAGACAGACACCATTAGTCAGATGGCCACCCTTGGCTACGTGGCTGCAAGGAAGGCTGAGAAATGCAGTCTTCGGCTGGGCAGGCATGGGCAATGTCTCCAGTGAAATTTCTACTCCTCTGCCTGGAATGGCTCTCCCAATCTTTTTGTCATGATTTAGGCTCCGTTTACCATCATTCAAGACTCAGTTCAGTTCATCTTCACTGGGAAGACACTCCCATTCCCCACACTGGCTGGGTTAATGCCCACCCCCACCCCAGGCTCCCATAAGTTTCTGAGATTCCTTCTATTTCAGCTCTTATCGTATGTTATTGTAAGATCCTCCCTGGGCCCAACAGGCCAACAGACGTTGTTTGGCCCACAGAGTGTTTTAAAGAAGACAGAAAAGAAAAATCATACAAAATTCCAAATATTTGTTTTCTCCTTGAAAATCATAAAGTACAGCCATACTGAGCAGTTGCTCTTGTGTAGGAACAGTCAACTGGGACTGAGTGGCTCCCTAATTCCTGTGCAGAGGACACAGAACTTTTCACGCAGACCCAACAACTCCCTACTGTCTCACGCCCTGTCTGCTTCATTTATTTATGTTGCCTGCCTGGCCCCTGTAAGAAGGAGGAAGGAAACCCCCTGGACCACGGGTTTCTTTGGGGGCAAGGTGCATTTCTTCTGGGTGTACCTTGCACTTGGCACACGGTACGTGCTCAAATGCACTCACTGAGCCTGTGACTAGATCCACGGAAACATTCAGGATTAAATTGCATTGTGGCACCGGCTTACACTCCACCCACCCCTCACCCCAAAGGATTTATATTTAATTGTCTTTGCAGAATCGGAGCCTGCGAGCAACTTCACACTGGAGACCCTTCCCAAACGTTAGAAATGCAGCAGCTTGGTCGGCCTCGTGCTCCAGCCTATCAATAGCCAGGCTGTCTCTGGTAGTGTTTCCTGGGCAGCCGCATTGTTCTTAGTGGCAGAGAAGCAAAGGCGACATTCTAAGTCCGACCTTCCAAGGCCGACCTTCTCCCTGCTTTGCTTAACCCTCTCTGGCGCCCTCCCTCGCATCTCTTTCTCTGCATGGCACGCCCCACTGTCTATTCTGCAGGATGGTTTTTTATTTATTTTTTTTGTCAGCACTCATCAGTGTGGTGGGGATGGGAAATAAGAGCCCTGGCCCATGTGAAAGTGCTTTACCGGGGTCTCCAGGGAGAATCCTGTGCTGCTTGCAGTGCCAGAGGTCACCGTCACCTTGGCCTTGAGGTGGCCTGTTTACCAAAGTGAAATGAAGATATCAGTCAGATGTCAGGGAAATGCTAATGGCGGGCGCCGGGCAGGGAGCTGGGTGCGCGACTGGCTGGGCCCCGCTATCCCTTCCTTCCCAGTTCTGCAGTACAAAAGCCTCGGTGACTTAGCAACTCCGATAAGAGGTCAATAGGCAAATGTCAGGTCCCTGATTGAATGCTCCTCTTGGCCTGGTTGCAGAGCCTTCCAGACTGCCTCTCTCCCTTTTCCACACCCCTGCATACATCTATTCAACGGGAGGAAGGGAAAGTGTTTGTTTGAAACCCTGGCCCACCCTTTCCCTATCTCTGGCAGGAAAGAAAGCCTCATCCCTCGGGTCCCAAGGTCTGGAAGCACAATGAGAACCGGCATCGTTATCCCCCGGCCATAGATGGGAAAAGCGGGGTGTTGACCATGGCTCGTCACTTAGGAGGATGGATGGGACTGGATTCTGCAGCGGCAAAGGACAGGAAACAGTGGAGCCCTGTTTACGGCTGTGTGATAGATAAGCACAGCCGTGCAGCCTCCCCACACTGGGCCTCATTAAGAAGTCACTACCTGAAACAGGACCCCAGCGTCATGAGGCCCAAGATGAAGCAGGCCTATTAGGTCTGTCTCCCAGGGGAGCAGCTCCTTTTCACATTCCTTCTATTGCTTTTCCACCCTGGGGGTTAACATCTGAGATGCGCTTCCCCTGCTCTGCTCCGGGGAGTCAGGCTATACCTCTGCTAGAGCTGGCCAGCACCCCATCATCTTCAGGCACCCCATCATCTTCAGACAGCCCCCTTTCTGCCCTCCCAACTTCAGCTGGCTCCTCCTTTGGGCTCTTTTGTGAGAAGCTAAAGAGTTACTTTGTTTGTATTCAACACCCAGGTCTTTCTGCAAACTCTTCTTGCTCCCCAGTCAGCAAACGGCTTCGTTCCTTCTCTGGGCTTTTTCCTCCAGCCCTGCATTTGTCACACTAAACCCATTCCTCCAGGGAGCCCTGCCCTGCTACTTTCTAAAGCTAGACCACTCTCTAGTCTGTTGATGGCATTTCAGGGCAAAACAACAGGAAAATGATGATCTCTTCCATATTTCCAGAATCAAGTTTAAATTATCACCAGCTTGCTAAGGCTCTCCTTGCCGCCTGTGAAAGAGCAGTGTTAAAAATGTGGTTTCATTTTTCCTGCCACAAGGGTGGGGATTGAAAAGAAAAGCCCCCTGGTTCCTTCCAAGCCTGAGAGCAGAACTTTGGGGTCCGTCGGCCATGACAAGTTCCTTTTGTTCCCACCGGTCACCGACTTTGTGATCATTGGGTGAACACCGCCAGTAGGATTTTGCAGCAGGAGTGCACAGTCCTGCAGAGAGGGTAAAACCAAGAGAGCAGTGCTCACCAGCAACCCAGCAACGGGGACTCAGGAGTTCTGGTAAAGCTTGGAGGATGCCTGACGAGCTCCCCTGTGGGAAACATGGCCTGGGAGGCAAGGATGGCAGGAGATGAAGTCCCTGGGTTGATGTATGCGCATTCTTCCTTCTCATATTTCACGGGAAATGGGGAGTGTCTGGGTGGTGCTGAGCATGGCACAGACCGTAGAGAAAGTCACCCACTTAAAGCTCAGGAAAAACAGTAACAAACAGAGCAGTCTCAAACTGTTTTCTCTTCTTCAGGAAACCAAGTGATGTCTAGAAGGACTGGCCCTGTGTGTGTTTGGGTTTTTCGGAGGATGGAGGGTTCCACAGGACCACAGGGACCGGGGACTCTTGTGGAATAAGTGGGAGGCCTCACACTTATCCCTATCTGCTGGCTATTTTCCCTTTGTGCCCTCCACCCACCCCCAGAGCGATTCCCAGCCCTGGAAGGTTGACCCCTCTGGACTGTGTCACTCAGCCTCACTCAGCCTCTGGTTTCTGGTTGTTTGCCCAACAGGAGGCACTAAAACGAAACGGGAAGTGAGGAAGGGAGAGAGGTTGGGGCATTTCTTCCCCATTGCCATCTTCCTAAGGCACAGGTCTCTGGCAGTTGTGTGACTCTTCAGACCTGGGGATGGTAATGGCTTCTGCTATTATTAGTTGTATCAGTTATCTACTGCTACATAACAAATCACCCCAAATGTAGGGATTCAAGGCAATCATCATTTATTTGCAGACGATTCTGGAGTCAGGGCTGGGCTCATCTGGGCAGTTCTTCTGCTGGTCAGGGAATCACTCATATAGCTGCCATCGTCTGACAGGTTGACTAGGTGGATGACCTGATTGGGGATTGGTGCTGTCTGTTGGCTGGGTGCCTTGGTTCTCCTCTGCGTGGCCTCTCATCGTCTAGTAGGCTAGACTAGGCTTCTGTACCTGGAAGTCCAGGTCATCTTCCAAGAAGATGAAAGCAGAAGTTGCAAGGCTTCCAGAAGCCTTGCTTTGGACCTCTCACGACACCACTTCTAGCACTAGCACAACACCACTTCTAGCACTTGACCAAAGCAAGTCCCAAGACTAGGCCAGAGTCAGGGAGTGGGAAAATGGACTTCGTCTTTGAATAGGAGCAACTGCAAAGTCTTTTTGCAAAGGGGCCTGGATACTGGAGTGGGAAGAATCTGTGACCATAACTTGCAATCTAGCACCATAGTTTTTGGATACCTCAAATTCTTTGGTTCTCTTAATTTTCCATTCCCATGTGGGTGGTGCCTTCATTAATCTCTCTTGAATAGAATCATCTGAATGAAGTTCTATTTCCTGCCAGGACCCTGGTAAATATACCTTACGACAGTAGCACTATCTCCGTTCCCTGTATAGTTATTATTGCCATTGTTGTTGACATGTAGCCCTTGACCTGCTAGCAGTTTGATTTGCAGAGTCACACTTATATCCTTTGTGCATTTACAACTGTGGCATTTCATGTCCAATGCAGCCCTACTCATATGAAGAAAAGCTGTCTCATCAGGAGCAGCTAACACTTTTCCAGCATGCACTATGGCCCAAACACTGTCCGAGAATTCTGTGGTCAAGATCTGACTCGATGCACACAGCAGCCCTGAGAAGGAGACACCACCTCACAGAAGAACAAACTAAGGCACTGAGAGGCTAACTAATTTGCTCAGCGCCACACAGCAATTGGGAGAATGACTGTCAAAATCTTCTCAAAGAAAGTTTTCTGATTTTTTTGGCATTGATATTTTTTCAGCTTGTGAAGAGTGAGAAATCACAAAGAATTTAAGAAATTTGAATGTTGTCCAGCATCACATGCAATAATATGGGCATGATTTGCCCTCCTTTGTACAGTGTAATTGATAACCGTGTCAGAATGCTACGAAATATGTAGTACGTAGGTATATAGCATGTCTTAAATTTATCCCTGTGTATGTTGATTTTTGTAGACAGATAGGCATCAGACCTGTGGTCTGAATGCATCCCTGAAAATAAGACATGGCTTATATTATTTTGCCTTGCCTCACAGTTACACAACACAGACTGTGGCTATTCCACTATACTCCACTGGGGGTTTGCTTTGAGTATCCACCGTGCTCAAGTCCACTCTCACTGGCTTGTTATTGCAGGGCTACTGGTGCTCAAAAAATCAGACCCTTGCCCACAGGTGAGTTTCTGGGGCCTGGTTAGTAAAACATATGTCAGAGAGCACTCAAACCTCCATCCAGCTCTCCACTGGGGTGTGGCTCTCAATGTCTAGAATAAGCAAAACCCTAGAAATATTTTCTTGAAGAAGGGCACAGTATTTGTTTTGTGGAAGGTGTCTCTGTCATTGGAAGATAAAATGATTCCATTCTCCCACCTGGAGTGCCTGAGTAGCTTTCTGATTGGCAGCCCTGCTTCTTGCCTTGTGCCCATTCAATCCATCCTCCATCCAGAAAGCGGAGTGATACTCTTAAAACATAAATCAGGTCATCTGTCTCTCCCCTGCCTCCAAACTACCACAACACATTCAGCATCTCCCTCAGACTCCTTCCTATGATTGTGCCTACTTCTCCGACTTCATCTCATGCCCTTTCCCCCTTGGTCACCCAGGCTCCGGCCACACATGCTTCCTCGCTGCTTAACAGACATGCCAAGATCACTCCCTGCTCAGAGGCTCTGCACTTGCTGTTTCTTCTACCTAGGAGGCTGTTCCCTCAGATCTCTGTGTGGCTGGCTCCTTCTCATCGTCTCGCCTTGAATGCCACCTCCACCGAGAAGCCCTCCCTTCTTGCTCTTTCACATCACTCAGTAATCACAGCACTCGTCACTAGCAGTATCTTTCTAGTTACTTAGCTGTGCACTTTCTTTTCCCCGTGAGCAGATGAGCTCCATGAGAGGAGTAGCACTGTCTGGGGTCACAGACACAACCCACCGATTCTGGGTCCGTCTCCAGGTGGCTCCCCGTTCACAGTTCTAGCCACAGCACCAGCCTGCTTCTGGAACAAGTGCTGGCATTTTGTTCTCAGCAGCTTTGGAAACCAGATCTCATTCCCAAACCTCGTGACTCAGTCGGCAGCAAGAGAGAAGGCTGGGCTGGGGACACAAGGGTGCCTTCAGTCTTCAGAGAGATAGCAGCCCTCCAAGGAACCGAGCCACAGATAAAGCCTGAGAATCAGTCCCGAGGGCTGCCCTGTTCACTGGAAACTGACCCCCTCCTAAACCCTGCCAGCTCTCAGCATCTCATGCGCTCGGCTATCTCCCAGCCTTTTGAATGTGCCAGTATCGCCTAGCTACGGAATTACCACGCAGATAGGGCTCCAGGGATGAAATTAGATTTCCCTTTGCAGAACAAAGACAAACACACATTCCTCTAGCCCATCCTGGGAGAGCTGCATTGGGAGGGCCTGCTTTGGGGCCAGGCATTGAAAGCCCATGGGCTGTCTTGCTTGCTTCAGCAGTTCCTGGCAAAGTGCAACGGAGTTCTCCGGCTTTGAAATCTAATTGCCTGCCCATGGCTGTGAATCCATCTCCAAAGGCAAAAAAAAAAAAAAAATGTTTTAAGTGAGGGGGTGAGGGGGACGGGGACAGTTCTCACGGAACCAGCCGAGATGAACCCATTTAAGCTTTGGCATGATACCTTTGGGGGAGGCCACTTTTTAATACTCTAGTCTGAGAAGCTCCTGTTTAAAAGAGAAAGATGCATAAATGCAGCTTCTGTCAGTAATGAGAAAATGGAAATCACGGGCAAAATCAGAAAACTCATTCCCCCAGAATCTTAATGATCTCCAGAATAATTGTGCTGGTTTCTCAAATCAAGGAGTGAATGGTGACAGCTCCGGATTTTCCTATGAGGGTCAGATGGGTTCATGTGTTTTTAATTGGGCTCATTTCTAAGCCATGTGCTTGTCATGATACCTTAATCCCTTCGCTGTCCCCCAGAAAAATGTTTTCTCTCTCCGTGTTTCCCTCAAACAAATGCAGCTTCTCAAAGGCGATATGAGCCTCCCTCTCTTGCAAACAGATTTCTTATCATATGACTGCTCTGCTGTGAGTGAACTTGCATTTCTCTTGCATAAGAGAGCAATTTCCTGAAGGTAAAAAAAAGGGGAAAAAAATCCAACTGCTAGCCGCTCCTCGTTTTCCATGTAAATATCTGCAGCCTCAGCTCCCAAATATAATGGGAAAGAAGCGGCTTTATTTTGGGAGGATGAATATCAATCTTTCAGATGGCAGTGAAATGCTTTCTTGCATTTGTTTTATTTGGCGGGACTCACAGCAGGAAGAAATTTGTCAACAATTTTAAGGGTCCTCCAGGCCAAAAGATAACTTCTGGTAAGATCTCCTAGCAGCTTAGAGTTCAACAATAATTAACAAATTAGAAAACTCTGCCATTATGGCCAAATATAAATTAGTGGCCTTAATTTGGAGGCTTAAAACAAGGAACGAGGTCTTAAAAGTAATAAAAATAATAATGAGCCTCAGGATTAAAAAAAAAAAAGGAAAGTGTAATTTCTGAAGTGTGCTCAGAGGTGTGAAAGGTGACAGCAGCCATCGATTAAATAATGAAGCACCAGCTCTTTGACAGACATTGGCCATACCATGAAGTCTCAGGGGAGCCTCAGATCTGTCTTGGCCATTTCACACTCCTTCTAGGTTCTGACTACCAGCTTTATCCCACCCAGAGAGGACAGTGAGTCCTGTCCCGGGTCGAGTGTGAGGGTCAGCTCTGCTAGTGGGGGTGCAGTGTCAAAGAAACAGGAAAGAGGGAGGGAAGGAGACTAGGAGGGAAGAGACAACCATTCTACAGTCATTAACTGACTGAATAAAAGCCTGTTACGTATCCATTATGTGCCACTCACACTAGGTGCCCAGGAGACAATAGCGAGCAAAGCAAGACCCCACTCCAGCCCTCTTGGAGCTTACGGAGGAGATAACTTCAACCACATAAATACATAAATAAATAAACACAAGACTGTTGATTTGCTGAGTGTCACTGGGAGCGCATGGGTGCAGGAATAACCAGGAGACAAGACCTGTGTGGTGGGCAGGGTGTCCGGGGTGTGAGGGAGTTTGGAGTGAACGGCCACTAGGTTTGAGTGCTTTCACATGCCGCGTCCTGCCTAAGTATTCTTACAAGTATCATCTTATTCACTTCTCACACCAGCCCAGTGGGGCAGATGCCATTATAATCCCATTACAGACAAGTCCCCTTAGGCTCAGAGAGGTAATATTGCTCGCCCAAGGTCACAGGGCTTATGATGAGGAAGAGCTCAGACTCAAGGCCGGGTGGACGTGTCTCCATCGCCCATGACCCTGAGCAAACAGCATATACAGTCCTCCCAGGAGTGGCAGAGATAGGCAAGGCCAACCTCCCCGTCCTCGCCTCCCTGCACTTGCCTCCCCCTCCTCTCTCAGGCAAGCACACACGCACACGCTCATGCTCTCACACGCACACTCACACACAGTCTTACACACACGTGCAAGCGCGTGCACACACACACACGCACACACCCTGCCCTCCTGCTCCCAGAAGCCGAGGTGACCCTCAGCTTGCTGCCAGCTTCCTCACTTCCTTCCTCCCCAGTTGAAATGTTCCTTCGGGTCCAGTGTGACTCAGGCTATGAGCAAAGGGAGATGCTGAGCTCCCACCAAGGGTGCAGCTGAGTATCCCTGAGGAAGGGGCATCTGACCTGGACCTTGGAGCGTGAACAGGCATTTGGCCAAGAGAACAGAAAGAAGAGCTTTCTGGGCAGCTGCACGTGGAAAAGTGTGGGCATGTGAGAAGCAGAGCACATCTGGGGAAAGAGGATAACGTCGGGTGGCTGGCTCAGACGTCCCCCTCCCCACTCCCCTCAGCGCCCCCCCTGCAGCCTGCTTCTCCCCAGGATCCCCCGTCTCGGCAGAGGCACCACCAGCCCCCCAGGGTCACAAGCCACAAATACAGGCGGCACCCTGGCACCTGCCCACTCACTCGTCCAAGCTGTCACCAAATCCTCCTAAATATAACGCGAATCTGCCCACCGTTCCGCCCCATCTTTGCTGCTGCCGCCCGCCTTCCCGCACCCCCCAGCTCCTCCTGGACTGCCGTCACAGGCTCCTGACGGTGCCTCCGCACCCATCACCCTGCGCTCCTGGAGCAGGCGAGGTGACCTTCATCTCTGCACATCAGAATCCCTGCTGGAAACCGCTTCCCAGGGCACCGCTCAAACACTCCTCCCTGACAAAGGCTCCCGCCCCCAGACAAGGTCAGATCCCCTGTTTCATGCCTCATGACTTGCTGTTCTTTCCCTCCCTGACGCTCAGCAAAGTTGACACTTCTGCACACACGTCTGTGATTGCTCGGTCTGACACTTGGAGCTACAGGAGAGTAGGTACTGTCCCCACCCATCCCCGGTCCTACACACAGCAAGCCTGCTGTAAATTTTTTTTGAGTGGATGGGTAGATGCTAAAGCCTGGAAGTATGGCACAGATGGGACCTGTAGGCGAGTGGGGGAGAAGGACGCATTCCTGGAGGGTCTCAGTCACCACACCAAGTAATGCAAGGACGGCCTTGGCAGTCTCTCTGGGATGGAAGGGCTGCCCTGACCTCCTTCTTCCCTGGTGTGGGCAGACTTTGGAAAATGGCTTTGGGCTCACTGCAGGGCCCCTCTCTCCACGAGCAAGTTTGGACTGCTGAGGAAACAAACCTGGGGAAGGTATTTGGAAGGCGAGGTGCTGACACCTGCCACCCATAGACAGGCGGCACCTCGGTCCCTCCCACAAGCTTTGGTGCCCAAGGATGCCCAAGGCTCAGTAGGGTCCTGGAAGCTGGCAAGGTGTCCAGCACCTTCCTCGGGCTCCAGAAATTCCAGCCAGGCAGCTGGGGAAGATGGGGGAATGCCTTCTTGGTGGGCTGTACAATGCTAATAACATTTCTGCAGCTGCCCGAGAGGCAAAGAGGTAGATAGTCTTACTCGTGATGACTCCAGGCCCCCAGGCCAGCCAAAGGGTCCTGGCAGTCATATCAATGCATCCGAGAACGGAGGATCCTCTGGATGCTCACACCATGGCCCAGCCAGAAACACACCAGGGAAAACATTCATTCATCCATTCCTTCATTCACACGGCAGACGCTGACAGTCTTCCTTGATCCGGGCCCCGGGGCTACAACAGAGCTGGTGCTGTCCCCGTGGTATTTAGAGCTGGTGCAGGGTGAACAGGTGGGGTGCTAAAAGAACCTGGGCCCTGGGCATGTTTGGTTTATTCTTAAAAGAAAATGGCTTCCAACATTTAAAACAGGCAATTTCACATCAAAGTCTAGGTTTCTGGCTTCTCTTAAAAAAAAAAAACTGGAGGATTCCATTCCCTCTTGGCATTAATTTCTGCCGTCCCGCTAGATGGTCATGAGCTCTGCATCCCATCAGCGCTCCCACTCTCTGTGGACTTACACTCAGTCCTATTAGCTCTCTGGCCCTTGTCAGCACCTGAGACAGACAGTCAGTCATCAGATAATCCTCCTACTGGGTGATCACGTGTGCGATGAGGGACACAGAGGAAAAACAGAAGAGGGTTCCTGAGCCCTTGGCCTGATGGGGTTGCGGCCCTCCCACTACGGAATGCAGGGAAGCCTCCTGTTGGCCCCCGTTCATCTGGGTCACCCAATCCTGTCCTCTGAGGTGGAGGAGCTTCAGACCCAGCAATGTTCTGGAGACCAAGGCAGCCAGGTGTGGAGCGAGTCACCCGGGCCTCTTCCCAGTTCAGGTGCCATGGAACACATCTCGAATTCCGACAGACGTCCCCCCCAGCTCATCCGATGGTGATAAACCCATCGCCCTGAACATGTAGTATCTTCAGCAACACCAGGCATGACACCCACTGCACACCTGATCTAAAACCCTCCATGACTCTCCGTGGCCTCGGCTTGATACTCAAGGCCTGCTCCAGCTTGGCCTTGTGCCCTCCTTACCTCACCCTACTCTTCTGTCCCACAGAGCCTGGTCCCAGCCAAACTGCCCCAGTGTACATCTCCCAGGGAACGAGCGTCCCCTTCCCTACCCTAGTTCATCACTCCCGCCAACACCTTCCCTTCTCCCTGCCTTCATCTGTCCCTTCCTGACCTCTCTCCCAAGGACCCAAGCCAACCCCTCCAGGAGGCCTTTCTGAGGCCCTAACCGAGTGTGACCACTCCCTCCTGAGTCCTGGTGTTTAATTCAGGTGGTTTTCCATGACAAAGCCCAACTGGGAGAAGAGACTCACACATCTATACTTGCCAGGGCCAGAGCAGACCCAGGGCTGGTGTAAGGACGGCAGGAAGCTGCCTATCACTACACCTCTCACCCTGCCTCCCCGCCCACCTTTGGGCAGCCTCTGTCCAGGTGGCAGGCCCTGAAGGACCCAGGCTCACTTCTTGCCAGCATGACAAGTCCATGGAAAGAGCCCCCTTTCCCATAGCTCCAGCGAAAGTCCTTCAACTGACCCTCAGCGGCCTGGACCGCTCACTGTGGCCGGAGAGACGGGTCAGCCACGCCTAGATCACATGGGGTGAGACCAGAGGAAGCGTCCTTTCCCAAAGGAACAAGTTTCTGGACGAAGAGGGCTTGGATGCCTTCCAAGCACACACAGTAGATGTCATCGGCTCCTTGGCTGTACGTCTCTTTAATTACGTACCTTACTCCGCCACGGCCCATGGCTGGCTCACTTTTGCAGCCCCTCCAGGGTGTGGCTTTATGCCCTACACATAAAGCTTATGGAATTAAACTCTAGTAATTGACATCATCTCTGCTAAGAAAGATCCTGACATATATGTCCTCAAAGTGCCGTGTCTGTTCATTTTCTCTAACAGACAAAAACTCCCTGAGAGCAGGCCTGGCTTCTCTTTCTTCAGTGTCATCCATGGTCTACCACAGCACTGGTCACCTGGCTGACCAACAACTCTCTATTGATGAGAATCCTAGAGCACATCACCGGGAGAATAGAGGTTTCCCAGTCGGACAGAGCTGGGTTTAAGTTGAGGTTTCTTCCACCTCTTAGTATCTGTGCCTTTGTCAAGGGATCAGTCAGGATTCAAGTGGGGAAGAGGCCACTAGGGTCATGGGATAAGGGCTTTATTATTGGAGGTCGACCTTACACCTTGTGGGAGAAGGAAGGTTGGGACAGGGGAGTGGGAGGGTCAGATGGCTGACAGGCTGGTGGATCCGGGAAGGCGAATGGGACTGGGAAGGGGGAGCTGGTGGGGGAGAAACCAGGGGGCTGCTGCCTTCGTACATCTGCCAGAGTGTCTGCGGGAGGAGAGCTGGACACAGAGCCAAAGAGAGCAAAGGCCCCCAGGCACCACTGGCCCTTCAGCATCTCACCGCCACCATATCCAACGAGGTCCGAGCTGAGTATGGCCGCTGCTCACCTCCACTTCCGGATTCTCGCACACGTGCCTCCTTCCACCAGTCACACCCAGAGTCATGCAGGGAAGCGGATTCCGGACAACACAGTCCAAATCACCTCAGTCAAATATTGGACCCCTCTGAGTCTCTGTTTCCTCATCAGTGAAACGGGGATGTTACTACTTAGTGCAGGACACAACAGGCACACAAATTTCATTTATTATAATAATTATTTATATACTAAAAAGGTATTATTACTTATTAACCTTTGCCAGAACCTGGTTACTAACGGAAACTTCTGGCCCTTCCCTCCCACCATGGCAGTGCCTTTAAGAATTTCCACCCCAAATCATTCAGGTAGAGAAAGACAAATACAGTATGACCTCACTTAGACGTGGAATCTGAAAATGTTGAACTCATAGAAACAGAGAGGAGACAGATGGCTACCAGGAGCTGGAGGGGTGGGGAAATGGGGGGGTGCCGGTCAAAGGGCAGACACTTTCAGTTATAAGACAAATAAGTTCCAAGGATCTAACGTACAGCATGGCAACTACAGCGAACAATTCAGAAAGTTGATATGAAAGTAAATCTTAAACGTTCTCACCACGACAACAACATGGCGATTATGTGAGGTGAAGGATGTGTTAACAAGCCTTATTAGGGCCAACACTTTGCAATATATCCATGTATCAAATTATCACATGGTACACCTTAAGCTTACAAATGCTACGCATCAATTACATCTCAATTAAGCGGGCAAAGAAAATTCCATCCCCAAAGCCCCCAAGCTCTGGCAGTGGCCTCAGAGAGCAGCCATGACTAAATTTAAGTCTCAAATTTGAACCAACGTTAATTATTGCCCCAAAGGAGTGGCCTATCTCTGTAGTGCTCTGGCCTTTCACAGAACCACGGTCCTCTGGTCCATGGGCCCATTTAGAGGTCATTCCCATTTCCCACCCAGCTTGCATCTGGGGTCATATTGGTATGAGAATTGGACAGGTGGCATGAGGTTCTAACCTTTCAGGTGTAGGCTAGTCACCACTTGCAGCCTGGGGAGAGCCGCCACTTCCTTGGGGAGCCCTGACTCCACAGCTCCTATAGCTACAATTTGCCTCCCCAAATGATAAAACCAAACGAACACCTTGCCAGGAAGCAACAGCTATCCTGTAACTTCAGAAGACATCTTTCTCTGGGAACTGCAGAGCTGGGCTTTAAGGCCCGTGGGCCACCTCCTGGGGTGGGGTTGGAGGGGACTGGGAGGAGGAAAGGACTTCTCAGCTGCTTGGGGGAGACAGAGAAAGAGAGAGAGACAGAGAGAGACAGAGAGAGAGAGAGAGAGAGAGAGAGAGCAGTTGTAATACCATGGCAACGGTGAATACTCCAAATAGATTTGTTTAGTTCAAAGACTAATATTCAGGGAAACAAGACAACTTGCTCTGGGCTGCTCACAGGTCCCTGAAGGCTGGTTCAGATGAGACCTGGGCTGGGTGGGTTGAGACCTGGTGGAAGGGACCCACTTCCTCGGAGCTGGGGAAACTGAGGCTAGGAGAGGGGAAGGAACCGGTCCATTGTTACCTAGTTTGTCAGCAGCAGCTCCAGCGAACGCATCAACGGCTCATTTGTTCATTTAGGCAACATATTTATTGAGTGCCTACTATGTACCAGGCGCTATTCTAGGTGCTGGCAGTATGGCATGGGATACTTGAAGGGTCCATTGCTGGTAGAGTGAATGTGTAAAATTACCCCGTGCCAAGCTTGCTGCAATCGCGTGCGGTGCGCTGCTTGATCCTCGCAGACAAAACCCAAGCAGGTGCGGTCCCGTAGTACAGCCGGAGCTCAGGCACTCGCCACGGTCACCCACCCAGTCTGCCTGAACTCTGCGACCACAAGGTGCCTTCGTCTCTCTCCCACATCACCACCACCCACATGCTTGACTGGAGTGACTCTGAGCTCAGAGCCCAGAGACCCCAGTCACCTAAACCCCTGGGAGTTGGGTCACTGGGGGCTCTGAGAGAGGCACATAGGAAAGGATGCTGGGAACGTGGGACCCCATGGCAGCAGGTCCCATTACAGTAGGAGGTCACTTGGGTCATGAAAACCGGGAAACAGGACTTGCTCTATAGTCAGAAAGACCTAAGTTCTTTCAGAAAGGCAAGTCACTTGACCTCTCCGAGCCCCGGTTTCCCCATCTGTACAAAGTGAGGTAAAGAGGACAATGCACACAGAGGAGCCTGGTCCAGTGCCTGGCTCAGAGTAGGCGCTCTCTCAACGGCAGCTGTGATGCACTCACCTGGGAACGGGCAGGGAGTCCCAGGGCAGGGCCTCTTCCACAGGGCCTTCCGGCTCTGGCCTACCGGTGTGCCCCATCACCGTCCTTCTCCCTAAAAAGCTGGGGAGGCCAACCACTGTTCCGGGGTCCAGCACAGCCCATGCTTGGCGTCCACTGGCAAGGGGCTGGCATTTATGAACTGCATACATTGACAGTAGCACTCAGCCCCATCTAGAGAACGTGTCATCGCTGCGGCCCTTCCAGACTGATTCATGGGGGTTAGCGATGGTGACACCGCACTTCTGATGTCACCTTACAGTTCACAAGTCTCTGTCACATGTATTAGTCACTAATCCCAGGGCCTGAGTTTGAGAGCTGAAACATCCCCAGGAAGGCAAGAATCATCTAATCCAGCGGTTTACCAAGCCTCGGGGCTCATCCGATTTACCTGGGAGCTCTGCAGATGCTAGCATGAGAATGGTTTCCTTTTGCATGCGCACCGCTGTACCCTCCAGCTGTACAAAAGGGTATTCAGTAAAGAGTCCCCCGGTGTCTCCTCTCCAGAAGCAACCACTCTTTCTTAGGTACCTTCCAGAAGGCAATCCATATATGTGCAAGCAAAACTATTCTCTACACTCCTGGATGCCCAGTCCACACACTATTTTGCTTCCTGTTCTTTTGGTTATCAGTGTATTTTGGATGTTTGTATCGATATGCCAGGACATGAAGATATAACTAATTTTTTATGACTGCATAGTATTCCGTCGTACAGAATTGGCCCCTTATTGATGGACATCTATGGACATTCTAATTACGTGCTCAAACAAGGCAGCAGTAGGCTTTCTAGCACTTATATTCCCTTATAGGTAAATCTTTGTGTACTTTTGTGAATTCACTCAAGGATATTAGGGAGGTTTAAAATGACAGATTCTTGGGCCTTCTCAAAGATATTTTGATTCCATTGGCCTGGGGTGACACCCAGGAATCTGAATTTTGGAAAGCACTCCCCTAATTCGGATGGACACCCACATTGGGAGTTTCCGGGTTCATCTTGTAAAAGTGGAGCATGCTGCCCTGTGAAACTGAGTGGCCCGAATCAGGCCACTGATGCCCAGGTCAAGCGCTGGGTCCACTGTAGTACCCTGGTGGAAGGCCTTGCATTGTCACCGCTACCGGTGACCAAGCATGGGCATCCCTGAGCACGCGCCAGGCTCTCCCCAAGAAGCAGTGATCATTAGTCAAGTGGCTGTGGAGCCTGGCTAATCCCAGCCAGCCCCAACTTCATGTAATTTTATTACGTTTGATATCCAGACAGACACACAAAAAGCCAGTAACAGCGGCTGCCTCTGAGGAGAAGACTGGGCATAGGGGAATCAGGGTAAGAAAGGGGACTTTTCAATGATTAACATAGGAATTATTATTATCACTATTACTTTTAAAATCTGCTGAGTGAAAAACAGAAATAATCAGAGAATAGCTGGGTCTACTACGTTCACTCACCATATGATGTTGAACAAGTTGCCTACCGTTGGAGCCCTGGTCAGGCACCACTACAATACTGGTGGGTAGCAGTAAATGCTAAATCAGTTCATGGATGTGAAACACTTGACGTAGCTGTAAACAGCTACCCAAGCAGCAGCATGAAGCATCAGGAGACAGAGAGAAGCGGGGGAGGTTTTTACCATTCTGTAAAAGGGCAGAAGAACACATAGAAACAAAGGCCGTGAGCTTGAGGCTGGCCATAAGGCAAGGTCAAGGATGAGGACAGCACGACCGCCCAGCCTCTCTGAGGGCCTCTGAGGCCATCACAGGCCTGGATCAGGCTCTCTGCAGAAGCCGCCACCTTCAGGTCATGGACCCGGTAAGCGAAGTCACTTCGTGGGATGTTTTCTGCCCAGGATGGCTCCATGGGACCACATGTATTCAGGGAGTACAACGTCCCTTCAGACTGCCAGGGGCCCCGTGCCTGGGATGGGGACCCATGGCTGGCTAGGCCTAGGGAGACAGGAGCTGCCTTGCCTCTCAACAAGGAGTTTCCCTGGCTGGCCTTCCCTGGGAAGCAGCAGCATTTCACAAGATGAGAAGAGCTCAGAGAAGCAAAAGCCAGTTGGGAGGTGGAAGATGGGCCAGGAGTTCCCTGTGAATTATCTTAACTATGGAAAAAAAAAAAATCGGAACATTTTGGAACCCTTTCTAGAGCTTATAGTGAAAAAAATTGCTTTTTTTCTGTTGGAACAAAGGCAGTGGGTATGTTTCTCTCTCTAGAGCCTAAACTGGGATGGCTCTTTGGAAAGAAAGTCAGACACTGGGCTTCTGTGGGTCAGATCTGGCGTGCAAATGTCTTCCCCATCCCACTTCCCCCCGACTCAGACAAAATTGAGGGATTTGAATACTCAGTGCTTTTGAAGTATTGAAGGAGCTGGTGCTCTTGGGCCAACCTACACACCTAGCAGCAAAAGGCATGGCCTTCATGACGGTTATCTCTTTTAGATGAGGCATGCCCTCTCCTGTTTGCCACAGTCCTCACCATCCCCTATCACAGCACAGCAGCCTACATCTCTCCCACTATGCTACTGATGTAGCCCCTACCTTATGTCCTACTATGCTAAATCTAGCTACCATGCTAAAGTCCTCAGTAAGAGTCAAACCAAATCCACTGCCTCGCTCTAAGATGCAGTCCTGTGATGTTGCCAAATGGTTTGCTTTCCAATTACTGATTTCCATTATTAATTGCTGGCAAAATTAGTTTCCACGGGCACATCCTGTCTGTAAGTCAGATGCCCTACTGTTTAAGGACTGTGTGACTGAAGGAAAGCTGCTTGATGTCTCTGAGCCTGTTTCCATAGGACTGATGTGAGGATAAAATTGTATTATTATTATGTTTCACGATTTTGTAGATTGATTCAGTGGTTCTTTTGCTTCACATGGTGCAGCTGAGGCTCAGGGATGGCTGGAAAGTCCAAAATGGCCTTGCCCATATGACTAGTAGTTAGCTCTGACCATCATCTGGGATCTCAGCTGGAGCTGTTGGCCGGGAATCTTGGTTCTCCTCCATGCACCTCTCCACATGGCTGCTTGTGCTTCCTCATAGAATGGCCGTAAGGGATATTGCAAGAGGTGAAGACAGACGCTACAGCTCTCTTAAGGCCCAGAAGTTACCCGGTGTCACCTCCATCACATTCTGTTGATCATAACAGGTGTGAGGGCCAGCCCCAAAGGATTCAACGCCAGGGCAAATGGACTCCGCCACTGGTGTGGACATAGCAGTTCTCCTCACAAAGAGGCATGGGAGGTAGGGGATATTTTTGCAGCCACTTTGGAAACACAGTTTCCTCCAAAAAGACTTTCGCAGTGCCTAATACACAGAAGACTGTCAACAACGTTAATTTCATTCATAACACATTTAGTAAGTGCTCACTGCGTGCCAGGCCTTAACCTAGGCACTGGGAAGATGGAATTGGTTCCAATCATCAGGGAACTCACAGTTCCAGGTGGGAAACAGGCAAGCAAAGCAGTAATTACAGCACAACATGCTAAGTGCTTCGCCAGAGGAATGCATGGGGATTGGAAGGTGGATTCAGGCTGGGCCAACGGAAATCAGCCTGGCAGATTGGCTGGCTCTACTGGGAAAGAAAGTCCCTTTTCACAGGAATGTTAGGCTGGCCGCAGGATGCCGGCAGCTGCTGCAGGCAGCCCTGCCATCACATGGGATCGGCCAGCACCCGTCTTGTCATGTATGGGGAGGGCTTGTGACAGATGCACCAACCAAATTTCCTTTCCTGCTAAAGTAATCTGGGTTCGGGTTTCCCTCACTTCTTGTCAAAGAGATCCCTACAAACACTCCACTCTTGTGGCCCTCATAAACTAATGGAAGGGACCGACGTGCAGCAAATAATCATGCTTCAGTGTTGTAAGGGGTAAAACAGAGATGGGGGAGGGTTATTTTGAAGGGAAGGACTGGGTTCGTTTTCTTGGAGGCAGGTGAAGAAGTTCTGGACCGCTTCCTGGAGGAGGCCACCCACCCACATACCTACCACAGGGCTGGTCATGTTGACAGAGGCTCTGTATGTACCAGTGGAAGAGGTGGCAGTCTTAAGGCAAAACTGGTAGAGACCAGGGGATCCCGTTTTAAACCTGCCCCCTTCCTAACTTCCTAAATTCCAGGGTTTTTAGAATTGGCCGCCCTGGCGTCTGTGTGACAGAAACAGAATCTCCTTAGCAAAAGCAGAGTCTTTTCATAGACCTCCAGAGGTTAATGGGCCTGACAGATCTTTGACATTTATTGGATTTTACAAGCTAGTGGATCCGACTCAGAAAGCCGATCAGATGTTCCAAATCGATGGCCCCTTTGGGGTACTGTCTTCACACAGAACCATAACGAGGTGACCTTGGATGCCGGAGTCGTGAAAGAACAGAAAGAGGACGTCAAAATCCTAGGAAGTGCTAAACTGATCAAGGCCCACACAGTGCCCCTGGGGTCCCTCCGGCCCAAGATGCTTTGCCCATAGAGTCAGTAATCGCGCATCCCTTCCACCTCACCCTGAACAGCTACAAGCACCAATCCCCCTGTAAAATAATCCCTTCCCTCATTCCACAGACATTTGTGAAAGCTTCGTTATGATGTCACTGAATAATGAACATTTCCTGGACCACTGCTCTGCACTAAACACGGTTCAAGCAACAGGGGACCCATATTTTCACACCCTTTACTGTGGGGGAAACTGAGGCGCAGAGGTGGTGAATAACTTGCCCCAACTCTTAAATGATAATAATGATTATTTATGCTACCATCAGTAATATTAAACGACTGCCTTCTATCAAGTTATTGTGCCGTGCACTGTTACATACTTTACCTGAACAATCTCATTTAAAGTTCAAAACAATCCTAGGACATAAATACTATCATTTTATCTATGCTATAGGTGAAGAAACCGAGGCTGAGAAAGGTAAAGCTGCCCAACTTACAAAAAAGGAGCAGAGTCTGGGACTTCTCTGGTGGTCCAGTGGTTGGGACCCCATGCTTCCACTGCAGGAGGTGCGGGTTCGAGCCCTGGTCGGGGAACTAGGATCCCGCACGACACACAGTGTGGCCAAAAAATTAAAAAAAAAAAAAGAAAGGAGCAGAGTCCAAGCAGAACCCAGATCTGCTCAAATCCAAAGCCCGACCTCTAAGCCCAGAGCGCACCACCTGTCAGGGATAAAGACCCATATGAGGGCATCACAGCCTCTCTGGAACAGGTAGGATGGAATGGGGAAAGGCCTCCCCCGAAAGACAAAGAGGAGAGGAAAGGGAATCCTGAGGGGGCAACAGGGGTGTAAGAACAGGCTGAGAGCCATGCGCATTCCAGATCATTCCACTGAAGACACTGGTACTCGCTGAGACCCCTCCGCGTCTTCTCTAATGTGTTACTTTTGTCTCCTAACTGATTTGCCCCAGGACTCCTCAGCTGTGGTGAACATGTGTGGTTTTTCCTGCCCAGAATCCCGTCTTTTGGAAACGGTACCCTGATTTCCTGTGGGGGATAGCTCCTCCCACTTGGGTCCATGTGGGTTTTATGGTCACCTTGAAGTAGGCTTCTTTACTCTGTGCAGTCATGCGTGGCTCATCTTAGTTATAGAAATGCCAGGCAGACACTCATGGTCCTGGGGGAAGGGGGAAGGAGGGGCCAATGGCTGTCGCTCTTCAAATCCCATGGAACAGAGGTACAGGGTGGAGATGGACAGATCTGCATAGAAGCCGTTGGTAACTGAGTATTCATTTGAGTGGCTCATTTTAGGGAGAATTCGCCACCCCATGAGTCTACCTGGCGGGCAGAGACCACCTCCCACTACAAAAGCTGAAGTTCACTTCCCAGCCTCCCGTGTAGCTAGGGAGATGGCACGTGAGCTAGGCTTCTCCTATCAGACATGCCGTCTCAGGACAGCGTGGGCACTAATGACACAGGGAAGCAGGGACTGTATGGAGAGCATGGCAGCCACGAGCTGAATCCGGTTTCCAGTGGCAACAGCAGGCCCAGATGCAGGGTCCAGCCCTGCTAGTGTTGGTGGTGCCAGTGGCAGTGTCTGTACCCAGTGGAGGAAGAGTCGTGTGGTTTTGGAAGTTGTTCCTAGCTGAGCGACCTCCAAGTCTGGGTCTCTGGCCCTCGGAAAGACTCTGGAAGCTAGCCAACAAGCAACCTTTTAGAAATCCTTTCCTGCTTCAACTGGCCAGGTTTGGTTCCTGTTTCTGAGCAGGGAAAGAGAATGCAGAGCTGGCCATGAGCAAAAGGATGCAAGAACTGGTAAGGTTCTCCAGAGCTCGCCTCACCCATCTTTGACTGCAGCCTGACCCCTGGAGACCAATGAAGAACTGGAATCTCTTGCACGATCCCAAGGGAGGGAGAGATGGAGCCAGGAGAGAGATTCTAAACCTTCTGCTAAACTGGGCGACTGGGGGCTGTGGTGTGCATGGTAAAACGACACGTGACCTCTTTCGTGCACCAAGCTGGGGGAAAAGTTAAACCGCTCCCATTCAGTAGTTTAATAAATACATCTTCAGAGGTGAATTTCAGGCACTTGTGGTTAGTTGAAGGAGGGAGGGGGGAAAGATGTGAAAATTTGGGGCAATGGAGCCTCCCCTGGCACTGAGGAAAGGATAAATCCATCGCCTACTCCACTCACTGGTTCTGGGGCTAAGTGATCTGGACATATGGGTTAAACTGGTCACCACGGGCCCTTCATGAAGAGTGGGGACAGAGTGGTCCTGGGGTTCACAGAGTCCCCGGTTCCTCCTGGCTGCAGTCCCTTCTATGCCAGCACATGCCACAAAGTCAGGCTTCCAGAAAGCTTCGGGCTTTAAAAATGCAGAGTCTGGTGAATTCCAGACATTCTGAGCCACTACAGGGACAGCACCCGCCATGTCCCAGCGAGGAAAGCCTTCTGAAGGCTCTCCTGGAATTCAACTTATTTGTCCGTAGGTTGTTTTGAGATTTTCAGTAGAGAATCAGTGTCTTAATTCAGAGAAGCCAAGCATATACATTTAAAATGCCAACAAGCAAAAGCTCATTATTGCTATGCCAAGAGAGAGGCAGCCATCCCACGCAGAACCCCTCAGCTCTAAATTTACAACTGCAGCCAACTTCTGAACTTCAAGCCCTCCCACGAGGCTCAGGTTGGGGGCCCTGGCTGGAGGAATTTGGTTGTCTGGGGGGCTGCAATTGAAATGTTCTAAAACTGATTGTTCTGATGTTTTCACAACTCTGTGAATAAACTAAAAGCCATTAACCTGTACGCTTTAAAAGGGTGGATTGTACGGTGTGTGAATTGTATCTCCATAAAGCTGTTACCACATTACATAAAAGGAGCACGAAGAGGGCGGACCGGGTTTGACTCTCAGCCCTTCTGTGGACTAGGCGGGGCGTGAAGCTAGTTTCCTAACCTGGCTGAGCTTGGCTCCACTATTTCTAAAGTGATAGGAAATAATCAAATTATACTTACGTCCTGGACTCAAGATGAAGAGGAAATGGGAGGCCATGTGTGACACTGCCTGACCCGTGGGTCACAGCCGGTAAGTGTGTGTGCCCTATCAAGTCCCTGTTATGCACCAGACCTTGGGGACACAGAGACAAATGACACCTTGCTCCTGCCTTCAAGGAGGAAGCAGTTTAGGGTGGGAGACAGGCAGTGACATTACAGTGTCATCAGTGCTGTGATTCAGAGACCAGACTATGCAGGTGAGATGGCTGGAGGGTGCAGAGACGACAGATGTCACTCCTTAGGCACACCTTCCCTGACCCCCAATCCCTACAGGCCCGTACTGTCTGCCTCGTCACCCTCCTCGCTCTCTCCATGGCACCGTCAGAATATATTCTTGTGCACTTACTTGGGTGCTTCCTTCATGCCTGTTTCTCCACCGAGACTGGCAGCTCCATGAGAGCAGGGCCCTTGTCTGTCTTGGTCCCCAGTGGCCAGAACAGTGTCCTGTTCTGTTGGCAGACACTCAATAAATATTTGCTGAATGAAACAGAGTATCAGGACGAGGCTTGGAGGATGAGTAGGAATTTGCCAAGGGAAGAAGCCTGGGTCCTCCAGGCTGAGAGTGCCACAGCCAAAGCCACCAGGACTGGAGACTGTTCGGGGTAACGGGAGGGGATGGGAGGGGAAGTGGCAGGAGAGGCAGATGGAGACACAGGTGGGGCAGCCCCAAGAACAGACCTGGCCCTCACTGTGGAAGGAGGGCTCTAACCACTACTGAGTCCCCCCTCTCTATCAACTCCAGTCTATGAAAACCCCCCACAGATCCTGGTAGGAGTGCTGAGTGCAGCCTGTGTGTTTCTATAGTAACCGTCACCATGGCACCAGAGGCCTGGATCCAACTTCCAGCATTGCTGAGGCCCAGAGCTCCTATCCCCCTCCCCCAGCATCCTCCATCCCCCAACACAGAAAGGAGACACAGCTGGGCACCCACACTACGGGTGTGCAAGGAGGGCTGCGGCCAGGTGTGGGACACAGGCTGTCAGGATTAAACATCAGCTATTTCACAACAGATGCACCTGCCAAGGGCGGGTGCAGCCTGAGCCTTTACTAGCAATTTCAACTTGCATTGCTTTGCCCAGGCAGGGCATGGGGAGTCAGGTTTGAACATGCAGCAAGTGGCAGAGCAGACTGGCCTCCATGTGGGCTGGCAGGGTGGGGCGTGGAGCTCAGGAGGCCTGGAAAAACCCCAGTTCCCTCAGCTCCCAGCCCTGTGGCCTCGCTGAGCATCGCTCTCCCATCCTGTACAATGCCAAAGACAAACAATGATAGTAGCAGCCCATTCCAGATATCAGAGAAACAAGCACAGTGCCTTGTCCCTGATAGGTACTTGATAAATATTTAGTGAGCGAATTAGCAAATAATAATGAAAACTACTGTCATCTCTCAGTCAGCAAAGGTACAAGTCCCCATCTCCTTCTCTCTTCGCCCTCTTCCTTGCCCCACGTTCTGTTCAAGCCCAATTCTGTCACATGAGCTTCCGATCATCTGTTCTCCGCCACACCCCAGCCTCTTGGAGGAGTAATCACAGGTTCCTGAGTCACAGACTTGAGTTCCAATCCAGCCACTGTGACTTGCTGGCCTTGTGACACCAGGCAAGTTGAGTCATTTCTCAACTGCCTGCTTCCACTGGGATCCCTTTAGTTGTTAAGACTCAGAAACCCAACCAGACTGGCTTCAGCCCAAAAGAGGCGTGAGGTTGGGGTTCCAGATTTAGCAAATAAAAATACAGAAATACAGGATGCTCATTTAAATCTGAATTTCAGATAAACAACTGATAATTTTTAGTATAGATAGGTCTCAAATACTTCATGGGGCATACTTATAGAAAAAAAGAGTCACTGTTTATCTGAAATTCGAATTTAACTGGCCAACCTGTGTTTCATCTGGCGACCCGAGGTGGGGTGGGTACTTTTAACTCATGAAACAAGCTGGATCCAGAAGTTCAAGTAACATCGTGAGGACTCGCTCTCCTCACGTTCCCATCTTGGCCTTTGCTTTCTGCAGCCTCACCAAACCTGGCTCTCCATGCCTGAGCTATTTTCGCTCTGGACTTCAGTTTCCTGATCTGTGGGTTGAGGGGACTGGACCAGCCAGAGCCCGCAAATGCCAATGACACCAGAGTTTAGGCCAGGACTTTAAATAGCAACGGCAGCCCCATGTGAAGGGAAAAGGAGCAACCCAGCTCCGGCCCCTTGTCAGGTAGGACGGCAGGCCCACGATCGCCAATGCTTCACATTTTCCCAAAGAACCAGAAAGCTGAATAGAACTGGAAAACTCTCAGTTTCGAGGGGTGGTCCTCCAGCTGTGACCTCTGAACTAGACGGCCCAGCCCTGTGACCTAGGGCAGGGCTCTCAGAGGTGTTCCCAGGCACCACCTGCCGTAGACACCTGAGGGGACTATTTAAAGTGCCTTCTCCAGCCCCACCCAGACTCTCGGGAGGCAGCACCCAGGAATCTGCATTTTAGGAAGCATCCTCAGACGGTGCTTACGCTCACTAAAATTTGAGGATTACAAATTCTGGATTTTCCATTTTAAGAGGAAATCAAACTCTTCGTTTGCAGCCATTACAATGGGGGCAGGGGCACCTCCCCTTTAGCATTTTCCTCCCAAGCCATGCCACCCCCCACACCCCACTGCAACCTCGGAGCACAGCAGGCAAAGGAACCCAAGCTTTGCCGAGCAGGAGCTCCTGCCACACGCCCATCACTATGCCGGTCCCGTTGGTACAACCTGGAGGGCAGGGATCAGGATGGAGAACCCGAGACTCCAAGAGGGAGGTCACTTGGCCAAGGTCACAAGGCCATCATTGGAGGAGCTAGGGTTCAAAACCCAGTCTGCATGGCATCAGGGTACCCTGGGGAACTTCCTACCAGGCCAAACTATCTCTCCCCAGATGGGAACAGGAGAAAGGTAATCATGGTGTTGAGAGAAGAAAGCTCCTGTCCCCTCCTAATGAGCAGCTAAGACCACCAGGGCAGAGCACTAGTCATCTACGATGGGGAGGAGGACACGGCAGTGTCCTGAGGAGGGAGAAGGAGTATGAGTGGCTTTGATAAGAGCAGATGACAGGACAAGAGCTGCCACAGACATCAGTTCTGATGAACTCCCAGGGCCCTTAGCTGCCCACGGCACCTCACAGAAACAGGGATAGTGGCTGCCCGCCTCTGGCCTTCACCGCCCAGCCCTCAGGCCCACTTCCCACCAAGTTCAGCTTGAGCTGTGTGCAATCACTGCAAAGTCTTAAACCACAGGATGCCCATGCAACGGGCAGCTGGGGGTCCCACAGCACTCTGCCATGGGTTCCATCTCTGGCTCCATTTACCTGGAGCAGTGCACGTGCTTATCATCTGGCCATGGTTTAGTAAGGTGCAGATTCAGAGTGAACGTTCATTGAGCACCTGCTGCATGCTCTGTGCTGTGCTCACTGCAAACGACTGGAATTGGGGGTGCACTACTCTAACAGAACAGAAAAGCCTCACTGCCTCCTAAGTGCTATGGGGATAGAGCAGGGAGAGAGGTAACTGTCACCTGGGATGGAACCAGGGAAAATCTGGTGAAGGAAGTTGCCCTGGAGCCAGGATGGGAAGGGTGTGTTGGATCCAAGCCGCACAGAGGTGAGAAGGCAGGGGCATTCTCCGTGTGCAAAGCGATGGAAGCAGGTTCCAATCCTGCCAAGTCTGCCTCCCTCACACTTCCTGTCTGTTTCCTTAAACCCAGGGCTTCTCAAACTTCAGTTACTCGTGGAAACCCCTTGCATGCTTGCCATATCCATGTGGGACCTGGGCTCTTAGTGATGTCACATTTTTCCTTAAATCAACTCACCGATTTCTATTTTATAAAATTTATGTTAAGAAGAATCTTTCTCTCATCGTAGCAACTGGAAAATAGGTTTCACTTGCTATAGATAGATGATCATCATAAAAATAAGAACATTGAAAACAAGATAACGTTCCTGAAACCCAGCCAGGTTCTGCAACTCGGGGAGCTGCTAAGTCTGCAGCCTGCTCTCTCGTTGTCGTTAAAAAGAGAGAAGAGCTACTGTTAGGGAGGCGTTAGGGACACCCCAGCACCAGCCTGAGAGCTTCTTGATATAATCAGGGTTGAGAGATGCTCCCTCTGATGCTTTGTCTGCGTCCCCCACTACAGGAACCCTAGACACTACTAGTGTCCCCAACACTTGGGGAAACTCTGTCCTAACCAAAATCTGAGCCAAACCCCAAACCCCATACACGTGTCTCCACCATTCCCGGCAGCTGTTGGTTTGTTACTATGCTCGTTGGAGACCTCGAGCTCCACGGCTGTACCTGGGGCCTGCCGCGATGGGCGAGCACTTCGCATAACAGCAATAACCACAACCCTTGCAATGGTACTAACAACCACCATCAGAGTGAACATTTATATAGCTCTTATCATGCACCAGGCACTGTTCTAAGCATTTACACATATTAAATTACTTCATCCTCACAAAAACATTGATGACGATGGTGCCATTACTAGTCCCATTTTATGGATGAGAAATTTGAAGCACAGAAAGGTTAAATACCTGCCCAAGAGCAATTCTATCCTTTGTACATATTGGATTCCCATATACAATTTCATTTTTCTATTCATTCTTTCATCCAGCCATTCAACAGATATGCGTTGAGTATCTTCTGTGGTTCCTTTGAAGCAATGCTTATTTTTAAATGAAACTTGCTGTTTCCAGCTCCCTGCGTGCTTTGACTTGCATCCCTCTGTTCCCTGCATCCTCAAATGGCCTCCGATTGCCTCTGTGGGCTGTGCCATGGTACACTGCCCAGATGGCCCATCGGGACCCAGGCACTCGTCCCTCTGGCTTCCAGCGCTGTCGGCTGCTGGTGGCCCTCACTGAGTCCTTCACTGGGAATTGCACTAGACCGCGGAGAACTGCATGGATGTCAGTTCTAGTCATTCCCCCTGGGGGCAGCCGGCAAGCAGGGACTGACCATTATGGGGGAACAAAACTGAAACCCCTGGATTCAATTCAGGACAACTCTGCGGGGCCACCAAAGCTCCCCGTGGGATGGGCCAGGGCCTCTGTTGCAGCTGCACCCCAGCCCACCTTCTCTGGCTAGCCTCGCTCCACTCCCTCCCTCACAGGTGTGCTTCCCAAGCCCGCTCCCCCAAACCCCATCTGTCTCAGAGTCTGTTGCCTGAGAAACTCCACCTAAGACGCTGTCCAAAAGCATTTGTCCCCAACCAGCGCTGCAACCAGCCCTGTCTCCCCAGCGGTTCCCACCCCAATAAGACCCAAGCAAAGGGAGCCCGGGTGCATCCGACCTTCTCCAAGGGCCCTGGCGGCACTGAAGCCCCAGGGTCACCTCAACCTCCACAAGCCAACCTTGGAGGTGGTTGGATTTCTTTATTTATATGTCTTAGTACATTAGCTAATTAGCTTTGTTCCCAGGCCCCATTGCTGTTTCCCCAAGTGGATCATGGCCTTGACTCTGATGACGGGCAGCTGCTCAGGCCACTGGGGAAGATGCTCTCTTTCAGGCCCACGGGGAGCAGCCCAGAGAAGGAGAGAAGGAGGGAGGAGATTAGATGGCCGGGTGTCAGGGAAGAGTCACCGCTCCCCCACCTCCTTCTGCCTTTGAGCAAGGAGAGCGGAATCAGCATTTCCCCTCCTGCACAAGGCAGTATCCCAAGCCAGGCTGAGGAAGGCCCTAGTGCTAAGTGGTCCACCTTTACTCTTCTTAAGTGGCCCATCTATAAAAATAGCCTACATCTGCCTCAGGCCTGACCCCTAACATGCCTTACATTTAATTGCAAATTACTGTCTCAGCAACTCTGCAGGCTTCCCAATCTGGCCTAAACCCAGCGATAAAGGCCGAAAACAAATGGAATCAGAACCTGCAGTCTGCAGAGGCGATTCGGGATGTGGATGTGAGGGCTCACGGGTAATCCTACTTAGCATAAACTGGGCAGCGGAACTTGGTTTGAGGGAGCTCCAAGGTCACCACGTCCAGCCCCTGCTTAGAGTCACAGGAGGGAGGACCAGGCAGTTCAGACACTGTCCTTCAAAGAACAGAGAAACAGAGTGACATGGGGACCAGGCGGCCTGGCCTGCCATCACGCCCAAAGGCCTGGACTCCACACCTATTTAATGAGTACCTACTATGTGCCAGGCCATGAGGCAGCACCTCTCAAAAATCTTCGGTCTTTACATACTTAACAGTTATTGAGGACCCCAAAGCACTTTTGCTTCTATTTCTCATATAAGAAACTAAAATTGAAGAATTATGCAAATATTCATTCACTCATTCATTCATTCATTCGTTTAAAAATAATAATAACATGGTTACCAAAGGGGAAAGGAAGAGAGGAGGGATAAATTAGGAGTGTGGGATTAACAGATACTACTACTATACATAAAACTACTACTACTACTATACATAAAATAGATAAGCAACAAGGATTTACTATACTGCACAGGGAACTATATTCAATACCTTGTGATAACCTGAAAAACAATCTGAAAAAAAACACATATATATGAACTGAATCACTTTGCCATATACCTAAAAAAAAAAAATAAATTTAAAATAATAACAAACCCATTACATATTCACATGTACCATATTTTATGAAACTAAACTATTTTACAGAAAGAAGACATTTCATTAAGAAAAATGTCATTGTTTCATATATTTGTAAATCTCTTCAATGTCCAGCTTAATGGAAGACAACCGGATTCTCAGATCTGCTTCTGCAATTGATTTGTTGCAGTATCTTTTTCTGGTTTAAGTGTATAAAGAAAACCTGGCCTCACACAGATATGTAGTTGGAAAAGGAAGAAGTATTTTAATCGCCTTTTCAGATAATGATGGATATTCTTTGGTACTATACCAAAACTTGACAAGTGTTAGGGGTTGTTGCAATGGAAGATCTGAACCACGTTGATGAACTCTTTTACTCTGTCACATTAAAATCCACTGGTCTGTCCTGGACTTTGAATGGATCTTTTACCCAGGCATGATTTTTTATAACATTTTATAACATTGTTCATTTGAAAAGGATTGCTTCACTGACCTTGCAGATCGTCCAAATACTGACACATTACACAGCATCAAAAATTCAGATTCATTAGTATCACCATAGTTCTCATCAGAGACTGTTTCATGAGAAGATGTCAAGCTCAGAGTGGCAGATAAAGTTTTCCAAACTTCTAATTTTCACTTAACAGCTTGAATTTTATCACTGGTGACAAATACTGCCTGTTGCTTTCATTAAAGTGATAGGCTCACTTTGTTCATTTTTGAGAAAATATCTGCCCAAATTTGAAAACCCTGGTGTGTCAGCTGTTCTTTGAAGTAAAAATGATGTGCCATTAAAAAAGTGACCAATCCAGTGGACAATTCAATTACACGTGTTTTTCTCGTCCTTACCTTCAACCATTGTGCTTCGGTATGCGGCAGAAGTGCTTTCTATGTAGCTTTCTTTTTTTTTTTTTTTTTCTAAACACAGATCATTAAAAAGACAGGTACTCAAGGGAGGAGATTTCTAAAGTTAATCATTTTACTGCTTCATTTAGGACATTCTTAAGTGAAGCTGGTATATGTATGATAGTGAAGGACACAATGATTCCTTGTACACTTTGGTGCTGCTTCCTTGATTTGTACTAAGATGCCAGCAGTTTTACTCACCACCAGTCCAAATATCAACAGGATGAAAAATGTAAATAATGTCCCAGAGTTATTATGAGAACAGTTTTAACCTCAAGAACCCCCTAAAAGTGTCTGCGGGAATCCCTAGGAGTCTGCAGACCTGCTTTTGGAAACAGGTACAAAAAAGAAAATAAACAAGAGAGTTCATATTATTAGTAAATAATATTGGCCACCATCATGGAACACCTACTATACACCTTACACTTTACATACATTATCATATCTAATGGTCTCCAAAAACCTCTGAAATGCAGGTAAGTATCTGCTTTGCTTGGAGAAGTTGGGTAACTTCCTCAAGGACGACAGAGCAAATGTGTGAGGAAGATCAAGATTAAAGCCGACTGCCTGACTCCAAAGGTCACCTTTGTTCCTTCTACTTCCTTCCCTAAGCCAAGAGGAAGAGCAGTGTCCCTGGGCCTCCAGGGCTCCAAACTTCAGTTGTGCCCTACAGTTGACCAAAAAAGACCTAGTCCCTTCCACTCAGCATTCAAGGCCTCCCAATCCAGCTCCACCTCCCTTTCCTAGCCCTGCCTTCTATGAATCCCAAGTCCAGCCACACTAGGATCCTTTCGTCCAGACTTGCTTCGGGCTTTTCCTGAGTAGTGACCTCCACCAGAAGTCCCTTCTTCCCCCTTCCATCTTGATCAACTGTTGGAATCCTACCAATCTTTTCAGGCTCAGACAACCTCTCCTTTCTAATTGTCTGCATCTCTTATTTGCGTTCACGTCATGCATAATGGTCTGCCTACAGCTACTGATTGATTCATTTATCCACTCCTCAAACCTAATGACCCATCACTGGACTGCAGGCTCTTTGATGGCTGGGACCACACTGGTCTAAGAATATTATCTCTTGGTTCTTGCACTTGCTCTTTGAGCCTCCTGTTTCCCCCTCTGTAAAATCGATATTAGCACCCTACCTCATAGAGTTGTGGTGAGGATTAAATGCATTAATGTATGTCAAGTGCCTAGAAAACTGCCTGGCACATAGGAAGGACTCAATCAGTGTAAGTTGCTTCTGTTGTTATCATAATAATAATTATTGCTGTCAAATATCATTGAGGGAGAGGGGGTGAACACCTTCCTGTTCTTATCAGTTTCATGGCCCACTTTCCCATCATAAGGGCAGGCTCCGGTAACATGATGCATTTTAAGCCGGTCTAGAAGCATGCAAATATGTCCAGATATTTATTACTTTGATTTCCCTGCAAGCAGTTCTATTCCTGGGGACTTATTCCAGTTGGGTCCCTCTGTTCTGTTCCTCATGCCTGCCAAACCTCCATGGACCTGAGAAGTCTGAAAATAACTGAACCAGGCCCTCCAGGCGAGTCGCAGAGAAGGCCCGGGGCACTCAGAGCCCTGATTAAAACTTCAGTGGGGTTGGCTTTGTTATCAGCTGAGCGGCCTTCCTTTTTCAGTTCTACCCAACCACCCTCTCTGGGCTCCAAGCCCCTTTAGTCCCGCTGGGCACCCCGAACCAGACAGATAATCAGTGCCTTAAACTTTGATCTCTGCTGCTGTCACTCTGATCAGAGGTGAGGAGAACTCTCTAGTCCCTGGGCTCTGCCCCGCCTGAAGCAGGCTGGCGGGTTGTTGTCAGCGTGCTGGGTTTGTTTTTAAGGTCAGTGAACAAAGCGCCCTAGAATGCGAGCTGCCTCAGGTTTGGTTACTCTGTTCTCCAGATATGATGAGCTCTTGGGATTGTGTGAATTCTGAGGAGGGCAGGATGTGTGCATGAGCTCCAAAGGGCAACGCAAGCAAATCAGTTACATCCGGGCTCCCGAGTCCTATTTCCAAACATGCTTCCGGCCTGCAGATACCGTTATTAGAGATGGTGAGCCACTCCATGCAAAGACCTGATGCCATTTCCAACTCGTTTCATCATCTTTCTAAGATTGGTACAAAAGTTCTGCCCGATGCCATGGAGGGTACCATTTCTGAGGCCTTGGATCAGCCGCGGTCACCATAGCTAGCACTTTCTATACTCCAGCCACTGGGTGCAACTCTTCACCTGCATTGTCTAGTTTCACGCTGAGCACGGCCCTGGGGGGACCCTGGATACCTCTGTTTGACAGAGGAGGAAAGTGCAGCTCTGGGTAAGTCACTCATCCAAAAGATACCTCTCCTTGACCCAGGAACCAGGAACCAAGGCCAGTGTGATCAGCTTCCATGGTGTGAGGGCTTTCGCTCTGGCCCCCTGGCTGGTTCTCTTTGCCATCCATCCCGCTTAGCTGAAATGAACTGGGGAAAAGTTGGAACTAGTATTTTGGGAGAGTCTTCACCTGCACCAGACCCATGCATTATCTTATTTCCTCCTGAAAACAGCTTTGCGAGGTGGGGATTATCACCCTCAGGTTAGAGGAGAGGATCGGGGGGCTCAACTTGTCAACTGGCGTGCCCAGGTCCACAGTCAGAGCAGGATCCAGACTCAAGTCAGTGTGAGCTCAGAGCCCAAGCCCTTCCTGCCACGTTCATTGCTCCCGTTGTACTAGGACATCTGCTCCTCCTGGGAGAGCCGAGGGAAACCTCTCCCGGACAATGGGCACAGCTGACAGGGCTGGTCACTGTCAGTGAGAGGAAAGGGGAGAGGAAAGCCCGATACCAAAAAGATTTGGGAGTAGGGGACTGCAGTGCAGGGCAGACGGGCAGGAAAACAAGAAGGCAGGTCCCCGCAGTGTAGGAACAGGGAATCTAGGGACAGACAAGTTGGTTCTATGACCATACCTGTTCCTTCCATCAGAATCAGGAGTGCCTAGCCCTCCGATTCCAGATCCTTCCAACTTCAGGACTCAGTTTAAGCACCACATTGTCTACAGAGCCTTCCTCCAGCCCACAGTGACCCCGATCTCTGCTAGCATCTCATGTCTGTGCCTCTCGATCTGTCTTTCAATTATGTACATACTGTGATCTGTCTCGAGTGTCCTGAGACAGAAAGTCCCCATCAGATAGGAGGTTCCCATTGAGATAGGAAGTTATTAAGAGGGAGGATATTGTCCTATTAATTCCTTTTTTTATTCCTCACAGAACCCAGAAAACTGGCATAAACAAATATATGCGCAAATACATGTGGTATTGAACCATTCCCATTTTACAGAGAAAAACAGAGGAACTCCCATAAATTAGGTCAGCAGCTCCACGGTTATCTGATTTTCCTCTAACATTAAATCTCCTAATTGCAACTATACCCCAAATCAAAGCCAAATAAATGTGGATTGATTTTAAAAGGAGGAGAGGGAAGGGAGGCAGAAGGGGGTATGGGAGAAGAGGTGGAGGAAGGGGAGAAAGATAAGGGGGAGGAGGGGAGAGAAGATGAGGAGGGAGGAGGAAAAAGAGGAGGAGGCGTGGGAGGAGATGAGTGGAGGGAGGAGGAGGAGATGAGTGGGGGGAAGAGGAGGAGATGAGTGGGGCGAGGAGGAGGAGATAAGTGGGGAGAGGAGGGGGAGGAGGAGATGAGTGGAGGGAGGAAGAGGAGATGAGTGGGGGGAGGAGGAGGAGATGAGAGGGGGGAGGAGGAGGAGGAGGAGATGAGGGGAGGAGGAGGAGGGGGAGGAGATGAGTGGGGGGAACAAGAAGAGATGAGTGGGGGAGGAGGAGGGGAGGAGATGAGTGGGGGGAGGAGGAGGAGATGAGTGGGGGGAAGAGGAGGAGACGAGTGGGGCGAGGAGGAGGAGATAAGTGGGGAGAGGAGGGGGAGGAGGAGATGAGTGGAGGGAGGAAGAGGAGATGAGTGGGGGGAGGAGGAGGAGGAGATGAGTGGGGGGAGGAGGAGGAGATGAGAGGGGGGAGGAGGAGGAGGAGGACATGAGGGGAGGAGGAGGAGGGGGAGGAGATGAGTGGGGGGAACAGGAAGAGATGAGTGGGGGAGGAGGAGGGGAGGAGATGAGTGGGGGGAGGAGGAGGAGATGAGTTGGGGGAGGAGATGAGTGGGGGAAGGAGGAGGAGATGAGGGGGAGGAGGAAGATGGGGAAGAGATGGGGAGGAGGAGGGGGAGGAGATGAGTGGGGGGAGGAGGGGGAGATGAGTGGGGGAGGAGGAGGAGATGAGTGGGAGGAGGAGGAGGAAGAAGGTTTTGCACTGGAATGGGACACAGCTTCAAACTGAAATGGGTACAAAATGAGACTAGAGACAGAAATAGCACTCTTCTCAAGCATGAATTCTATTCTGCCCAATCTAAAAAGAGATTTTTCTGCCACGCAAACCTCCCCTTCTGCGCCTGCTTCACGGAGATGTAGGCATAATTGACTTCATCGACTGTGGAAACCTAACCCGCCGTAGAATGAAGTACATTCGGAACTCTGTCAGGTTAATCTCGACAGAAATCTGGCAACAAGGTCAAATCTTGAAGCGAAACAAAACAGACAAGCGGGAATTTGCAGCCTGGCCATGCCTCACATGGCACGGCGCGGGCAGGCCCCGTGAGGTGCTCCAAGGGGCAGGCAGGCAGGAGCACTTTACTTCTAGCTAACATTTAACATCCTGGGGACCCCCAGTGCCCCCCACAGAGCCTGACACAGGAGATGCGCCATGAACCTCTCACCTGGTTCCCATCTCTGAGTTTACGAACACAGTCGATGATTGTCAAATTTAACCACTTTCGTTAACATCAGGATTCGCCAGCTAGTCTCAATACTGACCACATTTCAGACTTTCTCAACAACATGGTTTTCGTATTTATTCATTTTGGCAGTATTATTAGTAATGAACTTCACAGATGATACGGGCATTCTGGGTATTTATATGTGGCTGGCACCTTACCTGAGCCTTCATACCTGGACCATTAGATCAGTTTTGACCAAACTGGATCTGTAACATATGCTGTATGTCTTGCTCTTGTGTTTTCTCTCACTTACTGTGTTCAGAATTACGTATTTGTAGGTTTCCTGGTTTTGTGTGCCTTCACCCCCTTAAAAATACTGATGTCTGTGAAGACCAGAATCATTTGTATTTTGTTCACCACGTGTATAGTACATAACATGGCACTGATATAATGCATGGCACATGGTAGGTACTTAACAAACATTTATTGAATGAACGAATGAATGAATGGGGCTGGGTTAAATGTCTCTTAGCTCCTTTTGACAGGAAGAGCGTCAGGCTCCACATCACCAGAGGGTCTTTGGTGCCTGACCCCAAGCAGGTAGCCCTTTGTGAATTGGCTGGTCACGCCAACGTGTGTTGGGACCCCAGACCCGACATCCAGGGTGGTTGCAGGTCCTCTGTTTGCACAGCTGGGACCAAGGAAGGCTTGGTCATGGGAGTGATCTCAGGTTGGGGGCCTGGAGGATGGGCCCACCGTGGAGCTTACTTGACCACTGCCCCAATCAGGACCCAGCTGGGGAAGGGTACCTCCGATTCCAGCAGGACTACCTGCACCCCTGGCGGCCAGCACCAGTGTGTGCTCCACACGCTAAGAGCAGCAGGAAGGCCTGGTGGCAGACAGGAAGGCATATTCACCCCCTCCACCCAGGCGTGACCCCCCAAGGTCAGGGAGACAGGCACTGGGAGAAAGTGGGCCACACATAATAATGGCGGAGCTACGCCTCTATTCTGAATGATCTGTCCTTTAGTGCAGAGTCACAGCAGGTGTAGGGCAAAGAGGGGGCCAGAGCAGGCCTCCAGGGAGACATTGGTGAAAGCACTCCACCCTCAGTACATGTTCTGGACTCTGGGCCCAGCCCCAGTCCTCCGGGCAGCCTTCCTATGACATGAGCTCTCCCGGGGCTTCCCAGAAGCCATCTGCTACCCCCATCCTGCTGTTCCATCAACCCTGGCCACACTTGCCCCCTAACCAGTCCTGTCCCCACCTCCAAGCCTTTGAACTATTGCTTCCTTCCCAGGTCCCTCTTCCCTCCAGCCCGAGCATGGCTGCTCCTTGTTATTTAGATCTCGGTTCAAATACTGCTCGCAAGAGAAGCTTTCCCTGACCACCTACTGATCTGGACCCCAAATGATTTTGATCTTGACTTTGCTTGTTTGTTTCTTGCTGGCTCAGGAGCTTCAAGAACTGAGATCAGGCCACCTTTCACTCACTCTTTTAGCCCAAACCCCAGCACAAGGCAGCATGTAGAAGGCACTCAATAAATACTGATATTTGTATGAACGAATGAGAGACTGACTGAGTGAATGCACGTGCTCAGTTAAACAGCAAGGACCAGCCCAGCTTTCCGGGGTCCCTTCGATGCCAGGCCTGTCCAGTAATGAGACTAATCCCAAGATCCGTGGATGATGAGGCAGAAGCTCTTGAGAAGAGTCTCCCTATCTCGGGCTGGGCTCTGGGTCTAGGCCTGGTTAAGTTTTTCTTTTTATTGAGCACTGACTATACAGCAAGCAGACATGCAGGCCTTTGTTTAATTCACAGCCTCCCTCTGCGTGGTCACCATGGTGATTCCCATGTCAGAGATAAGGAGACACACTTGAGGATGTTAAGCGACTTGTTCAAGGTCTCTTGGCTATGAAGTCACAGACCTCGCTCGGCCTGACCCTGAGGACCCAGTGCTTAGATACCTCTCTCTCCTGCTTCCCTGCAAATCCCCATGTCAGTCTGCAACTCCACGCCCCGGGGGGATGAGGCAGGAACGAGAACTCTCTGAATGAAGCCGTTCCTACTCCTTCACCCAACAAGCACCTGCCAGGCCTTTGCTCTGTGTGGGTCCCAAAGCCAAGGGCTGGGGACACAGAGCCACGAGGCTGAGCCCCACCCTCCTGCAGCTCAGGGACACCCATGTCGCAGTGAGTCACCCATCACAGTGGTCTTCTAGAAAGTTTTCTCTTAATTAAGGGTAATTAAAATTCCTCCAGTTTTTGAGGATTTCTTAAAATTCCTTTAGCGGGGTGGTGAGGGGGGGCGGTGATGGTATGTGGAGTGAATACTAATGTCTGAAATCAGGGGAGACCCTTGAGGTGGTGCAGGAAGCTTGGCCAGACAGCAAGCTGACTAGGTGGGCCGGCCTCCCAGGGCTTTCCCCACTTTGGAGCCGTTTCCTCACCAAATTCTGACTGCCCCCCTCTCCAGCCCAGAGCTCTGTACCCTGGCGGAGGACCAGAGGGCAATGGCATGGGGAAAAGCGCCCTGCTCAGCATTTGGCAGAAGGTCTTGGAGTACAGACACCAGGACCTCTGCTGAGACACAGGAATTTTTTAATTTGAAGCCCAAAGTTTGTGCACTTGCGCTCGCTCTCTCTCTCTCTCTCTCTCTCTCTCTCTCCCTTTCATTCATTCATTCACTCCTGGCACACTGCACATTCTCCCCTCCTCCCACAGCAAAGCCCATTGTCATTCTGGTGGCATTTCAGCCCACTGCAGGCGTAAGGAGGCTCCCTCTTCCAGATTTTTCTGTCGAGTCGCTGACAAGGACAAAGCCGTTAGGAGCGAGATTCGGTAACTAGTTTTTTAATTTTCATGGCCGGAGGTTGTCAGGACAGTGCAGAGAAAATTGCCAACGATTCGGAGAGCGGCCCACGAATCTGGGGCAGAGCAGGCGAGAACAAGGGAGCACTTCAGCTGGGGTGGGGGTGCTGGCAGCCACTCGGATGAGAAAGTTCTCTTCTTCCAAATTTCTTTGATTCAGATCCCGTGCTAATTGAAAAAGATCGATTCAGCAATTTTTCACCCTTCCTCAGTAAAGTGTTTTAGAGGGCTGAGAAAGCAAAAAGAGAAGGGGTACTCCAGGGATCCTTCTGTAGGGGGGGATAAGGATCAGTTGATCATAGGTTGCTAGGAAAGGGGGGTTATTAATTTGAGGGAGAGTTGTCATATTCCCAAAATTCACTTTGCATCCTTGGATTACAGCACAAACACATCTCCAGATTAAGGCACACTGTCAGAGTGAAAAGATCTGCATCCCAACCCCAAGCTCAGCCACAGAGGTGCTGTGTGGCTGTGGGTTGGTGGCTCTCCCTCTCTGAACTCTGAAAATGGAGGGGATTGAATAAAACAACTCCTAATATCCTTTCCCATCTCTGTGCTTCTCTGTCTTTACCAAGCCCATCAGGAATCTTTTCATTACCTCCAGTCTGAGGTCTCTGGTCTCTTGAGTAGACTCTCAGATGGATCTGAATTGTAAGGACTGGCCTGTGACCTTCCAAGAGGTAAGTGATAGAACGGTGGCATCAGGAAGAACAGTTTTCATTTAACCCTGTCACGCCAACCAAGATTTCCCAGCTGGATATATTCGGGCAAGCTAACACAGAATAATGTGGTGAACTTGCACTGGGGTTTTGTTTTATGGTTCCCAGAACTCTCTCAAATACATTCTCTTTCAAATACATTCCTTACAACCACTCTATAAGTGAGGTCCTAAAATTGGCCCCATTTTACAGATAAGAAAAGTGAGGTTCACATGCCCAAAGGCTGACCAAGTCTGACCACAGCCCCTACCCAGCACCCTTTGGCTTGCTCTGGCCTAAGACAGACAAAGGTTGCTCCCAGAGAAGCAGCTCGCGCAGGAGAGAGAAGTCAGGTGCATCTCGCCAGATACTTCCTTCCAGCTCCTGGCTCCCATGCCGCCCCACGCTGCCCTCTAAATTGGTTGTATCCATCCAAGTCTCTTAGTCGGGGAAGCAACATAAATGAACTCGGTGATCTAAATTGAACGTGAATTTATCAAAAGGATACTGAGCAGCTCACAGATGAGAGAGGAAGGCTGGAGAACTAGGCTTAGAGAGTAGGCAAGAGAAAAGGGAGGTCACACAGCCAGAATCACAGCCCAAACTCTTGCAGCGGAACCAGCCCAACAATGTCACCACTGCAGCTGCTACAAATGCCGAGCCCATGGTACTGCCGCTGTAAGCACTATCTTCTCTGGCCTTGGCTATGTGCCTGCACCTGAGCTGCAAGGCGAGCTGGGAAAGTGGTACCTGGCATTTTCATCTATAGGAAGGCTCTGCCTCCCAACAAGTCTCAAGAGGGTAGAGGTTACCCCCAAAATAGGAAGGGCATTGAGATGCCAGGCAACCAAATAGATGGTAGGTGTGTACAGTTAGGTTAGGATGGGTAATGCTGTGATAACAAAAAAATATCCTAAATTTTTAAAACACCAAAGATTTATTTCTTGTTCACTCTACAGATCCATCAGGGGTCAGCTGGGGGCTCTGCTGCCGGTCACAGGCTGATGGAGCACCCACCATCATGGCCCACGGTCACCTCAGCAGACGGAAAGAGAGATCTGGAGCAGCCATTGAAGGCTCTAGTCCAGAAGTGACATCACCTCTACTCATGGCTCATTGGTTGGAACTAGTCACATAGTCCTGCCTTGGGGCCAGCAGTTACAATCCTGCCTTGGGTCTAGAAAGCAGAGAGCTGGGACTGTCCAGTGAATAGCATTAATGATGCCCACAGTCTGCTACATGGAGCCTGCCAACCAGAGCCTTCCTAGGGAGGGAGGAGAAGAAAAAGGCACTGAAATGGAGTCAGGAGACCTGAGTTTCATTCCAGGTTAAGCTACTGGGACCTGTACATTCCTCTAGCATCCCTAAGGGACAGAGGAAACCCTAACTCTGGAGTGTGATCACGGAAGTGGTCCACTCAAATTGCATGTGACAGCAGCAAATGCTCAGAGCACAGCCCACCAATGAAGCGCTGGAGGGGCCAGGAGTAACCAGAGCCAGGAGCCAAGCCAGCCTCGTCCTCACTCACAGGCTCCTTAGCCATTGCACTGTCTCCCCAGAAAGACGGGCACTTCTCAGTGGCCCTAGTATCCCTCTGGAAATAAAGTCTCTACGGGCAGCAGGAGCTGAGATATCTGGCGTATCCACAGGCCTCTTGGGCCCATACTCTATTTCAGCTACAGAGAGGTGACTGGCCAGACTGAGTCCCAGGAAAACACAGGGAAGCGAAGCGCTATGAGTGAGGGTCTGCCTGGACCTATGAGGGGCCTCAGACACCCCGGGTCTGACTGGCCCCCAGCCCTTCCTGAAGTTGTAATGTTGACACTTCTAAAGGAGTGAGAACAACTACCGGTACCATTGTACACCATGACCGACAGACTAAACATTTAAGCTTGCTTCAATATCCAGTCCAGGGAAAAGTGCAGGTTACCTTCTGAGATGAGTGGTCTTCGTAGATACAGCACAGACCACTAGTTTCCTCCCAATGTGCATTTGCCACTTCTTCCTTAATAACATGAACACCAAATTTTAACCAGAGGTTGTACCAAAAAGGTCCAGCAACACTTCCCGGCCTGCCCGCAGCTCCCTCGGGCCTGGAGACTTGGGCAGCCACCTTGGATCAGAGCTCTCAAGACGGCGGAGGAGCCTGGGAGCCTGACGGTCATGGAGCTGCCCTGTCAGCCTTCCTCCAGACTTTTACATGAGATAGACAAAATTCTCCTGTTTTGTGGTTTACAATTATTAGCAGCTCGGAATTCCCCGGCAGTCCAATGGTTAGGGCTTTGCGCTTTCACTGCCCAGGGTGCGAGTTCAATCCCTGGTCAGGGAACTAAGATCCCGCAAGTCACGCGGCACAGACAAAAAAATACAGTAAATAAATAAATAAATAAAACAATTACTGGGGCTTCCCTGGTGGCGCAGTGGTTGAGAGTCTGCCTGCCAATGCAGGGGACACGGGTTCGAGTCCTGGTCTGGGAAGATCCCACATGCCGCGGAGCAACAAAGCCCGTGAGCCACAACTACTGAGCCTGCGCGTCTGGAGCCTGTGCTCCGCAACAAGAGAGGCCGCGACAGTGAGAGGCCCGCGCAGCGCGATGAAGAGTGGCCCCCGCTCGCTGCAACTAGAGGAAGCCCTCGCACAGAAACGAAGACCCAACACAGCCAGAAATAAATAAATAAATAAATAAAAATTAAAATGAGAAAGATTGTTTTTAAAAAAAAAAAAAAAAACAATTACTAACAGCAAAATTCAACTGTGAAAAGCTATCATAGAGGCAGAAAAATAACTGTTAACACTCCTGTCTTCAAAGGGCTGTGGAGCTTTTTAAGAGGATAACCTCGTGTTTGGATGGCCTCTTCCGTGGGCCTGGAGGTGCAAAAGTGGGCCTGGAGCTGAGTTTGGAAGAGAGGGCTTGAGAGGGCTGACTTGTGGTGCATCCCATCAGGAGTATCTGGCATTTCACGGGCAAACCATGAAGGTGGGAGTGAAGAGGGAGGCGGAGCCGGGGCGGGGAGAGAGGAGGTAATGAGTTGCACTGAGGCTGGTGCACCCATGAGGAGAAATAGCTGACCATGAATCCCTCGGGACACGTAGCGTCTTCTAAGAACAAGAGGGTTGAAAGTACAATTTGCAGTTTGTTTGTTTTTAATGTTGCTGAAACGTCAGTCTCTCCTCTGATACTCTCAGAACTTCAATCTGTGCCAAAGAATCAAGGTGCTGAGTTTCACATGAAAATCCATAAACTAAAATGAATACAGCAGAGGCAGGAGCTCCGAAGCAGAGAGGACCATGGAGAAGTTGCAGAAATTGTGGAAGGGATCCCGCTTGGCCTTCTGCAGGGCCTAGGAAGGCAATGGGGCGGGGTGGGGCGGGGGGAGGTGATGAGGAAGGAGTGAGCAGTCTTAGCCAGATCGCAAGGGGCAGGGACGCCCTAGCCAACACCTACCACATGAGATGCCTCTTCTGGCTTCCTCATCCGTCTCCCTGCCCCCAGCTTCACCGGGTCCAGTCACACTCTGCGCTGTCCCAGAGAAATCTCTGTCAATTTTGCATCTGATACAGCTCCTGTCCTATTTAAAACCCATTGTCTCCACTCCAAGGTCACGTTCAACCTCTGAAATGGTAGCATTTGAGGTCCCAGCTTATTTCATCAACCTCATCTCTTTCTGGTCCCCACTCCACCCCAAATACATGCTCTGCAACCCATGGGACTGGCAACCCTTTTCAGAATATATCCATGCTCTTCAAGACTCTGGGCCTTTGCTCAAGCTGTACCCTCTGCCTGGGACCCTGAACCTCTCTCCTCTCTACCTACTTATCCAGGAAAGGTCCTTTAGTCGCAGCAGAAATGAATTCTGGCTGGTTTAATCAGTAAAGGTATGCAGTAAAGAATATGGGGTGGCTTCCAGAATCCCTGGGAGGGCCAGAGATCCAGGCTTGGAGACGACATGGACAGGAGCCACTGCCAAATCACACCATGGAGATGCCACTGTCCCATTGCTGGCACAGAACAGCATCAGGTGCCTCTGATGTTGCCCGTGCAGGTACTGGACACCCTGCGGGACCCCACCGTGGCCCTTCTGGAGGCAGACACCACCTCCCCCAGTTATGGAGCTTGCTTCTTCACATGCCACCTGCTGTGTCAAGTGCCAGATTGGCCTCTGATGGCTGAAGTCAAGACCACATGTTTGGGAAGCCGGGAAAGCAAGTCTCTGGGCTCCCAGGTAGAAGGGGGTCTCCCCATCCTGCCAAGACTCATAAGGTGGGGAGGGCCCAAATGCAGGAACATGTTCAAAGGCACTTCTACAAAGAAGGGCAATGCCCTCCACACTCATTAGGACCCTGTCTGAATGCCACCTTCTGTGGGACGGCCCCAGAGCTGCCTCGATCAGTTACCGGCACCCCTCTGCACCCTTCGTACCTGCCTCCATTCTCAGGCACCATTATTGATGGCCTCCCTCTAGGTATAAACTCCCTTCTTTTTGCAGACAAGAGATGCAAGGGCCAGAGGGGAGATGTCACTGATATTTTCAAGGGAACCTTTAATCAAAGGTAATCACTTAGGTAGAGGTGGCCACCTGGGAACAAGGGTGAGGGCTGCGAGTAGGAGCTGAGGCAGGGATGACTGAGAGATGCTGAAAAACCCAATGCCAAAAACAATCACCCTTTCAGACCTGTTGATGGGGGTCTGAATTTTCTACCCAAAGAGGCAACCGTTCCTAACTTTGGCCCATTGTCAGAACCTCCTAGGAAACTTATTGTAAATGCCGATGGCCAAGACCCACTTCTAAGGATTGATTCTGCAGGTCTGAGGGGATGGCGGGGCATCTGTATTTTTAATGAGGTCCTCAGAGAATTCTGATGAACACCAAAGTTGAAGAAAGACTGACCTAAGCTGTCTACAAAGGTACACAGGGTAAACTAGGTGGATTTATAGTCATTCCTAGACATGATCTGAAGGGATGGGGCCCAGGAGAAGGAAGCTAATTCATTCATGCTTTTAGTTAGTCATTTGTTAGTTAGTTTTTACATTCAGTCATTCCACAAATGATGGGTTTAGTGGAGGAATGGGGTCAGGGTTATATCAGTCAGGATGGGCTAGATTATGCTGCAGTAACAAACAACTCCACAACCTCAGTGGCATAAAACAACCAAGGTTTATTTCTCACTCCTGCTGGTCCATTGGGGGCCAACCAGGGCCCCTACTCCATGTCGCCTCACTTTGGGGCTCAGGATGATAGATCAGCCACTATCTCAAATTGTGCTGGTTATCATGGCAGATGAAAGGAGAATTCTTGGAGGGTCTCATGTTGGTACATTTTTTAAAATTTTTTATTGGAGTATAGTTGCTTTACAATGTTGTGTTAGTTTCTGCTGTACAGCAAAGTGAATCAGCTTCATGTTGGTACTTAAATGTCCTGGCCCAGAAGTGACACAACTCTCACTTCTGTTCACAACTCACTGGCCCCTAACTAACCCTTAGGGTTTAGGACTGCTGCACCTCGACGCCACAGCAGGAAGGGGCAGTGCTTCTATCAGCAAGGCAAAGCTTTCCCAGATACCCTCAGCTTCTATCTCCTTGGCCAGAAATGGCACCTATGGTCACTCCTAGCAACAAAGGAATCTAGGGAAGTACACACTTCAACAGGGCACACCGAAGCCCCAGACAAAATTGGGTTCTGTTGATAAAGAAGGGGAATGGATACTGGATAGGTAACTAGAAGTAAATGATTCGATATGTGTGTCACTGGAGAATGAGAGACGGCATTGCAGGTGTGAAGACAAAGGCAGAGGACGGATCCAGACCACAGCAGCAAGAGCATGGAGGGCTCGACGGTGAACTTGGCTTCACTGAGCCCACCAATTTAGGGACTCGCTGAGTGGTTCTCTATGTCATCACAAGATTAAAACTAGCAAAGCAATTAAATATGTATTAATTCTGAATATATATTATTCAAGATCTCTGCCCACAACTGAGTACATTAGTATGTTGTTTCAAGACCATATTATTAGCTATTAGTGCCTACCATGTGCCACCTTCTGCATATATATTATCTCTACATTTCACGACAAACTGAGGCTCAGAAGATTGTCCTAGGTCACATAGACGATAGCAGAGATGCTGGATCCAAACCCAACCCAGATACCAAACTTCCCATTCTTTTCTCTACATTATATCAGGTTGCCTCTTCCACTCAGCATTCTTTAGTAATAATAATTCAAAATGACAACGTGTTAAAAACACTGCAGCCTGAAATGCTATCTAAGATGCATGTTAGGTGGGAGAGGCAGTGGTAGTATTGATTGGCGCTGAGGACGCCTCCTTATCAAAGCCCTGTTTTCTGAGTGTGTATTTGGATCCAATCTGTCATTAGAGATGCTGGAAAACATGGCAAAGAAACAAACAAAAAGCAGCCAAGATCCTCTGATGCAGATGTAGCCAATACACTACAGACAGGCAATCTCGAGAAACGCTGGATGCTGTCAATTAAGAAATGAATACCTGTCCAGCCTAAGAATTAGTAAGGCTCTTTGGATGAAAACAAGGAAGCAAGGAGAAAAAGGGCCACACCATGAACATGAATAAGGACCAACAACCTGTCTACCCCAAGTGGATGTGGTGTCTAAATGCAGCCCTGGGCTCTGGAACGCTCCTGCTTAAATAACCGGATCTTGGATTAGAAGGTTGGAAGGTTACCAAGGCAACACATAGACTGACTTCTAACCTTGGGGCCTGCTCCCAGCCCCAGGCTCCTAGTCCAATTCAGTCACACATATGGAAAGCTCACTAGAACACCTGACCCCTCTGTATATATAGTCAATATATTGAGTATATTCTTCCATTTGGTGGAGGAAGGTATCAAGAATCTTGAATGGCCTGATCCTATACTTAGAAGAGCAAATTTCCCATTTACTCATTCATTACTTTTTTCATCCATCCATCTATCATATATTTACAGAGAGCCCGTATGTACCAGACACTGTTCTAGGTGCTGGGGACACAATGATAAACAGACAATCCATTCCTTCATGGAATTTAGAAGTTAGCAGAGGAGACAGTGGTTAATCAAATAACTTCCCAACCCAGATGTGAATTTGTGACTGTAATATGTTATCAACATTTGCTGAGGACCAGGAATTACGCTAAATGGATTGCTAAAATGGAACTGAGGCTCGGAGAGGTGATGCAGCTTTCCCAAAGTCACACCACCCCAAAGTGATGGAGCTGGGCTTCCAATCCAGTGCCACCTGATGCAAAAAGCCCACGCACTTGGCTGCTTTTTCACATCTCCCTTGGCAAACTGTGTATCTCATTTCTAGTTTCTGCCCCTTCTCCTTTGAGATCTGGGTTTGGCCTGCAGTCTTTGACATAAAATATTCCAACACCTAATATGTACAATTCACTGGGCTCAGGCAACTTGTTACAGACAAATTTTAACAATGAGAGGCAACAATTATTTTTTCCTAAAGGATATCTGAAAATGAGATCACCACCTGGGCCAAAATTAAAGCAGTATTCTGCATAGAAATTTCTAAAGGTCCTGGATTATTAATACAGCAATGGCGCTCCCTGGTGACAATTATTGTGTATTACATGCTCCTTGACTTGGGGGAGGAATGCATTTTGGATGTAGTGGAAGCTTCCTACTGCAAATTTGGACGAACAATAAGCCTCCCTTAGTCTTGATTTCCTTCACTCCTCCTTCCCCCGACGCCACCACACCCAATTTATATCAGTTCCAGAGGCAAGGTCACAGGTATAGGGTGCAGCCTCTTTTCACAGTTGAGCGTTCTAGCAACTAGGACACAAGGTCTCCATGAGACTGACAAAGGGTTAAACCATTTGCTGCCAACCTCCAGGATCACTTACCCATTTGGTCATGATGGATTAATCCATCATCTCCTACTTTTTCTGAAAGTAGTGGCTACAAATGACACCCTCCTCCACCCACCTCCCCCCCTCCACACACACACACACACACACACACACACACACACACTCACTCTCTCTCTCTCTCTCTCTCTCTCTGACCCTATCCCAAGATTATAGGAAACAGACAAAAATTTACACATCTACTTTGAGCTAGGCATTGAGCTATGGGCTGGGAACACAGTGATGAAGAGCAAGCTGTGGTCCCAGCTCTAAAGCTTACACCGTAGCAGGGGAAACAGGTGGCCAATTAGCCTATAAATTATTCACTTTTGATTACAATAATTGCTACAAGAAAGAGGCTCTGAGAGTCTATACCAGTGAGACAAGACCAGATTAGGTCAGAGGGTCAGAAAAGTTACCCTGGAGAAAGAGAGTTAAGGTGTGCTGTGCCAAAATGGAGAAGAGGCTGGTCAAAGTCAGGGAGCTTGGAGGAGAATGGACGTGAGGCCCAGGCAGTCTGAATGGGGCCTCTCCTGGGGCTAAAGGTGGGGGATGAGTGTGGGACAACTAGGAGGAATGGTCATTAGGTAATCTTCAGGACGGTGAAGTATTAAGAGAGAATGTTGGTCATTAACTTAACCTTTGAGGAAGATTTAGCTTGAGTTAAAGGATGAGTATAAACTAACATCCCGATTTCCATTTTAAGGGTTAAACTCTGTTAAATAGGAAATGGTGGAGTGGAGAGCATCCCAGATCTCTGTCTATTATGCCTCTTCCCAGAAGGCAAGGATATTGAAGAATTTATTATTTACAACCCCTCCACTGCTTATGGAAGATGAGGAAATAACAAGAGCAGGCAGAATTGCCAGGGGTTGTGGGCAGGAGTTCAGTCAATAATGGACAAAAGGCTGAATGGAAGAGAGGACAGTGGTGGCAGTTCCAACGGTAAACTGGGGCTACAAAAAAAATCAAGAAAAAAGCCTTACCTTTGATGCCAGCTAGCTCTCAGAATGTAGTACACCTTAGGTTAAACATTGCCAAGATTTGGATTCAGGAAACCTTTGTTCAAACCCTCCTCTTCCACCTCTAGCTACGTGATCAGGGTAACAAACTTTCTGTGCCTCCATTTCTGCCTCTGTAAAATAGCGATGACAAGAGCTGCTTTTTAGATTGTGAAGTAGTGTATGTGAAGTACTTAGCATCATGCCTGTAATATTCCAATTACTCAATATTCGTTTATTATTATTATTATTGACAATATTTAATATCTGGAAGGAAATACACACATAAAATAGAGAATCAGGGAAACTTTTTTTTACAGCAGTTTTCCATTATTTTTCAATTTTCTAAAATAAGTATGCATTTCTATTAAAATCAGAAGGGGAAATAAACCCACAATTTCTGAATAAAAGAAATTTGACTAGTCCACTGCTTCCCACATTTCCTGGATCGTATTGTTCAAGAAAGGCGCGGGAATGCATGTTAAAAGCACAGATTCCTAGGCCCCGACCCAGAAATATTGAATCAGAATCTCTAAGGGACAAACCTGTTAATCTATACTTTCAATCAGCCTAGCAGACGATTCTTATAATCAGGCACTTTGGGGACGCGCTGATTTAAAGCGAGAGGGCAGCAACGGAGCGAGGAAGCCCAGCCCAGGCTGCAGCAATCACGAGGGCCTAAGCCTACAAGTCCCATACTGCCCCGCAAACTGGGGGCGAGAGTCCGGAGCCTGCCGGGAGATGTAGTTTCCGTCGGCCAGACCTCTGCCTATAAGAAAGCCGGAGATGACTGCCGGAAAACCTCCTGCCCCACAATGCAGAGGTCGGCGGTGTCGTCACCCGGAGAGCGCCCTGGATGGGGTGGGCGGCTGCCGCCTCTGCCACCACCTCTGCTGCCTCAGAACCTGCCGTCGCCGCCACCGCTTCCTCCTCCCCCGCCGCCGCCGCCGCCTCCTCCTCCTGCCCCTCGGCCACCTCTACACGACCCAGGCCCTCTGTCCTTGAGAGGAATCCGTATTCAGTCTCCTTCGCGGGCACGGGGCGCAGCTATGGCGGACGGCGGGGGCGGAGGGGGCACCGGCGCGGTGGGCGGCGGCGGCGCCGGCCAGGCCTCGGCGGGGGCGACGACAGGCGCGACGGGGGCCGGTGGGAGCGGCGGCCCCATCAACCCGGCCTCACTGCCTCCCGGCGACCCGCAGCTCATCGCGCTCATCGTGGAGCAGCTCAAGAGCCGGGGGCTGTTTGACAGCTTCCGCCGGGACTGCCTGGCCGACGTGGACACCAAGGTAGATTAGGCCGCCTGGGCTCAGGCGGGCCGGGCTGGGCATGAGGCTGCCAGGGTTGCATTTCACATTTCCAAAGGAGAGAGGAAAACAAAAGACACCTTAAAAATGTCAGCAGCGAGGAGACCTCTTAGGGCAGTATAGGAAGCTTTCTGAGGGATGCCCACGTGGGTTCGGCTCCCAGCCCCATCACTATTGTGTGCGACTTAGCCCAGTCGCATCTCTCGACGTGGGGATCCAGTACCGGTTTCACAGCCTATCTCCTGTCTTTCCCAAGATGGGACTCCTTTCAGGCCCTCAGTAACAAATCTCAGTATGTTAAAAACAGTGGAGAAAACCAGGTAAGTAAGCGTGAATGGTTTGAATACACAATCATCAGCCTGTAATAACTATTTGTTCCTTTTCTCTAGCTTAGTGATTTGCAGACTTGCATGCACAGTTAATTAAGGTACATTGTTGTAGAACCAGCACCCTATTTTGTTCTCCATCATTGATTGAAAGGGATTTGGTGCCTATTTTAGATCCTAATGCCATAGGTCAACCAAGTCAACAGCTAGTACAATGCTGTTTCACTTTACCTACTTGCCAAGGTTCATTTGTATTCAGTGAAGTCACGTGTGTTAAGTGTCAGACAAACAGCAGTTGCTGGAATATTCGTTTACTCCCTTTTCAGAAGCTTCTCCAACAAGACTGTGGTTGTAGACTTAGGAGGCTCTGTTACTGAATGGGCCGCTAGAGGGAAGTGATTTCTTCTCTCTGAGCCTATCATGGAAATCTTTTGCGTACCTCACAGTAAGATTGTGAGCTTAAAACTAGGCCTTAAAAATAGGGAGAGACCTTGTCCGTGTACCCATTAAACATTTATTGATGGGGTTTGTGGATACAGGAACGAGCAAGTCACTACCCAGTCCTCAACAAAGATGGTATTCTAGGGTAGAAAACTGAAACGTAGACCAGATAGTATAAATAGTAAGTGGTGTATGCTGTTATTCTCCAAGATTAAAAACTCAAGGAGAAGTGCTATCCTTGAAATGGGGTATTTAATTTTCCTTATTTGAGGTTCCCAGGTACATATTGACAGAGCCTTCACCTTTTCCAGGACTGGGTGTTCTCAACTTCCCATTGCAGGTTCTCCACTCATGTTTCATTTGTCTCACTGGGTTTTGTGCAGCTTGATCAACGTAGTATACATTTCTTTAAATCGGTATTGAGAATCTGTTGGGGGAGAGGGAATTGGAGCCTTCACCACTTAACACCTCCTTAGATGTTCTTTCTGGTAGTCACCTGGTTGTCTTAATTCTTGAAGATAGTGCGTTTTAGGCACATCCTTTGTTGCTTTAGTCCCGTGGTTCTCAAAGTGTGGCCCCTGGATCATGAGCATCACCTGACAGCTTGTCAGATTTACATCTTGTTAGGCTCCGCCCCAGACTGCAAACAGTTAAGGAAAAGTGAACTGATGGTGTTTGTAATTTACTTTGCAGTGCATCCAAAATATAAACAAACAGAACAAACTGATAGGTGAAGAAGAGAGGGAGATGGCGATAGTAAGTATAATAAAATGTTAGTGGCAGGCACATTAGGTCCTTTCACTTCATGAACTGAAGGGATTATTCTATATTGTCAGGGTCTATTAAGGTTTGGTGGTGACATTAGCTGTCCTTTGTCCTTTTCCCTGGGAACCGTTTCTGTCTAAAACTGGGTGAGTTATTTTGAATCGTAGACGGTATAGTATCAGTATTAATGGTTAAAAGCTACAAATCTAATTCTAACTCCTGTAAGCAAAGGGGAGAATCTGTTGGCTCATGGGATCTAAGGAAAGATGGAACGAACAAACTGCCAGAAGGGTCGGGATGCATTTGGAACCAGGGATGCTCCGCTAGTGCTGTCTCTCATGCCTGTTCTTCATAACCTTTTAACTGTCACTGCAGAGCACAGTCGTCCATTTGGTTACTAGTATCTATTGGTGACATCTTACAGCTTCTTCCTCTAGAAACAGCTCCAGTTCAAAAAATCCCAGGAAGTGTCTGCATTGTCTCAACACGGGTAGGCACCCACCCCTGTAGCCAGGAGAACATGGCACCCACTGCCCTACCCACAGTATTGGGTAATGAAGAGGGGAAGATGGTTACCAGGAAAAAGGAGTTGCTAGGCAGACAGTACATGGGTATCTGTGAATTTTAGTCCTCACCCATCTCCCTGCCTTACTGTCTCCAGGTTTGGTGGAGAGTCTTTATGTCTGTGAGTCATGGCCTTTGAGAAGAGCCCATTCATGGAATTGAGACCTATTGAGTCCTTTGTCAGTTTCACTTACCTGACTGTTAGCAAACTTTTGTCACAGTAACACTACATAATAAACCAAATCTCAGTGACTTATAACAAGCATTTGTTCTCACGCTGATGGGGCTACAAGTCAGCTAAAGTTCCTCTGATCTAGATAGGCTTGGTGCTCAGCTGTAGGTGGCCTGGGCTTGGGTCCAAGCTGTGGGTTGGGGTAGGTCTGCTGCACATGTGCTCATCCTATAGGTCCCAGGCCAAATGGACAGGGGCTGCAAAGGACATACCCTCATCAAAGGTCACCAGAGTACAAGAGCCAAGCCAGGTGGCACAGCCACATTTAGGACCTCTTGTCACTAACACCCCGTTGGCCAGAGCAAATCACACTGCTAAACGCAGCGTCACTGGGGTAGGGAAGTATTCTCTGCCCACAGTGGGAGGAGAGAGGAATGAAGTGTGAACAGCAGCGCACACTGCTACACCTGGTTTGGAGAAGAACAGCTGGTGGTGCCAGAAGGCCTTGGAGGCTTAGAACATGCATTCCTTATGTTCACACGGATTCCTTGTGTTCATCAAGTTCCTTTCTGATTTTGTTCTGATCCTAGTTGGGTCTAGAACATTTGAGACCGATAAGTGCCTCTCAGGCTCCTTTTGGGACTTAAGTTTTGCTTCCCTTCAGCCTTTCCCAGTGTTCCGTAGGCTTTGACTTCAGTCTGCATTCATGAGTCATGCTGAGGGTTGGGTGGCCCTTCATTTTATGCGGAGAACCTATCCTGAGGCCTTGCTTGTTGCCAAGAAGACCCTATGAGGTAAGCAGGGCAGTAATGTTTGTTTTACAGACAGAAATAACTGAGACTCAGGTTGGCTGACCTGTTGAAAGTTAGAGAGCTAGTAAGCAGTGGAGCTGGACTAGAACCCATTTCCTTGGATTTGGAAGCGGCCTGGGTCTCACCTTGGCTTTGCCACATTTTAGCCTTGTAGGCCAGTTGTTTACTTTTTCTAAGCCTGTATCCTCTAACATGAGAGCAGGAGAGAGCCAATAGGACCTCCCTCGTAGAGTTATTTGAAAAGTAAGTGGGGTGATAAAGCATCTGGCATTGTACCTACCCACCATGAAGCAGGCACACATGTTGGTCATTAATCCATGCTCTGCCATGCTGTGTGGTGATCTTCATGGACACGATGGGAGTGTATTTAAGGACCTGAAATTCTGCGTTTCTATGAAAAGCAGTGTTCTGAATGACTAATTTCCAAAACTTTGGTGCATGTAACTTCTGACCTTGCCCCTTCTTTTTAATATTTTAGCCAGCTTACCAAAACCTGAGGCAGAAAGTGGATAATTTTGTGTCAACACATCTGGACAAGCAGGAGTGGAATCCTACGATGAACAAAAACCAATTGCGAAATGGTCTGAGGCAGAGTGTGGTTCAGTAAGTAAGCAGAATTGAGAGCGAAAAGGCAGTAATCACAAGTGTGACTCGCAAGAAGGCCAGTGCAAGGCACTGTTTGGTCAAGGTGCATGGTACTTTCCAGCAAATATGACATACAAGTTACAGCACACCCCGCCCCTATTAAAATTAAGGTTCAAGTAAGCAAAGAACTCAATTGAAATTCTTGCTACCCACATAGGCCTCCCATACACACCTCTACCAGGAAAGATATTCCAAATTGTAAGACATATTTCATACTCTCTGAAGTTTTCAGTGTAATGTGAACATACGCTGGAGTTCATACCGATACATCAATGTTTGGGTCTTGGGCAAGAGCGGCTGGATCTTCTCACAAGTCAGTGTGGGTTACACACATTTTCTGAATCCACACGGCCCCTCTAAAGTGTAACGGCAGCTTTCAGGAAGGCATGGAGTCTTATCAAAGTATATTCTTCACAGTAGCAAACTGAACCTTAGTTAATGAGGTGCTACTGATTGCTCATCCAAGTGACTTCTCAGTGTCACTGGCACAAAAGTGGTGGTGGCTCATGAAATCCAGTGTCCTAAGATAAGCTTTTTCTAATCCATTCAGAATCCTTTTTTTGCTCTTAATACCAGCGCTTATGTTCAGGTTTTCTTGATCCAGTATCTCTCCTAGAATATCTAAAAGCTTGTGAGGCCTTCCTCTTTAAAAACAGAAACATCAGGGGATTGTGCTGAGTGAAAAAAAACCCAGTATCAAAAATATAGTGGTGCACGATTCCATTTCTGTAACATTCGTGAACTAACATATAATTATAGGGATGGAGAACAGATTAGTGACTGCTAGGGCTTAGGGTCAGGGGGGCCAGTGAGTGTGGCATGAAGGGGGTGGGGTACAGGTGAGTATCTTAATTGTGGTGGTGGTTACATGAAGCTCCTCATGATAAAGTTGTGCAGAGCTACCCACGCAGACGCACATGGGTGCAACTGTAACTGAGATGTAAACGAGGTCAGGAGAGTACCCGTGCTGGTTTTCTGGGTTTTTGCCCCCACCCCCTTTTTTTTGGAGGGATAATTGGCATACAGCATATTGGTTTCAGGTATAATTAGTTTCAAACATAAAGATTCAATATTTGTATATATTGTGAAATGATCACCACAGTAAGTCTAGTTAACATCCATCACCACACATAGTTACAGAGTTTTTCCTTTTGCCTGTGTTCCTGGCTTTGATATTGTACTGAAGTTGTGCACAGTACAAGCATTCGGGGTGGCTGGGTAAAGGAGTGCGTGGACCTCCCTGTGTAATTCTTTGCAACTTTCTATGGATATATAATTTCAAAATAAGAAGTTTTGTAAAATAGAAAAGGATGCTTATTAACAAGCTGGCGCTTTCAGTGTGGCTGTACGGCTGATGAAATCTGAGTCTTTTCAAACGAAACTAAAATTTATAAAAGCTCTCAGCGTTAGGGAAGAAGCATGATACCAAAAGATGCCCAGCGCCTTGTCATTCTGGATTTATCACCCATTGCCTTTCTGTTTCTCTAGGGAGCAGACTGTGGCACAGGGATCCTTCAGAGAGAAGGGGACGATAGCTTCCACTTACTGAGCAACTATTTCACGTCTGGCACTGGTCCCTATATGTGTTATTGCTAATCCTTACAAAAAACCTGTTTGACAGCTGTAGTAACAAACCAGATGAAACTTTTTTTTTTAACCCTACCTTCTAAAAGATTGGCAAGCATATTAAGAAACTAAATCAAAACACCAAATATTTGAAATATGTGAAAGGCTGCCATTAATGGTATGAAAACTGTCATTACTGTTAATTTCTAATACACAGTGATGTCATTCTTGAGGTATGCATGTGGCGCTTCTCTTTGTATACCTTTAATATGAAATGTAACACAGAAAAGTGCTTAGAACAGAGATGCAGTATAACAAGTAATTAGAACATCCCTGTAGTCACCACTCAGGTTGAGAAATAGAACTTACCAGCACCCTGCAAAACACCCCGGCCCTGCTTCCCTCCTTTCTTGATATACCTTCCTCCTCTCAGAAGGTTACCATACTTCTGAGTTGGATGGTCGTTCTTTCCTTGCTTTTTTTTCATAGTTTTACCACCTATGTAAATATTTCCTCCTTTCTGATTTGATCTAGAATGTATTTAACCTGAAAACATGAATTTGGATGTAATACTGAGACATTTCTCTGATTCTTGCTAACATTTTGAATTCGAGGCAAATTCTAATGAAGTTTTAAAGTGAGGATTTGCTGCTTAACCCTATAGATGAAACACTGCAGCCCTCAGCATTGGCTGGCTGGCCTGGCCGTTCAGGCCCAGAAGCTGTATCCCAGTTCTGCAGCGTGGAGGGCTTAACAGGAAATCAGCCTCTACTGTTGAACCTAATTATGACTGATAAGTCTTTTAACTGCATATTTGTTCATTTCACCTTCTGTTTTAGGCTCCTGACAAGATCCTGTTTTCTCCAAACACTTTTAAAATCTCCAAGAAAGGGAGCTACACTCTTGGTACTTTGTTTTCCTTGGTCAGGCTTTCACCTCCAGTAAAGACCCCTGTGAATCTGACCTGGGAAGCAGGGTGGTGTAGGTGGACAGCCGTTGGCTTGTGCCTAAGGAGAGGTGGCTTTGCTTCCCCACCGACCCATGGCCTGCTGCTGACCTCTCTGTGTTCCACGGTGCTCATCTCTAAGGGCACACATTGTCTGTTGGGGTCTGCCCAAAAGTGCCCCTGTACTCTAGTGGTGGTCTGTTTACATCTAGGCTTTCTGTTGATAAGCTGTCAGTTACCACTGGATCTAGGAAGCACTTTATTCACTACTCAGCCTAACCAGTTCAAGGCCTGTTTCTCATCTCACTTATCACTGTGTGTGTTCACCCAGTTGTCTCCTTGGCTGTACCCTGACACACCATTTGCCCCATTACTGCAGGACCTATTTTTACCCAAGCAAAAGCTTGAATGGCCTAAGAACTCAAGTCTAAAGGAAAGTAAGTAAAACCTGTCCACCATGCTTGTGATGGTATTTGACTGTTTTAATCCTTTGAGGAGAACAATTCAGTTTGACCCTGCATGGACTATTTTCCAAACTCTTCAAATGAGATTTGTTTCCTGTGACCATAATCTTCCTCACTACCCACCCCTGGTGTTTGAATATAGACATCTTGACTAATTTTTGCTCTATTTCAGAAAGGATCGGGGATGTATTTTAGCCCATTAGGAGCTGAGAACCAGTCTGTTTCTTGTCTGTTTACTTGTTTGCTTCCAGGTTACCTAGTATGTGTCATAGGTAACAACCACAGCCGAAGGCCTTGTTGAATTGCTGGTGATGCTGTAAACATTCCCAGCCCTGACTGATTTGTGTTATATAAGATTTAGGGCTTACTAGCCAGGTTGCTGCTGGAGGCTGCTTCTCCCGCTTTGACTTGTGAGAGGATAGATATTGAAGGAAATGGAGTCAAGTGGGAGGCTTGCTGGCTTTGAAAGATTGAGGTTTTCAACTCTCCCCGTGCCGTCGGTTCTTTCCTACCATATTGTTACTTGCTCTTTGTCTCTGGGACAGTTTTGTTTGGTTCTTTTGTACAAGGTTGAGGTGGGAGTGGATGAGATTGTGAATTAGGAATAGTGATAGCCGCCGGTCGTGAATTGCCCTCTAAAGATATCATTGCTTGAACCCTATGTGGTAAGTGGACCGCCCTGTGAAAGAACTCCTCAAGGGGCTGTACTTTGGACCAGGTGGACATTTATTGGGCTCTCCCATGACACTTGGGGGCTAAATAATGGAATGATCTATTTGTCTCCTCAAGGTCAGGGATGTTGGAAGCTGGAGTGGACAGAATTATTTCCCAGGTGGTGGATCCCAAACTAAACCACATCTTCAGGCCACAGATAGAACGAGCAATTCACGAGTTCCTGGCGGCCCAGAAAAAAGAAGCTGTGCCAGCACCCCCTCCAGAGCCTGAAAGCCAGGACCCTCCAGCTCCATCCCAGGATGCTTCCTAAGGTCCGGTATCCCGTCTTTTGTCCAGGAACATTCACCTCTGGCTTATAGATATAGAAAATGGATAGAAAAGGGGTAAGCCATTATTGAGGGTCATGTTTCTTGCCTGTTCAGAAAAGTATTTACTGCAAATGGACTTCATTTTGTTATGAGTCATTTTTTACTGAGAACTAATTAGTAATGTTTTCCTGTGTCCGTGAGTATGATTTTCTGTGCCAGCAGAGCTGAACGTTTAAGCTGTGAATAGATGTTTCATTAGAAACCACCTGGGATGATTGGTGTGCACAAGGCAAATTCAGATGAAAGTCTTGTTGTTTTGAAATTGTTTAAATGAGGCTGTCCCCTGGACATGAGTTAACTTGGGTTTACAGTTTTTATATAAAATCAAGCAATGCATTCTAAAGCGGCATCCTAAATGGGGCTCAGAGTCTGCTTTAAGCCCTGCTCTGTTTCCTTGTATTTAGTAAGGATTTCAATTCGCCATTGTCAGTTACCGTGGGATTCTTCTGATATGAGCACTCCTTTTTTTTTTTTTTTTTTTTTACATTTGAAATTTAATTTTAAAAATCAGCTAGATGCACAAAACAATGCTTTTTGCAGAGCTTGGGAGACATTAGTAAACATAAGGAGCAATCACCAAGTAAGCAGTGGCGGACTCTTAACTTAGCCATTGTTGGTAACCATCAGGGTGTGCCTCATCCCCTCATTCTACTTCGGTGTTCTCTTTATAAGATTCTTCAAGATGTCTGTTACTTTTGATAAATAAAATAAGCATCAGTGAGTGAACAAAGTGAGAACATCAGGCTCACGTGGGGCACTCGAGAGAAATTGTCCCTTTGTACCTATCTATGTTAGGAGAAGACCTCAATTCCATTATGGAGTGTAAAACATTCATTTCAAGTCTTTCTTTCTAGTTTAATTCCTTTGGGGACATAAAATTAAACATAACACAAAACTAACATTTTGATATGATTATCTTTTCTTTTTAGAATATGCCTGACACGTTTTGGAAGCTCCATTGAATTAATGGTGAAGAACTGGATTCAGTTACATAAGAGTACAACTTCAGAGTGAAGACAGGCCAAGGTCATCACTGACTTCACAATTCAATGTTGACTGTGGGGCGGTGTCCAGATAAAGTAGGGAGCCAGTGGGCCAGTAGGAGAGTTGACCATGTGGGCCCCACGTCGTGCTGCCCTCTGGCCAGCCTGTCCAAGGGGTGACACCCAGTAGACACTACAGATACATTAAGAAACACTACATCAACTTGGGGTTGTCCTGAAACAAACCTTTGTACTTGAACTTAGAGACTGTGTATGAATTTTAGGGTTTGTTCTTGGGGATAAGCAAGAGCTACAATGAAGGAACATAACCAGTCCCAAAGATGCAATTTCAAAGAATGACAGTAAAGGTTAGCCAGGGGTAGGTATTTGACAATGCTTATTTGATACTGTTTCTCAGAGTTGCAAATAAGAGTGTACAAGCCATTAGCATCAGATAGCTTTAAGGTTGTCGTGACCTTCTTGTCATTGACTCTTTAGCTTCCGTTTCCCTTCCCCTGTAAGAGGTGTCAAAACATGGGACCCTAGAATGCATGAGGAAATGTAGACTTAGGTATAAGGAAAAACATTTGCAGGCTCTCTATCCAGGGCTTCTTCCTATCCTGCAAGGGCTAGTGAGTCTTGGGTGTGTTTATTTTATTCTCATGTTTGTGTTTTTTAGAAGGTGAATAATTAACAAGTGGCTTAAGTTTTGTAATTAAATCATTTGATACTCTGAAGCTTCGACTAATTCTTAGACCCCAGGTACGCAGTGTAACCTTTTTCCTCGGCCTGCATGCCATTCCTGTGCACAGCACGACTTAATGGCAGTGAAGGGCTGGTAGACATGCCTTGGAACTACCGTCGTCCTGCAGCTAGTGGGTGTAGCTGGAAGTGAGCAAGACGTTCCTCTCTTCCCCGGACTATTCCTGATGCCGGTCTTTAGTTGAGCATAGTGTGTTCTGTCAGTGTTTCCCAAACTTGTTAGCGGAAGTGTCACCTGGGGATTTTAAGAAAAAAATGCATATTCTGATTCAGAAGTTCTGGGAGGACCTGAGAGTGTTTCTGACAGGTTCCAGGTGATGACTCGGCATTTTGCATCCCAAGCCTTGGATGATATCAAAAATTACTTCAAACTAAGTGTCTTTCGTTCTTAGTTGAATCTACTCCTGGATATTGTTACTCAGACTTTAACCTGTTTAGACTTCCACCTTTACCATCAATACCTGTAAGTTAGGACTGCACTTCCATATTTAGCAAGGTGTTTGGGCAACATGTGCCCTTAGTTTAAAGCAAGCTGACCACGTGTTTAGGGCAGGCGGCAGTTACTTCTGAAGTGTGTTCTGCTTCCAGCTGAAACAGGTTGGTGTCCTTTTCAGTTTGGGATTCAACTACCAAGTCCTCAGTACCCAGAGAAGGGCCCCTCTAGTCCTCTTCACTCCACTAATAGGTAAACATGCAATGACCAGTCTTACCAGTCCTATGCTCTGCAAGGAAGCTTGTCAGACTAGAATCCCCTCTTCAAGACCATGAGCCTCCTTCCCTGGGAGGCCTCTGCCACCGGAGGGAGGCCTCAGCAGAGCCCCTTTCTGTCGACCCGGCCAAAATCCTGCCCATCCAACACCGACCTCAACCCAGTGACAGGGCAGAATAGAGCAACCCAGAGAAGGTGTCCTGCCCACAAATGCCCAAGTGACTGTTGTGTATGCTTTTTGGTGGACAGTTTTTGGTCCATCTCAGTTTTCTTTTTTTCCATTACTAGAGAAGGGTGTACCAGTTGATGAGAAACACCCTAATTTTCACAGAATGTTAAATATGCCAAGATACCAAGGAATTTTGTTCTTTTTTTGTAAATCAGTGTTACAGCCACTAAGTCACTCTAGACTAGAGATAATTTTTTCAAATGAAATCATCAGATTACAGGAGTAACTAAACATCACTACTGTTGGGACAGAGGGCTGACTTTGACTCTTAGCTGAGCCGAATTGAAATGGAAGTAGTGCCCATATTCCCTTGAGCAAATGTAGTTAAATCGGCAGGCCGGGAAAATGAGACCAGACAAACAGCACCAGAGGGGCTGGGAAGCCCAGAGCCACCTCTGCCCTCTCCTTAATAACGGGTCACCCGCTAAGCCTATTTGCATTCTCAGCGGAGTCCTCATGCTTGTGTATTAGGTTAGGCATGCAGAGCCTAGAAAATAACGTGTGTTCTGAGATAAGGTAGAAGAATTCCTCCCTGAGGAAGATGAGGCCACCAAAAATATCTCATCCCGAAACACCCTTGCTATATTCACTCCTAAACAAGAATCTAGTTGTCTCGCACCTCAAGGCTTCTCTCCCTATAGTTGGAAAAACCACTGCAATTTGCAAAAGCCTCGTGAAGCACAGAACTAACCTTTGTAAGACATCACCAAATATTACCAACCTTTAGAAACCATCAAAGCCTTAGAGTCACAGTGATACGAAGAACCGCATGCTCATTTTTGTAGTCCAGTTCTTTGACCTGGGGCAGTGTCTACAATTACTACTGGAGACGATCGCCCCCAGCATGTTCCCAGTTACCAGCCTAAGTGCTTGACTGGTATTGCCAAACCGCCATGTCCACCTGGTCGTGACTGTCTTAACTCTGTCTTGGCTTATAGTGAAGTTTGTGGCTCCTAGATCAGATTTTCAATCAATCATTGTTTTATCCTATTTCTGTCGTCTAACATTAACTTCTGTCTACTCATCAGGGGATGGATGTTGGGATTCCCATGCATTCTGTAACACTCATTAGCACTGTGGGCTGAATAAATACTAGCAGATTCATTACAGCAGTGCTTCTGAAAGCATACCACCCAACCACCGGCAAGCAGCATCAGTATCAGCCTGGAATTGTTAGAAATGCAGCCCTGAGCCCAGATCTACTGATTCAGAGACTTGGTGAAGGGGCAAACAAGCCTTCCAGATGATTCTGATGCACACTAAAAATCATTTTCACTTGAGGACAACTTTGGAAAGTCAGTGATGCTGACTGGTAATGGCGGTTTAATTATATGAGTGGATAAACATAGTGTCTACATAGTGTATAAAATCAGTGTCTCTTCTGCTCCTGAGGTGCAAGACTATCATCTCTCTCGCGCTCTCTTTTTTTTTTTTTTTTGCTAATTCTCCCATTAGTCCCTTGCAAGGACTGTGCATTTGGCCATTTTGGCTTAGAAATGTCTGCATGTAATTTAAACCTAAGCTTTCAAAAACTATAAGCCATCTTCTGAAGATGAGTTTGCTAAGCAGCTCAGAATTTTGCCAGCAGCTCTGCAGAAAGGCCTTCAGTGGCTCCTAAAGATAGAGATGTGCAGGGACCCAGCAAAGGTCAGGGCCTGGCTGGTGCCTGAGGCTGGCACTGAGGTTTGGGCTCGAAAATCACGTCTGGATCAGCACTGGCCAGAGGCCAGGCTCTGCCTCCCTCGGCTGCCCTAAGGCTGCCGAGGATGGGGTGGGAAGCAGACAGGAAAGCTGGCGCAGCCAAGCTTTCTTTGGCACTGTGCATTGCACACTGTCCATCACCTTACCCGTGGAGGAGCCAGTGGGTCAGCTTTTATGGTCTTGTCCCTGGGGATGGGCTCAACTCCAAGGCCGTGCAGTAATAGTTACCTGTCCTCTCAAACTGGTCACACCGCCTGAGACCTAGCCAGTCTTTCTGATTCCAGTCTCCAAGCTGCCATTTGGCCATTCCTCCTGAAACACTGCTTTCATCAAGTATCATCCTCACTCACAAACCTTTGAAAGGAAGAAGCGAGTGAACTAGGCACCTACGAGGTGGTAGACGTTTTCGTAGGCACAACTTCATTTAATTCTCATGACCCTGTTAGGTAGGATCTATCCTCCCTTTTATGGATGAGGAAACCAAGACTCAGAGAGGTGACGCATCTTACTCATTACACAGCTATTAAGTAGGGAAACAAGGTTTGAAGCCAAGCCTCTCTGAATTCAAAGCCCATATTTCCCCGTCCCCCTTGCCGTTTGCTACTCTGCCACCCTATTACCTAACAGAACAAGTTCCAGCTTGTCGGTCCTCCGGGGTCCTCCCTTCATTCCAAAGGCAGGCCCAAATCAAATCAACTTGACCTCCTTCTACATCTCAACACATGCCCTTAGTTCTAGCCAGCCTTTGCTCCCCTCACTCAAGTGCATGTCACAGGGCAGAGTTTGCCAACTGACAGGCCGCTCTGCTGTGTCCTCTAACCATGTTCTATTGGCCAAGGAGTTGTGACCGTTGTCTATTAATTACCGATATTTTTAAATGGGGAGATTTCCATATAGATCTGTATTTCTGGCTCCTAAAGGAAAATGTCAAGGTTTGGAAACACTTTCATATTCCCACTGGATAACAATCAGCCCAAGTTTGATAGCAGCCCACCATTTCAGATGAGTGGGGCACACAGATGCCACTGGCCAGCTTCACCCATTTTCATCACCCTGCTGGCCCCTGAGGACATTTGAGTTTGAAGTACTTGCCCTAGAGGGTCATTATCTTGTGATTATTTTAAATTATTCAAAAACATCTCTTTAGCTGTCTTCTAGACCTTAATTTTCCATGAGACTAGATTGTTAAGCTACCCGATTTTGGTTCTAGAATTTTCAAGATAGGAAGGGGGTCTGCGGTTCCCTCACATCCCTGTCTGGGTGTCTACATAGAACCACCCAAGGATGCATGAGGGTGACAGGATGTAGACGGCATGGAGAGGTGGGTGTGAGGTACAAGGAGGAAGCAGGCAGGAACCAGCACCCAGTGTTCTCAGAAGCCTCTCAGAGGTGCCCCAAGAGGCAGTCTCCCCGAGCCAAGGCCAGAAGAAGTCTTATCTGTGGAACTGATCAGCGTATGCAGCTTAACGTTTTGTAAATGAGAGTGAAGGGTAGCAGAATATGCCGCTCCAAAATATGACGGTGGGAGTTGAGGACGTGCCTCCACAAAATAAGCTGCTTCAGTACACTGATTACTTTGAGCTGTAGACCCTTGAAAAAGAGCAAATGCAGGGAGAGGCTTTCTCTGAACTCCTCGTATCTGCCTAAAGACAGATCCTCCAAAAGGAACTCAGTTGTCATTGAGGACCCCTCTTTGGGTAATTTGTTTGATTGATTGATCCAGCTAATTATCTTATTTATTTAAAGGAATAATGCTTGTATGTGGGAAGACATCCCAAGGGTACGAATGGGTTTAACAGGAGAAGTTTCCCACCGTGTCCCTCCAGGCTCCCAGATACCCTCGCTGTTACCCGGTCTATACAGACCCCTCCAGAGACAGTCTGTGCGTATATAAGCATGTAAGTTTTCATGTCTGTCTTCAGCTGGGATACACTCCACCTCTCTAACTGTCCACAGAAGAAGTTCCTAGGAAGGGAAAGATAGTGGGCTGGGGGCTGAATAGTCCACAAGTCTGGGAGGTGGGAGGAGGGGTAGTGGGGAAAAGCGGCAGCCGCCCTGCGGAGTTATGGAGTCAGTGATACGTAATGATCAGAATAAGAGGAGGTACTCTGTTTTGAGAACTTGCTCTATGCTGTCCACTACAGCCGCTACACGAAGGGCTTCCCCATGGGGTCTCTGACTGCACCGTGAAGACAGTGTTCTTGTCACCAGTAACAAAGAAAGAAACAAGCCCTCACCTGAGATCTCAGTAACAAGTGTCAGAGCTGAGAAGCTGTTCACCTCCAAAGCCTAGCTTTTTCCCCCCTCCAGTTTCTTTTATTGTGGCAAAATATACATACCATAAAATTTACCATCTCAACCATTTTTTTAGTGACATTAAGTACATTCATCTTGTTATGCAAACATCACCACCATCCATCTCCAGAACTTTTTATATGCCCCAACTGAAACTCTATACCCATTAAACAGTAACTCCCCATTCCCCCTCCCACAACCCCTGGCAACCGCCATTCTACTTTCTGTCTCAGTGAGTCTGACTGCTCTAGGTACGTTATGTAAGTGAAATCGTACAATATTTGTCTTTTTGAGACTGGCTTATTTCACTCAGCATAATGTCCTCAAGGTTCATCTATATTGCAGCATGTGTCAGAATTTCCATCCTTTTTAAGGACGTATAATATTCCGTGGCATACACACAGCACATTTTGCAAAGCCTAGCTTTCAAGTACAGCACTGAGCAAAGATGCCTGACTCTTAGTAGATGTTTAATAACTTTTTAAAACTTTTTCCTTCTCCTTTGAAATGATTTCAAACTTACCAAAAAGTTGTAAGAATAGTACAAATAACTCTTTTTCCTGAACCATTTGAGAGCAGTTGTTGACCTGATGCCCCATCACCCCCAAGTACTTCAACATGTAATTCCTACAAACAAGGACAGTCTCCTACATAGCCACAATAAGAGCATCAGGAAATTAACATTAATACATTACTACCATTAACCTGCAGACCTTCAGTTTCCTTCCTTCCTTCAAGAGTAATTATTTTTCTATTGCTTTTCCATTATCCTAAACACATTTACACTGGATCAGTACCACTATTCAGAACCCATCTCCCATCACTGTCACCACCTCAAGCTCCCACTGACGCCCCTCACCCTGTTCTGGCTCCGGCACCGCACTCTGATCTTCTGCCCCCACTCTCCCATCTCCATGCACGCTTACCTTGCTCAGTCCCACCTGGTGGCCCTGTGACTTTGCAAACACTTGACCTGATCCCCACTTCAAAGTCCTATGGTATGAATGGGCCAGCGGATGGTGACAATGAAGAGATGAAACGGCAGGAGCAGTGGAATCGAATCCACACCACGTGACAGCCCCTGCACGGTGAAGCAGGTGGCTTGGCCGACTTCAGGCTTGTCCACAAGAGGAAACAGTAGGGTCACTTCCCGGACGGTGTGGACCACAGAGAGAGGCCTTGGGGTCAAGCTCACTCTTTCTTTTTTCTTTGTTCATGCTGTCTCATCATCCGCACCCCGCCCCCATCCACTTTTTGGGTCCTCTTGCCATGGCTCAGTGTCAGCCCCTTGGGTGGCAGGCCGCCTGTCTTTCTGATGTCTGCGTATTCCTCATCACCAAGTTAGACCACCTGGAAAATACCCACCAGTTTGGCAGAAGTCCACAAGCTGTGGAAACTAACAGAAACTTATTTATATTCCATAAGTTATTAATAAGCTAGGATTTCACTGATGTCCATTCCAAGCACAAATCTCTCCATAAACGCTTGGCAAGCGTGGATGAAAACACAGAGAACATTATTCGCTGAAATCGCCGTAAAAGGAGTATTGTGTTACGTCACTGCCCTTTTCCTCATTAAGTTCACCCTGGGAACGTTTTGTGGTTTGCAGTTGTAAGATGAGTCCTATGCAACCTGGAGACCCAGGACCACTTCTCTCCTGCCTTGGCCCAGGCTCCCACCTCCTTACAAGTCCCCGAGGAGGTGTTTGCACAGTTGATGCTGGCAAAGTGGTCCTTTATGATCAGCAGAGCCTCTGGCCCCAAACCCTGACACAGAACTCCAGGGAGACGAGCTGGACCACACGGGGGCTGTGTTCACCCCAGCCAGCTCTTGGATGGCACGGCCTTGAACCAAAGCCAGCTTGAAGAAGGTGGCTCTGCCTGCTTCCCTGTGCTGCACCCAAGTCTTGGAACTTACCACTCCAGGGGGATGCAGGCCTCTCCCACCTGAGACAGAGGAAGAGAGGGAGAAAGATGGGCAGCAGGAGGGGCACGTGGAGTGGAGCAGAGCTGAGTCCTGGAGCTAGAGAGGGAGGGGCAGCGTGAGATATGGAGAAGGTCCTACCAGGGCCTATAGAGCCAGGCTGTGTTCTCATCAGATGCCTCCAGAACAGAAAAAAAAGAGGTAGAGGATGCCAGGGCCTGCACTGAGGGAGCAGAGTTACCTCTGTGCCCACTCTAATCTCATATGACGGTCAGAGAAAGGCAACGACCAGGGCACTGGACCTGTGAGTGGAGACCAGCGACATCACACGAGCCCTGCCGCCCCGCTAGGGCCCTAGAATTGAACTGTTCCAACAAGGGCTGTTCCCCCTGGCCAGGGGGGGGCGTCTCCTCGGTGGGATAAACCCAAGTGCAGAGTGAAGGGGACTGGAGGGGCCAAGGGAGGCAAGAGCAGGCCTTCCACAAATCTGTCAAGGGTTGTTGTAAGATGGAAACAGGGGGCTTCCCCGGTGGCGCAGTTGTTGAGAATCCACCTGCCAATGCAGGGGACACGGGTTCGAGCCCTGGTCCGGGAAGATCCCACATGCCGTGGAGCAACTAAGCCCATGCGCCACAACTACTGAGCCTGAACTCTGGAGCCCGTGAGCCACAACTACTGAGCCCATGTGCCACAACTACTGAAGCCCCCGTGCCTAAAGCCCGTGCTCCACAACAAGAGAAGCCACCGCCATGAGAAGCCCACGCACCGCAACGAAGAGTAGCTCCCGCTCGCCACAACTAGAGAAAAGCCCGCACGCAGCAACAAAGACCCAACGCAGCTAAAAACAAATAAATAAAATAAAATAATTGGAAATAGGAGGTGCATGGTTCCCAGAGGTTACCTAGGGGATGGTTTTTAGGTTCCCTCATGTAAGACTGACTTGTGGCCTATCCATTCGTGAGGAGTGACACAGCTACATCTTCGAGGGACAGGGTCGCCTCACTCAACCACTACCTCTGTTATCTGGCGGCTTTCTCGTTCCATGGGCTCTGAGATGTGGCACTCCACTCATGGCCAGGCTCCGCAGGGATAGAAAAGGAATAGGATATAGAAATAGGAGAGGAATAGGAATAGGGGAGGGAACAGCAGCTAAGAGGAACCTCAGAAACACTCACGTCCCTTAGTTCACCCCTTTCCATCATTTATCCCTTAGTTACCCGTGCCTGCAGAGGACCGGTCCCTGCAGAGCACATAGTAAGCACTCATTAAATATTGTGATTGCTCATAGTAGCAACAGAAGCGGTAGGCATTGTTGTTGGTGACTCATTTGACCAACACCCCAGAGTGCAGACTAGCCATTATACCATTTTACAGAAACTGAAGTCTAGAGCTGTGAAGTAGCCTGGTTGCCTGCTGCCCTGAGGGCCGCAGAGCTGGGGCAAGGGCTTGTCTCCTGCCGGAAATCAGGGAGCCTAGCTGAAGACGTGGAACTAGAGCAAGATCCAAAAGATGGGGGGAAAGGGAAAAGAGAGATAGGAAGCGTGAGGCGTGGACGCAGCCAGGGAGAGAGGAGAGCTGGGGGACAGGAGGGTCCCCAGCAGTTTGGGGGGGGTTGCAGAAGGCAGGAGGCAGCGGCGACCGGTCTGGGCTCTGAAATGAAACCCACCTGGGTGAACACACCACGTTCAGTAGCTGGGTGATCTGGGGCAAGTCTTCCTAACGCCCTGAGCCTCCGTTTCCTCTTCAGTAAAATGGGGGAAATGGTGGTTCCTACTTCACGGAGCTGCTGAGGGAATTGATGAAATAACGTGCAGCACGCAGCTCTTAATCACCACTCAGCCAAGCTGCGGTTATTATCATAGAGCCAAAGAGAGATGGCAGACCCGTCCTTCTCAGATCCACTCCACGTGGTCATGACAGGAGAAGGAACCAGTGAGACTCCGCCATGCGTTTTCCTAGAGGAAAAGTTTCTATCAGAAGAGAGCTGCTTGGCTCCTTCCCTCGCAATTTGGAGGAGCTGGGTGATGAGCCCCAGCTCTGTCACTTCCACCTGTGCGACTGTGGGCAGGCGACTGGTCCTCTCAGAGCATCAGTTTCCTCGTCTATAAAATTGCCTTGAGGACTATAGAAAGTCTTTAAACAGAAATACTGGTATTAATTTTTACCTGGGGAGGCAAAATAACCAAGCTGGAGAAGGCACAGACTTCCGACTTCAGAGAGCTCAGTCTCAAATCCCAGCTCCCCTAAGAAGTAGCTGAGCAGCCTTGGACAAGTTTCTCAGCCTCTCTGTTTCCTCCTCCGGGTGGCATAAATTACTGAGATAATGCATGTGAAGCCCTGAGTACTATCTGGTATGTAGTAAGGACTTTAAAAAGAGTAGTTGTTATTATTACTGCCTGTCTGTTTCACTCTCAGCCTGAGCCAGATCCTGGCCTGACCTTGACCTCTATCTCACCCTGCTTTTGCCCCCAGTTTTCCAGCCGAGTGTGGCCTGAAAGCTGTTTTTGTGGGGCAGCCACCCAGGCCCAACCACAGCGCTGGTCTCATCAGTGCCACCGCTATAAACAGACAGAGGCAGTGTAAGTAAACATGGGCTCCCTGCTGGCCCCGGAGGCCACCGGCCTCGAAGGAGTTCAGGTGGAGGGTGGCAGCCTGGTTGGATGGAAATAACGACCGAGCCCAGGGACAGGGCAGGCCACGAAAGACCCTTGGCCAGGCAAAGCCGCAAGACAGGTGCTGAAGCCAGAGGGCATCCAGGCCGAGTCCCCAGCTTCTGTCTCGCCACCCCAACTGGGCCTGGCATCACCCGCCCCACCACAGAGCTAGCATCTGCCTCTCAGTGCCCCCCGCCGGCCTTGCCCCCAGGAGTGACCACAGCAGCAGCCTTGACAAAAGTACACACCCCGGGTACCTTACACACAGCATCTCGTGAATACCCTCACCATCCAAGGTGATGGGTGCCATCACTGATGAAGCAACGACGTCTCAGTAAGACGACTGGCCCCAAATCATAAAGTTGGAGGGGTGCCTGGAATCGGAATCCAAGTCTGGCTCCAAACCCCAGGTTTCACCGTGCTCCACCCTGGAAAATCACTTCTACCTGCCCTGGAGTCAAGCCTCAGAGCCACACAGGCTCTGCTGACCCTTCTTTTGTCAGCACCAAGCACACTCCAACACCCAGTGAAACAAGCAAGTTTGCTGAACGGCTCTACAAATGGATGTAGAAACAAGAATCCGAGTGGGAAATGTTTCCCTGAAGGAGAAGGGCGTGGATTGAGCACTCATCAGGACATCACATACTGCTTTGCAAGTGCTTGTTCATTTCACCCTCAAGATCACCCGATGGGGTCAGTGGTCTGATCCTCATTCTACAACTGAAAGAATGGAGACTAGAGGTTCAGTAAGGTGCCCAAGGATTGCATTGCTCTTAAGTGGCAGGGCTGAGTGTGGACCTGGGACTGAGATGCTGACATGGTGAGGACCACAAACGCCTTCCCCTCTGTGGGGCCACCACCCGGCGTGGACCTGGCCCAGCATGGGTGAGCACCACGAGTCTGGTCATTGAATAGACCCACAGGTAAACAGATTACTTCTTAGGCTCCTTGAAGTTCTAGAAGGACAGTATAGGTGTAAAAAGCTTGGACTCCGGAGCCCCACGACCTAGATTCCTCATCCCGGCTGCCCCCAACCAGCTGTGTGTTCTTGAGTGAGTTACTTCATTCTCCTGTCCCTCAGTTTTCCCATCTGTGAAATGGGGGTTATAGTAGTGCCCGCCTCAGAGGGCTGATATGAGGAGCCAGTGAGTCAATATTTGTAACATTCTTAGAATGTTTCCTGGCACAGAACAAGTTCCAATGAAATGTTTTTTAAGTTAAAAAAGTTATATGTATATATGGTTGACTGAAAAAAAAAGGCACAACCTAAAAGTTGAGAGTTGTTTCCTTCTGCGGACATTCTTAGGACTTCAAGCCTGGGAGACAGCAACTCAGATAATGCTGAGAAAACTATTCTGAAGAGGGAGGCGGGGAGCCAGGACATATAGGAGTTTTTGCAACAAAACCAGATAGTTCAGAACAAAAGGTTACTATTAATAAAAGAAAACTAGATATCTCACATTAAGGAATTTAGTGCTCTTCTATGTATGGGAAGATGCAAGAGCCTGGGCTCACTGAAGTCATTCCTTTGATATGCACCTCAGTGCATATCAAAGGGGCCAGTATCCTCTGCTTTCTAATCCTGAGTTTTCTCAGGTGCACAGTCCGGGGGTGGCGGCAGTCTGATGACTGCTAGATGGCGGGCAATCCTTGTTTCCATCCTGAGTTCCCTCAGGGCTCACTGCCCACGTGGCAGTAATATAATGGCTTGAAGGCTGCAAAATCCTTTATTTACTGATTTGGTTTTAGTTCTCAATATAATAGAAAGATATATATATATACATATATTTATAACTCTACTTCACAGCTGTCTCAATTCAGTTTTGGAGGTCACATTGTGTGAACCTTTAAAATTATGCAGTTATCTAAGCTAGTATCTGACCTGATAAAAAATATTACCTCTCGGTTGCTTGTGGATTTAGATACCTTTGCACAAAATCTTAATTTATATTTTGTTTTACATCAGAGATGGACATCAGGCCTTGATCAGGAACCCTTGCGGAGGGGGGGTGTTCCCCATTAATCTTGGCGCTTGAGTTGCTTTGCTCCCTTTCTATTTAAGATGAAACAACGCAAAAGGGGTGGTTTTAAACGCGAAGGCTGAGAACATTGTGTTGCTAGGGAAAAGCACAGAGCAGAGCTTCTCAGGAGCCCTCGAGTGAAGATAAAAAATGCAAGGGACTAGTGGGAACTAGAAAGGGGCCATTCCCGGGAGGGAGCTTGGTGAGCCCACCTGCTCCTGGGGACCCATCAGAGACCAAGGGCAGCGCCCGCTCAGCCATTCCACACACACAACCGCCATCTGTGCCTCTGGAAGCCAGGCCCTGGTGTCTGTAATAAGGGGTCAGGCCTGCCTCTGGGGAGCTCCCTTCAACTGTGGGTGCAGAGGCAGCATTGAAATAGTGTAGCTGAGCCTCACAAGCCCGCCAAGGCCCTGCTTTCAGTCCCGCACATAGAAGGACGGAGAAAATGTCCTCTGCCAGGATCCTCAGAGGGAGAACGCTTTACCTCCTTGAAAGAAGTACTTTTGATAGAATGATCGGGATGGAGGGTGAGACCCATAGCACATGCGCAAATAAAAAAACGATATGACTGAATGGTTCCGAGACCAGGAGACAGGAAAGGGAATGAGTCTTCTCCAAGGACAAAGAGGGTAAATTCTGTTCATGAGGAATGAGAATGGTAGGGGCTGCCAGGGGGCCACTGGAGAGACAGCCTGCTGGCAGGATAACCAAAGAGAATGCAGAGAACAGAACTTCCTGAAAGGAGAACTTTAGGGTTTTTACTGTGGAAAGCATAATGTAACCCCAGGCCTCTGGCCCACTTACTAAATCTTGAGTAAAGGCTACATTGACCACTGCTGCTATGTGTGAGTGGATGATTTTGAAAGCACTCAGAGTGGCTGAGTTTTATAAAAATAATAGCTCTCATGTGTCAGGCCTTATTCTGTGTGTTTTACATGAATGGACTCATTTAACCCTCATGACAGTCCTGTAAGGTGAGTTCTATCATTACCCCCATCTTCCAGGTGAGGAAAGTAAGGCTCAAGGAGAGAAAATAATCTGCCCCAAGCTCACAGTTAGTGGATGGTGGAGCCATGATTGAGCTCAGGCAGCCTGGCTCTAGACCTGGGCAAAAAGGACCCCTGCTCCAGGCCACGCATTTTAGAGGCCCCTGCTCTGGTTCTGCCTTGGATTTTCACTTTCAAAAAGTATTCGAAGCAGGCTTCCCTGGTGGCGCAGTGGTTAAGAATCTGCCTGCCAATGCAGGAGACAGGGGTTCGAGCCCTGGTCTGGGAAGATCCCACATGCCGCGGAGCAACTAAGCCCGTGCACCACAGCTATTGAGCCTGTGCTCTAGAGCCCGCGAGCCACAACTACTGGAGCCCATGTGCCATATCTACTGAAGCCTGCGCGCCTAGAGCACTTGCTCCGCAACAAGAGAAGCCACCGCAATGAGAAGCCCATGCACTGCAACGAAGAGTAGCCCCTGCTCGCCACAACTAAAGAGAGCCCAAGCGCAGCAACGAAGACCCAACACAGCCAAAAAGAGAAAAATACCATATGCAGCCAAAAATAAAATTAAAAATAAACAAATTTATATAAAAAAAAAGTATTTGAAGCATTTTATTTTATGAAAGAGAGAACCGCTGAAGTCTTGTGCCATGTTCTATGGATATTCAGGTGTGCCTGTGCTCTTATGTACTGTGAATATATTTAAAAGTTAGCCCATGTGAACAGGTGAAATCCTTTTATTACCAAGTTGCTTAACGGCTATGGAAATGCATTCTTTTCCTGAGGAACTGGTAGGCCCTATATCACCAATATGAATCCGGGCATATTTCTTTTTTCCTAACTCATCACTTGAATCCTCCCTCCCTCTCAGACTCTATTATTATGAAGTTTAATATCTTGCTTTTGAATATTCTGAAGACGCCAGGGCCTTAGTCCTGCTTCTGAAATACCGGATGCAGGGAGAACTGGAAAGCCCACATCCCTCTTTGATAAGAGCTCTTGCCTCTCTGCACCACAAGGGGGCACCGTTGAACACCAGTTCTGCACAGCCCTATGGACACATAAACCACTGTGGGGTGGTCCCTGCTTTTCTGAATCTGCTGTTTCTGCAGTGGTGTCCCACACTTGGGCTACAAAGTTGGCTCCCTTGGTTCATGTTCAGACATGATTCCCCCAGATGAGACCCTGAGCAGCTTCCACTGCTGTCCCACTGTTGAGCCTGAATCATTCACCACCTAGCCTCCCATGTTTTTCTTGGTAAGCATTATGGGCTGAATGTTTCTGTCCTCTCCTCCCTCTAAATTCATATGTTGAAGCCCTAGCCCCCAGTATGACTGTATTTGGAGACAGGGCTTTTATGGAAGTAATTAAGGTTAGGTTAGGCCAGATCCAATTGAATTAGTGTCCTTATAAGAAGAGAAACAAACCAGAGAGCTTTTGTGCTCTGACTCCTTGCCATGTGAGGACACAGTGAGAAGGTAGCCATCCGAAAGCCAGGAAGAAGGCTGTCACCAGAATCTGATCAGGCTGGCACACTGATCTTGGACTTTCAGTCTCCAGAACCACGAGAAAAAGAAATTTCTGTTATTTAAGCTGCCCAATCTATGGTATGTTGTAACTGCAGCCTGAGCAGACAAAGTGAGTTTGTCTGTGGGGCACTTCATCTCCATTCCTTCCAACATACTTTGATCAGGGTCACCCAGGTCCTACCTGACAGAGCCATTTGGGGAGGGAATTCCAGGGTACAGAGTACCCAGGGCCTGGTCGAGAAGTAGGGGAGACATAGGACCCAGATGGACACATCCCTTGACCCTTGTCCTGTAGGGAGGGGCATGGCCAAATACTGTATGTTTTCACTTATATGTGGAGTCTAAAAAATAAAACAAATGAACAAACATAACGAAACAGAAATAGACTCACAGATAGAGAACAAACTAATGGTTACCAGTGGGGATAGGGAAGGGGGGGCAAGATAGGGGTAGGGAATTAAGAGGTACAAACTACTATGTATAAAATAGATAAGCTACAAGGATACAAAGGTACATTCAAATGTACAGCACAGGGGATATAGCCAATATTTTATAATAACTTTATATTGTGTATAATCTATAAAAATATCGAATCGGGCTTCCCTGTTGGTGCAGTGGTTGAGAATCTGCCTGCCAATGCAGGGGACACGGGTTCAAGCCCTGGTCTGGGAAGATCCCACATGCCGCGGAGCAACTAGGCCCGTGAGCCACAATTACTGAGCCTGCGCATCTGGAGCCTGTGCTCCGCAACAAGAGAGGCCGTGATAGTGAAAGGCCCGCGCACCGTGATGAAGAGTGGCCCCCACTTGCCACAACTAGAGAAAGCCATCGCACAGAAACGAAGACCCAACACAGCCAAAAATAAATAAGTAAATAATTAATTAATTAAAAAAAAATATCGAATCACTGTGTTATACAGCTAAAACTAATATAATATTATAAGTCAACTATACTTCAGTAAAAAAAAAATAGTATGGCCACTTTGGAAGACAGTTTGGTGGTTTCTTCCAAAACTAAAGATACTCTTACCATACGATCCAGCAATCATGGTCCTTGGTATTTACTCAGAGTTAAAAACTGTGTCCACACAAAACCTGCACACAGTACTTACAGAAACTTTATTCATAATGGCCAAAACTTGGAAGCAATCAAGGCGTCCTTCAGTAGGTGAATGGATAAATAAACTGTGGTACATCCGGACAACGTAATGTCATCCAGTGCTAAAAAGAAATAAGTTATCAAGCTGTGAAAAGACTTGGAAGAAAGTCTTAAACGCTTTTGGAAGAAAGAATTTCTTCCAAAAGCAGTGGAAGAAACTTAAATGCATATTACTAAGTGAAAGACGCCAATCTGAAAGGGTTACATACTGTATGATTCCAACTAGATGACATTCTGGAAAAGGCAAAACTATGGAGACAGTAGAAAGATCAGTGGTGGTCAGTGGTTGTGCAGGGGGAGATGAACACAGAGGATTTTTAAGGCAGTGAAAACACTGTGTATAGCATTATAATTAATGATGGATACATGTCATTATACTTTCATCCAAACCCATAGAATGTACAACACCAAGAGTGAAACTTAAGGTAAACTCTGGGCTGTGGGTGATTATGAGGTGTCAATGTAGATCCATCTTTGGTAACAAACGTACCATTCTGGTGAGTGATGTAGGTAATGGCAGAGGCTGGAAACGTGTGGGGAGCGGGGTATATTGGAAACCTCTATACCTTCCTCTCAATCTTGCTATGAACCTAAAACTGCCCCCCACCGCACCAAATGAAGACTTTTTTTAAAAAAGGACTGGAAATGTGGAATCATTTTGTTTTTTAAGAATCAAGAGCTGGAGATCCATGCCAGAAGAGGAAGAGGAAATGTATTCTTCACCACGCACTATCTTTGTTTGTGATCCACCTTCATGTCACCCCCTCCAGCAGTATCACTCTGCCCATCTCTCTGGAAGAGGCTGCGAAGCCTGCAGCAAGCATTTGGAAGTAGCTGAAAGCTCATTTCAAATAGCTGCTAGGAGAGCAATGGCTTATCTAGACACATCTTCTCAATTCAGGATTCAGGAATGCAGAAATCTCACTCAGCCCTGCACCCGGCCACAGACAGCCCTCAGAGAATATTTTCTGTCCCGTTGCAGTGGAGCCGTGCACAGGGCACGTGACCTCTGCAAGAAACTTGCATCTCAGGTCTGGGAGAACGACAGAGCAACCCAGAAATTCATGTCTCCTGCAGCCTGTGTGCTGGCATGCGGGCGGAGCGCAGCACCAGGCAGCATGATGTGACGAACAAACGAACCCCAGCCCTTAGGTGACACCACCTCCGTTGGCAGGGACTGTGTGACCTTGGCCAGGCTCTCACTTAACTCCTTGAGACACTGACAGCAAGTGAGCTCCGTAATGAAAAGCACCCATAACATTTCCCAAGGGCCTGACAAACTTTGGCAATGGCAGCATTTTAATAGATGACCCAGTCTCGGCAGTAAAAAAAAACCTTTGCCGTTAGTAGCCACAACTTGTTTTTTCCAAATTGCTTTTGCCTTTCATTGCACAGCCCAACCCAGAAGAGCCTTTCCTTTCATCACAGAGTGGAAAAATTCTTGGTGGCATTCTCCCAGAGCTGGGACCCAATCACGAGTCCCAAGGGCCCCATCTCCCCTGACCAGGTGCTTCTGGGGCATTCATGGGAGAGCATGTCATGTTGGGAGCTCTGGACACACAGCTCAGCTCTGGCCACACATTCAAAGAGGGGAGGAAGGAGGAGACAGATTATTTTGCTGTGGTTCTGTAACTGTTTGAATTTTTTTTTTTTTTTTAAAACAATCTGCTCAGAGCAGAAAAAAGAAAACTTTTCCACTATTGTTTGGGAAACTCATGGGTATATTATGGCAGGACTCTGGGTCATGTCAGCCAGCCTGACATGGTAGGGTTGAGACAGCCCAGGGCTATAGAAGTGATGTAGCTACTCCTCCCTCAAGGAGGGGCAACATAACTCTCCCTGCTCTGTAAGTGTGGGCTGCACACAGTGACTTCCTCCAAAGAGGACCTACAGAAATGAGGAAAATGTAACTTGACAGCCAGGTGTCAAGGTCAACATCAGCAGTGGTAAGTCATGTCGATAGTATGTTCCCTTGACATGAGGTGATGTGAATGGCACTTTACCTCTGTGGTCTTCCTTCCCAAAGCCTATAACCTCAGTCTAAACATGAGAAAAATAACAGACAAATTCTAGCTGGGGGCTGTTCTGCAAAATACCTGAGCAGTACTTCTCAAACTGTCAAGGTCGTAGAAGCGAGAAAAGTCTGGGAAACTGTCACAGCCAAGAGGAGCCTAAAAAGACATGGTCACTAATATAAGGTCACTAAATATAAGGATCCCATCTAGGATCCTGGAACAGAAAAAGAACATTAAGTAAAAACTAAGGAAATCTTGGGACCTCCCTGGCGGTCCAGTGATTAAGACTCTGCGCTCCCAGTGCAAGGGGCCCCGGGTTCATTCCCTGGTTGGGGAACTAGATCCTGCATGCCGCAACTAAGAAGCCTGCATGCCGCAACTAAGGCCCGTTGCAGCCTAAATAAATAATAAAATAAGTATATTTTTAAAAAACTAAGGAAATCTTAATATTTGTTAATAATAATATGTCAATATTGGCTCATTGATTTTGATTGCCATGCTAATATAAGATGTTAATAACAGAGGAAACTGGGTGTGGAATAAATGGGAACTCTCTGTATTATCCTTGTAAATTTTTTCTGTAAATCTAAAATTGTTTGAAAATGTAAAGTTTCTTTTACAAAATGAACGGATTTGGTTTCATCTTTTGCCTTCCTTGTTTGCCCCCTTACATCACCTTCTTACAAGCCTTGGCATCTTAGATCTGGTCTTACATCTTTTTTAATCTATTTACCAGTTTATTTATTTTGCTCTCCCACTTCGGGGGTATTTATAAAAGTTTAGTCTACCCAGCCAGTAATTCATCCAGAGATGGACACACCAGTATCCATCAGTCCTCCTCAGGCATTTTTAAGGGAGCTCCCAAGGGTCTGGCACCAACATCCTATTCGAATGCGTATTGCATAGCTACTTGGCTAAATCAAGTATTTCACAGGGAGCTCAGGCTCTCCGGGGAGGAGTGGGAGGGGGAGAAGGAGGGGGAGAAGAAGAAAAAGAATATTTATAACTTGTGTACTGCTAATATTCTGTGGACAGTTTTGAAAGAAGATACAGGAGCCCCCCAGCCCCTCAAAAGAATTGGACGACACCCCAATCCCATGCCCCTGGTGGTTCAAAGACCTCTCAGATTTACCAGGCTCTCCAAGGAAGCAAGACACTCAATGTCCCCAACCAGTTCTCCCTCTGCATCCCTGTCCCTGTGTACGCAAACTCCGGGAAACTCATCCCCTCCCTTGATTTCCACAAAATCTCGCTGACTCCAAGCATTCGTTAGAAGAAAGAGATGTTCTTGAAATTCAAGGGCATGGAGGGAGATGAAGGAGGATTTTTTGTCTCAGCAACTCAAACACTTTCCAGCTAGACACTGGGCATCGTTATCTGTAAATGGCCACCTGCTCTGGAGTCTCAAGGCGCTTTCCACTGGTCCCCTTGCCCCACAGGATCCCCAAAGTCACCCCCATCCTGGGCTCTTCTCTATCTCCCCCTCTTAGGAAAAAGAATAAACATATTTTTATTGCTAGGGTTCTTGTCCGTGCCCTTGGAGTCTGGGTCACACCTTATATCCCAAGCAGCTCGCCAAGATATGTTCCCAAAGACAGTCCCCTTCCTAAGAGGGATCCAGCTGCCAGCAGTTAAGAAAATCTTTGCCTAATCATGCCTGGCATCATTTTTCAGCTCATCCTCTACCCTGGTCCTGTTCCTTCTGCATTCATCTACCCTTTTCCAACCAAGAATAAACCCCAGCTTTTAATGTTAATCTTTGAAGCTGGGTTCATATAAAATATTTGTCCATGTCATCATCTCATTAAACTCCTGTCCATAAACTTACCTTCAGTCAAAGTTGTAGGTGAGGCAAATGCGCTTCGCTGCCTTGGATTACGTACACATTTCTACTCAACACTAAAGGGAAACTAACCCATTACAGAACCGCAGTTCTTACTGCCCAAGTCAGTCTTGTCCTCTTTGGATAAAAATTTACACCTGTAAATATTAAAGTCAATAATAAAAAGAACAAGATATGAAAAAATATCTTTGGACCCTTACAGAATTACTTTTTCTTAATCATGCTTTGGTATTTTGCCTTGGGCTCTGAAAGATGCCATGAGAGGATGTCGTAAGAACTTCACTTTTATTTACTATGAGGTTGTTGCTGAGGATAACACTGTTTGGATCTTGTTTCCTTCTTTGCTTTGACTACTAGGAAACTCAAAGTTCAAGTTACAGCCCACCTCAATTAACTGATTGGACTCTTATGATAGACGTGGTACAAAAATCTCATATACCGTACAATTTATCCAATTAAAGTATAAGGTTCAATGGCTTTTAGTGTATTCATATGCTGTGCATCCATCGCCACAATCAATTTTAGAACATCTTCATTACTCCAAAAAGAAATCCCATATCCCTTAGCTATCACCCTTCAACCTTTTTCCCCCAGTGCTCGGTAAACACTAATCTACTTTCTATCTCTATAAATTAGCCTATTCTGCCTATTACAAATTTGCCTAATTTGCCTATTATGTGTAAATGGAATCATACAATATGTGGTCCTCTGTGACCAGCATAATGTTTTCAAGATTCATTCATGTTGTAACACGTATCAGTACTTCATTCCTTTTTATTGACAAATAATATTCCATTGTGTGGATACACCACATTTTATTTACCTACTCATCAGTCGATGGAGTCTTGGGTATTTCCCACTTTTTTTTATTATGAGTAGTGCTTCTATGAACATAAGTGTACAAGTTTTTGTGTGGACATATGTTCTCCTTTTCTTGGATATGCACCTAGGAGTGCAGTTGCTGGATCATATGGCAACTCTATGTCTAACCATTTGAGAAACTGCCACTGTGTTTCCATCTTTGCTTTGACTGTTTACCAAAATGCTACACCACTTTATATTCCCACCAGCAGTCTATGAGGGTTTTGTTTTTCCGTATTTTTCCCAATGCTTCTTCTTACCTATCTTTGATTATAGCCATGCTAGTGGGTATGAAGTAATATATCATTGTGGTTTTGATTTGCACTTCCCTGATGACTAATGATGTTGAGCATTTTACCATGTGCTTATTGGCCATTTGCATATCTTCTTTAAAAAGCTGTCTATTCAGATCCTTGGTTCATTTTTAAAATCCGGTTGTCTTTATATTATTGAGTCATAAGCATTTATAGAGTTCCTCATGAGATATATGATTTGCAAAATTTTTCTCCCATTCTGAGTTGCCTTTTCATTTTTTCATTGATGTCCTTTGAAACCCCAAAGTTTTCCATTTTAATGATGTTCAGTTTATTTTTTCTTTTGTTGCTTGTGCTTTTGGTGTCATATCTAAGAAACCATTGCCCAATCCAAGGTCACAAAAATTTATACTTGCTTTCTTCTAAGAGGCACTATATCTTCTCATTCATTAGCCAGCACCTGCCCATGATCCTTGTAGAGAACCAGGGTTCCCCTTTCCCCTCACACTATGGCTAACACTTGGCATTACCCGACTTTCTAATTTTCACTCATCTGATGGGTATACACAGTAAAGTTTCAGGTTGAACTTCTGAAACAAACTTTTAAAGCTTTTTCTCCTTTTGGGAAAATATGAGGGGAGGGGGAAAGGAAAGAAAGAGGCAGGTGGCTGGGTGGGCAGGACCAGGAAGTGAATTTTGCTTGACTGCTTGGGCCCCTGTGCAATCCTAGAGGCAGACAGAGTGGTCACAGGTCACCTTGGGGAGAAGGAAGAAATGCAGTTGGACTTTGGGAAGCTGGCTTCCCAGGCAGCTTGGCTGGAAGGCGTCCACCCCATATGACCAAGGCTGGCTGTGGCTGCCTCCCAGAGGACCCTGGGAGCTCAGGGAGGCTGGAATCCAGCCTTGTTCTCACCAGGACGCCTCCTCCTTCTGTTTCTCTCTCACTTCTTTCTTGGGGATTAGAGACTCTACCTTAGGGGGACCTATATCATTTTGATTTTTAAAAAAATTTTATTGGAGTATAGTTGATTTACAATGTTGTGTTAGTTTCAGGTGTACAGCAAAGTGATTCAGTTATACATATACATATATTCATTCTTTTTCAGATTCTTTTCCCATATAGGTTATCACAGAATATTGAGCAGAGTTCTCTGTGCTATGCAGTAGGTCCTTGTTGGTTATCTAATCTTATATATAGTAGTGTGTATGTTAATCTCAAGTTCCTGATTTAGCCCTCCCCCCAACGTTTCCCCTTTGGTAGCCATAAGCTTGTTTTTTTGTTTTGTTTTTTGTTTGTTTGTTTTGTTTTTTTAAATATTTATTTATTTGGCTGCCCTAGGTCTTAGTTGCGGCATATGGGATCTTCGTTGTGGCACGTGGGATTTTTAGTTGTGGTGAGCAGGATATTTAGTTGCGGCATGCGAATTCTTAGTTGTGGCATGTGGGATCTAGTTCCCTGACCAGGGATTGAACCTGGCCCCCCTGCACTGGCAGCGTGGAGTCTTAGCCACTGGACCACCAGGGAAGCCCCCCACAAGTTTGTTTTTCATATCTGTAGGTCTGTTTCTGTTTTGCAAGTTCATTTGTATCAGTTTAAAAAATTAGATTCCTATATCATTTTGTTTAATCTTCACCTCGTTTGCTTTCTCTTCCATTCCTTTCCTCACTCTCTCCTGCCCTTCTTCTTTTCCTGCTCTCCCCACAGGACAGATGTGGCCCAAACCCAGGTCTTTAGGAATGTCTGCGGGGACACCAGCTGCCTTCTCCTGGGACCAGGGAACCCCTGGCCCCCTCTGACTATTCAGTTTCATCCAAGGACCTTGGTTCTCTGGCCGAAATATTTGCGCTGAAGTCAGCAGGATCCTCTAGCTGTTAAGATAACTTGCTACAATCCCTGAAGATTTGCACATGTAGAAGGAAGAGGGCGATGCTATTTTGTTAAACCGTGGCTGCAGCTGGAGCTGGCTTGCCTAAGAAGAGCATCACTCAGTTCTTCACAGGGATAGTGCATCTCTTTTGGAAATACCTAGACATGCAAGAGATGTGTAGAAAAAAAGAAAACAGTTTAATTGCTCTGATTAAAAGGGAACAAACAGCAGCTTGGAACTTGGCTAGCAGCTGCATGCAGGGTTTGTAGGAGTCAATGGGGGAATTGAGGGCAGAGTAATTTACTTTGGGGATGACACCCTTTGTTAACTGCAGGATTTCAGGAAACATCTGCTAAACTTGACAGCTGTGTGCTGGCGGTCATTGAAAACCAGCATTAAGTTGACAGGGACAGAAAGAAAGAGACAGTCCCAGGGGGAAGACAGGAATGAGATTGAGCGCTCAGTGCCAACAGGAAATCAAAGGCAGGAAGTGATCAGTAAAGTATAAGCCCCAGGGGGTGGGGGTCTGGGAACATTTGGGAAAGAGCTCCAGGCTTTTCCATAATATGCAGATGTGGGCTCTCAGGAAGGAGGACCCCAGACTGGTGAACTCGGGGATATGCAAACTTAAGGCATCTGGGATACACGTGTGCAAGCATACACACACACACACACACACACACACACACACTCCTGTGCAGGACCAGATCTTCCTGAGCAGTGATTCTCCACATTGGCTGCAAATTTGAATTGCCTGGGGCCTTTAAAAAAACGTGCCAAGCCTACCCTTCCACCAAACCAATGACATCACAGTCATCAGGCTTTCAGAGCTTCCAGGTGCTTTCGGCTTAGACAGGGTTCGCAGCGCTGCCCTAGAGCAAGGGACCCTGCCAACACCAGCCCGACAGAAAACTGATGTCATTTATCGCCTCCCGCAGCAAAAGACTCACCTGAACCCACACTCCTTTCCCTCACACACTTTTCCCTCCAACCTTCTCTTCTCCCTTGCTTTCTCACTCCCTCCTTTCCTCCCCTCCCCCATGCCAACTGGAGCCTCTCCCACGGGCAGGACGGCAGGACGCATAAAATATAGGAATTCGAATTTCAGATAAACGGCGAATAATTTTTTAGGATAAGTGTGTTCCATGCAACTATGCAACACACTCGTACGAAAAAAATGACCCGTGATTTACTAAAATTCAAATCTAACCAGGCACCCAGTGTTTTTTGTTGCTAAATCTGAAAACCCCAGATAGGGACAACTTAAAAAGCAATAAAGGGAAAGACTTCTTCCACTGCACGGAGATCTGGAGAGATCACCAGCCCCCAACCTAGAGTCAAGGGTTCCGGGGCTGAGTCCCAGTGAGAATCAGGAGCACTTTTCTGCTTTTCCAAGTGTTATGGGCCCACAGCGCTACACGTTACGACCACCAGAGGGCGCGCTATGAGCGGGCGGGAGGAAGAGGCTTGGGAGAGCCAGCAAGGACTAGACCCGCCTCTTCCCCGCCCCCCCCGACCCCCCACGATGCTCAAGGATGGAGCAAGGAAGCACCCGCCAAATGAGCATTAATGCTCAAGCAGTGGGTTAGAGGGAAATGGCTTCCTCTTTGAAACTAAATCCTCTTGCCAACAGCCAAGATGAAATCAGAGAGTAAGCTACACCCAGGGTAGAAGAGCTCACAAATTGGCAGCTGTTTCTCTTACAGTGGTTTATTGTTTTTATTTGTTTGTTTGTTTAAGGGTTATATATTTGCTGTGGATCTTCCCAGAACTTTTTCTATGCATGTGAATGTGTGTGCATGTAAATGATTTGGATTTGCTGGCAAAATTCTTTCACAAATGCCATAACGAATGTATGTGTATCTATACATACATATTTCTGGAAGTTGCTGTTTTCATTTAATACATTTTGAGGGTCATTGTATGGTATACATAGTACTAATTTCCTTGTATCTTCACAATGACCCTATGAGGCAGGGACCCTTGTTATATCATCCATTATACAGATGGAGAAATCACAGCACAGAGAGGTTAAGTGACTTGCCCGAGATCACACAGCAAGTAGCCAAGCTGGAATTTAGACCTGGGCCATCTGTCTTCAGAGCACACATGCTTAATCACTCTTCTGGAATGCTTCGTTTTAACCAGGGCATGACAGTCCATGCTGCGGACCGGCCATTGTGTATACGCACGCCCTTTTGGAGGGACCTTTAGCTGAGTCCAGGTTTCCACTATTATAAATGACGCTGCAGGGGAGCCTTGCACAGGGGTGGTTGAGGCTCTGCGGGGTAGAGCCGAGGTGGAGCCTGCACGGGTCACATTTCCACGGATACTGCCTCATTTCTCTCCCTACTCCCAGCAATTGTGTGTGCACATACCCACCCCCCTCACTGCCACCAAAGACAAGCCGGGATGCAGGAACAGCCTGTGGAGAGGCGCAGGGATACACTGTGGAAACTGGAAGAAAGGGGACTTCCGTTATGGGGCGGGGGGGGGAAATTTAGCAACACTGCAGCAACGCAGAAAGGAGAGGATGTAGGTTATCAATTGGGTGATCTAGCTATGGTTTTTTTCTGGGCAAGTGCAGGCATTGGGCGCGTCCACTGAAGGTCTCTTACTTGTTACACAGTCAAAAGACTCAGGCCATGCGGCCCTGCTGGTTGCCTCTGGGTGGGTCTCATCCAGCAACGTGGGTTGTGCCCACTGGTCTCCGTGGAGTCGATGGATTGGGAAGGGAGAGGGTTATGATTCTTGCTGATTCCCAGAGTGGGTCTCAGAGAGCTTGGGAGTGAGACAAGATTGTGTCCATGTCCCCCCCGGAGTCTAGAAGAGATTAGGTCGTCAGTACGCTTCTGAGGAAGTGGGGGGAATAAAGGGTACCCCTGGGAAGCACTGACTCATCCCTCCACCCTGCCCAGGGGACTTTACACATGGTGACAAAGCCACATGACCCAGAGCTGGGGTGTGCCTTGGGGTGCTTGTGCCCGGCTGGGGGAGGCCCCTGGGTAGGATTCTCAAAGAGGAAGCCCCTCCCATATTATTCTCCCTAATGACAGAAGCGACTAGCACACAGGCTGTCTCTCCTTTCCGATGATGGGGTACATGATGGCCTGAACATGAAAATGATTTTCCCTTATTTACTTGTAATGCATATTTGTCCTTCTGCTTGTCTGGCATTTTGAACACCCTTCAAAGCTTTGAAGAATCCTCTCCTCCTGGGTCCCTGACTCCCCAGAGAAGCCAGAAACTCTGTTTTCCCAGAAACTAGGGTGCAGGCACAGGAACAGGCTCTCCGGTCCAGCAGTGGACTCAGATTCAGAGTCAGCGGCTCTAAGATGAAGCAGGTTCGCATGGATGGTGGGGAGGCGGCAGGGCCCAGGGGCAGAAGGTCCACGGTTACATCCGGGCCCTTTGGTGTAGTGGCTCTGCTAGGTGCTGGCCACGGTACTGCTCCCTGGAGCTGCCCTGCAGTGGCACGTTTGGGCCGTGTTCCCAAGGGCAGAGCCTCCAGCCTGGTTCTCGGGCTGCTCAGGACATGCTGGGAGCCCCCAGCATCCGGTAATAAATTCCGTTTCAGCTTAAACTCACTGCAGGTGGTTTCTGCGGTTTGCAGCCAAGCCTGCCTGAGACCTCCCTGTTGGCCCGGCATCTTTGAAAGGGAGGCATTTAGTGTGCGGTGTGACGGCTGCATGGCATGCCTTTTACCCTATCAGGCACGGCTGATGCCAAAACTAACCCAGACACTCTGTAGGGTAAATAGGCCTCTAAGTAGGGTCATTCAGATTTAAAAAGTGATTTTGGGGCCATTTAGAGTGATCTGGTCTCCCGCCTCCTCCCTCTCTCCCACTCGGATCCATCCTCTCCTGTGTGGCCAGAATGAACTTTCTCGAAAATGACCTGACTGTGCCACTGCCCAAGTGATAGCTGTGCTGGCACTCTCCCCCACCCCCCACCCCAATCCAGTCCTTCTCCTCCCTGCTCTGCCACGAGGCTGCCCTGTCCAGGGGGCGGCAGCAGGCATGGGAGGGAGAGAGGAGAGTGGGTTTGGTGCATTTGTAGCCCTGAATCCTTCCCTGCCTGGTCACCATGGTCAGCTGCATCCCTTTCCCGTGGCCTTCTCCATGCCGCCGCCGTCTCTGGGTTCTGATCACCCCTTCCTGCCCGCCTCCTTGGGGTGGTCACAGCCTCCCAAAGATGGGGGAGCACATCACTGCGGCTCCAGTCCGGGGTCTGCCCCGCCCCCTGTTCCTTAGCCCCGCCCACTCCCGAGCAGCCGCACTCCTCTTGCCACCCACACACACACCCACAGTCATCTGCTCCAGGAAGCTGTGGGGTTTCCCCCAGGGGTCCAGGGCCTCATCCCCAGAACTCGGGAGTGTCACCTTGTATGGCAAAGACTCTGCAGATGCCATTAAGTTACTGATCCTGAGACAAGGAGATGATCATGCATTAGCCAGGGGGGCCCTAAATGTCATCACCAGCGTCCTTAAAGAGGGAGGCAGAGGGGCATCTGACGACAGGGGACAAGGCCATTGATGACGGAAGCAGAGACTGGGCTGGTGTGCTCTGAAGACGGGGTCAGGGGCTCTGAGCCGAGGAACAGCCTCGGGCTCTGGAAACAGAAGGAGGAAGGGAACAGATTCTCCCCTCAGTGGTTCCACAAGGAACCTTGGCTTTAGCCAGTGACACTGATTTCGGACTTCTGGCCTCCAGACCTGGAAGGGAAGAAATTTATGTTGCTTGAAGCCATTGAGTTTGTGGTCATTTGTGATAGCCACAGGAAACTAATCAGAGGGCTTCCAGGACCCCAGGCTGGACTGCTGGCCCCATCTGAGCCCCACTGCCACCCACTGCTGACTGGTGGCACTTCTCACGCTGCAGGGGGCCTGCAGCTGACCTGCCCGTCTTCTCCAGCAGACCCCATGCTCGGCCTGTACACTGTCACTCCTGTGTCCCCCGCACCCACTGAGGGGCCGGCACATGGTGTGGCGGGAATGAAAACTTGAAGGACAAACTGTGCACCCGGCTATGTCACTTATGGACTGAAACGCTCCGAAGCAGGGATGCTCACTTACAGCCTTCAGGGATCCTAGAAGCTCCTCCCCGTGGCCCCTTGGACATCAATGCTGGCCCCCAGGACACCAGCCGTCAACTTCCTTCGACAGCTCCGATGGGACCAAATCAGGGCTGAGACCTGGGTCCTCCAGTGACCCAACTCCTCAGAGGGCAGCGGTTCATAGCCCGAATTCTTGGGATCCAGGGAGAGTAAAATCTGGGAATAGTGTCCCATAAAGCAGGGGACAGGAACGGAGGACCCAGAAGATGAGCACGACACCCCTTTCTGTCCCCCGTTCCCCACGGAGATCCGGGGACTCCTAGGAGGGGGCAGCTCAGCTGCGCTGGGTTGCGGAGTGTGCAGTCTTCTCTGTGCACTCAGCTCTGTCCTCTGTCCCCAGTACCAAGGGACCTGGGGCCAGAGGCCATGGCTGCTGCAAGCGATTTGTGTTTGTTTTTGGTCACACCACAGGGCTTGAGAGATCTTAGTTCTCTGACCAGGGGTTGAACCGGACCCTCGGCATTGAAAGCGCCGAGTCCTAACCGCTGGACCACCCGGGAATTCCCAGGATTTGGGTTAAAATCACAGGAGTGATTTGGGTCCTCTCCATCCTCCTTCTCCGAACCTCTCCTATCCCCGCTCTCCTGGCAACAAAGCCCTACTTCTGCCATTGCACTCAGGTCCACTGAGCCCGGTCAACACTGTCACCAGGCGTGGGCTTGCAGCCTGCTGGGCTACCTGCTGAGAACCTCTGGTGAGGCCACCACAACCATAGGCCACTGGAGGACCAGGTGGCCTGGACCCCATCACACCCACATCGCTCCACAAAGCTCTCCACATAACTCCCTGTGCTGTCATCACCCCTCTACCACCATCCCTCCCACTAGCCTGGGGAGTTTCTGAGGGCAGCCAACAGCAACTTCCTCTCGGGTCCCCCAAACCTAGAAATGGCACATACATTTGCTGAGTGAGGAAGCAGAGCAGGGCAGGGTGTGTGGACACTGGGGGGAAGGAGGCTGTTTACTATGGCAGCCCCTCTAGTGGCCACTGCTTTCCTCAGAATATAGGCGTGGACACCCTCATCCTCTGCCCCTCAAACCTCATTAATCCTCTGCCCTCTCCTCTCCCACATCTTCTCCTTGCTTATCCACTCCAGCCATACTGGACTTCTTGCTGTTCTTTGAACCTGCAAGAATGCTCCCTGCCTCAGGGCCTTTGCATTGGCTGTTCCCTCTGCCTATCATGCTCTTCCCCCAGAGGCCCTCATGACTTAAGCTCTCACCTTTCCAAAACTTTGTTCAAATGGCATTTTCTGAATTGCCCTATTTTGATTATCCAATTTAAAATTGCAACCTCTCTGGCATACCCAATCTCCTTGGCCTGCTCATTTTTCCCCCTTTTAAAAAATAGCAGTTATCCTCTAATATTGACTTTATTATCTTATTGTTTATAGTCTTTCTCCATGTGGGTTGGAACATTGGTCTGTTTTGTTCAAAGATGTTTCTCCCATACCTAGAATAGTGCTGTCACATAGTGGGCCCTCAACAAATATTAGTTGAAGAAATGAATGAATGAATTGGTTGAATGAATGATTGGGAAAGCTTCACTGAATGGTGACAGTTAACCAAGTCATGCAGGAAGAGGTTGAGCAATGGGAATCACTGGGGAAAGAACACTCCCAGCAGAGGAGACCTGTGCAAAGCCCTGAGGTAGGAGCCTGCTGGTGTGCTTAGGCAACAGCAAAGAAGCCAGTGTGGCTGGAAGACAGCCAGGACAAGAAGGCAGGGGGAGAGATCAGAGAGTAGAGGAGGCATTTACTCTGATATGGGATACCACTCGGGACTTTAGAACAGTGATGTGACATGATCTGATTTATGTTTTATAAACATTATCCTGTCTACTGTGTAGAAAACAGACTCTAAGGGAGGTGGAGAAGAAGTAGAGAGACTAGTGAGATTTCTGTGATCACCCAGGTGGGAGACCTTGGGGACAGCCATGGAGGTGTGAGAAGGGGTTGGATTTGGGATGTATTTTGAAAGGAGAACTGATCAGATTTGCTTTTGGATCCTATGTGGAGTGTGAGAGAGGAAAGAGGCATTACAGGCAGCTCCAGGTTTTAACCTGAGCAACTAGAAGGAAGGAGTAGCTGCCTCCTGAGCTGGGGATGAATGGGACCAGACTGGGAATGGGAAACTAGGAGTTCCATTTGGGCTCATTAAGCACGAGGTACCTATTGGAAATCTAAGGGGAGACATCAAATAAACAGTTGGATGTACGAGCCCAGAGTTCACGGGAGACTCCCGGCTGGCTGGACGAATTTGGGAGTGACCAGCATTTAGGTGCATCTTTTAGTGAGGAGGTTATGAGCTCACCTGTGCAGGGAGAATGGGGACAGAGAAGAAGGGGTCCAGGACTAAGCCCCGGGCTCCAGCGCTGAGAGGCGAGGTTGTGAGGAGAAACCAGAACAGTGCAGTGGAGGAAGACCAGAAGAGAGACGTGTCTGAAAAGCCGGATGAAGATGTGTAAAGGAGGGGGCACCATGGGCTGTTCCAAATACTGCCAATGGGTCCACAGAGATGGGAGCCGAGAAGGGTTATAAGGGCACGATTTGAGTGTAAAGGACCCAGCACAAGACGGACTAGGGAAGGGGCTTCGCCGATGGCACTGTAATCACCCTTGAGGACAATCATCTTCGCCTGCCTTCTTAGCAAGTCTGGAGACCTGAGGTCACAGGACAGGACTGGAGTCCCAGCTTTGTCACCACAGGCACTCTCCTTATCGAGATGAGACTCTGTTTCCTTTGGTGTCCAATGGGACGGGAAAGTCCACCCTTGGACGGCTGGGGAAGAGATTGAACAAGAATTCTCAAGGCACATTGAGAAGTGGAAAATAGGATTTCATAGGAGAACACCGCCCATGGTTGGGAGAGGCACCTCTGGGCAAGGGAGAGGAGAGGGTGAGGAAAAACCTTTGAACTCTCCTATTTTGTAACAGGGATCAACAACAACAGAAATGCTAGCAAGGGCATTATTGCAACAATTGGTGAAATTTGAATAAGGTCTGTGATGACATAATAGTATTGCATCCATATTAATGTTCCTGATTCTGATAACTGGACTGGGTCAGGGGAGAGAAATACCCTGTTCTTAGGAAACACCCATGAACTATTTAAGGGTGAAGGATCATCATGTCTGCAACTCACTCTCATATGCCTCAGATTTATAAAATAATATATATTTAGAAAGAGAGTGAATGATAAAGCCAATGTGGCAAAATATTAACAATTGATGAATAGGATAAAAGGTGTGTAGAATTTCTGCACTATTCCTGCCACTTTTCAGTAAGTTTGGAATGATTTCAAAATAAAAATTATCTAAAAGGCCCTAAAAACGTTTGTAGTATGTTCTTCCATATTGTTTGAATCTTGTTCAATGAGAAAACATTGATGTTACTAAAGTGTGAAGTGTTTTTAGCTGTGAAATAGGCACAGTAAATAAAAACCTCTTGTGAACTGTAAATCATAAACTGTTAAATATTAATTATTATATTTCTTTGTCATTCTATTCATTATTATTGTTCCTGTTCTTATTGATATTGTTAGTATTTCGAGCTCTTGAATTGCAGACAGCCGCCTGTTTTTGTGTGTCCCTGGTGCCAGGTCAGGTCATTTCGACCCCTGGGGCCCCGGGCCAGGTCGTTTTCTGGCTTCCCCACCTCGACCCCCGCCCGAGGGAGCTCTCCATCGCCCCCAGCCAGCCCGCCGGCTTTCGGCAGTGCCTCCCTCTGTCCACTAGAGGGCGCCCGCAACTCCTCCTTGTCCGCAACGCGGCTCCGCAGAGCCTGAGATGCACGCGCTGAGCTGCAGGACCGCAGCCCGCCGTAGGCTGAAGTGAACCTGCGAACCCCCGGGCAAAGGGTCTGGGGTCTCTGGAATCCAACTCAATTCCCTGGTCCCTTTTTCTTTTTTTTTTTTCCTGCATAGTTGGCTGTCGGCTCAAGGGTGACATTGAAAATGCATAAAATTTAAAAATTCTGGAGACTGGATCGGGGGAAATACAATTAAATCAACCAACGCAGACCACCTACTCCAGGATGCTGAGAAATACACAGAGGTAGGCGACACAGAAGTGGCAACAGAGCAGCCCGTCGGCCATATTTGGCCCCCAGATGTCCTCTGTTCAGCTTCCTGGTGTCTGATAAACTGAATGGGGGGGGGGGGGGGTGTCACTATTTTAAAATTTTTAAGTTGAGATATTTCACATAAAATCCAGATTTCTGTCTTTGCTTATAAAATGAGGTGAAGGGCCCATATCCTCACATGGGAAACCTCTCTGGAGCTATGGGGCAGTTACCTTCTTGGGACTGGGCATACACTCCAGCTCACCACAGTCCCCACCAGGCCCTATTGCCTCACCCCCGGGGGAAGACAGTTAGGAAGGTACATTTGTCAAGAGAAACTTTTAGAGCATACTGTACTTCATGGCTTGTTAGCTTGATTAGAACTCTTAACTGTTGAGCATAAGATATGGGGTCCACCCGGTACTCCTGCCTGGGCCTTGCACTTCCAGGGACAGACCTGACCACCAGCACCTAGAACATCACTGGCATTTTCAGTAGATGCTCAAAAGATCTGATCTGAAATGATGAACTTGTGGGCCTGGGGTGGGGGCAATGGAGGGGTTAGAGGCTGTCCACTACGAAGTGCAGAATGTCCTGCACTTGCCCGGTAGTGGGGCTGGATTCCAACTCAAGTGCCTGTGGCATTGGGATGGGAAGGTTGTCCCCGTGTTCAGCCATCAGAAGAAGCCAGATGACGGACTTCTCCAAGGCTCCAGAGTGTCTCAGCTTCGCATCCCCACCACTGAACGTACGTGTTTTTGCATCGGTTAAACTTAGAGATTTAGTTTTGTGATAAGGCTACTACCCTGAGTCTGAGCGTCCCGAGTGTCTTGAGAAAGGAAGGACTCAGGAAGGACTCCAGAAAGCTGGTTACCTATGTGGGATGGGTCGGATACAGATGCATGTGTCACATGGTGGTGAACAGCAATACCAGGCCCTCATCACCAAGGAGCAGGAAGCCCACTGGACAGGTGCATCGGAGGCAACTGTCTGTTCTGATCTGGTTGGATCCTTTTTTTCTTCCAGCATCTAGACTCAACTGAACCTAACCTTCTGCCCTCTGTCCTCCGTGTTCTCCCAGGTTGCTTTGTGGGCCCAGAGCTCTTGTTGCTATTTGCATCTCCCAATGCTCACAAATCACAGAGTACTCAACTACTGATTTCTAAAAAGGCGTTTTCCCCCAATATGCTCTGCAAAATGCCTGCTCCAGATCTGACTGCCTGGAAGGCTTCTCCAATTCTCTGTTTTCTTGAGGACTTGCTTCTCTCACTTTCCCTGTGATACCCTGGAAATCACTCTAAGTCCACACTAGGCAACGTCAAGGATGCTCCTTAGAAAGAAGCCAACTAGATGGAGTAGCCCTTTCCCCTCCCCTCCATCCTTCTTTCTGGAATCCATAATAGGTAGCTGGAAACGCAACAGCCTCTTTGGTCCATGAGGCAAACTAGAGGATGAAAGCAAAGGCTAAGGATGGGGAAGCAGAAATAGTGAAGGAAACTGGCACCCTTTTGACCATGGAAATACCACACCAGCCCTGGACTAACTACTTGTAGAACTGCTTGAAATGAAAGAAAAATCAACATTATTGTGTATAAACTACTACTGTCCTAGGCACGGTGCTTTCATAGCAGCTGCTATGAACTTAATCTTACCCATTAGACCGTCTCTCCCTGGGCTGACTGCCAGCTGAGATACCTCTTCCCCTCCCTCGCCATGTAGAATCGACACCCAGTGAACTGCTTTAACCCACTTTGTGGGCCAGGATGTTCTGTTTCTCAGGTGGTTTGTACAATTGTTTATAAGAGAGAAGTGTGTGCTGCCTGGGTGCCTCTTGGATAGAAATGTCTTTCAGATGACCTCCCCGTGATCCTCATCTGGATAGAGTGGTCAGGCTGGGCTGACCTTCAGCCAGTATATAAAGACACACTTGTACTGGCTGATAAATTAGAAACACTACCACGCAGGTTGTAAACAGCTACTGCTTCAAGCCCCACTAGTGTACCCCTACTCTGTCCCCAGTTGCTCCCTATAACTCTCAGACTCACATAATCCAGCAACTTGAAAGGTTAACACCTGGGGTGGCGAGGGTCTGAGGCTTTGCTCTAACTCAGCTGCCTCGTGTGTGTTCTGATGGGTGACACCCACAAGACGCCTCTGCATCCAGGAGTGGGGAAGGGGCCACACACCACCCCAGAGTGGGAAGGAAGGGGCCCTGGCCTGGGTGCTGGCTGGGACCTGCTGGCATCCAGAGCCATGACCCTTCCCACCTGGTTGCTGGTGCCCTGCTGACTCTGATGCCTCCACCTGTGACCAGTGACCTCACAGCTTGTTCTTTGGGCTCAGAAACACCCCAGGGAGCACTGGCCATCTCCCTCTCACTGACTTGGTCCCCCCTGGACGCTCACTGGATGCAAACCCCAACCTCTCACCTTGTCCTCCATTCAGCCTGCTGGCCTGGTGGACCACCTGCCCCCCACCCTCACCCCAGCATCTGGCTGTCAGCACTCACACCACGTGGGCATGGAGTGTGGGCCAACACAGCGCCACCAGCTGGTGCCCCTGCTGCACCTGAGCTCACAGCCCAACACGTGGGGCTGCATCCCAGGTGGCTTCAGAGCAACCCCTTCCAAGCTCCAATCCCCCTCCTTGCTTCTCTTCTCCCTTTATAGACTCTTCCTCCCATCTGCTCCTGGTTGCGAACCAATATACCCCTCAGTCCCTGTTACTTTCCTGTGTAGAGAATTTCTCCATTCCTTTGTCTTAACCCCTTTTGTTTGGGCCAGTTGTTCTCATGGGGGAATCTTTGGGGCCATTTGGAAATGAGTGTGGCATCTTCAGCTGTCCCAATGATTGGCGGGGAGCCAGTGATATCAGTGGATAAGGGTTGACATTTTTTTTCAATATTCACTGTAAACTTATTGAACTATGGCATGAATAGAGGAGCATACATATATCTTAAGTGTACACACAATACATTTTCACAAAGTGAACATATCCATGTAACCAGCTCCCAGACCAAAACCAGAAGAGTATCAGCATCCCCAAATCCCTCTGGATCCCCTTGCAGCCATGACCATCTACCAGGGATAACCACCACCCTGACTCCTAACGCTTCTAAGGAATTCCTTTTTTTTTTTTAGAACTCCTAGAAATGACTTCATGCCATGTCTGTCTTCTTCCACTCACTATCATGTTTGAGATTTCTCCATGTTGCTGCTTGTAGTTCTTGATGGGCACGTGGGTTGTTTTCAGTTCGGAGCCATTAGGAGTAGCACTGCCTCAAACATTCCCTCACACACTTCTTGATTGATAGATGTACACATTTCTCCTAGGCAGACACCAAGAAGTGAATACCTGGATCACAGGACAGACATATACGCAGCCTTAGTAGCTACTGCCAAAGAGTTTTCCAAAGATGTTGTAGCAGTTGACATTCCCACCTGCCCAGTAGAAGCGTTCCTGTTGCCCTGCTTCCTTGTCAACACTTAGTACTGCCTGTTTCATGTTAGCCATTCTGGAGGGTGTCCTGTGGTTTTTGGTCATCTGGATATTCTCTACTGTGAAGCGTCTGCTCAAGTCTTCTGCCCAGTTTACTGTTGAGTCGTTTGTCTTTTCTCTTATCGATTTGTAGCTCTTTTGTATTCCAGGTATGACTTCTTCAATGAATATATGGATTACAGATATCCTCACTCATTCTGCGACTTGTCTTTTCACTCTCCTAAAAGTGTCATCTGATAAAACAGAATCTTTAGAGAGTAAAATTCATTAACTTTTCCTTTGAGGTTAATAATTTTTTGTGCTAAGTCATCATTTCCTACCTCTTTGTTTCCTTCTAGAAGTTTCATAGTTTCACCTTTTCACATTCTGATTTATAATCCCACACACTTTTGAATGATCCATCAGACATCCATGAAGGTGAAAAACCTGTTTATAAGGATCTGACCTAGAGCCTAGCTCAGCTTTACACATAAACACAAAGTATTTTTTTGTACAGTTTAATATACACTGAGTTTCCCAGAATGTAACTCCTGTGTAAATTTAGAGACGATTATATTTTGTTTTATTTGGAACTTTACCAAGATTTGAATCGCCATTTCAGAAAAAATACGCCACTGACAGGGAAGTTACTTGAGTTACGTGAGTTACCCATATAACCCACCTGTATCCATCTACATTTCTAGATGATTCTATGTTTGAAATAGGCACACATACTTAGTTGACTCCTTTTCAAACTATTTACTATAAAGGAACTTTCGACAATCTTCAGTCGATAATCGTCTTACTTCTCTTCAATCCAAACATAGTCATTATAGCTCAGAGCACATATCTGATCACTTAAACTATATCCCCTGGTCTGGTCATGCCCAGGTGTCTAGATATTGGTGCACATATGATTTTATCATAAATCACTTTATTTGTATTTCTTTTTTCTATTACAACTTGGGCATTAAATTAATTTGGGAGGGGGAATTATGTGTGTAGATACATTTCATTTCAGGATGGCAAAGGGGATTTTAAGAAGCATTTTCTGTAAGAAGGAGCCATTGTGTCTGATAGAGGGAGGACCAGTGTGATCGGCTCTGCCCAGGGGACCTCACATTTCAAATCAAATAAGAACAGTAAGGTGTTTTTTTTTTTCCTAAAATGGAATTCCTCTTAAGCCAACCAATTTTATGGTAACAATAATGTGCTTCCTCTCGTGACATTTGTGAAATAGAAGGACCCATACCAACCCAGGAGAAACAAAGTGTGCATGGCCTTTCTACTCAAAGCCACCTCACCTCCCGCCACCATCTACCTGCCTGAAACCACGCAGAGGTGCATTCTGGTTCTTCACTGGGTTTAGTTTCACAGGTAAAAAGGTCTGATTTCAAGCCCCAGTTCTGCCCCAGACACTCTTTATGGCTCTGGGCAGTGTGTTAGCCCTCTATGAGCCCACAGCATACATTCACAAAATGAAGAAAAGAAAACTTACTTGGCATATCTGTGATAGTCAAAAGGTAATAGCTGCTAACATGTACTGAGTGTTTATTCCAGCCCAACTCCTGTGCTAAATGCCTTAGCAGGATAATCTCCTTTCACCTCACAACCCTGCTATCTGGATAGGGACCAATCCTGTCCCCATTTTACAAATGAGAAAAGTGGAGGGCAGAGAGGGTGAGTAAACTGCCCTAGGTCACACAGTTGGTAAATGGCAAAGATGAGAGTCGAACCCAGGCAGTCTGACTAGTTCCTGTTGAATAATAACTTGTAGGGAAAACAGTGCCCAGCACAGGGAAAAGATACTCAAAAAATGGCAGCTCTTGCCTACTATGATGTGCTCACTGGCTGTATAGTTCTGAACACCTATATGTATTGCTGCATTCTCCACCCTCCTCCCCACCATAAGAACTGGGCACATGCCTTTGGTTTAATATATTCAACCTTTTCATATATGTCATAGTGAGTTTTAAACAACTTGATTTCTGGGACTTCCCTGGCGGTCCAGTGGTTAAGAATCGGTGCTTCCACTGCAGGGGGTGCAGGTTTGATCCCTGATCAAGGGAACTGAGATCCTGCATGCCGCAGGGAGTGGCCAAAAAAATTAAAAAAAAAAAAAAAGTAAACAACTTAATTTCTAATATCCCAATTGCCTAAATTTGCCAGGGTTTGTCAACAGGACACTAATGGAAGTGATGTTAATTTTAATTTACCTGTGAATGATATAGAGCAGTCTGTGTTTGCATTGGAATTCATGCTGATATTTACCTAAAAAATAAAATAAAATCCCATAAGCAACAAAAAGCACACTATGTCAAAAATACCTCCAAGCCCCAGGCCACTTATGCCTGGAAATACTTGACACGAGGAAACACAACTATTTCCCCCCCTCCTCCCCACCACCCCAAGTACTGGTTGTAACAGGATTTGACCTGCATGTCTCTAGATCCTTAAGAATGTTCTCTGATGCAGACCAAGGTCAGGTATGGTAAATAAAGTGGCTTCCAGTGCAAAATAGACTCCACTTCCCAGCAGGTGTGGCTGCTGAAATTTTCCATTTTTGAAAATGGTCCATGGGCTTAGAGAATTTTCGGGAGCTCTGTCATGTAAGGCTGTGTCATGGCAGCCGTCGAGGCAGCTGAAGTGTGTGGTCGTTAGCAAACAGCAGGACCCTGGGCTTTAGAGCTGAGTTTCAGGGTGAGTCTCTGCTATCACCCAGCAGTCAAGATGCCTTGGGTCTCTGGGCTTTTGCTTCCCTCCCCATCAGAGGAAGAAGCTGAACAGGAGAATTCCTAAAATGTCCCCAGGTCTAAATTCTAGGAGCTAAGGAGTCAACACTCTCCACAGTTTTGGATCGGTTAGTGCTGGATCACATTATGAACAAGCCAGGACTCACTTCCTTTGTAGCTGTGTGACTTAGACCCATCACTGTGCCTCTCTGAGCTTCAGTTTCTACCTTAATAAAATTACGGATAATAATACTGATCTCACAGCCTTGTTGTAAAGATAACATTTAAAGGCCTAAACATAAAATAGATGCTCAACGAATGTCAGTTTCATGCTCTCACACATTTGCCCACCTTCTCTTTTCACCATGCTCTCCACTCTCAGCACCAGACCCACCCCGTGCAGTCAGCCCACCTCTACCTATGCCCCATCCCAGCCCACGCTGTCTTCCCCCCAGCAGTACCGAGAGTCTAGACCCTCAAATCTTCAGTCCCAAATTAGCATCCACTCATAGACCAACAGTCACAATGGGAACCACCTGATAAATTGATACATTTATGCTTGTCACTTCCCTGGAACATTTGCAATAAGATTCCTAACAGTAGGGAACTCCCTGGTGGTCCAGAGGTTAGGACTCCGTGCTCTCACTGCTGAGGGCCCGGGTTCAATCCCTGGGCGGGGAACTAAGATCCCACAAGCCATGAGGCAAGGCCAAAAAAAACAAAAATAAAAATAAATTAATTAATTAAATAAAATAGGGATTAGGGAAAGAAAAAAAAGAATTCTAACGGTAGAATTTCAGTGCCTAGAACAGAGAAGAATCAGTAATTTAAATATGGCAACATGTGCTTTAAAAATTCCATTCCCTGGGCTTCCCTGGTGATGCAGTGGTTAAGAATCCACCTGCCAATACAGGAGACACAGGTTTGAGCCCTGGTCCGGGAAGATCCCACACGCCGCGGAGCAACTTAGCCCGTGCGCCACAGCTACTGAGCCTGCGCTCTAGAGCCCGTGAGCCACAACTACTGAAGTCCGCGCACCTAGAGCCCGTGCTCCACAACAAGAGGAGCCACCGCGATGAGAAGCCCGCGCACCGCAACGAAGAGTAGCCCCCGCTCGCCCCAACTAGAGAAAGCCCACGTGCAGCAACGAAGACCCAAGGCAGCCAAAAATAAATAAAGAAAATAAATTTATTAAAAAAAGAAATTCCATTCCCTGATGATGCTAAAAAAAGAAGCATTTGGAATAGTTTCTCTTTTCAACGTATATTATGCATATAAGTAGCTGGTCCGTCCGTGTGATTTATTTGGTTCCATGCTCTGTTTCTTTTTCCACTTGGAAAACTAACCCACTTTAGTGGATCCATCTCAGGAGTTTTAGCAGTGGGCAAAGTCTTAGAGCTCGGACTCTTGTTTGCTTTATCCAGTCAGTCACCCCAGATTCTTTTGGGAAGTGGGTGGAGCATAAACGAAAAGTGGGTAAACAGAATTCTTTCTTTGGTCTCTTCTGGACAGGCCGTGGTCTCTTCGGGCTACTTCATGGCTCCCAAACTGTAATTATTGGTTGCTTTTTAAAGTGTCCTTCTGAACTGACTGAGAGTATTTAGTTGTTCTAAATTCATTTGGGATCCTTCTGGACCAAGAATTAAAGGTGACTCTTCATTCCTGTAAGTCAGAGATGGCATCATCTCAGGAAACCTTCCAGGGCTGTTGCCATGTTGTGTGGTGAGATGGGCCAATTAAAGCTGCATCCCAGCATCCTCCAAGTGGGACTCCAAGGTAGCCTCGGGAAGCAGGAAGCTTCCTTATGAGTCTGATCTCCAACCTGGATGGACCCTTCCCTCCCATAGTCCTAATCTCTGAGGTCCTGGAATAATGGAAATAAAGAAAGAGACCACTGGGCCAGAAGAATTGTAGGTGGTTTTATTGACCACAAAGTCTCAGTAACATCATGGGTTTTGGGTAATGCCCTGAACCACACCTGACTTCTGAAAGAGACAGAGGCTGTTCCCAAAGATTCTATAAGGTCTACTATTTTATAATAGATTCTCAAGCTCCCTTCCACCAATCCTCCCTCCCTTCCAACACAACACCGTATGGAGGATTGAGGGTGGGATGTGAGTCTGGTCAGGAGACACTGCAACAGTTGCCATTTAATAACAGTAATGTTGATATCTAATGACATTTATTGAGCACCATATATGCATTGCTTCATTTCATCGTCACAATGACCCTATGAAGTAGGTCTCACTATTATCCCCACTTTACAGAAGAGGGGACTGAGGCTGAGAGGGGGAAAATAAGTTCCTCAAGGTTAGTTAAGTGACAGAGATTCAAATCCAGATCTGACTGGCCCCACAGGCCTCATTTCGACAACAGTCACAAATCTGCTGCCTGTTTTGCCTTCAGCCCGAGAACTTCACACTTCTCTGTTCCACACAGGCCCCAATCAGTTTCCTGCCACCCACACCAAACCCCAAAGAGAGAACAGTGGGTGGAAGGGCAGGCTCTGGGGCCAGATGGCTCAGGTGTGAACTCAGTTCCAATGTTTATTCACGGTATGGTCATGGGTAAGGTACTTTGCCTTTCTGTACCTTTGTTTTCCCGTCCATGCGGAGGAAGAATAATCCCTTATCAGGGCGCCATGGAGATGGGATGACTAGATATGTGTAAGCACACAGACAGTGTTCGGCACATTGGAAGAGCTCCATAAACACTGGGTGTTTTGGTCCGCTTTCCCACCTCTAGTCAACTGCCCGCTCGCCATCTCCACCTCGACATCTAACAGGAAACTCAAATTGGCAGAGCCAAAGCTGAACTCCTGATCTACCCCCCAAACTTGCCCTTCTCCCACTCTTTTCCCCTCCAACATCCGGCAACTTTGTCTATCTAGGAGCTGGAAAAAAAAAAAAATTGGACTCCTTTCTTTCTGCACAGCTTACATCTAACTCACCTGCAAATCCTTTTAGCTTTACCTTTAGACTAGACCCAGAATCCCTCCATAGCTCACCACCTCCACTGCTACCTGGTCCAGGCCAGCACCATCTCTCCCCTGGGTGCCTCCAGCAGCCTCCTCACCGGGCTTTTTGTTTCTGCTCTTGCCCATGACTCTCTTTTCCTGCTGTAGCCATAGCAACTCAGGATGCATCGTGTAACTCTCCTCAAGGCTCCCGTCTCACCCAGAGAAAATGTCAGCATCTAATCATGGGTCCATGGAGCATGTCCTCCACCATGCTTCCTCTCCCTCTTCCTCTCCAGCCTCATTGGTCTCCTGCTTTCCCTCCTAGAGCTTTTGGCCCCGTCTCTCCCACTGCAGAATACTCCCTCCCGCCCCCACCCATAACTGCATGTCTTATTCCTTTACTTCCTGTGGTCTCTGCTCACACACCACCTCATCAAAGTGGGTTTCCCTGACCATCCTAAATAAACAAGTCCCCAAGTGGACTTCTGACTGCATGTGTCACAAACCAATAAATCACCAACCTCCTCCACCCTAACCCAGCTTTCTTTATTTCCTCCCAGTATCACGTGTGGACCAGGTGCAGGAGAGGTAGAAAGGAGTGGCAAAGTGCTTGACAAAAGTATCTGATGGAACCGTGATTCCTTAGGTTATATAGGAAGACACTATGGTATAAATAAATACAGTTTATGGGTTTTGCTGGATAGGACATGATTGGCTCAAAGTGCGGCTTTGGACCAAGTAATGCTGAGGAAGTCATTTCGGAACAGACTTGAGACATACCTGAGCTCCCTTCCAAAAGAACACCTAGGATGAGGTTGGAAATGCAAACTAGGCCCTTCTGAGTAAAGAGATTGGATTGAACACAAGCATCTGATTGCTGTCCCTCATGAAACCTTACTACAACTATCATGATGGGAGTTTTTAAAGACATAAACCTAAAAGTGAAATGAGAGAGATGAAAATCACAAAATTTTGGAAGATGGAAAGCTTATGGATAGGAAGTCACTGACTGTCAGGTAGCCCTGACAGAGATGAGTTCCAAGTTCACAGCAGGAAAATGAACCAGCTGGATTTATACAAAAGAATGCACAAAGAAGCTCAGGAACCTGTGGCACCAGGTACCTCTGGAACTCAGAGCAAAGCTTTGGGGAGGGAGAGCACAAAATAATGGACATTGGTTGAAATCCGTTTAGTAGCAGTTAGATGCCTGGACCGCCCCCCCCCACCACCACTCTACGCTGCTGGGTACGTGCCCCTCCTTGACTCTGGCAGAAGACTGACCATTTGCTTTCCAGGGAGGATAAAACATAAGGGCTCTGGTCTGTGTGATATCAGACCCAGTTGATGGGATCTGATACCCAGGGAATCATAAAGAAACAGGGGGATTCAGTGACTGTGGACATGCCCCTCTCCTCTCCCCCTGCCCCTATTGAGCTTCCAGAATGCTGGCAACCAGGTCTTTGCCCTCCAGACAGGAGGTTGGAAGAATATTCTCTGCTATGTCTAACAAGCTCAGGTGGAACTATCTGAAGATACTGACACAGGGGATCCCCCATCAACTGGCACAGCATGGCACGCCACAATAAAGCTCACGGTCAAGGAGCTCCAACTATTCTGACAACCACGGATGAAGATACTTTTGAGGAAAGCCTCCACAAGGTAAATCAGAGTACAAAATAAAAGCAACTTAGAGGAAACAGAAATTATGCAAGGAGAAAAAAACTTCCCAAAACTACCATTGATAACATTTGCAAGATAAGAAAAGACATTGCATCCATGAGACAAGAACAGAATGCTATAAAAAAAAAAAAAACACTTAACAGAACAAAAAATATTTCTTGAAAATTAAAAATGTGAAAATAGAAGTAAAAAACTTTGTAAAAAAATGGAAGATGAAACTGAGGAAAAGTCTCAGAAAGTAAGTCAGAAAGACAAAGAGACAGAACACAGGGAAGAAAAGAGAAAATAATTCAGAGACCAGTGCAAGAAGTCTCGCATGCAAAAAGAAGAGTACTGCAAAGAAAGAACAGTGAAAACTGAGAGGAGCAGATGTTCATCAACAAAGTAATATGAGAATATTTCCTAAACTTGAAGAACAGGAATCTCCAGACTGAAAGGGAACTTCAAGTTTACAGCATAATGGAAAAAATATACTCACACCAAGGTACATTATTATGAAATTTCAAGAACACTGGAAATAAAGAAAACATCCTGCCAAGCTTCTGAAGGGTAGAAAAAAACAGGTCCTATGCAACAGATCAGGAATTAGAAAGAATTCAGAATTCTCAACAGCACACAGGGAGCAAGCAAACAAACAAAAAATAATGGAGCAGTGACTTCAGAATTCTAAAGGAGCGTTATTTCCAACCTAGAATTCTATATCCAACCCAATTATCACTCATGTGTAAGAAGAGGATAAAAATAATTCAGACATGCAAATTCTCAAAAAAAAATTTAACTTCCCCATGCTTTTTCCCAGGAAGCCATTGGAAGGTATACTCTACCAAACGAAGGCTTATGTTAAAAAGAAAAAGACATGCCATATGTAATAGTTCCCTGGGGCTGCCATAGCAACTTATCACAAACTGGGTGGTTTAAAACAACAGAAATTTACACAGTCCTAGAGGTTAGAAATCCAAAATCATGATGTCAGCAGGGCCATGCTTCCTCTGAAACCTCGAGAGGAAGATTCTTCCTTGCCTCTGCCAGCTGCTGGTGGACCCAGGCATTCCTTGGCTTGTAGGAGCAGAACTCCAATTCTCTTCCTTGATCATCACATAGTTTTCCCTCTGTGCATGACTATCTCTGTATCTCTTCTCCTCTTCTTATAAGAACATCAGTCGTATTGGGTTAAGGGCCCCACCCTACTCCAGTATGACCTCATCTTAACTAATTACATCTACAATAAGCCTATTTCTAAATAATGTCACATTCTAAGGTTCTAGTAAAAACATGAATTTGGGAGGGAAGGGACAATAGTTAACCTAGTATAACATACAGAAACAGATGAGAGGAATTCTCTGGATAATGGCAAAGGACTAGCCCAGGCTGACAGCTATGTATGAGGGTAGAGGGCATCCAGCCCAGAATGAGCAGGTTAGATGCTCATAGATTTTGTCAGAAAGGTGAAATTGAGATTTGGAGATTGAATTAATGATAAACACTTAGAAAATTAAACAAATAAATAATGGCACCAATAAAAAGGCAGTCGTTAATTCCAGGAAAAACAGAAGATTAGTTCATAGCCCCAGTTCTGCAAGGCATATGTAAACATATAAAAGAAACAATAAATGCTTATCAAGCCAAAATTACAACATAAATATATGGAGAGTGTAGGGGCTGGAAGTGGTGAAAATGGAGGGGGAAAGTAGTGATAAAGTCCTTATCTTCCACAGTCAATGGATAAGTTAACGGATATTGCCAAAAACTGAAAAAGCCAGAGGTAACAATTCAATTATATAGAGAGATATGGAGGAAATATTAAGAGAGTTGAAAATACTTGCCCCAGAGTAGGGAAAATGGGAGGGGAGGAGAACAGAGGAATGTTGTTTGTCTAACAAACCTTGCAGAACTAGTTGAACTATGCTTACTCATAACCTCAACGAGAAAAAGAAAAGTCAAAACAAGAGCGAGAAAGGCACAAATTGGGCCAATCATCAACAGCCTTGTACATTGAACACTACACCATAAGTATATTTTATCATTAACGTATTTTATGATGAAACTCTAGAGTCAGCTTAACACAGTGGTCTCAGCTAAGGGCAATTTTGCCCCCCACATTCCTACCACATGGGACATTTGACAATGTCTGGAGGCATTTTTGATTTTCACACCTCGGAGAGACGGTGCTACTGGCGTCTAGTGGGTAAAGACCAGGAATGCTGCTAAACAGCCTGCAATGCACAGAGCGTAGTGCACAACACAGAATTTGTCAACTACAAATTGGCACTTGCCACGGGCACTTGCCATCTACCTCTGCAAGGATTATATCAGTTGCCGCTGCAGCTGATTATACCTTCAACACCCACTGAAAGGAATTCAGGGTGAAGATCAGGAATGAGGCGCTCGGTGCTCTGAGAAAAACTGGCGGAACAGGTCTTCAGATAGTTAGATATTTTCAGGAGCTGATTTTAAGAGCCCAATTCTTGCACGTCCTCATATCTAGGAAAGCACTAAATTCCTTCATGGTGACGTCTGCTCCTTGTGACTCGCAGTAACCCTCACGAGACCTTCTGCAACACATACGTGCTTGTGGACTTCCCTGGTGGCGCAGTGGTTAAGAATCTGCCTGCCAAGGAGCAACTAAGCCTGGGAGCCACAACTACTGAAGCCCGCGCACCTAGAGCCCGTGCTCTGCCACAAGAGAAGCCACTGCAATGAGAAGCCCGCGCCCGGCAACAAAGAGTAGCACCCACTCGCCACAACTAGAGAAAGCCCGCGTGCAGCAACGAAGACCCAACGCAGCCAAAAAATAAATTAATTAATTTAAAAAAACATATGTGCTTGATTGTATGTACTCTCCCTTCACCAAATTCACATGTATACTGACCTTCCCCCCTACCTCTTTAGGGCAGTTTCTCAGAGTTATCTGAAATGCTGTCTCCCAGGCTATAGTCCTCATTTTGCCCCAAATAAAACTTAACTCGCAACTCTCATGTCATGCATTTTTTTAAAGCTGACAATTTGTTCAACAGCTTACAATATTAATTATCTGGACCCAAATGTCACTAGTGCCAAGGTTGAGAAACCTTTGCTCCACAGTCAGTTGGAAAGAGAAATCCCAGTGAGGAAATCTCGGGAAACTCAGTTACTCTACACTCACACGACACTCTGACACCAGATCTGTGATTTTTTTCCCACGCTGAGCAATTCTTCAGTTCTCTGTGGACACCAGTTGGGTGTCCTACAATTCAACTCAATTCTGACACCATCGGCCTGGAGTTAGCGTCAGGCTCCACAGGCTAAGGGCTCAGTCCCGTGAGACTGTCCCCGCTGTTAAGTGCCAACTGCCAAGTCCCAGGCCTCCCACACTTCTGACCAAGTGGCTATAAATCAGGGTTTCCCATGACCCCCTCTACAGGCTCAGTGATTTTCAAGAATGGCTCACAGAACTCGGAAATGCACTTCACTTATGTTTACCAGTTTATTATAAAGTATACAACAGCCAAATAGAAGAGATGCCCAGGGCACGTTTGGGGAATGGGGGACGTTTGGAGTTTCCATGCCCTGTCTAGGTGCACCACCCTCCCAGCACCTCCACGTTTCACCAACCTGGAAGCTCTCTGAAGCCTGTCCTTTTAGGGTTTTATGGAGGCTTCATTACAAAGGCATGATGGTGATCTGTTAAACCAGGGGTCCCCAGCCCTCTGTACCAGTCCGCGGCCCGTTAGGAACCGGGCCGCACAGCAGGAGGGGAGTGGCAGGCGAGCCAGCAAAGCTTCATCTGCCGCTCCCCATGGCTCACGTTACCGCCTCAACCATCCCCCGCTCCGTGGAAAAATTGTCTTCCGTGAAACCGGTCCCTGGTGCCAAAAAGGTTGGGATTGACTCAACCCCTAGTCCTTCTCCCCTCCCAGGAGGTCAGGGGGTGGGGCTGAAAGTTCCAACCCTCTAATCCTGGTCAGTTCCCCAATCAACCAGCTCCCATTCTCAGGGGTTTTTCAAAAGTCACCTCAACATAAATTCAGGTGTGGTAGAAAGGAGCTTGTTATGAATAACAAAAGACACTCTTTGCATCTTTATCACTATTTTCACTTAGGAAATTCCAAGAGCTTTAGGAGCTCTGTGGCAGGAACAAGGATAAAGCCCAAAGGTCTACTTCTTATTATAAATCACCATATCACAGGAAGTTGCTGAGATCCTCTAGGTAAGGAATCACACAGACTGCTGAATTAAGAGAGTTCTGCGGTAGACTCCATTGGATTTGAGACTGGATGTAGGTGGTGACAGTGGAATCAAGGCTAAGTTTTCCTACTTGGGTATTTGGGTGGATGTTGATCCCATAAACCAAGACCAGGAAAAGGGCGTAGGGTGAGAAGAAAAATAGTTAAGTTGGGCAAGTTTCGTTTGAGTTCCTTAGAGGCCATGGGAGGTTAAGGTGAAGATACTTAGTAAGTAGGGTTCTGGGGTTTAGGACAGAGGTCTGGGTGGTGGACATATATGTGGCAGTCCCCACATTTAGAATTAGGGTTTCATGAGGGTTTCTTTTAAAGCCCCTGCTTACCCAAGACCTAGCATAGTGGCTGACACTTAATAAAAGATGCATATTAAAGACGTATTGGCTGAATGAAGGAAACCCACGTGTACCAGTTTTCTGTGGCTGCTGTAACAAATGACCACAAACTGGGCAGCTTAAAACAACAGAAATTTACTTTCTCACTGTTCTGCAGCCCAGAAGTTTGAAGTCAGTCTCACTGGGCTGAAATCAAGGTGTCAACAAGGCCATACTCTCTCCAGGAGACAATCTAGGAGGGAATTGCTCCTTACCTCTTGCAGCTTCTGGTGGCTGCCGGCATCCCTTGGCTTGTGGCTGCATCACTCCCATCTTTATCTCTGTCTTCACATCAACTTGTCCTCTTCTGTGTCTGATCTCCCTCTGCCTCTCTCTTATAAGGACACTTGTGATGGCATTTAAGACCTTCCCAGGTAATCTAGGAAAATCTCCTCATCTCAAAATCCTTAACCTAATCACATCTACAAAAACCTCACATTTAAGGTAACAGTCACATGTTCCAGGAATATGCTGGAATAACCTGATATGCTTAGGGGGCCACCATTCAGCCCACCATACCATGGAAACAGGGTGCAGATCCCTGGGAAAATAAATCTTAAAATCCTGAAACTGAAGACATGATGGGAAGGCTGACTAACTTGGATGTTGCGGTGGTTTTAAAATGTCCACAGACTCTTTGACATTCTTTTCACGAAGTGGATTCTGATTTTCTTCCCCTCGAGTATGGGTCGGACTTAGTAACTCACTTCTAACAAACAGAATAAAGTGGAGGTGACAGTGTGTGACTTTGGAGATTAGGTCATAGAAGGCCCTGGGACTTGCTGCTTGCTCACTCTCCCTTCCATCACTTACCCTTGGGACAGGTGGCTGCCATGTTGTGAGGACACTCAAGCAGCCCGTGGAGAGGTCCATGGAGGGAGGAACTGAGGCATCCTGCCCAGAGCCACATGAATGAGCCCACTTGGAAGCAGATTCTGCAGCCCCAGGCAAGCCTTCAGTTGCCTGAAACCTGGGCTGACATCTGCCTGCAGTCTGACAGAACACACTGAATTAGAACCACTCGGATGCGCCAGAATTTCTGACTGGCAGAGACTGTGAGATAATATGTGCTTCTTGTTTTAAGCCACTAAGGTTTGGTATAATTTATTATGTGGCCATAGATAACCAATACAAATGGGCAGTGAGGAAAAGATGAAAGCAGCAATAGCAAAGCAAAAGCAAAAGGATACACAAGGAGGCAAGACGTTGATGGGTACGGCAGGGATGAGGTAGAAAATTCAAACGGTGGTGACATGGATCCTGGAAGGCCTATGAGTCTTGAGTTTCTCTATGATCAAAAGGACGATGTTACATATTTCCAAAAATATTTGGCCTGAGGATGAAAGCAGAGAACTGAATTGTATTAGAAAAGATGCACATACGAACCCAGCACAGTGTCAAAAATGTAGTAAGGGGGAAAATAACAACAACAAAACAAAACCCAATAGCTCACATTCTGGCATTGCACTATTTTCCTGGGTGACACTAGCTCTATGGTCTTAATGAAAACTTATTTATTGTGTCTGATAATATACCCACACACAATTAGGTATAACTATGCCTATTTTAATGAGGAAACTGATGCTTCCAGATTGATGCGGCTTCTCTACGGTTCCACGGTTCCACGGAGCCAGGACATGAACCCAAATCAGGCTGATTTCAAAATCCACACTAATCCCACGGCACCGCCCATGTCTCTTTGTAGAATACTTATTTACATTCCTTGGGATTTTTTGAATTCTCTTCTCTCAGCCTTCTTACTAAGAACTCTGCCAGTGTTCCTCTTCCCCTCCATCCTTAAAAAATCCTGTAATTATTGATTAGAGAGACTCAGAAAGAGCTGAGGGGGATGGAATGCAGGAACTATGAATTGAAAGCTTTTCAAGACTCTTCCTCATTCTCTTCCCCCTGCCTGCCCAACCCCCCCCCCGCCGCACCGAGTCTGGACGTGCAACTATTCTGCCTGGCAACCTTCCTTCTCCCTCCACATCCCCCCACCCCTCCAGAGCTCCATCTGGCCGGAGCACAGCATTGTCTCAGCCCCATTCCCCCTGGAAAATGTTGAGTCTGAGTTGACATTGACACCCATTAGGGAGCTGTGCAGCTGTTCCCGTGCAGCCAGACCAAAGGCCTTCCGGAAATTGTTTGCATTCACGTGCCTTCTGTACTCCTGGCAGCTCTGCCAGGCCTGGCAACCCAGGACTGCGCTGGGGTAGGGGTGCTGATTTGCTTCTACTCTTCTTTTCCCCTTCTGTGACTCCCTGAAGGGCCAGTAAATTGAGAGTTCATAGCTAAGAAAAACAGGTACTTCCTTCCTGCTATCTAGAATAAGTTGGGGTGGACAGGGGATGTTACATCTTTTTTTTCCTTTGTGGTTGTAGATAACTATTATCATTATTTAGATCTCATTTGGCTTAAGTGGCATAAATCCAATTCCAACTGGATTTGGCAAAAAGGGGAGTTTAATAACAGGGTATTGGAATATCTCCAAGTAAGCTGAAGAAAGGGTAGGGATGCTGCCAGATGGGTCACCGTGTACAGTTGCGCAAGCTGCACACTGCACAACCCCGGGGCCACTATCACAAGGTGGCTATATGAATGGCACTTCCTGGCACAACTTGTCTAGCTCTTCTCAGTGTCCCTTGTCCAGGTTTCAGGAATAACTGGAAGCAGGGTCTCAAATGCCACCAGGACTCTCTCTGCATTTCTGAAATGGGCTTCTCTCTGAGCACTGACTAAATCCTTCCCACCATGGGCTGATTTCATACATGTGGTGGATGAAGAATTGTCCTCCACAATGGTGAATGGTTCTTTACTTCCAACATCAAGGAGGCACTGACTTGTGCTGTTATTTGTCCCAGCTTCAAAACTTCTACAGAAGGGCTCTGATTGATGCATTTGAGCTTGGCATTCATCCTTCCACTAATGAAGGAGCAGGATGGCTGGAGGTGGGCATTACCTTTGCCTTAGCCTGAGTCAGACTCCCACGTGGACCCAGCATGTCTGTTCAGTGGGAGGCAGGAGGTATCTGAGCATTCCCTTTGGGGGAATTTAAAGCTTTTAACCTCTGCTTATTTGTCTTTTTTTTTTTTTTTTTTTGGTAATCTCCAGAGCCTTTCAGGAGCTCTAAATATCTAACAGTAGGTAGGACGATGTGAAAGTAAAACTATTCCAACTTAAGGGTGGGTGTGAATTAGACTAACGTCCTCTGGGACTTTCAGTTGATGGAATCTTAAGAGTTTGGCAACATGGGAGCTATATTCATAGTCTGAATATTTGGGGAGAACGTTATGATCCTTGTGCAGTCACATGCAGGCAGCCCTCAAGCTCTCTGTCTTGAAGGCAGAAAATACCAATTCTCTTCCCAAACTAACTGCCCACGGAAGCTGGGTAACTGCCTCCTTCAAGACAGCAGAGAGAAGAAATGGTAATCTCGTAATTGTTCCGTTCATCTCCCTTCCACTCCCTTCTTAGCCTCCCACCTCCAACACAAGTTTGGAAGGTGTGACCTGGCCTCTTGCCCTTTAATATTATTACCCCGATAGTACTCTCTCTGTGTCTTTTTTGAACCCCCAACTTTTCACCCCAACTCTCATCAGTCACCATAGCTTAGGAGTTTGAACATGAAAGCCAGAGAATGATTCTCTGGGTGCCATGAAATCAAGGGGTTACCCTGAAAAGGGACTGGGGGGCGTGTGGAATGAAGAAAAAACGAATACAGCTGCCACGTGCCATAAATATTCTTGGACCATTTAATCTACATGGAACAAGGGAGTGCATGACTATTAATGACCAAAATAAATAGTAATCAATTATGATGATGGTAATTATGCTTTTGAAATTAGCCTGGGAAAGGATGACCGAGGCAATTTTTTATTCCAGCTCAGGAAAATGGGACGCCAGCTGGGCTAATAAGAGCTTTCATAAAAGCACTGAGTTTCATCCAGCACTGCAAAGAAAGCCCTCTCTGTCCTGTGACCCGGCCCGGCCCTGACATGCCTTCTGCTTTTTAACAAGAACTGAAAGGTGGCGAGACAGACAGTTCTTGCCTTGGCACCGGGCGAAGGCGGCCTTTGAAAAGGCAGGGATTATTTTCAATGGCTCAGTGCTGGGGAGTTTCATTTCCTTTGCCCCCTGTCTCCATGCGCCTGGGTTCCAGCACCGGCGCGGAGGACCTGGAGCGGACTAGGTCGGTTGGCAGCGGTGGATGACCCAGGGCAGAGGGTCTGGGCAGGGGAGGAAGCGACGGGGCAGTTTGCGGTGATTGGCTGGCTAGGGAGACAGAGGGAGAAAAATATGTGGTTTCTGTACAAGCGATTGTGTGTCCTTCCCCGCACTTCAGCCTCTCCAGTAGCTGTTGTGGAGATGGTCACTAATATTTACCTGCCAGCCCTTTCACCCCAAAAAGCATATTTACCAAGGCACAGGGAGGCCCTCACAGCCCCGCCCCGCCGGCTCCTCTGCTCCTGCACACCCAGCACCCACGGGAATTTCATGGAAGTCACTCGCTTCTGGCTCCTGCCTCAGTTTCCCGTTTTGTCGTTTCTCCCTTTCGCTCGATCTGTTGCTCTATGTCTATCTCTCTATGAAGAAACGAAAGAAGGCCTCTCGCTTAGCCACCTGGAGCACCGCTGAAGAGTTTAAGGGTTAGTGGGAATAAAATTCCCCTCTCCCTCTTTTGAGTTCTGATACAGACTCACTGCCCAAACCTCTGATAGAGGCTCATTACCTAAACCTGAATCAAAGCCTCACCTTCATTCAGTGGCTCTCAGCCTGGGGCGAGCTTGCCCCCCAGAAGGATGTCTGGCAACGTCTGGAGACATTTTTGGCTGTCACAACTGAGGTGGGGCATGCTACCAGCACCCAATGGGTATAGAGGATACTGCTCAACATCCTACAGTGTACGCAAGGAAGAATTATCCCATCCAGAATGCCAGCAGTGCCAAAGCTGGGAAAGCGTGGCTCGATTAACAGCTAAGCAAGCATCTGGTCACCACCACCGTCGCCCTGCCCTCCAAAAGGCTGGCCTCCTGGAGGTTGTGTGGAAGTCTGAAGGCACCAGCCAGAGGCCGAGCTGCACGCATGCGTCAGTGGCCTGGCAACCACTCCGGCCACTCAGATTAGCTGCTCCAGGGAAACTAAGGCCACAGAGAAGGTTGTAGAAGCTCCCTCCCTAGCCCTTCTGCCAGAAGGGAGGACGTTCTTCCTGTGTGAGCCAAGAAGGAACCTTGGGGGGAGGAGAAAAGAGCGTCCCTCCATAGGCCGATTCAGGTTGTCTAATAAAGTTCCAGAGTCTGATGGACCCAGGAAGTGCTCTGGAGAGGTTCAGGTATGGCCAAGAGTTAGAAACCATCCTCAAAATATGGCCCTAGTCTCAACATTCATTTGGCAATTGCATACGAAACCTCGTGCCACGTGCTTTGCATACCCTATTTGATTTCATCCATACAACAGGATGCAAGATTTTTTATTCCTACTTTACAGATGAGGAAACGGAGGTTCTGGAATATTGAGTGACTTGTCCCAGGCCACGGATCAAGTCAGTGGAAGAGCTGGGGTTGGAAACCAGCCTGACCTAAAATAATTTGAAGCCCCCCTGGATTCTGTATCTAAAGAGGACTAGAGACATGCAAGGGACCAGGCCACATTGGCTGGATGGACTGAAGGGAGAGGTGGGCAAGGGTGACCTGTAATGAACCCAAGGCACTTTGGTCTGGAAAGATCTGGGCTAAGAGCAGAGACCCAGGGTCTGTAATATTATGAGTGTTGTGGAGAGAGTGAATATGAGCTCCATCACCAAATCCCCATACCAAAAATTTAAGTTGTGTCCCTTGAATCTTTGACTAGGTCCAACAGAGTAATCTTGTAGAACTCATCAACTCAAAATCAAATAATTTTACTATTAAAAAGCAGAGTTTATTTAGAATTCACATAAGTTCTAAGACTTGGGTAGTGAAAGCAGAAGGCTTTTTTTTTTTTTTTTTTTTTTTGCTTAACTTTTTAAAATTTAATTTTTACTTTACATTGGGGTATAGTTGATTTACAATGTTGTGTTAGTTTCAGGTGTACAGCAAAGTGGTTCAGTTATACATATACTAGACTATCATTTATTGAGTACCACCTACATGCCAGGGCTCTCTGCTAGACCTACACATAGATGATTTCATTCCCCACTCCCCAGAATCCCATGAGATGCCCTGAGCCCCAGTTTTAGGGACCAGGAAACTGCCAGGGGCAGAACCAATGGCCCAGAGCCCCTGGCACTTATTTATGCATAATGCCCTGGACCTTGGCAAGATCAGTCATTATTAAGGCGTACTGGCTATAAATGGCGGTGTAGCTCTACTGTCAGAGAAGATCCTCAAGGGATCCCACAATATTGCCCTCTGACCCTGAGTGCTTCTAGAGACAAAATCCTGAGGTATACACCCAGTGAACCCGATTAATAAAGCAGACGTTGGCTTCTAAAAAGCCCACACACACCAAGATAGCTCTGCTCTCCATTTGGTGTCCTCAGAAAAAGGGCCTGCTCTTTTTTTTTTTCTACACTGACCCATTGCAGGGTCAGGAAGTTCTTCCATATCGACACCTTCAGGCTGCTGCTTAAGCCTATTTCCTCCTCCCTGGTCCAGGATGGAAATGAAGAACAGCTGGTGGCCCCCGTCTCTAAGAATCTTTCATAAACCTGAAAGCCCATTATATAACTAGCCTTCTCCAAGTGAAATCATCCCAGTTCTTTTCAATGTTTCTCAGAGATTATTTGTTCTCCAAGTTTCCCCTGCAAATTACTTGACCCTTTTGGGAGCTCTCTCTGCTCCTCTGAAGGTGCAGAGACTACAATCCGACCTGATGTGGAGTCCATCACTTTGCAGGACAAGCGTTCTCTCACAGATGTTGTCAGAGGGTGACTTCCCAGTAAAATCAACAGGGAAGGCATGGTGATGGCGTGTAAAGCTCAAAGACCCCTAAGTTTAAATCCTTGCTTCTCCTCATACTAGCTGTGTGACTTCAGGCAGATAAGCTGGGCCTGCAAGATCTCCATTTCTTTACCTCAAAGCAGAAGAAATGACTTTCCCATAAGGCTCTAAGAAGATAATGTAAGTGAAGTACTTGGCACCAGTAGGAATGCTCTACCCAGGAGCTATTGTGACTTTACAGTCATGCCCTCGCCTCCCCACCACAAAAGTGTAGCCACTTCCTTATTTGCAATTCCTTTGAATCAAGCAAAGACAGCAAACCAAAGACAGGCAGCTCCTCACTGGCCCTGTCTGCCTCCTGAAGAAGTGAGCTTGCTGTCCTGGAAGTGTTTGAACCAGACTGCTTTTGCCTCCCAGGGGAGCCAGGGAAGGGGCTTCTACTTTGTGTGGGAATGGGCTTGGTGACCTCCTAAAATCCCTTTCGAGTCAAACTTCTATTTAGAACCCAGAACAACCCAGGCTCTCACCGCTTATCCATTTTCCACAAAGAATCCCACCAGATTTCCTATGGGGGAAATGCAGGAGAGATGGTACCCCGTACCCCTCACCACACACTTCCTCCATTCCTCATCAGACATGACTATCCCCCAAGTGCCCATTCTCTCGTGTTGCCCCTGGTAATCTTCCTTTTCTAAACTCCTCTGCAAATGCTCTGTCTCCTTTCTATTGGGTCAAGCAATGCAGCTTTGCCCTCAAACATGTCTACTCCCGCCAGATCAACTACAGCCGGCTAACAGGAGCGACCCTCCTTAGCAGGCAGTTTAAAGATGATCTACTCTTCCTGGCGTATGCATGGCCTCTGGAGTGTTACTCCACAACCAAAGAGACTTATCAGAGAATTCCTTTCCTTGACACACAGAATTTTTTCCGAGAGGAATTCCTCGAATACAGTTTTCTCCATCTTCTTGCATACAATTTAATGATTGCTGTCTCCACTTCGAAAGAGCTTTTACCTCTTTATAAAACAAATTATGCCAACAAATATTTATATATGTATATTTTTTAAATTCCCTTGCACTTTTTATCTATTGACTTTATGGTGCTTTTTGTCTGGTACAGCGTCTAACAGAGCTAGGCTGCAGCATCACAACTTGCCTGTAGGGGGCACCTGCTCACACACTTTTTAGCATTAAGTACATCTTGAGATTGAGGGTTCAGGTTATGCGAAATGAACTAGCTGCCTATTTCTCTGCTTTAAGAAACTCAAAACATACTGACTATCCTTTTAGTAAAAGGGAGTACCTGAACTGGACTCTTTTAACAAGGCTCTAGTTGACAGAGGGCTTTTTCAGTTGACTCGCCATGTGGATTTCTCAGAGAGAGATGCTCTCCCCACAGCACAATTTTGCCTCCTTCAGTGATCCCTGCCAGGTTGTAGTCAGCAAGTGTTCCCAACACCTCTTAGGTCACATGTCAAGGGCAGCGAGACCCCAGGATGCAATGATTTTACTATTAAGACACAGGCGTAGCCCTCTGTCAAAAGGAGCTGGCCTCCTGCCTCTGAATGCAATGTGATGCCTTCTCAGCCAAGAGACAACAGCCTCAGCTGGACGCTGCCCACCAATGTTTTCCAGGTAGGCAAACCCCTGGCTCTTTATAATTCCTCCCTCGCAGTTATAATTTCTAACAGCTAACATAAAGTGCCTTGGGGGCAAATCAAAGGAACCACATTGGACAGCATTTGAAAAACAGTCTAGGCCAACATACTGCCTCCATCCAGGACTGGGACTTAAATGAAGGTGGACTTTACCAAGAGCAATTTCTTCCCCAACCTTTACAGCTGGGTGGGGACGTGGGGCTGGAATGAGTTAGAGGGGAAAGTTAGCTGATAGCCTTTTTTGTGCACTTTGGTCAGTGGCCTGCCTCTAAAAGATGCAGTGCAGGCCTTTGCTTGCTTTGGTGGAAAATGACACACTTGATAATAGTAAAATCCCTCTCCTGCCTATTTCCTTGCTGCATACGCCTGCCTTTCCCCACTTGCACTGGCCTGTGAGCTTCTCATTCCTACCAAAGTTGTCAATCAACCAGAAAAGCTGAATTGTCAGACAGCAAATAATGGCAGATTTTCTTTGAAAAAGAGGTGCTGTTTCCTGGTTCTGGAGCATCCAGTACCCACTAAAGCCTCAGTACTCAGCCTACTCGTGTGAACACACAGATGATGAAGAGGGGCTCCCGAAGGAAAGCTTACTCATGCATGAGCAGAGCTGTAAAAGCACGTGCTCATTTATTCAGTTATTCCCTCACTCATTTACTCAACTAATCCTATGTCACCCCTGCTTGGTTCCAGGCCTGGTGCTCTGGGCTGAGGATTCAGAGATAGGGAGCACTCAGTCACTGTGTTTCAGTCAGCATCTGCTGAGTAACAAACTACCCCAGTGTTTAGCAGATTAAAACTGCTGTTTGATTATGCTCCTGTATTCTTTGGTCAGGAATTCAATCGGGGCATTGCAGGGTTAGCTCCTTGATGTCTGGCACCTCAGCTGGGGAGACACAAAGCCCAGAGGTGACTTGCAGCTGGGGAATGAAATTGTCTAAAGGTCTGGACTTGGATGACTTGAAGACTAAGCCTGCAGACCGGAGCACCTGAATGTGGCCACTCCACGTGGCTTGGCTTTCTCACACGTGGCAGCTTTAGAGGGGTCATACCCTTTACACGGTAGCATAGGGCTCAAAGCACAGGCGTCCCAGGCAACAAGGAAGAAGCCACAGGACCCTTTAGGATGCAGCCTTGGAAGTTACATAGCATCCTTTACCCTATTCTGTGGGTCAAAGCCATCACAAACCCACATATATGTAAGGGGAGGGGACACAGATACCACCTCTCCAGCAGGAGGGGGTGTCCAGTCACATTGTATTTAGAAGAGCGCGTGTGATGGGATACTCTGTTACACCCACCTGTGGGAGATGATTTGCCACTCACTGTTGATGGTGGACACGGAGTGTCTCTGCGTGTCCCGTCCTCATGTACGCGAGTCATCATCATTCATTTACTCACTCACTCACGTGTAGCCCAGAAGGCAGCTGCAGCCTCGTCGGTTCTTGAGATCACGGTGGAATTACCTCTTACCCAATAGTTCCATGGCTTTGGAAAGCCCCAGCCTCCCCAGCACTTCTGCAATCCCCCCTTCTCCCATGCAGAGTGGGAGCTGGGCTGTGCACATGCAGGTGTGGAACTCACCTATTGTGTTGGGGCAGCAGGGAGAAGGGATTTACATTGCATATCTCATGCGAACGGCTTACAAACTCATATTAGGAACGTCTGTTCTCCGTAGTCCTTTCCAGCACACCCCTCCCCTACCCACACACACACACATCACTGAGATGTCCCCCACTTTCCTCCTGGTCAGCAGCTGCAGGCTCTGTGGCTCCTCTTCCCACCCACCAATCCCCACATCCAGGGATCCTTACTCTTCTACCCTCTGTTTGCAGAGCTAGTTAGCACTCTGCCGCAGCTCCCGGATGTGCACCCAGAAGCTTTTCTACACGCTGAGCAGAGCGAGGGGCCTTCCCAAGACTGCCACCCACTCACCTAATAATGCTCACTCATCACTCATTCAATAAATGTTGGTCAGGCAGCTACTGTGCGCCAGGCCCTGGGTGGTATCGAGGACATGGGACTATATTCTGTGCCCCTCTGAATTATGGTGTGTGACAGCTGCTTTCACCTTGTCGTTAGGAGGATGCCTGGAAATGTTATCATTAGTGGTGTATCTGTTGTTACATTTACACCTTTTGCCTTGACAGACCTCTCTCACCTCTGCAAGACACCTTGCCATGTACTATTAGCTCTACTCCCCCGACTTCAGTCATTTGTAAACCATTCTCATGATTTCAGCCATAAGTGTGTACGACCTGTGTTTTATTGTCTTTATATGTCTTTTAAGTGACTCACTGTCTTTACTTACCATTGAAAACAATTTTATATCACTACCATAAAGGGAAAACTATAATCCTTGACCATAAATAGAAGGCAACCCTCAAATTAAGTTCAATTTTAAAACTATGCTATGAAACTTCAGCTAAACACAGAAACTTGAGTCTGTGCGCTCTCTCTGTTTGTTAAAAAGGGAGCATAGGATGTATTGGACAGGTGTTAGAGACGGTCTAGCCCCACACGGAGACTCACTCCTTGGTGTGATCCAAAGAGTTAAAAAGGGAGGCATATTTTCACTGAGGGATGTCACGCAATTTCATGCCATCTCTGTATAGCATCTTCAGTAATCTCAGGTACCACGAGTGATTTCCATCTAAGCCAGTCAGGAAAGGCACATTCTGTAGCAGTAACAAATAATGCTCAAACCGCAGCGGCTTAAAATGCGAAGGTTATTTCTTGCCCTTGTCTACTGTGGGCTGGCAGGGTCCCCACTCCTTCTTGCTGCTCCGGATTCCAGGCTAATGAAGCAGCCATCATCTTGACCGTTGAGGGTCATTATGCCGGAGAGAAAGGAGAGAGTGATAGGAAGCATGCACTGGCTTTTAATACTTCCCCCCAGCAGTGAATACTCACCGCTTGTGCTCACTCTTCAATGGCTAATTCAAGTCACATGGCCAGCCTTGACTTCACCTGGGCAGGAAGTACAATCCTACCATGTCCCAGAAGGAGAGAGAGCTGGCATATTTGTGAACAGCCATACGGACTTGCACCCCACCCGTGCCCTGAGAACACTGCCCCAAACAGCTGCACCCCAGCCCCTCCAGGCATGGTTTTCTCTACCCGGCCCATGACAGTCAGGCAAACCAGACCACTCACCATGCCACGACCATGACCGTGCTCTGGACTCGCCTTCCCCTACCTCTGCTCAAGGCTCTCACTGACTGGAATACTTTCTCCCTGCCTCCCGTCCTACTCACTCTTCAAGAGTCTACCTGTTTCTGAGGCTTTGTCAGCCCACCAAAGCCATAACTGTGTGTGCGCTCTCATAGAGTATAGGTTTTCAGAGCTACAAGGGATGGACCCCTTCATTTATAGCAGAGTTTTTCAAGCCCAGCACTGTTCACATTTTGGGCAGAATAATTCTCTCCGGCGCGGGACGGTCCTGCACGTTGGATTATGTTTAGTGGCATCTTTGAGCTTTGCCTAGAAGTCAATGGCAACTTCTCCCTCCAACTGTGACAACAAAAAGTGCCTCAAGACAACGAATGTCCCTTGGGAGGGAGAGCAAAATTTCCCCCAGTTAACAACCACTGTTCCATAGGGTGGCCAAGAGGAATTAGATACTGTGCCCAAGGTGACACAGTGAGTTCATGGCCAAAGGGGCTGGAGGAATCCATGCTCTTGCCTTCCATCCCCCCATCCAGGGTTCTTGGTGCTAGTACACAGGGATCCGGCTGGGAGTAACGATGAGAGAAATGAGCTGGCCTCATATTCCTTTGACACATTTGATGTGCCCTATTGAACAATTTCATAAAGAAATATGCTCCTGCTCATAAATACACACACACACACACACACACACACACACACACAGAGACAGACATCTGAGTCTGATATCTTTCAACTTTTGATTTAGCTAAGAGAACAGAAGTATTTCATTTTCCTTCAGTTCTACTATATGTCATTCATCCAATGACAGCATGGCAACTGATGATGTTAAGAGGGAGGCACTAGGGAGGGCTGGGGACTGTGACACTGGAGGATGGATGCCCCATCTAAGAGGCCAAATGTGGTAGCCAAGTTGTTAGAATTTTTCAAATAGTTGAAATCCAGATTTTAAGGAGCGATCTCCTGAGTTTTAGAGGTTGGAAACTAATTTAATTTTTTTTTTTTTTTTTTTTTGAGATGCACAAACCCAAAGTCTAGGCCACACGAAATACCAGGTTTGACCCTTGGGCCACGCAGCTCTGTCATCTCTACCTTACACAAGCGACCACGTTGCGTACCCATGTAGATGTGTCGTAGCTGCAACTCACAACCCTCCCTGAACGTCAGAGTCTCCGTAGGAGTCCCAGACAGAGCCCCAGACCTCACCTCAGACAGGCGGAATGGAAAGCCCCCAGGGTAGGCCTCTGGGATCTGAGTTTTTGGAAAGCTCTGAGATAATGCTGATGTAACAGGTCCCTTGACAGGTTGGAAACCACTGTCCTTAACTCCTCCCCTCCCCTCCCCAGACTGTGAGCTCCTCAGGGGGCGGAGGGGCCGCAGCGTATCCATTAATGTTTTCCCAGCAAGCACAGACTAGGTGCTCTTTAACCATCTCTTCAAACTGAGGCACCAGAAAAGTTGAAGCGTAATTGCTTCCAGGCTTTTCTCTTGGATCTCTTTTTTTTTTTTTTTTTAAATCTCTGTTGTATTTGGTTGTAACATTCTTTTATCGATGCCAGGGTTCCTTGGAAGAAAGATGGTCATAGAAGGCAGGGGAGGGGATGGTGGGCAAGTCATGTTATTGCCACTTTAAATAAAAGGAGAAAGTCCATGATGGGGCTTCAGTCCCGGGGGCCGGAGGGGCTCAGCTCTCACGGGGCCCTCCCCTGGACAAGCTCCCTAGGGTGCAAACAAGTTGTGGTTTTGTCTTGTATGGGCCTCCCTGGGAAGAGGTGCTCCTTCATCATCATTTATTAAACCTAGCAACTTTTAAATTCACCCCCACCTCTTTGCAGCAGTCTCACATCTGGGAAGTGCCTTTCCAGCTCCGTTAGGACAAAGACCCAAAGACGTAGGTACCAGGATGTTGCAGCATTGTTTGGAGAAGCGAACTTGTGGACAAGACCTAAGTGTCCATCAATGGGCCATGGAGGAAATTGACTACAGTCCGTAGGGATGACGGGAGACCAGTCAGCAGGTCGCCCTGTAGGTCTCTGTCATGAGAGCTCACTCATGCCCTCCACAGCCCTCTCCACCACTTGCCTTTACCAACACATGCGTCTCTTTACCTGGTCACTGTTCATTTTTGGTCTCAAGTTCTAGATTATAATCTTCCCAGGAAAAAGCAGCATGCATGCTTTAAGAATAGATATGCAGGGCTTCCCTGGTGGCGCAGTGCTTAAGAATCCACCTGCCAGTGCAGGGGACACGGATTCGAGCCCTGGTCCGGGAAGATCCCACATGCCGTGGAGCAACTAAGCCCGTGCACCACAACTACTGAGCCCACGCGCCACAACTACTGAGCCCACGCGACACAACTACTGAAGCCCACGCGCCTAGAGCCCATACTCCACCACAAGAGAAGCCACCGCAATGAGAAGCCCGTGCACCGCAACGAAGAGTTGCCCCCGCTCACCGCAGCTAGAGAAAGCCTGTGCACCGCAACGAAGACCCAACGCAGCAAAAAATAAATAAATGAATTTATATATATATATATATATATATATATATATATATATATATATATATATATATACACACATATATATATATATATAAAAGAATAGATATGCAGCTAGGACTTCTGAAAAGATGCTCATGATGCAGTGCTAAGGGGCAGAGAAGTTCCAGAATGGCATGCGTGTCACAGGACTCCGTTAGCAAGCAGAGGGCACGCTGCAAAGTGTGCAAAGGTGTGAAGATGATGTCATGAAGGGGACAGGTATGGTGCTGGGCAAGGGTAAGGGAACCAGCAGGGGTTGTGAAGCACCCAGTGGGCAGAGACAGCAGGAAGTCACTGCCCTGCCTCAGCCTCAGGGGACAAGGGGAGGCCCAAAGTTACTGAGTCCAGAGAGAGCTGGGCTGTGAAGAAGGGCCCAAGATGGCCTGTGGCCTCAGGGAGTCCGGCCACTTGGAGAACCACAGTGGGGTAGGGCAGAAGCAGGAGGGGAGAAGGAGGGAGTAAATACCTCGGCCTCCTTCCCCTCCCACCCTTCCATTTCCTGCCACCGGGGCCTCCCACTGGCCAGCTGTCCCTGACGCCGGAGCCCATGGGAGCCAGGGCACTGCCATCTGTGAGGGCGACCACCCAGACACAGAACACAGTGGCGAAAGACAGAGAAGAGTTGCGGGGCTGGGGGCGGAGGAGGGAGAGGCAAACGGAGTGTGGTTTGATCCCATTTGTGTAAATTATATCTATCTTTTCACATACTTAAAAACATCTGAGGACACACAGCAAGCATGGTGGCTCTCTCTGGGGAAGTTGGGGGTGGAGGAGATGTGAGAGGGAAAGGAGAATTTGATTCTATGGGCTTTTGTATTCTTGGCATCTTTCACAATGAGCTGGTATCCTGAGAATCAAGTGTTATCATCAACTCTGCGGCACTGGACACAGGAAATGCCAGGAAGAGATAATCTTCCCTGTGTAGACCAGGCTGGTTCCTCTGAGATACTGCCAGGGACACTTGCGGGAAAAACCCTGGGGACAAAGACAGGGAGGCTAGAAAGCAGATGGGACATCAGGCATGGCCAGCAGGGAACTGTGGGTGGGCTGTGGGTCTGAGGGCGCAGCAGGGTAGATCAGTACACGATCCAAAGGGCCTTGAACCAGAAGGCCAGGAGGAGGGGGCTTTTTCCTGCTTAGAGGGTCCTGTGCTTCCAGGGGCTTACTTCTGGCTCTGTCACTTGGCTGTGGCCCCTAGTGCAATTGACACAACTTATCTGAGCCTCAGCTTCCTCATCAAGAAGAACAGACTAACAACTACCCCTGCCACTCCATCGTCTTGCAGGATTGCTGTAAGGATTCATGAGATGTTTGTACAGTACCTGGTACCTAATAAACCCTCAATCACTGGTATTATTACTGTTGTTGTTGTCGTTAGCAGAGGCTAAGGTCACGGTGGATGAGGCCCATCTCTCAGCCGGGATCCCGGGGCGAGCAAGGTAAAGACCCCAGTGTCCTCCTGTTGGAAGCTGCCGACGCTGTACATTCCGTGGTCACGCAGTGTCCCCCTCACCCCAGCCAGCCGCCTGACAGCCTGTAAACAGATGGGCGGGCGGGGTGGCCAGTGAGATAGTGCAGATGGTACTGAGCAAATCCAGCCGCAATTTTGGGAAAACAAGTCAGAGTCAATGGGGGCCCCCGTGGACCTCTTTGCCTGTGATAGACAGCACACCCAGGGAGGCCTCCAAGGGAAATAATGAGATGCACCAGACCCTGGCGGGCCTTGCCAAGAACAATCTCCACCCTCGATTTCCGTGGCTCAGTGCCACGGAGACATTGCAGACAGCCAGAGGTCACCCTGGCAGGGCTCACAGCAGAGGCTACATGGGTCCTCCAAGGTCTGGGAGCTCAAAGAGTACTGTCTTCCAGGCTCCCTCCCCTGGGTCCTTGCCCAGCTTCTGGCTCCCTTCCCACTTCATTCACCTGTGGGCTCCTCTCTTCCCAGGGCCTTGGGACAGACCCACAGCCAGGAATACGTGGATGTTTGAGTGCAGAGTTGCCCATGTGGCGTGGCGGGAAGTGTGGAGGATGGGGCCAACCGTGGCCGAGTGTCCAGGGGGCCTTGGGGTGGGAAGCCAGACCCTGGTTTGGGCTGGAGTTGGGAAAGGGGCCATGTTTACAGCCACACATCCTGCCACCTCCCCCAAGTTCCCTGCCTCTGCTCCCTCTGACCTTGCTCCTTGAACAAGGTGAGCTCAGCCAACACTCTGCTTCTCTCTCTCGTCTTCACCCGCTGACTTCATACCATCTGCCAAGAGCCCATACTGATGTCACATCCTTCTCCCTGCCTTAACAGGGAGAATAATCCCATCATTTGTGCCTGCACTGCACTTGGTACAGACCTGCTTTATAGCATTATCATATTCTTCTACCAGTTTGAAATTACCAACTATATACACACACACACACACACACACACCCCAACTTTCTTCACTCTCCATTCTAAGGCTGACTCCAAAGTTTAACTAAACAGGTGGGTACTCTTGATCTTTGCCAAAATTGGCAAGGCCATTGGAAGGAAACCTATGTTTACACTAACACTACGTCAAGAATGACACGCGTATTAATACCACTCATTGCTACCTCCCATTTCTATCTATGGGGGAAGCATAGTGCTTATTACGTTGCATGCATTCTCTCTAATCCTGGGGATAATTCTAGTGCATAGCTACTATTATTACACTTAGGTTATAGGTGAGCAATCTGCAGCCCAGAGAGGAAAGGCGACTTTCTAAGTTACACATCTCCTAAGTGGCTGACCCAGCTCTCAAATCCAGGAGTGGCTCCAAGGGATGACCTCCCCTCCCAAGCACCCTGCTCTCAAGCTTTCTTTCTAAGTAACAGGTGATGAATTTCCTGCTCCCCGTCACGCCCACAACTTAGCCTCTGAGCTTGCACACAGCCAGTGCTCCCCAGCTCGTGTGATGGGGTGACAGTTTCTCTGGGGCGGCTGTTTCTCATCCACAGAAACTTCCTTGGTCTTCCTACTTCTGCTGCCCACTTCCGCTGCCCTTAATGCTTATGACAACTTGCTGCCACTGGGAAGCTTTTGGTCTCCTTGTCTCCTGTGATTACCCAGGCCTTCAGGGCAAACATGTCCAGCAATGTCACAGCGACTCCTTGGAGCCTTCCTCAGCAACCAATCAGGCCCACACTGCTCCTGCTTCCCTTCCTGCTGTACCCAGCAGGTGGGAATGATCAGGGCCAAAGTGCCAGTGGGTCTGGGATGCCAAGCAGGAACTCTGAGATCCAGTTTCCTAAGTCCAAGAGCAGTTCTGCCACTTGCTACCCTCGTGACCTTGGGCAAGTATATTCTGCCTCTGAGTCCTCTGTCCCTCCTCTGTTAGTCTGGGAGAATACAATGTCTACTTTCTAGGGGGGCTGTAATGAAAAAAGGAGATGCTCATTACAAAGAGCTTAGCACGGGCCCTCTCACAAAGTAAATACCCATTAAATGCTAACTTACAGCAATAAAAAATGTGCCAGGCGGTTTTCACAGTAGGTTGGAGGAGGGAAGCCCAGACTCACAAACAGATCATTTTGATGTGATGTGTCAGTGCTGGGATGGAGACCGTTGTGGGATGGCATCCACCCACTGAGGCTTTGGATGAGGCTCTCCAGAGGAGAGGCCACCAACGGACTGTCAAGGATGGCACAGGCCCCCTCACATTTGTTAGACACTGTTTGAGGTTATTCTGAAATTGCTTCTCACGTAGATTTACTTTGTCTCTTGCAACTTGAGATCTTGGAGTCTTCTCATCTATAAGGCGTTCACCTGTCTTATCCCTCTGCTTTCTCACTGCATCCCACCCTGGGGTCTAACATTACATAACTCAGAGATGTGCTCACCTAAAGGTCTGATTTTTTCCTTAACATTTAGAAGACAAAGAAAGAAGAAGAGAGCAAGCCGTTGAGGAACACCTTCTACGATGCCAGGCGTCTCCCCTGCATTATCAGTTTTAATCCATACAGTAGTTCTTTGGATTACCATGCTATATCACTCCCATTTTAAGGATGAAAAAACTAAGGGTCAGAGGGGAAATGTACCCAAGTTGACATAACTAGAGATGACATGGCTGGAATCTGTTCTGAGGTTCATCTTAGCCCTAAGACTTCCCCAAATGCCCAAACCATCATTTCATATTGTTATGAGATTCAAAAAGAGGAAGAATCTCATGATATATCATAGAAGGAAATTTTGGGCTCACAGTGGTTTCTGCAGTCATTTTTGTCTGAGTCCCCTAACATCTCTCTGATCATCTCTAATGTCAATAATCAATCAACACAACAATGGAGCCCGTTTCCATGAGCTAAGCGGCTGTTAATTTGCTTTTCTAAGTCCCAGTCAAGAGGCTGAAATCCATTCGCCTCCCTTTATTTCTCCCCCCCTCAATTCATTTCTGGCCTGGATGGAGCGCCTTGGTGTTGGAAACCATACCACACTTCTCGGCAGCATTTCCACCTTGGTCTTCGCAAGGCCCTTCTCACCCACCACTTGCCAAACCAGGGACATGCACCCAAAAGGGGCAGAACTGACCGGTCAGCCCCACCAGACCCAAGTCAATATAACTCATAGCCCAAGACTTAATTTAGAACCCCCTTCCCTACCACCATGTACCTTGGCGCTTATGTTTGTGGCTATCTTTCTGGCATGAGGATTTCTGCCAAGGTTATTTTAATGCTGACTGACACCTCTGTCTATTCCGGGAGAATATCTCTGGAGAGAAGCAGCTCGTGCCCAGGTCCCAAGACCTCTGGAATGTACTATTGGACTGTCCATGGTACTTTGGTTTTCTGGGTGGGAATCCCTACTGTGAACTCTAAAGAGCCCTCTAGAGAGATTTTTTTCCTCCTCTCACATGTTAGAGGCAAATAAATGCTCCCAGCCTCTGCTGACTCACATTTCTAATCAAACTACCGAAACAGACCATAAAAAGGAATGAAGTACTGATAAGTTCAACAACATGGATGAACCTCGAAACACTATACAAAGTGGGAGAAGCCAAACACAGACTGTCACATATTGGATGATTCCATTTATATGAAATACCCAGAATAGGCAAACCCATAGAGACATAAAGCAGATTGGTGATTACCAAGGGATGGGGGGATGGGGGGGTGAGGAGTGACTGCTTAAAGGCTATGGGGTTTTCTTTGGGAGTGATGAAAATGTTTTGAAATTAGATAGAGGTGGTAGCTGCACAACGTTGTGAATGTACTAAAAATGCCACTGAACTGTATACTTCAAAATGGTTAATTTTTGGTTAAACAAATGTCATCTCAATTAAAACAAAAAAAATACCCGAATCACTGCAGAAAGGATTCGACGTGGCTGACTGTTGCATACGTGCTTCAGGATACAAAATGAATGCAGTAAGAAATCAGAACCAAAGGAAATGGAGATAGGAAAGGAAAATGAATTCTGAGTGTGCTTGCCATGCAAACTGCAAGCCTTGAGCTGTCATTGGATTGTAAGAGGTGGCCACAATTTCAACTTGAGCTTCCCAGTGCCTGAAGCAAAATGAAAGACATGAGTTCTTCCAAAATTTGCAGTCAGATATTCAGAAAATACTCTATTGAAAGTTGGAAGAATTTTCTCCCAGGATTCCCCAATGGGTCATTTGTAGAGTGTCAGAGCTGGGCTCCCACTGGTGACAGGTCTCCTGCAGTGCTTCTCTGCCTGGCCATTCATACACCAAGGTTCAAACACTAGTCTTTTCCTGAAAGAAGCAGGCTTGGCAAACCTCCCTGCCCATCCCTCCCAGATCCATAAAGGAAACAACCCCATTCAGAGAAGTGTGGGACCCATGGACCACCCCCAAATAAACCAGAAACGTTGCCTAGACCGTATATCATTCATCAGTCATTTCACCTAATATTTGATGGGCACCTGTGGCCCACTCTGCTTAGGCCCCAGGGGCACAATGGTCAGCAAAGCAAACTTCATGAAGCTTGCCTTCTAGAATGGGAGATAGACATTATTTTTTTAATCACATAAACATATAATTGCTAATAGTATTTAGTATGAAGAAAAACCAGAAGAAATGGTGTGTATGAGTGACAGTGAAGGGACTAGTCATGGCAGCATTTGGAGGAAGGCTTCTCTTAAGGTAGTGACATTTGAGAAGAGACCAGAAGGAAGAGTTAGACGAGCAGAGAGCAGGGAAGGCTTCCAGACAGAGGAAAGATCATGAGCAAAGGCCCTGGGGTGAGAGGGAGGAGCCTGAGGATGCCAGGAAGTGACAGAGGGTCAGTGTCACTAAAGCAGACAGTGACAGAGAGAGTGAAGGAAAGAGGCAAAGAGATGCACAGAGGTCAGGTCATGGAGGACTGAGGAGGAATGTACAGGTCCAGCTGCACTGCTGCCCACTCCGGGGTGTGGAGGATCACGGGAAGATGGCCGCCAGGATGGGGAAGGAAGCTAGTTTTGAGGACTGAGGGATGTTAGGATGTTGTTTATGCATCAGTCCACAGGTGCAGGGAGGAAGATTCTAGAATGAACCAGACTCTTGTCCTACTGGTAATACTGAGCTAGAGAGTTCATGCCTCTCACCTAGGGAGACTTTCCTGGCTGCTTCTCTATGTATCATTTGCACATGTACCCAAGGTGCTGTTGACGCTTCTTCAATGTTTACCTCCAATTATCTGCAGGCTCTTTCCTCACATCCCAAGAAGTCTGGAGAATGTTTCTGGCTTCCATAGCAAACATTGATTGAGTCTTTATTACAGGGTAGACCCTTCAGACATCACAAGTGCCACGGGAGATAAGCTACATTGTAAAGATGAGAAATCTGAGACAGAGTTTGGAGTGTTTGCTTATGGTGACTCAGGTAGGAAGTGGAAAACCCAGATTGGAGCCCAGGTCTTCCTGACCCCTCAGACGGCTGCCTTTTCAACCACAGTTCACTGCCTGTCCATCAGGTGACCCCTGAGGTATGCCTTCAAAGGCTTTCAGTCTTAGGTCTCCTCTATGCCTCTAACCAGCTGGTAGACCTTAAGAAAGGCACTGGATTACCCTTCCCTTTTAAAACAAAGGAGTTGTCTGATTTAGGGTTTCCAAAACATATTCCTCAACACTTTAGTCCCTCAACGTTCTCTTTGAGAAGGAGATCCCATGGTCAAATCCACTGGAGAAACCTTGCACACTTAATCTCCCTCTTGGTGATTCACGTGTGGGTAAGGCTTTGAGAAATCTCATACAGTCTGGCATTCTCCACACCTATTTACCCATGGTGTGAAATTCCTAAGATCATCCTGGAAATGGATGTTCCAAAGCACACACTTTAAGAAGCTCCAGACTTGAACACCCAAACACTGGATGCTATCTTCCATGTAAAATTCTAGGCTCTGGAAAAAAATATAAATGGTCAGGATAAATGGATCCTGCCCTCAAAGAAATCCAACTCTCGCGGGTGACATAAATATGTCTACAGTGAATTGCAGTGTCCTGTGCTAAGTGCCTAGCCTGATACCAAGGGACAGGCACTTACTGGATGAGCAAGGGCTGGAAAAGAAGTCAGTGTGGGGTACTGAGATGACCTAGCAGAAGGAGCAGTGCATCCTGTGTGGGTGGAGAGGCATGGGGATGGTCAGAACGACCAGACAGAAGAGATCACCAAGTGGAACCTTGAAAGATAATCCAAAACAGGGAGTGGAAGAAAAGATAATGGGAACTTTACAGCCAAGGAGATGGATCAACCAAGGCATGGAATGTTTACAAAATGGTGAGTAATTTGACAAAGCTGAATTAGGAACCCAGCAGTGGGTGTTGGGGAAAAGAGGTGGGGGTGGTGTGAGGCTCAGGGTGCTCTCTGAGAGAACATCCTTCTTTGAAAGCCTATGCGTTTATGACCCAGGGACCCTCACTGCCTCTCTTGTCTGTGACACAGCTAGAATTCCTGATCTAGATTTTCTGACAACACACTGTTGCTCTCCAAGAGTTCATCCACAAGGATTCAGCCAAGCTCTAACCACAAAGGGTTGAGACACCATGGTCAGAGAGTAAAATCCAACCCCAAATTTACCTCCCAGTTTTCCTTATCTGGGTTTCCAAAGGTTATCTGGAGCCCTGCTTATCAGTTAGGAATACTTTAGGCTGCAAGTAACAGAAAATTCAACTAAAGTGACTTAGATAATTTTTTTTCTTTGTGGGATGGGAAGGGTCAGCGTGGGTGGGATTTCTGGTATCTGGGGGTTTCTCCTACCCCACAGTGCCCTCTTTCAGGTATCTGCCTCAAAGCAGTTCAGTCATCTGGTAGACCCAGCTGCCACCATAGCCCTCTCCTCCACCAGGAGGGATTTTTCTCACATAATACAGCTGGAGGTAGAATTCATCAGCTCAGTGGTGTCAGGACCACTGTTTCTGCAATTCTCTTCACCTTTTCAACTTGTTTTTAAAATGTCAGGTATGGCTCTACTTGTCATGACTGTGCTCAAGGTAGAGATAAGGGAGAAGGGAGAAAGTAAGCACACACCTTCCACAGAGCTCCCGAACCTCTCCCACGTGCACATGTCTCATTGCCAAGAACATGTTACATGACTTCCCCTAGATACAAGGATGTCTGAGAAAGTGAGTATTTCATTGGGAACTGAGTTCATTGCTGCTCTAAACAAAATCACAATGTTGTCAGCAAGGCAGAGGGAGGTGGATACTGAGTCAGTCATAATCAATGTCTGCCTTCCATGGGCAATATAATTCTCCTGCCTTTTTGGGTGGAATTCTTGGTGTGGGCCCCATGACAGCATTCAGCTCCCATAAAATGATTGCTTCTTGGACATTTCTGTAAACCACTCATTCCCCCCTTAGGGTTAATGCAAAAAGAATTTTACTGTTTATATGATTCAAATGGACTCTGTGGGAATTTAAGGGTTTCTTTAAAAGACCTCAAGAAAAAGGAACAAGTAATTATGTGCCTCAAGCATAACACACAGAAAACTCTGACCAGGGTACTTAGAGTACAGGACAGCCTGTGCTCTTGGCGATGTAATGCTCTGTCTTTCTCAGCAGAAGCTGGACATCAGCAGCATCTTTAGAATCTCATATTTCCCTTGAGGTGGGGCGGGGATGAGACTTCTTGCTTCATTTGAGAAAAGGTTAGAGATATTTAAAAGGAAGGTTCAAAATAGATACACAGAGAATGAAGGACAGAAAGGTAGGGGAGGTCTGCTGGGTGTAAAATTACAGTTGTGTCTTTCTTTGATTTTTGTCTTTCTGTTTCCTAAAATATTTTCATCATGAAGGCTCAGTTCCCTATTCTTATTCTGCCTTTCATCTGAAGTCTTTAGAGTAGGATAATAGTGACTACTCTCCATGGAATGATTATTCTATACCAGATATAATACTAAATGCTTTATATGCTCCATCTTATTAGGCCTCACAACGGCCCTGAAGAATAAGAACTATCATCATCCCACTCTGCAGATAAGGAAACTGAGGCTCAGAGCAGCAAATTAATATGCCCAGGGCTATCACATATCAGATGCCAAATTCTAACCATCATACCATTCAGGCATACCATTCCTGCAGGCTATTGTTCAAGCCTAGCAAAACTAAAATGGCTCTTTAACTCAGAGCAGTGTTGAAGACCTTGGTGGTGGCCCATGCCTAGGGGCAGCCAGCCCCTGAGCCTAGCACTGAGCTCCCTGCCAGCTCTGAGCCACAGTGCCACGGTCTGCTTATCTGCTTTCTTAACTCTGGAGGTGGGCACGGGGCAAGGGAACTAATACAAATGGAGCTGCAGCTCAAGCCAGGTCTTGAGTAACACCGATTTGAGTAGCATTTGATGCTCACAACAGTTCAAAAGAAAATCTAGGAGACTGTCAATTGTAGTGGTCTGCCCTGCAGTCTGGTAGATTTGAATCCTGCCAGCTGTGTGACCTTGGGCAAGCTTCCTAGCCTCTCTGAGCCTCATTTCCTCTTCTGTAAAATGATGCCTATCATGGGAATCTTGTAAATACGAAATTAAGTAATCCACAGGAATAGCTTAGCACCACACCTAGTGCAACTAAGCTCTTGATCAATAACAGCTACTATCTGATTGCTACTCTATTAGCCCTCTTTTGAGGGCGAAGAGACCAAGGTGGCCTGCCCAGGTCCCATAACTAGAAAGGGGCAGAGCCGGAATGGAGCCCAGGTCTGAGCTGGCTCTACTCTTGAGCCATGATGCATCTTTCAGTGGGATGTGACCACGGAGTTCCTCTATCAGAGCGGTAGCAACATCAGAAGGAAGCAGCGTGTGCTGCCAGGGGAGGATTTGCTCTTTCCTTTGAAGGCCAAAACCTCGAGGAATGGAGTGGGACATGGCCAGACTCTGGGCAAAGGTGACTCTTAACAGATTCGCTTTCTACTGTCAGCAGCAGCCACATGGGAAGCCTGCATTCCGGGGGCTGCAGAGGGGAAAGTCATAAACTCGCATCCTCCCCAGATGGCATCAGTGCTCGCTATAATATCTGCTGGAGATGTCAGCACATCATAAAGCATTCCTGCTTGGCCCAGAGCAGCTGCTCCTAATTTTGTCCAAGGTTCAGAGACAACAAGACACATGGGCCTGCCACTGACTATTCCTGTTCAAGGCTATAGAATTTTGGCCTCCAAGACCTCCATCGGAAAACACTCAGAGACATTCTCCCACACCAGCTCAAACATGCTTCCAGGAGACTTCTCCCAAGTGCCCCTCCCTCTTCAAATAAGCCAAGGGGTTTTTTTGTTTTGTTTTGTTTTGTTTTGTTTTGTTTTTGTTTACCCCTTTGGGCACCAGAAAAGCACAGCGCGTATTGCACATAAATGCAAACAGTAGGTGCAAGGTGGCCGAAATGGTTTGGTTGTGAAGTTTTCATTAGAAACAGATGACCAGGGCACTGCCTTCGGAGGCAGCTGCCAGGGTCCACTGGGCAAAAGACATGGGGGCCAAACATGGTCAGCGTAGCTCTTTGGTGCTCTGAACACTGACACTCCAACAAAGGGTTTAGCCAGGCTTTGTGGTAAGTTTTGTAAAGCCCCATTTGTGTGCACAAAGAGGAGAATTCTCTGCCACTGGGGCTGTGTGCCCGGGGTTCCCACCGTCAATGTGAGATGCCCTCTTCCTGGAAATCAGATACCAGAAGTGCCAATCATAGGCTCAAAGGGGTAGCCTGGACCCACCAAGGATGTGGGGAAAAAGCAACGGACTGTGGCAGGCAGAGCAGCAGGTTTGGAAAAGAAGATGTAGGTCCAAGTCCTGGTTTTCTCACTTACCTCCTTTGTGGCCTCAACCAAGTCCCCTGTCCCCATTTGGAGAATGTGTTTATAATACCCTTTCTGCCATCTCATAGGGTTGGTCAAATGAGGAGACATGTATGCAGGCTCTTATCTATAAAGGGCCCAGCACACAGGAGGTCCCCACCTAAAGCTCTTGAATGAAAGAATGAATTTGGTGTAGTTATAAGGGAAAACACGTTCTAAGAGGGCACTTAGCATGTTCGTGATTAAAGGCTGCCCCATTTAAAGCACTGGGGAGAAGTCCTCTGTGATTTCCTGAGCGAGTGGAGGAAGCCAGGATGCATCACAAAGCCAACCCCGGGGCCGGGGCCGATAACACGCTGCTGTTTAAAACCCTTCAACAATTCCCCACTGCCCAAAGCCTGCCCATGACTTCAAAATATGGCTGTGAATTGACACTCCCCCAGATCTGAATCAGAAACTCTGAGATGAGACCCAACAATGTGTTTTTGTTTGATTTGTTTTTTTAAAGTAGAACCTTTTTTCTTAAGACGCATTTCTGGTTCTACTTTTTTCTTTCTTTTTCTTTTTTTTTTTTAAATTTATTGTGGCTGCACTGGGTCTTCATTGCAGCACGCAGGCTAATTGTTGCAGCACTCAGGCTCAGTAGTTGCAGTATGTAGGATCTTAGTTCCCCGACCAGGGATCGAATTCGGGCCCCCTGCATTGGGAGTGCAGAGTATTAACTGCTGGACCTCCAGGGAAGTCCCCCCAACAATGTGTTTTTAACAAGACTACAGAGGGTTCTAATGCATGTTTGAAAATCACTTCTCTGGGTCCCAGTGAGAGCCCCTTATGGCCAGTGTAACAAACATCAACGTGGACTTTTAAAGATGTAGTAGCCTTCGTGGTGGCTTCATTAGCTGCAAGCTTCCCCTGAGAGGTTCTCCATTCAAGCCAGACCTGCCAGGAAGTTGTGCCTCAAATTGCTAGATCATCAGGAACGCCCACCGACTCTAGGTAAGGAAAGTGACATGACTGAAGCCTCGTTGCAGAAAGAGAATGTTGCTACCATGAACGGGATGGATTTTAAAGGGATGGAGGCAGATCAATGGTGTCTGGGTACCCTGGGTAGCACTTGGAATGCTCTCAGCTGCAAGTAATGGATTATCAAATGAAGGGTGGCTGAAACAATACAGTCCTTACTTTGCAAGAAGCCCAGAGGAAGGCAGGGCCGTTCACCAAGGTTTCAGGTCTTCCCATCTAGTGGCAGGTCGTCCTTCATGGTTGCAAAATGGCTGTTGCAGCCTCCATATGCAGACACCCTTTGCCCACTGGACAGCACCCTAAGTGTGAAGGAAACAGGCGGGACTATCAGGCCTTAACTTTATCTTTCTATTAAAGAGGACAGATGTTCCCTGGAAGTCCCCTAGCAGACTCCCCCTTATATCCCCTTGCTCAGACTCAAGAGTATGCTTACTCCTGGGCTAGTCGCTGACAGAAGGGAATGGAACTGCCACAACTGGCTTTGATTCCTCATGAACAAAATCGGGGCTCTTAATGGAGGGGCAGGTGGGGAGAGAATGAGGGCAGGGAATCCGCCAACAACTATGAGAATGTGCCTTCAGAAAGGAATGAGCTCAGAACCTGAAGGGCCGAGGGACAGACACGAGGGGGAGATGCCCTTGTAGATGATGGAAGATCCTGCACAGAGCGGGGGGAGTATCCGAGCGGAAGGTGTTAGGGTAGAAGTTAAACCCATGTTGAAAAATAAACCCTGTAGGGAAGCAGAGGCAGAGGGAGAAGAGCGGAAGGAACAGCTTTGGGTCTGAGAAGATTTTCTTTTACAGGAGCCATGAGACGGACAGAGAAAGAGCATGATGCTGTGGGCACCAAGGCCATTCGTGGCTGGGGGTCCCTTCCCTACCCGAAAGCTTTTGGGGAATCTGTGGTCGAGGGCATACTAGAGGCAGCCCAGCTTTTGGGGAGCTCGCAAATGTCCAGCTGGGCATATGCCAACTTGGGGCAACCCCACATGGGAGTCCTCAGGTCCTGATCTAATACTTTGTCTTTTGGAGCCAACAGGAAACAGGCAGGGAGTTGGTGTGGGGGACGTGGAGGGAAAACCAAGTCTCCAAGCTCACCAAGAGCTTCCTTTCCAGAATGTGATTCTGTGTCCAGGATTCTGTATCTATTTCCTTTGGAGAGGCAGGGGGCATCTTCTTCACCTCCAGGTCCCAGGCCATGCACACACCAAGGCTAGCTAGGGGGAGATATCTGCCAGGCAAGTGGGAAGTACTCAGGGTCCAGGAAGAGGGAGTCAGCAGGAGGCGGGCTAAGATGAAGTCAGGCCCATAGACAACCTCCACCCCATCCCACCCCCCTTCACCCCAGCTCCATGCAAGAGGACATTGATTCCAGGGATGCCAGAGAGGAGAGCAAAGGGCTTCAAGGGACCTTGAGGAGACGAGAGAAGTTCACAGGGGCAAGGTGGCCCTCCGCAGTGATGCAAGGGGGGTGGTCCCGGGAAAAGCCTGCATCCCTGTGAGCCAGGGAGCAAGGTAAATGGGGTGCAGGTGCTTCTCCTGAGGTGCCTGCCCTGGGCATCAGAGTCATCGAGTCTGCACCACGTGTGGGCTTCTTGGTGAGAAGGCTAAGGCAGGCCCCTCTCCCTTTGCCATACATGCCTAGTACTGGAGTGACAGAGGCATCTGCCTGCCAGGATGAAGAGGAAAGGAGTTTTAGCAAGCTGCAAACAGAATGAGTTCTGTGCAGCGCCCTGTGAACTAGAGTTCCATTTTGCTGGCTGCCTTTCTCTCCAAACCCCCACGCCTGGAGGATTTACTGTTCTAGGGGGTCTGTGTCAGCGCCGCCACCTGCCGCCCTGCCCAGACCCTGGAATGGCCCGGGGTTAACAGCTGCTTGCCGGCCTCCCCCAGCCCTCCTGGTGCCCCCTCCCTGCATCCCTGCAGCAGCCCCGATGGGCAGCTTGCCCAGCCTCTGTCCAGGCAGCGTCTCGCTCTTCCTCCCCCGCCCCATCACCAAGGCTCAGCCTCACCTGCCATCCCGCAGCCCTGCCTTCCCCAGAGGGCTGCTGGCGCTCCGCCTGTCCTGTCCTCATGGCTGAGAAAGGAGGCCTGGAGCCTTGACCCCAGGACACACAGCCTCCCCACTTAGAAGCCACAAGTCTCTTCTGTTAAAGTGTCACCTCACCAATGGGGCCTGCTTCCTCCCGATTCTCACCACCCGATTTCGTCACTCAGAAGGGCAGAAAGTCTTTCGTCTTGTTCCTAGTGTCATGGATTATGCCTCTGTTTCTGTTCATCCTTTATGCTGGACAAACTTCTTTTTTTCACTCTTCATCAATTTCTCTTCAAAATTTACGAAAGTAACACGTGTCCACTCTACTCCGTAAGAAGATGTCAAAAGAAAAAAATCAGCATCTCTCCCCATCCCCTTTTCATCTGTGCTTCCCACGCTTAAAACATGTTGAAGTGTAACCTTTCTCCTCTCCTGCTCACATAAAATATGTGTACAGGTAGCCTTTTGGCTCGGGGCTGGTAGCTTTTGCAAAACTGGAATCCTATAATACACACTTATCTGCGGCTTGCCTTTCTCTCTTGACAAGGCGTCATAGCTTTCCTCATCCATAAATAAAACCAAACACATTTTGGTATGTATTTCCATAGGTTTGATGTGTCACAATTCATTTGTTCAAGTTGCCCCCCAGGTGGCTATTTAGGTGGTCTCCTTGTCAGTGTTTGCAAAGCCATGATAAACAGTCCCCGTCCTCCACGGGGGCAAACTGGGCTCAGGGCTCATCCCAAATGCCTTCTCCACCTCCCTTGCCTTCTTTCTCCCTCCCTTTCTTTGTGGCCTTGTCCATTTCCTCTCCATTTCTTTTCTGTAATTTCTCTCATTGCACTTAATAACCAGGTCCTGGTGTTCTTCTTTAGTTTTCTGTTTATTATCTGTAAGGATTCTGGACCCAATTCCAATGTGTAGGGGGAAGGGGTTCCCCCACACCAGCAAGCAATTCTCCAACACCAGCTGTGTGTCCTACAATTCAACTCAGTTCTGACACCATCTACCTGGAGGTAGAGTGGGATCCCACAGGTTGAGGGCTCAGTCCCACAGGACTGCCCCCAACTTCAGATGTCAATCCCAAGTCGAGGTTGTCACCTGTGCTTCTGACGACTGGCTACAAAGCAGATTCCCACGACCCCCTCCTTGGGTTCCATTAAATTTACTAGAGCAGCTCACAGAACTCAGGAAACCTGTTTACTCACTAGATTATCAGTTTATTTCAAAGGATGTCAAGGGATATGAATCAACAGTCAGATGAAGAGGTACCTAGGGTGAGGTCCTGTACAAAGGAGCTTCTCTCCCCATGGAGTCTGAGGCCAGGGCACGTTGGTGCATGGAGTGTTCTGGTTCACCAACCCAGAAGCTCTCCAAACTCCCTCCTTTGGGGTTTTTACAGAGGTTTCATTACACAGGCATGATGGATTAAATCATGAGCCGCTGTCAATTGGTTCAACCTCCAGCTCCTCTCCCCTTCCTGGAGATCAACCTCTAATCACGTGGTTGGTTCTCCTGGCAACCAGCTCCCATCCTTAGGTCAGGTCCAAAAGTCACCTCATTAACATAACAAGAGACACCTTTGTTCCTCACCATTTAGGAAATGCCAAAGGTTTTAGGAGTTCTGTACCAGAATCTGGTTGAAAACCAAATATATGCTTTTTATTATGAATCACAATATCACGATCTGTATCTCCAGAGAGTCAGAAGCTACTCAGGGCAAGATGAGAAGATTACACTCATCTTTGTTACCTATGGAGTGCTTGGAACTCAGTGAGTATCAATATCTAGCTGTAATAGTTATGAGTACATGAACCAACCTTATGGGAAGGAGTTCCTTGTGCCTCTAAATCAATGCAGATGTGATGGGTAAGAACATGGGTTTTAGAATCAGGTAAAACCTGGGTTCACATCATTGGTCTAATGATTTGCGAGCTGGGTGTGCTTGGGCAAGCTATTAAATGCATTTGAGTCTCAGTTTTATTCTTTGTAAAATGGGGAAGGTAGTGCCAAACTTCTAGGGTTCTTGTAGTGTAGGGCTGCATAGTCACCAGTCAACGGTGCCTTCTAGAAGCAGTAATAGCACAGTAATGATAATAATAATGAACAAATTAAAAATTAATCTGAACTCACAGATATTTTCAGGGTGAGAAAGAAACTTTGCTGTTATTCTTTGTAAGTGGTCTATGGTGTGGAAAAGAAGGTTAGGAAGAAGGAAGTGAACTGAGGTCAGGGAAATAGAGGCGATAAGTGATGGTAAACCCTGGAGACACTAGAAGCGGAGTTTCCTAAACTTGCCTGATCTTAACCACAGAGAACTGTTCGTATACAGATTCCTAGGTCCTTCTCTTGGAGATTTTGTCTCACTGGGTCTGGGATGAGGCTGAGAGACCCATTTTTAAAAACTGCATTTAAAAAATCACCCTGGAGGCTTCTGTTACATGGTTAGCTCTGGAAAGTATGCAAGGAAATGGATGAACCCAGCTGAGTCCTGGTCTCCTGTGTTTTCCTCAAGAAATTTCCTGGTTTCAGGTTTTACATTTAGATATATAACCCATCTTTATGTAACTTTTATATATGATGCAAAGTATGGCTCAAATTTGATTTTTTTACATAAACAATCAAGTTTTTACAAACTTGTTCCATTGATTTATTTCCTTGTTTTGATGCTAACACTATCTTGATTACTGTAGCTTTCTAATAAGTCTTAAAGTCAGATAATGTAAATCTTTCAACTTTGTTCTTTTTCAAACATCTGGCTCTTTTGGTCATTTACATTTCCCTATGAATTTTAGAATCAGCTTCTCAATTTCTGTCAAAAGGATTTTGATTTTAATTGTGTGAATCAACAGATCAATTTGGGGAAAATAGACTTCTTGACAATATTGAGTCTGATCCATAAACACATAATATCTTTCCATAATTTAGCGATTTTAAAGTTTACACATGCAGGTCTTGCGTATTTTTTGTCAGACTTATCTCTAAGTAGTTCACATTTTTGAAGCTTTGGTAAATGGTATAAGTATTTAAATTTCAATTTCCCATTGTGTATTGCTACTATACAGAAATATAACTGATTTTCATATATTGATTTTGTATCCTGCAAACTTGCTAAACTCACCTACTAGTTCAAGATTTGTTTTTCTTGGTAGATTCCACAGGATATTCTACATAGATGGTAATGTTATCTTCCAGCAAAGACAGTTTTACTTCTTGCTTTCTGATCTGTATGCCTTTTATTTCCTTTTCTTGCCTTACTGCACTGCCTAGAATCTTAGGCACAATCTTGAACAGAAATGGTGAGAGTGAACATCCTTGCCTTGCTCCTTATCTTAAGGAGAAAGCATTTAGTCTCTCATCATTAAACATGATATTAGCTGGGGGGTTTTCATTGATTCCCTTTATCAAATTGAGGGCATTCCCTTCTCTTCTGGGTTTTGTGAGAGTTTTAAGGGAGAACAAATGTTGGATTTTGTTTTCAGTTATCTACTCCATTGATTTCTAATCTGATCATTATTATTTCCTGTCTTCTGCTTTTTGGGGTTTCATTTGCTCTTTTTTGCGGGGGAGGGGTGGCTAGTTTCTTAAGGTGGAAACAAAGGTCACTGATTTGCAAGCTTTCTTATTTTTTAAGACAGGCATTTAGTGCTATAAATTTTCCTCCAAATACTGCTTCAGCTGCTTCCCACAAATTTTCATATGTTGTCTTTCATTTTTCACTCATGTCAGGAGAAGGGAGTGGTAATAGAGATAGTAGAATAGTATCCTCTACCTCCTATCTTACCCTGAGTAGCTTCTGACTCTCCAGAGATACAGACTGTGAGACTGTGATTTATAATATAAAGTATATATTTGGTCTTCAACCAGTTTCTGGTATAGAGCTCCTAAACCCTTGGAATTTCCTAAGTGGTGAGAGTGACAAAGCTGTCTCTTATTCTGTTAATGAGGTGACTTTTGGGTCAAATGCTGCTCATGGGTTGACAGATAAAGACTGAACATTGACTTGGAGTTAGCAACATAGAGGTTACTGGTGAACTTGATGAGCTATCTTAGTGGCATTGTGAGGGACAAAAGCCTGATTGGAGTGACTCAAGAGAGAACGGGAGGAGAAAAAGTGAAAATTAGGAGTATAAATCTCCTTTGAGTTTTGTTTTATAGAGGAGCAGAGAAATGGGACAGAAGCTAAATGGGGAATGAAAGGTAATTTGTTTTCAGATGGGAGAAAAGTAGCATGTTTGCATGCTGCTGAGAATTTTTACTGTTTCTATTTAAAGTTATTTAGTTCATTAACTCTACTACTCTGAGATATATGCTTAGTCCTTTTCCCTTACTTTATCAACTCTAGATAATAACTCTTGTCTCTAATATACAAGATAAATATATGGTTCAATTCTGTCTCCTTGTTTTCCTTCTCTGCCTTCCAAAGTTTGTGTGTGTGTGCGCTTTATCCATTGATTACCTTTGCAACTTTAAATAACCTAAACCTCCATTTCTTGCTCTGTCACTTTTCATGTTTCTCAACCACTCACTTTGTGAGTTGAGGTTATCAGCACTCTTCCCTTTCCCCAACCTTTTCTTTCCTCCTTCTCATTCCAAGTTTGATTAGTAATAACTGTTTATAGATTGAATCAAACTGGTTAAATGTATAGCATTAACATGTCTATATTAGTATTACTCCTGTTGGGCTAAGTGGTATGTTAAAATTAAATTATCTTCTCTAGAAGTCATTTATCCATTTATACCTATATTTATTTATTCAACAATTATTCACTGAGTGCCTGCTACCTTCCAGGCACTGTTCTAGCCACTAGAGATAGCATGATGAAGAAGACAGATGAATTCCTTGCCCTATGAAGCTGACATTCCAGTATGGAAGCAGGCAATAAACAAGTGAACAAATAATATAATTCCAGATGGAGATAAGTATTACAAAGGAAAATAAAGTGGAATAGGAATTTACACAGTAACAAGTGAGGGATACTTTAGACTGAGTAGTCATAGTTTCTGAACAGAGACCTGGGTGGAGTGAAGGAACAAGTCATCCAATAGCTGTTGATTTAACCACCTTATATCACAACACCTGGAACAGCAGAAGGAAGATGCCACAAACATTAAAGTCAAATGGATTTTCTTTTCTTACAATCACCTTTTTTTTTTCTATACATTTGAATCATGATATGGCACTTTAGATGCTCTCATGTCCCTCCAACTCAGAATTGTGACAGCCCTTTATTTGCAAAGGCAAATTGTGAATGGCAAAACACCGAACAATTTAAATGTCAAGAAGTTTAGAGGGAGGGCTTCAAGATGGCAGAGGAGTAAGATGTGGAGATCACCTTCCTCCCCACAAATACATCAGAAATACATCTACCCGTGGAAAAACTCCTACAGAACACCTACTGAACGCTGGCAGAAGACCTCAGACTTCCCAAAAGGCAAGAAACTCCCCACATACCTGGGTAGGGCAAAAGAAAAAAGAAAAAACAGAGACAAAAGAATAGGGATGGGACCTGCACTTCTGGGAGGGAGCTGTGAAGGAGGAAAAGTTTCCACACACTAGGAAGCCCCTTCACTGGTGGAGACGGGGGTGGCAGGGGGGAAGCTTCGGAGCCACGGAGGAGAGCGCAGCCACAGGGGTGCGGAGGGCAAAGAGGAGAGATTCCCGCACAGAGGATCGGTACCGACCAGCACTCATCAGCCCGAGAGGCTTGTCTACTCACCCGCTGGGGTGGGTGGGGGCTGGGAGCTGAGGCTTTGGCTTTGGAGGTCAGACCCCAAAGGAGAGGACTGCGGTTGGCTGCATGAACACAGCCTCAAGGGGGCTAGTGCAACACAGCCAGCCGGGAGGGAGTCTGGGAAAAAGTCTGGAACTGCCTAAGAGGCAAGAGACCATTGTTTCAGGGTGCGTGAGGAGAGGGGATTCAGAGCACCGCCTAAACGAGCTCCAGAGACGGACGTGAGCCGCTGCTATCAGCGTGGACCCCAGAGACGGGCATGAGATGCTAAGGCTGCTGCTGCAGCCATCAAGAAGCCTGTGTGCGAGCACAGGTCATTATCCACACCTCCCCTCCTGGGAGCCTGTGCAGCCAGCCACTGCCAGGGTCCCGTGATCCAGGGACAACTTCCCTGGGAGAACACACGGCACGTCTCAGGCTGTTGCAACGTCATGCCAGCCTCTGAAGCCGCAGGCTCGCCCCGCATTCCATACCCCTCCCTCCCTCCAGCCTGAGTGAGCCAGAGCCCCCTAATCAGCTGCTACTTTAACGTCATCCTGTCTGAGTGAAGAACAGATGCCCTCAGGCGACCTACACACAGAGGCAGGGCCAAATCCAAAGCTGAACCCCAGGAGCTGTGCAAACAAGGAAGAGAAAGGGAAATTTCTCCCAGCAGCCTCAGGAGCAGGGGATTAAATCTCTGCAATCAACTTGATGTACCTTGCATTTGTGGAATACCTGAATAGACAATGAATCATCCCAAATTGAGGTGGTGGACTTTAGGAGCAAATGTAGACCTGGGGTTTGCTTTCTGCATCTAATTTGTTTCTGGTTTTATGTTTATCTTAGTTTAGTGTTTAGAGTTTATTATCATTGGTAGATTTATTTATTGATTTGGTTGCTCTCTTCCTTTTTTTTTAATATATAGATATATATATTTTTTTCCTTTTTCTCTCTTTGTGAGTGTGTGTGTGTATGCTTCTTTGTGTCATTTTGTCTGTATAGCTTTGCTTTTACCATTTGTTCTGTCTGGTTTTTTCTTGGTTTTTTTGTTTTTTTAGTACAGTTTTTAGTGCTTGTTATCATTGGTGGATTTGATTTTTTGTTTGGTTGCTCTCTTCTTTCTTTCTATTACTTTTTAATTTTTTTCTATTTTTAATAATTTTTTACTTTAATAACTTTTATTTTATTTTGTTCTTTCTTTCTTTCTTTTTTTCTCCCTTTTCTTCTGAGCTGTGTGGCTGACAGGATCTTGGTGCTCTGGCCGGGTGTCAGGCCTGTGCCTCTGAGGTGAGAGAGCCGAGTTCAGGACATTGTTCCACCAGAGACTTCCCGGCCCCATGTAATATCAAGCTGTGAAAGCTCTCCCAGAAATCTCCATCTCAATGCTAAGACCCAGCTCCACTCAACGACCAGCAAGCTACAGTGCTGGAACCCTATGTCAAACAACTAGCAAGACAGGAACACAACCCCACCCATTAGCAGAGAGGATGCCTAAAATCATAATAAGGTCACAGACACCCCAAAACACACCACTGGACGTGGTCCTGCCCACCAGAATGATAAGATCCAGCCTCATCCACCAGAACACAGGCACCAGACCCCTCCACCAGGAAGGCTACACAACCCACTGAACCAATGTTAGCCACTGGGGCTAGACACCAAAAACAATGGGAACTATGAACCAGCAGGCTGCAAAAAAGGAGACCCCAAACACAGTAAGTTAAGCAAAATGAGAAGACAGAGAAACACGCAGCAGATGAAGGAGCAAGGTAAAAACTCACCAGACCGAACAAATGAAGAGGAAATAGGCAGTCTACCTGAAAAGGAATTCAGAGTAAAGATAGTAAAGATGATCCAAAATCTTGGAAATAGAATGGAGAAAATACAAGAAGCGTTTAACAAGGATCTAGAAGAACTAAAGAGCAAACAAACAATGATGAACAACACAATAAATGAAATTAAAAATTCTCTAGAAGGAATCAATAGCAGAATAACTGAGTCAGAAGAATGGATAAGTGACCTGGAAGATAAAATAGTGGAAATAACTACTGCAGAGCAGAATAAAGAAAAAAGAATGAAAAGAATTGAGGACAGTCTCAGAGACCTCTGGGACAACATTAAACGCACCAACATTCGAATTATAGGGCTCCCAGAGGAAGAGAAAGAGAAAGGGATTGAGAAAATATTTGAAGACATTATAGTTGAAAACTTCCCTAATATCGGAAAGGAAATCGTCAATCAAGTCCAGGAAGCACAGAGAGTCCCATACAGGATAAATCCAAGGAGAAACATGCCAAGACAGATATTAATCAAACTATCAAAAATTAAAAACAAAGAAAAAATATTAAAAGCAACAAGGGAAAAACAACAAATAACATACAAGGGAATTCACATAAGGTTAACAGCTGATCTTTCAGCAGAAACTCTGCAAGCCAGAAGAGAGTGGCAGGACATATTTAAAGTGATGAAGGGAAAAACCTACAACCAAGATTACTCTACATCAAGGATCTCATTCAGATTTGACGGAGAAACTGAAACCATTTCCTCTATGATCAGGACAAAACAAGGTTGTCCACTCTCATCACTATTATTCAGCATAGTTTTGGAACTTTTAGCCACTGCAATCAGAGAAGAAAAAGAAACAAAAGGAATCCAAATTGGAAAAGAAGAAGTAAAACTGTTGCTGTTTGCAGATGACATGATACTATACATAGAGAATCCTAAAGATGCTACCAGAAAAATACTAGAGCTAATCAATGAAGTTGGTAAAGTAGCAAGATACAAAATTAAGGCACAGAAATCTCTGTCATTCCTATACAATAATGACTAAAAATCTGGAAGAGAAATTAAGGAAATACTCCCATTTATCACCGCAACAGAAAGAATAAAATACCTAGGAGTAAACCTACCTAAAGAGACAAAAGACCTGTATGCAGAAAACTGTAAGACACTGATGAAAGAAATTAAAGATGATACAAACAGATGGAGAGATATACCATGTTCTTGGATTGGAAGAATCAACATTGTGAAAATGACTATAATACCCAAAGCAATCTACAGATTCAGTGCAATCCCTATCAAACTACCAATGGCATTTTTCACAGAACTAGAACAAAACATTTCACAATTTGTATGGAAAGGCAAAAGACCCCGAACAGCCAAAGCAATCTTGAGAACGAAAAATGGAGCTGGAGGGATCAGGCTCCCTGACTTCAGACTATACTACAAAGCTACAGTAATCAAGACAGTATGTTACTGGCACAAAAACAGAAATATAGATCAATGGAACAGGATAGAAAGCCCAGAGATAAATCCACACACATATGGTCACCTTATCTTTGATAAAGGAGGCAAGAATATACAGTGGAGAAAAGACAGCCTCTTCAATAAATGGTGCTGGGAAAACTGGACAGCTACATGTAAAAGTATGAAATTAGAACACTCCCTAACACCATACACAAAAATAAACTCAAAATGGATTAAAGACCTAAATGTAAGGCCAGACACTATCAAACTCTTAGAGCAAAACATAGGCAGAACACTCTATGACATAAATCACGGTAAGATCCTTTTTGACCCACCTCCTAGAGAAATGGAAATAAAAACAAAAATAAAAAAATGAGACCTAATGAAACTTAAAAGCTTTTGCACAGCCAAGGAAACCATAAGCAAGACCAAAAGACAACCCTCAGAATGGGAGAAAATATTTGCAAATGAAGCAACTGACAAAGGATTAATCTCCAAAATTTACAAGCAGCTCATGCAGCTCAATAACAAAAAAACAAACAACCCAATCCAAAAATGGGCAGAAGACCTAAATAGACATTTCTCCAAAGAAGATATACCGATTGTCAACAAACACATGAAAGAATGCTCAACATCATTAATCATTAGAGAAATGCAAATCAAAACTACAATGAGATATCATCTCACACCAGTCAGAATGGCCATCATCAAAAAATCTAGAAACAATAAATGCTGGAGAGGGTGTGGAGGAAAGGGAACACTCTTGCACTGTTGGTGGGAATGTAAATTGATACAGCCACTATGGAGAACAGTATGGAGGTTCCTTGAAAAACTAAAAATAGAACTACCATATGACCCAGCAATCCCACTACTGGGCATATACCCTGAGAAAACCATAATTCAAAAAGAGTCATGTACCAAAATGTTCATTGCAGCTCAATTTACAATAGCCAGGACATGGAAGCAACCTAAGTGTCCATCAACAGATGAATGGATAAAGAAGATGTGGCACATATATACAATGGAATATTACTCAGCCATAAAAAGAAACGAAATTGAGTTATTTGTAGTGAGATGGATGGACGTAGAGTCTGTCATACGGAGTGAAGTAAGTCAGAAAGAGAAAAACAAATACAGTATGCTAACACATATATATGGAATCTAAGAAAAAAAAAAAAAAAGGTCATGAAGAACCTAGGGGTAAGACGGGAATAAAGACACAGACCTACTAGAGAATGGACTTGAGGATATGGGGAGGGGGAAGGGTAAGCTGGGACAAAGCGAGAGAGTGGCATGGACATATATACACTACCAAACGTAAAATAGATAGCTCGTGGGAAGCAGCCGCATAGCACAGGGAGATCAGCTTGGTGCTTTGTGACCACCTAGAGGGGTGGGATAGGGAGGGTGGGAGGGAGGGATATGCAAGAGGGAAGAGATATGGGAACATATGTATATGTATAACTGATTCACTTTGTTATAAAGCAGAAACTAACACACCATTGTAAAGCAATTATACTCCAATAAAGATGTTAAAAAAAAAAAAAAGAACCTAGGGACAGGACAGGAATAAAGACACAGACATAGAGAATGGGCTTGAGGACACAGGGATGGGGAAGGGTAAGCTGGGACGAAGTGAGAGAGTGGCATGGACATATATACGCTACCAAATATAAAACAGATAGCTAGTGGGAAGAAGCCGCATAGCACAGGGAGACCAGCTCGTGCTTTGTGACCACCTAGAGGAGTGGGATAGGGAGGTTGGAAGGGAGATGCAAGAGGGAGGAGATATGGAGACATATATATATATGTATATATATATATATATATATATATATGTATATGTATAGCTGGTTCACTTTGATATAAAGCAGAAACTAACACAACATTGTAAAGCAATTATACTCCAATAAAGATGTTAAAGAAAAAAAAGAAGTTTACTTGCCACTCACTGAATTTGATGGATAAATATTTAAATGGAAATGCTAATAAGATCTCATCTTTTTGAATCTTTTTTTTTTTGCCATGCATAAAAAATAAAGGTCAAGGGAACCCCTCTCCGTTTTAACATTCTCATGAAACAGGAAGATGTCTCAATTTGAAAGAAAAGGTCAGGATAATCCATCCTTCTAAAGGACTCTTCTTTATTACTTTGACAAGTTTAATTTAGTTCTGGTTGCTGTGATCACATCCTGGGTAAAGAAACACACTCAGTGAGAGCAATGAGGTCTTGATGAATCAGGACCCCCCAGGAGCCCTTAGTAATGGAATCAGCATGCAGCAGTGAGGTAGAACTGCTGGGATTCTGATAGAATGACTGGATCTGCAGATTACCATGGTGAGAAAGACTTCAAGCCTGCTGGTACGTTTTTCACTTCCAAAGAACTTTTCAAGCTTTTTCTAGTTAGTTCTCAGCCTATCTGCAGGGAATATGAGATAAACTGAGGCATGGAATGACACTGAATCAATCTAGTATTCCATCTACAAGATCCCTGGCACCTTTTGTGATGTAGTACCTGACCTGAGAAACTGACATTCAAGAGATCCTTTCTTCCCTGGATGAAGGAACTGGTATCTGAGTACTCACTGTTTAGGAAAACAGAAGTTTCATGCAAGAGATAGACAGCAAGGCAGTGAAGGGAAGAGAGGGCACCACGTTGACTGAATAGCCAATGGCCTTAAGAAACAGAATGAACCTTTAAATTCTCACATATACAATTCAGTGATAGAAAATATTTCAAGGATGTCACCGTAATGACTTTTGGAGAGTTAAGATTTGGGGGATCAGAGAGAGAAAGAGCTTTTACTTTTCATTTTATATACGTTTACTTGTTTAAATGTTTTTTACAATGATTCTGTATTCCTTTCGTTATCTTAAAAATTTATAAGCTAGTTTAGCTTTTATTATTAAAGCAAGTGGTATGATCAGATATGTCTCTTTCTCATGATAAAACTTCATTAGAAGATTCACTGGCCTGGAACTGCATCTCTCTCAGGGCCCCATACAATAATTATACTTTGGAAATGTTTTTTGAAATGGCAAAATGATTATAACAAGTAGCTAAGGCAAAAAGAGGTGACCTGGTGTGTTCTCTTTGCTCATTTTGGAAGTATTTGTGAACATTGTAAACCTTAATTTTGAACATTGTAGCCTTTGCAAATCAACATGACCCCAGAGTTGAAGAGTAATCCAGGTAGTCCCCAAAAATTAAAACTATACAAGTGGAGACTTCACTTCTGGCCATGATGGAGTAAAGGGGACCAGATCTACCTTCCTGCCTGAAACAACTATGAAATTGGACAAAATACATGAAACAATGATTTTCAAGACATTGGACATCATGCAAAAAAGATAGTGACCCCCAGCAAGACTGGAAACAAATGAGATGAGCCTTATGATTGTCCCAGCTTACTACCTTGAGGGTATTACAAGATATGGCATAGGGAGGGAGAACAAAGCAGAGCCCAGAGGACCCTGAGTTTAGGAGATAAAGCTAAGAGTATAGGAAGCTAGAATTTGGAGAGGAGAGAGCTGTATAGAGAGAACCCCAGAAATCTGCAAAGGGTGTCCATGAGTATTCAGCAGAATACTGATCAGTGTATGAAAGTGAAGAAACTACACAAAGCTGGGGAAAGAACACCAAAAGAATTGGAGGGAAGAGCGCCTGTTACAATCAGCCAGACTGGAAAACCTCATAGTTCAACGGGTACTGGGTCAAGCAATAAGAACAGTCCTGACTGAATAGTGGAGAATAATGAGCCCTAGACACAATGCTGCTCTGGTCAGCCTAAAAGAAGTTTAAAAGCAAGACCTGAAAGGCTCAAACTATGTCCAAGTGACTTAACCTCATCCCAAAATAAAGTTGAAAAATATTTATAGAAATACAAAAATATCCAGCAACCAAGAAATTAAAGTTCATAATGTCTAGCATCCAATCAAAAATTACCAGGCATTCAAAGAGGCAGGAAAATATGGCCCACAGGGAGTCGAGAAATCAGTTGAAACTGAACCAGAAACGTCAAAGGTGTTAGAATTAGCAGATAAGAACATGACAACAGTTATTATAACTGTATTCCATATGTTCAAAAGTTTAACATTGAATGTGTTAAGTAGAAACATGGAAAACACAGAAAAAGAGACACAAATAAAAAAAATCTTGAGATGAAAGCTACACTGAATGGGATTAATAACAAATTAGACGTTGCAGAGAAGATCAGCGAACTTAAGACATAGCAATAGAAACCATGCAAAGTAAAACATGGACAGGAAAAATACTTTAAAAAGTGAATGAAGCATTTTTGAATTGTGTGACAACCCCAAGCATCCTTGGAGTTGAAAATATGTAAATTGAATTCCAAAGGAGGAGAACGATAACAGAAAAAAAGTACTTGAGTAAATAATGGTAAAACATTTTCCAAATTTGGTGAAAAATAAAAACCCACATATCTAAAAAGCTCAACAAACTCCAAGAACAAGAAATATGAAGAAAACTGCTTCAAAATACATCATAATTCAACTGCTCAAAACTAGTGATAAGGATAAAATCTTACAGCAGCCAGAGGAAATGAGATACATTATATACAGAGGAACAAAGATAAGCATGACAGTACATTTCTCATTAGAAATTATGCAAGCTAGAAGATAGGGGAGGAACGTTGTTAAAATACTGAGAGAATAAAAAAACAAACCTGTCAACCTAAAATTCTATACCTAGTGAAAATATCTTTCAAAATTCAAGGAGAGGGGGAGGAGAGAAGATGGCGGAAGAGTAAGACGCGGAGAACACCTTCCTTCCCACAGATACAGTAGAAATACATCTACACGTGGAACTGCTCCTACAGAACACCCACTGAACGCTGGCAGAAAACGTCCGACCTCCAAAAAGGCAAGAAACTCCCCCCGTACTTGGGTAGGGCAAAAGAAAAAAGAAATAACAGAGACAAAAGAATAGGGACGGCACCTGCACCAGTGGGAGGGAGCTGTGAAGGAGGAAAGATTTCCACGCACTAGGAAGCCCCTTCGCGGGCAGAGACTGTGGGTGGCAGAGGGGGGAAGCTTCGGAGCCACGGAGGAGAGCGCAGCCACAGGGGTGCGGAGGGCAAAGCGGAGAGGCTCCCGCACGGAGGAGCGGTGCCGACCAGCACTCACCAGCCCGAGAGGCTTGTCTGCTCCCCCGCCGGGGCGCGCGGGGCTGGGAGCTGAGGCTCGGGCTTCGGTCGGATCGCAGGGAGAGGACAGGGATTGGCGGCGTGAACACAGCCTGAAGGGGTTAGCGCACCACGGCTAGTCGGGAGGGAGTCCGAGAAAAAGTCTGCAGCTGCCGAAGAGGCAAGAGACTTTTTCTTCCCTCTTTGTTTCCTGGTGCGCGAGGAGAGGGGATTCAGAGCGCCGCCTAAACGAACTTCAGAGACGGGCGCGAGCCGCAGCTAACAGCGCAGATCCCACAGCAACAGGGGCGCAGAGGAAAAAGCGGAGAGACTCCCGCACAGAGGCTCGGCGCCGAGCAGCGCTCACCAGCCCGAGAGGCTTGTCTGCTCCCCCGCCGGGGCAGGCGGGGCTGGGAGCTGAGGCTCGGCTTCGGTTGGATCGCAGGGAGAGGACTGGGGCTGGCGGCGTGAACACAGCCTGAAGGGGTTAGCGCACCACAGCTGGCTGGGAGGGAGACCGGGAAAAGGTCTGCAGCTGCCGAAGAGGCAAGAGACTTTTTCTTGCCTCTTTGTTTCGCTGCGCGCAAGGAGAGGGGATTCAGAGCGCCGCCTAAACGAACTCCAGAGAAGGGCGCGAGCCGCGGCGATCAGCGCGGACCCCAGAGACGGGCGTGAGACGCTGGGGCTGCTGCTGCCGCCTCCAAAAAGCCTGTGTGTGAGCACAGGTCACTCTCCACACCGCCCCTCCCGGGAGCCGGTGCAGCCCGCCACTGCCAGGGTCCCGTGATCCCCAGACAAATTCCCCGGGAGAACGCACTGCGCGCCTCAGGCTGGTGCAACGTCACGCCGGCCTCTGACGCCGCAGGCTCGCCCCGCCTCCTCCGTACCCCTCCCTCCCCGCGGCCTGAGTGAGCCAGCGCCCCCGAAGCAGCGGCTCCTTTAACCCCGTTCTGTCTGGGCGGGGAATAGACGCCCTCAGGCGACCTACACGCAGAGGCGGGTCCAAATCCAAAGCTGAACCCCAGGAGCTGTGTGAACAGGGAAGAGAAGGGGAAATCTCTCCCAGCAGCCTCAGAAGTAGCGGATTAAAACTCCACAAACAACTTGATGTGCCTGCATCTGTTGAATACCTGAATAGACAACGACTCATCCCAAATTCAGGAGGTGGACTTTGGGAGCAGGATATATTAATTTTTCCCCTGTTCCTTTTTTTTTGTGAGTGTATATGTATATGCCTCTGGGTGAGACTTTGTCTGTATAGCTTTGCTTTACAATAGCTTTATTTTACTTCACTATATTATAGACTCTTTCTTTCTTTCTTTCTATTTTTTCTCCCTTTTACTCTGAGCCGTGTGGACGAAAGGCTCTTGGTGCTCCAGCCAGGCATCAGGGCCGTGCCTCTGAGGTGGGAGAGCCAACTTCAGGACACTGGTCCACAAGAGACCTCCCAGCTCCATGTAATACCAAACGGTAAAAATCTCTCAGAGATCTCCATCTCAACATCAAGACCCAGCATCACTCAATGACCAGCAAGCTACAGTGCTGAACACCCTATGCCAAACAACTAGCAAGACAGGAACACAGCCCCATCCATTAGCAGAGAGGCTGCCTAAAATCATAATAAGGCCACAGAAACCCCAAAATACACCAACAGACGTGGATGTGCCCACCAGAAAGACAAGATCCAGCCTCATCCACCAGAGCTCAGGCACTAGTTCCCTACACCAGGAAGCCTACACAACCCACTGAACCAACCTTAGCCACTGGGGACAGATACCAAAAACAACGGGAACTACAAACCTGCAGCCTGTGAAAAGGAGACCCCAAACACAGTAAGATAAGCAAAATGAGACGACAGAAAAACACACAGCAGATGAAGGAGCAGGGTCAAAACACTCCAGATTTAACAAATGAAGAGGAAATAGGTAGTCTACCTGAAAAAGAATTCAGAATAATGATAGTAAGGATGATCCAAAATCTTGGAAATAGAATAGACAAAATGCAAGAAACATTTAACAAGGATGTAGAAGAACTAAAGAGGAACCAAGCAATGATGAAAAACACAATAAATGAAATTAAAAATACTCTAGATGGGATCAATAGCAGAATAACTGAGGCAGAAGAAAGGATAAGTGACCTGGAAGATAAAATGGTGGAAATAACTACTGCAGAGCAGGATAAAGAAAAAAGAATGAAAAGAACTGAGGACAGTCTCAGAGACCTCTGGGACAACATTAAACGCACCAACATTCGAATTATAGGGGTCCCAGAAGAAGAAGAGAAAAAGAAAGGGACTGAGAAAATATTTGAAGAGATTATAGTTGAAAACTTCCCTAATATGGGAAAGGAAATAGTTAATCAAGTCCTGGAAGCACAGAGAGTCCCATACAGGATAAACCCAAGGAGAAACACGCCAAGACACATATTAATCAAACTGTCAAAAATTAAATATAAGGAAAACATATTAAAGGCAGCAAGGGAAAAAAAACAAATAACACACAAGGGAATCCCCATAAGGTTAACATCTGATCTTTCAGCAGAAACTCTGCAAGCCAGAAGGGAGTGGCAGGATATACTTAAAGTGATGAAGGAGAAAAACCTACAACCAAGATTACTCTACCCAGCAAGGATCTCATTCTGATTCGATGGAGAAATTAAAACCTTTACAGACAAGCAAAAGCTGAGAGAGTTCAGCACCACCAAACCAGCTTTACAACAAATGCTAAAGGAACTTCTCTAGGCAAGAAACACAAGAGAAGGAAAACACCTACAATAACAAACCCAAAACATTTAAGAAAATGGGAATAGGAACATACATATCGATAATTACCTTGAATGTAAATGGATTAAATGCTCCCACCAAAAGACACAGGCTGGCTGAATGGATACAAAAACAAGACCCATATATATGCTGTCTACAAGAGACCCACTTCAGACCTAGAGACACATACAGACTGAAAGTGAGGGGATGGAAAAAGATATTCCATGCAAATGGAAATCAAAAGAAAGCTGGAGTAGCAATTCTCATATCAGACAAAATAGACTTTAAAATAAAGACTATTACAAGAGACAAAGAAGGACACTATATAATGATCAAGGGATCGATCCAAGAGGAAGCTATAACAATTGTAAATATTTATGCACCCAACATAGGAGCACCTCAATACATAAGGCAAATACTAACAGCCATAAAAGGGGAAATCGACAGCAACACAATCATAGTAGGGGACTTTAACACCCCACTTTCACCAATGGACAGATCATCCAAAATGAAAATAAATAAGGAAACACAAGCTTTAAATGATACATTAAACAAGATGGACTTAATTGATATTTATAGGACATTCTACCCAAAAAAACCAGAATACACATTTTTCTCAAGTGCTCATGGAACATTCTCCAGGATAGATCATATCTTGGGTCATAAATCAAGCCTTGGTAAATTTAAGAAAATTGAAATCGTATCAAGTATCTTTTCTGACCACAGCGCTATGAGACTAGATATCAATTACAGGAAAAGATCTGTAAAAAATACAAACACATGGAGGCTACACAATACACTACTTAATAACGAAGTGATTACTGAAGAAATCAAAGGGGAAATCAAAAAATACCTAGAAACAAATGACAATGGAGATACGACGACCCAAAACCTATGGGAGGCAGCAAAAGCAGTGCTAAGAGGGAAGTTTATAGCAATACAAGCCTACCTCAAGAAACAGGAAACATCTCGAATAAACAACCTAACCTTGCACCTGAAGCAATTAGAGAAAGAAGAACAAAAAAACCCCAAAGCCAGCAGAAGGAAAGAAATTATAAAGATCAGGTCAGAAATAAATGAAAAAGAAATGAAGGAAACAATAGCAAAAATCAATGAAACTAAAAGCTGGTTCTTTGAGAAGATAAACAAAATTGATAAACCATTAGCCAGACTCATCAAGAGAAAAAGGGAGAAGACTCAGATCAATAGAATTAGAAATGAAAAAGGAGAAGTAACCACTGACACTGCAGAAATACAAAAGATCATGAGAGATTACTACAAGCAACTCTATGCCAATAAAATGGACAACCTGGAAGAAATGGACAGATTCTTAGAAATGCACAAACTGCCGAGACTGAACCAGGAAGAAATAGAAAATATGAACAGACCAATCACAAGCAATGAAATTGAAACTGTGATTAAAAACCTTCCAACAAACAAAAGCCCAGGACCAGATGGCTTCACAGGTGAATTCTATCAAACATTTAGAGAAGAGCTAACACCTATCCTTCTCAAACTCTTCCAAAATATTGCAGAGGGAGGAACACTCCCAAACTCATTCTACGAGGCCACCATCACCCTGATGCCAAAACCAGACAAAGATGTCACAAAGAAAGAAAACTACAGGCCAATATCACTGATGAACATAGATGCAAAAATCCTCAACAAAATACTAGCAAACAGAATCCAACAGCACATTAAAAGGATCATACACCATGATCAAGTGGGGTTTATTCCAGGAATGCAAGGATTCTTCAATATACGCAAATCAATCAACGTGATACACCATATTAACAAATTGAAGGAGAAAAACCATATGATCATCTCAATAGATGCAGAGAAAGCTTTCGACAAAATTCAACACCCATTTATGATAAAAGCCCTGCAGAAAGTAGGCATAGAGGGAACTTTCCTCAACATAATAAAGGCCATATATGACAAACCCACAGCCAACATTGTCCTCAATGGTGAAAAACTGAAACCATTTCCACTAAGATCAGGAACAAGACAAGGTTGCCCACTCTCACCACTATTATTCAACATAGTTTTGGAAGTGTTAGCCACAGCAATCAGAGAAGACAAAGAAATAAAAGGAATCCAAATCGGAAAAGAAGAAGTAAAGCTGTCACTATTTGCAGATGACATGATACTATACATAGAGAATCCTAAAGATGCTACCAGAAAACTCCTAGAGCTAATCAATGAATTTGGTAAAGTAGCAGGATACAAAATTAATGCACAGAAATCTCTTGCATTTCTATACACTAATGACGAAAAATCTGAAAGTGAAATTAAGAAAACACTCCCATTTACCATTGCAACAAAAAGAATAAAATATCTAGGAATAAACCTACCTAAGGAGACAAAAGACCTGTATGCAGAAAATTATAAGACACTGATGAAAGAAATTAAAGATGATACAAATAGATGGAGAGATATACCATGTTCCTGGATTGGAAGAATCAACATTGTGAAAATGACTACTACCCAAAGCAATCTACAGATTCAATGCAATCCCTATCAAACTACCACTGGCATTTTTCACAGAACTAGAACAAAAAATTTCACAATTTGTATGGAAACACAAAAGACCCCGAATAGCCAAAGCAATCTTGAGAACGAAAAATGGAGCTGGGGGAATCAGGCTCCCTGACTTCAGACTATATTACAAAGCTTCAGTAATCAAGACAGTTTGGTACTGGCACAAAAACAGAAATATAGATCAATGGAACAGGATAGAAAGCCCAGAGATAAACCCACACACATATGGTCACCTTATCTTTGATAAAGGAGGCAAGAATATACAGTGGAGAAAAGACAGCCTCTTCAATAAGTGGTGCTGGGAAAATTGGACAGGTACATGTAAAAGTATGAAATTAGAACACTCCCTTACACCATGCACAAAAATAAACTCAAAATGGATTAAAGACCTAAGTGTAAGGGCAGACACTATCAAACTCTTAGAAGAAAACATAGGCAGAACACTCTATGACATACATCACAGCAAGATTCTTTTTGACCCAGCTCCCAGAGAAATGGAAATAAGAACACAAATAAACAAATGGGACCTAATGAAACTTAAAAGCTTTTGCACAGCCAAGGAAACCATAAACAAGACCAAAAGACAACCATCAGAATGGGAGAAAATATTTGCAAATGAAGCAACTGACAAAGGATTAATCTCCAAGATATACAAGCAGCTCATGCAGCTCAATAACAAAAAAACCAACAACCCAATCCAAAAATGGGCAGAAGACCTAAATAGACATTTCTCCAAAGAAGATATACAGATGGCCTACAGACACATGAAAGAATGCTCAACATCATTAATCATTAGAGAAATGCAAATCAAAACTACAATGAGATATCATCTCACACCGGTCAGAATGGCCATCATCAAAAGATCTAGAAACAATAAATGCTGGAGAGGGTGTGGAGGAAAGGGAACACTCTTGCACTGTTGGTGGGAATGTAAATTGATACAGCCACTATGGAGAACAGTATGGAGGTTCCTGAAAAAACTACAAATAGAACTACCATACGACCCAGCAATCCCGCTACTGGGCATATACCCTGAGAAAACCATAGGTCAAAAAGAGTCATGTACCAAAATGTTCATAGCAGCTCTATTTACAATAGCCAGGACATGGAAGCAACCTAAATGTCCATCGACAGATGAATGGATAAAGAAGATGTGGCACATATATACAATGGAATATTACTCAGCCATAAAAAGAAATGAAATGGAGGTATTTGTAATGAGGTGGATGGAGTTAGAGTCTGTCATACAGAGTGAAGTAAGTCAGAAAGAGAAAAACAAATACAGTATGCTAACACATATATACGGAATCTAAGGAAAAAAAAAAAAAAAAAAAAAAGGCCATGAAGAACCTAGTGGCAAGACGGGAATAAAGACACAGACCTACTAGAGAATGGACTTGAGGATATGGGGAGGGGGTGGGGTGAGATGTGACAGGGTAAGAGAGTGTCATGGACATATATACACTACCAAATGTAAAATAGATAACTAGTGGGAAGCAGCCGCATAGCGCAGGGAGATCAGCTCGGTGCTTTGTGACCACCTAGAGGGGTGGGATGGGGAGGGTCGGAGGGAGGGAGATGCAAGAGGGAAGAGAAATGGGAACATATTGTATATGTATAACTGATTCACTTTGTTATAAAGCAGAGGCTAACACACTATTGTAAGGCAATTGTACTTCAATAAAGATGTTTAAAAAAAAAAAAAAAAATTCAAGGAGAAATGAAAACTTCATTCAAAAACTGAAAGGATTTATCACCAGAAGTTCCATGCTATGAGAAAAGTTAAAGGAATACTTTCAGACAGAAGGAAAACAATAACAGATGGGAATATGGATCTATACAAAGAAATAAAAAAAAGAAACCACTGATAACTCTGTTGATAAATATGAGATTTGGTAACTCTGTTGATAAATATGAGTTTTTTTTCTTAATACTTAAAGTCTTTTAATTGATTATTTAAGCAGAAATAATAACATTGTATTGATGGGTTTATAAAATGTACAAGTAAAATGTATGAAAACAATATTGTAAAGGCTGTAGAGGAGAAACAAAAATATACTATTGTGAGATTCTTATAAGAATGGAGCAATGTAATATCACTTGAAGATAGACTATGATAAGACACAGATGAATACTATAAAGCCTAAAGCAACCACTAAAATAACAACAAAAATAATAGGTAATAGCAAACAAAAGACATAAAATAGATAATAAAAAGTACTCAATCAAAAAGAAATCAGAAAAGGAGAAAAAAAGGAACAAAAAGAATACAGGAGACAAGAAAATAAATGGCAAACTTGTAGATTTAAACCTAACCATATCGATAATCACATTAAATGGAAATGATAAAAATATCACCCTTTGAAAGGTAGGAATTATCAGATAGGATATTTTTTAAAGCAAGACAATTATATGCTGTCCACAAGAAACCCACTTTAAAGATTTATTGGTTGATTGATTGATTGATTGATTGCTATGTTGGGTCTTCGTTTCTGTGCTAGGGCTTTCCCTAGTTGCGGCAAGCAGGGGCCACTCTTCATTGCGGTGCATGGGCCTCTCACCATCGTGGCCTCTCTTGTTGCGGAGCACAGGCTCCAGACGCGCAGGCTTAGCAGTTGTGGCTCATGGGCCCAGCTGCTCCGTGGCATGTGGGATCTTCCCAGACCAGGGCTCGAACCCGTGTCCCCTGCATTAGCAGGCAGACTCTCAACCACTGCGCCGCCAGGGAAGCCCCAAGAAACCCACTTTAAATATAAAGACCCAAAGAGGTTAAAAGTAAATGGATGGAAAAAGTTATACCATGCTAAAACTAATTCTTAAAAAAAAAGCTGGAGTGGCTATATTAATATCAGACAAAGTACATTTCAGAGCAAAGGATAATACCAGAGACAATAAAGCTCATCTGACAGCAGTGGCATACACATTCTTTTCAAGTGCACATAAAACATTTACCAAGATAGACCGTATTCTTGGCCATGAACCAAACCTTAATGAATTTAAAAGAATTCAAGTCATATGATGTATATTCTCTGACAGCAGTGGGATTAAATTAGAAATGAATAACAGAAATACATCCAAATACTTGGAAACAAAGGGATACACTCCTAAATAACTCATGAGTTAAAGAATAAATCAGTTGAGAAATTATAAAGCATTTGAACTAATTGAAAAGCAAAAATACAACAAACCACAATTTGTAAGATGCAGGACTTAAAGGGAAATTTATAGCACCAAATGCCCAAGAAGAAATGTCTCGAATCAGTGACACCAGTTTTGATCTTAAGAAACTAGAAAATAAAAAAGAGTAAATGAAACCTAAAGTAAGTGGAAGAAAAAAATAATGAAGATCATTACCTAAACAAATGAAACAGAAAATATAAAATCAATGAAACCAACAGCTTTCCTTGTTCCTTGAGAAAATAAAAATAATAATAAATATCTAGCCAGACTCATCAGGAAAAGAGAAAAGACACAAATTACCAATATTAGGAATGAGAGGGGTAGCATCAGTACAGATTCTACAGATATTAAAAGGGTAACAAGAGAATTTTGAACATTATGCCAATACTTTCTACAACTAAGAGGAAATGAACAAATTCACTGAAAGATACAAACTACTAAAACTTATTTAATAATAAATAGATACCCTGATAGCCCTATACCTAAAAAAGAAATTAAATTTTTAGTTTAAAACCTTCACACAAGCAAGCCCCAGGCCCAAGTGGCTTCACTTGTGAGTTCTACCAACATTTAAGAAAGAATTTATACCAGTTCTACACAATCTCTTCCAAAAATCAAAGATGAGGGAACACTTCCCAACTCATTATATGAAGCCAGCATTGCCCTGACACCAAAACCAGAGACATTACAAGAAAAGAAAACTAGAGACCAATATCTCTCATGAGTATAGATAAAATAATCCTCAATAAAATATTAGGAAATTGAATCTAGCATTATATATAAATAGAATCAATGTAATTCACCATAATATCAAAAGAAAATCAATATGATCATCTCAATAAATGTAGAAACAGCATTTGAAAAAAATCCAACCAATATCTATTCCTGACAAAATCTCAGAAAGCAAGAGGAAATTCTGCCAGCAGATGGCCTTCAGACTTGAACTGTAACCTGAGCTCTTTCCTGGGTCTCCAGCCTGCTGACCCATCCTGCAGATTTTGGACTTGTCAGCCTCCACAATTGCAGGAACCAATTCCTTAAAATATATCTTTCTCTCTACATATTCACATCCTATTGGTTCTGTTTCTCTGGAGAATTCTAACACACAACCCAAAAGTATTTCAACTGGTGAATGGATAAACTGTGATGCATCCAATAATGGAATTCTCCTCCTAATAAAAATGGTAGACTACAGTTAAACTCAACAACGTGGATGAATCTCAAATGCATTGTGCTAAGTGAAAGAAGCCAAAGTTAAAAATAACCTTTCCTAGATCACAGAGTTAATAAACTGTTATTCTTCTTTATAGCACAGATGTGATCTTACTTATTCCGCTGTTTATTGTAGACCTCCCACACTGAAATGAAAGCACCACAAAGTTAGATTTTTGTCTTTTTCACTGCTGGACCCCAGGCGTCTAGAACAGTTGCTGGCACAAAGTACGCAGAGATTGGTTGAGTATTAAATGAACAAGATTCAAACTCAGATCTGGCTCCAAAGCCAACTTTTTTCACAGCTCCAGATTGTCTCATATCTCCTTGGATGATAGTGAGGAATCCTCTTACAGGCTGGATTTGCCCTAAGCATCCCATGACACGTGTTGTTGGCACCATGCATAAGCCAAGATCTACCAGAGTCCTACTTGGTGGCAGACAGAGCTATATTCTTTACAGAGATTACCTCATTCAGTCCCACCATACACCTGTGAGTTGGGGACTATCACCACTGTTTGGTGAATCGGAGAACTGAGTTCCAGAGAGATTACATGCTTACAAGGTCACAGATTGAGAATTGTCTGGCTCCAAAGTTTTTTACATATTTCTTTAAAAATCACACACTATAAACAATTTAATTATTCCTATGAATATTGTGAAACCTAGAACTAGATTTGGGGTTTTAGTCAGACTATGTCAAAAACTGAAAAATGGGCATTTGGTCATTCATTATCATTACAACATATATTTTGAGCACCTACTACATGCCAGGTAACATGCTAGGCATTGGGAACAGAGTGTTGAATAAAATAGTCCATGTTCCTTTTCTCATGTGTGTGTTGTGACAATTGATAGAGACCTTAGCTCAAACTAGCTTAAACAACAAAAGGAATTTTTGGTTCATATTACTATTAAGCCCAGAGATAGGTCTTACTTCAGGTATGGCTTGATCCAGCATCTCAAACCAACAAGCCAATTTCTTTCTTTCTTTCCTTTTTCTCTCTTTCTTTCTTTCTCCCTCTCTCTCTCTTTCTCTCTCTCTTTCTTTCTTTCTCTCTTTCTCTCTCTTTCTTTCTCTCTTTCTTTCTTTTTCTTTCTTTCTTTCTTTCTTTCTTTCTTTCTTTCTTTCTTTCTTTCTTTCTTTCTTTCTTTCTTTCTTTCTAACTCTATTCATCCAGCAGTCTTTCTCTTGCAACTAAAACTATCTCCCCTCTTGGTTGCAAGATGATTTCTGGGACCTACATGCTTTCTTAATATGTCTAAATTCAGAGAAGCATCCTTCTTGGTAGTGAGGACACTTAGAACTCACTCAGCACCCAATTTTTTTCCACCCATGGCAAACTTTGAAGAAACCACGTACATCAAAAGGCCTCCCCACCCGCCCCCACCCCCAACCTTTTTGGTATTGCTGATCTGTGTGGAAACTGAAGCAAAGGAGACTTCAGAGTCTGGCTGACCCTTGCTTTCTATTTTTTGTCATCATTGGCTGTCAGTATGGAATCTGCCATGGCTGAGATATGTGTGGCTGTGGAATCAGCCCAGAACTGAGCAGAAAGAGACTTGTTTGAGTTCCAGCTAAGCCACTTCACAGCTCTGTGGTTTCTATAAATCACCTCAAAGCTCTGAGCTTCAGCTTCCTCTTTGGTAAGCAGATAACAATATCTACCCTTGTCAACTTCACAAGATTGTTGTAAAAATGCATTTCATTCATCTATTCATTCAATAACTATTTACTGGTAGCCCACTCTATGCCAGACATTGAGCTAGATTCTAAAGATACATCAGTGAATAAAACAAAGTTCCTCTGTCTCAAAGCTTATGGTAGAGGAAAACAGACTGTAAATTAATCAAAAAATGAATATATAATATATCAGGTGGTAATGAGGGCTTTGGAGAAAAATGACACAGGGTAAAGGAAATGAGGGCTTCTTTGATATTCTATATAAGATGGTCCATGAGTGACTATTGGAACAGAGATATGAAGGAAATGAATGAGTGAGCCATGCAAAGATATTAGGGAAGAGAAGGTACAGCACAGGCAAAGGCCCTGAGGTGATGGGATGATTGGTATTTATGAGGAATAGCAGGGAGGTCAGTTTGGCTGAAGCAGAGTGAATGAGGGAAGGGTGGTAGATGGTGAGGTCAGACAGGTAACATGGAGATAAATCAATCAATTCAGGGCTCTAGGCCATGGTAAAGATGTTGGCTTTTACTCTGATTAAGATAGAAGGCATAGAATGGTGTGAGGTGATGTGTGCTTTGTAAAGATCATTCCAGCAGCTATGAGAACACGCTTCATGGGAGCTAGATTGGAAGCAAGGAGACCAGGTAGGAGGCTATTGCAATAAAGCAAGTGAGAACTGACAGAGGCTTGGATCAAGCTGATAGCAGAGGAGGTGGGGAAAAGTGGTCAGATTGTGGGTATATTTTGAAGGTAGCATCAACAAGCCTTCCTGATGGATTGGATATCAACTGTAAGAGAAAAGAGAGGAGTCAAGAATGATCCCCAGTTTGGTGCCTAAGAAGTGAGAAAATGGAATTGTTACTTATTGAGATGAGGAAGACTGCAGACAGAATAACATGGAAGGTCTCAGTGTACTAGGACCTCAGTTTTGGAAACATTAGTTTTGAGATGCCTATTAGACATCCAGATGTCTAATACATACGTATTTGGAGTTCAGGGAAGAAGTGTAGGGTGGAACTATAAATTTGGGAGTTGGTAGCCTATACAAAGCCTTAAGAATGGATAAGATAACCTAAGGAATACGTAGAGAGGAAACAATTCTGAAGTCTGTGAAAAGGAAACTCCAATATTTAGAAGTCTGGGAAGAGAGAGAGGCATGGCAAAGGAAAACAAAAATAAGAAGCAGACAATGAGGTAGAAAGAGGAACGAGAGAGAGAGAAGTGAAGAAAATGGGTAAGGAAGGAGGGGCTATCATTTCCATTTATTATCCAGTAGCTTGGATGAGTATCATGATGGTAGATATAAACCAGAATATATCAGTAATTACATTAAGTGTAAGTGGATTAAGTAGTTTAATTAAAAGTCTATAATTATAAAAAAATTAAAAAACAAAATTTAATTTTGTGCTTCTTACTAGAGATACACCTTAAATATAGGACATAGAATAATTAAAAATTAAAGATCATAAAGGATATACTCTGCAAGAATTTTCCAAAAGAAAGCTGGTATACTATACCAACAGCAAAGTAGACTCAAGGCAAGAAGCATAATTAGGATAAAAATTAAAGTTTCATAATGATTAAAAGGATTAACTCTCCAAGAAAGCATTAAATTTCTCAATTTATATGTACACTAAACACATAGCTTCAAAATGCACAGAACAAAAATTGACAGAATTATAAGGAAATATAGGCAAATCCACACTCATAGTGGGAAACTTTAACACTGGGAATTTTTTTTTTAACATCTTTATTGGAGTATAGTTGCTTTACATTGTTGTGTTAGTTTCTGCTGTATAACAAAGTGAATCAGCTATACATATACTTATATCCCTATATCCCCTCCCTCTTGTGTCTCCCTCCCACTCTCCCTATCCCACCCCTCTAGGTGGTCACAAAGCACTGAGCTGATCTCCCTGTAACACTGGGAATTTAAAAACTTTAACAATGAGAAATACTTCTCTCCATAAAAGATATAATAGGCAGAAAAAAATCAGTAAGGATATATAAAATCTAAATAACACAATTAACAAACTTGATATATTGGCATGTGCAGAACATTGTGCCCAAAAGAATGTCCATTCTTTTCAAGTGTACATGGAACATTTATGCTGGCCATAAAAGAAGTTTCAACAAGTTTCAAAAGATTGAAATCACTCAGAATATGTTCTCTGACCACAGAAAATTAAGCTGGAAATCAATAAAAAAAAAAAAATAAGTAGAAATTCCTCAAATGCTTGGAAATTTAGCAATATACTTTTAAATAGGTCACAGAAAAACTTTTCAATGGCAATTGGAAAATATCTTTAACTAAATGATAATGAAAATATATCAAAACATGGGGAATATGACTAAAGCCCTGCTATGAGAAAAATTATAGTCTTAAATGCATATATTTAAAAAGAAGAAAGGATGAAAATAAAAAAATCTAGTTACCTATCTCAAAAAGAAAAGAACTGTAAATTATATCTAAAGAAATGAGAAGGAAGGAAATAATAAAAACTAAGAGAAGAAATTAATGAAATATAAAACAAACATTCAGAAGAAAAAAGCAACATGCCCAAAAGCTGGCACTTAGAAAAGAATGATTAAAATGTTAGGTTTCTGATAAGAAAGAAATAGAGAAAGCACAAACTACCAACTTGAATGAAAAAGAGGACATCAGTCCAAAGCCTACAGATATTTAAAAGATAATGACAATATGTTATGAACAATTTTTTATTAATAAATTTAAAATTTTAGATAAAAAGAAAAATCCTCAGAAAAACAAAACTAACAAAAAACTGACACAAGAAGAAATAAAAAACCTGGAATAGTCCTATATATATTAAAGATATTGAAGCTGTAATCAACAACATCTATACAAAGAAACCTCCAGGCACAAATGGCTTTCCTGTAAGTAAATTCTTCTAAATATTTATGGAGGAAATGGCACCAATCTTACATAAACAGTTGAAGAGACTAAAAAAAAAAAAAGAAAATATTTCCTAACTTGTCTAATGAGGCCATTGTAACCTGGACACCAAAAACTGACCTGAAATGGAAAAAATTTACAGGTCAGTGAGTCTTATGAACAGAGATACAAAAATACCAAACTAGCAAATCAGATTCAACGAAAGATAAAAATGATAATAAATCATGATCACGTTGGATTTGTTTCAGGAATGAAAGGACAATTTCATATCAAAATAAATTACTATAATTCACCATATTGACTGAATAAAGGAAAAAAATATGATCATCTCAGTAGATATATAAATAGCTTTTGATAAATTTCAACACCCATTCACGACTAACTGAAAAATCCTCCTTGCACAGGAATAGAAGGAATAGAAATTAAGAATCTTTAATCCAATAAAGTGTGTTTACAGAAAAACCTACAGCAAGTGTCATTCTTAATGATACTACTGAAAGCTTTATGCCTGAGAATGAAAATGAGCAAGGATGCCTGTTTTTCCATTTTTATTAAATATTGAACCCGAGGTTCTAGTCAGGGCAAAAGGGCAAGAAAAAGAAAAAGTATACAATTCAGAAGAAAAAAGTAAAACCATCATTATTTGCAAAAAATATGACTTTGAACCTGGTAAATACAAAAGGATCTACAGACAAACTATCAACATGAATAAATGAATTTAGAAAGTTCATCATTAATAAGTGAATTTAACAGAGTCCCTGGGTATAAAGACAATTGTATGTAAAAATCAATTTTATTTCTATGTAACAGCCAAAAGCATGTGGCAAATAAAACTTCAAAAGAATACTATTTATATCAGCATAAAAATATCAACATTAATGATAGAAATTAAGGAAGACTAAATAAATACAGGGACATACCATATTCATGGGTCAGAAGACTCGATATTGTAAAGACCTCAATTTAACCTCAAATTTAACTACAGATCCAATGCAATTAATATCAAATTCTTAAAAGTTTTTTGTGGAACTTGATGAGTTAAACCTATGTGAAAATGCAAAGGGCAAAATGCCAAGAGAATCTTAAGGAGAGAGAGCAAAGCTGGGGGGTCTTCAACTATCAAATAACAAGACAGTATGTTGGCTACTATCAAAAAGACAAGAGATAATAAGTGTTGGCAAGGATGTAAAGAAAAGGGAACCCTTGTGCACTGTTGGTGGGAATGTAAATTGGTGCAGCCACTATAGAAAACGGTATGAGGTTCCTCAAAATATTAAAAATGGAACTACCATCTGATCCAGCAATTCCACTTCTGGGTATTTATCCAAAGGAAATGAAAACACTAACTCAAAAAGATATCTGCATCCCCTACGTTCATTGCAGCATTGTTTACAACAGCCGAGGCATGGAAACAAGTCAATCAATGGAAGATTAAATAAAGTGTGTCCCCCGACCGAAGGACCCAGCTCCCGCCTGCCAGGCAGCCCTCTCCATCCAGCCTCCCTCCCTGGGTACTGATGACTGCCTCATACATTTGGCATCAGCTGCCAGCTGAGACCAGCATCAGGACCCTACAGCATCCCATGTTTCTCAAAATTCTGCCCCCACCTTTATAAATAGCCCCTTAATAAACTCCTCAAATGACCCGCTTTGACTGCTCCCTGTTTCCTATCAGGACCCTGATGGATGCACAAGATAAATTTCAGCCAAGGAGAAAGAAGATGAAGGAAAATAAAGCAAAATGAGGTGATGAAAAGCAGCAGGTAGGAGGGGGTGACTCTAGATAGAGTGGTCAGGGCAGGCCTCGCTGGGAATGGAGACATTTGGATTGGGAGCTGAATGACAAAGAGAAGCTAGTCATGAGAAGAGCCAATTAAATAGGTCTATTTCTTTTGATATCCTGATCATACCCCAGGGTTAAACACTTCACTGCAGGACTTAACGCCTTGAATGTGCATGCCCTATAATTCTCCAGGAAGGTGTAACTAAGTAGCATTTCCCAAACCACACCTTTGACCCAGATCCTTTTTCTCTAAAGCAGCGCTGTCCAATAGAAATCTAATGTGAGCCACCAGTGTAATTTTAAAACTTTTAGTAGCCACATTAAAATAAATGAAAAGAAAGTGGTGAAAATAATTTTGATAATATAGCTTATTTAATACAATATATCCAAATATTATCAATTCAACACATAATATAAAATTATTAATGAGATATTTTCCATTCTTTTGTGAAGACTAATACTAAGGCTTTAAAATCTGGTGAGTTTTGTACGCTTCCAGCACATCTCAATTCAAATCTAGCCACATTTCAAGTGCTTGGTAGCCATATAGAGCTACCCTATTGGACAGTGAAGCTCTAGGGAATTGTGTGGATCTTCTGTTTTGCAGGGCACTCTTCAGGAAACCCTTCCCTGAGGAGGAACCCGTGGCTAGAACCTATCCTCACGGCAAAGAGCTAGGACATAATGATCTTGGAGAGGCAGCAGTGAGCGGTGGTGTGAAGCTAGATCTTAATTCCCTGCCCAGGAATTGAACCTGGGTAGCCTGGATGAAAACCAGGAATCTTAGCCACCAGACCAGCAAGGGCTAGAGGCTAGAAGCTATTTTTCCCTGGCTCTTGCTCCCACTGAAAAATGCATTTCTCACGGAGGGAAAAACTGTTAAAACAGATACAAAGTTTATTATTAGAGACATAGCACAAGAAGAAGTGGGAGAGCACACAGAGAACCAGTTTGTTTAGTGAAGGCAGAAGCAAGGCAGAGATGCACACCTGGAGAGAAAGGGTGTGGGCATCCTCCTTAATGAGGAGGAACGCAGTAAAGAGGCAGTTAAATCATTTATGTAGGTCAGTTCTTCCGGGTCTTTGTTTACCTTTGGCCAATTATCTGGTTCTTTTCCCACACCTGACCTGCCCCAGGGCCCTCCCCAACATGCGTGCGCAACTTTTTTCCAAGATGGATTCCAGCCCAGAGGCCTATGGGGCAGCCTTAGCATCACATATTATGTGAGGGTGGTGCCCCCTCCTTTTTGACCCCCAAGGAGCCTTTCTGTGCACGTGCAGTGTCTTCCTTGCCCCAAGGATGGGAAATAGGTGACCTCTTGATCCTTTCCTCAAACAGGGTTTAGCCCCTCTCTGTTCCTGCCATGACTGTTATCTTAAGGTGTCCACAGGAGACAAAGCCTGGCTATTTACCCTGTTTCTGTTGTTACTTCCATTTCGGAGAGCAAAGAGGTGGCTGATTGTAAATGCCTAAACTGGAGCCCACCTAGCTCCTGCCACAGGAAATGCAAACAGGAGGCTAGTTGCAAGTGTCCAGGCTGAAGCCCATCTTTTTCTCGCCCCAATAAATGTAAATAGGAGGCCAGTTGTAAATGCTTAGCCTGGAGCCCACCTATCTCCTGTCTCAATAAGCTTCTACAGAACAGTTTAAAAGGGGTCATCCCAGAAAATGTGTGAAGCATTTTGGGAAACATCTCAACCTGTGGAAGAATAAAAAGCAAATAATGATAGGACATGGAGTCAAATCTTTCTTTTTGTACAATGCTGTTTTGGTTATCTTTTGCTATGTTAATAAATCATCCCCAAACTTAGTGGTTTAGAACAACAACGATCATTTATTTATTTGCTCATGATTTTGCAGTTGGGTGGAGCCTGGTGGGGACAATTCATAACTACTCCAAGTGGCATCAGCAGGGTCAGTTTGGCAGGAGCTGGAAGATGCATTTTCCAGATGATTCACTCATGTGGCTGGGAGTTCACCTGGGCTATCTACAAGTGAAGAATCATGGGCTTCTCCACGTGGCTGCTTGGGCTGCCCCACAGCATGGCAGCTGGATTCCAGAAGGGAGAGAGCAGAAGAAGCCAGTCTTGTCAAAGCTAGACCTTGCACTGGCACAGCATCATTTCTGAGGGCGGAGAAATACAGCCCACTTCTCAGTGTAGACAAAGAACTTGTGACTATCTTCGATCCAACATATAGATGCTGTAGTCCTTTCACATCCGTATTTTTTGGGAGGTGGTGGGAGGTGGTTTAAGGGAATTTTTTAAATCTTTTTTTTTATTGAAGTGTGGTTGATTTACAATATTGTGTCACTTTCAAGTGTACAGCAAAGTGATTCAATTATACATTTTTTTCAGATTCTTTTCCATTATAGGTTACTATAAGATACTGAATATAGTTCCCTGTGCCATACAGTAAATCCTTATTATCTATTCTATATACACACACATATTTTTAGTTGATCCACCCAGCGACATTTTTTCACCTTGAATAATTTATTTATTTAATAAGCTTGAAATAAATATGACAAAATCTTAACTGTATATGCATGCGTGGAACACAAATGTTTGCTATCATCATCTCTGCATACTTTTTCTGTTTTCTTTAAAATTTTAAATTAGTAGGCTTTATTTTTTAGAACAGTTTCAGATTTACAGGAAAAATTGCAAAGATTCTACAGAGTCCTCATTTAATCCTCCACTCCACACTCACAGTTCCCCTGTTACTGGCATCTTACGTTAGTATGGTACATTTGTCGCCATTAATGAACTAATATTCACATCTTATTATTAAATTTCATCATTTATTCAGAGTTCCGTGGTTTTACGTTGTTTTTTTTTTCTGTTCCAGGATCGCATCTAGGATGCCACATTACATTTAGCTGTTCACAGCGCTTTAGGTTCCTCTGGGCTGTGACAGTTTCTCAGACTTTCCTTGTTTTTGACGACCTTGACAGTTTGGAGGAGCACTGGTAAGGTACGGTGTAGGATGCCCTATTATTGGGATCTGTGGGAAATCTAACCATGGGAAAAACACCAGTGGTTTTCTCATGGTTAGATTGAGGTTATGGTTTGGGGGAAGGAAGATCACAGAGGTAAAGTGCTATTTTCATCACAGCATATCAAGGGTACATGCTATCAACATGATTTATGATTGCTGGTGTTGACCTTGATCGCCTAGCAGAGGTATGTTTGTCAGGTCTCTCCATTGTAAAGTTCCTCTTACTTGGAAGGAAGTTGCTGTGTGCAGCCCATACGCTTCCCTCCTTTAAGATGAAGTATCTGCATAAATTATCTGGAACTCATCTGCAAGGGAGATTTGTCTCTTCTCCCTTATTTATTAATTTATCAATCATTTGTTTACGTCAGTACCAACTCATGGATATTTATTTTATACTTTGGATTATAATGCAATACTTACTTTATTTTGTTGCTCAAATTAGCCGCCAGTGGCTCTTTCATTTATTCAGCAACATTTTGTTTTGGATATTATCATTGCCAGGAGAAAGATAAGAAAAAGGCAGTTCATCCAAGTGATGAGACAAGCCCAAGACATGGCAGCCCACCTCTGACTTCCAAATCTCCATTGTACCTACTCAGCCCACCAGGGCCCTTTGCTGTTGCCCAAAGGACTGGCTGAGATCACCAGGAAGCTCCTCCTAGAAAGTCAAGCAGGTTACCTCTAGTTGTAGGAGGTCCTTGTGTGTGTGGCCTCTCCACAGTCTGAAAGTTCATAGCCAAGGGAAGGGTAATTATATACCTCAACAGAGAAACAAAAAAACCATCTGAACAGCACTGGGTCATAATGAAGTGGTTCAAGGCTCCATAAATAGTGCTGCCCTAGTCCTCAACCATCTCTGAAGCAAATTAAAGCTTGCCTTGGTGCTTGGCATGAACTTGTTGCCCTGCCCCACCCCCGGGTCTACACAGGTCTTCACCAGGAGCACCAACCATGAACAATGGACCGAGATCTCAGAACACTTACACAAGCCCGACATACAGGAGTTGAGCGTGCAGTGGCCCCCTCTCGACATAGAGTTGATCTGGAACCCCACAAACCGTCTCCACATGGGCTACCCACTCCCAGGCACGAGTGCCCTGGCCATGGGCAATGATTGCACAAATACTTCTCTTTGTATCCAGCAGGGAACAATCTTGAGAAATAAACTGGCTCTGGATGGAAAGTATAAAAATACTACCATAAAGAAGGTCTCATTTGAAGAAACGTTCATACCCTTCAAGGGTCTACATTGTGTCTGCGGCTCAGACATGTGGCTGTGTTTGGAGGAAAAGGCTATTTCAACCTTGATCTCAATGATGTGTTCAGGAAGTCATTCAAAGGCGAGGCATATTTCAATACCCAAGTTCCCGTCCACATAGAGCAAATCCTGTATAGACTGCTATTAAAAACTTACCTAACACAGAAAATGCTTTTAAATCCAACACCTCTCTTTGCCAGTATTTTTTAAAACAAAGCTGTAACGGCCAACAGGCACATGAAAAGCTGCTCATCATCACTAATTACTAGGGAAATGCAAATCAAAACTACAGTGAGGTACCACCTCACACCATCAAAAAGTTTACAAATAATAAATGCTGGCGAGGGTGTGGAGAAAAAGGAGCCCTCCTACACTGTTGGGAATGTAAACTGGTGCAGCCGCTATAAAGAACAATATAGGGGTTCCTTCAAAAACTAAATATAGAGAGTTACCATATGATCCAGCAATCCCACTCCTGGGCATATATCTGGAGAAAACTCTAATTTGAAAAGATACATGCACCCCAATGTTCATAGGGGCACTATTTACAATAGCCAAGACATGGAAGCAAAGTAAATGTCAATCGACAGATGAATGGATAAAGATGTGGTGTGTATATATATATATATATATATATATATATATATATATATATATATATATATATATATGATGGAATATTACTCAGCCATAAAAAAATGAAATAATGCCATTTGCAGCAAAATGGATGGACCTAGAGATTATCATATTAAGTGAAGTAAGTCAGACAGAGAAAGACAAATATCACATGATATCACTTATATGTGGAATCTTAAAAGATGATACAAGTGAACTTATTTGCAAAACAGAAAGACTCACAGACATAGAAACAATTTTATGGTTACCAAAGGAGAAAGGCAGGGGAGGGAAAAATTAGGAGTTTGGGATTAACATATACACACTACTATATATAAAACAGATAATCAACAAGGACCTACTGTATAGCACAGGGAACTATATTCAATTTTCAATATCTTGTCATAAACTATATTGGAAAAGAAAAAAAGCTGTATTATAAGGTATTCCAAACATATAAGCAAGTCTCGAGAATACACATGGCTTTTAACTTTTTTTTTTTTTTTTTTTTTTTATTTATTTTTTGACTGTGTTGGGTCTTCGTTTCTGTGCGAGGGCTTTCTCTAGTTGTGGCCAGCGGGGGCCACTCTTCACCGCAGTGCGCGGGCCTCTCACTATCGCGGCCTCTCTTGTTGCGGAGCACAGGCTCCAGTCGCGCAGGCTCAGTAGTTGTGGCTCACGGGCCTAGTTGCTCCGCGGCATGTGGGATCTTCCCAGACCAGGGCTCGAACCCGTGTCCCCTGCATTGGCAGGCAGACTCTCAACCACTGCGCCACCAGGGAAGCCCTGGCTTTTAACTTTTAACCAAGCTTATCGTCTTAACACTGTGCTATATTTGCACAGTTCTTTATTTTTTTTAAAGAAAGAAAACATTGTAGAAGCCCTTGCAGTCTCTGTGTACATCCCCATTTCTTGTCCCACTGCCTCTCACCTGCCCTTAGCTAAAGCTGGTATTCTCGGCCATTCACACCAGACTCTTCTCTCCTGCCACTCACAACCTGTCCACTTGGTCAGGAGCGCAGCGCTAGGTAAATGCATCAGGAAGTGTGCATTGGGGGGACTCACTTATCAGAACTGCTCAGCTAAAGAACGGGACTGCTGAGCGCAACCGTCAGGAAGAGGAGATGGGGCCTTGAGGAGAGAATGGACAAAAAATACGGTGTAGAACTTGAAACACATTTCAACCTCCTGAAGGCAAAACAGGCTGCATCAGATAATATTATCTGTTTTGCCTAAACTCTCCTTTGTTTTTCTAGAGTCACTGTGCCCGTGATGAAAATGATTTCACATGCCAACATTAAAAAAAATCTTATGTTCTTCATTCTCTTAAGAACTGAAGAAGGAGGAGGAGACTCAGAGCTGGAGGAGCAGGGCAGGGCAGGGCATTGGGAAACGTGGGTGAGGTCAGCATTGATCCGGCTACATAACACTGTTAAGGTCCAAAGACGTAGTAAGTGTTATCAGACTTCTAAAATATGTTTGATAGGCTAGGGGATGTTTGGGCAGGCTAGTGGGTTCCAAAAATCTATTTCTGCAAGATCTCTGCTGACTGAGTTAAGGCTCTATGGATGGGTTCTTTCAGGCACATCAACTGAATCAAGATAAAAACAAACAAAGGCAGGGAGACCCCAAACCATACTTACTTGCTAAATTTCCAACCAAACTAAATTTAAATTTTGTTAGTGAACCCTGAACTGAATCCAACCAAAGTGTTTTCAAAACCCCATTTGCCAGACTGGTTCACACTAGAAGTTTCCAGCACTGTAGACCCAGACCGCAGTCCAGCCTCTGAATTGCTGTCACTCGAAGGGAAGGAAATGGTCAAGGGTCTGTTTTGTGCCAGGCATGGTTGTGGATGTTTCACTCTCTATAGCTTATTTAGCCCTCACAAAACCCTCTGAAGGACGGCATTAACCCCATTTGATAGATGAGGACATCGGGATTCAGAGAGGTTAAGCAACCTGCACAGGGTAACACAGCCAGGAAGTAGTTTATCTGGGTGGCCCTCGGATTAAATACAACCATATGTAAGCTCCTGTTTTTCTACGGTGGTCTCACTTGTGCTGTGTGTTGGTTGGCCTGCTTTCAGATTGCAGGGAGCAGAAAGGTGTCTGGGTTCTCGTTCTCTTGGGACTTGGGAGATGAATCGTAAGAATCCAGAGGAAGTGAAGGAGCCCAGGAAACAAACGCGATCATATTAGTAGCCGGACTCAGGCTTCTTGGAGAATGAAACAGAGACCCATCCTCTCAGCGGGAGCAATGTAGCTGCTGATTCTAGTGACGCTGCCCCGCTCAACATATTCTCTCTCTCTCTCTCTCTCCCTCTGTCTCTCCTGCTCTGCTTGTCTCATGATTTCTGCCACATGGCTCCATATCTCAGTTCCCACCAACACCCTACTCAGTGTGTGTGTCTCCCTTTTTCAAAGGACAATTGGTAAGAGGCCAGGCACCTCATGGATGGACATCCTCACATGACCAGCTAATCCTTGGCCCCATCACGTGTGCTCAGGGTAGCAAGGTCACGTGACACAAATGTGGTTAATCATACAGAAGATACCACTGTTCTTCAGAAAGGAGGTATGGGTGTGGCGGGCCCGTGGGGTCCCAGGGACTTCTGTATCAGCTTTCCGTGGCTGCCATCACAAATCATCACAAGTTGGTATTTATTCTCCCACACGGTTCAGGAGGTTGGAGTCTGAAATTAAGGCATCGGCAAGGCTGTGTTCCCTCCAAAGGCACCATGGGAGATTCCTTCCTTGCCTCTTCCAGCTTCTGGTGGCCCAGGCATTCCTTGGCTTGTGGCTGCTTCACTCCCATCTCTGCCTCTGTCTTCATGTGGCCCCCTTCTCCCTGTGTGTCTCTGTGTCCTCCCCTCTTATTATAAGGACACCAGTCATTGGATTTAGGACCCATCCTAAAGCCAGGATGATTCCATTTCGAGATCCTTAACTAGGTACATCTGCAAAGACCCTATTTCCACATAAAGTCACAGTCTGGATTTCCAGGTGGACGTGAATTTGGGGGTACATTATTTAAACCATTACATCTTCTTTATGGTACAGTGTAGTGTTACACACACCCCCAAAGCACACCAGGGGCTGCGAGAGAGCAGGGGTCATGCCTTTGTTACTTCTTTTGGACCTGCCCCAGCATGGCGCCAGGTAGTAATTAAATGCCTGCCGGCTGGACCAGAAAAGACCAGGAAAAAAATTCGGAAAAATCAATTGATGCATCATTCTATCAAAGTCCCTACCTTCTATAGGTGGCTGTGCCCAGCTTTGGCATCCTGTATTCATCACAGCTGGCTGGTAAGCATTTTCTGGGCCACCATACCACACAGCACCCTCCCCAGAGACGTGGATTTGCAACTCTGCCCTGTCTGCAGGACAGAGACCTGCCACCGTCGCTTCTCCATCCTGGAGTCGCTCTAGTGCCATCTCTGCGGACCGAACCATGCCTTCTAGTGTTTTCCTGCCCATGAGCTGACTGGCTCCAAAATGCACACGAGGTTTCCTTCCCATTGCCTCTCAGTCACTGGAGAAGACAAACGAGTCCTGTTCCGGTTCAGCCTTGTTCACTAAATGTTCTCTGGTGGGAAAACAAACCAAACCAAACCCCGGAACTCGTTTGGTTCTCAGTGATATAAAAAAATATTTGGATTTGGTTCGAGGTTGAGCAAACTGGTGCAGTTTGTTCCAGTTTCTGGTTCGTCGTTCAGGCCAAGTCCCTGCTCCAGACAGAAAGAATGTCCCTGGAATGCGTCTTCCAACAAGAGCTCAACAGCTGAAAGGGCTGGATGTCCGGACGGAGGCCGCCTGCTCAGCAGGCGCCGAGGGGCTTCCCTGTGGCTCTCAACGCTGGTCTCCCAGACCTCGGGGTCAGGGCCTGGCAGCACATCTGGCCGGGTTCTGCAGGGAAGGCCATGCCACCTTCCACGGACTGGAAGAGAATGCCAGGCCACAGTGCCGCTGAGCCCACCCTCACCCCAAGGGACCCAGAAGAAGAGTGCGGGCAGCTGGGTGGTGGGGATCGCGGTGTAGATCAACCGCCATCTCCACACAAGCACAGCCCCGGGGATCTCCATCAGGCAGGGGCCCAGAGGAGGACCCAAAGAACTAAGTAAATGTTTGGCTGATCAGGAGACAATGGGGAGTGTTGGGTCCTGGGGCAAGCGGGCAGAGGCATTCAGATTCAACCTGTTTTTAGGCTGGTGTTCCTTCTGTGCGGCTGGCTGGTCTGAGAAGCCTGCAGAGGAACGCTCCATACCTTCCTATTCGGCAGGTGTGGATTCAGAGCACAGTTTCTAGGGCCTGCGCAGCTCTCTCCCTCCCCAGCCAGGAAGCAATGCAGAGCCAAGGACAGGCCATCAGGATACTCATCCGAAGGGAGCCACTGCAGGGGACGGAGCAGCTGGGGGCATTGGGGACATCCAGCAGTGAATCATCAATGAGGAATTTTGAAAGGAAAACACATATTTCCACTCTAGTCTCCCTCCCACACGGATCCACATATCAAAGGGGTCCTGAGATAGAGGAACTAGTCAGCAGGGCTGATCGGGTTTGCCCTGAGTGCTGGAAACCCGAGGGCTGGGACCAGAAGGCAGATCCCTGAGGGGCTGCCCCAACTCTGTGCTGTAGGGAGAGACACCCCTAGGCCACAGCACGCAGGAAGCTGACAAACACCGTCAAGGGAAACGGAATGAACACTCTGAGAAGTGGTCTAGTCCAAACACCTCTATTTCTCAGAATTATCTTTCCTAGATCCTTACCCTTCAAATAATCAACCAAAGGGCACCCTTATCAAAGGCAAGTCGGGTGTTCCCTGACTTAGCTCGAAGCCATTTTTATTCTGCCTTGGCTACGTGAATGGTGATCGTTGCCTGAGACATAATCCAGAAACATTTCTGAGTGCTGGCCACCCGGACAGGATCAGACCCCTTGCATGGACCCCGTGCTCTCAGCTGGCTGTGCGTTCTGTTCAACGATGCTTGCTACGTGCTGGGTTCAATTATAGGTTTCCATATACTTACATCTTCATTAGCTCTACATTGCCGAGTAGATGGAATGTGCTGTCAGCTTTAAAAAAAAAAAAAAAAGTGTTATGTTTTTTTTCAAGGATTCAACACTGTCTAGTCCTATTTAAAAAAGAAAGGAAAAAAAATAGCTTGGCTGAAGCCTATATTGCTAACGGGCATGGAATTGATTCACAAGTTCCCAACTCTAGTTATATAAAAGTAATTACTGCAACCTAGAGTAATTGGTTCCATATCCAATATTCGCAGAAGGTTGTATATATATGGATTTGAATTGGGAGAGAAAAAAAATGAAAAAAATGTATCAGAGAGCATTTAAACTACATATATATATATATATATATATACACCCTTAAAAACGTCTTTAGCTGTGTGGGATACAGATCTTTAAAGAAACAAACGAAGCAAAACTGGCAGAGACCAGAGCCCTGAAGACCCCAGAATTCCAAGACTGGGCAGTGGGTAGTCTGGGCACTGGAAGTCATGAAGACCAGAGTCTATGGCGGCCTGGAAGGCCCATTCCACAGCTGGCAGCTTTCAGCACGTGGTGGCCACCTCTTGCTCAGGGGCAGAGCCCACTCCACAGCCCTGGCGAAGCCTTTGCCTGACTCCCAGTCTATGGATTTTCATATCTTATTTGTGGCTCTGGGAACCCAGTTCCCACTCTGTCCCCCAAGTGGGTTCCTTAGAGCTGGAAGGTATTGGCATAAGAGGGCACGGCATGGGGTCAGATGCAACATTCCCATATGGCTTCAGAAACCACTTCGGCAAGGAAAGCTATCCAGTGGGGAGGTCTGTGGACCTGAGGAACCTATATGGGAAAACAGAAAGCCCTTCAGAGTTGGAAACTCAGGAAGGGAGTTAAAGGCAAGCCTTCCTCAGTGATGTGAAGGTGATGGAATTGACTTCATGGGTGTAAAGTGAGATTTAACATTGATCTCTGTTACGTTTCATGCTTGGTTGGAACCTAAGATCTTTTGGAGTCTTCTTTCTGCCACCTACAGAATTGCCTTTCTATCCTGGCTTTGTTTCGTCTGTAAATGTAATAAGCCTACGTTACATATCTTTTACATATCATTAATAAAAATGCTAGAGGGAATTCCCTGGAGGTCCAGTGGTTAGGACTCTGCACTCTCACTGCCAAGGGCATGGGTTCAATCCCTAGATCCCACAAGCTGCGTGGCACGGCCAAAAAAAAAAAAAAAAAAAAGGTAATCAACAGCTCAAGTCACGATAAACTGATTTTAAAAAAATTAAAATGCTAGGTGATAAGGGAAGCCCTCAACCACCCAGGGACCTCCACGCAGATGGGCCCCCACCGGCTTATCAAGGTTCAACCAGGTGCACGCTCACCGACCTCCTCTACCCTCCCTCACACAGCTCCGCAGCTTACCTGTAAGGATAACGCCCGATCTGGGGAGTCGAGAGGAAGGCACAACTCAGGTTGCCAAGGGTGTCTCCTCTTTGTTTGGGTTCACAGAGAGTTAGCAAACATGGTGTGCTAACATGACCCTGTGGAGCACGCAGGCAATTCTGTGGACGCTGGCCCAGGCTACTCCTGCAAATTCCACACCACAACTGGAGAGGCTTCTGGCTTCTTCTCCCTGTTATCTCTGGCCAGCCTCTGTGGATTCTCAGCCTGGCAAGAGAGGCCGGTTTCTAAAATTCTGGCAACTACATGGGGTCTGTCACACGCTGCCTTTGATTTGGAGGTCTTGATTTAAGCTCAAACCACGTAATTTTCATGGGGTTACTGTTCATGCCTCCTTCTCACCTCAGATTTGGTTCATCAAAGTCAGTCTTCCAGAAGGGTATGAGGGCCCAGCAGTCCCCAGGGGTGTTTCCTGGAGATACACTCCATAAGAAATGTCAGGAGAAGCAGAGACACTCTTGTTTCTCCTTCTTGAGGTTCAGCCCAAGGACATGAGATATTTTTAATTAAGAGGATGAAAAAAACTAAAGGTTTGAGATAGATGATTGGAAATCCAGCTAACTCATAATCAAAGTGCATTTAGTCACTTGAGAGAAGACAATGTGAGCTATGGGATGTTCCGTAGGCATAAAAGCGTTTAAATTCAGAACAGCTGGACTCAGCAGAGTCCCATCAGCGTTCCAGAGACCTGGCCTGAGGCGGAGCCGGGGGATGATGGAAATGCTTCTCCCCACGATGGTGCAGGGCTTTCTGCTCTCCCCATAGACTGGTGGAACTGCCACGTGTTCCCATTTTACACACTGACAGCAGTTATGATTAGAAAAGGTTTTGCTGCCAATTTGAGAATATATAAACCAGCAGGACGAGAGAATAAATTTCAGCTCCTTCTTCAGCTGGCCGAGAGGCAGCTGCACATTTGGAATGTAAAGGGAAGGTCTGGGCTGAGAAATTAGAGGAGAGATATCTGCCATCAGTCTTTCAGAGGAGGGGGAAAGGACTGTCCAAAGGTATACTCTTTCAGAGTTCTGGCTTCAGTTTCCTTCTCTTTCAAATGCTAGAGCTCTCGGGCAGTTGTGAGGATTTAGTAACATAATAATGCAAGTGGGAACACTATTGGGAAAGAGGGGAGGAGAGAGAAAGAAGGAAAGGGAAAGAAAAAAGGAGAGAGAGAGAAAGAAAGAAGCAGAGATAGAGAAGACTTTGACTCTTCACCCACTGATCTATATACTGACTGAGGCCAAACCAAACCACAGAGAAATGCAGAGCTGAGATAATTTTGTTCATTCAAAAAATATTTATTATTCTAGATACTGTTCTAAGTGCCTTGGTTACATCAGTGAATAAAGCAGGTGAAAATGCCTGCCCTCATGGGCAGAAGTAGTGCTGAAGCCTGATCAAACTGTGCCTGAAGCCTTGCTATCCCTAGACACTTATCTGAGCCAATGAATTCCCAAAGCTTTTAAGCCAGTTTGAGTTGGCTTTTTTGTTACTTGCAAAGCAAAGTATCCTCACTACTACCACCATCCTCTAGACATGGTGGTACCTGACCAAACCCTGGTCACATTTCACTCCACATTCAAATTAAGGGGGGACACAAAAGATAAAATGTACATGTCTCTGTTTGAGAAACTGGCCACCTCTGGGTGGCACACAGCTCTTATAAATAGCCAGGAAGCAGATTCAGGCTGGAAAGGAATTTTAACAATTTCAAAAAAAAAAAAAAAAGATAAAAGGGAAAGAAAAAAAGGGGAAGAATTCCACAGGAAATTGAAGGGGAATTTGGGAGATAGAATGCAGCAAGCATCATTGGACCATGGCCAGAACAAGCCTCCCCTTATTAGAAGCACCAGGAGAGCCTGAGTGTCCAAGAGCACTAGGACCATCCCAGAGTCTCTCACTGGAGAGATGTTTAATGAATGGTATTTCAGGGTACAATTTATACATGTGAATAAGCATCCTTTGTTCATTTTGTCCCCTAAAACTCACTTGCACTTGGGAAAGATAATGCTCTGAATTTCAAGAATCTCCAAATAAATTCTTTTTTCTTTTAAACAAAAGTAGTGTTTTGTTCTCCACTTTTGTAGGGTTCGTGAAATAAACCCCAGTTGTCTTGAACTCTAATGGGATATGTCACCCTAACTGAGGAGCAGGGCTAAGGATTATGGTACAAATGTTCTCAGAAAGATTTGTAAAAGCGATACACATCCTCCTTCCCTTCTACTAGGAAGTAATCTAACAGCTAATTGTTGCCTTTTAATAAACCCTTTCGATGTTGTAAGTTGCCATGGACATTCTGCTATTTCTGCCTCATCGGCATCTACTCATCCATCTTTTGTTAGCAACACCCAATTTTTCTTGGGAAGCCAACCTTCCTCTACTTTCAGGCCTTGTGGTTCAGTTAAGTCTGACTCCCTGCTTTAGGGGAGGACAGGAGACCCAGACCCAACCAATCAGAGCACCACACCCTCCTGGCCACATGATAATTGGTTTGAGGATGGTCACATGGCCCAAACCAAGCCAATGGGAATCAGTCCAACAACTCCTGTTGAAATTATTGGGAAAGACACTGTCCCTTTCTACTGAGGCTGCTTAGCTGATAGGATGCAAGTCCAGAGTTACCGTGGTGCTAATGGGAACGCAGCAGGACTGAGAGATAGGGAGAGATGGCACATCTGGACCTCCAGGTCCAGCTATACCTGATGACAGGCTCTATCTATGAACTCTTTAAGATATCTGAGCCAAAATTTTTCCTTTTTTGCTTAAAACAGTTTAAGTTATATTTCTGTCATTTAAACCAAACTTCTAGCTAATTCATAAGCAACGGCTGCCTGGGTATTCCCTACCAAGCTTATCCTGCACAAGACACATGCTAACACGGAAGTTTCGAGTAGCTTGGTCCCCACCATCTACCCCTCGGGCGTCTTCCAAACGCAGCTTCTCTTTCAAAAGATGAAGTGTTCACCATGCTGCCCCTCTGTTCATTCTCCCTACTCACTACAAACTCCACTTGTTCTCAAAGCTGTGTTTGCAGACCCCTCCTACCTCCACTGACCCCATGGACCTTTAAATCTGATGCAATTGCTGCAGCCCAAGATCTTTTCTGAGAGGAACCCCAACTCCAGTTGCTGCATATAATGTTCTTGTGGTGGCAGACAAGAGAGCACAAACTGGAGTCCTGGTCAATTTGAACTTACCTCGGCCTTTGGACTAAAGTTCGACTTGGCTTCAGAGAAGTAAGGATGCGCTCAGGGGAAAAAGCAGCTACAGCACCATGGAGACAAAATCTCATGATTACACTTCTGTGTTCTTTTCTCAAAAGGCCTTTAAAGACCTCATTACCCAGGTACATGTGGCACTCAAACTGAGTGGTATTCACATGGACACAGAGAAAGGCTGGCCACCAGCCCTGATTACTATCTACCACCTTCCAGAGAGAGAGAGCTGTGGGCCAGGGTTCTACGAAAGGGCAACCCAAAGGGCAACGGCAACCCCCTGCCCTGAGGGGGCACGTGGTAGGTGAATAATGCCTCCCAAAAGAGGTCCCTGTCCTAATGCCTAGAACTTGTGAGTGTGACCTTACACGGCCAAAGGGGTTCTGCAGCTGTGATGAAGTTAAGGGTCTCGAGATGGGGAGATTATTCTGCATTATCCGCATGGGCTCAATGGAATCGCAAAGATCCTTATAAGAGCGACGCGGGTGGCAGTGAGAGTCGGAGGAGAAGGCCACGTGATGACAGAAGCAGATGTTGGAGTGATGCACTTGGAACAAGGGGCCACCGGCCAAGGGATGCACGTGGCCTCTGGAAGGTAATAAAAGGCAAGGAAAGGAATTCTCCTCTAAGGCCTCCAAAACTGGACTCCTTGAACTGGAAAACCTTGACTTCTGGACTCCAGAACTGTAAGAGAATAAATCTGTGCTGTTTTAAGCCACTGTGTTTATGGTACTAGGAAACAAATTCAGGTCACATGGGTCAAGATGCCAGCAACAGCTCCCTGGTTCTGGTCCTTGTGGTGGGGAAGAAGCTACAGGTGCATGATAGCCTCCCCATCCCGTAGTTCCCAGGACACCCTGGCCCTTCTCCTCCCGTGGAGGAGACCCCTGAGCTCAGACGCAGAACCCTGCTAATCAGACAAAACTGGCTGCAGTCTCTGAGGAGCAGGGAGACACGTTCCTCCACCAGGCACTGACTTAGCTATAGCTGCATGGGATGCGGCATCTCCCACTGACACTTCCCTGCCAGAAGCACTGTATAAACAAAGGATGGCTGACATCTCAGAGAATATGTGCAGCAAAGATGTGCTGACTGAATGCAGGAAAACCGTGCATATTAGTTTCCTGGGGGGGCCACTGTAACAAATTACTGCAAACTTAGTGGCTTAAAAAAAAAACCCCAGAAATTCATTCCTTTATAGTTCTGGAGGCCAGGAGTCTGAAATCAGTCTCACTGGCTAAAGTCAGGGTGTCAGCATAGTGGATCCTTTGGGAACCACTGAGGGGAGCACCAACTATAGAAACCAGTGGTTATTTTGCGGTCATTACAAAAGTCAATAGAAATAACTGCAAGCTAAATCAAACCTACCAAACAGAGTAATCTATTTTCAATGCGGAGTTCTCTCTGGGCAAAGCCAAGCTAGTTTCTTCTGGCCATTTCTGTCCTTTATACTAATGCTTTATTGGCGAGAATTCTAGCACTCTGCATTCAAGGTTGTGTGCTCATGTGTCCCCTTCCCTCCACTGGACCTGCTGAGACTTAGACTTAACTGTGTATCCATGCATGGGCGCCAGGAGGGAGAGCGGCTTCTACTGGATGTAACCCAATGGGTTAGAGCCGGTCCACACTGGCTTTTACCCAATCTAGAAAGCAGCCAAGTGCCCAGAGCTGCCCTCCACTCCTACAGTCTTATCTTATGACCAACAGAACAGAATGTTCCCTGTCCCCACAGATCAAACAAAGACATAGGAAAATGGTGGCCTGAGGGCATGGCCGTTAATATGCCAACAGATCGTGCCCTCAGGCAAGATGTTCCCATGGGCGAAAAATCCAATACAAAACTTCAAGATACAACTCATCTTTCTCCCTAAATTAACATCAACACCTGAACAAAGAGCCTACCTTAGAGTCCTTCCATCATCATCATCATCACCATCATCACCACGTGGGCTATCATTTATTGAGTACTTATACATACCACTCTGCATATACTACCTCATGTAATCCTTTCAAGTTAGGTATTATTTGTATTCCCATTATACAGATGAGGAAACTGAGGATCAGAGAGATGGAGTAATTTGGCCAAGTTCATTTAATTCAGTCCTTATGTTCTTTCCAACAACTGCCGTCCGTACAACACGTTGCTACATCCATGTAGAGTGGGATGTTTCATCAAAAATACTCACGAATGAGGGTTTTGTTTGGTTGGTTTGGTTTGGTTCCTGTTGTTTTCTATCACCCCGTGATGATTCCCCCATTCATGTAGCAACCAGGGTGTTCTACATTCTCTACCCCAAGATGACACCGCATAAAGAATCTTTTCCTGTTTTGACTTTCAAAAGTCTAGTCCCTTCAAGACCACAAAGGGCCTATTTGCAGAGACAGCACAAAAGACTTAGGCGAAGCTGTGATTAGGAAGAGCAAAGCTTCCCGCCAAATCCATGTCAAGGTTCCCCAGACTCAGGAGAGGGAAGAGGGATGGAGGTGACTTAAGGGATGAGAGAAGGGGACCCTGTCTCCTACCGCTGGACTTGGCCCAAAGAGGATGGAGAGGAAGACAGAGGTCCCAAACGTCAGTCATTTATGTGTCGACGCTGTGTATTTTTGCTGTGACTTTTCACCTGTGGCAGCATTTACCTACTGTTTCTCTTTAAATCAACTTTAAAATAACTCTTTTTTAAAACTTAGCTTCCTCCTAAGCAATAGTAGTCTTAAAAATCAGAGATTTGATGTGCTAATTGTATTTTTCTAGTACTCATGAAAATAAATACATAATAATTAACATTTTAAAAAATGCTTGTGCATCACCTAAATGCTAGCTCCACTTGGGGAAATGCTGTGTTAATGTTACCTCTCCCAGGGAACATCGTTTCACTTTCAGATCTGAGTCCTGGGGAACTGGGCATATGATGAGGGTTGCCCTGGGCAATGAGGAAAATCTGGGCCAGGGTAGGGTAGGTACTGAAGATGGTAAAACAAAAGTTGACAAGGAAAAGGGAAGGAAGAAAAAGCTGACAGCCCTAGAGACAGTCACAGCACTCGCCAAAGCACCATGCTCAGTAAGACCACTGGTTTGTGACATTCTGGGAAATAAACACCTTCCAAATATTCCCTGGGAACGTACCTGAGCTTACTGTCACGAGCACACCCTGACCTTTGAATCTCATAGATAGCAAATGACCTGAGTTGTGGCTCCCCTCTGGAAAATTAAAAGAACTTGCCCCCAACTGAGTGATTTGGTTTTGCTCTGTCTACAAACCCACATGCCCACAGGGGCCAGGGAGACCATGAGTGAAATGGGCCTGGTATCAAAAAAGCCACATTGCAAGCAGGATGAGAAATGGCCACTAATGCTTGAACTCAGAAAGAGGCAGGCAAGAGGGAATGGTGGGGACTGTGGAGAACTGGGGAGCAGGCATCAGCTTTGCCTCAGTGCCAGACAATTGCTTCATGCCCAGACAGGGACTCACTTTGGCCAGATGTTCAGATTTTTTAAGGTAAGCTAGAAAAAGATATTGTTATGTGCATGCTCTTAATTTTTTTTCTATTTTTTGGCCATGCTGCGCGGCACACAGGATCTTAGCTCCCTGACTAGGGATCGAACCCGTGCCCCCTGCAGTGGAAGCACAGTGTCTTAACCACTGGACCGCCAGTCCCATGGTCTTTATTTTTAAGTGTTGACAATCCGAATCAAAAGAACAAAACTCTCTGGCAAACACTATGTGGATCAAAATTGGTCCAGCGGCATCCAGTTGTAGCCTCTGTGTTTGGACCGTGAATGCAGGGACCACAGCTTACTTCCCTCTGGAGAGAAAACTTTACACATCTGCCCTCATGGTCCCAATAGCACCTGCGGGGGGAGGAGGGGCTGGTAATCCCCAGGGTGCAGAGGCAGTGATGTGGCACTGCAATTAGGACAACAGGCCCCAGTGCCTGGGTTCCTCAGCTGTGTGACCTTGGGCAAGTTACTTCATCTCTCTGTGCCCCAGTTTCTTCATCTATAAAGCAGTTCAAAGATAATGGTAGGGTGCTGGGAGGGGAAGTTAAATGAGATTATATGTGTCCCCCACCAGGCACATATAATAGTAAACATTAAAAAAACATTGGTTCTTGATAAGTGACTTGCCTGAGGTCACACGGCTCTTATACGAAAAGCCCAGGTTGGCTGACTCCAAAACGTGCTCTTTCTACCAGACCACACGTCTCCCTGTCACGTGAACAGCAAATTACATCATCTGCAAACCCCTGGCCAGTCTAACATTGTGCCCAAATAAAACTTCCTAGCAAGTTACTCTGACACATTTAGTGATATGCGTAGTCACTATTTCACAGCCTGGGAATTCAGCTCAGGTGAAAGCTCTGTGGAGCCACGGGAAGAGCTCAGAGCATGAAGCCACACAGGCCTGGATCCAGACCCAGGCCACAGGACCTCCCCTCTCTAAGCCTCAGTATCCCCCTCTGAGAAATGGGTGTAATGGTTATAATAGCTACCCCACTGAGCTGCAGGGAGGTCTCAAATAACATGACGGCAAACTGCAGAAACTGAGAAGTACCTCACAACCGCTAGCATGGTAGCTGATGTCTATAATTATTTAACTATCACATGGTAACAGAGTAAGCATTTCTGGGTTTGGCTGGACAAGGCCAGGCTGCAGCAGAGGAGCCCAAGAAGTGGCTCTGGGCACTCTTGGACCAAGGGTTGGAGGGAAACTCAGGAGAGGTCTACATCCATTGCCAGGAGGTTGAGAAATCAAATTGGATGGGAATCAGGGTGGGGAAAAATTACTTCTCCTCAATAAAGAATAGAGGAGCCTAGGCCTCTGACTTCCAAATGGGGAATACAGAGTAGTCACCTGGCCATTGTTATTTAATAAATTAATTAACTACTAAGGAAGAAAGTGTGGAAATAAAAGACTAAAATAGATATGCCATTGAAAAAATCAATATCTAAAAATAGTGTGCTTAAGATGCGTGCATTTATTGTATGTTCAAAAAAACTGTAAGCAAAGAGTGAGGGCTAGTTAACAACACGCATGCTGAAGTATGCTAGGTTTGTGTACGGCTTTCTGAAACTTACTCTGAAATGCACCCCAAAATTATTGATGGATGTAGAAGGAAGGGCTAGATGGCGAATACATGATCAAAACAAGTAGAGTAAAATATTAATGCATATAGAATCTAAGTAGTAGGTATACGAGTGCTCCCTATAAAATTCCTTCAACTTTTCTGCATTGTTTGAAAATCTTTTATAAAAAGATTTTCGAAAAATAGTTTAAATGACAAGAAAAAAATAGTTACACTATAATGTTAAGCAGGAAAAGCAAACCACGTGACTTCAATTATATGACACAGCTCCTCTACCACCATGATGGGACTTAAGGCATTTTAGAAAAGACTCCCTTTTGAAAAAAAAAATATATATATATATCTCGGCTGAAGTATTATCATTGGAGATTCATCTGCAGCTCAAAGGCTTCTGACCTTACAGAATCCTCTTTTATGTTTAGAGAGTCCTTAAAGAAAATATTCCTTAAGTTATCGACCTACATCTAAGAGGGAGAGAAATTGACAAGCAGCTGAGAGTGAAATAGATTTGGGGAGTAGCCAGGTAAGAGGCGACCCCTACAGAGATGGGAGCAAATGGGGTCCGGTGAGGACAAACCCCTCTGTGGAACATGGTCTTCTCCCAGCTGCATCATAACATTTGCCATATTATGTCTTACAAATAGAGAAATTGAGGCACAAAGATGAAAGGAGACCTACCTCGGGTCACAGAACGCTTCATAAATATGAAAGCTGGCAGCAACATCTTCACCATCTCAGCCACGGGGTCTGCTTTACCCAGTGCACCTGCCCTAGAGAACAGGAAGTCGGAAGCCGGGAGCCGATGTGCTCAGGTGAGGTGGCGAAACCATCGCCAGAACTGTATGCACAGGTCTCCTCGGGGGCCCCCATTTCATCCCACTACTTCCAGGTGGGCAAGCACCACTCTGATTCTCTGCCATTGCTCTGCAGGTGTCGGGGGAAGAAAGAACAAAGCCAGGCATACTCCATCATTTTCATCCACCACCAATCCTAAGGCAAATCTTTCTGCCACCATATTCACCTGTCACCTTCCTGAGGAAGAAACCTGCAGGCGTGGTGGCATCGTGGGAGGGCAGGGGAGGGACAACTGTTTTCTGAGCATGTCTGACCCCTGAGTGAGATGACCAGAGCCTCTCCACATGACCCGCTGAAGACACTCTGATGAGAAGTCAGCTTGGAGACCTCAATTCCTGAAAATGCTAGTCGAACCGCCTCTTAACTTGGCTAGTCACTCAAGCATAGAATTACTCAGAACATCTTCGCCCATTAAACTGCCCCCATTTTTTTTTTCTTTACAAAATCTGGCTGCTCTTCCCAAAATGTTTTGACTGGAAATTTTTGCAATGCCTGGAATATATTTATATGCAGTTCTTTGAAACAAGGGTGATTTCAACCACCGCTTTGCTCAGAGAGCTTGCCCTACTCTGCACTGCAGTGTGGAGCGAAGGCCTGGAGTCAGAGCCTCACAAGTCATAAAGCTCGAACTACAGTAACGCCATCCGGAGGCCAGAGACACAAAGCAAGCATGTCACTCACCTCTGACCAATGGCAGGGGCCTCCGGAGACGGGGTTCAATCTAAGAAAATAACCACTGAGGCAGAAGAGGTGAAAGGAGCTGCGTTTGGGGACAACTAAGAATCTATCCAATGAAAGTTCAGCATCATTCCATTGACAAGCATTTATTGAGCATCTATTATGTTGGAGGTTCAACCAGAGAGCAAGAGAAGGTGTGCATAACCAGAGCCATGCTGGGTGGTAGAGAAGACCGTGACTATATGGGGGCTGGAGAGCCCAGGTGCAAAGCAGAAAGGAGGTCAGTTTGGGCTGCAATTAATAACCAGGACAAACTCACTTTGCAGCCCAGTTCACAAGCCTCCCTTCCGGGGTCCTCACAGTGGCTATATGGCAGCTTCCCGCAATCCATTTTGCTCACCTGAGGTTATCACCTCTCTGAGAAACCTTCTGTCCTAACCACTCCAAGACATTCAGCATCCACACCCCTAACTCAGCAAACACCACTCTGGGTTCTTCCCAAGAATTCCGCCAGTTTGCCAGCTGCATGGACATCTGTGGGACCCTTTTAGAAAAGATGTCCCCAAATCTCTTGATCATGACACTATGTCCAATTGGCCCACTCTTCTCCACAGAGCAGGGAAGAGGCCAGCTTGCAAGAGGTGGTTTCGCTTAGCCCGGCCTCTCTACCACCTAAGATGTGAGCTGTGATTCTCTGGAGTCTGGGAAGGATGTATTTGGACTTCTTGGAAAACAGCAGGCTCCCTGGCTTCTTGAACTTAATAAGGAGTGAGATGCTTTGCTTTGATCTCTGCCCCAAGCCATAGAAGATCAAAATACTCTGGATTTGTATTTACGTAGGTAGCTCCATTTTTAGGCAAAATTGCACAGAGGGACTTAACCAGTGTTGGCACTCCCCAGGTGTAGTATCCCTCCGCTGCCCACACCCAGCCTTGTAAGTCTGTGCCTTGGCTCTTCAGCCCCAAAGCAGGACATTAAAGGCTTATTGAGCTGCATCTTTAATAATATTTTTTTTTAATGTTTAAGAACCGCCATAAAAATCCATTGGATGGCATTTTTTTTTCCACTTTGGCAAAACTAGAGTCATAGTCTATGTTATTACAAACTCAACCACAAGAGAAGAAAGTCAGCCAGTCACAATTTAGAAAATCACATTCCATTAGCACTGGAAGGGCATAATAGCCGAGCAGAGATGTGTCCAGTCACATCTGTCTTTTTCCATAGACACTGCTCCCCCCAGGCCACTATTGAGCAATTTGTCCCCTTTCCAAGCAGCCTCTGCGTGCTGGAGACTGACCTCAAGTGATTCTCTGTTTTCTCAAACCTACAGACAGAGAGGCCTTAGACTTAACATAATTTGAGAAACCCCAAAGGAAGACCCCTTGACACTCCCCCACCCTGCTCTGCCAATTTAGAGATTCATTGGAGGTTCTTTTAACTCCAAAAAATCCCTTATAAATGTAAGCTGCTCCCGGAAGAGATAATGCATTAAAACACATAGCCATTCACACTTTAGTATGATGTTTTCTGATAATAGCTATTATTTATTGAGCATCTATATGCCTGGGCCAGGCATTGAAGCAGGCCCTTTAGACAGTCACTTTATCAGATTTTGAAGGAATTAAACATTGTAAAATTTTGGTGAGGGAAAGTTTGGACATGTCTGATTAGCAAGTGGTTAGGATGGAGGTGTTAAGTATATGGACATGATTGACACCACATAGAGAGATAGAAGGCCAAGGGGGAAGTCATGAACTCTAATGGGGAACTCAAGATAGGCTTCAGAGGTGATGTTTCAGTGGGATTTTGAAGGATGAGAAGCAGTTCATCAGGTAGCCAAGGTGAAGAAGGGAATTCTTGTAGAGGGAATAAACATGGGAAAGGGGTACAGGTATATAAAATAACATTATGTCTCTCTATCTATCTATCTCTCTCTCTCTGAGTTCCAGCAGGAACACTCAAATAAGAGAATTCAAGAAGGATTTAGCAAACAGACTATTGACAAAAGTGTGGACAAGATACAGGAAAACCACAAAAGGTAGTGCGGGATTCCAGGTGCTGTACCACCCCTGGACCCAAAAGGATGAAGGAAGGCAGCAGTTACCCAGATGCAGAAAGAGAAAACTATGTAGAGAAGGCCACCTTAAGAGGATGTGAGACTTCTAAGTCTCGCAGCCAGCCTGAGATGACCTCACAGCAGGGGAGCCAGAGGAATAAATCCCCCCACCTCTCTCTCCCCTTCCCCTACCCCCAGAGCTGCTGTGGGGCTCCCCATAGGCCCACACCAGCAGGAAGCCAGAGGGCGAGGCAGGGGAGCCTGGATGAGGCACCCCTAGTGGTCTGACTCCTGGGGCTCAGAGCTGGGCAGAGGAGGGTGCAGGGGGCTCTGGGGTGGGGACAACTAGAAAGCACCCAAAAGAATGTATGAGATGTGGCTGGAACATGGAGTATGGGGGGCGGAGCGGGGCGTGACAGAGGGACACGGAGCAGAAATGCGACTGCAATGGAGCTTGTCCGTCAGGCTAAGAGTGAACGGGAACCATGGACCTGACGTGGTCATAGAGACCCTGGCCACCGCTGGGCCCTGGGAACAGGCTTCCATCAGAAGGCACCTGGCAGCCAATGACTCCTGAGCTGAGCCAACACCTTCCTGAGCTTCCCAGGCTGCCCTCTGGAAGCGACCCCAACCAGCCTTGTCTCTTGGAGCCCGTGACACCGCAAACCAGAGCCTGGGAACACAGAGGGGTGCCGGCTGCCAGTGGCTACCGAGAGCGCAGCCCGTAACATCTTGGACCAGTTAAAACTAGTCTATCTCTTTTATTTATATTCCATTCCACCTTTTCCCCCTCCTTGTGTGGAAAGAGAGCCCGGGGATCAGGAGCTCTGAGGAGCAGTTTTCCCAGAAAGACAAGAAATGCCTGTCCACTCCCCCCAAGGGGCTGCTCCAGGCGGCCAGCCGGGAAGCCCGGTCAGTCCTGCCCTGTCAGGCCTCAGGAAACAGACAAGTGCCAGCCCCTCTCATCTGGGAAACATTAAAAGCAATCTCTAAAGTGATTCATTAAAAGTCCTCCAGTGGCAGAAGACCATCACCCAGATGTGAAAGTAAACACAGAGGGAAATTCCAGCATCAGAATGGTTTCAAGTCTTTAAACAAATGCGTGGCTATTTCAGGGAAGGGAAGAGTCTTTTGTCTGTCTTTCCAAGCCCCCAGAATCCGATTCAGACTCTCTCCATCCAGCAGGCCAGGCAAATTCCTACAATGCCAAACACAGAAAACTGTGAAAACACTCACTTGACTCCCTGGGGCCCTGCCCACTTGAAATTCCCAGCGTCCCACCAGCCAAGGCCAGTCGCCCAAGCTTACCAAGCTTCTGGCGGTGCAGCCTTCGGCTCAGCCTTTGTAAAGCGCCGGAAATTAAAGCCGAAGCAATTGGTCCATTCTACCCTGAAAAAAAAAATCAGCATAGAAAATAAATGGAGAGTAAATAAGTATCAGGCAAAACTAAGAGTGTGTATACACTGATAAAACATAGTAAAAACGAAAGAAAATAGGAGTACATTGGGGCACAGATCACATGTTATCATGTCTATTGTCTGGCAGAGTGAGTGGCACATGGTAGGTGTTTGATAAACATGTCAGGAAAGAGAGAAGGAGGGAAGGAGGGAAGGAAGGGGGGAGGGAGGGAGGGAAGGAAGGAAGGAAGGGGGGAAGGAAGGAAGGAAGGGGGAAGGAAGGAAGGAAGGAAGGAAGGGGAGGGAGGGAGGGAAGGAAGGAGGAAGGGAGGGAGGGAGGGAAGGAGGGAAGGAAGGAAGGAAGGCGGGAGGGAGGGAGGGAGGGAAGGAGGGAAGGAAGGAAGGAAGGAAGGAAAGGGGGAGAAAAGGGGGAGGGAGGGAGGGAAGGAAGGAAGGAAGAAAGGAAAGAAGGAAGGAAGGGGGGAAGGAAGGAAGGAAGGGGGGAAGGAAGAGGGGAGGGAGGGAGGGAAGGAGGGATGGAGGGAGGGAGGGAAGGAGGGACGGAGGGAGGGAGGGAAGGAGGGAGGGAAAGAAGGAAGCCCACGTGCAAAGATAATTAAAGAGGTAATACTACAGTTTAAAAGTGTAGCAGATTCAGCATTGTTTAATATTACACTTCATAATTCACATATATAATGTATATGTACCATACATAGCATGATAATACAACTTATAATTCTTAGTAATACAGGCAACAAAAGCAAAAATAGATAAGACTACATCAAACTTAAAAACATTTATACATCAAAGGATATAATCAACAGAGTTAAAAGGCAACCTAGGGATGGAAGAACATATTTGCAAATCATACATCTAATGAGAGTTAATACCCAGAATATATAAAGAACTCTTACAACTCAACAAAGACATCAAATAAGTTGATTAAAAGATGGGCAAAGGACTTGAATAGATATTCTGCAACAATAGGAAAACAAGCACATGGAAAGATATTAACACCACTAATTATCAGAGAAATGCAAATCAAAATCATAAGATATCACCTCACACCCATGAGGATGGTATTATTTGTTAAAATAATATATGTGTATGTATAACTAAATCACTTTGCTGTACACCTGAAACGAACATAACGTTGTTAATCAACTATACGCCAATATAAAATAAAAATTAAAAAAATAAAGCGTATACAAGCCATGTTTATTATTAAAAACAAAACAAAACCGAACCCTCCCTATTTCTTCCTCCAGCCTGGGGCAACCACCAGTCTCCTTTCTGTCTCTAAGAATCTGACTACGCTAAGTGCCTCACATAGTGGAATCATACAGTATTTGCCCTTTTGTGTCTGGCTTATTTCACATAGCATAATGTCTTCAAGGTCCATCCATATTGTGGCATATATCAGAATGTCCTTCCCTTTTAAGGCTGAATAATATTCCATTGTATGTATATACCACATTTCGCTTATCCATTCGTCCATTGATAGACACTTGGGCTACTTCCACCTTTTGGCTAATGAGAATAATGCTGCTATGAACATGGCTGTGCAAGTATCTTTTGGAGTCCCAGCTTTTGATTCTTTGGGGTATATACCACTGGGATTTCTTTTTAGTGATGAAATTTCCCCTGAAAGCTGGAGGGTGGAGCGGGGAGAACCCAGCATTCGCTGAGACTGGGTAAATGATCTAGCTGTCAGATGGTGGAGAACATAGCAATTGTGAACTTACTCATATTTAGATTAGACTTCTAACTCTACCGTGAGTACAGACAATTATGAATCTGTGGAAACCCCACTCGTCATCACAGCCAGCTGCACATTCCCAGGGAAGATCAGTGCAAAGGGGAGAGTTTGGAAACCTGAGAGACCAGGGTTCAAATCTCAGGAGGAGCCCTTATTGGCTATATGGCTCGAGCAGGCCAGAGACCCAATACCCAAGACATGAAAGTGATAAAATGCTCTTCACATAGTTGACGTGAAGACTAGTGAGAAAGTATACACTGTGCTGGTGTGTCGTAAGCACTCAATAAACACTGTGTTTCCTCCACTCTGAGGTACCTCCCCTTTTTTTCAATGTCACAATCTACAATTACATTTCCTAATTCAGGGTGTGCTTTACCAGATAGCAGCTTTATCATTGCCTGTGAATGGAGTGAACTCAGCCAAACTGCTCTGGAGAAATCATAGAATTTTCCCAAGAAGAAGCTGGTGTAAAAGACCCCAAGGTGAGAATGCCCAGGACTCAGGGCTGGCATGTTCACCTGTCAAAGGTCCCTGTTCACCTCAGATGAAAGAAGAGTTTCCAAAGAGTAAGTCCTCGGCCAGTGCTATGTAGCAAAACTGTGAGTCACGTGGCTGAGGAACAGACCCAACAGTGGAGCAAAAGGGTTGAGGATGAAGGTTCTGGAATTAGCAGTACTGGGTGTGACCCTAAGAAAGTCACTTCATTTCTCCAAACCTCAGCTTCCTCATCTGTAAAATGGAGCCAATAATAGTATGCCTCCTAGGGTGGCTGTGAGGAGTAAGAGGTGGGTAGTGTTGTAACGTGCATGGCACAGAGCCCACACTGGGCAGCTGTGGAACCCAGATCTGAACCCAGATGAGATGAGCCAGGTCCCCTCTCCCCTCACTCCTCAGGCATTTCTGCAGGAAAGGGGGTTTAATGGGAAGTGTGCTCTCTGCTCTGCCCCTTCTCCAAACTGTACCATCAGCACCCTCCACATTTCCTTTCATCACCCTTAAGCCCTTGATCATAAAGTTTACGAGAAGTAAACAGTAGCTCATCTACCCGTCCATCCATCCACCCACCCATCCATCCATCCATCCATCCATCCATCCATCCATCCATCCATCCACTCATCCATCCATCCACCCATTCATCCATGTACTCGTCCAACATTGATTGAGTGCCTGCCCTATGCCAAGCCTGACATAGCCATTGGGAACCAAAAGATGAATAGAACAGGCGTCTTCTCTACAGGAAATCACAGTGGAAGTTGGGGAGGAAAAAAAGTAACGACAAGAACAGCAAACACTTATTTAGGGCTACATGCTAGGCGCGGCTTCAAGTGCCTTTGCATAATACATTTAATTCTCCCAACAGGCCTATGATTTTTAATAAAGCTGGTAAGTAGCAGAGCTGGAATTTGAACTTGAGCCCTCTGGCTGCAGAGTCCATGCTTCCAACTAGACTGAGAGTCAAAAAACTTTAACATCAGGTCTGGTACAGACACCAACACATCAGGACAAATGTCAGTGATTTTGCGATGCTCTCAAATGCCAGCCAAAAACCAGCCAGCCCTCCTTGAAGCGCTTCTAACCTCCAGACTGTAGGACCCTAACGCTAATGGAGTCTTGGGCAGAGGTCACGGGATCGGGCTTGGGGGTGTGAAGGAGGGTGTCCAACAGCTCCCCAGAATCAGCAGGCAGCCAAGTGCTTGTGGTGCTTGAACGCCCTGAAGGTTGATGAGTGGTGAACATGTAAATTACACTCCATCCCTCACGATTCACTGAGCGCTATTCTCACACACATCGGCTCATTTAACCTTCAAGAGAGCCCTGTGAAGGAGATCTAATTGCTGTCCCCACTTCACAAAGGAGCAACCTGAGGCTCAGTGTCCCCAAGTGGGGGACACCCAGCACACCTGTCGAAGGCCCTTGTTCAGCTCAGATGAAAGAATTATTTCCAAAAAGAACATCTTTGGCCCAATTCTACATGCTTGCCAAAAGCAAAGGAGTTGGACCTGCATTCAGTTTCTTTGCCTCCCACCAATAACCAGCCAGATATCAGGGGGTCCCTTCCTTTATTCTCTGCCCTGCTGTCCCCTCCTCAAGGTGTCACTCTGACTGCACTTCTAAAACATCGCCCCATCGCTCGCCACTGCCTGTCCCCGTTGCATTTTTCTTCAGGACACTATCGTTATCTGGTATCATAGTAGACTTATTTGCTTAGTGTTTGTTTCTCCCCAGCTAGACTGTAGGCTCCATGAGGGCAGGAAATTTGTCCATTTTACTCTTCACTGTATCCTCAACACCTAGAACACAACCTTAGTGCATTGAAGATGGTCAATGTGGTTTAATTCAATGACTGAATAAACATATGAATGGAGGTGGGTTGGAGAATTACCCCTTGTCTAGGAAACCAGAACACAAGGGCCAGAAATTCACCTGAGCCCCCTGTCCCACCTCTGGGTCTAAGGTTCCCCCCACCCCAGACTTGGCCTCAGGGCTAATAGGAACACTTGGCCCCTTGTCCTCCCTCTCCCAGTCTTCTTCCCTTTCAAGGACACTCTCCTAGGTGTCATGCCCATAAGGGGCCCTTTTAGATGACACCCCACAGCCTCACTCCAGATCTTTCTTGCTCACCCATTGCCTCACACATATGCATACTCCCCTATTTCCAAACCAAATCAGTACCAGACTCAGTTCATTTTGTCAAGTATTTTGAAATACTGTAAACTCATTCATGTGAAGGTATTGATGAATGATAACAGGTGTGATTTTTAAAGGGGGCCTTCTATTTGGATAGTATAATAACACACTAGAATGGATAATTGTAGGAGTTTCCAGTATCCTGGAAACTTAATATGCCTCATCATATACAGAATATTACCTGAGGATGACATTCATTCATTCATTTCTTCATTTGGTATCCCAGCCAACATTTACTGAGTGCCTTGTACCTGCCAGGAAATGTCATGTGTGCTGAGAACACAACAGTGAGCGAGACAGTCGAGGTCCCTGATCTCAGAAAATCCACTGTGTAGCTGAGGAGACGGAGCTGTAAGCAAAGACCTTGCCAAGGAGTTTTCATTCTCATTCTTAGGATTATAATAAAGGGTGGAAACTCATGCAGGGATCAAGGCAGTCAGGAAGGCCTGCGGGGAAACTGCAGTCTCTGCTGGCCACTGATGGGTGACTGGGAGCTCGCCAGGCAGCAGAGGGCACGCAAGCACTCTGGTACCTGCAATTGTGCAGAGTCTGAAACGGCACAAGCAAGGCTGGCCCTGGGCCCACTCAATTCATGAGACCCTTAAAAGGGGCTGAAGCTCAGCACAGCCAAGGCATTTGTGCCAAGCAGTAGGTAAAAGCAACAGGGCAGGGTGTCCTTGGGACTGAGTAGATGGCAGCAGTTATGTCCCTCCCTTTGGAATGTTAGAAATAGAGTCTGTGTTCCTGGGGTTCTCGGTTCCCTGTGAAATTGCCCAAGTTGATGATCGTGACAACACAGGAGGCAAATCGGCTGTCTCTGCACACAATCTGCAGTGTCTCCCTGACCCTGGCATATCCAAGGAGCTGTCGCAATATTCAGCTGCCCTTTCCCCTGCCTGTCAAGGGAAAGAAAGGCTTCAGCATTAACCGTGACAACGATGGGTGACCTGAGAGTTTTCTTTGACCTGCCACCTAAGGTAAGTGGCTTTTTGCAAAGATCCCAAGACTTTGCTTTTAATTCAGCTCAAACCCAAGTTTCCCTCCCAGGCACTATCTCCAGTGTGCTGGGTTGCCCAGTGAAAAGAATCATAGCCCTTTCCTTTTCTGGCTTTCTCTGATGCAACAAGCCTCCAGCAACCGTCAGAAAAGAGGGCAAGTAACATCCGTGGTGGAGACAAGCCTATGAAATTAGTTCAAACATACAGCGAGGCACTGTACTTACTGCAGAGAGACACATGCTGTTCCGTGGACACAGGCCTATTCGTGAATCACCAGGCATAATGGGGCATTGTTGAAAGTGTTGGAAACATGAGAATTTCCTCACTGCCCAGCTTAGGTAATGTTGGAGTTACATTTGCCTCCAGAAATGAAGTCAGAGAGACTCGGCCCAACTCCCAATTGCCAGGCCCAAACCGTGGGGCCACCATGATTTTAGGCTGACTTGTGTTCATAGGAGTCACCCCAGGTTGTGTTTAAGGATCGACTTCTCATCTGCATACACAAGAGAAGTGAGTGCTTTGACAAAGGATGTGCACGGAATTCTGGCCAGAGTGTCCTAGGCCAGGGGGAAGGCTATTTTAAAGACACACACACACACCAGGGCTCTGTCCTATCAGATAGATTGGTGGGAAGAGGAAAAACTTGCCTATGATTTGGTGTGAGGAAGGGATATGGCAGGCATGCAGGCAACAATCTATCTAGAATAATATATCATAGCTCTCATTTCTTGAGTATATTATGGGCCAGGCACCGTTCAGTGCTGTACGTGTATGACTTCATTTCTTCCCACATCCCTAAGATCCAAGTGGGTCCTGCCAACCTCGTTCACAGAAGGAACTGAGAGGTGACAGAACACGCCTATGTCACAGAGCCAGTGATTCGCACACCTGGGATTTGAACTCAAGTCTGAGGGATACTAGGGGTGGTGCCCTTTCTTAACCACTATACTATGCCACATGATGAAATTTAGGGGGAGGAAATTTGGTGGCTGAGTGTCATTTAATTGCTGGGAGAGTGGCATTTTCTTAGCCCTGGATAAGGGGTGGCACCGGGATCCAGTTGCACAGTCCCAGACCCTGAGCTCCTGTCTCCCATGATCCTTTGCACCTGTTTCTATCACAGCCCTGTCACACAGCTCAACACCAAGATGGCTTGTTAGAACACTGTCTCCCCACTAGATCCAAGTCCCCCAGAACAGGCACTCCATTGTATTCTCTGCATCTGCCACAACACCTGGAGCTGGGCTCACACTCCAAACATTTTTGTGGGTCCACATGAATGGATGAATAGAGGGTCACCCACATGCATGAATAATTCAGACAAATGGGCTTGAGTCCAAGCTCAGTCACTGGCTGGCTGGGTGGCCTTGAGCATGTCACCAGGCCTCAGTTTTCTCATCTGTGCCATTGAGAGGTTCAATTACAACTGTATCTACAAAATGAGAGACAGATCCCACAGGTGGAATGCAAAAATGAAAGTTCTTTGTTTTTATTATTTTATTTAAATTGATATTTATTTTCTCCGTAGAAAAATATAACTAGTTCTTCAAGCCTCTGAAGTTTTCTTTTAAAATAAGACTAAGTAAAAAATAAATAAATAAATAAGTAGATCATCTTAAGAGTCTATTCAGTCTTGGACCCCATCCAGGTCTCTCTGTGTCATGTGCACCCCACACCACTCTTTCCCATGTCTGCCCTCCAGCCCAAGGACCCTCCTGTGGTCTAGGGTGGAGAGAGGTCCTGAGGCTTTTCCTTGATCTTCATTCTAATCCTATGTTACAGAGAAATTGTGCCTGTTCCCCTCAGGCCCCCACTCTTGATTCACAAAGGCCCATTTTGGTTGTCTCACCACTGGACATGGATTCAGGCTGGAGAGCAAGTAGTTAAAATTGGGTTCGGGAAGCAGCCCACCCGAGCTTGAATCTCACCACATTCTAGCTATGTAACTCAGTCTGGTTTCTTAACCTGTCTGTGCTGAATCCCTTCCTCTGTAACCTGGAGGTCCTAGTGGCAGTTATCGTGTGAGGAGTCAATGAATTCACAGACATATGGCTCCCAGAACAGGGTTTGGCATGTGGAAAGCAAATAATTTTAAAATTTGTTTGGAAACACAAAAGGTCCCGAGTAGCCAAAACAATCTTGAGAAAGAAGAACAGAACTGGAAGAATCATGCTCCCTGACTTCAGACTATACTACAAAGCTACAGTCATCAAAACAGTATGGTAGTGGCACAAAAAAACAGATCAGTGAAACAGTATAGAAAGCCCAGAAATAAACCCACACACTTATGGTCAATTAATCTATGACAAAAGAGTCAAGAATATACAATGGAGAAAAGACAGTCTCTTCAATAAGTGGTGCTGGGAAAATTGGGCAGCTACATGTAAAAGAGTGAAAGTAGAATATTCTCTAACACCATACACAAAAATAAACTCAAAATGGATTAAAGACCTAAATGTAAGAACAAATAACTATGAAATGCCTACAGGAAAACACAGGCGGAACATTCTTTGACATAAATAGCAGCAATATTTTTTTGGATCCGTCTCTTAAAGGAAATAAAAGAAAAAAATAAACAAATGGGACTGAATTAAACTTAAAAGCTTTGGGGTATTATTTCTTCCACTTTTTATTCTCACAGTTAAAACCCAGCTTCTCCTGAAGTGTGGCGGCCTCTGTCTGACCCAAGGAGAGGTCGCATATGAGAAAGTGGAAGGAAAGAGAAGCACAGAGGTGGCATCTGAAAGTCAGACTATCCTGACAGCCAGCATCCAACAGGGAGGAGCAGATGCCCATTCAGGACTCAGGGACGCAAGAGTCCCAGGGCAGGAGAAGCCCAGTGACTCAGCCCAGAACTCCCCAGCTCACATGGCCACAGAACTGGGTCAGCAAGTTCAACACGACCTTGTCACACAGGTCCCAGCTGACATCTGAGACACTTTATGACCACCTCAAATGTCATTCCTCACATGTAAAATCAGGATGGTAATAATGTCACCCTTGAGGAGAGGTTGTGAGAATGAGCTGGATTAATACACATAAAGAACTTAGAAGGGAGCCTACGTATCAACTTTCCCAAATGTTAGAGCTTATTGTTACCTCGGTTAATTCTTATTTTCTTCTTTGTGGCTTTCTGCATGTTCCTTTTTCCTATGATGGGTATGAATTACTTTTACAACTAGGAAAATATGGAAATAGGGAAAGGATCTGTTTTAAAGAAAAAAAAAAACAATGATTAAAGATAGAATAGCAGTGCTGATGGCTGTGAGGAAGGGAGAGGCTATGTCTAGTTGGGTGTAATTCCGGGTGGGCCTCACAGAGGCAGCAGCATTAGAGATGGGCTTTCAAGCATGGGTAGAATCTCATTTAGTGGTGAGGGGGCTCCCTGGTGCACCATTAGGAGCCAAGGAACAGGGAAATTTGGTGCTAATGAAAAATGTATGAGGAGAGAAAACCCAGCAATGCCAGTAGATGAGATGGGAAGAAGATCCTGTGAGGAGAATATTTTCCAGAATGCCTAGTTTCTGGGCAATAAGGAGGCCAGAGACATAAAGTGAGGGCAGTCTTTAAAACAGAGACACCTTTCTTTGTTACTGATCCAGGGTTAGAATTGTTGCTGGAAAACACAAACTGATCATTTACAAGAGAAGAAATAAAAAATGATCATTAAAACCATGGGGAAATTGTGATAAAGTATCCATAAAATAGGCCAATATACACAAGGAAGGTTAGAGGAAGAAAGAGAGGCAGAAAAAGGAAGGACGTGAAGATTATTTTCACACCTGCAGAAGTAATAGAATTAAATCCAATGCTTCCTGAGACAATATAGACTACCACATTCTCTTCAGTCTCACCTCCAAGGCCCTTCACTAAATGAGGTTCAGTGACCCCCCCACTCACCTCCCTGGGCCCTGGCAGCCCACTGCTCTCTGCTCTGCTGAGGGAGCCTTATATGGGTAGAGGATGAGGGTGTGTGTCCGGTCTTTATAGAAGCATCAGAAAATGAAATGAAAAGCCAAGCCAGCTGGCATGGGCAAGGAACTTTTGAGCAAACTTCTTCCAATCTTTTTTTAAGAGCTCCTCCAATTACACATAAGCAAATCAATAGACAGTGCTGCGGCACTTCAGCGTTGGGTAGGAATCCCACTTCTGCCACCTCAAAACAACTCCAGGCAAGGGGCCTTCCTCCTTGGGGCATGAGTTCCCTCATCCGTCCAGTAGAAGTGATGACACAGACCCTGCAATGTGGCTAGGAGCACGAGAGAGAGGAACGCATGGCCAAACTCTGGCCTTAATAAAGACCACCTTGTCAAACAGTCAGAGAGAAGGGGGAGCATGCACAAAAATGCGCAGTGGCTCCTCTTGGCTGGAGAGCAAAAGCTGGAACTGAGGCATGCTGCTGAAGTCCTTAATTCCTCTGATTCTCTGCTACCAAGTGCCCTGGCCAGGAACAAGCATTCAAGTTGTTAAAAGTCTCCTTTTCCTAAGATACATAATAGGAATGGGTTGTTCAGTGCAGAACTGAGCATGCAGAGTTATGGGGCTGGTGGCCCACAAGCAAACCTTAAGCAGTTTTTATGGTCACCTGTTGGTACTGGGCAAGAAGAGATTGAAGGCATCCAACTGCAGCTTTGAACTAAGATAGGGGCAAACATGCCTGCTTCAGGGCAGCTAACAGGAGATTCAGGAGGCTTCTAATTCAATGGACTAATTCTACATGAAGCAGAGATTATTCAAGAAAATGGTGCTTATTATCCCAGACTCTTGAGAACATGCCCTGGTTCTCTCTGGCCCGTCCTCATCTTCCAGGTCACAAAATAAGCATAAGAGCCTGACATTTGAGGACTAGCCATTTGATTTGGGAACTAAAAGGCTGCTTCTACTGACTCAAATAAGGAGCCCCACTGTCTACGCTGTGTCCTTCTTGACTCAGTAACAACCAGGAAAATATTTCCTGCAATATGGCCTTTCTTTCACTCATCTTCCTGCCTAGAGTCACATACTGGGCAAGGCAGCCAGGAGTCAAGTTCTCCCTTCATTTCACCATGTAAAATGCTGCCAAAGTAGCACCAATATATTCCATGGTCTCTGCTTAATTCCATCTTCATTTAGCAAAATCCACTGGCACCGTCAGTCTGCTTTGAGACTCAGCGGGGCAGAGTAAATGAGCCACTTACACAAAACTAAGTTAAGATGACATTAGGTGGGAAGGGAATAAGGCCATTGCTGACAGTGACCAAGCACTGTGCTTGCCATAACCTATGAGACTAGTCCAAGGGAAGGGGGCTGAAGATGCTAGCAGCTCAGGAAATTCAAGTTTAGGATAAGTAGTAGACAGCACAGCTTGTCATAGCGAGCAGGTAGTATACACGGGAGACAGTCAACGCTTTCTAAATGTTTAAATAAATTCATAAAGGACAGATCGAGAAGGGATTGTGAAAGGAACCTAGAACAGGCAACATGTTTATGACTCAGAAGAACAACTAAAGCAGATGGGCTTCTCTCTCCCCTGCAAGAACAATATTGCCATGGCAAGGTTAGGAAGCATTCCTAACCCTGAACTTCACAATAATTAAATCATAAATATGACTCTGAGTACGTCAGGAGAGCAAAGATATCGCAACCATAAACCTTTATAATATTTTACTGTGCTAAGAATTTACGTGGCCTGCCTGGTAAATGGGCATTGCTTCATCAATCACATTAATTATATGAAAGGTCCCGTCTTACTATAAAGTACAAGGCAACTGCACCACCAACTTGACTTCAAGCCGATGTGTCAGCTATAATACACATTAAATTAGCACCAATTTGACTTGCCTTCTTAAAATGTGAGAGATATGGGAAGAATGATTTCAACAATCTTGGCCTCTTTTGAGGCCCTGACAGTACAAGAAAAACTAAATAGATGCCCTGGTTTTCTTTTGAGAAGCTATCCAGCAGCAGGGAGGGACCTTCAGCATCAATCCCCTGCCTCAGAGCCCTGCTCCCACTTTTAAGTGGTCTGAGAGTACCGACCCTGGTGGTGGGGGGCATGCCAGCAGCAGTGACTCTCTTCCCCCTTAGAAATCTCCTTTCTATTCCCCAGCTTTAGCTTGGATGTTTCAAATGCTGGAGCACTCGCTACAAGGCAGCTCCTTAACCTCAAGGAAGATACCTAGTTTCCCCCAAGTTCTAATTCTGCTTTCCTGGAGGTAAGGAAATAAAGTTAATCTTCCTTTTATAGACCAGGTTCTGCCAGTTAAAAGGTTGTTAGCTTCAAGAAAAAGAAAACCCAGCTCAAAGGGGATGAAACAATAAGGAGATTTATAGACTTATCTGAAAGACAGCCCCAAATTAGGGTGGGCTTGCTGCGTGGAAGGGCAACTGATCTAGCAGCCCGGCCATCTCCCAAGGCTGGTTGCCCTTGTGGTCACAGGATGGCCGCCAATAACCAGCAAGACTACCTGCTTTCTGCCTACTGTTGGGGGGGCGGGGTGGACAGAGAGAGGGACCCTTCCTGAACCACCTCATTAAAGTTCAGAATGACTTTCCTAGACACCCCTACTAAATCCTTCCACCTTCCATCTCATTGGCCTGAAATGTCTTCGATCGGCCCATCTCTGAACCAGTCACAGAGGCAAAGGGATGGGACTTTCCTGACTGGCTTAGCTATGGATCAGCCAGGGCCCATCCAAGCTGTGGGTCAATCTGCCAACCCCCCACTGCTGTTACATAGTGGGAGAAGGGTACATGGATGTTGGAGGGGCAACCACCGTGTGTATTTCATGGTCCTTCTCCTTTCCTGCTTAGAAAGCCCAGCCCCTTCCCCTGATCCTCCAAAGGCCGGATCCCTGGGCCTTTTCTGGATAGCCTGCCCTCCCCAGCACTCAGCACTTGGGGAGCTAACCTATGTAGGGGAGCCCTGTGTTGATATACTGGGTGTCTAGGAACTCTCGCTAAGCCCAACCTATGGCTTTTACAACCATGTCATGCTAGGAGCTTATACTGGACAAATCACCATGAGCTTCAGTGCAAGCTGGATTTGGATTCCTGCTCTACCACTTACTGGATGAGTAACCCTGAGCAGCTTATTTCACCGCTTCATCCATGGTTTTCTCATCTGTAAAATGGGAATAATAATAATACCTATTATACTGGGTTATTTTGAATAAATTAAAGCCTTCACTGCGTGGTGCACAGTAAGTTCCTCATAGATCTTGGTATTATTATTATTAAATGATAACAATAAATTGGTTATCTCCCACCTGGTACCAGCCAGCCTCCAATTGTACAGGAAAGTAAAGGCTTTCTGCTTCTTCACTCACACCGGATCCAGAAATGTGATCCTTTCCCTCTGTGGGCGCTCAGTTGTGCAGAAAGCCCTGCATTCGCTACGGGAGAAACTCGCTCTCTGCCCTCCCAGAGCCCTTACCGTCCTCCCTCCACCTGCTCTGTTGCTGTTCCCCTGCCCCCTGCCCCCCAGACCCTTGCTATGTAAGAGAACTAAGCAGAACAGCTCTGTCACAAGAGAAATACGCATTTACAGTAACTGCGTGTCTTTTTTCTGCAGTTTCAGTTGATACTCTGGGCCTCCGGTTACTCAAATGTAACAAACCAACTTCTGCATTACGAAAGTTAATTATAAGAAAAAATATCAGAGCAGCTGGGAAGATGATTTCAGTAGCAACCATTCATCTGGTAAAATACTCAGCTTACTCCAGGAGCTAAAAAGAAAAGTAACTTTCACACTATGTTTCTTTGCAAGTGTTTCTGTTATGAGCTCCTCACACCAGCATTGGGAAGTCATGCAAATAATTACCCATATTGATATTCTTAAGCAGTTTGAAGAAATTTGCCAAAGCAGGAATGAGAAGGAAAACTGACTGTCCAGCTACTGTTTCCTCCTTGGAGTGAAAAGCAGTGAAGGAGTAACTCATGTTCCAGATCTTAATACTTCCTTCCCTCCCAGGCTGAGAATTCCGATTGTTCGAGAACTTTCTGGAGCTCCCACCCTGCAATCTGTCCAGCACTCTGTTGTTTTGGCTTGGTCCCCTGGGCTCCGTCCATTTGCCCCGATTTGATTTCATTCTGCTTAGCCCTCTGGATAGGCACCTTAGCCAGACTGGCCGCCTGGCTGTCAGGGTGGCTCTTCCAATTCACTTTCGGCCCCAGGCCCTGCAGCCATCTGGTCGGGTCTCTCCTGGCCCTGAGCTCAGCCGGACCCTTGTCCTGATGACCTGATATCTCCCTTGTCCAGCAGGGGAGTCCAGACAGGTAATATGGAGACCATCCTCTTACACACTCTGTGGAACAATACTTGAGTGGGTTCAGGGTACATATCTCAACCTTGATTTTGATCTCAAGGAGGAAACTCAAGTTCTTGCACAAAGCATCTCCCTTATCTGAAAGACTGGATGAATCACGAAGCTGTTTCTGTGTGACAAGCCTGATATGGATGAGGTCTCACAAAGAAAACACATGGCGGATTGGATGGCTGTTCCCATTTCTTCTCTCTTCCCTCTGCCACATGACCTTGCAGAGCAGGGAATGCAGAGGATGCACTCCCACTGTACCGACACTGGGCTTGGTTTGCTTTGCTTTGGCCAAAGGAATATTGGCAGACGTGATGTGAACTCTTCCAGGCTCACACAGTTTTGCATGTCCTTGACGCTTGCATGATCCTCCATGAGAAAGGTAGGCCCCAAGTAGCCACCAGTCCAAAGAGACTTGGACCCAACCTGCAGCTCAGAGCCAAGCCCGACCAGTCCCAACCAGGATACAGTCAACCCCAGGTCCGTGAGCAAGAAAATAAATGTTTGTAGTTGTTTGTACACAGCAAAACGCAAAGCAGAACTGCCATTGCCCAGAAACACCATTACTGGCATCCTGACCACGAGGCTCCTGATTGCCCCAAATCAAGACATGGCTGCAATCAACAAAATGAAAAGGCAACCAATAGAATCGGAGGAAATATTTGCAAACCACGTATCTGATAAGGGGTTAATATCCAAACTATGCAAGGAAGTCATACAATTCGATACCAAAACTAAAAACAAATAACCCAATTTAAAAATGGACCAAGGACCTGAACAGATATTTTCCCAAAGAAGACATTCAAATGGCCGACAGGCACATGAAAAGATGCTCAACACTGGTCACCAGGGAAATGCAAATCAAAACCACAGTGAGATATCACCTCACACCTGTTAGAATGGCCATCATCAAAAAGACAAGAGATGACAAATGCTGGAGAGGGGGTGGAGAAATGGGAACCCTCCTACCCTGTTGATGGGAATGTAAATTGGTGCCGCCACTATAGAAAACAGCATGGAGGTTCCTCAAAAAAATTAAAAATAGAGCTACCATATGATCCAGCAATCCCACTTCTGGGTATATATCCAAAAGAAATGAAACACTATCTCAAAGAAATATCTGCACCCCCATATTCAGTGCAGCATTATTTACAATAGCCAAGAACTGGAAACAACCTATGTGTCCATCAACAGATGAATAGATAAATAAAATGTTTTATATATATATATATATATATATATATATACACACACATATGTATGTATATATGTGTGTATATGTATTGTATATTATTAATATTATAATAATATTAATATTATTCAGCTTTAAAAATAGAAGGCGATCCTGCCTTTTGAAACAACATGGATGAACCTTGAGGGCATTATGCTAAGAGAAATAAGTCAGCCAGAGAGAGACAAATACTGTATGATATCACTTATATGTGCAATCTAAGAAAACCAAACTCATAGAAACAGAGAACAGGGTCAAAGGGATGGGGGGCAGGGACGTGGAATGGGTGAAGGTGGTTGAAGGGTACAGATTTCCGGTTATAAGATGAATAAGTTCTAGGGATCTTGCATACAGCATGGTGACTATAGTTAAAATACTATTATATTATATATTTGAAAGTTGCTAAGAGACTAGATTTTAAAAGTTCTCACCACACACACACCCACACACACACACACACACACACACACAAATTGTGCCTATATGCAGTGATGGATGTGTTAACTAACCTTATTGTGGTAATCACTTCACCATATATACATATATCCTATCATTACATTGTATACCTCAAACTTACACAGTGTTATATGTCAGTTATATCTCAACAAAGCCAGGAGAAAATTAAAGGATGATAAATATTTTTTAAAAAGATGCAACTACAAGCTTTGCAGAAGAGAAGAGAGAAGAGCGGCCACTCCATCAATAGCCCCCAGCACTCTGCAGTGATGATGCACCAAGAAAATCAAAAGAATCCTGGATGGGACCTGGCTTCTGCCTTTCTTCACATGCCCCATGTGGTGAATGATTGTGTTTGCCTGCCCCACATCCCCTTCTCCTTCCTCTGGCACCAGGCCCAGACACCCTGTGGGGAGCTGCTGTACCTTTACTATCAGCCCTGTGGTGTAGGAAGGCTCCCCTGCTCTCTGACTCTAGGTGTGGGTTCATGGTCCTAGCATAGCCATTCAGCATATTCCATTATCCTGGCCACAGTGAGTGGGTCAAGGATGGGCACATAACCCAGGCCAGACCCAAAACGGGCAACCAGGGGGCTTTTGCAGGAAGTATTAGGGAGGAGAAGCTCTCTTTCTGGTAAGATTTGAGCCTGGAGCTGCTGGAGCGCCACACACAGACGGATTGCCCAAGAATGAAGCAAACACAAAGGAAAACCAGGGCTGAAAGATGGAAAGAGACAGATGTAGAAATACTTTGTGTGAGCACCTGGATCCAGCTGTGCCTGAAGTCAAACTATCCTGAGCATCTCAGCTATATGAGCCCATAAATTTCTTTTTGTTTCTTCAGCCAGTGGAGTTGGGTTCTTTCCCTCCCCCACGGACAGGGTCTTAATTGAGACACTCCCTTTGTTAGCTGCCCTGTGCAGTTGCTTCTCTCCATCCTTTTATCTTCAACGTCTAAATTTAATGCGAAGAAAAGGCATAGAATTTTCATGCTCCTCCACTGGAATTTCTGTTGCTGGCCTCCATCATTGTTGAGCTGGTGACTCCAAACATTTGAGCGTGGCAGAGTCCATCATTGTTGGTCAGGAATACTGCATAGCATGTATTTATTTATGCATGTATTTATTATTTTCTCAGCAAGTGGTTAACCCTTCATTTTTTCCTTGGAGAAAAAAAAATTGAGCATGTCACCACCTCATTTCCCCACCTCCCCCAGGATTCAGGGATATGACAGAGCTGAATTGGATATTTCTGAACTTTAGAGTTAAAAACAAACCAAACCATCCCCCCTTCCAAAACAACAAAGAACTATTTTGTCACAGAGGGTCCTTTCCCCTTAAAGGCATTCCAGAGCAATGCCACAAATGCATGCATCAGGCCAAATGCCATCGGCTGCTGATTGAGGGCCATGTGAAGAACATCTTCCCCTTCCGGCCACCCCCCAACCCAGCTGTCAGGGCTCCCCACTTGGAGTCCTCGAGTTCCTGAAATGATACGGGCAGTGCAGATGTCACAGGGCTCATGGAAGGCATGAGCGTGGCCTTGGCCCTTGAGTGCTCCCCTGCTCAGCTGTCACAGCTGATTGGGCTACCGACCCAACCAAGGGCTCCCTCAGAGAGTTTTCAAGACAAGACCCACTTTCCCCTGCAGTCAAGCTCCTGATGTGCCAGGCTTGTGGCTCTCTGGACTGCCAGTAGTAACCTCTCTGAAGTCACAGCCTTTACTGTCATTTCTTTTTTTTTTTTAATTCTTTTTAAAATTGTGATAAAATACCCATAACATAAAATTTACCATGTTAACCACTTTTAAGTGTACATACAGCTCAGTAGTTCGAAGTGTATTCACATTGTTGTGTAATCAGTCTCATGCTTTTATCTTGCAAAACTGAAATTCTGTACCCATTAAGCAATCATTCCTCCCCCACCCCCAGCCACTGGCAACCACCATTCTACTTTCTGTTTCTATGAATTTGACTACTTTAGGCACTTCTTATAAGTGGAATTATACAGTGTTTGTCTGTTTGTGACTGGTCTATTTCACTTAGCATCATGTCCTCAAGATTCAACCATGTTGTAGCATGTGTCAGAATTTCCATCTTTTTAAATGCAATATAATATTCCGTTTTATGTATATACTACATTTTTTTTTTCTTTTTTGGCCGCACGGCATGCAGGATCTTAGTTCCCTGACCAGGGATTGAACCTGTGCCCCCTGCAGTGGAAGCAGAGTCTTAACCACTGGACCGCCAGGGAAGTCCCTATACTACATTTTCTTTATATATTCATCTATTGATGGACATTTAGGTTACTTCCATATCATGGCTTTTGTGAATAGTGCTGCAGTGAACATGAAGGCGCTAATAACTCTTTGTTAGTTTTTTTGGATGCATACTGAGAAGCATGATTGCTGGATCCTATGGTAATTCTATTTTTAAATTTTTGAGGAATTGCCATACTATTTTCCACAGCAGCTATATCATTTTACATTCCCCAGCAATGCTCAAGTGTCCCAATTTCTCCACATCCTCATTAACACTTGTTGTTTTCCAGGTTTTGTTTGTTTATTTATCTGTTTGTTTTTTATAGTCTCCATCCTGATGGATGTGAGATGATATCTCATTGCAGTTTTCATTTTAACTGTTATTCTTGTTGTAGTGGCCAATGCTGCAACATTCTCCTGTCTGTTTTCTTTTCTTTCTTTCTTTTTTTTTAATGTTTCAGAACTGGGTTAATTTCACTTTAAAGTTCAGTGCGTAACCAACTTGCTACTGTCTTCTAAGATAGAGATTCTGCTGCAAAATCACAGGGGTCTGGAGCTCCTAAGTGATTAGCGCCCTCCTCCCCTCTACGGAAGAGGAAACAGAGGCCCCCAGAGGGATCCTGCCATGATTAAGAAATCCAAGATGGGCAAATCCAGAGGGAAAAGCTGGCGCTGCCACTCACGAGCTGCAGGACTGCAGGATGCTGCTTCGCTTCTCTGAACCTTGTTGGGGTTCTTTTCTGCAAAATGGGAATAGGAACAGTACCTGTTTCACAGGGTTGCTGGGAGAGTTCAGCTAGATAACACATGCCAGTGCCAAACGCAGTGCCTGGCACACAGTCAGTGCTCAATAGATGCTAGTGGCTGTTGCGGATATTGCTGTATTATTCTTATTAAATAACTTGCCCAGGTCCTAGGACCAGTGAATCAGGTTTCCTGATTCCCAGTTGATGTTCCTGCTGTGATGACTCATGACCCCACCTTCCTCAGTGGACATGTTCACTTAAACAGCCCTGTGTCCGTTACGTGACTGTAAATGATTGCCATGATTCTAAAATGTACACTGAACCCAGTCCCTCAATGGAACACCCCATCAATGCCATGCAGGAGGACAGGGGACAGCTGTGGGAAGCCCCTGCTGGTTGTCACTGCAAATTCCCAACAGTCCAAGGTAGCAGAAGGCAAGGGCCAAATGACAGAGAGGGGGCACGGGAAGTGCTCGAGGGATGGGGTCTTCAAGACCTTTGACCTCAAAGAAGTTCACATGAACTGATCTGACGCTATTCCTAAGTCATCGGGGAGCTGCTTTATCTTTGTCTCAATTCCATCATGCTTGTGTCTGATACTTCACGCTTTACAAAGATTTCCTCATTCAATAAATAGTTCTTGAGAACCTACTCTGATCACAAAAGATGATGTGTAAGGTGCTGGGACACACTGAAGAGCAACGTCAGAGGGTCTGGGGAGCGAGACAGACATTCAGAAAATTGCACAGAGCGATGGACAAGGAAGGGAGGAGAGGCAGTGATGGGTGAGATATGCCTTCAAACAAATGGAGCTAAGTCCTGCTGGGCACTCTTCAGAATCCATGTGCAACATCCTCAGACTAGGTCCATTGGAGGACGGGGAGGCTGGAGCATTTACCCATTTGCTCTCATCCCCAACTGGTTGAGGTTTTCCCCTAGAGGCATCAACACCCCCCAGAGAGAGCCCCCCAGGTAGCTGGAGGTGGGAATCTGTCAGTGTGCTGGATACTGTCGACCTCAGCTGCAGGTGAACTCAGATAGCCAGGTGGCTGTAAAACAAGTGTCAACAGCATCTGCTATAGAATCTGTCACCACCCACCATGAGATTATGGAGTGACTTCTAAAATAAGTGTCCTTATTGGTCAGGGAGAGGACTTGTGCAAACAAGTCACTGGGACTCAGGAAACATAGATTCTGTGACAGCCACAAATACATGCAGAAATACTACCAAGAGCTCAGGCTGTGGAAGACTCTGATTCACTCACTCAACAGATATCTACTGAACACCAACTATATGCCAGGCACTGTGCTAGGCTCTGGAATAGAGCAGTGGACAAAGCAGACATGGTCTCTGACTTCAAAGGGCTCACAGGCTAGCGGATGAGACCAGCATTCAACAAGCACACAACGAAATAAGTAACACTTGTGACAACTGATTTAAAAGTGCAAATCTTCTGCCCGCATATTCAATGGGGAGGAATGCATTTTCTGCAGAGAAAGACCATCTGAGAAAGTCCAGGAATCTATAGCCTTTGACAAAGCTGTAAAAGTCATCGTGCATGGCCCCAGGATATAATGAAGACAGAGTAGGTTAGTCTCACGGACTGAATGTGTGTGTCCCCCCAAAATCTATATGTTGAGTCTCTAATGAGATGGCATTCAGAGGTGGAGCCTTTGTGAAGCAATTAGGTTTAAATGAGGCCATGGGAGTGGGACCCCCATGATGGGATTCGTGTCCTTCTAAGAAGAGAGAGAGACACCAGAGCTCTCTTTCTCTTCCATGTGAGGGCACAGCAAGAAGGTAGCCATCTGCAAGCCAGGAAGAGAGCCCTCACCAAGAACTGAAACTGCCAACACCTTGATCTTGGACTTCCCAGCCTCTAGAACTGCAAGATATAAATGTCCGTTGTTTAAGCCACTCAGTCTGTGGTATTTTGTTACAGCAGCCCAAACAGACTAAGACAATGGTGTTAGAAGTGGTTCTGAGCACGACCAGGGTACTCCTTCACAGAGAAGCTCCCTCATCCATGCAAAGAGTGGTACAATAGGATATAGGGGCCTTCCTACTAGTCAGACAGAACAAGAGTATCTCCCTAAAACTGGGCTTCTGTAAGGAAGGGTCAATATGGTTCCACCAGAGATCTGGTCATTGAAATGACTGTTCCAGAAAGCAAGAAATACAACCAACACCCTAAGGATGGTGGATTGCCAAGAGAGAAAAGTCTGGGCTCCTTGATGACATTGTTGAGCCCTTGTGCTAGCTTTGGAAACTCACCTCCAAACTTCTTGTTATGTGAGCTAATTAAAAGTCTTTACTGCTTGATCCACTGTAAATAGGTCTGCTATTACTTGAAGCCAAAAGCATCCCTCACTGACATAACATACCATTTTTCTCAATACCCTTCATGAGAACTGTTCTTCTTCCCATGAAATATTTAAGGAAACTGATACCCAGAGAAGTGAACTGATGTGTCTAAGGTCACACAACTAACGGAGCTGGAATTAGAACTCAGAGCTTCTCTGAATCCATGCTAGTACAAGATGCTACAGTGAATATAAGCCCTGTTTGTCCCCCATGGAGCCTCTACCACATGCTGTCACCTTACAGAGCTGTTTTTAGTCTCCAAATGCCATGAGGCACTGCATCACCAGCTGCTGCCTCCTCACTCAGTGCCATTGACATGACGTGTCAGCACAGTGGCCTTTGCTGTTGTGCGTGACCAGAGGTCCCATGGGCATTTTGCATCCTTGCCTTGACAGTTTGTACTGTTCACTCCCTTCTTGGGACATTCTTTTCTACCAGCTCCCCTAGAACTCCATTATGTCAGCACATACACACATTCTTGCAATATTTAAAATACTGGTTATGAAAATTATGGAATGGCCTTAAAACATTATATGTTAAGTGGAAAAGCAGAATACAGATTGCATGCACAGAGCTATGAAAAAAATACACAAGCACATAGAAAATGAAAGCAAAAACACAAGACTGATTGCTGTGATTGTGGTGGTGTGGTATGATTGTGGGTGATTTGTTTCTTCTTTTTTGATTTTCCAAATTTTCTGTTATGTACTTACAATGAAAAAGTAGGTTAAAATGGTTTTTAAAAATATGTCATTGTTTATCTGGCCCCTCTCCTTCGAGGCAGCAGAGCAGAGAACGCTAGTTAAAAATATGAGCTCTGGAGCTTCACTGCCTGGGTTCAAATCTCAGTCCCACCCTTTAATAGCTGCATGACTCTCAGAGAGTTCCTTAACTAGTCTGTGTCTCAGTTTCCTCATCTGTAAAATGGGGCTAATAAGAGCACTTGTCTCATAGGGTGGTTTTGAGGATTAAGTAAGGTAACATTTGTAAAGTCCTTAGAACTGTACCTAGTATACACTGTAAGTGCTATGTAAATGTGTGTTAACTACAAGCCATTTCGTCGGCCTTCTCCACTGGGGAGCGTCTTGGAAGGGACTGTGATGTAGAAGCAGGACAAACCTCATGTTGTTCAGAGGGACCCAACTGGTAGAAGTTTCAGAGAGATGGATTTGTGCTCAAAATAATAAAGAGCTATCTCATAACAAGCAGGCTGGAGGTGAACTCCTTAGCAATTCAGCACTGAATACGCTCTGATGCTTTATGGCTCAAGAAGTATCCATACATAAGGCCACCGGAGAATTAAGTGCAGGGAAGATGAGCAAATCTCCCCCAGTGCAGAAAGGCCCTGAACAAGTCTTCCTTTGCTTAAATAGGATGAAGTCCTCTAGTGGCCAGGAGGTGACATTACAACTCCTTATCTGAGTCCCAACATAGGATGCCCAACGGTTGCTGGCGACCCTTAGCTGGGTTTGGCTTTACCAAGCATATCAAGAGAGAATGCAAGCCTCCTTCTCTCCCCTTGCAGTGGCCGGAAGAGCCAAAACACATTTCTTAAGATAGAGTACCTGTATGTTTGTGGTATAAACCCACTTTATGCAGCTGATCTCTAAAAAGGAGGTCCCCTCCCTGGGCACATTTGATGGTGTGTGCCACTTGTGTACACATTACATCTGCTTAGAAGCAGAGGGCTCTAAAAAGGATGGCTTAGAAAGTGTTAGAGATGGAATAGACCTTAAAGTAAATCCTCTCATTTCAATCCCTTCACTTTATAGATGGGGAAAATCCCAACATTTAGAATAGTGCCTGGAACATAGTAGGTACATCATATATACCATAAATATTTTATGAGAACTTGGTGTCACTTTTTATCTTTGTCATTACTTTAAGAGTAGACCTCATCAAAAAACTCACCTGATGATACCTTAACCGTTCTTTCTTTCGCAACTTGGCATTGGTAAAATGCCCGTGAAAACAGGATGCTACATTAGGAGTAATCTTCCTTTACTTTTATATTTTATATAGTATCTTATGGCTGGTAGAAAGAGAAATAAACAGGTAAGAAGAAATAGACATATAAAAAAATAGTCTAGTGTAGGGCTCAGCAAACTTGGAGTAAAGGGCCAGACGGTAGATCTTTTAGGCATTGTGGGTCAGGCAATCTCTGTCATCACTACTCAACTCTGCCATCTGTAGCATGAAAGCCAGCCACAGACAGTACATAAGTGAAAGGGCCTGGCTGCATTCCAATAAAACTTTATTTACAGAACCACCAGTGGGCTGGATCTGGCCTGCCAACCCTTCATCTAATGCAAGAATGAGGAAACTCCCATTCTTCATATATGACAGAAATGGTTAATGGATCGTGGTGTCAATTTATTGCCTGAGTCCAAAACCCAGTTCCAGGCCCTTACTAAGTGCACAGCTTCAGGAAATTTGTTTAACCTCTCCACGCCTCAGTTTTCTCATGTTTAAATGGAAACAGTAATTCTATGTAGCTTGAGGGATTGCTGTGAGAATCAAATAAGACCATGCTGGCAAATGCTTAGTACAGAGACTGGTACTGAAGAAGCACACTACAAACGTTAGCCGCCTTTTTATGATCTCTGTTTTCACCATCATCATCTGCTTCTATTGACGGACAAAGTCATGAACATTAAATGAGATACGGACATGAAAGTGCTTTGATATGACTGCACTAGGCAAATTGGAGGCATTCTTCACGGAGTGCTCAAATGCATATCAATAGCCCGTGCGTTCACTCCCCACGGCTGACATGCCAGGGGAAACTGGATATATTCTTCTTGTGTCAGTGGAGTAGTGAGGGAAACTGAGGTTCTGGAAAACTCAAAAGAATCATTAAAAATGGCAATTTATTGACTTGGCAACAGGCCCCCATTCCTTGCCTACATTTCAGCCTCTTATCAGCAACTTTGGGATCCAGTGACCATACTGGGCCTTGTTTGTTCAGAGATCTTCTCAGGAAATAGATCCTGAAAGTTCTTTCAGATCTGCTCTCCTACCCTCCATCCTCCTGTCACCTCCACCTACTGATTTCTGGCCTTTGTTATCTGTGCTTGGTCCATTGCGACAGCCCCATAACTGGTCCCTTTGATGAGGATGGATTTCTTTCTGTTCCATCATCCATCATCCATCATCCACCCGCATCCTGGGTGATCTTTAGAAAGCAAAGATCTGACTCTCAGGCTAAAGGTCTGCATTGTAAAAAATGCACATGGGGCCCTTCACCACCTGGGTACCCACCAGTGTACCAGTCCCCGCTCTAGTCCCTCCCAACCCCCACCCATCCTCAGGGACTTTGACTCCAGTGCCAGGGACATGCTCACCCTTGGCTCAGCTCCACAGCAGGGACCCACATGCTCTTGGGAAGGCAGCCCCTCTGCCATCACCACACACACATATCAGCACTCTTCATCTCAACATCACAGGCTAAGAAATCTTCAAGACCAATTCCACCATGCCTTAGTCACTACCCGGAGCCCATGACTCCCATCCGTCCCCCATCACCTGGTCTCTCCTCCCCAAAGAGCTTTGTACACTCTGCTGGGACCCAGCTTATGACCCCTCCCAATCTCCCAGCCTTGGGTCCTGTGGTTCTCAATGTCCATTCTCAGCAAAATTCTCGATGTTCATCTTCTTCCCTGGATCTTCCCTTCACCAAAACCCAGCTCTCTCTTGAAGACTCTGCTACCTCTGCTGTCTGCTCAAAGGTGGCGCTTCTCTTTCCCAAACTCCATGTGTCCCTGGCCCAGAGATGGAGGAGACATCCTTCTTGCCATGTTCAGGCCTTTATCTCTCCCACTTCCCTAAAAAAAGCTCATCAACCTTTAGAAGCTCACGCCACTAGACTAGACCCCCAGCCCCTCCCTGCCCCAACCCTGTGATGCTTTACATTTATTAATTCATTAAACCTCTCAAAACCCCATGAGGTAGGTATGATGATCAGCCTCATTTTCCAGATGAGGAAACTAAGGCCCAGGCTGAGTAGTTTGCCAAAGAGCACACAGAAAAGATTCAAACTCAGGAGCTCGCACTAGAGTCCAGCTTCTTAAGCACTCCACCCACTCACCCCCAGAGACAGCAGCGTCCTCCACCCAACCCTATGCCTTAAAGATTTTAGCGCCAGCCTCACTGCCTCTCTTTCCAAAAACCACTCCTGTCATAACACTTAGCAATTTCAGTTCCATGAAGACAATTCTCCCAATACCCTTCCCACTTAGTTCCTCAGCCTCCTTGCCTCCAATTATCCTGTTCTTCATCCTATAATCTTCAATGCTTAGGCTGTGTCATTGTCAATAATTGCACGTTATGGACTGAATGTTCAAAAGTCATGTGTTGAAGCCCTAACCCCTGATGGGATGGTATTTGGAGACGGGGATCTCAGGGAAGTAATTAGGGTTAAATAAGGTCATGAGGGTTTGGTCCCCATGATGGGATTAGTGCCCTTATAAGAATTGACACTAGAGAACTTGCCATCTCTCTCTGTCTCTCAGCGTGACAGAGGTCATGTGAGCACATAGCAAGATGAAGGTCTCCTACAAGCCAAGACAGGAGGCCTCAGAATGAAACCTACCTCGCCAGCACTTTGATCTTAGACTTCCCAGCCTCCAGAACTGTGAAGAAATAAATTTCTGCTGTGAAGCCACTCAGTCGATGGCATTTTGTTACGACAGGCTTAACACACTAATACACTCCACTCTCTCTAGAATCCCAATTTCAAGCACCCCACCCACAGACCACTATCGCTTGTCTTTCCAGTTTACACCCCTTATGAACCCAACTCTAATCATCTTAAAAACCCATCAGCACTTCCATCAGTGACCCAACCACCAAGAGAACCTGCCCCCCTTGCCCGGTTAGATTCCAGGGTCATTACTCCCTTTCAGACACGCTCAGTCCCAGTACCCATAGTTCCTTCTTCTTGCCCAGGAAAAGCCTAAGGAAACCCAACCTCCCGCCTACTCTGTGCCCACTCCTAGCAACTGAACGTGGCTGGAGAGACACACCCAGCTGTGCTGATGGACTCACCTCAACAATCACAATCTCAAATATCCCTTGGCCCCGTCCAGTAATCCCGTATTTCCCTACTCAGTTTCTCCCCCGCTCACCTGGGGACCATTCTCTGTGACTTCTCCTCAGGCTTCCAAACCTCCTCCCCGTTGCTCACTCTCAACTGATAACCTTGCTTTCATTCCTCCGTGAGAACACAGTAGTAGTCAGGAGAGGAATTCCACAGGCAAACCCATTGGATCTACTCACCTACCTGCACCTGTCCCTTCTCCCTGCTTTCCTCCTGTCACTGAGTGGGCTCTTTGCAAAGGCCAGCCCCTCCCCAAGCCCTGGATGCCTGGATGCCATCACCTCTCACTTCCTCTAGGGCATTATAACAGCAGTGAACTCCCCTGGCTCCTGCATATTCGGTGTTCCCCTCTCTGCTGAATCTTCCCCATCATCTTACAAATATGCTGCTCTTTCTTCTCTCTAAAAAATACTTTTTAACGACTTTGACCTCCACCTCCCCCTCCAGCTACCTCCATATTTCTTTGTTTTCCTTCACAGAGTAGATTTTCTGAAACATTAACTAAACTCGAGCTGTCTAGTTTCTCCCCTCTCATTCTCTCTTAAATCCACTCCAGTCAAGCTCTCAGCCTCACCACCCCCTGGAAATGGCTCCTTCCAAGCCCACCAAAGATCCCCACAGTGCTCAATCCAGGGGTCAATACCCAGCCCTCACTGCCTTGATCTCCAGCAGCATTGACAAAGATGACACGCCCTCCTCTTAAATTACAGCGTGATCCAAAAAGAATCAAGCACTTTCAAAAATGTATTGCTCAGTAACTGGATTATACAAACAAGTAGTCAAAACCCATTCTTCAAGGAGCTATGATTTTTATTTCCATCATCTTATAAACCTTCCACATGTGCCCCTTGTCTCCCCATGGCCCATGTTGATCCTGGGTCTGTAGCCCAGAACTGTGTAGCATATCCCAGATGGATGATTGACATGGCAGTCATGATACATTTCTTCATGTCCTCAAGGATGGGAGAAAGAGGTGGTATAAGCCACAGTTCTTGAGTAATACAATTTTTATTTTGATTACTGAAGGATGAAATTATGTCCAGTTTGTCTTGAATAGACCTGTACTTCCTTCACTTGGCTTCTGGGACACCATCCTTCTCGCCTCCCTGGCCTCCTTGGTAATACAGTGTGTCCAAAAGCTCCTCCTCTATGTCTACTCTCACTCCTTTGAGCAAGAATCCAGACTCTTGGCTTTAAGTACCATCCATATGTCCATGACTCTCAGATTTCTATTTCCAGTGCAGGTAACAAGATCATATATCCAACTACCTACTTGACATTGCCACCTGGGTGGCATCGAATACACATCTTCAACTCCTGATCTTCCCACACACATTAACCTGATGCTCCCAGTCACTTCTTCTGAAGACGTCCCTTTCATTCTACAGTTACTTAGGCCACAACTAGCTTATCTTCACAATAGGACACCCTCTGGCCCTTCACTGCTCTCCCCCTCAGCCAAGGTAGCTTCACGTTTCACATGAATTATTGCAATGGCCTTCTTCCAGATGCCCCGCACTATTCTTTCCTCTCGCATTGGTTTCCTGTGGCTGCTGTAACACGTTTCCTCAAACTTGGTGCCTTCAACAACAGACATTTATTATCTCACAGCTCTGGAAGCCGGAAGTGCCAAGTCAAGGTGTCAGCTGGGCCATGCTTCCTCCAGGGGCTCTAGGAGAGAATCCTTCCTTCCCTTGTCTGGCTTCCAATGGCTGTAAGCATCCCTTGGCTTGTGCCTACAGCACTCTAAGCTCTGCTTTTGTTTGCACGTGGCCTTTTCCTCTGTGTCTGTGTTTTCTCTTCTTTCTCTTACAGGACATTTGGCGTTGGGTTGGAATAGGTCCCACCCATATAATCTAGAGTGATCTCATCTCAAGATGCTTAACTTAATTACATCTGCAAAGACCCTTTTTCTAAGTAAGGTCACATTCACAGGTTCTAGGGGTGAGGATGTAGACATATCTTTTGGGGGGCCACCATCCAACCCCCCTAAACTTTTCTAGAGTCTCTTTTCCCATACAGCAGCCAGTGGGAGCCTTTAAAACCATACATCAAATCATGTTGGGCTTTAAAGCCTCCATAGGCCCTCATCTCATTCCCTAGAAGACCTAGGATATGGTCCCCACTAACTCTCCGACCTCACCTCCAGCCCCTTGGCCCCTAGTCCCTCTGCTCTAGCCTTCCGGCCTCGTCCCAGCTCTGGGTCTTTGTCCTTGTTATTCTGTCCGCCTGGAGCACTCTCCCCACTCCTGGCTCCATGCTTCACCCTCTCACTTCCTCCCAGGTCTTTTCTCCACCATCACCTCCTAACACAGGTCTTCCCTCTGCTCCTGCTACTCTCTATCTGCCACGCTTTATTTTTCTTCACTTTATTTTTCTTCTCTTCCATCATCCATCGTATATGGCTGGTTTGTTCATTGTCTGCCTCCTTGATGGAATGCAAGAACCACGAGAGCAGGGGCCCTGTTTTGCTCAAGGCATGTTATGAACTGAGTGTTTGTGTTCCCCCACCACCCCTGCCCTCAAATTCATATGTTGAAGCCCTAATCCTCAGTGTGATGGTATTTTAAGATGAGGTCTGAGGGTGGGGTCCTCATAACGGGATTAGCGTCCTTATAAGAAGAGACCAGAGAGCTTGCTCTTTCTCTCTCTCCACAATGTGAAGACACAGCAAGAAGGAAGCCATCTGCAAGGAAGCCCATGAGAAATAGCGTTTGTTATATAAGCCACCCAGTAGATGGTATTTTGTTATAGCAGCCTAAGCTGACTAAGACTGACTGTGCTATCTCCACTACTTAGAACAGTGCTTGGTGGGTGACGATGCCTCATAAATATTGTTAGTTAAAACCTTCCCACAGTCCTCTGGGAAGAGCCTATATCCCAATGAGGAGGCACTTTGCTTCTTTTACTGAAATAATGGGAGGCAACATGAGGCTGCAATCAAGCTCTGGAGTCCTTGTCACTCTATGTACACATGTCCATGCTCCATCCCAGCACAGATTGTGCCAGCCTGTCGTGACATGATACATCTGTCTCTTCCACAAGACTAGGAACTCTTCCTGAGATGAGTGGGAATTCCAGAGTAATGTTTCCTGAAGTACTTTGGGTAGCATGATTTATCCCAGAGCAGCGATTTTATTAGCGGGTGTTTCCAGTAACAGAGCAGACCAGGAAAGGACACTTTGGCTGGGTGGGTGTAATAGTGCACGTTATTTTCATTTCAAGTAACAGAAAACCCTACTCAGGCTCAAGCTTTAAAGGGAACTAAAGATTTTTGGAGGTAGTACAGGCTTACAGGTATGGTCTGATCAAGTGGCTGAAAAATGTTGCTCAGCATCCGTTTCCTTCCATCTTTCTGTGGACCTTCCTCAGCATGTCTTCATGCTAAGGCTGACTCCTCTCATGGCCACAAGAGAGCTATCAGGGTTCATCTTCCTCATCTGTATCTCAAGGGGAAGAGAGTTTCTCTTCTCCACAACCTTAAAAGAACTCCACACCACATTCCCACTCCCGAACCAATTCACTGTAGCAAGAATTAGGTTAATTGTCTTCAACCAATAAAAGTCCACTTCTGGATCTGCAAACCACATGCTGGGAAATTTGGGATCCATTTAGGAAGAAGGAAGGGAAATGGATGCTGGAGAGGTGACCAATAACTCTCAGCACAGTGTGACTCTTCCAGAACATCAAACCCTCCCAGGTGACTGCTGCCCCTGTCTCCACATAGGATTAGTTTCTGGGTGTCCGCAGCCAAGTTATGGCTTTTATGAGATATGAGCGAACCTAACCATGGCTTTGGAACGTCTCTTTTAGAAATTAGTGGTGAGCAGGCCAAGCATACAATTAGTATTGAATTTTTCTATAAACACACAAACGCAGATACACACAGAACAGGACATGGCATTAAGCCCTCCACACAGATCCCTTTCCCACCAGCCTGTCTTCTGCTAAAAGACCTCTGGCTAGAGAATGTGGCAGATGATGGAATTGAAATGTTCCATCATAACTGAAGCAGATTTTCGGCAACAGCTTTGCCCTCTGCACAGCACGGAATGCCTTTATGTAAGTGCATATCTGTGTATGATGACCCACAGCATCAATCTTGAGGGTTCTTGATCTCTTTACTCTCGATAAGATAGTATATTATATATACTATATATTATAATATGTACTTACTATATATTATATATAATATATACATATAGTATACTATATATAATGTATGTATCTATTATACAATATATAGTTATACTATACTTATATATTATACTATATATGTTTTATATATTATACTATATGTAATATAGAGAATATTACACTATATACTATATATAGTATATAGTATATACTATACTATATATAGTATAGTATATACTATATACTATATATACTATAGTATATACTATATATTATATATACTACAGTATATACTATACTATATATACTATATATAGTATACTATACTATATATACTATAGTGTATACTATACTATATATATAGTATATTATATACTAGTATATACTATAGTATACTATATACGATACTAGTATATACTATATATATAGTATATCATATACTATACTATATATACTGTATATATACTATATATAGGAGTATGGTATACTATAGTGTTAGACATCCAAACCCTTGCCATTGCTTCAGTGGGTGGGGAGGAACCTTCCCTGCCCTTGACTTTGGACTTAACTATGTTATTTGCTTTGGCCAATGAGATGTTAAGAATGGCTTGCAACATGCCTGTGTGACTGGCATTTCCCTCTCGCGATCTTGCCTTGGCTTAAGGAACCAGCTAGTATAAGGAGGAGCATGTGGAAAAGACCTGGATCCAGCCTGCAGCAGGAGCCCAACCCAGCCAAGATCCATGTAGATCAGGAAAACCCCGGCTGACCTGTGGACAGGTGAGCTGAACACCCCCTGAGATTCTGTGTTTGTTTATTACACAGTCAAAGCTGAGTGTGTAGTAAACACTCAATTCATATGATTGTTGGCATGAAAAATTGCATATGGCTCATACAACCAGGGTATTCATTTGGAACGTCAGGTCTGTGATATTTGCTCTCATACTAAAAGTTTCACTGCAAGCTCTCAAGGGCCCATTTGGGGTCTGAGCCAGTAGGCATCCCATGGTGTGGTTGACCAACGGAACCATTAACACACTTCCCCTCTGATCTGCACCAGTGTTTTTCCCCAGTTCTCTACAGCATCGCCACATTCTCCATTCACCCATTTGAGCAATGTTTATCAAGTGCTTTCCACACTTGCTAGGCAAGAGCACAGACCACAATGAACAGGGCAGACGAGGCTAAGCCTGCAAGGAGCCGCATTCTAGTAGGGGAGACAGGTAACAGACACACATGAAGAAACAAACAAGTACAGACTGATGAGAGCTGGGAGGGCAATAAATGTGTAAGGAGCCAGAGAGTAACTGGGAAGGCCACTTACCTAGTGGTCAAGAAGGGGTGAAGGGCAAGTACAAACTGCAAAGTGTCTGGGGAACCGAAAGGAGCCATGTAGCTTGAGAGGAGTGCAGGAGAGGCGAGTGGGAGAGAGAGTCCATCCACATTCCTCTTTCCCAAATTTCTTTGTCACCAATTTTCCAATCATGTTCCTTCCAAGTCCCTGACCATCCAGCCAAACCATTGGCCACAGCCCATGAATCAGTAGTTCACTGGCCACTTCTCCTTCCAAGCAAAGTGAACCACCAGGTACACTGCTCAGAGTTCTGCCCACTGGGAGGATTTCCCTTCACCACATCCTCCAGGGATGTCCCAGACAGGGGCTGTAGTGCTGCAGCCGTCCACTTTCAGGCGGTACCTGCATATCGTGCAAAACCACCTGTAAACCAGGCCCCAATCTTCTTTCCTTCTGTCAGCTGATCATAGGGAACTCCCCATGAGGCCATGGTGCAGGCTGGGAGACAGAAAACAGTGTAGTAGGAGTGGGGACCATGGCACTTGGGCCACTTCATCATGTAATTTACTTGTGTCTTCAAGGCCCAACCACGTACATATCACTTCTATTCTGAGTATGAAATATTGCTATGCACACCTAATTTTATGACTTGGTGAATCAGATAACACCCAGTTCATGACAGACAGCTCAGGTCTTATGGTAACCTGGTGGCCCAAAGTTAAGTGTTCAGTCTCTACTAAAGCCCAGGGGTAGGCCAAGAGCTGTTTCCCAAAAGCAGAGTAGTTATCTGTGGATGATGGCAGGGTCTTGCTCTAAAATCCTGAAGGCCTGTGCTGGGATTCCCCGAGAGGGGCCTGCCAAAGGCTCACAACATCGTCCTTAGCGCCACTAGCACTTCAGGCAGCATCGGAGTTCCTGGATCCCGTGGCCCAAGGGGCAGACCGTCTTGCACAGCAGTCTGGACCTATTGTTGAGCCTTCTCTTCTTCTGGATGCCACTCAAAATAAGCAGCTTTTGGGGTCACTCAGTAAATGATTCAGAGCAACACCCAAATGAGGAAAATGTTGCCTCCAAAATCCAAAGAGATACACGAGATCTTGTGCCCCTTTCTTGGTTGTAGGAGGAGTCAGATGCAACAACTTGCCCTTCACCTTAGAATGGATATCTCGACATGCTCCACACCACTGACCTCTAGAAATTTCACTGAGGTAGAAAGCCCCTGAATTGTAGTTGGATTTATTTCCCACCCTCTGACACACAAATTTCTTCTCAGTAAGTCTGGAGAAGTTGCTACCTCTCGCTCACTAGGTCCAGTCCCCATAGGGTCATCAATGTAATGGACCAGTGTGATACCTTGTGGAAGGGAAAGGCCATCCAGATCCCTGCAAACTAAATGATGACATAGGTCTGGAGGGTTGATACGCCCCTGAGATAGCAGAGTGAACAGGTAGCACTGGCCTTGCCAGCTGAAAGCAAATTGCTTCTGTTAGGCCTTATGGACAGGGATGGAGAAAAAAGCATTTACCAGATCAATAGCCACATGCCAGGTACCAGGGGGAGTGTTAATTTGCTCAAGCAATAAAACCACATCTGGTATTTCAGCTGCCACTGGAGTCACCACCTGGTTAAGCTTAGGATAATCCACTGTCATTCTCCAAAATCCATCTGTCTTCTGCACAGGCCAAACAGGCGCGTTGAATGGGGTATGGATTATCGTGCCAGTCAAGTTGACACATAAAATTAACCATCACGGACAGTCAGGATTTTAGCCTCTAGGGAGCCTTGCAGGCAAAAATATGGGCATCTTGAAGACACTACTGGAAGCATTACCTTGCAGGCAAAAATATGGGCATCTTGAAGAAACTACTGGAAGCATTCAGAGCTAATGTGGAGGACCCTACATAATGAAAACTAGCCCAAGAAAGAGGCACAGTCTTCCGCCAGGGTGATCACTTCATATGGAATAGGGTTAACTGCCGGTAACAGGAGGAATACACTTTCCTCATGGGAAAGGAAACTGTGTAGTCTCTGTGGAAAAGGTAGTGGTCATGGTGTTATTTTCTGTGGCCTGCATGATGCTAAGGGGTGTTTGCCCTTAGAAAATTAAAAAGAAGGCTTCCCTGGTGGCGCAGTGGTTGAGAATCTGCCTGCCAATGCAGGGGACACGGGTTCGAGCCCTGGTCTGGGAAGATCCCACATGCCGCGGAGCAACTGGGCCCGTGAGCCACAACTACTGAGCCTGCGCGTCTGGAGCCTGTGCTCAGCAACAAGAGAGGCCGTGATAGTGAGAGGCCCGCGCACCGCGATGAAGAGTGGCCCCCGCTTGCCACAACTAGAGAAAGCCCTCGCACAGAAACGAAGACCCAACACAGCCATAAATAAATTAATTAATTTTAAAAAAAAAAAAGAAAATTAAAAAGAAACCAACCACAGGTCATAAGGAGAAAGTGGTTTATGGTTGAAATCACCCGCTGTCTCCCCATGTGGTGACTACTTTGCACCCCGTCGATTTAGCCAAGCTGAAACGATCTTTCCCAGAATTCTCTTCCATGCACGTAGAATTCTGGGCCACAGGAGAAATTTGTGCAGGATTTGGAAGATGGACATGAAGCTGCAGCCACGTTCAGGCTCAGAATCCACATTCAAGGTCAAGGTACAGCTTGAGCGCATCGTCACTCACCTTGTTAGTGTCAGGCAGCAGCCAGGCTTCAGCTTCCTCGGCCCCCCGCTGGATCTCCTCTTTCGGCTTCTCTGGGTCCTGGGCCAGGAGTGCTGCCCTGCAACAAAGTGCACCAGCTTCTCCTGCAGGGCATTCGTGTCCCGTAGGTGGAGTGTTTGCAAGTGGATGAAACTGATGCGGGTCCCAGCACCTCCTTGTGGGTCGCAGCTTACCCTGGCTTCCCCCACTTCACAGCCACATTCTCACCAACTGCCAGCGCTTCTGACTTCAAGCCCAGCGCCAGATGCAGAAGCAACGGCCTTACGGAGGGTTGTACCAGTTCCCACGAGTGCATATGGTCAGATCCCTAAAATCAATCCTTCATTCTATATCACAGATATTCTGTTTCTCTGGTAGAACCTGACTACCACACACCCCTACATCCCTTCTCTAAAGCTTGAGCAGAGGAAAACCCCCTTCCCATCTAACTGGAGTCCATAGTGTCTGCAGACTCATGAAAGAGTCGACCTTTCTCTGTGTGGAGGGTCCCAAGGAGGAGGTGGTGACAGACAGGAGAGGCACAAAGACAGAGCAAAAAGGGTACATAGGGGAGGATGGAAGAGAGGGGTGTCGGGAGAAAGAGAGACATATCTGTGGGACTTCTCCAAAAATCTGCCCCCCAACCCATGCATACAGGGAATAAATCAGCTAAAGTCCTCTTTACAGAACCCAGGCCTTGACCTATGCTTCTGAGAAAGTTCACAGAAATACTTAAGAAAGGAGGAAACTGCCGTGACATCTTAGTCTGGGGGAGGTACCACACCTGGGAACTGGGTACCTTCTGTACCTGACTGCTGGCAAGACACCGGCCTCCCACATGGATGGCGAGGCAGAGAAGATGGCCAAAGGCAGAGGGGTCCCCAAGGCTGAGAGGCCCTCAGGCCTGTTGCCCCGTAGGGCGTATGGGATATCCACACGGAACAGGAAGGAGGACCTTACTATGTGCGTTACATTTGTAACCAGGAAACTGATGCTTCCTCTCTGTCTACAGGAATGCTAGAGCAACACCTCCTTAAAAGAGCAGGGACCCTTGTCAGGTGTGAGGGATAGTGATCTTTCATCCCCTTGTCTCCCGTGCCAATCACTGTTGCCCCGGCAATGCCTACTCCTGGGCTCTCCTGCCTGTGGAATTCAGGCGGTCACTGACTTCTTCATCCCCTCTTTGTTTGCAAGTAATGAGAGGATGAACAGAACAACCTGCTTAGACCAACCAAATAATAAGATGCCAGGTGTGACTTCGAGTGATGGCTTTCAGTTCTGCAGAAACTATAGAACTGACTTAAAACATAGAGTCCCCAGGGAAGGGAGAGGAGGATATCATCTCCCCAGCAGAACCCCATCGTGGGTCACTGGGGATTCTGTGACCAAGGCCAGGAGAGAGCGGGGTCAGCAAAACCCTGAAAGCCAGCCAAGGCTGCCACAATCTGGGACTTTTGCTTCCCTAATGTGTATAGTAACCCTGTAAGGTCCAGTATGACGACGTATTTTTAAATCATTTCTCAAAACGAAACCTTTCTGAAAAACCAAACATGAAATTGTTCCCCAGAGCTGAACTGCTCTAAGTGAAGTACAGATGCTGGGCCTGGGATGTCCTACTGCACAGCCAAGCCCTCCGAAGCCCCCCATGCACCCTGCATCCTCCCCAGAAGCCCCTGAGTTGCCCGTGAGGAGCCCCGGACTCCTCAGAGCACAGAGTGGAACTGTATATCAGAAGAAGCCCAGAGTGAGCCCCACTGGGTGGCAGAGCGACCACTGGGTGGCAAAATGCCCACGGCATTGGTGTGGCGGAGGGAGGGAGCTAGGGCAGGGGGCCGGAGGTCAGATTTCGTAATGCCAATAATAACTACAGACACTGTCTATTACATGCCCTTAATATGCCAGCAAGCCTTGCAAGGTGAGAAATACTATTCCCACTTATAAATGAGGATTCTGGAGCACAAAGAAGCAACTTTCTGAGTCTCACACTCCTGAGATTCAAACAAAGGAGTGGAAACTCCAAAGCCCATGCTCTTTTCCGCTGCGACTGCTGTAGGGCCATTATCGCCTTTGTCTTCCCAGCACCCTAGTTCCTTTGGGGAACCTCCCTTGCCTGTTCTGGTGGGGTGGCCCGTCACAGCAGCCTGCCCCTTCTCTCTCTCCCCTGGTGCCACTCGGAAGGGTCAGCCAGCCCGGCTGATGACAATACTCCATCTCCTTGGCAACAGTGCTCGGGCCACAGGGTTATGGATGATACCGTCAGGACCAGTCGGAGCCGAGCGCAGGAAGGACCTAGCTTCTGGCCGGCTTTGAAAAATCTGCAGTGACCGCATAATGGCTCCTGCAGCCCCCGTGGAGGTGAGGTGCCAAGTGACCCCCAGAACTATTCTGGATGCTTCTCAGTGGACTCCTCCATCAACCCAGCCGTACAAGAACAAGGGGTTTTGTGGGGCCAGAATTTGCAGAATTAGGGTAACCAACTTGTCCCAGTCTGGCTGGAACTTTCCCCGTTTTGCAACTGGAGGTCCTGTTTCCCAAGAAACCCCTCCATCCTGGGGAAACCGGAGTGTCTTGTCAGCCCAGACAGCGCTGAACTATGCAGCTAAAGATGGGGAAAGAACCTGGCTCGTATCAGGGCTGAGTGCAATCTTGATGGGAAACAATAAGAATTCAGAGCGATTTGCTCATGAAGTTTATCGAGAGACTGTCTCAGGGGAACTGGCTCTGCCCAGCGGATATGGGGAACAGGATGTGTCCACAAGTGGTGCAGCAGGGAAGTGTTCCTCTGTTATCCATCTGACCAAAAATAAGAGAAAATATGCATGTGTTCCCTTTGGAGCCTTCTTCCAAAGTCTCTCCGTCACGTGAAGAAATTCCACTTATTGCCTCCATGGCTCGGCTTCTGCTATGGGTTCTGCAACCATTGCAGGCCAGCGAGGAGAGAGCAGAAAGGGAAGCCAGGGCCCAAGAATCCCAAGCGATCGTCAGAACCTGCATTGCCCTTTCTCACCTGGAAGCCGAGAGGACTGAGGTGTGACCCTCACTGAGGATCCGGAGATGAGTCCAATCCTCCCCTCCATTTAGTGTCACCTCCTGTCACCCCTCAAAGCCTGCTGTCAGCTGTGTAACTCCTGGGATAATCCCCTCCACCTTATCTGCCTGTCTGTCCTTTCGGAGTCAGACACACCTCACCTCCCCCCTGGAAGCCTCCTGTAACCCCTCAAACAGAAGTCCGTACTGGCCCCCTGTCGGTTTGCACTTTCTACACCCCTCCAGAGGACATGACATGAGTTTGAGATCATCCAGCTGCACAATCCTCTCCCCACCAGACTCTACCCTCCTTGTTACCCACCCACAGGGCAGCAGCCCACAAAGGGCTGAGCCCAGAGGAGATGCCGCCTCCAGACAGGCACGCAGAAGGGAGGGAGATCTCCATGGTCTCAGGAACTGAGCAGAGTGATCTGAGACATTTTAGCCTGCAGAAGATAAACCTAAGTACCCAAGAGGGCACCACATCAAAGGACAGAATAAAAACCCATCCATTCCTCATACGGCTCCAGTCCTACCCACTAGAACACAAGGGCACTCTGAGGAGTTGAAGAGCGCGAGATGGAGAAGCGCTGAAGGAAAAGCCTTTAGGTGCATCACAGAATCCACTTCTGGGATTCCATGTACATGCACCACCTCTGACGTTTTCAAGACACGGGCAATGTATGACCGTTAACGCCAGTGCAGTCATGCGAGGTGATGCAGTTATTTGGAGAAGCAAAATGTCAGGCTTTGGTTCCCGCCCCTGGGGGTGGAGGGCTTGCTGTTGCTCCAGGCCAGCCCTGCAGCCCAAGGGACTGCCCCCCCACATGTCCACAGGGGGACAGCCCCCTTCCTCCCCTGCAAGGCCAGCTCAAAGTTCTCTCCTGCAAAAATCCTCCCCAGAACCCCCAGATGGGAGTGGAGTGGGTTTTCTGAGTGCTTGGGGCACTGGAGGAGACAGAGTGCAGCTGTGCTTTGGAGCCATCCTGCCAGGGTTCAAATCCCTACTTCCAGCTCATTATCTGTGTGCCCAGGACAGAGTCACTACCTCTCTTGATTCAGCTTCCTCACCTATCAAGCACGGATGGTAACAAAACCCACCTGCTGGGGGCGCTGTAACAATGAGTTAATACATGCAAAATGCTAAGGACAGAGCCAGACGTGAAGGACACTGCTAGAGTTTGATGATACCACTATCATTATTATTTCTCTTAGCATAAAGATCACATTCTTTCTTGCAGAATCGCCACTGATGTACTCTAGACTGGAGGTGTCTCCAGAGAAGAAATCATTGACCCAAATCTTGGTTTTGCTCTCAGCCCTGTGTGGCTTGCACAGAGTAAATATAAATCGGTAACTATTTCCTCAATGAGCATGCAGGTGCATTATAGGGAAGACACTCTCTGGCCCACTGCCCACACTAGAAAAATTAAATCTTGACACTAGGAATATTCAGCAACCCTTTCCCCCCCAGGAACTTGGACCATGGCAGCAAATGCATTCAGAGGCAGCAGGTGTTGGTGGGCTTTTTTACCCTCTAATTTTCCCTACTTTTCTCTTGTCCTTCTCAACCTCCTTTCCCGCAAACACAAAGGAGATGGGTTCTGTAGAAGCTATACAGCAGAAGTTAGGAATCTGTGGTCAGTGGAAGAAAGAAGAACCACACGGCAGAGCGAAGAAGTCTGAATACAAAGGCAGGCTCTACTGCCTTGGACAAGTCAGTCTGAGGCTCTGTGCCTCAGTATTCCTCATCTAGGAGATGGGGCTAAGATATCAACGCCCACTCTCAGGGAGGAATGAGCGAGATTGCATATGGAGTGCACAGCATGGGGCCTGGCACCTGGAAGAAGCTCTGGGTTCTGAGGGCCAGGAGAGCATGGGGTGTCCAAATCCATGTTTGTCTGCAACCGCCAAGCCCTCGAGGGCAGAGGGAGCAGCTTGTTTAGATTCACCTTGGTTTACTTTTCCCAACAGCCTGGTACATTGCTGTGGGCATACCATGGCACTGCACAAATATCTCAGAAGAACTGGGAGCCTCTGGCCTCTTCAGGAAGAAGGAAACTTAAGCACTTAGTTGGGGGACTCAGGGCTAAAATTCAGATTTCCTGCCTCCAAGTACGGAGTTGGAGACTCAAGACACTGTTTTTACAGCCAGTGGCCACACACAAAAGAACAAGAAATGTCTGAGTGTGCCAGGGTCCCAATCTGGCCGGCCACGAACGACCAGGTTTTCAAGATGGAAATAAAATAAAAGGAACACCCATCAGTAATGTGAAATGTTAAAACAAAACTGAGAAAAAATGCAAGCCCTCCCCAACATCAGCAACTAGAACGAAGGGAAGAAAAAAGGAGGCAGAACAAAAAAGAGATGGAGTGAAGGAAAACAAAAGAAGAAAAAGAGCAGGAAAGAGAAGCAGGGAAGAGAGCTGGGAAGGAAGAAGGAGGTTCCCTGAGAGTTACAGTAAGACAGGCAGCAAAGCCGCTGAAGAAAGAGCCAGGGAGAGTGTGGGTGCAGAACCTCGGATCAGAATCCTCCAACAAGCAGCCGTGGACAGACCATAGCTCATTCAAATAACTGAAGTGTAACTCACGCTCAAGAGCCAGAAGCCTTAAGCTGGAACCTGGGACAACTGCATTGCAGCTGAGATTGAGTTTAAAGAAATGGTAGCAGTGGGGAAGACAAAGCCAGGCTCTGCTGGGCTTTCCAGTCTGGCCCTGAGCAGGGAAGTGAGGAACATTTCAGCAACACGGACAGGGTAAGCGCTTTCCTAATTTAGGGATTGCTCCTGCTGAGACCTGGTTTGTCCTTGGGCAGTGCAAACTAGGGGGACAAAAGGACTCGGGTCCATTCCAGCTCTGGACCATATAACATACTCAGTGGAGATGGGTTATTCCGGATGCCCCAGCATGCATTCTGTTTCTCAGGAGCAGCCCTGGACCTTTATTCCCATATCCATGCCTCTCCCAGGTGCCTGGGGGAAACTGATTCCACCCTCCTACTCTATGGTTGGGGGCCTGGGTTGGGTCAAAGTTAATTCATATAATCCTGCTGTCCTGGTCACGAAAGTGCTTCATGTTGCGTAAACTGGTCCAATAAGAGTAAAACCCAAGATTTTGTTCAACAGTTGTAGAAAGAGATATTTTCTTCTCTGCTGGATATGATTAGGAGTAATGCAGCCCCAGGGCCAGGGGCAGGTATAGGTAACCATCTTGGGACAATGAGGAGAGAATCCATATGAGATTGGAGCCAAGCCAGAAGAAGCAGAGTGGAGATTTTGATCTAGGTTACATTACTTCTGGATCCAGCTGCTCCTGAAGGCCTTCAGTCAGATCATTTGAGTGAATCAACAAATTCCCTCTTATGATTGATCCAACTGGAGTTTTCTGTCATATGCAATGGAAAGATTCCTTACACAATGTCTTATTGATTTCATGCATGATCACCTGTGTTACCAAATAATAATAATAATGTAAAAAAAAAGATAAGTGCTAGAATAAACACATGTGGGAAACAAATGTAAGCACATTAAATCATTTAATTTCCTCAAGGGCTTGCTATACACCCATCAGAATGGCTAAAATTATAAAAAGTGACCATATCAAGTGTTGGTGAGGATATGGAGGAACTGGAACTCTCATAGACCTCATGAAGGTTAGTGTTATGTATAATAATTATACTGGTGCACACCTATGTTCACTGTAGCATTCTTCACAATAACCAAGATATGGAAATAATTTAAGTGTCTGTCAACAGAAGGATTGTTAAAGAAGATGTAGCATACATATACACAATGCAATATTATTCAGCCATTTGCAATAACATGGATGGACCTTGAGGGCATTATGCCAAGTGAGAAAAGTCAGAAAAAGACAAATACTTTATGATTTCATTTATATGGAACCTAAAAAAATTCAAACTTGTAAAAACAGAGAGTACAACGGTGGTTACCAGCGGTTGGGAGTGAGGGAACTAGGGAGATGTTGTTTGAAAGTACAAACTTGCAACCAGCAGATAAATTAGTTCTGGAGATCTAGTGTACAGCACAGTGATTATAGTCAACAATACTGTATTATAAACTTCAAAGTTGCTAAGAGACTAGATCATAATTGTTCTCACCACAAAGAAATGATAATTATGGGACACAACAGAGGTCTGTGTTAGGTAACATCACAGTGGTAATCATATTGCAATATATAAATGTATCAAACCAACACCTTGTACACCTCAAACTTACACAATTTTATATGCCAATTATATCTCAATTAAAATAATAATAATAACTATACTGAAAGTAATAACCATACTGGGAGTGTGAACACCGTTCACAGGGAATTCATGGAGAACCATGGGACTCCAGAGGCAGGAGGGACTCCATGAACATAGGTGAGAATAGAAATAATCATAATGAGAAAAATACTGCCTTCTACTTGGTCCTAAGTCCCCCTAACTCCCCTTTTCCCCCTCCCGCCCCACCCCACTTCCAACCACCAACGTCAACATCCATCCTCGCCATCAACACAGGCTGTGCGTTGGGCTGGGCATGTCCTCTGCTGTGAAGTGGGAATGATACCCTGAAGGCAGGAGGCTGAGAATGGTCAACAGGATGCCTGCCAAGGCTGCCTTATCCCTAAGCCCCTGCACTGCCCTGGAGCCGGGAAAGGGTCCTAACCACAGACAGCCTGTTTCAGGCTGAGCAGCTCCCTCTGGCTCGGCTTGACATAAGAAGAGAAACCACATCTCCTCCAGTAGGACTCTGACCGGGGACATCCTGAGATGTTGGGTCAGCAATTGGTGGGAGCTGAGCTAAGTTATAGGGGCTCATGGTGAACCCAAACCATGGTGGCCAAATATGTGAATAAACAGAAGTATCAGAGAGATACACAGAGCAGAGGGTGAGGCCTCCAGATAGCAGTGAGGGAAAGCACAGGCACCTAGCAAGAAGCAAGGACATCGTGGACACAGTAACCTCAAGAGATACAGGGAGGGTCACAGCCAGCCCCAGGGCCACCTCAGCCCCCAAAGCTTTCCTGGTCCCCCTTTACCCTTTTGTATTCTTTACAACTCACGCCTCCTTCAAGGGGCCTTGATGGTTCACCAGGTTAGCCAAAGATCTCCTCCACCGACCACTGCAGGTGGACGATGTCCTGTAGGAGAGGGCCCTGTGACTTCTCGTCTCTTACCGGTTGAGGCGCCTTCATTTCAGTGGCTCAGTTCTTACTGACTTTATAGTTTCAGACCCAGGAATTCAAAATCCATCCCGGCAAGATGACTTTCTTGGACCTCCAGGTCTATCCTCAAAAAGGTAAAGAGGAGCTGAGAATCCCTGTGTCCTCTAAAAACATCTCAGAAGACAAGGAACCAAAAAAGCCCAAATGAAAAGATGGATTGAAAGTTATTTCTTTGGCCTACAAGATTACAGAGAGACCAGTGGTGAGTGTGTGCGTGTGTGTGCATGCATGTGTATCCGTGTATATGTGTGTGTGACCCTTTAATCCATTCACCTAGTTAACCCTCCATGAATCTCTAAGCCTGGACAGGAAGGGACCCTGAGGCTGAGAACATGGAAGGATCATGGTCAGGGGAGGGACAGGTGTGCCCATAATAGGGCACTAGAGAACCTCCTGGAGTAATGGAAATATTCTAAATCTTGATTTTGGTGGTTCTACAAGTAAACATATGTGGTTCTACATTTAGTGGTAAGTAAACATTTAGTGGTTCTACAAGTAAACATATGTAAACTGTCATCAAGTTGTACATTTAAAATTGGTACACCCAGATTAGTTCAAGATGGCAGAGTAGAAGGACGTGTGCTCACTCCCTCTTGTGAGAGCACCAGAATCACAACTAACTGCTGAAGAATTATCAACAGGAAGACACTGGAACTCACCAAAAAAGATACCCCACATCCAAAGACAAAGGAGAAGCCACAAAGAGATGGTAGGAGGGGCACAATCACAATAAAATCAAATCCCATAATTGCTGGGTGGGTGATTCACAAACTGGAGAACACTTATACCACAGAAGCCCACCCACTGGAGTGAAGGTTCTGAGCCCCACGTCAGGCTTCCCAACCTGGGGGTCTGGCAACAGGAGGAGGAATTCCCAGAGAATCAGACTTTGAAGGCTAGCGGGATTTGATTGCAAGATTTCGACAGCACTGGGGGAAACAGAGACTCCACTCTTGGAGGGCACACACAAAGTAGTGTGCACATCAAGACCCAGGGGGAAGGAGCAGTGACCCCATAGGAGGCTGAACCAGACCAACCTGCTAGTGTTGGACGGTCTCCTCCAGAGGCAGGGGGTGGCTGTGGCTCAATGCAGGGACAAGAACACTGGCAGCAGAAGTTCTGGGAAGTACTCCTTGGCGTGAGCCCTCCCAGAGTCAGCCATTAGCCCCACCAAAGAGCCTGTAGGCTCCAGTGCTGGGTTGCCTCAGGCCAAACAACCAACAGGGAGGGAACAGCCCCACCCATCAGCAGACAAGCGGATTAAAGTTTTACTGAGCTCTGCCCACCAGAGCAACACCCAGCTCTACCCACCACCAGTCCCTCCCAACAGGAAGCTTGCACAAACCTCTTAGACAGTCTCATTCACCAGAGGGAAGACAGCAGAAGCAAGAAGAACTACAATCCTGCAGCCTGTGGAACAAAAACCACATTCACAGAAAGACAGACAAGATGAAAAGGCAGAGGGCTATATACCAGATGAAGGAACAAGATAAAACCCCAGAAAAACAACTCAATGAAGTGGAGATAGGCAACCTTCCAGAAAAAGAATTCAGAATAATGATAGTGAAGATGATCCACGACCTCGGAAAAGGAATGGAGGCAAAGATCGAGAAGATGCAAGAAATGTTTAACAAAGACCTAGAAGAATTAAAGAACAAACACCTAGAAGAATTAAAGAACAAACAAACAGAGATGAACAATACAATAACTGAAGTGAAAAATACACTAGAAGGAATCAACAGCAGAATAACTGAGGCAGAAGAACGGATAAGTGACCTGGAAGACAGAATGGTGGAATTCACTGCCATGGAACAGAATAAAGAAAAAAGAATGAAAAGAAATGAAGACAGCCTAAGAGACCTCTGGGACAACATTAAACTCACCAACATTCGCCTTATAGGGGTCCCAGAAGGAGAAGAGAGAGAGAAAAGACCCAAGAAAATATTTGAAGAGATTATATTTGAAAACTTCCTTAACATGGGAAAGGAAATAGCCACCCAAGTCCAGGAAGCACAGAGAGTCCCAGGCAGGATAAACCCAAGGAGGAACATGCCAAGACACATAGTAATCAAACTGACAAAAATTAAAGGTAAAGAAAAATTGTTAAAAGCAACAAGGGAAAAATGACAAATAACATACAAGGAAAATCCTATAAGGTTAACAGCTGATTTCTCAGCAGAAACTTTACAAGCCAGAAGGGAGTGGCACAATATATTTAAAGTGATGAAAGGGAAGAACCTACAACCAAGATTACCCTACCCGTCAACAATCTCATTCTGATTTGACAGAGAAATCAAAAGCTTTACGGACAAGCAAAAGTTAAGAGAATTCAGCACCACCAAACCAGCTCTACAACAAATGCTAAAGGAACTTCTCTAAGTGGGAAACACAAGAGAAGAAAAGGACCTACAAAAACAAATGCAAAACAATTAAGAAAATGGTCATAGGAACATACATGTCGATAATTACCTTAAATGTGAATGGATTAAATGCTCCAACCAAGAGACACAGGCTCACTGAATGGATACAAAAACAAGACCAATATATACGCTGTCTACAAGAGACCCACTTCAGACCTAGGGACACATACACACTGAAAGTGAGGGGACGGAAAAAGACATTCCATGCAAATGGAAATCAAAAGAAAGCTGGAGTAGCAATACTCATATCAGATACAATAGACTTTAAAATAAAGAATGTTACAAGAGACAAGGAAGGGCACTACATAATGATCAAACGATCAATCCAAGAAGAAGAAATAACAATTATAAATATATATGCACCAAACATAGGAGCACCTCAATACATAAGGCAAATGCTAACAGCTATAAAAGAGGAAATCAACAGTAATACAATAATAGTGGAGGACTTTAGCACCTCACTTACACCAATGGACAGATCATCCAGACAGAAAATTAATAAGGAAACACAAGCTTTAAATGACACAATAGACCAGATGGATTTCATTGATATCTATAGGACAGTCCATCCGAAATCAAAAGATTACACTTTCTTCTCAGGTGCACAGGGAACATTCTCCAGGACAGATCACATTTTGGGTCACAAATCAAGCCTCAGTAAATCTATGAAGATTAAAATCATATCAAGCATCTTTTCCGACCACAAAGCTATTAGAAATAAATTACAGGGAAAAAAAACCTAAAAAACACAAACATATGGAGGCTAAACAACGTTACTAAATAACCAAGGGGTCACTGAAGAAACCAAAGAGGAAATAAAAAAATACCTAGAGACAAATGACAATGAAAACACGATGGTCCAAAACCTATGGGATGCAGCAAAAGCAGTTCTTAGAGGGATGTTTATAGCAATACAATCTTACCTCAAGAAACAAACCAAAAAAGTCTCAAATAAACAATCTAAACTCACAGCTAAAGGAACTAGAGAAAGAAGAACAAACAAAACCCAAAGTTAATAGAAGGAAAGAAATCATAAAGATCAGAGCAGAAATAAATGAAATAAAAACAAAGAAAACAATAGCAAAGATCAATAAAACTAAAAGCTGGTTTTCTGAGAAGGTAAACAAAATTGAAAAACCTTTTGCCAGACTCATCAAGAAAAAGAGGCAGAGGACTCAAATCAATAAAATTAGAAATGAAAAAGGAGAAGTTACAACTGACACCGCAGAAATACAAAGCATCCTAAGAGACTACTACAAGCAACTCTATGGAATAAAATGGACAACCTGGAAGAAATGGACAAATTCTTAGAAAGGTATTACCTTCCAAGACTGAACAAGGAAGAAATAGAAAATACGAACAGACCAATCACAAGTAATGAAATTGAAATTGTGATTAAAAATTTTCCACCAAACAAAAGTCCAGGACCAGATGGCTTCACAGGTGAATTCCATCAAACATTTAGAGAAGGGCTAACACCCATCCTTCTCAAACTCTTCCAAAAAATTGCAGAGGAAGGAACACTTCCAAACTCATTCTACGAGGCCACCATCACCCTGATACCAAAACCAGGTAAAGATACTACAAAAAAAGAAAATTACAGACCAATATCACTGATAAACATAGACGTAAAAATCCTCAATAAGGGACTTCCCTGGTGGCACAGTGGTTAAGAATCCTCCTGCCAATGCAGGGGACAAGGGTTCGATCCCTGGTCCGGGAAGATCCCACAAGTCGCGGAACAACTAAGCCCATGCCACAACTACTGAGCCTGCGCTCTAGAGCCTGGGTGCTGCAATTACTGAGCCTGCATGCTGCAACTACTGAAGCCCACACGCCTAGAGCCCATGCTCCTCAACAAGGGAAGCCACCGCAGTGAGAATCCTGTGCACCGAAACAAGGAGTAGCCCCCACTCGCTGCAACTAGAGAAAGCCGGCGAGCAGCAACGAAGACCCAACGCAGCCACAAATAAATAAATAAATAAATAAATTTATTAGAAAAAGAAATCCTCAACAAAATACTAGCAAACAGAATCCAACAACACATTAAAAGGATCACACACCATGATCAAGTGGGATTTATCCCAGGGATGCAAGGATTCTTCAATATACACAAATCAATCAATGTGATACACCATATTAACAAACTGAAGAATAAAAACCATATGATCATCTCAATAGAAAGCAGAAAAAGCTTTTGACAAAATTCAACACCCATTTATGATAAAAACCCTCCAGAAAGTGGGCATACAGGGAACCTACCTCAACATAATAAAGGCCATATATGACAAACCCACAGCAAACATTATTCTCAATGGTGAAAAACTGAAAACATTTCCTCTAAGATCAGGAAAAGACAAGGATGTCCACTCTCACCGCTATTATTCAACATAGTTTTGGAATTCCTAGCCACAGCAATCAGAGAAGAAAAAGAAATAAAAGGAATCCAAATTGGAAAAGAAGAAGTAAAACTGTCACTGTTTGCAGATGACATGATACTATATACATAGAGAATCCTAAAGATGCCAGCAGAAAACTACTAGAGCTAATCAATGAATTTGGTAAAGTTGCAGGATACAAAATTACTGCACAGAAATCTCTTGCATTCCTATACACTAACAACAGAAGATCAGAAAGAGAAATTAAGGAAACAATCCCATTCACCACTGCAACAAAAAGAATAAAATACCTAGGAATAAACCTACCTAAGGAGGTAAAAGACCTGTACTCAGAAGACTATAAGACACTGATGAAAGAAATCAAAGATAACACAAACAGATGGAGAGATATACTATGTTCTTGGATTGGAAGAATCAATATTGTGAAAATGACTGTACTACCCAAAGCAATCTACAGATTCAGTGCAATCCCTATCAATTTACCAATGGCATTTTTTACAGAACTAAAACAAAAAATCTTAAAATTTGTATGGAGACACAAAAGACCCCAAATAGCCAAAGCAATCTTGAGGGAAAAAAATGAAGCTGGAGGAATCAGGCTCCCTGACTTCAGACTATACTACTACACTACAAAGCTACAGTAATAAAGACAATATGATACTGGCACAAAAACAGAAATATAGATCAATGGAAGAGGATTAGAAAGCCCAGAGATAAACCCACGCACCTGTGGTCAACTAATCTATGACAAATGAGGCAAGGATAAACAGTGGAAAAAAGACAATAAGACTCTTCAGTAAGTGGTGCTGGGAAAACTGGACAGCTACATGTAAAAGAATGAAATTAGAACACTCCTTAACACCACACACAAAAATAAACTCAAAATGGATTAAAGACCTAAATGTAAGACCGGACACTATAAAATTCTTAGAGGAAAACACAGGAAGAACACTCTTTGACATAAATCACAGCAAGACCTTTCCTGACCACCTCCTAGAGTAATGGAAGTAAAAACAAAAATAAACAAGTGGGACCTAATGAAACTTAAGAGCTTTTGCACAGCCAAGGAAACCATAAACAAGACGAAAAGACAACCCTCAGAATGGGAGAAAATATTTGCAAATGAAGCAACTGACAAAGGATTAATCTCCAAAATTTACAAGCAGCTACTGCAGCTCAATATCAAAAAACAAACAACCCAATCCAAAAATGGGCAGAAGACCTAAATAGACATTTCTCCAAAGAAGATTGCCAACAAACACATGTAAGGATACTCAACATCACTAATCATTAGAGAAATGCAAATCAAAACTGCAATGAGGTGTCACCTCACACTGGTCAGAATGGGCATCATCAGAAAATCTACAAACAACAAATGTTAGAGAGGGTGTGGAGAAAAGGGAACCCTCTTGCACTGTTGGTGGGTATGTAAATTGATACAGCCACTATGGAGAACAGTATGGAGGTTCCTTAAAAAAACTAAAAATAGAATTACCATATGACCCAGCAACTCCACTACTGGGCATATACCCTGAGAAAACCATAATTCAAAAAGCCACATGCACCCCAATGTTCACTGCAGCACTATTTACAATAGCCAGGTCATGGAAGCAACCTAAATGCCAATCGACAGACGAATGGATAAAGAAGATGTAGTACATATACACAGTGGAATATTACTCAGCCATAAAAAGGAACGAAATTGGGTCATTTGTAGAGATGTGGATGGACCTAGAGACTGTCATATAGAGTGAAGTAAGTCAGAAGGAGTAAAACAAATATCATTTATTAATGCATATATGTGGAATCTAGAAAAATGGTACAGATGAACCGGTTTGCTGGCAGAAATAAGAGACACAGATGCAGAGAGCTAAGTATGGATACAAAGAGTGGAAAGTGGCAGGGGTGGTGGTGGTGGTGGGATGAATTGGGAGACTGGGATTGACATATATACACTAATATGTATAAAATAGGTAACTAATAAGAACCTGCTGTATAAAAAAGAATTAAAATTTTTAAAAAAAGAAAAGAAAAGAAACACATGGAGTACTACAAAAATAAATAAATAAATAAATAAAATTCAAAAATAATAATAATTTTTAAAAAAAGATTGGTACACTCTACCTGGCAATTCCACACCTAGGCACATATCCAAAACAATTGAAAGCAGGGACCAACAGATATTTGCACACCAATGTTCATAGCAGCATTAGTCACAACAGTTTAAAAACAATCCAAGTGGCCATCAACAGATTAACAGATAAGCAAAATGTAGTACATACATACAATGGAATAGTACGCAGCCTTAAAAAGGAAGGAAATTCTGACGCTTCTACTACATGGATGAACCTTGAAGACATTATGCTAGTGAAATAAGTCAATCACTAAAAGATAAATACTATATGATTCCACTTATAGGAGGTACCTAGAGCAGTTAAACTTACAGAGGCAGAAAGTAGAATGGAGATTGCCAGGGGCTGCAGGGAGGGGGAAATGAGGAATTATTGTTTAATAGGTAGTTTTAGTTTTATAAGGTGAAAAGAGTTAAGGAGATGGATGGTGGTGATGGCTGCACAACAATGTAAACGTACTTAATACCACCGAACTGTACACTTAAAAATGGTTAAGATGAGAAATTTCACCGCAGTAAAAACAAAAACATTGGGGGAAAATGTGGCATATACATACAGTGGAATACTATTCAGCCACGAAAAGGAATGACATTTTGATCTATGCTTCTTTTAGTTCTGAGACTTAATTTCCAACATGGTGGGGTGGGGAGCTCCCTACACCAACAAGCAATTCTTGAGACACCAGCTGGCTGTCCTACAATTCAACTCAGTTCTAACTCGTCTACCTGGAGAGAGCATCAGATCCCACAGGTTAAGGGCTCAGTCCCAGAGGACCATCTCCCCACCTCCAACTTCAGATGCCAGTTGCAAGTCCAGGTTGTTACCCGTGCTTCTGGTAAACTGACTATAAATTAGAGGTTCCCACGACCTCCTCCTTGGATTCAATTAATTTGTTAGAGGGCCTCACATAACTCAGAGAAACATTTTACATACTAGATCACCAGTTTATTATAAAAGGATTTAACTCAGGAACAGCCTGATGGGAGAGATGCAGAGGTCAAGGTATGGGGAAAAGATCGGAGCTTCTACACCCTCCAGGAATGCACCAACCTCCTCAAATCACATGTTCATCAACCCAGAAGCTCTCTGAACCCCGTCCTTTTGGATTTTTATGGAGGCTTCATTATATAGGCACGATGGATTAAATCATTGGCCGTAGGTGACTGATTCAACCTCCAGCCCCTCTCCCCTCCCCGGAGGTCAGGGGGTGGGGCTGAAAGTTTCTACCTTCTAAACACAAGGTTGGCTCAATGACAACCAGCCCCTGGTTCTTCAGTACCTTCCAAAAGTCACTTCATTAACATAACAAAAGACACCTTGATCACTCTCAACACTTAGGAAATTCCAAGTGTTTGGGAGCTATGAGCAAAGAACTGTGGCTGAAGACCCCATATATACAACAAATATATTTTGGTCATCTGAACAACCAAATATATATTTTTTATAAATCACAATATTGCAATGCTACAACACGGATGGACTTTGAAAATGTTATGTTAAATGAAATAAGCCAAACACCAAAAGACAAATACTGCATGATTCTACTTTCATGCAGTCCCCAGAATAGGCAAATTCAGAGACAGTGTAGAACAGAGATTACCAGGGGCTTCAGGGGAAGGAGGAAGGGGGAGTATTGTTTAATGGGCAGACAGAGTTGTTGTTGGGGATGATGGAAAAGGTTTGGGCACAGACAGTGGTGATGGCTAGCCCGCATGGTGAATGTATTTAATGCCACTGAATAGCGTACTTACAAATGGTTAAATGAAAAATATCATGTATGTCTATTCTACCACACAAAAAATTTGTTACACTTTATTCAATTAATAAATCTAATTAATTTAAGATATGGAGGAAGTATAATTAGCCCATTGACACTAAGAGTTTTAAATACCTTTTTCACTTACGAGGCTCGTCCGCATCCAAGGTACTTTGCTAGCCAGTGTGGCAGTTGCTGGATTCAGTCTCAGGTCTGTGAATCCAGAGGCCAGGAATAAAGATTCCCGCACCCATAAAGCAACCCCTCTCTAATAAACTGGTCAATCCAGTTCTGCTTGGGCTGAGGACAGCTTCCCTCCTGCTGGGGAGGGCTCAGGCTGCTGACCTCTCTTTACCAGTGTGGGTCAATGAATTGAATAACAATCTGGGCAACTTCAGGCTGGCGTCCTTCCTGAGCTTGTGCAGGGCCCCCTTGGTGTCTGTGGAGTAGCTTTGCCTGCAAAAAAACACCCCAGCTCCCTTGTCTACAAAAGGTGACTAGCTCAGAAGGTGTGGCTGAAACCAGCCAACAACAAAACCTCCCAAATCAAATGATGAATTTAATCCCACCTGGCATCAGAAAGCGTGGACATGAACCATCCCTTCCACCCTTCCTACTCTGAGGCAGAATAAATATAGATGCCCATGACACCAACTTTCCATCCTTCATGTATGCTGCCCTGTCCTGCTCTGCCAGGCGGGCTAGAACAACCTGTTTGGAATAAAGATCCCACCTTATATTCAATAACATCAACAACCTTTGGATGGGGGTGGGCACGTCTCCACAGACTGTGGATTTTAGAGTTTAAAGCATCCTTTGAGGTCATCTCACCAAATCTCTTCATTTTCCCAGAAGAAGAAACATAGGGAGGGAGGGGTGAGGATCACTGAATTTTTGAGCTAAAGAGCCCTGGATTTGAACTTGACTTTGACACTTACTTTGACATTTATATGGTCTTCAGCAAGTTGAGTTATCGTCTTTGGACTTTAGTTTGCTCATCTGTAAAATGGGGATAATAGTACCAATGTTATAGGGTTGTTGTGAGTATTAAATAATATATGTCAAGAGCCTGGCACATGCCTCTTTCACAGTGGTTAGTATTCTCCTCCACCACCATCACCATCACCATCATCACCATCGTCCCCAACATCATCATCACCATCATCTGTATCATCATGAAACTAAGACCCAGGGAGATGAAGGATTTCTCCAAAATCGTACAACTGTGGCTTGTGGCAAAACAAAGTCTTCCACACCGGTGGGTTTTTCCATTTCATCATCCTGAGACAGCACAATTTCCTGGCCCTAAAAATTTACAGCACTTCATAGAAAATATTTGAAATTATATGGCTTTTCCACATCTCCAAATTAGAAGTCCAGCTTGATGTCCAAGAGTCTTCAGCACAGAAACAAACTTTTCAGAGTAAAGATATTGAAACAAATAATGTGAGCCTCCTTGCTCTCTGCCTCCACATCTGAAGCTGGAATTCTCAACGAGGATCGCAGAGGAGATGGAGATGGTCCAGGGAGCTCACCTAGAGGGTGGGCACAGGACAGTTGCCCAGGAAGATGACCAGACTTCTGTTCAGAAAGCTAAAGGCTGAACGGAGAGTTCAGCGGAATTGTGAAGGGAACAGATAATACTGATCACGATGACAGCACCAACTGAGTGCTTAAGCACCTACATCCATTACCTTTTTCAATCCTCTAACCCTATGGAATAGACAAGATTATTTCCCTCATGAATGAGGAAGATGAGGCCAAGGGAGCTTTACAAACTCATTCCCCAAGGAAGGCTTTCCAGGTCCCATTACTAATTACTAGCCATACCAGGATACCCACTCCCCAAACCTCTGAGCTCAGGCTGTCTCATACCATCTTTCCATCTCCAATGCCTTTCCTCATCTCTGTTTGCTGCAATCCTATTCATCCTTCAAGATTTAGCAGGAATGTTATCGTCTCAGACTTTCCCATGTGTAATTATCCATTTTGCCTTCTGACTCATTCGCCTACAAGTTCATCACTTACCATATTGTATTATAGTTTGTGTGTGTGTGTGTGTGTGTGTGTGTGTGCACTTCTACATTAGGTGTCAAGATCAAGAAGGTGTCAAGATCTAAAATCGTGTTTCATTTGCCTTTATATATTGCTTAATATATATAAAAGATGGTCAGTAAAGGTTTGTTGGAATTCTCAATCCCCTTGGTCATACAGCTTGTCCTTGGAGAAACTAGAACACCTTCAATATAGACTTGGTCCTCAACTCCAAGAGCTCATGTAGATTTGAAGGACATTCTCTCCAAAGCTGATGATTAAAGTAGGCACAGATACACAGTTTCAAACTAGTAACTTGCCCTTATGGGTTCACTGAACAAGTGGACAAAGATACTTACACAAGGATGTTCATTACAGCCTTGTTTATAATGGAAAAAATGGAAGCAACTTAAATGGACAACCAGGGAGAAATGGTTAAAGATATCTCCGTAAAGATATCTCAGTGTGTATCTCATTTTCACCCAAAATGAAAAGCTATGTAACTTTAAAAACGATTATGTACATCTCAATGTACAGATATGGAAAGCTATCTGGGATGTATTCTTGATTAAAATTAAAAGTAGGTTACATAGCCACGTCATTAATATTATCTCATTTAGGGTAAACTTACGTAACTACAAACATCTGTGCATATGCTTAAGGCGGTTTTGAAGTGAGTTCACCAAAATTAACAGGATTATCTCTGTGTGAAAATATTTCAGGTAATTTTTACTTTCTTTTTTTATATTTCTGTATTCATTAAGCTTTTTGCCTTTGAGAATGTATTGTTTATATAATCAGGAAAAAACATAAATACATTTTCATTTGAAAGGAAAAAATGTACATAATCTCAAAAGAGGTTTTATAAATTCATGGGTAGCAAGGCTTCTTAAATATGGAGGGTAGTGTCTTCTGTCCAGGAATCCTAACTTCTCCAACAGGGAAATGGGTACAAGGCAAGCCCTGCCTATCCCACAGGGCTGTGGCAAGGAGCTACTGTGTTTGAAAGTCTTTTGAAAAATAAAAAGTACCAAATAGATGCAAAACACAGATCATCCTAATAATTTGATCATTGCTTATTAAGAATTTGCAATAAACTATGAAGGCATATTCAGGAGTTGCAATCTCAAACACCACCAGGAACCAGGCAGGACAGAGATGAGCAGGGCCTCTGGAGTCCAGGACCAGTGATCACTCAAGAGAAGACTAAAATCTAGATTATTATGTGAACTCTCTCAATTTTTTAAATGTTGGCATCTCATTTAAAAAATGTCAAACATCGTGCCATCAGTATAAACATAGCCCCCAAATCACATGCTTGCAATTTCTGGTAGGTATTCCCCTAACTTAACAGAAGGTCCAGAATTGACTAGTTTATCTCTAGTCCACTGATACAGCTGCATTCATCAGCCCAAGACTAAAGTACCTCTTGAATTAAAAAGAAAGATTCAGTTATGCCTGCTCTAACTTTAGAGTAAGATGTTTTATTGCATTCTTGTTTGTTTGTTTCCTTATTCCGCTCTTTTTTTTTTTTTTGAAGTACAGTTGATTTATAATGTTGTGTTAGTTTTAGGTGTACACATTCTTGTTTTTTGTTTTTTGGGGTTTTTTATTTATTTATTTTTGGCTGCGTTGGGTCTTCGTTGCTGCGTGCGGGCTTTCTCTGGTTGCGGTGAGCGGGGGCTGCTCTTCGTTGTGGTGCGCGGGCTTCTCATTGCGGTGGCTTCTCTTGTTGTGGAGCACAGGCTCTAGGCGCACGGGCTTCAGTAGCTGTGGCACACGGGCTCAGTAGTTGTGGCTCATGGGCTCAGTAGTTGTGGCTCACAGGCTCTAGGTGCACAGGCTCAGCAGTTGTGGCACACGGGCTGAGTTGCTCTGCGGCATGTGGGATCTTCCCAGACCAGGGCTCAAACCTGTGTTCCCTGCACTGGCGGGCTGATTCTTAACCACTGCGCCACCAGGGAAGTCCCACATTCTTGTTTTAATTGATAGCTTTTATATGACATAAAAAGTAACTTGTGATTAACTAGAACATTTGACAAAACTAAATAGCCCACAAATCCTAATCATGCCAAATGACAGAATTCTAAATACGTGTGTCTTATATTAACCTTTGCATATATATGTGTATCTGTGTGTGTACATATATTTGCAGATATGTATGGTCAAAATGTCTACAGAAGAGTATGTTTCAAAGCCAAAGAAAGCATATTCGTCCTTTGGAAAAAATCTCTGCTTTTTATTTTTAATCTCAGTTTGAAAGATATGAGCTAAACATGGTTGGATAGAATATTAATGAGGTTCAGCCTCTAATTAAGGTTAAAGCTTGATTACTTCCAACATCATATTGAGATACAGGAAAATACTCCCAAATAATTATATTTGGATGGATGGACAGATTGAATGATTAATGGATTTGAAGAAAGCTTATAAAAACATATTTAATGTAATAAAAAAGAGAGTGAAATCATAGATACAGAAAAGAAAGGCTGGGCAGTAGGACAGTGTCAGGGAAAGTTCACACACAGAGACTCAAGGTGCCAGCCCTACACAATCATTGACTACAGGCTGCAAGCTCAGCTCCCAGCAGTCAAAACAAAAGCGATGCTATTCATCACTTATTCCCAGTGTGTCATGATTACAATCAACTGTCTTTGCTCTCCTGGTGACAAAACTAAAGGAAATAACGTCTCTCCTATGACTCCAAGCTAAAGATGACAGATCAACTAAAACTATACTGAAGATATTAGAAGATAAAAGGCCAAGAATCTTGCTATGTTCCTTTATCCAGCATTCTGAGATTGTCTATACCCAGTTATAGAACTGTCCACTGACTTATTTTTTACCCCAAGACAGGCTCTTGCACACAGACACTAATCATCCACCCTCTTTCAAAACTACAATTAAAAAAAAACATAGGAAAGACTCCATTTTAAACTAGGCCAGCCTTTAATACGTGCAAAGGACAAACAGTCCCAAAATACTACCAGCCACACCCCTTCATCTCCACACCCACCAGTTTCGGGAGGCTTTTTGTTCTGTTCACGTTTTCCAGGGTCCTAGGACTGATGAAAGCCGCTTTGCCGCTTCTACCAAAGCGCGTGCTCTGTGGCATCTGTCTGGAGTTCAGGTACAGGGAAAGGGAGTGCCAAGCAGGAGAGAAGTCTAGGAAGTCTGGGGCAGTGGTGAAAAGCCCCTTTCAGGGAGTATTATGGGCTGAACTGCGGAGGCCAAAATTCATATATTGAAGTCCAAACCCCCAGTACCTCAGGATGTAAGGTATTTAGAGATAAAATCTTTAAAGAGATAATTAAGGTAAAATGAAGTCATTCCGGTGGGCCCTAATTCAATATGACTGGTATCCGTGTAAGAAGAGGAAATAAGGACACAGACACACACAGAGGGAAGACCACGTGAAGACACAGGGAGAAGGCAGCCATCTACAAGCCAAGGAAAGAGGCCTCAGAAGAAACCAACCGTGCCAACACCTTGGTCTTGGAATTCTAGGCTCCAGAATTAGGAGGAAATAAATTTCTTTGTTTAAGGCTTCCAAAGTCTGGGGTACTTTATTATGGCAGCTCTAGCAGACTATTACAGGGAGATTTTAAAAAGACAAAAAACAAAAAAAAACTTGGTATTGGGGAAACCATTTGATGAGAGACCCTTATTGACCCTTAAGAGAACTCTTGAAGGAGAATGATGGCCTCCTGCACATGGGGGCTGTTCATTCTCAATCCAAACTTAAAGTTTTGCTCTATTTTAGTGCCTTTCATTTGAAACTGGTTTTGTTTGTTTGCACAGCCTTAGATGTCTGCTGATTGACAAATCACTGGTCATTTCCCACCATCTTGATGCTGACTATTTCAACTCAAATGCATGTTCCACAGAAACTGGGCTGGTGAGAGGGAAGATGGGATGCGGTGGCGTGAAGAGGGAACTGGTGAGAGTGTGGTGGCCCAGGTGCTGGGCTGTGCACCTGACATATATCAACTCATTCAATCATGTCACGCTTCAGGTTCAAAAATGGACATGGCAAGGTGTCATGGTTTGCCCAAGGCCACATACTAAGTTGTGGTAGGGCAAGATGTGATTCCAAAGCCTATGCCCTTAACCCCCACCTCTCAGTGAGCTCCCCTCCTTCCCCAAGGGCTTCACTGAACACAGGACAAGTTAGGACTCTCCCAGCTATGACAGGAGTGCAGCTGAACCTCTCATAACTCGAAAAGTGTGGTGGATCTCGAGGCAGCATTAAATCCAAGACTCTAATGAATCATCGGGGCGCTCCATCTCTCTTCTCTGCTTCCCTCTGAATGTTGCCACATCTGTCCTACCAGTGATGGGTCCCCTCCATGTGATGGGTAAGATGACCATGAAATGACCAAGTTCACATCACACCAGCATGGCAAGCCCAGAAAGGGGCAGGAGGCCGGCATTCCCATCAGCGCCAGGAGGAGAGGCCTGGCCAGCTGGAGTCACATGACCATCCCAGAACCAATGACTGTCGTTTGATTGTCCAGGCCTGGGTCATATGTCCACACCTGTGGCCAGGGTGCAGTGGGAGAGCAGGTGGCAGGGTTTGTTACCAGGAAGGGGGAAAGGGGACAAGTCGAATTAGCTCCCATAAATTCAAAGACCCGAGTCACTAGTGAAGCGTGACCCGGACAGGTGAAGGGGTTTGCCCAAAGTGTCACAGCTAGGGATGGGGAGAGCTGGGCGTCCGGACTGCAGGAAGCTATTAAAGAAATACTAATGTGGGGAGTTGTCCCGGTTCAGAAGGCTACAGAACGCTAATACCTTCTGTGTAAGAAAGGAGAGAGATAAGAGTGTATATTCGATTTGTATTTGAATAAAGAAACTCTGGAAGCACCAAAAAACTAGGGGTTTTTGATGACTTATAGGGGGTGGGGTGAACAGAAACCAGAGTGGATGTGAGACTTCTCACTGTACACCGTAGGATGTTGTTTTTATTTTTTAACCATTTGAAAATATTACCAGTTTTTTAAAAAATATTTATTTATTTATTGGGCTGCACTGGGTCTTAGTTGCAGCACGCAGGTTCTTTTAGTTGTGACATGCGGGCTCTAGTTCTCTGACCAGGGATCGAAACCGGGCCTCCTGTACTGGCAGCACAGAGTCTTAACCACTGGACCACCAGGGAAGTCCCACCAGTTTTTTAAAATACAAATTAAATTTAATTTAATTTAAAATAAAGCTTAAAAATTATCCATAGAAAAAGAGATGAAAGGAAATAGGCTGAAATGATAACAGTGGCTGTCTTTGGATGTTAAGTCTAAGCATGTTTTTTTCCCTTTGAACTTATTTACCAAATTTCCTAAAATGAACATGTACTGTTTTTCACAATGAAAAGAAAATGAACTTTAAAAAGATCTGAACTGAAAGTCACGTGACTTATGAAGCAGAAATCATAATTCTGACAATATCATCTAAATTTATTTTTCATTCCCTGTAAATCAAGTTGCCCTGCAGCCCCCATACCCCACCCACCCCACCCCCAATGCTCTGAAGCATTGCTTCAGAGGGCCAGGCAATCGTTGTGCTTCGAATTTCAAACAAGATTTGTAAGCGCAAGAAAGTAGTTTTGAAAGTCAGGCTTTGTTGAGAAAAGGTTATTTCTAAATTCCAAACTGCTTCCCTTGCAAAGAACACCACGTGGTGGTCTGGACATATTAGCTACATCGAGAGAAAAGACAGGATTTAACAGGAGGGGAGTTCTCCGGGCTTCCTCTCCTCAGGTCTGAAGGATGGTGCTGAGGATACAGGGAGATACAGACCAAGTGGGATGGTGACACCCTTGGCCTGGCCTGATCTCTGAAGGACCCAGCAATCCCACCTTGGCCATCCAGCAAAAAAAAAAGAGAAAGGTACATCCATCAAGGTACATCAAGGGGAAGGGAACTGTTATAGACTGTATGTAATGTGTTCCCCCAAATTAATATGTTCAAGTCCCAGCCCCCAGTACCTCAAAATATAACCATATCTGGAGATAAGATATTTAAAGAGGTGATTGAGTTTAAAGAGAGGCCATTAGAGTGAGACTCTAATCCAATCTGACTGGTGTCCTTATAAGAAGACGAAGAGTCACCAGGGTACGAGTTAATGGAGGGACAGCCATGAGCAAGAAGGCCTCCATCTGCAACTCAAGGAGAAACCAACCCTGCCAACCAACACCGTGGTCTTGGACTTCCAGCCTCCAGAACTGTGAGAACATAAATGTCTGTTGTTTAAGCCGCCGCATCTGTGGTATTTTGTTATGGTGGCCTGAGTAAACTAATACAGAAACCATCTCAAAGAATGTCCCCACAGCAACAGTGAGTGGCCAAGCAAGTGGGAAATGCCACCCGGCGTGGTCAGGTGCTCCTAGGAGGGTGAGTATCCGTGGGCCCACAGAGACCCGTGGGGGTGGGACCAGCCTGCATTCAAACACAGGACCCTCACCACCAAAGGAAGTGGAGAGATCAGAGACTTCAGTAGTGGGTGCTGCTGTGACCCACACACAGACAGAGACGGGTGAGCAAAACCACCCTTACGCACACTACGGGATGCCAGGGACCAGGCCAGACCAGCCACAGCATGGCCCACGGCGTGGCCACAGCGAGAAGTACCTCCCAGTGCCACAACGCTAGGGAAGCATCCCTGGCACCCAGAGGCCCCCGGGGAAAGGGAGGGAGCTCTGAAAGACTATTTTCACCAAACAGACTGTTTTCATTCAGAAGCATGTCAGTTTTTAAGCACCTCTGACTGACTAGTTGTGAGGTTTTCCACCATATTTTTTTGCACGTCTGAACTGTGGTGGATTCATTTCCAACCAAACCCTGGTGTGACTGATAGTAAGAAGTCATCTATAAATGAGACAGCAAGAAAAATGACCTCAACTTGGTCAAAGCCCTGAAGAAGCTTAAGGCGTCCTAGCATGGAATTTGAACTGTCTTGAGGTCTGTTGAACAGGACAGAATTCCAGGAGTCTTGATGGGGCTTGGGTAGCACGAGCCCTCTCTTGAGATGTGGCACAGACCCCAGGAGCCATATTGTATGAGGTTCTGGTCTGTCTCACCAGAGGGTGAGTTCCAGTCTAACGGCTTGGAGGTCTTCCTGCTTTTTTCCATTTTTAAAAGAGCAGATGTTCTCCTGGGAAAGAGATATTTAGCTACCCAAGCAAATCAGAGAAGTGGAGGAATGGAAATAAACCAGGCGTCTGCCTGCCACGGTGGCAGTGCCCAAAGAAATCACATTAGCTGGAGGGGAACATCCGGCCCCAGGGACGGCTGCGCAGCTTGGCACCGTTCCGGTCCCGAGGGAGCGACAAATACGACTGTCTTTGTTCTGGTTCTCGACGTGAAGGACGGTCTGTGGGGTTATTTGTCTAGTTTGTTGACTCTCATAAAAGACATTCATAAATTTATTCTTAGTGCCAGGGGTGCTTACCGGTGTCAAAGTGGAGTCTTTTCAGACAGTCACTCTGTGTTAAAACAAGCCACTCAGATGCATCTATAAATAATTGTCTGGGCTTCGTTTAGCTAGCAAACGGCTTTTTTTCTTCTCTCTCTCTCTCTCCCTCTCTCCCTCCTCTCTTTTTAAAATCAACTCTAAAATGATTTCATAAACAATGGGAGGAATTTCCCATTAATATTAAAGTGTGTCTGGGTTGGCCATTTTAATAGAACTTTCCAGAGGGAACAAGCAGTCCTTCCATCTTGTCCATGTGAAACCTATTCCCTTTTCAGAATAAGACATTTGGCAACCCAGCCTCACTAGGACCAGTCATAGCTTCCCCTCCCCACCATCCTATGTCCATCTCTTTCACTGCTTTGGCCAAAAAAGGAGGAGTACAGCGGGGCTGTGGACAGCAGCAGCCTGAGCCAGTCAGGAGAACGTGTCACCACCCCGAGGCCTCCACGTTTCTACTCTGACCTCAGATCTCCAGAATTTTACTTTTCAGGCTACCACCCATCTAGGCTAGAAAGGTAGAGTTATGGCTGTATCGGTTCCATTGATATAACAGAACTCCCCAACAGCCCCCTGGAAATAACAGTGAGTTAAAAGAAGACAGACATTTATTTCACTTTTCCATAAAAGTAGTCTAGAGATAGACAGCTTAGGGTTGGTGTGGTGGCTCCACAGTGTCACCTTCTGTCTTTGTACTTCACCATCCTTGGCATGTCATCTCATGGTCCAAGATGGTTGCTCAAGTCCAGGCATCATGTCTGCATTCCAAGCAGCCAGAAGAAGAAAGAGGAGATGAAGGGTATTCCCTCCCATTTAAGGTCAGTTCCTTTAATACCACATACTACTCCTTCTTCTACTTCCTTGGACAGAATTTAGTCAGATGACCTCACCTAGCTGCAAGGGAGGCTGGGACTAGCCAGACAGCAGTGCTACTTGAAAAGGAAGAATGGACATTTGGAGGTCACTAGTCATCTCATCCACACGATGACTGCACTTGATCACTTCCCATAGAGTCTTCCAGGGCCTACAGTTCCAAAGCCCCACAGAGTCCTGCCACTGTTCCTTTTTTTTTTTTTTTTTTTTAATTTTCAGTTTTTGCATCTCTCCTCCTCAAAACTCACTTTCTATCCATCACTCTTTCTTTCTCAGAGTTGAGATTCTGAGAAGTTGCACCGCCAGACTGAATTCAAGCTTAGTTCTGACCAGGTCAGGACCACGTGTTGCCTTAAACTGCTGCCCTGTGGGCCTTCTCCTATGCTCTGAAAGTCTTAAGAAGCCAGGCATGGAAATCACCCCAGGAGGATCCTTGCAAGTTCAACTTGAAAGCAAAACTTGAGTCTTGCTTCATCCCTGCTTCACTCAGGGAACACAAATCTTCCTGCCTTTATGGTCCACACTAGGGAAGGTGCCAAAAGCCACGGGGAGGGCAGAGCTGCTCCGGCTGGGAGCAACAGTGAGCCCCATTGATGGATGAAGCCACTGCCTGGACAGACCTGCTCACGTCGTGGACAGTCTCCTGCTCCTTGGGTCCACCCTGGATTCTAAAGACCAACCACGGTGAGGACCCCACACCTCGTCTGAGACCCAGACGCTGCCCCTGCCTTGTCACGTGGGGTTTCAGCAGACCATACATGGCGTGTATTCGCTGCCCTCCTACTGCCCTCCTGCCCTTCTGGACCACGCCACCAGTCCAGCTCAGCACCTACTCTGCTCCACACCAACTTCATTACTGCCAGAGACAAATGCTGTTGAGCGTCAAGTGTCAGAACAACATGCCCCATGTGAAATTCACCCACCCACCCTGCATGGATCACCTGAGTAGAGTGAGTACTAAAAGGATACTCAGCAGTTGTCAGAGAAAGATGAGGTCTGAAAACTACAAGTAGGAATGGCAAGGAAAAATAAGCCACAAAGCAGCCTTGCTTAAACTGCATTCAGTGACATACCAGTGCCATGCGATGTTGAAAGGTGTTTCCACCCCAAAAAGCACAGTCAGCTAAGTTTGGAAATTGCTGCCACTAGAGATTCATACTTTAGCAAATTAAAGGCTCTGAGAAGTCCTGCAGTAAAGAAAGCTGTTTATTTCCCTATTTAGCCCAGCCTTTCCTAAACCGTTTAACTACCCCCTTTTCCTTCTGGAATGTCTATTACTGTCTCATGAAACCAATGTTCATCAGAATACTGGATGATACTGTAATGTACTGAGGGTCACAGCTACCTCTCTGGCTCTGGAATCAAATCACCAGCATTCAAATCCTTGCTCTAGCAGTTTTTAGTGATGTGACCTTGGGCATGTTACTAAGTCTCTTTGTGCTTTGATTTTCTCATCAGTAGAATGGGGGTAAGAATAGCATCTGCTTCCTAGAGTGGTTGTGAGGATTAAATAAGTTAATGCATGTGGAATGCTTAGAACAGTTAGAATAAATGTTAGTGGTGATGAGGATGATGATGATGATGATGATAATGATGATGAAGGAGGGGAGGAGGAGGAGGGGTGGAGAAGGAGAAAGAGGGGGAGAGGGAAGGGAAGGGGAGGGGAGGAAGAGGAGGAAGAAGAAGGCAATAACCCTGTTATTGGAAGGCTTTCCACAGTTTACAAGAATGGTTTATTTGTTAGTTGATTGTTGATTGCCTGGACCCCACAAAAATGTAAGCTCCACCAGGGTAGGAATCTTAGCTTTTGATCACCAATGCATCTCAAGTGCCTACAGCACACTCCTGATCTAACAGGCACTCAGTAAAAATCATGTTAATGGACACACAGATGGGCGGGCTCAAGGCAAGAAGTGACAAGTTACAATGTAAGGAAGATGAGATTTGGGAATTCCCTGGTGGTCCAGTGGTTAGAACTCGGTGCTTTCATGGCCGGACTGGGTTCAATCCCTAGTCAGGGAACTGAGATCCTGCAAGCTGCGTGGTACGGCCAAAAAAATAAGAGAGATTTCCAAAGTCACAAGAGAGAGGGGCTGGAGTGATTTCATCTGGTTATTAAAGAAAGAGGTGGAAATTTGGGTCACTGAGATGGAGAAACGGGTATCTAGAGAGTGACACTCCCAAAACCGACTAACGGTGATTTTCTTTGGGGCTAGGATTATGAGTGATTTGCATTTTATATTTTATATGTTTTCTATTATATATGTAAGTATAAATATAAATATATATAGTAATAGATAATATAAATATTTTTATATATTTTATATTTTAAAAATATTTTTTATACATTATATATTGTTTGAATGTTTATAATATGCCTCCATATAACTTTTGTAATATTAAGTTGAAAAAGTAAAGTGAATAAATGCACACAACAACACAGTCCAAGCCAGAAAGGAGACTCTAGCCCCTGAGATCTGAACCCCTGGTTCCAGCCTCCCAAGTCAGGGACAGGTCACATGAGCATCAGGGGAGGACGAGACATCTTTGTGGTTCTGCCACATGGCCCAGAATGCCTGACTTTGGGGCCCGAGCCCCAGCCTTAGCCTAGTCTCCTCTCCTAGTAACAGAGCTCCAGTGTTCCTTGGGAAAGTTTTACACACACACACATACACTACTCCAGGGGTGAGGTGACCCAGACCTGGTCACTCACAACATCAGAGAGTTTTCAGGGGAGGGCATGACCCAGTCAGAATTCATCCCAGGGCCCTTACCGGAAGCCTACTTCCTTACTGAAAGTTTTCCACTGGACTTAAGTCTGCCCAGTGCTGCTGGAGGCCATCCTGCCCCCATGAGGAGAGCACCAGCCTGAAGATGGAGCCGGCACAGAGAAAGGCAGAGCTAAGAGACAGTGAGGGCTCCTGATGTGTCATTTAGACACCTGGGTGCAGCCATGCCTGAAGCCACCCCTGTCCTGGTCAGTGTGATGAGCTGATTGCGCTTAGTTCAGTCTTCTCAGATCCAGTTAATACAGAGGCTTGAGTGCTTCCTGGACTGTTCCCCACAGGGAAAAATTCTGCTCATGCGTCTTAGCAAGAACACATGCAGTGGAGTTTTGTGAACAGAAGACACTACTGGAATAGATAGTGTCCCTGCTCCATCCAGACCACACTCCCACCCCAGTGCCTTTTGCTGTTTCTGGTGCCCATCCCCCCACTTTCCACGTGTTTTTGTTTCCAAAAGCCTGAACCTTCGAGAAGTGCTTGGAGTTCATGTCCCTCCGGGTGGCCCTTGGCCGATAACTGAAAGTCGTGGGAGTATGAAAGGCCAGCTCTCTTGCTCAGCACCAACTCTGAGAGGTGAGTTACACCCTAGCAGGATTAGGCTTAAGCCACCCTCATGGGCTCTATCTAAAGCCACCCTCTTGCTTGGTTTCATGTCTTCTTCCCATCCCTGACCACCTTCCCTTGGAGCACCCACTTCATACATCACTGCACACAAATCCCCTGAGGGATATAACTGAAGACACCAGGCGCAAACCGGCCAGGCCAGGTGGGCTCTGAGCACCCCCAGAGAGCAAGGGGCAGGGGAGCCTGGAGGTGATCTCCACCAACCCCCAGAAGACTCCACGCAGCACACAGGCTGTTACTTCTCCCCTCCATCCTGGCAGCCACAGACCAGAGAGTAAGCTGGCTCGGGAATACCCAGCACCCGGGTTGTGACATGGGAAGGGAAACCAGCCTGGCTACCTGCTGGAGAAGAAGGACAGCAGGGGTGATAAGGGACTCTCAGGCATGAGGTCTTTCCTCCGCACTCCGAGCCCTGGACTCAAAGTCAGCCTGCACGATGCACTCAGATCTTCTCCTTTGTCTGACCACACTACCTCCGTAAGCTGCAGCAATCACCAGTACCATGGTCCAGTGCCCTGGCACTCTAATAAGCAGCTCTCCAGACCCGTCTTGGATGGGCCACGCCATGCCCTGTGCCAGGACCACACCATGCCCTGTGCCAGGACCACACCTTGGGCCCTCCAGTTTCTTCTGCTCCTGGAGACATGGGCAGTCAGAGCTGAATTTCTAGTTCTTTTGCTGCCACTAGATAAGCTTTTGTTCTTGGTGGTGGTGACTCTACGGTGCCTCTTCTGACTTTGTGGATAAAATGACCACGAGGAGTGTGTAGACCTTGTCCCAGCATCAAGTGGGCACTGCAGCTTTCGTTTTCTCAGGAGCCACTCCCCCTCCCACCAGTAAGAACCCCCAAGATCAGGTCACTTTGAAGGCTTCTATGATGAGCAGGTGGCATGACAAAATAAATACACACCTGGGCCACAGTGATTGGTTGCGGGCAGACCCATGACCATAGCCAGGCCAACGAGACCTGACGATGGACTTGAGGGAAGAGAGATGCTTTCTCTCTGTTGGATGTGAAGCTGGGTTAATCCTGGAAAGGCCAGAAGTCACCATGGGGAGGGTTTGCTCAAGAGGGAAGTCAATGCATGCTCTTCTCTGTTGTTGCTGGGTTTTGTTGTGGTGATTCTTTTCTTCTGGTTTTCTGCTTAAGCCAGTTTGATTCGAGTTTTCTGTCACTTGCAACCGAAAGCATAATAACAAATAGCAACACCGATGGATAAAGTACAAGAGAGGAAACTGCCTCTAGCCCCGTATGGCTTTGGTCAGGGCTCTTAACATCTAAAACAAAGGCAGTGGAGAGGTGATGCACGCATCTGGGCTCTGGGCAGAGCACACCAACTTTGCTTTGCTTTCACCTTCCTTTCCACGGAATTCTCTTTCAAAGCCCAGTTCAAACCTCCAGGAAGCCTGCCCTTCTCTCCCCAGCCCTTGGGGACACATCCTGCTTTGAATTCCTGCAACATTTAACCTGTCTGTGCCACCCACTTGTTCTTATACCAGCTTGATATTTTCAGGTCACAGTCCGTGCATATGTGCTGTGTCCCCCCACCCAAAACTCCTAAGAGTAGCTAAGCACATTACCAAATCCCAGGCACTGTGCTAAGAAACCCATTATATGCAAATTGCTATAGATGCTCACAGCCATCCTGCAAGTTGGTATCTCATTCTCCCCGTTCGAAAGACGTGGAAGGGCAGCTCAAAGAAAAGAAGTCACCTGCCAGAGCTCACCCAGCCAGATGTGCCAAGACGGGGATTCTTTAAGATGATAAACTTCTAGGTCATACCACTCTGCTCTGCAGACACGCACCCTCAGCCCAATGGTGCATTTATCACACATCAGTTCCTCCCAAGCATCTGCTGATGGATTCGTCTGTTGTGAGAGGATTTCAGGAAGGCGCAGGTCAGGCAAGAGGAAAGACCAGTGGCATTTGGGGGCTGCCTCTCTGGGCAGCCCAGGTCTGCAAGTGGAGGAGTAACTCCCTGCCGAGGTTCCCCCTGTCCGCCACTCCCACCCATCTGCTCTGCCCAGCTCCATTCCCTGCACAGAGCCCCATTCACTACCTGGCCAGGTGAGGCATCCTTCCCAGGGAATCCTGACACACGTCTCAGGCGTCTCAGGCGCTGTGACGGCAGCTGGCTAACAGAGGAGCAGTTCTCCCCTGGAACAGAAGAAATTCAGTCGCATCAAGAGCTCACACTGTCAATCCGGGACCAAAACAACCCACCCCCCCATTAGCCAGACCCTGAGCTGGACCCAAGCGTTAATTTTGTTACCAAGCAATGAAACACACAAAAGTGTTTTCTTCCCGGAAAACAAAAATAGCAGACCAGTTTGAACCTGAGCTTAACCTGTATATTTTCAAAGACTACTGAACAGGTACAAAAATCAGACATCAAAATGTTCTGTGAATGAAACCAATATTCATCCAATCCAAGTTCTTGATTCAAATCAAGAAGGAAGGAGCATTTTACCTCCCTGTGTGGCTCCATGGGGTGTGTAATAGTGTTCTCGGGAACTTTGTGTGAAGAATAGAGGCTGGCTTCTTTTAAATGTGGTTTTTTAAAATGTTATTTTATTTTAACCTTCCATAAAGATGAATCAGAAATTTTCAGAGCATTCAGTGCCCCTTGTATTCACAAAAGCATTTCAGGATGGATCCATTGTAATAGCATAGCGTAAAAGCCTCAGGGAAGAGGACAGAGCCTTGAGTCCTGGGTCCAATTGCCCAGGTGACCTCAGACACGTTACTCTGAAGCTGTGGTCACCAGAAGTCAAGGTCAGGCTCTTGAACAGCCTGACTCAGCTCACCTGACGCTGGGCATGGAGGGGCCCCTTGGGCGTGTCCCCTTTTGGAAGGCCTGACCCACACGAAAGCATCTGATTCCAGATCTCACGCGCCAGAGCAGAGCACACTGGGCCAGCTGGACTGTCCCGTTCTCATTCCATCCCAGCCTCTGGACAAGCTGCTTACCGGGTCCCAGAGCAGCAACCAAGAGGCTGAGAGCCCCCCAGCCATAAACACACGCAGACCACACCAGTCCTAGGGCCTGGAGAAAGAGAATGCCGTGCAGAGGATGGGGAGCTGACGCCACTACCAACAGCTCAATGCACCACCACAGCATAAACAAGTGAAAATGGTCGTTCCATTGACCAAAGATCAATTACTCCTGTTTTATAAAGACCAAGGGCATCCAAATGGCTAACAGTAGTTACTCTGGGGTATAGGAATGGAGAGCAGGAGACAGAACCCTGCTTTCCATTTTACACTCGTATCCATCATTTGGACCCTTCATAAGGAGCATGTATGCACTGCATTTATAGCGTTTAAAATAAAGGCTAAACGCTAAGCATATGATAGAGGCAGAAACCACAGAGGGAAAGACTTATGGACTCCACTGCACAAAATTGAAAAACTTATGCGTAAAAAAAGAGAAATTACCTTAAATTATATTAGGAGAGGAAAATATTTACAATATTAATGATAGTAAATATTTACTATCTTAACATATAAAAAGCACTTGGGGAAAAACCACACTGTAATAAAAATGAGGAAAAGACATAAATAAGCAATTCATGAAAGAAGAAATACAAGTGGCTAATAAATATAAAATTTGCATCCCCACTAATAATTGAGGACACACAATGAAAAGTCAGATAACATTTTTGCCTATCAAACTAGCAAATATGTATCCAAAAAAATGTATAATACTTATTGATAAGAGGACAGACAGGTAAAGAACCTCATACACTGTTCATAGAGGGTAAACTAGTAAAACCTTTTTGGAAGGCAATATTGCAAAGTCTATTAATAATTTTAAAAATATGCATAAACTTTGACATAGCTAATGCACTTTTAAGCATTTATCCCTAAGGAAAATCATCATGGCCAAAGATACATGCATTTGGATGTCCAGTGAAACATTGTTTATAAAAGCAAAAAGTTGGAAATAGCCTCACTGTCCAAACAATGAACTGGTTTAATATATTATGGCATTATACACAGGGAATAACTATGCGGATATTAAAATGATGATAGAGAAAAATACGAAACAACATGGAAATGTTCATGATATATGAAGTGAAAAACACTGGTTACAAATGGTTTGTACAATATGAACCCACTTTTATAAATAAATATAGCTATATATCCACATTGAATTTTTAAATATCTGATCATAGGCTATTTAAATTTTCTCCTTTCTGCATTTTTTGGAATTAAAAATCTGTATTTTTTAAATAAAAAATACCCAGTGCCAAAACGCATCCAAGAATCATTTTCAAGTAATCAATTAGGAAACAAACATCTTTAACTCAACAAGTTAAGAACCAAAGACATATCAAATAAGATAAAGTAGTATCAATTGTTCCAAATAACCCCTCCAATTAATCTTCTATGTCTTTTTTTATAAGACCACAGAATCTGAGTTCATACAGATGAGGTCATTGCGTTGCAAAACTTGTTGGACGAGGACAACATTCTAAAGTCATAACCTACTCTTACCCACAGGAAAGAAGACAAGAAGCTTGCTCCCTTATTTTCTTAGAAGAAAACAACTGCATCTTGAAAACTCAAGGTGGAAAGGCTGAAGCCAGACTTCATGGGTTCTAGGACCAGGATGGTTTTGTTCTCCAATAACATTGCTTCATGCCAGTGTGAAATTCAGATTTTCAGAGAAAGAAAGAGGTATACTTAAAGAGAAAATGCTGTTTGCAAGCTGCAAAATGCTGATGTGCAATGCTAAGAAAAGAGATAAAATAGCAACGAGGGAGAATTAGAGATCCTCAGTGCCCTGCCTAACTCTTCTGATGCTAGAACACACACACACACACACACACACACACACACACACACACACACACACACACACACACGCCTGGCACATAGGAGTTGCTCAGTAAATACTGACTGGCTAATGTTGGAGGTGAATTTCACTAGTATTACAACTCCTATTTGACCACACCTCCTTAGCCAGAAATATCTTCCCTCTCAGTGCAGGCCAGCACAAAACATTTAGGCTACAGAACTAAGACTTTCAGGACAATACAACATTGCAATTAAGGGGAAAGTTAGACATAAGAGAAAGTGTAAACAGGATGCTAATGGATTAATCCACTAACATCCCTTCTCCACTGTCTCTAAGGAGATCCTCCTAAGCAGGTGCTGACTTCCAGAAATTGCAATTGGCAAATCCATTAATACTCCTTGTCAGACACATCCACGTGCTGGAAAGAAGGTCTCCTTAGTTCATGCAAATCTTTGGGGCAAGTCAGGAAGACACTGTTTTCATTCATATGTGAATTTCTATTGTAATCTTTTTTTTTTATTATTGGAGTATAACTGCTTTACAATGTGGTGTTAGTTTCTGCTGTACAATAAAGTGAATCAGCTATATCGCCTCCCTCTTGGACCTCCCTCCCACCCCCCCGCCCCAGGCCCCCCATCTAGGTCGTCACAGAGCATCGAACTGAGCTTCCTGTGCTTTATAGCATGTTCCCACTAGCTAGCTATTTTACGCATGGTAGTGAATGAACGACTGTCCACACTCCAGAATCACAACATCCCCTATTATTGTATTATTGATCTTTCCCCGAATCCAGACAACAGCTCCTTTTGATCTTTGACCCAACATGTAGAGAGAATTTCATTTCTAACATATCATTTTTTTACGAATAATGGTACTGTAAAAGAAATTTATCTTCACTGGCTTTTAACCACCCTGGGGATTTTTTTCCACTGTTTGCGCATTTCCTACCAACAAAATCACAGATTGTTCAGACCGCTGATGAACACAGTACATCACCTCGCTTGAAAATGATCTGCGGCAAAACCTCTCTTAACCATAATACTCGTAGAAGGGGGGGTTCTGTTTTCTTTTAGAGCCCTGCTTGGCAGAAAGCTAAAGAGAAAATTTCCCAAGGGGAAGTTTTTGTACCCAAGGTGGGTTTCAGAAGGTCTTTGGAGGGGATCAGATGAAAGTTTCTCCAATGTGAAGATGTTAAGACACTATAGCCAGGAAATGTTTGCTGAATGGGATTATGCTAGTATATTAAAGGTCTTAGTCTTGAGCAATGGTATAAAGGAAAAGGACAGAGAAAGGCCTTATGTCCAGAGCAGGGGGAGGACACTCAAAATCAGACTGACTTCAGAAAGTCAAAATGCATCCACGTCACTCTGTCCCAAATCGGGATGCCCATATTTAGCGATCAGACTGGTTTGGTAAGTAAACAACCATTGATTGTAAACTGTTTAAAAATCATTTTACTAAAAGAATAGGGTTTGTTGTATACATGTTCTTTGTCAAACCCATGATGCTTGCCATTTTTGGCTGGAAATCTGGTTTATGCTATTTATACAGAGATTTATGTAACTTTCAGATGACTTTTGTATATATTTGTGTGTGTCTGCTCCCTCTTGTTTTGCATATGGCCAGCACTGAATGTATGTTTGCTGCAGAAAGAGATAAATGAATGGCTGCCTTTGGAAAGCAAACATTTCCAAACATTTGGCCACAAAACTGGGGGAAATGCTGATGATCTGATAGGCTATGAACCTGATCCACTCTCATACAACCTGAAGGATCCCATCTGGAAACAGCCCTTCAGGAAGACCAAAAAAATACATAAACAAAGCAGAAAAAGAAGTGGACCCACTGAGGAGTTTTCAGAAATTGGGAATAACGCTCAATTTCTTCCAGCTCATTTCTAGAAGTTTCCCTGAAGCTCTCCCCCACCCCACCCTGCGCTTCGTGGGCGGCCCGAGTGAATGGGTCAGCCCTTCACTGACACATCAAGCCCAGGACTGTGGTGATTCAGGGCCAGGCTCATCACTGGACAGATGCAAGATCATTTTAGGTGGGGCTTAGTTGCATATTTACTGTTAAAGCATATTACTTAGTTACATATTACTGTTAAAGCAATTATAAATTATATTTATATCATTAATCTACATTCTCTAGGAAAATTATAGCCAATCCAGGAAACACTGCTTCGGAAGAGTGCCATCCGAGGTGACACCCCACAAGCATCCCTTTCAAAAATGAGTTTGAGGCCAAGGTGCAGCTGGGGAACAAAACGGTGCAACTCTAGCTTTGGGGCTTTGAGGTCTTTTTTGTTTTCAGTCCTCCCCCTCCACGGGACCCCCAAGATCCTACAGACAGCACAGAGTTAAGCTGTTACATAGGTTTTGGAGACACTGCAAACCATAGAGGTATAAGTGCAGCAGCCCATGAAAGGTTCCAAGAGTGTTTGCAGTTTACAAAAATAGCCCTTTTACCTTGGTTTCACCTTTGTTCACATCTTGCATATTATTATCCCACAGGACACACCTTGCAAGCAACTGCTCCACATTTTCTAAATTTTACTTTTGGGTAAAATCTGACCATGAAAAAGCTGAATGTTCGGGCCAGAGTGTCTGGGGTTCTTGTACAATCATATTTATTGGATGGGCCTTGCTTACACGGCATCTGCCTCCACGGAGGGATTTTTCTGGTGAGGCTTATACAACTCACCCTGCCGTGTATGGCAGCACTGGGGTCAGGAAGTCCTCAACTTCATCCATGAAAACTTAGGGAAGAAGGCAGCCCAGCCTCAGTTCCAGTAAGTACCGTGCTTCTGCTAAGCAAGCTGACGCAGGTTCGGCTGATGGACAGTGTGGGTCCTCTTGTGGCTCTTATTTCCCTCTTTGCTTTGGCCGCCACTAAGCTCACAGACAAACCTGTAGTCCACCTTCAGAAACTGCGCAGGACTTTAAAGCCCAAATGTCTTTGCACAAGTCTACCTCGGATACGTTCTTATTGTCTTACCCTCGCTCCTCTTCACTCTGGCATCCTTATTTACATAGGTTGTCCTGCTGTTTTCTATGTGTTTGCTACAAGGCGCCCTAGATGGAGGAGGGGTGGATTCATAGACGTTTGGGCCCTCCTTTCACTCCATGAAGACAGAGCAGGGAAGAGCATCTGGGCCACAGGATGGGAAAGGCCTGTCTGCACATAGGAAAACAAGCATCCTGTTTGTTCCATTTTGCATTTTTACGGGGTTTGCTTTTTATACTTTTGGTAGATTGTGGTTTTCTGAAATTATTTGTTTGGGTGTAAATCACTGAAAGTGGTGTTTGTACATTGCTTGTCTATTTTAGCTTTTAAAAAAAATGCTTGAGTACTTAAAGCCTGGGTCTATATGTAGCCCACCTGCCCTCCAAATAAAAAAAGTCTGGCTACTTCTCTGAAAATCTCAGAAGCCAATCTGGACCCTCTTCCCTACTCTCAGATGATGGCAACATCTGACACGACTGGATGGTGGTTCACAGGCTGAGGCCAGCATCTTCCTGGCCTTCCCTTCTCACCAGAACCCTTGCTGCAATCTCCCAGCAACAGTAGCATTTTTACTATTTATGTACTATTGCATAGACATATAAAGGAAGACACTGTAATCTTTTATGGCATCAATAGACTAGTATTTCCTTACAGATACTGTGCTTGGTTCCATCCATGAATAATGGTGAGTATAGTTCTCTCCATTTACCAGCTAGAAAATCCAGACTCAGAGAGTTCAGGAACTTGAGTTTGCGTTTCATCCTTCTGGCAAACCCTCAGGAAGTGATGGGGAAGTTGGGAAGCGTGAGAAACTAAAAATTTAGCTCAGAATTCAAGGAGCTCAGGCAGAAAGGCAGCCTGAAATTAAATCATGGAATATTTCTTCAATGTCCTGCCTCCTCCTTCTTTAGCTCCCCTCTTCCGTTCTAAAAACCCTCTTTCTACTCCATTTTCCCTCCCCAGAAATCTGCCAAGAGGCCTCTACTGTTACTCTTCTCCACGTGCTCCAGACCTCCTAATGCTTCTTTCTCTCTCAGCCCCGGTCCCTGTCCTTCCTTTCCATCCTCTGCTTCAAGGTCAAGGGCCCTGGGGGCGGGGGGCAGGGGGGGGAGAGGAATGTGATAGATTAATTCACTCTAAGCCTACTACAATGGTCCTTTCTCTTTTTTTTCCTAATCTTATTTTATTTTACTTTAAATTTTATCGGAGTATAGTTGATTTACAGGGTTAGGTTAGTTTCAAGTGTACAGCAAAGTGATTCAGTTATACATATACATAAGTTCATTCTTTTTCAGATGATTTACCCATATAGATTACAGAAAAAACAACCCAATCAAAAAATGGGCAGAAGATCTACATAGACATTTCTCCAAAGAAGACGTACAATGTCCTTTTCTTAATGTATTCCTTCTCTCTGAAAGAGTTGCATTTTTTTTAATAGATTTGTTTTATTTATTTAATTTTTTGGGGCTGCATTAGGTCTTTGTTGCTGTGCGCAGGCTTTCTCTAGTTGCGGCGAGCGGGGGCTACTCTTCCTTGCGGTGCGCGGGCTTCTCACTGTGGTGGCTTCTCTTGTTGCGGAGCACGGGCTCTAGGCACGCGGGCTTCAGTAGTTGTGGTGCGCAGGCTCAGTAGTTGTGGCGCACGGGCTTAGTTGCTCCAGGGCATGTGGGATCTTCCTGGACCAGGGCTCGAACCCGTGTCCCCTGCATTGGCAGGCGGATTCCCAACCACTGCACCACCAGGGAAGCCCCAAGAGTTGCATTTGTAAAAGGGACCACAGCACCCACACCTTGACGCAAAGGAGTAAAATTTCTCACGCCGGAAATTCAGGCAGTAAGCAGGAAGTTGGGGAAATATTCCAAGTTGCAGCAGGTTTCCAGGCACCCTGACTCCCCTTGCCATGGGAAAGCCCGAGGCCCCATATGGCAGTGTGGTAAAAGAAGAAGCCCATCCCCATGTCCTCCACCCGGCGCCCAGTTACCTTTTATGGTTGGCCTGTGACAAAGGACAGAGCCATCACGGATGGGGAAGAGCCTGGGGATGGGGCGGCAGCTCAGGACTGCAGGGGTCGCAGCCCAGAGGAGCTGCCCTCACTGGCCCACCTGAGCCACACTGGGCCAGACCCACTTGTTCATCCTTCACCGAGAACCAGACCTACCGCTAGGAGGCAACTCATCAAACGGCCTGGCCCCCGTCGGATCCCTGTGGCTCAAGGAGTCCGCTGAGCCTCCTGGTTTCCTTGCCGGTGAGTTTCCTGCAAGCAGCCTCAGCGCTGGACTCCAAACTGCCCCACCCCCTAGTGGAGAGAGGCGAGCCGTGCACCTCCCGCCTGGCTCCTGCCAAGACCAGGCAGCCTCCAACAGCTGGGTTCAGCGAGCCAGTGCAGAAAGGAGCGGGAGGCCCCGCCGGGCACATCTGTTCTTCCCCGGGACTCCCCTGAGGGTCTCTGATGGCCCACACTCAAAGTTTTTCTGGCCTACCCAGTCCACGTCAAGTCTTAGACTGTGAGAGGTGAAATATGTGAATAAAAATGGAAAAATGTGTCCGCGCAATCACACTCTCAATGGGAATACAAGGAGTTATGGGACCAGACACTGGGCGGCTTTATTCTTCCCTAATCAGCCAGATGTTTGGCCTGGCCTGGAGTGCACAGACCCAATAAAACGCCGCAGGCCCCTCTCAAGTTAAATCACCTTGCTCAGAGGCCCACGTCAGGCTGCCCTGTGGCCCCAACAGTTCCGAGGCCTCAAGAAGGAAAATCACTCTCCCAGGCCGAGAGCCAGCTTGACACCCCATCTCTGGAGCTTGCCTCTGACACATTTGACATGGGGAGGACTTCTGTGTTTGCTCTAGGGGGTTGTTTTTAGTTTGTTTGTTGCTTTTCCATAAATTGACCAAAGTGTAAGAAACTTCCATTTCAAATTCCTTAGCTAGATGAACATTTGTGCTCCATGACTCACTCTGATACAGAGTTTCCAGGAAAGGTGACTGGGATTAGGACAAGACGCAGCCCGTCCCACAGAGAGGAGGGGCACAAAAAGAACATTCCAGGTATTCGACAGCTCGCCTGCCCCTTCCACACGCAGCATCAGTCTGAGCAGCGAGGCGGAAAGGTAAATAAGTCCCCCGGACTTGGCCCTCCAGAAGCTCCCCCAAGTCTAGTGAGGGAGATAGAAGAGAGGGGGGGGAAAAGTACCGAATTTATCACTTGCCCTAGTGGAGGAATGAACCACGTGGTGAAGGAGCTCAGAGGAGGTGGCGTTTTGTTCGAGTGTTGAGGAACGAGCCAAAGAAATGCGCTCCTCGGGGTTTTTTTTAGAGGCATCTTCATCCTTCCACAAATATCCCTAACTGACTCAGTGATAGAAGGCAGGCCAAGATGAAGCTTTTGACCCCAGGGGTCCCTAGAGGCTGCCGCTGACTCATGTGCCCCCTTCCAAAGTCCACTTCCCCTGGATCGGGGAGAATTATGAGGCAAACAATGGAGCCGGTAGGGAGAAGGAAGATGGCCACAGGGAGATAAGTCCAGCTCCCAGATGTTTTGGGGGGGTCTCTAGAATATTTTTTTAATTAGTGCCAGCATTTAATAGTTGGACTACTTCATGTAAAAATTATCTTGAACTTTTCTCTTCTCTGAAAAAAATTGGAAGACATGGTGATACTGGGTGCATATTCTGGCAGGGCAGCTCTAGGCTGAGTAGGAGCTGCCCCCATCAGAGGGCACATGTACCAGTTAGCCTTTGCTGCATAAGAAACCACCCCAAAGCTTAGTGGCTTAAAACAATCATTAATTAGCTACCATTCTGGATGTCAGCAGTTTGGCCTGGGCTCAGCTAGCATTTCTTTAGTCGGTCTCGCCTAGGCTCATGTATATGGCTGCAATCAGAGGCTGACAGGTGTTGGATGGGATACCTCAGTTGTCCTCCACATGGCCTGTCCAGCAGGCTAGTTTGGTGCTCCTGCATCGGCAAGAGAGGGAAAGCCTCAATAGGCAAGCATTTTGCAAGCCTCTGCCTACATGCCTTTTATTAATGTCCAGTTGGTTAAAGCAAGCCACAAGATCAACAAGATTCAAGGGTTAGGGAAATAGATTTCACCTCTTGATAGGAGGAGCTACAAAGAATGTATGGTTATTTTTTTCATGAGCTCTCCAGTTCATCAGAACCCCAAGCTTGCAGAAACTGTGGGTCTGTTGCCATTTCTCCTTGAACTTGAGCTGCTGGTTTTCTTCCATCTGATCTTCCTCAAAACCTCCCTCTACCTGGAGCCCTGCAGGCATCCAAGTTAAGGAACTAAACTTAGAACTCCAATCTTTTGACTTGGCTCAGAACAAGCATGCCTGACCCTTCCACTCATGCACGTGGGAAAGTGAAATGGATTGGATGAAAATAAAACCTAGAAAGATGAGCCAAAGTAGGTGGCTCTACTCAGTGATGCCAAAGGAAGGTCAGGATGGCCAAGACCCCAGGTGGTGAAAGGCAAAGCAGGGAGAGCATCAGGAATGCTGAGACAGACCAGAGTGTCTGGCAAGAAAGGCATGATTGTAGAGGGGTGAGGACATGACAGAGTGCAAGGTTTACAAGGCAGCCCCTGGAAGAACTCATGAAGAGGACAACCGCAGACAAGAAAAGAGGAGAAAACTCCTTTTTTGGAGTCAGTTCTCACCCAACTGGCTCTGCAGCAGAGCACTCAGAGGCGGCACAGAGCCAAGCGTGGCATGGCCAGGGAGGTGGTGATGCCCTACACTCTACCCTGCAGGGCTCGTGGGGAGCCCAGAAGATTACAAAACAGGATTCTTGGGGGATAAAACATAGTCTCAATGAGCAGACATTCCAGTACATAGTAGAGAACATTTCCAGATGACGCAAGAGGATGGCCGGGGAGGGCTCAGTGCATGAGGGGGACAAGGGTAAGTTCTACCAGAACTAACGGGCAGCACCTGTTACGGTGCAAACCCCCTCTTTTCATGAGAATTGTTCGGCTTTTGTTCCCAAGGATACAAAAGTATGCCTGAAGTTAATAAATGTCTTAAAAGATGACACTAGAATTGATGTGCTAAAATACACATTGCAATGAAGGGCACATCACCCCTTACGCCATATTCTTGACAAAAATGAATGAATCTAATCAAGTCTTTACACTTCAATTCTAGGATACAGGAAATACTGGGGAGAGATGAACAAGTAAAGCAACAGCATGAAGAAACACTCAGATATTCAAAATGTGGGACTTTGTACAACTCAATTGGCCTATCTTGTCATGGTTATTTAAAAAGAAGGAGGGAAGCAGTAGACTGTTCTAAAATGAGACTAAAGAGGTATATCAAGCAAATGCAATGCGGGAATGCTGATTAGATTCTAATCCCTAAAAAACTAAAATCCCAGCCATAAAACACATTTGGGAGAATAACACGGATTGCATATTAAATGATATTATGATTACTATTAAATGAGTGCATATGAATGATAATGATAATGTTTCTTTGGCAGGATAATGCTATTGTGTATATGTAAGAGAACCTTCTTAATATAGGAGACGCATGCTAGAGTATTTAAGGTTTGTGCCAGTTATTAAAATGCTGTGTCTTGACTCCAAACTCACCGTACTATACTTGGCCTTGTGACGCTGGGTCTGGGACTCTGCAACCCGCATGAGAGGATCTGCCAAAAAGCAGGTGCTAGAGAGAGTATGCAAGGCTGGATGAGGAAGAAGAGACTTGCTCCTTCCCATCTGCTTCTTGTTCCTGTTTTGCCCCCCAGCACTGCTTCTTCACCCCAGCAGCAGGGCTTCCTTCCCACAGCAGCCACGAAATCCAGCCCCATAGAGACACCAGCACCCTCCAACCAGCCCCCTCCTCAGAGGTTTGGGTCCCAGCGCCACAAGTCAGAGACCAGCACTAGCTGAGCAGCCCCTCGGCTTCCAACAGGAGAGTCTCAGAGACAGGGAGCCTTCCTGTAGGTGTCTGGTTTAATAACCCCAATTTGTCCTTTATGCCACCAACCCAAAGGATGCTTCCTGAAACTGCCTCCACCATGATTCCTTGGAGTCGTCATTTTATTCTTCTGGTCACCTAGCCAATAACTTTGTATCTAGTTAAGTCATTATAGTAAATTGTCTCCACTCAAACAGCAGGTGCAGTTTCTGTTTCCTGAATAGGCGAAGTGCCATAATGTTCACAACATGCTTTAAAAAGATTCAGCCAAAAGGAAAAAATATCGATACAGAGATAGTGTATATAAGTATAGATATAACACACACATACACGAACATATACTGAGACAAAGGAAAGAGAGACAAAAGTGTTGAATCTAGGTGGTGAGTACATGGGCTCATCATATTAGACCTTCACTTTTCTGCGAGTGTAAAATCTGTCACATTCAAAGTTTAGATGAAAGAAGAAGATAAGGACAATAATACCTAACTCATGTGATAGCTGTAAGAAGTAAGTTGAGATACCCATTAGGAAAAAAAAAATACTTTGCCATTTTCCCAAGTACATCTGCAGCCCCAAAGGCCATTTACCCCATGAAAAGTTTGGGTCTTGCTGGTCTGGCTCCTTTCCTGGACAGAGAAAGCACGTGGCTGTGCAAGCCGTAACCCAGTATCTGCCAAGAGCATCTGCACCTGCCGTCACCCACAGAGGCCCTGACTTGACAGAATCCAGGGCGGGCGGGGGGGTCTTTCACACGGGTCAAATCGTTCCAGCAGAAAAGAATCTGTGCCTTTATCGAAGACAAAGAGGACATTTCAGAAACTTCCCTGAGAAATCACTTCAACCATTCTGATCGTCCCCATCAGTTCCAAACCTCTGACCTAAACCCCTCATGCTCCAGACGAAGCCCCTTCTTTTTGCTCTTTCCTCCCACAGAAGCCCCTTTTTCCATGAAAGAAGGCCTCTCCTATACCTTATGAAGTGACCCTGCACCCACGTCTTAGCAGAATGCCATCAAAACCCTGTAACCAGCTTCATTGTTCTTTCTTTTTTTTGTTCACTTTTTTTGGGTCCAGTCTCACTGAGATATAGTTGACATCTAACATGATATTAGTTTAAGGTGTACAACATAATGATCTGATATATGGATATATTGCAAAATGATTCTCATAATAAGACATCATTATTTCTTAAACACTATCTTGCTTTTCCTGCAAGCCTCTGACCACTGAGCCGCAATGAAAAGCTGGCCTCTCTTTTGGCCCTGATCACTATACCCCACATTGTGCTGGGTTTCCATCTGTTGTTTCCGGATAGAGGTTTGTTTGGTCAATCAGTGTATATCCCACTGCAGGTCATTTCACCAACATCCTTTCCTTTGTTGGCTGCACCCTCTACTGATTCAATTTTGGTGAACACAGCTGGTTTTACTGCCTTAAGGAAAACATTTGGCTACCTCAGCCCTATTAAATTTCACCCAGACAAGGAAGGTGTGTGTGAATTCTAATATGATCTTAAAATAGAAGGCCAGGGAGTCAGCCGCCCATCTCTGGAGGCTCTTTGCAAAGCTTGTCATGGAGATGACCACAAAAGAGGCAGTGCCAAGATGAAATAGCGAGCCCCACCCCAGGAAAGTGGGGTATCCAAAGTCTACGACCACTTGGCCCTAACTGCTCTGTGGTTGGCTCTGTTGTTTCCTATGTCTGAAACAGCTTCCCTGTCTTGCCTACCTCCTGAAAGCCTTCTCATCCAGTGAGGTCTGGCTCAACTGTTACAGCCCTCAAAGCTTTCTCTGCTTCCTCCAGTGAAATGACAGATAGCCAATCAGCGAATAAACACATGAAAAGATGTTCGTCCTCACAATCAGGAAAATGAACATGAAGACAGTAAGACAACACTTTTCACCCCTCAGATTATGTCGAAACAAAATGTTTGATAATACCAAGCATCAGAAAGGGTGTGGAAAAAGAAAGATTCTCATATCCTGTTTGTTGGGCTCTAAACTGGTGGAGCCTCTGTAGAGAATAAATTGGAAATATCTAGTAACATTTTAAACATGCACACCTTAGAACAAGCAATTCTGCTTCTCATCACCCACCCTTGGAGAGAGACTCCTTGCACAAATGCACAAAGAGTGTGCACAAGAATGTTAACTGAGAGATATAGGGACAAACTGGAAGCAATCTAAACATCCATCAACAGAGCAAGAAATAAACTAGGGTGCGGCCATGCTAAGAAATAGCAGGCAGCAGTCAAAAAGAACGTAGTAGAGAGAAGCAAGGAGATCCAGTAGCGATGAATATGCCAGCATACAGATCTCGGTCTATGATACCATCCCCTACTAAAAGAAACCAGAGGTCCTGGGAGAAATGGATGATTCCAGGACTGAGGCAGGGTAGGTACAAGATGAGCCTGGAACATTTTTGTAATGCCAGAAAGTAATGAAATACCAAAAAAAAGATGGGTATGTGTCACAAAGAACCAGGAAGGGGCTTCTACTGGCCAAATCTGGCCAAATCTTTGAGTCAATAATAAATAGATAGATAAACAAATACATAGGGAGAAGGGAAGGCCCTAGCTTACAAGAGAAGGCCAAGCCCACTGGTATACATGGAGGGATTGTTACAGCTAGCAAATCATCATTTTGCAACCATCTCAACAGAGATTGGTTCAGGCAAGAATCATGAAGTGTGGGACTTCCCTGGTGGCACAGTGCACTGGACTCCACGCTCCCAATACAGGGGGCCCGGGTTCGATCCCTGGTCGGGGAACTAGATCCCACATGCATGCCACAGCTAAGAGGTCGAATGTCACAACTAAGGAGCCCATGTGCTGCAACTAAGGAGCCGCTGAGCCATAGCTGAGCAGCCTGCCTGCCACAACCAAGACCCAGTGCAACTAAATCAATAAATAATTAATTAATTTTAAAAAGTTTAAAAAAAAATCATCAAGGGATGCTAAATCTGGGGGGGAATATTGACAAGGAGCAGGCTATTTGCATCGTCTTAAGTGCCTTCCAATAGACCGCAGGATAGTTGCGGGGAATTATCAGGGGAAAAAAGGAGAAAAAAATAGTAGCTTTACAGTGGACAACTCAGACCACACCTTGCCCAGGTGATGAAAATTAGCATCACCAACGAGGGGCGAGTGTGCAGATGTGGTCCCCTGAGAAGGACCCATCATCTATGTAATATCCTGGCTGAAAATGCCTAACTTGAATCTAATCATCAATCTAATCATGAGAGAACATCAGAAAACCCCAAATAAGAAACAGCCCATTTTATAAAAAGCGACTGTGTTCTTCAAAAGTGTCAATATCATAAAGTACAAAGAAAGACTGTAAAAATTGTTCCATATTAATAGAAGAACAAAAAGACATGACAACTAAAGGCAATATCTGATCCTATACTGGATCCTATATTGGAGGGGAAAACCCTACAAAGGACATTATTCAATTAATTGACAAAAATGGAATAAAGATGGTAGACTAGGTCAAAGTAGCAGGTCAATATTATATTTAGAGGAGTTGATAATTGCTATGCCTATTTAAAAGAATATCTTTACTTTTATGCAGTGAAGTATTTAGGGGAGCAGGGACATGAAGTACACTACTTACTTTCAAATGATTCAGAGAAGAAAATTATACTTTATCTATATAATAACATTAAATTATATATATAATGTGTGTCTATATAGTTATACTTATATAACTACATACATACATATAGTTACATACATATACGTACATATACACTATATACATACATACTCTATACTTACATATGTATAACTATATACATACATATATATACACACATATATAACAAACGTGAAATCTGGAGAAAGGATATTTGAAGATTCTTTGAACTATTCTTATTCTTGCAACTTTTGTGTTTCAAAAGAAGTTGTTGCTTCAGGATAAAAAGTTGAAGAAAAGAATGATGTAGGTATACATACTAACATAGAAAGAGCTTCAAATATACTGTTGAATGAAAAGAGAAAATCTGCAAGATAATTCACTTAGTGTGATAGTTCCCATATTATATCCATTTGTACATAAGGTCTGGAGGAATACCTACCAAATTGATCATGTGGTTTACCTTTGGGGAAGAGACTAGGAGACCAGGGTAGCTGTTATAGAATAGCTCACCTGCGATATTTTTATTTTTTAGAAGAGTTTATTTATGAATTGCTCATGCAATTAGAAATAACTTTTTTCTTAAAGGCTAAAGTTGCCTTGCTGTCAATTCCCACTGCTGACAAGGATCACAGCTCAGGTTTTCTGAGACAGTACTCATTTAAATATTTGAGCCCACTCTCTCATATGACAGTCTCAGAAACTCTCCAGCTTTGGGGTTTAGGAAATCTGGTCAGGAAATGGCAGCGGCATGGAGTGTTTGGAAAGACCCTGGGCTTCAGACTCAAACCTGCCTCCATCTTTCCCATCTTTCACCGACAGTGAAATCTTAGGCAAGAGACAGACCTCCTGGAACCTCAGTTCCCTTACCTGCACAAAGGGAAAAGAATGCTTCTAGAGCAGAGTGGCTGAGCTTTAGGTACGATGTACATAATTTACGTGTCCTTAGCAGATGCACACAGAATGCCAAGCCCACCCTGGGGCTGGCACAGAGCATCTGTTTATTGTTATTCATTCTACCGTTTTTAGTGATTTGTTTGCTCTGTTTATTGTTATTCATTCTACCGTTTTTAGTGATTTGTTTGCTCTTCACTCTTCCTCTGTGAGCGCAGTGGCTCTTTAAGGAAGGGTCCATCCCTTATTTGTTCTCTGCTCCCAAATGTGCCCTCACAGAACACTCTGTAATTGGCACCTGACAAACACTGGTGGCAGGGTAAATGAACCTTGGCACAGCAAATCTGGAGCAACATGGAAGTATGCTGTGAGGCCTCAGGTTTACTTTACAATTATCAAATATAAGGAAACACGGCCTCTGAAGTCACCATGTAGAAATCTGTAAGTGCCAAGAAGATGAAGACGTGGCCAATGACCCCACGTGTTCCAGAGCAACAGAGGTGAAAGAGCATTGTCAGCATTCCTCAAAGCCAGAGGTGTTATTTAGTAACAGGTATTATTTTTAAATGTTCTGTGGTCAAAAATGTTTAGAAATGCCAAATTAGACAAAACTAAACAGGCTTACTCACTGCAGGACTTATCAGCTCCTTTAATATGCTAATCTGCATCATGAATATCCAACCGTGTAATTTGCATCATATTCCAGGCTTATTTGAGACTCCCTTTTTTTTTTTTTTTTTCTTTTTTAAGGATCTCAAGGTCTAGATCCCATAAAATATGCTTTGGAAAATGCTGCTCAGAGTTTTCTCCACTGTCAGTGTCTGGTAAGAATAGTACCTAGTGGAAATTTAACAATGTAACTTGCCTACCTAACCCAAGAGGGCGAGGGAATTAACTAAGCCATGAGTTAACCAAGCCATTTTTAAAGGTCACTGTCAATTCCCCTCATATTCCTCCTGTTCCTTTGCCCTGCTGGTCCAAGGAACATGTGCAAAGAACCCTGACCAAAAAAAAAAAAAATCATGGTTATGACTCCCAAACTGAAAAGCAGCTAGACCCCGATATCATCATTCCAGTCTAACCAAGAGCGGATAGGACAAATGGCTGAAATAGCCAGGATCTTGCGCTACGGCCAAGTCATCAACCACAGGTAGAAATGCTTGTCCCTACACCAGCCGACTGGAATATTTAAGCAAATGTTCCATAGGATCAGGCTAGGAAGACCAAATGTCATACTCATGCTCATTATGACCTCAAAAAATCGTCCGTGTGACAGTCCAAATTGTCACCTTTTTATTCATTATCTCTGAGTTAAGAGAAATCTGTTATGCTAGTCTATCCGGCATCTATGCCCCCCTTTTTGGGTAACAGCACACTTTTTTGGGGGGAGTTGTTCTTCTTTTCTCCCTACCCACTCCCCATTGCATAGTCTTGGGGGGCCAGTTAATTCAGGCGCCCTGTGCTCCCCTGCCCAAGGAGTGGGTACTGGAGCCATGAGAGGGTCGATTAGACCCAGTTCACCCAGAAGTTTCAAAGCTAGAATAGAGCGATACAAGGCCAAAAAAGGTTAGACTCTGATGGTTGGTAAAGCCCCAGAGACAGCATTTAAGTCCTGCTACCCAGGTCCCCAGCATTGTCCTGGGTCCCCTCCTTTGCAGGACTCAGGCACTCAGCTTTTCTTTTCATCCTCAGTGCGCCCGATGTCCTGCCGATAAATTCCCAGAGAGTTTCTGTTGCTTGCAGCTGAAGAACCTGGCCCAATACACTGAGCAAAACAACCTCAGCAAATTCCTACTTACCTTTCCTTTAACTGGACTTCAAATCTGAAAGCGACCTGAAAGCTTCCCTGACAGCCTAAACCTCCGAGTTTTGCACAAAAAGGTTACTGAGGCCACACAGACAGTGTCCTTCAGTTCACTAGTGATGGTCAGGTTTCCCACCTGCCTGTGTGTCCTGAGCAGATTTCCAAACAACTTCCATTTTCCACTTAGATACAACCTAAACTGCCCTGGGTAGAAGGTCTGAATTATGACTATTTTTCCTCCCCTCCTGTGCCAAAACTGGTCCACCACCGCCACTTATCAAATGCTGCACGAGACTGCGGGCATCCTTTAAATATTCCAAGGAGCCTTTGCATACCCCCTAAATGTTCACAGCCTGCCACTCAGCACAGCCTTTAGGCTCCATGTTCTGAAGGCTCCTGCCTTCGGTAAGGAGCTCCAAGTTCTCGGGTTCTTGCTAGCGGCTCACCAGGGATCGCCACACCAAGCACGTTCTGTTCTGAGTGTGGCCCCAGTATGTTTCATTTCATCAGCAAGGCACGAGTTTATTCTGGAGAGAGATGTTTTGGACACATTCATAGTAGCCAACGAGCAGTACTTCCTTATATGCAGAACACAAAATCATCACATAAAAATCTGACCCAACTGCCAGTGTGGGGTTTAAAATAAACAAACTCACCCCGAAAATTACCTCTCTGGGCTGGCCAATTTTGCACCTCAGAATCACAGGCTGCAACAGTGGTACGGAGTCTGTAAAAATCAGACCGCAGTGATCTTTGGTTCTTCGCCAGAGCGGCTGGGGACCAAAGCTTCCATTTTTCTCTGTTGAGCCGGAGGTCTTCACTGGTCACGGGACATACATTTCAAATCTGCGCCCTTTGAAAAAGCAACGACAAAGGAGAGTTGGCCCAAGTTCTTCCCTGCAGCGCTGCCCAGGACTTTCCAAGCAAGGGCAGGAAGGGAACCCAGACTTGCCTACGTTCTCCAAGGGAGTCGAGAAGCATGCTGCCCTGCCCATACCCAGCTGGTCAGCCCTGTGCCTTCTCTCTCGCTTTCCCTCTGCTCTGCACATTCTTTGTTTCCTTCCTCATTTCAGGAAGCATACTCCAAACCCCACCTACCTCTCCACCCCCCAACCTGAGTGAGGTGCCTGCAGCCCGGCCCACCCCGCTGTGCTCCCCTCTGTAATAGAACTCCATCATGCGGCTCTTCCAGTGTCCATTTATGGTCCTCCTCCCCCACTGGATGACTGTGAGTTCCCGGAGAGCAAGGGGTGTATCTGTGTCCATGTCCCCAGTCCCCAGCAGGTGCTCAATGAACAGAACAGAGCTAAAGACACAGAAGCACCACAGACACAATGATGATCACAACTCCTGGCCCAAGGAGGAAGCAGCTCTGTCGATGGGTCACGCAGCTCTGCCTGAGCCAGACCCACCATGCCCAGGGAAGAGATGGCCTGGCCTCGCCATCCATAGCTCTCTACACGGCCAGCATCCCCAAAGTATTAAGATGAGTGGGACCTCCAAGGGGCTGCGAGAGTAGCATTTGAGATGAAGGCATCCAGAACCAAGCAGCTGGGTTCAAATTCTGCCTCCACTACCCAATAGCTGTATGAACATGGGCAAGTTAGCCTCTAGACGCCTTGATTTCCTTGTCTGAAAAGTGGGATAATTATAATACACCATCATAGTATTATTCCAAAGATAGGTGAGTTAATCTCGCTAAAACACTTTGTGCCTTAACTATGTATTAGTTATTTTTATTAGGGTATAATTTACATATGATTGTATAAGGTTAAGGTATACGATGTGTTGATTTCATACATTTATATATTGCAGTATGATTATCACCATAGCTTTAGCTAACACCTCTATCACATGACATAATTAACGTTCCTCTTTTGTGGTGAGAACATTTAAAATCCAGTCTGTTAGCAATTTTGAAGTACTGTATATAAAACAGTATTGCTAACTATAGTCACTATACCTAAAATGGTTTAGGCGGTACCAGACATAGCCTTAAAAAACATTCAATCAAGGGATTAATTCGTTCTCAATTCTCTTTCAAACTTTCTGATTATTTCAAGGAAAAAGTAGCAGTTTAACACATCTCTAAAACTTGCTGTTCTCACTTTCAACAAAGAGAAAGAAGCCCTCAAGCTCAAGTCTCTGGCAGATCTAGCTGAAATGCATAAAGTGATTTTGCTTTTTTTGTATTATTTTTATGGTTTCATGGCAGTTGACTCGGGCAGTGCGAATAAAGCAGACAGTGGTATCAATTTTCCATTTAAAATAAATCTATTGATATTAAATAGTGAGTAGAAAAAAAAAATAGTGAGTAGGTTCAAAGGAAAATATGAAGTAACAATGTGAGTACAGTCGACCATCAGCATCCACGGGTTCCGCATCTGCAGGTTAACCAGCCGGGGAGGGACTGGGTGAATACACAGATGCAGAACCCACGGATACCGAGGGCTGACTGTACTGCACCATTTTATAAAGGGACTTGAGCATCCTTGGATTTTGGTATCCATGGGGGTCCTGGAACCAATCCCCCACAGATATGAGGGGCAACTGCAGTTGCAAACATACTATGGCAAAAATCATGAAAGTGAGATCCAAATGCCTCAGGTGTGGACAGTACAGATATACACTAAGGGATGCCTGGAAGTAGAGGTCCCCCTAGTGTGTGCTGTGCCCAGAGAACGCTCAGGAAGCTGACCAATGGCAAAGCCCTGCCTCCAGAGGAAGCCAGGACCTCAAAGTGCCCCTGAGACAGAGCACAGTACAAGATGGCAGACACGGCTGAACTTAGAGGTGAGTCTCCTGCTCATGGGCCTGGGCGGAGGTCAGCAGAGGCTGGAACAGCTCAAGAGGCTCTGTGAAAGAGGGTGGACCAGACAGGCAGCATTGGCATCTACATACACCAGGAGTCTCACGAGAGAAAAGCAGACTTCACTTATGACCAAGTGAGGGTCAGGCAAACGCCTGATGCACTTCCTTGGAATCTGGTGTCTCCTGCATTCCCTGCCATCCATGCAACTGAGGGCAAGCGCTGGAAGGAAGCAGTTTCAGGTGGCAAAGACACCCACTGGGCCTTTCCAAGTGGCGTTGCAAAACAACTCGATGGCATCTCTGGGCAAATGGGATATTCAACTCAAGCTATGATCCCATGATTTTCTTTGCGTTTTTGGCTCATCCATTTGTGATGTTCATTGGAGGGGGACATAGGTGAAGAGGTCTAGCTTGCTTTTCAAACCAGTTGCATTCCCTCTCCCTGTGACTCATAGGCCAGGCTCACCCACAGACAGAGACTGCCCTCTCACTGTCCTCTGGCCAGCTAGCCACCAAAACCATGCCCTGGACATGCATGGGGAGGGCATGCAGGGGACTCCCTATGCCTCCTCTCTCAACCAGCACAAATGACAAGACACAGGCCAGCTCTCCAGGAGCTCCCAGGCTCTTGGGCGAGAGAGTTATATGAATAACTCACTCTAAAACGTAACAGCTACCACTTCTGAGGGACCTGCCCTGTGCCAGGCACATTATTGCATCCTCACGAGAAACTCCCCATCGCGCACATGAGGGAACTCAGAGAGGGGAAGTGGTGAGCAGCCAGGATGTGACACAGGCTGTTTTGTGGACCCAGGTCTCTGTGCATCAAAGGCCACACTCTTGCCATCCCACTGCCCCCCTCCCCAGCCTCACAAGGAAATGGGTGTCGTGATGGTGCCATCCGGAGTGTTGGGAGATCACGGATTTAATTCTGCTTAGGGCAACGAGAGAAGCCCCCCAGAGAAGGTGATATTTGAGCTGAGATCTTAAGGACAAGTAAAGACTTGGTTGGCAAAGCAAAATAATCTAGACTATGTTCATTCATAGATTCATTCATTCCATGCTGTATTTCCATGGTAGGTACTAGGTACTAGGAATTTGATGGTGAAAAGACAGAGCTCCTATCTTCCTAGCGGAGGAGACAAAAGAAAAAGAATGAATTAAGTTGCCTCTAATTGTGCTGTGAAGAGATGAATAAGGAACTGAAATGGCGAATACTGGGGAAATCTATTTTAAGACAGTCAGGGGATGTCTTTCTGAGGAGGTGACATTTTTGCTGAGCAAGAATGATGAGGTGATGGTGCTATTCACATAAAGTGAGAGTGAGTGTTCCAGTCAGAAAGAATGGTATGTGCAAAGGCCCTGAGGCTGGAAAGGCAATTGTATGTTCATGCAACTGAAAGATAAGAATGTTTGGAAACAAGTGAGTCCAAGGAAAAGCATTGCTCAAAAGGAAGCTGGGGAGAGAGGCCAGAGACAGATGGTGTAGGTTCTATTCTAAGTGCAGTGGGAGGTTCCTGATGGATTTTCGGCTTGGAAGTTATATAATCCAATTTACCCTCTAAGATCAGAGCTCAGTTCCCTCATCTGTAAAATGGGAGTAAATAAGAGAATGCACAGAGAAATGCAAATCAAAACTACAATGAGGTACCACCTCACACCGGTCAGAATGGCTACTATTAAAAACTCTACAGGGCCTCCCTGGTGGCGCAGAATCCACCTGTCAATGCAGGGGACACAGATTCGAGCCCTGGTCTGGGAAGATCCCACATGCCACAGAGCAGCCAAACCCATGCACCACAACTACTAAGCCTGTGCTCCAGAGCCCGTGAGCCACAACTACTGAGCCCACGTGCCACAACTACTGAAGCCCGCACGCCTAGAGCCCGTGCTCCGCAACAAGAGAAGCCCCCGCTCACCACAACTAGGGAGAAGCCCCCGCGCAGCAACAAAGACCCAACGCAGCCAAAAATAAATAAATAAAATAAATAAATTTATAAAAATTAAAAACTCTACAAATAACAAATGCTGGAGATGGTGTGGAGAAAAGGGAACCCTCCTACACTGTTGTTGGGAATGTAAATTGGTGCAGCCACTATGGAAAACAGTATGGAGGTTCCTCAAAAAACTATGATCCAGCAATCCCACTCCTGGGCATATATCTGGAGAAAACTGTAGTCAAAAAGATACATGCATCCTTATGTTCATAGCAGCACTATTCACCTGAATGAATAGTGACATGGAAACAACCTAAATGTCCATAGGCAGATGAATGGATAAAGAAGATGTAGTATATACATATACAGTGGAATATTACTCAGCCATGAAAAAGAATGAAACAATGCCATTTGCAGCAACATGGATGGACCTAGAGATTATCATGCTAAGTGAAATAAGTCAGAAAGAGAAAGACAAATGCCATATCATATCACTTATAGGTGGAATCTAAAATATGACACAAATGAACATATCTGTGGAACAGACTCACAGACATAGACTTGTGGTTGCCAAGGGGGAAGGGGGTGGGGGAGAGATGGACTGGGAGTTTGGGGTTAGCAGATGCAAACTATTACATTCAGAATGGATAAACAACAAGGTCCTACTGTATAGCACAGGGAACTATATACAATATCCTGTGATGAACGATAACGGAAAAGAATATGAAAAAGAATGTATGCATATGTATAACTGAATCACTTTGCTATACAGCAGAAATTAATACAACATTGTAAATCAACTATACTTGAATAAAACAAAATTTTTAAAAAATAAGAGAATGCATTTTAAAAGAAGTACCCTGCCTGGTCAGAGGATGGATTGAAGATGTTCTGAAATGTGAGCTTGCATCAAAATCACCTGGGGTGCTTGTAAAACTCAAAACTTCTGGGCCCCACTCCCAGAGACTCTGATGCAATAGGTCTGGGGGAGGCCCAAGAATATGCATTGCTAACAAGTTCCCAGGTGTTGCTCCTGCTGCTAGTCTGGGGACCCCACTTTGAGAACTCTTGGATTAGAGAGAATAAAGAAGTGGGAGGTGCCATTGGGATGCTGTTGCAATCATGAAGAGCTGATGGAGCAAGAAGATGTCAGTGAGATGGAGAAAAGTGGTCCAGAAGAGTTTTATCCTGGAGGTACCATGGACAAGACTAGCCTATAGATTGGCCGTTGGGGATGAGGGAAAAGGAGAAATTGGACACGAAACTCCTGGATCTCTGGATCTCTGCTTGAGCAACTTGGCAATGATAGTGGCAGAAACTGAAACGGGGAACCCTTAAGGATGGGTGAATTTGGAAATAAGGGCTGGGACATTCTAACTTTGAGATCTCTGCAATCCCAAAATGGTAATGTCAAGCGGGCAGGAGGAGCCTTCATGAAGACAGCAGTCATATTTATCTTGCTTTCCATTTTATCCCAAGACCTGAGTCCAGGGCCTCCTGGTACATAATAAATATTCAGAAAACCTATGTTAAAGGTTGAAGAATAAATGGAGGCTGAGGAGCTAGGATAAGCAAAGGCACTGGGGCACCAAATGCTGTCATGTTGGAGGAGGCTGTGAGCAGTCACTCTTGAGGCTTCACCACTGGACCAGTGGTACCACCAGCTCCATCACTTCCTGACCTTGGCATGCATGATGGAGCGGGAGATTGGGGGGTAGAACAAAAGACAGAAATGAGCTCCCCAATTCAATGTAGGGCTCTTCCTTTAGAAGTCAGAGATGTCACATTTGAGCCTTTCTTGGGTGGGTTTTGAGACGGAAAGGTTTGAACTGTGAGCTTAATGAGCATGAAGGCCAGAGGAATCTAGCTAACATGGGTTTTTTATAAAATAAATCATGGGAAAATCAAGCTGTGCAACTTGGGGAAATGAGGAGGGAGGGATGGGGAGACAGGGGGAGAAGACAGAGGACAGAACAGGAAAAGTGGCTTGACCAAGACTGTCTACCCACTAAGGGTACAAGGGGCCAGCCTCCAGACCTTCACTCCCAGGCCAACCTCGACCCTGGGGTCCTCACCACATTTCAAGCAGGGATGATGGACCCTCGGCCTCCCCACTTACCAAGTTGTAAATTAAAAGGCTGTAATTCCAGCCAGGGGTTCTGGTGACATCATAAACCGCAGAACCACAAGCTCAATTCACCAGAAGCCCCAAGATGGAATTACACCCTTTTTTCCTAATCCAGGCAGCTCTGGTCACTGCCATTTTTTTTCATGATATAATAGAAGTGAGCGATATTTTAACTATTTGCACGTGGCCTTTCTCGTCCAGCAGTTGAGACTCCTCTCCCTTCTCCTCTCTCCTTCTCCTCTCCCACCCCGCTGTGTGCTTTTCTCCTAAGGGGTTTCCTAAAGGGACGTCCCCTGCTTTCCGAGGCTGCCCCTCCTCCAGGCCCACTCCCTTCCCCTCTTTTCTCCACATCTCTTCTGCTTTTCTGTCTCCTCTTATTGGCTAGCAGCTCCCTGACTTCTACCTTAAATCTGCTTTTCAAAAGAAGTGCAGTCTCCTCTGGGTCCAGGACAAGATCCTGGAGAACAGACCCCTGACTGTGTCTGGAATACACTCCCCAAAGTAGCCTGAACAGGAAGTCATGAATGAATCCAGGAAGTTTACAGCTTAAAGATGAATCTTTCTGAAAGCAAATGAATGCTTCCAATATCTGTTTGTTTGGGTTTGGATTTGAGTCCTAACTTTCATAAAATTTTGCTTGACACCATGTATACCTGGACATCACGTTACCTTTACCCCTGCTTCCCCACCTTAAGCTTATGGTTGGTACTTAAGTTCCTATGGGAATCTCATGTAGAGGAAAAAACCACAACGAAGGGCAATAATAAAAGCAGTCATCTGGGCGGTGGGAATGGGAAGGATTGGGAGTTTGGGATTAGCAGATGCAAACTATTATATATAAGATGGATAAACAACAAGGTCCTACTGTATAGCGCAGGAAACTATATTCAACATCCTGTGATAAACCATAATGGAAAAGAATATAAAAAAAGAATGTATACATATGTGTAACTGAATCCCTTTGCTGTACAGCAGAAACTAACACAACATTGTAAATCAACTATACGGCACTAAAAATAATAAAAAATGAAAAAGCAGTTATCACTTGATGAGTGCCTCCTATGTCTCAGATGCTTATCATAGTCTTCATCTCTTGCATAGAGATGTTATTTTCCTCATTTTATGGAGGAGGGAAACTGAGGCTCAGAAATGTGGAGTATTTTGCCCAGTCCCACAACTACTAAGTAAAGCCCTTGGATTTGACCCCAATCTGACTCAAAAGCCTCTGTATACCTGCTCTCTCAGTATCCCCTCACATAAAATATTTTGAGAATAAGTGTTTCATGGGACTCTAAAAGGACTTTAACGATTGATCTTCATGTAACAGGATTTTTTTTTAATTTCAGAAGGGGTGAAAATTCTACATTCTTTTAGGGTACAATCAGAATAAAAAAAAAAAACCCATTCCAAATGTTTTGCATATTTTTTAAAAACAACAAAGTAAATTATTTCAAAAAGATTATGACTTCCCCCAAACCAAAAACAAGCAAAAAAAAAAAAAAGCTTAATTCCACATTGACATAATTTGGCAGAAACGCGGTGGACCAGTGACTCTCTTTATAAGGTGTCGTTCACGAAACACCTACATTGGAGATGGCAGCTTTCAAAAGAGCTCATTTGCACAGGTCTGTGTGCCCCGGCTGTGTGCACCGTGCAATGCAAACCCTGAGCATCTTGGAGATGGCCCGCAGTGGGAGGGGCAGGCCACTTGAGCATCTTGGATGTCCTCCAATGGCAAGAGAGAGAGGAGGGGCAGAGAGTCCGTGCTTCAGGGGTTAAAGGACTTCGGGACTTTATAACAATATAATGATGCTACCGCTGAACAGAGGCTGCAGCTCACGCACTTCATAAAAGAAAAAGAAATACATCTGACGTCATTTCAGAACGCTAGCTGCAAACGTTTTAGAAAAGTTGGACTAGAAGAGAAAAAAAGCGCCGGTTTTCTCTTCTTCAGAAAATGTATCTCTGCCTAAAGAAGCACGTGTTTGGATGGTTTAAGGAAGATGTGTGAGGCAGTGACCTAATTTTTTTCCTCTAGCATCAGGGATAGTAAATAACATCTTCCCAGAGACTACAAATGGGGAAAGATCGTCAGCATATATTACATGAGGCTACAATGTGGAAGTGAATGCCGCCGTGAACAAGCAGGCGCCTTGCTTCTCCAACTTCAAAGTGACATGACAAAATCTCCTGGTGATGGAGAACAATTTATTCACTCCCAGCAACAAACATTTAATTACCAAATTAAGCCCATAGCATTGTACTGCAGGATGGAAAATCATCATCATCTTCTAAATGTAGAAAGACAATGAATTTGAAAACATCATGTGGGTTTTCCTTACAGACTGAATGTCCAGGATCCCACTGGCTATGCTCACATACACAGACCTTCAGGCCAAGCCAGCCTTGATCAACCGCAGAGAAAGCACCAAGAGTTCTGATGAGACAGTAGTTAAGAGTATGAACTCTGGGGCCAGACTACCTAGGTCCAAACTTGGCTCTGTGATCTTGGGCTGTATAAGCCTCAGTTTTCTTGTCCGTAAAATGAGGATAAGAGTGCCCTACCTCATGGGCTTGTTGGGAGGATTAAATGAAGCAATACACATAAAGTGCTTATAACAGTATGTAGTAAACACTCAATAATTGACAAATATCACAAGCCTTTTCTCCCCCATTACTATGCTTGTGTTGGCTAGAACTCTTGCCAGAGATAGAAAATCGGTCTCAAACTTAGCTTACTTAACTGAAAAGTCCGGGGGAGTACCAGCCTCAGTTACAGCTTGATCCTGGGACTCCAATGGTACTGTCAGGCCCTGATCTCTCTCTCTTCTCTCTCTCTCTCTCCATCTCATCTCTCCTTCCTCCGGCATAGCTCCACTCTCAGACAAGCTCACCCCTCATGGTGGCAAGATGGCTGCAACAGCATCAGCCTGTATCCCTCCAGGTTTAAGTCCAGCAGGAAAGGATGTAGCTTATATCTCGGTAGATCCTGCACAAACTTGGGAATTCAATCTAACAACACCAGTACAAATCATTGCTCATCATTTCCCTGATTACTGACAAGGTTGAGCACATTTCATTTTCATGGTATTTATATCATTAAAGGGTCTTAAGATCATCATTTTACTGAAAACCTTCATGTTCATCATGCACAATATGAGAAGAGCATATATATTTACTTTAGGGGGTGTCCCAGATCTGCCAAAATTAGTGGCTCCTCCCCTTTGGGCACAAGACCTTCTCTCTGATGATCTGTCGGTCTCCTGAAGCATTCTGCTAAAATAGTAACTTCGTGGTGGCCGTACCCATGCTCAGCTCCACCTGAAAAACTGAAACCACAGCAATGCCCAAGCCCCTTCATCTCACATACTCTTCAGCCCCAAGTCCCCACCTGACACCCTCTTGGCTCCTGGGGCTGCTACTTTCCTCCAAGCACCATGGAGAACGTCTGGCTTTAGTGGTTCCCATTCGTTTCGGCGTCATCTGAGATCAAGTGCCTGCTCTTTTCGAAACACTTGAAAACTTGCTTCCTTGGCTGCCCAAATCCCCGTCTCTCAACAAAAAAAGTGCTGGGAGAGCTAACCTACCAACTTTTCTGCACAAACTTTCTGAACACCATGGTTCCAGGGGGTTCACTGTCTAATATCCCCAGGAAGCTGGGAGCCAAAAATTCTCCCCACCAACACGCTTCATGCCCTTGGCTTTGCTCCCAAGCTATTTTTGGCCCAGGTAAGTCCTGCTCTATTTAAGGACTTGACTCAAGTGTCACCTGAATCTCCAAAACTGGGATTAGTCATTCTTACCTCTCTACTCCCAGGCCATTTGGCTCACATCCAGAAGAGTGCTGGGCTCAAGATTGTTGGCTTTCTCACCCACATTTTCCCCCACCTGCCTACAGCTAGCACAGCATCCAACACAGAGTTCCAGCTCGGCACATGTTGGCTGAATGAGTCCCCACTTGAATGATGGGATATACGTCTACACCTGAGAACCTCATCATCCTCATGACCCCACTGCAGTGCTTCCTGAAGTGCGGTGTACATCCTCATGACTCATAGTAAGAAGCAAGGAAACAGGATTGGGCTTCCCTACTCTTGTTTTACCAAATTCTGTGCCACTGAACGTGGCTCAAAATGGTATCAGAGTGCCCTTATGGTGGTTGTAGGTCTGAAGAAGAAAATAAGTAGTTTGAGAAATCACTTCCTAAGTGCTTCCAACATGCAAAGAGCTGAAAGGAAAAGTGAGTATATGTATCTGTCAGGTTAGGCTAGGTTTTGCTGCAGTAACAAACAATCCCTAAATCCCAGTAACTTTTAACAACGAAGGTTTATTTCTTGCTCATGGCACACATCCACTGTGGGTTGGCAAGAGTATCCAGGCTGATAGAGCAGCCAACCACCTCAAATAAGGTTAGTCAACATCCAAGAAGGCATAAAAATATTTGGTGAGCAGCATTCATGAGGACCATAATAGGTAAGTTCTGGGCCTTGAGCTTTGTCTTTGTTGGAGGAGGAATAACATGTAAAGGAGGAATAAAAAGGGCATCAATCGTACAAAAGAGGAAAGAAAGGTGGGGGCAGGGGGAATGCTGGGGTAGAATGAACAGACCTCAGGATCCCATGAGTGCATGATTAAGTCACTGAGTCTAGACCTATTGTTTGTTACGTGTGTAATATGTACCTGGTAAGCTCTTGCTCTAAGCTTTTGGATCAGTTAGGGTGCTCAGAAGGTTAGCAAGGAAATCCACTCTGGCCAAAGATGGGTGATAACAGAAGGCTCCAAGGGCGCTCACAGAACTGAAGGAAAAACAGATGAACTAGGTCTCCCAGTGGAAACCAGATCAGCTCCAGGGCTCTCGACAGCAAGACCAAACCACATCCTCATCAGCTCCAGCTGTGTCCTGTCTTCACGTTGTGCAGGTGTCAGATTCCCTGCAGAGAGGCTATGTACGGCATGGCTAAGGTTCTGATGCACATCAGAGAGGGGAGGCCAGGGCTCTTTGACTGGCAACCCCACTAAGGCTGCATGCAATAGGGACATCCCCCAGAGAGAAATCAGGGTGCTGCTTCTAGAACAAGGGGGAGTGATTGATGATGGCTCAGGCAAAACAGATGTTCCTAAAAGCACTTTAAATCCAAATGGATTCTCGCAACCATAACATGGGTATCACCCTCCTGCTGTTTACACACAAAGAAGCTGAGCCTTAGAGTGTAAGGAATGTCCCAACATCACACAGCTGGTAAGTGCATCGGCCCAACTCTTTGGGGGCCCCAGAGCCTGTACCTTTACCATTGTTATCTACTATCTCACACAGATTTGGCGGCCTTTTTGTTGGCATTTTTCATGAGGCACTAAAATGAGGAGAAGGAATATAAAATGATCACATTACTACTAATCATGCAACCATCACATCTGTAGAACACTTTACCGTCTACAGAGTGTTTTCACATATATGACCTCCTTGGTGTGAGGTGGGCAGACCCTCTATCATCCATCCCATTTATTGGATGAAGATGTGGGACTCAGATCAAATGATCGGCTGGGAGCTGGTGAGGGTGGGTCCAGCATTTCCAGGTCTCATTTTCAGCTGGAGGTGATGACCTGGGGCTTTCCCGGCAGGTGTGGGACTCAGTTTGCTGGTCTGCAGTGTGGGGCTGGCAGGTTGTGGTCCACTTGGAGCCAGAGGGCAGGATCGTGGTTGGAACTGACCAGGCACATGAGATGCATGGGAACTCAGAGCCTCTAAAGGAAGAGCTTGGTCTCTCAGCCTCACCAGGGGGCTCTCCGGAGAGTTCTCCATTGTCAAGTGCGTGTAGGTCTTACTTAGTGGTGTTAGTGGAATTGGGGAAGTGTAACTTTAAGGAAGCTTGGCTCCCAACCCTTCCTGCATCCCTAATACCTGACTTAGGAGGCCCCCAGCAAATGTTCCGTGTTGTAAAATGTTAAGCTAATCATAGTGTTGGGGATGGCTGTAGAAGTGAGTTAAAAATAAAAGAATGGAGGAGCTATGGGTATTAAAGCTTCCCTGTCACTATCCTCAGCTTCCTGCCTGCATGCAACCAGCCACTCCTGCTCCTTTGAAGCTTAGAGGCAGTACAATGTGGTGGTTTGGGTTGACCAGATGTCTCCAGTGTCCCATTATCTGGCTTCAAATCCCAGTCTCATCATTTTCTGTGATTTTGGTAAGTTATTCATTTCTCCGAGCCTATTTCCCCATTAGTAAAACATACCCACTTTGTGGGCTTAAAGATAAAGTGAGCTAATCCACAAAAAGTACCTAGCATGGTGCTCAGCACATACGAGACTTTCAGAGGCATTCACATAAATAATAAATCAGAGAGACTGAGTGACTTGCCCAGAGGTAGACGGCTAGGGAGAGGGGGAGTCAGGATCCAGACCCAGATCAGAGTCTCAATTCTGAATGCTTCTTCCCACCATGCCATGCTGCCTCTCAGAGCCATGCTACTTCTCACAGGGAATTGGAGTTTCTGGTAGAAAGGGGTAAATTCGTGTCTTATTTCACTTCCCACTGAAGCACTCCCAGGACTCATCACCCTATCTTCAATGGACTTTTTACTTCCATGAGGTGAAAGCATGATCCTTAGTCTAAATTTTTTTCCTTAAACTCACCTAGCCTTGCCGTGGTCAGATCTGCCCTGATCCCTTAAAGGGTGCTCTGTAGGCTTGGGAATAACATAGGGAACAGTGTTTTTATACAGCACATGCCCACTTACATAGAGGAGAGAATTCTTCCACAAAGAACCTCTAGCTTGACCCTGGCACAAACTTATTTGAACAATCAGAAGACACACTATCTCCTGCAATAGGGAGTCAAGAGATGGTGTGGGCTTCAGGTATGATACGATCAGGGCTCTATCTGAACTCCTCTGGCTCTCTGGATTCAGCCTTCCTCCACACACTGACTCTGCACTTCAAGCTGGCTTCAGTCATTGTGGCATACTGCAGCTTGTAGTAAATGCACTTGCTTACTTTTTACATCTAGGAAGAGAAAGAAGACTTTGTACCTCATTTCAGCTTAGGCCACATGCCCACCCTGATCCAATAACTGTTGCTGGGGCAATGCCATGTGATCATTGGACTGTATCCAAATTCCTGAACCGATTATTGACAATCACCCTTAGGCCAATCAGGGCCTTGGGGCGGGGATGGAATCAGATTCTGTGGGACCCAGAGGCCTCAGGGGAGAAGTGGAAACCAGAAAACCAGGTTCTGTTGGGATGGAGAAAGAAAAAGTAGATGCTAAGTACTCAGCCAACAATGCCCATCCCACAAAGACAGTGGAGGGCAGGGGATGCACAGTAAGAAACTACTGTGCCTAGGATGCCAGGGGGAAAATCTCATAAAATGCCACATCTCAAGTCAAAACTCTAATATGAGATCACCACATTTAATTTAAGAAAAAAAGTGTCATAGCAGTTGCTATTTATTGAGCAACATGGAGGTAGGTACTTTCCCTACATCATGTCATTTAATAATTTAATCCTCACAACAACCCCTAGAATTTGGAATTATCACTCCTATTTTATAGCTGAGGAAACAAGGCTCTGAGCAGTACTCTGACTTAAAGTCATCACACAACTAGAACAACGAACTCAGATTTCTGTGTGCAAAAAGCTCCAGCACAACATCTTGTTTGTTATACTTCGAAAAACAAAAGTAGGATGTGTGAGTTAATTTCATGTGGATCTCATACCATTGTCAAAGAGTAGGAAATAAATGACCTTCAGCCTCTGGGTCCATGGGAAAAAACACTGTTAAAATTTAAAAATAAAGTGCAAAGTGGGACCAGAAGAATTGGGGGAATTAGTAGAAAGCCACCATGCATTCTTCTCCCTAAATATACAAAATTTTACTTAGATTTGGGAAGGAAAGTGGGACCCCCCCCACTCCCCTCCACCCAGGGCTAGCTTGTCATGTTTGGACATCACTATGAGAGTGACTTTAAGAGGTTGTTTTATGCTAACAGGGTCTTTGAAAAGGAGATATCTTTTTGGCCCAGCTTGTCCATCCTTCAGATGGGCATACATATATACTTAAGTGAGTTTTGCTTGTGCGGGGCACTTGACTGCACAGGTTATTTTGGGGTCAATGAGACTCCTGGGATAATAGCCATCTGGGGGGTCTTAATTGCGAAGGTGTCCCTGTGGCTGTCCCCACGGGCTGTTGGAGTCCATATCTACTTCACTGCCCCTGCAATGGGAGTTGAGGTGGATTGGCCTCCTCTTGCTGCTGTAACAAAGCACCACAAACTTAGTGGCTTAAAACAATGCAAATTTATTATCTAGCAGCTCTGGAAGCCAGAGGTCCAAAATGAGTCTGATGGGGCTAAAATCCAGGTGTCATCGAGCCTATTTCTTCTTGAAGCACTAGGGGAAAATCTGTTTCCTTGTCTTTTCCAGCTTCTAGAGGCTGCCTGCATTCCTTGACTAGTGGCCCCTTCCTCCATCTTCCAAGCACATTACCTCAACATCTGTTTCCACTGTCACATCTCCTCTCTGCCTTTGACCCTCTTGCCTCCCTCTTAAGGGGACTCTTGTGTTTATATTGGACCCATTTGGATAGTCCAGGATAATCTTCCCATCTCAAGATCCTTAATCATACTTGCAAAGTCCCTCTTGCCATGCAATGCAACATATTCACAGGTTTGGGGAATCAGGACATGGACATCTTTTTTGGGGGGGTGTGGGGGGGGCATTACCACATGAGGGACAAAAAAAGGCATCACCTTATGAAGCCATCATCCCCCACCAGTAAGGACTGAGAAAGACACTGTTTCTAATGGATCAGCTTAAAATGGAAACTAGCAAAAGAATACGCTGAACATCATTGCTCTCATTCGGGATTGTCAATTTTAGTTTGATAACTTTTAACAGAGAGAATTTTGAGACTGTACACACATATGCATATATAGCAACTGGGAAAATGAGGAAATTAGCTGGATGATTCAGAGTCCTAATATTTATTAGGCCTGATATTTCCAGATAAATCCCTCTCCCACTCAGATATTGTGAATTTGAATGACTATTTCCCCTTCCACGCCCAAACTCCATCTGTGTCTTTGTCATGTCTCTTCCTACCTGTGACTACGAAGAGGCTGGTCCCAGGGGACTCTGCAAGCAAATAAGGAGACGGGTGAGGTCAGGAAACCTGGGAGGAGGGATGCCAGGGTGGGGAAATGGGAGGTTGGGAGGAGCATCTCCTGTGGGGCCGGGTTTCCCAGACTTCAGGCATCCAGGTACCATTTTTAACACTTTGTCCCATATTGGTGTCCTACCTATGCTACTCTTAAGTTAATATTTTTCTCAAATTGACTAACTTTTGGTGAAATAAGTTGTTTTATCTGATATTAATTCCATAAAAGGAAAACCAGAAAGAATGTAATAAAACAAAAAATTATCAAATATTATTAAAACAATTAATTGTTTAATCATTATTAAGATAAAAATATGTCCACAGGCTACCTAAAATATTCTTATTTGTCATACATATTAGAACTTTTCAAACTTTAACGCGCATACAAATTGCCCGGGGATCTTGTTAAAACGCAGATTCTAATTCTGTCCAGTCTGGGGTGAGATCTAAAATTCTGTATTTTTAAGCAACAAACAGTAACTCAAGTTTCAGAAGACTGAATCACACACTCATGGGACCCTGAAGCCCGTTCATTCCATCCCAGCATCCTCTCACCTCTACCTTTCTTCCCACCTCCATGCGATCAGTGTCCTTTTTATACCCCCTCTACATTTTATTCCCCCACCTCCATCAAAGACAAGGCTGGAACTTAGCCACCATGGACATCAGGAGTGCTGTTTCCCCAGATATTTCCAGTGCTATCCCTCCAATACATGGTAGGATTGTACTTTCTGGTCCCCTAATGGTTAAGTGGGGCCTAGTTCTGGCCCATGAGTTGTGAGTGAGCGTGACGTGTATCATTTAATTTCTATTTCCCATCTGGGATGGTGACTGACCATAGTGAAGATGGTGGCTGTTCTATCTGCCTAGGAGCCCTTGCCAACCCAACAATGAACATGGACCATGAACAAGAAATAAACTTTCGTTGTTAAAAGCCACTGGGATTTAAGAATTGTTTGTTACTACAGCAAAACCTAGCCTAACCTCTCTGATACATACACCCTAGTTTAATCCACTTTACCCCTCAGCACTTTGCAAGAACAGCAGCATTTTGTAAGAGTTTTGTCAAATTGCTCATTTTCCCCCCAAAACCTAAAACTAATGTGCTAGCATTCTTATGCCATTTCTAGCCATGTTCAGTGGCACAAAATTTGGTAAAACAGGAAGAAGAGAAAGAAAGCCCAATCGTATTTCCTTGCTTCTTACTGAGCCACATATGAGCTGTAGTGGGATCCACATAGAAGTTCCTCTACCCCCCAAAGGCCTACACTTTTCCACACCAGCTCTAGCTCCCAATCACCTTCCCCTGTGAAGTTTCTTTTTGGAGGTATTATACAAGCCTGTTGAGGGTGAGTGTTTTCCCAGATAACCAGCTTGGCTCATGTGAACAACGTTCACTCAGCATAGAAGGCAATTTCTTCCACATGTGATAACATTACCTCTCACTAGATCACAAATCCAGAAGCAAGGTAAACTGAATAAGTGACTATGGGAGAAGCACCCAAGTGGAGAATACAGTGAACTAAGACTAAATAACGTAGGTTCTAATCCCAATTCTGATATCATATTTGTCCACCAGCCTCTTTTGAGGGCACGTGAAAGAAACCCAACTCACGCAATTTATAAGAAAACTAGAAAACAAAAACCTCTCCAGGTTCTCAAAAAATGTCAAGAAGAAACTATCTCCCTCCATGACAGCACACGGCTGTCGTTTTTTTGGCTCTGTTCTCAGATCTGCCTTCCCTAAGTGGCAGCAAAGATGACCACAGCATGTCCAGGCTTACATTTCAGCAGCTCAGCAATCCCAGGAGAAAGGGACATGCCCTTTTCCAAGGGCTCCATCAAAAGTCACAGAATGAAATTTCATTGGCCTGGTTTCAGTCACATGCTCACCTCTGAACCAATCACTGTGGTCATGGAAATGCAAGTGTTCTGAGTGGCCAGGCCTGGGACACATGCCCACCTCTGGTGGTGGAGGTTGGAGCAGCCTCAGTCAAATCACATGGACTGAGATTTGGGAAGGGTAAGTCTCCCCAAGAAAATTAGAGTCCTATGTCCAAAAGGGGGAAATGATTGCTAGATAGACAAAAGCAACTAGGAGCCACTCTAGCTGCAAACATCTTCCCATCCCCCCAATCTCAATTCTAAGTCAAATTCTTTGTCAATCTCCAAGGAAGCTGCAAAAGCCCTACAATGCAATGTCGTTTCAGTGCAAATAGACTGCAAAGTGACACTGACAATCATTCCAAAGATGCAAGAAGTCATGAATTGCAGGAGAGTGGTGGTGGAGAGCTGCTCAAATCAAATGCAAGATTATTGGCAAAGGAGGATATGGCCAAAGTCAAACAGCTTACGATTGAAAAGGAAAAGTCTGCAGGGATGATGCGAAAATAAGAGTTTCAAAAAGAATGATTAAAACATCAAAATTTGACTTCCTCAAATATTTTTGTCAACACTGATCCTTTTTACAGTAAGACTCTGGATATCAAGTAATGCATCTTATGATGTGATTTTTTTAATTACACCAAAAATATAAACATCTGACTCATACTTTGTACATTCTAAGAGCTAGTGCACAGTTGCAATTATAAACTAAATTCGGTTAAGTGTATGGTACATTTTTCCAAATTAAATGGGTGTGAGGAGGAATTTCATTGAGGTCTCGACCTTGACCTTAATAATATGAACAAGAATTAATAAACTTATTGGCTTCTTGTGCTCCCTCTTCTGAGAAACATCTGTCTTTGCCCATGTTTCTACTTTCTTTTCTTATTGATTTGTAGGTGTTCCTTTTATACTCTTGATACTAATCTTTGGTGCGTGTATTGCAAACATCTTCTCCTACTAAGTTATCAGTTCAATTTATTGAAGGCCTCTTTTAATTAACAAAGCATATGTCGAAGGGTTTTTGTTTGCTTGTTTATGTGTTTGTTTTAGACTCAATAAGAAACATTAGCCCCTATTTTAAGCAGATTTACCTGAAAGGTTGTTTCCCAGTACCAATAACCTTCAGATTCGAGGACCTTCTGCAGTTCAGAATCACTCTTTCCTTCATGTCAATGCAAGATACTGATAAATTTTTACTCTGACTTTTTTCTTCAACATTCTAAATCAGCACTAGGAAACAAACCAATATTTTTCCTTGGGATGGGCCAGACTGGATAAACTTAACAGGATGCGTGTTTCCCTGACATGATATGGTCTGTCTTAAAATTGATAACTTCTGGCGAGGATCTGCATGTTACTTTAGGTTCCTTCTTGGAAATTAGAGAACACTCTAGTTACATCAATATCACACTTAAAAATCATCAACTAAGTTAGCCATTTTCTAAGATATTTTTAAGAAACCAGTCTTGTCATATTAGTTTCCAGTGTTGAAAATAGCATATTGTCTTTATGAAAACTCTATGAGTACATTGGATTTCATTCACCTTCACGCACTCAAAAAATTTTTATTTCTCCATCTGGAAGAAAAACGAAGTTAGACCCTTACCTCATACCATATAAAAAAATTAATTCTTAATAAAGTTCTAAATTAAAAATAAAATAATATCAGAGGAACATTTTTATAAAATCTGTAGGAGACCTTCCTAGTAAGCAGGCATAAAAATTAGAAACTCCAGAAGAATAGCCAGACCCACCAACATAATATTTTTAATTTTTTAAAGTGTAAGCTTCTTAACCCAATTAAAAGGGAATAAGCAATAAGGACATTTAACCACCAAAAAAAAGTAAGATAGATCTTGGATTGATTAATTTGGTTTTCATTATGTCATTGAGAGCCCAGGCTCTCTGCTTTTTCACTCCGCAATCCTCAACTTTGGCTTTTGCCCTTGCGCTTGTCCCAAGATGCTACAGTTGCTGCAAGTGCTAAATCCTCCCTCAACAATGTCCAGAAGGCAGAAGTACCCAGCACTCCTTGGGTCCCTTTTGAAGGATGTGAAACCATCCCTTAGATTTCCCTTCTCAGAAACCACCAGTAGACTTCCATCATTGGGGAAGTCTACACTTCCTGCCTCTCAGTGGCCATAATCCCATCACAAGCCTATGCCTAGGGGGCTTCCCTGGTGGCGCAGTGGTTGGGATTCTGCCTGCCAATGCAGGGCACACGGGGAGGGGAAGGGTAAGCTCGGACAAAGTGAGAGAGCGGCATGGACTTATATATACTACCAAATATATAATAGATAGTTAGTGGGAAGCAGTCGCATAACACAGGGAGATCAGCTCAGTTCTTTGTGACCACCTAGAGTGGTGGGGGAGGGAGGGAGGGAGGGAGATGCAAGAGGGAGTAGATATGGGTTTATATGTATATGTATAGCTGATTCACTTTGTTATAAGGCAGAAACTAACACACCATTGTAAAGCAATTATACGCCAATAAAGATGTTAAAAAAAAGGTTGCTCAGGCTTCCCTGGTGGCACAATGGTTGAGAATCTGCCTGCAGATGCAGGCGACACGGGTTCGAGTCCTGGTCTGGGAAGATCCCACATGCCGCGGAGCAGCTGGGCCCGTGAGCCACAACTACTGAGCCTGCGCGTCTGGAGCCTGTGCTCCGCTACAAGAGAGGCCGTGATAGTGAGAGGCCCGTGCACCGCAATGAAGAGTGGCCCCCGCTTGCCGCAACTAGAGAAAGCCCTCGCACAGAAACAAAGACCCAACACGGCCAAAAATAAATAAATAAATATTTAAAAAAAAAAAAAAAAAAAAAACCTATGCCTAAAGCACAGAACTAGTAGGAGGAGTAGGATTACCATAGTTGGCTTGAACTAACCAAAATTCGCCCTCTGGGACTGGGGAGAAGCCCATACCCTACTCCTAAAGCCCACCGCTACCCCATTAGCAAGGAAGAAGAGGGAAATTGCTGTTGGGTAAACAACCCACAGCACCTGCCATGGCTAATATAAAATCTCCTCCTCAAAGTAAACAAGTTTACTGAGTTTAGAATATGTGCCAAGTTGCCCTCTAGAAGCTCACAGTCTAGTGCAAGGGCTGGCAAACTTTTTCTGTAAAAGGCCAGATGATAAATATTTTAGTCTCTGAAGGTCATTTTTTCTCTTGCACAACTACTCAGCTTTTCCGTTGTAGCTCAAAAGCAACCATAGTGTGTAAACAAATGGACTGTGCTCCAATAAAACTTTATTTATAAAAGTGGTGGGCCAGATTTGACCCAAGGTCCTATAGTTTGTGAACCCCTGGTCTAGTGGAAAGATAAGTATGTAAACCAAAATCTCACAGTGGCCTGCAGACATGTTTTGTTTGCCAAACCCTGGGTGTAAGCAAGATATTCACTTTCTAACTGACCATAGTCCCCACTATTCCCTATTGCCCCACACCATGGCACTCTCACATTTACTGTCATGACTCTTGAGTAAAGGTAAAGGTTGTTTCACCCAGAGTTCCAGGAAACACTCACTTGTTTATTTATGGCATCTTTGGGGACAAATTTTTTTGTACATAAATTTCATTAACAAATACCACGCAATGAAACCGTTTGTTCCACTGTGATCCTTGGTATACTTTGGGACCACAGACGCATACACGATTTAACGGAATTATCTGGGCACCGATTTTTCTAGGCATGCAGTCCAGAGAAGCCCCATGATAATCTTTTCTCGGGAGTGATCAACAGCCCTGAGTGGTCCCTGTTGACAAGCTCCGTGGTAACCCAATCTCTACATTCTGCTGACAAGCCACACTCCCGTGGTTTATGAGCTCAGTGGAATCCCTGAATAGAATTATACCCTTTTATTGAGTCCTGAACCATATATTATCATGAATACTAAACCAGTTCAAATGGTCCATCCCCTCTGCCTTAGCATTAGACAAAGCCTTTAGCAATTACCCTTCTCTTTAAAGAATGTGTTTTCTTTGGCACTGAATCCTGCTGAAACCTGATGTGCCTGGGCCTTCTGCATTTACCCCTAGGCTCCAAGTTAGGCTGCCCCCAACCCCATCGGCGTCTGGGGTCATTCGGACAAAGTCATTGGAAAGCTAAGCGTCTCCCCTTTCCATAAAGAAAGGATTAGCAAGGAGAATTAAAAGCATGGGCTCAACTTCAGAGGGAACGGTTATAACCCTTACAAAGAGGAGCAGCTCTTTGTCACCTGACATCCTCAGGTGATGTCAAGCACTTGAGAAGCACGCTTTCCAACCTCAAGGAGTCCAAGGCTCTCCAGAAGGTAGTCCTTTCTTTAGCGATTCTAAAAAAGGAGACGTGCTATTTATTTTCATTCATTCAAGAAATATCTACTCGGCATCTGCTGTGTGTCAGATACTGTGCTAGGCACTGAAGATAGAGCAGGAAATGGAAAAGATCCAAATGTGACAATGACGAGTGATGTTGAGGAGCTGGAAGTAGATAATAAATAGATCACCAAGTTCACAACATGAAAGTAACTCGTCGTAAGCAATATGACGGAAAAGAACAGAATGCTGTGCGTATGAGTTCCCTGTGGCTGCTGTAACAAAGCACCACACACTGGGTGGCTGAAAACAACAGAAGTGTATTCTCCCACAGTTCTAGAGGCTAGAAGTCCAAAATCAAGGAGTGGGCAGGGCCACGCTCCCTCCAAAGGCTCTAGGGGAGAATCATCCTTGCCGCCTTCATCTCGTGGTGGTCCCACATGCTCCTTGGCTTGTGGCTGCATCACTCCAATCTCTGCCTCCATCTTCATGTGGCTGTCTCCTCTTCTCCCCATGAGTTTCTCCTCTGTGTGTCTCTTAAAGAACATTTGTTGCTGAATTCAGGTCCCACCCAGATAGTCCAGGATGATCCCATTTTGAGATCCTTCACTTAATTACATTTGCAAAGACCCTTTCTCAAAATAAGGTCACATTCACAAGTTCCAGGGGACCTGTGGAACCTGGAACTTGGGAGTCACCTTTCAATCTACTACACTATAAGAAATAATAATGGGATAACTTATTTTAGATCAGAGGGGGGGGGGGGGGTCACCTCTAAGGAGGTGAGATTTAAGAGAAGACTTGAAGGATGAGGAGAAACAAATCATGCAAAGTGGAGGAGAGTATGATATGGTATGATATTCCCATACCATGCATGGGCATAAGAAGAAAGACATTGCTGACTGAAGGCACAATCTATGCAAAGGCCCCAAAAGCTGCTGAGTTTACAGCCCTCCAGAAACTGAAAGACCAGTTGGGCCAGAGCAGAGAGCAGAGTAAGTAAAACGGCCTGAGATGTCCTGGGAGGGGTGGGCAGAGGCCTAGCCTGAAGCCACAGTAAGGAGATGGGATTTTACTTCAAGTGCAAGGGAGAGCCATTGAAGAGCTTTAAGCATAAGAATAGCATGATTAAATTTACATTTCATCTTGAAGATATTTTCAAATAGCATAGCTGGCGTCAGTTTAAATTGGGAGTTATTATTTTTACTGGAGTCTTGGCAATAACAAATGCATAGTATTTTATCATTTACACCACTAGATGCATTAACTCATTTAATTTTAAAATGCATATAACCCAAATACAAGCCAGGGTGTCATGTGGTCCAGTGTCTGATATCCCATTTCAGGAAGTACAGTTTAGAGATCAGAAATAATTAGAATTCCAATCTTTGCTGGCATCTCTTCTAGAACATCAAAGGGGATCTAATTCATAATCCATACCAACACTTAATCAAACCCTCTTTCCCCATTTCTCTCCTTCACATCTCTGATCTCTTCTAACCCACAGCTTCCTCAGCAACCTCCCTCCTAATGCCCAGTCTTGACTAATTCCCCATCAAAATCTCTCCCAAAATCCTAACCTAAGGCTCTTGGCTTATTCACCTCCGAAACCCAGCAGACAGACCCACAGCCTCCCTTAGCAGAGAGAGGCAGAATCCGAGCACCAGGGACAGACTCCAAAATCCAATCTCCCTTTTTCTCTCTCTCTCTCTCTCTGAGGAGGTATTGGCAGTAGGAATACAAATATAATTTAACGTCTTCTTTCTCTTCACACACCAATTTTAAAACTTTTAACTGTAGCCTCCACGAGGGCAGAAACGACATGTTACACATTTTGCAGCCCCTACATTGTAGAGCTGACCTCTCTGCACAAAGGACACACAGATGCATAACAGGAGCTTGCCTGATACCCTTGTGATCATGCATTCTTCCCACATCATCTATAAAGTTCCCGAACTGAAACTGTCTGGTCTTAATTAAGCTTTGGCGACATCTGTCATGAGTGACTTGTGACATTTTTCCATCCTCTCATCACTCCTAAAAATGGACTTGTCCCTGCTAAGGAGGAATCAACAGACCAAGGCGGCCTAGAGCATAGGTGAGGGAGAGTACAGGGGTCATCCAGGGGGATGTGCAGGGGGAGAGAGAGAGGCAGCTGCCACACTGGGCATCCTGCTCCCAATGGCAGGCAGCGTGGACAGCAAAATCCCCTTCCACCAGAAGCATGTTCTATCGGTGAGACACAATCCTAACAGGATAGCAGAGGATAGCAGAGAGAGATGATCTCCAGGAAAAGCTTGGAAAGGCCAAGAGGCTGTGTATTTCTCCATGGACTGCAGGCTCCTTCAGGGCAGGAACTGTGCTTAATTCAACTCTGTACTTCCTGCCCCCTCTCCAAACTCCACCTCCTGGCTCCTAGGCTCCTATAGCCTTGGACCCAGCACACTGTTGGTGGTGTGGTTGGTTGGCTGGTTGGTTAAATGAGCAACTAAAATCTCTAACAAGAGCCTTCCCAAGTGCTGTTCCTCTGAGACTTGACAAAGGCCATAAGGTCACATATGCCCCTGCTCCCTTAAGCCATCCCCCAACTTCCCAGACTGAGAAAGAAGATTCCTGATTTCTTAGGATGCCGGTGTGGTATAATAGAATTACATATACAGTATTTGGTCTTTGTCCTAGGTGGCTGGCACAGAGCTCCTAAAACCCTTGGAATTTTCTGAGTGATGGGAATGTCTTTTGTTATTCCTAATGACTTCCTTTAACCTTACCTGAAATTATGCTAATGAGGTGACCTTTGGCAGACCCTCTAAATAGCTTCAGGATGGCAGCTGGATGCCAGAGAAACCGACCACAGGAGTAGAGGGTTGGAAATTTCAGCCCCACCCAACCCTGCACAGACCTGACCTCTAGAGAGAGGAGAGGGGCTAGAGATTGAGCCCAGTCAACAATGGCCAATGATTTAATCAACCATGCCTATGTAATGAAACTGGGATAAAAATTTGAAACACGAGGCTGTGGGAGCTTTCAGGTTGGTGAACACACGGATGTGACAGGAGGTCGGCACCCGAGAGACGGCACAGAAGCTCGGTCTCCCCCCAACTTCGTCCTATGCATCTCTTCTATTTGACTGTTCTTGAGTCTTACCCTTCATGATAAAACTATCATTGTAAGTACAGCACTTTCCTGAATTTTGGGTCATTCTAGCAAATTATGGAACCTGAGTGTGGATGGGGGTCATGGGAACCCCCAATCTGTAGTTGGCCAGACAGAGTGCAGGTAGCCTGGGGCCCCCATTCACACCTGGCACCTGAAGTGGGGGCAGTCTTGTGGGACTGAGCCCTTAAGCATGAGGTCTGTGCTAACTCTGGGTAGTTAGTGTCAGAACTGAACTGAACTGTAGCACAACCGGTGGCAGAGAATGGAAGAAGTAGTTGTTATTGGAAAAATGAAACACACAGAGACCCCAAATACGCTCACCAGCTGTCAAAAGGTGCACATCCAAGCCATTCATCAGAGAATCTTATTCGTGAAAACGTTCTCGTTTTAAGCTTGTGTGACCACTTTAACTGTATTCTTTCTAATGTTTTACAAACTTCACTTAAATCCCTCTTCAAATACAAACATTTTTAAGCACCCACTATATATAACGTGCCATAGGGCCGATGGCCTTTAAACTTTTAAGCTCATATTACTCCTAAAAGAATTTCGATACCCTATGTAGGCCCTTGCACATTTTCATCATAAATTTAAATAGTACAAAACATGCAATTCCCACGGTATTGTAAATACTGACATTTTATAAAATATAAAACTGTTACATCACTCGTAAATGTTTCCAATGGAATCCAAATGCCATGGCAATTTGATATGCACCATCAGCTATTTGAAAAAATACATGAACAAACTCTTCTTTACGAGTCAGAAAAGTTTACATTTTTCCTTTTTCCTCCTTGAAATCATATTTACTTTTCCTCACAGAATTTTACTGTATTGTAATTTTTATGCCAGAAAGTCTTTTATTAATCATCCTATCGTAATTTAATGCAGGAAAAAATATATAAATTGAAATTCTAATTTACTTTTTTATTTCTGCAACCATTAGGCTCTGAATGTTAACAATTTTTCCTTTGGATTGAGCTATCATTGCAAGTATTATTTCTACACATATGATCAAGGCATTGTAGATATATTACAAATGTTGGTGTATACAGTCTTAATCAATATGAGGTTTTCACAGACATCAGTATTTTGAATGTCACTGTTTGGCACTTTAGGGTGGGGGAGGGCTGAGTCTTTCTTTGAGAAAGTGAGAGAAAAGCATCTGGAAGGAGTAGGAGAAAAGGAGAACTGGCCTCCACGGTGGGTACCTTCTCAGGCAGATGTGCTTGAGCAAAGGACACTTAAGTGGATTCCTTTGGAACTACCTTTGCTCACATCCCCTTGGAAAGTTCTCCCGTACCCCCAGGGGTACCAGGAGTCCGGGTTTGAAGATCAAGTCGTAGGCAATTCATGTAAGAACGAGATACAGTTTTAGTCTTTGGAGAGTTTACATCTGGATAGGGAGTTTACATCTGTAAGCAGTCCAGAAATCAATAACAGAAAACAATAACAGAAAATCAATAACAGAAAACGATCTAAAAAATTGTTCAAACATGAAAAGATGCTCAACATCACTAATTATTAGAAAAATGCAAATCAAAACTACAATGAGGTATCACCTCACAGCGGTCAGAATGGCCATCATCAAAAAAATCTACAAACAATAAATGCTGGAGAGGGTGTGGAGAAAAGGGAACCCTCCTGCACTGTTGGTGGGAATGTAAATTGATACAGCCACTATGGAGAACACTGTGGAGGTTCTTTAAAAAACTAAAAATAGTGTTGCCATATGATTCAGCAATCCCACTCCTGGGCATATATCTGGAAACAAACATAATTCAGAAAGATACATGCACCCCAATGTTCATTGCAGCGCTGTTTACAATAGCCAAGACATGGAAACAACCTAAAGGTCCATCAACAGAGGAATGGATAAAGAAGATGTGGTACATATATACAATAGAATATTACTCAGCCATAAAAAAAGAACAAAATAATGCCATTTGCAGCAACACGGATGGACCTAGAGAATACTAAGCTTAGTGAAATAAGTCAGAGAAAGACAAATAATACATAATATCACTTATACGTGGAATCTTAAAAAATGGTACAAATGAACCTATTTACAAAACAGAAATAGTCGCAGATGTAGAAGACAAATGTATGGTTGCCGGGGGAAAAGGGCAGGGGAGGGATAAATTGGGAGATTGGGGTTGACATGTACACACTACTATATATAAAACAGATAACTATTAGGAACCTACTGTATAGCACAGGGAACTCTACACAATACTCTGTAATGAACTATCTGAGAAAAGAATCTAAAATAGAGTGGATATAGGATATGTATAATTGACTCACTTTGCCGTACACCTGAAACTAACACAACATTGTAAATCAACTATACTCCAATAACAAATTTTTTAATTAAAAAAATAAAAAATTGTTCAAGACAATAGAAATGGTGGGCAGCAAAACGGCCCCCAATCTTGTCCACATCCTAATCCCCAGAACCTGTGAATATGTCACTTTCCATGGCAAAGGTGAATAAAGGTTGCTAATCAGCTGACCTTAATATAAGGAGATTATCCTGGATGATTCAGGAGGGTCCAATGGAATCCCCAGCATCCTTAGAAGTGGAAGAGGGAGGCAGAAGACGAGATCAGAGTAATGCTGTCTCAGCAAGGACTCAACCTGCCCTTTCTGGCTTTAAAGGTGGAGAAAGGCAGCCTCCCTAAGCTGGAAAAGGCAAGGAAATTCATTCTCCTTTAGAGCCTCCGTAGGGAACACAGCCATGCTGACACCTTGATTGTAGCCCAGTGAAACCCATATTGGATGTAGAACCTACACGAGTAAGATGATAAACTGGTGTTGTTTTACCCCACTAAGGTTGTGGGAGTTTGTTACAGCAGCCACACAAATCTAATACAATAGAGATCCGTTCCCCACACAGGAGAACAGGAGACTTGGGGGGCTCAGAAAGAGGCCCCAAGGGTGTGGTGGTCAAGCACTGGCCACACCTGAGTGTGAATCCCGGTCCCCGTCCAGCTTGGCCCGGGGGCACGGCCAGCCTGAGGACACAGGGGTGAGGCCTACTCAGCTGCTTGCCACTACTGTCTCCACATCCACCCTGTCAGCTGTGGGGCCCCAGCAGGTCTGAATAAAGGCAGGGTCCTCATGCCCCTAATCCTCACAACAACCTTGCAAGGTGTACTGTTATCCCCATTTTACAGCTGAGGAAACTGAGGCGCAGAGAAGTGGAGGATTTGTAACTGGCAACGGCTAGTCCAGCCACTACCCTGGGAGCTTTTCAAAATCTAGATTCCTCAGCCCTGCTGCAGACCCTCTGAATAAGAATCTCCGGGAATCTTCAAGTTCAAGAATCAAACCCAAGAATCTCTTCTCCAAGTTCTTCAGGGGCTAGGCTTGGGGACTACTGCACGGTGTAGCCTTGAGCTGCCAGGGCAAATCCTCATTTCTGCAGAGTGAAAAAAGGTGAACTGAGGCACGTGAAACTTTGAAGACTTTATATGAGCAAGGAAGGCAGGGGCTAGGGTGGAGAGACAGAAGCAAAGCAAAGCAATCATTTAATTGGCTGTAGCTTAAACAGTTACCTTAATTGGGAAAATCTAGTTATTTGATTGACAGGATAGTTGTTCTTGAGTTTCATTTTCTCAGATTCAAGTAAATCTAGTTGGCTGTTGATAATTAGTTGTTCTTGGATTTTGTTTTCTTAGATTCGGGTGCACTGACTCTGGCTTAAGCTTGGGTTTGCTTATGCAGGCTACCAAGGTCGCTAAGGCCACCCCAGTCTAGTGGCCTTCTTATCAAATTACCTTAGCAATAGGCAGCTCCCAAGTACTGCCACCTGCCCCCCCTAACAGTGAAGTGTTGTTGTCAGTCAAAGACTGGACTGGGGAGCCGGCTCCCTCTCTGCTGTATGGTTCTCAGCCTCGGCTACACGTTAGGATCATCCGGGGGAGAAAAAAAACAAGCCCTTGTGCCTGGGGTCCACGACGATGACAAAGGTTCTGATTCCATTGATCTGGGTGGGACAGAGCCACTGCCCTAAAACTGTAATATCTGCAAGCAAAGTTCATGCTGTACTTATTATAGACCAGACACTGTTCTAAGTGTTCTGTCTGTGCATATTAACTTAATCCATACAACTACATTATGAGGTAGATTCACTCATAATCTTCATTTCATAGATAAGGAAACTGAGGCACAGAGAAAGATTTGCCCAACATCACAAACCTAACATGCGGCAGTAGTGGGACTTGAACACAGACAGTTTGGCTCCAGCCTCTATGTGAACCACTGCCTGCTTCCCTGGGAAGCAAGCCCTGCATCACTCTGCCCCATGGCCAGGTCCCAGAGGGTTCATATTTCCCCGTAACTACCCTGGTGTCGGTAAAGGCCAATGGCAGCAGGCTGTCGATCTATCCGCTCGCACCTGGGCTGAAAGCCATCTCTGGTTGCAAGAGAAAAGTCAGGATGGGGAGATGCTTTTCCCACCCACATTCTAACTGCATCCTCCCTGCCCTTCCCACAGGGGTCCATGGCTGGGCCACCCCTAGGGGCAGTCAATCCAGCTCACTGCCACCACACAGCTACCTCCTCTCCACTTAGAGTGTACACAGATACCGCGTTTTTCCTGGAGAAGCCACATCTCATCTGATTTAAAATATTATCTTCTTTTAAAAATAATTTTAAAGTGGGGGAGGGATGGAGTGGGAGTCTGGGGTTAGCAGATGCAAACTATGATATATAGAACGGATAACAAGGTCCTACTGTACAGCACAGGGAACTATATTCAATATCCTGTGATAAACCATGGTGGAAAAGGATATTAAAAAAAAAAAGAATGTTTATATATGTATAACTGAATCACTGCTGTAGAGCAGAAATTAACACAACATTGTAAATCAACTATATGTCAATAAAAGATAAATTTAAAAAGTTAAAAAAATCATTTAAAAACATTATGGATAGGACTTCCCTGGTGGCGCAGTGGTTAAGAATCGCCTGCCAATGCAGGGGACACAGGTTCGAGCCCTGGCCCAGGAAGATCCCACATGCCGCGGAGCAACTAAGCCCATGTGCCACAACTACTGAGGCTGTGCTCTAGAGCCTGTGAGCCACAACTACTGAAGCCCGCGCACCTAGAGCCCGTGCTCTGCAACAAGAGAAGCCACCGCAGTGAGAAGCCCGCGCACCGCAACGAAGAGTAGTCCCCGCTCACCTCATCTAGAGAGAGCCCACGCGCCCCAACGAAGACCCAAAGCAGCCAAAAATAAATAAATAAACAAATTTATTTAGGAAAAAAAAAACATTATGGATAGATGGACATTATGAAATGGAGGTAGGGGCTATTTACAAAAAGAATGGCACAACAATTCCCATTTGGTACAAATATATATGTATATACATGTTTAAACCTGGAAGGATGTACAGCAAGATGCTGACAGGAGGGTGATTTTTGTTCATATTATCTGGTTATTCTAAATGTTTTACAATGAATTTGCATTACTTTTGAAATAAGGTAGGAAAAAAATCAAAGAAAATATTTTTCTAAAGCAATGGTCTACAATAAATTAAGATGTTTGAAATTCTAACCAAAAGTATTTTTGTACCTAATCCTATATTAGTGAGGGTTGCTAAGGAACCATGTGATGCAAATTAGGAATAATCCCCACTATAGCTCAAAAGGGTAAAAACAGAGACAATCAGGTAGACAGAAGCCTACAGACTGGAGAAAGGAATCATGAAGAATGTGTCTAATCATGCTGGCTCCTTCTTTTCCAGCTCACGTGGAAAAGAAAGACGGTTTGTTCCCCAAAGCACAAATACTTGGGTGTTGGAGTACAAGAGCCCAAGACAGCCAAGAGTCTCTCCAAAGAATAGTCAGGGGCAGGAGGAAACTAATCATTATTAGTATTTATCAGATACATCTTTGTGCCAGGCACTGGGCTCAGCGTTTATTTAATTCTCAAATCACCCCCAAAAGGTGGTGCTGTTATTATCCCCATTTTACAGACAAGGAAACTGAGGTACAAAGAGTTAGGTGACTTGCCCCAGTTCACACAGCCAATAAGTGTCAGAGTTGCCCTACAAACCCAGGCAGGCTGATTCCGGATGCCACAAAATGCCACCACACCCAGAAAAGGCAGAGTGAGAGCTTTCATTCTGGTCAGAGCCGAAAATAAGGCTCAAGGGCAGCTTTCAAAGCCAAAGTAAGAGTGAGAAGCAGCGGCTTCTCTTCTTAAAGAGGAATGAGAAAGAGAGAAAGAAAAAGATGAAGTATTCAGTTACAAGAGTAAAGTATGAGATTTGGGGTTGGCATTGATCGTATTAATTTCTGCTAGGTTTATGGCTTCTACAAATAGGGTGTTGTTTGATGCTTATGTTCTCCTACTTAATAAAGGAGCTGCGAGGTGAGGGTGTGTCCATGTGTGTGTGAGTGTGTGCTCGTGTTCGTGCACGGATGGCGTGTGTAGGGGCACGAAGGCCCATGAGTGTGAGCGCACAGAGGTGCGGGCGCACGTGTGTGTCCGCACGGGCAAGGGTGTGTGCATGGGTGCACGTGCGAGCACCAGACCATCACTAACGCATTTGTGTTTTCCCAGCGGCAACCTGGCCTAACTGCCAGCACAATTCCTCATCAGAAATAAACAGTCTCCTGGGAGCCGACCCTCCACCCCTTGCTCCTCAGTCTCCCCTGCGCCAGCAGAGCCCCACGGACAGAGCACCTCAGTCTGAGTTGTTGACAAACTGACAGCCAATGGGGCTGTGGCCCGGGAGTGGCCTGGGCTGGCCGGGTGGGAGTGCCAGAGGCACAGTTAGCGGCCACTCCTTTCTGGCCTGACACTCTCACCTTTCACACATTCCTCAGATTTGAAAGAAGAAAAAAGCTTGCTTAGTCCATTTGCTCCCTGCGAATGCACCGTCTGTCAATGACCAGCACTGTCAAGCACAGTACCGGCAGCCCCGCGTGGTCCGTCCCTTGAGCACCAAGAGGGAGGTCACCTCCCGAACCCCTCCTTCTGATGGGGTGGACAATTTAATCCACGCATTCTTGGGCTGGGCTCTTCTGGCTGTGACAATGACCACAAGCTCTCAAGTGTGTCCTACAGATGGTACCATTCTTGCCCCCAAAGTGTGGAAGGGGGAGCTTTTTGAGCCTTTCTTGAAACCAGGAAAATAGCAGAAAAGGGAGACTTGATGGAAACTTCTTAGCAGGCAGGGATCTTCCTTGCCTAATCCTAACGTCGTCAATACCCTCAGATCACACTGCAGATACTAAAAAAAAAGCAGCTTTGCAACCTTTCCTCGACTCAAGACAATAAGCAGAGCCTTCCCTGGGGGCAGCTTGCACGAGACTCCACCTTCATGTGAGATGAGAATCACTCAGAAAACAGGTCAAAAGGAGAGGTGCCCTACAGAGCAGCCTCTCCACAGATTTGGGGGTGTAGGGGGAGCTGTATAGAAGTTGCACCCCTCCAGGGAGATCCTTGTCCCATCTGTAAGAGAGCTCTGGGATCATTTCCAAAGCAATGGGGCAAGGGTAAGAAACAGCAAATTGCAGGAATGGAGCCTAGTGAGCACTGAGGTTATTTTTTGAAGCATCCAGAAGAAACGTGTCAATTCCCCAAGGTGAACTGTGGAATAAGGACAGGCCAGTGGATAGCTAATGTAAGGCATGCTAGCTAACGCAGAGGGGAGACGATGGGGGGTGGGTGCTGATTATTAGACCCGAAGGAAAGAGAGTACGGTTCACGAGTGAAGGACCATCAAAAGTGTCACTGACAACCGAAATCATTCCTTCAATCCGCAGACACCTAACTGGGGTCTCCTCTGGACCAGACCTTGGGCTGCACATTTTCTGAATGCGAGCAGGTGCCAAGAGCCACGCAACTCACTAGGCAGAGTGAGAAATAAGGAGGCCCCTCCTTCTCCCTCTGACCGCGCCTCCCCACCCTTTGGAGAGAAGCCAGCACCCTGCACCCTCCCAGGCCTCATCCACTCCCGCAGAGACCAACAAGGCCCAACCTCACTTTAGAGACGAGGGAAGAATGATCGGGTCCCCCCACAAATGAGGGGCAGAGGCAGAACTGGAACCCAGATCTCCTTAGACCCAACTCATTGGCGGTACCATTTTACATGCATGGACCAACCCCAAACAGGAGACTGGAGCAGAGAATGCTGCCTGGTTCCTGGTGCCCCTCAAATTGTGTGCAATAAGACAGACGCCGAACAGCACCCAGTCATAAGTGGGGCTCCATCCCAGGCTGAAACCCACACCACCTTTCATCCATAAAATGGGCATGATTCCTGGATCCCTCTATCCCTCTCCCTATCTGAAGAGCTAGCACGTGTTCAGAAACCTCCAAACATTTCTTGGAGCCTGTGTACCAAGTACTGGGCCCTCAGGCACGAAGTTTTAAATGCCTCGGGACTTCCCCTGTGGTCCAGTGGTTAAGACTCTGTGCTTCCACTGCAGGGGGCACCGGTTCGATCCCTGGTGGGGCAACTAAGATCCCGCATGTCGCGCAGCATGGCCAAAATTAATTAATTAATTAATTAAATGCCATGCTAGTGAGGCCAGGCTTTATCCTGTAGGAATGGTATAGGGGGTGGGAGGCTGTGGAAAGACCCTAAAGGACTAACAGAGATCAGATTTGCATCTTAGAAGGACTAGTCTAGAGCTACATACGAATTAGAGGGAGCAGGAAGCCTGCTACCAGGTCACTGTAATAGTTCAGGAGACAGAGGACAAGGGCCAAGCTGAGGTGTGGACAGGTGGCCATGGATCCCAGATGGTATTTTTATAATAAAAAATCCTCTTCTGTAGATGGGTAATGATGATGATTGTACAACAATGTGAATATACTAATGCCACTGAACTGTACACTTAAAAAATGGTGAAAATGGTAAATGTATATTTTACAATTTTTTAAAAATCTCTCCCCCTCCAAGTAACACTTTTCGTTTGTCAAAGGCACAAAAGGCATAAATGCAAGGACTCCCTCCCCTAGGTCTCAAATACTATAAAGAATGAAGATGAATAATATTTATTGAGGGCTTTTCTGTGTTCAGGTATTATACTAAGTACTATACCAAGTATTAACTCATTTAACCTTCAGAGCAACTCTACAAGGTAGATACTGTTATTACACCCATTTTACAGATGAGAACAGTCAACACAGAGAACTTAAGTAACTACCCCACAGCTCATACATGGCAAAGCCAGGATTTGAACCTACGTAATCTGGCTTCAGAGCCTGCATGCTTACCCACTATGCTAAATTGCCTCTGTCCAGTTAGATGCTAAATATCTAAATAAGAACCAAAAAAAATGTCTGCCGACCAGCTAGCCCCACTATTTGGTTATTTGGCTTTATAGAGAACAGAAATCCAGACAGCTGACAGAAGTTTTTTTTTCCATTTTCATCCAAATGTTTGGCATCACATAATATGATATGTCCATGAGTGGGAGCCACTCAGGAATTAGAACTCGATTACCAGTAGAAACACTGTCTTTCTTAATGCAAGGTTGTCATTTCATGAATTAACGTTCTACCCAAAAATGTTTGCCTAACTTCCTAGGGTCTTGCACTTTTGGAGGATCTGACAGCATTTTTGCTCCACTATGGGTTCAAGTAGTAGTTAATAGACGTCCTGCCCATTTCTTTGTCCTCCATCCGGTATTAGCAGAAATCACATGGGATTTTTTTTTTTTTTGCATCACAAATAACAAAAACCATGCACATTTTAACTTCATCTCTAGGATTAAAGTAAATACATAATTTTGGCAAATTACTCGGAATTACGGGCTAGCAGCATCTGGTTGGGATATTCTCAAGTAAATTATTGGCACGGTCTCTGCCACATTTTTAATTTTAACCAAAATGTTCTCAGAAACATGTGTTTTCTGTCCCGTTTGCATGTAATCAGTTTTAGAGGGCCTCGGAGTTTTAAACTGGGGTTTCAGAAATTAGCTCCAATACCTGGGCACTGCCCGCAGGCCCCAAAGCGCCCTCCTCCCTCCCAGCACCGTTCTGCCCCTGCCACCAGCTCTTCAGAGCGAGAGAGGCCCGCAGGTACTGTGTGTGCGCGTCCCTCGCCCTTCATTCTGCTCCCAAATTACATACCTCGCTTTTATGTCAAGTCCAATATAGTTCCTTACCAGTTTTTTTTTTTCCTCCTTATTCCACATCAAGAGTACCCAATTACTTTTATAAATACTTGTTTTAAAAATATCACAGTGGTTTCCTGCTGCTTCAAATTCTCAAGGGCTATGCAGGATTTTAGACTCTTATAAATCTTTCAAACAGTTCATATTTTATCAACAAAGTGTGCTTTTTTGTAAACCCTAAATATAACTCCTCATCGAAGGCTTTTTTTTTTTCCAATTATTTGACCTTTCCATAAAACGACAAAATTAAAGGAATTTGGGCCATTTCAAAAGTCATTTCCCTTGGGCTCATTAACCCTGCCTGGCCTACCAACAGGAGTGGTGTTTTTGGTTAAAAGAGAAAGCATGAGGGTTTCAAAATGTCCCAGCAGAGGTAAAGCAGGTTTACGTACTAGGTCTTTAAAAGAAAATTCCAGGAAGGTCTTGGCTTTTGTTAAAACTGAAAAGCTCCCTAGCTCAAGGCAGGGACTCCTTGAACGAATGACACATCACCAGGGACCCAGAAGGAGTCAGCCTGCATGGCAGAGGCTGGGCTCCAGGTCCTGAGGATGCCCTGGTCCCGCAGTCTACTCAGCTGTCCGAATGTATGTGGGCACTTCTGTGGTTTTCCACTTGGAACTCCCTGGAGATACCCAAGGAATGGCCACTTAGGAGGCAAATCCAAGAATCATATTCAACCATGAGCAAGATGCAGTTCTAAGCACTACAAAAATCAAGGTGTATCCACCAACCAAATGACTGTCCGGAAGCACAGGAGTTTCAAGTCTTGATCTCCTCTGCTATGTCTGAACTTCTGTCTTATGATCTGGAAACCATTGCTGGGCAGGGAGAGAATGAACAAGGGAAAGAAGTGCAGTCTGGGTATGTTTTAGAGCCTCAGGCCTCAAACACATAAAGAATAAACCAACTCTTTGAAGAATGACCTTGGGTTAGATACCCTTGATTCTCCCCACCGAAAATCCAGGAAAGTGTAATCAGCTTAGGGTCACCACCATCCCCAACTTACCACCAAATCCCCCCACATTCATTCATCCAGCAAATACTTGGTGACCACCTACTACGTACCCAGTTCTTCTGGGAGCTGAGGAAGAGTCAAAGAAGCATAAAATGGACCTAGAGATTCTCATACTAAGTGAAGTAAGCCAGACGGAGAAAGACAAATATCATATGATATCGCTTATATAGGGAATCGAAAAAAAAAAAATGATGCAAATGAACTTATATACAAAACAGAAATAGACCCACAGACATGGAAAACAAACATGGTTACCAAAGGGGAAAGGGAACAGGGAGGGATAAACTAGGAGCTTGGAATTAACAAATACACACTACTATATATATAAAATAGATAACCAACAAGGACCTACTGTAATAGCACAGGGATCTATACTCAATATTTTGTAATAACCTATAAAGGAAAGGAATCTGAAAAAAAATAGATACATATGTATGTAAAACTAATTCACTTTGCTGTACACCTAAAACTAACACAACATTGTAAATCAACGATACTTCAATTAAAAACAACAAGAAGCACAAAAGGAATACCTCTCCTCGAGAATCGAATTGTGGCGTGTTCCCTGGTGGCCTAGTGGTTGGGATTCTGGGCTTTCATTGCCGTGGCCCGGGTTCAATCCCTGGTCGGGGAACTGAGATCCCGCAAGCCACACGATGTGGCCAAAAAAATTTTTAAAAAAATGAATCTAATAGTGAGTGTACAACCTTAACGCTGTGTAACCCCACCAGGCACTATGTGAGCAAAGTCAAGGAGGGATCCCGACAGGGCACTCGGAATAGGTTGAAAGGCACAGCTTCTGGAGGCTGGCTACTCAGAGGAGGGTTCCAGAAAGTGAGGTCTGGGCCAAGCCAGAGGGGGTATACCAGTTAGGGTTTGCAGAGAAACAAACCCTAACATACAGGAATACATACATACATTATCTATAGGCATGTATATGTATATACGTGTGTATATGTATATTTACACACATACACACACACACACACACACACACACACACACACACACACAGAATGATTTCTTGTAAGGAACCGGCTCACATGATCATGGGGGCTGACAAGTCTGAATTTCTAGGACAGACCGTAGCCTGAAAATGCAGGAGGAGTTGATACCGCAGTGTGCAGGCAGAATTCCTTCTCGGGGACACCTCAGTTGACTGGGTGGGGCCCATCCACATCATCTAGGGCAATCTTCTTTACTTAAGGTAAAAGGACTGTAGATGCTAACCCCATTCACAAAATACCTTCGCAGCAACACTTAGCTTTGTGTTTGATTAACCAGCTGGGACTCGGACTGAGCCAAGCTGACACATGAAACTAACCTCCCAGGATGTCTCCGGAGAGGGAGCAAGAAGGCAACTGCTGCTTGGGAGTCAGCTCGGGGACTCTGAACTCTGTGCTGAGAGGTTTGGGGCCCGTGTCCCGGCCCCCGGAGTCGTTAAAGGTTTCCCATGATACAGGCAGCACTGCAATCTGGAGGGAGCCTGAGGATAGACCAGGAAGAACAGACCACTGAGAAATCTGCACGAGTCCACCCAAGGGAAGGACCAGATCCCAGGCTGGTGAGGGGAGAGGAGCTGAGGGGAAGGAAGAACAGCTGCAAGAGGCAGGCTGCCCAGAGGGATGGGAGGGGCGGACACAGTGCTGGGGGACTGAGCCGGAAAGGACTTCCCTGTCCCCGCGGTTAGCAGAGGGAATCAAGAGGAGCAGCCAGCTTGGAGGGCAGGCTGGGGAGCTTGGGTCTCGATGTCTCGAGGGTATGCGCACTGAGACCAGCAGGGACACACAGCCACACGCAGAGCAGAAGTCAAGGTCACTATAGAGAGAAACCCGCGGTGCTGATGCCGTGGTAACTGATGACGTCTCCAAGGGAGAGACCTAAAGGAGAACAGGTCGGAGACTTGAGCCTTGGAGGGTGGCTCCAAAGAGCCCAGAAACCAAGGGGACGGAACCAGAATGTCAGACAGGCCATCAACAGATGCCAGCCAGGCCAGAGGGAGTGGAGAGCCACAGTGAGGACCAGGGTGTAAGGAAAGGCCTTCAAAATGGCAGAAGCAACACAGTGACCGAGCGGCTAGGAGTGACCCTGGGAAGCAACACGGGCTGCCCTCAGGGCTTCTCCCACGTGCAAGGGAACCTGAGAGAAGAGTTTATGGCCAAGGGCACGGGCCATGTGGTCGAGGAGGGGTCTGAGGCAGAGAGGAGAATTTCTCCCTGGAGTCAGCCCTTCTGGAGCCCTGAGGGGGCAAGCAGAGGACCCCCAGGAGACGATGGGTGGATCTGCACTAGACTTCAGTGGAAGCCTACTTAACACCTGGACACCTAGTAGGATGGAGGTGGGGCAGGGCTACTGAAAGCGGAGGAGCAGGAACAGGGATGAAGACAGCAGTAAACTGGGAGAAAGGTGAGGCAGGTGATCATGGGGGGAGGGCAGGAAGACTGGGGAGAACAGAGCCTTGTTACTTGACAGAATTAAGGAGGGTGGGGGAGCAGACGCAAATTGGATGATACACACACAGCGGGATACAGGATACCCAGGCTCAAGGATGGAAGGTTAGTGTGGCAGCAGTATCAGGAGGTGGGCACCAACCAACACTGCTTCAGACACCTGCCTAGTACAAAAGGGGTGGTGGAAAAAGAGGTACACCTGAACCTTGAAAAAATAAAAGACTACTTTAAAAAAGGGGGTGGTGGAGGCGGGAGCCCCAGATGATGTCAGTAGCTCACACTTCTGCATGGTGCTTAATGCCCACCGGACACAACTCTAGGACCTCTATATACTAATGTCTGTCAAGCTTCTTAATCATCACAACCCTGAGACATGTGGTACAATAATTATCACCATTTTACAGAGAAATAGAGGAATAGAGAGGTTAAGAACTTGCCCAAGGTCACATGGCTAGCAAGTGGCAGAACTGGCATTCAAACTAGACAGTCAACTTAGATGTGAGAGGTTAAATGACTTGTCTGAAATAAAGCAAAAAGATAAATTCAGAACTCAAACACAAGCATATACATATGGTGGCTGGTTTACCCATCCAGAAGCACACCAGCCTGGGTCATCCCCTGAGTAAACTGATCTAGAGGCACAAGAAGAATACACGCCAGGAGCTTGCAAGGGCCCCTCCAGTCCTCTGGTGCCTCTGGCCAGGCACACTGGTTCCCAACATCCTTGCAAAGACTTGTCCTAAACTACAATGATATTTGCGCAGGAGCCGGAGGTCTGGGGTGCAGAAGGCAGGGGCTGCAGCTTCAGGCATCAGCAGCCTGGACAATGCTGCATGGGCCCTGAAAAGCTAGGAGGTCACCTGCCAGGAAAGTCCCTCACCAGGCTCATGGTCAGATTCCGGAGTTGCCGGGTATGCTGGAAGTAGCTCAGCCAAGGGGCTCTGAAGAGATGCTTCACACCAAGGTCCCTGCCAGCTCTAGGAGCCTCTGTGTCTACAGTGAGCCAGAACACAGCAGATTTGGAATCTGGAGGTTTATTGATGATCTGCTGTGTCATTTGACCTCTTAAGCTGCTGAAATCCAAACTGGTAATTAAGCCAAGTCCAAACATCCAAGACAGAGAGAATGAGGGAGAGAATCTTTACCCTAAAAATAACCCTATTGTTTTTACATTTGTACCTTGCCTTTTACTGTAAAATCTTTCATCCTGCAGAAGGGTCACCCATTGCAAGGTAAGAATCAAAATGTTGCTTTTGTGCTTGTCCACGCAGCCAGCAGCTCAAGGCTCAAGAGACAAATATGCACTGTGCTGTCTTCTTGTCCTCAGCCAAAACCGCTTTCCTGGGGCAAAGTATTATGGTCAACCCTCTGCACCTCTCAGCCCCCTCCCCTCCATTTTCCAGCCCCTCATCCTGCTCTCTCTGCCTCCAAGCCAACTGCCCAGCCTTTGTTCTACAGGCCCAGTTCCCCTTCCCATGCCATGAGGCCTACCCCTCCTCCTCAGCCCCCTCTTCCTCCTCATCCCCCTCTTCCTTCTCCTCTCCCTCCTCCATCTCCTCCCTCTCTTCCTCCCCTCCTCCTCCCCTCCCCCATCTCCTCCCTCTCCTCCTCCCCCTTCCCCTCTCTTCCTCCTCCTCCACCTCCTCCACCTCCTCCACCATAGCTGTTCTCAGGGCTAGCAGCTGACAGGGAAAGGAGAAGAGTGAGTTCTATTCCGGCAGGAGGGAGGAGCCTGGACCAGGGCAGGAGGGAAGCAGCAGGGAGCCCCCAAAGATGAGAGAAAAGCACCGGAGCCTTCCTTGGGCCCTCTTGCTGGTAACCCAAGCTGCCTCTTCGGTGAGGCCCACAGCAAGTGGCAGCCCCTGGCTGCCATGCCCACACATCACAGAATGGCAGGTTGTCCAAGATCCAGAAGTGTGTCCAGGGCCAGCTGGCATTTTTCTGAACGCATCCTCACCCATCATATAAATCAGAATTCCCCAAAGTGTGATGTGTGTGTTACTGGACCTCTCAAGATGATTCACAGGGCAATGGACACATGCTTTCTATTTAAGAGATGTGTATCTGTTTTTACAATCACCGCCTGTTTACAGGAAGGTTAAAAGTCGTTTTCATGCACGGTCATGGAAGAAAGTTTCCTGTTAAAATAAATTTTCTAAGTGAAAAATGTGCGCCACTTTAAAGAAAAGCAGAAAGTAATTAGTAATTGCATGGGTAGAATGCAAATATGGCAAAAGCCGCAAAGGTGATAAGTAAATGACTGATGATTGGTGATTCTGACATCTACTGCATAGATATGGACCCATCCCATAGACCCACTTTGGTCCTTGGTTAACTGAGAATAGGTCAGACTCACAAACCATTTTCTTTCCTTTTTTTTTCTTTTAATATTTATTTATTTATTATTTATTTTTGGCTGCGTCGAGTCTTCGTTGCGGCACGTGGGCTCAGTAGTTGTGGCGTGTGGGCTCAGTAGTTGTGGCGTGCGGGCTTAGTAGTTGCGGCACATGGGCTCAGTAGTTGTGGCACGCAGGCTCAGTAGTTGTGGCGTGTGGGCTTAGTTGCCCCACAGCATGTGGGATCTTAGTTCCCCGACCAGGGATGGAACCCGCGTCCCCTGCATTGGAAGGCGGATTCTTAACCACTGGACCACCAGGGAAGTCCCCTCACAAACCATTTTCAATTCAGTGGAGAAATATTTGCCAAGAGCCTTTGCTGTGTCCAGGACCATACGAGTCACACAGAAAAGGGAACCTCCCACCGCCACCCCTGACTTCGGGTAGCTTTCAGTTAACTCGTTGGAAAGAACAGGTCTACACTCGAGGAAACAGCTAGAGAATGGAACAGAAGTGTGTAAGAGAGGGAAGCAGACTTGAGCAGTGGAGGGGAACAAGAAAAGGGAGCCCAGGATTCACTGGGGTGACTCCAAGGTGAGGCTCAGGATGGGTCATGGAGATCTCAATCAGTTCTGAGGAGCCTGGAATGTTCCTTCCGCTCCAACCTCATCACCTGGATCCCAAGAGTCGCTCCAGACCCTGGTGACCTTGTGGCAGTGAAAGTCCTCACCAGAGGACCTCACTTTTAAAGGTGTGAGGAAAGGGCAGACCAGCAAGTGTCCACCAGCAAGTCACGTTCCTGGGCGGCTCTATAATCCTGACAACCACCTCTGGAGTCCACACAGCAAGGCTCTTCTGCGGTGGCACCGAGGACCTCGGCACCCTCTAGCCAGGCTCCGCCTACTCTCTGCTTTCCTGTGTGGTTCTCTTGGCTCTCAAACTCCTGATGCTGCCTTCTCTGTGGTGCCTGGGGAGGACCATCTCCCTTCCCAGTCTGAAGCTGACCTAGGAACCCAGAGAGCTGGGTGTAGCTGAGTGGGAACAGAGGCAGACTCACAACTGCTGCGTTTCCCTCCAACTCTTGAGAGTTGACACCTCTGGGTACCTCTTGGTGCCCTGACGACAGCGAGGCTCACCTTAGGGAACTGCTCCCCCAGCCATATCCACAGAGTCCCAGGATGGGTACCCGTCCATGAGATCACATCCCACGGCCCTACCCCCGTGACCACGAAGCATCAGAGCAGAGATCTGAGCCCATCAGATTCTCCCCCTGGAATCAGGAACTTTTTGGAATTTGGAATTACAACAGAGAGATTCCAGCTCACTCTGGGCTGATCGCTGGATGGCAGAGATGCAAAACTCTACAGTTAGGTGAGGCTGTCTTTGGCCACGTGGCCCGGAAATGCAGAGAAAGTGGATCCGCAGAGAGAAGCAGAGATGTAAGGCAAAAAGAGATAAGCCCTAACAAGCCATGCTCTCCCTCAGCCTTTGGCCAAGTGTTTTTGCTGCCACAATGCCCTCCTCTCCCTCCCTCTCTAAGATAACTGCACAGGACTCAAGGGTTCCATAATGCTTAACAGTGAAATCCATTGATACGGACGGAATGTTTGTATCTCCCAAAATTCATATGTGGAAACCCTAACCCCTGGTGGAAAGGTTATCTGGAGGTGAGACCTTTGGGAGATAATTAGGATAGATGAGGTCATGAGGGTGAAGCATCCCATGATGGGATTAACGCCCTTATAAGAAAAGACCATAGAGCTTACCCTCTTTCTTTCTCTCCCCCCACCATGTGAAAACACAGCAAGAAGATGGCCATCTACAAGCCAGGAAGAGAGCCCTCAGCAGAACCCAGCCAGGCTGGCACCCTGATCTCAGACTTCCCAGCCTCCAGATCTGTAAGAGAATAAATATCTGTTGTTTAAGCCACCCAGTCTATGGTATTTTGTTTACAGTAGGCCTTTGCCCTGGCCGTTGGCCTTAAATTTCTCATCTACTGCCACTTTCCCCATCACTCACTAGACCTCGGCCGCACTAACCACCGTTCAGTTCTTCGAACAAGTCAACCTTAGTTCCAACCTCAGGGCCTTGGTTCTTACTCTGCTTCTGGCTGGGAGCAGCCTCCCTCTGTCTTCATACGGCAGGCTTTTTCATGTCATTCAGATTTTTATAGAAATAATCCTTATTCAGAGAAGCCTTCTCAGACCACCCTCATTGACATAGGCCCTTAGACACTCTATTTTCTCATTACTTCATGTGCAGCATGAAACCAGCTACCTTACCCATCTTATTCACCACTATATCCCACAAAGCCCAGCCCAGCACCCAGCACAACAAAGGTGTTCATCGGATATTTGTTGAATAAATGACTGAGACACAAAGAGTCTGGCCTCCACGAGTCCAGACAGAGAGCCAAGCTGTGGGTGGAAAAGGGGAAAGGGTGACACTGGCAGAGGGCACCACCATTAGCTTGGTCTGCGTTCAAAAGTCTCCCAGTCAGCAAACCAGCTCACGCAAGCCCTCCTAAGGAAACACAGTGCAGAACTCGGGAAATGGAGCCCAGGGCTGGTCAAAAGACAGTCATACTCTAAAATATGCACGACCAGATTTTGTGTACCACGTGTTTTATCTTTGACCGTACTTATGGAAAGATTATTCAAGAACATCGTGAACACACAAAAATAAATCTTTAAAAATATCATTTGGATGACACACACATACAAATGAAAGATTTTTCTCGTTTTACTATAGCATTCCATTAAGGCATTTTGAAAAAGCAAATGTGCTAAGTAACGGCACACCATAACCTGCAAATAAAAATGGACCCAGTTGCTACCCACACAGCTGACCCCAGATGAAACCCACCCCAATCTCACCATCAATCAAGGTAGAAGGAGGGGGCAGCTCGCCAACTCTGTTTCCTGTCCTCTGAGGACCTGACAGTGTCCAAAGCAACAGAAGGTCACGGCTCTTACTCACACTTGGATGTGGGTCAGAAAGTGGCCACAGCCACCACTGCCTGCTTTGATCACTGGGGAAAACAATGGCTATTCAGTGAGTGCCAGGTGCCAAAAGCAAGGCATTTGACACGCTATCTCACGTAATCCTACAACAACCCTATGAAGCACACAGTGTTATCCTTGAACTTATGTTGAGCAGGCTGAGGCTGCTCAACATAAATTCAAGCCTCAACAGAGAGGCTAAGTAACCTGGCTGAGATCACACAGCTAATCGGCATCAAGGCTGAGATTTGAAGGCCACAGTGCCTAGATCCCTACCTACCCAAGAGCTGTCCCTCACCTCCACACTCCATAGATTAGCTCTCCTTACTCTTCTTCATCCCCACCATCAGTAACTGACGTCAAGGGACCAACACCTTCCTCTTTTCTGTCCCTCCTAAACACCCAGCACGTGCCAGCCTGCAGTGAACTTCACGAGGTTGATGATGATGGACCCAGGCTTCTTGCAGAGCATCCCCTTCTGGTCCACCTCTCTCTCCCTCTGCCTTATCCCCCGAGGGCTCTTTTCTCATCAATTATCAGCCCTCTTGCTTTAGTTTTGTATGCCTAATTTATCTTGTTACCCACTTCTTTTTGTTTGTTACCTAGCCAAAAAACAAGAAGAGTGGGCTTCCCTGGTGGCGCAGTGGTTGAGAATCTGCCTGCCAATGCAGGGGACACGGGTTCGAGCCCTGGTCCGGGAAGATCCCACATGCCATGGAGCAACCAAGCCCGTGAGCCACAACTACTGAAGCCTGTGCACCTAGAGCCCACAACAAGAGAAGCCACAGCAATGAGAAGCCCGTGCACCACAACGAAGAGTAGCCCCCATTCACTGCAACTAGAGAGAGCCCGCGTGCAGCAACGAAGACCCAACGCAGCCAAAAATAAATAAATAAATTAAAAAAAAAAAAAAAGATATGGGCTTCCCTGGTGGCGTAGTGGTTGAGAATCTGCCTGCCAATGCAGGCGACACGGGTTCGAGCCCTGGTCTGGGAGGATCCCACATGCCACGGAGCAACTAGGCCCGTGAGCCACAACTACTGAGCCTGCGCGTCTGGAGCCTGTGCTCCGCAACAAGAGAGGTCGCGACAGTGAGAGGCCCGCGCACCGCGATGAAGAGTGGCCCCCGCTCGCCGCAACTAGAGAAAGCCCTTGCACAGAAACGAAGACCCAACACAGCCATAAATAAATAAATAAATAAATAAAAAGAAGCTATCATTTTAAAAAAAAAGATAAAAAGCTTAAAAAGAAAAACAAGAAGAGTCTAAAAAACATTCTTTGGCTTCCTTTTAGATTGTAATCTTACCTTAGTTCTTGTGCATTTCTTTCTTCTGAGGACTTTCTTTTACTTTTCTCTCTTTTACTTCTTCCTACTTCTTCTGCCTCTCTCAAGGTTTTAAGGTCTTAAGGAGAAATATATATATATATATTTGTGTGTGTATATATATATATATATATATATATATATATATATATATATGCACATACATGGGCACCCATCAGGCTAAGTTCACCTTGTTCATCATCAAAATGAAAGTGTTTTGCAACATGATCTATAATACTTATTATTCACTGGTGGGGATGGCGAAGTGGGTTCTGATTTCAGAACAATAATAAAATACAAAGATCTGGCAATCTGAATACCCAAGTTCAAATCTGGACTTGACCCTTCCAGCTGTATGTGCCTTGGACAAGAATCTCTGAGCTTGAGGTTTTCATCTGTAAAATGGGAATAATAATTCTACTCCCTCCCAAGGCTGTAGAGAGGTTTTAAAAAGCCGTGTATATGAAAGCACTTTCAATCTAGAAATAATTTCAGCATAAAGCAGTATGGAATCCGGGCCTTGGCTGAACTACGAAATGCCACAAGAAAGGGGAGGATGCTGTTGAATTGTGCATTGGATATCGCACCTGGGTGGCCCACTAACTCTTTACATCCACGACCTTTCCCCCAAACTGGGTTTCCTCTCTGGAAGTCCCAGTCCTGCTCATGGAACCAGGAGGCATTTCATCATTCAATAACCACACACACACACACTTAATCCGCTGTGAGTCAGGGGCTGCAGTGGGTTCTAGGGATCGGACATTGAACTTGCCGAACAATATCCTCTCCTTCAGGGCCCTTATAATCCATTTTGGATGGGAGAAACAGTAAGACAACAAACAATGAAAATAAATAAATAAACAAGATAATAACTGATCAAGGCCCCTGATTTGCAGGAACAGCCTGCATGAAGGCCGGAAGGCAGGAAAGAGGTTGGCTTATTTGTAGTATAGAAAAAAGGTGCTGGAAGGGAATGAGTGATTCCCTGAGGAAGTGGAATCCCCTGAGGTCTGCAAAATCAGCAGGGCCAGATCTTACAGGGCCTTCCGTCCGTGGTCAGGAGTGTGGATTGGATTCTAAGGAGGCCTCTGGAGTCAAGCGATGGAGTGATAGGATTGGGTTTAGGGTTTATTTTTGTTGGTTGCTTGGTTTTTTTTTTTTTTATCAGTCTGGCCACAGTGCAGAGAATTAGGATTGGAGAGAGTGTTGGTGAGCGAAAGTGGAAGCAAGAGAGCAGATAGTCAGCTCCACGGTAGGACGAGACAGAGATGACTGAGGCTTGGATGGTGGAAATGGAGAGAAGCGAACATAATCGACAGGTATTTTGGAGTCAGAAACAACACAAATTGGTGATGAGTTACATACAGAGGTGTGAAGGGAAGGAGAAAATGGCTCATTTTCATATCAAAGAGGACTCCTGGGGTTTTTTTGCTAGAGCAACCAGAAAAGTAATGATAGCACTGATTGAGATGGGGGTGGGAGATGGAAGAGAAGTGGAGGAGCACGGGGCAGGTGAAGGGGGAATTGGTAAAAGGGAGGCTTAGGGACTTCCCTGGCGGTCCAATGGTTAAGAGTCTGTGCTTCTAATGCAGGGGGCATGGGTTCGATCCCTGGTTCGGTATCCCTGGTTGGAGAACATGTAAGATCTCAGATGCCACGCGGTGCGGTCAAAAAAAAAAAAAAGAGAGAAAGGCTTAAACTTCTATCATTTTCCCCACCTACCCCTCAAGTGCAAAAGTTGGTTATCTTGCCAGTTTGTCCCCCACAAGCTTCTAAAAATCGCCTCTACCTTCGCATCTCCAATTTGCCACGTGACTTCTCAATGTGTTTCGCCCCTAGAGGTCTCCACCTCCAAACCATCTCTGCACCCTCACTAGCCCCACATCCTCAGGACTTTCTGGAATGGGGAGTAACGCACTTACCTTTATTGTTTAAGACTTCTGCATTGGGTTTTCTGTTACTTGCAGATGAAGACAGACGCACCAGGCCCTCGGGATCAAATCCCAGCCAACGTTCAGCCAAGAGTCCTCTCCTCCAAAACACCATCCTTCCCTGCCACACCAGACCACCCAGCTCTCCATCCTGCCTGCTCTCGCTCACTCCTCTGGGCCTCTGTGTATGTTGGTCCAGCTGCCTGGGATGCTTTTTCTCCCTGTTTCCACCTTCTAGATGCCTCCTAACCATTCTCTTAGCCATTCTTCAGTTCCTGTTTTTTAAGTGAACATAAAAACTAAAAATTTTTCATCTTTGACACCTTTCATGAGGTGTCAACCATTGAGGGGTCAGTGGTTGAGGGCAAGCATTCTCTTAGTTCCCAGAGTACCCTGCCCTCATCTCCATCATAATGCCAACCGCACAGTGTTGTAAAAATTATTATTTCCTCCTCTCTAAATTTGTACTGCTGTAAGGGCAGTGCCTGGGTTCATCTCTTCCTTGCCGTCCAGTATGCAGCACGTGATCTAACACACAGACACACACAAGAGTTGACTGAATGACTGAATGTCAGAGTGGGTTAGTGCTATAGACTGAACGTTTGTGTCCTCCCAAAATTCATATGTTGAAAGCCTAACCCCCAATGTGATGGTATTCGGAGGTGGGGTCTTTGGGAAGTAAGTAGGGTTAGATAGGTTATGAGGTTATGACCCTCATGATGGGATTAATATCCTTATAAAAAGAGGAGATATGAGATGGATCTCTCTCTCTCTCTCTCAATCTCTCTCTCTCCCCCTCTCTCCCTCTCTTTATGCATAATTCAAGGAAGCAGGCCTCCACTAAGAACCCAAACACGCTGGCACCCTGATCTCAGGCTTCCAGCCTCCAGAACTATGAAAAAGAAATATTTGTGGGAATTCCCCGGTGGTCCAGTGGTTAGGACTCTGCACTTTCACTGCCGAGGACATGGGTTCAATCCCTGGTCAGGGAACTAAGACCTCGCAAGCCGCGCAATGCAGCCAAGAAAAACAGAAAGAAAGAAATATTTGTTATTTAAGCCACCCAGTCCATGCTACTCTGTGATAGCAGCCCCAGCAGACTAAGACAAGTAAGTTCTAAAGTCTTCAAACAAAGTAAAAATCTTGAATGGTCAAAATTAATCTTAAAAATCCTGCCTACCGGGCTTCCCTGGTGGCGCAGTGGTTGAGGGTCTGCCTGCCAATGCAGGGGACACGGGTTCGAGCCCTGGTCTGGGAAGGTCCCACATGCCGCGGAGCGACTAGGCCCGTGAGCCGCAACTACTGAGCCTGCGGGTCTGGAGCCTGTGCTCCGCAACAGGAGAGGCCGCGATGGTGAGAGGCCTGCGCACCGCGATGAAGAGTGGCCCCCACTTGCCGCAACTGGAGAAAGCCCTCGCACAGAAACGAAGACCCAACACAGCCATAAATAAATAAATAAATAAATAAATAAATAAATAAATAAATAAATAAATAAAATTTAAAAAAACAAAAATCCTGCCTACCACACACTAAAATACAGTATCCATGTTTTTATTATACATAATTCTTATCCCCACTGAATTTTGAGAAGTACTGAGTTCCACTAAAGGGGAGAATAAACAGAGAGGTTATATGACAACGTCTCTCATTCAAAGCACCCCACTGTAAAACAGTCATCAATCCTTAACAGGGAGTTTTAAGGAAGATGAGGTGGGGGAACGGCTTCTTCACTGGCTCCTGGTTCCTCCTCCTTCTTCACTGGCTCCTTCTACACTGGCTCCTGCTTGCCTGAAGGAGTTTACTTGACTTTTGTTTTAATATTCTCGCCTGTAACCTCAGCCCCCAGTACAGCAGGAAAAAGTTGTCATCATCATCTGGTCCAATGAAGCCTTTTTGTTTTTCTGAGTAATTTACAGAAATAATAATAAAGGGACAGTTTTAAAATTCTTATTACAAAGTTGAATAATTTAAACCTAGCAGGGACTTCCCTGGTGGTCTAGTGGTTAAGACGCCACGCTCCCAACGCAGGGGGCCCGGGTTCGATCCCTGGTCAGGGACCTAGATCCCGCACGCCACAACAAAGGTCCCGCACACAGCAAAGACGATCCTGTGTGCTGCAACTAAGACCAGGCGCAGCCAAAATAAATAAATAGTTCAAAAATAAATAAATAAAATAAACATAGCAAATTTTCGTTCCCTATTTTCCTGACTTTGAAGGTATATAAACTCAAAATGAGCAACATTCTCTACATGCAACTAACTATTCATCAGCTGTCAAACATGAACTGGGGGCAGATCCACCTCACAGATACTAATTCCAGATCTCAAGTAAATCTCTAATAAGTTCTAATTTATTGTTATTTCTGGTTCTTCTTGCACTTGCATCATAAAACTAGTACTTTTCAAACCTTTGATGGGTTGTAATTTTCCTAAAGAGAAGAGGGTCATCTTCTTTTCTCCATAATTGCAAAGCATTTTCATTCTTACATTTATAAACACTAGTAAGAATATTCTTTGGATCACCTTTGTAAACACACCTGACTTCATCATTTGTCCCTTTCAAACTGTATCAAGGAAATTTTGCTGAACAAACACCACAAAAGGTACAAGAAGATTGGCCTCCCCTTCTCTGAGCAAAACAGGATAGTCCAGGTTCTTTTTTTTTTTTTTTTTTTTTTTTTTAATTAATTAATTTATTTATTATTTGTTTTTGGCTGTGTTGGGTCTTCGTTTCTGTGCGAGGACTTTCTCTAGTTGCGGCGAGCGGGGGCCACTCTTCATCGCGGTGCGCGGGCCTCTCACTATCGCGGCCTCTCCTGTTGCGGAGCAAAGGCTCCAGACGCACAGGCTCAGCAGTTGTGGCTCACGGGCCCAGTTGCTCCGCGGCATGTGGGATCTTCCCAGACCAGGGCTCGAACCCGTGTCCCCTGCATTGGCAGGCAGATTCTCAACCACTGCGCCACCAGGGAAGCCCAGTCCAGGTTCTTGCTGCAAAATATTGGGTGATGAAATCATTCCTGTTGAATGACTAACTGGATGAGAATACCATATTTTTTGTCCTCAAAAATATATTGTTTATTGATCGATTCTGGAGTGTGAGAAAATTGATCCAGAATGTTGTATGGTAAAACTCAGAGTCTGAGACTTTGCTTACAGGGTGAATTTTACTGTTATCATCAGAGTCAACATCGCTGCTGTCTCTTCTGATTTGTCTAACTACTGTAAAACATTTTCCTTTGTCAATTTTCTTCTCTTTACCATTTTGTGCAGGCAATGAAAAATTCTGTATTCTCCATGGCATGCAATGAAAGTGATAATAATAAAACTACAAAGATGATGACCTTGGGGCTTCCCGGTGGCGCAGTGGTTAAGAATCCACCTGCCAATGCAGGGGACACGGGTTCGAGCCCTGGTCTGGGAAGATCCCACATGCCGCGGAGCAACTAAGCCCGTGTGCCACAACTACTGAGCCCACGTGCCACAACTACTGAAGCCCGTGCACCTAGAGCCTGTGCTCCACAACAAGAGAAGCCACCGCAATGAGAAGCCCGTGCACCACAACGAAGAGTAGCCCCTGCTCGCCGCAACTAGAGAAAGCCCGCGTGCAGCAACGAAGACCCAACACAGCCAAAAATAAAAATAAATTAAATTAATAAATTTATTTTTAAAAAAAGATGGTGTCTTCTATCCTCTTTTATACCTTCTTGAAAGATGATGTAATACTCTAAGAAATGTAATAAGAAAACTGAAGGGTGATGCAATCGTGATGATTTATTTCACTATTGCATCAACCTTCTGGATGGTGATTCCATCATTCTTCCATTTTCTTATTATTTTAGTATTTTTAGCATAATTGGCAATAATTGATGGGTAATGATGAAATAACTCCTAGGATGATAAAATGGAAAACATTTCAAGATATAAGAAAAATCAGATCACTAAGATCCCGTGAAGTCTTAGATTTATAAATGGCTCCAATGGTCCCATATGGTACATTCAAGATAGAATGAGTTTTATTCTGTTCTTGTTAAAAAGTAAATGTTCTCTTTGATCTTTGAAAAATTTCCTTTCAAAAGAACCAAAGTCATGATATATCAAACTTTACAAATAGTTAGAACTGCTCAGAAAAAATAAACTCAAAAACTAAAATTGGGTCCCCTAGACCCGGATGGTATACTGATGGTTAAACCACATTAATAGATTTGGTCGTTTCGTGAAAATCTTCAAAATCTGACTCCCTGGTAAACTGCCCCACAAAAAGACCCTTCCTTTACCCATAGTTCTCGGACCAAACCCAGTCAGAGAGAAAGTTCCATAGTATTCCAAGACCATGAATGCTCACCTCTGGGCTCCACCAGCACTCCCCATGGAGATCAGACTGCTCCTGGCCTGGGACGTTTTCTCCCAGAGTCTGTCTCCACACACAGTGAGGAAGCAAAAATCATGACCCGAGGAAAACAGAGATGGCTTCTGGAATACTCTGCAGGCTTCAGAGCAAGGTACTAACAAAACTCAGACCACAATCAGACACCGAAGTTTACTGCTTTACACTCTTTCCAGTAAATGGATTTATTGTGAGGAGACAGTGGCCCTATTCTCTTGGGGTTTTTTAAAATTCTTTTTCATCTTTTGTGTTTCCAGTCAGTCCATGACTATGGTTTGACTGTTAATCTACAACATAGAGGAAATGTCCAATTCACAAAAGTGGTGTATTCCAAACCTTTGGAAGTTGGTTGTTTTGGGAACTCAGAATATTTTCTCCTTAAATAAACAATATTATAAATGATGGTGAGGTTTCCAGACCAGCCCCACAAAAGCTCTCTTAACTCATGATGTTGTTGAGGCCCTGGACTTTTTTTTTTTTTTTTTTTTTCAAGATTTATTTTATTGATTAATTGATTGATTGATTGATTGCTATGTTGGGTCTTCGTTTCTGTGCTAGGGCTTTCTCTAGTTGCGGCAAGTGGGGGCCACTCTTCATCACGGTGCGCGGGCCTCTCACTATCGAGGCCTCTCTTGTTGCGGAGCACAGGCTCCAGACGCGCAAGCTCAGTAGTAGAGGCCCTGGACTTTTACGGTGAAAATTAGTAGAGAGCAATTTTGTTGTAGTACCAATAAACAAACTCAAATATGGAAGATATAGTCTCCTTTCTCCTGAATTCTATTTAATGGAACAACTGGTTTAATGAAAGGACATAAAGGGAAAGACAGAGACTTTTTAGGGAGAGACGTCTACTTATAAGAATTTTGGGGCTTCCCTGGTGGCGCAGTGGTTGAGAATCTGCCTGCCAATGCAGGGCACACGGGTTCGAGCCCTGGTCTGGGAAGATCCCACATGCCGCGGAGCGACTAGGCCCGTGAGCCACAATTACTGAGCCTGCGCGTCTGGAGCCTGTGCTCCCCAACAAGAGAGGCCGCGACAGTGAAAGGCCCGTGCACCGCGATGATGAGTGGTCCCCACTTGCCGCAGCTGGAGAGAGCCCTCGCACAGAAACGAAGACCTAACACAGCCATAAATAAAATAAATAAATAATTTAAAAAAAAAAAAAAAGAATTTTGAAGCCTTATAGCAGTATTCTATTGTTATTTTGTCTGTCCAGTTTCACTTGGATACCTTTTTTTCATTTTCCCTCATAGAAGCATGACACAAAGGAGCCATGATGAGGGTAGGTTTGGGGCTCATAGCAAAGGATGGGGGAGGAAAAGCAAAAAGTTTGAAAGAGATTTTCTTGATGGGGCGATTAAAGCACGTCGTTGCACGGGGGAGATTGCCTAAATCGGTATTAACTGATTTGCTAAGGAAATTGAGGAGAAGGTGGAAGACCCAGTATTAGTGCCCTAGGCCCTTGAGCCAGGAAGAGAGAGAGGAGAGCCCACTATTTGGTCAGACAGTTCCCTCTCTAACCATAAGGTGGTGCCATCAGCCCAGACAGTCGGCCCCGAGGGGGCGTGGCTTGCAGGAGGAAGAGCTCTCCACGAGGAAGCCACGTTTTCCACTCTGGCTTTGGAACTCAGAAAGCCTGGACCAGACACCAAGTATCAACCTATGCGATACTGCCTCATCATCCAACAACTTCCCATCCTCCAAGGCCCCACCTGCTCCTACCTTCCCATCCTCCAAGAACACCTTTCTAGGCATAGCAACCCACATCAAGATTCCAACTAATTACTTCCCATTCCTCTCATCCATATCCTCCTTCACAGTGTCAGCACTGGGCCCCTGACCTTTTCCTAACTCCAAAAGGGAATCTAGTCTAAGAGCGTCCTGGAGTTTCATCCTTAAATGCCATCAGGATGTGAAAACAAGATCTCTGGTGAGCACAGATTTGTCACAAAGGCCCCACAACAAGGCCCCAGATGCCCTTGCCAGCTTTACCTTCCACTTGAATACCAAACTGGGCAACCCCTATTCCCGATACAAAACGCACCACATCTCCTCCGTTCATTTACCCCTGCTGGTCCTCCCTCCTGTGATACCCTCTGTTCCTTTTCTACTTGTTAGTATCCTCTCCCCTTTCAAAGTCTAACCCGAATTAACCTACTTACTGTTTGGATTTAACTGGTGGAGTTAGAGAGGAAAACTTGGGTGCCACGTATTAACCACAGAAGCCCCAGGATGTCACGAGGTGAGCCTGCCTCATCCTTTCCACTGCCAGTTGGGCCTTAAACTGAGAAGGAGGGTCTGTCCAGCCAAGACTCCCTGCTGAGCCTCAGGGCAATACCAGCTGGACCGTCCTTGCATCTCCCAAGTCTCAATTCCCACCTAGAGAGACACCAAAGCTGCAAGCACAATGCGTGGCCCAGTATCTATTCTCAATTCATGTTTCCTTTATAGTCATAATAATAATAATTACTATCATTATTACTGCCCCTTCCCCACTCCCTACTGTCACCAGCCGCAGTCTGCCAAACCAGGCCTGAGTTACAGAGCTAGAAGAAGGAACGAGGGGAGATCACAACACAGTCACGGGCCTGAGCTCCCCTCCCCACTTCCACCCCAGGCCTGTGGCCTAGACTGGTAATCCCAGGAAACTGCCTCCTGATTCTGCAGAATTTTCTCAGCCCTGATGGGATGAACTGGGGTGGGCATTCTTCTCTGGATGTTTGGCCCTGGCCAAGTGGCCTGAAGATCAAACTCTTAAGAACTGGTACCTGTAACTTGCAACACCTCAAATACAGCTAACTACTTTCCTTTTAGTTCTAAAGGGACAGGTGGCTCAGATTGGAGACAAGAATGTCCCCTGTGAGACTGGAGCAAAAAGCCCCAAGATGAATTTTTGTATATGCAGGTCCTCATGGTGGCAAAAGGCCATGCCCCAGCCCCGGGAGGCAGGAGCCCAGAGACCTCTATCTGCCTGGCCCCTGCTCCAGGTGGCCGAGAAGACTCAGAGAGTCTGCATCCAACAAAGGTCGGCTTGCTCCCACCCCCTGGACCTCTCCTATTTCCGTGGCTCAAAGAACCAAGAGACCGGATGCCCTGTTTAACGCCAATATTGCTCATGTTCTCACCTACTAAAAAGGCTCTCCAAGGAAAGAAAGCCTACCCAGGAAATTCAGAGGCTTACGGAGTTCGTGGGAGGCCAGACTGCTGCCGTTTCTTTGTTATGTTTTGTCTTTTCAGGATCTACAGGAGACGGTGTTTCATAAACTAATAAAGGAAGTTAACTACGCAAACAAAAGCAGGGTGGGAAATGCGAACCACCTATTTTAATGTACTTGTACGCCACCTCCTTCCCCCAAAGCTCTGAGGCTGCAAGAAGTAATTGTTATTGGAATCATGGGCATGAGTGGTCAGTTTCTTGCCACTGCTGCAGACTCGGACCTTCAAAGTGACCATTTCCTTGGGCTCTGAAATCGGGTGGGGATGGTGGACAGCAGGTCCCAGGCGCTGCAACCCCGGGGAGAGCCCACCCGACACCCCCCCCCCTTTCATTCCTCCCACCTCAAGGCCACTGGATGCGCTGGACAGCCGCGGCCAGAGGCGCCCACCCTGCCCCCACCCCCCTTCCTAACGCCCTCGTGCATCCGGAACCCTGGGAAGAGAGCTTTGGAAGCCGAACGGCGGCCGGAGGATGACCCGGCCCCAGCGTCTCCGCACCCCCTCCCCCAACCGTGTCACATGGCTGCCCCAACGAGGCTCGCAGTGCGCCCCGCCGCGGAGACCCAGGGCCGCGTCGCCACGGGCAGTGGGTGATGAAACCTCCCCGGCGCATTACCGCAGAGGGCAGGGAGCAGAGCGGGGCCGGGGCCGGGGCCGGGGCCGGGGCGGGGGGTGGCAGCTGGTACCCGGGCTCACCTGTTCTCCTGGAGGAGGATGGAGACGGCGGGGGAGGGGCGAGGGAGCGTCAAGCCGGGGTGAGTGGCGCGGCGCTCGCGTCCCCGCCCTCCCCCAGCCCTGCAAGCCCCCAGAGCAGCGCCGTCGGACTGACGGTGCCCGGAGCAGTTCCTGTCCCCAGCCCAGGCGCCGGGGAGACGTGAGCGTGCACACGTACACACACAGCGGGGGAAGAGGCGCTCCGAGCGGCGCCCAACTTTCTCCCTGCTTCCGCAGGCCGGGGGAGAAAGCGGTCGGGGGCAATCCAGCCCCGGCCGTGCTTGGGGAGGGAGCTCGAACAAGGAAGAGAGACGGAGAGAATTTCCTCGGGTTTTGTTTTTAGGGTTTGGGGAGAATTTTTTGACCTTTTCCATCCGATGAATGAAGAGTAAAGGGAACCAGAATGGGGTGGCGAGTAGCGCTTTGGGAAAATGGAAGAGTATGTTTGGAGACGCGTAAAGTTGCCTTTCAAGCTCCAGCCTCTGGGGCACGCGATGCGCCTCGGCGAGCTGACTCAGGGCTGCCTGGGCCTCCCAGCCCCCCACCTGGAAACGATGCAGGTCCAGTCAGTCACCTGGATCCCTGCAGCCCAGCCCGGAATCCGTCTGGACTGAGGGAGGGGCGAGCATCTGGCACCAAGTCCCACCAAAGAGGGGCGAAAAGAGGAAGATGGGGCAGTCGCTCAGGCTAAGTCCTATATCTAGTGCTCTGCTCCTATCTTAAATAGTTTGCGGTTTTGTTTTTTTTTTTTAATGCAAAGCGTCACAACGCCAGGAATTCCCATATGTGCCCAGTTTGGCCCCAGCATCACTGTATCCAGGAAGCTTCTCCAATCCTCGGGGCTGGGAATCTCAAGTGAATTCCAACAGGCAGAAAGAGGAAACTTTCCCAGCCCGATGCGGGTGTGATGCGAGTCAGGAGCCCGGGCGGACGCTGTCCCAGCGCAAACTGTCCCCTCTCGCCCTTCTTTAGCTGCAACCGGAGCTGGAATTCGCTTTTATTTTTTTAAGTCCGTTCGGCCATTGCCCTCGAGCACCCGCACACGCGCATGCATCTCCGGCCGCGCTCTCACACACTCACACACGCACGCAAACGCGTGGCCGCCGCCAGGTCTGCAACTTTGTCAGACGCTCCCAGCGGCGCTCGGCTTCCTCCCGTAGTAGTTGGGCACAGGCCACGCCTCCCGACCGTGTTGTCAAACGGGCGGGGGTCTCGGATTGGTCCAGCCGCCGGGACAACACCTGCTCGACTCCTTCATTCAAGTGACACCAGAGCGTCCAGGGATATTTGAGGCACCATCCCTGCCATTGCCGGGCACTCGCGGCGCCGCTAACGGCCTGGTCACATGCTCTCCAGAGAGCTACGGGAGGGCGCTGGGTAACCTCTATCCGAGCCGCGGCCGCAAGGAGGGAAAAGGCGAGCGAGGAGGAAGAGTGGGAGGAGGAGGGGAAGCGGCGAAGGAGGAGGAAGAGGAGGAGGGGAGCACAAAGAATCCAGGTCTCCGGGCGGGAGGTTTACACCAAGAACCATGTGTGCCGAGCGGCTGCGCCAGTTCGTGACCCTGGCTTTGGTGTTGGCTACCTTCGACCCGGCGCGAGGGACCGACGCCACCAATCCGCCCGAAGGTCCCCAAGACAGGGGATCCCAGCAGAAAGGCCGTCTGTCCTTGCAGAACACAGGTAAGTGCGTGCGCCCCAGCGGCGGGGAGCTGCTGGGAGAAGACACCCGGCACCCACGCAGAGCGCCCCGGGCGCTTCGCCCGGAACCGGGCGCCCACCCTGGGCCGCGCAAACTCTTGGGGTGGCGTAGGACGTGCAAAGGAAAGCGCGAGGCAAAGCGAGGTCCGCGCCGGGCTCCGCGCGCCCGGAATCCGCACGTGCTGGCAGGGTGATGAAATGGCTGGGGCAGGACTTGTTGCTGTCCTCCCTGGGTCGAGGGTAAATGAAGCAGCGCCTGACGCGGCCAGTGCCGGCTCCGGAGTCCCCGGTCCGGTTCAAAGCTCCCTGCTCCATCCTGACCGCCTTGCGGGAGGCACGGAGGGTCTCCGGAGCGGCGCTGCGCCCTGAACCCGGAGAACTTCTCTTCCCAGCCGGCCGGCCGCGGCAGGACCGCTTCTCCCCTTCCTCAAAAGATGCCCGACATCCGAGAACTTTGTAGGCGAGACAAACTGCATTTTGAACTTTCCCCTTAGGGGGCATTCCTTTCGGAACGGGTAGGGGCGGGTGGCGCAAAAGCGTACCTCTGCGGTGCTGCCGCCGTCCCCAGCTCCAGGGCAGGTCAGCAAGGGAAGAAATGGTGACACGGCCCGAACCGTGCGCCGCAGCTGCTCGACCGGCTCTCCGCTCACCCACAAGCTGCCGAGCACAGCCAGGCGTGCAGGGCTCGGGGCTGGCCCTTTTCCCAGCCTCCTGGAGAGGAAGAAAATCTGCCTACAGCTCCTTCGCTCTTCACGGCCCTCCCTTTATTTAGGGGGCCTGCGAACCCGGGGGCGGCGTGCGTGCGCTCACCGCACGAGCAGGAATGCACGAGTGCCCATTAGCGACGCCCGGAGCGAGTGAATCGCGGCCCTGCGCGCTCCTGGCCGGCGCGCCGGGGCCGCGCGTGGGGTCATCCGGGAGTCTCCCACCTCCATAGGCGGGTCCCAGCACCCGCGGCCCGCGCGCCGCTCATCCTAGGACCCTCGCCCACCCTCTCCTCAGGGAAAGTCCCAGAGCTTTCCCTGAGACTCGAACGTGATTTTCGCTAGGTGGTGACCCTCAATAAATACACGCCCCTCGTTCTCTCCGCAGATTTAATCTGAATGTGGATTATCTCCTCCGACCCCGCCCTTCTTCCAAAATATACTTTTCTGATGTAATTTTGTGGTTGGTTTAAGTCAAGGAATTGGGTAGGGGGAGGGAAGGAAGACAGACTTTGCGCGCGGCAGCCTGACAGTTAACTCCCTCTCAGCCTGTCCTTTCACAGAGACGAATTAGGGCCACATTCTGCGAAGGAGGGCAGCAAACTCCCGGGTCGCGGGAATTCTAGGGGATGAAGCGACAGCTCACCCCGGATCTCTGTTTAAAAGGAGCCTCTAACTGCGAAGGTTGCGTTTCTGCAGACTAGCCCCCATCTGACTCTATTCCTGAGCTTGCTTGCAAACCGCAGCTTCCCTAGCCTGGTATTTTTAATGCGGATGGTTTGGAGGCGCTGCCTTAATAGGAATTTTGTTTTGATTTTTAGATGTTGAATCATAAAGCTGAATTGAAACTGCTTTTTGGACGCTTTCATTTGGGGGTCAGGAAGGAAATGGCCTTGATTTAATAGCAGCAGCTCCATCCAAGTAGAGAAGGGTATTTCATTGATGAAGTACAGAAGGGAAAGAGCAAGCTAATCGGTTGAAATTTTATTTTTGTCTGTGGGTTTAGAAAGCTGAAATATCTTATGCTTTCAAACTAAGTATTCCCACAAATACTTTAATAAGATGAGAAGGATGAAAAATGGAGTGTTCAGACCTAACTTCAAATTGTGACTTTCGCAATGTAGGTTTGGCTAATTTTTTACAAATATTTACAAATACATTTTCATAAGTAGATTAAGTGATGAAATTTTCTTTCCCTGGTTTTTTAGATCCTGAAATAGTCACTTCTAACTTTTTTTCTTAAATTTTCTTTTAGTCATTACTTTTATTTCAACCCGCCTCTCTGCACTCCCCAGCATGGCTGAGAATTTTGTATATGATTGTATGTAATTCTCATTTTAGCGGAAATCCAGCACTGCTTGGTCAACGCTGGCGATGTGGGGTGTGGCGTGTTTGAATGTTTCGAGAACAACTCTTGTGAGATACGGGGCTTACATGGAATTTGCATGACTTTTCTGCACAACGCTGGAAAATTTGATGCCCAGGTAAAAAACCATATTGAGCGCCAAGAATGTTTTGTGTTAGCGTAGCGTGATCGAAATGTTCATTGGAGAGACTTGTTAACAGATTTTCTTAGCTGATCGTCATGGTGGGTTTTAGCACTTGCCAGAGACCTTCTAGGTGAACAGCAGGATGCCAGTGACTCCCCACTCCACTCCTGGCGTTCAGCTTTCTGGACCTGTCATGTAGGCTAAATCTTTCTCCACTCTTCAACTGTGTCTCCACACACAGAGTGGAACGGACACCAAGTTGAACACTTATCTGAGGATTCTTAGCAGAGAAGACAAAAGTCATAATAAATAATAAACACCTTCGAAGGGACACCTAAGGATGTCTGGCTACCCAGAACCCGGTCTGCAAGGCCCATCACATTTAGGAGCAGTACGTTGAGGGGGGAAGGGCAGGGACTCCAACTGACCATGCCGAAAGCTATTTTCAAGAATAAAAGAGACACAAAATTTGTAGAAATTCATCATGTCCTAGAGGGCATGTGGGGGACTTCCCTGGTGGCGCAGTGGTTAAGAATCCACCTGCCAATGCAGGGGACACGGGTTCAATCCCTGGTCAGGGAAGATCCCACATGCCGCGGAGCAACTAAGCCCGTGCGCCGCAGCTACTGAGCCTGCGCTCTGGAGCCCGTGCTCCACAACAAGAGAAGCCACCGCAATGAGACGCCCGCGCACCGCATCGAAGAGTAGCCCCCGCTCGCCGCAACTAGAGAAAGCCCACGCGCAGCAACGAAGACCCAACACAGCCAAGAATAAATAAATAAATAAATAAATAAATAAATAAATAAATAAATAAATAAATAAATTAGAGGGCATGGGGGCAGGCAGCATGGATAAATCAGGGCCTCCAGAAGAGCAGACTTTTCTCCCTCCTAAGTAGCAGATCCTCCTTTCCCAACCTGAGAAGTCGGAACCCTGAATGAGTCCTGCTCTATATAATAAATATAGTCAGGGCCTGACCCACTTCAGTTATCCCAGGGTCCCCAGGGTAAAGCCCAGTTGCTGTGTGGGCAGGAAAAGAACCCAACAAGCAACTTTATGGCTCCAGTACCCACGATCCAAACACATTTCAGATGGAGTGGAGCATTAGGCTCATCTCCTTCATGTCCTCCCCAGCCCGTAGATGCACTATGAAGTACCCTGCAGTGGTTACAGACTTCCTCTCCCAATTCATTGGAGAGCCATGACAGTGTTTGGATGAGGCCAACAGTTTAGGTGTGATTTATGAACATCACCAGTCACCCTGTACTGACATCCTGTAGAGAGCCTGACAAAGCAACGCCTGGGAACCAGAAAGCAATGTGACAGGGCTGGCAGCCTCCGCTACAGAGGATGTGGGGTGGCAGCAGGGGAAACAGAAACCGGGGAAGGAAAGAGGAATAGAACGTTTGAACTCCTTGAGACTCCCTAATACAGCATCCCTTCTGGATTAACTGGAATTAGGAAACGTAATAGGAAATCCGGAGGAAAGATGTGTATTTCAGGGCAATCCCACAGGATGTCAGGGAAGAATACCAGAGCATATTACTGCAGCCCGCGCATACATTAATCTTCCCTTTTTTTCTCAACCAACAGCAGCGTGTTCTCAAGTCAGAAGCATCCCTTTCAAGTCAGATCTCAGCCCATAACTACTTGATAAAGTGGCACACCCTACCCTCCATCCTATTTGGCTCCCACTGGAGAGTCAGAGGAAAGGGGGCTATGGGGAGGTGGTTTTTCAGTGATCAGACACTATCTGTAGACATTTCAACTGCTTCTAAAGGAGAGAACTGAAATAAACATGCTGGCTGGCTTCCCACTTCCAACCTAAACCCATTTACTTTCTCAACTCCGGTACGTCCGGGCCTGTCTAAAAACAGGGGGTGACCTCTCCAACGACAGCTTGTTTCTATAGTAAGTGGGGTGTGGGGATCCCTGGGTAGGTATCCCACAGTGCCTCTCTGCCCCGGGAGGTTGATAAGGGAGCTGCCGGCCCGGGCTCGCCTCCACACCCCGAACAGCTGTCTCCTTTCTAGGATAAGAGCAATCTAATGGGGTTGCCAGGAAAGAGAACTGTAGGCCAGATGTATGCCTGGCTGCCTTCGCCACTCAGAGGCCGGGAGCATGGGGGAGGGGCTGTCAGTTGGGCAGTTCAGGCTCCAGATGCTGCCAGGCAGTGTGCCAGGCGGGCCTTTTAGAGGCAATAACCCTAACAGTTTAAAGGAGTCGAATTGCTTTCAAAAAGGAAAAGAATGCTCCTCCTTAAAGGCTAGGAGGAGGCAAGAGAGAGTATGGGTTGGGGGTGGCAGGAGGCACTGAGACAGAGAAGGGAGGCCCAGCTAGCACCCGATCTTGACATCACTAGAAGGAGCAAGGAAAGATGTGAGATTTGGACAAGCAGGCACTTTCTACTTGAGAAAAACTCTTGCTGGGCACCACCAAGGAGTTCTGGATTTATGCCTGGCCAAATTCCCCTTTGTGTTCCAGAAGCGTTGCCACCAAACGGCCAACAGTGGGCCACCTTGAGGATGGAGGGCCATGGGAGGCCCAGGACCAGGAAGGCTAGCAGAGCAGGTCAGGAGGAAGGAGGCCGATGCGTTTGTCTCCCAAGTAACATCCTTTGGGGCCAGATGCGGGGGTATCACGTCACTCTGGACGGACCTCCTGATGTAGCCTCAGCCTGTCACCTGCAAGGGTGTCCGTGTGTGGCAGGGCCTTGGAGTTCAGTTGTCAGAAGAATCCCTTGTAAGCCCAAAAAGGGTAAAAAAGTCGAAGTGTGTAACAAGGACTGGTCTCTTCCGCCCCCCCCCCCCCCCTCCGCTGTCCCCTCTGCTCTCAGGGCAAGTCCTTCATCAAAGATGCCTTGAAGTGTAAGGCCCACGCTCTGCGGCACAGATTCAGCTGCATAAGCCGGAAGTGCCCAGCCATCAAGGAGATGGTGTTCCAGTTACAGCGGGAATGCTACCTCAAGCACGACCTGTGCTCTGCCGCCCAGGAGAACACCCGGGTGATAGTGGAGATGATCCACTTCAAGGACTTACTGCTGCACGAGTGAGTGCTGCCCTCTGGGGGCGGGGAGGGGGAAGGGAATGGTGCAACTAGGATAGAGGAAGGGGAGGCCCGCTGGGGCTGGAGGAGAGTCTCCCTCGGTTTGAGGGGCTGGCTTGTAGAGGCTGAACTCTCCTGACAAACTGGGAAGGTTGTGGTTTACCTCAGAAGGCGGCGCACTGACTCCCTGGGAGTCCCCTTACCAGCTGGCCTTCAGGAAAAGCAAAAGAAATTGCCACCATCGGTTTCGAAATCCTAAGCAGTAGCCACAGGAAATCTTTTCACCGAGCATGAGATGTGTAGAACTCGGAAATACCTTTCGTCTTCCCCTCAGCCAAGATCCCAACGGTGCTGAGTGTTCCAAGTAGCCATGTAGGCGCCCCGGCAGACGGCCGAGAGCTGATCATATATATTGAGCATGTACTAAGTGCCAGGTATTGTGCTAAGGGCTTCATAGGAATTTTTCACTTGATCCACATGACAGCGCCGTGAGCTAGGTACCATTCTCATCTCCACTTTACAGATGAGAAAACTGAGGTTCACTGCGGTAAAGGTCGCACAGACAATGAAAGGCAAAGCCAGGATAAGGAGCCAGGCGGTCCGGCTCCAGGACTTACACTCTTACATGCCAATAGCTTTTTTTCCTGCCTCCATAAGCTCTCCTTCCCTTTAGAAGGTCCAATTCACCTTCTCTAACATTAACGCCCTCCCAGAGAAAATACAAAAGAAATGACGAAAACTTTAATCAGCTAAACACCTTTATGCCAAAGTGAGGAAATAGGAACGTACTTATTGGAAGACTTGCAATTCGATCATAAACCCAGGACATCTCCTTCCTTAAAAAACATCCCTATAGGATCCTAAATTTTGAGGAGTAGTAAAACATGTGGGTACGTCGTTGCTCCTAACACAGTAGCCCCTGAAGGTTACAATGGCGCCTTCCTTGGGAACTTAGAGCAGAAAGTAAGCTACTAGCCAAGCAGTCCAGTACAAGTCATAGCACTGTTAGTCTTTACACAGTGACTCATTGAGCCAAATCAGTACAATTTTATGAACTCTTGCTCCTTAGTTTGTGCCATGGCCTCCCTCAGCTATGTCGCTAAACAGGCCACTCCCCACCCCCACATACACCACTTAGATCACAGAGGACGGCAACCGTCGCCTGTCACTTTCCACTTGATTATGAGGCTCTAGGTATCTTGCAGCACCCCTTGGTGCAGTGTTAGAATTATAAGATTCACCATGAATCTCTGCCGGCAGCTCTTGCCAAGAGCAAACCGATGTGGCTTTTCCTTGAGTTACACTAACGCCTGATAAAATATTTTCTATTCTTCCAAATCCCTATAGAAAAACAAAGCAACAATAACATCAACAACAATAGCAATAACAATAACTATCATTTTCTGAGTGGGCCAGGCCCTTTGGCCAGAGACTTTACCTGGATTATCTCATTTACCTTTCCCAACAGTGCTACAAGCCAGAGAATACTGTCCTCATATAACAGAGGAAGAAAGTGAAGCTAAGAGGTTAAAGGTCTTACTCTGAGGTTCAATTCCTACTTTTTAACTTGGGAATTGGTGATTCTGAAGCCAGTTGTCGGGAATAGACCTCAAACCTCCTTGTAACCTAGGCTGCGTTCTCCCCCCTAGACCGGCTAAAGGCTCAGTGGTCCCCAAATGTGGCAGGATTTTTCCCTTTTCTCAGAAACAGCCCCATTCCACCAGCAGAGCACTGTGAAATTTCCTTCCTTCAAGGTGCCCCTGCAAGAGGCAGACACCCCATGGCTGAGAAACTCATGAAGTTCATTTGTCCTCAGCCCACTGTCATCCTTTAGAGATAGTTTGTTGGCCTCAAGAATGGATGACGGGGCACTAGTTTTTAATTCTACGGTACGTTCTTGGAGCCAAGAAGACTTTGTCTTTCTGGAGAAACGTCTTCCGTGGGGAAACTGAAGGTTTTGAGGTTTTTCGCCACCCTCCCCACCTTGAATTTAAGGAGAGGTAAAGTACTGTGGCTTTCTGACATCTCCTCTACGGAAACATGGTCCATGGGGCCACGGGACCCTTACTTCCAAAGGACTCCTTACATCATTTAGAGCCAACACATAGCCCCCACCCAGGCCTGCTCTGGAAATGCTGGTGGTCCATCCCGAAAGCAAACCTGGGGCATTTTCTTAAATTCTCAGTGTGACTGTGTACAAGTCATCTTGCCTCCTGCTAAGCCGGCACCTCTGGCTCCCCACAGATCCCCACTACCTCCCCTCCTGAAGCCACGACTACACGCTGCGGCAACTAGTACTTCAAGCTGAACTGACGTTTTTGTTTTTTAACTATCTTAACTGATTTGGGCACCAAAGATCCCATCAGTCCCCCAAACATCAAGAAGACCATTTAAGAATGTGTGACGTTGGCCACAGATAAGAAAATGAAAACTGAATTTGCTCTTCCCTCTACAGAGGAGGAAATCACAGTCACTCCAGAATCCACGTCTCCCCCATCCCTCAACCTGGTCCTCACCCACCCCAAAACACGTTCAGTTAAAGGGGCTTCCTTCAAACTCTCCACTCCCCTCTGCTCCCCTCACCCCTTCCCATCCCACTTCCTCCCTATCAACCGCTTGGCCACCACGCACCCTGTCACTGAGTGCTGGCAGCCTCCAGGCACGTCCCGCTCCAAGTATTTTAAAAAATCTTTTAGCCTTGCTGACGCCCAGTGGAGAGAGCTGGGCTTTGTCATTAGACACGGGCTGAGCTAGCAGCCGGAGAAGGCACCATGCCAGCTCGGAACAAGCTTAGATGAACACACAGCCCTCCCCACAGTTCACAGCTTTCTCCTCAGCCGACAGCGCTGAGGGCACAAGAGAGCGTGGGCCAGTCCAGCCTTCCGGGACCGCCTCGGGATTCGGAGAGCTCCTCTGGTGGGCAGGACGCCCTGGCGAAGGAGGCCAAGAGGCAGTCTGTGCATTCCCAAGAGGCCCCTCCCCTTACCCTGGGGAAAGAAACGTGAAGAAGAGCATCCCCAAAGGACAGATGCTCAGCCTGCGCGATTTGCCCATCTAGCCCCAGGGGGTGGCAGGTAGGATCAGATGCTAAAATCCCGATGCTGCTCTAGCAGACATACTCGGTGACCCTGACCTCCCTGAGGCAGTCAGTTGCTAGTTTTCAAAAGATGGAAGGAAACAGACATGCAGGGAGCATTTCCCTTGTGTTGCCCCATGCCCTCGTCTCTTAACTCAAGCAGACACGGGTCACCGCTGTCCTTGTCACGGTTAGGGGCCTGCCTTAGAGAGTTTCAGCACCCTGCCCATCAGCCGTGCCCAGACTCTCTGACTCTGAAGGCATCAAGTAGGCCTTAAAAGGCAGCTTGATCTCTATCAGCCAGAACAGTCCTCCTCTCTACTCTCAGCCCAGCCCCAGGCCTTCCCAGCCCAGAAGCTTCCAAAGCCACATTTTCCCCCCGCCTCGTCTCCTTTTTTATATCGATGAAATGAGGACAGTTCACTCAATTACAACTTGAGGACTAATTCATAAAAATGGCAGTAAACTACTTCACAAGTCTCAAAACACAATCTGCTCTTCCTGCTTGGCGACAACTGTCAACTTGCGGAGAAAAGATTAAATGCGCTATCATGCAGCCCCCCAGGTGGTCCAGGCTCACAGAGGAAAAAATTCTCGTTCTTCTTCTTACAAATGATCTCACGTTCCAGAGTGATTTCCTGCCCAAAGGGACGGCCCAGAGCTTCAATGTTCATGATCAGAGATACCCAGAAATTCTGCCAGTGAGGACTGCTTAAGAAAGCTGGTTAGCCACATGGAACACTCCATGCCCCTCTCCCACCTCGGGGATCTTAAAAGGCCAGTGAGATGTAAGAAAGGCTCAGTGAGTGGGCCAGGAGGGCCCATTGCCTGGGGGTACCTTTTGCCAGATGGGCCCCAACATATAAGAAGCTGGCACACTGCTCCAGCTTTCTGCACACACCTCCCACCCACAGGAGGAAGGTTTGCATGACGTGGTCATCCAGCACTTTCCTAAAGAACAACCCGGGGCAGCTGGGATGGCCTGAGCAACTGGCCCTCCCCTTGGGATCCCAGCGTGCTTATTTCACAGACAGCTGGCTCTCGTCCCAAGCACGTAGAGCCCTCTCAGCCAGCTCTCCCCTCCCTCATCTCCCGTTGTGGGGAAGCCCAGATTGGAAGCATAGAGAGGCTTAGACAGCCACTCCCCCACCTCAGCCTCTGCTACCAAGGAGGGGAAGAGCTCTGTGGGAACTCACATCCCCCCACCCTTCTCTGCCTGTTCCGGACTCCTCCAGATACAGAGGAGAGTGCATCCAGAAACTTCCCAAAACACCCTTTATCACTATGAGCCCAAACCGGGGGCAAACACAGACCATGGGTAGGATGGTTTCTTGGGAGCCTCACTTACAAGGCTCACCTAGGAGAAGGACACCCCGTGCAAAGCCAGCCAACCTCGCTTCCCTGCCATAAAGACTCCTCAGTTTGGTATTTAAGGCCCTTCACCATTTGCCTAAGTATCCCACTGGCTCCAAGACCCATCTCCACTCCCGCTAAAATCCTCCTAGCTAGCACACCCTAAACAGACCCGGAGCTCCCCTGCCCTCTTATTCACACAGCTGGCGTTCTTGCCCACCCCCCCTCCCCAGAGATTCTTCCTAGACTTCTAGCATATGCACCTGTGAATTGTCACTGGCCCTTTTTTTTGTGCATGGCATGCAGGATCTTAGTTCCCCAGCCAGGGATCGAACCCGGTCCCCTGCAGTGGAAGCGCGGCTTCCTAACCACAGGACCACCAGGGAAGTCCCTCACTGGCCCTTTTCCTTGTGGTAGGCTCTCTCCCCAGCCTCCAATTCTCTCCAATGCCTGGCACGGAGCCCGGTACGTAATGGCCACTCAGTCAATGTTGGTTGAGACCAGTACTCCAAAGAATATGGGTAAAGGCTTCAGGTAGTTCCAGAAAGATCTTCCACCAAACCAAACCCAAGCCGAGCGTTTGGTCACATCCCTCTCCCCTGGTATATCGGTCCTGCCCTCTGCAGGCGTACTGCATCCTGGGTCTCTCTCTCAATCTCCAGACCCTACGTGGACCTGGTGAACCTGCTGCTGACCTGTGGGGAGGAGGTGAAGGAGGCCATCACGCACAGCGTCCAGGCTCAGTGTGAGCAGAACTGGGGAAGTCTGTGCTCCATCTTGAGTTTCTGCACCTCGGCCATCCAGAGGCCTCCCACGGCGCCTCCCGAGCGCCAGCTCCAGGGCCACAGGGCCAAGGTCTCCAGGGGCCACCACGGCGAAGCAGGTCACCACCTCTCGGAGCCCAGCAGTCAGGAGACCCGCCGAGGTGCCAAGGGCGAGCGAGGTAGCAAGAGCCACGCAAATGCCCACACCCGGGGTAGAGCGGCCGGCCACGGGGCCCAGGGAACTTCTGGAAGCAGCGAGTGGGAGGATGAACAGTCTGAGTATTCTGATATCCGGAGGTGAAACGAAAGGCCCGGCCGGGAAATCTTTCCTCCACGCCGTCCATTTTCTTCTCTCTGGACATTCCAAAACATTTGCCATTAAAGAGGGGGGATGTCACACGCAGGATTTGATGGGGATTGCGGACTTGATGGAGGTGTATGTTAGCGGCATGAACAGGTGAAGCGGAGACTCCCTGGGCAGCAGCGAGGGCTCGGTTGTGCCCGCTGGGTCCCGCACCTGCACATCCCGAAGGGAGGGAGCCAGCCGGCGTCCTCATTGCAACTTTGCCTTCTTTCCATCCGCGGAGCCCCTGGGCGGCAGCCTGCGGTTCCCTCTGCTGTGGGAGGCGATGGGGAGGGGCGGGGGTGACCCCCGGGGCTGGGTCGCGGCCCAGACCGCAGCTTCTGGTGCTGTCTTGGTGGAGGGCAGCTGGATTCCGGTGCAGGAGTGGGTGTGAAGATCTCCCTGGGAATCAGGAGAAGGGTGGAGAGGAAGCAGGGGCCGTGTGGGTGCTTGGTGCCAAACCAAATCCAGTTTCTTGCATGGGACCTTGAGGTTTGGAGCAACTTGGGAAGGGGCGGGTGAGGGTTCTAAGTGTAATTTCTGAGCCATTGTTCTGTCTGGGGCACCCTGTCCGAGGGAGTGGCCCCTGTGTGTTTGTATTTTAACCACTGCTTCAAGTCTCGATTTCACTTTTTTTTTTTATTTATCCAGTTACATCTCCATATCTGTCGTCTAAATAAATAGCTTTCAAACAAAGCAACTGGGTCATTAAAACCAGCTCAAGGGAAAACAAAAAACAACCCATCTTTGGGGGCTGAATTGTTTTTAGTGCTATTTTAAAAGGAATCAAAGAGCAGTGTAGCCGCACATCTGACTGCCTGACGTGGGCTCATTGCCACTTAGGGCAAAGCCACACCTGGAGGAAAATGCACACAGGAGGAGTGCATTTGACAGATTTCCTTTTGCATTTCGGTATCTCACCCTGACCCTCAGCCGAGACAGATAAAGCACCGTACCCTGGATTCCATGAGGCCAAGTTGGAAAGCTGGCCTCTCCGTGCTGGAGGATGGAAAAGGGGAACACAGAAGGACTACTCAGTAATTTTCACCAAGGAATGCCGACCTTTTGCATAAATGGAGGAGACTGCTGAAAATCGCTGAGGGACGAGATTTCCCAGATCCAGATTGAAAATTTAGCAATAAGAAAAGGAGTCAGAGTAAACAAAAGAAAGGCAGAGAGGAGAGACAGAAGTAAAGATACAGGGAGAAGATTAGAACAGAAAGCGTCAGCAGTGGATGTCTTGTGGCTACTGAAGAGGTTTCAGAGATAGGCCTTTACTTCTCTTTCCCAACAGGCTGCAAATTAAACCTTATCCTTTCTTGCAGCCAGTACTCAGACAGGAGCCCAGTATTGCAAACAATGGATGGATGTGCTGGGCCAGGTCCTTCTAGAGCAGGGGTCGGCAAACCTTCTCTGTAAAGGTCCAGATAGGGAATACACTATTTTCGGTTTGGCGCGTTGTGTGGTTTCTGTTGCAGCTACTCAACTAAGCCTTTGTCGCCTGAAAGCAGACATACGTAGACAGCACATACCAAATAGGCTTGGCTCCACGCCATTAAAATTTGATTTAACAGGGACCCAACTGGATTCGGCACTTGGGCCTGAGTTTGCTGACTGCTGTTCTAGTGGCTGAGCAAAAAAGTATGCATCTTCCATTTACAACAGCTCATAGCTTTCCCTGAAAGCAACCTGAGGCCAGAGATAAAGAAGCTAAATTTATCTACTCGAAAATGATTTGTTCCACAGAATGCCCTTACCCAAAGCACAGCTAGTGTTTATATAACCCAAATCCAATCTCATTGCTGCCAGGACATGGTGTCGGAGCGTCATTTCTCCAATCTTTCACGATCCATGTTGGAAAGAAACCATTTGGGTGTCGGGGGAGGGAGACAAAAGGCTGGGAGAAGCACCTAGAGAGAGCTGGAGCTGCAGAAAGAGGAGGAGACGTGCACTTAATCCGGCTCTGCCCTCGGAGGGAGGAGGAGGACCGGTGTGTCAGGCTCTGCCATGGCAACAGAACATAAACCATGTTCGGTTTATGTTCAAGCCACGAACATAAGCAGTGGATGCCCTCACTGCTTATGCCTTGAGAACGTGTCTCAAGCCACGCAGCACGTGGACTGTTTTCCTTACATCACTCAAAAGCTGAGGCAATAACATTCTCTCGCGTTGCTGGGTCAGCTGTTCATTTGTTCGCCGGCTCCTGGGCTGGATGGGTGAAAGGCATCACTTTTATGTTTTCCTCAGTGTAAATGTTTTACGTGTTCGCTCCTGACGTCCCATGTGTTGCTTCTATTGTAAATATTTGTCATTTGTATTTATTATCTCAGTGTTTTCCCCCAAGGCATAAAATTGCTTACTATGTTGATCTGAACCCCCTCACTGACCTCTGTTGTATATTTTTCATGCCACTGTTTTGTTTCTTCTCAAAAGTCAGGTAGAAATCCTTGCATTCTGGTTCCTAATGTTTTGAAGCCTACAATAGTATTTATTGCTGAGATTCTTTATCTCAAAACTGAGGAAAATCCAAATTCCTGTAAGCATGGACAGAGGCATTTGTACAATCTAAAATGTAAGCAAAGTCATCCTTAAAAATAGGCCCTCAACTTGGGGCTTCGTACTTCATACAAATTTGCTCTTGAGCCTTCCTTTGAGGAAGGATGTGGATTCCAAATAAAGATATGATGTTTATTTTGAGCCTTGCATCTTAACAAGATGATCCAAACACCTCTCCTTTGTATCAATAAATAGCCCTGTTATTCTGAAGTGAGAGGTCTGAGTAGAGTGAAATGCTAACACTCAAAACTAAAATAGAAAACGCCAGCCCAGAGCTATAGTCATACTTTGACACACACACACACACACACACGGAGAGAAATTTCAACTCGAACCAAGGAAAAGTCTTCGTTAGAACAACATGGGAAAACAATGCTTCCAGGGCCCATTTCCTAAGGAAGAACAACCCTCATCCGATCTCAGCATTGGCACCACGTGAGCTTGCTAAGTCATAATATCTGTTTCTGTTATGGATTTAGGCAGCAGGACCTGTACATTGTCACACTGCATTATCTTTCTCCAAGCATTAATAAAGGTTTTAAATAATTGACTTCCCCTTGAGTAGCGTTATTGTCTGAGAGGGCTTTGGATGGGTCAAGGGAGTTGGCTGTGAGCAAGTGGGGTTTGAGTCCATTTTAAATGCTGGATGTTCAGATATCTACAAAAGAGAAACAGACTCACAGACATAGAGAACAGACTTGTGGTTGCCAAGGGGGAGGGGGTTGGGGGAGGGAAGGATTGGGAGTTTGAGATTAGCAGATGCAAACTATTATACATAGGAGGGATAAACAACAAGGTCCTGGGACTTCCCTGGTGGCCTAGGGGTTAGGATTCCGGGCTTTCACTGTGGTGGCCCAGGTTCGGGGCAAGATCCTGCAAGCTGCGTGTTGCAGCCAAAAAAAAAAAGACAACAACAAGGTCCTACTGTGTAGCACAAGGATCTATATGCAGTATCCTGTGATAAACCATAATGGAAAAGAATATGAAAAAAAGAATATATATTATATGTATAATTGAGCCACTTTGCTGTACAGCAGAAATTAACACCACATTGTAAATCAACTATACTTCAATAAAGATTTTTTTTAAATGCTGGATGTTCAGTTTACAGGGAGGGGAACCCAGGGAAGAAGACCACCCTGGGCTTCTCCTCCATCACAAGGACTCTGTTCAAAACCCTGCCTGAATCACCCAGACAAAGAGGAGGATGAGCTTCCTGGGACCGGCCCAGGGCCATCAGGGAGGTCCTCACAGCTCCCTCTGGAGTCCACAGACCTTGGAGTTGGCCACGCCTTCTTTCAGACTGAGCCTGCAGTGGACGCCACCGGAATAAAAGCTCAGTGGCTCTGCACAGGCAGGGAAGCCTCTTCCCCAGCTCCTCCTCAACACAACAGAGCTGGAGTCCCTGATTTACTCCACCGTTGGCATACCTACTATGTGCTCAGGACCACGCTAGGCATGTTGCATACATAATCTCATCCCCAATATGTCCCACAAGTAGCAGGTCTTATCCCCATTCTACAGGTGAAGAAACCAAGGTATAGAAAAGTAAAGCAGCTTCTCCCAAACCATGTGGCTAGTGAGGGGGGAGGGGTCTGAACTCAAACCCAGATGTGTGACTCTAAGCCCGCATGCTTTCCCCCCACTTCAGGCCTAGATTCTCCACGTTTGATTTCTTTTTAAATGTAAACCTGTCAGTATTATTCCTATTTTACACAGGGCTTAGAGAAAGAATAAATTATACTCTTAGATTTATAGCACCAGGCCTCTGAGGAGTTCTGCTTTAGAACGGAAAGGAAAATTGATGCTCTCACGTTTCCTCTCTGCAAAGACTCAGATTTTGGTTCAGGTTAAAGGAAGAGCAGGAAAATCACGGCATCTCATCGCTTTTCTGTGCGTGTGGGTAATTTTTTTTTTAAGGTGCTTCTCAAGTGTCCCTGAGGAAATCATTTGGGGAGTGGCTGGCTTGTGTGACCATGTAGATTGAGTTGTCTCCACTAAACCCACCCGATTGCCAGCCCTGCCTGAGACGTCAGGCTTCCCTGAAATCTTCACCACTGTCACCACCCTCATCGTGATAGTTGCAGTTTCTTGTGGCTCTGTTATGTGCCCCATGCGCTGCTGCCTGGTGCTTTACAGGTATAATTTCTGAGCCTCATTTTACATATAAAGAAACTGAGGCTCAAAGGCATCTTAATTTGCCTAGAGCCCGTCGCAAGGCTAGCTAGCTCCAGGGGGTGGCAGGGCCCACCCTGCTCTGCCTTACCATCCATCACCCCTGATGTGAAAATGTGGGTTTGATATCCCCGAGTTCAGAAACGCAGCTGCCTCCCCGTAACCTTCAGGACTGCTCCAGTCCACAGGTTCAGGAATGATGAGGCCGTGGGAGGGTTAGAAGATCTTCCAAATATGCTAGTATTTAAGCAAAGTTTCCGAAAGGAGCAATTGTGGGTCCCGCAATCTGGAGACGGAAATTTGAATTTATTCTAAAGTCAAAAAAAAAGAAAGCACCCTACTGAGAAGGGGACAAGCCTTGTCCAGAGAACACGTTTTATGTAAAAGTATTTGTGGGGGGGTGGGGGGGGTGAAAAAGGAGGAAAGAGCAATACAAGCTTTGAGCTGGGAGTCATGCGTGGCTGCTAGCATAAGCAGTTCGGTTTTTATCACTCCACAGAAAGAACACACACTCAAAAGTCACTCACTGAAGAGAATGGGGGAAAAAAGAGCCACAAAGCCAACCTAAGCTTATGCGTGAAATGAGCCCCACCAGGATGAACCCTGACGTCCCAGAGAACCCAAGCCTCCTGGCACTCGAGGGTGTATTCCCACCTACCGCCATGTAACATCAGGTCTGCCTGGGCCAACTAAAGCATGGGAAAGACAAGAGAAGCCCTTCCAGGAATTCTCAGAGGCAGGGCAATTGTTCACAAGGTGCAGAGGAGAATCGGCTAGTTCCATGTTCCATTGGAGAGTTTCCAGGATCGTTTATAGTTCTTAAAGCTAAGGGGGAGTGGCCATGTAAAAAGAAGTGACAACCTAATAAGAATGGAGACCACCTGCCTGCTTGCCCTGGTGAGTCATGCAGAATACTCAGCAGAGGACTGGGGGCACCAAAGAGGGCTTCGTGCAGGGTGGAGGACCAGGCCCTGGCATTTTGTCCCGGTTGTTTATTGCAATGTAAACAACAACCCCCAAAACTTAGTAGATTGAAACAATGATTTTATTTTGCTCACAATTTTGTGGGTCAGAAACTTAGAAAGGGCTCTGCTGGGCGGTTGGTCTCTTCTCCAGATGGCGTCAGCTGCCTTCCCAGATGGATGGATGGGCCCTTTAAGACGGCACCTCAGTGCTCTGGGCCCCCACCCTCATCCCCTTCTGTCTCTCTCTCTCTCCATGTGACACCTCATCCCCCCGAGGCCTCGCAAATCATGGCCGTCTCGGGGTGGTTAGTCTCCCTTCTTCCCTGGTAACTGGCTTCCCCAAAAGAGATTGGAGGGTTTCACAGCACATTCTGCAGATCTAAACTAGGGTTTGAAGTTCATCCTTGGAAATGAATGTCACAAGGGCAGACACTGACCTCTGCACACAGTTTCATGTCTCTCCAGCGGCCCGGCCATCACACAGTGGGAATGAATGAATGAATGAAACCTCTTGTCCTAAAAGGATGCCAAATTGTCAAATCAGATAAGTTTCAATTCACTCTAACTCCTAAAGGAAATATATCCTTGTGTCCTTGTAAGGGGCACTGACATGTCAGAGAGTCAGTGAGTGGGTGTCAGAATTAAAAGTCACTGGGAAGCCTAATAATTTTAGAGTCAGGAGACATAATATTGATCCAGACACTTACTTGTCTTGTACCTGGTAAATCTCCTTTTTAAAAAAAATAGTGACTGAAAAAAATAAATCAGGACTGACCCTGAGATCTTGGCAAATCAGTTAAATTGTGTAAGCCTGTTTCCTCAGCTACAAAATAAGGAAACTAACAGCTATCCTGCTTCCCTCACACTGGGTAGTGAGGAGAAATGACTGAAGCTATACGAAAGTGACAATACACAGGAAATGCTCTGACGACCATGGATGCCCTGTCAACAGTGGGGATTATTCCTCCTGGCCATTTTGGAAGGTTTGAGCCTAAGGTCAAGAGAACAGAAGGGATGAGCGGCCCCATCCTTCCCACTGTCCTGGCGGTTCTCTGAGGCAGGTACAAAGTATTCTATGGCCAGGATAGAGGGGTCAGCCCCACATAGTGGGAATTTGAACCAGGCATAAGGGGGCAGAGCCTAACTAGCTGGGGACCCTCTCTAGGGTGGGAGAGTAGCCCCCGAGCAGCTCCCAGTGGTAGGTTGGGCCAGGCAGCAACCAACACGCTGGGAGCAGAGGGCCTTCCTGCCAGGCTCTCTCTCTCTGCAAACCTCAAGGCAAGGGACCCACAGAAAAGCCGGTTCATAAACTCTTTAATGAGAAAGAAAGCAGAGACTGACAGAGATGAGGGAGGAGAGAGATTCGGGGCCAGAGCCCACTCCACTGGATGCCAAGGTTCCTGAGAGTTTGACATTTGGAAAAGATCTGGCCTGGAGGAGCCAAGGATTTGGGACAGGCCTCCTTCCGGCTCCTGGGACTGTCAAGAAGAGAAGGCGGGGGAGGAAAATGACTCAGCTGAAATGAAGAGAAATGTATTTTTAAAAAGGGAAACGATGAAAGGCACAAAGGAATGAGATGGAGCCCCAGGATAGGGTCCAAATGCATTCTCAGAGGAAGTGGGGCCAATCTGCAAAAACGCTAGTGGACTCACTAGGGTTTCCAGACCAAGAACAGCACCTTTAAAATGAAGAGTGTCTTCCAGGCTTGCCAGGCCCACCGCCCTTGAAGCCCTCCAGCTCCGTGGTCCCCAGGGGCAGGCGCCCGCCTCTACAGAAGAAATGCCGGGGGTGACCCGGCAGCGTAGGAGCTTCTCCACACTTTTGATTCTGAAGATGGGGGCAGTTCTTGAACAGAGGAGTTAGGGAGAAACTCATTTCACATTCAGGCTCACACTCACCCAGCAGGGCAAGCCTGGGAGGAGGGTCTGTAATGCCCTGCGACTCTTCCCTTGCTCCATTCTATCCACTGAACCCTGGGTGGGGGGGGAGTGTGTGGAAGCAGGCTCCCTCCCCAGAAGCTGACACAACTCCAATCCCCCACTCCCAACAGCCAAGGTCAGATGACCCTGATTGCAAAAGTGTCAGTGGAGAGTGAGAAGAGATATGAGAATAAAGGGAAGCTGCTGTCTGACAGCTCTGCATCTCCTCCCCCCGGCTTATCCAGCGCTGGGTTCACGCTGGGGTCCACCTCCCCGCTAGCACTGAACTCACATTTCTAGAAGAGGGGAGATTAGGAAGAAGAGTTCAGCTCAGCATGGCCCAAGAACTATGAACCCCTCGCACAAGCATGTCAATGCCGTCGGCCTTTCTGAGTCACTCAACGTTTACCCAGAGGCTCCCGTCATTGGGAAAATCATCGTGTATCCTCCTGGGAGGATGTGGAGCAGGAAAGCCAGCCTGCTGGGGAGCACAATGGCAGATGCAGAGGAGGACCCAGGAGGGGGTCGGCTGACCAAACCCCACTGCCCCACTGTCCAGAAGCTAAGGCTGGGGTGGGAAGCCTCCCCCGACCCCTTGTGAGAGAGCTCTCTGACTATAACCCTACATTCTAACAGAAAACAGGAAACCGGCAGAGAATTCCTGGCCCTCCAGACCCTGAGTTATCCCACCACCTCTGAGAAGAGAAGCTGTCCCTCTGGGCCATTCAGATGGCTGCCAGCACCTGGCAGGGGGATCTCTGGGCACCTAGTGACTGTAGCTACACAGAAAGAATGGGGCCAGCTGCCCTCTGAGGCCCCTTCCGCCAGCTGTAGCTGCCCTGAGGTTCCTTCAACCTTGGACTTTCAACACAGACCACCATAGACAGCACTGGAAGCACCTACACACCTGTATTTCCAAGGCCTGGGGCCTCGGAAGCTGGGCCAGTTAGAGAAGGCAGAGACAGGATTAAAAGTGCAAGAGATCTGTTGGAAGAAACGCTGTGAAGGATCAAGTGGAAAGAAGAAGCAGGCAGGTAGAGTCTCAGACCGCAGTGCCGGGCTGACACCTGGGAAGGGAGAGAGAGAAGGAAGGAGGGCTGAGTAGGACCGCAGGGCAGCTCTGAGAAAGTCTCAACCAGGATGGTGGGGAGCCCAGGGCAAAGTGTGCTGCTCTGTGTCAGGCAGGCGTGCCTGGCTCTGGCCCCCTATCCGTGGGCTCAGTCATCTCCAGGAGCAGCCTGGGAAGAGGGTGGCTCAGCCCCAACACGCTGATGGGCCTGGAAGGAGTGGGAGGTGGAGGCTGAACTAGCTGCACTCTTCACAGCAAGGAGGTCTGAGCAGCACACGCCCACAGCTACCGAATAGCCAATGCTTTTTTTAAACCTGCTTCATAGTAAGTGAAGTTAGTCAGACAGAGAAAGGCAAGCATATCACTTATATGTGGAATCTAAAAAACAAAAAAAATACAAATGAACTTAATTACAAACAGAAACAGACTCACAGACAGAAAACAAACTTACAGTTACCAAAGGGGAAAGCTGGTGGGGAGGGATAAATTAGGAATTTGGGAGTAACATATACACACTACTATATATAAAGTACATAAACAACAAGGACCTACTGTATAGCATAGGGTATAGCACTCAATATTTTGTAATAACCTACAAGGGAAAAGAATGTGAAAAAGAATATATATATCTATCTATCACTTTACTGTACACCTGAAACTAACACAACATTGTAAATCAACTATACTTCAATAATTAATTAATTAATTTTTTTAAATGACAACAACTAAAAAATAAAAACCTTCAACAGAGCACTTAATTCTTGAGACAGGTTCTACCCATGAACAGCCCTTTGGCAAGAGGCTTTGTCGGGTTGTGTGCAAAGCAAGTTAAGAGAATGAAGGTAACAGTGATTGGCAAACGAGAAGGCCCACACTAGAAGTTCACAAAATGGTGTCTCACAGGTCACATATGACCTGTAGGTTTTGTTTGACTCACACATTGATTTTTTTTTTTTAAGTTAAATTAGTTGCCAGCACATAAAAGCCACAAAAATCCAAACTTCCAGCTTTTCTTCAAAAATAATAACATCAGACTTCCCTGATGGCGCAGTGGTTGAGAATCTGCCTGCTAACGCAGGGGACACGGGTTCGAGCCCTGGTCCAGGAAGATCCCACATGCCGCGGAGCAACTGGGCCCGTGTGCCACAGCTACTGAGCCTGCGCTCTAGAGCCCACGAGGCACAACTGCTGAAGCCCACGTGCCTGGAGTCCGTGCTCCGCAACAAGAGAAGCCACCGCAATGAGAAGCCCACGCACCGCGAAGAGTAGCCCGCGCTCACCGCAACTGGAGAAAGCCCGTGTGCTGCAACAAAGACCCAATGCAGCCAAAAATAAATTAACTAAAAAAAAAAAAAGAATCAAAACATCCATCAATCCTGAGCCGACATTCCAGTTCACCACAGTCCCAACACTCCCTATTGTCTTGCGCCCTACCTGCTTCACTCACATACTTGACCAGACTGGCCTCAGCAGGCCTCCTGCCTACCCTCATGGATGTATTTCAGCCATTCATGGCCATTCCATTTCTTAGGTGGATACAAAGAGGGAAATTTAGAAAATCTAAAAAGAGCTCTGGGAAGTTAAAATATAAGAGAGAAAGATGAAAAATATCAATAAAACAATTGGGAGATCAATTTAAGAAAATCCCTCAGAAAGAGATGAATTATGAAAGAGAAGGAGACTCAGTCTAGGAGATTTAATATCCAATCAGAAAGAGTTCCAGAATAAGGGGATGGAGAAAATGGTAGGGAGAAAATTATCTACAAAATAGTATAGAACTGAAGGATGAGAGTTTTCAGACTGAAAAGGCCTAAAGACTCCCCAATGAGATGCATTGTTGTGAAATTTCAAAACTCCTAAGGATAAAGGGGGAAGAGCCCAAATGCCTCCAAAGAGGGGAGAAGAATTACATGACAAAGAATCAAGAATCAGTATGGCCTCAAACTTCTCACCAGCAACTTTGGAAGCCAGAAGACAAAGGAGCAATGCTTCAGCATCCTGAGGGAAAGTAACTCTACCCCCATTCAGGTCATCAATTAAGCGGAGTACAATCCAGATATTTTTCAAGCATGCCAGGTCTCAAAAATTTTCCTCCTGAAATATCCTTTCACAGGAAGCTCCTGAAGGCTGTGTGCCGCCAGAATGAGGGATTAAAATTAGAACAAAGACATAATTAGATCCAGGAAGCAGAGACCTAGCCCAGGAGAGAGGGAAGGGGCTTCCCAGGATGACAGTAAGAAGAGTCCAGGATGGCAGCTGAGCAGCAAGTCCAACTGGGACTGCAGACGATCACTTCCTGGTTCTGCCAGAGAGCTTGGGGGTAAGTAAGTGATGGTTAAATTAGTTACAGGAAACTAAGCAAACCAAAAATGAGCAAAAGACTTGAACGGGCATTTCACAAAAGAAGATCTCCAAATAGCCAATCAGCACATGAAAAAGGCCTCAACATCATGAGTCAATATGAAGAATACAAATTTAAGACCCCCGTGATCATCACTATCCACCCAGCAGAAGAGATCAAATGAAGAATGACGGACTGTCCCAAGCGCTGGCAAGGGAATGAAGCAACTGGCCCTCTCACATGTTGCTGGTAGGGCACCAATGGTCCAAGCGCTTTGGGAAACTCTTTGGCAGTTTCTTATAAAGTTAAACATATACCCATCCTATGGCCCAGAAACCCCACTCCTAGGAATATGTCTACAGAAATGAATACGTAGAGCCACAAAAATATCAGTACAAGAACACTGAGTAACTTTATGCATAATAGCCAAAAACTGGAACCAGCCCAAATGTCCATCCAATAGGAGATGGATAAACCAAGCGTGACACTTCCATCCAAGGAATACGAGTTGGCAGTTGAAAGGAATAAGTGACACACACAACCACGTAGGTGAATCTTCAAAACACGACAAGGGGAAGAAGCCAGACAGAAAAGAATATATGCGGTATGAGTCTACTTACATAAGGCTCAAACCCAGGAAAAACTAATCTATGGGGTGAGAATTCAAAATAGTGGTTTCCTCTGGGGGACCAAGACAGACAGGTATTAACTGACAGGACACAAGGGAATCTTCTAGGGTGACAGATATGTCCTGATGTAACAGGCATATCATATGGAAAAGTCATTAAGCCGGGCGCTCATGATACATTTTACTACACGTAATTAATTCCCCAATAACATACTGGAAAAAAAAAAAAGAAAATGAAACAAACCAAAAAAGACGCATTATTAATTCCATGAAAAGTAAAAACTTATATTAAAAAAGAAAATGTAATCATAGGACACTCTGGGTAGTATGGACCTAGCTTGGCTGTGAACAATAATTACACAGTTGTAACAATGGATAAATACACCATATATGGATTCAACCAGAAATCAATATTGGCAAGATGAGCAGAAGGGCAGTGTTTGTGTGTAGCAGAGGGTTGGGGGGTGAGCAAAGAGAGCTAAATCCTAATAGTTTGCAGTAGGAAGTCAATAGATAATGTCTAAAATCAAATGCACAAATAAACAAGAAATAACAGTGAGGTGTGTTCTTCAGACTTCTGAAGGTAAATATGAGCTAAAGGGCAGCAAGTGGTTGTCTCTGGGGAGTAGCATTCAATGGTGGGGGGGTGTGGGGCAGGTCATTTGGATCTGCTAGAATTAGATTTGGCAGAAAGGAACGCAAGGGAACCCAAAACAAAATCCTTTAATTAAAACAGAAATGTAAAAGTCTGCAGATAGAAAACTCTGGGCCGCTCCACAAAGGTGTCAAAGATTCAGGCTCCTTTTTCTCACTGCTAAACCATATGCAAGTTACAGTTCCAAGACCACCTTATGGTTCACTATGGTTGCTCCAGCTCCAGCCATCAAATCCACGTTTCAACCAGTAGGATGGAAAAAGGGTGCCTACCAGCTATCTTTTTAGGATATTTCCCCAAAGCAACCCCACAATACTTCTGCTTAAATCTCACTGGTCAGAACTGAGTCCCATGGTCATTCCTAGCTGCAAGGGAGGCTGGAAAAAAAAAAACAACCTCTCATCTGGACAGCCATGTGCCAACCATGGAAGAGGGGAGAATCTGTCATTAGGACTTGTGTTTAAAATTTTTCACTTATATATAGGTATTACTTTGATTAAAAAATAAAAATTGAAACAAAAAGAAGTAGCATGAGCAGTCAACAGACAAAGTAAAGAGTAGTTCTGCTGGCTGGATGAGCACTGCGGGCTGCACTGGTCCTGAGCACACACCTGGGCAGGCAACAGCAAATACCTAGTGAGTGCATAACCACCACCACAGGCCCCCCACCACAATAGGGGAGCCAGAAGGAAAACTAAGGAGGTGATATATGGAATTAAATTATTGGGTGGTGCACACAGGGCCAAGAACCCACCAGAGGGCCAAGTAACTCCACGACAACAACCTTGCAGATAGCCCCAAGGTCTGAAATCTTTCCTGGCCTTCCACGTTTAGACCAGTGTTTAAAAAAGATAAAATCGCACAACACCCCAGAAAGGTGGAAATTGTTATTCCTCCTTTACAGAAAAAGAAACAGACTCCCAGAGGTTAAGTAACTTCCTCCAGGTCATATCTGGAGGAGCTAGGACTTGACCTCAGGAATCCCTAAGACCGAGTCCTGGTTTCTCTCCTCCATGACACAGGCACTCCTCCAAGGGGTCTGGGTGGCCACCCGCGGCTTTTGGATTCTCTGCAGAGCCACATCAGGCCTGTCAATAAGTCACAAGATGCAATGACTCATCTGAAGACAAGATAAACAACAGGGAGGCCTGGTGAGATGAGAGGTCCTGTTTCCTAGGAAGTTGCCTTCTGTAGGACTGAAAGAGTACACAGTTAGCAAGCAGGAACCCATTCTGCAAACACCAGCACAGCAGTTTGCAGACAAAGAAAAAGTGCTGCTGGTCCTAGAGATGGGCGGCAGAGCTGGGAGCCGCAGAGTTATTTCCATCCTGAAAGGGCTTTTGTCAAGCCTGGGCCATGAGCCTGAGGATATAGAATTCCAAACCTTCCCCTTCCAATTCCTCCAAAACCAGAAGGGAAGGTCCTTCTGCACTGCTCTAATAATATTTCTCTGCTGCATCCCATCTGAGAATCCCAAAATGTTTAACCAATATTTCTGGATAAAACTGCAGACCCTCCAAGTGACCTTGGAGCAGTCATTTCCTCTCCCTGCACCCCAGGTCTCAGGGGAGAAGAAGATGGCTCTCAGGGAAACAAAGGTGATCTGGCAGAGGGCAGGGGGAGCTTACTGTCTCCAGAACCCATCCTATCAGGTCTGTCTGGATACAACAGACTCATGGGGACCAGCCAAAGCTCAGAGCCCAGATGGCCCAATAGGAAAGCAGCAGGCCATCAGGGAGGGACGGGCAGAGAGTGTGGAGGCCAGCAGGAGGGACCCAGCCCAAGGCTCAGGGACAGGGCTTAGCCCCTGCAAAGACTTGGGCCACAGCAGGACCCCGTTCCCAGAAGAAATCTGCTCTCAAATGAAGGATCCAGGTAGAGCCTTGAGGTTTGGTCGTCGAGAAATAAGACAGGAGATGGGCCTGCTGGGCTGTAGGTCAGAGTGAGGTGACATAATGCTCTCAGTCAGAGAGAGCTTAGAGGAAATTTTTATACTCCCTGATCGGTCATGGAACTTATGCCTGACTCTGTAATTGAGGCAGCTTTGAAAGTCTGGGGACAACAGGACAGGGAAGCCTCAGAGGCAATTCAGGAAGCTGCATGTGCCCGGCCACCTCCCTCCCATCCCCCTGCTCAGGAGGCCCTTCTCCTCCAAATCATCAGAGCTAAGCAGGTGACCTTCAAAGCAGCCCCAGGACTCTGTGACAACATTCAGAACAAAGCCCTGCTCACGTGACCCCTTCCTGGACACCCCCAGCTTGAATGGACCTTCCTAATGCATGAGTTTTATCTGTGACCCATTTCAAATCTTCTATTGTTATTTTAAAATGCCTTACTCTCACTCAACCCCAGCACCCAGCACAATGCAGTATACTCAAAAGAACTCAGTAAATATCTTTGTCTTTGACTTGAAAATAATCTAGTTAAGATTTTTAAAAGAACTGCATGAGAAAGTGACAATATACAAATAAGCACAAAATGATGCCGTGCAAATAAAAGTCATAAATCCCCAGGGAGCACTGAAAAAATAAGTGAATCAGAAAGAAGGGGCATTAATCTGGGAAGGTGCTTGGAGAAGGTGAGTTTTGAACCAGCTACTAGGAGAAATAGAGTTTGGGCTTATATATTAGAATTATTTTGGTTGCAAGCAATAGCAATCTAATTCAAAGTAGCTTAACCCAAAAAAGAAAAGAACAAGTAGGAAGGAAGGAGGAGGGAAAAAGGGAAGTTGGATAAAGGAGAAAAAAAATAGGGGATACTGCTTGAAGGCATGGCTGGATCCAGGGGCTCAAAGGCGGATTATCAGGAACCCGCCTTTCTCTATTCTGGTTTCCTCTGTGATACCGTCATCCCAAGGCAGGGTCCCTCTAGGGTGGCTCCCTAGATATAGATCCTACAGCTTAGCATCCCCAAGAGGAAGAGAAAGCTTCTCTTTTCCAGCAGTTGAAGGGTATTAAAAACAAAAAACTTTTGTTGTAAAGAGATTCTGAGGGGTTTATTTGTTACTGCAGCTTAATCTGGCCTATCCTGACTAATACATGCCTCCTTGGTCTAGCTTGGGACACAGGCTCACCCCTATAGCCAGCAGGATATGCTGATCTGATTGGCTAGGCTGACTCAGGGTATGGTGCTCTGACTGGCCAGACTGAGTCAGGGTATGGTGCTCTGATTGGCCAGACTGAGTTACAGGCCCAACCCAGGAACCAGAGAACTGAGGCCAGACCCACCCTAATCATGTGGTCTGAGATTTCCTCAAAGAAATATCAAGATCCTGTTACCAAAAAGAAAGGGGAATGTTCACTGGGCAGCAAAAATCAGCAGAGCTTAACACACAACTTGACAAAGGGTGAAGGGAGGCTGGGCATACTTCACACCAACCATTCCTATGTCTGGGGCCCACCATTCTGTCTGATGACTGCCCTCCCTCCAAGGCACTCCCTGCCTCCCCACAGGAGATTCCCGAAATGAAAGCTGGGTTTCTGAAGAGAGCTTGGGGCTCCCAGAGCAGGGATAGATCTGCCCCCCTCACCCCATCTTTGCAGCTCACCACCTGCTCTGGCTAAGACTCCCAGCTGTGAAACCTCCTGGCCCTGCAGGGAGACTGCAGGTGTCCAACGGCGGCCTGGAGGCCCAGCGCCCACACCTGCAGCCTCTGAGGGCCACCAAATCCTGCCGGGACCCTCCCAGAAGCAGGCTCACGGATGCTCACACAGCATTCCAGCAGGGCCCACTCCTCAGGGAGCTGAGCGCAGTGCCTCAGCACTTTTAGCTCTGCCATTCCCTTACATACTTTTAACCTCCTGGACGAAAGAATTCAGTCGGGCTTGTGTTCCTCTCCCCACAGACTTGAGAATCCAGCCGGAGTCACTACGTCACACTTCCTGCAGCAGCCCAAGGGTCAGGAGTTCACCCGCTGAACTGTTTGCCTGGGGAGCAGGGGTCCTAATAAGCATGACATCCTCCCCCAAAGCTCCAACAGCTGTGTTTCCCCCTGGCTCGGAAGGGAAGAGACCAAATAAAGCAGCAGGAGGAATTACATGGTGCAGAAATGCTCAGCGTGGGATTCCAGATCCAAAGGTCAGATGCTCAATTATGATTGTAAGCAGGTCAGTTTGGGGGGGTTTTGCCTCAGTTTTCCTGTTGGCAAAATGGGGGGAGAGGGGATCATTTCAGGGAAGTGAGCCAGTGTATGATAAAGTAGGAGCCTCTCCACCCAGGTTCTGCTGGGTCCAACAGCCGTCCAAAACCAAGCCAACCTTTTTTACAGAGAACTTTCTAGGCTGCCAAACCTACCTTAGGAGAGAGAACTGCAGTCGAGCTGAGCTTGCATCTTTAATTCTCGGTCTAAACTGGGCACTGGATGAAGCAGAAATCTGGAAAGCTGAGCCACCAGCTGAAGGCTTATGGCTCCCCAGGCGTCTCTCAGAGGTGACAGGAGGCTGGCAGAGAGCTAGAAGCAGGACAGACCGAAGTGTCCCAAAACCTGGGGCCCGGCCTCCTACATTATACCTGGGAGCACCAAAGTAAAGGGGGCCTCTGAGGACTCACAACCTCCTGCTCAGAGCATCATATGTATTTATAAAGGCAACAGGAACCAGAGAGATGGAGGGGCTGCAAATTTTGGGAGGGGGTTGCGGAGGACCAAATATATGACTGGTCAGAACAGGCAAGAGAGAAGGTGGCTCCTGGCTGTTCGTCTAGAACTCAAAATTATTTATTTTTAAAAAAAAGGCAGTAGAAAATTAAAAGAAAAAAATCTGGATAAAACATCTCTATGCACTAGGCTAGGGAGCATACAGCTAAATATAAAGGGCAGATCCCAGTTGGGGGCAAGACTGACTATAAGGCCCTTGTACAGAAGGTGCTTCCAAAGGACACATCTAAGAAAATTGCTTAAATGGGAATTAGGACAAGTCCTGGCAATTGTATTAGAGGATCTTGGTTGCCAGGGCAGCCGCCCAATTTAAACTGGCTTAAGCCAACAAGGGGAATTTATTGCCTCACTGGACTAAAAAAGTCGGGGGCTCCAGCTTCAGGCATAGTTGGATCCAGGCTCAGACAGTGCCATGAGGACTCAGCCACCTCCTCTCAGCCCTGCTTCCCTCCACACCAGCTTCATTGTAAGATGCCATGTGGCATACCCTGGAGGCGGCAGGCTTACAATCTCCTTCCTGCTGGCAATCACAGAGGAAAAAGAGCTTCTCCTTCCCAAGGGTCCTCGTGGACTCCATTTGTGTCATCATCACTGTGTCTGGGGAGAAGGAATACAGTGATTGGTCAGACTGAAATCATGTACTGAGTCTCATATGAGGGTCTGGAACCCTGTGAGAAAAGACTGGGCTGGAGATAAAAAATGGACTCATTGGGATAAAGATGGAGACAAGGTTACCAGTTTTGCCATTACTAGGCTGTGGGGCATCGGGCAAGTCAGTGTCCCACTGTGAACCTCTGTCTCCTCATCTGTACATGAATAACAATACCTACTGCAGCTGGCTGCTGTGGAGATCAAGTAAGATAACTTATGTAAAGTACCTAGCACAGAGCACTCAGCAAATAGTGGCTATTATTCTTTCTTCTATTTGTTTCTCACTTTAGTTCCCCTTTTTCCTGTTTCTACCTTAAGACTGCCAGAGGCTCACTCTTTGGCACTACCCAAGAGTCCTGGGAGGCACTGGACTAAAGAGAGAGGAGGGGCCTGGGCTGCCAGGCCTTATTATACCCACCCCTCCGTTCCCTTTGGCATGCTCCATCTTGCAGCTGTGGGCTGGGAGACAGGGATTGGCCATGCCAGGTGCCAGCCAGGTTGCCAAGGCTGGAGTGGGAGGTTCTACCAGAAGCATCATGAGCTATCAAAACTGCAGGGCCCCTGGGAAAGCCAAATGCAGAGCCTCCAAGAATGCACCTCTGGTGCGTCAAGGCAGGAATGGGGTTAGGACAACTGGGTTGACAGGGTGGAAACAGGAAAGGGAAGCAAAGATGAGGGGCAGAGAAGTGACCCAATGAATCCAACCACTCACCAAAGGCCAGGAAAACACAACCTGGCAGCTCCAGGGCCAAGTCAAGGCCATCCCTGAGTTCTAGGGATTGGAGAAATTCTTTGAATTCAGAAAAACATCAGGATAACTCCACCCACTGTTCCTGGAAAGGAACCACACGATGACACCAGCAATCACGGCCCAGATGCAGGTGGGAATCCAGTTAGGAGCCGTCACAAGGAAGAAAGAGCAGGCCACCGATTTGGGGAGGCCATCCCCAAACCTCACCCATCCTTCCTTCCTTTTGCCTTTGCCTTTTCAAGAGATTCTTTTCAGGACTTCCCTGGCGGTCCAGTGGTTAAGACTCCACGCTTCCACTGCAGGGGACACGGGTTCAATCCCTGATGGGGGAACTAAGATCCCACATGCCACGTGGCGCAACCTAAATAAATAAATAAATATACATTTCTTAAAAAAAAAAAGAGTCTTTTCGCTGAGAACTCCCCTCCAGACCTTCCCAAGTGCAGTCAGAGCAGTTGAGCAGGGGAGGTGGGCTGCACCAGAGCGCTTGCAGGAGAGCAGGTGTGAGCAGATGACTCTGGGTTTCTGTCATTCCTGGGTTGAGAGAGCCTGGGCAAGTCTCATTTCCTAGCCTAGAAAGTTGGAATAACCACCGGTCACCTCTGCCCAGTGTTGGGTCCAGACAGGGGCAGGATGAGGCAGGGAAAGCCGTTAGGGCCGTGAGCCTGCGGGAAGCTTCAGGGGCTCCTCCTTGCTCCACCCACCAGCCAGGGGAACCCCTGGGGCAAGAACATCTAGCCTGGGAGCTGAGGGGCAACTCTTAAAAGACCTCTAGCTCTTTCCCCTCAGGCCCACCCCTGGCAGCTGACCTCGGCACATCACCGGCCTTCTCTGAGTCGGAATTCCTGATCAGAATGGAAGTACAGCTTGCTGGGAAGCGACAACGCACCTGCATTTTAGAGCCACCCTGGCTGCCTTCCTGGGCCTCAGTTTTACCATCTGTAAAATGGAGATAATACTTTCTATGTTAAATTAAATAACTTCGTGACTGGCACATAAAAATCACTCAGTGCTGGTAACTGCTATTATTGAGGTTATTGTTGTTGTTGTTAGGCTTCGGGGATGAAAAGAGGTCTTCAGGGACTTCCCTGGTGGCGCAGTGGTTAAGACTCTGCGCTCCCAATGTAGGGGACCTGGGTTCGATCCCTGGTCAGGGAACTAGATCCCACATGCATGCCACAACTAAGAGTTCACATGCCACAACTAAGGAGCCCGCCTGCTGCAACTAAGACCCAGTGCAACCAAATAAATAAAATAACTAAATAAATATTTTTAAAAAAAGAGGTCTTCAGCAAAACATTTCAAAATTCACAGATTCAAGAGAGGTGTCTTAGAACCTAAAATTCAGTTTTATTGCCTCTTTACCTGTTATTCCGCTTTCTTGTCTCCTGGGCGCCTTGTTTGCAAGATTGCCCAAACGTCTGCCCTCCGTCCATCAGCAGTCCAGAAGTAGATGGTAAAAAATTCAGACAAGGAAACGAAAAAAGCTAATAACAGACAGCAGCTTGAAAACCAGACTGACCTGCAATGTTGGCATCTGATCAAATGAGTGGGTGCCCAGGAAGCTCTCAGACACGGGTGGTGGTAGCAGTAGTGTCACTGTGGCTGTCTGACACAGATCACACACTCAATTTTCCATGGGGGCTTGCAGACTACAAAAAGTCTGGTGGTTTCCAGGAGCCGTGTGGTAACAATGTGTCATTATTCCTATAGAAAGATGACATTACTGGTTTGCAATCTCAAGCACCAGAGGCTTAGCAAGACCTGGAGAGGGATTTTCACGGATCCTCTTCCAAGTCTCCTCGGCCCCCCTCTGCACTTGCCCAAGAACCACGGTGCCCATCTGTGGGTCATGGAGAAGTAGAGAGAACAGTCCCTGACCTGAGATGGAGAGAGAAATCTAGAGGGTTCAAGGGGGAAGGAGCCTCACCCCACCCTAGGTGACACCCGCTCCTTCACTGAGCCTTTGATTCGGCTGATGTTAGGATGAAGCTGGACCCCTCCAGCACAGCGGCTGATGCTGAGGGTAGCAGGAGGTGGGAGGGAGGTTGCTCAGGGATGCTGGGGCACGGACAGATGGAGGAAAGCCAGGCAGGGACCGAAAATGGTCCAGCTTTTCACCCTAGTGGGCAGGGGTTCCAGCAGCGGAGTCTTTCCTTGGGTGTGAAGGTGGCTCGGGGAGTGGAAGAGAAAAGCAAGGAGGTGGAGGCAAGGGAAAAGGTGACGAGAGGCAGAACAGGGAAGAGGACAGATGGGGAAAGAGGAGAGCCTGAGGATACAATCCACCTTGGGACTCGGGATGGGGGGAAGGAGAGGGTAGTTGGCGTGTTCCATGCAGAGACTCCCCCTGCCCTATGGGCTACACCAAGTGTCCCCAACTGTCCCAAACCCAAGCCGAGGACAAGCCCCTGCATGCCCTGTGTCCACACACTGCAGATCACATGTATGGTTTTGTCAGGTCTTACAGAACGTGCCCACACAGCTCCAGGGGGCCCCTAAATGCCATGATTCATGCAAGTGCCATGATTCGCCCATGGGCGGCCCCATGGGTTGTGCAATGAAAAAGCAGGGCAGCCCTGAGACACAGCCCTGGATGCATCCATCCCTGCTGCATGCTCTCCTCCAGCTCCACCTCCCTTACCGCGGCAGCCGTCACCCCAGCTTTGCCCCTGACATCAAGACAGGTGGTGAAGATGTAGAGTGATCACAAAGGCAAGTAGCAAAGCCCAAAGAAGGGTAAAGAGTCAGAAACACTAGAACCTGCTCTCTCCCCCATTAAAGGGGCCAAGTGGCCCCACGTCAAAAACTAACCTTGTTGAATCCACTGCAAGGCAAGGCTCCCTGCACCCAGCCCCTCCCACCTGTGTCATCCTGCTGGCAGCTGAGTTAGGAACTACCCAGGCTCTCACTCACAGGTGGCCCCACATCACAGGCACACACCTCCCATAGCAGCCTCCCCCTCTGCCCAAACCTGGACCCCTACCAGGCCATGCTAGACTCAGCCCCACCACAATCTAGGGGGACTCTGGTAGTTTCCCACCCAAAAAGCATTCTCGTACATCACCTCCCAACCTGCCTGCCCCATTTTTGTTAGTGCTAATAAAAATGGACATCGTTTACACATCTTGCTGGGTAAAACCAGACTCTCTCTCTCCCAGACCTAGGGGATAAACTATGCTTGGTCTAAGCCAACCGTGGCCATCCTGTTCCTCCTTGCCGGTGAGAGTCCAGGAATGGGCATGTGACCAAGCTCCAGTCACTGAGATGTAAGAAGTCTGCCAAGATTTTCTGAGGTTGCTGACTAAAAACAGAACACTGTGGAGAAAGGCCCTCTTTGCTATCCTTCCTGCTCTGTGTGAAGACATGAGGCCTGGAGCATCAGCAGCCATACTGTGACATAGAGGACAAACCTAAGGCCAAAATGCCAACGCTAAAGTTGGTAGAGTGGAAAGAAAGAACAAGCCTTGGTCTCACGCAGCCATTGTGAGGTTGCTGAGCCAGACCTGGAACTGCCCTCTCCAGATTCTTTATCGGTGAAATAATTAAATGTTTCTATGGCTTAAGCCATTGTTAGTGGGGTTTCCTGTACTTGCAGCCAAAAGCAGCCTAGATGATATAATAGTCAGCAAGTCCCTTCCCCTTCACCCCAGGCCAGAATCCCACCCCAGCTGCCTGCCAGGGCCCAGGCTTGGGGTGCTCTTACCCAACAGCCATTGCTCACACACATACCTTTCTGGAGTACCCCAGGCACCTGGAGACCTCCACATGGAGCAGAAACTCCAGCCTGCCTCTGCCGGTGTGGGGTGGGATGGCCACTAAGCAACCTGGGTCCATAGACTCAGACTCATTCCGTTTCCTCTGTTCGTCAGTCAGCTGTCTGCTAGACAAGCCACAAACTCTCTGTGCCTCTGTTTCTTTATCTGTAAGATAGGGGTGATGTTTTTTTTTAACTGCCTTATTTGCTCCTAGGATATCATAGGATTGAAACTAGTTGAGAGAACATGAGCAAAGGCATTTTGTGTATTTTAAAGTGCTCAGTGAATGTCAATTAGCGAAAATTTTTAAAAATAAATAAATAAACTCTTGAAAAAAATGTCCATTAGCGTTATTACTAAAATAATATCTGGATGCGGAAGCACTTTGGAAAAAAATATAAATTGTCATGGAACTGTATACTTTAAATGGGTGAATTGTGTGGTATGTGAATTATAGCTCAAAAAGCAGTGAGTAAAAAATCATTTAATACATATGTATGTATGTATATATATATTCATTGTTATCAAAATCATTATTGTGATGATAAAAGAAGGCTTTGGAACAGGCAGGCCTGGGTTAGAATTCTGCCTCTGCCACTTGCTAGCTGTGTGACTTTAGGCAAGTCACTTACCCTCTCTGAGCCCTAGTTCAGCTTTAAAATGGGGAAGATAATACCTGACTCACAGGGCTTGAAAAGGATTAAACAAGATAATGTGTGTGTTCCTGGCACAAAAATTGGATCACAAAAAATGTCAGTTCCTCTTCTCAGGAGACCCATGCCGTCCGGCAGTGGAGTGGGTTCCCTTCAACAATCACACAAAGTCCCTGCTTCTTGTTCCAAGTACAGTTAGTGACCACTTGCATTAAAAGCACTGAGGTCCTTCCAACAAGCCCCTGAATTAGCATCTCCATAGGCAGGGTCTGGGGAGCTTGCCTGTTAACAAACGCAACCCTATCCCCCGCTCAGCCGGAGTTCCCAAGCTCTGTGTTCTACACAGACCTAGTGCCAGCTGCCCGGCCTCGTTTCCTGGCTTCTCACCACACACCCTGAGAGGAGAGAGGCAGTTGTGATCTTTCCCATTCCACGAGGCCATCTGATAGTGGAGCCGACAGAGAGTGTGTTGGGCTAGAACAGTCCCTCCCAACTTGTCAGACCGGCCCTCCCCTCTCCTTGCAGATGAGGCCTCAGAGAGCAGGAGGCCTTGAACCTCAAGAGACCCTGGGCATCCAGACCCCACTTCCAGCACTGGCACCCTTCAGACCTGGCAGGTGGCCGTACAGGAAGCAGCTCCTCCAGACCTCAAGCCTCTGCAGCTGGGCAAGGCAGGAGGGACCAGAACCAAGACGGGCTTGATTTGGTGGCTGCCGCAAGGACAGGCATCTTGGACCTGAATGCCCAGCGGCCTGCACGAGTCCAAGTGCTTCAGCTGGGGCCCCCGGGCTTCCCGCGTGGCCCCCCTCCCTCCTCACCGCTCCAGCCTCCCCCTCTTCTCCCAACACCAGCAAGGCGGGTCTCTACACCACATCCATTCCCCCTTTCCCACCTCCTGGCCTTGCCCGTGCTGTTCCCTGAGCCCAGCAGGCCGGGATCCCAATCTCCCTATTCAATCCCCACCTGTTTTCATGGCCAGACTCATACCTCACCTGCTCCAAGAAGCATTCCTGGACCCCTTATCTGATGGCCTGTAGTATTGACTGTCCTTTTCACAACTTGAAACCCGTGACCATGTTCGAGAGTATACGTTTGCTCAACTGATTCAATATAACAGATTGTATTGGGCACTTTCTCTGTACCTGGCAGCAGGACAGACATCGTGAAAGATGACAGGACCCTAACCCCCAGTGAGAACCCTGAGGATGGAACACTGTGTAGAACTTGAGCTCACTGCACCTTCCCAGCAGGCTGTGGGAGCCATCCAGACAAGAGCCCCTGCCTCCTTTCCTCATCTGTCCTGCAGCCCAGCCTTTTAGAGCTCAGTACCTACCCCAATGACACCCCGAGGGCCGCCCATTTTACAGATGAGGAAACTGAGGCTCAGAAACAAAGCGGCTAGCTATGATCACGCCACTAGGAAGTGCCTGACCCTGGATCCACAGCCAGTCTGTGTGGCCCCACAACCCACAGGAATTCCCTCTACATCACACTACCTCTCATGTTAGGTGTCAATGACAACATTATCCCATTCGTGCTGTATCTTTTTTTTTTTTTTTTTTTTTTTTGGCCGCACCTGGCATGTGGGATCTTAGTTCCCCAACCAGGGATCAAAACCTCACCCCCCCGCGTTGGAAACGCGTAGTCTTAACCACTGGACCGCCAGGGAAGTCCCATGCTGTATCTTTCTTTCCCAGTGTTCTTCTACTTTTTCCTGGGATCTGCTCACCCTCCTAGCCCGGCATGGTGCACAAACCCTTAGTAGCTGTACATTTTCAGCTTGCTTCCTTCTTCTCCTGAAGATCTGTCTTTGCCTTATTTCTTCTCCCACAGCCTGAGCGGCGAATTCGTTTCCAATTCCATAGCGCCACCTTGCGGCCATGGAGAAAACAGAGCTTTTTTGATCAAGTGGGCAAAGGGAAGAAGCCTCACCGCCTTCTAGGACAGGAGATAATCTGTCAGTCCCACCAACAGCAAACCCAGTGTTTCCGGCACAGCCCGCTCCACCTCCACATGGGACTCACATTTGCATTAACTCCATTACAGCTCACCCTGCCCGTGTAGGAAACAGACACGGAAGCCTTCGCTCATCACCAGGTGGTCTCCTGTGGGTTCTGGTGTCTGCTGGGCCCAGTCCAGTACAAACCAGGGGACGCCAGCCCTTTGGTGGAGCCCCAGTAGTCTGCCAGGCCCCAGGCAGGGAAAAGGCCACCCCAGCAGAGGTGCCACACGCAGCTCTAAACTGACCAGTGGAGAGCTCATCCCTAAGACTACCCCAGAGCCCTGGAGAACTCTTTCCTCAACTCAGAGAAAAACACGCGGAGAACAGTCCACATACTTATGACATCATTTTAAGTGATAAATGCAGATATAGAATTGTATGTACTGGGTGATCTTTCTTCTTTTTACATAAACATTCACATGTTACAAAATTGCACTAAAAATCTGGAAGTATGTTAAATGTTAATGAGGGTTACTCGTGCGTGGTGGGATTTTTAATATATTTTTCTATATATTCCAACTTTTTCACAATTATCCTGGAATACCTTTATCATGGGGAGGAGGGGGAGAGGGCAAGATGGAAGACATGTTTATGCTCTTTGGAAAATTGAAAACGTTTCCTGTGATGCACAGTGGAGCTGTGGTGTAGGAACTAGCCTTGAACTTGAGGCCAAAAGCCCAGGTCATCCACTCACAGGCTGGTTATCCTTGGGCAAGCCACCTCCCTAAACCGCATCTGTCCTCCATAAACTAGAAATAATTTTAGCTACCTACCTCACAGTGTTAGTCTGAGGGCTGAATGAGATCATGTATGTGAAAATACTGGCACAGAGTGATTCTTAATGAATGTTTTTTCAGTGAATAGTATTTTATATATTTAGTATTGAGCAGTTCAATGCGAGTGACAGAAACCCAACTTAATCCAGTTTAAGAAAGAGGACAGAATTACAAAGTTACAAAACTGAAAAGAATAGGGTTTCAGGCACAGCTGTATCAAGCTGCTCAAATGGTATCTTTAGAGACCTCCTTTCTCCATCTCCTTGGTTCTTCTTTCCCTCGTACTGGCTCAAATCTCAGGCAGGGTTTTCCTAGAAGTGGCAAGATGCCCTCAGCAGGCCTCAGCCCACATCTCACCTTCTCAAGTCTCCAGACCCTTAACAGGGAGAGCACTTCTATTTCCCAGGAACTCCAACAAAATTTCCTCAACCCTAATCCAAACACTGAGGCCAAGAGTCTGACTGTCAGGCCTGGGAAGTCACAAGCACTCCCATGGGAAAGGTGGTCAGAGGCTGCCCTACTCAAACCATGTGATTATTGGGGGTGTTTACCCAAAGGAAATTTGGGGTACAATTACCACAGAAAGGAATAAATGGCAGACATCCCCAACAGACACATTCATCAATAACATAGCACAAAGGCTGCCACAGACATAGGGTCACACCTCTCTTAAGACAGAGATTCTGATAATTAGCTTTGACACTTGTGCCAAGAGCCACCTTGGAATGGAAGGAGCCTGGGCTGGGAGAGGGAAGACAGGCTTTCTCCTTGCAGGCTGTCCCACATGACCTTGAGCAAGCAGCGAAGCCTGCCTGGGTCTCAGGTTCTTCACCTGTTCAAGCAGGGTGCTGGGCTAGGATCCACACTCGCATGCCTCCAGACCCAGGCAGTTAGCAAATGAGTGAAGGGCCAGTCATGGGGCCACACATGAGCACAAGTCCATTTAGAAGGCCAGGCTCCCTCCACGTATTGTGAGGGAGGCCCCATGTTACCAGGTCTTCTGGTCTTTCAAGGTTTTCTGTGAAATCTCCTGACTTTGCAATGTTGAAAACTAACTTAATTGCAGTGACGGTTGCACCCCACTGGATTCATGCACGCCACTGTGAGAGCCACGGAACTGTACGCTCCAAGAGGTGAATTGGAAGGTATATGGATTGCATCTCAATACAGCTGTTATAAGCAAATTCAGAAGCTTTCTAAAATTATTCAGCCTTAAAAAAGAATGAAGTCTGATACATGCTGCTGCGTGGAGGAACCTGAAAACATTATGCGAAGTGAAAGCAGCCAGTCACAAAAGGGCACCTATCACATGATTCTGTTTATATGAAATATCCAGAACAGAAAAAAAGCATTGATGTTTGCAAACTATTATATACAGAATGGACAAACAACAAGGTCCTACTATAGCACAGGGAACTATATTCAATATCCTGTGATAAGCCATAATGGAAAAGAATATGAAAGAGAATGTATAGGTATAACTCTGTCACTTTGCCATACAGCAGAAATTAACACAACATTGTAAATCAACTATACTTCAATTAAAAAAAAATAAAAAGCATTGGTGGTGATGGCCAGGGGGAGGAGGAGGGGGAGTGACCAGAGTTTCCTTTTGGGGCAATCAGAATGTTTTGGAACTCGATAGTGGTGATGATTGTACAACAGTGTGAACGTACTAAATGCCACTGTATTGTGCACTTTAAAATGGTTAATTTTATGTAATAGGAATTTTACCTCAATTTTTTTCAAGTTTTTAAAACATTCTGCTAGCCAAGTAAAACATATCCGTGGGCTGAACTGGGCCCAGTGGTTGCCAGTTTCTAATCTCGCTAAGGTCCCTTCTAACCCTCAGATCCCATATTTCCAGGGACAAAAATGTCAGCTCCTGTCAGAGAAGCAGTGGCAGGCTGACCGCAGCTTACAGCCAAGAGGAAAGAGGCATTCTGTCTCCTCGAAGAAGAACCTCCCCAAGATAATTTGAGGCCAGAAAATAAAAGTCTGCTGGAGCTGGAACCAGGCCAGGGTTTTCGGTTTGTTTCTAACTGCCCTTTGCCACAATGAAGGGCAACGAATCGCATCTGGGTGACAGCAAATGGACCCTGTTGACACGGCCCAACTTTAATTTTTGTGAAGTTAATAATTAGGCTGTCATCCCTCCGCTCCAGAGCAATTAGTGGCCTGCAGAGGGGATGAATGGGCCCTATTATCAAGGGGAATTATAAATAGAAGGAGGCGCAGGGTGCTGAAGCTCTGCACAGCTTCACCCCTGCCCTCTCGCACGCACCAGAGTCCCCACCAGCCCGCCTGTGATCACTTTGCCTCCAGCTGACAGCTTGAATCCCAGCTGCCATCCGAAAGGGCTCTAAATTCTGCCTCTGTCATCTGAGCCTGACTTTTTATGCTGTCCAGAGCAGGGCCCAGCAGCCCTGCTGAGCCACAGGACAGCCGGAGTGAGATAAAGTCCTTTGTTTCGGTGGCCTCCTGACTCCGGGGTCTGGAGGTGTCTGGTGCTGTGCAGGAGGAACTGGGCTCAGCCTGACAGGCCATGGTGTTGGGGACACTGAGTGACAGCCTGTTCAGTGATTCCCCAGGTCAGCTCGGGATCCCAGCCAGGAGCGACAGCCCCCCAAAGCCAGGGCCGGAGACAGCCCAGGTTCACATCGGTATCCTTGCTCTGCTTCTTCTGCTTCTTCCAGCATCTCAGGCAAGTTCGGAACCCTCTCTGCAAACTCTTACAAGAGATCAGATCGAAACAGAGCTTCGTAGTTCAAGAAGAAAGCACTTGTCACTGTGAGCAGCAGTTTAAAAATGCAAATACCTACACCCAAAACCAATTATAATAGTAGTTAACATTTATATAATTTTCAATGCACCAGGCACTTTTTATATATTAAGTCACTTAAGCTTCCCCAAACAGCCCTATGAGATAGGTACTATTATTATCCCCATCTTACAGGTTTGTAAACTAAGGCAGCAAACAGTTTCGCTAACTTGTCCAAGTCACAAGGCCAGGAGGTAAAATTCAAATCCACTCTGGCTCGTGCTCTTAACTATTATTTCTATGGCTTATGCTTTAGTCAGTGAGTGAAACAGACCAAGGGTAGGAGACAAGAAGGAGTGGTGGGGACTGCAGTGCCCTGGAAACAGCACATCCAGACTAAGGGAAGAAGCGGCCCGCCGATGGGCTGCCTTAAAGGAATGAGGAGGCCGATTTTTTTCAAGAGAAGCTGGAAATCTAAATTTAACATGAAATTTGATTTTCAAATGTTGGTAACTAACTCAAAGCTTTTAAAAACACTGTGCAGACCAACCAAAGCAGCTCTTTGAGCCACTACTTTGCAATTCTGATGCAGAGCAATGCTCCTGACTCTCTGGCCCCATCTCTGGCCTCACTGGGTGGGATTCAGTCTCAGTCAAGTACAGCCCCTTCAGTCTGCCAGGCACCCTTCCATGGAAAGAAATTAAGAGAGAGAGAGGTGACAACCCACAGTCCAAGGCTGGGCTCTACCAATAGCTGTGTGGCTTTGGACAAGTGACTTACCCACTCTGGGCCCTAATCGTCTCATTTGTTAAATAGAGATAATAGTTCCTGTGTCACAGGGTTATTGGACCCAGGATGAAAAGGTTGCAGGGACCAAGCTTGATAGACTGTAAGACACCTTCTAGATGTGGGAGCTTCCTCACGCAGGTGGTCTTAGCCCATGGTCTGCCAGGACAGCTAGAAGGGAAGGACCCCCAATCCTGTGCAGCCAACTGCCCATCTCACAGCTGCTGCCCCCATGTCCTGCTTTTCCACTCACACAGCCTGTGATGTCAAGACAAACAAACACCGTGGAGCCCACACACCCCGAGTCCCTGCTGACCTCATCCCCATACCTCCCACGATGGAGACTGCCCGCCTGCATGGAGCAGGAGAGATTGCAGGCCAGCCTCTCACACGACACAGAATTTTGAAATTAGAGAAATGTTAAAAATGCAGAAAATGCACCACCACCCCCATCCCCATAAATAATTTGGTGCATATTCAACTTAATAATTATTTCTATACATAAAAACAGAAGTTATGTACGGTACTTTTTTATGAAACGGGAACCAGATGCACATGGCGGCTATCTTTTTGATTTACTCTGTCTTGGACGTCTTTCCATGTTAGCATATTGCTACCGTATTCTTATGAATGGTGCCACAGAATTTCATTATTTTTGAAACTAGTCCCCTGCAGGGGGACATTGCTTCCAATTTCTTTGCAGACACAAGCAGAGCCACCAAGAGCATCCCTATACCTATAGCTTTAGTCTCTCGGGCCCGGGAAGGTGTAGGGGGACGGGGATGTTCATACCCGGCTAATTCTTAGACGTGGAAATGCTGAGTCAGAATGGCTGGGGAGATTAGGAGTCCTTTCATTTTCTTTGATTTATTCAAGTTATCTTAATTTAAAAATGTATTTGCTAAGAAAAGTGAAGCAATTGAAAGTGGATATCACAAACAATTAAAAACATCCCTGTGACCCACGCAGGTATCACGACTTACGTGCAGTTGCTTTATAGACTCTGGGGCTAAAATTCAGAGCTTGCACTCAGGGTTAACTTTTAAAGAGCTGGAAGCCCCCTGGGGGTTTTCCTGAGTCCCCTCCAATCACTCTGGATGGGGAGGAGCCACTGTGTCCTCCCTGATGGGGAGGGAGACTCAGGCCAACATGGAAGACTCAATTATAGGGAGGTAATTTGTAACTGGAGCTAAACTCCAAGAAAGAATATGGCCAAGGACAGAGGAGATAGAGGAGGAAACCGATGAATCAGGAGGCCTAGGTTGGAATCTTGACTCTACATCTACTACTTGTGTGGTCCTGGGCAAGTCATTTATCCTCTCTGACCCTCAGTCTCTTCCTCTGAAAATGAATGTAGTAGTCTGACTTCATAGCACGTGAAGAATCCAGCTTGATGCCTGGCACGTAACAAGTGTTCAAAAATCATTGGTTAAATCGGAATCCTGGAAATTCCCTCTGCAATCAATCTAACAAATTCCATCTGGGTTCACAGGGGACTACTGGAGCAATGTCATTGCATAAATTTATCCATCAGTTGACTGATGAGGGCAGTAAAAATGGCTGTGACTGATTTTGATCCCAGAATAGGCTGGCTGCTTCACTGCCCCCAGGAAACAGGTTGTCTTGACAGGGCCCACCACTGCTTTTTGTTTTTTTGAGTTTTTTTTTTTTTGGCAGGTGCCTTGGCTAATAGGCTGGAGATGCAAGTAAAACCATGGCATGGGACTTTTGTGGGAGAAAGTATTTTTGCTTGTGCGGTCCCTTCCTCCTGACACACCTCCTCATCTTCTCTCTAGCAATCTCCATCTTTCAAACCCTGATCAAAGAATTGTCTCTCCAAGAAGCCCAAACCAGCCCACCCCTCACTTTGCATTGCTTCAGCCCACAGAACTACGGTCTGGACACACCATGTGCATGTGCGCACACACACACACACACACACACACACACACACACACAAGCATGCACAATGGTCTTACAATATTCTGTGCTTGCTAAAATTCCCTGACTGCTTTATGTACCTACATCAGGTCTCCCTCACTAAAATGTAAGCTTCCAGAGTCGGCATTTTCTTTTTTTTTTTTTTAATTTTTTTAACGGTTTTTGGCATGTAATTTTCACACAGGAAATTACCCTTTTTTAAAGCATACACATTCACATTGGTGAGTTTTTTTGTTTTTTTGGGGGGGGTTATTTATTTATTTATTTATGGCTGTGTTGGGTCTTCGTTTCTGTGCGAGGGCTTTCTCTAGTTGTGGCAAGTGGGGGCCACTCTTCATCGCAGTGCGCGGGCCTCTCGTTATCGCGGCCTCTCTTGTTGCGGAGCACAGGCTCCAGACGCGCAGGCTCAGTAATTGTGGCTCATGGGTCTAGTGGCTCCGCGGCATGTGGGATCCTCCCAGACCAGGGCTCGAACCCGTGTCCCCTGCATTGGCAGGCAGATTCTCGACGACTGCGCCACCAGGGAAGCCCCAGATTCAGCATTTTCTAATTCTCAGATCTACTAAATATCATTTACTGAGTATACACCATGTACCAAGTGTTTCTCCTACATTATTCCATTTAATCTTCTCAACAACTCCACGTGATTTAAATGTCATTATGTTCAATTTACAGATGTGGAAACTAAAAGTTCAGAGAGGCAAAGTAACTCATCCAAAATCACAGAGCTTAGCACTCAAGGTGTACAAGTCGGCACTCAACAAATAATTTTGAATGATTGAAAGAATGGATGGATGGTTAGATGGGTGTGTAGGTGAGTGGATGAATGGGGTGGATGGGTGGGTGGATAGATAGACAGCAAATCAGTGGTAGATCCAGGTTTACCTGACTCCAGTGAGGTCTTTCCATGTGAGCACAAGGGAGCTCCTACATTTAGCACCCAGAGCAGGCACAGGGCAGGGCCCAATCACTGTCAAACATTCCCCCAAACACACAGCAGCAGCCGAGCATACTTGTTCCAACCAGTTTCCATAGCTACAAGGCTGGGTGTTGGATTCAGCCACAGGCAAGGGTGAACCATTAGGGTGAGGACCAAAGATTCTCCTCCCTCCCTCACAGCAAGAATGGGCTGATGAGCTGAGGTTCTGGGTGGAGGATTTGGGTGGGATTCTGGCTTACTGGGACCCACCTGGTTAGCAAGAGGGGTCTCCCTCATCAGGCCACAAGGGGGCAGCATCTCCCCGCATCCGCCTACCCGAGGCGGGCAGGGCTGGGTCAAGAGGCTGCTGCTGGGCGAGCAAGTTCCACCAAGGACCCTCCTCTGGCCCCGCCCTATAAGTGCAAGCCTGCGTCGGTTGTTAGTGTCGGGGGAACCCTGGCTGGGAGTGCTTAAGAAAACACTGGAACAACCAAAATCTCAGTGCCTGCCATTAGGGGGCAACCTAAAACGATCTCGGCAGACACGGCTCAGCCCTGAGCAGCCCTTATGAAGCCTGTGGCCCCTGCTGATGCGGGAAAGTCCCCAACATACGTCAGATGAGAAAAAGCTAAGTGCTGAACGTGGGTGTAGAGCAACCTCATTTGTGTAAATTGTAAATACGTGTACATAAGTATATGTATTATTTGTGTGCTGGTCTATGCAAAAGAAAATTCTTGAAGAAATCCCAAGCAGCTGTTTGAAGGCTACGTTTTTTTTTGTTTGTTTTGGTCGTTTTTTTCGTTTATTTGTTTGTTTTGCCTTTTCTTCTTTATACTTCTTTTATTTCGTATGTTTATGTATTACTTATATAATACAATATATTACTAAAGAAAGTAAAGGAAACACCAAACAAAAAAATCTGACAGGCAAAAACCCTCCGAATTTAAAATTTTAAACTAAATACTTTAAACTTTTTATTTTTCCACTCAAATATTATTAAATACTTTACTATTCAGACTTGAAATTCAAGAAAATATAACAAACTTTCGTAGCAAAGAACTGAGAATTTACACTCCTTAACGTAATTATTCAAATTTGAAATAAAATTTAATAGAAGTACTTAATCCTAAGAGAATTAAGAAAGTTTCTACTTTACAAGGACACAATGTTCATTATATTCATTAGTTCATGTTTTAGTAACATCAGCTGTCGATATTTTAAAGGGAGAAATATTTATTCAAAGGAAAAGCCATGAAACAACAGCAAAAACCCATTTGTAAATGTGTTTGTATAAGCTCAGTGAGGTGTCTTTAGGCAGACTAAATTGCTGACTAGACTTGACAGCATTAGGAACCCAATCTTTAATTTTGTTCCAGTGATTTAGAATCATGTGCCAATTTTAATGTTTCGGCATCCTTTCCATAACATAAAAAACTTCTTCTATAAATCTAAACATTCAAGGACATTTAAAAACAAATATCAGATATCAAAACTACCAAAATTCACCTGATTTCTAATAGACAAATCTTCCTAATGATAAAATTAAGATATATACCTGTGGAAAAGTAAAGTAAACCCATCTCAACTTATAGTTACTGATGAATTGGTTTCTAATTATTCAGATAGAAATATATGCCTCAAAGGAATGCTCAATTATATTTAAGAATTATATTTAGTAATCAGTAATAATTAATGAACAAACTCAAATGTATTAAGGTGTAAATTATACTTGATATAGAGAAATTCTAGAAAAACAAAGTCAAGTCTATTTTCTGTACTTTTCTTCCAAACTAAATAAATGACAGAAAAGAATAACATATTCTAACCTTTCCATTATGGATTCACTGTCAATTTTGTACCGTTCAAAATCTTGGCTAAGAGACTGTAGCTTTTCTTGAAGTCTCTTTTCACATTCGACACTTCCTCGATAAAATTTTCTCTCTTCTTCCTTTGCTTTCACAAATTTTTCTTCCATAGCCTTAAACTCATGAAGAATTAGATAGCTGACTCCACAGTACTTACAGACTTTTTCTTCGGGAGACATCTAGAAAATAGAACATACATTTACCGAAATGATATTTTTTTAATTCTAAAAAATAAAGTTCACGAAGGCTATGTTTGGAAGGAGAGGCTTGTACTTTTTCTTTTCAGCCTTTCTGTGCTTTTGAAGTATTTTTTTGCCATTGGGATGTATTGATTTTTTTTAATTAACAGGGGTTACCTGGAAATTGGGATTTGTGGAGACTTTTGTTTGCTTGTTTCCTTTTCGTTTTTTACACTTTCTTGATTTTTTTAACCTTATCGATAAGGAGGAGGAGGGTAGTTTAGGGCTTGCTACTAGCCCAGCCTCCTTAACTCCCCACACCCCACAGGCAGGAGGCCCAGCTGGCAGGGCCTGGCTACATGGTACCCTCCCTCCAGGGCAGGGTGGCCTGCTCAGCCCCGGAGCACAGGGCCCAGGCACCCCAAGCTACAGGGAGGCCGGCACCATCTGATTTTCCAAGGCTGACTTTGAGGAACAAGGACAGATCCACGGGGTACTGAGGGCTTGGTGCTTGGTGCTCAAATCCTGCTAGTAAGGCCCCCTGCCCCCAACACAGCGGGGCCTGTGAAGCGGAGCTCTGGGTGAACAGCAGGGCCCATGGAGTTATGAAAGCAGCAGGTCTGACCTGGGGATTTGCCAATCCAAACTGGGCTCGGGTCAACGCTGTCCTAACAGTTGCAGCGGCAGATGGACCTTGTGTAGTAAAATGGTTGGGGCTTCAGAACCCAACAGACTTGACTTTGAACCTGGCTCCTGCATCTGACAGCTGGGTGACTTTGGGCAACTGACTTGACCTCTCTGAGCCTCGATTTTCTCATTTGTCAAATAGCAGTTATAAGAACATTGTTATAAAAGTGAGTGTTGATCAGACTCACAGACATAGAGAACAGACTTGTGGTTGCCAAGGGGGAGGGGGGTGTGGGGAAGGGAAGGATTGGGAGTTTGGGGTTAGCAGATGCAAACTATTTTATATAGAATGGATAAACAAGGTCCTACTGTATAGCACAGGGAACTATATTCAATATCCTGTGATAAACCATAATGGAAACAGACATGCAAAAGAGTGTATACGTGTGTAACTGAATTATTTTGCTGTGCAGCAGAAATTAATACAACATTGTAAATCAACTATACTTCAATAAAATTTAAAAGAAAAAAAAAGGGAGCACTGGTTTACGTAAACCACCTAAGAAAGAGATTGGCATACAGAAGACATTTAATGAATGGTGACCACACTGATTACCATCATTATTATCTCCTTCTCCTTCTCCTAGAAGGAAAATCAACCATAAAGCTGAATGGAATGAAAACTGAATCCAGAAAGTCTCCAGCTTGGTGATTGTCATCTGGTCCATCTCTGAACCAGATCAGTGTCTCCTCAAGAGTGCAGAGGAGGGCTTCCCTGGTGGCGCAGTGGTTGAGAGTCTGCCTGCCAATGCAGGGGACACGGGTTCGAGCCCTGGTCTGGGAAGATCCCACATGCCGCGGAACGGCTGGGCCCGTGAGCCACAATTACTGAGCCTGCGCGTCTGGAGCCTGTGCTCCGCGACAAGAGAGGCCGCGACAGTGAGAGGCCCGCGCACCGCGACGAGCAGTGGCCCCCGCTCGCCGCAACTAGAGGAAGCCCTCGCACAGAAACGAAGACCCAACACAGCCAAGAATAATAAATAAATAAATAAATAAAATTTAAAAAAAAAAAGAGTGCAGAGGATGTCGCTCCTCTCTCAACCCTACATGTGAAACCAAAGTCCCCACCCCGGACTCTGCCCATCCCCCCATCCCTACACTCACCACCACTCCATCCAAGGCGCAGGCCCAGCTCCCAACCCTGCAGTTCCTATGTGTTCTCACTTGAAGGCAACATTGAGCTTCAGATTTCAACCTGCCCAGGAGTGTTCACCCTCCTCAATTCTCCAGCCTCCATCACCAGATCACAGACTAACAGAGTCAGGCCGCTCATAACACAGAGAGAGCAATTCTAGAGACAAAGAAGAGCCATGCTGCTTTCCACCACCTAAACATGGCACCAGCTGAAAATATAAAGGGGTTTCAGCAGATAAGGAGCAAAAATAAGATGGGGAGAGGGGACCTGTGTGCACCTGTGTGCAGACTTATCTATGAGTAATACAAAAATTGCAAGCAACATAAATCACTGCAATAGCTAGGTAAATTATAATATGTCTACTCGAATGAGCATTTAAAATTCTAATGATGAAGATAATGCAGCAACGTGAGACAATTCCCTAAGCGGAAAGAAGAATGCAATTTTTCTCTATATTTTTATTCCAGCCATCTAAAAATTATATATGCTTGTAGGGGGAAAAAAGGAAACAAGAATAAATTAAAAATTAAATTGCAGAGGTGAGAGGACTAGAGGTTTCATATAGTCTGTTTTGCATTTGTGTTGTTTATTCCCTTTTTTAATATTCAGGGCTGTTGACGGCCGTTGGTGGAGCATAATGTGGTAGAAAACACACAGATTCTGTAATAACGCAGTCCTGACGCTTGTGCCCGCTGAAGTCATGGATTGTCCACAGTACAGACACACCTGTGGGTTAAGATCCAAATATTCTCCAGAGAGTGGCTAAGAAACTGTTCCACTGGAGGGATGGGGCAAGCGCTGTTCCAGGATTCATTAAAACCCAGTAGAAAATAAGAACATGTACGTTCATTAGGTTCTCTCTCTTTACTGTAGAAGAGCAGGATTGCAACGTGAGGGGAGGAGAATGGAAGAAAGTGGAAGGAAGTACTAGTCCATAATAATAATCCCTAATTTGGGCAGACCAGGTTTGTCTCAATAATGATTTGCCATTTATTAAGTGTCCCCATGTGTTAGGTGCCAAGCATTACACTGGGCACGTCATGTATATTACCCCGTGTAACGCACTCGACAACTTCGTGAGACGGTAGAATTTACTTTCCACTTTTTATAGATGAAAAATGGAGGCTGAAGTTGCATGATTTGTTAGTGGCCAAGTCAGGATCTGAACCTGGGTTGGTCTCCCTTCCTGAAGCTTGTGCTTCACACACACACACACACACACACACACACACACACACAGAGAACTGCTCGGAGAGGCAGACAGAGGAGACGGGAAGGGCCCCACCATGGGCAGGACCTGAGCTTAGCCTTAAGCACCAAGCAAGGGGCAAAAAGCTAAATGGAGTATAACCTTTAAAAATTGTGAATCACTGTACTGTATACCTGTAACTTATATAATATTGCACAGCAACTATACTAATAAAAATTTTTATTCCAAAAAAAAAGGAGGGGGGCAAAAAGCTTCACGAGAGACCCTTGTCTTCATCCTAATGATGACACAAATGACATCTGTGTGCCAGAAGGTTCTGGACACTTTTGCTGCTGGCTGGGATTAAAGCAAAGCATTTGGCTGGCAGGAGGGGGCAGGAACATCTTCAGAAGATGCTCGTGGGTCCTAGTCTCCATGTTTGCTTGTCTCCCGTTCCCTTGCTCTGGTTTTCCTGCCTCTCAGCATCAATGGGTGAGAGTGCAAAACCTGAGCGCCTGCCTGTGTGGGAAAGCTCCAAGGTCAAAGAGTTGCATTCAAACCTTATACCCCCAGAACTCAGGTGAGCAGAGCCTGTGAAATCAGTGTTGGCCAATCTGCAAATGGGCTAAAAGAGAGAACTTTTCATGAGACATAATTTGGGCTGGGTTGGTTTTTAGCTAATATCTGTATGTCTGGGTACTCACAAAGGAGGCACTGTTATTGTGTCTATTTCACAGATGAGAAATCCAGGACTGGAAGGAACTTCCCAAAGCCCCTTAGCTGGGAAAGTGTGACAGACTCCAGAGTCCAAGCTCACTGGAGCCCAAGCTCTCAACCACTACAGTATAATGCCTTCCACTGTGCCAGACTGCTTAGATGGAAAAGAGAACAAAAACTTCACAGCAACCTCTCTGCACCTCAGGCTCTTCATCTGTAAAATGGGCCAATGATAATAATAATACCTGGGACTTCCCTGGCGGCCCAGTGGTTAAGACTCTGTGCTTCCAATGCAGGGGACGCAGGTTCGATCCCTGGTCAGGGAAGTAAGATCCTGCCTGCCGTGCAGCACAGCCGAAAAAAAGAAAAAAGGAACTGAAAAATAATAATAATAACAATAATAATAATAACAACACCTGGGGCTTCCCTGGTGGCACAGTGGTTGAGAATCCGCCTGCCAATGCAGGGGGCACAGGTTCGATTCCTGGTCCGGGAAGATCCCACATGCTGTGGAACAACTAAGCCCGTGTGCCACAACTACTGAACCTGCGCCCTAGAGCCCGTGAGCCACAACTACTGAGCCTGCATGCTGCAACTACTGAAGCGCACCTGCGCGCCTAGAGCCCGTGCTCCGCAACAAGAGAAGCCACCGCAATGAGAAGCCCACACACCTCAATGAAGAGTAGCCCCAGAACAGTATGGAGGTTCCTTAAAAAACTAAAAATAGAACTACCATAAGACCCAGCAATCCCACTACTGGGCATATACCCTGAGAAAACCATAATTCAAAAAGAGTCAGGTACCACAATGTTCACTGCAGCACTATTTACAGTAGCCAGGACATGGAAGCAACCTAAGTGTCCATCAACAGATGAATGGATAAAGAAGATGTGGCACATATATACAATGGAATATTACTCAGCCATGAAAAGAAATGAAATTGAGTTATTTGTAGTGAGGTGGATAGACCTAGAGTCTGTCATACGGAGTGAACTAAGTCAGAAAGAGAAAAACAAATACCGTACGCAAACACATATATATGGAATCTAAAAAAAGAAAAAAAATGGTTCTGATTAACCTAGGGGCAGGACAGGAATAAAGATGCAGGACGTAGAGAATGGACTTGAGGACACGGGGAGGGGGAAGGGTAAGCTGGGATGAGGTGAGAGAGTGGCATGGACATATATACACTACCAAATGTAAAATAGATAGCTAGTGGGAAGCAGCCGCATAGCACAGGGAGATCAGCTCGGTGCTTTGTGACCACCTAGAGGGGTGGGATAGGGAGGGTGGGAGGGAGGGAGACGCAAGAGGGAGGGAATATGGGGATATATGTATATGTATAGCTGATTCACTTTTTTATACAGCAGAAACTAACACAACATTATAAAGCAATTATACTCCAATAAAGATGTATAAAAAAAAAGAGTGGCCCCCACTCTCCACAACTAGAGAAAGCCTGTGTGCAGCAACAAAGACCCAACACAGCCAAAATAAATAAATTAAATAAATTTATAAAAATAATAATAATAATAACACCACCTACCTCAGAGGGTTGTTGTGAGAATTAAATAAGTTCCTCCATGTAAAGCAGCACATGGTCTCACTCAAAAGATAGTAGTTGTTATTTAACTATTATTGAGATTATAGAGTCAAGACTTGGAAGGACCAAAGTGACCTGGTCTGACATCCCTACAACAACTTCCAGTTGCTTAAACTGCAAAGGAGTCATCCTTGCTCCATGAGGGGCTTGTTCTTTCATGAAGACATTCATGATTAGAAATGTCTTCCTAATACATTTGGCTAAATCTGGCTCCCACGACATACATCCTCCCCCAGGTCTATTTCTGCCCTGGAAGAGAGACTGAATAAAGCCAGTCCCTCGTTCCCAGCAGTGTTTCCAAGCTGAGGAGGAGCCCTGCCCTTCGTGCCCCCTCCAGGGCCCCCTCACTTCTCAGCATCCCTGTCCCTAGAAGCCCAGAACAGGATGCAGGCATCCAGCTGGACCCTGCCACTTCCCTGACCTCGGCTAATATTAACGCAAAGGTGATCCCCTTTTGTCTTACATTGACAGAATGGAAGGAGAAAAGACATGGGAAGCATAATATTGAAAATAAAAAGCACAGTTGTGTTTGGAGCACTTTGTGATGTGATGAATCTCAGTTCGTGACACTTGCCGATTTCTCAGCTTCAGCCCCCAACTCATTCTCCCTGACAGCCACAGCTTCCCTGGAGTGAGGTCTTTGTCCTGGTTTCTGTTCTAGGGGCTTCTGTGCAGTAACCCTCCTTTTCTAGCACACTCAGGCACTGAGAGTAATCCGGGCAAACAGGACTGGGGTCAGAATACATTTCTGTCCAGAGGACCACGTAGCACGTGGGCCAGACCTGCCTGGAGCCCTCCTCCACCAGTGTTGATCTCTGCATCGTGTCCACACTGCATCCAGGCTCTGGGCCAGCTTCCCACAGAAGCAGAGTCGGTGTGTCAAGCATCTTTATCTCCCAGAGGCTGCAGGGAGCTGGGACCACTCAGGGAGCCGTCTCCACGCCAAAGGAAGATGTTACTGGGCAGCAGGAAGGACACAATGCAGGGTTTTTGTCTCATCAGATTCTTTTGAATGCGTGAAAGTGTCCTGGAAAGTTAAAGCTTTATTCCAAGTCTGGGCTAATTGCTTCTCCCTCTGTGCACTCATTCTCTGCCCTTACCATCTCAGACTTACCACTGCATTGCAATTGTCTGGTTACTGATCTAGATCTCTCCCTAATGCGTGAGTTCCTTGCGGGTAGGCATGCACCTCTCTTATTATTTCAATTCCCCAGGACCTAGCACAGTGCCCAGAGATAGCAGGTGATCATTGGTATTTGTTGAATGAATTGATTCAATGAATTGAATGACCAGCACTTACCATCTGATCCACATTTTGTACTTTTTTTTTTTTTTTTTTTTTTTGGCCACACCAGGTGGCATGTGAGATCTTAGTTCCCCGACCAGGGATTGAACCCACACCCGCTGCATTGGGAGCTTGGATTCCTAACCACTGGGCCACCAGGGAAGTCCCCACATTGTGTACTTTCAGTGAAGCTGCACAGCCATGGGTGGGCTCCCAGTTTCAAGATGATGGAATAAGATTTTCTTCTTAGGAATCACGCAAGGACAAAAAAGAAGAAACGTGAACAAACTTCATTTTCAGTGAAACAGGAGGCAACTGTAAGACTAACCCCAGTGTAGAAAAGCTCAAGTACATAGAGAAATGTAAATGACCCAGCAGAGAGGAAGCAAGGCAAACTCAAGGATCTGCATGATTGGCTGGAGGGACCTACAATTTGTTCTACAGAACCCCAAAAAGGTTCAGGAATAGGAAGCCTCAAGTTCTCACATTAGATAGAGGCTGAACAGGGAATGAAAATAGAAAAAAAAATTTTTTTAATCTCTTTAAAGAGTACACAGAGTCCATCAACTGATGAATAGATAAACAAGATGTCATATATCCATACAATGGAATAGTATTCAGCTTATCAAAAAAATGAAGTACTGATTCATGCTGCAACAGAGATGAAACTTGAAAACATTGTACTAAGTGAAAGAAGCCAGACACAAAAGGTTACATATTGTACGAGTCTATTTATATAAAATGCCCAGACTAGGCAAATCTAGAGAGACAGAGAGTATATTAGTGGTTGCCAGAGGCTGAGGAGGGTGGAGTGGAAAGTGCCTGCTAATGGGTACAGGGCTTCTCTTTGGGGTGATGAAAATATTCTGGAATGAGAGAGTGGTGTTGGTTGTACAACCTTGTAAATATACTACAAGCAACTGAATTGCATACTTTAAAGGGATAAATTTTGTAATATGTGAATTATATCTCAATTTTTTAAAAACGAGTACACAGAACTTCTGATCAGCTTTTTCTGATTTAAATTTGAACTGGGAGACAAGGATCACCAGAATCTTGAAGAACATCTCGACCATGAAAGACAGAGACAAAAACATACAAAGACAATAAAGAAACTCAGAGCAGAGATAATGCAGGGCTCAGAAGAAAACTTCAAATATTTATAATTAATATGCCCTACATGATAAGAGAAGAAAGATATTGCTCCCATGAGGCAAGAGCACGAGAAGAGAAGCCAAAGAACAAGAAATTCTTAGAATAAAGTTTTTTGTTTAATTATAGCTGAAATAAACCTTTCAATAAAAGGATTAGAAGATTAAGTTGTGTGTCCCCCTCAAATACCCTCCCCCAATAAAAAGTCAAAGAGAGGGCAAAAGGTGAGAAAAGATTAAAAAGAAATTATATATATATATATATATTTTTTTTTATTGGAGTATAGTTGCTTTACAATGTTGTGTTAGTTTCTGCTGTACAGCAAAGTGAATCAGTTATATGTATACATATATCCACTCTTTTTTAGATTTCCTTCCCTTTTAGGTCACCACAGATCACTGAGTAGAGTTCCCTGTGCTATACAGTAGGTTCTCATTAGTTATGTTTTATACATAGCAGTGTATATATGTCAATCCCAATCTCCCAATTCGTCCCACCCTCCGTCCCCCCTTGGTAACCATAAGTTTGTTCTCTACATCTGTGACTCTATTTCTGCTTTGCAAATAAGTTCATCTGTACCATTTTTCTAGATTCCACATATAAGTGATATTATACTATATTTGTTTTTCTCTTTCTGACTTACTTCACTCTGTATGACAATCTCTAGGTCTATCCACATCTCTGCAAATGGCACTATATCGTTCCTTTTTATGGCTGAGTAATATTCCATTGTATATATGTACCACATCTTCTTTATCCATTTCTCTGGGGGTTTTTTTGTTTGTTTGTTTGTTTTGTTTTGTTTTTTATTTAGTAGGTCTGTGTCTTTACTCCCATCTTGCCACTAGGTTCTTCATGACCTTTTTTTTCCCCTTAGATTCCATATATATGTGTTAGCATACTGTATTTGTTTTTCTCTTTCTGACTTACTTCACTCTGTATGACAGACTCTAACTCCATCCACCTCATTACAAATACCTCCATTTCATTTCTTTTTATGGCTGAGTAATATTCCATTGTATATATGTGCCACATCTTCTTTATCCATTCATCCGATGATGGACACTTAGGTTGCTTCCATGTCCTGGCTATTGTAAATAGAGCTGCAATGAACATTTTGGTACATGACTCTTTTTGAATTATGGTCTTCTCAGGGTATATGCCCAGTAATCGGATTGCTGGGTCGTATGGTAGTTCTATTTTTAGTTTTTTAAGGAACCTCCATACTGTTCTCCACAGTGGCTGTATCAATTTACATTCCCACCAACAGTGCCATTTCTCTGTTGATGAACGTTTAGGTTGCTTCCAAAAAAAATTTTTTTTAGCTTTTTTTTTTAATTATAGAATCAATTCAGGAAGCTTAACATGAAATCCAAGTTATAGGCATTCCAGAAAATGAGGGCAGATAAAATGGTGAAATGAAAATTATCATAAAAGAATAAAGAAAACGTCACAAAAATTGTAGGATATAAGTCTCCAGATTTTAAGAGCCCTCAAAGTTCCCAGCACAATAAATGAGAAAATAATCATATGAAGGAACATCATTCTGAAACTGCAGAACAGCAAGGATAAAGAAAAGATGCTGACAGCACCCACAGAGAAAAAAACTAAGTCACATACAAAAAGATCAAGAAATGAAATGGTAACCAACTTCTCAACAGCTAGAGAAAAATGGAGAATGACTTCAAAATCTTAGGAACAATGAATTTCAACCTCTGTATCCTGCCAGACTATATGTGAAAAGATTAAAATTAAGACATTTTAAGTATGAGAGATCTGAAGAATTCACCTCTTGTAAACCCTTTCTGAGAAAACTATTGAAGGATATTCTCCAAGAAAACAAGGGAGGCAAAGGATCAAGGGAGAAAGGAGCCAACACAAAAGAAAGGCAAACAGATATCCAGGAAGAAAGGCAAACAGATATCCCAGGAAGGAGGGAAGGGAAATACCAAGACAACCAACAGCTGTGCAGAAAGCTTAAGCAGGAAGAGGGAAGGCTTCGAGAAAATTACTGAGCTGATGAATTCCCTAATAGGTTTGACCACATAAAAAATTATATGGAGAGGTTTACAGGTCTGTTGAAGGGTGGGACATGATTGGTCAAATATTCAAAGAAAAGTAAGCAAACAAAAATATTGTACAAGAAAAGAAATTTAATCACAGTAGACTATCAGATACAATAGTGAACAATGCTTACAAACTCATAAAATGTAAATACTGAATAAGGATTTTATAAAATATTTAGATAATTATATTGTAGGGAAAGGGAAAGAGAAGGTATAAGTGAGCTAAAATCTTCATCTGCCATGCATCAAATTAATGAATCAAGAGATAGCTTAATATACATACTATTTAGAAACATGGAAGCAAATGCCAGAATAAATAGTTAACTGGGTTGAAAGATGTTCTTTCTGGGAGAAGAGGGTCAGCATTTGTTGAGTGGCCTGGGGGGAGGGGGGGAGGGCAAGGTAATTTTGACAAAATTTTAAAAATTATCGTAAGTGCACTGACTTTGAAGTCTAGACATGATTTGACCTTGTTCTCCCATTTCCAAGCTGGATGACCTTGAGTGAGTTCTTTCCCTTCTCTGGCCTTAGTTTCTTCTGTGTTAATAATCCCTACCGAGTCCATAACAAGGACACAATGTATTCGTAGATGGTAAATAAATGGGAGATCCCTTCTCACTCCTCCTGTTTCACATGAATGGCATCTTGTTTCTTCTAGGGGGCAGGGACTTGCTTCTTTCATAACCCACCCACCCAGCATCCAGCAAAGTATGTGAAAAGTATATCATCTGACAAAACTGCCAAACTGAATAATTGGCTATTACGACTTATCAGTCATCTGAGAGAAAGTACTTCATTGAGGGTTAATTATGAGAAAACGGAGCTATATCATTATAATAAACCATTACTACCCAGTCCTTTTCATTGCTCCCACAGTAACAGAGTTTTATGGGTTTGGATAAAATAAAAGACTGCAAAATAATCCTGTATGGCCAATAATTTCTAGCCATCCTTTTTTAATAAAAGCCCCTGTGGCCAAAGCTACTAATTATCCACCAGTCTCATTTTCCCCCATCTTCTTTGTAATCATAGAACACCCACCCGACCCTGGCTGCCCAGGTAAAGACTACATTTCCCAGCCTCCTTTGCAGCCAGGGGTGGCCCCTGACCCAGTGCTTACAATGACCTGAGAAGATGGGATGTGTGTGACTTCCACATCACTTCCTCAAAAGAAAACTGCCTACCCTCCACATCCTTTCTCTTTCCCCCATCACACAGGTTGCTTCATGGACATGATGACCAACGAGACAGAAGGAGTCCGAGGCCCCAGATGATGTAGGGGAACAGAGCTGCCTTCCTGACCCACAGCCCAGCTACTGAGAATCCCCAGCCTGTCTTACTCAAGTGTTGACTGTGAACTCCTGGCACTGGATGTGACAGGAAAACACAAGAGCCAGTTACAGAGGGACTCCCTGCTTCATTCAGCTCTACAATCAAGCACCAAGGAAAGTTTGTCCTTAATTAATTTGTATAGGTAATACACACACACATCCTTCAAAACTCAAAATATGCAAAAATGTATATTACGAGAAGTCTCCCTTGATTCTGTTGTGTTTTTTGTTTTGGTTTGGTTTTTGTTCTTTTTTGTGGAGGGGGGGGGTTGTTTCTTTGTTTGTTTGCCGTGCCTCATGGCTTGTGGGATCTTAGTTCCTCCAACCAGAGATTAACCTGGGCCCTCAGCTGTGAAACCGCAGCGTCCTAACCACTGGACAGTCAGGGAATTCCCAAGTCTCCCTTGATTCTAAGTTCACATGACCAGATCCCATCCCACCCTCAGCCCCCAGGTAACTACTGTTATTGGTTTCTTGTGGATTCTTCAATAATTTCTTTATGCACATATAAATATAGATGCTTATATTTGCTTCTTATTTACACAAAATGGTTTTCTACATTCTACACCCACCTCTCTACAGTGATACCACTTCTGGGAATCTATTCTTAGAAAATAACTAGAAATGTTGCTGTATGACCAAAGATATTAATTGCAGCGTTATTTATAATAGTTCTAGAAAGAAAGAAAAAGAAAGAAAGAAAGAAAGGAGAGAGAGAGAGGGAGGGAGGGAGGGAGGAAAGAAGGAAGGAAGGAAGGGAGAAACCCTTAATGCACACAAACAAGAAACTTAGCTACCAAGATTAAATTTGTAAAAAGTATTCCATGGCATGGGAAAATGCTTATGATTTTATACTAAGTGGAATAATCAGATCAGAAATACGTGTCTTCAGCTATGTAAAAAGTACATATAGAAAATGAAAGGAAAGCACCACACCTAAATATCAGCAGTGCTTTTTTTCAATTGGCGCAATTATTTCTTCTTCTGCTTCTCTGTTTCCCAAAATGACAGCAATGAGCCTATAGTTCTTCTATATAATAGGGGAGGGCATAAGACAGGGGAGGGAGACACATACCCACCCACCTCCTTCCAGAGGTACCCCCAAGGTGTCTGGGCGCCTTCACATGTCAAAGTGACCCTGAACTGGGAGGGTTAGAGAAATGGCCGGATTGCATTTTCCTTTACTCTGTTTGGAACTCCTCAGCCCCAGGCCTTGATGCTACCTTCTCCTTTGCTTCTGTTCAGTTTGCTCCCCAGATGATCTCTGGTCCCATATAGCTGAGCTGGGAAATCACCATTCCAGGTTAAGATAGGTGCATCAGAGACAGAGTCTTTGTATGAGTGGGTTGGAGCTTTCATTGTATCTCTCCTTTCACCCCAAGGAATGAATATTCCCCAGATAAAATGCTGCTCTATCTTCTCCTGTCAATCAAGAGGTTTCTCCTTTATATGTAAGTACCATGATTTCTTTGTGGGGTACACGCTGTTCTGGTTTTTGTTTTTAATCAAATGCCTGTTTGGGAAGAGATGACAGTATTTAGTCTATTAGATTTGCACTGCTGGATTTTCTTTTTATAAGTGTAACCTTGACAGCTGTCTTATTGTGTATCCTGTAAGATTAATCTATCAATTAAAGTTTGATAATTAAAAAAAAAAAAGAAATTTCTCCTTTGCCACCACCCACCTCGGCTTCCCCATCGGCCCCCACCCACCAATAAGCCCCCATCCAGCTCTGTCCACCCTATGTGCCAGCGCAGCATGGTTCCATGAATTTCCCACATTTTCCCACCTTTATTTGAGTTAGGCCAGAATTTTTCCACTGCATGATTGATTATTACCTGGATTTTTAAAAAATTAATAAGTATTGACTTTAAAGTATATTATGACAAAATACAACTAGGGTCTCAAACCCATGATTCCTTGGACATTATTACTTGGGGCAAGGCTAAAATGAGTTTTCAAGTAAAAAAACATGTAGGTCCATTTCAATAAAAATAGTATTTCAATAAATATATTATTTACTCACTATGTTTACCTTTATTTATATACCTTTATTTATACATGATTTATCTTACCTGGTTATGGCAAACAATGGGGTTTAGGGAACTCTACATTAGGGTATTAATTTTTTTTAATGTTTTAATGCATGCCTGGAAGGGATAATTCATTGTCATCCTTGAGATTCCCCACCCCAAGAGGCAGGCCTGGGCAGAGAAGCACAGACAGAGGGGGAGCCCCACTAGGGGTATATGGGAGGCCACGGTGAATATATTGTTTTCCCCACCCACCCGGGGTAAACCCCAGGGGGGCAGAATTCCACCAGGCTCTATCGGAGCATCTTCCTGGCCCAGTCTGAAAGCACCCAAGGTGGGCAGTCTAGGCGTGGCATTGTCCCCTTTCACCCAGGAGAAGGTATGAGTCTGCAAGCAACATTCCCCAGGTGGTGGAAGAAGCCCTTTCACCATGCCACGGGGCCGGGAGCAAATCCCACTTGCTAAATGATAGACTGCATTTTTAAGTCACTTGCTGAGGTCATCCAACCCAATCCTAGTGAGATATAACATCCTTTTGAAAAATCTCTCCATTTCCTGAAAGAAGAACTGGCAAGCCAGGATCTCCCCACCTCCTCCAAGGCAGAGGGGGCAGAAAGAGGGGTGGAAACAAAGATGGACCAAGTTAAATAGAGCAGGGCCTTTTAATCCCCCTGCACTTAAGTTTGGGACTCTTGGGCACTTGGCGCTTTTCCGGGCCGCCTAAAACGAGGGCCCTTCAGCACTCCTCACGTGCAAGCAGGGGAGTACATGTGGGTGGGAGTGGAACGGGGGTGGGGGGCAGGCAAGCAGCTTCCTAGACTCGAAGACTTCAGGGGATTAGGACAGTGACAGGCGTCTTCTGCAGGGAACACTGCCAGCGTCCCCGCCCACGCCTCCCGGAGCCTGGGTCCAGCCTTTGCCACTACCCCAGAGCCCAGCCTCTCTGTGTGTCTCAGTTCACATCTCTAGACATTTGGGGAAGGGGGCGGAGGGCTTGGCAGGTCTGGTCCCCACCAACTGCCACCTTGCCGGGTGTGAGCAGAACAGCAGGTGGGTCCAGAAGGAAGGCGCAGTTTGCCTATGTTGGCATCTGGCAGCATCACGCTGCAGCTTCCACGATATAAATACAGGGAGTGAAAATAGCTAATCCCAGATAACAGCAGTGTAATCACCCAGCGCCCGGCCTGGAATCCCGGAGAATTTGGAGGGAGCAGCTGTGGGGTCTGCCCCCTTCAGCAGCCCACTGCCGCTGGGTGGCCCGGGCTGAGAGTGTAAGCCAGCGTAAAGCTGGGGGGCGCGGGAAGCAACTGGAGGACAGAGACCTGATGAAAAACACCTCTAATCGCCACTCTGTCTGGGAAGAGATGATTTTTCTAGAAGCACCATGAAAATTCTGAGCTTGCAGCAATGAGAACCTGGTCTCCCAGTCTTAGTTGAGACATGTGATGATATACAAGGAATCATCTAGATTTGTAGTTGTTTTTTTTTTTTAACTTCTGGGTATTATTACCATCACTGGTGTCATTATGGTCCTCCAGTCTGGGAGGTCGGAGCCTCTCCCATGTCCCTCCCACATTCTGGTCCTGAGTGCCAGGGTGGTCGGTCTGTGGCCGCCAACCACAGGCTCTTGAACTCAGTTCTGACACGCTGGCTGCCCCGAGTGGTTACCACTGAGGTTCCAAATGATGCCACCACTGCTCCTGCGGAGACCACCGTCCGTCTGGGAGCAGCTGCTGGGCTTGCTGTTCTCAGCCATTCTGTTCAAGCAGCACATTTAATTAGGGCTGGTGGAGATAGTGCAAACAGCTCCGGCCTCCCCTGCCCGGTTCACTGTGCTCCTTGATTCTCTGCTTGACGGACAAGCAATCCCCAGCCTCCAGTCATGTCTATCCCCACATTCTCTGTGGTTCGTCCTGACTTCCCAGTTGTGTTTCTGAAGGGTCCTGCACACTCATCCCTTCTGATGGTCGTGAGGCGCTCTCTTGCTCAGACTCGGCTACAAACAGAGCCCAGAGACCCTGGAGTCGGCTCAGGCTGGGCCGCAGTGGATGGACGTTGATGGGGGAGGCCACAGAGGGGCTCAGAAACAAGGGTGGCAGCTGGGCCTCAGAGATATGTCCTGCGTGAGTTTGGGTACATTTGATTCCTTCTGGAAGCATCATGACCATCCTCTGTCTATCCAGGAAAAGGGGAGAGGAATAGTCCAGAGTAAACCAGAAAGAATAGGAAATGGAATCATTTGTCATCTCTGCACAAACCAGGGGTGGCAGCGAACAAGACTCCTCCTGACTGGATTCTGAGAGGCTGTTCTCTGATTCTCTCGATTGGAGAATCCAACTTATTATGAATAATGTTATTTCTGTTTGGAGTTTCATGTCCCTTTATCACACAGACTTTCATACCCTGAGCTGTATGAGTGTCTGATCCCCCGACTCAAGGTGGCAAATGGAATAGATGGAAGGTTTGCCCACCTCAGAGCCCCCAGGCCCATGGGAGATGGAGACCCTGTCAAAAGAGGGGGCTGTGAGGCTGAAAGGCCACCAGGGCCACCACAGGAAGCTCAGCCACCAAGATCAAATTCGAAAAGAGTATTTGATGACATGGGGAAATGCTTATAATTTTATACTAAGTGGGAAAATTGCATATTATGTGGTCTCAATTATGTAAAATATACATGTAAAAAAATAACAAAGCCACACACCTAAATATTTTCCTGGCTTTTTTTTTTTTTTTTAATTTTTCGGCCACGCAACGCAGCACGTGGGATCTTTGTTCCCCGACCAGGGATCGAATCCGCGCCCCCCGCATTGGAAGCGCGGAGTCTTAACCACTGGACCGCCTTTCCTGGCTTTTTGTTGCTTAGTAAGACTATAACTTTTTTTCTTCTATTGCATGAACTCATCATGCCATGGGTTTCTCCCCAGTTTCTTTTCTAAAGAAGAAGCATTGGGCCTGACAGTCACCTGTGCCTTAAAGAAACCCATGATTTCTTGGATACGATTGCTTTGGTTAAGGCTGAAAAAAGTTTTCAAGTTAAAAAATATAAAAGAGTCAAATTAAAATATTCGATAAAAAGTAAATTAAAACATTAAATAAAAATAATATTTGCCTAGTTGTGGCAAACAACTGATGCTTAGGAAACTCTACATTAGGGTATTAACTTTAAAAAAATGTACCAATATCTGACTTGGTGAGGGATAATCCATTTCCACTCTTGAGATTCCTGCCCCTAAAAGGGTACCCACAGAAAGAATCAGAGAGAGGGACAGAGCTCCACAATGAGCATGTGGAAGGCCTGGAGGCCCCTAAACAGAGGTCAATACTCAGCTCCCTCTTCAACCCTGGGTGAATCCATGAGGCTCCAGATGGAGTTCCTTCCTGGTCCAGTTGGCTTCAACCTTGGTCTCGGTAATGCTCATCCGCCCCAGACCCTTGGTAACAGACCCCAGAAGACTGACATCAAAGATGACATTTGAGATCATAACTACGGTGCATCCTAACTATATCTGAGTCTCTTCCTCCTCATCATAAAAGGTTTTCCTTAGATACTTAACAGAAATGAACCCCAAAATAACAACAGAATAAAAGGAAATGATATTTGTTAAATGCATACGGTGTGCCAAAAACTATATTAGAAACAGGATACATTTTATTTAATGCTGCCCTCACAACAACTAAGAGATGGATCTCACAGCAAACATTTGACAGATGAGAAAACTGAGCCTCAGAGAGGTTAAATAATTCATCCAAGGTTAGCCAGCTAGAAGTGGCCAAGCAAAGATTCAGACCTACTGAATCTGACACCCAAGCCCAAGGTCTTTGCACCAAACTACATTGCGCCCTGCCTCTGAAAGGACTTACCTACGTACAGAAGGCAATGAGGAGGTAAGAGGAGGAGGGGGAACATACGCTGAGGTTGACAAGATTCCCGGTAGCTGACAATATTTCTCCCCAGATGTTTCAACATTGGGGAGACACGTGAGCCCAGAAAAAGAAAGTCAGAGAAGGAAAAGGGGCAAAGGCTCAAAAGCAAAGGCATGGAGAAGCACTGTGGAATTAGCTTCCTGGCTCTGCGCTTGTTGGGCCGCTGCCTACTGGCCAGTATGTAAATGTGGGTTTCACTGCATATGAAATCAACAGACCCAGGTCTTCCATCTCTGCCAGACAGGCAACTCCAGCTGTAATCTAATCACACCCCTTAGAGCCCCAGCCAGCAATCTCTTTCCCTCACCCTGTCACACATGCCATCACGTTGCATCACAGATTCCCCTCACACGCACAGCCCCGGCAGGACACTGGGACCTGTCTTGGCCACACATCCACAGATCGGCAGGGTCAGCCCTGGTTCTGCACAGTGCACCAAGGCCAAAATAAGAGTGAGACACAGAGGGGCCCCTGAGGGTGGCAGGCCTGGCTGGCCGAGGGAGGTCAAGGCTTGGAGGCTTGCTCTTAACTGAGTTCCTTGCTACTGCCCACTGTGGATCTGCTCATGGAAAGTTATTAGGGATAAAAATGAAAGAAAAGAAAGGATCCAGGCATGATTCCTGAAATGCAATTATTTTTTTTAAAGGAGTGAGAAAAAGTATAATAAAAGCTCATCTGATGATCCTGATTTAAGATTTGACTGCTGTAATGAACTGTGTGCCATTAACTGGCCTGATGCTTGGAAAGTCACAAAAGGGACTGTCTGATGCAAACTGCTTTGACACCATCACCCTGGGCTTGGAGTCAGCGTGGGCTCATTTTCCCAAAGATTTCAGATGCCTCTGGAAATTTCAGGATGAGGATCAGGGAGAAATGGACTTTAGCACTTTTCATTTACATTGGGTCCCATGTTTCCATGTAGCTTATCTCATTTGCTTCCATGGTAATCTGTGAGGCAAGTAAGCTCACTGTTATTGTCTTTTTTTTTTTTTTTTTTTTTGGCTACACCACACGGCTTGCAGGATCTTAGTTCCCTGACCAGGGATTGAACCTGGGCCCCCCGCAGTGAAAGCTCGGAGTCCTAACCAATGGACCACCAGGGAATTCCCTTATTGTCTTCTTTTAACTAATGAGGAAAGGAAAGCCCAGCGGCCCCACAGTCCTACAGGTATTTTGTGACAGAACTGAGACCGGAACTAAAATCTGGAAGAGTGAACTCCCATTACCAGTTATAGGAAACTAGGTCATTCAGACCACCTGCCATTCTACTGAGGACAATTAGCAATGCTGCAGAACAAGCAAATTCTTAAATAAACAAATGAAAGAAATTTATGAATTTTCTTGTAATATATAAAGAAGAGAAATATGGCTAATCTCTGTCTGTTACATTCCCTGGCACATTTAAAATTGGAAGATTATTAATAGACTCAAAGGCAGTAACAAGATTACCCTGCCCCTCTTCTTGATAAATGTAAAAACAAATTATTATTTTTTATTATTACTATTAGTCCTATATAGTGACTGCTTTGCCTCAGGTGGGAGGATTTATCACTAAAGCATGCAAAGGTAGAATCAACTGAAAGAAAAATCTGTATGTGCTTTTTTTTAGAAGTGGTTTCATTGTAAGAATTTTGTCTGCCAGAATATCTTTTGAGAAAGAAAAGGGGTAAATCCAGTGAAATATATTGTCAGCTTAAGTTGTTGTTGTTGTTTATAAACATTTGTTTATGTTTTTAATAAAACTGATGATTATTCAAAGTAAAAAGCAAAACAAAAAGCCAAACAAAAAACTTGCTTAAAGACATCAGAGAGCTAACAAAATAATGAAGAATTACCAGCCAGGATACAAGGGAAGAAGGACGTCCAGAGCAGTGAGTCCATTCTTTGAGCTGCTTTAAGACCTGGGGGCAATTGCTAATTCTGCAAGTGATGGCTGAGAGGCTGAGTGGCACTTCTGACAGCCTCAAAGGGAAAAGGGGGCAGATAGGGAATCTGAGGCCCACCAAAAGTAGGACTGGGACTTGTCTTGGACTGGAACTCCAAAGGGATGCTCTCTACAAGTAAGTGTGAACCAGAAGTAGACAGGCCCTTGCAGAGACTGCAGCTCAGCTTTAAGTAGTCCAAAGCCCTGAAGTTAGATTTAAGTAATCCTTGATTGTTGGTGGCCCAGGAACCTGGCAGAAGCAAACACAAACCTTCTCAGAAGGAAAATAATAGGTCTCAAACTGATTCTGCAAGCAATTCTGCAAAAACAATGCCCAACACACAATAAAAAATACTAAGGCATAAAGGACACAAAGCAGTATTTTAAAAAACAAAAAACATAGGAAAATCAACAAACAATAGAAACAGACCCACATAAGCTCTAGATATTCGCATTAAAGTAACTATGCTTACCACATTCTAGGAAATAAAAGAAGTAAAACATAAAGCTGAGAATTTTGGCAGAGAACTGAACTCTATAAAAAGAACCAAACAGATATGTTAGAAATGAAAACCATAATAACTAAAATTAACAACTCAAAGGATAGTTTTAGTTTAAAAAAAAAATTGGTGAACTATGTTAGGTCAGAAGAAATTACCAGAAAACAGTAGGAAAGACAAAAGGATAACAATACAGAAGATAGGGCAAGAGACGCAAAAGACAGTGAGATCTAACATGTGTGTTATTAAGAGCCCAGGGAGAAGACAGAGGGAAAATGTCAGGAGCAATATTTGAAGAGATAACAGCTGAGAATTTTCCAAAAGTGATCAAAGACATCATCATACCACAAATTCAAGAAGCCTTACAAATCCCAAGCAGGATAAATAAAAAGAGGTCCACACTTAGGCACATTTCTTTTAAAAGACTGCTGAAAACCAAAGATGAAGAGAAAATCTTAAAAGCAGCTACAGGGGAAAAAAAGTTGGATTACCTAAAAAAAGGAGATGGAATCAGGCATTCAGCTGACCTTCCATCAGCAACAATGGAAATCAGAAGGCAATAAGACTGCATCTTCAATTGGTCAAAAGAACTCAAGTCCACATCTACAAATCTAGTTCTCTTTCTACTATACTATGCTGCCACCCAAGCTTTCATTTCTTAGTGGCTTCTAGAGCTAGACAAACCTGAGTTCAAATGCTAGCCATTTGATGCCAAGCCTCTGCTATCTTTCTGTACAACACAGAAGAGAAAAATTTAATAGAAAATGTATAAGCATCAGGTACTTAACAGCTCAACAAAATTGAATCCCTGCTCCCTCATTTTTTTTGTTTCTCCCTGAGACTCTGATATCCCTTCAAATAAACATCATTGATAAATTTTGTTCCCCTCCTCTCATTTTTTCTTGTACAGTTCAAGTCCTTGTGATTTGCTGAACCATAGTTCTATTACACGTATTTAACTTTTCTTAGAGAATGGTCAGCTTTCTCTCACCATCCTGAGTGGTATTTCTTCTTGAGGTCTCCCTATCTGTCCTGTCTGGATCACTCAATTACAGCCCCTCTAAAGCAGAGCTCATCACTCTGGCCATCCCACCTCCTGACTGCCACACATGTGAGGCTGATGACCACTTGTCTTTTCTGCAGTGATGCATCAGATCCCTGACTGCCTTAAGGTTGGAGTGTAGCTATATTCTGGAAGACCAAAAGCATGAACTTGACCATGGCAAACCTAGAGCTCCAGGAAGACAGTAGTTCCTCACTCAATCACATGACCGTAGGACACCAGTTAACAGTTAGTGAGAACCTACCACAGATCAGGCGTTGCATTGAGCACGGCCGATGCAGAGGTAAGACATGGTGCCCACCCCCAAGACCCTCCCAGTCCACTGAGGAACAAACCATTTCAACAAGTACCAAAATAAGGCGTGACGGAGTTAGAAGGAGGGGGAAACTAACTTGAGCAAAGAAAAGACTAGGCCTGAGCCCTCTTGTTTTTCTCCCTGCTTAATCTCATCCACTGCCATGGCTTTAAATACCATCTGTACAGTGATGATCTGTCCACTAAACTCCAGACCCAGAAGACGACTGCCCATTAGAAACCTGGATGTCTATAAGAATCTAAAACTTAACACATTTATAAGAGAGCTATTGAGTTCCTGCTTCATATCCCTCACCCCACTCACACACACACACACACACACACACACACAAGCCTGATTTTCTTCAAGTCTTCCCCACCCCCAGAGATGATGCTAGTTACCTAAGCCAGGCACTTAAGTACTGAGGTGTTATCCTCAATTCTCCCTTTCCTTCATTCCCCCAAAATCCCATCGGCACAGTATTGGGCTCTACTTCTAAAATGATCTTTTTTTTTTTTTTTTAATTTATTTATTTATTTTTGGCTGCATTGGATCTTCGTTGCTGTGTGTGGGCTTTCTCTAGTTGCGGCGAGCGGGGGCTACTCTTCGTTGCGGTGCGCGGGCTTCTCATTGCGGTGGCTTCTCTTTGTTGCAGAGCACGGGCTCTAGGCACACGGGCATCAGTAGCTGTGGCACGCGGGCTCAGAAGTTGTGGCGCACGGGCTCAGTGGTGGCGCTAGAGCTTAGTAGCTCTGCAGCATGTGGGATTTTCCCAGACCAGGGCTCAAACCTGTGTCCCCTGCATTGGCAGGTGGATTCTTAACCACTGTGCCACCACGGAAGTCCCTAAAATGATCTTAATGTTATCTTCCTAAATGCAGGAACTTTGCTGTTCTTTTGGGTTTTGTGTGGTTTATTTTTACTACTGCATCTCAATGGTGGAACAGTGGCTGTCTTGAAGACCTGACTGAACAGGTCTTCAATAAATGTGCGTTACCTGATAAGAGTGTCAGGGAGGGTGTCAGCGGGGAGGTGATATTTGAGCTGGGCCATGAAATATAAGCGTCACCTACTGGAGAAGGAGGAAGGGAACGCCTGGAAGAGGGAATAGTGTGAGCAAAGACAGAGAAGCAATAAAAAGGGCAAAGTATCTGAGAGGCCCAGACCCAGAAGTCAGGCATGCTGTGTTCAAATTCTAGCTCAGCCCCTAGCTCTGTAACCTTTTGAAAAGTGGGTTCCCGATCTGAGTAAAATGGAATTAATTCTAGTACATTCTTCGTAGGACTGTGCAGGGAATTAAATGAGAATGGGCAAAGCACACTATGAGTATGCCATAAGTGCTAATGTTCTTAATACGAATTAATAATAATTACACATGTATAATGAGTAACAGTTTTAATCATTTGATGTGGCTAGAATGTGGGGTGCATGAGAAGTTTCTGGGAAATGTGACTAGATGGTCAGGTTGGAGTCAGAACACTTGAGGTCAGGGGACCCTCAAAATCAGGTAGCAGCAGTGGCCAAGTGACCACAGCTCTGCAAATTGTTCTGTCACTCAAAGCGTTAGGGGATCAGCAAACTCTCACCTGAAAGTGTTCTTCTGCTCTGACGCAAGCTAAACAGCAGTCAGCTAACGTGGGCAATTCTCAGTTATGACAGTGGCGTATTAGTTGTCTGTGGCTGCGTAACAAATTATCCCAAATCTTGGCAGCTTAGAAAACAATGAACATTTATTATGTCATACAGTTTCTGTGGGTCAGGAATACAGGAACAACTTAGCACGGTCGTTCTGGCTTGGGGGTCTCTCGTGAGGCTGAAGTCAGTTACAGTCATCTGAAGGCTTAACTGGGGCTGGAAGATTCACTTTCAAGACTTTTCACCTGGTTGGCAAGTTCATGGCTGTTGGCAGGAGGCCGTAGTTACTTGCCACATAGATCACAGGGCTGCTTGAGTGTCCTCACAACATGGCAACTAGTTTCCCTCAGAGCAAGTGATCCGAAAGAGAGCAAGGAGAAAGTCACAATGTCTTTCATGACCTAGCACCAGAGGTCGTATAGTCATTTCTAAATACCTTATGGGTTACCAGCTCAGCCCTACTCATTCTGAGAGGGACTGGGGGCCTCAGTTCTTCCCGACTTGGCCTCTTATCCTTCCAGAATACCAGGAAACAAGGATCATTGAGGGCCATCTTGGGAACTGGCTACCACAGCTGGCTAGAATGGAACTGAATTTTTCCTTACTTCCCAATAGATGGAAACAAATAACAATGCTGGAAGAAAAAGTACAAAAATAAAAAGCAGAACAGGACTGCTGAAGGAATAAAGTAATAATAATAGTATAATAATAACAATAATAGCTATTGTTTACTGAGTGCTTCCCTTATATTGGACAAAGACCAAGATCTTTCCATGCTTCATGACAGCAGTTGACAAACTATGGTCTGTGGGTCAAATCTGGCCCACAAACAGGTTTTGTGAAGAAAGTCTTAATGGAACGCAGCCACACCCATTCGAATACGTACTGTCTGCGGCTGCTTTCACCTACAACAGCAGCTGAGCAGTTGTAACAGAAACCTTATGGTCTACAAAACCAAAAATATTTACTATCTGGCCCTTTAGAGAAAAAGTTTACCAGCCTGGGCTCTATCTCGTTAAAACCTCACAAAAACCCCATGAGGTTAAAGACAATTGTTTAAAAAATTTAAAAACCCATGAAGTAAGTGATATTACTTTCCCCATTTTATCGATGAAGAAATGGAGCGTCAGATGTTAAGTGACTTGCCCAAGATGGTATTTATTGTAAGGTTCCTATCAGGGAGCCCGACCTCAGGGTCTGGGTTACACTGGGCTCAGACTCAGAGATGCTGGCTTTTCCAGCTATGTGACCTTGAGCAATTACTTAATGTCTTGCTCCTCATTTTTCTCTGCTAGGGATAGATTTTAAAATGTCTGTCCATGGGGAGGGGGAAGGGTAAGCTGGGACGAAGTGAGAGAGTGGCATGGACATATATACACTACCAAATGTAGAATAGATAGCTAGTGGGAAGCAGCCGCATAGCACAGGGAGATCAGCTCGGTGCTTTGTGACCACCTAGAGGGGTGGGATAGGGAGGGTGGGAGGGAGACGCAAGAGGGAGGGGATATGGGGATATATGTATATGTATAGCTGATTCACTTTGTTATAAAGCAGCAACTCACACAACATTGTAAAGCAGTTATACTCCTATAAAGATGTTAAAAATAAATTAATTAATTAAATGTCTGTCCAACCACTTTAAGGGAAGGTCTAATGATAAATATAAAAGTGGAATGAAAAAAGAGCAAACACTTCAACAAAAAGAATTAGTATTCTTAGCGTGTGATGCTAAGGCTTACAAAGAGAAAGAGCTCCGGGAGAAACTCCTAGAGGAGAAGTAGATCAGTTATCCCTGCAACACAGACCACCCAAAACGTAATGGCTTAAAGCAACAACAATTTATTACTTTTCATGACTTTGTTGGTTGTCTGGATGGTTCCTTTGCTGGTTCCCCCTGAACTCACTTATGCAGCTGCATTCAGCTAGGGCAGTAGTTCTCAACTAGGGGTGATCTCTCCACCCAGGGGACACTTGGGAATGTCTGGAGACATTGTTGGTGGGTGCTACTTTCAGCTAGCAGGTAGAGGCCAGAGATAATGCAAAACATCCTATGGTACACAGGAACCAAATATCAATAGTGCTGAGGTTGAGAAACCCAAACTAGAGAGTCACCTGAGCCAGGAAATTCAAGATGCCCTCACTCACATGTCTGGCACTGGTGCTGGCAGTTGGCTAGGGGCCTCAGCTCTCCCTCACATGGCCTCTCATCCTCCAGGAGGCCAGCCCAACCTCCTTCCATCACGGTCTCAGGGCAGAGTCCCAAAAGGGCCAGGGTGGAAGCTGCAAGGCCTCTTGAGATCTGAGCTCTTGAACTCACCCAAGGTTGCCTCCATCACATTCAATTGGCCAAAGCAAGTTACAAGGTCAGCCCAGATTCTAGGCAGTGGAGGAAGAGACTCCACCTCTGCTGGGGAGAAGCAGCAAAGTCACGTTCAAGGGGGTGCGTATACTGGGCTGGGAGAAATCTATGACTATTAAACAATCTACTACGAGTAAGATTAGATATGTTTCAGCTCGAGTCCCACAGCTCAAGGGACAGATCTAAGCCAGTGGTTCTCCAAGTGTGGCCCCCAGACCTGCAGCATGAACATCACCTGAGAACTCACCGGAAAGGCAAATTCTTGGGTCCTATCCAGTCCAAATGAATCAGAAACACAGTGATGGCAACCAGCAATGCGGTGTAACAAGCCCTCCAGATCATTCCGCTGCTCGTTCAAGTTTAAGAATCCCTGGTGAAAGGGAGCAACCAGATCACACAAATGTACATGCCCAGGACACTGGCTCGAAAGATGGTAGAGGCCAAAGCATCCCGCCCCGACTCCGCCTCGCCTCTCCCTGGTCTCTGGTCATTCACCTGAACACAGAACTCTCTTCTTCATAATGGAGTTTAGTAGAAATAGTCCTTTTACTCCCAACAGAATCGTGCCGTCTGTCAAGGGCACAGGAACATGAGCGGCTCTTATTGCACAACAGAGTCTGCAGGCCGGGCAGGGAGGAAGCCGGGAAGGCAGCCAGCCCTCCTTGGGAGCTGGACCGGAAGAACCAGAGGGCTCTTTTATTTTTGTTTTTGCTACTAAAGATACTAGCAGAGGGACTTCCCTGGTGGCACAGTGGTTAAGAATCTGCCTGCCAATGCAGGGGACACGGGTTCGAGCCCTGGTCTGGGAAGATCCCACATGCCGTGGAGCAACTAGGCCCGTGAGCCACAATTACTGAGCCTGCACGTCTGGAGCCTGTGCTCCACAACAAGAGAGGCCGCGATAGTGAGAGGCCCGCGCACCGCGATGAAGAGTGGTCCCCGCTTGCCGCAACTAGAGAAAGCCCTCGCACAGAAACAAAGACCCAACACAGCCATAAAAATAAATTAAATAAATAAATAAATAAATAAATAAAAAAGAAATGGTAGGGAAGTTCATATTAAATAAAATGGTTTTTTAAGGCTAAAAAAAATACTAGCAGAGCCCATTTAGAGTTTTTTATCCTCAGCCCAGAACTTAAATTTGCATCACTGATCAAGAAACAGAATGGTAAACATCATATGATATGTTTATATGTGGAATCTTTTTTAAAAAGTGATACAAATGAACTTATTTACAAAACAGAAATAGACCCACAGACATAGAAAACAAACTTATGGTTACCAAAGGGGAAGGGGGAGGGGAGAGGGATAAATTAGGAGTTTTGCCATACACCTGAAACAACACTGTAAATCAACTCTACTTCAATAAAAATAAAATAAAATAAATAAATAAATAAATAAATAAATAAATAATAAATAAAAATTAAAAAAATAAAATAAAATAAAATAAAATAATAAATAAATTTTTTAAAGAAGCAGAATGGGACAACACTGCTACCAGTGACTGCCAGCAGAAAGCACGTAGAGTGCAATAAGAACCCCTGTCTTTCAAACCCACCCCCACCTACACACACACACACACACACACACACACACACACACACACACACACACCCCGTGCTCTGCAGCCTTCAGGCAAAACCAGAGGCAAGACACAGTCAAGTTCCCAAGCTCCCCTTGTGTCCCATCTGGTAACTGTGCCTCTGGTTTTTTGTTTTTGTGTATTCTGGAAATTACTGAGACATATATTCTGGTATTACTGAATACCTCAAGAGTGCTACACAGGGGAGCACTGAAGTCTGCGCTGTCCCTGTGTACCAGGGAGCCTCTGGCTGGAGGGGAAAGTGCAAGAACAGGGTCTCTCCCACCTCCCGCTCCAGGAACCCTCCCGCCCAGGGCCAGATGGGTCCTCAAGCTCTTGATGGAGGAGGGAGATGTGTGACCCCCGACAGTGGCCAGACTCAATTCCAGACAGCGTAAACTTTTCCTGATTCTTAGATAAACCACATGATCCAACAAAAGGACCCATCTTTGTTCAGCACAAAAATGTCTCAGCAGCCTGAGATATTCACCATCTCCAAGGCAGGGACTAAATGGGCCACTGGAGGGCAGGGGCACGGATTTGGGAGAGGAGGAGGTCAGAGGACTTTACTGGCGTTAAAGTAATCTTTCTGATCATTGGCCCGATCTTTGCACTGCAGAGGCAGCTTCCCAAGGTAGCAAGGCCTTCTCGCTGGAGTTATGCCGGCAAGAGGCAAGACACTACCAACCAATTGCTGGGGCATTTAGGAACTAGACAGAGAATTTAAACACAGCAGTTTCCAAACAGGAGCCACCATGAAGACAGGAGGACTCCCCTACCCTCAGTCCTTCTATTTTATGAATTGGGATTCTTCATAAAAAGATCATTTTCAATAAAGGTTCCATTGCTTTAAAACAAAACTTTGAAAACAACTGAACTGGATGACTGCTAAGGCTCCTTCCAACTTTCAGACTCCTTGTTCTGAGTATTAAGTATCTGGGTGCCCAGAACAGTCGATAATACCTGAACCATAATCAACCTCCTTATAATAATCTCTAATATATGAATCTAAACTATCCTACAGCATAAACAACCCAACATGACACTGATTTCACCTTCCACTGAAAAAGTTAAGTTCATCCTCCTTGGCTTGAACAGGGGTGGCAGAGCCGTCTCATTATTTACCTTTTACTCTTTGTCGCTATGAGAAAATGGTGATGACATCTTTTTGGCCAGATGGAACTGATGGGAGATTTACGGAGCAGCTGAGAACTGTCAAAGCCAGGCCAGGCCGATCCCACAAGACAATGACCATGGCCTTTTCATCAAGGAGCACGTTGCCTTCTGGAATCCACTAACACAAGAGGTTCATATCTACCCAGTCATCAGCAAGATTATCCCAACACCCCACCAGCTGCCGCCACCCAATCCGGGGGCCTCCGCTCCCGCTCCTGAGGGATGGCATGTGAGTGCGCAGGACTTACCCCTCACCCACCATCACACCACACCACCCCCGCCCCAGTCTGGCACCCACAGCCCTCCCAGAGTGGGAAACTTCATCCAATGCCTTCTCCGTTACAGAGATTTCAGAAATTAGTCACAGAAAGGAGGGAGCGAAGACAGCGGAGGTTTCCTGAAGGAACCAGTAACAAGATCTGGGCTGTTTCACCTCGAGGTCACAACAGCTCAGAATGTCCCTGAGTTAGCACCGAGTGGTCAAGAATGAAATCAACCTCTGCAAACCCTCCGCTGACTTGTCCACCGTCTACTTTGTACAAAGAGCTTCCTTAAGGCGGGGCCTCCAGCGGATGGGCCTCCCCGTTCACTGAGCCTTTCTCTTTGGAAATTTTGATCCTTTCCCCACCGCCAGCCTCAGAAGATGGTGCCAGTGCCCACCCATTATCAGAAAGAGGCGAAGGAATTGGAGACTAGAGTCCAGCATTTGTTTGAAACAAGGGTTTAGATGAGCTTCCCATCCTTATCTTGTAAAGATACACGCAGGGACTCCTGTGGCTTTGGTGACCATATGCCCTACTCTGCATAGGACAGCCCCAGTTTGTTCCTCTTGTTGTCCCAGAATTGTTACTGATATCACTGCCTTTCACTCTCAAAAGTCCCTGTTTGGACAATAAACTAGGCAGTTCCTCTACCTTTGGCCCGGTCACCACCTATGCTTTTCAATAAGAATCTGGAAAGCCCCAGATAGCCCGGCAAGCCAAGAGATGTGGGGATTAAAAAAAAAAAAAAAAAAAAAGCCAGAGATAACATATATTTCAAAAATAAATTTTAAAAAGCCAAAGCCAAAGAGCAGCGACGTTCGTTAGTTTGTAACAGGGAAACATGGAAACAATCCAAATGTCTATCAATAGGAAATGGTTTAATCGATCAAGGCTTGTAATATGGAATACTCTCCATCAATTTAAAAGAAAAAGGTGGATATATATGTACTAACATGGAAAGATCTCCAAGGCAGTTTGGCAAGAGAAAAATAGCAAATGGTTGATCAATGCAACAGGAATGATCCCAGTTGTCTTTTCTTTGTACTTGTGAGTGTAGATGTATGAAAGGTCTAGAACAACACTGTCTAATAGGAATATAAAGTGAGCCACTATGTAATTTAAAATTTTCAAGATCCATATTTTTACAAAGTGAAATTTATTTTATAGAACCCAATGTATCCAAAATATGGTGTAAATCAATATAAAAAATTATTAATCTTCTTTTACTTATTTTGTACTAAATCCTCAAAATTGCACTTACAGCAGTCTCAATTCTTAGGACCCACATTTCAAGGGCTCAAAAGCCGCATGTGGCTTATGGCTATGGTATTATTCAACAGCTCAGGGCTAGAAGGACACACACCAGGTAACAAGTTATCTCTGGGGAGGGAAGTGGGATTAGGAAAATGGAGTGATTTGTCTAGGATTTTGAAATTTTTACAGAGGATATATTCACTACTTACATAATTTTATAAAACAACAAGAACTAGAAATTTTAAAAAATAAGGAGCCAGAACATGAGATGTGAAGCTAACAAAATCTATGAATGAGCTTTGTGGAATCACAGTATTAAAATCAATGCATCAAAAAATAAATAAATAAAAATAAGAATAAAATCAATTAATCAGCCAAAGAGGGTCTGCATTTTTGTAAAGTTTGGCCACAGCCAGCCTCAAGGGCCATGGGGCTGCACTAGCCTGCCCAGCCGCTGAAAGACAGCTTCCTGAGGGCCGCCTTGCTTGTTCTCCACCTAGAAACGGGAGCCACGGTGCATCCCACGGTGCATCTGTCACAACAGAGAGACAGGACACTGCTCTCAGATACTTAGACTGAAGCTCTGTCAATGCGCACACAGGAAAACCTGTGCCATCAAAATAGCCTGGGGAGCCTGTTTAAAAAGCAGACTCTTGAGCCCCGCAAAATAGGAGTTTCTGAGGTGGGGCCCAAGAATCTGTAATAAACAAGAACTCCAGGGGATTCCTAACCCAACTAGGATACAAAGGAACATCCTTCTCTTCTAGCCAACTTTCCACTGCCAGATTCCTGGCTAGAATCTGATTTCACCTAGAATCGTGCTGCCAAAAACTGGTGGAAGATAGGAAGTCCACTCAGAACTCCCTCGCCCCACCCTACAGGAAGATGATCTTCTTTCACTGTACCTACTGAATGATGCTTAAAGACTCCGCAACTTAGAAACAGGCCATCTCTTGGTAAAGACTGCCTTGTCCAGAATTAGCCCTGCTTCTAACGCTCTAAATCAAAGACCCAGGCTGGTGGACCAAGGCCTGCCCTCAGCCCCTGTTCCTATTGTGGGAATGCAAAAGGTGTTTCTTTCTACTTCCACCATCCAGGATACTGGGACATCTGGGTGGAAGGTTTTCCCTTAAGGTGAGACCTTGTGTCTATTTAGTTTCTGTTGTTGTTTTTTACATCCTTTTTTTTCCTTCTCTTAAAAGAAACCAAACATGCAATTCACTATTTAAAAGGGGTGGAGGGCGCGCGGAGGCAACTTCTTTTTTTTTTTTTTTCCCCATTTCAAAAAGCTTTATTGGATAGTGCTTGTTTAGAACATTTACATTTAATGTAATTACTGATACAGTTAAGATTAAATCTACCACCATGCTATTTGTTTCCTAATTATACCATTTCTTTATTTTTTGCCTCTTTTCCTGCCCTCCTTTTCATTAATAGAGTATTTTTAATGATCTCATTATTTACTGTGCTACTGGCTTACTGACTATCCCTCTTTGCTTTACATTTGTAGCTGTCGCTCTAGGGTTTATACTAAATATCTCCAAATACTATTATACCTCTTCATGTATAGTGTAGGAACATTACAACAGCAAAGTTTTTTCCCTCTTCCTATCCTTTGTACTAGCTGTTGTACATTTTATTTTTGTGTTATTATTCATGGCCATTTCCATAATCTTTCAAATGTAATTTTTTTTAATAAATTTATTTTATTTCTTTATTTTTGGCTGTGTTGGGTCTTTGTTGCTGCACGTGGGCTTTCTCTAGTTGTGGCGAGTGGGGGCTACTCTTCATTGCGGTGCGTGGGCTTCTCATTGCGGTGGCTTCTCTTGCTGCGGAGCATGGGCTCTAGACACGCGGACTTCAGTAGTTGTGGCTCGCAGGCTCTAGAGCGCAGGCACACGGGCTTGGTTGCTCCGCGGCATGTGGGATCTTCCTGGACCAAAGCTCGAACCCATGTCCCCTGCACTGGCAGGCGGATTCTCAACCACTGCGCCACCAGGGAAGCCCCAAGTCTTCCTAGCATCTCAAGCTCAGGAACTTGTGGTCCACAAGTCTCTATTTGCAGTGATTGGTATTCATACAGAGCTTCTTCAAGCTTTTGAATGGGTGCTAATGAAATATGTTGACCCATTTTGATGTCTGTGGAAAATGTCACTGGTTTTATAGGTTTAGGTTTCTCAAGTTGCATTTCCAACTAGGTAGATCTGTGTTTATGCTGAGCCAAAAGTAGAGCAACGGAGAGATCAGAACTCTCCAGTTCATCTAAAAAAGCCTTCTTATTCTTCCTTTTTAGAATCTGCGGCAGTTGTTCTTCTTTTTGTATAAATAGTCTTCTTTGTTCATTTTCCTGTCGTTCTACCTCTAAAGCTTCTTCCAATTCCTCCTGTTCTCGAGTCAGCTTTAACTTATTTTTCTGAATGACATATTTGTTTTCCTTTTGGTCTATCTCCATTTTCTTTTTGGTGTTGTCCAAATCCACGTTGTTGGTCAAGTTGAAAACAATTTCTTCCACTTCTTCCAGGAAATCATTATATTCTCTTAGACTAGGAAAGTCTTCTTCCCTTTTATTGTATATCTTCAGCACTTTTTTCTGAATCTCAACTTCCTGTCAACAGTAGGATCTTCAAAGAGTTGTACCCTGAAGTTGCTTTTTCTAAGTGGAGTGCCACACTCAGGACAGTTTCCAGCTCCTCTCACAAAGAGTAAATCCACGCAACTTTCACACCTTCCTCACCAGCTTGGTCCGGCTGCCCACCTCTCCCCGCCCCCTGGGGAGGCAATTTCTTCAAAGGCATATTCCCAATAGTGAAAAGTTATTGCTTACATGTGTATAGTATCTTTCCCCTGGTTTCTGGTTATTCTGGTCAATAACCTGAAATTGACAGGTGTGATTATCCTCATTAAAAAAAAAAAAAAGACAGGAGGTTCAGCGAGTTGGGGGCATGTGGGGAGGGAGAAATTAACCTTTACCCTCCTTGTTTGGTCTTGAGCTAGGTAGTGAATACAGAGGGTCACGGTTCATTTTCACGACAACAACGAGAAGCTGGTATAGTTACTCTTCCCATCTTCACAACTAAGGGAAGGAGTTGGCGGGCTCGCAAAGCTAGTGAGAGGCAGATTATCCACTGGATTCCTCCGCTGGGGCTCGCGCCCCTGCTTCACACAGAAGAGTTCCCTCTGACACAAAATGATTTACTGCCTACTTCACCCCCACTCAGCCACATTTAGCCGATTAAAAGAAAGGCCCTCTCACCATAGTTAAACAAGCAGATGAACGTTTTCATCAAAGCTAAATGTCCTTTAATCATCTGATGCCCGCTCTCCGATTGGGATTGACATGTATACACTGATGTGTATAAAACTGATGACTAATAAGAACCTGCTGTGTAAAAAAATAAATAAAATTAAATTAAAAAAATTTTTAAAAAGTGATCACAATGTCAAAGTATGTAATACCTTTCACTTCCACCTTGAAAAGCATGGATATTAAAGTGCTAATATTAAAAAAAAAATCATCTGATGCCCACTCTCCTTCCCTGACACCTGGCCGCTGTCTGTCTCCTTGTAGAGGAGAGAGAGGAGGGAGAGGAGAGAGAGGAGGGAGAGGAGAGAGAGGAGAGAGAGGAGGGAGAGGAGGGAGAGGAGGGAGAGGAGAGAGAGGAGGGAGAGGAGGGAGAGGAGGGAGAGGAGGGAGAGGAGGGAGAGGAGAGAGAGGAGAGTTTTCCTTCGCCTCACCCACAGCTGCCTTCCGAGGCCAGGCTGGGGGCATTCCGTCACACCTGGAAACTCCTTTCCCTGGAAGTTTCTCCCCACGCCTCTCGCCTCCCCCGCCACCCCCCCCCCCCCCCGCCATCGCCACCTCCATCACCCTCTCTCTTCGCTCTCAATCTCTCTTTTCTCGTTCAACCTCCCTCCCTCTCTTCCGGTCCTCTAGGAAAGGCAACCAGCAGCTAAGGCAGCCCAGCAGAATGAAGAGCGGGCAGGAGGACCCGTGGCTGGGGCAGCCTCGGCAAGTGAGAAGGTCAAGGTGAGGTGCAAGAGAAGCGAGAGCGAGGAGGAAGCCCGGGAGCGGGGCGTGGCCTGCGCCGCGGTGACAGTCTGTCCAGATGTCCTCTTGGTACTGCTCTGCCTTATCGCTCTTCACAGGGAGGAGACGCCTCTTAGATCTAAAGAGTGCTGGGTGGCGCTCACCACGGAAACCCGAGAAGGTTCGGCACCCAGGCCCAGGCCCAGGCCCAGTTCTCCTGGAACACCCCCCCCCACCCCCACCCCGCCCAGGATGTTGCCGGGGCCTGGACACCTATCTCCGACACTTCTGCTGCAGCTCTAAATCTGACCATGTTTGCTTCATCCAAGGCTTTCCCTTCTGCATGTCTGAGCCCCCAGATGTAACACCCCTTAGTTGTCACCTCTGAGCCCCCCGGGGAGGGAGACATAAGCAGGTGAACCTGATCAGGGCGCACTGGAAGGCTGAATCACAGCCACGGAAAGACCCCCTTCCTGTGCAGGAGGCACTGCGCACGCGCAGAGACTTCGCCCCAAAGTCACTGCTGGGTGGGTTTCAAATGATCAATCAGAAAGCATTTGCTGTACACCCACAACCTGCCTGGAAGTGTGTTAGAACGTATTCTCTGCCCTCAAATACCTGAAGACAAGGTAACTCACGGGAAGACAGGCACTTCCTAAACGGAAAAGCAGCGCCCAGAGGCAAGGGGTTACTCTTACTCTGCACAATTATTTTTATGCTTACTGTAGTTCTATGGCTTTATAGTTGGAGCAACAAAATGGTTTCTCACACCTCTGCTCTTCACCCCTACATTCCCCAAGCTCCACTCCAGCTTACAACCTTTGCCAACGCCACTCTAGAATGTTTTTAAAAGAGGAGGTGGGGTGCAAAAAGAAAATGCTAAGGCCCTCCAACCACCTTCTTTTGTGGTTATTTGCAGTTTAGAACTATGGAAGGAAGGGGGTCTAACACTGGAGCCAAAATGAAGACACAGTACAGGTGGAAGGCCTGAAATCATCTTGGATCAACTTTCCCACAGCAGGCCTGTCTGCTTTTTTTCCCTTAACAGCCTTGTGTTCTCCATTCCAGGTTAACTCCGTCACCAATAATACTATTAAGGGCCCCTGTTTAGTAAGCACCTACTACCAAGCAAACAGTATGCTAAATCTTTTTGCTTGAACAGTGTTCTGGTTATCTACAGCTGCCTAACAAGCCATCCCAAAACTTAAGTGATATGAAAACAACCATTTTATTATATTCACTGATTCTGTGGGTCAGGAATTTGGACAGGACATAGCAGGGATGGCTTGTTCTGCTCTATGAAGTCTGGGGCCTCAGCTATGAAAACTGGAACAGCTGGGTGCTGGAATCATCTGGAAGCTGCATCACTCACAGGTCTGGCTCCTGAGCTGGAATGACTAGAAAGCTGGTTCATCCAGAACTGTCAGTCAGCGGACTTACACATGGTCTCTTCCTATGGCTTGAGCTTCCTCACAGCATGGTGGCCTCAGGGTAGTCAGACTTCTTATGTGGTACCTCATGGCTCCAAGAGCAAATGTTCCAGCAAACAGAAAAACAGAAGTCACATGGCTTTTTCTGATCTAGCCACAGAAGTCATGTGGTGCCACTTCTATAGTATTTTACCGGTTACATTGATAGAAGCAGTGTCAAACCTGCCCCACATTCAAAGGGAAAGGACATACCCACCTACCCCACCCCCCATGGGAGAAGGGCCAAAGAATCTTTGCTTTACTACACTATCTTCTTTAATTCCCAAACAGTCATCTTTTGAAGAAGTATGAGTATTATTCCCATTTTACAGATGGGAACATCAAGGTTCAGGGAGGGTAAACAATGCAAACAGCCCTACTCCAAAGCTTGAGCTCCAAATCACTGCCCACAAGACTCACTGCCTGGCATTTCTGATGCCTTCCTTTATTCTGGATGCTCCCCAAAACCACCCCCAGCCCAAACTCCAAGACCCTTCTTTCCTCACCTCTTTCTGTTGGTTTACCTGCTCTGAATTCCCTTCTGTCCTAGAAGTAGCCAATGATACTTCCACCTCCATCCCACATCCCATCTTCACCAGCTTTGGGGCCCAGGATGGAAATTTCAAGGAAGGCAGCCCTCCAGGTTTGACCAATCTCTAATGTCAGCCACTTGTGGGCTCTTCATGGTCTTTTAGGCCAGAGTAGGAACGGCCTTTGTCCTATGGAATCCCCACCGGCTCAGGGCAGCTGGTTCAGTGGCCTGGGGCCCTGATGCACCCAGCCTTCATTCTGCCATTGGCCCATGGCCAGTCCTAACTGGGAAACAAAACCCCACCAGTGTTTGAGTATCTCCTTTATATATTATCATCAGGTGCCTTAAAATAAAAAAGAAGGCTTTAGGAAGACAAATGGTAAAAATACTGGTAGCATACACTAAAATGACAAAAGGATACTAGCTAATATAAAAAGCTCATAAAAATCAATAAGAAAAAATGAAGATCTCAATAGATAAATAGATAATGCAAATAGGTGATACATTTTTAAAAAGAAAAATACAAATGGATTACAAACATTTGAAAATAATCAAAATAATTTAAAATAATTACACTCTGATGTTTTCACCTCATATATTTGCAAAGATTCATAAAATGAGAATTCCCAAATTGCTTTCCAGAAGTATTGTACACAATTATACTCATGTTTCACTCATGTTCTAAGAGAGGGGCTCTTCCTGGGCTGCAGCAATCAGGAGGCGGGACTAGGATTGGGACCTTAAGAGGGTGTAGGATATCTCATCTACATCTCTACATTTACATTGTCTATGTTTTAAAAACCCATGGAGTTTAAATTATCCCACTTAAATTGCTATGTAAATATTTGATCCACCACAATGCATAAAAAAGGATACATAATCGTGATTTCTGCCCTCTCCTTCAAATCCAAAGGGTTTTATTGGAGTTTCCCCTATTTAATGAGTGACTAAAATATTCTTAGCAGAAACAATGCTCTGGCAACTATGAGGAAAACAAGCAGAATCAAACATGTGTTATGTCTTCAAGGAGTTTACCATGGACGGCAGGGCTGGTTGCCCAGAACCCAAGAAGCTACTCAGCCACAGATACCCCAGACATATGAACCAGCAGTGCTACTACCTCAAGGTCAGAACCATGTCACAAGGCCAGAGCCAAAAATGGTTGCTATGGCATTAAGAGAGTAAAAATGCAAATCACAAACTGGGAGATGATATTCACAGTAAGTAAATATCCAACAAGACACTGGTATCCAAATATATAAAGAATTCCCACAAACCAGTAAGAAAAAGACAAAAGATTTAAACAGGCCCTTCGCAAAAGAGGACATTCAAAAAGCCAATGAACATTTGAAAAGTTGCTCAATTTCATTAGTCAGTAGGGAAAGGCAAAATAAAACCACACTGAGATAGCCCTACACTCTCATCAGGATGGCCTAAAATTAAAAACTGATTACACCAAGTGTTGGCAAGGATGTGGAGCAACTGCAATTCTCAAACACTGCCAGCATGAGTATAAACTGGTACAACTGTAAATTGGAAAACTGTTGAGTAGAATCTACTAAAATTGAATTTATGAATATCCTCTGGCCCAGCAATTCCACTCCTAGATATATACCCAATAGAAATGTACACATATGTTCAACAAAAGACATGTGCTAGGGTGTCCATACCAGCACTCACTATTCATAAGTCAGAAACTGGAACCCACCCAAAAATGCATTAAGAGGGAAAGGGTCTAAAAAAGAATGAAATATTGCCATTTGCAGCAACATGGATGAACCTAAAGATTATCATACTAAGTGAAGTCAGACAGAGAAAGACAAGTATTATATGACATCACTTATATGTGGAATCTAAAAAATAATACAAATGAACTTATTTATTAAACAGAAACAGACTCACAGACATAGAAAACAAACTTATGGTTACCAAAGGGAAAATGGGGGTAGGGATAAATTAGGAATATGGGATTAACAGATACACACTACCATATATAAAATAGATAAACAAACTCTTAGAGGAAAACATAGGCAGAACACTCTTTGACATAAATCACAGCAAGATCTTTTCAATCCACCACCTAGAGTAATGAAAATAAAAAACAAACCATAAACAAAAGGAAAAGACAACCCTCCAAATGGGAGAAAACATTGGCAAATGAAGCAACTGACAAAGGATTAATCTCCAAAATATACAAACAGCTCATGCAGCTCAATATCAAAAAAACAAACAACCCAATCAAAAAATGGGCAGAAGACCTAAATAGACATTTCTCCAAAGAAGGCATACAGATGGCCAAAAAACACATGAAAAGATTCTCAACATCACTAATTATTAGAAAAATGCAAATCAAAACTACGAGGTATCACCTCACACCGGTCAATGGCCATCATCAAAAAATCTACAAACAGTAAATGCTGGAGAGGGTGTGGAGCAAAGGGAACTCTCCTACACTGTTGGTGGGAATGTAAATTGGTACAGCCACTATGGAGAACAGTATGGAGGTTCCTTAAAAAACTAAAAATAGAATGACTATATGATCCAACAATCCCACTCCTGGGCATATATCTGGGAAAACCATAATTCAAAAGGATCTATGCACCCCAATGTTCACTGAAGCACTATTTACAATAGCCAAGACATGGAAGCAGCCTAAATGTCTATCAACAGAGGAATGGATAAAGATGTGGTACATATACACAGTGGAATATTACTCAGCCATAAAAAGGAACGAAATAATGCCATTTGCAACAACATGGATGGACCTAGAGATTGTCATACAGAGTGAAGTAAGTCAAAAAGAGAAAGACAAATATAATATTGCTTATATGTGGAATCTAGAAAAATGGTACAGATGAACTTATTTGTAGAAATAGAGTCACAGATGTGGAAAAAAAACTTATGGTTTGCTTGGGGAAAAGGTGGGGGGGTGGGATGAATTGGCAGATGGGCATTGCCGTATATATACTACTATATATAAAATAGATAACTAATGAGAACCTACTGCATAGCACAGGGAACTCTACTCAATGCTCTGTGGTGACCTAAATGGGAAGGAAATCCAAAAGGGAGGGGATATATGTATATGTATGGCTGATTCATTTGGCTGTACAGTAGGAGCTAACACAACATTGTAAAGCAACTATACTCCAATAAAAATAAATAAAAATAAATAAATAAAAATAAAAAACAACCACAAGATTTACTGTATAGCACAGGGAACTATATTCAATATCTTGTAATAACCTATAATGGAAAATAATCCAAAAACAAGAATACACATACACACACACACACACACACACACACATACACACAAACATATATATATATACACATATATCTGAATCACTTTGCTGTACACCTGAAACTAACACAATATTGTAAATCAACTATATTTCAATTAAAAGAGAGAGAGAGAATGGGTCAGTAGTAGTATTTTCATACAATGAAGTGTTACAAATTAAATGGAGCTAACTACAACTACAAACAATGTAGATGAATCTCACAAACATACATGGAGTAAAAATTGCCAGACACAAAGAGTCTATGTTATATGATTAGATATATGTGAAGTTCAAAAATAGACAAACCTAATCTATGTTGTTAGAAGTCAGAATAGTAATTATCCTGGAGGAAAGGGGAAGGGGCTTCTAGGTACTGGTAATGTCCCATTTCTTGAATTGGGTACTAATTACACAACCGTGTTCAGTTTGTGAAAATTGACAGGGCTGTTCACTTTTACTTTGTTCGCTTCCGTGTGATGCTGGAAAGAAAAGTTTCCAAAAACTGGGAAGGCTTCAGAGCCACATACGTGCTCAGCGGGGGGAAGCAAGTGCACTGCTGGACTGGGTCAGGGCGTAGGACACCCCAGGGTTTGTCACAGGAACAAACAAAGCTCACTCCCTTAACCAAAGGAGCATCTCCCAAAGTCACTGCCCAGGATCACTGCTCAGGACCCAGGAACTGGCCGAGAACTGCTCCCAGGGCCGCCTGGTCCCAAGTCCCCTCTCACCACTTCTTATGGACAAGCAGTACAGCTTCCCCTAAAGAAAAGTACCTAGAGCTTCTAGAAGATGACGGCCACATCTCGGGAGACAGCAGGGTACTGAGGGGCCACACCTGATCTACCCTTGGCTGTTCTCACCACTCTTACAACTCCCCAACTCTCACCCCACACATTCTGTTAGAAGAAAAGAAACAAAGCACCCTGGATTACTTCTACAGAGGTGTTCATTCAGAATAGCTTTTTGTGAAGGCCACTGCCCTGGAAGAGTGGGGGAAGCAGCTCTCCCCATCCAGGTGGGCCATCTCCAGATCTACCCAGGACTGAATAACTAGGTCACCAGTGTAACTCAAACAGATGGCATGGCGGTGTCCAGTTCACATTCTGCTAGTTTCAACATAGCACACGGTACATATGACCCACCCTGCAAGACACACAGCTAGAGTCTCCTCTCCACTGCCACAACCAATTTCATAATAATCAAATTCAGTATTTTTTTAATTACACGTAAAATAAAATGGAAAGGCCCGCAGGGAGTAGGAAGACTTAGACCGAGTTCTTAAAGAATGGGAAGATTCAGAAATGCCTGCTCCTCTCCATGAGGGAGAAAGGTGATGTTTTCCCCTACTTAATTTCTCCAGAATAATTTGTATTTGAATAAATAAACCCTGATAAATGAGAACCCAAATTTTCCCAAGGCCTGCATTTTCCTCTGTATGTGTTTGGTGGGTGGTCCTCTCTCAGCAGTTGGAGTAATCCTGATGATCCTGGGCAAGTTGGAAGGGAGCAAGTCTCTATTGAAGCCAAGAAGAAATCCCCGCGGCCCCCGCCCCCTCCAGCTTCCCAGAAAAAAAGGAACCCTGTAAGGAATTATGAGGCTGGAAATAAAGGGAGTCTGAATCCCACCTTCCTAGATGGTTGGTGGCTGTGCGCATCCTTAAGGGGATTGAAATGTATTTGTTATTGTTATCAGATTATATTTCTTAAAAAAGATCCTGGATAAAACCTACTTTGATACAGAAAGAAAAATGAGGAGACTAAGGTAACAGTGCTTAGACATCCAGGAAGGCCCAGGGCCTACCGGCAGATCACCACATCTAAAAACATTTCGGCGCGGAGCCTGGCCTGCAGACCTCTGCTGAGGGTTCACCACGGGAAGGGAAAGCCGAGGCCGGCCACAGGGCCTTTGCGAAGGCTGGAAGACCAGCCTGGGTTGCATCTTTCCTCTGCGCCCTGTCCTCAGGCCCGGCTGCAGGCAGCTCCGACTCCAACTTGCAGCAAGCTGGACAGGTGACGCCGCCAGAGGCTAGACCGGTGGCCGGATTTGGAGGTCCCACCGACCCTCAGGGCTTGGGAGTTCTCTCCTCTCCTCTCCTCGCACAGGTCACCCGGAGGCTGGCGAAACCTCACTCTACCGCAGTGCGAAAGGTAACCTGGCGCCGGGCAGGCGCTTCCTGAAGCCCTGGCGGCCCTCTCCAAATGACAAAGCCGATTTTCCTCCGGACGCCGGCAAGCAAGGTTGCCCACAGAGTCGCCAAAGCGCTGCTCTCAACAACTATTTCCTTGGAAGAAAAGAAAAGAAAAAAGAAACCGTCCCCTCCCCCGCGAGTGATCTGCACCCCAAGGCTTCCCCCAGACGGGTCGATTTCAGCCTGTTAATTTCCTCCTGGGCCCGAGTGGGAGTTCTAGGCCCCCCGCACCTTCATCCTGGCCCCCGCCTCTTCGCCCCACCCTCCGGGACCCCCGAAGGGGCGGCGGGGCCTAGCCGAGGGCGCTGCGCGTGACCCCGAGCGGAAGGGCCCCAGTCTGGGTCCTAATGCGGGTGGCGTCTCCCTTGACAGGCGGCGTTTGGGGACAACAGCGGGGACGGGAGATAAGGTGACATACCAGAGCAGATTTGGTGCGCGCGCTGATACTCCTCTCCCGACAGGAAACGCGGAGCTATTTAAAAGACCCTATCGATTACTTTATCTTTCCCGGAGGAAAGCTTCTTGCAGAGAGACAAAAGATGTTCCCTACCTAGAGATACAAGGCCACAGCTCTCCACACACAACGGAGGGTCTGCACAGGCGACGCCCAGTTAGGGCGCAGGGACACATGTACACCGCAGAGGGCACACCCGCGTGTGTGCCAAGAACGGCTCTGGAGGGCAAGAGCGGAGAGGAGGGCAAGGGGAATTTCACAGGATGACTTGCTGTACCCTTTGAATTTTTTTTTGACCGTGTGCACTTAAAGCACACACCAAGAAAGTGACTATGCACTTAAAGTACGTGTATGTGTACCCGTGTCGTTTCAGCAAACTTAAAACTTACCAGTAAGCACATTCAAAGCGGGTTACTGGTCTCTGTGAACGTATTCCACAGACACACGTCCCAAAAATGAACGCTCCATTGTGCTCCTTTTAAGTGCTTGAACGTCTGCAACTGTCATGTGTACACTTAAAGTGTGGGGAGGCGTCAACACGGCCCTTTAGAGTGCGCTCATTTTGTGCCTGCATTCCCGCATTTCCCCAATCTGTTGGGAGCGCTGAAGGCCATCAGCGATATCCCGCTACTGACACCAAATTTGCTCCGGAATCCGAAGCTTGTTGGCCTCCGGGTCCCCTGCGCCATGCCCCGGGGAGGCTCCTAAGAAATATCGACTGAACCGAATTGCACGGAATCGAATGGTTTTTTTCTATGCAACAATTTGCACCCTAGGCGTTCTCAGTGCGCTCCGCCGGGCTGTGGAAACTTCGCTGCATTTCGCAGAGCAGGCTGGAAGATGAGACAAGGAAGGAAGTTGCGGAAGAAGAAAAGGTGGCGGGCCTAGGAAGGTTCGATCGCCCATTGCCAGCTTCAATTCGACACTGACCAGGCCGCAGCGATCCAGGGTAGAAGCTCCGGGGGCCGCGGTGTCGGCCCGAGCCAGGGAAGCCGCACAGATCTGGGCGCGACTCTTGAAGCTCTCTCCGGAAAGACGCGGCCGACGACCCCAGCCCAAGCTGCAGCACTGCAGACCCCGCGAGCCCCCCGCGCTTTGGGCAAAAACAGGCGTCCGTTTGCCCAGCTCGGCTTTTCCCAAAGCTTCGCGTTCACGCCAAGGGCTCTTCCAAAGCCGCGGCTCCCGACCTGTACACCCAGCGGGCAGGTGTTCACCGGCCCTACAAAATCCATTTTCCTCTTCACCGTTTTCCGAGTCGTTGTCTATCCGACTCGAATGTCACCTGACTTTTCCAGCTGTGACCTTCAGCGACGGGATCCTGAGGGACAAATTGCAGCGTCTTGGTTCTCTCCGCCTCTCCTCGCTGTTTTCGCTGGAGCGGTTTGCAGCCGGGGGCGGACTGCGGGACAGAGGAGAAAGCACGAAATCAACACCAAACGACAACGGAAGTTTAAAAGCGATCTGGCAAACCTTAACACGTGTTTTAAAGCGGGTGACATCTAGGGACCCAGGATAAATTCGGTTATAGAAACATACCCCACAAAGCATGAGAAAGTGGCTTACACAAAGATACTATTAACGAAAACTGTCAAGTCGAAAATGCAAAGGAGGGGACGGGAAAAAATGCAAAGGAGTCAGCCGAAGGTAGTTCCTCTCAGAAAAACAAAAACAAAAACAAATGTATAATAAATTAAGACTTAAATTTGCAGGAAATGTCCCCAGAAGGATATTTTTTTTTTTAAAGCTGGATGGTGGTGGGAATTAACTGAGAAGGGGCAGAAGGAAAACTTTTAAGGTTATGCAAATGTTTTTATATTTTTAAAAATGTTTTTGTAGCTTGATTGTGGTGGTCCTTGCACGGGTTTATTCATGTGTCAAGATTCATCGAACTGTACACTTGAACTGTGTTCATTTTGTTCTAGGTACATTATGCCTCAATAAAGTTGATTTTAAAAATAAATAAACCTGGAAACAACTTTGTCTTTAGGGAAGGTAACTGGGTGGCTGGAGAGAGGCCTGGAATACTTTACATTGTATTTCCCTTTTTACGTGTTTATTTTGAGTTTTCATTGTTGTTTTGTTTTTACGGTGTATTACTTACTCAAAATGTATAATTAGGATATTCAGTGATGTGAATATAAAACAATTGTTAAGGAAACCAACAAAAACAAGAACAGAAGATGCTTATACACCCTCTCGTAGGGACAAGAAAAAGTGTGCGCTGTCCAAGCCCAGAAAATATTTGGGAAGGGGAAATATCTTTAATGTTCAGACTTGTTTCATTTGTTCTTTTGCTCCTATGTTTCAGACACCAACGAAAAACGAGGACCCAAAACTTTTCTGGTGTTTACATGTGGTATGGGTGGCTGTCATCTCCTTGAGGACTGAAGGACTCCAGGGCAGGCCAGCCACAGGAGAATTCCACGCAAGGCCACAGGAGGCTCTCCTGGCCGCCGTGTCCCAGCTCCCACGAGCACTATCCCGCTTGGAGCAAAGATGCGATGGCTCCTTGTGCGTCCTGGAGAAGGCCAGAACTTGGAGTGCTCGACACCCCGAGATCCCTCCCAGAGGTGGAAGCAGGGCCTCCCAGAGGCTAAGCAGGCCAACAGGGTCCCTGGAGCCCAGAGAGGCCCCAGAGCCCGGCCCACCTCCCTATGGAGACCAGTGACTACAAGGGTCCCACCTCTGTTTTGGGGGAACCAGATATGACATACCTCCACTTATCACCCTGCAAGATAGGGTAGAGTCACTTTGCCCTTGTTAAGACAGATTCCAGCTCTGGTTCCGACTCAGAGCTATTTCAGAGAGAGTTTTGGAGGCTGACCCTCAAGAGACAGAGGGACAGTGGGTCCAAGGCCAGGGGTCAGGAAAACTAGGACCTGCCAGACTCCTCTGCTGGCCTGGGGACAGGACCTGGGTGGGGTTACCAGGCCTTCCCACCAGCCTCATCTACTGCCCCACTCACAGCCACCAGACCCACAGCACCTTCAAGCAGCAAACCAAGGCATTGATTAATGTGGGGAGCTGCATTCCCATTGACCCCAAAACTGGGCTCTAGCCCTGGACCAAAGCACAAGTCAGGGGGAAATCATGAGAGCAAATTTGCTGAGTGGTAATCGGGACCACTGAGGTCCTGTCCCTGGATAGTGCTGGACGAGTGCTGGCCACCCCACTCCCCTCTCTCTGAAGCTCCACTGACCACCCTCCTCAGTCTTCCTACCACTGATGGCTTAGCTCCAGTTCCCTCTCGGAGACTGGAGATTTCATTGAAGTTTCAAGCCATACACACCATTGATTTGTAAACTACAGGATGAGGGGTGAGGCCCATAAATGTGCATTTTTAACATGTACTCCAGGGAATTCTGGCCTAGATGCTTCCACAGCCCAGGATTCTCTTCCCCTTCTATAAAGGCATAACTTGACTCACTATATTTGGAGTTTATCTTGATTGTGTTTTTTAAAAAAATCTCTTTAAGGCAATATACATGCATATGGTAAGAACAACAACAACAACAAAAAGGAGGAAATTGTCCTAAAAAATGTACTAAAATGTCATGTTTTATTCCTGATCCCCCCTCCCCCGGTACTTTTCACCAGAAGTTTCCGTTACCTTTTGTTTACCCTTCAAAAACTTTTCATAGACCCACATATATGTACATATGCCCATATTTAAAACACAAACTCTGCATCTTGATTTGATATTTAACGTGACTCAGAAGTATCCCTAAGAATACGTATAAATGTAACTAATTCTTTCTCATGGCTGCTAGTATTCTGTTCCATGGGCTATATAATTTTTTTAACCAGTCCTCCACAATAGATATATTGGGGTTTTTTGTAACGTTTTGATTCTTTAAAAATATTTAAAACTGCAATGAAAATACTTTACTAAACATACATGTGTGTGTAGAATCGTCCTAGAAGTGGAAATACTTGTTCAAAGGGCTTATGCATTTTTAATTTCGACAGTACTAAATTGCTGAAGAGGTCTCCCAGTTTACACTTCCAATCAACGACGCAAAAGAGTGACTAGGCAGAGTAATTATCAAATTTTGTGATCTTTGTCAGTCTGATGAGTGAAAACCCTTGCCTCGTGGTTTTTAAATTTTTTTCTTCCCTTCTTTTTTCCTTCTCCTTCTTTCTTCTTTTTTTCTTTCCTCCCTTCCTTCCTTCCTTCCTTCCTATGAGCAAAGTTCTGCTAGTCTTGGCCAATTTGTCAATTGTTTTGTTGAGTCATTTTCTTATTGATTCATGGAAGCTCTTTCCATATTGTGGAAATTAGACAGTTTTTTGGTCATTATTTCTAGCACTTAAACTGTGTGCCATTTTCTCTTTGATTCTATTCTGGTTTTGTTTTGCTGTACACAAATTATTTTTATGCTGTCAGGTAATACAATTCATCTTTTATGGTTTCTAGGTCTGTAGTTCTCCTTATCCACGCTTCCAAATATATAAACACTCTAAAATTATTGTCTTAGTCATCTATAGTACCGTTCTGTTTCATTTCTTAAGTTTAAATTTTTAAGCTATCTGGAATTAAATGTATGTGGTGTAACACATATTCACCTTATTTGGAATATGTGTTGTTGTATGGACCACATTCCCCCAAAGAGCATAATATCACAGTTGGTAGGGACCTTATTTCCCATCTTATCCAGTTTCATTTTGTAGGCTAGACAACCACCAACACGACTCTCCACCCCTCCCCACTGCCCAGGTGAGTCCAGGTAACAACATGGGATGTTTCCCAGAATAGCACAGCTGGGAAGGGACCTTAGGTGCACCTAAAACCACCTGGGAGACAAACATGAAACAAGTGACCAGAGAGGAAAAAGGATGTGCTCGAGATCAGCCAATCAGTGGGAAGCAAGACAAGAACCCAGTACTAGTACTGGTAGTACTAGTACTAGTACTGGCTCACAGTCTAGTACTCATTCTGGTACAGCTCTGCCTCCTTCAGGGTCTGTGTGTCTTGGGCTGTGAAACACCAGCACCTGATGCAAGGTGGGCACCCAGTCAATGCAGGTAAACAGATGCAGAAATCAGGCCAAGTATCCAGTAGTGACTAGGCTATGAGTCACCTGGAGGCTGGGGGGAAGTTCTGGCCCACTCTTCTAAACCTTTCCCCTCACTCCCCCCCCCAACCCCCCCCCCCCACACTCATACATACATACATACACACAAATCCACCAGCCAGGTGGATCTGCCCGCTGTTTTCCACTTATGTGGGCTCCAGGCCCTTCTTATGGCTGAGCAACTTTGGATAGACAGCCTTTAAAGCAGCCCAGGGGACTTCCTGCCTGTCCCAGCTGGCTAGAGGAGGCTAAACCCTGGGGCAAAGGAAGCCACAAGCCTGGCAGATTACAGGAGCCTTGGGGACATGAAGATAGTATTTCCAGGGCTCTGCTCAAACTGCCCAGAAAGCAGGACCAGCTTTATAATTTGTGGAGCCCGGTGCAAAATGAATGAAATGTGGAGCCTCTTGTCCAAAACGTATTAAGAATTTCCAGACAGCAACAACAGAACACAAGGCCCTTCTAAGCTCAGGCCCTGTGAAGCTACACAGTTGGCATACCCATGAAGCCAGCCTTCAGGGAAGGATAGGGTTAATTATAGCAGGAGGCGGGAGAAGCATCCTCCCCAGACCTCTAAATGCTCAGCTTTTAGGGTAGAAGTGGACTGGGGGATTACTCATAACAGCCAAAAGGCGGAAACAACCCAAATGTCCATTCCGTTGAATGTAGAAACAAAATATGGTATACCCATACAATAGGGTATCATTCTGCCATAAAAAGGAACAAAGTACTGACACTTGCTGCAACATGGATGAACCTTGAAAACATTATGCTACGTGAAAAAAGCCAGTTACAAAAGGCCACATATTATATGATTCCATTTGTATGAAATGTCCAAAATAGGCAAATCTACAGAGACAGAAAGTAGATTAACTAGTGGTTACCTCGAGATGGGAAGGTGGGAGATGGGGGAGGGTGTGGGGTTGATGGCTGAAGCCTACAGGTTTCCTTTGGAGCTGATGAAAATGTCCTAGAATTAATCTTGTCATGATTGCGACTCTGTGAATATACTAAAAGTCATGGAATTGTATACTTTAAATGAATGAATAATAAAGTTGTTACCAAAGAAGAAGGGGGGGGGGAAAGGAGGAGATGAAGGAGGGGGTGGAGGAGGAAGAGGAAGAGGAGAAGGAGGAAGAGGACGGAATGGAAGAGATTATGGAGGAAGTGGAGGAAGAGGGGGAGGCGGAATCTTACATTTCTCCCTCTCTTTCTCTCTGTCACTCAGACGAACTATATGCCAGAAGCCCCCGTGTCGATGAAGGTTTTGGTGAACCCAGCATCCCCAGTGCAACAACCTGGTCCTCTTCTCTAGCTGCGTGGAGTGTGTGTTGGGGGAGGGGGTAGTGTCTTGCTTCCTCTCCAGCTGGTATGACTCTAGGAGTCAGCGACATGCAAGAAAAGAAAACATTCACAGCCCTGTAGTCAGTCCTGTGTTCGAATCCTGAAACTGTCACTTTCCGTCTGTGTGACCTTGAGCAAGTCACTTCACCTTCCTGAGCCTCTTTCTCTTCTGTGGAGCCAGCGAGATAAGCGGGTGCGCGAAGACGTTCGAGGGCGTTTGACTCACGCCGTGGGAGTGCAAGAAATTGGTACCTGCTGAGCCAACCCGAATTAAGGCGATTCCCGGGCAGGAAAAATCCGGTGCCGCGGAGGCCGCCCGGGCTCTTCCGGAGCCCGGGGCGAGGGCGGCAGCCCCCAGAGTCGCCCCCCACTCTCAAGCGCCGGCCCGGAAGGAAGGCAGGACGGCTGAGGGGCCCCGCGGCCGGGCCGGGGAGCCGGGGCGAGGGCCGGGAGCCGGGCCGCAGCCGCCGCTGCTCATCCATCAGCCGGACGAAGAGCAGAGGCGCGCTCTCGGCCCTCTGTTTGCTTTCTCGCCAATTATTGCCGCGCCGTAGCCCCTTTGTTGATACAGTAGTCCGAAAAAGTGCTAATGTTCATTTATCAGGGGGCCTGCCGGGGACTCCCACGAGTTGCGATTCTTCCCAAAATATAAACACGGGGCGAGCGTCCCAGACAGAAACCCCCATCTGTTTCCCCGGCGCGGGCCGAGAGCGAGGCGTTGTTGAAGATAAAGCCGAGGATAACGCCGCCTGTCTCCAATGGACGTCTCCCCGGCGCATTAATGACATTCCCGGTGATAGTTCCAGCTTATCTTTCAATTAATCATATATACCTTTTGCGGCCGACCCTGCTGATGGCAGGAAAGTGGGGGCCGGCTCGGGCCGCTCCGATCGCTTTCAATTAATAATATTTTATGTGCATAGAATGCTCTCAAGTCATCCTGGAATTTGGCTCATCTTAAAGCACCGACTCTTTAAAAGGCAAGGAAATAGATAGATTTTCGATCTCTCCTCTCTGCTCCTTTTGTCTTTCTCCCTCTCTCTGCCTTCCTCTGGACTGAAGGTTGTTTGTTTGTCCTGCTAGTTTGGCCAAAGTGCGGCTTAGAGAGGCGGCCAGGTTAGGTCAGTCGCCCTTGGGAAGGAAGATGCATCCCTGGTGGGGCTGGAGAATCAAGTTTCCTCTCTCCCTACCCCCAACCATTGCAACTTCACTTAAAGAAAACAAAAATGTTTTTACTGACTCAGAAATTGTGAGGACTGCGAAGAAAATTAGAAATTGCTCTTGGACATTTCTCTGCAGAGACCAGCATGGGTCACCCCAATTTTGATTTTGCTCGTCTTTATCCGGTTTTGCCCCGTTTTCCTCTTTTTGGCAACGCTTAGGCCTGTTTTAGATCCAAGAGAAATTATTACCGGATTCACAGAGGGTGTGGGAGGTTGAAAACTTATTGACTTTGTCCAAATATGGAGGGTTTTCTTTCCTCCCCTTTTCATGACACCTGACCCACAAATCTGTCAGCCCTAGGAACCCCCATACCCGAAAATAAGTGATAAATCTTCACCGCTTTGATTTGCAGAGGAAATGCTGAATTTTTCTCTTCCTCCAGAACTCTCTTAAAACACACACACACACACACACACACACACACTAAAAACAGAGATCCCGGATGCAGCCTCGATGTCCCCCATTAAACGGTAATATTTCAGGCGTCGGCTCACACTAATCTTTCAAACTGTCATCGCGAGCCGCCCGGCCAGCCCATTCACTTAACAGCGCTCCCAGGACCCTCGCTCCGAGCTCTTTTCAGCGAGACGTTTAATTGAATCGGATGTGGCTCGTTTGCCAGACGTCACCGCCTCGGCGATAGGCATCCTCTCCCATTCCCCAAAAACATTCTTGAAAGGCGAGGCGGGCCCCCAAGCTAGGTTAGCTGAAGGCAATTACTGTAACATTGGCCAAAAGCCGTGGCGAGGTAGAGCCGAAGAGAGGCCACTGATCTGCAGATCCGTCGAGAGAGAACCCGGGTTGGGAGGTTGGGAAGAGGGCGGGTGCGGAGGGTTCCTGGGGCTTGCGAACGCCCCACATTTGAAAAAACGCATCTCTACGCAGACCAAGCTAACAGTCCCAGAGCCGCCCGTGGTCCCCGGCTCGAAGACTTAAAGCGAGATTCCGCCGCGGTGGTGGGGGCCTGGTAGCGGCGGCTGGCGCCTGGAGGCCGGGTCGCAGTGCTGCGAGCCTCCGCGACCGCCGCGCGGGGCTCCGCTCTCCTTCGCCCTAGCCCGGAGGTCACAGGTCCCGGGAGTTTGGATTTGATGAGGGGTTGGCAAAGTTCCAACGTTAGGCCTCCGCTTGACTCCACTGGCGCCCTTCCCGGTGGCCCTAACCGACGGTTCACCGTCAGGCTTGAGCACCCTAAGATTCACGTTCTGGACCTGCTTCGTACATTTCCTGGGCGCCTTGAGTACACATTCTGGAATCTAAGGCCCTGAGCCCTGTCCTTAGGTTGCCTTTGGCTCTGTGTGCCTTTCTTCTGGTTCAAACGCTTCTTCCCTGGTCCACAACTCGCCCTCCGCAAGGAGCCGAGCCCTACAAGTCTCCATTCTCAGAAAGTCCGCGCGCTCCACCCGGACTTTCCCGCAGAAGCTAGGGTGGTGGGAAGTCGACGTTTTTCCCCTGACAAGCCTCGCCATCGCTAGAGATAGGATAAGGTGGAGACCATAACCTGGGGTCATTCTGTCTGCCCGGGTCCTCCCTGAAATTGTACACAAAATAGAGCGCCTCTCTACAGTTTTCTGGGGGTGATGGGAAGGCCCCCCCCCCCAAGCTTTCATCAGATCTCCCAAGGGACCCAGAGGGATGAGGCGGGCTAGCGCAGGATCTGACGGGGTAGCTTGCTCCCGGGAAACACTTACATGTTTGTCTGACGGAAGATCCCTACTTTACTGACCCTGGGCTAAAAATTAACACCCCGGCTCTCCCCGCATGCGCCTGGCCCAGCCGCCGCCGCGGCGCCCCACTCGGAGCCGGCCCAGAGAAATCTTGGCCACGTTGGGTTCAGAGGAGCCCCGCCTGCCTGAGACCTAAACCTGAGCTGGGACCTGAGTCCCTTGTGCTGACCAAGGCCTAGGGGCCTTGCTGCTAGGCAGGCAGGGCAGGGGAAAGAGGGAGGCCGGAATGACGGGCCCTCAGAATAGGAGAAAAGGCCACTGGGAGCTAGGATGCCCTAGAAGACAGCTCTCTTCTGGGAAGCTAAGTTTCTCTGCTGGGATTCTGGATTTGTTTCATTATTAAGGGGAGGGTCATCTCTCTGGGAAGAGACTGGCAGTGACTGGTGCCCCCTGGAGTTGTGTTTGTATCACTTGCACTACTGTAGGCGGTGCCCCTCCGTCCTACAACCACCCACCTTGCTTTTCAGCTTGACTCACCCAGGAGCCCCCAGAGCCTGGCCTCCTGGTAAAGGGGGTACTACACAGAATACCAAAATTGTCCAGAATGGCCCCCTCCTGCCATCGCCCCAGAGCAAACCCTTTCGGCAATGCTTCTCTTCTTATTCAGACTCTTCCAAGTCGGACACACCACACCGTTAGTAATAAATAAAGCCTTTCCGACTCCTGGAAATAACTCCGTCCCCCCAGCCCTCACCCAATCCTTCACTTCCCTATTCTGTTTCAGGTGCTGAGGAACATTTCTTCAAATCCCAGATCCACCCAACCCGGCCTAAAGGCCGGATTCGGAGAATAATCGGGTCCTTTCCTGGGCATGCATCCTGGTAGGATTTTCAGGCTAATGTTTTGGACAAATCTCAGGCTGCAGGAGCGAAAGGAGTCTTCCAAACGCGTTGCGGCCCCTTTAAAAAGCTGAGCGGGATTTTTTTTTTTTTTTTTTTTGAGCCGTATGACTATATTAGGTGACCCGAAAGTGCTCATCGCTCCTGTCAACGAGGCCCCCGGCCCAATGGCAGGCTGAGTCCCCCTCCTCTGGCCTGGTCCCGCCTCTCCTGCCCCTTGCGCCCTGCACTACCTGCCGCCCGGCCACATCCCGAGCTGGAAGGCGGGTGCGCGGGCGCGCGGCGGGCACCATGCAGGGAGGCTGCCGGGGGCCGTGGGCAGCGCTGCTCTCTGCCGCCCACCTGGCCCTGTGAAACGCGCGCTGCCACCATGTTCCCCAGCCCCGCGCTCACGCCCACGCCGTTCTCGGTCAAAGACATCCTGAATCTGGAACAGCAGCAGCGCAGCCTGGCCGCCGGCGAGCTCTCCGCGCGCCTGGAGGCCACCCTGGCGCCCGCCTCCTGCATGCTGGCCGCCTTCAAGCCCGAGGCCTACGCGGGGCCGGAGGCCGCAGCGCCCGGCCTCCCCGAGCTGCGCGCCGAGCTGGGCCCCGCGCCCTCGCCCGCCAAGTGCTTGCCTGCCTTCTCAGCCGCCCCCGCCTTCTATCCGCGTGCCTATGGCGACCCCGACCCTGCCAAGGACCCTCGAGCCGATAAGAAAGGTGAGGAAGAAACACAAGCTCCTTCTCCCCTCTGGGGTTGCTTTCGTCCCCAAACCTCGCGGCCAAGAAACTCTGGCTTGGGTAGAGGAGAGGCGAGTGCCTGGGCGGATGGTCGAGCAAAGGGGGCTCCGAATGTGAGAAGCGAGGTTGTCGCCAGGGTCCCCCCCCCCCCCTGGGGTTTAGAGGAAATGCTGGATCGTGACGATCAGAAACAAGAGACAGGAGAGAAATATATATTATACTTTCTTGCGGCCTAACAAAGCCCCAGGCGGCGGCAGCCCTGCTCCTGGATTTGTTATGAAGTTGAAGTTGAGCGATCCGTTTGTGGTAGACAGAACAGAGGGAGAGAGAGAGAGATTCTGTATATCGTTGTGTTTTTTTTTTAATCTCTTGAGGGTCTTTTTGAGGATCTGACGAAAACCGTTAAACAGAAATCAAAATGCTGCACGCCAGACATACTTTTGCGCACAATTGGAGCAGGTCCAGGACCTTCTATAGCCCACCCGTTACCCGGGGTGTCTGGGGCCTTTCCTCCTTTGTGCCCTGAGAGTGGAATGTTTGAGAACAAGGATCTTGAATTTAAAATGGGATACTCCGGACTCTCAAGAATCTGACTTAGCAGCTTTATTTTTCCATAACAATTTTCCCACGCGGCCAGGGCCGAGAGTTTCTCTCCTGGAAAAAGTTAGAAAATGCCGCGCGATGAAAGGCGTGGGGCAATGGAGGAGATGACTGGGGAAGTCGGCCGGATCGCCGTGCGCATCCCGAGGTCCAGGGGGAGGCTTGCCCGCCGGTGGAAAGGGCGCGTCGGGGCCCAACGCGGGGTCCGCAAGAACCCGGGGAGGCCGGGGGCGCTGGCTGAAGGGCCACCGAGAGCCCAGAGGGGCTTTCTGTGATCCTACAAAAGTTTGTCTAGTTGCAGAGGGAAGGTCCCGGGAACAGCTGCCGGAGGGCACGGCAGCTTGAATTGGTCGCTACCGATTCGAATTCAATTGGAATCCAAGGCAGGTTCCAAGGCCGCCTGCCCACCCGCTGCTTTTTGGGCGCTGCACAATCTCCGCAGCAGTTGCACGGGAGCCTTTGATAGATAATCAAACCAACACCTCTTGGCCTTCTGTTTCTTCGGTTCCCGTAATTTTGAGATAGTGTGACCGACCCTGGGGTGAGGCCTAGGTCTCCTTCATTTAACTTCTCAAACCAAAGTAGTCCTAATCTAATTCACCCCAGCGCATCACTTGGCTTTATTTTCTTTGCAACCTGAAGTCGTTAGGTCACTGTCCATCTCTTTCACCAGAATGTGAACCAACCCGAGGGCAGGGACCTGTCTTGTTTTGTTCTCCTGTGCCTAGAGCCGTGCCTGGCACATAGTAGGCAATCAACAAATGTTGACCGTCGAGCGGAAACCGAACAGTCGCGGCGCCCAGTGCAGCCGGCAGAGTGAGCCGCAGTCAAGCTGGGGGCTCCAGGCAGGACGGGGTGGCACCCACTGGGGCTCATCACCCGGCGGGAGCTCGGGTGGTCGGGTCGCCGTGACGCAGCGTCTCTCCGCCTCTCTGTTCCCCCTCAGAGCTGTGCGCGCTGCAGAAGGCGGTGGAGCTGGAGAAGCCTGAGGCGGACAGCGCCGAGCGACCCCGGGCGCGACGGCGGAGGAAGCCGCGCGTGCTCTTCTCGCAGGCGCAGGTCTACGAGCTGGAGCGGCGCTTCAAGCAGCAGAGGTACCTGTCGGCTCCGGAGCGCGACCAGCTGGCCAGCGTGCTGAAGCTGACGTCTACGCAGGTCAAGATCTGGTTCCAGAACCGGCGCTACAAGTGCAAGCGGCAACGGCAGGACCAGACTCTGGAGCTGGTGGGGCTGCCCCCGCCACCGCCGCCGCCAGCGCGCAGGATCGCGGTGCCAGTGTTGGTGCGCGATGGCAAGCCTTGCCTCGGGGACTCGGCGCCCTACGCGCCAGCCTACGGCGTGGGCCTCAACGCCTACGGCTATAACGCCTACCCCGCCTACCCGGGTTACGGTGGCGCGGCCTGCAGCCCTGGCTACAGCTGCACCGCTGCTTACCCCGCCGGGCCGCCCCCGGCGCAGTCGGCTACGGCGGCCGCCAACAACAACTTCGTGAACTTCGGCGTCGGGGACTTGAACGCCGTGCAGAGCCCCGGGATTCCGCAGGGCAACTCAGGAGTGTCCACACTGCACGGTATCCGAGCCTGGTAGGGAAGGGACCGGTCTGGGAAGCCCCCGACCGATCCCACCTCTAAAGAGGGGCACTGACTCTCGGGGAGAGGGAGGGCTCCCGACACGATCCTGCGTCCCTCGGATGTCACATTCACTCCCAGGGAGGCCTCGGAGCTTTACCCGCCCCGTGCGCCTTTGTCCCCACGCGAGGGAGAGTTTGTGGTCGGGTTTACGGAGCTTGCGGTGAGTGATCCCGCAGCCTGGTGCCTTAGCCGTCGCCCCGGGAGTGCCCTCCGAGAGCCCACGGGCATCCCCAGTCTGCCGAACACCGGCCAGTTGGGACTGGGAGCCCGGGCGCGGCAGGCCTAATATCCGGCTGCCTTTCCTCGAACCTGGGCCGGGCGCCCGGGCCCTTGCTGCCTTGCCGCTGCCCCCACCCCCCGTATTTATGTTTTTACCCGTTTCTGTAAGACATGAGAATCTCCTTCCCATTAAAGAGAGTGCGCTGATCCTCCTGTGTGCTTCATTCAGCTTGCGGCGCTTCAGAAACTGAATTTTGGAGGGCAGAGGCAGCCGGCCTTGAGTTGTAGGGACGGGTATTCACTGAGCAAATTGATAATAATGATAAAGACTAACCTGTGCTGGGTCCCATGTTAGGTGCTTTCTGGGATTGCTCATGTAACCTTCAATAATCCGACAAAGGGAGGTCCTATTTTAAAGTTTAGCAGACTGAGGCCTGGAGAGGTTTAATGACTTGCCTGTGAGCAAATAGCCAGTACTGGTAGAAATGAGGTTTGCTTCTGGGTCTCACTTCAGAGACTGAGGACACTGGCCCAGAGGTCCCAACCTCACCTCCTTAACCCTACTATGTACCAGGCACTGTTCCAGGTACTGGGCATTAAATGGAGGGCAAAGGCACCTAAGCCCTATGAGATTGGAAGGCACCAGAACTCATCCTGCTTAGAAGAATGCTGCAGCCCATTTTATAGATGGAAAAGCCCAGAACCAAAACTCTTGTCAAGCTCCTCAGAACTCCCCAGCCCAGCTATACTCAGATACTCCAAATGGAAGTGCCACTGGGGTCCCGTGGCCCGGTGTCACCAGCTGCTTGGCTGGGCAGAGTGCAGAGCCTGGACCACAAAGAGGCGTCTGACGGACCCGTGCTCACCTCCTTCTGTGGCTAGGCCCCATGAATTCACGTAGTCAGGGAACCCTTCTCCCCCATTTGACCGCCTCTCAGCAGTTAACGAATTTTGCACTAGTTCCTACCAACGAATGCTGTTGTACAGATTTTACAGATGAGAAAATTGAGGCTCAGGGAAATCCAGCTAAAAACCTGCTCACTGTGGGAGTTTCTTGCTGCCTTCCCCTGTTTTTTCATCAGTAAAATAAAAATAACAAAAATACTCAGGTCCCGCCAGTCCTCAGGGGCTCGGACCTGACTTCCAAGCTCCTCTACCTCCTCTACCTCCGGCTCATCTACCGCCAGCCTCCAAAGTCAAGAGGAGTTAATTCAATTCTTTAAAAGGGAGGAAAAAGGGAGGGAGTCAGGGGCTTTGCGTTCCTGTGGAATGTGGGTATTTCTGAATTTTGCCTGAAAAGTACAGGCCTGGCTGCCTGGCCCCAGAGCTCTTGGTGGAAGACAAAACATTGCTCCCGGCATATCCTAATTCAGTGCGCCTCTTAGGCTGGGGAAGAGTCCCCAAGCCGGGCCTGGGGCCATCCTTCTGTCGAGCTAGGGACCAAGCAGCTCTGCCAGTGCCTGTACCGTCCTCTATCCCTCAGGCTCTCCCCACTGCCTTTGGGGATAGGGGAAGATGCCAGGAGATTCTAAGTGCTAAGAGCTGAGCTGGACACAGCTTGCGATTCAGGGATGCTGGGGTGTATGCAATCGACTATTGCAGGGTTATGGGCTGTGCTCTGTAAAGAGGTGGGAAAGGCTGCCTCAGAGCATGGCTCGGGGCCCTCGGACTTGAATCTCTCTGCTGTAAAGTCCAAGCCGAGGACTGCGGGGAGGGGAAGTGTTCAGCTCAGCACTTGCACGCCGCCTCCTGAGCCTACGACCCTACTTCGAGCTTTCAGCGCTCTCTGCCCCTCTCCGAGATGCACACCGCGGTCCCATCTCGTGGAAGGGCACCCGGCGGAGGCTGTGCCAGACCACCAGACCAGCTCTTAATTCAGACAGCCCTTTCCTACCGGGCAGCCCCAGCAGGCGGCCTAACTCACACAACCAGGGAATCCTTCGACCTGGAGTTCACCCACATTCTCACCCTTAATTAGTGTCCAGCCCCCCCACCCACCCCCGGGGTCCTGCATGTCCGTGGGCCTTTTTCATCTTACACTCGTCTACAGTAACATTAGAGAGAAAAAAAATTTTTTCACAACGTTATACTGCTACGGTTTTTCTATGATGCCTCCCTCTCCGTCTTTGTCATCCTTCAGGGACCAGCTGAGTGACCCCAAGGTCTCTCACAAACGGATAACAATGGCTGGCTGGCTTTGGGCTCACCGAAAGCCAGGACTCCCGGGCTAAATGCTTACCGGGGTTCTCTAATCTAATCCATCTTAATTTGCAAGCCAGGAAGCTGAGGACCAAAGGTTAAGGTAATGGTCAAGGTCATACATTCCCTAAGCGCGGAACTGGGAAACCCACCGGGCAGAGGCTGAAGGGCGGGGGTGGGGGTGGGCGTGTTTAAGAACCGAGAGCCCGTTCACGTCCCTCTTCAAGATGCAGCGGGACACTGCTCCCCGCCCCGAGCGAGCCTACGCTCTCACCAGTGGGGTGAGGATCTCAGGCTCGGTATCCAGGCTCATTATGGAGTCAACTGTAGTGCGCAGAGCCCTGGCAAGCGGCACACGGCTCTCGCCAGCCGAGGGTGTTGGGTCCGGGAGCCAGGGGGACGAGGGTCTAAGGGTCATTACTACCTTAAACTAACGACGCCCGCCTTCCCATAGCGATCCCTTCGCAAATCAAATCGGCAGTATTTGTTTTGTTTTTCAAGTATTCCATAAACGAAGCGTGCAGAGTGAGAAAATTCAACCAGGACAGAAAAGTGAGAAATGCTGGGGGCCTCCGAGGTGGCAAAGCCCGCGGAGATTAGTGCGGTGCAGGCAGACTCCTCCGCATGCCCGGAGTGCCAGGGGCGCACCTAGGGAAATAGTTATACTTAATAATTTTTTTAAAAAAATCAGCCACCCACCGCGGTTAAAAATTAATGAGATGATAAACCGTGACATTAAAAAGAAAGAAGCTGGCTCCGCAGGCTGGGGTGGAGTGGTTCCCTCAAGAGCAGCGCCGTCCTGCACAAGCCGGCGGACCAGAGCACCGGCTGAGGGTCCCCAGAACAGAGGCGGGCCACCACGCCTCTCCCCTTTCCGCCGAGCTCTTGCCCAGAAGTCCTCTCGCTTCCTAGCGTTATTCCCAGCGAACAGACACAGGTTTGGCCCATTTTATTTTATATAGATTCCCCATTAAATCGATGTCATGCGGTGTATTTCAATACCTGTATTTAAACGAACGCGCAGAACACTCAGGGTTCCCTGGAACTTTACGACTTGACAGCGGCCGGGAACCCTGGCTGCTCCTTGGCAGGCACGCCCTTCATGGGCCTGCCCCTCGCTTCCTCTGGGAGCTATTCCCGGCTCAGGCCGCGCGCGCTCCACTGCGGGAGCCAACAGCCCGGCAGCTCCGGGTCTTGCTGACCTCCCCGCTAGACTGGGCTCATGGAAAAAGGGACCAGTGGCTTAGATTTCATTTATAGCTCATGGAGCTTACTGCGGTACGAGCACTGTCCTAGCTCTTTACAATAAACCCGGGACTTCCCTGGTGGCGCAGTGGTTAAGAGTCCGCCTGTCAATGCAGGGGACACGGGTTGGATCCCTGGTCCAGAAGATCCCGCATGCCGCAGAGCAAGTAAGCCCCTGGGCCACAACTACTGAAGCCTGCGCGCCTAGAGCCCCTGCTCCGCAACAAGAGAAGCCACCGCAATGAGAAGCCCGCGCACCGCAACGAAGAGTAGCCCCCGCTCGTCGCAACTAGAGCAAGCCCGCGAGCAGCAACGAAGACCCAAAAAGTACAATAAACCCATCTAATCCTATTTTACACCTCTGAGTTCTGCTGAGGAAATAGATGAAGAATGAATCTTAGGCCCAAAGAGGAGGAGTAACTTGCCCAAGGTCGCACAGCTGATTAATGCCAGAGCTTGGTTTCAAACCCAGGCAGTCTGATTCCGGAGCCAAGAGCAAGGTAACATCTCATCCCCAGTTCAAAGAGGAGGCACAAAAATGTCTGTCAGCCATCCCACTCCTGGGCGTATACCTGAGAAAACCATAATTCAAAAAGAGACAGGTACCCCAATGTTCATTGCAGCTCTATTTACAATAGCCAGGACAGGGAAGCACCCTAAGTGCCCATCGACAGATGAATGGATAAAGAAAATGTGGCACATATATACAATGGAATATTACTCAGCCATAAAAAGAAACGAAATTGAGTTATTTGTAGTGAGGTGGATGGACCTAGAGTCTGTCATACAGAGTGAAGTAAGTCAGAAAGAGAAAAACGAATACTGTATGCTAACACATATATATGGAAGCTATAAATAAATAAATAAATAAATAGAAAATGGTTCTGAAGAACCTAGGGGCAGGACAGGAATAAAGACGCAGACGCAGATGTAGAGAATGGACTTGAGGACACGGGGAGGGGGAAGGGTAAGCTGGGACTAAGTGAGAGAGTGGCATGGACTTATGTACACTACCAAATGTAAAACAGATAGCTAGTGGGAAGCAGCCAAATAGCACAGGGAGATCAGCTCGGTGCTTTGTGACCACCTAGAGGGGTGGGATAGGGAGGGTGGCAGGGAGACGCAAGAGGGAGGGGATATGGGGATATATGTATACATATAGCTGATTCACTTTGTTATACAGCAGAAACTAATACAACATTGTAAAGCAATTATACTCCAATAAAGATGTTAAAAAATGTCTATCAATTGATTAAAGAGTACAGTAATAATATTAGCTAACAATTCTTCAAAGATTTCTAGGTGCCAGGCATATCAAGCATATGAGGTAAGCACAATTACTTCTCACTGAGGGCAGAAGAGGAGACTGAGGCACACAGAAGTGGCCCACCCCAGATCTCACAGTGGGGAAGCAGGGCAGCTGGGATTCCAGGGGGCCCATCTGTCCTCCTTGCACCACTCTGCTGCTTCTCAGGAGAGCTTACTGCAGAGGTGGGTAGGAAGTGAGCAGGCCTGGTAGGCTGGTCACCCGGAGCCACCACGTACTCCCCACCCTGCTCCAACCCACAGCTGCCAAAGATAACAGTGGGGATTATTGCCTAATATCTGTTCTTGCTTCCTTTGTGCCAGGCACAAGGCTAAGTGCTGAACCTGCAAATCTCATTCTGTCATTTCCCAAGGAGGAAACTGAAACCCAAAGGAGTTAAGGACATTGACTACCAGAGGTCACTCTGGTAGTGTGGCCCGGGGAATCCTAGACAGGAGTCTAGATGGCTCCGCTAGAGCCCTGGCTCTTTGAACCACTCTCAGCAGTTCCCAAACTTGCCTGAAGACATAAACTGCTGGAGGCTAGGACAAACCCAACCAACCCCCTGCCTGCCCCAGCTCCCCTGAATTGGCCTCCCTGGGGACGTTGCCTGCAAAACCGCGTTTGTAAACAGGTGATCCTCATCATCTGGCAAGTTGGAGAACTGCATCTTTCCCAGAGGCCCCAGATCCTTCAGGCTCCTCTCCTGATGGCCTGGGAGAAACTGGAGTCAGATTTCCCCTCTCCAGGCCCTGCTTGTCCATCTCAGGGTCTCTGTGTGTTTGCTGGGATCCAGTGGCTACAGCACAAACCCAGCAGCCTGGGGACCCTGGGAGGGGGGAGGGGGGCAGAGGGAGGGAAAGAGGAGTGGGGGGAGGTTAGGAGAGGTACTCTGGGACCCACTTGTCTTGACCCAGACCACAAAACCACCCCTGTGGCTTATGCAGCCCAGTACCTGCCAGCGCTGCATAGAAGAGAAGATGAATTTGGGGGGACTCTTCAGAGACAGTCTATCTGTTCTGCCCAGATCCTAAGCTCCCCCGTGAAGCCCCACAGGAAGGTGAGTAGGGGCGAACCAGCCTCCATAGGGGTTTACAGGGTGCCAAGCTTTCATCTGGCCCTCTGTCTACAGGAGGCTTAAAAGGTTTTTGTTATTTACCCTGTTCCACACTTAAGAAGCAGCCAAGCTGAATTCTAAAACCAAACCCTCTTCTTTCCAGCACACCCCAGCTAACCCTACCCCACCCAAACTCCAGCCTACAGAAATCTCAATTGCTGCTCTGGCTCACATTAACTCTGCCACTCACCGCAAAGAAGTTTCCTTTGTCCTCAGCTTCTTAGGGGAGGTTTGCCACACAAGCCTGGCACATTCCTGCCTCAGGGTCTTTGCACTGGCTGTTCCCTTTTCTTGGAATGACCTCCCCAGATATCTGCCCGGCTGATGCTTCATCTGTTTCAAGTCTTTACTCAAATGTCACCTTATCATGAGGCTCCTATTTAAAATTGCACCCCCTGTGGAGAAAAGGGAACCCTCCTACACCGTTGGTGGGAATGGAAATTGGTGCAGCCACTATGGAGAACAGTATGGAGGTTCCTCAAAAAACTAAAAATAAAGTTGCCATGTGATCCTACAATCCCACTCCTGGGCATATATCCAGAAAAGACAAAAACTCTAAAAGTCGAAAAGATACATGCACCCCAATGTTTGTAGCAGCACTATTTACAATAGCCAAGACTTGGAAGCAACCTGAATGCATATATATATAATAGAATATTATTCAGCCATAAAAAAGAATGAAATAATGCCATTTGCAGCAACATGGATGGGCCTAGAGGTTATCATACGAAGTGAAGTAAGTCAGACAGAAAGACAAATACCGTATGATATCACTTATATGTGGAATCTAAAAAAATGATACAAATAAACTTATTTACAAAACAGAAATATTCTCACAGACACAGAAAACAAACTTATGGTCACCAAAAGGGATAGCTGGGGGGCAGGAAGGGAGAAATAAATTAGGAATTTGGGATTAACATATACACACTACTATATATAAAATAGATAAACAACAAGGACCTACTGTATAGCACAGGGAACTATATTCAAGATCTTGTAATAAAGTATAGTGGAAATGAATCTGAAAAAGAATGGATATATGTATAACAATCACTTTGTTTGCTAACACAACATTGTAAATCAACTATATTTCAATTAAAAAAAAGAATTAAAACAACTGTAAATACAATATTTATTGACTATAAGATGAATTTATTTTCCTAATTTTTCATTGCACTTTCTTCAAGACAAAGTCCCAGACTAATTTTTCCTTTTTTTTTTTTTTTTTCTATAATTTGTTTTCACATTTTGTACTCTATTTTAAATAGCCTTTTTTTCTGGCTTGAGTTTTCTTTAGAAAATGATCATCCCCTGTTTTGTCTTAGGACAGAACTTTCTCTTGTAGTCTTGTATTTGAAGTTCCTCCTTTCTATCTGGTGAACTCCTACTCATCCATCAAGGTCCATGTCATATGGCCCACCCTTTCTGAGAGCATCCTCCACTGTTAGATAATGAACTTTATAACTTGGTAATCACTGTTGTATCTGATTCATCTCTATGCCCACAGTGCTTAACAAAGAACATGCTACATAGTAGGTGCTCTCATCTGACAAATGAATGATTGAGTAAGTGAATGAATAAAGCCTGCAGGTGGGAAGCAGTACACCCACAGATTCATCATCTCCTGTACTTCTCTTCTGTAACAGTCATGGCATTTGTAAGTCCTGTTGTAATTCTCTCTTCACTGCTAAACTGTGGGCTCCATGTGGGAAAGACAGTGTTTGTGTGCTCACCCTGCACAGAGGCTGATCATAGCAGGCATGTAATAAATGTGCACTGCCTGAATGAACAGATTTATTTATTTTGATTTTCAAGATAAAGAAATGCACTTCTGGAAACAGAATTTTAAAATATGCCTGTTCGCAATTACTCATCACCTTCCCAAACCCCCCCTCCTCTGCTCCTCCCTGGCAGCCGTGAAATTCATTCAATACATACTTACTAAATAGTGCGCAAGGCACTGGGGAACCCCCCAGAGAGTAAGATCCCTGCCATCATGAGTTTCAGTTCTGGTGGGGGGACAGACAATAAACAGATAAATTCATATGTAAGACCATTTGAGATTGTTATCAGTATTGAGAAGAAAATTCAGCTGGGTGATATGACAGAGGGGGCTGGGGGGTGGAGTAGCTAAGGGGGAGGGGGGAGAGGTGTTTTAGACTTTGTGGTCTGGCAAAGCCACGCATTGAAGGCAATGTTTAAGTTTTGAATGTTTAGATGCAGCAGCCATGGGAAGATCTGGGGAAGAGAGTTCAAGGCAGAGGGAGCAGCTTGTGCAAAGGCCCTGAGGTAGGAATGACCTTGGCATGTTCAAGAAACAACAAGTGTGGTCAGAGCTTAGTGAGCACTTGGGTGGTTAAGTGGGTGTGTGGAGGAATATGACATGGGGTTGGAGAGGTCAGCTTCGTAGGCATGGGACAGATTGATTTATTGGTTATAAGTCTCCACTCCCCTGTATAGTATTTCCACCCATACCCAAACTTCTCTGACTCTTGACTTTGAACTTGCCCATGGGAATTGCTTTGATGAATAGATGTTAGCAGATATGACACAGGCAGAGGCGTGACATGTGCTTTCAGGGTGGGGCTTGCTCTCTTGTGTTTCTGCCATCATCATGGGAAGAGACTGCTCTGCCAGCCCACTGGTCCAAGGAGGAAGAGAGACACCTGGACGTGACCTATGGGCCAATCCCCCAACCTCTGCCAAACTCCAGCCAACCCAAAGATGTGTGAACAAGAAAACCTGATGTTTTCAAGCCATTGCATTGGTGGGCAGGGTTGTTTCACAGCATTATTGTGGATGCAGTTAACTAATAGAAGGCCATTGCAGGAGGTGGGAGTGTAGTTCAAGGGTAATGAGAAGCCAGCTGGGGATGCTTCCTTCCACGGCCCGTAGATGGCGTCAGGTGGGCGGCCATGAGGGCAGTTCACTCACTCTATTTGTCCTCCTGTGGGGCACAGAACGTGACTTCATTTCCCCACTACCTTAAAGTTAGCGTGGCCATGTGACTTGTGAGCAGAAGAAATATTAACATGTCACTTCCAGATGAAAAGCTTTAGGAGCCAGAATACTGTTCCATCTGTCATTCTTCCTCTGTCAGGGCAGCCAGTAAATCTCGTCCAATTCCCCAGACTTCGCTCCACTTCCACTGCTCCCAGCTTGGTCCGGGCTACCATATGTCTCACCTGGGTGACCACAGTGGCCTCCAGCTGGTCTCCTCCTTTTCACTCTTGTTCCCTGTGTTAAACAGAATAATGGCCCCCAACGATGTCTGCGTCCTAATCCCCAGAACCTGTGAATGTGCAAAAACAAAAACAAAAAACAACCAAAAAAAGACAACAAAAAGCAAAAACCCTTGCAGATGTGATTAAGTTAAAGGTCTTGAGATGGGGAGGGTATCCTGGATTCTCTGGGTGGGCCCCATGTAATCACGAGGGTCCTTATAAGAGGCCAGACAGCGAGAGTCAGAGGAGACGTGACGATAGTAGCAGAGGTTGCAGCAATGCAGCCAGGAGCCAACGAATGCAGGCAACCTCTAGAAACTAGAAAAAGTAAGGAACAGATTCTCCCTGGAGTTCCCAGAAGGAATGCAGCTCTGCCAACACCTCGATTTTAGGACATCCGACTCCGTTACTGTGAGGTAATAAATTTGTACTGTTTTAAGCCCCTAAGTCTATGGTAATAGAAAACAAATGTACTTCCCTACAGTCTGTTCTCCACTCGGCAGCCAGAGTGATCTATCAAAGACCAGAAATCGGATGCTGTCACTTCCCTGCACAAGGCCCTCCAGGGGTCCGTCCCCCTTGCTTGTAGGGGATTCTGAACTCCTTGCCTGGGCAACTGGCCTTGCCCACCGCTCCAGTCCTGTCGTTCACTCCTGGTCACCAGCTCCTGCCACGTTGGCTTTTCCTCAGCTTCTTCCTACAGATCTCTCCCTTCTGCCCATGATATTCCTCGCTTCACTTGTAGCCTGTATCTCCTCCTCTTCCCACAGGACTCGGCCTGAATGCAGCTTTCCCAGAGAAGAACTTTCTGAGTCCCAGTCTAAACTGGGTGGTCCCGTGCCCTTTATTTTAGCAGCCTTATTACAGTCTGTTGCTACACGTTTGCAGGTACATTGTGTACTGCCTTCCCTTCTAGACTGTAAACACCACAAGGGCAGGGACTTTGCAATCACAGCCAGTACTTACTGAGCAATTACAAAGTGTCAGGATGCACTTGCCACATCATATTGAATCCTCACAATAATTCTGTAGCTGGACACCGTCCTTACCTTTGTTTCATAGATAAGGCCCAGAGTCTTAGTGCACAGGACACCAGGAGCAAGGGGCAGAGCCAGGACTGAACTCAGGACCCAGACAGGCTGGTCCACAGCCCATTCTTTAATTCACTGGACTCTACTACTTCTGTCTGATTCCTCACTACCTGACACACAGTAGGTGCCCAATAAATACGTGGCAAACGAATGCCTGTTATCTAGAGGTGCATCCCAGGGCTGAGAATGTATGTGCCCTTATTAAAAGAGTAGGAATGCTGGACAGAACACAGCTGCATTGGTTAAAAGAAAACACACAGATGAAAAGCAAAAGATGACAACGCCAAACTATTTGGAGGCATCTATGGCCCAAATGCCCTCTGCCACCTTGTCTCCATTAAGTGTAAAGCTCACAAATGTCAAATCACTATGTAGTATACCTGAAACAAACATAATATTGTAAGTCAACTATATTTTAATTTTTTAAAAAGGTGTAATCCTGCGATAAACCATAATGGAAAAGAATATAAAAAAGAATATGTATATGTATATATATGTATAGGTATATACATATACATACACATATAACTGAATCATTTTGCTGTACAACAGAAACTAACACAACATTGTAAATCAACTATACTTCAATTAAAAAAAAATTTTTTTTAAGTGTAAAGCTCAAGGAGTTTCATCTTGTTAGAACTGAAACCAAGCCGCTCCTTAAAAGTGTTTACAGACAAGGAGAGAGCCACCCAGCCTCACTGGAGAATGATGGCTTTCAAACCTGACGGCGTTTTCCCTCAAGGAAATGCACTGTTTGGTCCTGCAGGAATCATATTCAAAGCCAGAGAACCTGGTTTAAGCACTGCCTTTAGAAGAGGCTAATCATGCCCCTGACTCCCACCAACCAGATGGCTGGGCCATCTTCCCCTGGTGGAATAAGGGGCCTGCTGTCCAAGATGGGGGCTGACGTGAAGATGCCGGAATTCATCCTCTCTGCTCTTTCATCCGCAGCCTCTGGGGCCTGTGGTCCGGAGTCAAGTGTGGGGTGAGCCGCAGAGGCTGCAGCAGGTGAGGCCTCGCCAGCAATTAGCTCCCATGCCCAGACACTTACTCCTTTTTACGTTCTTAATCTTTTTACCAGAAACACTCCGGATTTTGTTCTGAGCTGTTCTGGGAGCATCACCCTCTTCAGAGGGCACTGGGAAGTCAGGTGTTTTCAACACCAAGATCCCCTTGGAGAATGGCCCCCACTGTGAATTAACAAGTTCCAGAAACACCACCACTAGAGAGAATGGGCGGCGTTAACAGAGGACTCCTAAACAACCGGTTAAGAGAGAATTGTTGCAACAAGAGAAAAAAATAGGTAAATTGGACTTCATCCAAATTAAAAACATTTGTGCATCAAAGGGCACCATCAAGGACTTCCCTGGTGGCACAGTGGTTAAGAATCCGCCTGCCAATGCAGGGGATGTGGGTTCGAGCCCTGGTCCGGGAAGATCCCACATGCCGCGGAGCAATTAAGCCCGTGCGCCACAACTACTGAGCCTGCGCACCTAGAGCCCGTGAGCCACAACTACTGAGCCTGCGCACCTAGAGCCCGTGCTCCGCAACAAGAGAAGCCACCACAATGAGAAAGCTGCGCACCGCAACGAAGAGTAACCCCCGCTCGCCGGAACTAGAGAAAGCCAGTGCACAGCAACGAAGACCCAACGCAACCAAAATAAAAGAATAAATAAATTAATTAATTTTTTAAAAAAGGCACCATCAACAGTGTAAAAAGGCAACCCACAGAACGGGAGAATATATTTGCAAATCATATGTTTAATAAGGAATCGATGTGCAGAATATACAAAGAACTCCTACAACTCAACAACAAAAAACAAACAACTGGATTTTTAAATGGGCAAAGGACTTGAATAGACTTTTCTCCAAAAAAGATATACAAGTAAGCCAATAAGTACATGAAAAGATGCTCAATATCATTAATCATAGCGAGATGCAAATCAAAACCACACACACATTAGGATGCCTACCATCTAAAAGGAAAAAAAAAACAGAAAATAAGGGTTGATGAGGATGCAGAGAAACTGGAACACTTGTACGCTGCTGGTGGGGATGTAAAATGATGCAGCCTTTGTGGAAAACAGTATGGCAATCCCTCAAAAGAATGAATCATAGGGCTTTCCTGGTGGCGCAGTGGTTGAGAGTCTGCCTGCTAATGCAGGGGACACGGGTTCGAGCCCTGGTCTGGGAAGATCCCACATGCCGCGGAGCAACTAGGCCCGTGAGCCACAACTGCTGAGCCTGTGCGTCTGGAGCCTGTGCCCCGCAACGGGAGGAGCCGCGATAGTGAGAGGCCCGTGCACCGCGATGAAGAGTGGCCCCCACACCACGATGAGGAGTGGCCCCCGCTTGCCGTAACTAGAGAAAGCCCTCGCACGAAACGAAGACCCAACACAGCTAAAAATAAATAAATAAATAAATAAATAAATAAATAAATAGAGTAGCTATTAATTAAAAAAAAAATGAATCATAGAATAACCATATGATCAGCAATTCCACATCTGGATACACATCCAAAAGAAGAGAAAGTAGGAACTCAAATAGATATCTGTGCAATGTTCATAGCAGTGTTATTCACATTAGCCAAAAGGTAGAAACAACCCAAATGTCCACTGCTAGATGGATGAATAAATGAAATGTGGAATATACACACAATGAAATATTATTCAGCCTTAAAAAGGAAGGAAATTCTGACATATACTAGAACATGAATGAACTTTGAAGACTTCATGCTAAGTCAAATGAGCCAATCACAAAAGGACAAATATTGTCTGATTCCACTCATATGAGGCACCCTAGAGCAGTCAAATTAATGGAGACAGAAAGTAGAATGATGGTTTCCAGCGACTGGGGGTAGTAGTCATTGGGGAGTTGGTATTTGATGGATACAGAGTTTTAGTTGGAGAAGATGAAAAAGTTCTGGAGAAAGATGGTGTTGATGGTAGCATAACAATATGGATGTACTTAATGTCTCTGAACTGTCCACTTTAAAAATGGTTAAAATGGTACAGTTTATGTTATGTATATCTTACCACAATAAAACAAAAAGAAAGAATTGTCCTCCCAACAAATGAACTACAGGATCACCCTTGACATTGTCCTCCTCCTCAGCCCCAGCGGTGAACACATTAAGGGTTACAAAGTTCTGTGTTTACATCCTTGATGCCTGTAGTAGAGTGATTGTAAAATAGCCCCAATTATCCACCTCTCCCCACATCCATGTTGCTTACAATGTGACTTTGCTGCTCCACCCATCAAGCAGTAGAGTCTATTTCTTTATCCCTAGAATCTGGGCTGGCTTTGCGGCTTGTTTAGAATCTCGTGGAATTGGCAGTGTGCCAGTTTTGACCTTGTCCTCAGGAGATCTGCTTGCTCTGCCGGAATCCTGTCTCTGTCATTAGAGAGAGCCAGAGGTAGCCAGCTGGAGGATGAGAGACTCTGTGAAGAGAGCCTTACATAATATTGTAAGTCAATATTATGGGAAGAAGGGAAGAGAATGATTTGCCAGCTCTGGTCTCTCATTGGTGGACGGTTTGCTCCATAGAGTATCAGTTATCCAGCTGAGTTATCAGTTATCCAGCTGAGGCCAATCCCAAACCATCCCACAGCCAGCGGGGCCCCAAACACGTGAGCGAGGCTAGCCAAGATTGGCAGAGCTCGTCTAGATGACATGTAGCTTGCTGCGTATGCATGAGTAGACCCTACCCACACCAGAAAAACTGCCCAGTTGACCAGTAAACTCAAGAGCAATAGTACATGTTTATTGTTCGCAGCCATTCTTGGGGTTGGGGAGGGATGGTTGTTATGCAGCAACAGCTAACTGATACATATAGTACAGAGACCTCAGAGATATTGTGGGTTTAGTTCTAGACTATTGCAATAAAATGAATATGGCAATGAAGTGAGTCATTGGAGTGTTTTGTTTTCCCCATGCATAAAAAAAAAAGGTTCTGAAGAACCTAGGGGCAGGAGAGAAATAAAGATGCAGACATAGAGAATGGACTTGAGGACATGGGGAGGGGGAAGGGTAAGCTGGGACGAAGTGAGAGAGTGGCATGGACATATATACACTACCAAATGTAAAATAGATAGCTAGTGGGAAGCAGCTGCATAGCACAGGGAAGTCAGCTCTGTGCTTTGTGACCACCTAGAGGGGTGGAATAGGGAGGGTGGGAGGGAGACGCAAGAGAGAGGAGATATGGGGATATATGTATATGTATAGCTGATTCACTTTGTTATAAAGCAGAAACTTAACACACCATTGTAAAGCAATTATACTCCAATAAAGATGTTTTAAAAAAAGTTATATTTACTCTATACTGTAGTCTATTAAGTGTGCAATAGCATTATGTCTAAAAAAATCTACATACCTTAATTCAAAAATACTTTATTGCTAGAAAATGCTAACCATCCTCTGACAATGCGGGGTTGCCACAAATGTTCAATTTGTGAAAAAACACAATATCTGCAAAACACAATAAAGCACATGCAATAAAAAAAGGAGTGCCTGTACATTTTTCATCCATTCCCTCTGTCTTTGTTGCTGCCAATAACCTCCTTTGGACTTTGATTAACTTATGTATTTTTTGTTATTAATTTCTGCTTCTTACGTGCTTTAAATTTTTTTTTCTTCTCCTTGAATTGGAAGCATGTAATATTAATTTTTAGCATGTTAATTGTATGACTCAGATCCTCTATATTTTTTGTCTACTTTGTTAGACAACCCCCAATAAAGTTTTGTTAAAGTCTTTCACGAAAATTGTGATTTTTGCCAAATTCTTGTATTTTTGAGAGTTCTTGTGTTGTATATTTAATGGTTTGTTCTTTGGCATACAAAGATTCATAAATGTTACATACTCATATATCTTCACTTCCTATGTGCCACACAATATTCTAATATATTGTTTAATTAATGTCTCAATTTACAAATTAAGGTGCACAGAGAGGTTAAGTAACTGACCATGGTCACACAGGAGAGAAGTAGCAAAGCTGGAATTTGAACCCAAGCAGTTCTGGCTCCAGAGCCTACCACTTAACAACTACACTCTACTGCTCCTCATTGTGATGGGTAGAATTTTTCAACATGAATGACTTTGTACCATTTACTCCTCATTGCCTGAATCTACTTTGTCTGATATTGATGTTGGTTTTCCTTGCATTTCCCTCAGGTTTTAGCCTCGTTCCTCAGAAAGCAGAGCTGAGCTCAAAGTTTACTACTTTGCAATGCAATAGGAGACCAGCTGGAGTGGGGCAAAGGAGGTGAGGTCAAGAAGGAGGGTGAGGTCATGGGAAGGTGGTTTCCAAGCTGGTCACCATCTGGTACCCAGCACAGTTGATCAATGGACTTCGTGGGATTGTCTTCCAGAGGTTGTAAGCACAACTGCATCTCCGGACACCACATGGGGAAGAAGGGAAGAGAATGATTTGCCAGCTCTGGTCTCTCATTGGTGGAGGGTTTGCTCCATAGAGTATCAGCTCCCTGCTTTTCCAGCTTTGCCTGCATGGGGACCAAGTGGTCCTCGAGCATCTCACACCTCAGCAGCAACAGGGAAATCCCAGGACTGGAGGTGAGAGGCGCACAGCGTGGGCATGAGGCTGCACTGCCGGGTTGTGCCCACAGGAATTTGGGTGGAGCTCACAGAGGTGTGACTGGGGTGACCTGAAGACAGGTGAGGCGTATGAGAAGTCTGATACACCTTGTCAGCCATCTCTATTTTCAACTTTCCATGTCATTTGATTTTAGATCTGTCATACTGTTTATTATTTATAAGGGGCTGATTTAAAATAAATAGAATGACCCAAATGTTTTTTAACCTTATCTGAATCTCTGTTTTTCTTTAGAGAATCTAACTTATTTAAATTGTTTTCCTGTCTTTTAATATTCTGATCAGTCTCTCTGGTGATCTGGAAGTTACACATTATATCCACACTTTGCTAAGTAGGTACATTATATCAAATTCACAAACATGACACACGAACTTATTTTTCTCTATTAATGCCCAGAATGAAACAGATTTGTCGATTCTTATCTATGAAGGGTAAGAAATTGAGTGTACTCTTATTTAGTCCTTTCTTCTCATTATTCAAGAATTACATTTGACATTTGCATTTAACATCAAGATTACATTATCAACAAGTATTTAGATTTAATTTCCATTTTACTGCTGACTGCCGTTTGCTTTACACCATATTTTCCTAGTTTTTGTGTCCTCTATTTTATATACTCATTAAATGACAGAATTAAAAATGGAATATCTCGTGTAATTTTGTTTCAGGAAGAGTATGTAGGTGGTATACTTAACTTGGTTTTTAATTATAAAAGCTCTGCCAGCTTGTGAAACGTCAAACAGAATATCAATATACAACTCAGACAAAGAGGATACTTTCTGAGTTCCTGCATGTCTGAAAGTGACTTTATGTTGCCCTTGAATTTGAAAAATTGCTTGATTGAATATGGGATTCTTGGGCTATAATATTTTCCTTTCAATGTTCTGTAAACATTGCTATTTTCTAAGGAAGCAGTCTGACACCGACCCTAGTTTTCCCCCCTTTCTGAGAACCAAATTTTTTCAATGGCTAATGGGCAGGATCCTTTAAATTTAAAAACTTCACCAGGGTATATTCAGACACTGATTAATTTGCCCTCATTTTTTTTTCATAGTTTTTGACCTTTGATAAGTGAAGTATTTTTCAGGTGAGAATTAGCGTTCTGTTATCTCTTTGATTCCTGCTTCTGTTCCAACTTTTCTTTTATGCTTGCTTCTCCTTCCACTGCACATAAACTGATGGATGATGGGTCTCTGGGGGTCTTCACCATGTTTCCTGTGCTCTCTCCCATTCATGTCCTTCCTTCAATCTTTTTCTCTGAGTTTTGGGAGCACTTCTCTTTAATTCCCCAATTCAATATTTTGTAGGACCCAAATTCCTGTCACTTCCTCCGTGACATTTTAAATTTCTGATCATCATAATTTTCACCCCCAGGAATATTTTCCTGATTCTCAGATTCCTTTTCATGACTGCTTAGCTTTGCTTTCCAGAGGCTGTATCCTCTCAAATCTTACTAAGAAGATAAATGAGAGTTTGTTTCCCCTGCTCCCCACACCCGTTTCTTAATTATGTTTGAAGAGAGATAGATAGATAGTTGCTTTTATTTATTAATTTTTTCTTTTTGGTCATGTTGCACAGCTGGCAGATTCTTAGTTCCCCAACCAGGGGTTGAACCCAGGCCATGGCAGTGAAAGTGCTGAAGTGCTGAGTCCTAACCACTGGACTGCCAGCCCAGGAGATATTTGCTTTAATTCCTCCAGGTAGGCCCTTTCTTTTGATCTATTCACTTCTTTCCATATCCAGGTAATTTTGCTGTTTGCTCATTACTATAGGAATGGTGGTTTTGATAACTGCAGTGGAGTGGTGATGGTGCTGGTGACGATGAGGATGGTGGTGGTGGTAGTGGTGGTGGTAGTGGTGGTGATGGTGGTGGTGGTGGTGATGGTGGTGGTGGTGGTGGTGGTGATGGTAATGGTGGTGGTGACGATGGTGGTGGTGGTGACGGTGGTGGTTGTGGTGGTGGTGATGGTGGTGGTGGTGGTGATGGTGGTGGTGATGGTGGTGATGGTAGTGATGGTGGTGGTGGTGGTGGTGGTGATACTGGTGATGGTCGTGGTGATGGTGGTGGTGGACAGGTGGTGGTGGTGGTGGTGGTGATGGTGGTGGTGGTGGTGGTGATGGTGGTGGTGGTGGCAGTGATGGTAGTGATGGTGGTGGTGGTGGTGGTGGTGATGGTGGTGGTGGTGGTGGTGGTGGTGGTGGTGGTGGTGGTGGTAGTGATGGTGGTGGTGATGCTGGTGATGGTCGTGGTGATGGTGGTGGTGGACAGGTGGTGGTGGTGGTGGTGGTAGTGATTGTGGTGGTGATGGTGGTAGTGATGCTGGTGGTGATGGTGGCAGTGATGCTGGTGGTGATGGTGGTCAGGTGGTGGTGGTGGTGGTGGTGGTGGTGATGATGCTGGTGGTGATGCTGGTGATGGTCGTGGTGATGGTGATAGTGGACAGGTGGTGGTGGTGGTGATGGCGGTGGTGGTGATGGTGATGGTGGTGGTGATGGTGGTGGTGGTGGTGGTGATGGCAGTGGTGATGGTGGTGATTGTGGTGGTGGTGGTGATGGTGGTCTCACCCCAGGGTGTTGTCAGTCTTTATTGGTTTCTGCAGAGCTGCCTTACCTTGATCCTATAGGAAATGTTCCTGAGGACTGTGGTCACCTGGTCTCTCTCCAGCTGGGCTTGGCCAGCATGGGGGTTATTCCCCTCCCTAAAAGCTGCCCAGCCAGCCCAGCCCAGCAGTGTCCATCCTCTTACCGCCACAGAGCCCAGCCTTGGGTGGGAGGACCAGCCACATCCTATGGCCACAGGCAAGCAGAGCATGTAACTGAAACAAGAAGTCCTGTGGGACATACAAGGATTTGTCTGGGGAACCACGGGGGTGGGGGAAGGGCAGGGAGGTCTTTTTCTGGAAGGGGCCATGGGATGGTAGAAAAAGCACTGGTTTCAGCACCCGCTGACCTACGTTATTATCCCAGCTTTGCCATCATGAAACCTTGGACAGATTGCTCCACCTCGCTGAGCCTCGATTTTCTTGACTGTAATATGGGACTAATAATGCAGGTTCTCAAAAAATGTTACTTTCCTTCCCCACTGTCCATGAGTCTCTGTCTCAAGCAGGAGGCTGGGCCTAAGGCAGTCTCAGTCTGAGATTCCCCACAGACAATCCCAGGCCAGTAGAGTTGGAGGTGAGGTATAGTGTGGTTAGAACACAGGCTTTGGACACAGACAGCCCTGAGCACTGCTTACCAGTTGCATGACCTTGGCCAAGACACTTCACCCCTGCTGCACCTTGAGTTCTTCTGCATTGTTGGGATAATGCTGTCCTACCTCATGGAGATGCTGTGAGTGGACACTGGGACACGGAAGCACTCACTGAACGGTGGTTGTTAAAGGACTTGGGAATCCTTGAAGTGGATTTTTATAATGTGGTTTGAACGGAAAGACACAGTGTTTGCTGTGTCTGCTCACTGGCCAGGAACCAGCTGGTCTGACTGCTTCTTGCAAGAGGGATTGCCAAGGGCACACATCCCCTCTGCTGTCACAGTGTCCCTGGTCACCTTGGCCCCATTCAGAGTAGGCACGATAGGCCTGGAAAGGGGCGAGTTAACAACCCTCGCTTGGTCATATCTGACCATCACACAGTTAGAAAGGAAGGGGCTGGGGGCACTGCTTTGGTGTTGTTCTATATATACCCCCCATTGGCCTGTCTGTGGGACCGGGTGTGTGCTAATCCCTGCCCAGCGCCTCCCTGGCTCCCAGGGGCATTGTTATCACTGGACACAGACACCTTATCTCCTGGAAGGCTCAGGCGGCAATTTGCTTTCAGGTTGAAACCTCCTCAAATCAATATCGGATGCTTTCTATGTGACAGCCTGTGGCTGCGGCCACTTCCCTGGTCCCCACTACTTTGGTCTCTGCCCCTCCAGAGTGGTTCAGAGGAGCTTTTGGAAACTTTTAACCCCTCCAACAAGTCATCATTCATTCATTCATGCATTCATTCATTCATTCATCCATGTACTCAGTCAATGTTTATTGAGACATTGTGTTGGGGGCCGTGGATATAAGCGCTAGTAAGAGGTATATAAGGACGCTGCCCCTCCTGGAGCTTACAGTGAAAAAAATAACGACAGGGTAGTGAGTGCTCCTCTATGAAGAGACGGCAGAAAAATATTAAAAGGGGGATCGCCTTTGGATGGGGTGGTAAGCTCACGATGTAGCTGATGCATTGGGGTCCCCAGAGGCCCCCCCGGGGGAGTAGTGTGGGTGCGCCACTGGTAACTTGGTGAATCCCCCCAGTCTTGGTTCTCCACCCCCCTTCCTGCTGGCTCAGAGGTTCTTTTTAAAATTTATTCTTTATTGAAGTATAGTTGATTTACAATGTTGTGTTAATTTCTGCTGTACAGCAAAAGTGACTCGTTAACACATGCACACATTCTTTTTTATATTCTTTTCCATTATGGTTTATCACAGGATATTGAATATAGTTCCCTGTGCTATACAGTAGGACCTTGTTGTTTATCCATTCTCTATATATGATAGTTTGCATCTGCTGACCCCAAACTCCCAGTCCTTCCTCCCCTACCCACCTCCTCCTTGGTAACCACAAGTCTATTCTCTATGTCTGTGAGTCTGTTTCTGTTTCATAGTTAGGTTCATTTGTGCCCTATTTTAGATTCCACACATAAGTGATACCGTATGGTATTTGTCTTTCTCTTTCTAACTTACTTCGCTTAGTATGATCATCTCTAGTTGCATACATGTTGCTGCAAATGGCATTATTTCGTTATTCTTTATGGCTGAGTAGTATTCCATTGTATATATGCACCACATCTTCATCCGTTCATCTGCTGATGGACATTTAGGTTGTTTCCATGACTTGGCTATTGTGAATAGTGCTGCTGTGAACATAGGGGTGCATGTATCTTTTTGAATTAGAGTTTTGTCTGGATATAAGCTCAGGAGTGGGATTGTTGGGTCATATGGTAAGTCTATTTTTAGTTTTCTGAGGAACCTCTATACTGTTTTCCATAGTGGCTGCACCAACTTATATTCCCACCAACAGTGTAGGAGGGTTCTCTTTTCTCCACACCTTCTCCAGCATTTGTTATTTGTAGAGGTTTTTTTTAAAATTTTTAATTATTTTATTTATTTATCTTTGGCGGCGTTGGGTCTTCGTTGCTGCGCATGGGCTTTCTCTTGTTGCGGTGAGCAGGGGCTACTCTTCATTGCGGTGCGCGGGCTTCTCACTGTGGTGGCTTTTTTTTTTTTATTGTGGAGCACGGGCTCTAGGCGCACAGGCTTCAGTAGTTGTGGCTCACGGGCTCCTAAGAGCGCAAGCTCAGTAGTTGTGGCGCACGGGCTTAGTTGCTCCACGGCATGTGGGATCCTCCCGGACCAGGGATCAAACCCGTGTCCCCTGCATTGGCAGGCGGATTCTTAACCACTGCGCCACAAGGGAAGTCCATTTGTAGAGTTTTTAATGATGGTCATTCTGGTTTATCAGCATCCCAGGAGCAGATCCTTATTTCAGAGGTTGCCTGAGCTGTTATGGGTTGAATTGTGTCCCCATAAAGATATGTCAAAGTCCTAACCCCCAGTACCTCGGAATTTGACCTTGTTTGAAAATAGGGTCATTTCTGATGTATTTAGTTAAGATGGAGTCATTAGGGTGGGCTCCAGTCCAGTATGACTGGTGTCCTTATCATCTTCCCCTTATGAGAAGGGGAAATTGGACACAGAGATGGGCATACACAAGGGAAAATGATGTGAAGACACAGAGGGAGAGGACAGCCATGTAGCAAAGCAGGCAAGACTGGAGTGATGCCATCTACCAGCCAAGGAATGTCAAAGATGGCCGGTAACTACCAGAGGCCAGAAGAGGCAAGGAAGGATTCTCCCATAGAGCCGTTAGAGGGAGGTGGTCCTGCCACCTTGATTTCAGACTTCCAGACTCCAGAACTTCGAGACAATAATTCTCTGTTGTTTTAAGCCACCTACTCATGCACCAAGTCCTTACTGTGCAATTATTATGTGCAGACACTGTGCTAGACACTAGGGATACATCAGGAGGCCTGGAGACCAAGGTGGGAGGTAAGCTGGTGAATGACCTGGGGCAGAGGTGGCAGGACCAGGGCACCGTCATGGAAAGGTGTTTGTGGGTGAGACTGGAGCCAGAGGCAGGGGAGGTGAGGACCCATTCTGCCTGATGGGCAAAGCTGGGGTACTGTGAGATGGCTTCTGGGGCAGCCCTTTCCTATCCTCTGGGCTGTGGTGATCACCAGGTTATTTATCTCAATGGACACAACACAGTAGATGAGGCTTCTGCTTCAAGAACCACAGTCCCATCCAATAGTTAGGCCTCCCTGAGATTGCCCCCCCATGACATTGGTTGGAGTTTGGGGCATTCCCAAAACTCTCCATTCACAGTTACGAAGATGTCACTAGTTTAACCCAGATGTCACACAGGGCTCACCCAAGGCCATCACGTTGGCGTTCTGTTTGCAAGACACAGTGTGTTTGCCTCAGTCCCATCACTAAGCCCTATTCTCACATTTTAACTGCATGCCTTGCCCTAGTAAAAGCATCTGAGGTTAAGATCCCTGGCTTCCTCAGATTATCGATAGTGTTCCAGTTATCTATTGCTGTGGAACAAACTACCCCACGCTCAGTGGCGTCAAACAACCACCATTTAACTCTTCTGTGGGTCAAGAATTCAGACAAGGCACAGTGTGGATGATTTGTCTCTGCCCCATGATGTCTGGAGCCCCAGCTGGGAGACTGGAATGGCTGAGCTGGGATGACTCAAAGGCTGGGCTCAGCTGGAACTGACAACCCAAGCATCTACACTGGTTTCTCCGTGTGGATTGGGCTTCCTCACAGCATGGTGGCCTCAGGGTGGTTGAACTTCTTACATGGCCGCTCATTCTCTCTCTTTTATCACCTAACCCCAGAAGTCATACAGAATCACCTCTGCTATACTCCATCGGTCAAAGCAGTCCCAAGCCCTCAGAGATTCAAGAGGAAGGACACGGAGCCTGTGGACATAGACACAGACCCCCTCCTGCAGAGGACAAGTGTCAGACAATCTGCCGCCATGTTTCAAAACCACCAGTCAATGACATCCACTAGATAGGAAGCCAGACTTCCCTCAGATCAAGGGACACCTTACTTGACTGACAGCTCCTGGCCCTCCCCTCAAGCACAGGATGAGGTCCAAACCCCTTGGCATGAAAAGCAAGGTCCTTCATAGCCTGTCCCAGCCTGCATTCTAGCATCTTCCTCTGGCCCTCTGAGCTCTCCCTGAACTGGCCAAATGCTCTCACACAAGGGTGCCACCCACTGGCCAGCACGGACCTGTGGATCCGTGACCCTCAGAGGTGCCATCGAGGCCACGGCTCCTGGGATTATTCTTCCAGAGGCTCCGAGCTCCCCAAGGGGACACAGAAACCCACCTGAGCTCTGGATCCTCAGCCTGAGGGTGATGTCCCTCACCCTCCACTAACGACTCAGCCATCTGTCTTCCTTCCCTGAATTCTGCCCCGCTGGAAGCGGCACAGATCCCCAGCTGGGGCTTCAAAGCCAGGGGGATTGAGTGGCCCTAAGCACGGGAAGTGGAGCTGCTTGCGATTCTCTAGAGTTCCCGCCCAAATTCATAACTATTCACAGGACAACTGAGCCCTGTCTGTGCCCTTGAAAGGGCCGCCTTTGAAGCCGGCAGTGGAGAGCTGAATGGCCCCCCGAGTGGCCACCGCACCCAGAGAGGGGGGAGAGAGGCCACCGGGGCCACACCTGGAAGGGCCACTCTGTTAGAAGCACCCATCGCCACTGGCAGGAGGCGAGAAGAGAGACAGGAGGAACGTACTTCCGCTCTCAGTGACCTCTCGTCCCCAACAAAATGATGACCGCGGGATCAAAGGGGGCTGAGAGTCTAGGGACAAAGACACTTCTCATTTCAGTTGACAAGCTGCAGCCTGATCTTTTCCTGGTGGACAGTGAAACTAGAAGGAAAAGGACCCTCGCGCTTTGGAAGCGGGAGTTCTTCCCTTCCTCCCCCCTTCATTCATTCACTCATTCATTTGTTCTTTCCATCACTGAACACACAGTCACTGAGAGCTCACCGTGGACGTGGCCCTGCTGGGCTCAGCACTGGAGGTTACCAGGTGGCCAGGACACCCCGCCCGCCCCAGCTTCCAGATCATCAGACCAGCCTAAGTTCATGTCCCAGCCCTGCCACTTGCTAGCCGAGTCTCCCTGGGTGTGGAGGGCTGAACGGTGGCCCCTCAAGGATAAGCCCACATCAAATCCCTAGAACCTGTGAATGTGACCTTATTTGGGAAAAGGGCACATGGCAGGGGCTCAGGAAATGTTGGCTGTTTTTTAATTGTTCTGTGCCCCCCACTCCCCTGCCCAGCTATGAACGTATTTTTGGTCTCCAGTGAATTTCTTAGTGGGACTCTGAAAAATAAAGATGCAAGACCGGATTCTGATACCATTTAGACGTTTTAAGAAGGGCTATTCACGCCACCCGCCACCCTGAATTGCCTGCATTCCGTGGTGTGTTGTTTGAAGGTCCTTGGTGTCCTAGACAAGAATGAATTCTAGGGGGATCAGACGAGTCAGATTCACAAGTATATAAACTAAGTGACATTCTGCACTTGGACTCCTGCCTCTGAACAGCACTTAGTGAGTCAGGAGTGAGTAAAATGAACACCAGCAACCAGTGTGAAGTCTTCTTTCTTGATTTATATTCGTCGGCAGTAACTCCTAATGTTTAGACGTTTTTAAAACTTTTTATTTGGAAAATCATTATAGACTCACAGGAAGGCGCAGAAATACTACAGAGGATTCGTGGACCCTTCACCCAGCGTCCCCCAGTGGTGACATCTTATAGAGCAGTAGTCCAACATCTAAAGGAGACCAACCTGGGTATACTACTGTGAACTAGACCCCCCACATTATTCCATTCTCGCCAGTTTTTTACATGTGTTCATTTTTGTGTGTGTTTCTATGTAATTTTATCCCAGGGACAGATTGGTGTCACCACCATCGAAATCAAGGCACAGACCAGATCCATCCCCACATAGGGACTTCCTCGTGGACTCACGGGTTCCCTTCATGATCACAGGTCCCCACACCCCTGTCCCCTGACAACCTCTAATCTGTTCTCCATCTCACTAATTTCATCATTCTGAGAATGTTATATAAGTGACTGACAGAGCACGCAACCTTTTGAGACTGGCTTTCTTCACTATGCATTGCTCTCCTGAGACCCATGCAGGCGGTTGCACGTATCAATAGTTTGATCTCTTGTATTGCTGAGTAGTATTCTACTGTAAGGATATCCTAGATTTTGTTTAGCCCATTGAAGGACATTTGAGCTGCTTCCAGTTTGGGGCTATTAAAACTGCTTTGAACATTCGCCCACAGGTTTCTTTGTGGACGTAAGTTTTCATTTCTCTGAGATAAACGGCCAAGCCAATGTTTAGTTTTAAGCTCCTCTATTATCTGGCACACGTCTGCTAAGGCGTTATGATCTGCCAAGGCTTTAGATTCTGTGTTTTAAAGGACCGGGTAGTTCGTCATTTTTCTAAAGGGAAATCATCTCGTTCTCACATGGGTTTTGTAAATGGGGCTTCTTCCATATAGAATTTGAGTATGAAAGAACATTAATGTGTTCTTTTTATCCAAGAGATAATCATCTATTCTCATAACCAATTTGAAAAGTAGAGAAGAGACAGGCATTGTACTGCCATTCCACTTATGATGACGTTGAAACCAGTGGTTGATGTGGTTTTGTTTTTCATTCTGCCAGCCCTGAACTGTCCTAATGGACCACCCATGGGTTTAATGGCACAGTTGCCCCTAAAGGGGACACATCAGCCACGCTGGCAGAAGTGTCTGTGTAAAGACACGGCCTCAAGCCAGCAGCCTGGGCTGAGCCTGGCCAGGCACCCGCCTCCCTCCTTCCCTCCCAAGCCTGGGGGCCCCACTGTGGCTGTACCCCCTGGTTCTGTGCACCCAGAACATAAGCCCCTCCAGCCCCATGGCCCTTTCCCATCTAATGCAGTGGGCACTCTGCGGCTGGCTATGGTCTGGCGTCCAGGTGGCAGCACCGCCTTGGCTGCAGCCAGCATCTAGCCCAGACCAGCATCTAGCTCATCTATGCCACTGAGGCTCACGGTGGCCTCTGGGGCACCGCAGGGCCACCATCAGGGCTGCGCACACATCTGGGCTCCCTAAAGTTGACTCATAGACCAGGGGTTCCTGTGGCCCAGGAAGAATGCCAGCCAGAGAAAAAGAACTAGCAAGACGGAAGCCATGATCTTTTGTAACCCATCCCTTTGGCTGTATTCCATCCGTATTCGCAGAAGCTGCCTGCCCCAGAGCAGAATGTATAGGAGGACCTTGTTTCGTTTAAAAAAGAAAACAACTCACCATATCACATCAAATCTAAGATGCCCTAGATTGTAAGACCACCGCTGTTTTATGTACCACAAAGAAAGAAAACGTGCTGCCATTTAAACTACACGTGGTTGACTGTAAGACATCCTGAGTTCAGAGATGCTCACGGTAAAACCACGTGCATCTTGGAACTGATGGAATTCAGGATACAAAAATTAAGAAGCACCTCCTGGAATGTTAACAGCTCATTCCTCTGCCTGGAGCACCCCGTGCTCACCTGGGTGACTTCTATCTACCCTCAGAGCTCAGCTCAGGTACCTCCTCCCCAGGGAAGGTGCCCCAGGACATTTTGGACTCTATTCTGGGAGCACAGAAGTCGCAAAATGATGGACTGCGTGTCAGTCTGGTGCAGAGATGTATTCTGTTTGGCCCATGCAGGGGTTTTTTTGTTTGTTTTTGTTTTGCCCATAATCAAAACTTTTTTGAAAAACTGACACTAAAATAGGAGAGTGTTGTTGTGTATACCTTAAAAATTAAACGTAATTATATTATCTTGGTAGATTAACTAGAATTATTGAACTGATAAGTCTTTCTGTGACAGAACACAAATCCAGGCAGCTGTGTGGATCATTGGCGGTGCTTTCTTCTACATGAACACCCTACTGTGAGTCTGGCCTTTCCTCCTGTCGGCTGGCACAACACTGTTGAACAACCTACACAAAGCACCACCGTCTGAGCATGGCTGAAAACCGTGGTAATCTTGCAGCAACCTGGACATTTCTCATCCATAAGGTAAGAACTTAGACTTTGAACCAGCCGTTTCATTTTGTTTTTTCTTCTCCTCTTCCAAGGAAGGATGCAGTAAATCTCTAGCCAAAGGCACGTTGATCCTTTCTCAAGCCCAGCCCGTCCAGATCTCTAAGGCGACACCCCTAGCAAGCAGCATGCAACCCAGAGCACAGCATCAACTTCCGTGATCCCTACAGGGTGTTTTTGTTTGTCTGTCTTTTGGGTTTGGGCTTGCTTGTTTGTTTTTTCTTAATTAGCAGCTAACATCTATAAATCAAGAGAGTTACAAAAAATTCAAGTATCTGGCTTTTCTAGGAAAACCTAAAAATGTGACATCACTGGGCCCAGGTCCCTTGGGCCTGAAGACGTTTGCGTTATGAGCCCTGCCATGGGCTTTGAGGGTTTTGAGGAAGGCATGGCATGAGCTTCTGAAAGAGAGGGGCTGACGTGTGGCACTGATTTAATGAGGAGGCCTGAGCCAGGCAGAGGCTGAATGTAGAAGTGGAGGCCTTGGTGTCTGACCAGGGAGAAGAGATGAAGACGAAAGAGACAGGAAACAGGCTGAATTTCTGGCCCAGGCACTGGGGGCCAGGGAGGATGGGGGAGGCTTCCAGGTGGGGATTAAGTTGCAACCAAAGTGGGCAACAATGGGGTTGGTAAAGTCTTTGACACCCAGCTTTTTTATCCTTGGTTACTGGTCCCATTTAAGCAGGCATCCCTAACCCACCTTCTGTGGTCAGGTGGGGTCCAGTGATGAGGCCGAGGATCAGGCTTAATGTCAAGAAGAGACAAATCCCAGGCTTTGGGGCAATGTTAATCCCAGCTCTGGGGAAGACCAGTTCACAGTCAACTGAACAAGTGGTGGTAAGAGGAAAAGTAAGCTGCAAGGGCCAACGGGCTGCTCTGGGGCCTGGGGTCTTTGCAGGGGGAGGTTTTTTGCTTTGGAGCCACACTGATGCAGAGGGCTCTTCTCTGAAAGCCTTGCTGGGGAGGGGGTTGGCCTGCCAGTCTCACCCTCTTAATCTCAGCCACCTCCAATACACAGGGGCTGTATCTTTAAGGACACTTGGAGTTGCAAGCGACAGAAACCCAGAGTAGAAGTTAATTTTTGGCTGACCTAAATAGGAAGACCAGAGATACCTCCGGTTTCAGGACTGGTTGGATCCAGGGGCTCAAATGATATCAGTGGAATGCTGTCTTTCAGCTCTCCTCTTGAACAGGCTCCCCCCAGAGATGGTCACCCTATAGTTTCAGGATCCCTTCCTACAAGCTGATTGATCCCAGAGGAAGAGAATGCTTCTATCTGGAGAATTCCAGCAAACATCCCAGGACTGATGCTCAGTGGCCTGGCTCTGGTTATGTGAGCCAATCACTCTGACACTAATTGTCCAGGTCACATCTCCAACCCTGGCACGGGGGTTGGGTGAGCTCCGCCCTGACCAGGTAGACTGAGAGTGGGCAAGGGTGGTTCCACAAAGGAAAATCCCCAGATGAAGGCAGACACAGCAGATGCTACCACAGGGCATTTGCCTCTCAACCCTGAGGCCAGAGGAAGGGGGACCTCCCTTCCCTGCCCAAGGGAAAGGAGTGTGGGAATTTCTCCCAGACCATCTCCTACCACAACCAAATAACCTCCTCTGTGCTCAGCTAGACCCACTTTCCCTACCCTTAAAGAAAGGGGGCAGGTATTATACCTCTGGGTAGCCTGGGAGCACCCCTGCCCTTGACTCGGCTCACACCTATTTTATGTCACTGCAAAAAAAAACTAGGGAAGAAAGCAATTTTGAGTGTGTTAAAGTACATAAGGAGAAACATTAACCTTGTGAGTGGAGGCTTGCAAGTCAGAAGGGACTGGATGTATTTAGGTCAGAGGATTGAGAAAATTCTGGATCACTAATGTTATCTGTTCAAAAGTACCTCTGCTATTTGCTTTCCAGGATTTTGGTTTAGAAAATGGTTAGCAATTTGGTTTCAGCTGCTGCCACATTCCTCCTAGGCCCTGGGATTACACAACCACCTTTGTTCCTGAGAATAGCTGATGGCAACACCTATAACTTGCTGGATAGAAGTGTTTGAAGTTAGCATGATATGGAGTAACATGAGCAGCAGGACTGAAAGATGGATGTAAATATTATCCCTGAAAGCTCACCTTCCGGTGTAAATCCATTTTCCAGAAGGAAGATGTCCGCAATCTCTTTTCCAACCGGGGGTGAGTCAGTGTCCCCGCTGGGAGGGAGCTGAAGTTTCCGTGAAATGCTTTCCTACCTGGGAAAGACACATGTGAAGGGAGCAAACTTTAGAATGGCTTGCCCTGCTTCCACCTTGTTCAGCACAGCAAACTTTAGAAGTCAAGACCCTACTGGTCTAAAAACCTGCAAACCACCTAAATGCCCAAAAAGGAATGGAGGTGGGTCAAACCATCAGGTTCATTCACTTATTCAGTAAATATTTATTGAGTGCCTTTTATGTGCCAGCGATTATCTCTGGGTAGGAAGTTTGCCGGTGATTTTTTTTTCTTCTGTAGAATTCGTCAGTGTTTTCCAAATTTTCTCAAATGAGCCTGTATTGCTTTTATCATCAGAAAAAAATCAGGGATCATTCAATAAGGACAAAATCAACAAAAGGAACTCATGCTCTGAGACCAGTCTGGCAGCATGCACCAGTTACCTACTGCTGTGTAACAAATCACTCCAAATGTAGTGGCAAAAACCAACAACATTCATTCATTGTTAAATTCTCTCGTGGTTCTGGGGATTGTTGGGGCTCAGCCAGGCATTTCTTCCTCAGCGACTCACGTGCATTTGCAATCAGATGGTGGATGGTGCTGGAGTCATTTTGAAGGCTTCCTCACTCACATGTCTGGCATTGGAGACTGGCTGTTGCTGGGACCTCAGCTGGGCTAGAACACTAGTAAGTGGGTTTCATGTGTGGCCTGGGCTTCCTCACAGCATAGTGGTGGGTCCCAATGGCGAGTGTCCTGAAAGAAAGAACCAGATGGATTCTACATTGCCTTATGAGCTAGCCTCCGATGTCACACAGTGACACTTCCACTGCAGTCTTATTAGAAGCAAAAGTCACGAAAGTTAGCCCATATTCAAGGGGAGAGGACTCAGACTCCACACTATGATGGGAGGAATGTCGAGAAATATGCAAACATTTTTAAAAGGGATTGCACAGTGTTTTCCTGAAACACAGTTCCCAAGAACCTCTGCAGTCTTCCAACCCTAGCAGCCATCCTACCCACCACCCCGTGAGCCTGTCTTACCTGTCTTCTCAGCATCCCTAAACCCCACCTTGGACCCTCTGTTCTCAGCAGAAGACCTGGTCCCCTTATGAAAGGGAAACCAGAGACAGCAGATGTCCCCACACATACCTATTCTTAGGGCTGAATCTGAACCCCCTTCCCAAGGTGACCCCTCTCCCCTCACCTCCCCCATGACCTCAGCCAAACTATTGGTCCATTCTTTCTCTCCCTTTTCCTTCACATTCTTGGAATGTGCTCAGTTTCTTCACCTTAAATAAGCCAGTCCCTCGGAGCCTGGTGGAGGGAACCATACAGAAAGTTGTTGCAATCAGCCAGCCCAGGTCAGATCAGGGCAGTGGGCAAAGGCAGGAAAGGGTAAGCCAGAGGAAAGTCTCCTTTGGAAATAGAATGGTCATCCCCTCAGAGGTGATGGTACAGGGATATTTTTGAACGTGACTTTGAAGTTTCCAGCTTTGGCGTCCCATGAATCCTGGTATCTTTCCTACTAAATACGTAAGACAGAGTTCCCTCTGTCCTCTTAAATCCCCGAGCAGCAAGTGGGCATGTATCCTGCCATGAGGAGTCTGAAAGACGGAGCCTTTCTAGAGAAGCGCAGAGAAGGGAAGCGGCAGGAGCAGGGTTCTGGGGCCGAGAGTGCCCTTCTCAGAGGCTGTGTCAGCTTATCCTCGCCTAGAGGAGAAGGAGGATGGCAGCTGTCACTCACTGAAGATCTGCTGTGGTGGCGTGTAAAGATGTGTACCCCGAGCTCACTAGCTGAGTCAAAACTGGCTCTGATGAACCTGCATGCAGTACCAGCAACGACATCAAAGCTCTGCAGGGACCCAGGAAGAGAATGGAGAGCCTGGCAGTCGTCTTAATGCTTCAGGGTCACAGTTCACGCTCATTAGCCTATCCAACACCCCGTCCAACTGAGTGGAAACGACTTCTTAAAAAGCAGAATAGTTTCTGAAGAAACTGTATGCCTAAGAGACCTAGGAGAGAAGTTGTGACAAAGAGTAATAAACGAATACCAAAACAAATCAGGAAGGGTCATTTGTACTGGATATTGTATGGCATTATTTTGTGTTGAACACAAACGCTCACTTTATGTGTGAAACAGTTGTTTAAATGCCAGATATTATGCCGAAATGTCTGATGATCCCAAAATGCCTGATGAGTTGTGAGGATGGGTGCCTAAGAGTGCATATTCGCAATGATGCTTGGGGAAATCGGTCGGGATTTCTGGATGGACTGAAGACGCAGGACGGTCTTTCCCATTCAGATCAAGGATGGCACAGCCCGTTGCTCTCTGAAGTCCACGACTCAGGATCCAGGTTTCAGGATTGGGGTAACGAGCAGTGCTTGTCCCCACTTACCCACACCCTTGCCAGCACCCAGTAATCACGGGTCTTCTTCGCTGTTGCCACTCTGGTGGGCGAGACATCGTACGTATCCCATCTCAGTTTCGGATCGTGGATTTCCAGTTGAGGCAGAGCATCTTTTCATCCTTTATTGGCCGTTTGTATCTCCTGACTCCCATCAACTGCCCGGGGACCTTTGGGGTTTTTCAGTCCCCAGACCATCTTGCCTTGTACAGAGAGAGACCCATCTCCTGCCTGAGGCCCGCACGCCCAGCCATGCCCTGCCCACCAGGCTAACCTTCAGGGATTCCCAGGGACCCCAACAGGCTCTCCCACAAGCAGCTTCCAGAACGGAGCAGACAACCACATTCTAAGAAGCAGGGCTCTCTCAGCTTCCTGGGAGGAAGTCTGACCCAGGCACCAGGCCGTCTCTGGGCTCCACTGCCTCCCCCAGCAGCCAAGCTTGGGGTCCTTCTGGGCGTGCTTGGGGAAGCGCCCAGTTAAACGCCAGCTGGCGTGGCCACGCCGAGTGGACACCATGTGAGGCATGTGACCGAAGGTGCATGCCACTCACTGGGCCTTCGGGAGAGTTTTCCACACTACAGTGCCACGTGTCATTTGGAAATGCCGAAAGGAGCCGAGAGGCACATTCAGCCAGATGGTCCGACTGTCGTCGATGTGCCCTAAGACCACGTGGCTGCACGCTGCCACAGGTTCCCCGACCTTTAGCGTCACCTTCATCACTGAAGGGCGGTAACCACCGGCATCTGTAAACTCAGGGCCCCTGTGAGTTGGCTCTGAGCAAAGGCTGGGAGTAGGGGCCTCGAGTTCCAGACAGTTCTGGCCTTCTGTCTTGATCAGGAACAGGTCAGAGAAGATAATGACACCTCAGTGTCTCTTACTCCTTAACCGTTTTGGCATGAGAGCAAGTCCCCAAAACCACAGAACCAATCACACACAGACACTTTAACGACAGAGCCAAAATTTTAAAAAAGCAAAACCAACTTTCCCCTAGATTTACTAAACCACTTCTAATTTGCAAAGTGCCCTCATATCCATTTTTTCATTTATCCGCCCCCAAACCCTGAGTTTTTAGTTTCTTTTTATGGCTGAAAGAAGTGGAGCCTCAGAGAAGTCTAGGAACTTGCTCAGCATCAGAAATGTCAGAGCTGGGGAATGTGAAAACAGTCTTTGGAAAACAGTCTGGCAGTCCTTCAAAGAGTTAAATCTAGAGTTACCCCATGATCCAGCAATTCCACCCCTAGGTATATACCCAAGAAAAATGAAAGCATGTGTCCACACAAAAACTGTTACACACAAAAAAATTTTTTTAATCTCAAGATATATTAAAAAAAAATTTTTAAGTATGAACCGGGGCTTTCCTGGTGGCACAGTGGTTAAGAATCCACCTGCCAATGCAGGGGACACGGGTTCGAGCCCTGGTCCGGGAAGATCCCACATGCCACGGAACAACCAAGCCCATGCACCACAACTACTGAGCCTGCGCTCTAGAGCCCACGAACCACAACTACTGAAGCCCACGTGCCTAGAGCCCATGCTCTGCCACAAGGGAAGCCACCGCAATGAGAAGCCTGCACACTGCAACGAAGAGCAGCCCCTGCTGGCCGCAACTAGAGAAAGCCCGCGCACAGCAACGAAGACCCAACTCAGCCAAAAATAAATAAATAAAATAAAATAAAACATTTTTTTTAAAGTATGAACCATGATAATCAATGTTTGTTCAATAAATCTTAAAAATGAGAAGAAAAAAAACTGTTACACAAGTGTTCATAACATATTCATAGCAGCCAAGGAGTGGAAACAACCCAAATGTCCATCAACAGACAAAGAGATAAACAAAATGTGGTCGATCTATACACTAGAAAATTATTCAGCCATGAAAGGAATGAAGTTCTGATAATACATGCTACAACAACATGGATGAACCTTGAAAATATTATGTTAAGTAAAAGAAGCCAGTCCTAAAAGACCACATTTTATATGATTCCAATCAAATGAAAGTCTAGAATAGGGAAATCTATAGAGACAGAAACAGATCAGGGGGTGTTTAGGGCTGGGGGTGGGATAGGGGGATGGAGGAGTGATTGCCAATGGGTACTGAGTTTCTTGTTGAGGTGATGAAATGTTCTAAAATTGACTGTGGTGATGGTTGCACATATCTGTGAATATAGTAAAAACCACTGGATTTTACACTTTAAAAGATGAGTTGTACCGTATGTTAATTGTATCTAAACAAAGCTGTTAAAAACCAGTCACAGCCAAGACTTACCACGTGAGCTTTCAATTATAACTTCATCTCCTCCTTCTACATGCTGCACCTCCAAAGTATTAGCACAACACATAGGGTGCCTGACCGTGAGCCCCAGAGGTATTTGACTGGATGGCAAATGTTCACAAGCACCAATGGTAGCAAACAGGCGGATTAATGGAGGCTGGGAGGAAAGATATATGCACAAAGATATTAACCAAGCATTATTCAAATAGCAGGGGTAAAGTTAATAACTGATATGCACTTTGAACTATGGGATTGGTTAAAAGTATCATGGAGTACGATGCAATCATGAAAAAAATGATGTACTAGATATAATCTCAAAGTCCATCAACAGAGAACAGAGTAAATCATTGACAGTGTGTTCCCACAGTGGAATACACAGAACCATTTGAAAGAATGTGGCAGCTCTGTGAAAAATGAAATGGAAAGATCCCAAGATGTACTAATATAGGTGCAAAAGTGTGTGCACAGGATTCTTCCACTTGTACAAATTATATATACACACATCTGCACATATATTATGTACATACATATGTAAACACACACACATATACTTGAATACAGGGGTAATATTCCAAATATTTAGCAATTGGTAGAGCAGGTCACCACCCAGTTAACATGGATGCTGGCAGATATGCCCTGTTGCTGCATCCCAGCTGAATGCTGAGCCCGATTTTGTGAATGGATACATTAGAACATTTTTGGAAAGAGATGTAAGAAGCTGAAGGCAGTGGTTGTGTATTAACTAGGGAGCTTTTGACTGAAAATAAGATCATACCCAGGGGCACCTTCAAGATGGCAGAGGAATAAGATGTAGAGATCACCTTTCTCCCCACAAATACATCAAAACTACATCTACATATGGAACAACTCCTACAGAACACCTACTGAACACTGGCAGAAGACCTCAGACTTCTCAAAAGACACCCTTGGGCGACCTACCTGCAGAGGCAGGACCAAATCCAAAGCTGAACTCCAGGGGCTGTGCTAACAAAGAAGAGAAAGGGAAATCTCTCCCAGCAGCCTCAGGAGCACGGGATTAAATCTTCACAGTCAACTTGATGTACCCTGCACCTCTGGAATACCTGAATAGACAGCCAATCATCCCAAAATTGAGGCGTTGGACTTTGGGAGCAACTGTAGACTTGGGGTTTGCTTTCTGCATCTAATTTGTTTCTGGTTTTATGTTTATCTTAGTTTAGTATTTAGAGCTTATTATCACTAGTAGATTTGTTTATTGATTTGGTTGGTCTCTTCCTTTATATATATATATATTTTTTTTTTTCCTTTTTCTCTTTTTGTGAGTGTGTATGTGTATGCTTCTTTGTGTGGTTTTGTCTGTATAGCTTTGCTTTTGCCATTTGACTAGGGCTCTGACTGTCTTTTTTTTTGTTTTTGTTTTTTGTTCATATAGTTTTTAGCACTTGATATCATTGGTGGATTTGTTTTTTGGTTTGGTTGCTCTCTTCTTTCTCTCTTTCATTTTTTAATTACTTTTTTATTTTTAATAATTTTTTTCTATTTTAATAACTATTTTATTTTATTTATTCTTTCTTGCTTGCTTGCTTGCTTTTTTTCCCTCCCTTTTCTTCTGAGCCGTGTGGCTGACAAGGTCTTGGTGCTCTGGCCAGGTGTCAGGCCTCAGCCTCTGAGGTGGGAGAGCCAACTTCAGGACATTGGTCCACCAGAGACCTCCCGGCCCCATGTAATATCAAACGGCGAAAGCTCTCCCAGAGATCTCCATCTCAATGCTAAGACTCAGCTCCACTCAACGACCAGCAAGCTACAGTGCTGGACACCCTATGCCAAACAACTAGCAAGACAGGAACACAAACCCACCCATTAGCAGAGAGGCTGCCTAAAATCATAATAAGGTCACAGACAGCCCAAAACACACCACTGGAAGTGGTCCTGCCCACCAGAAAGACAAGATCCAGCTTCATCCACCAGAACACAGGCACCAGTCCCCTCCACCAGGAAGCCTACACAACCCACTGAACCAACCTTACCCACTGGAAGCAGACACCAAAAACAATGGGAACTACGAACCTGCAGCCTGCAAAAAGGAGACCCCAAACACATTAAGTTAAGCAAAATGAGAGGACAGAGAAATACACAGCAGACAAAGGAGCAAAGTAAAAACCCACCAAACCAAACAAATGAAGAGGAAATAGGCAGTCTACCTGAAAAAGAATTCAGAGTAAGGATAGTAAAGATGATCCAAAATCTAGGAAATAGAATGGAGAAAATACAAGAAATATTTAACAAGGACCTAGAAGAACTAAACAGGAAACAAACAATGATGAACAACACAAATGAAATTTAAAATTCTCTAGAAGGAATCAATAGCAGAATAACTGAGGTAGAAGAACGGATAATTGACCTGGAAGATAAAATGGTGGAAATAACTACCACAGAGCAAAATAAAGAAAAAAGAATGAAAAGAATTGAGGACAGTCTCAGAGACCTCTGGGACAACATTAAATGCACCAGCATTCGAATTATAAGGGTCCCAGAAGAAGAAGAGGGGAAAAAAAGGGACTGAGAAAATATTTGAAGAGATTATAGTTGAAAACTTCCCTAATATGGGTAAGGAAATAGTCAATCAAGTCCAGGAAGCACAGAGAGTCCCATTCAGGATAAATCCAAGGAGAAACACGCCAAGACACATATTAATCTAACTATCAAAAATTAAATACAAAGAAAAAATATTAAAAGCAGCAAGGCAAAAGCAACAAATAACATACAAGGGAATCCCCATAAGGTTAACAGCTGATCTTTCAGCAGAAACTCTGCAACGCAGAAGGGAGTGGCAGGACATATTGAAAGTGATGAAAGGGAAAAAACCTACAACCAAGATTACTCCTCCCAGCGAGGATCTCATTCAGATTCGACGGAGAAATTAAAACCTTTACAGACAAGCAAAAGCTAAGAGAATTCAGCACCACCAAAGCAGCTCTACAACAATTGCTAAAGGAACTTCTCTAGGCAGGAAACAAAAGAGAAGGAAAAGACTTACAATACAAACCCAAAACAATTAAGAAAATGGTAATAGGAACATACATATCAATAACGACCTTAAATGTAAATGGATTAAATGCTCCAACCAAAAGACATAGACTGGCTGAATGGATAAAAAAACAAGACCCGTACATATGCTGTCTACAGGAGACCCCCTTCAGACCTAGGGACACATACAGACTGAAAGTGAGGGGATGGAAAAAGATATTCCATGCAAATGGAAATCAAAAGAAAGCTGGAGTAGCAATTCTCATATCAGACAAAATCGACTTTAAAATAAAGACTATTACAAGAGAAAAATAAGGACACTACATAATGATCAAGGGATCAATCCAAGAAGAAGATATAACAATTGTAAATATTTATGCACCCAACATAGGAGCACCTCAATACATAAGGCAAATGCTAACAGCCATAAAAGGGGAAATCGACAGTAACACAGTCATAGTTGGGGACTTTAACACCCCACTTTCACCAATGGATAGATCATCCAAAATGAAAATAAATAAGGAAACACAAGCTTTAAATGATACATTAAACAAGATGGACTTAATTGATATTTATAGGACATTCCATCCGAAAACAACAGAATACACTTTCTTCTCAAATGCTCATGGAACATTCTGCAGGATAGATCATATCTTGGGTCACAAATCAAGCCTTGGTAAATTTAAGAAAATTAAAATCATATCAAGTATATTTTCTGACCACAATGCTATGAGACTAGATATCAGTTACAGGAAAAAATCTGTAAAAAATACAAACACATGGAGGCTAAACAATACACTACTAAATAACCAAGAGGTCACTGAAGAAATCAAAGAGGAAATCAAAAAATACCTAGAAACAAATGACAATGAAAACATGACGACCCAAAAACCTATGGGATGCAGCCAAAGCAGTTCTAAGAGGGAAGTTTATAGCAATACAATCCTACCTCAAGAAACAAGAAACATCTCAAATAAACAACCTAACCTTACACCTAAAGCAATTAGAGAAAGAAGAACCAAAAAAACCCAAAGTTAGCAGAAGAAAAGAAATCATAAAGATCAGATCAGAAATAAGTGAAAAAGAAATGAAGGAAATGATAGCAAAGATCAATAAAACTAAAAGCTGGTTCTTTGAGAAGATAAACAAAATTGATAAACCATTAGCCAGACTCATCAAGAGAAAAAGGGAGAAGACTCAAATCAATAGAATTAGAAATGAAAAAGGAGAAGTAACAACTGACACTGCAGAAATACAAAGGATCATGAGAGATTACTACAAGCAACTATATGCCAATAAAATGGACAACCTGGAACAAATGGGCAAATTCTTAGAAAAGCACAACCTTCCGACACTGAACCAGGAAGAAATAGAAAATATGAACAGACCAATCACAAGCACTGAAATTGAAACTGTGATTAAAAATCTTCCAACAAACAAAAGCCCAGGACCAGAGGGCTTCACAGGCGAATTCTATCAAACATTTAGAGAAGAGCTAACACCTATCCTTTTCAAACTCTTCCAAAATATAGCAGAGGGAGAAACACTCCCAAACTCATTCTACGAGGCCACCATCACCCTGGTACCAAAACCAGACAAAGATGCCACAAGAAAAGAAAACTACAGGCCAATATCACTGATGAACATAGATGCAAAAATCCTCAACAAAATACTAGCAAACAGAGTCCAACAGCACATTAAAAGGATCATACACCATGATCAAGTGGGGTTTATTCCAGGAATGCAAGGATTCTTCAATATACGCAAATCAATCAATGTGATACACCATACTAACAAATTGAAGGAGAAAAACCATATTACCATCCCAATAGATGCAGAAAAAGCTTTTAACAAAATTCAACACCCGTTTATGATTAAAAAAAACCCTCCAGAGGGCTTCCCTGGTGGCGCAGTGGTTAAGAATCCGCCTGTCAATGCAGGAGACACGGGTTCGAGCCCTGGTCTGGGAAGATCCCACATGTCACAGAGCAGCTAAGCCCGTGCACCACAGCTACTGAGCCTGTGCTCTAGAGCCCACGTGCCACAACTACTGAAGCCCGGGCGCCTAGAGCCCGAGCTCTGCAACAAGAGAAGCCACTGCAATGAGAAGCCTGAGAAGCCTGTGCACTGCAACGAAGAGTAGACCCCGCTCGCCACAACTAGAGAAAGCCCATGCACAGCAACAAAGACCCAACGCAGCCAAAAATAAATAAATAAGTAAATTTTTAAAAAAAAATCCCTCCAGAAAGTAGGCATAGAGGGAACTTACCTCAACATAGTAAAGGCCATGTATGACAAATCCACAGCCAACATTGTTCTCAATGGTGAAAAACTGAAACCATTTCCACTAAGATCACGAACAAGACAAGGTTACCCACTCTCACCACTATTATTCAACATAGTTTTGGAAGTTTTAGCCACAGCAATCAGAGAAGAAAAAGAAATAAAAGGAATCCACATCAGAAAAAGGAGAAGTAAAATTGTCACTGTTTGCAGATGACATGACACGATACATAGAGAATTCTAAAGATGCTACCAGAAAACTACTAGAGCTAATCAATGAATTTGGTAAAGTTGCAGGATACAAAATTAATGCACAGAAATCTCCTGCATTCCTATACACTAATGATGAAAAATCTGAAAGAGAAATTAAGGAAACACTCCCATTTACCACTGCAACAAAAAGAATAAAATACCTAGGAATAAACCTACCTAAGGAGACAAAAGACCTGTATGCAGAAAACTATAAGACACTGATGAAAGAAATTAAAGATGATACAAACAGATGGAGAGATATACCATGTTCTTGGATTAGAAGAATCAACATTGTGAAAATGACTATACAACCCAAAGCAATCTACAGATTCAATGCAATCCCTATCAAACTACCAATGTCATTTTTCACAGAACTAGGACAAAAAATTTCATAATTTGTATGGAAACACAAAAGACCCCAAATAGCCAAAGCTATCTTGAGAAAGAAAAACGGAGCTGGAGAAATCAGGCTCCCTGACTTCAGACTATACTACAAAGCTACAATCATCAAGATAGTATGGTACTGGCACAAAAACAGAAATATAGATCAATGGAACAGGATAGAAGGCCCAGAGAGAAACCCACGCCCATATGGTCACCTTATCTTTGATAAAGGAGGCAAGAACATACAATGGAGAAAAAGACAGCCTCTTCAATAAGTGGTGCTGGGAAAACTGGACAGCTACATGTAAAAGAATGAAATTAGAACACTCCCTAACACCATATACAAAAATAAACTCAAAACGGATTAAAGAGGGCTTCGCTGGTGGCACAGTGGTTGAGAATCTGCCTGCCAATGCAGGGGACGTGGGTTCGAGCCCTGGTCTGGGAGGATCCCACATGCCACGGAGCAACTCGGCCCATGAGCCACAATTACTGAGCCTGCGCATCTGGAGCCTGTGCTCCGCAACAAGAGAGGCCGCGATAGTGAGAGGCCCACGCACCGCGATGAAGAGTGGCCCCCGCACCGCGATGAAGAGTGGCCCCCACTTGCCACAACTAGAGAAAGCCCTCGCAGAGAAACGAAGACCCAACACAGCCATACATACATACATACATACATACATACATACATACATAAAAAGAATGTAAGCAGACAAGAATAGCATTAAAAAAAATAAAAAATAAAAAATAAATTAAAAAAAAAAGGATTAAAGACCTAAATGTAAGGCCAGATAATATAAACTCTTAGAGGAAAACACAGGCAGAACACTCCATGACTTAAATCACAGCAAGATCCTTTTTGACCCACCTCCTAGAGAAATGGAAATAAAAACAAAAATAAACAAATGGGACCTAATGAAACTTAAAAGCTTTTGCACAGCAAAGGAAACCATAAACAAGACGAAAAGACAACCCTCAGAATGGGAGAAAATATTTGCAAACGAAGCAACTGACAAAGGATTAATCTCCAAAATATACAAATATCTCATGCAGCTCAATATCAAAAAACAACCCAATCCAAAAATGGGCAGAAGACCTAAATAGACATTTCTCCAAAGGAGATATACAGATTGCCAACAAACACATGAAAGGATACTCAGCATCACTAATCATTAGAGAAGTGCAAATCAAAACTACAATGAGGTATCACCTCACACCAGTCAGAACGGCCATCATCAAAAAATCTACAAACAATAAATGCTGGAGAGGGTGTGGAGAAAAGGGAACCCTCTTGCACTGTTGGTGGGAGTGTAAATTGATACAGCCACTATGGAGGACAGTATGGAGGTTCCTCAAAAAACTAAAAATAGAACTACCATATGACCCAGCAATCCCACTACTGGGCATATACCCTGAGAAAACCATAATTCAAAAAGAGTCATTTACCACAATGTTCATTGCAGCTCTATTTACAATAGCCAGGACATGGAAGCAACCTAAGTGTCCATTGACAGATGAATGGATAAAGAAGATGTGGCACATATATACAATGGAATATTACTCAGCCATAAAAAGAAACGAAATTGAGTTATTTGTAGTGAGGTGGATGGACCTAGAGACTGTCATACAGAGTGAAGTAAGTCAGAAAGAGAAAAACAAATACCATATGCTAACACACATACATGGAATCTAAAAAAAAAAAAAAAAGGTTCTGAAGAACCTAGCGACAGGACAGGAATAAAGACGCAGACATAGAGAATGGACTTGAGGACACGGGGAGGGGGAAGGGTAAGCTGGGACAAAGTGAGAGAGTGGCATGGACATATATACACTACCAAACGTAAAATAGATAGCTAGTGGGAAGCAGCCGTATAGCACAGGGAGATCAGCTCGGTGCTTTGTGATGACCTAGAGGGGTGGGATAGGGAGGGTGGGAGGGAGACGCAAGAGGGAGGAGATATGGGGATGTATGTATACGTATAGCTGAATCACTTTGTTATAAAGCAGAAACTAACACACCATTGTAAAGCAATTATTCTCCAATAAAGATGTTAAAAAAAAATCATACCCATCTCTTACAATTCAACAATAAGAAAGCAAACAATCCAATTAAAAATGGGCAAAATAGGGACTTCCCTGGCGTTCCAATGGTTAAGACTCCACACTTCCACTGCAGGGGTCAAGGGATCGATCCCTGGTCTGGTAACTAAGATTCCGCATGCCATGCAGCGAGGCCAAAAAAAGGGGGGGGGGCAAAATTTTGAATAAACACTTCGCCAGAGAAGATATACGGGTGGCATATAAGCACATAACATCATTAGTCATTAGGGAAATACAAATTAAAACCACAATAAATACTGTCATACACCGGCCAGAATGGCTCAAATGTAAAAGGTTAAAATGTTGACCATACCAAGCGTTGGTGATGACGTAAATAACTGGAGCTCACTCACACTGCTGGTAGGAATGTAAAATGCGGCAAATGCTTTGGAAAACAGTTTGGCAATTTCTTAAAAATGTAAACATACACTTGTATGATCCAACCAATACAGTTCTGGGTATTTTACTTACTACAAATGAAAGCATAAGTTTATAGAGACTTCTACACAAATATTTATATCAACTTTTCTTGTTATAGCAAAAACTGGAAATAACTCTAATGACCATTATTCGGTTACGATAAACAAACTGATATATGCATATAATGAAATATTACTCAGCAACAAAAAGGAATGGACTATTGATACATTCAACAACACAAATGAATCTCAAAATAATTATACTCACTCAGTATAATTACACTGAGTGAAAGGACCCACACCCCCAAAATTATATATATTGTATGATCCATTTATATAAAATGATGAAAAATGCCAAATATTCAATAGTGATAGAAAGCAGATCAGTGGTTGCCTGGAGAAATTTCAGGAGCAGTGGAGGAGCAGTGAGGGTAAATAGATCACAAAGGGTCACTTTTGGGGGTAATGGATATGCTTATCATCTTGATTATGGCTGTATACATATGTCAGAACTCATCAAATTGTACATTTCAATTATGTGCAGTTTGTTATATATCAATTTTATCCCAGTAAAACTATTTTTAAAGTAAAAAAAAAAAAAGTTCGTACAATGTGATCCCGTATTTTTTGAAGAAGATGGAAAAGAAAGAAAAAAAGATACATAATCCACTCCCAAGTGTTAATGGCAATTCTCTCTAGATGGGATTATGACTTCTTCATATCTTTGGGAGGACAAGTTTGTTCTGATTAAACATATTTACTAGCTGTCCTGCAATTGGAATATACTGTATTGCTTTCATAATACGGAAAGCCATTCTTGACAAAAGTATGCTCCCTCCTACAAAGGAAACATCCCCCGGCCTTCATAAATTGGGGTGAAACCCCCAAGCTGACGTCTGTGAAGGGCTGACCCTAGGGTGGCTGGAAACTCACATGCACCCCATCACTACCCCTGAGGTTTGGGATCCACCCCGCACTGGCTACCCCTTCTGATCACAGCCCCGTGATTTCCCAGCGGGAACAACCCCCTCCCGCCTTCCACTCTACGGTTGGCGGAAGCAGGGCTGACTCCACCCCTGTGCTGGGCGTGTGACCTGGGCCTGACCAATCAGGTCATCCTGCCCCCCCTGGCTGCAAGAACTAGTGCAGGCAGGACCACCCAGGGATTTTCAGGAACTCTTAGGGAAAAGGCTCTCTCTCTTCTGGGGTTCCAAGCTAAGTGGATGTTAGTCTGAAGCTGCCTGTGGAGGAAGGGGAGACCTGCCATGTCGGGCAAATCCGCCTGAGAATTAAGCCAACATGGAGAGAAACAGGGAGGGGAGATGAAGGGAGACCAGTTCTTAACATCGTTATTAGAGCACCTGGATCCAGCGTGATTAAAGCCACTTTCCGTGTTCTAGGAGCCAGTGAATTCCCACGTAAGCAAAAGCTTAGGTGACTGCCCCGTTCCTGAACTCCCCTTGCCAACCCCAGGTCAACAGGCATCTTCACACCCCTCAACCCCTCCCTCTCCATCCTCCCCTTTAGATGATTTTGGTTGCTGGGTGGGGTCTGCATCAAGGGGGAGCAGCTAGTCCCTCTGCCCCTAGAGCTTATTTGGCCTCCCTTATTCCTGCTGTTGAGAGAATTCCAGAGTCTCTGGAGCCCAATTGCCTGATGGGAACCCTAGATCACCCAGTTCCTAGCTGTGTGACCTGGGGCATCTTTCTGGTCCTTTCTGGGTCTTAATCGCCTCAGCTGCGATAACACTACCTACCTCAGAGAATTCCTGGATTAAATGAAATGATAAGTAAGCACTCAGTAAATTTATTAACATCACCATCACCTGCTGAACATAAAAATCTCACCAAATATTGCTTTAGGATCTCATTATAATTGCTTACCATTAATTTTATTTAGACTACCATTTGCTGTTTCTAAGCAGTCTAAAGAAGTCACTTTGGGCTCCCAGGGTTTCTGGGGCCCTTTCTTGGACACCTATCACCCTCTAGTCTAACTGTCTGGCTCCGGGTCTGTCTTCAACAGAATGCAGTCTCCACAAGGCATGTGGAATCTTACCCCTCTGTCCCCGGCGCCCAGCACAGTGTGTAGCCAGTGTTCACACTCAGTAAGATGGATGAGGTCATTCAGGAAGGCAGCCAGGAGCTTGCAGAGTCTAGCAACTCACACCCCCTTCGTCCTCTCATCCCCTGATTCACAAACCTGTTCAGGTGGAGGCAGAGAATGCGTGGAAGAGCCATCTCGTGCAAACCATGAACACCCTTTGGAGAAACTGTGACATTTCCATCAGAAGCATGCTTGTTTTTCATACCAGTTAAGCTGTCAGATTAAAACTGATGGGCCATTTCCTCATTTTTCAGCCCATATTCCTTTGCTACTTTATGCATTCATTTCATCCAGGAGCACTCTGCCGGCAAACAAAACTGTCAGGGGAGGAGGGGAAGAGCGAAGATGTAAGAATAATAAAAAAGAGAACATTTTACACTGAGCTAATTCTACCCATTGCCTTTTGTTTTTTGGATGGATTGGGAGAGATGACCGATTTGCCCCGGTCTGCTCTGTCCCACTCTCAGACATTTGCCATTTGCGAAACTCCACTCCATCCTTAGTGCTGACTCCTTACATCCTTTCCTTGGCCTAAGCACCATTTCCCCCAAAATAAGGGCCCAAAGAGAAAGGGGAATGGATGCAGTGGCCATTGGGGTTATGGTGTGAGCTCTTGGCCTGAGTTTTGTTCTTTAATCCTCCCAGTGTCACTAAGAGGTCAGTGGTGTTGGCTGTCCCTGTGCTCCAGAGGAGGAAACAAAGAGGGGCGATCCCTGCCCAGGACATAGGGCCAGGGAGAGTGCAATTCACCCAAAGGCCGCAATTTTGACCACCATGCACTATGGCCGGTTGACCAATACCACAGGCCCTGGGGCTTCGCTGTTAGGGACAGAGGAGAGGGGATTGTTAACACCCAACTCCCCTCACCCCAGCCTGCAGCCCTTCATTCCCGACAGCATGGCTGAGACTCCCGCCTGGTATCTCTTAGATTAGCCCCCAGCTATTTTTATTCTGCCCTTGCTTAGGGAAGAAATACAGTTTGGGCAAACCCTCAGGCCGGGGAGACCGCCATTCACCAAGGAAGAAAACAGAGCTTATTTTTACATTTGACTACCTTTTTTAAAGAAATCTTTTTTCCTTAGAAGCATCTTCAAATTGAGTCACCCTGCCAGATCCCCTCCAGCAGGGCCTTTTTGGCCCCTTAAACTCACCCACACAGTGGATGGAGGCAGGACTTGTACCTGTTGAATGAAGTCCTTTTTCCTGGGCTGGAGGGAAGAGGAGTCAAGGGGAGGGGCTTGGTGGAGGGAAAAGGAACCCAGGAAGGGGAAATGAGAGGATGTCAGGGAAGACAGAGAAGCCTGCAGAAGCCCAGGCTGTGTGTGGGAGAGGTCAGGGATGAGCTGAGGTGGAGGGACCTAGGGGACACCTGAATGGAGATGACAGGGGGTGTCCAGAGCTCACCTGAGTGGAGATAAAACTTTGGTATTTTTTTTCTATTTTTGAATTTTATTAAAATATTTTTTTAAATTTATTTTATTGAAGTATAGTTGATTTATGATGTGTTAATTTCTGCTGTTATACATATATATTCTTTTCCGTTATGGTTTATTACAGGATATTAAATATAGTTCCTGTGTAATGCTATTTTTTAAATTTTTTAAAATTTATTTTATTGAAGTCGAGTTGATTTACAGTGTTGTGTTAATTTCTGCTGTACAAAAAGTAATTCAGTTATACATACATATACATATTCTTTTTCATATTCTAACTTTGAAACTCTTGATGATGGTCCTTTAGATGATGGTGCTCTGGGGACATGGATGGATCACGTTGCCTTTGAGAATATGTAGAGCTGGAGAGGGAAGAAGATCTAAGCCAGCATTTAAGGCTGAATAGAAGATGAAGAAAGGGAATTCCATGGCGGTCCAGCAGTTAAGACTCCGCGCTTCCACTGCAGGGGCTGCGGTTCGATCCCTGGTCGGAAACTAAGATCCCACATGCCCCGTGGTGCGGCCAGAAAAAAAGAAGAGGAAGATGAAGAAAGAAGAGGGGGCAGGAGTTGCCAGAGAAGCAAGAGGAAAACCGAGGGAGGGTGGTGTCACAGAGGTGGGAGGTGTCTGGGAAGAAGCAAGGAGCAGCTGGTCAACGCTGAGGAGGTAGGGTGGGGCTAAGTCCTTCAGATCAGCAGCCTGGAGGTAACTGATGACCTTAGCAAAGCTTGCTTTGGGAGAATGATAGTAGTTGAAGCCAGATTGAAGGGACCCAGGGAGTGGGAGGTGAGGAGAGGGAGATGTGTCACAGAAGTCGGGCAGTAAAGAGGAGAAAAGACGGAGCAGTGGCTCAAGGGGGGAAAACACTCTTCTGTGTCCTGTCCAGAGGGACGCCCTCTCCCTGCATAGATCCCCTCCTCCCCACCTCCCTGCACCCAGGGGCACAGACATCACTGTCCTTCTGTATTGCAAGGGTCCCTAACTCCCAGTACTGGTCCGTGGCCTGTTAGGAACTGGGCCGCACAGCAGGAGGTGAGCAGCGGACCAGCAAGCGAAGCTTCATCTGCCGTTCCCCATCGCTCGCGTTACCGCCTGAACCGCTCCCCCCACCCCAAGGAAAAACTGTCTTCCACAAAACCGGTCCCTGGTGCCAGAAAAGTTGGGGACCGCTGCTGTATTGTACTGAAGGGCAGGGGCCTCCATTTCTGTGCAGTCCTTGGGGGTTTAACACACAGGGGAAGCTCGACAGATATCAGATGCTTTGGATGACACTGACAACAACAATGGAGACGATGATGAAAATATAAATTCTTGAATATCAGGAAATCTCCTGTTTGGAGGATTAAAAGAACAGTTAGACTCACCGAGAAGTCTAACTAGTCAGGGCACCTCTTCTGTCTCTGGGCATCCCTCTCAGTCCTGTTCGCTGGTTCCTCTTTTCTCTTCATCCTTATTTCTTCTCTGTTTATACTCAGGTCTCTGGGTGATCTCATCCAACCTCCCGGCTTTAAACTCTATCTGCGTGCCAGAGACTTCCAAATGTACACCTCTAGCCCCAACTGCTCTCCCGAACTCCAAACTTACGGAGACACCCGCCTGCCTGTCACCTTAATTGGGTGTCATCTTGACTCAACATGTCCAAAACCAAACTCCTGATCGCCTTCCTCCTTCAGTTACTTAGGCCAAAAAGCTCACAGTTCTTTGCTCTCCTTCCTTCAAGAATGATATCCATTCCTTCAGGAAACCTTGTCCGGTTGGATTGGTTCTCTCTTCAAAATACACCCAGAATATGACCACCTCTCACCACCTCTACTGCTATCAGCCAGGTGCAAGCCACCATCACCTGCCACCTGGGCGGCTGCCATTGGCCTCCTAACTGGTCTCCCTGCTCTGCCCGTGTCCCCTTCACTTTGTTATCAACATATAAGTCATATGAAGTCACTCCTCTGCTCTAAGCCCCCCGATGGCTCCCTGTGTCCCTCAGAGGCCAATCCTTCCAGTGACCTACAAAGCCACTCATGATTTTGTCCTCCACTGTCTCTCTGACCACCTGTTTTTGTTGTTGTTGTTGTTGTTTTTAATTTATTTATTATTTTATTTTATTTCTAGCTGCGTTGAGTCTTCGTTGCTGCACGCGGGCTTTCTCTAGTTGCGGCGAGCGGGGGCTGCTCTTCGTTGCGGTGCGCCGGCTTCTCATTGCGGTGGCTTCTTTTGCTGCGGAGCGTGGGCTGTAGGCGCGCGGGCTTCCATAGTTGCAGCACGCGGGCTCAGTAGTTGTGGCTCGCGGGCTCTAGAGCACAGGCTCAGTAGTTGTGATGCACGGGCTTAGTTGCTCTGCGACATGTGGGGTCTTCCCGGACCAGGGCTCGAACCCGTGTCCCCTGCATTGGCAGGTGGATCTTAACCACTGCGCCACCAGGGAAACCCTCTCTGACCACCTGTTATTCCTCTCCTGCTCACACTCTGTTCTAGCCACACTGGCTTCCTTGCTATTCCCCACATATGCCAGTCATGCTCCGATTCTGAGGTTTTTTCCCCCCACACCAAGCAATTCTCCAACACCAGCTGGGTGTCCTCTAATTCAAGTGAATTCTGACACCACCTACCTGGAGAGAGCATCAGATCCCACAGGTAAGGGCTCAGTCCTACGAGACCGTCCTCCCACCCCCCACTTCAGACTCCAATCACAAGTCCAGGTTGTCACCTGTGCTTCTGACCAACAGGCTATAGATGGAAGGTTCCCACAAACCCCTCCTCCTTGCATTCAATTAATTTGCTAGAGTGGCTCACAGAACTCAGAGAAACATTTAGTTTACTAGAGCACCAGTTTATTATAAAAGGATATAACTCAGGAACACCCAGATGGAAGAGATGCATAGGGCAAAGTATGGGGAAAGGGGGTGGAGCTTCCATGCTCTCCCAAAGTGCACTACTCTCCCCAGTCTCCAGGTGTCCACCAACGTGGAAGCTCTCCGAACCCCATCCTTTTGGGGTTTTATGGAGGCTTCATTACATAGGCAAGATGGATTAGATCACTGGCCATCGATGATTGAACTCATGATCGACAGACTGAATCTCCATCCCCTTTCCCCTCCCTGGAGGTTGGGAGGTAGGACTTAAGTTCCAATCCACTAATCATGTGGCTGGTTCCCCTGGCAACCAACCCCCATCCTTTGTGCTTTCCAAAATTCTCCTCCTGAACATAACAAAGGATAAATCTATCACTCCTTTATCGTAGGAAATTCCAATGGTTTTAGGACCTCTGTGCCAGGAACACAACGAAGACCAAATATATATTTCTTATTATGAATCACAATATCACAGATGCTCCCACCGTAGTCCTTTGCTCTAGCTGGTCCCTGTGTGGAACCCTATTCCCTCTGCTGTCCACTCTGCTCAAATCTTGCCTCTCAATGTGGCCAACTGTGACCTCCCAACTGAACACTGCAAACCTGCCCTCCTCCCATTCCAAATTTTCATTAGCGGGGGCCACATTTCCCAAAACACTTATTTTCTAACATAATGAATGACTTATTTAGTATGTTAATTTTCTAATTGAAGTATATTCAAGTATTATTGATTAATAATATTAGCTTCAGGTATACAGCATAGTGATTCAGTATTTTTGCAGATTATACTCCATTTTAAGTTATTATAAGATAATGGCTATAATTTTCTGTGCTATACAATATATCCTGTTGTTTATCTATTTTACACATAGTAGTATCTGTTAATCCCATACCCCTAATTTGTCCCTCCTCCCTTCCCACTCCACTTTGGTAACCACAAGTTTGTTTTCTAGTCCGTTAATTATCATCTGCTCATCCTCCCCCCACGTACTACAAGTTCCAAGACGGCAGGGAATCTTTGTTTTGTTCACTGAGCATCCCTAGCATAGTTCCTGGCACAAAGTAGGTGTTCAGTAAATACTTGAATGAATGACCCCTTGAAGACCGTTCTAATACTTTTAATTCCTTGACTGTCGGCTAAGCAAAATGGAGAATATAAGCTTGCCTTACTGTTTAACAGTGAACATTAAGGTGATTCATGAAATGTCTTCCAAAAACTGTACAGGTAAACTTTGTACATTTGCATGTTTTTAAAATATCTGGTATCTTTTAAAAAAGAAAAAGTCCATAAGAGCATTTCATGCGGACGGATGGAAATAGTCTACACATAGCAAGACCACAGAGCAAATGTGAGTACTGCCCCCTCCTGGTTGAACATGGAGGTGTGGCTTTCTGCACCACCAGCCCCACTGGGGACGACTTACGAACCTGGTGGGGTTGCGAGATATGCTATCGATGACATTTCAAAATGGGTCAAATTCAACCCTATTTTCAGACGGAGGCAAGGAATAAAGTGTCAAAAGGAGAATTTCTAGGGAGTACAGAGCCCACACATTTCCATATTGTGAGGAGGATGTTGACAGTTAGTGGGAAGTAGTAAAGAAAAATGTTAAGCAAGAAAATCCTAACATGATCACATCCATCTGCTGCACTTACAGCTGGAATCTGAGTGGGAATTTCCCATCTGTGCTTTAGTCTCAGCTTTAATTTGACTATAAATAAGACACACACATGCACAACTTGCACTGAGCGCCTTTTGGGGCCCCAAGTTGTTTAAGGATGATATTGATATATATATATATATATATAAACTGTGTATACATATACTTTAACTCAGAACCTACACATTAAACTAGTCAGTCTGAGGTGTGCAGCCAGTCTCTTCTAACTTGGTCCCAGGACGATCTGACATTTCATAACTGAGGCCTTAACTGTTGACATCCTCTGCTCAAACAGATCTAAACAGAACTTCTGATGCCCAGGCCAGCTTCCCCTGGAGAACCCGGCTGTTTGCTTCAGGAAACCTCGGGGCCCAGAGGCCTGAAGGTGGCTGGATTTGGGAAGCCCATGGCTCAGTCAGACAGAAGCTGCACTTGCTACTTTACGTTCCTGTGTGATTCTCAAATGGACTCTACAAGCATCTATATAGACTATCACCCCCACTTTACAGGTGGGGAAGTTGAGGCTTAGTGACATAAGGTAACTTGCCCAGGGTCATGTGGTTCCTTAGTGGTAGAGCCAAGACTCAAAACCAAGTCTTTGAAGCAAGGTTCAAACCCACATGTTCTTTCCACTTTCCCCTCTGCCCCCACATTACCCTCCCAGGGCCTCTGGGGCTATAAATAGTGGGGGAGGCTGGGATTTTGTGTGCGAGGTCAGCCAGGCCTTTAGCACAAGGAGACACTAACATCTCCCAGCCTGGCCTAGCCTGGCCCCTGCTATCCCCCAGGCCTCAACAGAACTCAGGCCCAGACAGGCCCCAGCTTATCACTGGCTTCACTCTCTTGGTTATATTTAGCTCTGGACCTCAAAGAGAAAGGTGTGGGCCAGCCCCTGAGACAGCGCACACCCCCAGGCCAGGCCAGGCCACTGTGCGTAGAAAGAGGGTGTCTGCCACATCCTCTTCAGACACTGGCATGAGCCTCCTCCAGGAGGGGGCTGGGTGCACCCTCCTTCCTGAGAGTCTGCGGGATCTTGTTCGTCTTGCTCCTTGAGGGAGGGACCACGGCAGTGTCTGTAACACCCTGCATGTGGCTGTTGATTAATCAATCATTCTTTGTTGAGTGAACAAACCAATGATCCAAATTCATGTTCTAGAAATCTGGACATCAAGACAGGCACATGAATTCCCAGAGGGATACCTTAGAAAACCGAATGCATTTCATGCTATTAAATAGTCAACTTGGGACTTCCCTGGTGGCGCAGTGGTTAAGAATCCGCCTGCCAGTGTAGGGGACAGGGGTTCGAGCCCTGGTCCCAGAAGATCCCACATGCCGCGGAGCAACAAAGTTCGTGCGCCACAACTACTGAGCCTGCACCCTAGAGCCTGCGAGCCACAACTACTGAAGCCCACACGCCTAGAGCCTGTGCTCTGCAACGAGAGGAGCCACCGCAGTGAAGAGTAGCCGCCACTCGCCACAACTAGAGAAAGCCTGCGTGCAGCAATGAAGACCCAACGCAGCCAAAAATAAATAAATTTTTTAAAATAAAAAAATAATTTAGTCAACTTTATTCAAGGAATGGACATGAGTTTCCATCCTCCTCTTTCTCCCCCTTTTCTCTTCCCTCCTCCAGATCTGGCATTAAGGCTGCAGCGGGGGAGGGGTACCCAAGAGGGACATCAAATCCTGGAGGCCGGCCTGAGTGCCCCAAGTGGCAGCCACCACAGTGTGCGACAGCTCTTGGAGTCCCTGTGTCTCTGCAGGTGTCCCGATGACAGGCCTCCCTCCCCTTGCTCTGTTCGCCCCTTACACGCCAGCCACCTGCAGAAGCTCCGGAAGGCGGGGCTGTGTCTCCATCCGACCTGCTGAGTGACTGGAGCAGACTGGGGGGCGTGGATCAGTCTGGCGGCCGGGGCCAGAGCTCAGGAGCATGGCTGGATCCTGACACTGGAACTCAAAGGGCAAAAGCTGGCAGCTCTCAGGTCTTACAAAAATGGAAAGAGCCGCTTTTTCACAATATAGAGAACCGTAGCAAGAAAGAGGGCGAGCGCAAGGAAAATGAGAAGCTTGTCAGTCAGCTCTCGGCGATTATATTTTGTGATGAGCTTCCGTCCCAACTGGATGGTCCCCGACATGGACTTGAATTCTTCATTTGCATCCAGGATAGTCCGTGAAGAATTAACTGAAACAAAAGAAGGAGGGAGCCTGACTAAGAAACTGTACAACACCGAATCCAAAGACTCTGCTCTGCCAGCTGGGTTCCCCGTAATTAACACTGTGCTCGGAAGCAAGTTCCTCTGAGCCAGGGCAAAGGATGGGAACAGAGGCAACGCAGAGGAGCACAGAACAAGGACAGCGCAAGGAGAGGCAGTTCCCTGGGTCCCTTCCAGCTCAGGGAAGGATAAGGTTTGTTTACATACACTGTCACAGGGCCATAACTAGGAGTCCTCCCAACGTGGACATCACCAGGGAAAAGGGCAGAGGACGGTTTCTTTCCTCACCACCAACCTCCGCTTTCTGGAGGCAGGCGCTGCTGAGAAGAACCCCCGGCTGCAAAACTAACACGGGTGACCGTGGACAGGCACTGTGAGGTCTCTGTGGGGGCAGGGCTGGGGGGCAGGACTTGCCGCCTGTGAGGTGCACCTGCCGGGGCGTTTGGTGGTCAGATCTGCTCTTTGTGGGATTGTGAAGGGGCAAGGATGTCCTGGGCCCTGCCACATGCCCTCACACGCGCCAGTCCTGCAGTCCTGGGACACTGGCTGTAGCTTTAAACACATGACACCTGTGCTCCAGCCCCTGTGTGAAACCTAAAAGGAGGCACGTGTCCCTTAAGGCTCGTTGTGCCCACATGTCAAACTAACTGGAGTGTGGGTTTCTGGACCTGACACTTGAGGAAGAAGGTTTCCCTGGCAAGATTCCTCTACAAAGCATAATAGGGCATCATCAGAACATCCACAGAATGAAACATGTTGTCAGGTGAGAAGGACAACATGTGAAATGTTTCCATTTATGTAAGAAAGAAGGGGATAGGTAACATTTAATTTCCTTGTGCTCTGCGTGCTGGAGGGTCTCAGAAGGCTATGAAAGAGACTGGTAACAGTGCGCACCTCTGGCACCAGACCTGGAGGTCACGGGCAGGGGGAGGTGAGAAGGGAGAGCAGTCTTTCTGTTTCCCTCCTGTACTGTCCAGGGCTGTGCAGCCTGGAATGACGGCCACTAGACACATGTGACACCTGAGTGTGTAAAATGTGTCCAATCCAAACTGCCATGTGTCTGTGGGTAAAATACCCACACGATTTCAGAGCTCTAGTGTGGAAAAAAAAAAAAGGAATGTCAAATATCTCAATAATTTTCACTATGAATTGCATATTGAAATGGTTAAGTATACGATTACAATTAATTTCATATGTTTGTTTTTACTTTTTTTAATGTGTCTAATGAAAAATTTTAAGTGAATGTATGTGGCTCCCATTATGTTTCCATGGGACAGTGCTGTCCTGGAGGTTTTTTTCCTTAACCATGTAATTTATATTACCTTTTCACAAAATTACAAGTTAATTAACAGATAAAAGAAATTACCAGAGGAAACAGAGTAGCGTTTTGAAAAACACAGGTTAGAGAAGAGCTAAAACCGATCCTTCTCAAACTCTTCCAAAAAACTGCAGAGGGAGAAACACTCCCAAATTCATTCTACGAAGCCACCATCACCCTGATACCAAAACCAGAAAAAGATATCACAAAAAAGAAAATTATAGACCAATATCACTGATAAACACAGATACAAAAAGCCTGAACAAAATACTGGCAAACAGAATCCAACAGCACATTAAAAGGATCATACACCATGGTCAAGTGGGATTTATCCCAGGGATGCAAGGATTCTTCAATACATGCAAATCAATCAATGTGATACACCTCATTAACAATTTAAGGAATAAAAACCATATGATCATCTCAGTAGATGCAGAAAAAGCTTTTGACAAAATTCAACACCCATTTATGATAAAAACTCTCCAGAAAATGGGCACAGAGGGAACCTGCCTCAACATAATAAAGGCCATATATGACAAATCCACAGCAAGCATCATACTCAGTGGTGAAAAACTGAAAGCATTTCCTCTAAGATCAGGAATAAGACAAGGATGTCCACTCTCGCCACTCTTATTCAACATAGTTTTGGAAGTCCTAGCCACAGCAATCAAAGAAGAAAAAGAAATAAAAGGAATCCAAATCGGAAAAGAAGAAGTAAAACTGTCACTGTTTGCCGATGACATGATACTATACATAGAAAATCCTAAAGATGCCACCAGAAAACTACTAGAATTAATCAATGACTTTGGTAAGGTTCCAGGATACAAAATTAATGCACAGAAATCTCTGGCATTCCTATACACCAACAACGAAAAATCAGAAAGAGAAATTAAGGAAACACTCGCATTTACCATTGCAACAAAAAGAATAAAATACCTAGGAATAAACCTGCCTAAGGAGGCGAAAGACTTGTACTCAGAAAGAAAGAAATCAAAGATGACATAAACAGATGGAGAAATATACCATGTTCTTGGATTGGAAGAATCAATATTGTGAAAACGACTAAAGTACCCAAAGCAATCTACAGATTCAATGCAATCCCTATCAAACTACCAATGACATTCTTCACAGAATTAGAACAAAAAATTTTACAATTTGTATGGAAACATAAAAGACCCCCGAAGAGCCAAAGCAATCTTGAGAAAGAAAAACGGAGTTGGAGGAATCAGGCTCCCTGACTTCAAACTATACCACAAAGCTACAGTAATCAAGACAGTATGGTACTGGTACAAAAACAGAAATATAGATCAATGGTACAGGATAGAATGCCCAGAGATAAACCTACACACATATGGGCACGTAATTTAGGACAAAGGAGGCAAGAACATACAATGGAGAAAAGACAGCCTCTTCAATAAAGTGGCGCTGGGGAAACTGGACAGCTACGTGTAAAAGAATGAAATTAGAACACTCCCTAACACCATACACAAAAATAAACTCAAAATGGATTAAAGACTTAAATGTAAGACCAGACACTATAAAGCTCTTAGAGAAAAACACAGGAAAAACACTCTTTGACATAAACCACAGCAAGATCTTTTTTGACCCACCTCTTAGAGTAACGGAAATAAAAACAAAGATAAACAAGTGGGACTTAATTAAACTTCAAAGCTTTTGCACAGCAAAGGAAACCATAAACAAGACAAAAAGACAACATTCAGAATGGGAGAAAACATTTGCAAATGAAACAACAGACAAAGGATTTATGGCCAAAATATACAAAACAGCTCATGGGGCTCAATATCAAAAAAACAAACAATCCAGTTAAAAAGTGGGCAGAAGACCTAAACAGACATTTCACCAAGGAAGACATACAGATGGCCAAGAGGCACATGAAAAGATGCTCAACATCACTAATTATTAGAGAAATGCAACTCAAAACTACAATGAGGTATCACCTCACACCAGTCAGAATGGCCATTATAAAAAAATCTAGAAACAATAAATGCTGGAAAGGGGGTGGTGAAAAGGGAACTCTCCTGCACTGTTGGTGGGAATGTAAATGGATACAACCACTACGGAGAACAGTATGGCGGTTCCTTAAAAAACTAAAAATAGAAATACCTTATGACCTAGCAATCCCACCACTGGGCATATACCCTGAGAAAACCATAATTCAGAAAGAGACATGTACCACAATGTTCATCACAGCACTATTTACAAGAGCCAGGACATGGAACCAGCCTAAATGTCCATCGACAAATGAATGGATAAAGAAGATGTGGCACATATCTACAATGGAATATTACTCAGCCATAAAAAAGAAATGAAATTGAGTTATTTGTAGTGAGGTGGATGGACCTAGAGTCTGTCATACAGAGTGAAGTCAGAAAGAGAAAAACAAATACCGTATGCTAACGTATATATATGGAATCAAAAAAAAAAAAAATTGGTACTGATGAACCTAGTTGCAGGGCAGGAATAAAGAGGCAGACACAGAGAATGGACTTGAGGACATGGGGTGGGAGGAGGAAGCTGGGGTGAAGTGAGAGTAGCATCGACATATATACACTACCGAATGTAAAATAGTTGGCTGGTGGGAAGTGGCCGCATGGCACAGGGAGGTCAGCTCAGTGCTCTGTGACCACCTACAGGGGTGGGATAGGGAGGATGGGAGAGACGCTCAAGAGGGAGGGGATATGGGGACATGTGTATGCATATGGCTGATTCGTTTTGTTGTGCAACAGAAACTAACACAGTATTGTGAAGCAATTATACTCCAATAAAGATCTATTAAAAAAAAAACACAGAGAAGGGGTAAAAACAAACACTCATGTAACAAAAATCCCTCTCAGCCCTCTTTCTCCATGCCTGCTGCCATCTTGAAAACCTAAGTAAGAACCTGTTAAGTAAAAACCTAATAGGTCTTTCTTTTTTAAACTTTCTTTACAGAGAATTTTAACCATCACAAAAGTAGATAGAACAATATCATGAAGTGCCATGTGGCATCACCCATACACATGAACCACCAACTCCCTGGCAGTCCTGTCCCCTCACGATCCCCATTCAATGCCCCCCACCTACAGTTTTGCAGCAAATACCAGACATCATATCCTTAATGGGCTTTTTAAAAAAAATTGTGGTCCTAAAAGACTTTTGAATTTGTAAGTCATAAAGAAAGGACTGAAAACTGCATTCTTTGACTTCCCTGGTGGCGTAGTGGTTAGGAATCCTCCTGCCAATGCAGGGGACACGGGTTCGAGCCTCGGTCCGGGAAGATCCCACATGCTGTGGAGCAACTAAGCCCATGCGCCACAACTACTGAGCCTGCGCTCTAGAGCCCGTGCTCCGCAACAAAGAGAAGCCACCGCAACGAGAAGCCCGCGCACCGCAACGAAGAGTAGCCCCCGCTCGCTGCAACTAGAGAAAGCCTGGTGCATCAACGAAGACCCAACACAGCCAAAAATAAATAAGTAAAAAAAAAAAAAAAGAACTGCATTCTTCTTTCTTCAACGGCTATCTCTCCTACAAAATGTACCTCAGAAAACATCAGGATCTGTGCACCCTTCTCACCACTTAAATATATGGCCTGTTTCTGATATACGTGCTGGGTGTGGGTGTCCTGTCACCCGCACCAGAGGCAGAAAAGCCCTCGATTCCAAGGCCAGGCCAGGTCCTCCCTCTCACGTTCTCCAAGGCCTCTCCCCAGGCTCAGGCCATGACCCCGGTGCACACTCAGAGGAGGTGACCAGCTGGTTCCGAGCCTAAATGCCCAGAAAATTTTCGAACACAGGGAGTGACCTTGGGGACAAGCTGCTTGCTTTCCTTTTGCTTCTGCCTGTTTTGATAGTACACTGAAAAAAAAAGAAGAGTGGTTCAAAATGACAGATAATTTTTAGGGGTGATAATGGTATTGTGGTTTTGTTTTGTTTGTTTTTTGTTTCAAGAGTCTCTTATCTTTTAGAGAGACATACTGAAATATTTATATGGATGACATCTGAGATTTGCTTCAAAGTAATCCAGATGAGAGCATAGTGAGGACAGAGTTGAAACAAGATTGGCCAGGAGTTGACAACTGCTGGAGCTGGGTGATGGGTTCCTGGGACTCATGTACCAGGCTCTCTACTTCTGTCTCTGTGTAAAATCTCCCAAAAGTATTTCAAAGAATAAACTCTCTTCCTGTTTTCCTACACGGAGGATCCTGGGCAGGGCAGATTCTCTTCTGTGTTATAAGGGAGACATCATGGAAAAGCTGTTGGGGAGACCCAGATGGTCTCCGGAAGCTTCTTCTGTGGCCTTTGACTGCATCTTTTAAAAGGAGCGCTCACAGGACTTCCCTGGCGGTCCAGTGATTAGGACTCCGTGCTTCCACTGCATGGGGCACGGGTTCGATCCCTGGTCGGGGAATTAGGATCCCGCGTGCCGCATGGTGCAGCCCAAAAATAAAGAAATAAAAGGAGTTCACAGTAAAAATAACATTGGGGAGTACAACTGTAAGCTGACGAAATCCTAGCAGACTAGCTGGCAGCCAATAACTGATCATCTCTCTGCCTGGCCAGGGGGGTCCCCAGAGCCCTAGATGAGAAACAGACTCCCAGGCCCCTCCTCCAGCCTTGCCGGCACCCACTCTCCAGGAGAGCCCCTGGGAGTGCTTCTGCACATTTTGATGGGGGTGTGCGGATCTTGTAGTACAACTATAAAAACCGAAAAGGGAAATGAGAGCAGCGTATCCCACTCTGGGTAAGACCAGGCTGTCAAAGGAGTGAGAAGCCACACAGATCAGTAAGCTTGGGGGCAGATGGGGGCAGAGGTGGAGGAGCCCGGGGGGCAGCTTCCCACTGCAGGCCCGGCTTTACCCAGCGTCTGCATGGCTTCCTCGCTCTGCTGGACCTGCTGGGACATCATCCTGCTGATCCCCATGAGGCTCTCTGTGATGGCACTGGACGTCTGGGCCAGGCTCTCTTTGGCGGTTTTCCTAGAAGTCCAGAGTGGGAGGAGGAATGTCAACAAAAGCCCGGCTGCAGGAAAGCCCCAGATTCAAATGAGATCCCATTTTTTCATCTATCGAATTAGTACATATGTTTAAATGATCATAGTCAGCGGTGACAAAGGCGTGCTGAGAGCATGCTCTTAAAGACAGCTGATAGGAACGTAAACTGGTGCTACCTTCTGAAAGCCATCTGGCGATATGTATTAGGAGCCTTAGAAATGTTCACGCCTTTGAACCAATAATCTCATCTGGGAATCTCTCCAAAGGAAACATCCAGAATGTGGACAAAGCCTTACGTACTGACATGTGCCCTGGTGTGTTATTTATAACACTGACAAACTAGAAATATAAACACACACAAGCAGGGGATTAGTTAATATAAGGGCATACTATATACTATTAACATTTTGTTTAAAGAGCTTTTTAAAAAAACATGTAAGTCTTTGTGCAATGATACTAAGTGAAGAAGAGTAGGAGACTAAATTTTATGTACGGTATAATATTGACTTTATAAAAAATATGGAAGAAAAAATAATGAGAGGAGGCAATATATCAAAACGTTTGTAAGTAGTACAATTATGACTTACTTTCAGCTTGTTATTCATATTTTTCTTTATATTACTAATTTACTACAAATAAGAATATATTTCTTTCATACTTAAAAAAATATTACTTATAAAATTAAATACTAATTTTATACTGAAAACAAGAGGGGGTTCCCCACAGTGGGTTTTGCACCTTGCCGATTGCTCTTTACTCTGTCACCAGAGCCCAGAAAGACAAAAAGACAGATACCTTTGCCTGAAGAGGTCTCCTCCCTGGAGAAGTTCTGCTTTCTCTAGGTTGTCGATAGCAATTTTGCAGGTGAGATTTGCCTTCCTCCATGAGGTCTGATTGCTGGAATCAGAAGGGTCATGTGTGAGTTTCTGTTGATGCCACCAGGCTGTCAGTTCAAGTCACAGCAGGTCTTCCTTCCAGCCAGGGAGTGATGGGAAGGCCACCCGAGTTTGGCCCAGGGTCCATCCCCGCCTCCCACCACTTCCTCCTCTTGGTTGCCCCAGCAACTGCTCCAGCTCAGGCTCCAACACCTCTTGTCTGGATCCTGGAGGCTGTCTCTGGGTTGTTTTCCTGCCGCCCATTAACTGTCCCTCTCCCCCCAGGACAGCCACAGGGAGCAACCTGGCCATAGCATGCCTCTGTTTACAGCCCACAGTGGCTCCAGACTTCAGGGTAACATCCAGATTTCCCAGCGGGGCACACGAGGCCCCGTTCAAGGTTATCTCTTACACATTACTGCCTTGCCTTGTGTGCGGCTTGGTTCCGTTCCTCGAGAACCATGCCTCGCTCATCTTTGTATCACCAGTACCCAGAACAACAGTTATTGGCCCATTAGCTGCTCAATCAATATGTGTAATAGGAAGTAGAAAAATCATTACAAGACAGTCTTCTTCAGTATTTCTTCAAGATTTGCTGTTCTTTACAAACCACAGACCAATCATGGACAACACAAACACACTGTATTAGAAGAGTCCAGTCTGACGTGATTTAGTTACATTTTTTACCTGATCTCCTTGTGAGAAACAACTCAAATTTGGTGAACAGCTTCCTGGAGTTTGAGTGGGGTCTTTTTTTTAAAAAATATTTTATTGAAGTTGATATATAATGTTGATATAGTTGATATATAATGTGTTAATTTCTGCTGAATAGCAAAGTGACTCAGTTATACGTATATATATATATTTTTTTTCATATTCTTTTCCATTACGGTTTATCACAGGATATTGAATATGGTTCCCTGTGCTATACAGTAGGACCTTGTTGTTTATCCATCTTATATATACTAGTTTGCATCTACTAATCCCAAACTCCCAGTCCTTCCCTCCCCCACTCCCCCTTGGCAACCACAAGTCTGTTCTCTCTGTCTGTGCGTCTGTCTATCTGTTTCATAGGTATGTTCATTTGTGCCGTATTTTAGATTCCACTTATAAGTGATATCATATGGTATCTGTCCTTCTCTTTCTGACTTACTTTGCTTAGTACGATAATCTCTAGGTTTGTTGCAAATGGTATTATTTTGTTCTTTTTTATGGCTGAGTAATATTCCATTGTATATATGTACCACATCTTCTTTATCCATTCATCTATCAATGGACATTTAGGTTGTTTCCATGTCTTCGCTATTGTGAATAGTGCTGCTATTTACATCAACATAGGGGTGCATGTATCTTTTCGAATTATAGTTTTGTCTGGGTATATGCCCAGAAGTGGGATTGCTGGATCATATGGTCTAAGTCTATTTTTAGTTTTCTGAGGAACCTCCATACTGTTTTCCATAGTGGCTGCACCAATTTACGTTAGAGTGAGGCCTTTGTTTGATGGACTATAAAAAAGTTAACTGGGCTCCTCGGAGAATCAAACTCATGCACTAGAACTCTTACGCAGCTGGCTCAAATCAACTGTGCTAACCCCCGGAATATTTAAAGAGGCAAATGAGAGTACACAAACTGATAGGGTGGTTTTGAATAGCACCTCTATGTTGAAAGTGTTCAAATGAGCTCTCTGATGCCTGACCAGCATCTGCTATGCCGTCTCACACCTGATATTTTAAAAGAATCAATTACATTTTCAACTGTTTACAAAGGAGTTCTGCTGGGCCCTGCAAGGCAGAGATGAATGAACCATAGTGCTTGCCCTCAGGGACTCACATTTACTGGGGAGAAAGACAAGCAAAAATATTTACTGTATAGTGTGACAAGCACAATAACCCAGGTAAGCACAAGTACTGTTTCAACACAAAATCGCCAAAGTATTAATTTACGGCTTTCTCTCCTCTACCCTGGAATTCCACATCCTGAATGGTCACTCACAACTTTAAACCCATGCTGAGGTGATTTTGCTGGTGTTAACTTGCTAGATTTTACACAAGGGGTCTTCTTTACTCAGTGTTTATAATCTGAGTCCCCATGGTGGCCTAGGGAAAGGAAAGCCATCATGACACAAAGTCTCACTGGTCCCCACTCACACATCCCTCCCTCCTCACAGGAGCCTCTACCATGCCCATGTCTTTGTCAGTCCCTGTCCTCCTGAAGGCTGGGCGTTATAAACAGAGCTGCTGTCAGCAAGGATGATGCTGGAGAATTACTCAAATCAGAAGCAAAGCCATAGACAAATACAGATGTGACAGAGTTAGTCCAATTAACAAGGATGAAGAGAAAACCTACAAGGATGGTGACACTGATAGGGACTTCAAAAGAGAAGGATCTGGCTACCAGGTGCTTGGAAAAGTTGATGGGGCCCTCAAGTATTTTTGCAATAACAACCTTCTTTTTGATTGTGGTGCAAACATCAAATGTGAAGGGTCAGGTAGTTTCATGCTATCAGACAATTTTGTTGGATAAGTCCCCCAATTTCAATACCAAGAAATAGCACATACCTTCAGTTATATAATCAAGGATTAGCATATAGCTGCAATGAAAACCTCAATTTTATTTAACATAAGCTTATTTACATATTTTTGTTTCATTTTTTAAGATAAAGTCCCATTCAAAACCTTCTACAGGGCTTCCCTGGTGGCGCAGTGGTTGAGAGTCTGCCTGCCAATGCAGGGGACACGGGTTCGAGCCCTGGTCTGGGAAGATCCCACATGCCGCAGAGCAACTGGGCCCGTGAGCCACAACTACTGAGCCTGCGCGTCTGGAGTCTGTGCTCCGCAACAAGAGAGGCCGTGACAGTGAGAGGCCCGTGCACCACGATGAAGAGTGGCCCCCGCTCGCCGCAACTAGAGAAAGCCCTCGCACAGAAACAAAGACCCAAAACACAGCCAAAAATAAATTAATTAATTAATTAATTTTAAAAAAAAACAAAAAACTTTCTGCATTTTGGTCTGTCTTCTTAAGATATCAATTCTCTTCAGATTAAAAAGAACCTTGTATTACTGGGACTTCCCTGGTGGTCCAGTGGTTAAGACTCCCTGCTCCCAATGCAGGGGACCCAGGCTCATTCCCCTGGTCAGGGAACTAGAGCCCACATGCCGCAACTAAAGATCCTGCACGCACCAACGAAGATCCCGCGTGCTGCAACTAAGACCCGGTGCAGCCAAATAAATAAATATTTAAAAAAAAAAAAAAAAACAACGGACCTTGTATTACAAAAGCAACCATTTTTTGGCTTTTTAAAAAATATAAAATACGATATAATGTTAAATACGCTTTTGTAAACTATGCACAGTCTCACTTACCCAGCAGCCCCTGCTTGCCCCCCAGCTTTGAGAATTACATCTGGTCTGTGTATAAATGGCACAACTGAGTCATTAAGCTAGGTTTATTAGGCAAACCCTGGCACAAGCCTCACAGGGAGCAAGCAACCCAGCCAAGGCCACTAGCAGGAGGCCAGGCCCTACCTACCTGAGCATCTGCTTTTTGTGATTCTCCACTTCCTGGAGCAGAACTTGCTTCTCCGATTCTTTGTCTTGCTCTTTAGCCGACTGCTCAAGCTCCTGTGGGGGGAAAACAGCTCTAAATTAAAATGACTTTAAAAGCTAATACAAAACCGGAGAGCACTTCTATTTCTACCAGTTATGCAACAGCACTTGAAAACCCTCCTAGGGACTTCCCTGGTGGTCCAGTGGTTAAGAATCTGCCTTCCAATGCAGGGGATGCGGGTTTGATCCCTGGTCGGGGAACTAAGATCCCACGTGCCACAGGGCAACTAAGCCCACGCGACACAACTAGAGAGCCCACGTGCTGCAACTACTGAGCCCACGTGCCACAACTAGAGAGAAGCCCACATGCCTCAACTACTAAGCCCGCGCACCGCAATGAAGGGCCCGCGTGCTGTAACGAGAGGTCCCACATGCCACAACTAAGACCTGATGCAGCCAAATAAATAAATTTTAGAAAAAAGAAAACCCTCCTAGAACGGAAGACTTAGGAATGCCAGTTCACATACAACAAACATCCTTTTACATAGATAGCTCAGTCTGCAGGAAAGTAAGGAGCATCCCCAGGACCACAAAACCAGAAGGGGACTAAGAGCCAGAGCGGTCTTCCTGTGAGGGATGTGAGGCTGCCCTGGAGCAGGAGATACACTTCTCTAATCTAGGGCATGCCTGAAAAGAAAAGGAAAAAAATAGGACTATATAGGAGCCTACTGATTCCACTCTGAAATATGATGGAAATACCACACTGCTGTTGCTACATGCTTACTCTCAATCTCTGTGCATATTTCATTTTAGACTGGCGGCAAAGAGGGTTTTAAAGTCCATGTGGGGGGACTTCCCTGGTGGCGCAGTGGTTAAGACTCCACGCTCCCAATGCAGGGGGCCCAGGTTCGATCTCTGGCCAGGGAACTAGATCCCACACGCGTGCCGCAACTAAGAGTTCACATGCCACAACTAAGGAGCCAGCAAGCAGCAACTAAGGAACCCACCTGCCACAACTAAGGAGCAGGTGAGCTGCAACTAAGGAGTCCTCGAGCTGCAACTAAGGAGCCCACCTGCCACAACTAAGGAGCCCACCTGCTGCAACTAAGACCCAGCACAACCAAATAAATAAACAGTTATAAAAAAACAAAAAAAAAATAAAGTCTATGTGGGGACAGAAAATGAAGCCTTGGCCATTTGAGGCCAGGAATTGGAACTGAGAACACCACAAAGCCAGGACCACAAAGGGATACACCCTCAGTGAAAAAGTGAACTAGGAAAATGTCTGTCACCCAGCACAGAGAAAATGTGGAAGCTTGTCCTTTTTTGCTGTGAGGTCTGGCTAGAGGGATACAAAATATCTTCCCTGAGAATATATAACCATGGAGCTACCCTCACACTGATCTAGGATTCAAATTCATACTCCCTGAGTGGCTTCAGAAACTCCACAAGGAGAAATGAACATAAAAGTGCTCCCAGACTTGTGATAATCCCAGGAGACCTGGCAAAAGCAAATGCAAAAACCTTTGAAGAGACTTGCCTTCAATTCAGGCCACACAAAAGTCCCACCAGGAAGGGCTTCTGAAGAGGAGTACTCAGAGCCCAAAATAACCAAACACCAGGACCCAACCGTCCACCACAGTGACGGACAGCAGACCTAACAACCAGCTGTCTGAGACCCCCAAGAACTTCAGATGATGGAACTATCAGACAGACTATAATTAAAGACGTCAATATACCTTGAGTCTCATGTCATATTTTTTTAACTGAAGTATAGTTGATTTACAATATTGTGTTAGTTTCAGGTATATAGCAAAGTGATTCAGTTATATATATATATATTCCAATTCTTTTCCATTATAGGTTATTATAAGATTTGAATATAGTTCCCTGTGCTATACAGTAAATCCTTGTTGTTTATCTATTTTCTATATAGTGGTGTGTATCTGTTAATCCCAAACTCCTAATTTATCCCTCCACCACCCTTTCCCCTTTGTTAACCATAAGTTTGTTTTCTATGTCTGTGAGTATATTTCTGTTTTTATAAATAAGTTCACTTGTATTATTCTTTAGATTCCACGTGTAAGTGATATCATATGATATTTGTCCTTCCCTGTCTGGTCATGTCATACTTTTGGCTTTCAAATTAAAACAAGTTCCAGTTTTAATCAAGCTATTGATGCAAAAACGTAAACTATTAGCTCATTTATATGCTAATTTATTTATTTATATGGTTGTTTATACACTAATAAATGTTTGGAGATGCAGATTAAAACTGGGATGGAGTCAATATTCACTGACCATGTGCAAAATTATTAGGGCCTTACTACGTGCCAGGTGTACACTAGTGGTTGAAGAGCTGATGATCGGGAGGGAGGGACATAACAAATGTGTAAATGTATTGAGGTTATCTTACTTAGTGAAGGACATAAACGCTGGGTGAGCACACAGAAACTTAAACAGAAAGAACAAGGAAATACTTAAGGTGGTGAGCGTGGTTGGAGAGCTGAAGTCATATGAGTTGAAAAAAGGTCTTTTATGGAATAAATTTGCTTTAAAAAGCAAAAATCAGTCCAAATAAATGCCCTTTGACAGAGGACAGGCCAAAAATAAATTATGGCTATAAAAAAAGAACGAGGAAGCTTCCCAATACTGACATGGAAAGATTTCCAATACATATTAACTTTAAAAATGGTACTTTAGGGCTTCCCTGGTGGCGCAGTGGTTGGGAATCTGCCTGCTAATGCAGAGGTCACGGGTGCAAGCCCTGGTCTGGGAAGATCCCACATGCCGCGGAGCAAATGGGCCCGTGAGCCACAATTACTGAGCCTGCGCATCTGGAGCCTGAGCTCCGCAACAAGAGAAGCCGCGACAGTGAGAGGCCCGCGCACCGCGATGAAGAGTGGCCCCCACTTGCCACAACTAGAGAAAGCCGTCTCACAGAAATGAAGACCCAACACAGCCAAAAATAAATAAATTAATTAATTAATTTTAAAAAAAAATGGTATTTTAGTCTGCTACCTTTTAGATGAGAAATGGGAAAGAAATAAGAAAACATTTGTCTTTTTTAGTATCTGAGTAGAGAAACTATGGAAAGATACATAAGTAACATATAAGAGTGGTTACCTATTTGGAGGAGGGGAACAGAGAACAAATAAGGAGGCACACCTAAGATTTTCACTGCACTTTTTCCTGCCTGCCTATATTTACACACATATACGCATATATAAAAAACATGTGAAAGTAACAGCCTTTCTAAATTAAAAAATTAAAATGATTAAATTAGCACTAGAGATGGAGGTGGAAAGAGATCAGCCAGGTTCAGTGACACTGCTGATATCTTAAAGTGAACTCCTTTGACAAAAACTGCATATTGCCAAAATTGCCCTTGAAAATCCCTTAGGAAGCAATGCACAGGACACAGACATACTGTTTTTCAGGGGCCAAACTGCCAGTTTTTCTATCATCTTTGGAACAGACTGTCTTCTTCTGGTAAGCAAAAACAGGGTTATTGGCTGGCATTTGGGGCCATGTCATAAAAAAAGCACAAGTCTTTAAATCCAAGAACCATATGCAGCGAGACCAGGTGCCCCAAGACCCGGACAGGAATGGCCAGATCCATGCCACCCATCTTACCCTCACTCAGGGCACAGCACAGAAACACCTATGCTATTCAGACTGCTACTTTTCTCACTCTATTGTTTTTGGAGACAGCACATATACCCTAGTCGAATTCAGGACTGTTACATATGCATCTGATGTGATTGGAGACTACAGAAATAGAGAGGAAGAGGCTGGGCAAAGTGACAGCACGAAAAAAAAAAACAGGGGACACTGGTAATGGATTGAGGTGGATGGGTTGGAGAGAGCGGTAGAGAAAAGAAAGTAATGCAAGTGACCTCAGAGTTTTCAAGTTGAAAAATTCCCAGGACAATGGTGTCCCTACTATCTACCTGTAACATAGCTGGTAGTGCTGTGCATTCAAAAGTCCCTCATTTTTACCTGGATAGCACGTTAGTACAGTTACCTCCACTGTCTGAACGTTTACTACTCCCCTGTCTGAACATCCACTGAAGGACCTGGACAGCCCTCGAGCAGAGGTTAGTCCCAGTTCCGAGCCCCGTTCATCGTCACCCAGTTTCAGCACCCCAGCTCTGCAGACACTCACCTGTATTCTGTGCCGCAACTGTTGAAACTTCTCTTTCACTTTAGTATTCAGTTCGGTAAGTGCACTTAATGGTCCTGAACAATCTCCAATATCCTAGGAGACATTGAAGAGATGAAGAGGTCTTTCTCAAGACAATGAAATGAAATGACACCAGCTGTACAGTGAGAGAGTTGGCTTACAGCACAACTAAGTTTGGCCTACTGACTGTGATTCATCCTGATCTTTGCTGTTTACCTCTGCAACACAAGCAAAAACATTATAATTTACATTTTCTCATCCCTCTTTAGGTTAATTCTGAGCAAGCAACATAAAAGCATAGATAGAAACAAAATTGTCTTGACTTATTAGTTCTTGAAGTTTAACAAAACGCCACCCAGCCATTATGAAAGACTTAAAGCAGCTTATACATCTGACAAGAATAAACATCCGAAAGAGATACTATAACTTTAGATCTTTCCAACTTGAAAATCAGGATGCTAAATTCCTGGCATCATATGACAAGATTAACTTCTCGATCTAATTTTACAAACCATCTATTATAAATCACACTGTTTACAGACATGTTTGAAGGTAGGTTTAGAATTTGTTTCTGGACATTCAAAATTACCGGGGCCAGGTTTTTTGTTTTTGTTTTTTTGGTTTTTTTGCAAAAGGGCGGAGCTGGTTTTATTCAACAGTCTCAATACAAAAATAACCAAAATGTGTGCAGCAGCGGAATTAGCAAGGACCCTGCCTGACTTCTGCAAGAGTGGGCAGCCCCTTTTTCCCCACAGCCCTGCAGGGGCAGTCAGCTAGTGCAGAGAGCCTCAGGGCAAGGTAGCTGGCAGAGCTCTGCATGGGGGCCTGGCCTTGGCTAGTACTGTCCACTCTGAGCACTTCCATCCTCCCTGTCATTGTAAACACCATGCTCAGATCAGGTCTCCCAATGCTGGGCATCAACCCTGCCCCGCTGTTAGGTCCTCAACAGGACAAACTATCCTGGAAACTTCCTTCCATCCAGCCAGCCAGGAAGGTAGCAAATAAGAGGTGACGACTCGAGGAAGGATGGGCCACCCCAGCATGGTTGGGGGCACTGCCTTCCCCCAACACTCCTAGGTGGGCTGTCCCTGGGCTGACACAGTTCCCAAAGAGGCCACGGCGGCTCCCCAAGGCTGAAGGGAGTTGAGGCTGTGGTGGGCCCAGAGGGGAGCACTGGATTTCATTCCTAAGACCCTAGAGGCCCGGGGAGGGGAGGCCTGGGAGGCTCAGGCGTGCTCCGTGGGGCCGGGGCCACCGGCATGGGAGTGGGCAGGGGCTGCAGCCTGCAGGGGGCCAGCACTGGACGCTGGGGACGCCGGCAGAGGGGATGAGAGGCCATCAGCGGAGTCTGTGTTGAGATCCAGCCTCCAGTAAGCTTCACACAGAGGCAGACCATTAGCTTCGCAAAGACTTGAGCTAGACGAGTAATACTCCTCCTCCAGCTCATAGAGGTCTATGGAGACCTCATCCCAGGGCCAGGTTTTAAAGCAGGCCCTAGAGCCAGATTATGTGGATTCAAATTCTGGTTGTAGCAGTTTATTAGCTGTGTAACCTTGAAAGTTACTGAGTCCTCTGTGCCTCAGTTTCCTCATCACAACATACCCACTTCACAGACCAGGTACCTATGTAAAGGGTTTAGCAGAGGAGCTGGAACACAGTAAGAGTATGCTAAATCTAGCTATAATCAATTGTTCTCATCACGAGAATGCAAATGTTGGAAAATGCAAAAGGGCACTTAAGCAATTTAGATTATGTGAAAAGGCAATTTCATTTGTTCTGAATCTTAAATTTATTTTTCTAGAATTGGCCCAGATGTTTTGTAGTTTACACATGGGAAACGTGAAGTTCAAGAAGTTTAAATGTTTGCATCAAGTTGCCTCACTTGTTCTCTGGATTACTCGTTAAATCACAGTCCTTGCAACATATAATAAGCTATTAATTTGGTTTATTTAGCATCTGATTTCCGTGGGTAGCCTTACTTTCCTTCACCTTTTACGACAGCTAGTTGCAAACTGTGAGTCTACATCGAATGGTTAGTAACATTCGTTGGAAATGGAAACGATCTGCCTAAAAGGAAGGTTTTAAACTTTTGGTTTCTTTTTGCTAAACTCAAGGAACCATTTCTACATTCCTAACTCTCGCCTTGGCCAACTGGTTTACTGCAATACTACCTTCTACCCTTAATTGGCTTAAGGCAAAGGACCTCAATTACCCCATCTGTTAAACGAAAGAGTAGACTCTTAGGTCTTTTCTACAGACTGACTTTCCCTGTCCGGGTCCCAGTTTTGCCAGTATCTGCTTTCTGATCCTGGCAGACTCGATTTCCTCATTTACAACAATCTCAACTACGGTCCAGGTGACGTTCGTTTCACGTAACGAACGGTGCCTCCCATGCCAGGTGACCTTTGGTGCCACGGGGCATCGGACCCAGGGAGCTGGCCAGCAGGGGGCGAGGCTAATGGCTTCCAGGACGCTACCAAAGGATGGAGAGAACGGTATCAGAAGGCGGGGCCAAGCAGGATGACAGGTAAGCTTTGAGGCTGTCGGGGGGGCGAGGCGACGGCCAGAGGTGTGTAGGCGAGAGGCCACAAAGGGGAAGCCTGGTCGGGGCTGAGGGGGAGGGGGTGTCCCGGAATAGGGCGAGCCAACGGCAGCCAAATGGAGTATCAAGGCCAATGGTCAAGGGGACGAAGGGGACGAAGGGGACGGGACCAAGGGGGAAAAGCTCGGGAGTGAGACCGCCGAGCTCACAGAAGGCCAGTGGAGCTTGGGTTTAGGGCTTCTGGACCCCGGCGGGGGTCCCGGGCATTAGTACCTGGATAAGCGCCTTCACCTCCAGATCGAATTTAACAATCTCTTGGTTACAGATCCTGACGTGGACGTCTTGGGGAACCGCCATGTTGGGAAAGCCGGCTACGGGCTGCCGCGGTGCCCAAGTTCCAACGCGTTTTCGCACCGGCTTCCTTCTTCCCCGTCGGGTCTTGCGGCAGCGCCCCCTAGAGACCGGCCTGCGGCGAGCGAGGATGGTAGCGCCGAGTCGTGTGGACTTTCCCTGACTCGTGGGAAAAATCAGTCGGCCTCCTGGTGTGGACCTAGTAAGACGGAGAGAAAGAGAGGAGGGAATTATCAGCAAGGCTTTAACAGGGGCCTCTCTTCCGCCCATCAGTCATTCTAATGACTGCATATTTTGTGCATAGAGGGGGGGAAAAAGACTGGAGGAAAAGTATCAATTGGGATGTCTCTGGAAGGTGGAATTAACAGTTTTTTATATTTCTTTAAACTTTCTTGTATTTTTCATATTTTCTACAGTGAATATAAATTGTGGAGTGAAAGAAAACAAAGACAAATGTTGTTATCATTACTTTTTTAAATGTATGGAATTCAAGGCAGTCTGCTAGGGTACTTCCTGTCAGTCCAGCCCACGGTCCAAGGGATCTTTCTAAAACGCACAACTGATCAAGTCACATTCCAGCTTACACCCCTTCACTGGCTCCTGGTGGTTCCCTTTTGTGTACAATTGGATTTAATAAATTTACCTCGCTGGAGTAGTTTTGATGGATTAATGTAGTTTTGATGGAAATAATTAAGAATAGACCCTCAACAGATGGAGGCTCTTTCATTGTATTTTTCTTATTAACTAATCCAAGTTTCTTAGCTGGACCTCAAGGGCATCAGGTACCCCACCCACCCCTGTCTCCTTCCTGGATTCTTCAAGCTCTTTTTGGACCTGTAGCCTTGGAGGGAACACCCTCCCTTAAGGTGTTCATCACCCCACTGCACCTAATAAACAGGCTGTATATTGCAAGCTTGAGCATCTGCCCTGGCTTGAATCCTGCTTGACAACCCACTTCACATCTCTGTGCTTCAGTCTCCTCAGAGGCTAAATGCTGGTGATCACAGCACTGAGTGAAAGATTAAAAGAGGTAATACATAAAAAGCACCAAGCACAATGTAGTAATGTGGTACATGGTAAGACTGCAATGCACATGACTGCTATTATTATATTACTGACATTTGTGGAGCACTTCCCTTGTGCCAGGTACTTTGTACTAAGTGCTTTATGTGTATCATTCTAACTTAACTCTCACAACAACCCTGTGAGGTAGAGCTATCCACTTTTTACAGATGAGGAAACAGGCACAGAGAGATAATGACTCGCCCAGAAAAAGTGGAATTGCTAGGTCAAAGGATATATGCATTTAAAAATTCTGATACATGCTACCGAATTGCTCTTCAGAGAAGTTGTATCAATGTACACTCCCACCAGCAATGTGGTACAAATGCCTGCTTTCTCACGGCCTCGTACACATGGTGTGTTAACAAACACTGGGATTTTTGCCAATCTGATTAAGTGAAAAATGCCATCTTTCAATTTTCATTTCTTATCATGAATGAAGTTGAGAACTACTTGTATTTATTCTACTATCTGCTTGTTTTTCTAGTAGGTTGTCAGTCTTTTTCACATCAGCTCCCAGAGTTCTTTAGATATTAGGAGGATTTGCCCCTAGACATGAGCTTTGTCTCTTAGTCTATAGAATTTTGACTTGGCTTTTATGGTGTTTTGGGCCTTAAAAAAGTTTTGAGATTTTATTTTTACATTTAGATCTTTACCCATTTTGAAATATGTGTTGGCTTATGGTGTGAGATACAGAGCCAAGTTTACTTTCTCCAGAGGGTTACCCAGTTGTTCCAACACTATTTTCTGAACAATCCATCTTTTTCTCACTGGTTTCAGATGCCACACTTACCATATAAATTAAATATAAATAACATAAATTAATAATTTATATTATTTATAATATATAAATACATCTGAATCTATTTCTATACTTTCCATTCTATTCTGTTGGCCTATTCATTCATTCACCAAAATGACACTGTTTTAATATTAGTTTTATGTGTTTTAATACCTGTTAGGATCGAACACCCCATTTTTTTCCCCATGTGAACTTTAGTTTTTTGAAATCGTATTGGTATGTCTTATTGGGGTGGCACTGAATTGTTCATTTAAATTAGGAGGACTGACAGGTTTATGCCGTTGACTGTTCCTATTCAAGAACTTGGTCTATCTTTCCACTTGTTCAAGTCTTCTTCTGTATCCTTCATAGTATTTTAATGTTTTCTTCAGAGCTTGTACATTTTCTGTTAAGTTCATTCCTGGAGACATTTTAAGATTAAAACCTTTTAAAGAAACTGAGGTTGACATTTTTCAGGTCAAACGTTTTGGATCCTCAAGTAGAAGCTCCCTGTTCAGGACATTGAAGAAACCCAAACTCTGCACGCAGTAGATCGGCCCACATGACCTTGAGCCCCTTTCCCATCATGCTTCTTGCTGGAAATTCCTCTGCAACCAACAGTCGCCAATTGCATCTCCATGAGACAATGAAGAGAAAACATAGTTCCTCTCTTCTCCACCCTCCAACGTACTCCATTCTAACAAAAAAGACTCAATTCTAAGGCCTTCAGCTAGAGGCCATCTTTGAGGGATAGATACAATTTGGCGACCCGCACTCCCCATCACTGACTACTGCCAATGCTGTTTTGCTCCCGTCACCTTTACCTACTGATCCTGAGGCTAGCTTTTGTTTACTGCATCTACTAGGTTCTGGCTTTAGTTCTTTCTGGTTTCCAGACCCTAAGCCCGTTATCTCCCTCCTAAACAGACATCCATCCAAACATTGCCAGTGACTTGGCCAGGTCCCTTACAGAGGAGTATGGATTGTCTCTGAGTGCTGCAAGCAGACTGCCATTTGAATTGGAGTTCTGTATCATCTAAGCTGGGTCTGGGGTGAGTCCCTGCATCTGGGTCTAGTCTCTTTTGTAAAATGGACATGATCACCCACCTCACTGGGCCACAGAGAGCAGCAGGTGAGTTCCCTGATAGGAAAGCACCTAGCAGGGGCTTAATGAATGCCAGCCTAGCCTTCTAGGACTTTCTAATGCCTTCTTCCTATTCTGAACCTTACAGCTGGGATATTAAAGTACTTCCCAACTAATGTTTTTCTCTCTAAGGTGCTCTCCTGGTTCCGAAATCAATGTGGGCAACGAGGGACAATTGAACAACCCATCTCACTGGGTGCTACCTAACAGAAGGTTTAGTTTCCTAAGATCTATACTGGAAGGGCTGGTTCACCCAGCTCCTTAAAGTTCCCGGCCTCTGATAGAGGCTCCTGTGAGGTCAAGTCCTGAAGCAGAACCAGTCCATGAGAGGCTAGGCCCACTTTGCTTCCTGACAGCCTCAGTGTCACTCAAATGAAGCAAAAAGGGCTTCTTCAAGGGACCAGGGACGTCATGCACACAGCCTGTCAATCCTCTTAACATACCCCACTTTATGTGGTACCAGTGTCCTTGCAAATACCTCTGCGGTAACGTACCTAGAACCCTTTGCGTGTTTAACAGCTCTTGTGTTGTTTTGTGGCCCTGTTCACACGTGGCCTCCCTCAGCAGACTAAACGTTAGTGGCGGTCTCTTTAGTCTCCTTCTGGCCAGTACGTAGCACAAGTCTTGGCAGAGAAAATGCTAAACAAATGTTTGTTGGCCGAAGGAACACACTGCTACAGTGGTGTTTACTCAGGTCCCCTGATTTAAAAGTTCTATGTGTATGCCCAGCCTAGCTTGGGGACCTACTTAGAATTATGAAACACACAAACACATACAAAGGCTTAAGTCAGGAGAGACTCAAAATGCCTTCTCTCCCTCAGAGAAATCGCTTGGCCAAAGAATCAAGGAGGAGAAATAAGGATAAACTAAACTATGCTCTAAACTATAAAGAATGTAAATGTTTTTGTCAATGAATAATTCTACGTAATAGCTAAATAAATTAACTAAAGTATTGAAAAAGCAGCCCAAAGTGTTAAAAAAAAAAAATGTTAGCTGTTTGTACACTACACCAAGAGAGGGGCAGCGTGATCAAGAGTCCACTGCTGTCTCTAGTTTGGAATTTTGTTATAGTGGGTTATTCTGAAGGGTGGATGATCACCTTGGAAAGCAACAGAAAAGCAACAGAAAAAGGAAGGACGAAAGCATGAGGCAAACAATTCAAAACCTTTTCTTTTCATCTTTTTTTATTTTAAATTACAAAGGATGTTGCATACACTGATGAATCTGTATCTGACTAGAAGTGCTGAGGGGTTGGAAGGTGACAGAAAACAAAGGCAACGTTTGAAATGCCTTTTCTTCTGAAAAGAAAAACTGCACAACTATTAACCAACATTTAATAGAATAATTTTTAAACAGCTCATGCGTCAACGAGATAAAATTCTTTCTAGACAATAGACAAGACTGAATCCAATTAAAAAGTTTCATAGCTCCAGTTAGGGGAGGGGGGAACAAAACTACAGAATATTTATGATAGCATTACAAACAGGATCCTACGCAACTATGCAAAAGAGGTCGCCACATTGTATGAACAAACACTTTGAATTCTTGCCCTTCCGCTCTTCTCTTGTGACGTCTTATGTGCAGTCAGCCCTAGTATCACTGTTAACCACAAATGCTAAGTTATAGGACAAAAACCTAGGAAAAGAAGGTTAAAAAAGAAAAAGAAAAAAAAAAAAAGCAGGCAGTGGAATACAGTGTCATAAAAATGTGGTGAAAAGGCAGATACAGTACACACATATACATTTCTGTTATTTGGTTCTGAAAAAAACAAAGGGCGAAGGGCAAGACACAGTAATCAGTCCCGCTCACATCCACCCATAATTTAATTAACTACACCATTGTGTTTACATTGTTATGAAAGAGGCAAACTTAGTTCACCCGAACTTGGCACCTTGAAATACCCAACTTTGACGTTCCTCACTAGTCACCAAGTCATCAATTCCAAAATACTATTCGGAAGTAGTTTTAAGGTTCTATTCCCTCACCACTACCCCCAAATCTCTCTTTTCTAAAGGGAATGGCAATTTGGCATAATTCAGTTCCTAGGTGTAATTTCTACAATTTCAGTCAGTTTACTAAGCACGAGGATTATGCTTCAACACATAATCCCACTTGTCTATGGAAGTGTAAAACTGTCAGTAGTACATTTTCATCATCTTCCCCCAACATGCTTATTCCTTAAAACGAAACAACCATTCCTACAGTTGACATTCATGGTTACATCCCAATGTGTTTGAAATATTAAAAAAAACATGGAGTCATCTTCTCATAATGCCCTTATTAAGATTACAAAGATTACAAAAGAATCCACAAGTATTACGGCACTGTGTGAGGCTTATTTGTCATGATCCGAGGGAAGAACAAGACTGCAGTTCTGTGCAAAGTTGTGGAAATGGCCTTAGTTCCATGGGAAATGGTATTCCACAATAGACTTCACTAGAAGGATAATTTGAAACTTTAACACTGAAAGCATAATTCAATGCGTTCTCAAAATTCAAGTTTCAAGATTTGGAGAGATGCTAACATTCTGTTACATAATTAACTAGAAGATACCTGAACAGAATTTTAGGAAGACTATATAAAGAAAGGGAACATAAAGTTTTTGTTAATTCCTGCTGAAGGCAACTTGATTTCGTTTCTTAGGAAGTTAACTAACTCTTAGCAGCTAAAATATTTTTAAATGTATGGAATAAAGAAAAGCACATCCATTCTTGACATTTTGGTGAATAAACTAACAGCTTTATTAATGAAGGCAAACATCAGATAACTGTATGAATATTATATATAAAAAAAGAAATCCAGACTAACAGCATTGTATTTCAAAAGTACTGTACTTCTGTTTCTTTTAAAGAGACTTGTCATCTGTTTTATAAAACAAACAAAACGAGTACTCTTCTCCTAAAAAATTCTGGAAAAATGAAAATAGTCAATTTCAAGCTGATGAACTGAACATACCTTTCTTTAAATGCAGACTATTGCTAAGGAGCAAATGAAGTCAAGCATCAGAAAGAAGATGTATGACAAATTCATGAAAGTTAGGAAAAAGGGATGTAGTGAAATTACTGCTAATCTCTCCCCCTCATATTCAAAGACCATTCAAAACTGGTCTTTCATACAAATATAAAATAACAATAAAGAGAGGGAATTTGAAACCATACCCATCTGAAATCCTTCATGATGTTTTTATAATAGCTCTGATTCTCTTACCAAAAAGGTCAAAGTGAAAGATTTAGGAAGTGAAAGGGAATGAAGATGTTTTGTTTTAAATGTACAAGTAAGGCACAATATAAAGCCACATCATAATCTGTCATGAAGGATATAGGAGAGGACAAGAATCGTACATGGTACAGTAGAACAAGCAATCATATTGACTGAAAAAGTGTGGCACCCAATTCAAAACTCAGACAAGATCTTAACAAGAACAACTGGACAGCATGCTTTCGTATGGAGACAAACTCTATAAAGAATCCAGTGTATCTGAAAAGAGGAAGAACGTTTTTTGTTTTTTTAAATCATAGTAGTACTAGAGTCAAAGTTTATAATTGCTTTGGGAACAATGGGTTTATTTGAGGTGAATTCACAATGCCTTCACTTAAAGTAAGATTCTGGACTTCATTATGAGCTATCTGTATACCATGTATGAACACAGAAAACCTTTAGAGAGCTCTTCTCTAATGATCTTCACCCAAAAATACATGCCACAATTTTCAAAAACAGAACACGTACAATTGTTGGGGTTTTTACGTTACCCTTATAAGATTTGTTTGTGTGATACACTAAACGTATATATTTTAATGACAATAGAGGAAGCAGATTATTACTGGCATTAAAGTACAACCATTTCTAGACGGTTTTAAATGCCACAGAGTCCCCTGGTTAAAATGTAAAGCTGCACAGCTTGCCTATGTCATCTTTATGATAAAGTTAAAACAGCAAGAGGATTTAACTTTCACTCTACATTTTACTGCCAGGTTTTTATTTAGATCAAGTATCGCTGCAGCATTCTGACCAGCCCAGATTTAGCAGCAAATGGCAGGAATCATATAAAATGCAATTTTTTTTTAACAAAGTGCTTTTCTAAGATATACATACATATATAAATAGGTACAAAATAAAGTGTCAACATTAAAAAGCTCAACTATTTAAAAGCTTTTACCTATTTAACTTAAGTAGTACATATAAAACACTGAAATGCAAGGATATGGAATCTACTAAACAGATTCAAAGTCTTTTTTTGAAATGCAAGACCAAAAAATCAAATTCTGGTTTGCAGACAAGAAAAAGGTATAAAAAACCAGAATTCCTAACAGAGCAGCTAGAAAGGGGCAATTTTATAAACCTCATCAGCTGAATCTCTATCATGAAATGATTTTCACCTGATTGCAAAACTGCCATATTTTGGAACATGTTTCAATTTCCCAGACACATTCTGTCAAAACTTCATATACCTCCAAGTTACAAACCTGTGCTTTGCCTTCTCCCACCTAAAAATGAAAAACTTTAAGCAATTAACTTACATTCTATTAAACCATTAGATCTAAGCTTATCTGTTTAGTGTGAATGCACTAACCAGGTACATTTCCACCAAGCACACAGGGTAATCTTGTGCATCACAGTTCAGCTAAGGTGTTAAGACAGTCCTTCTTGGAGTTTCTTTTTCATAATGTCAAAGAAGCATGAAAGCAACATTGCTCACTTGTTACTGTGTGTTTTAGAATCAAACAAACCTTTATAAGCTATAGCTTCGTATGCTATCACTTACAAATGGGAAAGCGTGGTGGGGAGGGAGAAAATAACAGAAAAGGAAACACACTGTATAGACAAAACATAATTAAAAATAAATTCTCCAAGGGGTAATGGAGAAATAGTTGGAGAAATAGATACTTTCCCAGCAGCTAGGTCGGAAATTTTTGGTATTTTTTTTTTTCTGGCTAAATAGGATTTTTTTTAAGGTATAATTTTTAAGCTACCAGTTTTCAGAGTTCAAAACACAAGATCTGAAAATAAAACAGTAAGAGAGACAGGACGGAAAGATCTGTAGGGAAGGTTTATAACGTCGCCTTGACATAAGAAATGTCTCATCAAGAGGTAAAGCTTTAACATAGTTAAAACACTGACTAATGAAGCTGTTTTATGTGAACAAAAAAGAGCACCTAAAAACTAAATGTGTTAATATTTCTCAGTTCTAGAAACTATAGAAGAAGAGTAAGTCACATGTTAAGTTTGAAGAAGCTAGTTTGAAAATACCTGTACAAAAATATAAAAATCTATAAATCTTTGTTTTTGTTTTAAGCTTGTGTTGATCTTTGAAAATATTACATGCACAATAATACATCAACTGGAAAAGTGGCAACTAAAGAATTAGATATATTTAGCTTTTTTCTGTCTTTACATATATATATACATAATACAATAAAAATAATCTGTATTTTGGTTGTTTGGTGGAAGTATACTACAATAAGCTAAATAAACTTTTTAATTTTCAAGGTCAAAAACTATTTTACCAATAGCTTACTAAAATGAAATATATTAAAATTTCCTACAATAAGTGCAGAAATAAAAAGACTTATAGACACCTAAATGGCCACCAACTTATCTACTATGGAAGCGAACTAGAGGAACAGCAAAATAATATCTGTATGTGTGGATGCTCCTTCTGTAGATAATTGGACCCAAACAGAAATAAAATTCACAGTTCAGTAAGATCCCTAACCCTGACCTTTTCGTTTTTCTTTTTTTTCTCCTTTTTTTCATACATTCATACAGTATCATGTAAGCTGTGCAAAACTTTACTTAGACTGGCAGTATGCCATATCAGTTGCATTTGTCTTTGGTACAAAAAATAAAACAATCGCAATAATGTGCAAGTATTTGTCTTCTTCCGGTCAAGTACCGAAATATGAGTTTTCTAGAGCCATCTTTTTTTTGTTTGTTTTTTTGTTTTGTTTTTTATACAATACACAGACTCTGTGGCATATATCTACATTTCAACATAGTCCTATATACATTCAAAAAATTTGAAAAAGAGTTGGAACAAAAAAACATTTAAACCCCATAATTTTTCCATCTATATATCTTGTTTTTCCTCATTAGGGTTTTCATCATACAAAATATTACCAGTTTTATAGTTTCCCCAAAATACAAGGCACAAAGAATATGCTTTTTTTTCTTACTTGCACAGACATTATATATATATATTTATATATATATTTATATATACCATATTGAGCTCGGAAAATGAACATCTAATATGGCACATGGGCATGAGTGCTGGGTTGTGCCATGTACAAGTGAGATTAATGGTTGTGGAAAATTAGAACAAAAAGCAATAATTCTAAAAACAATCTAAACTGACTGTTTAAAAAAATGCTTCCTCAATTTTTTTGTGTGGCTCAGAGCATAACCCTGCCACAATATTTGGCATTTACTATTACCTTCACTCTTTCAAAATGTTTTGATTTAACAGATTTTGCAGTCTGTATCTAAACATCCACTTAAATGTATGAGTTTCAATTCTGATGCCAGTAGCAGTTTTAACCAACGGTTTATGCTCTGAAAATGTAATAATCAAGTATTTTGGATCATGCTTCACTTATGCTACTTAGTTCTTAAAACAATGTAACCTAATTGTAAATGTTTACATAATGCTAAACTGACATGCAAAACAGAATGAAAATTTACAATGAATAACGTGACAAACACAGACATTTCTGACCAGTGGTCCAATGAGGCTGATTACACTTTTGACGTTGGTATCCTTAGTCCTACAAGGCCTCCAGTGGGATTGCCTTCCGCAGTTTTCTCTAACACTTGGTTAACAAATTCTGAGGTTTGCCCAGCAACTGGGAGACCTGAAGAAAAGAATAATAGGCACACTTAGACACATATGAAGGTGAGGAGTAGGAAAATCTGAGGGTCAGGGGTGACTCTCAGCTAGACACTGGTCCCAGATGAGTGTTCTGCCGTTTGCTACTGCAGCCCAGAAAATAATTCTACCCACCATAATTAGAGCCTACAAGATTAGAAGGATCAAACCACCAGTCTCTTCCAACTGCTCCAACCTCACTACATCCCATGGATGGGCTTCACCCACATGACTGAAAATATATACCTGAAGCATGTTTTCATTCATTTTTATAATGACTGTATCAATTTTACGTTCCTTTTTCTTCATTTTAAAGAAAAGTGGATAAATAAGCAAACTTGGAAGAGAAGAAGGAAAGGTGGGAGACACTGCAGGTATGTTGATTTTTTCATCTTCCTCATCCTCTATAGCTGAGGTCAAAGATATTTGATATATTGATTTTACGTAACAGAGATGTACGTGTTTTAAATGTAATACAAAAATGAGCAATTAAAGGGGATGGAAGCAGAAAAATACTATGCAGTAATTGCTCATAAGAAGTCAAAAGATACTGCAAAAAACAGAGAACTGACACCACCTTAACCATGTGATCAAAATCAGCCTGACCAATAATGGGACAAACTGATACTGTTTCTTGACTGACATAATGAGAAGGATATATAACCTACAATGTATTCTTGCCAAGAAAATTTAACTGTATCTAATCACAGTTCAGTAAGATCCCTAACAGATGAATTCAAATGTTGGGACATTTACCTGGATTTTTTATGGAAGAAAAAAAGCCTGGGAGACTGATCTAGATTAAAGGAGACAAAAAAAAAAAAAAGACACAACTAAATGCAACTCATGATCCTTAATTGGATCAAAAACAAACAAAAAGGTTATAAAGGGCATTACTGAGACAACTGGGGAAATTTAAATATGGACTCCATATAGATGTCATATCAATGGAAGTTATACCAGTATTGTGTCTAAGTAAGAAAGTGTCCTTGTTCTTGAGAAATACATGCTGAAGTAGTAGTTATGGATGAAGAATCATAAGTTTATAAGTTACCCACAAATATTTAGGGAAAAAAATGTACATAGAGGCAGAAATAAAGCAAATGCAGCAAAATATTAACAGCTGGTGAATCTAGCGGAATGACACGGAGGTGTTCACTGGACTCTTTCTTTCTACTTTTCTTGTAGGATTGATATCTTAAATGAAAAGTTGAGAAAAAAATTAAGTATACATGTTATTAGCTAAAAAGTGAACCTGCAAGACAAAAATGTAGAGCTTGAAAATAATCAGAGGACACATACAAAATGAAACTATAATAATAATGGATCATACAGTGAATGACATGAAAGGCAAGAAAGCCATATGAACAAATCCTAACAGCTCTTTTGACAACAGAAATAAAACCAAACATACATCAATAAATAAAAATGAGCTGGGACTTCCTTGGTGACACAGTGGTTAAGAAGCCACCTGCCGGGCTTCCCTGGTGGCGCAGTGGTTGAGAATCCACCTGCCAATGCAGGGGACATGGGTTCGAGCCCTGGTCCGGGAAGATCCCACATGCTGCAGGGCAACTAAGCCCGTGCGCCACAACTACTGAGCCTGCGCTCTAGAGCCCGCAAGCCACGCCTACCAAGCCCGCGAGCCACAACTACTGAAGCCCACGGGCCCTAGAGCCCGTGCACCACAACTGCTGAGCCCGAGCTCTAGAGCCTGCGAGCCACAACTACTGAGCCTGTGCACCACAACTAGTGAAGCCCGTGAGCCTAGAGCCTGTGCTCCGCAGCAAGAGAAGCCACCGCAAATGGAGAAAGCCCGCACACAGCAATGAAGACCCAAAGCAGCCAAAAAAAAGATAAAATAAAAGTGAGCTAAACTCATCCATTAAAGAAAAACTCCTAGACTGACTAATAAAGAAAATCAAACTACAAGTTACATATAAAAATCTAGGAGTGAATTTTATGGTATGCAAATCGAAATTAAATTTAAATTTTAATCTAATTAAGATCTTTTAAAAAGAGATGTCTCTCATATAAAGTAATTCAGAAAGACTGAAAATAAAAGGGAAGGCTACCAAGCAAAGATAAATAATAAGAAAGCTACATTCATGAATTGTAAGATCAGACAAGATTGAATTCAGGGAAAAAGCTGTAAACAAGACAAAAGATGTGTACTTCTTGATGATAAAGACTATAATCCATAATGAAGGGGATGTAACGTACAGCATGGTGACTGTAGTTAACAATACTGTACTGCATATTTGAAAGTAGGTAGGAGAGAGGATCTTAAAAGGTCTCATCACAAGAAAAAAATATTTTGTAACTATGTATATTGACGGATGCTAACTGGACTTATTGTGGTGATCATTTTGCAATATATAGCAGTATCAAATCAGTACATTATACACCTGAAACTAATATAATATTATGTCAATCACACCTCAAAAAAAATTAGAAACAAAATGAAAAAATTAACTCCTGAAATTAAAACAAATCTAAAAGGAATATAAGAGCCACAAATAAACACAACAGATAACGCATTTAAGAGAAACAGCAGTGAAAAGGGAAAGAATTTTAAAATAAGAAAGAAATTAAGAGATTTTTTTTTTTTTAATTTGAGAAAAAGTGAATATACTTCAGAAAATACTGAAGATAGGCAAAGAAGATCCAACCCACAAATAGTAAGAGTCCCCAAAGAAGAAAACCAAAGCAAGGGAACAAATCAAATATTAAAAACATATGGACTTCCCTGGTGGCACAGTGGTTAAGAATCTGCCTGCCAATGCAGGGGACACGGGTTCGAGCCCTGGTCCGGGAAGATCCCACATGCCGCGGAGCAACTAAGCCTGTGCGCCACAACTACTGAGCCTGCACTCCAGAGCCCGCGAGCCACAACTCCTGAAGCCCAGGCGCCTAGAGCCTGTGCTCTGCAACAAGAGAAGCTACCGCGATGAGAAGCCCGCGCACCGCAACAAAGAGTAGCCCCCGCTCGCCGCAACTAGGAGAAAGCCTGCGCACAGCAGCAAAGACCCAACGCAGCCAAAAATAAATCAATTAAAGAAATTTTTAAAATAAATAAATAAATAAAAATAAAATAAAAAGATCTGAAGCTACTTACTGAAAGAGCACAGAGTGTATATGAGAATATAAACCTAAAATGGCCAACTCCAAGACATGGTCTAGTAAAATTACTAGGATTTAAAGAAAAAGAAAAAAATCCTGTTGACATCTGGGCAAAAATAGCAAACGGCATAAGGGAAAAAAATTAGGCAATTATTAGCTTTTCAACAGCAACACTTTATGCCAGAATAAAAATGGAGAAACATATTTAAAATACTCAAGGCAGGAAAATGTGAGTCAAGGATTGTATCTGGTAAAACTGACAGTCAGGCACAAAGGGAAAACACAAACTTACCAATATATAAGACCTTTAAGTTAAAAAATAAAAAGGCAGGAAGAATTTTTTCTTATAACATTAAATTCCTCTCTCTACCTAACAAAGGAAGACAATGTAGAAATAAAATTCTTTTAAGGAAAAAAATTCAAATGTTTACGACGTAATATGGTAACATCAACAACTAATACTTACTAAGTACTGAGCATTTGTGTTCAGCACTATGCTAAGTGCTTTACACGCACTCTTTCCATTTAATCCACAATCCACACAACTGTCCACATTTTATATTATAGATGAATAAAATTAGGTTGAGGGAAGTGAAGTTACTCCCCTAGGGTCCTCAGGTAGTAAGTGGCAGGGCCAGGACTTGAATCTAGAACTGATTTCAAATATTCTGATTTTAACCATTATGCTAAATGAGCTTTTGTTTTTTGAAAACATATCTTAATTTCTGCACATGACCAGTGGGTATTGCTAGAGCCACAGAGAAACCACTAGCATTTTGTATGTAAAAAGATAGGAAACAAGGCATGCGGAACCTAAAGTACCTTAAGATAAAGAAAATGTTTTAAGGATGAAGATAAATGCTCAAAAGAATCAAATGTTACACAGAATGTCAAGAAAAAGAAATTCTCAAGTAAGTCTACTGGATGAGGCAATTAGTGGGCCACTTGGGAACTATACAGTTCAGAAACTATCTAGAGATGAGTGTCAGATGACAGGGCCAAGTGATGATACACGGGTATAGTGCAAGCACTTGCAACTAGGAGAACTTACTTCTAGCTCCTAGTCCTGCCACTCGCTGGCTGTAGGACTTGTGGCAAGTTACTTAATACATTGTTGGGCTTCCAATTCCTCATCTGTAAAACCAGGATAATAATACCTCCTTCACAGAACTGTGGAAGTAAATCACTAAACAACCTGAGTAGACAGATCCTGGATCATAGTAAGTACTATATAAATGCCAGCTGTTTATCCCTTCCTAGACTAAGGAATTCTTTTTTCTCATCTCTTAATCTCTCTTTTAGATCTTCTCCTTTGGCCTTTAAACATGAAAGTTGTCAAATTTCATGAAATTGTTGGGTTAAAATCTATATGCATTGCTAATTGTACTAATGATTCCAAATTGCCCTACAGAAACACTAGTATATTTTACATTCAGTATGAACACAACGCTGACAAGAGAAATTAATAAGTCATTTCAAAAACCATAAGAAACTTACTAAAGGCATGGAGGCATTAAATGTGTATTTATTTTCAATTAAAGAAAATGCAATGATTTGGGTAGCAGGTTTGGTATACAGGAGCATTTCTGTATAAGTAAAAGTAAAATATTCTTGCTCTCTCTACTGCATCTAAGCATCTTGATTTCTTCATAGCAGTTACCACAATGTTATTATTATTATTTTTGGTTTTCTATTCTTTGCTTTCCATTTTTAGACTACAAGCATCTAAGAAGAGTAGTAACCAAGTCTCTACTTAACCCCTGTATCCCCCAACACCTGGCAACACAGTAGGCATTGAAAAAATTTTGTGGAATGAATGAATTTATAATAAGTGGAAGTCAGAAAAACTGTCTTAACAAATTCTAAGATATTTACAATTACAAAATTTTTTTAAAGTATAGTGTTTGGCACTCTAAAATTCAGGTAAATAACTAATTAATGATTGAAAAGTAAGCTCTAATTCTTTTAAGTGACCTGATTCAATATACAGTCAGCATCCTGGGGAAAAATGAACTGGAAGAAAATTCTCAGGTAAGTGAAATTTACTACTCTACGCAACGACTATGTAAGAACCAGTTTTTAAGAGACAGTCCTAGAATAAAAACTGTTAAACAAAGAACATATAATATAGCTGAAACAATTTTATGATGCTTCAGGGTTTTCACGGCTTGTGTTATGCTGTAATGCCCTTGGGATGCTACTGATCATAGGGTGATTTGCTCCTACGGCAGCCAAGCTCCTGGGGCCTCTAGGGTTTGCATGTCTTTGTCTACATTAGCTACCTCTACCCTCCCTGTCAGGCATCACTCTGCCTGACTTCTGGATGCCCGCCTCTCTCTTCCTCCCCATGTGGTATATAATCTGTTCAGGGATGGAAAACCAGATAATCAAGTCTGTTAGAATCCTGTGAAAGAGTAAAACAAATAGGTAAGAACCTCTATTGAAGTATATACCACAGGCTTGACAAGGTCAGGGATCTTTATTTTCCCCACAGAAGGTTAAAGTTGCTAAAAGTTTACCTTTCCTAAGTGTTAAAATAGTTCAGTGATGAAGTCTAAATAATAAATTGGGGGGGCAGCGCAACGCTCACCTGCCCACTTGTAAGCCTAGTAAGCGTCCTAATAAATCATTTCTTGTCTATCAATCAATCAATCAATCAATCAATCGTGGTAACCAGGAGAACATGTTTATGAATGCTAACTCTCAAAAGACAAATCTTCTCATAAAGGGAGGTAACTACAATGAGAGCACTTGAGTTTTTCCTTAAAAGAATTTTGAATATTCCCTTGAATCATACACCTTACACTGTACGTTATTATTTGTTATTAGTTTATCCAGTATTCTTCTTACCAAGAGTATCTTTAATGAGGATTTCAAGCTTCTGTCCCATGTTGGGTCCTCTCTCCTCTCTTGGATTCTGTACTCGGTTTACAATCTCTTGCTTGATGGAGTTGATTACAAACAATAAATTATCTGTAAGATAGAACAGGACAGTTGGAGCATGTCATTAACATGGAAGAATTTACTTTTAATTATGTAATAACAGATACTCAATTAAAAATGAAGAACAGGGCTTCCCTGGTGGTGCAGTGCTTAAGAATCTGCCTGCCAATGCAGGGGACACGGGTTCGAGCCCTGGTCTGGGAAGGTCCCACATGCCGCGGAGCAGCTGAGCCCGTGAGCCACAATTACTGAGCCTGTGCGTCTGGAGCCTGTGCTCCGCAACAAGAGAGGCCGCGACAGTGAGAGGCCCGCGCACCGCGATGAAGAGTGGCCCCCACTTGCCACAACTAGAGAAAGCCCTCGCACAGAAACGAAGACCCAACACAGCCATAAATTAAAAAAATTTAAAAAAAAAGACTGCCTGTTAAAAAAAAAAATAAAATAAAAATTGTTGATGATTTAAAAAAAAAAAAAAATGAAGAACATAGAAGAAAACACTAAGCAGTGATGGTTGTAAGCTTTCTTATCCAAAGAGACTAATAATCAAATGATGTGCCACTTCTGATAACAGATTGTAGACATGTATCAGTGTCCACTATCTTGTAAGCAATTTGCCCTACTTGTCTTCACAGCTATGACAGTGCCTGGTATATTGACTCATAGGGTCTTAGTAAATGTTTATTAAATAAATCGAACAAAGCCCTTCAAAGACAAAGCTTTAAAAACAAATTTCCCGGGCTTCCCCAGTGGCGCAGTGGTTAAGAATCCTCCTGCCAATGCAGGGGACACGGGTTCGAGCCCTGGTCCGGGAAGATCCCACATGCCGCGGAGCAACTAAGCCCATGCGCCGCAACTACTGAGTCTGCGCTCTACAGCCCGCGTGCCTAGAGCCCGCGCTCCACAACAAGAGAAGCCACCACAATGAGAAGCCTGTGCACCGCAAACGAAGTGTAGCCCCCCTCACCGCAACTAGAGAAAGCCTGTGCACAGCAACAAAGACCCAATGCAGCCAAAAATAAAATAAATAAAATAAATAAATTAAAACAACAACAACAAATTTCCCCACCTTAAGAAGCTTTAAAAAAAAAAAAAGAGCAAAGTTAACCAAAAGTAAATAAGGAGGGAAATAATAAAGAGCAGAAATCAATAAAACAGAACACAAACACACAACAGAGAAAGTTAACAAAGCCAAAAGCTGGTTCTTTGAAAATATCAACAAAATTGATACCCACTCCCGCCCTCATCCCCATCCCCAGCTAGACTGCTTGATCACCTCCACCTAGAATGAAAAAGGGGTTATCACTTCAGAATACAGCCATTAAAAGGATAGTAAGAAAATGCTATGCTAACAAATTCAAAAACTTGGATGAAATGGACAAATTTATTGAAAATACCACTTAACAAGAAGAAATGGAAAATCTGAACAGCTCATTTCTAATAAAGGAATTGAATTTATCAAAAAGTATTGCCCAAAGAAAACACAGAGGGCTTTAATGGAAAATTCTATCAAATGCACAATGAAGAAATAAAGTTAATTTCATCAAACTTTCAAAAAAAAGGAAGAAAGATCATGGCTGAATTCATTCTCTAAGGCTAGTATCCTCAAATACCAAAACCTGACAAAGACATTACAAAAAAAGAAAATCACAGACTAATATCCCTCTTGAATATAGATATAAAAACCCTTGACAAAATATTAACAACAGAATCCAACTTAAAATATCAGAATAGAATCTTACAAAGTATTTTCAATAGACTCTAATATAAAAAGGAAAATACATCATAACCAAATAGAGTTTATTCCAAGAATGCAAGGTTGGTTTAATAAAAAATTAGTTAATATAATTCACCATATTAACAGGGGAATATGTGATACATTACCAGAATAAAGGAAAACAATGTGATTGTTCCAATAAATGCAAAAAAAAAAAAAAAAAAAAAAAAAAAAGGAAAGAAAATGACAGTATTCAATATCTATTCATGATAAATGAAACTAGGAAAAGAAGGAAACTTACTCAAAATAATAGAGAGCATCTCACCTACAAAAAAGCCTACAGCTAATATCAACTTAAAGGTCAAAGTTTCCCCTGCAAACAAGGCAGTCACCACTTCTATTCAAATGTCTTAGACATTGCAACAAGGCAAGAAAAAGAGTTAAAAGGCATAAAGATCACAAGGGAATAAATAAAGCCATTTCTATTTGCAGATGATGACTGCTTAAATAGAAAATTCCAGGGCATCTACTGGAGTTATCTACTACTGGAACTAATAAATTTAGCAAGAAAATAAGGTATAAGAGTAATGCACAAAAATTCATTTTATATACTACCAAGAAAGAATTTGAAATTTCAGAAATGAGTCCATTTACAACAGCGCCAAAAAATATAAAATACTTAGAAATAAATCTAACAAAAGATGTTCAAGCACTCTACATTGAAAACTATAAAACAAGTCAGAGAGATATTAAGGAAGACCTAACTAGATGGACAGAGAAACCAAGTTCATGGATAGGAAGCCTCCATTTTGTTAAGATGATAATTCTCTCCAAACTGATCTACAGATTCAAAGCAATTCCAATCAAAATTTCAAGAAACTTCTTTTGTAAAAAGTGATCAACTGATTCCAAAATTTATATGGTCATGCAAAGGACCTAGCAAAGCCAAAACAACTTTGAAAGAGCAAAATTAGAAGACTAACAAGGACTAACACTGCCTGACTTTCACAGTCTACTACACAACTACAGTAAGACACTGCATATTCACATAAAGATAGACAAATAGATCAATGGAACGGAATACGGGGTCCAGAAGTAGACCCATACATATAGGATCAACTGATCTGATAAAGGTGCAAAAACAACTCAATGGGGAAAGGAAAGTTCTTTCAATGACTGGTGCTTGATCAACTGGATATTCATATGGGGAAAAAAATTCAACTCTTAGCCTACACCATACATAAAAATTAACCTGAAAAAGATCTCATAAACTTAACTGTGAAACCTAAAACTATATAAATCCTAGGAGAAAATATACAGGAAAATACAATTTTTGGAGTTGGCAAAGTTTCTAATTAGAACACACAAAAATGTAAAATAGAAAAGGAAAGACTGACAAATCGGACTTCAACAAAATTGAACATTTGTGCTCTTCGGAGGATGTCAGTGCGAAAACAAAAAGGAAATCCAAAGACTAGCATAAAATATTTTCAATACATATATCAGACAAAGAGCCTGTATCTAGACTAAAGAACTTTTAGAAGACAAAATTTTTAAATGGCAAAATATTTTAATAGACACTTCACATATACACACAAAGCGTATGAGTAGCCAGTAAGTACAGTAAAGATGTTCAACATCATTAATCAAAGAAATACAAATTAAGACCACAATGAGATGCTGCCACATACCACCCATTAGGTTGGTTGAAAGTAAGAAGACTGACCTTGCCAAGCGCCGGCAAGGATATGGACCAACCAGAACCCTCATACACTGTTTTTGAGAATGTAAAATGGTACAGCCACTTGGAAAAGAGTTTGGCGGTTTCCTGTACAGTTACTCGTAGGTATTTAACCAAGAGAGATTGAAATATATGTCCACCCAAACACTTGTACAGAAATATTCACGGCAGCTCTGTTACAGCAAAAGCAAACAACCCAAGTATCCATCAATAGGTGAATGGATGAAGAAACTGCAGTATAGCTAACACAGTGGAATGCTACTCAGCAACGGAAAGGATTTAACTATTGACACAGATGACGTGGAGAAATTTTAAAATAATTATTCAGCGTGAGAGTAGCCAGGCAAAAAAAGAGAATGTATGGTAGGATTCCATTAATATAAAATTTTGAAAATGTAAACTAATCTTCAGTGACAGAAAGCAGATCGGGGCCACTAAGGGATAGGAATGGAGGGAGGGTTAGCTTACAAAGGGGCACTATGAAACTTTTGGAGGTGATCAAAGTGTTCATTATCTTGATTGGTTTCACATGTATATATATATGTCCACACTAACCACATAATACTCTTTAAATACGTAGAGCTACTGTACTTCAATTACACCTCAATAAAGTTGCAGGGGGGAACACATCTCCAATTTCAACACACAGGATTCCTATGGTCTGAAATAAGTCTCTACTACTTCAGACACTGATTTGAAATCAGTGATGTGTTATTCCTAACCTTGTAACACTTAGAAGAGACCAATCTAGACTAATATTGAAGAGGGAAGTCAGAAATAACTGGGGGTGGGGGGGTGGGGAGGCAGTTTAAAACTACATGCAGGGACAATATATATAAAACGTGTCACTAAACAAGGAAAGCACAGCTGACTCCCTAAATCACATGAAACAAGAAATTTATGCTTCTTCTCAAATAACTGAGAGAGAACACCATTTACTCAAATATAAGTAAGGACATTTACATGCAGGCTGGACTTCTGAGAAGCAATGAGGTTCCCCCATCTTCAACAGGTAAAGTAAATCAGGTCACTTTTAAAAAGAAAGAAAAAAAAAAAAACCCACTGTAAAATCAAAACTGAAACAGAGCAGAACAGCTCTTCTCAACCTGGGCAGTGTCCATGCCAGGCCACTGTGGGGAGGGAGGGCAGAGGTGAAGGGTTATAACAACATCAAAAACTTCTGGGTGAGGAAGCGGAGGCATCTGGCTCCGAAAGTGAGGCCAAACCTTAAATCTCTAACAGATCCCTCCTGTTTTGATTCCATGTTCATCCAAGAATCTTCCAGTTTTAATTTTCTCATGTAGCTTGCTTAGGTATAAAATATGTCAATCAGGATGAACGTCAATCCTCTTAGTAGCTTTACTTTTCATTCTGAGTCAAGAAATCTACCTTTGACTCACGGAGGAGCTTCTTGCGAGCTTTGGTAGAAGGAATCAATAGGAGGAGGAGGAGGTTCGCTTGGAAAGGACGGGATAAGTAGCACAGTCCTGGGCCCTGAAGCTAGTCCTTGGAACGGTGCTAGTTGATGACAAATTTAAAAGGATAAGGACAACAGAGTACATTTTTCATAAAGCTAACTTTACTCTGAAATTATGCCTGTCTCAATTTTCTAATGCTAAAATATTCTTCCTTGTATGAAATGACAGCAATTGTAGATGATGTTCCTTTTAATGTCCTCATGTGGCAAAATATAAAGTTGGCAACACTATGGTTCCCAAGTCCCAAAATCTTTTTCTGATGTCACCGATCTGTAAATCACAAATTCTAGAAACCACTGGGTCAATAGATAGGTAACGGATAAAAGTGTTCCACAAAGCAGTCACAGAGTGACTCCCAGATATTTAGAGGAATCAAGGGCACCATTCCCTTGAGAGATGTATCAGAAACTCCGGGAAGAACTTTCAAACTACATGTGGCAAACTACACAGGAGCATCTCATTGCTTCTGAGATGTCTTCTAAACCAACAGTCGAAGCCGCTCTTCCCCAGACTGGAGAAGAGAAGCTAGTAAGACAGAAGTGGAAGAGAAATAAATGAATGAGAAGATCCTTTTCCTCCATGCTAATTGAGAAGAAAATGCTACCTTTTAAAGACAGGCCTTCAAATGTAAAACAGATAGCTAGTGGGAAGCAGCCACATAGCACAGGGAGATCAGCTCGGTACTTTGTGACCACCTAGAGGGGTGGGAATGGGAGGGTGGGAGGGAGGGAGTTGTAAGAGGGAAGAGATGTGGGGATATATGTCTATGTATAGCTGATTCACTTTGTTATAAAAGCAGAAACTAACACCATTATAAAGCAATTATACTCCAATAAAGATGTTAAAAAAATAAATAAATAAAAAATAAAGACAGGCCTTTTCCTACATGAAAATATCTAGAGGCTTTAAGCTAGCTTTGGAAACAAGAAACAGTTAAGGCCATCAAAAACTCAATTTGAGATAGAACAACACATTCAGAAATACACATATTCCTGGCCCTTACCAATTCCCCAATTGTTCCACACCCCAGGATATATTTACATCACAGACAGAGCAGCATGTGTGCGTGCGCATGCATGTACATACATACGAATGCAAAAATACATGGCCACACAGATGTACATCATTATGGATACATTTATTAACTGAACAACACACAGATATATGCCTACATGTGTCCAGAGAAAAAGAGACCAGAAGGCTCCCAGGAGCCCACCACATTTCCCTGCAGTGTGAGTCAGCTGGGTTCTAAAATGAAGTATGAATGTCCATGACATTGCAATCAAATATATACTCACAGAGCTCAAGGTCAAAATGCTTCAATAAGCAAGAACGAATAATAGGAAAATGGGCAGATCTCCATTCCAACAAACCAACTATTGTTTTACCTAATTCATCTACCTTGATTAGAATTCCTGTGTGGTCATTAATAAATAAAACCATCAGTTCCTTTCACAAGTTGTAAGCATCACAGTTGGAAATCCTCTTTCTGTCCTCACAAATGGAAACAAGATAACCAAGATAAAGGATTAAGAAAAAACTCCACAACATTTATTGAGCACTTATGTGCCAGACATCATGCTGGACTTAAGAAAACCTCTGGAAACAAATAATAATTGATCATTTAGCCACTGTTCCACTTTCAGATACAATTTAGCCCAAGAGCAACACAGTGAAGAGGACAATTTTAGAAGCAAAGGAACATATGAGCTCTTATGCTACCAGGCTTAAGGAAGTGTAACAGAGCAAGGGGGAAAGAAGGGGTGGTTCTTATTAAGAAGATCTTCTTATTAAGAGATCTTATTAAGAAGATCAAAGGCAGAGCTTTCCAACCCGCTAGTTCGCTGTAGAAGGGTTCCAGGTGTATGATCGTCTCAGCCCAAAAGGGCCTCCTCCCATCAGAAGCCTACTCTGTTATACTCCAGGATGCCTTAGAGATGATAGTTTTCTGCATGTGCCATGATGTGAAAGATTGGGAAGCACTGATCTAAACCAACGGTTCCCAAATACGTACTAGGATGGTTGCATAAGAGTAATCTGGGGTAGGGGCTTCCCGGTGGCGCAGTGGTTAAGAATCCGCCTGCCAATGCAGGGGACACGGGTTCGAGCCCTGGTCTGGGAAGAGCCCACATGCCGTGGAGCAACTAAGCCCGTGCGCCACAAATAGTGAGCCTGCGGGCTAGAGCCCGTGAGTCACAACTACTGTGCCTGCATGCTACAGCTACTGAAGCCTGCGTACCTAGAGCCTGTGCTCCGCAACAAGAGAAGCCACCACAATGAGAAGCCCGCATACCGCAGCAAAGAGTGGCCCCCGCTCGCCGCAACTAGAGAAAGCCCATGTGCAGCAACGAAGACCCAAAACGCAGCCAAAAATAAATAAATTAAAAAAAAAAAAAAAGAGTAATCTGGGGTAATGTTAAAAATACGGGCTCAGGCCCGTGGCGCCGGCAGGATGGGCAAGTGTCACGGTCTTTGTACTGCCAGGAAGCTCCGTAGCCACCGACGAGACCAAAAGTGGCATGATAAACAGTACAAGAAAGCCCATTTGGGCACAGCCCTGAAGGCCAACCCTTTTGGAGGTGCTTCTCATGCCAAGGGAATTGTGCTTGAAAAAGTAGGGGTTGAAGCCAAACAGCCAAATTCTGCCATCAGGAAGTGTGTCAGGGTTCAACTAATCAAGAATGGCAAAAAAATCACCGCCTTTGTACCCAATGATGGTTGTTTGAATTTTATTGAGGAAAATGATGAAGTTCTGGTTGCTGGATTTGGTCGCAAAGGTCATGCTGTTGGTGACATTCCTGGAGTCCGCTTTAAGGTTGTCAAAGTAGCCAATGTCTCTCTTTTGGCCTTATACAAAGGCAAGAAGGAAAGACCAAGATCATAAGTTTTGATGATGAAAGCAGGATAGTAATAAATTTCCATATGCCAAAAAAAAAAAAAAAAATACGGATTCCTGGGTTCTACTTGCATAGATTACAGTTCAGAGTATCTGGGAGAAGCCTAGAAATCTACAGTTTAACATGTACACACACACGATTCTAATGAACAATCACATTTGTAAAACATGTTTCTAAACTATCCACTCAAAGGTTAAAATATATATTAGTTAATAAAATTGGCTAACCCAGCACACAACTGTAAAATGGAAGTCAGAGATTAACATGGTCACAAGAGGTGAGCTCTTTAGGATAGAGGTGAGATTTGGCTTGGTGAGCCACAGGTAGACATACTAAGAGAAGGACGTGAATGAGTAAGAGTGAGTATATAGCTTACTGAATGGATGAACAAAAAAGAGGCTGGCCTAAAGCTGGGCAGAATACAGGGAAAGCAAATAACAAAACCAAAGAAAAAGAGAGTGGTCAGCAAGGTAAAAGGAAGTTAATCAAATTGTTAAAAGTGTTGGTTTACCGTATTCTGTGTTGAGGCCCCATAATTTCACTTTATTAGCTTCATACTGCGCTTTTTTCTTTAACCGACAAGCCCTGTGAAAGGAAGGAGCAATTAGCTCACTCATTTTTTTACAGGGAACATTCAGAATATACTTCTTTTTGCTGCTGTCAGACATTTTCTAATAGCAACCAAAAATCACTGCCTACTGATATTTGTATCAAGGGCCTCAATCATCACCCCAAAACATACAATATCATCATTTATCCAAACTGATTTTTTGAAGTTTCAGCATAGATTCAAAAATAAAGCTATGGTTAGTATACCAAAATAAACAAACAAAAACGGACAATACCAAGTGGTGTAGAAGATGTGAAATAAGTGGAACCCTCGTATGTTGCTGGAGGGGATGTAAAACAGTACATACAACTACTTCGGAAAACAGTAAATATTGTTTTAATTTACTTCATTACTTTGGAAATAGCTACTTTGGCAGTTTCTTATACAGTTAAACACACACTCTCGGGAATTTACCCAAGAGAAATGCAAACTTATGTTCACATAAACAACTGCAGATGAATGTTTATGGTGACTTTATTCATAATTGCACAAAATTAGAAACCACTCAACTATCCCTCAACTGGTGAACAGATACACTGTAGTGTATCACTTCAAAGGACTACTACTATCAATACTCCTCCACACAACAACATGATGAATCTCCAATTCATCCTGTGTGATATCAAAGCCAGACTCAAAAGGCTGCATATAATATGATTCCATCTATATTCTAGAAAAGGCACAACTGTAGGAACAGAAAACAGACTGGTGGTTGTGAGGAGTTAGGGGTGAGAGAGGGAGTTCACTTTTACAAAGAGGCATAAGGAAATTTTTTAAGGCGATAAAAATGTTCAATATCTTGACTGTGGTTGTGGTTTACAGAATTGGATATGTTTGTCAAAACTCACAGAAGGATACACTGCAAGTGAAGAATTTATCAAGTAAATTACACCTCAATAAAAAAACCTTACTGCAAAACAAACAAAAAATAAAGAGCTATGATAAAATTTTTCATTTTTATACTATACGGCACTTGAGTTCATTCACCTCTCCCCTTTAAAAACTTCTTCCATGAAGCATAAATACCATCATTTACTTTCAAAGGAAAAATTATAATACTCTCATTGTAGTATTTATAAAAGTATATTTCTGAAAAAAGGGCCGAGGGCCATCTCCTCTATGAAAGCTCACTGAAGTCTAATCTCACCTCCTAGACTTCAATCACATGAGTAAACATGATTACCATTTACCTGGAAGCCAGCTTATTTTTTTCCTTCCTTGACCTTGGCCGGGCTGTTAAGGGAAGCTCACTGACTGGAGTCAGATCACTAATCACCTTATTCAGTTTCCGTAGTTCATTGCCTATCTGGAGTAGTTTTTTAGGATTTGGAGTCAGGTCTTCCACATCCGTTCTCCGTGACTTCTTTACTGCATATTTGCCTATAGATGGTTTAAAAGAAGTTTAAGTGAGATCATTTTATTTAACAAGAGATACATTTTATATAGCCATATTTAAAAACCCATCTCTCCCCTCCCCCCTTTTGTTTTCAGAGGCCTGAGCATGTGAACAACCTACGCTAGAAGGGCTGGCCTCTTCTCCTTCCCACTTTGTGATGGCAAGAAATGGGGGTAATATAGCACAACTCCAGCCTTTTCCCAACTCTTCTCCACCTTAAGGTTTCTAGCCCTGGTATGATGGATTCTTAATTATCTGCATGGAAGTAATAAGCATCTCAAACCTCAGGACTGGAGTCCAAGTTCACCTGCACACAAAAATCAGGGCTAGGGTACAGTATATGGTCAGGAACGAATTTGGAAATTTTACCCAAACCAAGACATTTAGGCTGCTATGACTGAAAATTTGTCAGACATATATATTCCTGTGTTGGACCCAAAAGTCCAACAAATAAGGATTGCCTTTTCAGAAACCACGTCTTCAGTTAGTTTGATAAATAACATTACAGGAGACTCAAGAAGACTTTCCCTACCACTGCAGGCAAGAGGAATGGCTCTGTCCTCTGAACTACAATACCCTGAACAACTTTCCTAGTACTCACTACATGCTACCTGTACCTATTTGTTGGACTCATCTTTTCATTTCTGGTAGAAAATTGATCTGAAGTCAAAAATTAGGCCTTTATTCACTGAAAGATAATAGAGTACAGACCTGGGTGCCAGCGGAAAGGGAAAATGAGGCACAAATATACTTCTGATACAACTTCTGTGTCAAAAATGCTTAGCAACTTATATCTGTAGCATGAGCGACTACTAAACTGTTTACTGAGCTCCAGCCTACTAGTGCCCCCCCACCTTCTCAGTACAGACTTTGGATTAAGGTAAAAACATCTGTGGAAGAAATTCTACTCAATTACTTCCTCCTGGGTTCACAGTTCAAAACCTGGCCTACCTAAGATTATAAGCTTCTCCTGACTCTTACTATTCAATTCTTCCTGCTCCATTCCTTTTCTCCACAATTGTTCTTCCTTTCTTTTCCTTTCCCTCCTCTTTTCTCTCCACCACCGTTTTGATTCCAATCTCCCTGTTTACATTTAGGCCTGGAGATTGGACAAAAATGAAAGACAGAGATGCTAGAGCCCATACTCTTCTTTCCCAACCCTTCTTGCTTATGGCAACTGTGACAGGTCAGGAATCAGCAGGCTGTTGGGTCATTTCCTGGGTAGGATATATAGAACAAGAAGTGACTAGAAATCATTTTTACACAAGCTTTCCTCCCTGTTTAGGTGATGGCTCTCAATACTGGTAAGAGCTATTTGTGAATGAAGAGCAGTCATAGCAAATACAGCAGCTCTACTGTTCTACTCTCCAATTTGCTAGGAAGGGTTGAATACCTACATATAATGTATAATGATTAAGCATTATGGTTTACTATCTCTATTTAAAAGTGACATGAAATATCCAGGACTGACGGTTACCGAGACTTATCATGGTGATCATGGTGTATGCAAATGTCAGATCACTATGTAATACACCTGAAACTGATATAATATTGTACATCAACTATATTTCAATAACAAGAGAAAGGAAGGGAGGGAGGGAGGGAACCTATATGATCACAATCCCCTCTTACCATGATGTAAGCCATTCTTCTGATACATGTTACTTGGCAAGGTATCTCTGTTCCATTCAGATGGCCTTAGCATCCTCTCTTGCTGTGATGGTGTGAGTTGTTCACTATACTCCCAGAAGTACCTTCTTTTACCTCTCTTCCGAGAGGTAATTGAAGTCATCTCCTTCAAGTCTTCCACAGAATCATTTTCATAGCCTTAAAAAAAGAAAGCACCCCCCCCCCGAATTTTTTAAGTTCCATAAATTTCAATAAACCAATCAGGACAAACAAAAAGATCCCCTCTATTTACCACCTGACACATTTCCTTTCATCAAAAAACAGTATTAACATGTCAAAGATAATAAACCAAATCTATAAAATAACTTTTAATGTAGAAATCTCTCAATTCAAAATATTTAGAGATTAATAAACAGAGATAACTACACTGTTTATCTTCCTTAGGTTTCTCCTTGGTTAGTATATGACACTTCTTTTGTATCTTCACATAAGATTGAGAGAATAATGAAATATAGCCACAGGAAAACAAACAACCCAATCAAAAAGTGGGCAGAAGACCTAAATAGACATTTCTCCAAAGAAAACATACAGATGGCCAACAGGCACATGAAAAGATGCTCAATATCACTAATTATCAGAGAAATGCAAATCAAAACCACAATGAGGTAATCACCTCGCACCAGTCACAATGGCCATCATTAAAAAGTCCACAAACAAAAAAAAAAAAAAAAAAAAAAAAGTCCACAAACAATAAATACTGGAGAGGGTGTGGAGAAAAGGGAACCCTCCTACACTGTTGGTGGGAATGTAAATTGGTGCAGCCACTATGGAGAACAGTATGGAGGTTCCTTAAAAAGCTAAATACAGAGTTGCCATAGGATCCAGCAATCCCACTCCTGGGCATATACCCGGAGGAAACGCTAATTCAAAAAGAGTCATGTACCAAAATGTTCATTGCAGCTCTATTTACAATAGCCAGGACATGGAAGCAACCTAAGTGTCCATCATCGGATGAATGGATAAAGAAGATGTGGCACATATATACAATGGAATATTACTCAGCCATAAAAAGAAACGAAATGGAGGTATTTGTAGTGAGGTGGATGGAGTTAGAGTCCGTCATGCAGAGTGAAGTAAGTCAGAAAGAGAAAAACAAATACAGCATGCTAACGCATATATATGGAATCTAAGGAAAAAAAAAAGGTCATGAAGAACCTAGTGGCAAGACGGGAATAAAGACACAGACCTACTAGTGAATGGACTTGAGGATATGGGGAGGGGGAAGGGTAAGATGTGACAGGGTGAGAGAGTGGCATGGACATATACACACTACCAGATGTAAAATAGATAGCTAGTGGGAAGCAGTCACATAACACAGGGAGATCAGCTTGGTGCTTTGTGACCACCTGGGGGGGGGAAAGGGAGGGTGGGAGGGAGGGAGATGCAAGAGGGAAGAGATATGGGAACATATGTATATGTATAACTGATTCACTTTGTTATAAAGCAGAAACTAACACACCACTGTAAAGCAATTATACTCCAATAAAGATGTAAAAAAAAACAAAAACAAAAACAAAAATACACATGCACCCCAATGTTCACAGCAGCACTATTTACAACAGCCAAGACTTGGAAGCAACCTAAATGTCCATGGACAGATGAATGGATAAAGAAAATGTGGTGTATATGTGTATGTGTGTATATATATATATACACACACACATACATAAACACACACACACACACACACAAACAGAATACTACTCAGCCATAAAAAAGAATGAAATAATGCCATTTGCAACAACATGGATGGACCTAGAGATTATCATATTAAGTGAAATCAGACAGAGAAAGAAAAATAAGTATCATATGATATCACTTATATGTGGAGTCTAAAATATGATACAAATGAAGTTATTTATAAAATAGAAGCAGACTCACAGACATAGAAAACAAACCTATGCTTACCAAAGGGGAACGTGGGGGGAGGGATAAATTAGGAGCTTGGGATTAGCAGATACAAACTACTATATATAAAACAGATAAACAACAAGGTCCTACTGTATAGCACAAGGAACTATATACAATATCTTGTAATAACCTATAATGAAAAAGAATATATGTATGTATAACTGAATCACTTTGCTGTACACCAGAAACTAACACAACACTGTATAAATCAACTATATTTCAATTAAAAAAAAAAGAAATATAGCCACAGGAATGTTAAAAGTACCATTAGTTAACGGTACTTAGACACTATACAATTATTTTTAATGTCTTCCATCTAATATTTATGCATCTGAAACATCCCCAGACAGAAAGCTGTGTGCATTTCTGGGATGGTATCCTATGAGGCAGAATTCCGTGAGGCAGCAGTGGTCTTCTTCCTACTTCCCACAATACCCTTTTTGTAAAAGTACAAAAATGACAGCTCTCACACAGGCTATTCAAATAAAAACTTATATGCCTATTTCTAACTAATATTTTATTGGAAGCAATTTGCATTTACTTCACTTTTTAAGAAGTTATTTTCCCTACTAATAGGAAGTTTCAGTAAATACTTAATTCTGAGCTGCTAGAACTACTGGTCAGACCCAATACAGAATAACCTATACATCTAAAATACCCTCAGAGCATGCCCATCTTAGAGGTACTCCACCTAATTAGTACTAGGTACATGGGGCAATGGAGATGGGCTGTGCACGGGGTGTGTACAGCCCTAAACCTAAGGTAGCAAGGAAAAACTGGATGGCGATGGCCAAGCAAAATGACCACTTTCCCTCCTAAAAACATGACTCCTCTGGAACTGACACTAAGAAAGTGATGACATCTGCACATTTTGGAAATAAAATAGAATTTTAGAATTTTACCAGGTTTTCTTCACATTAAGAATTAATTAGGGGGCTTCCCTGGTGGTGCAGTGGTTGAGAGTCCGCCTGCCAATGCAGGGGACACGGGTTCGAGCCCTGGTCTGGGAAGATCCCACATGCCGCGGAGCAACTGGGCCCGTGAGCCACAATTGCTGAGCCTGCGCGTCTGGAGCCTGTGCTCCACAACAAGAGTGGCCGCGATAGTGAGAGGCCCGCGCACTGCGATGAGGAGTGGCCCCCGCTTGCCGCAGCTAGGGGAGGCCCTCGCACAGAGACGAAGACCCAACACAGCCATAAATAAATAAATAAATTAAAAAAAAAAAAACAAGAATTAATTAGGAACATGATTCTATTTATTTGACATTGTGGGAAAGGCAAAAGTACAGGGACAAAGTGGTTGCCAGGAGTTGGGGGTGGAGGGAGAGGCTGACTATAAAGGAACGGGAGGGAAATCTGGGGGGTGATCAAACTGTTCCGTACCTTGATTGTGGTGGTGGTGGTTTCATGATTATGTGCATTCGTCAAAACTCAAAGAAGTGTACACTTAAAGAGGGGTGAATTTTACTGTTATGCCTCGATAAACATGACCTTTGAAAAAAGAATCAATTCAGAGAGCAGAATGATTTCGAGGCAACAGTAAAGACAAGCTTTTGTAGCACTGCTGGCTTAACAGCATTATAATGCTCATGTAGTACTTTAAAACAAAGTAAAAAAACACAAACAAACAAAACAACAACATGGCAAGCAGTGTGACAGAAAACCTTAGTTCTTCTTAAGAAATGAGGCACAGGCTTCCCTGGTGGCGCAGTGGTTGAGAATCCTCCTGCCAATGCAGGGGACATGGGTTTGACCCCTGGTCCAGGAAGATCCCACATGCCGCGGAGCAACTAAGCCCGCAAGCCACAACTACTGAGCCTGCGTGCCACAACTACTGAAGCCCGTGCACCCTAGAGCCCGCATGCTGCAACTACTGAGCCCACGCACCCAGAGCCCGTGCTCCACAACAAGAGAAGCCACCGCCTGAGAAGCCCGCGCACCACAACGAAGAGTAGCCCCTGCTCGCCGCAACTAAAGAAAAGCCTGCGTGCAGTAACAAAGACCCAACGCAACCAAAAATAAAATTTAAATAACTAAATAAATAAAAAAGAAATGAGGCACAAGTTAAGTGACACAATCATTTTCAGAAATCTGATTTTTGAAAATTCTGTTAGATACATAAATAATTTTTTCTTTACTCGTGTTAATGTATCACTTTAAAGGATTTTATCTTATTCCAGTTATCAACCTAGCTTTGGAAAAGGTGCAAGGGCTACATGCTTCTGCCAGAAATGGCCTTTTTAAAAAGGCCTTTGCTCCATGAGGCCAAGCTAAAATTACTGGCTCACAAAGACGACCCTAGTATGGCTGGGAACACCTCAATACAGGCAGCACCAACCCAAACACTCCCATCTTCCTATGAATGTCAAGAACTGGCGTCCCACATTTAAGTCTACCCCAGCCCAAAGTATAAGGGAAACATTTTCACATACAGCTTCCTCAGGCAACCCATCCCCTGACACTTTATTTGATATGCTCCCTCAGGTGGCCTAGATTTCTGGCAAAACACTGTCTCTCTCATTTAACGTACTCACGTTATTTCACTCACAGATGTTTCATTTGAGGCTTCTAAGAACTGGGTAGGAAGAGGTTATTAACCCTATTTACAAAAAGAAACATGCTCATGGAGGGTTTAAGTGATTTGGCAGAGCTGGGACTGGCTCAGGCCCCATGACTCCAGCTCCAAATGGACTTCCCGCTTTGCCTGTGCCTACCCTACCTAGTTAAATGGTCTAAACAGATTTTTTTCCCCACATATATTCCATGTTAAATCCAAAGAGTCATTAGGATTTTGATTTCTTCTCTCCCACCCAAATTAATAACCAGTTTTATTTACTTACATATGTTCAGCACTTTCCCAAAAAAAGTATTTAAGGGTTATCGGTTTTCTTTGACCTAATATTTTAGTATTTTCTAATAGCATACACCATGAACTCACAATAACACACACACACACACACACACACAATGGATTTGTTAAAATCATCTGCCTTTCAATACAGAGACTACTGTGATCAAGTAGAATGCAGGAAAATTATATTCCCAGATCACCAGTCTTGCATTTAAGGTGATTAAATATTTCTCGAAGTGTGTTCTGAGGAACACTATTACTATAAAATATATCTTCAATCCCGAGTGGGTTCTGTGGTCAAATAAATTTTAAGAAACTCTTGTCCTGAATCTTTCTCTTGCCAAGTCACAGTACACAGAAGATCAGAAGACCGAGAAATCATGACAGTAAATAAACCCACTCAACTCTAAGTTGCATGAAGATAAGGATCATGTCTGTTTTGTTCATCTCTGCATAGCCAAAAATCTAGTACACACAGTGCCTAACACAAAATTAGGCACCTCCCCACAATTTTTTTTAAACAAATGATTTGTTTAATGTAACATTTCCCATGGAGCCTTTTCCATTTTCTTTTCATTTGCTGGATCACCATATTGATCTAACTCATTCCTTTCTGACACAGTTACCAAAACATAGTCAAAAAGGCCTAAAATTCTGATCACACATCTTTGGTTAGTGCAGATTACTACCATTAAGCTGGTAAAGTCAATCATGAAAATCCTTAGTAGGGATTACAAAATAAACTCTCATTCTGGGGGCCTAATTCTTAGCCTTACAACCATGTAATTCCATGACCCCAAACAGTTGTAGCCTGTCCACAGAATAGGCTCTATTAAAACTTGGGAGCAAGTCCAGAGTAGAGACTGAAACTCCATTTTACACCTTTCCTGGAGCTTTGTAGGCTCAGGCACTGTCGTAGCCAACTGCCAAGAAACAGCATCAAGGGAGCTAGTCATCACAAAAGGGCCTTTGTAAACTGCTGCAAATTAAACCAATCAACCCACTCTAAAACTAGCACTCTGAAGAAACTATAACTATCCCACTTTTCTGCTTCAAAGAATTTCTTCTTGCCTCTCACCAATAACTCACATTTGTATTCTTAAAGTCACTTGTTTAGCTCTTTCTTCCAAGAAGAAGGGAAATTTTCATTAGCAAATGTGAATAAGCCCCCAAAATACCATAAAATATCATTGATTTGTGGATAAAGCATGTCATTCGTTGACATTTGTGAGAAGTGTCCAAGTAATACTAACCAAAGAGGTTTTACTTCAAGTCAACTGGAAGTGAGTGAATTAAATGCCATCCAAACATTTAGCATTGTTAAATAGTGCCAAGAGGAGGGCTTCACCCTGCCAAATGCCAGCTAACACATCTCTGTTTAAAGCACTGTTGGTTGCTTAACACCAACAAACTCACAAATCAGGGCTCTCCCCCCCACCCCCGACGAGAGTCAAAAGGCTGAGAAAATGGAAATGAGGGTCAACTTATCAAGTGGTTTCTCTTCATGGACCTACTCATCTCTCAACACATTTATCCACGTGAAATCAAGTCTAAAGATCAAGGATGAACTTAAACTGGAGTTAAAAGTCAAGGAAAAGCAGGAATTCCCTGGCAATCCAGTGGTTAGGACTCCACGCTCTCATTGTCGAGGCCCAGATTCAATCCGTGGTCAGGGAACTAAGATCCCACCAAAAAAAAAAGTCAAAGAAAAGCAAAACTACAACCAGAAGTGGAATAAACAGTATAGTCCTCGCCTGCCTTGCTTGGTGATAGTGGGATTTACCGACTCCCTCAGATTTATATATTCCTTTTAGCACCAGCTGGTAAAGGCATTTTCTTCCCCACACTTTCCACTTCCTAGTTATCACCCTAGTTATCACTCCTTGTCTCAACCCTTACCTTCCCTCCTACCCTAATTCTAAATATGGGACTCAAAACAACAGGACTGACCGGTCAGGTTTTAAGGACCACTCATGGAGAGCACTCTGGTCTCCCTGTGGGAGGGAGCTATATAACTTACTGCTAACTGCAAAGATAGTTTGAAACACCTCAAAGCAGATTTCATTAACTTGTTGAGAGAAAAGTTTTCCTGCTAAGTAGAAAAGACAATTGTTCTGTCTAGACTATACTGAGTGCTAAAGTAAACCAAAGAAAAGGCATAAACCCTTTTCCTCCACCTTTTCCTTACTTGAAAATCCACTCAAGTCAAACAACTTAATTGTATCAAATGCATAAATCATTTGTGCAATAGAAAGATTTCACTAAGAGGAAAGTCTCTGGGCAATAATATGCTTCACTGGCTACAATATAGCTACTATGGCTGAAAAACCTTTCTGAAAATTAAATACCAATGTTTATACTGCCCAAAATCCCAACAATGAAAGGGCTCTCTTTGACAATTTATATTTTTCTTAATAACTTGGTCTTTTATGTAGAAGTTATAGTACCAACATTATTTTTGAAGAAAATAACTTTCGCTTAAATGTGAAGATCTTCACTTCTTTGTGCATTTAACTGTGTGCCACTTGGCAACACCATTTTCATAAATAAACTGCACAAGCCAACAGTGGCAAGAGCCCAACCATGCACATGCTGAAGTGAACCAGTTCCCCACAGGTTTCATTTTCTTTCTCCCTTTTTTTTATATGCACTGTATATAAATAGAGCAGAGACTCCTTCATGCTCATTAAATTATAGCATGTATTTTTCTTCAGTGGAAAAATACTGTGCAAATGAAAGATGCAGCAGACACAAAGAAAAAGCTCTCTTTTACATTATTCATTAAGTAGGCTTTGTTGGTTATTAGGGATGAGTAATATAAACCATCATTGCTTGGTTCACCATTCTAGGGACTCCAAACACACCTCAATTATAACAGAGGGACACGTGCAGAAATAGGAATATTTTTTAAACCAATCAATTTTGGCATCTTTGCACAGCTGCTCAAGAGAGTGACAGATCACTTAACATAAGATAAATTAAGAAGAAGCCCTCGAGGAATCAGCATATGAACTACACATGAGCAAGAGTGATTATTTTAGAGCTGTTTGAATAGATAAAAGCAATTACATATCCAAGTCAAGATACTAAGTCATTTAATCCCCAGACTAAGACAAAGAAAGCATCCACAGCAAAACTTTCTATTTCAAGAGAGTAGCAAAAAGTCAATTCAGTAAGCCTCCAAGCACTACAATACCTGGTTCAGAGAAAGTGTCACTGATGTCATCATCCTTGTCATCTTCATAATCCTCTTCCTCTTCTTCCTCTTCCTCGTTTTCAGAAAGTTCGTGCTCGCTGCCAAATCCTTCATCATGGTCCTCATCGTCAACATCTTCCTCGTCCTCCTCGTCTTCTTCAGGACTGCATTTGGTTGGCTGTTCACCCAAGTTGTCGGACACAAAAAGGGAATAATTGTGCTCTTCTTTTTTCTGGGATGAATCTGAGACCGATGTGCTGGCAGAAAGGCTGCTACTCTCTCCTGCTGCAATCGACACAGGCCCCTCCTGGGGCAGGGGACTGAGTAATAGTTCCTGGGTTTCTTTAAAAGGCAAAGCTGGAGTGGCATGGCCCTGCAGAGGCTCCGTCCCTTTTTTCTCTGGTCTTTTGGCTACGGCTCCACAGTAGCAGGTGTTCTCCTTTGCTGAATCTGCATGAACCTGGCTCAATAGAGGCCGGCTCTGCTGCACTGGGTTGATCTTTACCTTTGCCTTTTTCACATAGTCTTTACATTCAACATGAAAGTTCACTTTTTCATTATGATACATGTTGGTCTTCACCATGATTTGTGTGCTTGAAGTGGGTTTACTTGCTTTTTGGACACAGTCTGACAAAGGGACCTCAGCCTGAAGAGTCTTAGAAGAACACACAGGAGCAGCTGCTCTGCTTGTGATCTTTTTACCAGGGAATGATGAGGGCAAGGGATTTTGTTTGACACTGAAAAGTGAATCAGGGTAATAAAGGGAATCAGAAACAGACTGAGAGTCCTCACTATTAAGCTGGGCCAAAGTTGGAGTTTTACTTATGACCTCTTCATCTTGGTAAGGGCTAGAAAAGTCATCAAGACCCAAGTAATCCACTTCTTTTGTTCCCCAGATGTCACAGCTGGTTAGTTTGGTGTACTTCGTTAAGTCTTCACAGTATGTATCCCACTGTTCCCAGTTTGAGGTTAAAGCACCCTCGTTATCCAGGACATCTGTGAAAGACTCCAGATTTTCAATGTCTTTGCAGTCCTCCAAAGAAAGGAAGTTGTCTCTAGGATTTTGCTGGTAGTTCATCTCTCTATCCTGAGAAAGGTTTAAAAAAAAAAAAAAAATCACATACCGTAATTGAGGAAAGAGTTATTTACCTCCATACTCACTTTCATGTATCAAATTGATAAATCAGTACTCAACCTCTGGTCTGCTTTTACGATAAAGACTACTTACATGACACTCTACCATTCCATTTAATATCATTTCCTCGGGCAAGGAAAAAAAAAAAAGGGAAAATATGTCCCCTGAGAAACTTAGGTATGGTTCAAGGGCTCTTGAACTTCACTGTAAACACTCTTCCCGAAAAAAAGTTTACATTTCCTGATCTTTAACTTAGAAGGATTTTGGGACCTTCTCAGAAACAAGCTTCAGTTATAAAGCAAATAACGAAGGCCTTACCTTCATCACAGAATATGTCTTCTTAAGTGAGAATTTAAACATAGAGGTGAAGAGCAATCCAAAGAGAGGTGCAACTCAGCCACAGAAAGATAAGATCTTTGGTAAGACCTGGTAACAACTCTTGGGCATGGGAAAGTACTTTAACTCCTCATGAGTATGATATTCCTCATGAGTAGAGAGATGATTTTTTAAATGTCAGTAAGACTATGCAGCCATTAAAAGGAATGCAGTTAAGCTCTAATGTACTAGGATGAAAGGCCACTTACCACGTTTTTATGTTAAAAAGAGTTAAGTTACAGAATACCGTATCAATGATATGTCATCCAATTTTAAATATTCATATATTTATATATGCATAGAAAAACTCTGTTAGTGGTAATTATCTCTGGGGAAAAGGTTTGGTGGGTGGAGGCTCAGGAAGAAAATGAGGAAATTTTCAGTTTTCCAGTTTGTTTTTGTTCTGTTTTGATTTCTCCATTTGTTTGTGGGGTTTTGGTTTTTTTTTTTTTTTTTTTTTTGGTTGCATGTATGTCTCTGTGTGTTTTAACAGCTTTACTGAAGTATAGTTTACATACCACAAAATTCACCTCTCTTTAGTGTACAACTCAATAATTTTTAGCAAATTAACAGATTTGTGTTAGTTTTCCAGTTTTTATATACCTCCGTGTTTCTTAAGTTGCATGTAATTTAAATTATTCTTAAAGTCTTTTTCTTAAGAATCTTAAGTGTCTATTTACCTCGAGAATAAATGATTAGTATATTCAGATGTTGCTTGGAATTGCTACCTTTGTCTCACATTCTCTGTGTCATCTGCCTTGCTCAATGTTATCATTCCTAAATATCCCAGCTGCAAAGTCCTTTAGCAGTTAGGCATATTAAAAAGACGGCTTCTATCTTCATCGTCAAAAACTAAACTTAAGGATATTTAGATAACCTTTCCTCTCACTATTTTCAATGGGTTCACACACCTTTCTAAAATACCAGACTGACAGTGACAAGAATAAAATTTGGCCTGATTACATCATTTTTTCTTTTTAGACATTTATAAATAAAAAAAGTATACAACACCTTTACCTCAAATCGATTAAAGCAGAATCCAAGAAAATGTTACTTACCAGTTCATACATGAAATCTGGATCTGAACTGTTTGCTAAGAGATCTGTGCTCATCAGAGTCTGTTCTGAAAAGGTGTGGCTTCGAAAGGCATCCCCAAAAGGCGGATCCATTCCGCTTACACTAGGCTACAACAGAGTGATTTTAATTTTGGAAAGTTAATGACTGCTTCGAGACCAGTTTATTACACACAAGCCCCACCCCCACACCTACTAAATAATTATCTTCAAAACTATTTTGTATTTTTTCCTGCTTTTTAATTTTAGTACATTTGAAATATCTAACTAACATTAAACTATGGACTTATATTAGGAAAATAACTAAGATGCATCAAACATTGGAAAAGGAATAGACTGGAAATTGTTAATTATACCTAACTTCTAAAAACTAAAGCTTATTTAGCCACCAGAGTCAGCATGTAGTACCTAATGAGTACTTTTATTTATTAGCTATGTAACATTTCTTCAAATCCATCTCTAACAACACTCGCTGTTCTAACTCCAGAAAGTGGAGAATCCCCTGCCATTTCTTGGGGTCTGCAGAGGTAGCAAGACAGTCTCTATACTCCTAAATGAGATAGCAAGACAGTCTCTATACTCCTAAATGAGTTCAATGTCTTATTTCCCAAAACAAGTGGAAGACCATTTGGGCATCTCTAGTCCAACAAATGCCTCCAGGAACGTGATGGAGACAGGATCAGCCAAGTATCAAAAAATCTGCTGAGTGAGGCCAGTAACTGGGGCATGAACTCAGTAGCCTTAATCCTGATCCCTGAGAAGGGTACAATTTCTATGATAAATAAGAAAGGGAGAAAAAAAGACTCGGCACCCAGAGTTGATGCTCCTTCTTTTCTCTTCATCCCCCCTTTACCATTTCAAGGTCTAAACAAATTACTTCAGAGTGAAGTTTGGGCTAGGACTACTAAAGTGACCCAAACAAGTCTAAGTCCTCACTTTGAAATCTAACTTGGATAAAAGAAGAAGATGGGAAAGAATACAAATTCCCTGTCTGCCTTTTTGTTCTTCTCTTGCAAGTTTCTGGCAAAACTTTAAAAATTATATTAGTCTACTTGCTTATATTTCTCTATTCATATACCTTCTACCTACCACAGACTGACCCCTTTTCACACACTCTTTCACCATGTTTTCCTTCATGGGTACTTCCCATCCCATTCTTTTCTTTCTCTAATTTTCTGCAAGCTTGCCAGGTTGCAAGCTCAAAGTAAGTGTTTTATAGACCTAAATTCAAGTATTCAATAAATAGCGAATGAAACTTTGAATGGGAAAGAACTCAAAATGGGTATCTGCAGTCCACTTGGTATAGTGGTTGGGGTGGAGGGAGGCCACCGGTCTTTTTACTACCAGCTAGCAAACCCCCTTTCTTTGCCTCTGCTGCCTGCCTCCAAATCACTGGACCATCTCGGCAAGTTGCTGATTTCCCGAGCTCGAGGCACAGTTCTGCCTGGCCCCACATAAAGCCACCTTAGAGTCCCTGCCCTTTCATTATTTCTAGGTTTCTCCCCAGCATAAAAAGGGGAGGGATAAGACCTAACCACTGGAGGGGGAAGGGGAGAAGTTTGGATATGCAGAATAGGGACTAACAGGACTTCATTTATTGTTCCAGTGATTGCCTCAAACCAGAACTGAGCAATTCAAAATAGTTACCATAATATATTTATATTATGGTAACTATTTTGAATTGCTCAGTTCAAAAATAGATACAGTCATCCTTAGACACGTTCTGTGGGAGGTAGAGGTATATATGTATATGTGTGTGTGTGTGTGTGTGTGTGTGTGTGCGCGCGTGTGAAAGAGAGAAAGGCTGAAGTCCCTCACCATTTCCTCCTAACTGAATTCAATGGGCATGAAGGGAAAGGAACAACTGGGAAACTAGAAGAAGATAGAGGGGATGGAAATGGGCTTTCTGTGGCAGATTAATTTTCAGGGGAGTTGGTTTAGCCCCCATAAAAGCCAGCACCCTCTGCTACCTTCTAACCACCTTTTTCTTCACATTGTTCCCTGTGTCAACCTTGCTAAATTTCAAAGCTATAGCAAAGGAAGGACATGTATTCAAAACCAGTTGAGATCAGAAGCAAAATGTCTTTAAGAGATAGTATAGCAAGTTGTGTTAAGATTCAGAGAACTTACTGAACCAACTGCAGTGGGAAAATATAAAACTCTGCACCTTACCTGAGGCATTTCCAAGCCCAGATCCTGTGAGTCCGATCCCAAACTTCTTTTTTTTCTCGTTTGTAAATTCCTTTCCAGCTTTACTTTTAATTTCAAGATCAAAGATGATTTTCACAATAAACAGCAGGTTTCCCAGAATGCCTTCAATTCAACTGCTTGGATCACTGTTGTTGTTTTTTTAATAATTCTGTGCGAATCTGTCAACAACACAAAGTAACTTCACTGAAAGCCACTAAAAACAAGTTTACCTTTCAAAAATAACATTAACAAAGAACACTTTAAAGGAATAAGTACTGTGATTGTACTATCAAGAATTTGGCCATTTTTTAGTACCAACTATTCTGAAATTCACCATCCCTCCCTCTATTTGTTTCTACAATAGGACTGGTCAATAACCAACTGGCACTATAAAAAAAAAAAAAAAAAAAAAAAAAAAAGCTGACAAAATTAACATAGGCCTGGGACTTCCCTGGCAGTCCAGTGGTTAAGACTCCATGCTTCCAATGCAGGGGGCGCAGGTTCGATTCTCTGGTTGGGGAACTAAGATCCCACATGCCCCGTGGCACAGCCAAAAGGAAAAAAAAAAAATTAACACATGCCCATCTTCCTGTGATCTAAAAATGTATTTTACTTAATGTTAAAATAAACCTCCCATTCGCTTCATGTTTTGTATGAGAAAACATAATGTCTCAGCAATTCCATCTACTGTATAATCATTACCGCTAAGTGAACCTACATTTTATATCTCTCATAAATCTACAAGAAGAGGAATGAATATGTATCACCAATAACAGAATTTAACATATCCTCTACATTACATAAAATCACGGTCATAACGGTATATGCAACATTACTCTTTGAGTTATAAGTGAAATCTGTCCTTGAAGTAAGAATTATTCCAGTAAGCTCTGAACATGTGTATCTTGAGAGGGGAAACAGGGATAAGGACTACTTTGCAGAGTGGTTTCAAGGGTTAAATTAAATGACTGCAAGTCACCTGGCACAGGGTCTTGACTGTGGTAGAAACTGACAGGTTAGTTCCCCTTTCCCTCCTCTGTGAAGGCTTTAATCAAGAAGAACTAAACAGCTATACCCACTTCATCATCTCTTCCTAGATAAGTGGTCCTCAAAGTGTGATCCCAGGACCAGCAGCATCAGCATCAACCTGGAAATCTGTTACTAATGCAATTAATTCTTGGGCTCCAGACCAGACCTACTAAAGCAGAAATTCTGAGAGTAGAGCCCAGTAATGTGTTTTAACAAGCGCTCAGGGTGATTCTGCTCCTCTCTAAAATCTGAGAAACTCTGCTTTAAACTGAACTCCTTGCTCTTATTCATTCTAGATGCAGTATCATTTCTTAGACTGATGTAAAGAGCCAATTTAAGCTACGCTGCCCTCTGTAGTTAACACATTCTCTGGCATAGACCTGTGAAGTGATACATCAATTTCAGAGACCTCTTGCTGAACGAATAAGAGAGAGTCAACAAGGACGCAATAATTGTTCTACTCAATTAGATTAATAAATTGACTATCATCTGCATTTCCTAGATCTTTGCTGGGCTCTTCCCTCTAGTGGGCTGTCATTCTCAGTGCACTGTTCTAGCCTAGGAAACACCCTCAAGTGCCCAACCTGGGCCCAGAAACAGAATTAACTATGTGTCTCAATCCAGTGCTACAGTTTAAATGGACTGATGCCTGCTTGTGCCAAAGGCTAGTTCTGGCCCAATTCCTCCTTGGACATACTGCCGACACGTACTCTCAGTCCTAACTCTTCCCATGATTCCTGTGAGAAACAAGGTCAGTTGCCTTTTCCAGACCTATTACTTAGACCCCCCCCCCAAAAACCAAATTATTCAAGTGATGCATTCAACAAAGTGGACTAGTATAATCCTGGTCTATAACCTTGGATCTGGGAGAAAAGTTTGATACTCTCTAAAACCTGAAACTTATCCTTTCTAGCAACAGGGTTGAAGAATCAAGAAGAGATTGAGTTCTCTTCTACATATATACTTTGGCATATATTTATTGGCAACCACTATAGACACCATGTACCAACAGCTTGGTTTATCAGGAAAACACTGGACAAAAAAAGGGCTAAGTTCTAGTCACTGCTCTCACTTGCAAACTCGACAATATTGGGTAGGTCAATCTTTCTAAAACTCATTTTTCTCATCTATGTAAAGAAAATAATATTACTCCTGGCTACCAAATTTCCTAAGCCATAAAACTTCCATACAAATACAAATATTTGTGTAAAACATTATTTTAAACACTTGGCATCGAAACAAATTTGTCAATGCAGTTAGCAAAAAGAGCACTTGTTTGGAGGACAAGAGACCTGGATTCCAGTTTTGATTCCATAATTAAAACTAAATAGGAGAGTGGCCAAGATGGCAAAGTAGAAGGACCTTAAGCTCATCAACTCTCACAAGCACACCAAAATCACAACAATCTGCAGAACAATCATTGTTGAAAAAGACTGAAACCTACCAGAAAAGATCCTCTACAGCTAAAGACATAAAGATAGAACCATGAGACTGGTAGGAGGTGTGGACTTACAATATAATCAAATCCCATATCTCCCAGGTAGGTGAACCCCAAACTGGAGAATAATTATATTATAGAGGTTTCCCCACAGGAGTAAGAGTTCTGAGCCCCATATCAGGGCCCCCAGTCTGGGGGTGTGGCAACAGGAACAGGAGCCCCTAGAGCATTTAGCTTTGAGGGCCAGCGGGGCTTGATTGCAGAAGCTCCACAGGATGAAATAAGACTTCATTCTTAAAGGGGGCACACAAAATCTCACGCACACCAGGACCAAAGACAAAAGCAGTAATTTCACAGGAGCCTGGGCCAGACCTACCTGTTGGTCTTGCAGGGTCTCCTGGGAAGGTGGGGGGCAGCTGTGGCCCACCCTGGGGACGCAGACACTGGTGGCAGATACATGGGGGAGGCTAATATATTGGCACCAAGACCTGGTCGCACCCAACAGCCTGTAGGCTCCAGTGCTGGGATACCTCAGGCCAAGCAACAAACTGGGTGTGGACACAGCCCTACCAGTCAGCAGACAGGTTGCCTAAAGACTTCCTGTCCACAGCTGCCTCTAAACACAGCCCTAAACATGGCCCTGCCCACCAGAATACAAAGACCCAGCTCCACCTACCAGGAGGCAGGCATGGGCCCCTCCCACCAGGAAGCCTGCACAAGCCCCTGGACCAATCTCACCCACCAGGGAAACAAACAAAATTAAAGAATACAATAACTGAAATGAAAAACACACTAAAAGGAACCAACAGTAGACTAAATGAAGGAGAAGAATGGATCCGTGAGCTGGAATACAGAATAGTGGAAATCACTGCTGCCAAACCAAAAAAAGAAAAAAGAATGAAAAGAAATGAGGACAGCTTGAAACCTCTGGGACAACGTCAAGCATGCTAATATTCACATTATAGGGGTCCCAGAAGGAGAAGAAAGAGAGAAAGAACCTGAGAAAATATCTCAAGAGATAATAGCTGAAAACTTCCCTAACCTGGGAAAGGAAATAGTCGCCCAAGTCCAGGAAGTGCAGAGTCCCATACAGAATTAACCCACAGGGGAATACACCACGACACACTGTAATCAAAAGGACAAAAATTAAATATAAAGAGAGAATATTAAAAGCAACAAGGGAAAAGCAACAAATAACAAACAGGAGAACTCCCATAAGGCTATCAGCTGATTTTTCAGCAGAAACTCTGCAGGCCAGAAAGGAGTGGCACAATATACTTAAAGTGATGAAAGAGAAAAACCTACAACCAAGAATACTCTACCTAGCAAGGCTCTCTTTCAATTTTGATAGAGAAGTCAAAAGCTTTACAGACAAGCAAAAGCTAAAAGATTTCAGCACCACCAAACCAGCTTTACAACAAATGCTAAAGGGACTGCTCTAGGTGGAAAAGAAAAGACCACAACTAGAAACAAGAAAATTACAAAACAGAAAATCTCACTGAGAAAGGCAAACATACAATAAAGGTAGGAAATCATCCACACACAAAGCTAGTAGGGAGGTTAAAAGATAAAAGTAGTAAAATCTGGACTTCCCTGGTGGTGCAGTGGTTAAGAATCCACCTGCCAATGCAGGGGACATGGGTTCGAGCCCTGGTCCAGGAAGATCCCATGTGCCGCGGAGCAACTAAGCCCGTGCGCCACAACTACTGAAGCCTGTGCGCCTAGAGCCCATGCTCTGCAACAAGGGAAGCCACCGCAGTGAGAAGGCTGTGCACTGCAAAGAAGAGTAGCCCCTGGTCGCCACAACTAGAGAAAGCCCATGCACAGTAACGAAGACCCAACGCAGCTCAAAATAAATAAATAAATAAACAAATTTTTAAAAAAATAGTAAAATCATTTGTATCCAACAATAAGCAGTTAAGGGATACACAAAACAACTAGATGTAAAATATAAAATCAAAAACAGTAATCATCAGGGGAGGAGAATACAAATTCAGGGTATCTAAAATGCGTTTGAAATTAAGAGATCAGCAACTTAAAATAAGCACATATAAATACAGACTCCTATACAAAAACTTCATGGTAACCACAAAACAAAAATGCATAATCGATATACATGCAAAACAGAAAAAGAAATCCAAACATAACACTAAAGTTAGTCACCAAATCACAACAAGAAAACAAAGAATGGGGGGAAAAAACCTACAAAAACAAATCCAAAACAATTAACAAAATGGCAATAGGAACATACATATCGATAACTACCTTAAATGTAAATGAACTAAATGCTCCAACCAAAAGACACATACTGGCTGAATGGATACAAAAACAAGACCCATGTATTTGCTGCCTACAAGAGACTCACTTCAGATCTAGAGACACATACAGACTGAAAGTGAGGGGATGGAAAAAGGTACTGCATGCTAATGGAACTCAAAAGAAAGCCAAAGTTGCAATACTTACATCAGGCAAAATAGACTTTAAAATAAAGACTGTTATAAGAGACAAAAAAGGACACTACATAATGGTCAAAGGATCAATCCAAGAAGAAGATATAACAATTGTAAATATATATGCACCCTACATAGGAGCACCTCAATATATAAAGCAAATGTTACACAACAGTGTTACACAACAGTGGGGGACTTTAACACCCCACTTACATCAATGGATAGATCATCCAGACAGAAAAGCAATAAGGAAACACAGGCCTTAAATGGCACATTAGACCAGATGGACTTAGCTGATACTTATAGGGCATTCCATCCGAAAGCAGCAGAATACACATTCTTCTCAAGTGCACATGGAACATTCTCCAGGACAGATCACACGCTGGGCAACAAAAGCAAGCCTCTGTAAATTTAAGAAAACTGAAACTGTATCAACCATCTTTTCTGACCACAACACTATGAGGCCAGAAATCAACTACATGAAAAAAATTGCAAAAAACACAAACATGTGGAGGTTAAACAATACACTACTAAACAACCAATGGATCACTGAAGAAATCAAAGAGGAAATAAAAAAATACCTAGAGACAAATGAAAATGAAAACATAACAATCCAAAACCTATGAGATGCAGCAAAAGGAATACTAAGAGGGAAGTTTATAGCAATAAAGCTTACCTCAGGAAACAAGAAAAATCTCAAATAAACCACCTACCTTTATGCCTAAAGCAACTAAAGAAGAACAAACAAAACTCAAAGTTAGTAGAAGGAAAGAACGCATAAAGATCAGAAGAAGTAAATGAAATAGAGACTAAGAAAACAATAGAAAAGACCAACAAACTAAAAGCTGGTTCTTTGAAAAGATGAACAAAATTGATAAACCTTTGGCCAGACTCATCAAGAAAAAAGGGAGGGACTTCCCTGGAAGCGCAGTGGTTAAGAATCCACCTGCCAACGCAGGGGACACGGGTTCAAGCCCTGGTCTGGGAAGATCCCACACGCCGTGGAGCAACTTAGCCCATGCGCCACAACTACTGAGCCTGTGCTCTAGAGCCCGCAAGCCACAACTACTGAGCCCATGTGCCACAACTACTGAAGCCGCGCACCTAGACCCCATGCTCCGCAACAAGAGAAGCTACCACACTGAGAAGCCCACGCACTGCAACGAAGAGTAGCCCCCACTCGAGGCAACTAGAGCAAGTCCACACGCAGCAACAAAGACCCAAAGCAGCCATAAATTAATTAATTTTTAAAAAGAAAAAGAAAAAAAGGAGAGGGCCCAAATCAATAAAGTCAGAAATGAAAAAGGAAAAGTTACAACCAACACCACAGAAATACAAAGGATAAGAGACGACCATGAGCAACTGTACACCAATAGAATGGACAACCTAGAAGAAATGTACAAATTCTTAGAAAGGTACAATTTCCTAAAACTGAACCAGACAGAAATAGAAAATATGAACAGACTAATTACCAGTACTGAAATTGAATCACTAGTTAAAAAACTCCCAACAAGCAAAAGTCCAGGACCAGATGGCTTCACAAGCAAATTCTACCAAACATTAAGAGAAGAGTTAACACTTACCCTTCTGAAACTATTCAAAAAAATTGCAGAGGAAGGAACACTTCCAAACTCATTCTATGAGGCCACTATTACCCTGATACCAAAACCAGACAAAGATATCACAAAAAAAGAAAATTACAGGCCAGTATCACCAATGAACATAGACGCAAAAATCCTCAACAAAATAGTAGCAAACGAAGTCCAACAATACATTAAAAGGATCATACACCATGATCAAGTGGGACTTATCCCAGGGATGCAAGGATTTTTCAATATCCACAAATTAATTCAGTGTGATACACCACATTAACAAACTGAATAAAAACCATATGATCATCTCAGTAGATGCAGAAAAAGCTTTTGATAAAATTCAACATCCATTTATGATAAGAACTCTTCAGAAAGTGGGCATAGTGGGAACAAACCTCAACATAATAAAGGCCATATATGACAAACCCACATCTAACATCATACTCAATGGTGAAAAGCTGAAAGCATTTCCTCTAAGATCAGGAACAAGACAAGGATGCCCACTCTCACCACTTTTATTCAACATAGTTTTGGAAGCCCTAGCCACAGCAATGAGGAAGAAAAAAAAAAGAAAAGAAATAAAAGGAATCCAAATTGAAAAGAAGTAAAACTTTCACTGTCTGCAGATGACATGAAGATACAGATACATATGCAGATACATAGAAAATCCTAAAGATGCTACCAGAAAACTACTAGAGCTCATCAGTGAATTTGGTAAAGTTGCTGGATACAAAATTAATATACAGAAATCTGTTGCATTTCTATACACTAACAAAGAAGTATCAGAGAAATTAAGGAAACAATCCCATTTACCATCACATCAAAAAAAAATAAAATACCTAGGAATAAACCTACCCAAGGAGGCAAAAGACCTGTACTCCAAAAACTATAAGACGCTGATGAAAGAAATTGAAGATGATACAAAGAGATGAAAACATATACAGTGTTCTTGTATCGGAAGCATCAGTATTGTTAAAATGACCATAGTACCAAAGCAATCTACAGAATTCAATGCAGTCCCTATCAAATTACCAATGGCATTTTTCAGAGAACTGGAACAAAATTTTTTTTAATTTGTATGGACACACAGAATACCCCAAATAGCCGAAACAATCTTGAGAAAGAAGAATGGAGCTGGAGGAATCACGCTCCCTGACTTCAGACTACACTACAAAGCTACAGTCATCAAACAGTTTGGTATTCGCAAAAAAAAAAAACCAGATACATAGATCAATGGAACAGGACAGAAAGCCCAGAAATAAACCCACGCACTTATGGTCAATTAATCTATGCCAAAGGAGGCAAGAATATACAATGGACAAAAAGACAGTCTCTTCAATAAGTGGTGCTGGGAAAACTGGACAGCTACATGTAAAAGAATGAAATTAAAACATTCTCTAAAAGCCATGCACAAAAATAAACTCAAAATGGATTAAGGACCTAAATGTAAGACTGGATACTATAAAACCCCTAGAGGAAAACATAGGCAGAACACTGTTTGACATAAATTGCACTGATATTTTTTTGGATCTGTCTCCTAGAGTAATGGAAATGAAAACAAAAATAAACAAATGGGACCTAATTACATTTAGAAGCTTCTGCACAGCAAAGGAAAACCATAAACAAAACGAAAAGACAACCTATGAACTGGGAGAAAATATTTGCAAATGATGCCATCGACAAAGGATTAATTTCCAAAATATACAAACAGCTCATACAGCTTAATATCCAAAAAACAAACAACCCAGTGTAAAAATAGGCAAAAGATATAAACAGACATTTCTCCAAAGAGGACAGACAGATGGCCAAGAGGCACATGAAAAGACGCTCAATGTCACTGATTATTAGAGAAATGCATATCAAAACTACAATAAGGTGTTACCTCACACCAGTCAGAATGACTATCATTAAAAAGTCTACAAATAATAAATGCTGGAGAGGGTGTGGAGAAAAAGGAACCCTCCTACACTGTTGGTGGGAGTGTAAATAGGTGCAACCACTATGGAGAACAGCATGGAGGTTCCTTAAAAAACTAAAAATAGAGTTACTATATGATCCAGCAGTCCCACTCCTGGGCATGTATCTGGAGAAGACTCTAATTTGAAAACATACATGCACCCCAATGTCCACTGCAGCACTATTTACAGTAGCCAAGACATGAAGGCAACCTAAATATACACTGACAGAGGAATGGATAAAGATGTAGTATATATATATATATATATATATATATATATATATATATCTATATAGATATATAGATATATAGATATATATACACACACACACACACACACACACACACACAATGGAGTATTACTCAGCCATAAAAAAGAATGAAATAATGCCATTTGCAGCATCATGGATGGACCTAGAGATTATCATATTAAGTGAAGTAAGTCAGACAGAGAAAAAAAATACCATATGATAATCACTTATTTGTGGAATCTAAAAAAATGACACAAATGAACTTATTTACAAAACAGAAATAAACTCAGACATAGAACACAAACTTATGGTCATGAAAGGGGATAGCAGGGGGTGGGGTAGATGAATTAGCAGTTTGGGATTAACATATACACTATTATATATAAAGGAGATAACCAACAAGGACCTACTGTATAGCACAGGGAACGATACTCAATATCTTGTAATAACCTATAAGGGAAAAGAATCTGAAAAAGGGTATTATACATACATGTATAACTGAATCACTTTGCTGTACCCTTGAAACTAACACAACACTGTAGATTAACTATACTTGCATAAAAAAAAAAAAACCAAAAACTAAACGGCCTTATGAATTAGAGCATATTAGTTAAATGTATGCTTTAGCTCCCAGACTGAGGAATTACAATTATTATCCCTTAACTATGTAGTAGAGGTGTTATGAGAATTGAATGAAATATTAAATTAGGATGTAGCAATGAACTAAATCTGAAAGGTGATTATTATCAATAGGTGTATTTTGCCAACACATTCTTTTCTCCCACAGCTATTCCAGCTCAAAAACTCAACATCTGTGACAGCTGTTGGCAACAAAGCTGTATATTTTATTTATTTTATTTTATTTTTTAAAATTAATTAATTAATTTTTGGCTGCACTGGGTCTTCATTGCTGCCCACGGGCTTTCTCTAGTTGTGGCAAGCGGGGGCTACTCTTCGTTGCGGTGCACAGTCTTCTCATTGCGGTGGCTTCTCTTGTTGCAGAGCATGGGCTCTAGGTGCACGGGCTTCAGTAGTTGTGGCATGTGGGCTCAGTAGTTGTGGCACACGGGCTTAGTTGCTCTGCGGCATGTGGGATCTTCCCGGACTAGGGCTCGAACCTGTGTTCCCTGCATTGGCAGGCAGATTCTTAACCACTGAGCCACCAGGGAAGTCCCCAAAGCTGTATATTTTAAAGACACCAATTCCCAAAAAGAGGGTATCCACCATATAGAGGGTTGAGCTCGCTCTCCTGGGATAAAGGTCCTTAGTTGCTTCTCCTAGTCTCTTAGGTGGCAGCAAACAGGATGGGGGAGGGCCAATTCTACCCCAAGCAGTAGAACCTCCTTTCAGTGATAAACTCTCCCAGTCTCTAAAACTAATGACTAAAGGTCACAACACCAACTATCCTCATCCTCAACACTTTGCACCCATTTTCCAGAAATGCTTGGTACTGTTGCAAACATTTATTGTGAAACAACCAAGAAGAGCAAAATTCCCCACCCGAAAGTGGAAGGGAAAAAGAATAAGGACTTCTACAGCAGTTACCATTACACAGAATCTTCCATAATGACACACTGCTCCAAAACTACCTCCTAGGGCTTCCCTGGTGGTGCAGTGGTTAAGAATATGCCTGCCAATGCAGGGGACACGGGTTCGAGCCCTGGTCCGGGAAGATCCCACATGCCGCAGAGCAACTAAGCCCGTGCGCCAGAGCTACTGAGCCTGCGCTCTAGAGCCAGCGTGGCACAACTTCTGAAGCCCGCACGCCTGGAGCCCGTGCTCCGCAACAAGAGAAGCCACCGCAATGAGAAGCCCGTGCACCGCAATGAAGAGTGGCCCTCGCTCACCGCAACCAGAGAAAGCCCGCGTGCAGCAATGAAGACCCAACGCAGCCAAAAATAAATAAATAAATGAATTAAAACAAACAAACAAAAACAACTACCTCCTATACCAGGGAGCCATATACAAAAGGCACATTAATACTTAGATGGCCAAGTGACACTGAGGAGGAAGGTGTAACAACATGCTTTTTGGGGATGCCTTCATACTTCTGTGGGCTCAAGAATATCCATATTTTATTCAAGGTTTTTGATATTAAAGTACATAAAAAGTTAATGATCTAATTTCCCAATGTGTGACCTGAGAAATATTTGTCCCTAGGAATGTTACATGGTTATTCAACAAAAGGGTTGTGAGGTTAGGAAAGCACCACGTTAACCAAACTGTTATACTGCCTTTATGCAGAATTTCTTGGAAACTTTAAGATGCTAGGTGCTAATGTGCATTATAAATCCCCAATAGGTGAACAGAGCAGATCTCATTTCTCAAACTTATTTGATCAAAAAATCCTCCACCCTGCCCTCAAACTGACCTCAAGGACTGGTAGTTATTCCGAAAAAACAAAAACCCAACGACAACAGCTAGGGGAAAGGCTAAATTAATTCCCCTAGTTACTACTTTCTTATTCACAGCTCTGGCTCACCAGTCCCAATACAGTTTTGTGAGCCTTTCAAGGGAGAGAAGACTGTGGTCCACCAGAAACAATATTTACCAATAGATTTTCTGTACCTGGGCTCATTCAAAACTATTCAACAACAGCTCCTAGGGGCAGGAAGACACTGAAGTAACAGAGAACTACGTCTCTAAAGCAATGAGATGGGGCAAATGATTTATTTATGAGCAGCAACGGTGGTACCACCTGAAGAGAGCCACAGCTTCAGTATCTTTCATAGCCCTTTCCACCAGGTCCTACCCTATGTTTTTTTGGTTCTCCGTTTGAAAATATGTTGAGGCTTACTATGTACATTAGGCAAGGCAAAAGATCAAGTAAAATGATAGGAAAGGTGAAAGGACTTCTTACAAAGGTTCATCCCCGGGACTGCTCACAACACTAATCCAAACTTTAAAAGCCAAATCCGAGAGCTGACTGGTGTGGCCCAGGCAGCTCACACATATCCAAGGGCTCCTAAATTGTGCCCCTCCCAAATCTGAGGGTTTCAGCTGATCCCTAAGAGTCCACATATTTTACAAAAACAAAGGTTGACATCAAGAAAAATATAAACCGCTTTATAAATAAAAATGTCTATGCAAAAGCAGATACTGCATATGATGGCTAGAATCCCTGAAGCTCCTCTTTTATACGTCACTGCCTTAGGCCACTGCTCCCTTTTACTATCTTGAGGGAACTGGTTTCTCACAATAGTAAGCAGCACTTCTGAATCATCAGAGTAGATGTTAAAATTTTTTGACATACCCATCAGGATGGCTATCATCCAAATAAGAGAAAATAACAAGTGTTGGTGAGGATATGGAAAAATCAGAAACCTTGTGCATTGCTGGTGGGAATGTAAAACAATACAGCTGAGAAACAGTTTAGTAGTTCCTCAAAAAGTTAAACACAGAATTACTACATGATCTAGCAATTCCACTTCTGGATATATACCCAAAGGAGTTGAAAGCAGGAACTCAAACAGATACGTGTACACCCATGTTCACAGCAGCATTATTCACAATAGCCAAAAGGTGGAAACAACCCTAGTGGTCACTGACAGATGAAAAGATAAACAAAATGTGGTATATACACACATTGGAACATTATCCAGTAATAAAAAGGAATGAAATTCTGATACATGCTACAACATGGATGAACCTTGAAAACATTATGCTAAATGAAATAAATCAGATAGAAAAGACAAATATTATACGATTCCACTTATATGAAGTACCAGAATAGGCAAATTCATGGAAACAGAAAGAGAAGAGAGGTTACCAGAGACTGGGAGAGTACAGTTTCTGTTTGGGGTGGTGAAAATATTCTGGATATTTCAGAACAGCGGTGATGGTTATACAAAACTGTCAATGCACTGAATGCCACTGAATTGTACACAATATGGTTTAAATGGCAAATTTTATGTTTACTTTACCACAAGGAAAATTTTTATTATTTTTTTTTTTTGGCTATGCCGTGCATGGCTTGCAGGATCTTTGTTTTTGTTCCCTGACCAGGAATTGAACCCGTGCCCCCTGCAGTGGAAGCACGGAGTCCTAACCACTGGACCACCAAGGAATTCACCACAAGGAAATTAAAAAAAAAAAAAAAAAAAAGCTTGTGGTACGACAGGCCAACACATTTATACTGTTATATATCATGGTTTATTTTGATCTTTCCTAAACTCTGCTGGTTCATGTTCATCATTTCTTTCAGGTGACAGAATTCTTGGGTTCTCTCTCTGTAGGTGGTAATTGTCCTGACCCCTAATTTAAATCAGTCATTTCTCCTGAGATTTAATCCCCAAGATGAAAGATAGGGAAGGGGGGAGGGAAGGAGGAAGGACCCCCACACACTCCATCCAAACTGCTATACTTCAAATGTCCCACTCAACAATTCCTTTCCTTCTGAAAACTACTCAGCAAGAGTTGAACAAAACAAACCTTCAGATGCTTACTAAATCAAGCCACTACCTGTTTCATGGTACAGTAGAAATCAGAGATCCCCAAATCTCCAAACCATTGAGGAGGAAGAGACTGACTATGCAAGGAAGGCATCAGAGAAAAGGCGGGGGCTGCGTTCTCCCTTCATCATGTAATATACATCCTGTGAACATGACTGCAAACAAATCGCTACTCTCTGCCCTTCAACAGCAGTTCTCTAGACTCCAAAATTTGAAAAACAAGTAAATTTCAATCTAGATGGTTATCTTAATTAGATGTTAATACAATCGGGATATGGATCCTTCTGCCATAACACCTTGTGAACTCTTTATCCCTGGGTCAACCCAATAGTCTCCTTTTATCCTCACACTCAAGAGTTTAAAAAATAAGGGGGTAAATTAGGTTGGCCACAATATTTTAATTAAATAATTAAAACCACATTTTTCTGAGGATCCTGAGGAGCTAAGAAAATATACTAAATCTCAAAAGTGATCTCTCCTTGGAATGCTGTCTTAGATAAAGACACAAGCCCTCTCAAAGAGAATTTTATTCCATTCTTTTCCAAAGGCTTTGGCCCAACGTTAATCTTTGGGCTACAGAGACAACACACAAGAGCTTATTTAAACCACTTTGGGAACCAATAAGAAAGATCATTAAAGCAGGTTTCTAGATCAGCATGAGGTGAATGGGAAGAGTTTTTATTTCTGAAAACTACTGACGGTTAAGATACTAGTAGGGTCTTTCTGCAGCCTTGATACCTGGCAAGTAAGTTGTTCAAAGCACAAGAATGAGAGCATGAGACAGTTTTAGATAAAACCAAAGAATGCATTTCTAACCCCAGCCACCTTTGATTACTCCTGGCAACAAATATTCACAGTTTATATCTGATGTAATTGTTTACAGAAACACTGCTATACCTTGTCATTTAACAAAACCTGGTGACGTAATTAGGGTTAGCATTAGCATTATTAGCACCCCCCCACCCTCTGTCTAACCACTTGTACGTTAATTTAAGAAGTTCAGCAAGGATGAGAGGTGTCCAAGGTCATCCAGTAAATGGATGCCTCTGTGCAAACCTATCATCACAAAGACCATCTCTACTCTCAGTGCCTCAGAAGTCTTCTCTAGAGGACTCCCGAATCTACCTCTTCATCCTAAACACACCAGTTCACCATCCCTACCATCTGAGATCCAGGTATTTCCCTGGATCACTTGCATCCCATGACCTCGGACACAACATGCCACCTCCCCACCCAAACATTCCTATTCTGCCAATAGTATCATCACTCTCAGACATCCAGGCATGTAACACTGATCTCAGCCTTGACTCTTTCCTTCCTCCTCCCCACTTGCTTTGTTATTAAATCATGCCAGTCTCTTTATCAAAAATACACTGACGACTTACCTTGTACAGAGCATGCATGTACCTGTCTGACTTTGCCTTTCCCACCTTCTCAACCCTTGCTTGGACCTCGTCATTTTCTATTTACCATCCCAATATTTGCCCTGCATATCTTCTTGCTTCCAGCCTCTCCCTCTCTCCAGTTCTTATGCCCCATTATAAAATTATTTTCCCTAAACTACCACATCATATTAGCACTGTGTTCATAAGTTTTTAGCAACTCCCGTTATCTCTTGGATAATATTCAAAATACTCAGACACAAGGAAACTATCTTTCCAACCCCATCTTCCACTACTCTTTGATAAATATAACATTAGTATTTGGGCTTACAATTTTCCCCCAAATCCTTGAAGTACTTACAATCCCACTTCACTCTACTGAAGATGTCCAGCAGTGAGACTCCAGCTTTTCATGCCTTTGCCCATAACATTTTTCCTCTTTCTCCTCCCCAACCCCTTGCCTCTTCTACCAGAGACTGTAAAATTTTTGAGAATGACCATTACATCTCATGTCTGTTTCACTACAGTGCCAAAAGCAATGCTATGCCCAGCACAGGTATGCAGACAAGAGTTGACTGACAGCAAAGAGGAAATCTCCTAAGACCACAGGTCATTCTGGAAAAGGAGTCAAGAGGTGCGACGTTCTTCATGTAGAAAGAGTACATTACAAAGAAGTCAATCATTCAGTACATATTTATTAAGTATCTTTTAAGTGCTCCAAAGTATCTTGTACAGGCTTGTTAATTTGAGTCTTGAACCCCTGTAGTATCGTATAGTAAAAATATTTAACACTGTACTCCTGAATTTTCTTTTAAATTTCCAGGAACAGTAGTGTTTGAATTTCAGTCAATTTTAAACACCTGAAATAATTTTTGTCTACGGAGGAGAGGGTAGAGGAAAGAGTAGGATTAAAACTTATTTAAACCAACTGAATCCAGGCAGTGGACTAATACATTTCTTTTTTTTTTATTTTATTTTATTTGGCCACGCCACGCAGCATGCGGGATCTTAGTTCCCTGACCAAGGATCAAACCACATCCCCTGCATTGGGAGCACGGAGTCTTAACCACTGGACTGCCAGGGAAGCCCCTGGACTAATACATGTTGTACTATTCTCTTCCTCTTTCGCTCTCTCTCTCTCTCTCTCTCTCTCTCTCTCTCTCTCATACACACACATTGTTAACTAAGACAAAGTACTTTATCCAGGTTAAACATTGGAGTTTTAAAGAATCATTTTGTTTTCTGAGCTGTTCTGCAAAAATCTACAAGATGTAAAAAGGGAACAGTACAATTAAAGGTAGCAGCATAAAAACAGCGGTGCACGTGAGATCACACTTGAGCCGTCCAGCAAGATTCCAGGGAAATAGCCATCATAGAGGACACTGGGGACATACCCTAACAACTTCAGTGCTCTTGTTATCAGGGATCTGGACCCTTCCTCAAAATTTATTGTCTCCTCTCTCCCTTCTCAGAGTTGATGCTTTTCACAAGTAGCATGAATGTATACTAGAGACAATTTTGAAATTCCCTTCAAATTCCTTCCTAGTGTGAAATGGGCTATATAAACCACCAGCTCAGGACTATAGAGGTACAGAGGCTGTGGTGCAGGGCTACAAAGAGGTTGTGAATACAGTTTTGCGGTCATTTCTTTCAAAACTGAGAAAGGCTGGCTGCCTCTTTGGCTCCAATACTCCTAAAGACTTGCTCTTTGAGAAACAAACTCTAGATTCAAGATAAAAGGCTCTGCTTTAAAATTGAGTATTTGGAATTTCATTCCAGATTCTCACTTGCCTTCTTTTATTTGTAAATACAAGAATTCCCCCTCTTACTTTGCAGGGATATTGTGATTCATGATAATATGTAAGGAATCTAGCCCTGGCACAAAACAGACAATAAATGGTGGCTCTTTTTTGTTCCCTGATTCCTTCGTCAGTGTAAGATGTTCCTGGGATGTGGCTGCTATTGAATGTATAAACCTAAACTCAACTCAGAATCCTAGATTGTCTGAATTCCACACTTAATTATCACAAAAACCCAACTGCCTGGAACTAGGGTGAATAAAGGATATGCAGGCAACACAGGTCATTTAACACCCTCGCTCCAGCTTTATGAGGGTGAAATGTTCAACATGCTGGTTTAATCAGCAAAAGAATCTTTGGAGTCACAAAGTAATTCATAAAGTTGCAAACCAGTCATCTCTATACACAGTAAAGAATTGGTGGATAAATTACATGGGAAAAGGCTTCTTCAGAGAAATTACTGCTCTTATTGTTCAAAAAATTACATACAGTTTATCTCTTTTTTTATAGTATTTATACTGGCTTCACCAAAGAGGCTGAGGAACTCGAGGGAATGGATTTATACAAAATTTATCTTTGTACTCATAATACCTTACACAGTTTCTAATGAACACACACACATACAAACACAGTTTAATCTATACTATACTTGTCTCAACAGGGTTCAGAATAAATCAAAGGAGGCAGACTATCCCAACTGCTGGGAAAACATAGCTTTGAATAGAATCAGCAGCTCTCAGAAGAGAAATACAAAGAGTAAAAAGAATCTGGTCCCACCCTTCCATTAGACACTCATAATTCTTATATCCCCCTACAATCAGAAAACAGAATAAAATTCATTTACAGTAATTCATCTGTTTTTAACTTGGGATATAGAAAATCAGCAAGTTATTATTCTAAGCTATAAAACGAATGTAACAAGGTCCTAATAAGTTCACTCTACCAAGAGTATGTACATTTTAAAACAAGAGACAAAAAACTGAAGGCTTTGTTTTTTTGGCCATGTTGCACGGCTTGCAGGATTTTAGTTCCCCCACCAGGGATTGAACCTTGGCCCCAGCAGTGAAAGCACCGAGTCCTAACCACTGGACCGCCAGGGAATTCCCAGAAAACTGAAGATTTAAAGCAAAGATCTCAAACTGGATTGCAGCCACAAATCAATGCCTACATATGAGTTCTGTTCAGCCCACACGTTAGTGTTTTGAAAAAATTAAATTTTAACTGCCAGCACTTAAGTTGGAAATTTCATACAAAATTTCTGTATCCTGTTATCAAATGCCACTCCCTTGGGGGAAAAAAATCAGACCTGACAACATTGGGTACATATTCTCAGGAAGATCACTTGAATTGAAGTGAGAGTTATCGCTTGAAACGGGCCTGTGCTTTCCGGCTTGCTCCAATCTCCAACCAGTCCCATTTTACAAGTAGGGAATCTTAAACATTCTCAAAACCACAGAACTAGCAAAAAGCTTGTTTGTGAACACAGCTAACTCCAGGACTTTCATACTTAACCATTTTGCAACTCGACCTCCAAATGAAAGGGAATGTGAAAACAGGTATTTAAAAGAACTGTACATGAACGTCTATTGCAGCTTAATTCACAGTAGCCTAAAATCTGGAAGCAACCCAAATATTCATCGATTGGTAAATGGATAGACAAATCGTGGTACATCCGTATAATAACAAGTACTCAATTGATAACTCGAAACAACATGAATCTCAAAAGCATTATGTTAAGTAATAGCAGTCAGACTTGAAAGACAACACATTCTATGATTGCATTTATATGAAATTCCGGAAAAGAAAAAACTACAGTGATAGAAAGTAAATCAGTAATTGGGGCCGGGGTGAAGGGGGGCATGAGGGAACTTTTCGTGGTGATGAAAACGTTCTATATCATGACTGCAGAGGAGGTTAAATGATTGCATACATTTGTCAAAACTAAAAATTGTGTAAATTTATGTAAATTATACCTCAATAAAGCTAGTTCTAAAAAGAGGTGTTCAGAAAATGCTATAAAACTAGAGAAGAGTACTGCCATCTCTACCGGGGAAGGTCGGGGAAGTTTCAGGAAAAGGTGAGATTTGAATTGGGTCTCATCACAGAACAAGTTTAAGGCACATGAGAAGTAAAAAAACACAAGATATAACTAGTAACATTCTGCACTGTAGCCTATGAGAAGTGACATCTCCGAATACAAAGGAAAAGGCTTCGAAAAAGGAAATTCATAGAGATGGATAATTAGTACCTAGATAGGTATCAAAGACAAGTTGATCTCACAAGATTTCCCAAGAGGGAATCAACTCAGACATATATTGCTGTTCATATGCAAAATAAACAGTAATGTGAAAGAATTTTCGTTTTCTTTTTAAATAGAGCAAAATGAAAAGTAAGACTCAAAAAAGGGAAAGGAAACCTAAAGGGAGTAAAGGAAGGGATGGCGGCAAGGAGATGAAGTAAAGGTAAGAGACACACTGGGTCAGAATCAAAGGTACCTGGTGACCACAGATGAGAAGACAGAAGAAGGGAGGCATGTCAGACCTTGATGAGGGGCTAAAAGAAAAACTAAAAACTAGGGGGAGGGGCTTCCCTGGTGGCGCAGTGGTTGAGAATCTGCCTGCTAATGCAGGGGACACGGGTTTGAGCCCTGGTCTGGGAAGATCCCACATGCCGCGGAGCAACTAGGCCCGTGAGCCACAACTACTGAGCCTGCGCGTCTGGAGCCTGTGCTCCGCAACAAGAGAGGCCGCGACAGTGAGAGGCCCGCGCACCGCGATGAAGAGTGGCCCCCGCTTGCCACAACTAGAGAAAGCCCTCGCACAGAAACGAAGACCCAACACAGCAATCAATCAATCAATCAATCAATCTTAAAAAAACAAAAACAAAAAAAAAAACTAGGGGGAAAGAGACCAAAGTCAGAGCTACAGAGACCTGACAGTGCAAAGCAGGCCCAAGAGAATTAAAGGACAAGGGAAAGCTTGTTCTTTCCTCCTAAATCTCACAAAGTAGTCCCTTCCTCTTCCATCTCCACCTCTGCCTTAGTTGAAGCCTTCTCATACCCAACCCCACCCTACACATCTTGTACACCTTTTAGACTTCCCTGACTTCCTTCACTAGTCTTCAAACCCAGTTCAAATGCCGTCTTTTCTGGGAAGCTTCTCCAACTTGCCCAGGCAGAGTTAGTAGTCCATCTTCCATACTCTCAGGACATGTTGTTCTAAATACTATAATGTTGAACTACAATATCTGTCTCCTCTACTCGTCTATGGGCAACTCCAGCAGAGGATTCAGCAGTAAGGATGTAAGCCCTTACTAAAAAGCAGTTCAAAAAGCTATAAAGTCTACCTCATCTTTTACAACACAAGTAGGATGTTTGAAGCCTTGCTGTTTAAAGGGTACAGTGAGGGAATTCCCTGGTGGTCCAGTGGTTAGGACTCGGTGCTTTCACTGTCAAGGGTCCAGGTTCAATCCTTGGTTGGGGAACTAAGATCCTGCAAGCTGAGCAGTGAGGCCAGGAAAAAAAAAAGTGAATCTTTTCAAGTACAGTGAATCTTTCAAACAAGAGTACATCCACCCTGCCCCTTGTTTCTCCCTATAACATCAAGGACATGTTAAGTTTTGTTTTCATAATGCTTTAAATTTCTTGGTGAATGGCAAACATATAATAGGGAAAAAGGCAAATTGTACCAGGAATGGTGTGTAGCAAGCAGTCAAAGGAACTTCCTCTACAAAACAAAAGGGGCAGCTTAAATTCGCCAAGACAAAACATTATCCGGAAGAAAATAAGTGTTCAACAAAGAATCTGAAGAAAACTGAAGAAGGACAAAAAATCAGCAAGCTCATGACGCTTTTGTCAGAAACTTGTCAACGTCAACAATACCCAAAGATAAATAACTGAAAACATGACTTTGTAACAAAAAATGTAAAAGTGGTTTTGGCGTTAAAAGGACAGAATGACAGGATGATCAGAGTTGCTGGGAATTAGTGGGGAGGAGAGTTCCAATATAGATTTTAGAAGGAATGTCATGAACTGGCATTGAAAAGGTATACTGTCATGAAAAGGCACACAAGGCTTGGCTGGCAATGGAACGGGACTGCAGTCACAAAGTACCATTTTCTCCCTCCCTCTCTTTTCTCTTTCAAATCAAAACCGCAAGTCCTGAGACTGACAACCTGCGACAGTGACTAAGCGTCACCCGCTGACAGGGCTGGGGCCTGGAGGCCCCTGGAGGGGGTGGCCTTGGCGGGGAGATGGCCTCTCCCAGCCGCCCTGGGGCCAGGCTGGCTCTTCTGGGCTTCCAGGGAAGTTCCATCCATCCATTTTCAAAGATGTCAAACCACCCTTCTTCCTTTGGGGCCTCCTATCAGGGCCAGACCAGGGAAGGCTATTTTCTATTCTGGGGGATTGTTGTAATTTAAATGATTGTTTTAATAAAAATTCTAAGTTGTAAAAAAAAAAAAAAAAAGGGCATACTGTCATGAAAAGGCATACAAGGCTTGGTTGGCAATGGAATGGGATTGCAGTCACAAAGTACCACTGCAGTCCCCTGCATCAAACTCCCTCCACATCTAGCCTTCCCCATTGGGGTAAATCAGACTTATTAGCCAGAATGATTTTACAGTGCTTCTCCCCCAAAGGGACCCTGCTACATAGATGAATAATTATCCCAAACAGCTAAGAAATAAGAGGTTTCACTCACATTTGCCAAACACCCAAAGACCAAGTGTGCCAAGAGCTAATGACAAATCCAAGGACAAAGCACAAGGTCTTTTTTTGTTTTTTGGGTGTGTGTGTGTGTGTGTGTGTGTGTGTGCGCGCGCGTGCGCGCGCGCGTGCACCTGGAAGGAATATTCAATGAGTCTAACTAACGGAATGTACCTGAAAAAAATTAACAGAAGAATTCAAGGGGTTTTTAGACATCATCGAAATAGCTTCTCTATAAACTTTCTTACAAAAAAGGGTCAATTTTAACATGAAGACTTCTTGTATGAGCAGATGGTGATTAATTACTCCCTTCCAACTCAGAAAGCCCAACATCTCTACTAATAGCAGACTGACTTCATTGCCTTCCAGATAAGCAGTGTTTAGCGATTCACTCATTTATTTAAGTAGTTCAGAAGCACTAAAAGGTGTGAGGCCCTGGAGATACAGAAATAAGAGGCAGACTCTGACCTCAAGTTGCTCGCTGTTAAGTGGGTAGAGAAATGCTGTAGGGTGGGGAAAGTCCTAATAAAGAGAAGCTGAGAGGCAATCACTAAGAGAAAGAAAATTGAATCCAGATTTGGGAGGCGGTTTCAAGCGGCCTGAAGCATTAGCATATTCAAAGTACAAGAGTTTGAGAACACAATAACTAACAATTTCCCAATATCCCTCTGTGAGATAGAAAAACATCCCCACTATTAACAAATTAATAAATTGAATTACTCATAGTCACCCAGGCAAACATAGGTTAACTAGAACTAGAAACAAGACTGAAGGCCACATGACGCTTTTCAGCTTTAAGAGGTCAATATATTCTCTTTCCTGAATTTTCATGCTCACACTTGAAATCCAGTTCAAATCAACAAGACTGGTGAAATATTACATAAAAACAAAACAAAAAACTACACATGAAAAAGTATTTGCCTGTGTAATATTTTTAGTTACGGCATCTCCGCTTCATTGGGCACGTAGCACCACCTGACATTTTCCAAGGAAGGGGAGGGGCGGCAACCTAAAATTTTGGGGGTCTTGTTTGAAAAAGCACCCCACCTTATTTAGGTAATTCTAGAAACATCTCAGGCAACAACACAATCAATGTGGCTTCCAAATTAACTGTATGTATATATGTGTGTGTGTGTGTATGTATATATATATATATATATATATATATATATATATATATATATATATATATATATAAGAGCTAAGTGTGTTATCTATTCACTTGACCAACTTCTCTTCAAAGAGCTGTACAGTTTTGTTAGGAATGATGTGTTAAATGCACTTTTAAACCTCAATAGGACCATACCCTTGAATATACTAAGGTTCTTAGATACCTCTTAAAGCCAAAATTTTTTTCAATCACAATGCATCTCTAAAATAAATAGGACTTAATAGTCCAACATTTGCTTTAAATGGTTTTTCAGGAAAGCATCTATTTGCAAATAAAATAAAAATATAGAATACAATGTTGCCATGTGCTCTTACTCTAAAAATTCTTCAAGGCAGGAGATATGTACATTCTGCAAGTGCTCAAATATTACCCGAAGTTCATGTTTATATATGCTGCAATAAGTTAACATCTAAGTACTTAAAACCCAGAGACTGATGTCTTGGAACATGGGCTGACAAACAAATTACAGCCTTCAAATACAGCCTGTTCTTATAAATAAAGTTTTACTGGATTATAGCCCCAAACATATTGTCTATGGCTGTTTTCATGTTACAATTTGCAGACCTCAGTAGCTGTGACAGACACTACATGGCCCACAAAGCCTAAACATTTACTACTTGACCCTGTACAGGAAGTCTGTACAGGTTACCCTATCTTAGAATCATTAGCACCAATGATCTGACAAATTTATGTCCAGTCTAAGAGTTTATCTACCCTGAAAGACAAACTACTGAATACGGTGAAAGAGGATTCGTCCCCAAAACATCCAAGTACAAACCCACATGGAAACAAACCTCTGCTGAATCACTGAAAGTCACGTAGTTGTCAATCTTGACTAAAAACTAAACTTTAAAAGCGAACAGTGAATTTAGTTCTCTTAATCTTTTAAAACTGTGCTACATTAATAGAATCAATATGCAAACTCACTGTATTTTCATTGTCACTTGTAGTTAGTTAACCACCACAAGGAGCCATAATTATTCTTTTATTCCTTACACTGGCATCCAAGAACCCACACATGTTAAACTAGTAAACCAGATGAGACATAGTTTTTGTAAAAGTTTGTTTCCCCCTGTCATGACAGACAGAAAATGGGATAGTAAGTGGAGGATCCCAAATCTCTTCTTCTGGATATATTTAGCCTCTTCTATGCTTACTAGTCTAAAAATTCCAAATATGCTTTATCAATCATATAAAAGAATTACATCCAAATAAGTCCTGTTGGATCTATTTACCATTCTTAGAATAAGAGAAAAAATAAGATATTTTTGTCATAAAAATTATATTTAATAGCTTAAGTCTATCAAATAATCAGGGATTATATTTTTATATATCATTCTTAACAGAACTGTGAGTCAATCATATCAAATTAATACAGAAATCGATTAACAAAATAGGAGATAATGCAAATTCCTAAATAAAAACAGTCAACTCTTGAATAGCCCCTGCACGATATACCTAAGGCATGTTCCTAACCATAAGTGTTTAACCAAAGATGCATCAACAGCCTGGTACCCTTGACAATACCATTGCAGTCACAGATTGTAAGGTGATGTTAACATAAAACTAAATTAAGCATCTAATACGGCAGACAAGATGCCAAAATAATCGTGAAGCAAATAAAGTAAAATAAGTGATTTTCTAATCACTCATACCATTTCCTCTTTCATCTTTGGTGTTTCTCCTAGCTATTGTGGATTACAAGAAAATGGGGAAAAAAATATTTAAAAGTACAACCAAGTGACAAACAGTTTACCACAAATCACAAGATTTACAAAGAAATCTTATTTTTTGCTTTTCTTAAAAGAAATAAGTCAGATCTTGATCCTATTTCTCACCTGCAGGGTATTCATTCGCAAGACAGAGTCCTAAAGAACCTTCAAACCTAAATAATTTTCTCATGGCTCAGTTTTCTCATGAAGCTAATTTAAGTGAGCTACCAATTTATGTAAGCAGGAGGGGCAAATTACTACTAAGCTAAGGCAAACACGAGGGGCCTGATCTTTAGAAGGTATCCTGATGAAAAAACGGAGACCCCGCCCAGCCCTTAACTTTCTCGGCTTTTCTAGTCCTGGCTTCCTCTGTGCAAAATCCAGAAAAACATAACTTCCTTCTCACTGCTTCTATCTGAGGCCTGGTGCAGAAATTTAGACCGCTAGTTATCCAAGTACCTTCTTAAAGCTCAAGCTCGCTCAGAAACAGCAAAAAGGTTTGCCTTCTTGGGTTAAAGGAGGGCAATTACAGGGTTTGGCGGCCGGGTTTGTCAGGAAGCGAAAGGCCGAGAAAGAGGGCGAATCCAGAGACTGAGCTCCATCTACTCCCAGGAACCACCCCCAAGGGGCGGCTAGACTGCCCTCGGTACTTCCCTGCCTCCTCTGCTCGGGTGGGGAGAGCGGTGGGTCGGGGTCAGGCTCCCCTGAGCTACTTCATCGTCCGATATGACTCGCCTTCGGACACCCGAAACGCCCCCGGCCCGGCTCCCTTGCCCTTTGCCCTGTCTCCTCCCCTCTCAGTGACCCCCCACCACCGGTCCCCTCCCATCTAACATGGCCGCCCCACCCGGCCCACCCCGGCACAGCCTAAATATTTGGGGGCCCGCGGCACCGCCTCCCCCACTCTCATTGGCTTGGCAGCCTTCGTCCGCCTGCTCCATTGGATAGGAGGGCCTGCCACTCTGCGCAGAAAGCTCCGCCTCCCAGCCGCTTCAAGCTGCTTTGAGAAGACATATAAACAAATCCCGGGAGGGAGGCCCCCTCTCGCCAGTCTCTGGGGCGGGGACGGGAAGGGGGAGCGGCCACCCTCGAGACAACCCTGCCTGGAGCCCCCCAACCCCCAGCCCGCGCCTCCTCGTCTCCTGTCAGCCTGGTTCCAACCTTCGTGGCCCCGGCCCTTCCTCACACGCCCCTCTCACTCGTCCTCCCCCGCCAGCCTCGCCTCCCCTCCCTTTCCCGGCCCCTCCCACCCGCTCGCTTCTCTGACAGGCCGGTTGCCGGCAGCCACGGCCCCGGTCTCCGAGGCAGCGGTGAAGGGCCGGGCGGCCTGGTAGGGCGGACGCCCGGCACTGCCCACCCCTGGCCTAGCCTACCTCCCGCCCGTAGCTCCCTCTACCGCCGCCCCGCGCTTTTATATAACCGTCCCGGGCCGGGGGTGGGGGAGGGGAGCCAGAACCCCCGTGACCGGCAGGCGGCAGCCTGCGGCCCGCGCGCCCCCAGACTCTGCCCTGGTCCTGGCCCCCGCCCCGCGCCGGCCCGGCCCAAAGCCCCGGCGCTGCCACCTCCTAGGCCAGCGGCCCTCCTCCGCCCCCCGCCCGGCTCGTCACCTAGTCCTGGCCCCTGCGGGCTCCGGGTGGCGGGCAGCGGAGCTCACCTGCGAGTGTGGGGGTGGCTCAGGGGCTGGGTCCGGTTCCGCTGCAGGGGCCGCGGCCCCTCTCCATGCTTCCTCGGGTTTGTTTTGTTTATGTCCTTCCTGACGGGTTCCCGGAAATCGCGTGACTCGCCCCCCTCACGTGGGCCGCGGCGAGGAGGAGGAGGGAGGCGGAGGCCCGCCGGCCTCGAGCCAATCGCGAGGCGTCCTGCAGCCCGGCCAATCAGGAGCTCGGCCCGGCGAAGCACCCCTATCACATGACGCGGGAGGGGCGGGTGGCCGGGAAAAACCAGGAAGAGGGGGCGGAGCGGGGGCTCGGCGCCTGCAGCTGCATTGTGGGCGTGGGCCGTCTCTGATAGCCAGCTACCCTCACGTTTCTCGGCGCTGTTCGTTTACAAATGCTTTCACGTCCTGCCTTCTATCTAATCTTAGAACTACGCTATGAGGCCGGAAGTGCCCGTATGCCCATTTTACAGTTTAAGTTCACTGAAACTTGAAGGAATCTACGAAAACAGAGGGCATTAACTTAGGAGGGGGATTGCATCCACTTTCTGTTTTATGAATGTCCTTCCCATCTGAACCTCTCAATTCACTGAGAAACTGACCTTGCCTTCAGTCGTTCGATCATTCTTTCAACTAATATTTATTGCGCACGTTTGCTCCAGACGTTGGAATCAACCAGATTTCGTGCACCTCTCAGACAGCGATCTGTACACAACCGTACAAACAGAATGCTACCAGAAGCGCCTCGACAAACAAGCCTTCATAACACATGGACCTGAGTGTGTGTGTTTCCTAATTCTATTAATAATAACACGCAGTGCTAATATACCAATTTTTCAGACGGGGAAATTAAGGCTCAGAGAGGTTAAGTTAGTTGCTCAAGGTCAGGCAGTTTGTAAATGACCCAGCTGGGACGAGAACCCAGTTCTGTCATCACAGCCTGCGCTTGCAGACTGTTCTTTTTTCTCCTTAAGGGCACAGAATTCATATTCTGAGCACAGAAATCTAATTTTAGTAAGCATAGGGAAAGGAGGATTGGGGAACAGAAATGCTTGACTAGATTCCTTTAGGATGCCAGTTTCCTCTTAGGAGTAATTGCCTTTGAAAAGGTGGCTCCTCTTTGCACACATATAGAGAAGTAGTAATGTCAATGTCAAAACCATGGACTTTTGAATCAGAGAGTTTTATAGGTCATAAGCTTCAAGAGGACAAGGACCAGGTTCTATTGTTTATCCTCTACCTTTCATGCCTGCCACATAGTCATTAAATACTGGTTGAATAGCAACCTGGATTTGAAACCTTGCTCTACTGTGTGTGAATCAGCACAAATTATTTAGCCTCGTGAGGCTCCACTGTAAGCAGCTCATGGGGTTGATGTGAGAACTGAGTGAAAATAATTCGTATAAAGCACTTACCACAGTGCTTCAAATATAGTGAGCACTTAATGAATGATAGTATGATTAGATTGTTTCAAGGACATTATTTAGAAGATCCACAGCAGACTAAATACAAATAAGGATAACTCTAGACTTCAGCAGTTAAACAGCTACTAAAATAATACTTTTGTACACCATATTAATAGATAAGTATATGTAGATACCAAAGAGGACAGTAAATCTCACCTCTGTATCCTTCAAAATGCCTTAGGGTCTCAATACCCAATGAAGGAATGAGTATTTTCCCTATTGCACAGGAAGTAGCAGGACTATAATTATTTTCCTAAGTCTAACATACCACCTTCTAATTTTCCACATCAACTGGAATTTAAAAATGAAACCCCAACAGAAAAACTAGCTTGGGAAGTTTGAGCCAGGTTCCTCTCACTCATTCATGAGATTCATGCATTAAATCTCTGCAGGTCACAGATAATCCTCTCTCGTAATACTATATTTGGAAAAACTCCAGCAGATGGTTAGCTTTTCCACTGTTACTGCCCTTTGAACATAGGTATTTTCACCTCCTCTGCTGGGCAACAGTTTCTTGGGCTCAAGGACCACCCAGATTCTTCTCCCAGCACAAGACTCTGCCCATTGAAAGCACTTACTAGTGAATTACGTTGTATTCCCGCCTTTGTATCTTCTGTTGTCTTGGAAAGGACAGACTTTTGGCTAACAGAGACCTTTCCATCAAGGCTTATTAATGACTATATCCTGCTCTGAAGTGAATGAAATCACTGACTCCTAATTGATTTCTGTTTCTCTGGGCTTTATCCTGCCAGATTGTGCCACAGTCAAAGTTGGCAGGGAGTTAGGACTCTGGAATAGCACTGCTTTGAGTTTCAGAAGGCTCTTCTTGTTCTAGCCACAAAGCAGTAACCAACTGCCATGACCACTTCCAAAATGCTTAACTTTGATACTGCAGAACCATTTACATACTGGGATAGCCTGAGTCAGAAAAATATGTTTTACCCAAATATGAGTCAATGGGGTAAAAAAGTAATACTTAGGACTCCACTGAATTCTTAAAAATAATTTTTATTGCTTGATTAGGTAACATGTTTACACTGTACAAAATTCAAAAGGTACAAAAAGTATTCAGTGAAAATTAAATCTCTCTCCCACCCCTGTTCCCTGGCCACTCATTTCTCCTTCGCAGAACCAACCATGGTTACCCACACTCTCTGTATCCTTCCAGAGACATTGGAAATGCAGACATTTCACCCACTTTAAACCTCGATGTATTTGAAACACTGTTCTTGGCGCCAAGACCTCAGTTGGAGCTCTACCACCAACTATGAGACCCAGAGTGAGGGGCTCGACCTCTCTGGGTTCCAATTTCTTCACCAGGAGGAACTGAACTAGAACTGGATGTTCTCTATGGTCCTTCTAACTTTGAGTTCTCCTGAAAGCATTAAAATAATTGCCACAGGTCCTAACTTTCCTTTTGACCTAAGGTTTGCACTGTGTGTAGTTTCTCATTGGAGCACAGACTGAGCCCTGCCTGCTGGTCACGCACATATCTTCTAAATGAGTGTTTTCCTTTTGAATCTGTGTTTTCTTTCCAGACCCCTCTGGACCTGTGTGATATGTTAAGATTTCACAGCTTTAGAAGTGAGATTAATTAACTCAAGATTAATCAAGATCTCCAGGAAAAGCTGTGTCCTTCTGACACTTTTGAAAACCAATTTTCTTCCTGAGAAAACTGGAGCGTTGCTGAGGGTGAATCTAAAAGGGATACTAATTGATGCTTGGCATTTGGCACCCATCCCTCATTCATCCCTCCTAAAAAATATTCTTTGGGGGAAGAGAAAAGATCAGTTCTTCCCATCGCCTCAACCTCTCAATAGGATGCAGTGTTCTTTATGTGACAGCTCTGAGCTCCGGTTTCTTACTTCTCCCCGGAGGCACCGAAGTTCAGCCCCAAGTGCACTTCCCTAGTCGATCATTTACTTATTTCCCCTGAATCCTCCTTCTCCAAACCCAGACCATGCCTGCCACAGGATAGGAGCTTGTTAACTGCTTGTGGACGGAAGGCACAGATTAACCTCCAAATCCTATTCATCCTCCCTGGCTGAAGACCCCGTATCTTTTATGAAGTTTATTTCTATCATATCTATTTCTGCCCTCATTAATCTCCTTCCTTCTTCCACCCAACTGAGCACTTAAGGTACTTACTGCTTTGTATTATTCGTAACATGTGTGTTGATATTATTTCCTCGAGTAAATCAAGGGGCATAAACACTAATACATCCTTGAATTACGGAGAATGCCAGGCACATCATTAGACAGCAGATTCAAGCCTGATTAGTGACAGATAAGGGAAGAGAAAGCAATAAAGAAACTGACATTTGTTGAGTGCCTAATGTGTACAGGAAGACACAGCCTCTGCCCTGGAGGAACTCAGAACCTGGTGAAGGAGACTGACTTGGGAAGCTGACGATACAAGAGTTTATAAGAGGGGAAGCCCTGACCTGGTTGTTAAGAACATCACACGTGTTTCAGGGCCACTTTCTTGCTAACTGATTTGGGCAAGTTCCTAATCCGTCTATCCCTTGATTTCTGTCATCACCTGCCTCACAAGTTGATTTTGAGGATGAAATACATGGCCTGATGCCTAACGGGTGCTCAACAGTGTTGGTCTTCCTCTCCTCTACCTTCCAGGGAGGAATGTGACCGGAAGTTTCTTGGAAGAGAAGCAGCAGCAGAGAAGGGAAAGTGGCATGGCAAGAGAGGGCAGCAAGCAACTCAGACTGTTTTGGGATGCCATTATCTTCCAAGGCAGCATTCCTGTCAAAATTGTTTTGTCTGTTTCACTAAGACTGAAAATTTCCAGGACATCTAGTAGTTCCTGTGGGGTTTTGGTTTTTTGGTTTGGTTTTGGTTTTTTGTCAGCGCTGAGCTGAAGATACACTGTTAGTATCAGCCACTCTGAGAGCTAACCAGGAAGCCAGGGAGTGAGAACAATCTAGTATTTGTTGTAGGAAAGACTCCCAAAGGACAGGTACAATAAGACCTTCTTGTTGGGGAGGCCAGAAATAGGACAATAAAAACAGAAAGCGGAGGAACAGATTGATAAGAAGTAGGAACCAAGACCTGAGCCAGATAACAGTTTGTTGAACTACAAATAGAGGCACATTCCAAAAGGCCCAATCTGGTGTAAAACTGTGAAGCTGGATTTCTAAACACAGGAAGTAAACAGTCCAGAAAGGTCACTAAAGGAAAGAAATAATAATAAAAAGTTCAGAGAACTGAGGGTGAAGTTAGGGGGTCCTGTGTATCCAAGGTCCCCCCACCCCATAAATTCACAAGGTCATAAATTTCCTTCATGCTAGAGCAAAACCAGGGATGGTGCTCACCAGTGTTGAGTTTTCAGCTTGTTTTCACAAGGTCCAGCCCAAGAGTGAGATGCATAAAATAAATGGGTGCAATGTACCTGAATTCACACTCCAGTCACAGTGAGACATAGAGCACATTAACAAACCTGAATGCCAGCTGTGGACTCTATCTTGTGTTAAGAGGGCAGTACTAGGAGGAAGCCTCATTAATCTACCCCCATAAGTCAGTGCCCATCTAGGCTCCTGCAGGGCTGCTGGCCTTTCCATACGTATCCTAAGGGCACCAGCTCCCTGCAACCTGGGAGGTGCACCCGCCACTCAGGCTTACGTCAGGATTCTGGCGGCAGGAGTCCTGGTGAGCTGGCTACAGCTCCTTCTTGGTGCCCTGATAACCAGTCAGCTTGACATGAAGAGGCTCCTTGCCCACTTACCCAATCACCTCTTCCCAGTCTGGCAAAAGAGGAAGTCGCCTTTGGGGAACTTGGGAGTAGCAGAGGAAACTGAAGGGTGAATCAGGACAAAGTAAGGGGTGGTTCTCCTTTCCTCCAAACAAAGGTTCAGGCTCCTGCCAACTCCATAAAAGAAGGGAGGACCAGGTTGGTGGTTTTCTTCTCTCCTCTGGTTGGGGAACAGAGGAGTAGGGAGTATTAGAAAGGAGGGAAATGTACAATACTGCTCGTTGCCCTGCCCCAACCCAATTATACTCTGGTGAGGCGTAAGGCAACACAGGTAAAGTCCTTAGAGTCTGGCACACAACAAGCCTAAGTGAAGGTTAGCTATTGTTGTTATTATTAATAACAATGGCTCTTAACTTCCCTGGGGGTCTGATAAAAGCCATAGACTTGCTCCCCAGAAAAAAGCGCACAAGTATACACACACCTAATTTTGCAGGTGATTTCAGGGGATGTGCAGATATTTGTGTAATACTCTGATTAGGACCCACCGTGGTCAGGACACACTCCAGCCTACAGAACAGCTACATAATTTGCAGGTCCGAGTACAAAATGAAAATGCAGGGAGCCCTTGTTCAAAAATTATTGAGAATTTCATGACAACGAAAGCAGAACATTAAACCAGGTGTGGGACCCTTCTCTGCATGGGGTCCTGCTTGACTGCGCAGGTCCCACACCCAAGCAGCTGGCTCACCAAGACCTTAGAGCTCTAGGTCAGACCGCTGTACCTTTGCTTTAAGCAAACTCAGTATCCCAAGAATGGAATTTACAAAATGTGCATTTGAAAGCTGGCCACCCATAGGGCTCTTATTGAGCAACTACTTAGGGCAAGGTTGTAGAGATCAAACACTTGAAATGAACAAGCCAGAGATCCTGCACAGCAAAGCTTTTGCAGCCTGGGGGGAAAGACCTGTAAATTACACAGCTGTGATGACAGGAATCAGCCACAGTTGCTGTGGGAACCCAGAGGGGGCACAATTTAGGAAGGGAGGAGGTAGGAAAGCGCCCCCAGGGCCTGACTCGGGGGTCAACACAGCAAGATGAGAAGGGTGCGAGGTGTTCTAGGCAAAGGGAGGTGAGAGAGGAGACGATGCTTTGCCCAGACCTGCACTTTCTGTGCATGTGCTACATTATGCCCGAAAATTCCACTTGTGATTCTGCTTTTCAGAAATGCCGGCGGAGAGCAGGAAGCATGCCCCCTCCCTCAGACATGCAGGTGTAGGTATGGGCTGCTCCTCTACCGCAGGTACCATAGAAACAAACCATGGGGAAGCAGCCAAGACTGCAAGACCCCAGAAGGGTCACGTGAGGAAATTTACCCTGGGACAAAATGCCACGGAGGCTCAGCAGCAGCCCGGGACCTTGCGATCAGACTCCTCTGGGTTTAAATCCTCTTACCTCTATGTAGCAGCTTGTGGCCTTGGGCCTCAATTTTTTTATCTGTAAAATAGGGATAATCGTAGTATTTACCTAACAGGGTTGTTATGGGGATTAAATACGTTAATATATGTGAAGCATTTAGAACGTCTTGCTTACCCAACTGCTACATAAGTGCTAGCTATTATCATTAGCAATAGGACTGATAACAATGAAGGAAAAAACACAAACTAAAAAAAAGCAGTTGCAAAAGGGCTCCCAGATCTCAGAGATGGGAAGAGGCTTGGGTGTGGGTGAGTAGGAAGGTTGGAGGCCCTGTAACCATACCCGCTGAAGGGGCAAAAAAAACCTTTGGAATGAGATGACCTTTGATGTATCATAAAGATAGACCTCTGGGTGGAATTGGCTAAGTCACGTAACCTTTGTTGACCTCAATCTATCCAACTGTGGAATAGGAATAATGTGTCCCACTTACTTCACTGGATAACATATGTGAAAATATTTGGTAAGCTGGAGGTGAAGGTGGTGCTATTGTCTAAGCCACAGGGTTTACTAATGATGTCATTTATAGACAGAATCCTCTTCCTCTGCCTACCCCTTAAGAGTGGGTGCTTCTCAGGTCTCCAGCCTAGACTGCTTCTCAGCCCCCATAACCACACCCATAGCTTCAGTAATATCCATGCCGGTGCCTAGCATCCCTACCTCCAGCCTGGTCCTCCTTCCCAACCTCCAGGCCCATGTAAAAAGTGCCCACTAGGTATGTCCATGTGGATATCTCAGGCACCTGCAAACTCTCATTGTCCATGACTGGTATCATCATGGCTCCGTATCTCAGTGAAAGGTTCCATGGTCCAGCCAGCAGGAAACCTGGGTGTAATCCTTGACCTCTCCCCCCACCTCTGACATCCATCAGCCATCTGTATGTGCTAATAAATATGGCCCCAGAGCAGCTACTTCTCTGACTTCATTTCACTCCTATTCCCATAATCCAGGACACCTCTCCCTTTCCTCAACTCCCACAACTTCATCACTCATCGGCCTAGAACACCTCACTCACTCCCGTTTGCCTAGCTCTTATTCATCCTTTGGGTTTCCCCTTAAAGGTCATTTCCTTTAAAAAGCCTTCCTCCACCACTCGTTGAGGGTTCCTAGCTCTCTTACCCAGCAACCTGTACTTGCTAAGATACTGCACCTACACTGAGGTCCATTGCTAAACTCTCAGCTCGAGGAGATCACAGGCTGAGTTTCTTCCGCTTACTAGTGTCTCAAGCAGGTAACATCAGGACAAAGAACAGGAGCTGGAAATACTTGTTGAATGTTGCTGAAAACCTTACATGGCTTGCAAAGTCACACTTAGCTTCTTAAATGACACTTCCCCAGACACAGCACTTACTTTTACAAAACATCTGCTCCTTGCGTTCCGTTTTGGGGTGGCGCCCACAGCAGTACCACACTTTGGACAGTGGAAAGAAACTATGGAAACCATGTCAAAACCCTGATGGCAACTTAAATAGAAGCTTGGCTGGATTCACGTGGGTAGCAGTCTTCGTCGTTGAGCATCCTCAGCTAGAATACTCCTGTTTTGGAGTTGGCCTGGGAAGCGGGGCCGGGGAGAAGTAGTGGGAGGTGGGGAAAAAAGGGCCAATACATTTCACAAGGAGGGGGTTTGAACTGAAACAGCAACATAGCCTGAATGAAAGACTTGCTTGGAGCAGTTGGGAGTGGAAGAACAGTGGGGCTTTTTCTACCCGTGTGGGACCCCAGAACATTCATACCCCAGGCTTCCACTTTTCTATGCGGGCAGAATCAAAATCAATGCTCCCTTTTCATTTCACCGCGCGGTCACTGTGAGCACCTATACAGAGGGAGGCTGGCGTTTTATAAGCTGAACGCTCTACACTCCATCCTGCGCAGTGCAAACAGTTAATCAGAACTGCTGTGTGAACTCGCGGATTTTCATTGATTCAGAATAGCTTCAGTGTTTTAATAAATCTAGCTGACTTCATTTCCCTGGGCCCTGAATTACTCTTAAAATAAAAAAAAAAGTGTGTGTGTGTGTGTGTGTGATATAATCTTTGAAGGAAGTACTAATACTATTCTGACAATGTTCCCCTGCAAAACACCATTTTTCCCCTGATTATAAAATAACATGCTCTCTGTGGAAAATTTGGAAGTACACAAAGTTGTAAAAGACATAATCACAATCAACATTTTGGTCCATTTCCTATCAGGTTTTTTTCTGTGCATGTAAGTTTGAAATCCTGTGAGTTTTTTTCCCTCTTAACATAATATCCTATTATCTTTTGTTATTAAAGAAACTTATTGTTTCTTCTTTTTGCTCAAGTATCACAGCTTCATTGGAGAAAATGCTGAAAAGGAAAAAGAAAATTAAAATCATTTGCAATTACCATCCAGAGGCAATGTTAAGAGTTCTGCTGTTTGTCTTTTCAATCTCGTTTTCCAGGCATATATTTTGGGGAAAAAATTATTAAATGCACCAGGATATTCCTTTATTTGGATGCAGTATGGCTTATGTAAGAATCTCCTTTTGTTGAACATTAAGGCTGCTTTCCATCAATTCTGCTACAAAAAATATCCTTCACGACAGCATTTTACATTGCGCTTTTTTCCTTAGAAAATTATGGATTTTCTACAATTAACTTCATACATTCAATTCTTGAGAGAAAACTGAAATAAAGGGACAGGGGAAAAAGTAATACGTAATTTTCACTTCAGAGTCCATCTCCATTTTAAATACATTTGTTCTCCAAACAGAAGAGAGCTCTTGCATAGAGGGGTGGGGTGACGAAACCATTCTAAAATGCCAGATAGATTTTTTTTTTAATATTTTAATTTTTTTAATTTTATGGCTGTGTTGGGTCTTCGTTTCTGTGCAAGGGCTTTCTCTAGTTGTGGCAAGCCGGGGCCACTCTTCATCGCGATGCGCGGGCCTCTCACTATCGCCGCCTCTCTTGTTGCGGAGCACAGGCTCAGCAATTGTGGCTCACGGGCCCAGTTGCTCCGCGGCATGTGGGATCTTCCCAGACCAGGGCTCGAACCCGTGTCCCCTGCATTGGCAGGCAGATTCTCAACCACTGCGCCACCAGGGAAGCCCCAGATAAGATATTTTTTAATGTAATTGAAATATAGTTGATAAAGGAGCAACTGACTTCAAATTTTTGGAAGATGAAATCCAGGGCCAAATCTTCCATGAGTCCGAGCAACAGTTTAAAATAATTTCTCAATTCTAAATTTCCCTCCACATGGCAGAACACCTACCAGTGCTTAAAAAAAAAAAAACTGGCCTGAAGAAATAAAAAGGTGCCACTTCTGAAGCAACACCAAAGGAAGATATAATAAAAAATTGTTGGGTCAGTGATAAGGGTACAGACATCATATGTTTAAAGAAAACAACAAAAACAATGTTAAAAGAAACCAATGACCCTTGAACTACATCTTCAAAAGCATGCCAGAAATACTCCCGTTCTGGTATACGAGCTGGTAGAGCCTGGAAGGGCAGGAAGGATGTGGTCTAGACACTTATGCTATGATTGTTTCTAAGAGATCCATCTCCCTGCTCAGAGATCAGGCCTGGATCCTGGTGTGTGCCTTTTATTTTTCTGTAACCCAAGTACAAATGACTAAAACAAAAGGGAAACCATATGCTTAAAAAAAAAAAAATCAGTTGGCTGCCCCTCTGGGGCCTATCTTCATAGAAAAGTACCGTCAGTGGGTCCTAGGGATTTTACCATTTCTTTGAAAAATACCGTTTGTGTATTATTATAATTTACAAATCACCTTCACCACCATATTTGGTAACAACCTCACATAGCAGAATGGTCAGGTATTATCCCCATTTTATAGATGAAAAAACTGAGGCTCAGATATTAAATGATTTTACCCAAGTCACATAACTAGCAAGTGATGGAATAATTGCAAAGCTAGGGCTTCTCCTAGTCTGATATCATCCAGGCCACACCATGTTCACCGGGGCTTTGGAGGAGAGAAACACTTCCAGTATCCTTTTAAAGCGCTGGATGGTGCTCCTTCCAATCTGGGCCCTGACAAGCACTGGAGCAAGGGCACTGTCGAAGGAAACAGGACTCACAGGCATCCATCTCAGATGCTGGGTCGTTTTAACAAAATGGTTCAATTATTAGGGAGGAGGTGAGGAGAAAACATATATCTGAGTTTACCTGGCCGATAGGAGCTTGCAATCAGTCTTTGGGCAGGGAGGGGTGGTCTTTGATCTCCAATCTGGCTAGGAAATGAGCTCCTTTCTTCTTCACAGGCTTTATACTGAGGCCTCATTAGGAGTGAGTCCTAGTAGGGTTTGGAGAAAACCCTCTAGATTCAGGCCTGGTCTGCTGCCTTATTAGGGCCTTTTATCTCCCTAGAAAGTTTACTGAGCAGGATTTTCAAAACCTCCCTGGCACATCACCAGGCCCTTCAGTGCTCATGTCCCTGTGTCTCCCACTGCTGTTAGTGCAGCCAACACATAAATCTTCCTCACCCGTCTGTAAGAATTGGATCCCACCAAGTGGCAAGCAAGCCCGAGTGTAAAAAGCAATGTAATCCAGTTTACCCCCTAATGTCTTACAGCGAACAAGAAGTACGAAAATGGATCCGTACAAAGTGACAGAATAAGGCAGAACTCAGGGACCTGGATCAGCCAGGGTTGTGACCTCTGCCTTCAACCATGCCATTAAATCGGAAATGTGTCAAACCATGATCGTGAATGAGAAGAGCCCCCCAAGAGCTGCCCTCCATCACTGCTGCAAGCATGCCACAGCCGAGGTCTGCTGTGCTGAACCCAGGTAGGCTCCCTATCAGCTCATGCCGTGCTGAACTCGGGACAGGCAAAAGCAACACTCAAGGGAAGCACCACACTAGGGACGACCTGAGGCTCAGCTTCAAACCCATGGTGGTCTGCTGGGAAGCAGTCCAGGGTGGGAGTTGGAAAGGTTTCAGACTGACCGCCAGTGATGATGGGCAGTAGGGCCTGACTTGAAGAATCTGGGTACTCAGCTGCACTCAAGTCACGCTCCCCCGACCGCGGTCAGGACTCAAAGACTGTGGCATCCTTTCATGTACCCACAGTAACCACCAGCATTGCTTTCTTAGATGACAAATAACAATTAAGGATCAAGTAAGTTGCTCCGATGAGAGAGAGCTTGATCATCCACAAAGGCATAACTCTTTCCTCCCACCCGAGCCCCAGAGCTGGCTCCTGGCCAGTGGAACTCTGAGACAGGCAGGGTACAAGGAAGAAGTGCTCTAGAGTGGAAATTAGAAAACATGGATCCTACTTCCCCATCCGCCTCTGACCAGCTATGTTAAACTGGGCAAGTAACTCCCCCTGTCTGGGCTGAGATTCCTCATCTATAAAATGATGGGGTTAGCGTGTATCACTATGGTCCCTCAACATCAAATCTTCAGTGTTTTCTGGATTCCATGAAATTAGCTAAAGAAGCCTGTTTGCTGGAAATGTAAAGTACAGAGTTGCCTCTCAGGAAAAACTTTAAGTTCAAAATGAAAGCAAAGAAGGAAAAGAAAGAAATGAAAGCGGGAGAGTTAGGTCAACTTGAAACTCTCTTTGGTCATAAGAATAGCAAAGCAATGAGTTCAGATAGCTTGGGAGGAATAGAAAAGTACAAACTGCAAAACAGGAAACCCATTCTTGGCTGGCTGTCAAAGAGCCATGAGCTGGTGAAAGTTTAGATCCATTTTCATTTTAAATTTCTTAAAACTAATAAAGTTCCCAAGTTAGTGAATTATTGAGATGCCTGCTACTGAAACACAGAATTATTGTTCCCGTCCCAGGCTTTTTAACCACTTGATGTTTCAGTCCTATTTCTGATAGTGAGGTGGTACAAGGAACCGCTGGTTCCGGCTCGTCCCTGTGGCTGGCACTGCCCCTCTACCTGCTTAGCATCATGACCACATGTTTATGGACAATGGTCAAACGCGGCCTTGAATTATATACCTCCCCAAATAGCATTCCAGCTCTTGAATTTGCAGGGACCCAATTTCCACATCTTTGATTCCTCCAGTGGCTACAGCAAGCACTCAGGTGTTTACCGGATGATTAAGAACAGTACTTACCAGACTCCTCAGGTATCTCAAACTACAGAGCCAGGTTAATCCATCCAAGCTACGTTTGGACTACAAAATCATTTTTCAAAAAGGCATTATCCAGAGACAGAAGAGCTTACAGAAATGAGCTTAACAAACACCGAAACCAGATTTCCATAGAGAGCAGAAAAATAATTTATTCCAAAGGAGGGCAGAAATAAGAAATTCATCCTGAAAATATACTTTGGTATAATTCTGGTGGGACAGATTTTCCCTCTGAACATGTTCTCCTACTGACTGCCCCACTGGAGTCTTACTATCATGTAACAGTTTTTAAACACTTCGCTGATTCTCATGTTGTGAGCAGGCAGGAGCCATCTTCAAATCCACAGTTTCCAAGGAGAGTAATGTTATTTCTCAGAACAACAGCATTTTCTATCTCCGAAGAGTACATAAACATTTTATAGGGGCAGCACAGTTTAGATTCAATAGGCACATCATTCATCAAAGTATAAAAAAGGTGACAGGAAAAAATACTGCATTGTAGAATAAGATATTCAAATGTGGTGGGAACGTTTAAGGCAGCTGACAGCCAAAGTGGGCGAGTCAAGGAAGGTGGTCTGGGTATGGAGGTGATTTTGCATCTAGAGGAGTTCTCTTTGTGACCTGCAAAACAAAACCGTTCCAGTAACTGGGCCTTTCCACCAACCTCAGGAGGGCAAAAGGGTAACACCAAGAAAGTCAACCAGGCCAATAATTTTAAATACACAGATGCTCCCTAAATGAAAGTGGGCTCAGTTAACGTGCAAGTTCGGGCAGGTTTTGCAGGGCTGTGACAATAAGTCCAGTTACCAAGGACAATGCTAAACTGAGGATCCCAAGTCCCGGTTTGACGGTGTCATAGAAAGCAGGAAGAGTGGAGCTGACCGAGACCCGCTGCACTGGGACCTGACAAGCTCCCTTGGGCTTCAAGACTCTGTATTTGCACTTCCGCTCCCACAGGCGGGCAAGCTGGTCCCTGCGTCAGACTCCTAAAGAGCAGGCCCCTTGCTACTCGAGATGGCTCACCGTTCTTGCCACCCCAAGTGTAGGTGACAAATGAGAATTTCTTCTTCTAGAAGCTTAATGCTGCAACACCACCTTTGCAGAGCTGGCAAACATTTAAAATAGGTATCTTCACACATCAGACTGCTAACAGCGGTCGCGTAACTCCTTCACGCAAAGCTTACTGTATAACGTCTTTATAAATAAAGCCACATGTGCTACTTTTGAAGTTAAAGAGAAAAAATAAAGAGAAAATAAAAGTTAAATAGTGTCTTTAAGAGGTGATTTCCACACAAGCCTCGATTTAGTAGATAAGAAATCAAGCTGGTTGTGGCCCACCATTTGCCAGGGTGTTGAGGGAGGTGCAGGTGGAGTGAGGGGCTAGTTAAGTGGGGATGAGGCACGGCTGTAGCAGGCAGGTCTGGAAGGCTGGAGGTCGCAAAGCCCACAGGGAGACCACATGGGCCCTTGCGATTTCCCAAGCCAGTGGGCACACACCCTGGAGAATCCCCAGCGCCGGGTGATTAAATGGCGGGTTTCCCAAGGTTCCGGGGCCAAGGTGCCCAGAAGCAGACATGAGACTGTTGGTAAATCTTACTGGAGCAAGCTGGGGAGGCCAGCCGCCCAGAAGCAGACATAAGACTGCTGGTAAATCTTACTGGAGCAAGCTGGGCAGGCCAGTCGCCCTCCACGGTGGAAAGCACCAGACTGCTGGGGACCCACTAGGGCAGGACAGTGCAAACAGTCAACTGAAGATGTAATTAGAGGACCATTTTTACCACATACTAAGGAAAATAACCGTAGCAGGCTAGGTAGGGGCAATGACCAGAGCTATCGGTTTCTTCCATGGCTTCATGAACCATGAACCAACCTTTCCTCTAATCTCATGATCATTTTCTCTTCTCTTCCTTAGGCCAGCAGAACAGCCCTCTGCACAGACCTGAGTTCCAGGCAGATTATTAATTTACTTGAGAATATGTGAAGCAGTGAATCCAAATGTTTTGTGTGTGAAGTTCCTATGAAGAGCATATGGTCAGGGGACTTCCCTGGTGGCGCAATGGTTAAGAATCCGCCTGCTAATGCAAGGGACATGGGTTTGAGCCCTGGTCCGGGAAGATCCCACAAGTCACGGAGCAACTAAGCCCGTGCGCCACAACTACTGAGCCTGCGCTCTAGAGCCCGCACGCCACAACTACTGAAGCCTGCACGCTCTAGGGCCCGCATGCCGCAACTACTGAGCCCGCATGCCGCAACTACTGGGCCCACCTGCTGCAACTGCTGAAGCCTGTGCACCTAGAGCCCATGCTCCACAACAAGAGAAGCTACCGCAATGAGAAGACTGCAAACTGCGTTGAAGAGTAGCCCCTGCTAGTCGCAACTAGAGAAAGCCTGCGCGCAGCAATGAAGACCCAACACAGCCAAAAATAATAAGTTAATTTTTAAAAAACAGCATATGGTCAGACATCCTCACTGTTTAGGCCTTTCTGGATGAATGAACAATCACAGAAGGGGAAAACAGGTCTTCACTTGTGAAAAACCACACAGAAAGAGGGAATAATTTTCCCTCAAGCTCAGTGATACCAGTTTAAGATTAATGTGAACGAGCATTATGTTCTATGGCATAGACTTGTGGTTTGATTCTGGAGTGAATTAAAGAAGCACATATTCTAATCATCTCTCTGATATGAAAGAGCCATTCTGGGGTGGAGGTGGGGAACTCAGCCAAAGGGTCCATGTTCTCATTTTGTAAAATAAAGGAATCACAAGGCTACTTTCAGATAAAACTGAGAATGAAGACAACATAAAAATATTAAGGCTAGAATCAAGAAATCTGTTCAGGGAAGGATGATGAGTGAATATATATATTTTTTAAACAAAAAAGAAGAGGTCTCATTTTTATCTTTATTTTTTCATTTCAGATAACTTCGCAAAATAATTCCTTCTTTACTCTCATGGTAAGGTATGTATTTATTGTAGGAGATCAACTACAAGAGGTATTTAAGCAACCTATAAAGGCCTGAGTGTTTCACAATTCAAGGCAAAAACAGCAGAGCTAAATACATTTAGGAGAGAAGAGATCTCTGGGAAGCTGGTCAGGAAAGGAAATGCAAGGATTTGCAAGCTGGACACTTAGAGAAAACATCAGAAAGAATTAAGAGAGAATGGGCGAGTGGAGACAAGAATCCAGAATGTTCGCTGAATAGTGTGTTTACTAACCTGCTTTCTACATTAACAACTGCGGTAGGGGAGTGAGGCAGGAAAAGCTAAGTAAAGCTAATTAGGTCAAGAGCATGAAAATGGTATGGCTGGAACTAGTAGGTCACGGAGGAAAGTTGTGCAGAGAGCGGCGAAGGTGGTTGGAAGGCAGACTAGGCAGGCCTTGACCACCAAGTTAGAAAGTGGGACAGAATCTGCAGACTAGTCATTCTTATCCTTTGCGGCTCATGGGACCTTTGGTGACCCTGACAAGCTGTGCTGACAAAACGTTACATACAGCATTCCAAGCGGCACGTACCCATTAAAATCAGGGACCTTGGGTTTAAGAAAAAGCCCTGCTGTAGCCCATGGAGAGCTACTCAAAGTTTCTGGGGCAAGCAGGATGTGTTTCAGGAAGTGCTATGTCAGGAAGATAAACAGGGTGGTGGTTTGTAGATACCTTGAGTGTAGAGGCAGGCAGACGTGATGAGGAGCCACTGCAGTAATTCAGAGCCGCAGTGACTGGGTCAGATAGTAGGGTCCCCGACAGAGGAACAGAGTACAGAGGCAGACACAAGTGACATTACAGGCTCAACTGGATTCAAGGAAGAGGAGAAAGAAGCGATCGAATGGGTTCTAGGTGACAGGGAACACTGTGACAGGCTTTTTAACCATAAAACACCTTGCACTGTTTTAACTTTTCACAAGTATGGCTTAATTCCAACCTGTCAACAGATCACGAACCCCTTCAGAGTCCACAGCCTCCTCTGAAATCCCCACTCAGTACTATGTACCTCATGACACTCAAATATTTTTGGAATGCATAGAAAAACAGCTTCCTCAGGGCAGAGGCCTAATTACCAATAGTCTATTCCTCTCCGGTCCAGATTTTGTAATAAAATGGAATGCCTGCCCTTTTAGGACTGCGGTAAACCATATAGGCTTATCTAAACATATCACCATGATGTGGTTAACCAACTAACTTACAGAACACTGGTCTGAAGCCATTCCAAGGAGATTCTATACAAGCATCACACCCCCAAAGCTGTAGGAAAATGGGACATCGGAAAAACAGCAACCTTGATGTGATAGTTCCATAAGCATCTCAGAAATCGAGGCTCTAGAGGCAGCCAAGGTTGACAGGGGGCAGAGATGGAGTGAACATAGTTCTTCGAAGTACTGGGTAAGATTTCCAGCCAATAAACATAATGTGCTATAACTCAGCCTATCAACATATGAAAGAAAATCATGGCAATTAAAGTGTTTAAAGTAGCTAAGGACCGGCTAGCTGTTTAACCGTGTTGTTCAGGATCAATTCAATTTCATCTGTATAGAATTATTGTTTGAAAGCTTTCATGACTGCTCCTCATTTTTCTCTGCTGAATACCATGCCTGGCTTACACCTCCTACTTTCCAAATCTGGCCTCTTAAAGAATCACATACAGAATTGAACACTTTTCCTTACCAGCTGAGGACAGGCCTAAATCTGGTTTCTGCACTCCTTCATCATCCCACAGTTGTGTACAAGTTCAAAGTTCTAAGGGAATTTAGCTCCTTCTTTGAATTTTACCACCAAGAAAAGTGAGGTTCTGTCTTAAGAGTTCTGTTTATGGGCTTCCCTGGTTGTGCAGTGGTTAAGAATCCGCCTGCCAATGCAGGGGACATGGGTTCGAGCCCTGGTCCAGGAAGATCCCACATTCCGCGGAGCAACTAAACCCGTGCGCCGCAACTACTGAGCCTGCGCTCTAGAGCCTGCAAGCCACAACTACTGAGCCCACATGCCACAACTACTGAAGCCCGCGCGCCTAGAGCCCGTGCTCTGCAACAAGAGGAGCCACCGCAATGAGAAGCCCGTGCACCACAATGAAGAGTAGCCCCCACTCGCCACAACTAGAGAAAAGCCCACGTGCAGCAACGAAGACCCTACACAGCCAAAAATAAATACATAAATTAAAAGAAAAAAAAAAAGAGAGAGTGAGCTCTGTTTGCTCCAATGTTAGGATTAGATTAGATTAGATCTCCTGATGTGGTAACTCCATAGGCCTAGAGGTACGGTACTACCACAATCACTACCTCAAACATGGAATCACTGTGACATGATGCTCATAACTAGGGCCACCTGGCTGTGCTCTATTTCCTACCCTTCTGCTTTTAAAGGAACAACCATTAACATAAGGGTTTCAAGCAGTCCTAGTTTGTGCTGTGGACCAGAGTGCAAACATTAGGAATTCATCATTCAGGTTACAGACACATGAAACTGAAAAGAACGGGCAAATAACACCAGATCCACACACAGTGTTATTCACTGTGGGCCCCCTTTACTTATGGTAAGAGATGGAAATGAGGCTCAGAGAAGGTAAGTGAAAGGCAATGCTAGAATGAAGATCTCACTCTGAGAGGCCTGAGGTTCTCAGCTTTAAACCCCAATCAATACCACCACCTAACATTCACTATAGTTAAGAGGAAGGACAGAAAACAAAACTTGATGGGGAAAAAAAGGGGGGGGAGGTTTTATATATATATATATGAATCAGATTTTTTAAAAAAAATCTATATAAAAGAGAATCAAAACCCCTTTAGGTAGACAGAACTCTAAGGAAAAAAAAAGGCTGCCTACCTATCAGGCTGGCAAAAATCCAGGCTGTGAGGAAATAGAAATTCACATACACTGTTGGTAGAAATGCAAAAATGGTACAATCCCTATAGAAGGGCATGTAGTAATACCTGGAAAAAGTATTTATACCTTTAACACGGAGATTCTATTTTTCAAGGACTCTAATCTAAAGAAAACTGGTAAAAATACAAAATGTCAACGCACAGGATGGCACTGTGGCTTTATCAATAATAACAAAAGACTGGACTTCCCTGGTGGCACGGTGGTTAAGAATCCGCCTGCCAATGCAGGGGACAGGGGTTTGAGTCCTGCTCCGGGAAGATCCCACATGCCGCGGAGCAACTAAGCCCGTGTGCCACAACTACTGAGCCTGCGCTCTAGACACCGAGAGCCACAACTACTGAGCCTGAGTGCCACAACTACTGAAGCCCGCACACCTAGAGCCCGTGGTCCACAACAAGAGAAGCCACTGCAGTGAGAAGCCCGCACACCGCAACAAAGAGTAGCCCCCGCTCGCCGCAACAAGAGAAAGCCCGTGCGCAGCAATGAAGACCCAATGCAGCCAAAAATAAATAAATAAATTTATAAAACAAAACAAAACAAAACAAAAGACTGGAAATAATGCAAAAGGATATCAATGGCTATAAAAAGAATTAAGGAAGATCTCTATACACTGATAGGATATATTGTTCAGTGAAAAAGAGCAAGGTACAGAATAGCATATGTAATACGATATCTCTTCTGTAACAGCTGTGTGTGTCAGGGAAGGATGGATACACACACAAACACACACACACACAATGTATTTGCTTATATTTGCACAATGAAACACTGGAAGGATATAGACTTTTATGAATATATCTTACATAAATTTTGACTCTGGAAATGTTTTACATATTCCAAAAAATGTAGCCAAAAAAAAAAATTACTATAAATTGAACACAAAATAAATCATCTTAATCTAACTGTATAACAAATTGATAACCACCAGAGGAAATAATTTCAAGTGACCACAGAAAACAGCATGTTGTTCTTTATTTGTTCTAAGAACAAATAAAGCAGCAAAGAAATCCTAAACTGCATTCAAAAACCTTATGGTTACTAGTTACACTGGTGTAATTCTGAAACTATTTTAGATATATTATATGATAATCAAATTAAGTAATTAAGTTACTTCTTTAGGAGCCAAGATTTTCAGCATATGTGAATGATATTCAAGTATAAAACCAAAGAAGTCAAATAAAATTCCTGTAATGTTAAATATGAATTAGAAATACTGACATGAACCTGTGATTTTTTTTTTCTTTTTAAAAATCCATACTTCCTGGCTTTGTCCACTGTAAAGGCTTAGAAGCAACAACACCCCAACAGAAATGAATGCACCTAGTAATCAGATCATGGTTTTTAAGTACCACTTCCACTGAAAGAAAAACAGGGCCAACTGGGCTTGAGGACTGACTAGTGAAGCAGGGAATCCTTTCAGTGGGAAATTTATTAGAGGAACAGCTGATTCCAAGTCAAGAAACATACAAGAGAGGTCTGGGACACCTTGATGTTGCCAGAAAGAAAACTATCAAAGACTAATATCAGGGCTTCCCTGGTGGCGCAGTGGTTGAGAATCTGCCTGCCAATGCAGGGCACATGGGTTTGAGCCCTGGTCTGGGAAGATCCCACATGCCGCAGAGCAGCTAGGCCCGTGAGCCACAACTACTGAGCCTGCACGTCTGGAGCCTGTGCTCCGCAACAAGAGAGGCCGCGTTAGTGAGAGGCCCGCGCACCGCGAAGAAGAGTGGCCCTTGCCTGCCGCAACTAGAGGAAGCCCTCGCACAGAAACGAAGATCCAACACAGCCAAAAAAAAATTAAAAAAAAAAAAATTTAATTAATTAAAAAAAAAGACTAATATCAAAGGGACATAGAAGCCAGTCTAGACAGGTGCCCACAGGGCCAAAGAAAGAACAACTGAACATAAAAAGGATAATAAACATTTACTTGATTAAAATTGAAAAGGAAAGAAAGAAAACCTCATTTAATACCCCAGAAGTAACTTGGGCACCAAGTTACTCACTTTGAAAACTAAAAGAGGGACTTCCCTGGTGGCACAGTAGTTAAGAATCTGCCTGCCAATGCAGGGGACATGGGTTCAAGCCCTGGTCTGGGAAGATCCCACATGCCGCGGAGCAACAAAGCCCGTGCGCCACAACTACTGAGCCCATGTGCCACAACTACTGAAGCCCACATGCTCTAGGGCCCATGCTCTGCAACAAGAGAAGACACCGCAATGAGAAGCCCGCACACCGCAACGAAGAGTAGGCCCCCCTCGCCACAACTAGAGAAAGCCCACATGCAGCAACAAAGATCCAACGCAGCCAAAATAAATAAAGAAAAAAAGAAAGAAAGAAAAAAAATTAAAAGAAAAAAATTATGTATCCCACCTTTCTTATATGATCTACATTTCAAGGTTAGTAAATAACTCTAGTTGATAGAAAAGTTCATTTTTAAAATAATATTTATTTATTCATTCATTCATTCATTCATTCATTCATCTATGGCTGTGTTGGGTCTTTGTTGCTACGTGCAGGCTTTCTCTAGTTGTGGCAAGTGGGGGCCTCTCTTCATTGTGGTGCATGGGCTTCTCCTTGCGATGGCTTCTCTTGTTGCAGAGCACGGGCTCTAGGCATGTGGGCTTCAGTAGTTGCGGCACACGGGCTCAGTAGTTGTGGCACACAGGCTCTAGAGCACAGGTTCAGTAGTTGTGGAGCACGTGCTTAGCTGCTCCGTGGCATGTGGGATCTTCCCGGACCAGGGCTGGAACCCATGTCCCTTGCATTGGCAGGAGGATACTTAACCACTGCGCCACCAGGGAAGTCCAGGAAATGTTCATTTTTATAGAAATATTTCACCTAATCAAATATGGAAGTAATAAGAAAAACTAGAAAATCACCATTTTTGCAATTTCTACTGCAATGTTTCATCAGGCTAAGATCATCAATGGATAAAATCACTGGATAAAGGTTGACAGAGACCTTTACACCTGGAGGGACCAGAACCCACTGATCACCTTGGCATCACTAACGACCAGACAGCCAGCCATCACGTCTCTCCTGATATAAGGCAATATGAAGTTCACAGAACCACTTAAGTACCTTTGCCAAAAAAGCTGAACCTGAATCTAGTCAAATGTTTAGCGGTAACCTCCAGTTAACATAATAATGGAGACTGAAGAACAAATGAAATGACAGGCTTTCTGACTCTCGGCCAGTGAATAAATCATTCCACTACACCACTCCTTACTTCTCTGATCCTCAGAAGCAAACGAAACCTGCAATTTTGAGACCAATTTTCAAAAAGCATCTGTCTCTCACTGTCCAAAGCATTCACAGATGCCCTTCATCTAGAATCTATCAGCCACTTAAAGTTGCTAAATCTCAAAACACCAAGTACAAATAGTCACATTCCTGATCTGTGTCTGAAAGACCACATGCAAACATAATTTACTTAACTGGCTGGGTAAGAATACAATTTAAAAGAATCTTATGGATAAATCCTTTGGTAAAAGTGAACGGCCTAAGTTCCAAATCTATTTCTGCTATTCAGATTGTGTTTGCTTTCAGCAGCCTGCCCTTGCCAAGTGTTAAAATGAGGAAAAGTCCAGGCAAACTCTAGCTGACCGACTGACAACACTGATGTGAAAGGTCAAGGGCATAGTCACCTCAATGACTGAGCACTGGAGAGCAGGTCTTCTTACTCAAGGCCAATGATGCTTGAGGTACCAGATGGTTTCATTTTTCAACTGTGGTCCAAAGAGAGGGTTGAGTTGGGCCAGAATTGCAATCAGCCAACTAAAAAAATAATGGGGGAGGAAGGACAACAGAAAGTGGTGAAATCATGTTGGAAAGGGACCATTTTAAATTAGGATGAGAAAAGTGCTTTAGCAGAATTTAAATCTATTCTGTTCAGACCAAACCTTCAATACACTTAAAGTTCATAAAACACATTGTGCTAATGGGAGCATGTCTTGTAAGAAAAGCCTTCACAGAACACACCTTCCCTTCATTTGATACATTACTGACAAAGCAGTGAGGCTTCATCATAGTATGTCTCTGTCTTTTCTCTCATTTTCTTAATTCCCTTTCCAAGCAGTCAAGATTTCCTGAATTCATATGATATCGTCACCTCAGAGTGTTTTTGCCTAATCTCAGTTTATCATCATCACAACTTCTGGCCTCAGGAAAAATCAGTTTACTTTACTTTATCCATTCTCCAAATGCTAAGACCCACAACCAATATGACACATCCATTTTTACTGGTATAGCCAAGGTTAAATTTCAGCCCACTGTCTCCCAATTAGACTATATCACTTGCGCACCCCTTCTCTCATCACCATCACCACTAAAACGTGTTACGTATCTTTTGGGCAGTAGTGGAGCTGGACCAAATGGGCATCTAACTCCCCCTGCTTACTTCAGATCTAAGTAACAAGGTATTCCTCTGTATCACAGACCGATTATGGAGGAAGTATGATGGTGTTACATATTTACCTCAGGGTCGCAAGTGCAAAACAGCACACAGCCAAAACTGTCTTTAAAGTTTTCTTCTACTGCTCACAAAGTTCTGAATAAATGGTTTTGTATCTGATATAGGAATTCATATACTCAGTGAAGTTTGAGAATCACTGAACTAAGACCAAAGCAAAGAACAAAAAGAAAGACAGTAAAAGATTTGCAAATCATATATCTGATAAGGGGCTAATATCCAAAATATATAAAGAACTCGTACGACTCAACAGAAAGACAGCAAAATAAACAGCTGGCTATTTAAACCATTCCATGTTTTACTTTATTAAACAAATATTTAATGAGCACCTGCTAGGCTCCAGGCCCCAGCAATACAAAGGAGAAAATGAAATGCTACTGCCCTCACAAAGCTTATGGAATGTAATGTCAGGAAGGAAATAAAGTGAGGCGAAGGAATAGAGAATGATGGAGGTAGTACCCCTTTGATGGGGTGGTCAGGAAAGCCTTTCCAAGAAGTTACCGCTTCAGGCGAGCCCAGAATGAAGCAGAACACACAGTGCCTTTAATTCCTATTCAAAATACATGAGTTTTTATTTAAATTAGAAATTAGACTTGCTCTCGTCTGGGGGGAGGGGGTCTGGTAAATAGGCCCAGACTCCATCCACTACTGATCTTGGAGGATGGATTTTAGCATCATAATCTGATACCGCTGTCCTCTCTGCATGGGATACAGGGAACTGCTTTCTAAGGGAAAGGAGCTATCCTGCCTCAGCTATCCTGTAGTCTCCTTCTACAATTTTAGGGCTTTAAATTCCCCTAGAAGAGGGGAACTAGCCAAATGCAACCACTGTCTGGCTGGATCTCTTTTCTTCCATTTGCTGTAATTTTTAGAACTCTTCCAATCAAAGGATCAAAAAGCTGCTTCTGATCACCAATGATCAGACTGCTGGAGAATCTACCAGCGCCAGCAGCTTCCCCTCCAGAAACAGTGTACCCGCCCTCCCCACCCCAGCCCAACAGAAGGTGGTGCTGTGACAGGAAACGTGACACCTGAGGACATCCGGCCAAGACAGCTACCTCAAGTTGACTCACTTTATAAACAAAAAATTCAGATGAGACTCTCTGATCTGTCCTTAGAACTACAATATTTGATGCAAACAAAATACCCATACTTGTAGTTGAGGTTTAACATCTACCTGAAAAGAAGAAAGAGGAGGGTAGCACAGGCAGACACACTGAAGAGCTGTGACTGCAGTGAACAGTAATGGTGCAGAGCTGAGAGTCATGGAAAATTCCACACAGACCCAGGACTTTCCCGATCCCAGCAGGCAAGGGAAGCAGACAGTACAAACAGTGGTTCGTCCTTTCAGGACAGACTGAAATACTGGCCAGTGCTTAGAAATGCTAAATAAAAAAATACATTAGAGCCTCGCCTCTGTCTCCTCTCTTTACCAAAAATGTATAATACTGAATAAAAACACCATCTCCCAGTACTTTGTACGATGTGGTATAGAGATGCTTCTGAATTCTGACTTCACATTATAATCACCCAGGGAGCTTTAAAAAAAAAAAAATGATGTTATACTTCACAAATGATCTTTCTTTTAATTCTCCCACAACATGGTTAAGGAAATTGAGGCAGCGAGAGGTGAAATGATTCACCTGTGGTCACAATACTAATTAGGTGGTAGCAGCTCCTGAACCCCAAAATCAGGTCAGGCTAAGGTTCTTACAAAAGTTACCTTCTGTACAAAAGTTACCTTCTGAAATATTTTAACTGACAACAGTTCAGAAAGCATCAATCAGTTTAGCTAAATCTAAACTGTCTGGGAGTTAAAGAAACAAAGAATCCATCTGCTAACTATAGATGAAGTCCATGATGAGCCTTTGGTACCTGAGGTAAAGAAGAAATATCCAGAAGCAAGAACGAAGTCCACTCTGCTTGCTCAGATCAGTATTTGGAAACTCTTTTGAATTTAATTTTACGTACTATTTTTCATGTTTCAAATCAAGTAAAACATCTTACTTAAAACAACAACAACAACAAACCAAAGTTCAAGAAAATTCCTTGGGAAACAGCCCAGGTCAGTTCATTTGAAATTTCCTGGAGGAAATTCCCCCCTCTAACCAGCTGAGCTCTGCATCTGCCCTTCTGATTACTGCCTGACTTCAGATTTTTCTTTAAAGCTGATAAACACAGCGGGGAGAACTGGAAGGAGAAAAAAAAATAAATCCACTCTGAATTGATGGAAGTGGGTGGAGAAAGAGATCATATTCCAATGCATCTATTACTTCATGTGTCCAAGAAAATAGAACTAAATGTACTCTTCATATTTGCCCAAACTGTTCCACATGTCTCCACAACCTGAAGTCCAGCCTAATAAGCTGAGCTTATTCAAACTACCGAGGCAGCTATGGCACAGTAGCATCTTTCAGAGAACTGAAGAGCTGGAATGCACCAGAGGTCAAGTGCACGTTCCTCATTTTAACAACGAAGAAACTATGTCCTAGGGAGCTTAATACTCCCACAGCGAATCAGGGATAGAGCTGGAAAGGGAACCCAGGCCTTCTGAGTCCCATGATACCAGGCTGCTTCCACAGGGTATTAAGGATGAAACAGATCAGGCAGCCTAGGAGTTCCTCTTTTATTCCACAATCATTTACCAATGCCATGCTCCAATGTCAGGCCCTAAGGATGCCCAGAGGAATCAGCTGAGGGGCCAACCCCCCCACCCTGCCCCCAGGGGCTCATGAGCTTGTGAGAGACAAACCAAGGGTGGTGGCAGAGTATGCTTTGGAAGAGAAAGGCAGAGGGTACTTCATCTACAAACACTCCTGGCCACTTATGAGCTCAGCTCTTGGTTATTAGAATTCTCCAAGCTCAAAATACGTCCTCCCCACAGAAAAGGCTATATACCGAGCTCTCTCAAATCCTGCTTTGTTCTTTTGTTCCACATTCAGATATGAGAACAGGGAACAGAGGCATGGTTACTTCCCAGTGATGCACAGGTCAAGCGGGTAACTGCTCAGCTTCCCTGCTGGAATAGGGAAGTTCGGCTAGGACTTCTCTTCTGATCTGCTGTCCCTCCAGCGACGGCCATGATAGGAGTAACCTCTATCAGTGGGTTCCTTAAGAAACAGCAGAGAAGTGACTTGCCCTGTCTCTACCGAGATGACCTCTGTCAAATATCCTTATCCCAATCCAATGACGCAAATTCTTTCAAGGGCAGCAATGTTATTATATACTATTAGAAAATATGGGATTCAGTATTAGATAGGGTTGGATTTTAATTTTAACTACATCAAATATTAGTGGAGTGACTCCAGGCAAGTGAGCTTACAACCCCGAGCCTCAGTTTCCCCTTTTGTAAAATGAAGATAATAATCCCTGCCTCAAGATATTAAGAATTAAAGGAGGGACCTCCCTGGTGGTCCAGCAGTTAAGACTCCACACTCCCAATGCCGGGGGTCCGGGTTTGATCCCTGGTCAGGGAACTAGATCCCGCATGCTGCAACTAAGATCCCATACGTGGCAACAAAGATCCCACGTGCCACAACTAAGACCTGGCACAGCCAAATAAATAAGTAAATAGATTAAAAAAAAAAAGGCCTTCCCTGGTGGCGCAGTGGTTAAGAATCCGCCTGCCAATGCAGGGGACACGGGTTCGAGCCCTGGTCCAGGAAGATCCCACATGCCGCGGAGCAACTAAGCCCGTGCGCCACAACTACTGAGCCTGTGCGCCTAGATCCTATGCTCTGCAACAAGAGAAGCCACCACAATGAAAAGCCCGCGCACCACAACAAAGAGTACCCCCACTCGCCACAACTAGAGAAAGCCTGCACACCGCAACAAAGACCCAACACAGCCAAAAATAAATAAATTTATATTAAAAAAAAAAAGAATTGAAGGAATAATATATGAAAGTGCTCCGTGTAGTAGCTGACAAATAGGTGTTCAATAAATACTAGTTATTCCTTCTCTTTCTCTGTGAGACAGCTAAAAATGCATTCAAGCCACAGAATGAAATACAACCTATTTTACTTTACAAAGGAGTTTCTCATGCTGCACTGAGTCATGCTCATCTCCACCTCCTCTCCCGCCCCCACCTGCTCTGCAGTAGGCAGAATTCTAAGATGTTGCCCAAAATTCCCATCCCCTTGCGTACACACCCTGTATAAACAGGGGATGGTGGATATGCAGGGACAGTCACTGCCGTGATTAGATTATAAGATACAGCTGGCTTGACAGAGAAAGACAAATACTGTATACTGCTTACACGTGGAATTTAAAAAATAAAACAAACTAGTGAATATAACAAAACAGAAACAGACTCACAGATATAGAGAACAAACTAGTGGTTACCAGTGGGGAGAGGAAGGGGGGAGGGGCAATATAAGAGTAGGGAATTAAGAGATACAAACTATTATGTATAAAATTAGCTACAAGGATGTACTGTACAACACAGGGAACATAGCCAATATTTTATAATAACTATAAATGGAATATAACCTTTAAACATTGTGAATCACCATGTTGTACACCTGAAACTTATATAATATCATACATCAACTATACCTCAAAAAAAAAAGAAAAAAGATACAGCTGGCTTTAAGGGAAATTTCCATCAACAGATGTACGGATAAAGAAGATGTGCAGGGCTTCCCTAGTGGTGCAGTGGTTGAGAATCTGCCTGCCAATGCAGGGGACACGGGTTCGAGCCCTGGTCTGGGAAGATCCCACATGCCGCGGAGCAACTAGGCCCGTGAGCCACAGTTACTGAGCCTGTGTGTCTGGAGCCTGTGCTCCGCAACAAGAGAGGCCGCGATAGTGAGAGGCCCGCGCACCACGATGAAGAGTGGCCCCCACTTGCCGCAACTAGAGAAAGCCCTCGCACAGAAACGAAGACCCAGAACAGCCAAAAATAAATAAATTAATTGAATAATTAAAAAAAAGATGTGCATACACACACACACACAATGGAATATTACTCTGCCATAAAAAAGAATGAAATAATGCCATTTGCAGCAACATGGATGGACCCAGAGATTACCATACGAAGTAAGTCAGACGGAGAAAGACAAATATCATATGATATCACTCATATGTGGAATCTAAAAAAAATGATACAAAGGAACTTATTTATAAAACAGAAACAGACTCACAGACATAGAAAACAAATTTATGGTTACCATAGGGGGAAGGGGAGGGATAAATTAGGAGCTTGAGATTAACAGATACACACTACTATATATAAAATAGATAACCAGCAAGGAACTACTGTACAGTACAGGGAACTATATTCGATATCCAGTAATAACCTATAATGGAAAAGAATCTGAAAAAGTATATATATGTGTGTGTATATATATATGTATATGTATAACTGAATCACTTTGCTGTACACCTGAAACACTGTAAAGCAACTATACTTCAATTAAAAAGAAAGAGAAATTACCCTGAGTGAGCATGACCTAATCAGGTGAGCTCCTAAAAGGGACAGGACTCTTCCTGACGAAGGACATTTAGAGTGCGTGTATCACTTATTGATTCATTGCCAATCATCTTGCAATGCACCCTTTAATATGGGCTCTGTAATGAAAAACTGAATCCCTTTTTCTCCTTTAAAGTGAGCACGATGTTAAGCTTTCTCAGTAGAGGTAGCTGGAGGGACATAGCATGGGCTAGAAGTTGGGGGAGTGGGCATGAGGACATTTGGTGGAATCTGCACAGGCTCTGGCCCAGAACACGGTTCCTCTTTGATCTAGAGACTTGGCCTGGAAATAACCTTTCTGCAGCCCTCTCGACATGAAAACCAGAGCCCCTGCTTGGCCTACATGCTTAGAAGTCCTCCTGCTCACACTGGCACAAGAATTCCCACTACACACCCAGGCCACTGATCTCTCCAGCCTGCTCTGCTGCCTGCACTCAGAGGGTGGCCAACTGCTTGCCCAGCAACTCCAGACCAACTCCAGCCTAGCCAAACTAATGAACTTCTCTGCTATCTGGTGGGCTGAACTACACCTTCTCCAACAAGGTCTGAATTTTTTCCAAGTTTGTCCTTGCTTGGGTACTCTCCCTGAGCCCTAGGGTACCATATGGAGTTTCCTTCTATCTTATAGTTACTCTTCTGCCCTAGTGAATAATTATGTTAAATTTCCTGTGTTTAACCTACTGTGTGGTTGCTATCTCCTTACTGGACCCAGACTGCTACAGGATGAGGGGATTTGACACAAGGGAAGAGTCTCTCTTGCTAGCTTTGAAGATGGAGGAGCTACATGTCAAGGAATGTGAGTGTCATCTAGGAGCTGAGAGCAGCCCCCAACTAATACCCAAGCCAAGGAAATGGGACCTCAGTCCTACAACCACAAGGAACTTAATTCTGCCATAGCCATGGGAGTTTGGAAGAGGACCCCAAGCTCCAGATGAGAAGGCATAAACTTACTTTCCATTAACCTGATGCCAACTCTATCTCTGCTATGGCCCTTTCATTACTACAATACAAAAATAGGAATATGCCCTATTTTTGCCAGCTCTAAACTTGAATTATCTTTTCCTTTCTTTTCTCCATACTTTCTATACTAGGCCTTTCAGTTCATATTCTCTTATCTGCCAAATTATAAATGAAAAGATTATATGGTCAGAGTAAGAAAAATAAACCTTTTAATATAGTAGATAATAATATGCTGGGCCAGGTACCTAGATTTCCTTTCCACTATCAACAATCAAGACACCCAAATATTTTACATGAATCCGTGAGAGCAATGTAAGCAAGTCTCAGACCAAAAAACTAAGTGAAGGCAAGTACTCAGAGAGGAAAATAAAGTGACTACAGGGTGCGTTCCATACTTTTGAGAGCGTACACTAAACCAGATTAACTTGAGCTTTTATTTTCAGACATCACAGGGCATGAAAAATGGCAGACAAAGCCCAGGGCCCATTGAAGGTAGAAAGTCTAATGGAAGTTTCACCCACACACCCCAAAAAAGCTAAGATCCCAAAGGGTTCTGTCTCAAGATAAGGAAAAATCAAACAACTCCCTTAAGTGGAATGCTAGGAAAATCAACTGTCTCAAATACAAACACCAAGAAGGAAGGAGAAAAACACTGTCACTGAGAACTGGTCTTCATGAACTTCATGTAGCCAACTACATGGTTTTAAAAAAGAACATATCAAGAATTTTACTTAATTTAATGCCACACTCGTGATGGCCTTAGGCGCCTGGCAGAAGCAATGTAAATACTTTCTGGAAGAGCCCACCCTCATACCAGGCCCCAAAGAAGTCATACATATAAAACTATAGGGAAAACAGAGAATTCCCTGGTGGTCCGGTGGTTAGGACTCTGCACTTTCATTGCCGAGGGCCCAGTTTCAATCCCTGGTAAGGGAACTAAGATCCTGCAAGCCGTGTGGCACAGTCAAAAACAAAAAACAAAAAAACACTATAGGGAAAATGGACAGATGGCAGTCAAATATAACTAAATGCCTATGGAAACAAGGCACCATGAGTGAGAGACAGAAAAGAGCAGACACAAACCTAAAGGGACTTCAGATAATGGAATGATCAGATATGCACTATAAATAAACTGTCTACTATGTTTTAAGAAATAAGATACACTTAAAACACCTGCAGGGAGAAAGAAAGAAGGAGGAAAGGGAGGGAGGGGGGAAGGAGGGGATAGGGAGGGAGGGAAAACAAAACTATAAAAGCAGCAAAAAGAACTTCTATAGAAATGAAAAATATAATACCTGAAAATAAAAGTCAACAGGTAAAGTTCTGGTTCTGGTAATAGCAGAGTAGCTTATATCAGACTCATTCTATAGATAGTAATTATAAACTCTGAACAAAATATGAAAAACAACTAACTGATGGTACTAAACAGTGTCCAAAGCAGGTAGAGACTAGAAGGGATTCAATCCTTGAAAGAAGGAAGGAACCTTTATACAGCATTTCCCCTGAGGACACTGTCCAGTCCGCGTGAAGCTCAAGCAAAACCCTGCAGTCTTACTGGTTTGAGGTATCAACAGATGAAGTTCAGAGCTGCCAGAGCAGTTAGGAATTAAGAGGGGAAACCACGAAAAAAGATGTGTCACAAAGGGGAGCTCCAAAACCTGTGTATAAATTCCCCATAACTCCTTGGCTCATCCCTGAACCATGAATGCAAATGCCAAGGACTGGTGGAAAACACCCAGAAGGCCGAAAAAACAGAGCAGAGATTTCCACTGCTGCGTACAACAGCGAAAGAGAACTTGGTAAACACCTCAGACTTTCCACTGAAACCTCAGAAGGGCCACATCTTAACGGAGAACTCACTCTAAGGGCAAAAACTGAAATAGATCTGCCCCAACAAAGTGTAAAACCAACCCTCCACAGGTTTAAGGTGATCAATTAATAATTTAACTGTTTGTTAGAAAAAATTTAACGTTTTTCAGAGGAACGAAGTTGAATCCAGAATGTCTATCATCTACAATATCTAGCATTTGGTAAAAAACACACATGCAAAAAATGCAAGAAATGTAATCAACAATCAAGGACAAAGGAATCAACAGAAGCTGAGTCCAAAATGACACAGATGATGCAGTTAAAAGGTAATGTCTCTAAAGTAGGTGTGGCCTGCGAATGGCTATGTACTAGAGGGCAAGGAGCTGGAGTTCTATCTGAGGAAAATCAAGGCCCAGAGAAGCAAAGAAATCCTCCTCCTTCCAATGTTAGCTCATGTAATAAAGGTGTTTATTGATCTAAAACAAACTCAAAACAAAACAGCATTATAAATATGTTTAAGGACTTAAAAGAAAAATTGGCTATAAAGAATGAACAGATTGGGAATCTCAGAAAATAAGTTAAGACTTTAAAAAAGAACCAAATGGAAATTCTGGTACTAAAAAGTATAATATATGAACTGAAAAATACTTGGATGAGTTTACCAGCAGATTGGAGATGATAGAAATAGTGAACCTGATGAGAAAAACAGAACCTATCCAATCTGAAGAAACAAGGAAAAAATATTGGAAAAAAAAAAAATCAAACAGTCTAACATAGGTGGAATTGTAGTCTCAGAAGGAGAATGAATAGGGCAAAAGAAAAAAAAGTAGACTATAGGCTGAAATTTTCTCAAATTTGGTGGAAAACATTAACTTAAAGATCCAATAGCTCAGCAAACCCAATCAGAATAAATTCAAAGAAAACCACACCTATGCACATCACAGTAAAACTATGCTGAAAAGCAAAGATAAAGTGAAAATCTTGATAACATCCACAGGACAAAGAATGCATAAAGAATAATTATGCAAATTACAGCCGAGTCCTCAACAGAAACAATGGAGGCCAGAAGATAATAGAAGAGCACCTTTAAAGTTGTCTGAAAGAAAGAAAGAAAAAAAAAAAATCTTGTCAGCCCAGAAAAAAGTCCTTCAAAAATGAAAGTGAAATAAAGACATTTTCAGATAAACAAAACTGAGGGAATCTGTAGTCAGACCTGTCCTGTAACAAATACTACAGGACTTTTTTCAGGCTGAAGACATACCAGACAGAAGCTCCAATCTACAAAAAGAAATGACCAATTTTAAAAATGATAAATATGTGGGCAAATACAAAAGACTTTTTTCTCTTAATTTCTTTATAAGACATATGATTCTTTAAAAATTGTAACACTGTAGTAAGGGTTTTACAACATATAAAGATGTTAAATATATGATAATAGCACAAGGATGGGGAGTAAATGGAATCATATTGTTGCAAGATTGTTACATTTTACCTGAAATGGTTCAATATTAACTCTAAATAGATTGTGAAAAGTTAAGAATGCATGTTGTAATCTCTAGAGCAACATTAAAAAAGAAAAATACAAAAAATAAAGGAAAAAAAAGAAAAATACAAAAGTATAGCTCAATGCCATTGGAGGAATTAAAACAGAATACTCAAAATATTCAATTAACCTAAAGAAGGGCATAAAAGGAAGGACAGAGGAACAAAAACGAGTTGAGACAAACAGAAAACAATTAACAAAATAGTGAACCCAAACCTAGCTATATCAATAGTTACATTAATTGTATAAGGAATATCCATTTGCCAAAAGGCAAAGACAGTCAGAATGGATAAAAAAGTAAAAACAAGCCACCTACTGTCTTCGAAAAGGCACATTCTAAATATAAAGACATAGACACAATGAGCATAGGAAAGGTGGTATGGTTATTGATCAGACAAAGTAAAAACTGAGTTAAGGAGTATTACCAAGGATAAAGATTGATATCTTATTAATATAATGACAGAAATGTCAATTCATCAAGAAGACATGACAGTCATATATATGCATGCTCCTAATAACAGAGCTTCAAAACATATGAAGCAAAAAAAGGATCTTTCCTTTAAAAAGAGAAATAGAAAAAATCCACAATCATAGCTGGTGATTTTAACACCCTCTCTCAGTAATTAATAAAAACAGACCAAGAAAAATCAGTAAGGACAAAGAAGATTTGAACCACCTTGACCTGATGTTTACAGAACACTCTACCCAACAGCTGGAGAATATACATTCTTTTCAAGTGCACAGGGAATGGTTATCAAGATAAGACCATATGCTGGGCCATAAAATACGTCCCAATTTCAAAAGACTGAAATCTTACATAATATACCTTCTGATAAGATATCTAGAAAGGTGCCAAATATGTGGAAATTAAACACCACAATTCTGAAAATGAAAATACAGCATCATCAAAATTTGTAGGGTCTAGATAAAGTGATGCTTAAAGGGAATTTTATGGTATTAAACACTTACATTTAAAAAGAAGGAGGGACGGACTTCCCTGGTGGGGCAGTGGTTAAGAATCTGCCTGCCAATGCAGGGGACATGGGTTCAATCCCTGGTCCGGGAAGATCTCACATGACGTGGAGCAACTAAGCCCATGTGCCACAACTACTGTGCCTGTGCTCTAGAGCCCGTGAGCCACAACTACTGGGCCCACACGCCACAACTACTGAAGCCTGCACGCTCTAGGGCCCATGTGCCGCAACTACTGAGCCCACGTGCTGCAACTACTGAAGCCTGTACGCCTAGAGCCTGTGCTCCGCAACAAGAGAAGCCACCGCACCGCAACGAAGAGTAGCCCCCGCTTGCCACAACTAGAGAGAAAAGCCCACGCACAGCAATGAAGACCCAATGCAGCCCAAAAATTAAATTAATTTAATTTTTAAAAAATAAAAATAAAACAAAAATGAAATAAAAATAAAAATAATAAAAAGAAGGAGGGACTGCCCTAGTGGCACAGTGGTTAAGACTCCGTGCTCCCAATGTAGGGGGCCTGGGTTCGATCCCTGGTCAGGGAACTAGATCCCACATGCATGCCACAACTAAGAGTTCACATGCCACAACTAAGAGTTACCATGACACAACTAAGGAGCCCACGAGCTGCAACTAAGGAGCCTGCCTGCCACAACTAAGACCAGGCACAACCAAATAAATAAATTTTTTTTTTAAAAAAGGGAAGTTTAAATCAATGCTCTTAGTTTCCACTTTAACAGGCTAGAAAAAAGAGCAAATTAAACCCAAAGTAAGGAGAAGGAAAAAAAGAAAAGAGAACTGAAATAAATGAAGAGATATACCATGTTCATTATCAGAAGACTCAATATTGTTTGCTCTCTCCAAACTGATCTATAGAGTCAACACAACCCCAATTAAAATCTCAACAGGCTTTTTTGTTGTTGTTGAAACTGACAAGTTGATTCTAAAATGTATACGGCTATTTTAGAATAGGCAAAATAAACTTGAAAAACAAACAGAGGACTTACATTTCCTGATTTCAATATAAAGCTATAGTAATCAAAAGAGTGTGGTATTACCATAAGGCTGGACAAACAGATCAATGAACAGAAGAGACAGTCTGTAAATAGGCTCACACATATATGGTCAAACCATTTTGAACAAAGATGCCAAAGCAATTTAATGGAGAAGGGAAAGTCTTTTCAACAAATGGTGCAGACCACTAGATATCTGTATTGGGAAAACAAAACAAAACAACAGCAACAAAGACAAAGCTTGACCCCACCACTTTAGTGCCTGTGGCCTTTGGAAGCAGTCTTGCCTAACTGCCAAACCCTCTCCAAGGTCAGGCTTATAGGGGAAAGCCTTTAGGTCCAAGTCCCTGCTTAATAAGATAAATGATAAGAAGAAGTTCAACAGGTCTCATATCTTTGTTTACTGCAATTTTTGCCGGAAAAAAATTTTCCACACCTCCCAGGACCATCTAATATGACCCAAATCCCATTCCCAGACTGCTGTGCTCTTCTCAACACTCGATCCAACTTCGCTCCCTTTCGTTTCTCCCAAACCCTTGCACTGTGTTCTCTGTAACTTGGTCAATGATCTGCCACTCACACCTTCTGTTCTCGCACTTCCCCAACTCCAGCATCACTGAAGCCGGGCTCCCCCCTGAGGCTCTCTCAAGCTGAGAAGGCTGCTTATTCTTACAACAGATAGCTCAGGCTTTGGCAATGGCGTCAATAACTTCTTTGCTCCCTCTGCTGCCTGCAGACAATTCTCTCTCACTCTCATGAAGAACTGCCTTCTGCTTGGGTATGCGTGCCTACTGACTTTACTACCCTCTCATTTGTCCCAGTCACTCCTCCTGATCTGACAGAGGAGGCTTGAGTTTGCCCTTTGCTGGCTCTTCCTCATCTCTACAACACCTAAACGTTGGCATTCCTCAGGTTCGGCCCTAACCTCTCTTCTCTTCTCTCGCCATCCCTTCCCTTTGGTCAGGTTTCTCACCTTAGCACTGCTGACATCTGGGGCTGCATAATTCTGCACTGGGGGGAGGAGGGCTCCACTGTGCAGTGCAGGATGTTCAGCAGCATCCCTGGCCTCCACCTGCTGGATGCCAGCCCCATAGAAAACCACTGCCTTAGGTAATTACATGCACTCGCATGGCCTCCAATCTCGCTTCTTATATCCAGTTTCCTATTTGGTATCTCTTAGAAGGCTCACAGGCATCTCAATCTTAGCACGTCCTCAACTGAAGTTTTGTTTTGAAATTTGTCCTGTCCCAAGTCTTCACCATCTTGGTAAATGGCCCAATCCAGAAACCAAGGACCCATCGCTGATTCCTCCCACCTCCTCCACCTGCAGGACCAATAAATTCTACTCCCAAATTAGTTCTCAAATCTGTGCACCCCCTTTATCTTCATTATCACCACCTCAGACCAAACCACAAAGATTCCTCACCTGAATGAATGCCGTAACCTCCTAACTTGTGGCCCTGCTTCCACTCTGGCCTCCAAGCAGTCTGCTCTCCACAGAGCAGCCAAAGTGGTCATCCGACCAAATCACTCCGTTATTTAAAATCTGAAAAGATTTCCTATCCACTTAAAATAAAACCTAAACCCCAAGCCCATAAAATCCTACATGACCTGGCCCTCACCTAAATCCCAAACCTACCACTCCTCGCCTCACTATTAAACCCCATCACACTACCCTCCCAGAACATTCCAAGCTCCTAACCTCTCAGTGCCTTCGTGTTTGCAGAAGACCCTGCCTCCAGCTGCCCCCATGGCTGACTCCTCCTCCAAAAGGCTTTCTGTGAGTGCTCTCAATAAACGCTCCCTCCCTCCCACCCCTTCACTGTTCTCTATCACAGCACCCTGTTTGGCTCCTTAAAGCACCTTCTCACTTTGTCTATTACAAATCAAGAACAGTTTTGCTGCTGCTGTTGTTAACCTGCTTGTCTGACTCCCCTCACTGGACTGTCACCTCTAGGAGGGCAGGGACGTGGTTCTCTATCATATACCCAGGAACTGGCACAGAGTAGGTAATCTACGAAATGCTTACTGGTTGAATTCTAGGGGAAGATGGGTAACAAAGCTGTGGAACAAACAGACAACTATAAATGAGAGATACAAACAGAAAAACCTACGAAGGCAACAAGCAAATTAGCTAAAACAGAACATGGCTTCCTCTGGCTATCCACCTGGGAGTTCCAAGCTGAAAGGAGCAAGGGCAGGAGGACTTCGTATCTCAGGAACAAACTGAATTTTAATTACCCACTGTTTTCCAGGACTGATGCCGCTATTTCCTTTTATTAGCAGACATCACCAAACAAGACGGGAGAGAGACACACAAAAATTACCAATCTATGGAGAGACAAGACAGACATTTCACCTATGCCAAACACATCTCCTGTCTGAAGGAGCTTCAAAGCTGGAGGTGAAGACAGAGCCCACCAACCAGCTAACAGAAGGTCATCATATACAGGTGCTTCTACTGGCCAAAGGTGAGACAATTTGAACACCAAAGGGATATTAATTATACTGGATTGAAATACATCAAATATGTTTAATTGTATCAGATCATAATGATACTAACACAAAACAAAAATCATTCACCACTGGAAGATGCTAAGGAAACAATTTATTATTTTGAAACAGGTAAGCAGAGAGAACAGCACACATATATCTTAGCTTTTCTTTGTGAACTGTTTTTCAGTTATTTGAATAACAAAATAGTTGATGAAGTAAATCTTTATGGACATATTCTAGCTAATGAATAAATAAGAAGTTATAGAAATAGAACATCATCAGTGATGCCAACAACACAAAGAAAAATCAGACGTTATGTACCCCTGATGAAAATATCAACACCATTTACAAAACAGACTTAACAAAAAATTGAACCTGAATGTGATCTAGCCCCTAAGTATCCCTACCAACTTACAGGAAATACAGAAGAAAGAGGATTATGTTAAATGACACCATGGGTATGCAGTTAATAAGGAACAGACTCTGGAAAACTATGGGGCAAACAATCTGGGTTTTTTTCTATTAAAATATGCCAGGAAAAAAAGAGATTTGGAGAAGAAACCAATAAAGAGAGACTTGAAAGACACATCCGCTAATCGCAATGCAGGGTCTTTATGAGCATCTTCATTCAAACAAACTGTAAGATAAATATATAAATAAAGTATATGAGACAACTAGAGAAATTTAAATGATATTTGATGATATAAAGTAACTTTTTTGGTGTGATAATGGTTTGGGGCTATACTTGAAAAAAGAATGATTACCTTTTAGAGATATACATATATTGAAATATTTACAGATAAACTGATGTCTGGGATTTGCTTCAAAAAAATCTGGGGTGGAACGGGAAAGTGTGTAGGGATGTAACAAGATTGGCCACAAGTTGATAATTTTTCAACATGGATGACAGGCATGTGAAGGTTCGTTCATTACATTATTCTACTTTTGTAGAGAGCATACCGTAAGTTTTAAAAGTCCAAAAACAGAAAGTTTAAAAAACAAAACAAAGCATGCTATAGTAAAGAACATTCTAGAAACTGACTAGCTGTGGGTACTTGGTGGGAAACCAAAGTGAAGAACCCTGGCCCTGGGAGGTAATCATGTCCTGTCCCCAAACTGGCTCTAGAGCCAGGACCAAAGCAAGGTTGGGCTCAGCTGTGGATCTGCAAATTCCTGGACACGTAGGGGAAAGTGTCTGAAGGCTGTGCACGTCCTGTGTGATGGGCAGTATTAGGGGGCTGGAGAAGTGAGTGAGGGGGACTCGTTTGGGGGCCACAGAGTAGGGGTTTGGGGGAATGCGTAGATGAGGAAACCTCTTTGGGAAGTGAGTGGCGGCTTCACTGGCTCTCTGTTTGCTGTCTGTCTCCCCTCCCTAAAGAGGGCAGGGAGGGGACTTCCCTGGTGGCACAGTGGTTAAGAATCCGCCTACCAATGCAGGGGACATGGGTTCGAGCCCTGGTCTGGGAAGATCCCACATGCCGCAGAGCAACTAAGCCCGTGCGCCACAACTACTGAGCCCGCGAGCCACAACTACTGAGCCCGCGTGCCGCAACTACTGAAGCCTGCGTGCCTAGAGCCCGCGCTCCGCCACAAGAGAAACCACCGCAATGAGAAGCCTGCGCACCACAACGAAGAGTAGCCCCCTGCTCACCACAACTAGAGAAAGCCCACGCGCAGCAGCAAAGATCCAATGCAGCCAAAAATAAATTAAAAATATAAATTAATTTATTTAAAAAAAAAAAGAGGGCAGGCAGAATATTTCTGCTATATATCCAGTGCCTGGTACACAGTAGGCTCATTATAGTATTATTAGTATATATTATTATTAACAATAAATAAGTTGAGTGAATGAACTCTAGTAAGGCCCAATAAAATAAATGCTACAAAGGCAATGTAAGCAAACTGTGCTTACAAGTAACATATAGTTCTTTGAATTAAAATAACTTATTTTTAAAAATCACTGATAATACTACATTTTTCTTATCCTTTGTTATAAGTTTTCACACACAGCATCTTATTTAAAAATTTACCAAACCACACTACAACATAATCAGGCCAAATATTATTCAGCCTAGCAGAACCAAGGTCTCCTGGTCTCCTAGTCAACATTTCTTTTCCTATATCACTCTGCTGGTAAGATTTACAATTAGTCAAGTGCTAAAGATACAGCATGTTTTCCAAGAAGCAATTGTACCTTCACAATACGACACTAAATTTCTAATTTACCCCTAGGATGTGAGTTTTGTAACTCTGGGTAAGCTACAACATAACCCGACATTAACAACTAACCAAAGACCAAGAGAAAGTATAGAATAGTAACTAAAAGGCCTGTATGCTTAAGAAACAAAAGTGATCTTGTGCCTTAGAGAGGAAACCAGATGTAGAGCATTCAGACTTTACTGTGCTGAACTAGCAACACAAGCTGGTTGTACTGGCAGAGATCCTGATTTATTCAGAGCTCAAACAAGGTTCGGCTGGCGGAATCTAACCTTGAACTAGAACAAACTGGAAGGAGGGAAAAAATGCCACAAAGAGAAGGCAATTCAAAAGTCTATGAATGTATTTCAAAACATGACTTTGTTTAGGAAATCTAGTTTCTTTGGGGGTGTCTTATTGCAAATGAGGTATTTTCAAAAAACTATATGTACTAGTGCCAAACAGTAAAGTGTCCTTTGAATTTCAAATTAAATTTATTACAGAATCCCACCCCTTTGTGGAATAAGGTATGTGAAATACTTGGGATTTGAATTCCACCTGTATGCTTCAGGCAGATATTTTGCTAAATAGGATATATGATCAGGTTTCAAAGAAACAAAAGAAAAAAACAATTGCATAAAGTCTATACCACCCAGCTCATTTCCCCATAAAATGGCCTCCAGAAGCATTTAATGTTGGAACACTGTGTACTAACTAACTTTATTAATACATTGATGACAGTACTGACCCACTGTCAATAGAGCAGTCACCAGCACATTGGGACAAAGGAAAAAAGCTAGACAGCAAGAGGTAAGGGCTCACAGACTGTCCTCAACTAAGTTACTAAGACTCAAAGTGACATAATTTCCAACCAAGTCCAATTATTTTATTTTATACTTGAAAATGAAGATAGGAGGCGTGAGACTGACAGGTCTCCTGCCTGTTTTAAAGACAATATCAGGGGCTTCCCTGGTGAAGCAGTGGTTAAGAATCCGCCTGCCACTGCAGGGGACACGGGTTCGAGCCCTGGTCCGGGAACATCCCACATGCCGCGGAGCAACTAAGCCCATGCGCCACAACTCCTGAGTCTGCGCTCTAGAGCCCACAAGCCACAACTACTGAGCCCACGTGCCACAACTACTGAAGCCCACGTGCCTAGAGCCCGTGCTCCGCAACAAGAGAAGCCATGACAATGAGAAGCCCATGCACCGCAACGAAGAGTGGCTCCCGCTCACCACAACTAGAGAAAGCCCGCACACAGCAACGAAGACCCAACACAGCCAAAAATAAATAAATAAATAAATTTATTTAAAAAAAAAAGAAAACTTAAAAAAAAGAGAATAACAGGAAAGTTAACCAGATCTCAAAGACGATGGAGGACCAGAAAGTCACAAAACATTTTAACCTCATCTTGGTTTAATCTCAAGTCATTCCTCTGCGCAATAATTTTGTCTTTTTTTTTTTTTTTTAAGAACCCACCACTAACCTTACTGCTCATGCAGCAGAGATCAAAGGAATGAAAACAAAGGCTTTTTCAATTACAGGACCACTCCTTGGCTCCTGGATTGATTAAGAGCTCCCTTGCTGGAATTTCTAGAGGAGATTCGGTAGGATAGGCTGGTACTCAGTCACCCCTACTTAAACGAGGAATTCTTGATGATGCATGTACTTCTTCTCATTTACTCTTTAGGGCTAAACACAGCTAGGATAAAAATGCCCTCTATTCGCTACCTGTCAGACTTCCATTCTGGGGGCTGAGCTATGACCTGAAAAAGCCTCTTTACCTTTCTAACTAAAAAGAAAAGACTAAACAAGCCAACTGCATATAGTCTCATCATATAAGCACTCGTATCGAGGCAGTCAAACAACATCATCATCATTTAGCCAAACTTCTATAGTGCTATATGTATGATTCAGCTTTAAACACTTCAAGTTGCACTGAAGCAAGGGACCGAATGGCCAGATAGCCAAAATTCATGGTAATAACTCTTTGTCAGGGGCAGATTTTGATCTATGCCAACAACCAGAATTGGCTCATACCCACAAACCTCTTTGAAAAACCTTAGTGCAAAAGTCCCAGGATACAAGAAATTTATAGATTCAGAGCCACGGCCTTTCATCACAGGATTAGAATGCTGTTTCCTACCACATGTGGGCACTAAGCAAGAGCTGGCCATCACCAATACTTTCCATATAAGGAAGTCTCAGGAAGCTAGCAAGCTCTCTTTAAGAAAAGAGAATTGCTGGTTCTAAACTCTTAACAAGCAATCCCTAAAAGGATAGATTCTATGGTATGTGAAATATATCTCAATTAAAAAAAAAAAGAAAGAAATAGTTCAACTGGGACTTCCTTGGTAGCACAGTGGTTAAGAATCCACCTGCCAATGCAGGGGACACGGGTTCGAGCCCTGATCCAGGAAGATCCCACATGCCACGGAGCAACTAAGCCTGTGCGCCACAACTACTGAGCCTGTACTCTAGAGCCCACGAGCCACAACTACTGAAGCCTGCACGCCTAGAGCCCGTGCTCTGCAACAAGAGAAGTGCCTGCTCGCCACAACTAGAGAAAGCCCGTGCAGTAATGAAGACCCAATGCAGCCAAAAATAAATAAATTAATTAATTTTAAAAAAATAATAGTTCAAATGCAGTTTTGCCATTTTTAACAGTATTCCAAAAATATATGCTGAGAAATCACCTCACATATCCTAAAGCTTTCATTCAAGTTTATATAATCTATTTGAACAGATGCCAATTATTATCATACTTTGATACAGTGTATAATGAATTGCTTAAAAAAATTACCCTTACTCTACTCAATCACAATTCTAGCTCAACGTCTATTCATGAGATAAACAAAAGTTATAGTAAAGAATGGCAGGACTTCCCTGGTGGCGCAGTGGTTAAGAATCTGCCTGCCAATGCAGGGGACACGGGTTCGAGCCCTGGTCTGGGAAGATCCCACATGCCGCGGAGCAACTAAGCCCGTGAGCCACAGATACTGTGCCTGCGCATCTGGAGCCTGTGCTCTGCAACGGGAGAGGCCGCGACAGTGAGAGGCCCGCGCACCGCGATGAAGAGAGGCCCCCGCTTGCCGCAACTGGAGAAAGCCCTCGCACAGAAACTAAGACCCAACACAGCCATAAATAAATAAATAAATAAATTTAAAAAAAAAAGAATCTGCCTGCCAATGCAGGGGACACGGGTTCGAGCCCTGGTCCAGGAAGATCCCACATGCCGCGGAACAACTAAGCCCGTGCGCCACAACTACTGAGCATGTGCTCTACAGCCCATGAACCACAACTACTGAGCCCATGTACCACAACTACGGAAGCCCATGTGCCTAGAGCCCGTGCTCTGCAACAAGAGAAGCCCCGACTCGCCACAACTAGAGAAAGTCCACGCACAGCAATGAAGACCCAACGCAGACAAAAATAAATAAATAAATAATAAAGAATGGCTTTATTGGCTTCATAGTGAGATATTTAAGTGAAATGAGTAGGCTCAAATACTTCACAGTAGTAAAATATAAAGCAGTACAATGACAACTTCTGGCTAATTGTATGATTGAAATTTGTACCAAATAAATTACACTTGTATTGCCAGAAGAACTGAGCATCTGTACAGTTCTTAGGTAAATATACTGAACATAGGAAAAGTGTTCTTTTCAATCTTAGGATACTATTTCTAGATGTTACACCAGGAACAAGCCCCAGTGAAACAAAAATGTAAAGTTTCATGACAATCATGCTCCACTTATTTAACTTTTATTCACACATATGATAAATACCAGGAATAACTGCTTATTGTTTTAGGAAAAAACTACTTACAAGAGATAGCAGCAAACGGAACAGGTCACCAACATGGTGATGATAACTCTGGAGAAAAAAAAAGTGCAAGCATTAGATAACTAGCAAATTATACAGACTTTGCAGGAGGTTTAAGTTCCCTTCCCAGGTGATCAAACCTGGCAAGGATTGCACACCAGGAAAATGCATCTGAATCTGTTCAAACACCAGTAGACAGCAGGGTGCCCTGGGGTGCACACGGCAGAATTCTACGGAAGTCATTAACATTTGTATTTAAGGGAATGTGTACTGATGCCACAGTTTAGGGGTCTAATCCAAACCCATCTGAAACTGAACACAAAAGGCTGTAGTGGTAATTAGCTTTGACATCCAAGTAACTGCCCTATTTGGTAGTATTCTCTGCAATGAAATGACACTATACTGCTAAAAATGTTACTGAGTCCAAGCTTGCTCTGCTCACCACACAACAGGCCAATGAGTCAGAGACGAGGTGTTGAGGCAAGGGATACGACTTTACTCGGAAAGCCAGCAGACCGAGAAGATGGCAGACTGGTGTCTCCGAAAAGCCATCTTCTCTGGGTCTGGATGCCAGTTTCTTTTATAGAATCAGAGAGGGAGAGGCGGTGAGGAAGTAAAGTAAAAAGGCAGAACAGAGAGGGAGAGGCGGTGAGGAAGTAAAGTAAAAGGGCCATCAGTCTTGCAAAACATCTCCTGGAATGACCAGCCTCGGTGAGGGGATGTGTTAGTTTCTTCTTTTTTGCAGCCATTCACAGGTGAGCAGGGCTAGCAGAGGGACAGGGTTCCCTGAGGCAGGCCATTATGTATGATTATAATAACAAAAGCAATGAAAAGCAAAGGTTAAAGTCGAAGAAACAGATCCAACGTGGAGTCCGACTTAGCTCTTCCCTGTTACAAAAGTATGACTTTCTAGCCTTGACCTCTCCCCATCTCCATTCCTGTCTGAAAAACAGTTAAAACTGGATCTCTGATCAGCTGAATTTCAACATTTAAAAATTGAATTCATGATATTCTTTTCCCATTTCTCTTTCCAAATCTAAATCTCCTACTCCAGAGAAGCTCTGCCATTTCCACCCATCTGACCCACCCCTCCAATCTGTCATCTTTTCACTCATGCCTCCCCTGCACCTTCACAGTCACCAAATACTGTGGATTAGTCCTTTGAAGCAGCTCACCTTATGTGGATTTTTTTCCTTTCTATTCCCATCGATAAAATCAAAACTCATCAGGTTTGCCTGGCTAACTGCTGGCAGATTCAAAACTTTCTTCCTTCCCTTTCATTCTATCCATACAATCTTTCATTCATTCCTACAATCACCTTGGGTTAACCTTTCTAAAATATTCCTTTCATTACATCACTCTGCAGCTTATCACCTTTCAGTGCCCCCCCCATCATCCACAGGCGTGATTTCCAAAGAGGGGGTCTCCACACCCCATAGAGTAAGAAAGACTATTTCCTAGAAGGCAGGGAGCAAATATCTGAACTCCTATATATATTATGTTTAACTCATCCTTTAGAAATTCTGTGTGTGTGCATATATTTTCTGTAGTTAATACATTGGCTTGTCCATTCATTCATTCAACAGATTCAGAGTGACTTGTATGCACCAGGCTCTGGGGAGAGAGGAGTGAACAAAAGGGATGAAAACTCCTGAAGTTTAGCAAAGCAAAGGTTCCTGGTGAGAGGGTATCAGGCCTTCAAAGAGGACAGAGGCCGGTGTGGCTGAGCTGAGCAAGGAGAGCCTGGTAGGAAGTGAGGTCAGAGGTATCTGGTAGCCTCTGAAAGGAAAAGGGAAGCTATTTTGGAGGGATTTGAGGAGAGGACTGACAAAATCTGACCCAAATTCTAATAGGATCTCTCCGCAGGGTGGAAATAGACTAGGGAAGAGAAAGCAAAAGGAAAAGTAGAAAAACCAGTTAGTGGGGAATTGCACCAATGGACCAGTGTGGTAGCAGTGCCTGTAGTGAGAACTGGTCAGACTCTGGATATATCCTGAAGGCACATTCTTCAAAACATGTACCTTATAGTACATATATAAATAGGTATTGGGGGTTACACATCATGTTTATTATTCTCCATTCCAAGCTTCTGCTCATCTTCTTCCATTCCCCTGCCCCAACCTGGAATCCCTCCCTCAGTCTTTCTCTTCCCCAAAAGACCATCTCAGAGAACGGAAACAGCTGAGGCCCCTTTGTACTACTTGATTAATAGTTCGATATCAAAAGCTCCCTCATGGGAATTCCCTGGTGGTCCAGTGGCTAGGACTCCGCGCTTCCACTGTGCGGGTTCGATCCCTGGTAAGGGAACTAAGATCCCGCAAGCCGCTTGGCGCAATGCAGCCAAAAAGAAAAGAAAAAAAAAATTTTAATTAAGATATCAGTTCCTAATGTGCTTCATTAAAATATCAGTTCCTAATGTGCTTCTTCTAAGTTATTGCCTGCTGAAGAGTTTAGGGGTGAAGTGTCATAGTGACTGCAATTTACCTTCAAATGATTCAGCAAAATTATGTATTTATGTATGCACACCTGGATGCATAGACAAAGCAAATATAAAGCAAATATGAATATGTTAGCATTATTGAATCTAGGTGGTGTTATACAACACCTATACTACTCTTTTTCTGAATGTTCAAAAATGTTATGTCTGAAAAAATTGGAGCTGACTGAACTGTAACACTATTCCCTGCACTCTGTCCCCATTCCCTCCCCCACAACTACTGCTAAGGGAGCCACTGTGAAAAAATCTGAAGCTTTTAGAGAATCTGTGGATTCCTAAAGAGGAGAATGGGAAATCATGAAAAATAGGAATGGTCAGGAACCAGTACTCCAGGTACAGACTTCATTTTATCCAGCCCTTTTTCAGTTGTAGAAACGATGAGAATAAGAGGCTTGCTTTATGTTATACACAGATTCAGAAGAGTTTTTTCCCTTTTGCTCCCTTTTTCCCCCAGCTTCATGAGGTCCTGAAAACCTCCTAATCACCCAGGTTTCTGCATTCTGATGTGTAGGGGTCTCAGAGAAGAGGATTTAACAGCAAAGTCTCCTTTCTTCCCTTCTCACACAGCACCTTTACTTATCTCCTTAATGAAGATGTTTTTAATCCTTCAAATCAGAAATGCTCTCCCGCGTTAAAAATTCACTGTAATCCTTGAATCAATTCAGCTCCTTCGTGTATTTAAAAAAAAAAAAAATCACTTGCAGTCTTTTCAGAAGGTAAAGGGGAACTAATACTAATTTAGTACTAATATTTCCATTTTACAATGAGGAAACGGGAACATGGAAAAGTTAACTAAACTATCCAAGGTCATAGGGATCATCCAGCTGGGAGCAGTGTTTCTCAAAGTGTAATACAGTAACTCCTAGGAGACACCTAGTGTTTTAAGACCTGCTCAATCCTGCCAAGAGCAGGAAATACAAGGACTGAGGTGGAGGCTATGAATTAGATCCAGATAACATATCACTAGCAGGTCAAACCTGAATAGTGACGCTAGGGCTAGAAACTGAGTAGCCCATGGACCACTGGAGGCGTTTCATTACCCTGGGTAACAGCAGTGCCATCAAGACCCAAGGCTGGGCATAGTGGGCCCCAAATGGGGGTCTTCAAGAAAGGAGTGGTCAACACTACCAGAACATTAATAAATGCTTTCTGAGTATGAAGGCTGGAAAGGCAGACAGTGGGTAATGAAACAGCTGAAGACAGAAACACAACAAAGGAGTACTATGTTGTTCTCTAATTCCAGTAGGAGAAACAAGTCCAAGGAATTAAATTTGGTTAATACAAATTGTTTTAATAACCCCAGAATTCGGACACTCTAAATCATCTATTACAGGCTGGAAAGATGACCCTATACAACTGATGCTAGGGGTGGGGTGGGGAGGAGGAACCTAATACAATGAAATAATAGAAATTCATCTACCATTTTTCCTTTTTAAACAAATTATGATTTACTTGTAAGCTCGATGGAAGTAACAGGTCTAACACAGTTTATTCCAGAGAGCAAAAGGGGTTCAGGTCACAAAACATTAAGGAAGTAATAGCATTTTCTTTCCTTTAATAAAGGCAATAGACTTATCCACTCAATAACTCTTTATTGAATGCCTACTATGCACGCAGAGCACTGTGAAGCCACCAATTCGTTTCAAAGAATAAAACAAGAGATGCTGTTCCCCCAAATCTGTGACTTCAGTCTAAGTTTCACCCCACATGATCTTGCCGCTGAGAAAAAATGACTAAAAGGCAAAGAGGAACTAGAAAGAGGGTGTTCCAAAGCCCCTTTGAAGATAAGACTCTGTTTCATACTACAATAAAAAAAAAAGTTTACTTACAAAACAGATAAAGCTCTATTTAACAAAGAAGTCTGAGGGAAAAAAGTCTTTCTTAACCAATTATTCTAAGAGCTTGTTACACTCATATACAAGGGCTGGAGAGCCCTTGGAAAGGTATGACGCAGGGGTTTCTAAACAATATCTCCGACTCTTTGGTAATTAATCTCGCTCTAGATCAAGCCCCAGCTAGATCCTGGCGCCCACTAGATGCAAGGCCTGGGCTCAACGTTGTTGCACAAGCTGTCCTGTGCAACTGCGACAGCCTGTGAGGCAGAGAGATCAATTTCTGTTTTATTTATTTTATCCATTCCTTTAAAGTTTAGGCAAACGAGGCCTCATAGACAGCCGTCTAGGGACGAACCCCAACTTCTCCTTGAGTCGGTATAAACCCATTTCCGACTGCAGCCTCCCCACACAGAGACGTGATGAGAAAAAATTCCCCTACAACTCCTTCCCAAGGAGGGTCCGCCGGAAGTCACCCTCCTCACGCTCAGGCCGGGAGACACTGAGGCTGCTGCGATAAGGAAGTCGGGGGGCTGCACGGGGGTCGGGGCCTGATTGGAGGGCAGGATCACCCGGGCAAGGTCTCCGACCGGTGCGGGGTCGCCTCCTCCCCCTCCCGGCTCTGCGGGTCCTCACCGCGCGTCCCTCCCCAGGCGGGCCTGGCCCACTTACCCCCGGTTGGGACCCTTAGGGATGAACCAGGGCACCAGGAAGCCGACGAAGCCCCAGAACACGCTCATCACGATGAGAGGCACGGTGAGGCCGGTATACGCCATGGCTGCTGCGGGAGGTGCCAGCCCCTACCCCGCCGCCTCCCTGCGGTCCCACCCGGAAGTGTCAACACCGGCCGCGTGACCTGCGCGCGCAAAGACCCGCCTCCCGCACCCCACGTGACCTCGCGCCGGACTCCGCCCCGCCAGGGACCGGGAGACAGAGCCCCGCCCGCCCCCTCCCCCCCGGCCGGTCTTGGGACTCCTGCTCCTTTGAGGGACGTCAGTCACTCCAGAGCCCCAGAGGTAGGGGTAAGTCACCAGGGGCTCAGCAAAGTTTTCTGATACGAAGGTGACCCTTTTAAGAAAAGAGTGTAGTTATTTACAGCTTTATCTTCTTATGCAACAAACATATAAAGAACTTAATAGTAAGTTTCTGTTCAGGCACTGGGCCATGAGCTTTAAGTGCTTGAGTTTGTTTTCAACACCTCACGACAGCCTATGAAGTCGTTTTCATTATTATCCCCACTTTGCCGTTGAAGAAACTGAGGCCCAGGGAGGACGTTAAGGATCTTGGCCAGAGTCACATAGCTACTAAGTTGCAGAGCCAGGATTTAACCTTTGACGGTGTGATTTTCAAGGCCAGTGCTCTTAGCTACTTACCTACTGAATGACTTGTGCACTGTGCCAAGTTTGGGGGTTACAGAAATCAAACAGACACCGCCTCCCCTCAGGGAGTTCACAGGCTGGTGAGATGGACTTGTGAGCAGGCCACTCAATGCAGTGTGAAGGTAGAGTGGACCATAGTGCACAACCTTTCCATCCCAGCCAGTCCTGAGCTGAGCCTTGAAAGAGGAGTAGAAATTAGCCAGAATAGTAAGGAGAAGGTAACATGGAGTTTCAAATGCTTGCCAAGGATTTTCACATATGTTCGTTGTAGTATGTGACAACCTTGGAACAGAGGAACCCAGTCTCAGAGAGGTTGACAGAGCTCTCAGGCAGAAGCAAGATGGGAAAGCAAATCTATAAACCAATCCAATGTGCTTTACCCTGGACCATGGTTTCCCTGCAATAGTCACATTTCCTTACCTGGAATTGCCTCCTGATTTCTTTCTTCATTCAACTAGAATGGATTCCTGGATTAAATGGGAAATTGGACCAAAGATCTTTAATATCTCTTGAAACCCGATTCCAAGCCTTTACCTGAAGGACAAGGCAGGAAACTAGTTGGTCTCCTTTGTGCTCATCCTGCCCCCCGCAACAACTCAGTCTCAACAGAAATTCTATTGTCCTTAAGTTCCAGTCCAGGCATCACCTTCACCAAGACCTATTTTCATTCTGTTATTGCATGTCTTGTGGCCTTCTACTTGTTTGTATGCATAAATTAACCAACCCTCTACTAGAGGGCAAACTCCTTGATTATGATTAGAGGGCACTGTTTAACTGATCTTTGTTCCTTAGAAGCACTTTATACATAGAATGTGCTCAATAAACACTTGTACAACTGAATTGAATAGTTAAGAAAGGGTGAAGGGCTTCCCTGGTGGCGCAGTAGTTGAGAGTCTGCCTGCTAATGCAGGGGACACGGGTTTGAGCCCTGGTCTGGGAAGATCCCACATGCCGCGGAGCAACTGGGCCCGTGAGCCACAATTACTGAGGCTGCGCGTCTGGAGCCTGTGCTCGGCAACAAGAGAGGCCGCGATAGTGAGAGGCCCGCGCACCGCACTGAAGAGTGGCCCCCGCTTGCCGCAACTAGAGAAAGCCCTCGCACAGAAACTAAGACCCAACACAGCCATAAATAAATAAATAAATTTTTTAAAAAAAGGGTGAAATCAGCCAGGACTAAATTAGAGAAAAAAGTTTGCTCTTTCTTCCCATTTCTTTTTTTAAAAACTTATTTCTAATCGTGGCAAAATAAATATACATAACATAAAACTTACCTTTATCATTTTTAAGTGTACAGTCCAATAGTGTTAAGTATATTCACACTGTTGTACACCTGATCTCCAGAACATTTTCATACCCACTAAACAAATCCCCATTCTCTCCTCCCCCCGCCCCTGGCAACCACCATCCTACTTTCTGTTTCTATAAGCTTGACTACTCAAGATACCTGATATAAGTGGAATCATAGAACATTTGTCTTTTTGTGACTGGCTTATTTCACTTAGCATAATGTCCTCTAGATTCATCCATGTTGTAGCATGTATCAGAATTTCCATCCTTTTTAAGGCTGAATAATATTCAACTGTATGTATGTACCACATTTTGTTTCTCCATTCATCCGTGGCTGGATAGTTGGGTTGCTTCCACTTTTTTGGCTATTGTAAATTTTTTTCTCCTTTTTAAAATAAATGCAGATATTTTTAAGTTGATCTTGGTAAGTCTAACTTTTGCCTTGCCTTCTTGGCAGCCTCTCTGAGAAGCAGATGTTGGGGAGCACAGGGATGTGGCTGTTCAGACACCAGATCTGTCGAAATCTGTTTCAGCCTCTGTGAGAGAGAAAAGTCTTTAATCTCGGTATTATATTTGTGGGCTAGTATTGGCCAATAGCTCCCTCTATCAGTCAGGCTGTCCAAAACATTTTATCACATGTTCCAAGTGAAAATTGTGGAGAAGGCCAGGAACTAGGATTCAGTGACCCTCTGAATGAAGAAATATTCTCTGCTTTCAAGGCATTTGAAGTCTCCTGCGGGAAATAAACCAGACTTTGGGTAGCGTGGTCCCAGGACTGCTGGGGAGTCCCTGAGACTCTCCCAGGGGGTCCACCAAGTCCTCTCTTTTCTAACTACCAATCTGTGTGAGGTTGAATTTTCTTCCTTTGCTTCCTTTTCTTCCAAAACATCATATTGCAACAGACTGAATGCAGAAGCATTGTAAGAATCCATTTGCCTTCTACTAAACCAGACATGAAGGAATGTTGCAAAAATGTAACACAATGTCACTCTTTTTGCAACATTTTTTTGTTTTGTATTGGAAAAGATAGTTATTTTCCTTAAAAATGTTATTTCTGTTAACATGTTTTGGGTTTATTATTTTTTAAATGAATTTAAAATAAATCTTAAAATTTTAATGTCTAATATGGTAAATTATATCGATAGATATAACCCTCATAAATAAGGTCTTTGGGCCCTCAATAATTTTTAAATTAGAGGAAAATTCTCGGAGGCAACTTCAGTAGGATGAAATAAACAAGAGTGGACCATAAAACACTACAGCGCAAACCCCAAGGAACCCCTAAACAGGCATGCAGGGTTACAAAGCCACGGAGTCATAAAGCTCCTTTGCAAGTTGATTGAGAACGTTGGAAGTTAGTGGAGAAGCTGAAATTCTGCAGAATTCACTACTTGTTTGCTCTGCACATATGTAGGGAACATGCACTGCCGGCAGACACCACTGATAATTGCAGCTACCATTTCTCGATGGCCACGTGCCAGTCATTAAACAAGGTACTTTGAATTACCTGTCTCATTCAGTGCTCACAACACCTAATATAGATGTTATTAAATCCATTTTACATATTAAGAAAGAGAGGCTCAGATTCGTAACTTGCCCAAAGTCTAGCTGTTTTAAGCGACAAAACTGGCATCTGAATGTAGGTCTTCGTAGCTCCTGTTCTTCCCACTAAGCCATGCTACCTCTCCTATTTCAAATAGTAAGTCAACCAAAACCAAACAAAAGCAAAAAAACCCTTAAATTATACACTACTTAACAAGATAGAGACATCTAAGGCCTAAGATGAGACCTTTAAAAACCTGTTGCAGAATTAGCTGCCCTCCTACTAGGGATAGGCTAGGATGTGGTTGATTTAATTATTTCTGATGGACAAAGAATATTTTATTTATTACTGGTGCATGTTTATACTGTAATTATGGTGTTCAGGCTATACATCAACCTCATATAGTTATTTAAATTTGGATGACCTGCTGTTCTCATGAAGACTTCTTTACAGATCAAACTTTGAGTAAAAACCCAATCATATATGCACAGAATATTTCTAGAAGGATACAAAAGACTGGAAACAGTGACTGCTTCTGGGGAGAACTTAGTGACTGAGAGTCAGCGTGACAAGGAAACTTACCTTTTTTTTTTTTTTTTTGGCCATGCTGAGCAGCTTGTGGGATCTTAGTTCCCCAACCATCCCCGACCAAGGATTGAACCCATGCCCCTGCAATGGAAGTGCGCAGTCCTAACCACTGGACCACCAGGGAATTCCCAGGAAACTTACTTTTCACTGTATACCTTTTGTCCCTTTTTATGTTGTACTATATATACATTACTTCTTAAAAAAAAAAAAAAAAAAACTAAAAGAACAATGAACAAAGACCCAAGCCATTACCAGATTGGAACTGCTCAAAGTCTAGCATCAGCAGAGTATGAAGGACTCTTGGTTAGTACAGTTCTGCCGGGTTCCCAGAAGATTTGGTTACTTATTTGCCTACCCAACTCACATGGAAACCTCTGTAGCTGAACATCTCAACCCAAGTGCACTATGAAAGCAGACATTCAGAAGCAGTTATGTGAAGTTTAAAAGTTTGGAGTCTTCCCAAAATAGCACAAGGGGACTCACTCAAGTGAATGGACATCTGCAAATTTGATGAAAAGGTCAGTAGGAAACTGCTTAATTCAAACTCATTCCAGGAGACATGCTAAAAACCCCCAGGCCAAAACCTTGATAAGCAGGCCCACCCAGCTGGCATTCTGCAGTCTCCATTTCCTGCAGCAGCCCAAACATTGCTGCCTTTAAACCCTCCCCCTTTGTTGAAGAACCAGCATTTATCCAAACTCCCTGGAGAAAAACTTTCCCCTCTGCTCCCGCAGACAAACGCGCTGCCAATCTCCTCAGAAAGACAATAGCTAACATTTGCTGAGTTCTCTGTGCTTTACACGCAGTATCTCAAGTAGTAAGTCTGACAACTCTGTGAAGTAGGTACTCTTCTCTTTTTTTTCTTTCTCTTTCTTTCTTTCTCCTTCCTTCCTTCTTTCTTCTTAATAAATTTATTTATTTTTGGCTGCATTGGGTCTTCGTTGCTGCGTGCCATCTTTCTATAGTTGTGGCGAGCGGGGGCTACTCTTCATTGCGGTGCACGGGCTTCTCATTGTGGTGGCTTCTCTTGCTGCGGAGCACGGGCTGTAGGTGCGCAGGCTTCAGTAGTTGTGGCACACAGGCTGTAGAGCGCAGGCTCAGTAGTTGTGACGCATGGGCTTAGTTGCGCCGCGGCATGTGGGATCTTCCCAGACCAGGGCTCAAACCCGTGTCCCCTATGTTGGCAGGCAGATTCTTAAGCACTGCGCCACCAGGGAAGTCCCAGAGGTAGGTACTCTTTTCATCTCAATTTTATAAATGACAGACCTGAGGCCCAGAGAAGTTAAGCCATTTGCCCAGGGTCACACAGCTAGGAGCTGACTGAGCTGGGATTAGAGCTCTCAATTGATGTCAAATTCCTGCTCTTGATCATGCACTATTATTCACATGGCTGATGATAAAAAGCCTGGTGTGACTTGGGGGAGATTACAGCTCTCAGAGCTCCTATCTAACACTTGTATTGAACAAAGTTGCTGAAAACAAACCAAATCTAACTCTTAGGAAATATAATTTAGGTTTCATGGTGAGCGTTATGGCTGGAGCCTAGGGCCCAGACCAGCCATCAGAAGATGTCATCCTAGTACAAATATAATCTAGTTTGAAATCTGACTTTTATGCAAATTTGGGGCCCTGAAACATGTGTTGTTCGAGAATGAAGACAAAACCTCAAATTAGAAAAATAAAGCACAGCCCTCTGGTTGACCTACTTATGCTCCCTAGACATACAGTTCAGTGTGCTAACATAGCCACGTTTTGGGCACCTGCTCTATTTTATGTGCTGTGTATGTATGCATCCTAATCCACAGTTTCCCAAATTTACCTAGTCATAAGCATCATACAAGGGCTATATGAAAAATACAAATGCACACGAGACCTGAAGAGTTCTCTCTTCAGACGTACTGTATCACAGAATCTCCAGACAAGAGGTGGGGACTATTTTAGCAACCACCCACGTGACTCCTAAAATCAGGGGAATCTGGTGGACTGCTACTTTAATTTTCAGCCTTGAAGATTAGCGTTTCCAGCTTCTTACATACACTAGAGAAACAGAGGGTCATAAAAATGGCTGTCTGAAGACCAGAGCAGGACTTGAATCAAGATCCGTCTGGCTACAGAGCCAGTATCATTCCGCCTACTCTTAAATCAATGCCAGTCAGAGCATGCATACTGAGTTCTGTGGTGTGTGATCTTAGCAATCTTCGGTGAAAAATCATTCCTTCTTTGAGTGCAAAGTGAATGTCAGAATGTGAAATAGAAGTTAAGTGAACAATAATAGCGATATTAGAATTTATACACTCACACTTTCAAAGTGTGCTCAGAAGTAGCCCATTTGATCCTGGCATTTTATTTCTGCATTTTCCATGAGACAGGAAGGCAATGAAGGTATTACCATCTTTTTACTACTGAGAAAATGGAAGCTCAGAGAAGAGCTGTTTGCTCAAAGGCCTTTTTGACTGTCCAGTGGTAGAGCTGGGATTGGAGCTTGACGACTGGTGACAGTGCTTTTCCCACTAAGCACTAATGCTTTTACTGCTACAAATACGTAAATTCTTCTCTGTTCCATATAAATGTGTAGGCTCTTGTCAGACTCCAGGAAAGGGCTGACTTAAGAGCAGGAGGAACGCCAGAGGCAGATGGCTGTGGGAGGTGAATGTCCTTTGATGCACCGAGGCCTGGGTTCAAATCCCAGCTCTATCTCTCATGCTCTCTGGGATTTCGACAATTAACCTAAACTCATTTTCTTCACCAGTCAAAATGGGAAATAACTGATGCAATCAACATTTATTAAGAAACAACAGAGTGTCAGATAAACCCTGTGTTACTAGAGAGCCATAAAAGGCAATAAATATGTTTTGGAACAAGAAAACATGTCCAATTTTTATTCATAAAATTATTAATCGAAACAGCAAAAGTAGATATACAGAGCCACATATCAATAACGAAACAGGAAGGAAATGAAACGTTCCAGAGACACCTCGAAAAGTTTCAAAGGAATACACACCAGGCAAAAGAATCTACAGATAAACCGTGGTTGCACAAAAGGTAATATTCATTCCTGCATTTTCTCAATAAGTTCTTCCTTATATTTGCCTTTCTCTTTTCCAACTTGTCGAGATTTGGCTTTGCGTTCAAGAATTTTTTTCCGATCTTTGTCCAGTTTTAGCCTGGTGATAACCACCTGTTAGCATGAGAGAATAAACAGATATTGAATTTTTTTTTTTTTTTTAAGGAGAAAGGACTTATAACCACAATTAATCTTATACAGCAGATCTCCCCTCGACAACAGCAGCTTGGGTTCCTTCTTCTGCTACCCAATGCCCAGCTCCTAACTCTTGAGGATCTAGAAGACCATTTTAGATAATTTAGTGGTACGAAGTGTCATTTAGCTTGTGAAACATTATACTACCGACATGGATGGTTTGTCTATCCATGTTGGCAGTATAATTTGCCCTTGGCTGGCAAAATGCCCTTGGCTGGCAAAATGCATTGTTTTAAAAATACCTGCATTCCCACCAGCTACTGGGCAATACAGAGATCATAAAGATGAGTGAGATCCAACCATTCTGCCCTTAAGGATCTGAAACTCTGGAGGAGAGACCCTACAATACAACGTATAAAATGGGAGGTTAAAGGAGGAACAGCATATTCCACCAGGTGGGTGTGAGGGCCGAAGGAAGAGGTGTTCTCTCTTCTCCCTCTGGACACTCTCTAGTGGGAAAGTGATGCCTGGAATGCCTGGAACACTCTTGCTACCAGCTTGCAGACGGGGCCTTCACCAAGGATGACAAAAACAGATAGGGAAAGGAACTGGATCTCTTACGATATCACTAAGCCAGTGAACCAACCAAGCCTTCCTCCCAAGGAAGGCCTTACCATGGCCGCCTATGCAGACAGTACCAACAGCCAACAACTCTAGTAGGAATGCTATGCTACACGCCCACTACTACTGCGCAGTCCCAGGCCATACCTTGCTTGGGTGAATGCCCACGTGGACAGTTGTGCCATTAGCCTTCTCACGCTGCACCCGCTCGATGTAGATGACATATTTCTTTCTGTACACCTGGACTACCTTGCCAATTTGCTGACCTTTGTAGTGTCCTCGAACCACCTGAGAGAAAATACAAAAGAAAATTCTCCCCATTTCTAATGCTTGAACATCATAGTGAGGAAACTAATTATCAGGAACACACAGGCTAAAAATAGAACTTTCTGTATTCAGGCAAATTTTGAATTTTGATTCAATCAAAATCAGCTGGGTTTTTTTTGGTATAAATCTGCTTTGTATTATTCTAAGTCAGGTGGAAATTCTTTGCCTGTATTTTTTTCTTCTCTTACCTGAACAAAACATTCCTTGACCTAAGATGGTCATCACATGACTAGTCCTGAGAGTAAAAAAATATAATCGCTGTACATCTAGAACTAATACATGTTAGGGACTTCCCTGGTGGTCCAGTGGTTAAGAATCCACCTCCCAATGCAGGGGACATGGGTTCGATTCCTGGTCCAGGAAGATCCCACATGCCGTGGAGCAACTAAGCCCGTGCACCATAACTACTAAGCCCACATGCCACAACTACTGAAGTCCCTGCACTCTAGGGAAAATGTGCCGCGACTACTGAAGCCCATGCGTCTAGAGCCCGTGCTCCACAACAAGAGAGCTACTACTACTAAGTAGCTCTACTAAGCCAACACAATGAGAAGCCCGTGCACTGCAACGAAGAGTAGCCCCCGCTCGCCACAACTAGAGAAAGCCCACACGCAGCTATGAAGATCCAGCGCAGCCAAAAATAAATATTAAAAAATAAATAAAACTAATACGTGTTATATGTCAATTATAGCTCAATTTTTTACAAAAAGTAAAATAAAAAAAATATATAATCACTCTCAAGATCTAAACAGAGAATGGTTAAAGAAATTATACTTAGTAACGGAATCACTTTGCTGTACACCAGAAACTAACACAACATTGTAAATCAACTATACTTCAATTAAAAAAAAAGTTATATTGAGATTCTCAGGCAACCATCTAAAACCCATGTTTTCAAAAAACAATTTATGACCAAGGAAAATGCTCAAGATATGACCTTTAGAGAAAAAAGAATACAAGGCTATATATATAGTCTGAATCTTACGTGTATATGCTTCATATATATATATGGCATGTAACATGAGATGAAGATATATCCAAATGTCAATAATGGTTGCCATTAGGAAGGAAGGAGAATTACTAATGACTATTTTTTAATTTATGTTCTTCTAAATTTCAAGATTTCTACAATTAATACAAATATTTTATAGTCAGAAAAAAAATAAAACGTTAAATTAAAATCTTGTGGGCTATTTTTGCAACTAAAAGTCAGCTCATACTCCAATTCTGTTCAAAAACCAACTAGATTATGGTTTCCCTAAAGGCAGGAGCCTATTAAACAGTAGCCATATAAGCATAGAGGAAATACTACATGTAAAGAATTGGCGAATCTCAATACTCCTAAAATGTCTACCCACGTTGTTCAGCTTACTCACCAGGGTGATTTTCAGGTTGAAAAGACAACAGCCATGCATGACTCACTGAAAATCCACCACAGTCTACGTGACCAGAGACCCTCACATGGAAAAAGTAGGTGAAAAAGCCCCTATTAACTATCATCCTGATTGAAGAAAGATGTTAATAAAAGGAGTCAAAGGAACACCTGTGATAAAGAGAAGTGGACAAACGCTAGACCCAGCGAGGAGGGAGACAGGATAAGACTCAATCGACTGTGGAAAGGTGAGGGAGAAGAGGCGAGGATGACATCCAGAGTCTGGTTGGGCAACTGGATGGATGCATGTGCCTTTCCCGGAGGCATGGAACATGAAAATTCCATACACAGCGGGAAGGCCAACTGGGCTGGTGACAAAGACCTGCGGGTCATCCAAAGAGATGGCAACTCAAAGCCTGATTTTACTTAGGGAGCTGGTGGTACGAGAATGTAGAAATCTGAGAAAAGCCAACATTTTGGAAGAGCTTACGAAAGAGACTGAAGTGGCCAGGAAGAATGGCAAACCAGGAAGTGTGGTGTTAGAGTAGCCAAGACAAGAAGGTCAAATGCCCTAGGATGGTCAGCTACTGGAAGGATAAAGTAACAGCTGACAAGAAGCTGGTCACTGGTGGTCATGGCTACAGTGCTTTCGATGGAGTGGTGGGATGGAAGCCGTTACGATAAGGCAATGAGTTCACCGGAGGTGAGAAGACGAAGGTGAAAAAGACTGACCCAAGGAGCTTGGATCTGAAGAGGATGAGAGAGGACACACGTTCAACGTGGATGTGAAGTTAAGGGATAATTTTCTATTTTTAAAGGGGGAAACATGAATATGTTTAAATGCTGATGAGAAGGAACAAGTATGGAGGAAGAGGTAAAGGAAACTGTAGAGAAAGGGGATAACGGATAGAAGGATCTCAAGAGGGGAGAAGAGAGTGGTGGATGTCACATGCAGTGGCAGCAGGATAGCTTACACAGAAACAGGGATTTCTCTTTCACTGTAACAGGAGAGAATGAAGACGGGAGGGGTGCAACTGCAGGTAAGTCAGAGGGTGTGGAGCCGGGAGTTCTGCAAGATCCTGGACAATAGTTCTAATTTCCTCTGTAAAATAGGAGGCATAGTCAACTGCTCAGAGAAAGAGGCAGGTGAGATTTAGAAGATCCCAAGAGAGAAAAGGCAGTTTTAACAAACCTAATTGGGATGATTTTATTCTCCTGGTCAGAGAAGTGCTTACTCAGTATGGCCTTTGGAGTTAAGAGACCTGGATTCCTGGCTCAGACACTCATTTTCTATATTATTCCTTATTACTTTACCTGAGTTTCATTTTCTTCATATCTAAAAAGGAAACCATTCATAACCCCACAGGCATTAAAAAAATGGCAGCTTCTTCTCCCCTGCCCTCCTTTTCTTTTTTTTTTACACATTTAAAAAAAAATTTATTTATTTTATTTATTTATTTTTGGCTGTGTTGGGCCTTCGTTGCTGCGCACGGGCTTTCTCTAGTTACGGTGAGCGGGAGCTACTCTTTGTTGTGGTGCGCGGGCTTCCCGTTGTAGTGGCCTCTCTTGTTTCAGAGTACGGGCTCTAGGCTCACGGACTTCAGTAGATGTGGCTCGCAGGCTCTAGAGCGCACACTCAGTAGTTGTGGCGCGTGGGCTTAGTTGCTCCGTGGCATGTGGAATCTTCCCGGACCAGGGCTCGAACCCATGTCCCCTGTGTTGGCAGACAGATTCTTAGCCACTGCACCACCAGGGAAGCCCCTGCCCTCCTTTTCTTTATCTCACCTTCCAATTCCATCCAGTCAACAGTTTTCATCCATTCAATAAATATTGACTGTGCCCCTGTTGTGTGCCAGGCTCTGCACTGAGGTCAGGTAACCAAAAAGAAAAGTTCTCTGGCCTCACAGAGCTTAGTCTGATGGGTAGTAGGCAGTTAACAGGTAAACATGCAAATATATAATCCTAACTGGAACAGGGCACATGGGAAGATACTGAGATGATAAAAAATGGTCTATGTCATATTAAGGTGATGCTACATGGTTTTACATCTGCCAAAACTCACCTGTGCATTTCACTGTATGTAAATTATGCCTCAGTTTTTTTTAAAAAAATGATTTCAAAAAAAAAAAAAAAGATCTCAAATTGTGTTCATTGCTATGAAAAAAGAATAAAGGATGCTATACTAAAATACTGAGTAGTATCTGGGAAGGCTTTTCTGAGGAACTGACATTAATATAAGAGCTGCAAAAGGAGGAGTTGGCCAGGTAAAGGGGAGAAGAGCACTCCAGGCAGAGGGAGCGTTCTGGACAAAGACGCAGAGGGAGAAAAGATTTAGGTGCATTTAAGGACCTGAAAAGACCAATGTGTTTGAAGTACAGAGCATGTGGGGGATAATGAGATGAGGTCAGAGAATTAGACCTGGACTGGCTCACACAGGGCCTTGTCAATGATTTAGATTTTACAGGAAGCACATCAAGCACCACTGATAGGTGTTAAGCAGGATCTGATTTGCAAACAATGCCACTCTGTGGAGAATGGACTAGAGTAACAGTGGAAGCTACAGATGCTTTGAACTAAAATGGAAATATAAAGAAGTGGTCAGATTCAAGACTTATTTTGGAGGTAAAATCAACAAGACTTAGTGATAGATTAGAAGACAGGGGTTAGGGAAAGTTAATAATTTAAAGGTTTATGGTATACCTAAGTGGGGAGATAGAAGTGTCACTTATTGAGGTGTGAAAGATGGGAGGAGAATCCAATCTTAGAGGCAGTGGGAATATCAGGATCTCATGCATAAGAAGCTTGACATGTCTGTGAGATATCCAAATACAGATGTTCAGCAGGCAGTTAGATCTACAGCTCTGTGGTCAGAAAAGTAGTTTGGACTGGGATGTAAAAGAGGAAGGTGTTAGCACAGAGCAGACATTTAAAACTTTAGGAATAAATATTACCACCTAGGTAGACCACGTAGGCCAGCCAATGGAAGACCAGGTGCAGGCCCTGACAAACTCCAGCATTTAGGGACCAGACAGAGGAGAAATAGCCAGCAAAGGAGTCTGAGAAGTTGCAAGTAAATTGTGAACCTGAAGTGTCACAGAAGCTAAAAAGAGAAACTATTTCAAGAAGTAAGGTGGTGCAACCTATGCCAAATGCTGCTGAAAAAGTCAAGGACGGGGCTTCCCTGGTGGCCCAGTGGTTAAGAATCCGCCTGCCAATGCAGGGGACACGGGTTTGAGCCCTGGTCTGGGAAGATCCCACATGCCGCAGAGCAACTAAGCCCATGCGCCACAACTGCTGAGCCTGCGCTCTAGGGCCCATGAGCCACAACTACTGAGCCCGCGAGCCACAACTGCTGAGCCCATGTGCCGCAACTGCTGAAGCCCACGTGCCTAGAACCCGTGCTCCGCAACAAGAGAAGCCACTGCAATGAGAAGCCTGCGCACCGCAATGAAGAGTAGCCCCCGCTCGCCACAACTAGAGAAAGCCCACGCGCAGCAACAAGGACTCAACGCAGCCAGAAAAAAAAACAAAAACAAAAGTCAAGGACAGTGAGACCAAGATGTGACCACTGAATTTAGTCATAAAGAGGTTGGTGGGGACTTCCCTGGTGGCGCAGTGGTTAAGAATCTGCCTGCCAATTCAGGGGACACGGGTTCAAGCCCTGGTCCGGGAAGATTCCACATGCTGTGGAACAACTAAGCCCATGCGCCACAACTACTGAGCCTGCACTCTACAACCCGCGAGCCACAACTAGCGAGCCCACGTGCCACAACTACCGAAGCCCATGTGCCTAGAGCCCGTGCCCTGCAATGAGAAGCCCGCACACTGCAACAAAGAGAAAGCCCCGCGCAGCAACAAAGACCCAATGCAGCCATAAATACATACATACATAAATACATAAATAAATAAATAAGAGGTTATTGGTGATCTCAGCCAAAAGCAGTTTCTGTAAAGTAAAGAATCCAGATTTTCCAGGTCTCTTGCAAAACTGAAGAATCTGACAACAACTGAATGTAACTAAAGAGTCTTCATTTCCCTATCGCAGCAATGGGCTGAGGGTATATGACTGTCTCTCTTAAAAGAGCCCACTTCCTTTAATTTGCCTAACTAGACCCTAGAGGCATTTGCAATCCCCCCATTCTAGAACATGTCTGATGGGAAGGATCCAGGAGAGAAGAGGTTGAACCATACTTCTGAATTATTTTTTTCTATGCGATTCCTGTCACAATCTCAGCCTAACTTATCCCCTGCTTCCACTCTTTTCCTCCTCAAAGCTTCAGAGTCCCAGTGCCTTAGGTGATCCACCAAATCCCTTACTTCATTCTCTAAAACAATGGTTCTCAACTGGGGGAGGGTGGCAGGGGTGGATTTTGCTCCCCAGAGACACTGGGCAATACCTGGAAATATTTCTGCTTGCCGTAACTGTGAGGAGGTGCTACTGGCATCTAGTGGGGAGAGACCAGGGGTGCTGCTAAACATCCTACAGTGCCCAGGAGAGCTCAGCACAACAAAGAATCATCCAGCCCAAGAAGTCAATAGTGCTGAGGTTTTAAGAGGGGCCTGTAGGTCTTGTGCACTGTTAGTGTTCTAGGGAACACTGCCTGGTAAGTGCTCAATAAATATTCCCTCAGGGAATGAACATAGCCCCTGTCTATTTTACTCACCCTCACTTCCCCTCCCTACTACACATCCTAATCCTAAGCTCCAGTCACAGAGAACAGAGGGCTTATACTTTCTCACATGGGCTGTACTCTCACAATTTCAGGCCTCTGACTTGCTGCTGCTTCTCCATTCTCCCCGCCAAGTCCAGCACCATTAAATACCCAGCTTCCACTAAACTCCATGATACCAAAACCCTACTCTTATCGCAAAACATTCCCCTGCAAAGTCTGGTTCAAATAGCCACCCTGGGCAATGCCTGGCAAACTAGCAGCCTCGCAGACAAAGCAAGAAAACAAGAGTTTTGCTTGGCTGGGACAGTATATTTCTCAAATTATTATTATTAAAGAATTGAGTTGGAATGCTCTAAATTAGGCTGGACAGGCGCTCTCTGGTGACTCTGGGCCCCATCTCCAGTCTAACACATCTGCAGGGTCACATTACCTGCCAGTCCTCCACGTCCAAGCACACTCGACGCTCTCAGGCAGAGGCGGCGCCCGAGCGCCACGCAGCTGGGTAACTAGAGCCCGGAGGACACGTACCTGGACCTCGTCGTCCTTGCGGATGGGCATGGAGCGAACGTTGTACTTCTGCCGCAGCTCCTTGGAGAGCGGAGACGACATGATCTTCCTGCGCACGTGGGAGGGGGCATTGAAGTGACGTTTGCGGTTTTTGCTGCGGTCCGAGGTCACGAAGGGGTTGAACTTCATGGTGACGGTCTGCAAAGAAAGGCAAGGGAGAGAGCGAAGGGACGCTCAATGGGGTACCGGGGCATTCTCTCCATCCGGGACACTTCTCCCATCCCCGCGCAAGGGCTCTAGGGAGGTGGCCTCGGAAGAAGGCGACTGAAGGAAAATGAAGGATGTGAGGGCTCTGGGTGTTACACAGAGCAAGGCGTACGTGGGGAGCACATGCTTGACTAAACGGATGTGGGGCGAAGGTGGCACTGGGACCTTGAGGCTGACTGAGGGAGGAGGGCTCGGACTGCACGGTTGGGGGCCACGCAGAGAGATCTCTAGGGAGGCATGCAGCCCCTGCACTCACCTACCTGGCGACCGCAGGGTTCAGACCCTGGGCGCGCAAGGCCGGAAGTAAGGCTTCCTTGCCGCGCAAGCGCAGAAAGAAAGCAATGCTCCATTCCTATAGGAACGAAACTGAATAGCGCCCCCTCAGGCATGGGGTGGGATCGCAGTGCCTCGTTTTCGGGGGCCATGGGAGCGCTAGGCGGCTCCGGGAGTCATGCCTGGAACCCGGTGACTTGGTGCCGCTGAGGAGAAGGGGCCTGCAATAAAGGCTTGTTGATGTTCTTTTCATAGGTACATTTTCAGTAGTCTCTCTCCTACCCCAAACTCTTTGCCCCTGTTACCCTCCGCAGAGGTCGTCTAGGCGTATGGTAGGGGGGATTTAACATCATGATTTAACATTGCTGTAAATGCAATCGGCTAACTTGCTTCTTCAAAATCACCGAGGAGCCTGTTCAAAATGCAGATTTTTGTGTTCCACCAACAGCCCTAAGAAATCAGACAGCGTTAGGTCGGGGTCAGGGGCTCTGAATTTAGAGCAAGCACTTCCCCTTACCAAAGATTTTGAGGCGCACCCATGTTTGAGCGTCATCACAAACCAACCACTTGGCTTTGCAAAACTTCACCCCAGTCTTTTAGCCCTTTTTAGAAGAGCTGGAGTTGTAGTGAGACCTGAACCCAAGTGCCTCTTCACGTTGCTGGACCTTGGCTCCTTATCTGTGAAATGGGGATGATCTTAAGTAGATGACTCATAGAGTTGTTATGAGGACTAAATGAGTTAATCCGTTTTATGTGTTTAGAACAGTGTCTGGCGCATAGCGCTCAATTACAGCCAGCTATTATTCCTAAAGAGAGCGGAGGCCTTGCTCCAGGACAGCCCTAAGGACAGGCCTCACCAGAGTCAGACTTTTGCCATTAACTCCCAATGACGCAAACTGTAAGCTTTCCGTGTTTGATGTAAACACGTGCAATGAGCCATGCTAACTGAAGCTGTGCTCTCCCTCCCCTTTTAACTCCGTTGAGAGTCTTCTTTAAAAGCCGGCTAGGGCAGCCTGGATTCTGCGGACTAGCGCGCCTGCGGGTTTGTAGCCATTGCCCCGCCCCACTCATTCCGGCCCCGCCCACCCCGCCCTGCCCACCTTGTCCCCGCCTCGCCCCGCCTGGTGGTGCCCGAGCTCCGCCTCCCGCCCTGGGTAGGCAACCCAGTGTCGCGGGCACCACCCTTCTCGTCAGACTGAGAGTCCCTCTGCGCGGCCTCTGGGAATGAAAGACCTCCAATCCCGGCTCCGCTGTGCGGGAGGCTCTCAGTGATTGGTTGATTCATTCATTGAATGGATTGATTCATTCAGTTCATATCTATTGAGCGCCTACTTTGTGCCAGACGCCACATAGAAATATAGAAGAGATGGGACTTCTCTGGCGGTCCAATGGTTAAGACACCGTGCTTCCACTGCAGGGGACACGGATTCGATGATCCCTGGTGGGGGAACTAAGTTCCCGCATGCCCGCGGTGGAGCCAAAAAAAAAGAAGACTTGCCCGACTCAGGCAGGTCCCCTGTTCTCTCCCAGTTTATGGGTGTTCCCTAACATATGGTGATGAAATTATGAAATACCAGCATTTACTCATACTCATGATCAACAATGGCATCTGGCTTGATCTCTAGACTTGCTGGGTGCTGTTTAAGGTTTAATTCCAGATCCCCTGAGGTCAGTGTTGGAGCCCTCTGGCCTTCAGACTCAGGGAGGATGGCTACACCTGGGCTGTCTGCAGAAGCCAGGGTAGCAGCAGTAAGCGGGGTGAAATTTGTTGAGGCAATAGCAACTGAAAGACCACCCATTACAGGCTCCAAGAGTAAGGAAGTGGGGGAAGGGTCATAAGAAAGGAAGGTCTTAAATGTCCTCACCACACACACACACACACACACAAAAGAAATGGTAATTATGTGAGGTGCTGGGAGTGATAACTAATGCTGTGGTAATCATGATGCAGTATGTAAGTGTATCAAATCAACACGTTGCACACCTTAAACTTACAGAATATTATAGGTCAGTTATATCTCAATAAACCTGGGGGGGGAAAAGGAAGCCACTTCTCATGGGCATGGCAGGGGCAGACGCCATTATGACCGAGTGCACATAGATGGTCATAGAGGGCTTCTCAGAGCAGCCCTTACAGTGTTCATCAGACCAAAGCCCCCTGATGAATTCATTCATTCATGCATTCATTCACTTGCTCACTGGCTCCTTCTCTGCTCATTCATTACTTCCCTATCACATTCACTAAGTCATTTACCCACACATTCATTCATTTGCTCATTAATTTATTCACCATTTATTTGGTACCTACGTGGAGCCACATGTACAGGGCTAGATCAAAGAGATCTGGGGAGGAGTGAAGTCCTGTCCCTGCTCCCAAGGAGTGCAGGGCCTCACTGGTGAGGGGCAGCCATGTGAGGGTAGATCATTACAACCCAAGATTATCAAGATGTGTTCACTCTCAACCAGGGTGGCAAGGCTTTTCTTTACCCCCACCCTCTGCCCACTGTGGCTCAACAGAATTAAGACAGCTACAAGGACATCGCCAGATAAGATGATGAGAGAACCTCAGCCAGGGTTTCTGTCATTTTAATAAGGATTTAGTAGAATTGGCTACTATCCTGCTTCATGACTACCTTGGAAACATGTACAGGGACTGGTGTAGAAGCCCCAGGGCCTAGCAGTGCCTGGCTCAGAGGATAGGCCAGGAGAATATTTTTATGTCTCCAAGGCAGAGGGTGATGTGGTGGGAAAGTGTGAGAGCCCTGGATTCTGGCTGCCTGGGTTTGGATATCCACCACTTCCTGGCTCTGGAGCTTTTGGATAAGATATTTAGCCTCTTGGTCACTCACTTTCCTCATCTGTGTAATGGGAATAATGAGAGTACCCCCCTCATCAGTTTGGCGTCAGGATTCAATGAACCCTCAGCACAACGTCTGGCACAAAGTAAGCACTTAATACATGGTAGAAATTATTTCTTTAAAAAAGAAAAAGTTTATTTATTTATTTAAGCCACGCTGCGCGGCTTGTGGGATCTCAGTTCCCTGACCAGGGATTGAACCCCGGGCCCTCGGCAATGAAAGCATGGAGTCTTAACCGCTGGATCACCAGGGAATTCCCAGAAATTATTATTTCTTAAATGAGTGAATAATAATGGCTAGTTGTATTAGGCTGAGCATTTTACTGTCACACATTGTGCTAACAGCTTACGAACATTACCTTATTTATTCTGGTAAACAACCCTTTAAATTGTCCCTTTTACAGGTGAGAAAACAGATTCTGAATGAGATGGGAGCAGAGGCTGAATGTGACCCACCATGAGATATTCAATATGATTATTGTTATCTGGCAGCCAATAAGATAATGAGGAGATCAACTGTTATTAACATTGGAAGGTGTCCATTATGTGAGGAAAAAAGTAAACTACAAAATAATGTTAACAGCATGATCCGATTTTGTTTACAGAAGAATATCACTAAAACATTAACCATGATGATCCCTGATTAGTGGGATTATGCGTGACTTTAATTTTCCTTTTTTTCCTTTTTGCTCTTTTCTGCTTTTCCTTCAGTGGAGCTATGAGCATGTATTATTTGTGTAATTAAAATCATGTTGTAAGGGTTTTAACTTTTTGCTTAAGAAGATCTCCAATGTTCAACTTGGCTTTCCTTTGTAGGCTTTTATTTATTTATTTTTATTTTATTTATTTATTTTTTTGCTGTGTTGGGTCTTTGTTGCTGTGCGCGGGCTTTCTCTAGTTGCGGCAAGCGGGGGCTACTCTTCATTGCAGTGGCTTCTCTTGTTGTGGAGCACGGGTTCTAGACACGTGGGCTTCAGCAGTTGCGGCACATGGGCTCAGCAGTTGTGGCTCGCGGGCTCAGTAGTTGTGGCACACGGCCTTAGTTGCTCCGCGGCATGTGGGATCTTCCCGGACCAGGGCTCGAACCCGTGTCCCCTGCATTGGCCAGCGGATTCTTAACCACAGCACCACCAGGGAAGTCCTGCAGGCTGTTTAAAAGGAAGAAAACAGAAACCAAAAGTACCCTCACTACTTTCAATTCCCACCCACCCCCTTTTTTGGGGGGCGGTAGGGGGGGTTGGTTTAGCCTTTTGACAGAGATGACTGTGGCGAGTAAGCCAGAACCATACAATTCTTCATAACCCTGGAGTCAGGCGGATGTGCGTTTGAATTCCAGCTTCACCACGTGCTAGCTCTGTGACTAAGTTACTTAAATCTCTGTTTTCTTCTTCCTAAAAACGAGGTAACAGCCACCTTGTAGGATTGCTGTGAGGATTAAAAAAGACAAGACCTGAACAAGCACTCCTTGCCTGGCACGTGGAGAATGCCTAACCATTGGTAGCTATTACTACGAGAGTTGAGATAAAAATAAGTTATTTTGGTCAGAATAAAGTGCATGACCTCATCACCACATAACTGACAGAAGACAACTGCTGGGGGGCAGGGGAGGGGAGGGTCTTGGGTGAATGTTCTCCACACAGGGCCCCACACATTCCTGGACTGCGACATCTATCTGCTGGAGCAGCTAAGGAACCAGCTTCTTAAAAAGGGATTAGGACCGCCAGTGCCCTGGCACATTGAGAAAATGTGTACCTTTGTTTCGGGCAAGAACCAAAATCAAATCTGTGACTTTTAGTTATAAAAACTATACAGCTGCCACTCATGAGCCGCACTGCCACACCCCACTTCTTCCCAAGGTTCACAGCCCCACCTCGACCCCAAGCAGTGTGAGCTCAGCATGTGAGGGTCGCTCCTCACCGAAGCACCTCTACGACTTCACCTGTTCTGCAGCTGTAACACCTCCCCAGGAGAAGCCTTTTCTGCCTGAACCACCACAGCCCCCAACCCGTCACCTACACCTCTCTGGGTTTGCACCATAAGCCCTGATTGAGAAATCCTCTTGCACGAAAACACTATAGTCTGCACTTGGTTAGGTAACTGAAAGAACTGGTTCAAGGGAGAAATCATAAAAATGACACACATATACCTTAAAGGTTTTACATCAACTTAAAACACATTGGCCTGGGACTTCCCTGGTGGTCCAGTGGTCAAGACCGCGCTCCCAGTGTAACAGGGAAGAGCCAATTTTGACTCCATGTTGGATCTGTTTCTTTGACTTCAGCCTTTGCTTTTCGTTGCTTTTATTATAATCATACATAATGGCCTGCCTCAGGGAACCCTACCCACCTGTGAATGGCTGCAAGAAATTAACACATCCCCTCCCGGAGGCTGGCCACTCCAGGAGATGTTCTGCAAGACTGATGGCCCTTTTTACTTTACTTCTCTCTCTGATTCTATAAAAGAAACTGGCATCCAGACCCAATAAGATGGTTTTTGGGGGGACTCTAGTCCACCATCTTCTCGGTCTGCTGGCTTTCTGAATAAAGTTGTGTTCCTTGCCTCAACACGTTGTCTATTTATCGGCCTGTCGTGCGGCGAGCAGAGCGAGCTTGGACTCGGTAACACCAATGCAGGGGGCCCAGGTTCTATCCCTGGTCAGGGAACTAGAGCCCGCATGCCGCAACTAAAGATCCCGCATGCCGCAACTAAAGATCCCGCATGCCGCAACTAAAGATCCCGCATGCAGCAACAAAGATCCCTCGTGCCACAGTGAAGACTGGTGCAGCCAAATAAATAAGTAAATATTTAAAAAAAGAAAAAGAAAAAAAACCCCCAAAAAACCCCACATTAGCCCATCTTTTGACCCTGAGCAAGGCTTTTCATTGAGAAACCTCTGCTGGAGTTCATTTTCCTTATGTAAACTATGTCCTTACATAAACCAACCGCAGGGCTCCAGGTTTCGTTTTCTTTAATGTGGAGTGAGAACTTACTTTCAGTGTGAATGCAGAATCCTCAAGGACTCCCCCACCCCAACTCTTCTCAGTTGCCTTATTCACATTGAATTCGTGGGTTTTTTTTTGGGGGGGGGTAGGGGCTGAGTACCCCCTGCAGTGGAAGCACAGAGTCCTAACCACTGGACTGCCAGGGAATTCCCTGAATTCGGTAGCATTTTGAGGAGGGGGTGGCAACTCACCTTTATCAGGTCTCTCCAAAGTATTCAACTTAGTTTTACTAGACTCTTCCATTTTTCAGTCATACTTCATTGGTTAACTAAGTCACGTCACATCACTACAGCATAAAGCACAGCTGGTACAAACAGGTTTGGGAGCACACCTCATTGACTACCGGTGGGCATATGCTCTCCATCACTAGCTTTGAGTGTCACAGTAATTCAAGTATCGCACAGAATGTTAAAGAGAGAATGGGGAGGGTCAGTGAAGAGTTTCTCGCAGACTGGATTGCTCTCACATTCATCTCTGACGTGTTTATCCACGTCCGTGCTGTTCCAGTGAAGGCCTTGGAGGACTGGGCAGCAGGAGGGCAAATGTCCATGGAAGTCCCCTTCTCACAGCTGATGGTGGATCTCCCTTATTGTATTTGGGAATACCTATACGGAACAACTACCATGTTTGAAAATTTACTATGTACCACTTTCCTGCATACATGAGCTTGTTCTGATCCAGTATAACTTACTGGCACCCATTATAGATTTAATTTCTGCAACAGCACCATGAGGTTAAGGACCTGGCCTGAGGCTACACAACTGGAAAGCTAGCAGATCAAGTTAACACAAGGTTGTAAATCAACTATACTTCAATAAAATAAATTAAATTAAAAAGAAAAAAGCAAGTAGCAGATCAGGGGACATTCTGTAGGGATTCAATAAAGGAAGGACTGAATCCAAGGGGTCCTGACTTTCTGATCATGCTCACAGATCTTCTCCACATTTCCCAGTTTCTCTTCTCTAGAATGAAATTCTGTTCTGTGATCCCAGCCTCCGGGCTACCCAGACACAATCAAGTCGAAAGCAACACACAGCAATATTTCTGAAAATCAGCCTTTTAATCTATTTGAACCCAATGAGTGGAGAAAGAACTAAAACATTTTTTTCCCTTGAGATTTTGTTTATAAGAATAATGGGTCAGAGGTGTCTCTTCCATAGGAAACTGACATCCCCTATGTCCTCAAGAGTTGGGTTTTTTTTTTAAATGCATAAACGTGGGATTTCAACTCACTTGCATGCCACACATTTCCCCACCCTGCCCTGCCCACCCTTTACAGGCACACGTATTCACACACCCAAGGGGCTCCTTTCTGTAACTGGGGAAGAGAATGCAAAAAAAAAAAAAAAAAATCCATCTGAGTGGCCACAGATACCAGAAATAAACAAATGCAGTTTACACTCACATTCGTCAACTCATATGCAAAAGGGGAAGCTTTTCTAATTGGAATCTAGAGTCAAAAATTACAAACGGCAGACTTGAACCATCCACAGAGATAATTTAAAAACGCCTTCCACTCCCCTTAATTACACTCCCCTTAATTACAAAAGTATGCAAACAATCTTGATATAAATGGAAAACAGGTGGGCGACTCTCTCCCTGGGAAGGGGGGGGGGCATAACTAAAATTCCCTGGGTGTAATTCATGCCTGGACCATTGCCTCTCCCTTTCAGGACTAAGGGGGAAGGATGGGGGAAAGCAGTGGGGTAGGGACCCACCCAAGAGCAAGTGAGGAAACAGTGGAGCCGCCCCAGGAACAGGACCGAGTTAGTGTGTGGCCAGCCAGTGGGGAGCTTGGTGGGGCAAGTGGGCCACAACTGGGTTGCAGAGAGGTCCAAGCGCTATGCACCCTTGGGAGCCCCGAGGGTGGACATGCTAAGATGGGAGAAGGGCTGGTCTGCTTTGCTTCCCCCACCTAAGGCCTTGGGACCGACAGCAAGCCGCCTGGGAGAGGCTGAGACATGATTATTTTAGGGTCGTGGAAAAGGATGCTTCCCATCTGGACATAAGTGCACAAACCATGTCTGGCTCTCCAAGGATGACTTCCCAGTCACAGCCAGCCCCTCCACCAAGCCACGCTGTGGCCACACAGCACGGGGGCTGAGGCACATTGGCAGGGGGTTCAGAGGAACAATGAAGAGAGAGAGGAAGGGGAACTCGCCACGCACCCAGGGACCAGTAGGCAGACTCGAGTCTACACAGCTGCTGCCCAACAACTGGGCATCTGCTTCTGGGGAAGAAAAGAAAGGGGTGGGGGTGAGGGCCTTGAGGCCTGGGCTCTAGGTCGGGCAGGAAGGAATGGAGAAACAAGGGCTCCATCTACAGGGCCACGTGTCAGGGGCTTGCCTGGGAAGTACCATTCTTTGTTGAAGGCACCAGGTGGGAGGTACCTTTGGGCAGCCTGGCCCAAAGCCCAGAGCCCAGGTCTGCAGGCTGGCTGCCCAGGGGAGAAACCAAGTGATTAGTGGGACCAAACGGTGGGGAGCTCTGAGAGATTGTCAAAGCCTGGCTGAGAACTGGTCAAGATGGATTCTGAGCTGCTTGCCCAACAGGGAAAGGACTGCAGTTTTCCCAGGAGTGGTCTCCAGCATCCCCGAACCTTCCCTGCCTGACTCTGGTCTTGGGGTTCCTCAGGGAAAGAAAGGGGCACCCAGACTTCAGGCAGTGTAATTCATCTACAGTTAAACATGGGGAAAAGAGGTAGCTGCGAACCTGTGAGCCACCCCCTCCCTCCCCTCACCCCCACTTTGGGACGCAGCCAGATCCTGGGCCAGATAGAAGGCAGGAGGAGACGGGGCGCTGGAGACAGGGCTGGCGGTCTCCCTGGGTCCTCGGCCATTGGGCCAGGCGGGTCGTCAATGCATCTTGCCCAGCTGGATCTTCTTCCAGGCCTCCGAGGCTGTGAAGATACACGAGTCCAGAATGCCGGCAACAGTGAAGGTCCCGCCGATGATGGCACAGATCTGAAAGGGGTAAGGGGAGGTCAGAGGTCAGCACTGGAGGGAGCACCAGGCCAGACCCCTCCCAAATCACGAGATGATGAGCTCAGCAAGTGCAGACGCTCTGCCCCATTAGGCCCACCACGTGGTAACCAACGGGGGCTGGAACATACTCAGGGCTCAAAAACTCCACTTGTTGGTTGATGAATGAAATAATAATAAAAGTAACCATTAACAGCTCCTTTCATTCCCATATTAACCTTCTGAAAGGAGGGGGATTATTAGACCCATTTCAGAGGTGAGGAAACTGAGGCTTAAATAGGTAACTATGTTCACATAATAAGTAGCAGAGCTGTGACTTGAACTTGGGCATGTCTTTGATTCTGGAGCCTGTGGTCTTAACTTCTACTCTAAATTTATCAGATATTTACAATCCCATTTGCAGATGAAGGAACGGAAGTTTAGAAAGGCAGGGCCACTGGCCCAAGGTCATACAGTCAAGAAGTGGCAAAACTGGGGACTTGAACCTGGGTCTGACAGGTCCAGGCCCAGTGCTGCCAGTGACTGAGTAACATCTGGGGTGGGGTGAATAGTCAGCACTGGCCTGGATGGGCCGGAGTGAGAAACCAATCTCCTCTCACCCTCAGAAGCTTGTACTATATCAGTGGGACGGGTAGCAATCAAATAATCTTACCGATAAATGGAAAATTACAACCAAGGCAAGTGCTACAGAGAAGAGAGTGGCCTATGTTGCTACCAGAAATCTTGTATCGGGGCACAGTTTCTTACGGCACTATTTACTTTTGGGACCAGATAACTCTTTGTTGTCGGGACTGTCCTGTACTTTGAAGGACGGTGAACAGCATCCTGGGCCCCCACCCATGAGATGCCAGTACTACCTTCTCTTCCCTGCTGTGACAACCAAAATGTCACATTGTCTCCAAACACTATCAGATGTCCCCTGGAGGTCAAAACTGCCCGATTAAGAACTGCTGTCGTCCGGGGATGGTCATGAATGTCACCTGTATGCCTGTACTTCCTCACTTCCTGTCACATAATAAAATAAGAACTACAACAAAAGAGACAGTACTTACACAGCACCTTTCTGTGCCAGGCACGCTTTGAAATGCTCATGCCTCCCACCTCACTGAATCCCCAGGCCAACCCTAGGAGGGAGGTACTATTCTTATAACTGTATTACATCCAGGGAAACTGAGGCACAGGGACACTCAGTCACTCATCCAATGCCACGGTAATTAGTGGCTGAACTGGAGTTCAAAACTCTCAACATGGCCCTTTGCTGCCTCCCAGGCATGAAACAGCCCACCTAACGAATTATTTACTTTGTTTTGAAGTTGTCAGCACTCCACTTGTGATGCGTCAACATAATGCTATGTGTTCCTCAAAATTTTCTGGCCTACCTATGAGCTGCTTTCTGGTACCATCAAAGAACTAAAGTGCATAAAAGTTTTGCAAGGAAACTTTAAATGTACTTTTCCCCTAAAGACACACTTTATGTCGTTCATAAAAACCAATACCACCCACCAGAGGAAGGCACCTCTTCTCTCATGTACCCATGGGCCCAGAGAGGGAAGTAGTCTGTCCAAGGTCACACAGCAAGTGTGGGGCAGAGCCAAGTCTGTCTGCCCCCAGAGCTCTGACTCTTTCTCCCTTGCCACATTTAAGGGGCACTTAAATGACCACAGGTCTCAGAAGAAGCCAATCTGGGCAGCCCCGGAGGGCCCCTGAGGCCGCCCTGGAGGTCCCATCGGAGGACTCTGGGAGACAGCAGTGCCATACTGGGTCCTCTGGTGCCAAGCGGAACAGGCCAGGAGACACAGCAGAGGCAAGAGGGAAGTGTGAATCGAACCGGCGTTTATTTTTAAAATTATATTTCCAAGAGATGAGCTAAGCGGAGGCCTGTGAGGCCCCAGACAGACAGAGCAGGTCTGTACAGATAGGCTGTAAGTAGAGCAGCTGGCATTCCAGTAATAACAGCCCAAGAAACCGGAGCAACCCCCCAGGGAGAGAGGAGGATGGGGGGCACTGGGGGGATTATTATGAAGTGTTTTCAGTGGGCAAGGCCTCTCCCCGCCAGCCTCAGAGCATGACGCAGGGCCCCTTTTCAAGGAGGATGACGGCAGGGGAGCCGGGTTATTTTGGTAGAGTGGATCAGATGATGGGCGATTTTATACCGCAAAATGCTTTTAGAGCTTGGATCAGAGGATAGGAAAATGTGACTTAAGTGCAATGGAGCAAATAATAAAAAAATAAAAAATAACCACACACACACGTATCTATATTCATCTACACGCTTTGGAACCTGCGTGTGCCTATGATTCACATACACCTGGCACCCAAACTGAAGCCTCCGTTCACCGGGCAGGCCTGGAACAGAAGGAGACACAACACATTCATTGAGGTACATGAGAAAACACAGAGCTGTGGGGAAACTGAGGCCCTGGGAGCATGTAAGCCGCCAGGCAGCTGACCCTGTCTGAGTTACTTACAGGGTGCCTAAGGCTAAGGGGCTCTTCAGGAAGCTACTGTGTGTGTCTACTGACATCACCCAATGCAGCTGCATGTCCCCCATTATTCTACATCTATTCAAGGTGCTGGTCACCGGTCAATGGAGGAGGAGGAATTCTGGCATATTCAGTGGGGCAGCGGGGGACTCCTCAAAAGCTGAGAGAAATCTAGCAGCCCGCCTGATGCTGCCACGGCCCCCTGCTTTCATTATTTTGCCTTTGGCCTGCCTGACCTGCTCACATCCGCAGGTGGTGGCTGGTGTGAGGTGAAGCAGGGGTCGTGAGGAGAGGGTCCTGGGGTGCTCCCAGGCTGTGGCGTGCCCTGGATTTTGACAGATGGTAGCCACAGAAACCCCCAGCACCAGGAGGCTGCCACATCTGGACTCATCCCACGTGGTCAGTCGTGGCCATCCCTTATCCCGAGAAGGTCACGGTTTCTCCATTCTGAAACGCAGGGAAATAAATGTAGCCACGAGGTTGCACCAGAGGGTATGTCTCTTGTCTTTGGACTCAGGCTCTACCTTGGTGGTGGCAAGATCACAGGCTTCACCATTATTTGGCTGATGGGGGGGGGGGGCGGGGGGACATGACCAACCACAGATGCTAGGAGGCTGATAGGGATCTTGAGAAGAGATAAAGAAAGGCCTGGTGGAAGGGAGGACGGTGACTTGGCATTTCCCTGGCCTGGGAAGATAGGGCCCAAGATGAATATAAATGAATAAAAAGGAAAACGAAGCAAATCATGCCCACGACACTTAGTTCCCTTGCGTGCTGCTCTGCATGCAGAAGAGCCAGGAGAACCGGGCCTCCATGGTGTGCAGAGGCCGGGAGGCGTGAACGTCCTCAGGGTACACGGCCAAGGTGGGGTGTGAGGACTGGGGAGCCCACAGTGGCCTTCCAGGCTGTGGCAGCAGAAAGAGCTTGGAATTCAGAAGCCGAGTCGTGGCTGTCGCTTTCTAACTCTGGACTTGGGAGAGCCTTCCTGGGCCTCAGTTATTTGATCTGCAAAATGGGAAAACTGTCTCTACTTTGCCAACTGTCATACTGCAGGCAATGCCTCTGGAGTGCCTAGCACTTAGTAGGTGCTCAGTAAATGGTACCTAATCTCATCTTCCAGGTGACTGGAAGGCTCCAACCTTCTTGCTAAGATCTGAGATTTTCTAAACCTCTCTGAGACCCACTCTAAGAAGAACAATGGGTAAAATATCACTTATTCCCCAGAGCAGGCCTCCGGGTCTCAATTTCCATTCTCTACCTGGCTCTTTAAGCAGAGGACAAGCCATTCATGGAAGGACAGGATGGCAAGGGTGTCCCAGGCATCACAGGCAGATTCTTTACAGCTGCTCAGGTCCCAAGCCCTCCGAGGGCCCATTCTACAGAGGGAGTAGCTGAGTGCCAGACAGGTGGGTTTGTCATGAAGAACATCCCTGGGGGCAAAGCACCTCAGGCCAGAGGTTGTTTCCAGTCTTCGGCCAGGCAGGGAGCGACCCCTCACCCCCAGTCCCCTACCCCAACCCTACTGCTTAAAGCTCGCTTTCCCGACTGCCCCAGGGAGAGAAGAAAGCAGAAGAGCCCGACCCACAGCAGGCTCAGGACATGTTCATTGAGTAAAGGAGTGTGTGTGTGCGTGAGTGAGTGGGAAAGAACCGATAAAAGAGTCGGTGAGGGAGTGAGGGAGTGAATGAACGAACGAACGTCTTACAAAAGGAGTAGAAGAATTCCATGCCCCAGGCAGGGGGCAAAGGTGACTCACACAAGGGGTGTCAGCCCAGGAGCTGGGGGTGTGGAGGAGACTCAGGCAGGATGTTGGGCCCACTTCCATGGCTCCCTGAGCCTCAGTTTCCTAACTTTCACAAACGGGAAGGCTAATCCTCACCCCTCAGGACTGCCCTGGGATTGCCCGTGTTACACATACACCCTTGAATGCCTGTTCCCTTGGTCCCTTGCTGCTGCTACCTACGCTCTTGCATCTCTCAGCTTTGAGGCAGGGGGACAACTTCCGGCGGAGAGGGTGGAGGTCGGGAGAGCAGGGCCGCTGAGCCAGGAGGGGCCACCACAGCCGGGACCTGCAACCCTACTCTGGTCAGCAGCCCCAGCTCCAGAAATGAAGACAAGGACCATCTGATATGCGGGCCCCAGTGAGTCGGGGCGAAGCACGTTACTTTGCTTTCGTCAGAAGTCATCAATAATGCCCCTCTGTTCTTATGGCGAGGCTTCCTCCCCGCGGCTCCCCCAGCTTCCCTACCTTCCACTGCGGGGAGAATGAAGTCAGCTCGTCTACCTTGAAAGGAAGGTGTGTGTGTGTTCCCCTGACATTTTAATCATGGCTCTTGATTCCTTATAATATGGACAGGACAAGTTCCAACCACACCAGCTGGAGGGCTGAATCCCTCTGTGTTCCACCAGGCTCTGGAGTAAACATTCCTGGGGGCGGATACCAGCTCTGCGACCCTGGCCGGGAAAACCAGTTGACCTCTCAGAGCCTCAGTTTCTCTCATCTGTGAAATGGGGTTCACTGTGAGGCCCTGTCTAGCTGCCTGATGTACCACCGTTAAGTGCCCGGGCACTGCTCGCTCACTTTCCTCGTCCAGTTAGCCTTGCTTGAAAAGCTTGTGCAAAAGGCACAGCGTGAGGAAAAAAATAATGAATCGGAGTCCCATCAGATGCCGGTGGCGGCAGACAGGCTGGAGCCTCGGATGAGAACACCAGGGCTGTGGCTGGGCAGAGGTGGAGGCTGTCATGGAAGGGAAGCTGATGACTGGGCCTGGGAGAGGTGGGGAGGTGGGGGGGAGAGGGTGTGGTGGTCTCCAGTCAGTCGTGTCACGCCTGCCAGACTGCCCACTTCCACCCTTTAGTCCAGGAGCCTGGGAGGTGGGGAGAGTGGAGGCTTTTCCCTGCCATTTTTACAGTGGCTGCAGCTGCAAAATACCCACTGCCCCCTCTGAAAAAACCACCTCAGTGCAGCACCTACTATGTGCCAGGCCTGAGATGGCACTTTCTTCTGCCTCCTCATTCATTCTTTGCAAGTAGTAGGGCAAATGGGGTGCGCTCCATTTCACAGGTGAGGAAAACAGGCTCAGAGAGGGACCCACTTGTCGAAGGTCACACAGCTACCAAGTAGGCAAGGGTGACGAGCATCCAGGTCTGGGAGGCTGCAAAGGGCCTGTTTTTTCCTGTTCCTTCACCCTGCTTCTCCCCCACCTGAAGGCTCCCCTCAGTTCCCATCTGCATGCCTGGAGGGCTTCTTTATACTTTGTTTTCTCGGCTCTGTTAAGTCTTACATATCAAATGTCCTAAAGGTAAGGGGTCTCCCTCAGGGAAGTTTATGAATTAAGACGCTGTGTGGCTGTAAAAATAAGTGTAGTTTATAAAATGGAGCCCACGCCTTTCTAATATTCCTTATTCGTCTCAGAACCTGCCCTAGAAAAGCAAGTACCAGGAGTTCCTGTTCCAACTGTGATATCGGTGTTCAGACTCAGTTGGAGCAATCAGTCCCTGGTACACAACCTTCTGAAAGAACTAGCTTTGCTCAAACGTCCAGAAGGACCAGAACGGAAGTGTTTTTTTTACATACACATTTCCAGGCCTGAATAACAGGGCTGCTAATTTGGGTTCTGTTCTGCTCCTCAGATAATAATAGAAATTGTCTTGTGGGGACCGGACCAAGGTGTACACCCTCCACGTGTCTGCTCACTGTTTCACACCCACTTATCACCTGCCCGGGCTATGCCAGGTCTGGAGAGCAGAGGTGACTGAGAGCCAGCCCTCCTTCCTGGAGCCCTCAGTCCTGGGAAGAGAGACACACCGAGGAAAGCCCAAGTAGGAGAGAATGGAGGGTCTGAAGCGGCTGTTGTATCAGTCCAGCTACCAAGCTGGTCTTTTCCCAACTCACACAGTCTCAGACGTAAAACCTTCTCAGTTTTAAGTTTGTCTCCTCTCAGTTTTTTGTTTTTGTTTTTGTTTTTAACCATCCTATGTGCCCCCCACTCCACACACCTGCTGCCTTTTGTCAATGGAAAATCTTTGCAGGTGTCCCAAACAGATGAGTGAAAGGTAATCAGATAAGGGTAGGAAAACCTGCGCACCACCAGCCAACCAGTCTTAGATGGACAGTTTGCTTTTTTTATGGCTTGCATGGGCATGACTGTGATTTTATCACACATGCTCATAATATTGCCTTGTTTCCTGCTATAATATTTCTTCTTGATTCCCAGGACAGAAGTCACTGTATCAAATGATCCTGGTGTCCTATCAAGGGCTCCATGGCTTCTGGGGGCTCTGTTGTTGGAACAGCCTTGAGAGCCTTTGTTTTGGAAAATGAAGGCTCCCAAGCTGGTGATGGGAGGATCCCTGATTTGGAGCCAAAGGGTTAGGCAGAGGCAAGTCTGGGGGTCAAGTCTCAGCCTTGACTTTATTGGCTGTGAGATCTTGGAAGAGTTTCTTTACCTCTCTGGGCCTCAGTTAATTCATATCTAAAACAGGAATGATATCATCTACCTTGGAGGGTTCCTGGGAGGGTTAAAGGAGAGGACTGTAAAATTACCTGGCACCTAGTAGATGCTTAATAAGTGCAGCTATATGATCACTTCTTTAAGCAGCTATCCCTTGTATATTTCTAAGCACCTACATCCAGGCCAAGTCCTGTGCCGGATGCTAGGGACACAGAGGTGAGTCAGGCCTGGAGCTCATCATAATCAGGCCTGGCAACTATGAGATGCAATCTAAACTCTGGGGGATTATTTCACTGGCAAGGAGCACCTCGAGGGCAGGGATGATGTCTAACTCGGCTAACCCTGTTATCCAACGGGGGCGTGTCATTATAACCAGGTGCTACTTTTTTGTGGACAAAAACCGTCATGGCCATACTGACCCAGTTTGGTACTTGGTGACTTCTGGTTGCTCCCCACAAATAGAATAAAACACACACAAGGAAAGTGATGTGACACCTCCAAAGCCACCCGATCTGTCACCACCACCCACTTGAAGGCCATCTCCAAAAAGGGGCTTCAGCAAGTGGCAGGGGTAGGGGACAAATGTGCATGTGTGGGAGGGGGCACTTTGAAAGGGATCCCTTTCATGGTGTTAAACACCATCTGTTTTATTCTCTCAGTGGTGGAATTTTCTGGAAAAGCACAAAGTGGAGGTCTGAGCAAGGTGCCCTGGGTGTCCAGAGACAGGAGCCCGGGCAGCCTGCTGGAGGCTTCCAGGAGGAGGGCGTCCCCTCTGTTCAGGCAGGGCATGAAAAAAAGGTCCTTTCCAGACCAGAAGAGCCTGGAAGGGGCAACCCTGACTAAGCCAGGTGCTTGTTACTTAGAATGCCTCTCCCCTCCACACCCACTCCCCCGCCCCTGGCTGCACCCACCCCTCATTCCAGCCCACCCACAGCTGCCGCCGCAGCCCTGCGGCCGCCACGTGACGACATCCTGGCCTCAGCCCCCTCTTCAGCAGCCCCTCTGAGGAGCTATTTGCAGAGGCCCCCAGTGCACACAAGTGTTTGATTTCATAAAGAGAGAAAGAGAAGTCACAGCAGGTGCCTCCACTTCCATCCCACCTCCACCCTGCCCGGCGAGGGCTCCCGGGGGTCTTTGTGCTTGTGTGTCCGCGTGCAAGCGTCATCCCCACATCTGCCGCCCTGTGACAGGGGCCTCTGAAGCTCCACAATGACGCCATCTGCCAGGGACAGCCGGCTGGCTCACTCTGGGCTGACCCCACGGTTGTCGTGGCAACCAAAATGGCAGCATGGGGCCTTCAGAAAAACCACCAGGCTAATGATGTCAGGAGGTTCCCCGCAGCACGGCCCCCACTCAGGTGGAGGTGGGCAGGGCTGGGGTGGAGGAGGGGCTGGTGGCCAAAGGGAGGAGGAGAAGGCCTCTGGGTGATGCAGGACGGGCTCTTCCCCTGGGATTTTTGGGACCTCCAGCTCTCAGAATTCCTTCCCCATTGAAAGAAGCCACATGGCCTTCACAAGACACGCTATGTTGGGCACCCTGGCATGTACTATTCCCTTTGCTAAGACCCTCTCTCCCTCACTCACCAGTCTAAAAAACGTCTCCTCACCCTTCAAGACCCATCTTGGGGTTTCCTTCTCTTAACCTTCCAAACAGAAGGGAGTCTGCCACTGGGGTACCTGGTGCACAGCTCCATCGGAGCCCCTGCTGGATGGGTCTGCAGTTCTGTGTGCTCGCCCATCTCCCCCACCAGCTGCGGAGCAGCTTAAGAGCAGGGATTGCATCTAACTTGCTATCCCTGCTGCAAAGCACAGGGCCTGGCGCATGGTAAAGTTTAGCAAACATTTAGCAAATAAATGAAGTCGCTTCATTTCTCAGCCACTTGCCAAGGGATCTCAACACTCAGCGCCTCAGCTGTCTGGAATGCAGGGGAAACAGGAAGGGGGCCATGAAGATCCTTCCCGACCCTACAGTGAGGTGTGGGCACAGGGGTTTCTCTGCCACCATCAAGGCCGCAGACCCCAGGGCCTCTGAGATGCAGACCACGCCCACACAGAGGTGCCTCCTTATGTCTTCGCTTCTGTCCAATTTTGGGTATGCAGTAAGAGTACTGGCTGAGAATCAGCGCCAAGACCCACTTAGTGTGCTACCCTGTGGGGCCTTGGGTAGAATCACTTGCTCACAGTTTCCCTGATTTGGAGCCAAAGGGTTAGTATGTATCCCTCCAAAGTGGCTGACCCCATTTACACCAGAGTGTATACACAGGTCCCCTTGCTTTGCATCCTCCCAATCTTTACAGTGGCAGGTCTTTAAGTTCTGCCAATCTGATAGGATTGAATTGGGTTGTTTTGAACCTCATTCCTCCAATTTCTAGTAAACTTGGGCGTCTTTCCACTGCCAGTGTGGTGTCTTCTGTCAATGGTCAAGTCCTTACCTATTTTCTTTTTGGTAACTTTTTCTTACTGATTTGTAGAAATTTTTTTTTTTTTTAATGTATAAATTCTGAAGCATACTTCTTCCTTATATGTGTGGCAAATATCTTCTCCCAATCTGTGTCTGGTGTTTTAGCTTTATGTTAGGTGCCCTTGGTCGATCAGAAGTTTCAAATTTTTATGGAGTCAGAGAACAGTAAAAGGCCATTTTGAGGCTCATATAAGCACCAAATTTTGACACCCTTTGTATCCACATGGCTTTCTATAATTTCAGAGCTTCCCTTTCGTAATCTGCTTTGAGTCCCACGAGGCCCTGGGAGGTAGGAAAAGTGGGGACTGTTATTCCTATTTCATCAGTTATAAGATGGAGACCTTGTAGTGGACATCTGGCCTTTTGGCCGCCTAGCATCCAGTCTTTCCTCTTCTGGTAACTGGTCTCTGATTTTTCTCTTGCGGAACCCCACCCCCTCGTAATTTTTGTCCTTGCAGTCTGGGTGGGGCTGGCCAACTGGAGCACACCATTCATTCTCCAGGCCACAAGGATAGCATGGGACCTGAGCTAGGCCAATGACAGTGCCATTCTATCCATAACTTGGGGTAGGATTACTGAGAAAGAGGTACTTTCTACTGGTAAATTTTATGTGAAAATGAAGCCAGTACAGAGGAGAGCAGGATGAAGAGAGACCTATTCCAGACATTTGTACCTGGATCTAGCCATACCTGAAGCCCACTTATCCTTCAAGCCAGTTTGATGTGGGGTCCTGTCTCTTCTGTAACAGAGTCCTAATACAGATCTAGTCAGAGCAGAAAATGAAAGTGCCAAGGCTGGACACCTAATTCTGAATCATTATTAAAAGTATGAAGAGGTAGAAAAGCAGTTTCTAAATCTAAGAGGGAGGGAAAATCACCTCATCTCTTCCAGCTTCACTGACTCTGGCTTACCGAATTTCTCCAGGCCTCTTGGTTGGAGCAGGGCACTGTGACCTGGCTGTTCTGACCCCAAGGACATTTTCAATGGGAAGCCAGGATAGTCCTTGATAGAAATAGTCAGCATCAAAGAAAACTGACATCAGCTTGAAGCTGCCTCACAGAAGATTGGACTTGGTGGAGACAATGGCAAAAAAGAAAAAAGAGAACAGGCAGGAAGGAAAGAAAGAAAAAAACATGACAATATCAGCAGCTAGAGTTAGAAAATAGACATGGAAAAAAATGAGTGAAATCTTCACTGTAAAACTTACACAGGAAAGGATAAGCCCTGCTAAGAATAATTTCCATAAAAATAAAAAACTGTAGAAAATCAGGAACATCTAACTGAGCCATATAAAGATGGAATTGCTTAAGGAACGAAGTGATTGAGTGGCATTCCCCTCTGGAAAAGATTTTCTTGATGAAATGCCATCGATATTGATGTGCTTCTGATGACATTTCTAAACATCCTAGAGGTCCCAGCCTTGTGTGGACAGGCTGAGCCCCTAACCCTGTGGGCTGCATCCTGCTTCTTGGAGAACCGGTTGCGGTGCCAGGAGAAGGAGCTCACAGCAGGCACCCCGCCCACTCACCGTGGTGATGAACCTGTACAGAGGCTGCCGTCTCTCCGTGTACTTGACCGTGATGGGGCTTAGGTCATAGCGGAACCAGATGGCGGGGATGATGCGGCCAGTATGGCTGTAGGCGACGTACTCCTGGGGTGGAAGAAGAGCGAACAGGGGACGGGGATGTGAGACTCAGGCTCAAACTGTGTCGCATGGGGGATGGGGGAGGGTGGGTGGCAGAGGGTCCCCGGAAACCCACAAGAACAGGCTCTTCTCCCTCCCTCCCCCTGCAGAGCCAGGCTCCACGGACCCCTCCTCTCACACCCTTCCCCCCAGTAGCTCTGCCATCAGCATCTGGATGGCCACCATTCACTGGGAGCATTTTGGACCCTTTGGGCTGCTTGGAAATGGACTGCATGACCTCGGAAGCAGCACCAGAATCAAAATAGGAGAGCAGAGCTGTCAAAGGACAAGCGTGAGTGGGCTCAGTTTGAGTAAAGGCCTATTTCTCCTTTCAACTCCTGGGCCATGCAGAATCCATTTGTTTATTCAGTGATAGTTCACTGAGCACTTCTCCTGTGTGCTGGCCCCTTGCTGGTTGCTGGGGACCCTGAGGGGAGTACGCCCCGCCCCATCCCCAGAGGGACCCACAGTCTGGAGAAGGAGGCATGTAAAAATATGTGCAATACTGCAGCACCATGAACGAATGGCCCAATCTCCCTAGGGGTGTCTGGACAGCTTGGCGAGGAGGGGACAGTCCTCATGACATCCTGAGGGGGGTGTGTGTGTGAGAGAGAGAGAGATGTGGGGAGTAAGCTTCTTCAAAGAAGGAACACACAGAACTGGAAAGTCAGAGGGCACAGCCCCACCACAAGCCTTCCTCAGAAGGCACCGGCCGGGACTCCAAGGATGCCAAGGGGCTGAATTAACAGTGCATCCACTTCAGGATGCTGAAAACCTCTCGGTTAGTCTCATTTTTCCTCAGCAACTGGAGACCAAACTTTAGCCCCAACCTCAAATGTTAAGGCCCAAGTCCTGCAGCTTCTCCAAGGACAACCCTGAAACTTGCCTCCTCTGTTGGATTGCCACCGACCCCGACGGGCGCAGCCTCACGCGCTCACAGGGCAGGCCGGGGCTGAGGCCGCAGAGAGAGCTGAGCAAGCTGTCCTGGCTGCTGGGCCTTTGCCAAAGCCTCAAGGGAAGGAGCCTTGGGCAAAACAAGATCAGCTTTCTCCAGGGAGAGCTCATGGGGCAGGGTGACTGTCTGGGTCACAGCCCAGAGCTGAGGGACAGAGGAAGATAATAAAAAATAGCAGCAGTAGGTACCACTTGCCAAAGCCTTCTTTGTGGGTTCGGTGGTTTTAAAAACACTGCCTCATTTGACAGCGACCTTATGAGGTGGGCACCATCCCCGTTTTACAAATGAGTAAACTGAGGCACAGAGCGGTTATGTGACTTGTCCCAGGTGACAGAGCTAGTGAGTGACCGAGCCAGGTTTGAAACGGAAGTTTGCTCCACAGCCCACACTCTTTCTGTTCACACTGCTTCCACCTTCTCCCATCTGTCAGATGCTGTCAGCACTTGAGGGTTCCAGTGAGATGCCCGCCAAGAAACAGGACCCCTCTGCCTCAGAGAGTTACACCAGAGCATCAGTGCAGGTGGAAGAGAGTAGAGGGACCCCAAGTCACCCAAGAGAGAGTAGCTCCCAGCCTGGCAGACTCAGAGGCCCCTGGTTCAGACTGAATAGGTGATGTGATCAAGAGACCAGGTTTTGGAGCTGGAGGAGAAGCTGGTTCTAATCCCCATTCAGCCATGTTATAGCTCCAGGACCACCTCTCAGTGCCTCAGTGGCCAAATCTATAAAATGGGGACAATAATAGTCCCAATGTCAGAGCTGTCTTGATGACTGAAAAAGATGGTGGAGGTAGAGAGCTTAGCATAATGTGCAGCCCGTGGTAAGTAATCCATAAATGATAGCTACTACTCTTATTATTAATTAGAGCCAAATAATATATCACCTTAAGGGGTCTGGGCGGTCCTGGAACAGAAAAAGAAGGAGAGTCCTGGTGTAAAGGGGTCTACTGGGGGTGCCTCAACCAATGGGCTTCAAGCATTCATGTCCCATGGCAGGGTCACCTCCGGGGAGACTGAGGCTGTCTTGGCTTGAAACCACTGTCTGTCACCCCATTCTGCTGGCTCTGACTGTGCTTTGCTTCCCACCAAGGCCTCCCTGCTTCTCCGTGAATTTGAGTATTGGGGTCCTGGGACACACCTGTTAACCAACAGCCATCTGGTGTAATTCCAGAGCCTCATGATTCTGGATAACGAGCTTGTGCCCCACGAACCAGAGCATCTGTTGTGTGCTAACCAATCAGGGTCCCGTGCCTGAATGACCAGGGCCAGATACAGGGTGGTGGAGATGTCTGCAAGCCCTAGACCTTTGGGACAGGCCACCTGCCTGCTCTTTCTCCAACATATCACACCCTATGTCCCGGTTCGATTTCGTCCCCTTGACTCTGAGACTGGCCTCCCATCTTTACCCAGGGTAGATCACCCTTCCAGGAAAGGCCCATTGAAGGGAATCAGAGATCACGCCCAGACACTTGTCACCTCGGCTCTCAGCCAGCAGAGGGCGCGATTGCACGCAGCTGCCACCCGTGTACCTTGTTGGCCACCGTGTACTGATAAGAGTACCGCTGCTTGCCACTCTTGTCCTCGTAAACCGTGGGAACGATCTTCAAGATGTAGTCGTGGGAGGCGAGGGCTGCGGGAAGGACACAGCAGCATGAGGCAGGGGGATGGGTACTGCCCGGCCGGCAGCTCGTTTCAACCCTAAACCTGCTTGGCATTGCGGGGGGTGGAGAGGTACTCAGTTTGCACAATTTCACCACCAAACGACCCCTCTTCATTTCTCCCTTTGGGCACCAGGAATTGAAAGACTCCATCGGTCAGGATCTTTACTCCTGCACTGTATATAATGTTAAATTCTAGTAACAACCCTAATGTCCATCAACAGGGCAACTGTTGAGGAGGGGGTGTGGAAGAGGCCACTCTCCAAGTGGGTATCACTGAGTGAAAAGAACTAAGTTATGGACCAGGGTGAATAACATGTTTCCATGTATTGGGGGCAGGGAAGACTCACTTCTCTACATGCGTGAAGAATGTAGAGAAGAATTTTCTGAAAAGATGCCCAAGGAACTATTAGCAGCTTTAGCCTCTGGTGGGGGGCGGGATAGGAGGCAGGATTTGATAAAGGTCACATTTTACTGTGCACCCTCTCGTCCTGTTTGAATATTGTTACTTTTGGAAAAAAAACTGGGTTCAAGTTTTAAAAAAGAATCCACCCACCAGAAAAACTGCACCTATCTATAATGACTGATTAATTTCTTTCCCCATTTTCAATTAATGGGAGATTAGTTCTTCCTCCACCTGCTCCTGTCATATTCCACTGTAACTCTTACCCCTTCCCCACTGGATAGGGGAGACTGCGGAGGGCAGGGACTGAGCCTTACTCATCTCTGTGTCCCTAGAACCCTGCACAAGGCCTGGTACAAAGTGGACAGTGGCAAATGCTTATTGAATGAATGAATGGATGGAGGGCTGACTGGACAGAGGCATGAATAGAAGAACAGATGAATCAGCTTCTGATAAGCATGAGGTAACCGGAATCAAACACTAGGCTGATAGAATGCTGGCCCAAAGTTGCTAAATAGCATCCCGGGAAAAGGTGATATTCCCTTGGGCCTTCTGGGATGCTGGGAGAAGCTCACAGACCCCTCTATTGCTGCCTTCTAGAATCTCGGGTCAGGGACCACGCAGCTAAAACAACACAGAAATTCAGGCTTGTGGGCTCTAATCCTGGTCTCCTGGCTGAGTCAGTCCCGAGTCCTTGGACTCATCTTCTGTGAAAGGGTAGGGGATGTAGATGGTGTTCACAGCCTCTTCCTGCCAACACTGCGTCTTGGTAAGGAAAGGGCGGTGTTTCTTGAACCCTCTTGTGACCTGACTCCTCTAAAAACCTGGGGAAAGTCCTGCAGCCTCAGGGCTAAGCCCATGAAGACCCCAACATCCCTCCGCTCAACCCCGCCGGTGCTCAGATTGTCAGGAGCACTAGGGCCACCCAGGATTTAAAAGGCAGACACCTGGGCCTCACCCCAGGGGTTCTGCTCAGTGGGTCTGGGGTGGGGCTCAGAATCTGCATTTTAAGCCAGGAGCACAAAGACCACACTTGAAATACGGAGTTCCAAATGCCCATGGCCCTGCGTTAAAAACCTGAAGGAACGAGAGAGTGAATGCCTTATGAAAATCACACCTGTAATAGTTCTGTTCAAATCTGTAAAACACACAGATGATCGTAAAGAAAAAAAAAAAATATCACCCACAAAGCCACCCTCCACAGAAAATCGGAGATTCGCATTCTCATGTGTGCACTGCTAGACTTCTATTTATACTTATATTTCTATTTCCCTAAACATAAATATAAAATTGGATCATACTGAACCTTCTTCTGAGAACTGAACACCGTGGACACTGTTTCAGGTCTAAGATACAGCGTAAGGTCTACGGCATTGGTTTTATCCATCGCCATATCCCCTTGCACAGCGCCTGGCACATAGCAGGTGCTCAATAGCTGCTTGCTGCCTGAACACCAGTGAGGTTCTGCCACATCACGGTCACTGCACTCATCCCCCAGCAAGGCCATGCACAGTGTGCTCAACCAGGCCCCTGGGGCCAGACACTGACGCTGTGGCTCATTTTCACTCTTATAAACAATGACCTAAATGACCATTATTTCCCTAAATCCTTGCACACTCTCTTATTTGTTTCCTTAGCTTACTCTCCTCTAAGTAGAATTGATGACTCAAAGGCAATGACCAATTTTAAGGCCTTTGGTACAATAGAGTCACTGCCAGTATCTTCAAACAGAGTGGTCTGTGCCTGGAAGAAAAACAGGTGTGTTGCTAGGCATGGGGGTTACTGTACAAAAGGTGGTCAGGGAGGGTCTCTCTGAGGTGGTGGCATTTGAGCTGAGACCTGAATGACAAGAAGCAGCCCCCCATGGGGGACCTGGAAGCAGAGGGACAAGCGGCGGGGACGGGGGTGGGGGGTGGTACCGGGCTTGAGAGCTGAGGAAATGGGAGCCCGCTCTACCCCCAGCTGTCTGGTGCATCTCATGCAACTCTCTTTCTACTGAAGCCAGCCTGAGATGGCTTTCGTCAGTAGTCCGGGAGCAGGAAAGGTTTTCTGCCCACACCCTCCATCAGCTTGCACAGCCTGGGGCCTTCCTAGCTTGATCTTCTTCCAATATCAGGCAGTTGAGAGGTCCAGGCTAAACTGCAAGCAGGTGGGGACAGGCCCCTTGGGACAACACGCTACCCGCACGCAGAACCACGATGAACACCCCACCATACGAAGAATCGTCTCCCTCCAGTATAATCAGACATCTGCGTGAAAACCAGGGGGCGCAGTTACACACTGACATGCTGTGGGAAGCAGCATGAGTGGGTACGGTCCCAGCTGGGAAGCAATACGGTAAATGTAAAGCAAGTCTTGTAAATATCAGAGGCGTTACTGCAATGGTGAAAAGGTAGAAACCACAGACGTTTTCCATGAAAAGACAGTGCCTTAAAGCACAGCAGAGCTGCTAGATGGGCAACCGTGCCTCCATTACCAGTGGAAAAACTGTACACGAATTGTGGTTATGATATAACACCAGGCACAAAAATCAGAAGGTAAGCTGCTTGGAAAAAATGACTTCTGCTCACAGGCAAGGATTCCCAGGGACACGGAGAAATGAGAAGCTTGATTTGTTGGGGCAGGTCATGGAGGGTAGTTCTCTTTTGCTTGGATTATCCCAATTCCATTCCATGCTTAGGCTGGTAGAGAGGACAGGCACACCTCGTTTCATTGCTTCACTTTATTGCCCGTCAAAGACACTGTGTTTTTTTTTTTTTTTTTTTACAAATTGAAGGTTTGTGGTAACCCTGTGTTGTCAGATGATGGTTAGCATTTTTTAGCAATAAAGTATTTTTAAATTAAGGTATTTACATTGTTTTTAAAGACATAATGCTACTGCACACTAAATAGACTTCAGTGTAGTGTAAATATAAATTTCCTATGTACTGGGAAACCAAAAAATTCATGTGATTTGTTTTATTGCAATATTCACTTCACTGAGGTGGCCTGGAACTGATCTCATAATGTCTCCGAGGTCTGCCTGTGAATGTATTTTAATAAATGACTAAGGACATATGGGTGAAAAGGTGAGCTCAGGTGAGGAAATAAGAAAAGTCTTGGTAACCTGTCCTACAGCACCCAGTGGGTGGATCCGCTTGAGCAGACAGACCTCCCAGGCCCGTTCTGTGCAAGGCCCCACGTGCGTCTGCACAGGTGTGTCGGTATGTGTGCTCTTCTGCAGGTCTGTAAAGATGTGGCACGCTCTTTAATCTGGGCCAAGGTGCCAGGGAGCCCAGCGGGGAGGAGGCTCAGGGAGGGGCCATTCGTGGGTGGGAGGGGCTGAAGCAGGAGGAGGGGGTGGGGTGGGGGGCAGCCCAGGTGGCCAGATCTGGCTGAGCCACCCACAGCCCTGTTCTCACGGTGCCACTTGGAGCCAGGATGAATTCTGGCTCCGTCACCACTCCCTGTGGGATCTAGGGTGATTATCTCAACTGACTACAATTATGTGGCAGTAATGATAATAATAATGATAACATCCGGTATTCATGGAGCAGTGATGATGTGCCTAGGACTGCCACGACAAGTCACTTTTCTTCCCTTCTCTGTGAGATGGGGATAGTTCCACTTCCTCACAGGCTAGCTGTGGGAATGAAGCATTAACAGCTTGGCTTACAGCGAGGGCTTGGTAAACGTTCCCTCCTTCTCCGCCCCGTTCCCTCCCTGCTGCACTGGGAATCTTGGGGCAGAAAGCTGTTCCCAGTGTGGGTATGGGGTACATACGGTTGGAGGTGAGTCTGTCTGCTCCCCCGAGAGCGTTGAAAGCTCCGTGGACGTTCTGGACCTGTGGAGAAGCACAGTGAGGGACTGACCCCAGGATGCTACCACCTCTAGGCTTGGTCCTGGCTGTGGGAGAATGGCCAGGTGCAACCTGGTCTAGGGACCTTACCCGTGTGTAAAACGGGGATCCCGCATGGTCTGTCTCGTAGAGACGTTGTGGGGAGCAAAATACAGACGCGGCAGAGGCCCGACACATGGTAGGCACTAGTTTGCTTCCCATCTTGGGCACTTACTATGAGACACTCAGTCCTGGGTACTTAGCGTCATCTCATTTAATGCCCCTAATGATGGACCATGGGCCCATTTTACAGAAGAGCAAACCAAAGCTTGGAGAAGCACCAAAATTTGTCCAGCATCCCACAACTGGTAAGTGGCTGAATTGAACTCTGAATTCAGGTTTGTCTGACCTCAAGCCTACATGGAATGGCTCTTTCCATTAAGGCACACAGAAAACTCAAGCAAAGGCAGAGCTGGGTCCCAGCATGCTCCTCCTGAGACCCCCACAGCCCTCTGAAAGAGGACCCAGGGCTGCTGGCCTCCGACCCTGTCTGCTGTGGGGAACATATAGCAGTTGTGAAGACACTCCTCCTCACGGCAGCCGGCCCAGCTGTGTCCCCCTGGCAGGGGCTGAAGGCCACGTTCCACCTCTCCTCTGAGGACAACGGGAAACCAGGTCAGCCTCAAGGAGAATCCAAAGCAGGACAAAGTATGCCCGATACATGGAGCATGTCATCATAGGCATGGTTAACAGGGGCTGCTGGGGTAGGCGTCCTGGAGGGCTTCCTGGGGGAAGTGACACTGACACCAAGATTTGTAGGAAAGTGGGAAGTTAATCACGCCAGCAGCTCATGCAAACACATGAGTCTGGAGACTGAGAAACAGAGCCCGTGTAGCCCTAGAGAGGAAGGGGGTGAGGAGTGGGAAGGGAAGAGGTCAGAGAGGTAGGAGGGGACAGGCTCCTGCAGTGAGGGCCACTCCAGGAACAGTGGGTGACCTGACCCTGATCCTGGTCTCAGGTCACTGATTTTATCGAGCACTTAACAGAACTGCGCACTCTCAAGAAGCTCAAAGGAAAGCTTGTCCATTGCTGCCACGGGATTGACTGTCTAAAGACTTGGTTTCTAACCCAAGAGGACAGTGGCTGTAGAGGCAAGAGTGCTAGAATAGTCCCTCACATCGTTGCATGTCATGGTTTTATCTGACATTCATTTGTATGATTATTTGATTAACTTCTGTCCTCCCCTCTAGACTATACGATACTTCACATGGGCAGGGACCACGCTCATCCTCGCCAATATGTGCAAGGCCTGGCACATAGTAGGTGCTCAATAATTATTTGTTGAATGGATGATGGATGAATAGATAAATCCTCAGCTAAGTGTTCTACATCTTTAAAAAATCCTATTTCCGCCATAAGGGCCAAGCCGAAGGCTGTTACTGTCGTGTTCTTTAGCAGCAAACAGCAATGCAAGGCTGCCCCTGTCCCTCCCCTGTCCTTCCTCTCTTCTCCTCCTGCCCCCTGGCCTTGGCTGTAGCCCTTTCCTCACCTCCCTACCTGCAGCCTTGCCTCACGGCCAGTCTTCCACACGGCAGGTGGGTGCTCTTTCTATGACACCCACCTGCCTGGGTCAGCCCCCACCTTCCTAAACCTATCGTGGGTCTCTCGCTCCACCTAAAACTCTGCTCCCCCCTCCAGATGGACACTGCTGAGCCCTCTCTGCTGACTCTGAGGAGCCTCTGGCATCTCATGTACAGAATATCATTCTGATGTCATGGACACTTGCTGATCCATTTTTTCTGAAAGTGACCTTTTCTGTGAAAATGACTGGTTGGATGTGCCATAGAGTGGGTTCTCTAGGAGAGGGGTGATATGCAAGACTTCCCTGTCCTGTGCTTGGCCAAATCCTTCTCACCCTTTAGCGCGTGGCTTAGATGTCACCTCCTCAGGGAAGCCCTCCCTGACCTCCCAGACTTGGGGGTACCCCGCCCCCACCTCCACATCACTGTCCCGAATCCTATGCTTCTCTTGTCCCTTGTAACTACGTTTATTTACATTTAATCTCTTCTTCATCTGAGGGCAAGAATCCTGTATGGTTTATCCACTGTTGTTGCCCCAGAGCCTTGCACAGAGCCTGGCGCAAAGCAGAAATTTTGAGGGGGGTCTGATGAATCCATGAACCTATGAGGCACAGTCAAAGAAGACCCGGGGCCAGACACACCTGGTTTTCAAGCTATATGACTCTGGGCAAGTTACTGAACTTCTCTGACCCTGTTTCTTCCTCAGGAAAAATAAATGCCACCCAGCATCCTTCAGGGAGTTCTTGTGAGGGTTAAACAAAGGGTCATCTAAACACTGCTCTCTAGGTGAGAAAGTGCAGGCTTCAGTGCAGGCTGAAGAGGTCAAAAGTTCCCATGAGGAAGGAGTGTGGATTCTGGTGGTGCTGCCAGTGAGATGCACGGCCCTGGGTCGTGACTCTGGTCTCAGTCTCCCCACGTGCACACTGGGGTTCACAGTGCCTACCTCCCCGGCTGTGTCGAGGATCTGCTGAGCTGGTGGGTTGCAAAGGCAGCTGGGGTGCTGCCCACTGCTCATATATGGAGGGCCCTCGGCCCTCCACCTGCCTGTGGCTTGTCAGCTCCCATCCCACTGGGGTGGTAAGCACCCCACGTCTGTCTCCCCCATGGCCGTGTGAGCCCCTGTGGGCCAGCAGCATCTTACCCTGCAGGGCCTGGTGCAGAATGAGAGCACAGAGGACAACTACAATGGCCAGAGCTCATTTCACTGACCGGTTACTCTGTGCCAGGCAACTGTTCTAAGAACTTCACGTGCATTAACTCATTTTATCTTCACTACAATTCTACAAGGCAGGTACAATTGTTGTCCCCATTTTACAGATGAGATAACTGAGGCTTAGCAAGACTAAATAATTTCTCCAAGGTCAGACAACTAGTAAGTGGTGGAGCCAGGATCTGAACCCAGCAAGGCAGGCTGGGGAACCTCTCCACACAGCAGTCCCTTGGATGGAGAGATGGGAGGTGTGCATGTGAAGCTTGTGTGACTTCACCTGCAGGAAGTGAGTCCACAGTCCCAGGGCAGGCCGTGCTTCACTGAGTGTGTAGACAGCAAGTCTGGCCCAGGTAGACTGGGACTTCTCTGTTCCTAAGCACCGTCTCCCAGAGGAAATTCTCTGGGGCCTCCAGAAAGGCTGGGAAGGTGATGACCGGGCCACTTGGGGCTGGGCAAAGGTGCCCCGGGAACGAAGCACAAGCAACACGAAGGGAGAAAGGAGTGAGAGAGGGCACGGGAGGCGGTCCCCACGGTGCGGCCCGAAACCAGACTCTGATTCAGACCCAGGCTCTGCACCAGGCTTTACCCTCTCGGTGCCTCAGTTTCCTCATCTGAAAAATGGAGACAATATATAGTATCTACCTCTGGGGCTGCTGAGAGGGTAAAAGAGGATCGTGCTTGTGAAGTAAGGTGCTCAGCACGCACAAAGCATTCAACCAGCATCAACATTCCTGCTGCACATGGACGTATGCAGCATGTATGGGGGGTGGGGGGAGTGGAGCAGTGCAGGCATGTGTGTGCCTCTGGTTCTGTATGTGAGATGTCCCAGCCAGGTGGGTCTGTGTGTATCTCTGGGTGGTGTGTGTGTGTCCAGTGCGTGGTCTTAGGGAGCATGTATGAGCACACGTGTGTCAGGGCACACTTTGCGGTGTGTGTCTGATGATTGTGTGCGTGAGTCTGAGCAGACGTGTGTGCACACGGTGTCGGAACAGTGTGTATGCGTGTGCCTGTGGGCCTGCGAGGGCCCCGTGCACAGCTCACCGTGCCTGGAGGGCACCCACCCAGCAACCTCAACCAGGAAACAGGATTCTCATCAAGCCAGGCTTGGGGTCAGGAGCCGGGTCGCGATGCCAGCACCACAGCTGGAGTGGTTACTTCCCCTTCTGAGCCTCGATTCCCTCTGTCACGCAGGGTGTGGCAGAATTCTCCTTCAGCACTGTGCTGCTGGGGGTGGAGGAGAGATGGAACATCACAGCTGCCCTGCCCGCAGCTGGCAGAGATCAGGCGGTCAGCGTCTGCTGCCATGGGGAGGAAACTGTCGGGCCGGGCCTGCTGGACGTGGCCCTCTCCATCAAAATCACAACAAGGAGTCTCAGGACACTTCCTTCACGCCTATTCAATGGACATGGGCGCTGACGCTACAGCGGACAGGGCACTGGACTCGAGGCAGACGCCTGCTGGGGGGTCCTGGACAAATGGCTTCTCTGGGCCCAGCTCTAGGTCTGTAAGATGCGGTGCCGCCTCCTGCCTCATGAGGCTGCCCTGGCACAGAGAAAGCACGAGCACTTAGTACTTGCTCGTGAAAGCCAGTTCCCTCTCCCAGGCCCCGGTCTCAAGCCGAGGTTCCAAGTCAAGTGCAACGTTGATGACATGGCAGCCGCAGGCTCATAAGTAAGGCAGAGGAGTTGTTTGATGGAGCAGAGGCTCGAAGGGCATGACGCCTCTGGAGGGCATCCCTCTATGTCCAGGGAGGACAGAAGGCTCTGGTGATGCAGCCCCTGGACGCCCACCTCCAGCCACCCCATCTGTGCCCCTCTCACCTGCAGCGTGTCCCCAAAGGAGAGCTTGTGGATGACATGGGTCATGTCCGGGTTCTGTGGCTGGGCTGTGGCACTGTGTGTGGACACGTGGAAGTTGCCCGGGACCTGGGGGAGAGATGGAAAGTTTAGGAGTTGCGTCAGCTGCCCCAGAGGGTGGGGTGCAGGGCTTCACCCTGGGGTCAGGCAGATCTGGATTTGGATCCCAGCTTGGCCACTTCCCAGCAGTGGAACTTTGCAGGAGCCTCTGGTTCCTTGTCTGTGGAAAGGGGGTGACAACAGTGGCTACCCGAGAGGACTGCTGGGGCTGTGGGTGGGAGGGTGCATGTGAAGGACCCAGCTGGGTGCCTGGTACAAGACCACGGCTCGAAAAGGCAACTGCCCACCATCAACTTCCTGGCTGTTTCCCCCCCGCCCCCGGGGGGTCGGGGAATGACCTTTAGGCCTGCAGACTAACGAAGCTTCCTTGAACTCCAAATCAACACCGTCACTCACCCAAATCTGCCCCATCACCCTAGACTGGGGGTTCCTTGAAGGCAAGACAACAGCAGCCCACTTTCCTCCCTGGGTCTCAAGGCTGTGCAGAGCGCAGCCAGTGAGAGGTACTGAATGAATGTCTACTCAGTGAACGGCACTGATGGGGCCTCCACGGAGACTCCGGGGGCCTCTCTCCTCCCAGCTGCTCAGACCAACACTTGGTGTCATCCTGGCCCCGTCTTTCTCTCACACTGACGTCCCACCCATCAGGAAATGCTGTCACCTCCACCCTCGAGACGCCCAGCATCTGAGCCCTCAAGCCTCCACTGCCTCCCTAGACCAGACAAGGCGGCAGCCTCCCCACTGGGCTCCAGGTTTCTGCCCTTGGGGTCCCCAGGCCTTTCCCCAACGGTAGCTAGAGGGGGCCTTTGGAACCCAATGTTTGATCCCGTCACCCCTCTGCCCAGGACCCTCCAAGGCTTCCCTTCTCTTGAGTTGAAGCCACATCCTCACGTCCTCTTCTGCTGACTCCCTCTGGCCACGCCGGCCTCCTGCTGCGCCGGCAACAGTGCCAGTGTGGTCCTCGGGCCTTTGTGCCTGCGCCCCCTTCCTGGAACCCTTTTCCACATGGCTCTCCCTCAGGTCTCTGCTCTGGGGCCCCACTGACCCCCACATCCCCCAAGCCCCTCACGCCGCTAAAGCACTCAGCATCACCCGCCATCTTATCCTCATCTTGTTCTCATCTGTGTCCTCCAACGAGAATATAAGCTCCATGCTGGCAGGGTTTTTGTCTGATCTGATGCTGTATTCCCCAGGTTCTGGCATAGAGCACGTGCTTAATAAATATGTATGGGATGAATGAAAGAATGAGTAAATGCCATTAATCCTTAGAACAGCACTTTTGGCTTTGACACCTGGTAATTCCCATTTTACAGAAAAGGAAACTGAGGCTCAGAGCAGTGAAGAAACTTGCTACGGTCACCTGACAAAACCGCGGCCATCGGACTTCCCTGGTGGCGCAGTGGTTAAGAATCCGCCTGCCAACGCAGGGGACACGGGTTCGAGCCCTGGTCCGGGGAGATCCCACATGCCGCGGAGCAACTAAGCCCCTGTGCCACAACTACTGAGCCTGCGCTCTACAGCCTGCAAGCCACAACTACTGAGCCCGTGTGCCACAACTACTGAAGCCCGCGCACCTAGAGCCCGTGCTCCACAGCAAGAGAAACCAGCGCAACGAGAAGCCCGCGCAGCACAGCGAAGACCCAACGCAGCCAAAAATAAATAAAAATAAAATAAATAAATTAAAAAAAAAAAAAAAAAAAACCACAGCCATTGACCTCAGCGGCCCTGGGCTGATGGCCACATGGAGCCAGCCCTTCAGGAGGTGCAAAGCTTGGGAGATGATCCAGACGAAAGCCTGGCCTTGGATGAGCCCCTGGCCTGCTGTGACACAGACTTGGAACAGAAAATGAGACTGCATGACCTACACTGGACCAGAGGGATGCAAAGACTGTGGGAGCCACGGGGGAGGGCCCCCAGCTCAGCTGTGGGTGTTCTCAAGGGAAAGATCACCCTGTGCTAAGGCTCTGAAGATGAGTCTGCATCACTCAGGGATAAGGGGAAAGGCATTTGGGCAGAGGGAACAGCATGAACAAGTATGGAGATCAGAAACTGCCCAGTTGGTGGGCATGTGTAAGAAACTAGAAGAGCTTGGTATTACTGAACCCCGAATAAAAGAGAGGCCTGGGGGAGTGGCCACAGCAGGAAACAAAGAGGCATTAAGAGGGAGGTGGGGCTGTTTAGCAAAGGCCCCAAACACCACACTGAAAAACTCAGGGTTTATTTTATTCCAGCTCAACAAAAGTTTAACGAGCTGCACTAGAGGAAGGAATAAGGTTTACAGCTTAGCATCCGCTTATTTTGTAAGCACGCCTGTCTCAAACACAAAGTTGTGGGTTTCCCGCAGGAATATTAATGTCTTCACTAGGGCCTAAGCTCTGGACTGACGTGAGAGGTACCAGGCTAACAGGGCATGGCCCAGGCTCAGTGAGCTCACAGTTAAGTGTGCCATGGGCTGCTTGGAGTGGGGGGGCAACCTGCTGGGTCTGGCTGGGGTGAACAGAAACAACAGCTCTGAAAGATCTCCCTGGAAGGATAGCACGGCCCGCTTCAGGGGCCCGATTACCCATGGTAGAGTAGCAGGTGAGGGCCACATGCGGGCTCCAGTCTGTCCTCTCTTCCTAGCTGGGGAACCTTGGGAAAGGTCATTAACCACTCTGTGCCTCAGCTTCCCCATCAAGAAAATGGGGATAATAACCGAAAAAGGTTGTGGGGGGATTAAATGAGGTGAATACAAAGCCGATGGCAGGTGCTATTGGGTTGGGTTTACAGGATGAACATGTCTGAGCCAAGAGACAAGAACCCTCCCAGAAGAGGGAACAAGCATGTACATGGGCAGGGTGTGGGGAAAACCCTACTGTATTCTAAAAATACTTTAAACTTCATTTTTACTTATATAAATAATACCTGGATATATTTTCACTATTAAAAATCCATGTGATAAAGTCAGAACTGAACTTCCCATTGCCTACCGCCCCCAGAAGTAAGAAACAAATAGCATCCGGTGTGCATCCTTCAGAGTTCTTCTATGCAGTGACATGGGGCCTCCCATGGACAGGGCCGTGGGCGGAGTTCAGAACTGGGTTTGGAGTCTGGGCCTCACGCTCCCAGAGCTAGGTGAGTCAAGGAGGCTGGCGCCCGCACATGTGCCACCCGCTGCTGCCCCTTGAGGCTGTGACTCAGTGACCCACTCCCCCTCGGCACGGAATCCATCACAGGTGGCTGACTCACGCCAGCACACGCTGGGCTGAAGAAAGCAAAGACGATGCTTTTAGAGCTGTGACTTAGGAACCTACGTCATTGTCTCTGACGGGTTTTAAAAACATATAGATGGAGCCAGGCCCCAAACCCTGGCCCATTCTGTCCTCCTCCAGGGGGGTGGGTGATTAAGCAAGGACTCCGGGGCTGCTGGGGGCCTGCTGGGGGCTGCTGGCGCAGCTTGAAACATGTGAACTCTGACATCTGGCTGCTGGCTGACTTCCTGATGGATGGATAAGGGGGCCACAGGGCAAGTGTGAGCCTGATGCTGGGAGATATAGGGGCGGGGGCCAGCTGCTGACCTCGCCCGTCATCACGGCTGGCTTTCTTATCTGAGCACCCCTTGACTGAGAGCTCCAGGAAGACACGAACTCTTAACCCTCCAAGGGTGGGGGGGCAGAGGCTGGCCTCAGCTGTGACCGAGATGCTGGCCAGAAGCAGCAACAAGCAGGGGTGCAGGAGACAGAGCAGGGGCCCTGGTGCCAGGCAGCCTGGGTTCAAATCCTAGCTCCCGGCCCTTTAGCAGGTCACTTAATCCCTTGTGCCTGTTTCCTTAGGACTGTCACAAGGACTAAATGAGTTAATACTAGTAAAGGGTCGGGTGAGAACCCAATAGGTGGCGGCAGCCAAAAGGTGAGGGCTGGTGTGACCCTATTCTAGAATCTCAGCTGTCCCCTGACCAGAGAAGACTCACTTCTTGGACGTTATCCACGCACATTTCACGAGCACACTTGCAGCCAAGTGACAGTGGGTGCCAGATGATGAGATCACAGACACCCCACTGACAGGAGTTAAGGCCAGCCGGGGAAGGGCACCGAGACTTGTCCCATCCCTACTGCCATATGTGCTTTACAGATTTTAATCTGTTCACAACTCACAACCTGTGAGTGCAGTATCATTATCCCATTTTACAGATGAGGAAACCGAGGCTGAGAGAGGCTAAACTGCCCAGTCATTCAACCAGTGAGCATTGTAGCCAGGATTCTCAACCATAGGTCTGTCTGACCCCAAAGAGCAAGCTCCGGTTCAGCCAGAGCCAGCGGGGGGCCTCCCTGGAGCCTGTCTAAGGGAAGCCACCCGCAGCCTGGGGCATGTTTGCCAAGCTGAGGAGAGTGTGGCGCTGGGCCATCTCCTGGGTGGTTGTCCCGTCTCTCCTGTGCCCACCCCATACTCGGTGCTGAGTAAACGTGGTCCCTCCTGTTCACCATCTGAGGTGTTTATATCTGTTTAACCCAGGTGATCATACCCTCCTAGGGGAGGCCCCCCCAATAGGGAGGCAGGCATGTGTCTGTTCATCTTCAACCATCTTTCAACCCCGAAGACAGGCCTTCCCTTATGACCCTATCTCAGTGGGTCTCCTCCTTAATTCCCCACCATAACACCCCCTTCATTCTCTTCCCGGCTGCTTCATCAAATTATATATTGGCTTGTTTGAGTGTTTACCTGTCACCCCGTAATAGACTGTAAGTGCCACTAAGGGCAGGGACATCAGTTGCTTCTCTGGGCACTGCACCCCGGTACCAAGTGTGGAGCCAGGCACACAGTAGACACTCAAGAGAAGGATGTATGAGTGAATGAGCCGGGGGCGGGGGGCAATGGTCAAAGGAAGTCAGAATGTGATACGGACAAGAGCAACATAAGGTTCATGATGGGAGAGGCAGGGGCAGGGGAAGGGGAGGGAGGGCTCCCGCTCAGGCACCCATGTCAACGAGACCTGTGGGTGAGCAGCAGCTCTCCAGGCACGTAGATGGGGGCAGAGAGAGGGCATCAGAGGCAGAGTGAGAGCCTGGCCCACCAACAATTCGCCCACCTCCCTGCATTGTGCCCACACTGGCCTTCCCTCATCTCCAAGGCATGCCCTCCACTGCAGCCAGCATCCCAAGGGCTTGGCTGTGCAGTGGCCCCCTTCTCTCCCACGTGGGCTTTCTCTGCAGCACATGGGTCAGTGGTCCACCCTGTCCTTGCAGCACCAGCCCTCCTCTTTGATTCATGTTCTCTTCCAGATTCTGGGGCCCGCTCAGCCCTGGTTTCCTCCTACCTATCTGGCTGCTCCTTCTATCCTTCCTCCCCACTTCCAAACACTGGCACGCATCAGAAATCGGTCCTCAAACTGCATCCTTATCAAGACCTTAGGTTCTTACATTTTTGGTGCCACGGACCCGTTGCCAGTCTGCCGACACCTACGTTTTAAATGCTTTAAAAGTTTCGAATGCATAAAACACATAGGATCACAGAGGAAAGAAATGATGTCTTAAACAGTAATTAAAACAGATCAAACATTTGCACATGCCTCTTTGATAATGCAGCAAATAATAAGACCTGATCGCAGGTCAACAAATTACTGTAATTTCAAAACAGCAATGAGTGTAAACAGCAGCTCAGAATGATCTGTGACAATTTTAATGTGATACACATATCGGCAATTTCTATTGGTGACAAGGTCAAGGGTGCTGCTAATGTTACTATGGTTCACTGCCTACATTCATCATAGAAGAGAACGCTCAATTGGAGTTAGAGCTTCGTAAGAATAAACATGTCATTTTTTCCCCCATCCAGGTTCACAGACTCTTTGAATTTGATCTGCATTCCCTGGGGCGTCTGTGGACCCCAGGTTTAGGACGTTCTACACCTCTCCCTAGGTAATCTAGCTTAGACCAATGATCCTCAAACATGAGTGGCATCAGGATCCCCTGGGGGGCTTGTTACAACACAGATTCAGTAGATCCAAAGTGGGGCCTGAGAATCTGCATGCTTAACAGGTTCCAGGTGACGCTGATACTGCTGGTTTGGGGGCCTCACTTTGTTTGTTTGTTTTTATTGAAGTATAGTGGATTTACAATGTTGTGTTCATCTCTGCTGTACAGCAAAGTGATTCAGTCATACACATATATACATTCTTTTCAAAATATTCTTTTCCATTATGGTTTATCACAGATATTGAATATAGTTAGTTCCCTGTGCTATACAGTAGGACCTTGTTGTTTATCCATTCTATATATAATAGTTTGCATCTGCTAACCCCAAACTCCCAATCCATCCCTTCCCCACCCTCCCTCCCCCTTGATTACCACAAGTCTGCTCTCATTTGTGTCATATTTTAGATTCCACATATAAGTGATATCGTATGGTATTGGTCTTTCTCTGTCTGACTTACTTCACTTAGTATAATAATCATCTAGGTCCATCCATGTTGCTGCAATCTGAGGGCCCCACTTTGAGTAGCACTGATGTAGGCCTATGAAGGCCAACATCATCTGTTTACCGATGACTCCTACATTTACATCTCCAGCCCAGAGCTCTCTCTTGCACTCCACAAGCACCCCCTCAACTTCCAATTTAACATCTCTAATGGGAATCCTGAATGAAATGTGTCCAAAACTGAAGGACCGAGTCCCAGCCCCACCTCGCACAGAATCCATGCTTTCCCAAGCTTCCATATTTAGAAAATGGGACTGCCTGGTTGTCAAGACAAAAACCTAAGAGGTTTCTCTGATTCCACTCTTGTCCTCACCACCCACAACCAATTGATCAGTAAGTCTTGTTGACTCCACCTCCCTAATCTGGACCCTTCTCTCCAATGCCACTGCCACAAGCACTGTCTGTGACCTCTGCTCTTGGTCCTGTCCAGTCTCTCCCCAAACAGATGACACAGTGATCTTTCTAAAGGTTTGCTGTCCAGGAGAACTCTCCCTGATGATGGAAATGTTTCTTACCTGTGCTAACACGGCAGCCACTAGCCACATGTGGCCACGGAGAGCCTGCAGTGTGGCTAGTGAGACTGGGGGCCTGAATTTTACTTAATTTTAATCAACTTAAACGGAGCTGGTGGCTACTGTATTGGATAGTGAGGTTATAAAGCATAAATCCGACTGCATTGCTTCCCTGCTTAAAACCTTCAAACGGCTACCATCACAAGCACCATAAATCCTAATCACGGGGCACAGCGAAGACCCTGTGTGGTAGCTAATCAGCAAAGAGAGTCCCCATGAACCACACCTCCCAGCACCCGCACCCTTGGGTGGTCCCCCCCTCCCCCATGGAACCTGGGCAGGCACCTGATTCCTGTTAAGCCATAAAGTTTGGCAGAAGTGATAGTGTCTGCTTTAGCTCTTAAGGAGCCCTGAGCTGTCATGGAAGAAAACCACATGGAGAGACCACATGGAGACAGAGAGACAGGTCCAGGTGTCCCAGGCATCTGGGCCAAGCCTCACAGCCATCCAGCGGGGACTGCAGGAAGGAGGGCATACTGTCTAAAGGGGTCATTAGCTCCAGATCGTTGTTTCCAGTGAAACTCGGGTCCAGTGCGGCTAGAGCCTCTGACTTTTAAAAGCTAGAAATCTGGACTCCCGGTCTTTTGATATTGACTCTGATGGATCTGAATACTGTATGGGGCAAATGTAACTGGTTTTTGGGTTGTGTGTGGCCAGTGAGTTTGCAACCTCTCAATGAGATGGCAGGGATTAGAGGAAGGGCATCTGAGCAGAGGCTACAGGAGGGCAGGCAGAAGCCAGCGGCTCAGCCTGGCTGGGATTGGGAAGGGGAGTTGTGGGACATGGGGATAGCTGTGCAACTTTGGCCGAGATACTTAACCTCTCTGGGTCTCAGGTTCCTCATCTGTAAAATGGTGCCACCTCACAGGCTGTTGAGAGGCTCCACTGCGATAACACATAAAAAGAGCCGAGAAGGGACTTCCCTGTTGGTCCAGTGGTTAAGACTCCGTGCTTCCAATGCAGGGGGCCTGGGTTCGATCCCTGGTCAGGGAACTGGATCCCGCATGCCACAACTAAGAGCCCGCATGCAGCAACTAAAGATCCCACATGCCACAACAAAGATCCTGTGTGCAGCAATGAAGATGCCGTGCGCAGCAATGAAGATGCCGTGCGCTGCAATTAAGACCCGGCACAACCAAATAAATAAATAAATCTTATAGAAAAAAGAGCCGAGAAGAGTGCTGGCTGCTGCCGGGATTCCCCAGCTCTCCCAAATGCACCGCGCTCACACCTTTAACTTAGGATCTGAAGTTCCTGGTTCTAGCGACAAAACAACAGCAATACCTGAATGGTCCTTTGGAGCTGACCAGGTACTTTCAAACCTATCCACTCTCACTCCTCCTCTGCTTCATTCCTCATCACAGCCCTTACCACCCACTGAAATGCTTTCCAGTCTGCACACTGTCTGCCTCGCTCCACTAGAACGGAAGCCCCGCCAGCGCAAGAACGCTGCCCACCTAGTCCAGGCATTGCCCAGAGCCAGTAACCCACCCTGGAACACAGCAGGTGCTCCATAAAAGTGTTTTGAATGAATGAACGTGTGCTCATTTAATCATCACATACACTTTGTAAAGTAGAAGGTATCATATTACTATATCATCACATCCTCAGCCTAAAGGTGTGAAAACTGAGGTTAAGACAGGTCTAGTGACCTGGAGGGCATTGCTTGGCCAAGACGGGGTAGGGCTAGGATGCACACTCGGGCTCAGGGCTGCCAATTCTACCGTCTTCTCACCACCCACTCCTTCTGCGTCGGGGAGAGAAGTAGCTCCTTCCTGAACCAGCCAGCTGGGGCTCCAAACCTCAGGGAGCCTGAAACCCACCCCCGCCCCAGATTCTCAGCAGGAACTGCCAGGTGCCTGGATGCTGGCCCTCAGCTTGCCAGGGCTCTGGACACGGGGGAGGGCAAGTGGGCACACAGCTCCACCATCCAGTTTCCAGGGAGGAAGGGGACCACGGGGATGGGGAGCAAGGTGAGAGGGGACCAGGCAGGGTCTCTGTACCTTGTTGATGCTGAACTGCCCCTCGAAGCGGCAGCCCACCCCATTGTTCAGCGGGATCCTCATCGAGTTGTCAATGTGCCCCACTTCGTGCCTGCCCATCTCATCCTGGATGTCGAGCCCGACCACTGCAGGAGGCAAGGAGAGAAGAGTCACAAACATCCAGAAAAACGGGACCAGTCCCCTCCTCTCGGGACCCCTCATTCATCCACTTCATGGACAGGCAGGGCCCCCGGCCATCCAGGAGCTCACAGTCTAGGGCCCAGAGCCACAGAGAAAGGGGTCAGCCAGCAGAGGAGGAGGAGAAAGTGATGGCTGGACCGAGAGCGAGCGAGCATTCCTGTCCCCTGCCACTGCCACTGCCGGCTGGAAAGAGTCAGGGAAGGCAGTAGCTGAGTGGGCCAGGGATGGAGGACTGCAGGCTGCAGGGGTGCAGAGCCTGCTAGCCGTGAGGCTGCAGGGAGGCAGCAGAGGGTCAGGCTTAGGAGGTGGTCTGAATCCCGGCCCTGCCTTTTACCAGCTTGCAACCTTGGCTGAGGCACTTAACCTCTCGATGCCTTGGTTTCCTTCTCTGTAAATGGCGCGGGTGGGGGGAGGGAGTGAGGAGTGGGCGGGGATAACAATTAAAGCTTCCTTGGAGAATCACGAGGATCAGATAATTAATATGTGTCGAAAAGGCTTAGAAGGGGGCCTGATGCTCAGTAGGTGGCAAGTACATAATAAATGTCAGCACTTACTGCATCTCAGACAGTCTCTGGGTTCCCTGGGCGTCATTCAGGCTCAGGCAGTCATTCATTCACATCTTCCTTTACCCAATGCCCGCTCCTCCAGGCCCTGCCCTCCAGGAGTGTGGGCACTTTTCTGGGTTCCTCAGTGCACTAAGGGGTCTGGAGTCCTGGTCCTGACTCCAATGTGACTCTCCATCACCTACTGTGACTCAGCTTCCTAATCTGCAAAATGGGCAGGCCCAAGCCAACTGTATTCCCTGAGATGGTCCAAGAGGCAAACGAGGATCCCTGGAAACTATGGAAATGCAGAGATTTCCCTGATCGGAGCGCTAGAAAGCAGGTTGCGATACAGAGAAAGAGCAGCTGGAAGCAATTTCCAGTGAGCTGACTGTAAAAGGGAAAAATGGGAAGAACCCAGTATTCCTCAATGGGCATGGAAGTATGCGAGGGCCCATCCATACAAGGGAGTGCGACGCGCCACTAAAAATGATGCTTCCGGGTCTGTCGTACGTGGGAAATGCTGATGTCGTAATGTTCGGATTAAAAGAAATGCAAGCAGGTCCCCGTTTGACTCAGCAGTTCCATCCCCGGGGAGCCCGTCCTCCAGACGCACACGCGTCCAGACGTGTGCACAAGGCTCTGAGCAACCTTATTTGAAATTGTGACGACTGGAAGCAACCCAACTGCCTGTCAACGGGGCACTGGTCAATGGCACAGCCCCCCTCCGGAATGCTGTGCAGTGGGTACAAGGAATGAGCCAAACCCATATGTGGGGAGGGGCAGTGTGAGCTCTGGGGCTGTCTGGGCTGTCCTGTCTGTCCTATCCTGTGGTTCCTGGCTCTGCCCCTACACTGTGGCACCTCGAGCAAGTCACCTAACCTTTTTGTGCCTCAGTTGCTTGTTCTATCCTAGGCTTGCGAGGATTAAAAAAATTAAAACAGAACTTACTATGGGCTAGACACTCTTCCAAGTGCCTTTTCCATAAGAAGGCACCATCTGAACATCCCTGTGGGGAAGATAATATTATCAGACCCATCCTATACTGGGGGATGCTGACGCACAGAGAGGTTAAGTAACTTGCCTGAGATCTCACAGCTAAGAAACAATGGCGCCTGGCTTGAAACCCATAGAGTCTGGATCCAGAGCCCACACCCTCTGGCCACTCTGCTAGAACACCTCTCATCTTAAGGCACAAACACAGCCAAAGGATTCAGGACAGGGCCTGCCCCCGAGTAAGAGCTGAATAAATGGCAGCTGTGGTTATTATTTTACTAATATTATGAGTAATATAAGAACAGCTCCATGATATAAATGGAAAAAAGAAGAAATCCCAGAAAGGTTCCCTGTACTTGGGTCCCAATTATGTAAAAAGAAAAAAAAAAAACAAAAAACACCAAACATGACATATGTTTGCAGACAGACAGACAGACAGAGACACACAGGGGTGAGTGAAGGGGTCCCAACTGCTAACAGGGGCTTCCTCTGCGGTGGTCGGCATGTGGGAAGCACGTACCTCTTTTAGTTTTTTCTTTATATATTTCTGTATTTTGAACATGTATCTTTTTTAAAAATAAAACAATGTATCCCTGTATTAGTTGTTTACCAGAAAAAGATTATTTTTAAAAGCAGGATATGAGATTGCACAGGCAGCATGATCTCAGCCATGTTTAGAAATGCAGGGAACGGAAGGCCAACGGGATGGAACGGCATCAAATGTCAACTGATGTTGTCAGCGGGGGTGGAATTATGGGCGACTTCTCTCTCTGCTGCTCTGGATTTTCCAAAGGTATAATAGTGAGCACGCATTTTCTTTTTCCTATAATAAAAATTCGAAGTTCTTTGAAAGAAAAGCCGAAGTGCGGGGCTCTAGTGGGAGCCGCTGGGGTGGGCAGGGCCCGGTGGATTAGCACAGCCGGCAGCTTCAGGTCGCCCACCCCTCCTGGGCCACCGCCTGGAGCTGGGACCGAGCCTGGAACCACATCCTTTTCTGCCCCTGCCCCCCGGGTCCCAGTCCTCTGGCCTCAGAATTTCCTTGCTCCAGAGACACAACCAACTCCTGAATGAGAAGCTGCCAGACAAATTATTTCTCTGAGAGAAAGAGAAAAAATAAAAATAAAACCAACCCATTTCAACAGGTTCCCTGGCTCGGGGCCCATGGCGCATTCAAAACTGTGATGTAATTCTCACCAAAAGCAATAACAGAGCGGAATCTCTCCCCATCTGTGCCACAGACCCGCCCAATGTTCTGCCTTTCAGGAGGAAGGAAGGGAGTAGAAGGAGGAGAAGGGTCTGCATGGGGTCCATGCCAGGCTGGGGCAGAGGGACAGCTGGAAACCCAGTCTACTCATTAACAAATCTAGGAACCAGCTCATTAGATCCTCCCAACAACCTCAAGCAAGAGATGGCACTACACCCATTTCACAGTTGAGGAAACTGAGGCTCAGAGGGGTCACCTTAGCCAGGGTCACACAGTTTTAGTAAACAAAGGAGCCAGAATCTGACTCCAAACCAGACTCCCAGTGGGTTCTGTTTTACACAGGTAATTCATTCTCCTGGTTGAAACACATAAAGTAAAACAAAACAAAACACACAGACACACGATGGAGTGTGAAGTCAAAAAGGATGTTTGCCACGGCTGCTAACAGCTCAGAGCTGCATCCTTCTCCTGGTGACTGCTCTTGGCTGGTTGGAGGTCCCCTTGCCTTGGGATGCTTGGGAGGTTACACGGCCCCCACCCATCCCCACACACCACCCTGTACCCATCAGCCGAGGGTATGGATACTAACAGCCCAGCCCCCTTGCTACCAGGCGAGACAGACTACGACGTCATTCACACGCCATGGCTCCCCGTGGGATCAGGCCGCAATTAGACGTCAGCTGAACACACACCTCTGTCTGTCTTCTCACCACCCTCATGCCCTTACAGGTTCCTCCTGGGAGCCCTCTCTCAATAAACCACTTGCAGAAAATCTAGGTTTTACTTCTTGGGAGCTGGACCTCAGAGACACTGTCCGCGCCTCCCCCCTCCCAACATGGCTACTCTCCAGAGGTAAACCGTTGGCAGTGTCTTGTGTTTTTTTATTCCAAAAAACATCCAAGTGTGTGCACATTTGATTACGTCCTGCCCCACAAAAGCGGGGAGAGTTTCCTGCTGCCCGTTGTTTGCAGCTTGCCATCCACTTAACTTGTCCTGGTTATCTCGCCATTTCTGCACACACAGCACTGTCTAGAGGAAGTGTCTTGCCGGAGCAGAGAGCTGCTGGGAATACTCACATTCACAGTGCAAATTGGGTAGACTGATGTTCAGGCTGACGTCAATTTTGCCCCCGCTGTCCTTGTCCGGGTCATCGACGTACAACTCGTTCACACTGAAGGAGACAAGTACAGAAGCCTTGTTGAGATGGGGACACCCATCCCGGCTGCAGGGGACAGCCAGGGACACTTCACTTGGTGACCACTGCTCAGACAACCCAGACTCCCATCTGGGGGAAGCCTGGACCTGCTCAAGCACAGGGGGAGCAGGGCTCCCATCTCCGTGGCGCTCTCCAAATGCCGGCCTTACCCCTTAGAAGGAGGGGAGAAGGACTGGACGGGACGGCGGCAAGAGCACGGAGTCAGACGGATTCATTTTCCAATCGTGACTCTGCCATTTTTCTATGGAACTCAGGCAGATAACTTCACCTCTGTGAACCCTTCTGTTAAATGGGGATACCACCACCCACTGTTAATGGCGTGTTCTGAACACTTACATGAAAATTGAGACCGTTCTAGGGATCAGGGCCAGGTACCAACAGGCCCACGGTTCCTGACTCCCTCCTCTCTTGAGCTCCTCCCACTCAACCCCCCACCCTCCCAACCCCCCAGCCGGCTGGGAAGTCGAGGATTCTCTGGGTACTCATCCTCACCCAGGCTCTCACAAAGCTCTAGACACAGCTAGACGAATACATGTATTACTTTCCTGTGGCTGCTGGAATGAATTATCACAAAGTTAATGGCTTAAGACAATACACATTTATTCTCTTATACTTCTGGAGGTCCGAAGTCTGAGATGGGTCTGCAGGGCTGTACTCCTGGGGAGAATCAGTTTTCTTGCCCTTTTCAGCTTCTAGAGGCCTCAGCTCATAGCCCCTTCCTCCATCTTCCAAGCCAGCCGCAGGGCATCTTCTCTCCTCTCTGACCTCCTAACTCCCTCCTGTAAGGACTCCTGTGATTCCATCCTGCCCACCTGGATAACCCAGGATCATCCCCCATCTCAAGACCCTTGACATAATCACATCTGTAAAGTTCCCTTTACCATGTAAGGTAACATACCTGCAGCTCTCAGGGACAGGGAGGTGGGCATCTAGGTGGGGCGGGGGAGGCACGGTGTGGGCAGGTGGCTCCATGGACAGCTAGGCCACCTTGCTGCTGGGGACAATGGCACCACACTGGGATCTGTTAGCAACATGCTAAGTATTCAACAAATACTTTTTGAGCACTTACTACCTGTCAGGCACTAGAGACAGCGAGGAACCAGACAGACACGGTCTCTGCCTTCACTGAGCTTAGATAGACCACTCAGCTCCTAAACAAACACCTTATCCCAACTTTGATGGAAAGCTGTGGGATGCCGTGGGAGGGACTCACGGGGTGATAGACCCCTGGGGAGAGCGGGCTGGGAAGCCGTCTCTGACGGGAGTTGAGGTCTGAAGGATGAGTAGGCTGTCCTGGCAAAGAGGGAGGGAGAGTTGTCAGGACAGCACTGCAGAGGTCTGGAAGCGGGAAGGGCATGGGTCGTTGGGGTAATTGGACCAAGGTCACCATGGCTGCAGCACAGAGCCAAGGGAAGCGGGTGTGACGCAGTCGGAGAAGGGGTGGGGGCCAGAGGCCATCAGACTGGATCCTAAGCACAGTAGCATGGTGAGGCTGGCACTTTGATAGGATCCCTCTGGAGGCGTAGGACCAACCAGAGGGCCCTGTGCACTAGGGAGACCTGGGAGGCTGCTGCAGTGGTGCAGGTCAGAGATGGTGGTCTGGACTCAGAGTGGTGGGGATGGAGAGGAGGGAGGGATGCAGGTATGGTGTACGGAGCAGCCAGGACTCGCTGACGGACAGGGCACAGGGGCGGGTCGAGGGAGGCATGCAAGTAGACGGCCACGTTTCTTTCTGGAACCATTCACTGGGCTGGGAGCCCCTGGAAGAAGAGCAGGATCACTGGGGAGGGAAAGGTACCGAGTTCCATACGGCCGTGCCGAGCTCAAGGTGACTTGGAGATATCGCCGTGGAGCCGCTGAGCGGACACCAGATGGCTGTGGCTGAAGCTCACTTCTGATTCCCGGGTAAACTCCCCACGGGGAGAGGGCACCGATTCTCAAGGCCAGCCTAACGGGCAGCCACGGGGCAGTGCTTGAGGTGGCCGGGCTGTGGTTATTTTAAACATGAATCAGGCCCCGTGGGTCCTGTCCACAGGCTGTAAAATAAAGGACTGTCAGCTCTAAACAGCTGGCCTCTAAGACAGCCTTGTAAATGGCCACTTCTTTGGGAAAGAATGAGTCAGGCCAGGGCAAGGGCACTTCATTTTTACTAAGATCCTGTCTTTGTGCCCCTGGCTCCTAGTGTGATACAGCTGATGCTCAATTAACAAGAAAATGTAGGCTCAAAAAGATACCTGGAGCTTGTTTCCTTGTGGGGGTCACAGGGATGTTTCCAGAGACAAGAGAGCAACAGACTCGGCTTAGCCTTCAGATCGCTGGGCCTCCAGGCCACTAAGCCAGGAAAGGCCCCCATCAGGCCTATATGCATTCATCTTATCCCTTCTGCTCCTGTGAAATGTCCTGATCCCTATTTTATTTATTTATTTATCTTGGCTGTGCCACGCGGCATGCGGGATCTCAGTTCCCTGACCAGGGATCAAACCCGTGCCCCCTGCACTGGAAGCATGGAGTCCTAACCACTGGACCACCAGGGAATTCCACTGATCCCCATTTTAGAACCAGGAAACTGAGGCTCAGAGAAGGTGAGTCCCATCCCCAAGGTCACACAGCAAGAGCTGGCCAAGATGGAACCCCAACTCAGGTCTGCCTTCCACCAGGCTCTCCAGGGCTCACACTGCCTCCCCTCCCTCTCGTCCTCAGCATCCAGGGTCAAAGGAGAAATTGAGCGGGGCCCTTGCCCTCTGAGGCCACAGGGTGTGAGAGAAGAGACAGGGGCCTGGGCTTGGCAGGCTCATAGCATTGGCCCACGTCAGAGATCAGGAAGAACAAATGAGCCAGTGGCAGAGGAGCGATGGGGACCACAGGAGGTTATGCTGGAGGAAAATCAACTTCTTCACAGCCAAATGCTCTTAAGCCTTCAGTGCCCAATTTCTACCCCTGCCTTAATTCGCAGCTCTGTAGGGTTGCTGAGTAACGAGATCACTGGGTGATTAACAGAACATCACGGAGAGAGAGCCCCCAGTTTCCCTTCCCAGCTGAGTGAGACTCTTCCTTGAAGCTACTCACCTTTCCTACCTGGGAGGCTGGGGGCTGGGCCCCTGCACGTCACTGAGGGATTGTGGGATGATGTCATCCCCTGGCAATCCTCTGGAGGTGACCTCAACACAGAGCAAGGTGAATCCCAGGTGTGGCACCAAGGTGAGCTCACCCTCGAGGCCCCAGGAGGCCTCTCCCAGCCCACGGAACCCAGGCTCCCAGGGGCTGAAGTGCCGCCCCAGAGAAAGGGGCCGAAGTGCTGCAGAGGAGATGGAAAACTCACTGGCCTGCAGAGCTTGGGGCCAGTCTGGTTACGTAAGGCCAGGACTGGCTGCTCCCAGGCACCTTCTGGACGGGCTCCGGGCTGCAGGATAAACATGGTTCAATCACCTGTGCCGCCCGCCCCATGAGGTCAATACAGCTGCCTTCCACGTCCAAGGAAAATGTTCCAGGGCCCCTGGCCTCCTGCCACCCCATGCCAGCACTGCAGGCCTGCCCTCAGCACCACTCGCGGGAGCCTGCCAAGGCTAGTTAACGTTATTGGCTGAACTGATTTTAAAAGGCAAACAGAGGTTAGAAATCAGCCCACCTGGAGGGAAAATCAATGCTTTTTGTGGATTCACCACTGCTGTTCGGGGGCTCTTGTGGGCCTGACTCCTCCTGTCACCAGCATGGGTGATGAGAACCCGTGGGGCAGTGGCAGACAGATGTGGGCTCACCTCTTAGCTCTGCCACTTGGAAGCTGGGGGACCTGGGACTAGTTGCTTCGCCTCTCTGAGCCTCGGTTTCCCCAACTGTAAAACTGGGAAAGCTTTCTATGAAGTCTGAAGATAGGAAAGATCAATCTATGGTAATAAAAGTCAGAACAGTGGTGGTGGTGGTTCCTGACTTGGGAGGGGGCTCCAGGAAACCTCCCAGGAGGTGGAGACGTGTTGTCTTGACAGGGTGATGGTGACACGGGTGTGAACACAGGCAAGCATTCACCAAGCTTCACCTTTAACATTCGTGCACTTTGCCGTTTGTACATCATACACATACCTCACGAGAAAGAAGGAAAGGAAAAAAGGAAAGGGGGGAGGAAGAAAAGGAGAAAAAGAGGGCTAACGGTTCTCGCTACTTCACAGGGCTGTGTGAGGACTTGGCAGTAAAGCTGCAGGCTGTCCCGGGGCCAGGGGTGTGCACGTTATCATTTGTGTCTGAGGGCCTAGCACAGAGCACAGGCCCCTCTGGGTAAAGAGAATAAGGCGGCGTGTTGGATTTCCATGCTCTCAGGGTTCAAATCCTAGCTCTGCTACCCACTGGCTGGCTGACCTTCTACAAGGGGCTTTGCCTTCTTCACCAGCCTCAATTTCCCCAGATGTGAAATAGGGACAACCATAGACATAATCTTAGAAAAGAGCATGTGCCCAGTGAATGCTCACTACTTTTATTGTTATTATGAACATCACAATGTTTACTGAGTTGATAATCACAGGCACAGAGACAGGATCTACCTCACAGCACTGTGGTGAGGATTAAACATGTGTGCAAGGCCCCTGGTATATTCTAAGGCCCACACAAAAGCTTGCCTTGCTTAGAACTAATCCAAGATGTCCCGGTTCTGAGCACCCAGCTGGTGCCAGGCACTATGCTGGGGCTTTTCACATATATCAGTACTATCTCATTTAAACAGCAAGCCAGCGTTTAATAGGAGCTACTGTTCTCTTTTCACAAGGATGAAACTGGGCTCAGAGGAAGGTAGATAAAAGATTGACTAAGATCACACAGCCAGGAAGAGGAAGAGGCAGAGGCAGGATTGGACACTGGAGCCACTGATGCCCAGAGCCATGCTTTTTCCACCACATTCCACTGGGTGGGGCAGGATCAATGAAAGATGGAGAGGCAGGTGGTCCCCAAGCAGACCTGTGATGCAGGGGCCACCATCTTTCTGATAATCTGCAGATGCCCACCCTACCCCACCCATGGCCCAAGTACCTACAGGACAGGAGGTGCTAAGGGCTCCACTCCCTTTGTGTCCCTCAAGCCTCCCTCTGTCATCTCTACCCACCAGGAGCTGCAGCATCTGCCTCCTTCCCACCCGCAGCCCTGCCCCGGACGAGGGCTCCCTGAGCGGTAGCAGAGAGCTCGTGCTTACAACCTCTGTTTGGGGGGTGGGGCACATTCCAGGTGGGGGACGCCACACTGCGTCGGACTGCATGGGGGTCAGTAAGCAGTGGCCATGTAGGGAGAGAGGAAGAAAGGGACCAGGGAGGTTTGGGTGGGGGGAGAGTAGGTGGAATGTAACGGAGGGCCTTGAAATTCTAGGCTGGGGCGTGAGTCCAATGACATCTACAGAAAACAATTTTATTTGCTTTTAGAAGAGCACTTGAATACTTCGGATTCCTGCCCAAAGTCGCTGACCTCCATGCTTAATAATTTGATCTAATGGAAACTTACCCAGGAGTGAGGCTCGCAGTAAAGGGCTTGGGGTGGGAGTGGGAGGGCAGGGATGAGGTTATGCAAGCAAGCTCTCCGGGACCTTGAGTTTTCAAATCTAGACCGTTCCAGGTGTAAGTAAGTGTACCTATTACCTACCAGGCAGATGTCCCCAAAGCATCTCTTTGCAGCCACCTAGTCCTGCCCCACCCCCTTTCTCCAAAGCCATCACCCTGGGACCCTCAGCCCCTCTGCCTTGGGTCATCGCCCAGCCCCCTCACCAGGCCTTGGCCTCCAGGGTCACCCCGCCCCAAACCCATCTTTGCAAGAGGTGATCTTTCCGAGGCACGAACCCCATCCCATCACTCTATGCTCAGAAGCCTTCAGGCCTCCCATTGCTCCTCCACGTGATGACCATGGCTCTCTACCCGGCCCTGGCTCACAATCCAGGCCTCAGAGTGGGTAAGCTGGGCTCCTAGGGAGCCATCGAGCTCCTCCTCCTGGTTAAGTTACTGGCCTACCCACTCTGGGCCTGCTACTAGAGCGTGTGAGGACACAGTTCAAGGTAACGTCCAAGTTCCAACTCGGTGGGCAATGGCTTCCTGCCTGTGAGGCCACCTCCCCCCAGAAGGGCGCATCCAAGTCTCCCAGTGAACTATTCTGACCAAAAAGCAGCAGCTGCCATGTCCGTGGGGCTCCAAAATGCTCTGGGCAGAAAAGGACGGGATATGGGGATCTGGGTACCAATTCTATGCTTTAGCATCAGACAGGCCTGGGTGTTTTTTTTTTTTTTCCCCCTCCTGGCCACTCCACACAGCATGTGGGATCTTAGTTCCCTGACCAGGGATCAAACCTGTGCCCCATGCAGTGGAAGTGCAGAGTCCTAACCACTGGACCGCCAGGGAAGCCCCAGGCCTGGGTTTGACTCTCGCGCTAACCACTTACCAACTGCATTGTGGTTTTAGCTTCCTGGTGCCTCAGTTTCCCCAGCTATAAAGTGAGACTAATGTCAACAGTAGTACTTGGCTCAAGGGGTTTTGTGACCGTTAAATAAGATGAGCTTGTAAAGTGCTAGCTTAGGTGGCTGGCATGTGGTTGCCTATTATAAATCACAACTGAAAAGTCTGAGTTGTATTAAGCTATAAATGATCAATGGAGAGTTCCAGTTACTACGTTTTCTTGTTATAAATCCTCATCAGGTTAATAATTAAGAGCAGCCGGAGCCTGGGCAGTCACAGGCTGGAATGTTCTGTGGCCACGTTCTCTGAGGAGCAGGATGCCACTCCCCTACAAACACAGAGCCTCAGAGCACCCTGGGGGGGCCACTTTCCCAAGGATAATTAATGTCCAGGTTGAAGTCCAATCACCCAAACAGGTTCCCCTCCCCACCGGGCTGGGCCAGAATAGCCTCTTATGTCACTGATAACCACAGGCCAGCGTTAGAGCAATGTTGATCCAACCAGAGGTGACCTCATTTCCTTGGGTTACAATCTCATGGCGGGGGTGGGGAGGCCAACCCACTGTGGTCACAAAACTGCCAGGGAGGGCCAGCCACCCAGAAAAGGAAAAGAAGTGTGACCTGCGGTCCTTCCCGGATCAGCAGGGCTTCCCGGGGGTCGGAGAAGCTTCTGATAGAGGAAGGACCCCAAGGTGCAATCCTCTGTCCTCTGGATTTTCCTGTGGAGCCCTCGCCCGCGAGGACTCCCTTTGGGCAACTCTTGCACCTTGGTCACAAGGCCGCAGAGAGAAAGGAGGCATTAGGGTCACCGCATCATCATGGATGGAGCCTCTGGCCCGGACAGGTCTCTCTTCTCACCCTCACTGCTCTGCCTCTCCCCAGCCCTCTCACTGCCGGTGAGGAAGTGCTTATTAGCCCAGGGCCAGACACAAGGCAAACACTGAATGAATGGCCCCTCGTGTTTTGATTCCCCTCATCTTTCTTCCTCCCCGGGGATGTGGTGGGACCAGCGTGTTCAGAATGCCCCCAGGAGCCGGGAAGAGGAAGTCCTGGAGAGGGAAAGGGGACAGAGCAGTGGGAACACACTGTGCTCTTGAGAAAGAAGTGAGTCCTGCCCTGGTAAATGGAGTGAGCTGTCCGGGCTTGCTCAAGTGCCCTGCATGCAGCAGCGGGGCTCCTCCTGCTGCAGTCACCAGCTCTGACGTCCAAATTTACCTGTTGGGGTGTTGCCAAGGCACTCTGCCTCATTATGGGCTAAGCTGACGATCGGCTGAATGAATTGCCTCTCAGAATGTCAGCTGGAGGTGAGGGAGGCCCCTTCTTAACTCAAGGCGGGGAGACAAAAAAATTAACACTCACAGAGTACTCATCACATGACAGGTGCTGAGTGGCCTTACAACCTTTTTCCTGTTAGACAGGGAAGAAATATGAAATGAATAAATGCCTGAAGGGATATGGATCTTAAAGTATATCAGGCACTATGTTAAGCACCTTTCAAGGTCAATAATCTTGTTAAAGCCTCACAAAATATCCCATACCTTCTCTATCTCCTATCCTGCTTTGTTTTTTCTTCAGAGCCCTTATCACTAATTGATACATTCCGTTGCGTTTGCTTGTGGACCATCTGTGTCCACCGCCTGCATTTTTGGCTTCTCTGAGCATGGAGTCACACGGTAGTAAATCGGACAGACCTGATGCCTGACTTCTGAGGGCTCAGGACCAAGGATGATCACCATTAATCCATGGCAATGTACAGAGCCTGGCCTGACTCGGGTCCACCTGCTCCGTATTCTACTCTCGCTGCTTGCTCACTTTGCTCTAGCCACACCAGCTCTCTGTCTTCACATACACCAGGTAATTCCTGCCTCAGGGCCTTTGCACTTGCTAGTGTCCCTGCCTGGAATAGGTAAAGCCTTGCACCTGGCACCTGGGATACGGTCAGGGCTCCCTCCTTGTTGCTGTCACCTGGGTACCACTTCTCATCTGGCTCCGAACATGAGAGGCCTGCACAGAAACCCCCTCCCAGGGAATGGGATGTGACCTGGAGAGACCAGCAGGTGCCTGGCACACAGTAGGTCCTTCATAATGCCAGCAGGTCTCAATTTCTGGCTGCTCTCCCTGCTTCCACCTCCAAATCATGATGGGATGACCCGTGAAATATCCAGTGGCCCAAAGGTGCACACTTGACTGGGACAGAGTCCAGGGGGAACAAAGCTCCTTGTCTGACCCCTGCCTGGTCAAGGAGTTATGTCTTGGGAAGCAGACAAGCTTCCCCAGACCTGGAAGGAAGCCTTGCCTCTGATGTACCCTCCCTTGTTTGGCCAGAAATACTGGGACCCAGAGAGGTTTGGCAACTTGCCACCTGTCACAGAGCAGGTGGTAACTGAGCAAGGACCTGGCCCTGGTTCTCCCAAGGCCTTGTCCAGTGCTCTTTCCAACACTCCATGAGGCTCCTGGGGCTTTGGTGCCATCAGAGTTAAAAACAGGATCAGAGAGAGACGGAAGACAAACTCTCCCACATCAGAGGAGGGCGGGAAGCTATATTCAGAAACGAGTTGGGGTGGGGGGGAGGGTGCGGTGGGCAAGACAGTGGACAAGTCCCCTCACCTCTCTGAGCCTCAGTTTCCTCATCTATAAAGAGGGGACAACTACCTCCCAGGGCTGTTTGAGGATTAAGGCAGTAATGGTTACAGAGCAACAAGGACCATCTTGGGCTGAGCAGCTATGTTTTCAGTTTCCTATTGTCTTGTGGCTGACAGGAAACCAAGAAATTCCATGAGTGAGAAAGAAAATTCCAGTGTTGGACAGGGGAGTGGGTGGCCAGAGCCCAGCCCCGTGATGACTTTCTGGGTTATAAACATGGAAATGCAGAGGCTTGGAAGCCAGAGGTGAAGGCAGGAAGCTTCTGGGTCTAATTCCTCTCAGAGGGGCATCTGATGAGGCTGTGACTGAATAATTCCAATGGCATTCGGTGTTACACAGGCCCCAGAGCATTTACTAGGTTATCTGAACTACAGATGATTCTAGGAACTGGGGATGGATTCACAGTGCGTCAACCCGCTGCCAGGAAGCCCATGCTGACTCCTCACCCAGTGTGGGCCTAGAACAGGGAAGGGGGCTTGGTTGAGGGGGCCAGGCTCCGATGTCAGAACCCCGCCCCCTCCACCGCCTCGGGTAGAAAGCTGCCCCCATTTTTCTCTGACTTCTTCCAGCTTTAACATCAAACGACCCTGTGATGACTCAGAGGGAAAAAAGCCCACTGGCCAAACACAGGGACGGCAAACATGAGCAAATGATTTCTGTTCATCTGCGGACCCGGGAGGTGCCTCCGTGACCCCAGAAGGGAACCAAAGTTTTCTCTTCAGCTTTAACAAAGCAATGTTGGTTTTCGCTCTGGCTTTAAAACCCTTTTAAGAAACAGAGGAGTGACTGATGCCACAGGCTTGGAAACAGGAGGTAGAAGGTTCGGAGGTTTCTCTCCGAGAAGCCCCTCTCTCTTCTCACCTGGGGTCCCCAGAAGCTCTGGAATGCCTCACCAGTGGGCGATGTAACTTACATTTCTGTCGTTATGAATCCGGTGAGCTCCGAGAGGAAGAGGAAGAGGATGAAGAGGCAGCAGCAGATAGAGACTGGAAGAAACAACACAGACACCCAGTTAAGGGTGGTGGGCACTGATGGAGGGAAGCCAGCCCCCCGACCCTGCCCTCAGAGAAAAGTTGCTTACAGGGAGGGGGACAGAGGCCCACAGACCCTCCCCAAAGCCCCTTCTTACTCTTGGCCTCAATATGAAGCAGCCCCACTGTCAGAAAGGTAGACCACCTTTGGAACTGATCTGACCCTCCCGTGTGGACCTCCCCACCCCCCCATGCCCCCAAATAGGCAGATCCTCCAAGGGGCCAGCCCGCCTTCCCTCCATAACAGCATTCTCATGCAGAAGTCAGTCAGAAAATAAGGGCTGCAAATCGGTGGCCCACAGATGTGTTCTGTTTGGCTCGACTGATGCATATTTTAAAATTTGGAGTTGACATTGAACAATCCAGAGATTTCACATAAAAGTCCAGATTTCTGGCTGCTCCAGAACACTCAAGCCCTTGTTCCCACAGGGCCTCTGAGCTCACCAGTTTGTTACAGGCCCCACCATCCCCTCCTGCCACCCAGATTCCAAGGCTGAGGCAGAGTGTTGGTTGCCGTCCATCACCACCCGCTGTGGTCCCATCAACATTGTGCCCGTGTCCCTAGCAGAGGCGAGAACATGAGGATACTCAGTGCTGTGCTTCAAAAGAAGGGACAACTCTCTGTGGGAGTGAAGAGTTGGGGTCCTACAAGTCTGAAATGCAGAGAGAGCAGAATGGAGCTCCAGGGTCGGTCCACATCACTTGGATTTATCTCGCCTGCCTGGCCCTTGATGAGGTTGGATTTTGTGACCCTGGACTCACTCCTTGGGTCAGGACATAACGAGTGCCCCAGGGGTTGGCCCTCAACTCATCTCCAGATACTCCCCCTACATCTAACCACCCAGCGACCTCGAGCCACGTGCTGTTTCCTAAATATGCTATGGCTCCTGTCTGGGATGTCCTTCCCCATCTTCCCTCCTCCTCCTTGGTCATCCTCTCTGCCTGGTGAACTCCTACTCATCCTTGCAGGTTGAGGCCCAACTCAAATGTCCCTTCTGGTGAGAAGTTCCCCCAACCCTCAGAGGCTGAGCTGGTCACTCTTTCCTCTGTGTTCCCTGCCTCTATCTGAACACCTTCCAAATGTTATCTGTGGCTCTCCCTTTCACTAGAGTGATAGATACCCTGGAAGGCAAAAACTCCACAGCTCCAGTGCCTGGCCTGGGGCTGGGCACACAGGAGGTAATAATAGGTTTCGTATAAGGCAGGGAGCCAGCCCCCAGAATACAGAATAAGGGCTGAGTGTGCCTCATCTGGGTTTATCATAGAGGCATGTCGTGGCCAATGGCTCACACAGTGTGGTCCCACTACTCACGTGCTGTGTGTCCCTGGGTAAATTAACTTAACCTCTCTCTGCCTCAGTTTCCGCATCTGTAAAATGGCACCAGTAGTAGCACTTGCCTTATGGGGCTGCTTGAGAATTTCCACAACACAGAAACTGGACTTGAAATAACGCCTGGCAGGTAATAATGGCTCAAGCATTAGCTCATTATTAGGATTTTCATCAGGGAGACCTTGGAGGGTGTGGTGATTTGGGGAAGGTGATTTGGCCAGTGGGTTGACCCTCAGTTTCCCGCAAAGAAAAGTTCCCAGTACCACCTGCTGATTCGGCCACATCCTTGAGAGTCTGTACCTGGTTGGCTGAGCCGTCCTGACTGACGCTGAAACCAGGTTATTTGTCATCATCACCATCGTTATTATTATCATCATCTATCTATGGCAAAATATACAGTCAAAGATACGTTCTGGGCTCCCCTGGTGGCACAGTGGTTAAGAATCCGCCTGCCAACGCAGGGGACACGGGTTCGAGCCCTGGTCTGGGAAGATCCCACATGCCGTGGAGCAACTAAGCCCGCGCGCCACAACTACTGAAGCCCGCATGCCTAGAGCCCGTGCTCCGCAACAAGAGAAGCCATTGCAGTGAGAAGCCCGCGCACCACAACGAAGAGTAGCCCCCGCTCGCTGCAACTAGAGAAAGCCCGTGTGCAGCAACAAAGACCCAACTCAGCCAAAAATAAATAAAATAAATAAATAAAATAAATAAATTTATTTAAAAAAAAAAAAACATTCTGAGGCAAGAAGGCAGAGAACAAGTGTTTGTGGGGCACCTACCACATGCCCTGCTTTGGGAGTGTTAACAGATACCTGTCACGTCACACTCCCGTGTGAAAGAGGGTATGAGTCCGTGTGTGAGGGTGTAGAAATGGAGGCTCAGAAAGAGGACGAGAGTGGCCCAGGGACACACTGGGTGGCAGGTGGGGGGGCGGGGTGGGGAGGGCAGGAACCTGAGCGGTCTAGAGCCAATGCCCTAAGAAAAGGAACCCCGAGATCTCAGACTCCAAGTGAAGGGCGGGACAGGGACATCCCCAGAGTCCCCACCAAGCCTCCAAAACCACACCCAGACATGGGGCATACTAGAATGACTCCCCAGTTCTTCCAAACTTTGAAAAAGCTGTACAGGGCAGAGTTTAAGGGTTTTACTTTTTTTTGGAAGAAGTAATACATGCAAGTGATAAGAAAAATCATCAAGCTGTATAAAAAGGCAAACTGTGTGAGTCTCTTTCTCACTCCCGACCCACAGCCCCCTGCTCAGAGGTACCACCCTTACAGCCTGTGTCCTGCCATGGGTATACGAGTTTTTCATCTAATCAAATAACATAATGTACACATGCTTTCTCTTTTTTTTTAATTTAATTTAATTTATTTTTTTTGGCTACGTTGGGTCTTCGTGGCTGCGCATGGGCTTCTCACTCCAGTGGCTTCTCTTGTTGTGGAGCACGGGCTCTAGGCGCACGGGCTTCAGTAGTTGCGGCACGTGGGCTCAGTATTTGCGGTGCGCGGGCTCTAGGGCATGCGGGCTTCGGTAGTTGTGGCTCACGGGCTCCGTAGTTGTGGCTCGCGGGCTCCATAGTTGTGGCTCGCGGGCTCTAGAGTGCAGGCTCAGTAGTTGTGGCGCACGGGCCTAGTTGCTCCACGGCATGTGGGATCTTCCTGGACCAGGGATCGAACCCGTGTCCCCTGCATTGGCAGGCGGATTCTTAACCGCCGTGCCACTAGGGAAGTCCCTGTACACATGCTTTCAACCGTGCTTTGCTCACTCAGCAATCTATGTCTAAGCAGGTCCCACATCAGTTTATACAGAGTGGCCATGTGGCTTGTTTGTTTTCATGGCATAGAAATTAATTTCAAATGTCTTCTCCAGCTGCTGAACAAATCCACTGCAGAAGACCAGCTGGCAATCCAAATTTCCCAGGCTCACATCCTTCCCCTTCTCACCTGCAAACTGCAGCTGTGATGCCTCCTGATAAAGAATCCCGCCAGGTGGGCAAAGCACCCTTCTCACTTGAAATCTCACACCTTTTCTGACCCATGTTTCAGAGCCATTTTCACCCTTCCCACCCCACCTTCAAGCGCCAGCAACCCACAGGTTGCTGTAATGATGAACAGGCCCAAACTCGGGAGGTGTTTTTGAAGGTCAATGCTGACTTAGGCCAATCCAGGTTTTCTAGCTGCCTTCCTTGCTCCAAGCCTGCAATCAGGCCCCAAACTTCTGACTCTATGCAGATCAGAAGTGGGGGGATAGGGATGGGAAGGCCTCCTTCTGAAACCTGCCTGCGTTGTCCCAGGCTTGGACCCAGCAGCTGGGTAAGTGCGGAGTCTGCTCAGCTGAATCCGAGTATCCAGCAGCCCATGCTGTGTGTCTGCTTCCCCTACCTTGTCCCCAGACTGGAAAGACAGAGACAATGTCTCAGCACCCCTGGGGCCTCAGGGTCTAGCATAGTGCCTGGCTCAGAGGAGGTATGAAATAAATATTTGTTGAGTGAGTGAATGAATGAATAAAAAAACATGAAGGCAGGTAGGAAGTATTTCCACCAGAAAGGCCTTCTGATACTGAAGAGTTTTTCAATCCATGTTTGGGCAAGATGCTCAGGCTCTATGACTCCAGACTTCTTCTGAAACTGACTCAGGCACTGGACAGTAGGAATGTGACGCCAGGAGGATGCTTGCTAGTGGGAGATCCGGTGCAGCCAGCAAAGGGGGCACCGGACCCAAGACCCAGACACCAGCAAGTCAAGGAATCTATGTAAGGCCACATGAGCACTTCAGTGGAGAAGGCAAAATTCAAGCCTCGACCCGTGAGTCTCCAGTGCCCTTGCTGGTTCCTTCACTTATTAATAGCACTTACCATGACGTCATGAAATGGCGTGTTTCTGCATCTGCCTGCCTGCTCAGCCATGCACTCTTCAAGGACAAAGACCGAAGCCCATTCATCAATTTGGTCCCAGGACGTGGCACACGGCCTGGCCCCAGACCTGGCTGATAAATATTTGTTCACTAAATGGTAGCTAAGGGCTGGCTTCCCGTGCTCACGCCTTTCCTCTTGTGCAAGGGAACTTGCCCTCTCACACACTGTGCTTGAGACTACAAATCAAACCACGTCCCCGGAGGGCCACTTGGCAGTACCTTCTGCATTTCACAATGCACATGCCCTTTGACCCGGTAATTCCTCTTCTAGGAAAGTTACCTTACAGAAATAACCATACAAGGATACAAAAACATATGGACAAGGATGTCTATAATAGCAATAAGCTGGAATTAGAACGCCCATCCTCAGGAGGCTGGTTACATAAACCGTGGGTCGGCCAGATAATGGAAAGAAGCACATGGTGGCCGTTCACGTGCTGGAATGAAAGGTGTGCAGGATGTGTCAGTTAAAAAAGGGCAGGGAAGGACGGTGTGCCCAGTACGCTCCTGTCTGTGCTTAAAATGACGACACAGGTATTTCAAAGACTGAATATGTTTTTTAAAAATTCTAGAGGGATACAGACCTGATTGTTAAACATACTCGATAAGCGACAGGACTGCAGAGCCTGCAAAGAAGCGGCCTGAGCTGTTGGTGGTAGGAAGGGGATAGGAAGCCTTGTTGGAATTTTTGTGACCAGGTTCATAAACTAATTGAACGGGTAGATGAACGAGCCCTTTTCCTCTTATGTGCCCCGAGTACCTTTTCCATGGGGATCAAGGCACAAAGCGTCACAGCTTCTGCGGTCACAGACCCTCATGGGCTGTGGGCTCCAAGAGGAGAGTGATAAGAAGAGGTGCACGGTCCAAGCACTGAGAGTTTGGCATGTACCCCATACTTGACAGGCGTGATCACACTTAACCCCCAGATCAGAAAACTGAGTCTCAGAAAGATGAAGTGACTTGCTCAGGGTCACCCAGCTGCTAAATGGGAGAATGAACACAGCTCTGCCAGACCTGAAGCTAGCAGGACATGAATCCTGCTGCCTGTTTCCCTTTGTAGCAATAAAATGTTTTTTACAAAAATTCTCTCCCTGGATTAGCAATTTAAAATGTCCACATCTCCAGGGATGTGGACATCCAGACTCAAGAAGGCATCTGCAGCTTGGACGACCTAAGCTAGAGGCAGAGCCAGCCAGGGTGCGGGGATCCCCAAGGTCATCCCCTGACCTGATAATGGCCTGCCCTGGGAAGCAGCGGTGGACTCCAATATGACTGCCCGGCCCCAGGGCCCTGCTCAGGGGACAGTCCATGGGGAGGGTCCCTCTCCCACACCAAGCACTGGAGAGGCCCACCTCTTGCAAGCTGTGAAACTTCAGACAAGTCACTTCACCTCTCTGAGTCCATTTTCTCATCTGGAAAATGTGGGTAGAGCCTTCCTGCTTGCAAAGTGCTTTTGGTTTGTTTTTATATTTTTTTAAATAAACTTTATTGTGGAATAATAATAGACGCAAAGATAGTACAGAGAGTTCCCATCCGCCCTTCGCCCAGCTTCCCCTTATGTTAACATCTTACATAACCCTGGTATGTTTGTCAAAATGAAGAAATTAACATTGTCCAATACTGTTAACTATGCTACAGACTTATTAGATCACTAATTTCTCCGCTAGTGCCTGTTTTCTGTTCCGGGACCAGACCTGGTATCCCATTTTGCATTTAGTCATCGTGTCTTTAGTCTCGAATCTGTGACAGTTCCTCAGTCTTTTCTTGGTTTTCAAGACCTTGCTACTTTCAAAGAGTCTTGGCCAGGTGTCCTGTAGAGGGTCCCCCAGGCTGGGGCTGTCTGCTGCTTTTCCATGATTACACTGGGTTGTGGTTTTGGGGGAAGATCTCACGGAGGTGAGGTGTCCTTCCCATCAAATCCCATGGCAGGCAGCAGGCATGTGACATCTACGTGACCTCTTCCTCACTGGTTGATGCTAACCTTTGTCACTCGGTGACGGGGCAGGCTCTGGATGTCTCCACCATAGTTACTACTTCCTTTCCATTCTCTCCTCTTTAATAGTGAGTCACTAGCCCACACTCCAGGAGAGGAGAGTTGAGCTGTACCTCTCAGAGGGGCATATATTCATAAATATTATTTGGAATTCCTCTATAAGGAAGGTTCATCCCTTCTCTCCCATTTATTTAGATCAGTATGGACTCCTGGACCTTTTTCTTAATTCTTTGGGTAACAAGCCAATAATGCCATTATTTATTGTGTTACTCAGATTGCCCTGTGTTGGTCTTTGCCCTCTTTCAGGCTGGCTCCTGTGTGCTGACACACCCCCGCCCCCCTTTCTTTTCCTCCGGGCACTTTTTTGCTTTCTGGCACAAGGTGTCCCAGGCTTATTTTGTACACTTCCTGCCCCAGCCCTGCAATCAGTCATTTCTCCCAGGAGCCCTGGGTCCTTTTAGTAGAAGACTGGCATTCAGAAACCAAAATCTGAGTGAGAGGATTATTTTTTCAAATGGATAGAAACATCCTTATGTCAAAAACTCAAATAGTCTAAAAGGTGTGAAGAGAAAAGTCAGTCTCCCTCCAACCCGTGAGCCCCCGTTTCCCCTCCCAAGGACAGCTACTCTTTCTTTTTTTAACTTATTTATTTTTGGCTTCGTTGATGACGTGGGCTTTCTCTAGTTGCGGCGAGCGGGGGCTACTCTTCGTTGCGGTGCGCGGGCCTCTCACTATTGCGGCCTCTCTTGTTGCGGAGCAGACTCCAGACGCGCAGGCTCAGTAGTTGTGGCTCACGGGCCCAGTTGCTCCGCGGCATGTGGGATCTTCCCAGACCAGGGCTCGAACCCGTGTCCCCTGCATTGGCAGGCAGATTTTCAACCACTGCGCCACCAGGGAAGTCCCTGGGGCAGCCACTCTTGATGACTGATTTCTGGTGTCTCCTTTCAGAAACAGGTGATGCTATACCTTCCAGGGTTACAGTGAGGACAGAGAAGAGCTGAGGGACTAGAGGCGGGGCCCAGCAAGACGCCCATCATTTCTTCCCTCCTCCTGTCTCTATGTCTTCCCTCCCTGGCCCAGCATTTCTGCAGAGGGCGGGCAGGCACAGGTACGGGGGGTGGGGAGAGGGTCGGGAGCAACAGGGAGGAGGGGGCTACTCACTAATGGCCCCGGTGTACGTCGGCTGTGTGAGGTCCTTGGGCACCTTCCTGTAGATGTCAAACCTGCGGAGAGCAAAGGGGACGGGGTGAGGTGGGCGCAAAGGGCAGGTGTCAGGCAGCGGGGGGAATGGTGCTGGCTGGTGTGCCCAGCAGCCGCCATTCTTCCCCGAACCAGCTCTCCCAAGAGGCCTGAAGGACGTCCCCTGCCCCCCATGGGATCCTGGCTCCCACACCTCCCTTGTCGCACTGCCTCACTACTTATCAGCCCCTGAGACAGATGGCCTGGACCCCTCATCTGATTCTGGTTCTTGGTTGGTCTTGCCCCCAGCAGAATGTAAGCTCCATGAGGGCAGGGACCTTGTTAAGTGTTGTCCCCTGCCGCGTCCCCAGACCTTTGCTTGGGCCTGGGGCACAACAGGCCCCTAGTAAGCACTGGGGGAATGAACTGAACCTGAGCGTTGGCTTTGTCTGACGCCGAAGGGAACGGGCAAGCGCAGTCTTTCCTGAGTTCTCTGACGGCGCTGCATTCTTGCCTGGCGTCACCTCTCCGCCCCCTCTTCCCTTTCCTGTCTCTGCCTCCTCCTGTTTCCACTCCCCACTTCCCCAGCTTCTGCAGCCTTCTTCTTGGAGATTCTCCTGAACTCCAAGGCAGGAGGTTAACAGAAAATCCTGCCTGGGGCTGACATCGGCTGGTGACAGCCCTGGCTCCAGCTCACGTGGGTTTTTGCCCAGACACAGAGCAGACGCCTTTCTTTCATATGGATCCCACCAGAGCAGACAGGGGTGGTGGGGTGGTGGTGGAAGAATTGGGGGCTTTGGAGTCAGGCAGACACGGGTGTAATTCTGGCCAGTTGTTTTAAGGGTTAAGGCCCTAGAATCAGACTGCCCTGGGTTCAAATCTTGGCTGGTCTTCTTCCTTGCTGTGTGATGTCAGGCAAACGACGTCACCTCTCTGAGCCTCAGTTTCCTTTTCTGTACTACTACGAGACCCCGCTAGGCCCCTGAGTAAGGGAAAGAAACGTCAGCAGAGGAGCTGACACAGAGCGTTCCCAGGCACTTGGCTTCTTCCCCTTCACTTGATGAGCAAGCAGCTCTAAGTCCACAGCCCGTTCCCAGCTCTCTGGTGAAGAGGCTGGCGGCTCCGCCCTCCAGGGGTGATGGGCTGGCGGATGGCTCCTCTTGGGTGATTGGGAAACAAGGCTAGTGCCGTGCTAACCCCAATGCAATGACTTGGAAATCTTGCATAAGATCTGATACTTGACTCCTGTGCATTCACTCTAATTATACGTGAAAGGTGCTTGGTTCCTCAAGACCTCAGAGGAGAAAACATTCCTATAGGCTGCAGAGCTAAAAGGTATCACTTTCTCTCCCACCTGCTCAGCCACCAGTCTCCTGTGCTTAGGCCCCGAAGGGCGCTAAAAACTGGGGCTGGGAGTGTGGTCAGGAGGGGTGGGGGCCTCATGTGACTCAACTATCCATACCTACTCACCTCCCTTATTCTGAAAATGCTGCCCACTTTACCTGTGGGAGGCATATTAGAGGAGAGAGTATGTACTGGGGAGTTAGCCTGCCTGGGCTCAAATGTGACCCCACCACTGTGTGACCTTGGGAGCGTCACTGAACCTCTCTGTGCCTCAGTTCCTCTGTCTGCAAAATGGGGGCAACAACAGTAACTATCTCACTGCATAGGGATTAGAACCAAATGACTTAGTGCATATAAAGCACTTAGAACCATGCCTGGCACCCAAAAGTACTATATCAGTATTTGCTGTTACTATGATTAATGTTTATTTGGCTGACATTTATGAGCACCTACTATGTGCTAGCCCTCTTTTAGGTACTAGAGACATGGAGATAAAATCAGCCCTCAGCTCTGTGTACCTGTAGTTTAGCAGCAAAGACAAAGAGGGAATCAAAAGGAGAATGCAGTGGTGCCCCACCATGGGGTTTGCTGGAGGTGCCAGATGAACCTGGAAAGGGCACCTGGGGTCATCTTGAAGCTTCCAGAAAGAGCTGATGTCTGAGCAGGAGGATGGGAGAAAGGGTAGGTGCAGGCAGAGACTGGTCCAGGTAGTAAGAATAGCAAAAGCAGAGACGAAGAATAGGACGGAGCCTGACGTGCTGGAAGGCAAAGTTTACCTGCCTGTGGTGCTAGGATGGGAATGGAGGGAGTGGATGCTGGAGAGGCAAGAGGGGCTTACAAGCCAGCTTCCTGGTCCAGTTAATACCTGGTTACTACCCTGGGCCCACAGCCAGAAACTGGGCCTCATGGTTTAATAAATATATGAGCCACCATTTCAAAACTGGGAGTTTTATGGGAAGTCAAAGGCTGCCCAGGGTAAGAAGCGGGGGGTGGCCTAGAGCAGAGTGTCAGAACCTGACAAGGGTGAGAGAGGGAGAGATGGGAGATGGTTGCATACAGGGGGCTGATCAAATATATAAATACAGTGAGGATAATGGGGGCCGGGTGCCTCACTGTTGGGGAAGGGAGGTATACATAGAGAGAGAAGTAGAATAAACCCCATGGTGTTAGAGTGGAAATGAAGGTATTGCTGTGAATTCATGGTTTTCAGCATACACAAATAGAGAAATATCCATGTGTGTAGACACATCACATATACATTTACTTCCTAGCTCGTTCTATAGAGAGGGTGCAGGAACAGTGACAGCCAGATAGCAATGAGCACATTTGGACCTCAAACCTTGGCTTCTAAATATCATTCTTTACTCAAAGGAATCAGCTCCTTGGAGAAATGGCTGATTCCAGGGCTGGGTAGGGAAAATGCAAGATGAACTTGGAGTATCTTCTTATGTCACAAAGCAAGAAAGAATGATGGGACATATCAAAAGGACAAGAAGCCAGCTTAAAGGGGCTCCCACTGGCCAAAGAAGGGGCAATGTAAGCATTAAAATCAACAATCACAGTAATAGATTATGACCCGTTAGATAAAATAGGAAGCCAAAAATCTACATAGATGTAAATAAAGAAATAAGTAAATCAAGTCTGATGAGGAATGGGGTACTTCCATACCTTCTAAGTACCTCCCCCCCCCAAATCTTTATTAATCATAAAGGGAAAAAGAGTAACTTTACAGAGGAGAAACTTGACAGACATCACCGTAATCAAGTGACCAAAGGGAGTGTCACCAGTAAGGAGACACATCATGTGCCTCCTGATATGAAGTACTGGGGAGGGTACCCCATCACTCCTGTGGGGAACTTGCTCAAGCGTACAACCTCAGATGAATTATGAGAAAACATCAAACAAATCCAAACTGAGTGTCATGCTACAAAATGACTGGCCAGCATTTGTCAAAAGTATCAAGGACATGAAGGCAAGTAAAGACTAAGGAACTGTCAGAGATTGGAGGAGACTAAAGAAATGTGACCACTAAACCCTGCAGGCTGTCCTGGATCAGAGAAAGGACATCAGTGGGACAACTGATGGGATTTGAATAAGATCTATAGATTAGTTAATAGTACTGTAGAATGTTCTTTTCCTGGTTTTGAAAATGGTTTGGTTATATAAGATGTTATATAATGTTACATAACATTTAAGGAAGCCTAGGTAAAGGGCATATGGGAAGTCTTTGTATTATTTTTGCAATTTTTTGGCAAGTCTGCAATTATTTCAAAATGAAAAGTTAAGATTTTTTTTTAATTTAATGAAAAATTTTTTTAAAGCTTAAGTGGGAGATTTCATGTAAAAATCCCACCCAGCTTGCTTTCTTTGTGTATGCTTGGTCCCTATAGGCATCAGAATTTGAGATGCTGGCTTAACAAATGTTGGCCAGGTGTGCTGGGTGTCAGGCAGAGTATGTCTTTGTCAGGAGAGGGAGGGGAGATGAAGGCTGAGCGAACGAAGGTCTAAGAGAGGAGGCGAGACTTGGACAAAACTACAGGAGGCAATGGCAGTCGAAGAAGGTAGGTGCTCCGGAAAGAGTGAATGACGCAAACCAAAATCACTGCCATCCCATGTGGGGTGTGTTCCCACGTATACTTGTATTTAATTCTCACAGTAACTCTGGCAGATACTGATATCCCATTTTTCCAGGAAGAAGACTAAGGCTCAGCCATAAGCAACTTGCTCAAAGTCAGCAAGTCAATTTAGCAGAGCTGGGATTCAACCCCAAGTCTGGGTCCATAGGCCATTGTCCTTCCACTGCCCTGTACTTATGGGAATCAGTTTAGAGCTCATTGATTGGTAAACTAAAGTCTCGAGGTTTTGCTTATTTGCTTTTCTGAAGATGCTGCCTCAGAGAAGATGGGGTTCTCTTGGAAAACAGGGACCAGCGCAAAACACATTAATTAATTCAACAGGTATTTACTAAGTACCTACTAGCAGTGCTCTAGATGGTGGGAAAATGAAAGTGGTCAAGGTAGACACGGCCCCTGCCCTCATGGAACTGTCGGTCTAGCAATGCTGTTGGCTCCTTGAGAAGGGCCACCTAAACAGAATGTTCTCTGATAATGATTCCGTTCCCATGCCGCAAATCCAAGCTGGGGAGTGGTGGTAGGGTAAAGGGATAGCTGAAAAGGACCCTGGGTTCAGAGCTGACCACAAGCCAAGTGAGTCAGCAGTGAATGTCACTAAGAAAACGGGCCACCGGGAGGCTGGTGAGAACCCAGGCATGTGACAGATCAGGAAGTCAGCCGTCGTCTCTGGCTCACATTAGTCAGTCCCTCGCTGCGGTGATGTGGTGATGCGATTAGATGTGGCCACCCACTGTTAAGAGAATGTAGAGGAAAGGGTAAGGAGAAAGGGGGAGAGGGGAGAGGATGCTTAGTGTACATCTAGTGTGTGCTGGACTCATGCTAGGCCCTGGACCGACATGTTCTCATCTAATTCTCTCAGCCAACTTGTGAGTTGGGGATTGTCATCCCATTTTACAGATGAGGCTCAGAGGCTGCTGACTTGGCTAAGCTCTCACACCTATGAAGTGTCACAGCAGGGATCTGAATCCAGGCCTAATTTACGTTCTTGTTGCTTTTCCCAACGATGTGGGGATAAACCAGGACCATGTGCGTGGAAAATACTTCTTAGGAAGAAAGATTAAAGAATTGGAATTGCTTGGCCTTAAATAGAGAAAGCTAAAGGATAGATTCTTTATGTTTGTCAAAAAATGCTCTTTCCCTGTCCTCCCCCGAGACTGTGAGTTTCTCACGGGAAGAACCTGGGCCTCCTTGCTGCCCAGCCCTGCCCGATCCAGGCCCTTGGGGAACTGATCTGAACGAATGGGTCAATGGATGAATCTATACAAAGATAAGGTCCACTGGCTGGCCCCATAAACAAGATTAAGATGAAATGGATGGTGGGGAAGCTGAGTGATGGGTCCTCAGGGGTTCCTTGTACCGTATTTAGACATGTTCACTTACAAAAAATGCAAAATGGGCTTAAATGAAAGCAAGAAAGCAATCAACTGGACTTAAGAAAGACTGAGCTAGATGCCAGAAGAATGGGAGCAGTGCCCAGAGCCAGGTGGACCATAGGTTTGTCACCTGTTGGAACAGGACCCAAATGCGGAGACCCCAGGGGACCTCCTGCCTTCACCACGCTCTGCTGTTGGGTCTAGAAGGTGTTCTGAGATCACTGTGTCCAACCCATTCATTTTACAGAAGAGAAAACAGAAGCCCCAAGAAGGAGTGACTCACCCAATTCAAGGTATAATTAAACTCAGAGTATTTAAAACAAAAACAAGCCAATAAAAAGCTTGTGAAATCCTTGTTATCTCATGCTCTTGAAATGTCACATGCTACTGACTTTCAACCAGGTGCAATCTGGGCCCCCCAGGGGACATTTGGCGATGTCTGGAGATATTTTTGGTTGTCACCCCGGGGAGTGGGTGGTATCCAGCAGGTAGAAAGCCAGGGAAGCTAATGCATCTTACAATCCTACAAGGCACAGCCCCCTACAACAAAGGATACCAGCCCCAAATGTCCATGGCACTAAAGTTGAGAAACCCTGTTGTAGGCAGAGAAAACCTTCCCAGGCGGGAAGCTCATTTCCCCACTGAGCCTATGTTCTCTCCACAGAGACGCCTCCAGTTGCCTCTGCTCCGTCTGGGTGAAGTCATGGCCATGGCCTTGATCGCCCCTGCAGTCTTTCCCTGTCCTTTTCTGCTCTGTGCCTGAGAAGGCACACTTGGAGAGAACTGGGCAAAGGAACCCCCCAGGGGAAAAATAAAGTCCACCTGAATTTGTGACTTCTTATAAAGGTGCAGGAAGTACAAGTGTCACTATTTGAATCAAAAAGGTGCTCAATCCGTGCCTCTAACTTCATTATAACTTAGGATCAAACAAATTCCTTCGGATAAAATATACGTCAACATCGGAACTAGACGTCGATGAGAATATAGGATTTACTTAACAGAAATTCACTGTACAGGCCACATCTAGCCTACAGAGCGAGGGACGGCTGCATAACCTCACCCAAGATAAACACGCATAAGTCTTCTCCTGCTCCCAAGCAAGGAAACTGCCGCTGGAAATCTCTGACTAATGGATTTCTTCTGTAATTTCTTTTCATAGCAGAATGCCTCAGCTCTTGCTATTTTAACTTTTGCTGCTTGGGACCTCACTTCTCCCCTGCTCCTGAAGACAAATCTCAGGTCGCCCTGTGGTTCGCCATGTGTGGGCGGCTACCAGGCAGGCGCTCGTGATGTCACTGTTTCCACGGCCTAATGAAATTAGACGCCATTTAGGAGCAAGTCATTGGAAGTGGTGGGTCACTCATCCCAAAAATAGGCAGTGAGGCTTTAGTTGGTTCTTTGGCCTGCTCACCCCTGCCCACCAGCCTGTCAGAGCCCTCGGTGTCAAGCCCAGGGAGCTGGGTGAAAAATGTGCTTGTTGGTTCACTTACTCATCTCTTCCACCTTACTGAGAACCGCTGGTGTGTGTGTGTGCACATGCACGTGTGTTGAAGGGCACACAAAGGTAAACAAATGGACGCACCAGAGCCTAACGCGGCTGGGAGAGAACCGTGCGAGCACCAGTTCTAATCAGCCCCAGAATCACTCTCACCGCCCCCGAATCCTGTCCTTGACATTCAAACTACTACTGTGAGCTCACACACCACTCCTCCCTCTGTCAGAAGGATGCGGAAAACATGTCTGTTTCCAGCCCAGATGGAGGAACTTAGAGGGGGGAATAATAATAACAATAGCAATCACAGCTACACTGCTGCTGTCCCCATTGTGAGGGATCACGGTGCACCCAGCCTTGGACTTGGACTGTCCATTCATTAGCTCACATCCTTTGTACAGCCCTGTTCAGTGGATACCAGCATTCTCCCCATCTCACTTGCCCAAGATTCCGGGCCAGGATTCGAACTGCTGCAGTCTGGCCTCAGGACCTCTGCTCTGTCCACTGTACCCCACACCTGCCTGGGACAGGGAGACAGGCTGGGAGCGGGAGGGGTAGAGGCCTGTATCTGCGGGAGGGCTGGGTGATGATGCCCTGTGTACACAGTACTAACACGCACACAGTTCTCTCTCTCCAGCCCATCCCCTGTGGCTCTCTCCCTGAATCTCGGTGCCCTTGTGAAGGTCACTCGTCTACAGGGTGACCTCCCAGCTTCAATCGCCTCCACCTGTGACCTCTCCTGTCTCAGAATACCCTCTCTGACCACAAAGCCCTGGCCAAAGGGAAAGAGGAGTAAATTTGACTGCTGAGCTTCCAGAAGGCCCCTCTCAAGGCAGCCTTCCCCACCTTCCTGGGCGCTGTGGACGTATACATTCCTGGCACAGCTCCGAGACGGCTGCAGGGTCTTCCGCTCTTGCTGGGCTGGGACAGTCCGATTTGTTCCTGAATCCACTGTGGGTCGTGTGGGGCTTGGCCCATTAACGGTATTCAGTAAATTCCAGGTGAAAATATAAAATGACGTAGGCACAGGGCTATTACTCACCGCTGCACCAGCTGTAACAGCAAACAACTGGAGGCCATCCAAACGTCCATCCAGGGGGACCAGTTAATAAACTACAGACCATCCATAAAGTGGAGGATGATAAAGAGGAATGAGGAGGGTCTCTATAGAGTAAGAGAAAAAAGCAAACTGTGGAACACTGTGTTCTGTTCAATTTTGTGTGTGTGTGTTTGGGGTGGGGAGCAGCTGGAGGTAGTGATAAAAATAAATCTCCATCCTTGTTTATATCTTTAAAAAGAAACAATAGAAGGTGTAACCAAAAGCTAACACAAACGGTTACTTCTATTATTCTTAGGAGATGCATAAAAATATTAAATATTTAGGGATAAATTTGACAAAAGAAGTGCAAGACCCATATACTGAATACAATAAAACATTGCTGAGGGAAATTAAAGAAGACCCAAGTAAACAGAGAAATACACTGTGTTAATGGGTCAGAAGACTCAATACTGTTAAGATGGCATTGATCTGTAGATTCAACTCAATTCCAATCAAAACTCCAGCAGGCGTTTTTTGTAGGATTTGGCAAGCTGATTCTAAGATTCATGTGAAAATGCACAGGACTTAGAAGAACCAAAACAACTTTGAAAAAGAACAAAGTTGGATCTGACTTCAAGACTTCCTATAAACCTTATAGAAGAAAACATAGGAGAAAATCTTAGTGCTCTTAGGTTAGGCAAAGACTTTAGATAAGACACCAAAAGCATGATCCATAAAAGAAAAGAATCGTAAATAAGGCCTCATCAAGATGAAAAGCTTCCATTCTTCAAAAGGCACTGTTAAAAGAATGAAAAGACAAGCCACATACTAGGAAAAAATATATGTGAATCACATGTCTGTTAAAGGATTTATATTCAATACAAAGAACTCAAAACTCAGGAATAAGAAAACAAACGACCCATTAAAAAATGGGCAAAAGATTTGAACAGGCATTTCGCCAAAGATTCACTGATGGTGAATAACCACATGAAATGATGCTAATATCAGAGTCATTGGGCAAATGCAAATTAAAACCACAGAGATACTATTAGAATGGCTGAAATTATAAAGACTGGTCACACCAAGCGTTGGTGAGGATATGGAGTAACTGGAACTCTCAGGCATTGCTGGTGGAATGTAAAGTAGTATAACCACTATGGAATAGAGTTTGGCGGTTTCTGAAAATGTTAAATATACGCTTACCATATGATCCAGCCATTTCATGCCTAGGCATTTACCCAAGAGAAATGAAAGTATTTTCCCATACAAAGACATGTATATGAAAATGAATATTCATGGAAGCTTAGTTTGTAACAGTCACAAACTGGAAACAACCCAAATATCCATCAACAGGCCAATGGACAGATGGCATATCCACAAAACAGAATATTACTCAGCAGTAAAAAGGAATGAAGTATCGACAGGAGCAAGATGGATGATTCTCAAAATAATTATGCTGAATGCAAGCCAATATGGTATGATTCCATCTATATAAAATTCTAGAAAGTATAAACTAATCTAGAGTGACAGCACATCATTGGTTGCCCAGGGAGGGAAGAAGGGAGAGACTTGAGGAGACTCAGGGGGTTGATGAACATGTTCATGATCTGGTGATGGTGGTTTCATGGGTGTACACGTGTGTCAAATTTCTCAAACTGTACACTTTAAGTATGTGAAGTTTATTGTATGTCAATTATACCTCAATAAAACTGTTGGAAAAAAACTTTTTCATGATAGCCACGAATGAAACACATCAAATACATTAAGCAATCTATGAGCTCATAGTGATACTTCATAAAACAAAACCAAACAAAAGCCTCTTTGGATACCTTTGAAGATGCTAAGCCATTATTCTGAAAACTGGTAAATAAAGAGAAAGCATTTATTCTGATTTTTTTTGGTATACACAATGTATATCTAGGTAACCAAATAGCTGATGAGGACAAAGTCCCACTTTACAGAATAATTTCAAAGAAAAATGTGAAAGGACTAATAGAATTAGGAAAATCATCATTGTGCATTCTCTGATGAAATACTGGATTTAGGCATGTGTCAGCAAGGATGGGAAATTTCATAACAGATGCATCAGGCTGCTGCCACCTGAACCCACTGACCGATCTTAGCATCTCAAAGGGAAGACAGCCAGTTATTCTGCACCCCTCTCAGTGTGATGCAGTAGGAAGTACACAGCACACTTCTTAACGACTGGCCTAGAATAACCTCACATTTCACCTTCTATTTGATCCTTATCCCACAGCAGCTTGATGCCAGGCCCCCCTCACCCACTCTTTCTTCGTGCTATAGCTAAGATCACCCAAGAGTCCCTAAGGGTCTGATGCCATTGGCTCTCCTCAGTACTGCCTCTGCACCAATCCTGCTGACTGTCCCTTCCTTCTTGGATCTCTCTCTTCTCTTGGCTGCCTGAAGTACCATGGCATCCTCGCTCTTCAACATCTTCTGTGTCTGTTCCTTTTCCTCCTCCTGCCCCTGATATCTTGGTATACCCCCAAGGGTCTGTCTTCAGGCCCCTTCTCTTTTAACTCCCACCCCCAACTTATCTATGCCTTAATTTACTGTGCCGAGTTCCAGAGAGACAGGAGAAAGCCAACAAGACAGAATTAGTCCCTGTCCTCATGGCGCTCACACAGTAATGCCCAAGGACCATCCTCATTCCCAAAGGCGTCATGCCTGCCCTTCACACTTGACAGGTCCAGAACAAAACTCAGCAGCATCTCACACAAAACCTGTTCCCAAAACAATGAGGTAGGAGGAGCCACAGGGATCATGGGATCCAAATGTGCACATCTGCAGATAGTTAACGTGGAACACGGCAAGGGCAGCAACATCTTGTGTTAGAGATAAGGATCTCTGATTCTTTCCAAGTCACAGCCTGTGTCCTCCTGGGGTTCCCAAATGTCTGAGAAGTGGTGAGATGTGCTGTTCTTGGCCACCATGATGAGCAGGAAAGTAAAATAGCTGATCAGGAAGATAACTATCCAGGCAATTCTCAGAAAGTGCTTTAGATGGTCTATCGGTAAAAAGATGCAGGCCTCACTGGACTGGACAACGCCCTTACCTGTTACCTGGACCCAGGCTCATGGGGGAGGACGAAGCTCACACACAGCAGGGAGGGGGCACTAGTATTTACATTTAGTTGCATTAGCTCTAAATTCTTATGCAATCTGTTCCTTGAACAGTCAAGCAAGCATGCTCTCACCTCAGGCCCTTTGCCCTTGCGTTCTCTGTATCTGGAATGTTTTCCCCTCAGATCTCTTCCTGTCTTGCTCTTTCACTTCTTTTAGGTCTACATTCAAATGTCACCTCCTCAAAGCCCTGTCCTGGCTACCAGCTAAAACACACCACTCTCCATCTCCTTATTCTGCTGCCTTTTTCTTCACAGCACTTGCGATCACTACCTTGTGTTATGTGTGTTTGTTCACTGTTCCACTCCATCACTAGAATATAAGTTACAGGAGAGCAGGGGCCTGCCTGCCTTTGAGTTCCACTATATGCCCAGAGCCTAGAGAAGCACCTGGCACACAGTAGGTCTACAGAAATACTTTAGAATGGACGAAGGAGGCAGTGTTTCTCGAAGTCTGGTCCATGAACCACTGCCTCAGAATCCACCAGTCAGCTGGTTAAATGTGCAGATTCCAGGGCTCCGCTGCAGAATGAACTAAACCAGCATGGGGGTGGGGAGGGCAAGAATTCGCGTTGCCAAAAAAGTGCAGTTCAGGAGATGTCAAGGCATGCAAAGACTGCTAAGGTATAAGTCAAGTGTTTATTTCCAACTTCAAATTTATTTCCTAAGACTTTCTGCGTGCACCCACCTGAGTTACTACAGGTCAACAGAGGGACAGGCAAGGGGACTGATATTTCCCGGGCTCCTACCCTATGGGCCAAGCACTACTTAAGACCCTTGACCTACTTTATCCCACTGAATCCCTTCCCCCTCACCCATGAGGTACCATCAACAAATGTAGAAACCGAGACTCAGAGAGGCTGAGCCACTTGCCTAAGCTCACACAGCCAGCAAGAGGCAGGGTCAGGAATGGAACCCGGGTCAGCCTCACCCAGAGGCTGCGCACTGACTCTCTGCGGCCTCCCCAAAGCTCCATACCAGCCCCTGGGGGCCTTAGCTTTCCGTGCTGGCCTCCCTTGCCCGTACACAACCTGGCACCGACAGCAGGCTGGGTGCTTGTTGAGTGAGGGAAGGAGGAAGGGTCCCATGGAGCTACGGAACTGTGGTGTGGTGCCACTGAGGCCCCAGCAGATCACAGCTGAACGGGGGTCCCCTCACCCCTACTGGCCTCCCCCACCCTGCAACAGCCCGATGAGCTCACGCTCCCCCAGAAACAGGAAAGGCCTGGTGTTGGAGCCTGAGGCCATCAGGCTGCCAGGGCTTGGCTGGGAGTCAGGCTTCCCACTCGTCAAGGCCACAGGGAGGGAGGGCTGGGGTGGGGGGACAACCAGGGCCCCCAACGTCTTTCCAAATCACTGGAAACAGGACGCAGCCGCTGGCCTCACACCGGGACACAACAACATCCCGAGCTCAGACGCTATAAATGGAAATGTATTCTTAGAGGGGCAGGACCTGAGCGGGGTTTTTCAGAAGTGACCCATCATTGGATAAAAATACAGACGGCATTTAAATGTTCAGCGGCAGGAGCTATTCCGGGGATTAGATTCTCATGCCCCTGGCTCCCCGCCAGGGCACGGCCTTCAGCAGAGATTTAAAAGGAAGAAACGATTGGTGCCGGTGTTTTAAGTTTAGGAGGAGAGAACTGGGGGAAAAGACAGCTGTGCCGAGACACCTGTGGAAGGGGCTCCCTTCGATGGACCCCAAATCTCCTTTGACCTCCACCTGCCCACGGGATTCAGTTTTACTCTGTGCCATGAGACCACCTTTTGGATTACATCTCAGCTACCTCGAAAAGTGAAGGCTGAGTTCTGGCTAGGCCTGGGGTTAGAAGCCTAGGACAGGATTAAGATTTTAAGAGATGTGCAGGTGAGGGAAGTATAATAGAGAAAAAGCTGGAGGTGGCCCTGGTGTTACGAGGAGGGGAAGGACAGAATTTACTGAGCACCTCCCAGGAGCCAGCCTCTTGACTCATGTCATCTCATCAAATTCTCAAACCCGTTCGAGATACCAAAATAAGGTTCACCCCTATTTTTAAAGGAAAAGGAACTGGGGCTCAGAAAAGACTGTGTAGAGGGGGTGAGACCCTGAGTGCAGGAAGACAAGCAGATATGAGGCTGGGGAAAAGGGGTGGAAGGGCGTCCCATGTAGAGCGACAACTCCGGCCAAGTTTCATGGCTCCGGAAGCCCAAGGTCACTCAGTCAGCAAGTGGCAAAGCTGAGGTCTGCGTCCTCATCTGTCTGGACATGAAATTACTGTGCCGTCCTAGGGAGCAGCTGTGTGCCTTAGGAAACAAGGTGGTTCACAAGTTAAAAGGTGAGATGTTCAGACAGTCCCATGCAAAAAGGCACAAGGAAAGGAATCAAAGGGTTCTCCTTGTTGGCCTGGGGGAGAGTTTAGTTGGTGACCGTTTTCCTTTGGGCACATCTTGGTACTTTTCAGTTGTTCTATAATAAACAGGTTATAGGGACTTCCCTGGTGGCGCAGTGGTTGAGAGTCTGCCTGCCAATGCAGGGGACGCGGGTTCGAGCCCTGGTCTGGAAGATCCCACATGCCGCCGAGCAACTGGGCCCGTGAGCCACAATTGCTGAGCCTGCGCGTCTGGAGCCTGTGCTCCGCAACAAGAGAGGCCGCGGTGGTGAGAGGCCCGCGCACCGCGATGAAGAGTGGCCCCCGCTTGCCGCAACTAGAGAAAGCCCTAGCACGGAAGCGAAGACCCAACACAGCCATGAATAGATAAATAAATAATAAATAAATAAATAACTTAAAAAAAAAAAAAAAATAAAAAATAAACAGGTTATAAAACGGAAAAATAAAGACAGCTAGGGTCTTAGGAGACCTGTCGTGGTCTCCCCAGCCCCTGTCTCTCTATTATCTGCCTCTTCACCCCATGACCCCAATATTTTGTTCCAGAAAGGCCCGTTCTGTGCCAGCTCTGTGCCTTGGCATGCACTGTGCCCTCTGTCTGCAGCGCCCCTGTCTCTCCTTCTCTGCCAGCTCATTCATTCTCCCTGTCATCACTGAGTGCTCACTATGGACCACGCACTGTTCTAGGTGCTAGGCATACAGCAGTGGTCAGACACAAAGCACTCTGCCTTCACCTAGCTTACACCACAGTGGGGGAGACAAACAATAAATGAACTAATATATGTCAGTGCTATGCAGAAAAATAAACCAGGCTAAGGAGATAGAATGTAATGTGGGTGCTACTTTAGATGGGGTGTGAGGGGTGTCAGAGAAGGTTCATCTGACCAGGTGACATGCAAAACACATATCTCATTTAAGTGAGACAGCAGCCACCTCGATGTCCAGGGAAGAGAGTTCCAGGTTGAAGGGACGGTAAGTGCAAAGGCCCTGAGGCAAGGAGCATATTTGGCAGGTTCCTCCAACAGCAAGGAGGCTGATACAGCTGCACTGGGAGGTGAGGTCAGAAGTCCCAGGTAGTTCTTTAAAACTTAGCTCACACACCCCTTCCTCTGCGACGCTACCTCCAGTCAGCATGAGGCTGGCTGAGGCACCCTATTCTGGGCTGCCATGGCCCCTGAGCTTCCCTCTGTCATCATCTGACACATGGTGTACTGTCATTATATATGTGTTGCACATTATATATGTACAATCATGAATGAACAGCACAGCCCACTCTGTCTCACTAATACTATTGGTATCTACCAATAGATAGATGAATGGATAAAGAAGATGTGGTTATATATATATATATATATATATATATATTCACACATACATATACACAATGGAATACTACTCAGCCATAAAGAATGAAATTCTGCCATTTGCAAGAAGATGGACGGACTTGAAAGGTGTTACGCTAAGTGATATAAGTCAGACAGAGAAAGACAAATACTGTATGTTATCACTTAAACGTGGAGTCTGAAAAATACAACAAACTAGTGAATATAAAAACCAAACCAAACCAAACCTGTGTTACTTTATCATTTGTTTTCCTTCTATCTGTCCTTTATATCATAGCATTATAGTCATTAAAGAAAGAGAACTACTACTGGTGTCTTCCCCTCAAAGTTGTGAACTCTTCAAGGACAGGAACTGGTCTTATACAGTGTGGGGTCCCCATTACCCGGCACTTAAGTGGGGAGCATCATTTTTAAGCAACCAGAGATCCGCTGAGTCATAGAAGACTGGTGGTCCTTCCGGGCCAAGAGCTCACCTGAGATGTGCAGGTGAGTCCCCTCAGGGAGCTCCAGCAATGAGACATCACGGATGAGACCTATGTGAGGCAGGGAGTGAGCGACTGAGAGTGGGAGGGAAGGGGGCCTCCTCCCTACCACCCCATTTCCTCCATCTGCCTCAACCTGTGCTTTCCTCACCAGCACATGGCTTACCGGAGCCCTCGCTTTCAGGAGAGCCCACATGGGAAGATAAAGACTTAAAACCACTTCACCAGGGGGTGATTATTCACAGATAGAAAACACCCCTCCCTTTGAAAATGATTCCAGGAAACAGAAAGCATCCCAAATGCATCAACGGGCCCAGACACTGATCCCCTAGCTGCTCACATCACCAAATGAGAGGCAACCAGGCATTGTGTCTCTCTGAAGGAAGTACACGCTCCCCAGTAGAAAATACCCGCTGAGGCTAGGCAGGTACTGAGATGAGAGAAGTGGGTCGGTGGGGCCTGCAGCAATCGGAGGGTCCACAGCTCATCTAAAGAGGGTAGAAAGCCCCCCGGCTTGGCCCATGGCTGGAACAAGGAACCCTGGTGCGGCCAGATCAGGGAAAACCAGAAATCTGGGGCTTATGTGAAATTACCAATTTAAAAATGATGGCAACCAGTTTTTTTGGTTTGTTTTGGGTTTTTTGTTTGTTTGTTTTTGTTTTTTAAATAAAACAATATGCAAATCAAAGAAAACACTTCTGTGGCTCATATTTGGCCTGAAGACTATCAGTTTGTGAACTTGGCCTTAAATCTTGAAGTATTTTTGCATCAGAATAGATGGTAGGACTGAAAAAATAGGAGAGGGCAAGAAGACCTAAGCACTGTAAAACTAGAAGGGAACTTTGAGATCATGGAGTTCCTGTGTGGTCAAGAAGGTTTGTCTCAGGGATCAATTCTAGTGGCTGCCCAGCTGCTAAGGCTGGGACTGGACTCAGTGTGTGCGTGCTGGGATGGATTAGCAACGTCTGCCGAGGACATGGGACTGGGGGCACCAGTGACGCTCTTCCTGGGTAGTCAGCAAGGCTGATTTAGTCCAGATCCATTTTAAAGGCAGAAAAACTGAGGCTCAGGAAGCAACACTGAATTGCCTAATGTCATAAGTGAGAACTACCTGTGAGTCGCACCTGGGGCTCTTCCCATGACACCCAGGTGCCCCTAAATCAACCAAAGACTTATCTTAGAGAGAAGTCATCTCTGAACCAATAATGCAAGCCAATAAGAAAACCTGACTTTAACAGTGATTCATTTTATCCACAGCTCTGTAGGGACAGAACCTTTTCTAAACAGCAAGGGGGTCTGGGTCCTGACAAAGCCATCTGAGGATACTACCCACAGCACGCACATGTCCCAACTGAGGGCCTTGAGCTGGCTGAGGGGCCTGGCACCAGAGGGAGCCTGGGTGCACCTGAGCGCCGAGGCCTGCCTTGAGCTTGGCCCTCCTCCCTCCCACTCAGTGTGAGTCAGGGCTCTCGACTTCAGTGTGCTGGCTGCAAAATTTTCAGTTTTACTTGGCTCCTGAGCAAAACGTACTTTTCCAAAGGACATCGATTCAACTGAGCTTGAGTTTTGCAATGCCCTGGCAGTGGCAAGGCCAGCCTCCCTGAGCACACGCTGTCCCAGGCAATGACGACCAAAGAATGTGGTTATCACCTCCCTCACCCCCTCCTTCCTCCTCCCCAGGTGGGACACGTCATTATCACCCAAAGTCCATAGTTTACAACAAGGTTCACTCTTGGTGTTGTACAGTCTATGGTTTTTAACAAATGGAAAATGACACACATTCACCATTATAGTATCATACAGAGTAGTTTCACTGCCCTAAAATCCTCTTGTTCTGCCTATTCATCCCTGCCCCACCTCCTACCACCCCAGGCAACCACTGTTCTTTTTATTGTCTCTACAGTTATGCCTTTTCCAGAATGTCATATAGTTGGAATTATATAGTATGTAGACTTTTCAGCTTGGCTTCTTTCTCTCAGTAATACGCATTTAAGTATACCCCATCTACGGCCTTACATGGCTTGGTAGCTCATTTCTTTCTAGTACTGAGTAATAGTCCAGTGTCTGGATGAACAACAGTGTACCCAGTTTTTCAATCCCTGAGGCGTGGATCTGCAATGCCAGGGGCTCTACTGCCTCATGTATTAGCTGTGTGCCTTTGGACAAAATTTTCTCTGAACCGCCAGTGTTTTTCACCTGTAAAATGGGAATAAAAGTACTGACGACTTCACGGGAGTGCGGGTTATATGTGGAAGAGCATGGAAGGCACGGATGACAGGTCACAGCAGGGAGCAAGCACACGACAGATGTCAGCTGCAATTATCATCACTGCCAATCATCATCACGATGGTGTGGCTGTCACTGCCATTCGTGGGCTTACTCTTGCCTCCTCTCTGCAGAGCAGTACGAGGGGGAAGTGGAGACAACCCTGGATTTGGACTCACACAGGTTGGCGTTCTAATGCTGATCCTGCTTAGGCAACTAGCTAGACCTCTCTGAACCTCTGCTGATTACATCCCCCTTCTAGTGGGATTTTGAGAAACAAATGGGATCACTAACTGGAATGCAGAAAGGGCCCTTAGCACCCAATAAGCAACCACAAAAGGTTAGTTCAAAGCTATTTGGGAGAGGTCCTTGGCATTTCCTGTGAACAGCCCCATTGAGTGCATGATGCAGAGAAGGTAAACAGTGGGTGTATTAGAGAATGGAGATGAAGGCCTGCTGGTTAGTACCAGGGCCAGGAGGAGTGTCTTCAAAGCAGAGCGAGTATGGAGAGAGGCAAGTGCTGTCCTGCCCAGCCAGGACCCAGCGGACGTCAGCAAGGAATGGGGGCAGTAACACCTCTGCAGCCTAGCTGGCTGGCAGCCTTCTTGGTGTCAAATGACAGCAGAGAGCTGAAATTCAGAGGCAGTGGCCAAGGCCAGTCAGCATTGTTCCTGCGGCTTCCCACCAGCGAGTCCCATGCCACTGCTGGGCCTGAACCAGGACTCCTGTGCTCTCCCATGAAATGACGTTGGCCTCTTGTCTACGGAGGGCCCACCCACCTGGAAACCCATCGCCCCCACCTGTGCCCAGGATGGTCTGTGATGCGGCACACCTGACCGTGCAGTGTCAGCAACCCTGGGAGGGAGGAAGTGTCACAATCCCCACATTCCAGATGAGGAAGATAAAGGTGGCAACTGCCAGGGAGCACTGGAGCTGCGACTCAGACCCTTGGCTTTCAGATTCCCCACAGCCCGGAGGCAAGCCTGGCGTCTGCAGAAACCACCTCGTGAATGGTTTCCCAGCTCTGCTTCTGCCCATTCATTCCTTCACTCAGCATCGATTCCGCAGATATCACTAGCATCTGCTCTGTTCTAGATGCTGAGCTAGGCCCTTGAGATACAAGGCGAACCAAACAAAGGCAGTCGCTGCCTGCCTGGAGCCAGAGTCAAACAAAGCTCTGTAACAAATGTGTAGTTATAGAAGGAGATGAGTGCCAGAAAGGGAAGGCCATGGGCCTCCCTGCTCTATTGGAATTGAGGCTGGAGGGTGTATGGTCACACAGGGTCTGGAGCCGGCCTTTCTGGGTGTGAGGCCACATTCGTCACTAGCTAGCTGTGGCCTTGGGAATTTACTCCATCTCCCTGTGCCTCAGTTTCCCAGTCTGTCAAACAGTGCTCCCTCCTTGGGTAGCTCTGAGGGGGTCCATGTATTAGTACAGAGAGAGTAGTTATTTAGCGCAGTGCCTGGCCCCACGAGTGAGTGCTCACCGCTTTACCCGCTACTACGAGGCTGCAGGGTGTGAGGTAGAGAGGACCACAAGCATTTTCTTCTTCCCAAAGGAGAACCTCATTTCCCCCCCTCAAATCCCTCCAAGGGCTGCTGCGGCAGAGGTGGCACCAGTGGATCCAGGAAATCAAGTCAGAAAGAGGGGCACACTGAGGTCCCCATGGGTCCAGGATGAGACAGAAGGTAGGGGATCCGGAGACCCAGGGTTACAGGTGCTTCACATGGTGAGGAGTTCCCCCCGCCCCCCCGCTCCTCCTCCTGCCCCTGGGATCTCTGTGCCCACTCTGCTCTCTTCCTGCCTCTCCCCGACTGGCCTTTCCCTCTGGACTCTGCTCCAACTCTCTTGACCTCAACAGCATGGAGAATGATTCTGAGTTCCAGAAAGACTTGGAACATTTTAAAAATATTTTTTATCTGGGCTCAGCAATGCAAAAAAAAAAATGCATGTGCACACATGCGCACACACACCCAGCATCCAGAAAGACCCACTAAGAATTTTCACACACAGGTAGTAAAGATTTACCAACATGTGCATGAAGGATCAACACCATTTTTGGGAGAGTAGTTATTCTGGGATGGAGGCGGGGATGCATCAAAGATGGAAATGTGAAAGCAGGGGAAGAGGAATATGGGGGCTTAAGGTGTGTTTCTTAAAATGGGGGGAAGGTATGGATTAGTCTCTATGCTATTTGATATGCCTAAAATAGTGTATGAAAAAATTTTTTAAAGCTTAAAGTACCAAAAAGAAGTCAGATGCTACAAAACAAGAATGAATGAATTACTGACACAACGCGACATAGGTGAATCCCATAGATGTTACACCGAATGAAAGAAGGCCGACACACACATACAGTAGGATGCTGTTTATGTGACCTTGAAGGATGGACAAAACTAATCAACGGTGAGGAAAGCCAGGAAAAGGGTTCCCTCTTGGTTGGGTTACTGACCAGGATGGGGCACAAGGGAGTCTTCCCAGGGGCTGGGAATGTTCTCTGTCTTAATCTGGGGAGGTGGTGGCATGGGTATGTATGTAAAAAGCCATTGAGCTGTACATTTTATGGTGAGCTACACGTCAGTTTTAAAATTAATTTAAAATTTAAGAAGAAAGAACATCAAATCATTGGCCAGGTTTGGAAACCCCTTGCACTGGCTTAAGAGTAAAATTAAAGAGATGGTTTTTGAGTATCTTTCTATACCAACTTGATGTTTGATTCTGTCATTTATGCATTTATCCACACCTCCTCTGGGGACAATCTTGATCAAGGTACAAAGGCAGATACACAGGGGAAGTGTTCCCAAGCCCAAAGGACATGCGCAACCAGGTGGCAATCCTGGTTCTGCCCTTACACGCTCTGTGAGCTGGGCTAAATGACGTCCCTCTCTGAGACTCAGTAGTCTGATGAGCAAACATAGTCAGGATTCAACAAGATGGTGTTCAGCACTGTGCTGGGCACATACTAGGTACTCAAAAAAGTGGGACCTGTTACTATGGTTCATGCTGTCATCCTCTAGAGCAGTGTTTTTACCAACTGCAAGTTATGACTAGGGAGTTGAGAAATCAACTTAGTGAGCTGTAACCAGCATTTTAAAAAATGCTACAATAGAATAAAAAAATAGCTGTTTGCATTGCCTGTATAAAGGAAGCATTGCTACGTTGAGTTTTTACATGTTGTCCGCTGGGTTGCAATATAAAATGTATTTCTTACAAAGGGTAGATGTCAAAATGATTAAGAGCCCTGTTCTATCGAACCCCACGCAGCTCTGTGACACAGCAGATACCACCTCAACATGATAAAGCCTGGTTCTTGGAATTAAGTAGGAACAATAATATAGTATGAGAATAATTCTTGTATCTCCTAGAAAGTCAGATGTTTGCTTTCTTTTTTTTTCTTTTTTTTTTTTTAAGCCAACATGTTCTGAAGTTGAGGGCAGATCAGGGACAGCTGGCCAGAAGAAGTGGCTTCAGATCTGGGCTCACAAAGTCAGATCTGAATTCCTGGGGCTAGAAGAAAGAGGTGGGCCAGGCAGACGGAGGGCTCACGGCCGCCCAGGCTGACGGTGTGGCCAGCTGGGCCCCAGGGCCCTTGGTCTCCTGCCCCTCAGGGAGGGCTAGATGGCTCTGGAGGAGCTTCCATGCTCCGGCATGAGATGGTTTTAGGTGGAACCAGGGCAGGGCAGCAATTAACATGAATCACCCAGTGAGGGAGTTCCTCCCACTCTACTTCTCCATCAATTCTCTTGAATGAGTCTAGAAGAAAGTCTCATTTTGGTTCCAGAGGGTCTTTTAACACCTAATAATCTCACTTTTTAATAAACCGAAGAGCAGGCTTCAGGCTCAGAACCTTCTACCAGCAACAGCCTTAAGCTCGAATTTTCTTTGAAAGTCACTGCTTTGAATTTTATGGATACTTTGGGTTCACGGCAAATGACACTGGTTTTACCTTTTCCGGTTTTACTTTTTCTTTTTAACTCACCTATTCGAATCTTTAAAGTGGGTCCATATAAATAAAATAGAAATTTTATAATAGTATGGGTAGAGGTAGATATGGCAAAAGTGTGAAGGTGGCCCGGGAATGGTATAAATTTGGCAGACGCTGCTAAGGACTTCCCGAATCTGCGGCTGGTGAATCCTACCGTGCTTTCGTACAGCCTGACATCAATAGGCGTCACTAAAGGACATACCCTCTGCTGATTTAGCGGTGACAGAACTCAGGAGAGAAGAACCAGAGCCCCTTAAGGAAGGGCAAAGTCAAGGCCAGACAGCCAACCAGCTGCGGAAAATTCTTCAAGGAAACGGGATTTTTCAATTGAAAGGTGCCTACCTCCGTGCCTTAGAACTCCCGTCACCATCACCGGGCCTTTCTGCAAACACGTACTCATTTGCGCCGTCTGGATGCCATAATGAAGTCTCCATTAGATTTTTCCTGCCATACTTTTTTATCTTCCCCCTTTATCTAGTGCCATCCTTCTAAACCTTTTATTTCATGATCATCTGAGTCTTACAGAACAGTTGCACAGAGAGCATAGAAAGTTCCCACACACCCTTCAGCCAGGGTCCCCTCACGTTCACATCTTACAGAACCAGAGAAAACCACAGAAAAATTCTTGAAACTAGGAAATTAACCTTGGTACAATATCATTAAGGAAAAGACAAACTTAATTAGGATCTCACCAGTTTTTCCACTAATGTCCTTTTTCTGGTCTAAGATCCAATCCGGGGTCCTCCTTAGTCTCTAATCTGTGACAGTCATGCATCTTTCCTAGTCTGTCATGACTGTGACATTTTTGAAGAGTGTTTGTCAGTTACTTCGTAGAATACCTCTCAAACCAGGCTTGTCTGATGTTTTCCGGTGATTTAAGTCAGGTTGTGCATCTCTGGGAAGAATCCCACAGTGCTGTGCCCTCCTTAGAGCCCCACATCGGGGACATGATGCCGTATGTCTTATCACCTGTGCTGTTAGCCTTGATCACTTGGCTAAGATTCGATCTGCCAGGATTCTCCTGGCAGTTACTATTTTCCCACTTTGTAATTACTAAATATTTCGGGGGAGATACTCTGAGACTATACAAATATCTTGTTTCTGCTTAAACTTCTGCCCACTAATTTTGGCATCCAAAATTAGTGGATTTTAACTGAAATAATTATTACTGTGGAGTTTTAATGGTGACTTTCAAATTCTATCATTCTTTCCACATTTATTAACTGGAATTACCTGTGCCCTATCTCCTTTTTAATGGTCTTAAAAAAAAAAAGATCTTGGCAGGAATTTACAAAGTTTCCAGTGGGCAAACCTGATTTTGCAAGAAACCATCTCTTTCTACGTTTCCACTGAAAAAAACAATCCACTGCATCCCAGGCCTTTTTCCTTTTCATTTTTTCTCTTTTCTTCTTTCTTTCCTTCACCTCATCCTGCCCCACTCATCACCCTGATTTTCAGAGCTGGGGAGCACCAGGCTGCTCTGGCAATGTCAAAAAACCCAGCTATGCAACATCCACGGAGTCTATACTGGGCTGGAAATTCACACCTGGGCCTCAGCACGTGCTTCATTTACCAATCCTAAGTGCCTACTGTGTGCCAGGCCTGTACGAGGCACCTTAACCTAAACACGCTCTAATCTTTACACCAACTTTAGTAGATCAGCGAGCTGCTTCCCATTTTACAGATGAGGAAACTGAGGCTCATTCGTTTAGCTAGCAAACGTTTAGTGTCCACAAGCACCAGGCACCGTTGATAGTGTTGGGGAAACGAGAGTGAACAAGACAGGCAAGGCCTATGAACTGAAGAACTTGTGTTCTCATGCAGGGGACAGAGCAAAACGGAGTTGGGACTGTCCTGAAGTGTGCTAAGAGCTACAAAGGAGCACACAGGGTGATTTGAGAGCGTGTGATGGGGACGCTTCAGGATGAGTGGTCAGGGCAGGACCTCTGAGCAGAGACCTGAGGGGAGGGAAGGAGCCAGTCATGCCAAGAGCCCAGGAAGGGCATCCAAGCAGTGGGGGCAACATGGGAGCGTGGTCAACCTGGTCAAGGAGCAGCAATGCCCACATGGCTGGAGCACAGGGAGTGGAGAAGGCCCAGGATGAGGTCAGCAACACGGGGGGAGGACGGATCACGCAGGTCCCTGCAGGCCAGGGAAAGGACTCCGGATTATTCTCCGCAGTAGATCTGCGGCAGCGTGCTGAGTGCCCAGGAGGGCGAACTGCATTTCACCCAGAGTGACCCCGGCGGTCAGCGACAGAGCCAGGCTCCGGCCGCGGCTGGCCTGGCCTCCGTCTGCCCCAGCCAGGCCCTTCCTCCTCCACACAGCACTGGCCCAGGCCCTCAGGCAGGGCTCCAAACACTGTGGAACTCAGGGTCTGGCTCTGGAATATGTTTTTGTGCTCACTGAGACACACGGGCGCGGCCAACGCCCTGGCTCCTTCCTCACACGAGATCACTCTGGGTCTCCTGCTCGGGGAGGACCTGAGCCCCGGCCCATCCCCCTGCCCTGACTCGGGGACCCACACTCGGCACCAGCTCCCACTCAGGCTGGCCTCGATTATGCCATGCGAGCCTTGGAGCAGTCTGTTTCTTTCGCAGTTCTGTGATTTGCACGCTCTGTTCCCATTGCTTTATCTAGCAAGTTCACAGTCACGCAGCTTGGTGCAGTTAAGGGCCCAGACTGGGGAGCCAGGGAGCCTGGGTTCAAATCCCGCCTCTGCCACTAGCCAGGTGACCCTGGGCAAGTTAGCTCCCGATATGTACTATGTTATTCATAATAACAGAGCCTATACCCACCTCACAGCGGTGGTCACGAGGATTAAATCAGTTAATAGATGCAAGAAGGCGGTGCAGGTGCCCTGAGAACGCTGCCTCAGGGTTAGCTATTCCCATCATCAGCATCAAGGCCCAGGCAGGTCGGCCCACCTCCTGCATTGGAGTACCAAGCCCACTGCCCCACGTAGCTGTGAGCTCCCTGAGGATGGGGACAAGTCTGCTTCACCTGTCCCTCCCCTCCCTGGCACGCAGGGGCCTGGTCCTGAATAAATGCTGTTTGTTGAAAGAATGAATAGGTAATGGACAAACACATAGGAGAATGGGATGGGTAAATGTGCGTCAAAAGTAAGATTAAAAGCTTGCAATTACCCAGGACAAATACTTTCAACAAGCACCTCTGGCAGAGCCGGGGGATTAAGACAAGGCCTGTAGGCACAGCACCGCTGAAAGGCAAGAAACACCACAGGAAAAAAAGCAACAGAGATAACCCGGCCAACAAATAGTCAAGAACCCCAAATAAATGACTCTGGAGTGAGAGAACCTGGCTCCCAAAGCCCAGAACCACCACCTACTGGCCGTGCTGTGGTCTTGGCGAGGCCACCGTGTCCAGCTGGGCTGGCTGTCTGTCCTGCTCAAGGACACGTGACAAGAGGCGGAGGGCAAGGGCTGCAATCTCGCCTGCACTCAGCTGGAGGAGGTGTGAGGGCTACACTGGGCTCACAGGGGCCCCACCCGAGGGGCTTTTAGCGTGATTCCCCACAGAGGTGGGCAGAGAGGTGACCAGCAGCCCCTGGAAACCTGCATCAGCACCCTGAGCCTCTGTTCCAACCTGCAAAGCTCAGCCAAAGACAGCAGCTGCGCCTCACCTCCGTGACACTTGTTAACTTCCACGCTTTTTGTGCCCAGTGCCTAAAACAACGCCTGGCACGTAGGAGGTGCTCAGTGCCATCTGCTGAACGCACGAATGAATGAACGGGCTAAGGTACCACCCCATCCTTTCCCTACAGGCAGCCTGACGGATGCAGTGGGCTCAGACACTGGTAGCAGGACCATTAACCCTAGTAAACTCTTACACCCCTCAGTCTGGAAGAAAACAGAAAGGGGGAGAGAGGGCGAGGCTAACTTGGGGCTGGAATGCAGCCCTTTTCAGTCAGCTGGGAATAGCGATAAGGAGGTGGCCATGGGAACCATGGGAATTGGGAGCGGGGGGAGGGACGGGCCCCATTCACACAGTGCAGGGAGGTTAAGGTTATGGCAGTGGCGGAATGCGAGCTGGGTGTGGGGCTGGGCCTGGAAGCAAAGTTCCTGAATGACTGGCTAGCCGAGCCGGGGCCTCGGTTCCCTCTTGGGAACCTGTACAGCCAAGAGCAGTGTTTCATCAAAACAGGAAAAATCATAGAGGAAAAATGCTCATGTAAGGGGACTGGTATTTACAGGGAACAGCCCTGCCTCGACCCAAAGCCTGAAAGGATAAACTGGGGGTGGGGGGACACAGAAAGGGGCATGCAGGGGAGCAGAGCCATCCCAGGTAAGGCCACCCACTGCCCACCCAGGTCTGGGGGATCCTGGGAAGCGATGAAGGGGAGCCTGGGCTAGGTAGGTGGCAGAAGGCAATGTGAGCTTCAAAAGTCACAGCCTCAGAGAGGCTTCTCTGGGGCCCAGGCTCTCTCTGGCCACAGGACGTCCTGACCTGGTATTACCTGTCCAAAGTGCTTCAGAAAGACAGACGTGCTCTCCCTGCTGTTACCTACAGGACAGGGAAGTGGGGACTCTGGCCCAAAACACCTGGCAGGCAGGAGCCTCACGATCTTGGGCAGATCCCTCACCAAACACCCAACCCTGTTTTCTTTCTTTGGACAACAGGACACTCCCACCCTTGTCCGTAGGGCGCTGGCAAGATCAGCTGAGAGTATGAACTTGGACCTGCTGGGTACACAGTAGGTTTTTCCTGGGTTCCTCTGAGCAGCCTGCATTACCATCATCATGATCACATGACAGGCAGTGATTCGGCAAAGGCTCCTGAGCCCCACCCCAAGCTTCCAGGACATACGATCCCGCCATCTGCGACTTTCTTCTGTACCAACACAAGGATTCTCGTCTTGCTAAGTGCAATTCATGAGTCGCTCCTCTAGTGTGTGAGCAAAGGACCCGGGGTGTGCAGTAGTGCATTATCACCCTCACCTGCACACTGAAGGAGGTTCTTAACGGCTCTGCTCTTCCCCTTCAGTCCGGAGTGAACTCTTCATGAAGATCTGCTTCAAACGCTTCAAGGGCCAAAGGCTTCTCAGGATAAAGGTCATCTTCCTAATCGTGCCCTATGAGTCCCTCACGGCCTGGCCCAGCTGAGTCCTCCAGCCTGGGCTCTCCCCGGCTCTGTCCTGCAGCCACTTCCACATGGACAATGCTACCTCCCTACCTCAGGGCCTTTGCCCATGCTGTTCCCTCCACCTGGGCCTCCCTCCCTAATGAACCCCAAGTACCTTTCAGACAGCCACTGAAACATCACTGCCGTGAGGTTTCCCTTGACCTCTAGAAGAATCCCCTGTGTTTTTCCTGCACAGACCTCATATCAACTGATAAGTACAAATTTAATTGGATGTTTGATTTAATTGCTGAAAATGAAGACTCCGCGACAGGAGGAGCTATATGCCTCTCGTTCACCACTGGCCCCCCAGGTGCCTAGCACAACAAGCAGCATAAATATTTGTACGTAATGAGCGAGTGAATGGACGAATGAATGAATGATTGAACAAGCAGCCCAGGGAATGAAAAGTGAAAAGGGAAGTAAAGCAAAGAGCAGGTGGAGAGACCCAGAGTCTACTACCCCCACTCTAGGAGCTACAGAGGAAGGTGGAAGACGAGAACATGGGGAGGGGACTGAGTCATACATGAGGGCTGCCTGGGGTCCTGGGGGTTGGTGACCAGGTGGCCATGATGGAGTACTTGCTGACAATTCACAGACACTATTTCATCTTGCCTCACACAGTGCCTGGGCGGGGGTGGGGGTGGGGTACTAGCCCATTGTTGCAGGTGACAAAACTGAGACCCAAGAGGATGAAGGACCTGCCTGGGATCCCACAGCTGGGAGGGGGTGGGGTCAGGGCTGTGACTGCTCATTGCCACACACCATTGTCTAGACTCTAGTCTAGTTCTAGACTCAAGGGGGAAAGTCTCTTATGCCAGGCATCCCTGCAAGAAAGTGAAACAAATTTATAAGCATCTCCCTGAAAATGCTGGAGCAGAGATGCTTATGCTTTTAGCAGGTAAGGATGGTAAGAAGGAATGAAAGGGACTGTCCAGGCCATCAGCTGAGAACTTAGCCCAGCCAAGTCCAATGCCAAGCGTCTCATCTGCATCAGTCCATTTAACCCTCAGAACAGCCCTAGCAAGCAGGCACTATCGTTAGGATCATTTTACAGATGAGGAAACTGAAGCTGAAAGAAGTTCCTGTTATTCCTAATCTAAGATGCTTAACACATTGCAGATATTCTCTTTAGTGTATTATTCTAGTGAACTTCAACATACATCAACATGTTCCTCAGGTCCACTAGTGGCCTTGGGAGCCCAATGTTATGTTCCAAAATGCTTTTAAATTCCCCATCTGTGAAATTCCTGCTGTGGGGTTTTCAGGGGCCCCAACCCTTGGCTACAATTCCATGGCAGCCCATCTGTCTACAATGTGCTTTAGGCATTTCATATGCATGGATTCAGCCTCAGGCTGGCATCCATGGTCTGACAGTCTTGTCTTCAGTCTCCTTGAGGGTGTGAGTAAGGGCCAGTCACCCCATCAGGGAGAACACTCCCCCACTGTCTTGGGAAACATACTGACCCAAGCCAATGGGCTTTTAGTTCCCCTTTGTCCATGCCCCAGGGAGTTTTTACATTCACTTGATCCCCTTCTCCTTCCTAAGCACCGTCCCTGCTCAAGAACTTGCTATGGCTCCCCACTGCCTGATGCAGCACATGCAGACCCCAGGCCAGGCTCCTCTGGGTGGTCTACAAACCAGGCCTACCTCACCTGCCCGTTGTATCCCCTGCCCTTTCCCACACGGCTATCCCTTCCTCCCAATCTCATCAGGCTGCAGAGCCCCTCGGGTAGAATGCCATCCCTTCCCCTGATCCCAACCCGACTCCTCTCGAGTGTCCCTCCTCCAGGAAGCCCCCCACTCCCTGTTTGTGCACATCCTGCCTTTTGCCTTCTTTTCTACTGAGGTGCCATTGCCTACGTGGCATTGACTCTACTCCGGCCTGTATGAACTGACCCCACCTTTCTAAGAGGATTCTTTGCTTCTTGAGAGGGAGGCTCAAGTTCGCCCACCTGCACTTGGCGTTCCAGCCTTGCCACAGCGTCTCCAGCCTGGCTCTTAACCCAGCCTCACTCTCAGCCCAGCTTCTCACAGAGAAGACGTGCTGCCCACCCCCTGGGGACACGGGGACAGGGGGAGGGGGGGTCACTGATAAGGCACCTGTCTTTTCTCTGGCCTCAAGTGCTGTCAAGTTCCCTCCTGCCAACAGGCCATGAACTAAGTCACCGGTCCACTGTCCTTTTTGTAAATTGAAAAGGATATGACTTGCAATTTAATAAGTGACATTTGATTAGTTGAAGGTCAACATTTCTAAAACATCAAGTCCATGTGGAAAATGTGAATCAAAGAGGCCTCTTGGCAGAAAGACTGGACACCACAAGAGCCAGCGGCTGCTGGCCTGGTCCCCGCCGGGCTGCACCCAGGCCCGTCCCTGCAGCGCAGATTTGCAGGCTGCCCACGGCACAAACGGAACCCAGCTCCCCACTCCAACTTGTCCGCACTGTGCTGAGGGTCAAGGGCACACTCTTTATGGTGCCCCCGATGCATTCTCCAGCCAGTTTGCCAAGTGCTGACAGTTGACTCCTGCCTCTGCCTTTGGATGGGCCTGGACCCCTTGCCCTGGCATCTGCCCAGCTCTGCTCATCACAAGGCCTCGAGGTGGCACTAGGGGAGGTCCTCTCAGAACTCCGCACCAAGGTAGATCAGAATATCCCCAAAGATCCCTGGACGTTCTTGCTCAGATAACTCTTGATAGTTTAACTGTCTATCTTCCCTGTTGGAATGGAAGCTCCTTGAGAGTGGGTACCATGTCCGTGGGGTTCAGCTCCGCACACCAGCACCAGCACAGCGCGTGGCACACAGTAGGTGCTCAACGGATAATAGTTACATGAACGAACGAGCAAATGAGCAAGGAGGGCGCTGGATGGACTGAGACCATCTCAGCAGACACGCTTTAGGGAGAACTTCTGGCGCAGCCAAGCCACCGGTGGAGAAGTGAGGGGGAACAGAAGAGGCCGTGTTGCCTGGATCAAGCCCAGGTGTGGGAGGCAGGTGGGTGTGCTTCCTCTCTCACCCCCGCGGCCCTCCTGGAAAGCAGCGTGACCACCCCTACCCGGAGGTGTCTCCTGGTGTTCTGAGAAACGCCACACAGGGGAGGTGGTGGTGGGGTGTGGTGACCTCTAACGCCCCACCCCACTGCTGCAGCCACCTCCACACCCGCCCCGCCCCCGTGGGAGTTCCAAAGTCCAGCCTGCCCCCTCAGTCATTTCATCTCTAAAATGGGGGCAGAGCAACCCTGATCCCAGCATCCTAAGACTCCTACCTCAAAGGAGATGAGAAGACACTGCTGTAAATTACTCACAGGTATCTCTTTTCTTTCTTAAATTGCTTTTGTAACAAATCCCATGTGGAACAATAGCAACAAATCAATCCTCCCCAAATCCTAATAATGTTACACTGACCAACCAACCCACCGCCTGTGGCATTTTCACAACCACCCTCTGAGGTGGGTACCACTTTCTCTCCCCATCTCACAGCTGAGGAAGGGAAGCCCGCAGAAGTAGATGATTTGGCTGACTGAGCAAACAGCAGGGCCAGAGCGCAAAACCGGAGTCCCTACTTGGGTTCCCCCCTCTCCTGATCATTACAACTTCCCAGAGAGGTTGCTTAAAATACAGAGGCTGGGGTTTCCCTGGTGGCACAGTGGTTAAGAATCCGCCTGCCAATGCAGGGGACACGGGTTCGAGTCCTGGCCCGGGAAGATCCCACATGCCGCGGAGCAACTAAACCCGTGCGCCACAACTACTGAGCCTGCGCTCTAGAGCCCGCAAGCCACAACTACTGAGCCCGCATGCCACAACTACCAAAGCCTACGTGCCTAGAGCCCGTGCTCCGCAACAACAGAAGCCACGCAATGAGAAGCCCGCGTACCGCACCAAAGAGTAGCCCCCGCTCGCCGCAGCTAGAGAAAGCTGCGCACAGCAACAAAGAACCAAAGCAGCCAAAACTAAATAAATAAAATAAATAAATTTATTTAAAAAAAAATACAGAGGCCGGGGCCCTGATTCCCCATATCACGATCTCTCGGTGGGGCCGTGGGAATCATCTGAACAAGCAAATTGCCCCCGGCCAGCTGGGCAGACTGTGACTCCCTGGGCCTCAATTTTCCCATCTGTGAAAGGGGTAACTCCTCTCCCACAGAGCCGCTGTGGGTGATCAAGGGAGGGAAATGCTGGGTAAGTGTGCTAAAAACAGCCAAGAGTTATCAAGCAGAAGGTCCCACTGAGGAAGACGCTCTACTTTGGGTAGCCTGACCAGCCCTTCCACTTCCGGAGCCCTTGGGGCTAGAAAGGGGCTCTAAAGGCCAGCATGCACTGCCGTGGCGGCTGCAGCTGTGACTCTTCTAGCTGCTTCCACCTGGGGCAGTAGGAGACTCAGGAGTGGCTCACACGTCATGGAGCCTGCTGGGCCCAGGGCACATTCCTACCCATTGTGTCTTCCGTGCAGTGTCTTTCAGGCGACAACAGCACATGGCCAACCAGTTCAGCCTGTGGGAGGGTGGACATCACGTCCGCATCCCACGTCTCTACACTAGGGAGTGACACCGGCTGACAAACAGGTGGTTCTCCTCAGGGGTCCTCACCCTTGGTCAAGTCCATGTGCCCCCTCTCCTCCGGGCTGTTACCACCAGCATGCTCGAGCAGTTGTACCACCGCCACCCGCAGGGTCAGAGAGGCCCAAGTGGTGGCCTGTACCGAGGTTCAAGCACAGAAATACCTGTGCCAACTAAGTAATCATCACGCCACACGTACTGGTCACTTACCATGGTGGGTGCCGTGCTGAGTAATTTAGCCGAGTTATCTCATTGAAGTTCTACTGTCCCCCAGGAGGAAGGTACCGTCACCATCCCCGCTGATGATGTGGGTAAAGTGCTAGCAAATCAACTCTGCAAGTAGCAGGGCTGCGGTTCAACTCCAGGGAGACTGCTCATTCACTGTTCAACACGTTTTTTCAGTGTGCCCGTCACTGCCCTAGGCCCCGGGGACCCAACCGTGACAAAGGCAGAGCAAGGCACTGATAGCCTGGTGGGAGACTCAAGAGATCAAGCTCTCAACCCTGGTCTCCATTGTCTCCCAAAGGCCACTGGCTCTTTCCAAAGGGAGACCTCCCTGACTGGCTCCCTGGTGTCCACTGTTGGCATGAGGCCTGTAGGAGGTGGTCTGGGTTAGATGACACTGGCCTACAGGAAGCAGGTCCTGCCAGCTAACCCACCGACACGTGGCACCTGGGCAGACTGCGCCAGCGTTCTGAAAGATTAAAAGCCATTTCTGAGTCACTATTCCTTCCTTGTGGGGTGGCCTTAAGAGAATCTTTAGTCATTGGGCTCAAAGTGGAGGCACGAGAAATACAATACTGCCCCCTCCCCTCAACGATAACAGTACACCTGATTCTGATTCTCTGGCACTTTCCTTTTGGCCAGGGAAGCCTGGGAGCCCCATTCTTCTAGAGGCACTGGAAATCCAGATTTTTATGTGAAATCTCCTAATTTGAAATGCTGGCATTTAACTTTAAATTTTTTTTTAAATGTGAGGACCAAATAATCGCATCTGTGACTGGACAGAATTTGACCCCCAATGCTGCCAGTTTATAATCTCTGTCTTAGATCAAGTATGACAGGAAGTTTCATAAATGGGGGAAGGAAGTAGAGGCGTCATGACACTGAATTAGGACCTACAATGAGCCAGTAGCTGTGGAAGGTGCTCTCGACTCCCAGCAGTAATCCTGTGAGGTCAGGGTTCATGTCCCCAGAAGGCAGGCTCAGAGAGGTGAAGTGAGCTGCCCAAGAACACACAGTGAGGGGGGCAGAAGCACCATGATTGGGACTCAGATGTGCCAGGCTTCAGAGCCCAGCTATCCCAGGTCTGCCTGGGACCTCGCAACAATGGCTCTAGAACAAGCTAAGTCCCGGGCAGCTGACTCTTCATGTTCCAGTGAGTGTGAGGCAGGCAGAGGTCCAAGTCAGGTGACACGTCTGTGCGGCCCCACTGTGAGGGGCTTGACCCAGGGAGGGACGGGTGGGGACGGGGCAGGGAGGAGGCGGGTGAGTGAACCCTCTCATTCCTCCTTTGACTCAGGGTTAACTCAGCTCTGACAAACCACCTGGCTTTGAGAGTGCCCCAGTTTCGAAGCTCGGCCAACCAAAGCCAAGTTGCAGGACGGAGAGTGGAACCAGCCCAGCCACCTGGCTCGCAGGGTGAATCTGGGCGGGGCTCCCAGCTCCAAAAGGTAGGGGCTGGCTCCACCCATCTCCATGCCCTCCCAGCTCCCGTGTTTACAGAGTCTAATCAGCCCGGAACCTGAACACATACCAGCCTTCTCATCTGTAAAATGGGGTAAGTAAAAGCCCTCACTTCCTGGGTTTGTTGTGATAACTGAATAAAATGATAGATTTACAGTGCGTAGCACTGTGCCTGATGCCCAGGAGATGCTCAGTAGGTGTTTACTTCTATCACCACCCTCTCCAACTGTCCAGCATCTGTGGCTTCTCACTTCCCTCCTTCCAGAAACATCTGACTGCAGAGGATGGGTCAGGGCTAGTTCTCTGCACCAAGAACAGAGGGCTCAAAACCCACAGCCACGTCATCAGGAACGATCTGAGGACCTAACACTCACCAGGATGCAAACACTTCTGCGGTAAACTAGAAGAAGTATGGGATCCAAGTGCAGAAAAGCTGCGCTCCTGTGGCCCCTCCGATCTTCAGTGTTCTCACTTGCAGAGAAAACGATCATCCCCAGACCACACTCATCTTCCAAGAGCGTTCTAAACTCTTAAGCCCATGTGACGCTTTCATGATAATCATTATTAAGTTAATTAAGATTTGTGGTACCCAATCCCAGAGTTACACTTAAGTCATAATGGGGAACCCCTCTTCAGGGTTTCCCAGCTTACCTGATCCTAAGAATCACTGAGGACACTTTGAAAGACGCAGATTCCCAGGCCCATCTGGACCGGACTTGAGGGTGGGGGGCAGGACAGGACCCAGGTGATTAGGGAAACCTGTCAGTTCTAGAGAGAACAGGATTACTCGACTGAAACTGAAAACTGGGCACCTTGAATCTCCACAGTCAGGTGATCTAACAGAAAGTATCATTTTCTGGGGGTTGGACAGTCTTGACTTTAGGGGCTGGCTGTTACTTTGATGGCTGTGTGACTCTGGGCCAAGCCCTCAACCTCTCTGAGCCTCTGTTTTCTCAAAATGGGAACAATTAGGCCTAGGCCCCTGGCTGGGGTGAGTGTGGAATATCAGATGCCTGCTCCCTCCCAGCTTCCCCACCTCAGATTCTGGGGGCTAAAGTGCCATTTCAAGCAAGCGGAGCTAGCAGGGGTGAGGGGAGCCTGGTAGCCTCCCGTTAGGACAGGCAGCTGGCCACCCATTCCCACTTTGGGCAGGGCCTGAGTAATGTCAGATTCCCAATTCCTCAGGACACATTCGGTAGGGAACATTCCCCATTCCCGCTGTTAGAGAAATAAATCTTTTCTGATGCACTTATACTCTTAGAAGAAAACTAGAAACATTTTTCCAAACACAAAGAGATATGGCAACAAAGCATCCAATCCCAGAAGATCTGGACCACTCTGCCAGGTCTCCGGGGTCTCATCTTGTCTGAGATCTGAGCTGTGGGAGGCGTGAGGTTGGTGGAGCATGGGCCCCACATTCCACAGATTTAGATCTGATTTAGATCTGATTCTCTCCTTCCTTCATTTAATAAATATTTTCTGAGCACCCGCTGTGTGCAGACCCTGGGCTCAGTACCAGGATCCAGTGATGAGCAGAGATTTGGTCCCTGCTCTCAAGAGCTTAGACTCCAGCGAGACAGATAGATGTCAGGTGACAAATGGCACACACAGATCACTGCAATTGTGCTAAGTGATCTGAAGGACATGTCCAGGTGCGATAAAAAGATACACACAGGGAAGGGATGGGGGGGTGACCCAAATTAGATAAAGTACGCTGTCTGGGAAGATCTTTTTGGAGGGAGCGCACTAGTTGGCCAAGCTAATCCAGCGAGCTACCCTCCGCAAACTCGTTATCACCTGTCTCCTTTTCCTTCCTCCTCAGCACTCACCACTGTGGGCAATAACCATCTGTGCAATTATCTGTTCACTGTCATTCTGCCCACCTTCCCCACTACCCTGGAAATGCCACGACAGTAAAGACAATGTCAGTCTTGTTGTCCCTGGAAGCCTCCCCAGTTAACCTCTGAGTGAGTGCATGAATGGATGAATGAATGAACCCTGCTTCCCTGGGCTTTGATCTCTTCATCCCCACAAATGGGAGTAACAATACCTTTGGCCCTGTTGCTGGGAGATCCGGGGCACACTGCCTGTATTCAATGAGTGGGGCTTGGCGCTGGCATAACTTGGAATGAGTGGGACATTGTGGGAAGGGATTTAGGAGCAGGAGAGGAAGCCGGACTCCTCTACCCTGTGAGCAAACCACTCGTGGAGTCCACCCGAGTCAGGACTGCAAAACAACTTCAGAAAGATGGGCCAGGACATACGGGGAGCCCTCCCCTTAACAGCAGGCAGGTAAGTAGTTCCCCAGGGAGAGCATCCACTGATGCGGTCCCCACACAAATCTTGTGTCACCCACTGGGCCAGTGAGTGGGTGACAAGTACCCAAGCGTGCCCAGGGTCATCTTCTGATTTCCTGGCTCCTTGAAGCAGGCCTGGGAGACAGGCATTCCTGTGCCAGCACAGTCACGTGTACCAGGCAGGTGATGGGGGTGAGAGGGGTAGAGAGATGAGAGAGCAGCATGAATACACATGACCCCTGCCCACGTGGTCGCACCTACGGCGGTAAGCCTTCCCCGCCCAAAGATGGCAGCCAGGGACAGTGGAAAGGCCATGAGTCCTGCAGGGGAGCCGGGGGTCATGCCCTGCTATGGGCCTCAGTTTCCCATTGGTTAAGTGACACCATTAATTCCCCTCATAGATCAAGGTGGAAACTGTAAAGTCATGAGTGCTACGAGGTGACAGGTGATTTCATCTACCTCTCTCTACAACAAGGTTTGGATTTGCCTGTGCACAAATTGTGTGCTGACTGTCCCCTAAGCCACCATTTCCCAAAGTGTGGCACCTATGCCATCGGTGTGACCTGGGTGATTTCAGGCCATGCGGGGACCTGGTGGTTAAATGGCATCAGACTTCACAGTTAGAAGGCCATTCCCTGTTCAGCTCTCATTTGAGTGTTCCAGAACAACAAAGAGAATGTCTCGAGGCAGTGTTATCCGGCTGTCATCCTCTCGTTTCTCTACCACTTGCTAACATCCCTTTTTTAACAGACCCAGCTACTGTAGCACGCACCAGCTAGCTAGAACGGAACAGGCTTGCAATTATTTGTATCTATTTGTGGCAGGTGATACTGCTTTTCCATTTTCAAAGATGTTATGAAGTTACCTTTTATAAATAAACATGTTAAATTCAAAAACTGAGTAGTTTCCATTAAAGTTATTGAGTAAATAACACATGTTGTTTAAGAACACACCCCCAAATTAGGGAGATGGTACCAGAATGGTGGGAGATTGTAAATACTGACTGCAGTTACCACCTCTGCCAGTGACACACGTATCAAGGCCCGTCCTTTTTTCTTCCTCCTGGGTCCACGGCCCAATCAGATCTCCTGACACCCCCTGGAGTTGGGTGAGGCCAGGTCCCCGGGGCAAGGCAGAAATGACAGCACCACATCCAGACCCTCCACGGCCTCCCTTTCTCTCCCCGCACTGCCGGGCCTCAGAAAGAATCCAACATCCTCTTGAGAAAGAACCACAAGACGGAGGGCAGGGTACCTGCCAGGGGCATAGCATCCCCACCACCTTGGGAATGAATTTCTGTTGTGTTAAATCACTGAGATTTTCAGGTTGTTTATAGGAATTAGCTGACTTAGGCTAATACAAAGGGGCCATCTCTAGTCCAGTTTCTATATACCAGCCTGACACCCTGGTGCTTTTCTCTGTAAATAATAATGACTGAGCACCTAACAGATGCCAGGCATAGTCTGAAGGGCTTTACAGAGATGAGCTCAATTAGTCCTCATGACAGCGCTGGGAACCAGGCACTATTGAGTAGTGGGCTTATTATCTTTCAGTGAGGCCACTGAGACCCAGAGGGCATCTTGCCCAAAGTCACACATTCGGGAAGTGGTGAAGCCGAGACTTGAACCCAGGACTGTTGGAGATGCACAAAGCCGTTACTTTGCCACAGTGCGACGCAGCCTCTGCTGAGCACATCACCCAGGAACTGCTGTGCCCTGACTATGTGCCAGTCCCTGGGCTGGGTCCTGCAGGAGACGGCACAAGTGACACTGCCATGGCCTGGAGCCCGGCAAGCCAGGCGGGAAGGGAGCAAGGGAGGCGCGTGGCACAGAGCCGGATGGAGACAGGAGAGTGCAGTCAGGGAGGCCTTCTGGAAATCTCGGCGCATCACCACTCCCCAAGAACAGGGAGGGCGGAGGAGGTGGATAAGGCTTAAGGCTGGCCCAGGAGGGTGGGTGCGATCTCAGCCTGCAGAGACAAGAGGAGAGATGCGTCTCATCGGAGCCAACAGCCACCTCCTGAATCCACAGGAATTAGCCGGGGCCAGGCCTACCACCCTGTCTATGTAAGGAGACTAAAAGACTGTGGGATGAGTCTTTAACATGCTTCCCTGGATGGTGTGGGCCACGGCGCCCACCGGTTCTCTGGTTCTCCCCTTCCCCTACTCTCCTCCCTCCCTCCCTTTCCCTCCCTTGACAGCAGTAGCTCTGTTGTCTGTCGCAGACTCCCTGACCCATCCCTAACCCCTTTCTGACCTCGGGGCCACCGAACTGGCCTTTTCGCCTTTCCGGCCCAACCCCAGAGTCAGGGCGGGGGTGCGGGGTGGGGGGGGAAGGGGAGGGGCCTCGAGGAGTCGGTGCCAAGAGGAGCGAAAAGACCAGACCACCCTCGGCTCCCCCTCCCCTCACCCCACCGGATCACAAGGCTCGCAGCTGCTGTGGCAATGAGGCCGCTCACCTGCGCGGGCCACACGTCACACGCAGCTTGTGGTGGATTTGGCCTTCAGTGGCATCATGCCTCAAGGCTATTGCCTAATCAGTGCTTGCAAAGATGGTAAACCTATGCTATGCCAGGGAGATACAGGAGACTGGACTGGAACATTTTGGGGTCATAAGGGTGCTGTTTGGGATGCAACAGTAAATAAGGATGCCACCAAAGTGGTTACAGCAGCTGCAGATTTCACAGCCAAAGTGTGGGATGCTGTCTCAGGAGATGAATTGATGACCCTGGCTCATAAATACATTGCCAAGACTGGATTTTACACAGGATAGTAATTACTTGTTAACCGGAGGACAGGATAAACTGTTACGCATATATGACTTGAACAAACCTGAGGCAGAACCTAAGGAAATCAGTGGTCATACCTCTGGTATTAAAAAGGCTCTATGGTGCAGCGAGGATAAACAGATCCTTTCAGCTGATGATAAAACTGTTCGCCTTTGGGATCATGCTACTATGACAGAAGTGAAATCTCTAAATTTTAATATGTCTGTTAGCAGTATGGAATATATTCCTGAGGGAGAGATCTTGGTAATAACTTACGGATGATCTATTACTTTTCACAGTGCAGTAAGTTTGGACCCAATTAAATCTTTTGAAGCTCCTGCAACCATCAATTCTGCATCTCTTCATCCTGAGAAAGAATTTCTTGTTGCAGGGGGTGAAGATTTTAAACTTTATAAGTATGATTATAATAGTGGAGAAGAATTAGAATCCTACGAAGGACACTTTGGTCCCATTCACTGTGTGAGGTTTAGTCCTGATGGAGAACTCTACGCTAGTGGTTCTGAAGATGGAACATTGAGACTATGGCAGACTGTGGTAGGAAAAACATACAGCCTTTGGAAATGTGTGCTTCCTGAAGAAGATAGCGGTGAGCTGGCAAAGCCGAAGATCAGTTTTCCAGAGACAGTGGAAGAGGAGCTAGAAGAAATTGCTTCAGAGAATTCTGATTCCATCTATAGTTCAACTCCTGAAGTTAAGGCCTGAGCATCAGGCAGATGTACACAACTTATGGACTAAAACAGAGAAAAGCATCAGCCTCCAGAGTTACTCTCTGCTTAAGGTAAACACGAGCAGTAAACAATGAGGAATATGAATTAGCTCCAGTGCTGGAACTAACCAACTTGGTGATACCTGTAACTGAAAACACAAGAGTATCAGCTTAAGGCAGATGGAGTTACACTCTTGTAGTACGATGGTCTGCTGTCTTTTTAATGAGTATATGCAAACCAACACCCAATTTCGCTGCTTACAGTTAGATTTCTTGTAGCTGTTTATGTTATTATGAGAGGGAAAATATATTGACCTATTTTTCTGACTTGTCCCTTAAAGCAGAAAGCCATTTTTTTTTTTTTTTTGCTTTAGTTATAAAGAAGAGGGGGAATACGTGATAAAGTAACTGGTTTGATTTCTCTTTCATTGTACACTGCTTCTGAACATCTAATTGTTTTTAGTTGTCTAAATAAAATGCCTAAAAAAAAAAGCTTCCCTGGGCTGGATGAAGTACTCCTAGTTCTTTCAAGGCTACTCTTTTGGCTCCTACAGCCCTCTTCTTTCAGAGGGCATGGGGCGTAATGGAAAGATTGCGGCGTGGGGGGCCAGACCACTCCACACCCCGATACCTCCTACCCCCTCAGAAGCGATACGGGTGCCCAGTGCGGTGCGGCCTGCACCAGCGGAGCAGAAAGAGTCACTGCTAACGGTGAACACGTGAAACTGCACAAGGGATTCTAGACACTGGTGGTCCGCTTCCCTACAGGAGGGCCAGCTGACAGTGAAGATGGTCAGGAGAAGGACCGCTGATCAATAAGGAGTGACACGGCGGGGGCAGCCCGGCAAATGCTGCCTGATCCAGCTGAAGGGCAGTGCCACCAGTGACATCATGTGGATGCCAGGTATCCCTGACAGGATGTGCTGAGAAGGGCACTCCACCCACGACCCAGTCTAATCGCGAGAAAACATGAGACGAACCCAGAGTGCGGGACGTTCTACAGGACATTTGGACAGTGTTCTTCAAGACTGCCGAGGTCATGAAGAACAAGAAAGACTGAGGGTGGGAGGAATTGGGAGATGGGGATTGACACATATCCACTATTGATACTATGTATAAAATAGACAACCAATGGGAACATACTGTATAGCACAGGGAACTCTACTTAACGGACTGTGGTGACCTAAATGGGAAGGAAATCCAAAAGGGAGGGGATATATGTATATGTATGGCTGATTCATTTTGCTATACAGTAGGAGCTAACACAACATTGTAAAGCAACTATACTTCAATAAAAATTAACTTAGAAAATAAAATAAATAAAATTTTAAAAAGAAAAAAAAAAAAAAGACTGGGGACTTCCCTGGTGGCGCAGTGGTTAAGAATCCGCCTGCCAATGTAGGGGACACAGTTTCAATCGCTGGTCCAGGAAGATCCCACATGCCGCGGAGCAACTAAGCCCGCGCGCCACAACTACTGAGCCTGCGCTCTAGAGCCCGTGAGCCACAACTACTGAAGCCCGCGCTCCACAACAAGAGAAGCCACTGCAATGAGAAGCCTGCACACCACAACGAGGAGTAGCCCCCGCTCGCCGCAACTAGAGAAAGCCCGCACGCAGCAACAAAGACCCAACGCAGCCAAAAATTAAAAAATTAAAAAAAAAAAGACCGAGGAACTGTCCCCAACCAGAGCCTGGGGAGACGTGACCACTGAATGCAATGTTGGATCTTGGATTGGATCCTGGAGCAATAAAAGGACATCAGTGGAACAAAACTGTTTTTAAATTTTATATTATTTTGAGACTTTGCTTCTTTGGGGCACACTGGTCACCCCATCTGGCTGTGAGAGCTCTCTACAGTCTGTGGGCTGGCAGTGTGCTGATCTTTTAAAGTTTCTTTCCCTACCAAATCCCCCCCTTTTTGGTGAGGTTTCAGTGAGGTCTGTTAGGTGTGCATCCTGCAGCTTAATTGGCTTAAAATGTACTCTCCTTTGGTGTGATCTCTTTGGGGGCCAATTGGGAGAAAGAAAAACCAACAGTGTAACTGTTTTGATACTGGAAATTTGATGTGTCCTTTTGAAATAAAGAACCAGTCCCTCAAAAAAAAAAAAAAAAAAAAGTACATTAGTGGAAAACAGGTAAAATCCAAAATAAAATCTGGAGTTTAGTTAACAATAACACACCAAAGTCAGTTTCTTAGTTGTGACAAATGTGGTAATGTATGGTGTAAACCATGGGGAACACTGGATTGGAGGTATCTGTACCATCTTTACAACTTTTCTGTAACTCTATTCCAAAATAAAAAAGTGTCTTTAATTTAAAAAAAAGAGAGACGCCAGATACCAGAACTAAAACATAAGTTCCGTGAGGTTGGGGTGGGGGGGCAGGAGCTGTCTGTCTGGCTCAGTGCTATATCCCCAGCTTCGAGAACAGTGCCTGGCACACAGTAGGCCTTCAAGAAATATGCTCAACGAACAAATAACTCCACCACCCCAGCCTGTTCCTGGCCTGTTGACTGGGGCTCCAGAGACCAGCCAGAGAAAGGGCAGGATGGCCAGCCCCACCTGCTCCCCACAGGAAGGGCTGCAGCCCTCTCCCCGCCTCCCCAGCAGGGGCTCAGCGGTAATCTCCTGTCCACAGATGTACAGTGTCACCTAGATACTGGAAATGGTCACCTAGGCCCAGCCCCCTTCTCAGGCAACCCAGAGCCCCCTTCCCCGCCAAGGTTTCCATGGCAATAAATTGTAAACACAACTAAGTAGACAGCAGCTGACATCGGGGGTTTCCATGGAGAGACCCCCAAAACCGAGGCGATTATGCTCCCCTCTGGGACACACAAGTGTGGTTAAGAAAACCAGCTCTGGCATCACAGAGTGTTCCACTTGCCTGTGGTTTGTGTGACCTTGGCCAAGTCCTGTCCCCTCTGTGTCCAGCATCCTCATCAGGCAAATGGGAATGACAGCTGGTTCCTACGTGATGTGAGGATGAACTGAATGCAGGAAAGGCCTTCAGCCTGGCACTTGATAAATGGGCACTGTTGGGGGCACTGTGGTCACAGCACAGCCCTGGGAGGTCACCTGAGACACCCTGAGGGCTGAAGGTTTTAAGGGATCTGGAGAAGGGAGTGCCACTCAAACTGAGCTTTGGCCAGCCCCGGGACTGCTGAGGAGGAAAGACAGGTCCAGCGGCAGAGCTGGCAGTGCCACCCTAGCACCATCCAGAGAAGGGAAGCCCTGGCTGCCAGGCCTGGAAGAATCGTGCCCCGAGGATGCCTCTGCCCAAACCTGGGGGTCCCTCGACTCCTCTGCCTCTGGCTCCGAGCCCAGACCCACCAGGCCACCTCCCGAGAGTCCAGGGGCACCGCCCCAAGTCCTGTCCACCCGGCGAGTGTGTGCTGGTTCACTGGTACGTGAGACACACAGGCTGCATGCCGCCAGCCACAGGCCATCATCCGCCCTCAGAAGGCTTTGGTTTGGCCCAGCATAATGTTCAACAGCAATAAAACTGAAAGCAGTTACTAATCATTTTCACACAATTTATCAGACTTTCATCATTTCTTTAAAAATTGGGTAATCTGTACGGCAACAAGCCACAGAGAGCTGCCCCTTCCCAATGGAGCGTCACTCTCTGATGGGCCCCAGCCGGCACCCAACTGCCCGCCGCCCCGTGATACCTGCCCAGGGCCTGGGGACATCTGGGTGTGTGACCATTTGACCGTTTTCTCTCCCACCAGAGATTAATGCCTTGGGGTCTGGGGTCACCGTGTGGGTGCCACTTAGAGAGGGGAGCCCAGCTCTGGGTTGAATCGCCCCAGGTGTTCTCACGGGAGCGCATCACTGGTCCTGCAAACCCAAGGGGCCCCGGCTTTACCATGTCCACCCCCCAGATGCCCCTCTGCTCAGGTCTACCAGAGCTCGGCGAGGAGCCCGGGGACAATGCTACCAAGGAAGGCCACGACGAGGGAAACGGTCCCACATTCCACACGAGCTCATCTCATCCTCAAAAAAATCCTGCAAGGAGAGTGTGAGCACCCCACTTTGCAGATGAGGAAAATGGAAGCTTACAGGTCAAGGCAGCCCTCGGAGGAATCTGCAGCGTAGAAGGACATTCTGAAAGGGTGGCCCACGACCTAGCACTTTCCCGTGAAGATTTGGAGACACTTGCTCCACACCATGAAGGTACCCTTGGACCCAGCAAAACATCAAAACAAGTCAAATATCACCAGATTTCTTCCAAAGTAGTCAAGGGACATTTTAGTTAAATTCTACATGTCAGTGGCTCCTGATGTGAAAGCAAGAGAGAAAACGATAGTGGAGACCTGGTGGAGACTCATAAAAATCGACAATGTCAAGGTACCAGCGAGGCAGAAGAGCACCATGGTGAAGTACCCTGGCTCTTGAATCACAGACCCAAGTTCAAGTCCCAGTCCCGTACTTCCTCAGCTGTGTACCCTGGGCCAGTTCACTTCCCAGCTCTGAACCTTGGCTTCCTGTTTTAAAACTGAATTAATAAAGGAAACAATCAGCAGAGTGAAAAGGCAACCTTTTCACTGGGAGAAAATATTTGCGAACCATGTATTTGAAAAGTAGTTAATATCCAAAATACATAAGAAACTCAACTTCACAGCAAAACACACACACACACACACAAAACACACAACAACAACAACAACCCCACAACCCAATAACCTGATTAAAACTGAGCAGAGAACTTGAATAGACAGTTCCCCAAATAAGACAATCGAATGGCCAACAGGTATATGGAAAGATGCTCAACATCACTAATCATCAGAGAAACGCATATCGAAACCACAATGAGATATCACCTCACACCTGTCAGGATGGCCGTCACCAAAATAAACAAAAGAGAAGTGTGGAGGATATGGAGACACTGGAACTCTTGTACACTGTTCGTGGGAATGTCAATCAGTGCGGCCACTATGGAGAACACTATGGAGGATACTCAAAAAATTAAAAATAGAAATACCATATGATCCAGTAATCCCAGGACTGGGTATTTATCCGAAATAATTGAAGTCAGGATCTTGAAGAGATAGATGCAGCATTATTCACAATAGCCAAGATGTGGAAACAATCCAAGTGTCCATGGATGGATGAATGGATAAGGAAAATGTGGTGTATACAAACAATGGAATATTATTTGGCCTTTAAAAAGGAAATCCTGGGACTTCCCTGGTGGTGCAGTGGTTAAGACTCTGCGCTCCCAATACAGGGGACCCGGATTCTATCCCTGATCTGGGAACTAGATCCCACATGCATGCTGCAACTAAGGAGCTGGCAAGCCACAACTAAGGAGCCTGTGGGCTGCAACTAAGACCCAATGCAACCAAATAAATAAATAAAAATAAAAAAAAAAAAAGGAAATCCTCAACACGGATGAACCTGGAGGACATCGTGTTAAGTGAAACAAGCCAGTCACAGAAGGCCAAATATTGCCTCCACTTATATGAGGTATCTAAAATAGTTAAACCTACAGAGGCAGAGAGTAGAATGGTGGTTGCCAGGGGCTGGCAGGAGGAGGAGGAAATGGGGAGTTGCTATTCAATGGATATAAAGTTTCAGTTATACGCATAAGTTCTAGAGACCTGCTGTACAACACTGTGCCTGTCATTAACAATCCTGTAGTGTGAACTTAAAAATCTGTCAAGAGGGTAGATCTCACCTTAAGTGTTCTTAGCACAATTTTAAAACGTTGAATTAATAGTATGACTATAAAGTGATAGCATTACAGTTTCTTGGAGGGATGAAACTTCTGTATCCAGACTGCGGGGGTGGTTACACGATGTAAAGTCTTGACTTCCACAGAAGAATACACCAAAAAAGGCCACTTTTACTGTATGTTAATTAAAAAGATAAAATAAATAAATAAATAGTCATCTAAAAAAAAAGATAAAATATAGAAAAATAAATGACTAATAATCGTATCTATCTCGTGGAGCCAGTGTGACTTTCAAGTCCAATGACATGCCCAGCACAGAGTGCAACACATCACCAGCTGAGGAACCGTCAGGCACTACTAGTAAGATTCGCCTTGCCTCTTTTCCTCCTCCAGAGCAATTCGAGCCCCAGATGGCAACTCAAGAGAGAAAAGCATCACCAGCACCCAATGTTCAGGGACCTGTGACTGAAGTTTGCTAACAGCCAGGCCTCTCATCTCAAATAGGGTTTCCACCTTTTGGATAAACAGAACATTCAGTCCCTTTCAAACAGATCTCGCTTCCTGTCCAGCTGTGCTGCCCAGCAGATTCCAGAAGGAAGCATTCAAGGGAAGGATTTTACTGTCAGTCCCCCAGGGACCCCTAGATGCACCAGCTATGTGACCCAGCATCTCTGCGGGTCAATTTCCCTGGATGTAAAATAGGAATAATGCCCACTCAGAGGATGAGGAGATTTGTAAAGCGCCTTACGTATCCCCGAGCTCTTGGTAGTACGGGGATCCCTGAGTTCCTCCTGCCTCTCCCAAGGGTCAAGGCTTTCAAAAACCAATACATGCTAGTGTTGGCAGGTTTTTTTCCCATCCGGTACTTTTCCTGCATAGACACAAATGTAATTAAGAGACCTAAATGTTAAAGTTGACAACAGACAATTAGGCTAATTACCACTTCCTTAAAGAACAATTACAGCTGTGTTTCCCAAACAATATTCTGAGAAATGGTACTGGCCGGCCTATGAAGAACAACGGTGGCTTAGACAGTAAGTTTGGCAAAAGCTGGGCTAAGTGACTCTGGTTCCTTTTGTGCAGGACTTCTCAGAGCCTTCAGTAAGTTATGCACGTGCTGTGGATCTCCAAATGGGGGACCCATTACGGAGCGGCACAGTCTGGGAGATGCTGAGTTAGTCAATCTTACTGTACATCCAAATCACCTGGGGATCTTGCATTTCCAACAAGCTCCCAGGTGGTGCTGAAGCTGCTGGTGTGGGGACCACACTTTACAAAGCAAGGATATCCATGGAAAGGTAACCCCACCGCCACTGCCCTGCCTTAGTGACAGCTTTACTAGTGAAGAACAGTCCCAGAGGAGGGAATGTGCTTGCAGGGGGGACAGATGGGACCAGACTCTACTCCCCAACCTCCCCTCCAAAGACCCACTCTGGCATCTGGCTGCCCCTGTGCTCTCGGCCTGCTAAATATGGGTTCTCTGGATCTAGAGCAACCTTCTCAATCTTAGCTGTGCACCTGGAATCACGTGAGGACCTTTATAAAATACTGATGCCTGAGTCCCCCACCCTCAGATCCTGATTACTGGGTCTGGAGCACCACCTGAGTTTGGGGATTTTTAAAACTCCTCCAGTGATTCTAACATACAGCAGAGCTGATGTTCACTGATACAGAGGTGGTGGGTAAGCCTCACCCCAAATGCCCTCCTCACACCCTGCCTGCCTCTCCAGTGTCTGATGAAAACTGCCCAGGAGCAACTCCAAAATAAAAAATGAAAGGATTACCAGATGGGAAACAGAACTTAACGAGGCCACAGCTGACTAAAGCCCAGTCTCAAGATACTATGGTATCAGGAATCCAAACCGCCTCAGGAGGAGAGATTTTTCCATCCCCTTCCACGTCCAGATGAGCAGGTAAACATATGCTCTACACTCTAAAGCCCCAGTGGCCGGAGTGGGAAAACCTGGACCCTCCAGAATGAGAGGCTCTAAATTGCTGTGAGACCATAGTGAGGGTTCTTTAAAGACAATTTCAGAATCAGGTGTCAGACCACATGAGTCTAGTTAAAAAAAAAATAAAGGCTGACGACTTTAAGCTTCTTAATGAACACTACTGGGAAAGGATTAGAGATGAGAAAGCCAAGGAATGCAATTAGAGGGGGTTTCAGTTCTCTCTGAACTCTGTGAATGGAAGGGCAAAGCTTTAGAGATGATCCTATAGGATACAAGTGGGGCTCTGGAGCACAAGAACAGCATTCCAACCCCAGTGCCTTCTGCTGACCCATCACGTCCCTTAACTCTGCTGCACTTGCACTGGCTCATCTGTAAAGTGGGATAACAACAGTGTCTGCCTTGCAGGGTTGGTGGGCAATTGCATGAGCACAGGTAAGATCCTTACCACAGTGTCAGGCACTAGTAAGTGCTCAATGAATGTGAAATGCTGGCTTGATTTTCAAATAATTTTTCCTCCAGTCTGGTCTTTATTTCCCTTCGGCCCTGATTTTTAAGTCTATTTATATATTTTTTAAACTTGTTGTAAAGTACGTGTTTCCGTCAACAGCCCCAAGATCTTTCTGGAATGAGGTAAGGTAGAAATACAGGCACTCACATAAGCCACTGTACTATCTGCTGAGTGCTGATTATGTGCTCAGAGCCCGCAGTGGTGGTCGGGGCTGACCCCGGCACAGGGAGTGAGGGGGGCTGCAGGGGCCCCCCCGGGCAAGGCCGCATGGGGAGCTAAGGAAATCGTACTTGATCAGAGCAATGGGCCCCACTTGACGGTTGAAACCAGAATGTGAAAAAAATCAGGTCAACTTTGGAAAGCTCCCCTGGGGTTCTAAGATCTGGGGTCTCTTGGAGATGAGAGACCACTTGGAAGGCCAGACTGAGAGGCTATGGAAGCCGAGCCAAGGCGCCGCAGCAGAGCCGGCATCACAGGAGTGTGAACCGTGCAGTCACACAGGGTCCTGTGCTCAGGGGGCCGCGTCTAGGCTTAGTCTAACGCTCTGCTGTCACTGTCCTGACATTCGTAATACTTTTCTAACAAGGGGTTCTGCATTTTCATTTTGCACTGGGCCCCACAAATTATGCAGCCGGCTGTACCCTGCAGGGACACCTCGCTTGCCCCTACATCTACCCTACAAGGTGAGGCAATGAAGATTGCCATCTTCTCCTTAAAATGAAGAAACTGAGGCTCGGAGAAGGTAAGTCAACTGTCCCAGGTCCCAGATGGTCCGTGACAGGACAGCAGCACACCCCCGGTCTTGGGGTTTCAACTCAGAGGCTGCCATCGGGGGGAGCCGGCCACCTCTGCGTGCCTGAAAGCCGTGCTCAGGCTCTCCTGGGCCTGGGCTGCAGGAAATGCCCCACCCTCCCCAGAAGCCTGAGCCAGAGACAGCAGGTGTTCTGGCCCCGGCCAGCCGGAACTGGGTCCGGAACTGGGTCCGGGCAGGGCCAACGCCCACGGAACTGGGTCACAAGGCCAGTTCCACTACCGCAAGGTCCAGCGATTAATGAAACAATGCACCAGGAGCAAAACAAACACAAGTCATCTTTGAAGGCCTCGGGTCCCTCCTCTGTACTCTGCCTATTCCCCACCCCCAACTACAACTTAGAGAAGACCACGTTCAAGGAAGGAAGGGGGAAAATTAACCACCCATAGCTGAAAAGTTTCCCAGTAAAGGAAGAACAGGCACATCAAATCACACCATGCCTTTGGCTTCCTTGACAGACTCTGAGAGACATATCCTGGGGGTGAGTGTGGCCCTGGCACTATTCTAGGCACTGGAGTTACAACAGTGAATGAAACAGATAAAGATCTTTGCCCAATAAACCATTAGCCAGACTCATCAAGAGAAAAAGGGAGAAGACTCAAATCAATAGAATTAGAAATGAAAAAGGTGAAGTAACCACTGACACTGCAGAAATAACAAACGATCATGAGAGATTACTACAAGCAACTCTATGCCAATAAAATGGACAACCTGGAAGAAATGGACAAATTCTTAGAAATGCACAACCTGCCGAGACTGAACCAGGAAGAAATAGAAAATATGAACAGACCAATCACAAGCACTGAAATTGAAACTGTGATTAAAAATCTTCCAACAAACAAAAGCCCAGGACCAGATGGCTTCACAGGCAAATTCTATCAAACATTTAGAGAAGAGCTAACACCTAGCCTTCTCAAACTCTTCCAAAATATTGCAGAGGGAGGAACACTCCCCAACTCATTCTACGAGGCCACCATCACCCTGATACCAAAACCAGACAAAGATGTCACAAAGAAAGAAAACTACAGGCCAATATCACTGATGAACATAGATGCAAAAATCCTCAACAAAATACTAGCAAACAGAATCCAACAGCACATTAAAAGGATCATACACCATGATCAAGTGGGGTTTATTCCAGGAATGCAAGGATTCTTCAATATACGCAAATCAATCAACGTGATACACCATATTAACAAATTGAAGGAGAAAAACCATATGATCATCTCAATAGATGCAGAGAAAGCTTTCGACAAAATTCAACACCCATTTATGATAAAAGCCCTGCAGAAAGTAGGCATAGAGGGAACTTTCCTCAACATAATAAAGGCCATATATGACAAACCCACAGCCAACATTGTCCTCAATGGTGAAAAACTGAAACCATTTCCACTAAGATCAGGAACAAGACAAGGTTGCCCACTCTCACCACTATTATTCAACATAGTTTTGGAAGTGTTAGCCACAGCAATCAGAGAAGAAAAAGAAATAAAAGGAATCCAAATCGGAGAAGAAGTAAAGCTGTCACTGTTTACAGATGACATGATATTATACACAGAGAATCCTAAAGATGCTACCAGAAAACTACTAGAGCTAATCAATGACTTTGGTAAAGTAGCAGGATACAAAATGAATGCACAGAAATCTCTTGCATTCCTATACACTAATGATGAAAAATCTGAAAGTGAAATTAAGAAAACACTCCTGTTTACCATTGCAACAAAAAGAATAAAATACCTAGGAATAAACCTACCTAAGGAGACAAAAGACCTGTATGCAGAAAATTATAAGACACTGATGAAAGAAATTAAAGATGATACAAATAGATGGAGAGATATACCATGTTCTTGGATTGGAAGAATCAACATTGTGAAAATGACTATACTACCCAAAGCAATCTACAGATTCAATGCAATCCCTATCAAACTACCACTGGCATTTTTCACAGAACTAGAACAAAAAATTTCACAATTTGTATGGAAACACAAAAGACCCCGAGTGGCCAAAGCAATCTTGAGAACGAAAAATGGAGCTGGAGGAATCAGGCTCCCTGACTTCAGACTATATTACAAAGCTACAGGAATCAAGACAGTTTGGTACTGGCACAAAAACAGAAACATAGACCAATGGAACAGGATAGAAAGCCCAGAGATAAACCCATGCACATATGGTCACCTTATCTTTGATAAAGGAGGCAAGCATATACAGTGGAGAAAAGACAGCTTCTTCAATAAGTGGTGCTGGGAAAACTGGACAGGTACATGTAGAAGTATGAAATTAGAACACACCCTAACACCATACACAAAAATAAACTCAAAATGGATTAAAGACCTAAATGTAAGGCCAGACACTATCAAACTCTTAGAGGAAAACATAGGCAGAACACTCTATGACATAAATCACAGCAAGATCCTTTTTGACCCAACTCCTAGAGAAATGGAAATAAAAACACAAATAAACAAATGGGACCTAATGAAACTTAAAAGCTTTTGCACAGCAAAGGAAACCATAAACAAGACCAAAAGACAACCCTCAGAATGGGAGAAAATATTTGCAAATGAAGCAACTGACAAAGGATTAATCTCCAAGATTTACAAGCAGCTCATGCAGCTCAAGAACAAAAAAACAAACAGCCCAATCCAAAAATGGGCAGAAGACCTAAATAGACATTTCTCCAAAGAAGATATACAGATTGCCAACAGACACATGAAAGAATGCTCAACATCATTAATATTAGAAAAATGCAAATCAAAACTACAATGAGATATCATCTCACACCAGTCAGAATGGCCATCATCAAAAAATCTAGAAACAATAAATGCTGGAGAGGATGTGGAGAAAAGGGAACACTCTTGCACTGTTGGTGGGAATGTAAATTGATACAGCCACTATGGAGAACAGTATGGAAGTTCCTTAAAAAACTAAAAATAGAACTATCATACGACCCAGCAATCCCACTACTGGGCATATACCCTGAGAAAACCATAATTCAAAAAGAGTCACGTTGGGGCTTCCCTGGTGGCGCAGTGGTTAAGAATCCGCCTGCCAATGCAGGGGACATGGGTTCGAGCCCTGGTCCGGGAAGATCCCACATGCCGCAGAGCAACTTAAGCCTGTGCGCCACAACTAATGAGCCTGCGCTCTAGAGCCTGTGAGCCACAACTACTGAAGCCTGTGTGCCACAACTACTGAAGCCTGCGCGCCTAGAGCCCTTGCTCTGCAACAAGAGAAGCCACCGCAATGAGAAGCCTGCGCACCACAACGAAGAGTAGCCCCTACTCGCTGCAACTAGAGAAAGCCAGCGCACAGCAATGAAGACCCAACGCAGCCAAAAATAAATAAAATAAAATAAATTTAAAAAAAAAAAAAAAAAAAAGAGTCATGTACCAAAATGTTCATTGCAGCTCTATTTACAATAGCGAGGACATGGAAGCAACCTAAGTGTCCATCATCGGATGAATGGATAAAGAAGATGTGGCACATATATACAATGGAATATTACTCAGCCATAAAAAGAAACGAAATGGAGGTATTTGTAGTGAGGTGGATGGAGTTAGAGTCTGTCATACAGAGTGAAGTAAGTCAGAGAGAGAAAAACAAATACAGTATGCTAACACATATATATGGAATCTAAGGAAAAAAAAAAAAAAAAAAAGGTCATGAAGAACCTAGTGGCAAGATGGAAATAAAGACACAGACCTACTGGAGAACAGACTTGGGGATATGGGGAGGGGGAAGGGTAAGATGTGACAGGGTGAGAGAGTGGCATGGACATATATACACTACTAAATGTAAAATGGATAGCTAGGGCTTCCCTGGTGGCGCAGTGGTTGAGAATCTGCCTGCTAATGCAGGAGACACGGGTTCGAGCCCTGGTCTGGGAAGATCCCACATGCCGCGGAGCAACTAGGCCCGTGAGCCACAACTACTGAGCCTGCGCGTCTGGAGCCCATGCTCCGCAAAAGAGAGGCCGCGACAGTGAGAGGCCCGTGCACCGCGATGAAGAGTGGCCCCCGCTTGCCGCAACTAGAGAAAGCCCTCGCACAGAAACGAAGACCCAACACAGCCAAAAATAAATAAATAAATAAATAAATAAAATTAAAAAAAAAAAAAAAATGGATAGCTAGTGGGAAGCAGTCACATAGCACAGGGAGATCAGCTCGGTGCTTTGTGACCACCTAGAGGGGTGGGATAGGGAGGGTGGGAGGCATGGAGACGCAAGAGGGAGGAGATATAGGAACATGTGTATATGTATGACTGATTCACTTTGTTATAGAGCAGAAACTAACACACCATTGTGAAGCAATTGTACTCCAATAAAGATGTTAAAAAAAAAAAAAAAGATCTTTGCCCTAGGGAGCTCATGTTTTCATGGGAGGAAAAAGCAGAATAAGCATAAAATAATTAAGTGAATTATACAGTGTTAGGAAATACAGGTGTTTCGATGAAAGAACACAAATAATGAAAAGAGTGGCCAATATTTATTGGGTGCATACTCTGTATCTAAATGCTTTACACACACTGGCTCAGTTAATCTTCTCAACAACAGGTACTGTTCTCATCCCCATTTCACAGACAGGAAAGCACACAGGAGGTAAGGTGCACGAGGTCCCACAGGCACTAGGAAAACAAGGAGTTCTGGTAAGAAAGAGCAAGAGGTTCCTTTTTCCCCCTTTCTGATTGTGTTCTGTATTAAGGAGAGCAAAACGATCAGGAAACCTGGTCTTCTCCCTGGCCTCGAACTGGGAGAGGGGGGGTTCAACCAGAGCATGCCCCTCTCCATTTCCCCATGGTTTTTAAGAGATCTGACAGGGCTGTGGGACCCTCCAAGACCTCCTTTTTCTCCCACAGTTAAGGCTCTGCAGCTAACAGTCCTCAGTTCGAATCCCAGCTCCACCAGCTCACCACTGCCTGGCCCTGGGCAAACGAGTCACATGTCACCCAGCTCTGCAGTGGGGCACGTGGCGGAGGGCTGAGCACGGAGCAGACACTCAGTAGACGTTTGACCAATGAACACTGAAGTGCGCGTAAAGTGGACCCTTCCTTAGAACCTGAGACCTGGAACGAACACATCTTAAGAAGTGTAGGTTACTAGGCTTGTCCTCCAAGGTGTGAATGGGAAGTGTTGAATCCATTCTCACTGTTCTGTGGTGGCACAAGCCTTCAAGGAAATTGATTAAAACACCTCATTAAGCTGGGGCCCCCATGGTACCTGGACACTCCAAACCTCCAACTCAAGGGGCACCAGGTCAGGAGCTGTGCGTGACCTGGGACCCTGGCCCACCCTTCAATATAAGTTCCATGAGGTCCAGGGCAAGACCCTCAGCCCTCAACTTCCTCCTTCTAAAATGGGAGATTAGGTGCAGAGTGAATGAATTCTATGCCCGAAAGCAGTGACTTCCCCAATAAGGTCAAAATCACTGGAACCTACTGAATCACAAAGGGATGCGGGGTGAGGGCAGGAATATCAACCTGGGTAAGCGGAGGCTTTATGGAACCAGGAATCAATGTGCCAGCTACAGCTCTCTCATGTCCTGAATGTTAACCGTCGGTATGAGGACTGCCCCTGAATTCCATCACAGGGGCTTTCCTTGTATGAAAATGCCCTGGGTCTGCAAGCATTTGTCTGAGACCCTGGTGCCAGCCCCAGGGCTGCATGGAAGGGGCAGGCTGTTTGTGAGATGGCAGTGGTGCCCAGGGCAGGCTGAGTACCACGTCAGCCAGTGCAAGAGTTCCAAGGCCACTGTTCTCTCCATGCTTAAACTCCAACATGCCCACATGCCATGGGGGTCACTGCCAGGCTTTTCTTCCCAGGAAGTCTGTCGTTTTACCCTGACTTCATTCACACCTGTAGGGAGGGAAGGAGCTGGCAGGGACCAGAATCCCTGTTTTGTGGATGAGGAAGTGGCCTCATGGAGAGGCTGCTTCTCCACTAACCTCCCACTTCTGAGCTCTGCACCCCTCCAGGCTCTGAATTAAGCGCTTCTCATGCACTCAGCCCTCGCAGGTGGGACTTTATTTTTAGCCCCAATTTGCAAGTGGTGACACAGAGATACTGAGAGGGCTCAGACACTTGCCCAAGACATCAAGCTGAGCAGCTAAGGGGAGGTCTGAACCCAGAGCCTTCGCCCCTAACTTCTAGAATATACCAAGCTGTTCAGTGGAGGGGGCAGAGCCAGGATTCTGATCCAGCTCCTCCCCACTAAGCCCTGCTATTTTTCTGGCTATACACCACAGTATGGCTGCCTCAGGCCAGGGCATCCCCTGGGGCTCCATACCTCAAGGGAAAGTCTGGATGTAGACCCCCTGTTAGGCAGACTTCCAGAAGGCCTAGCCCAGCACAACGTGGACCATGAGGCGGCTGGACCCCACAAAGGGCCCATTGTGGTGACTGTAGAAAACCAAGGTCAGATCAGGCTAGGCCCTCTGCAAAGCCCTGCCCACAGCTCCCTTACCTCCTCCCCTCCCCCATGGAGCCCCCATACCCAGAGCACAGGACCAGGACTGGCTGGGGTACAGGCCTCCGGTTCGGCCAGTCAGGGAGAGTCTGAGCCTATGGAAACCTGAAACCCTCCAGCAGCTGTCTGGCGGGATGGGTCTGCACACCCCTGCGGATCCCTGGGGGCTCATCCGAGGTGCCCTGGACGCACCTGTCAGCTGGGGTGGGGTTCACGAAAGGAGGCTCTGTAGAGGAGACGAAGGGGATGGCTTGTTTGCTCCTATCTAGGGGAGGGAGGAAACCTGTTTCCCAGCATGGGGGGAAGGGGATGCGAGTTTGCGAGGTGTCGGGGCAGCCTGGGGAGGGGGCTCCGCGGAGGGAAGGGGCGGAGCGGCCCGAGAGGTGGGTGGCCTCGCTTCCCGTTGCACGAGGAGGCCCTCCGAGGCTCCAGCTGGCTTTGTGTGCGGCACGGGGGCCCGCCCGGCGTCCCCGAGGGCTTGCCGAGGCGTGCACAGGGCGAAGGGCCGCTTTTGCGTTCCAGGCGGGAGGGGTCCGCGGCATGCCCGAGCATCCCCCGCGCCTGCGGAGGGGGCTCCCCGGTGGCCGGGGTCGCCACACTCACCTCCTGAAGTCAAAGGGCATCGTGCCGCCGCCGCCGCTGCCGCCGGGGGTGGGAGCCCTGCAGGCCAGGTGGGCCGCGGCGCCGCGTGGGTCCCAGCCCGCTGCCAACGCCTCCGCCGGCCGCCCCGCCCCCGCCGGCCGCCCCCAGCCCTCGACACTCGCCGCTGCCTCCCGCCGCCGGGAAGTGACGCTCCGCGCAGCCCATTGGGCGCCGCCCCCGCCCCCGGCCGCCCCTTCCGCCGCCCTGTTAAAGGGGCCCGGGGGCCTGAGGGCCTGGGGGCCTAAGGGGCTCGGGGCTGGGGGCTGGGGGCTGGGGGCTGGGGGCTGGGAGGGGGAGGGGCTGGCCATGGTGGGCGCGCGATGGGGGTCGAGGCTTGGAGAGGAAGGGAGCACCCAAAGACTCCCGCATTCATTCCTTCCAAGCCCCCGCACTGTGTTTTTCATCACCTTCTCTCTGTGTGACCTTGAGCAAATCCCTCTGCCTCTCCGAGCCTCCTACGTTGTTTTGCGTTTGTAAAACAGTTTCCTTGGGTTGTGAAAATTAAATGGAATGGTCCAGATTTGGGCTACACACAGCGTCAAACTCTGAGTAAAGGGCCTGATACTGTGAAAGAAAGGAGGAAAGCAGGCAGGCCTAGATTTGTAAAGGGGACCCACCATGTCCCTGCTGTGCCTCTCTGGGGAAGATGCTTGGCTTCTCTGAGCCCACACCCCTTTCCACGGCTACACAAAGAGGATGATGACACTTACTGGAGGAGCTTTTTCCTGGGGATCAAATGAGAAAGTTGGGAGACTGCTTAGTGTGATGCCTGGCACCTAGTAAGGGCTCGTCACCTGAAGCTATTGTGGTTGGCCTGGTAGCTCTGCTTCTCTGCTTGCATCTTCCATTTGTGGTTCATTCCGATGGTATTCACCGGGCCGGCTCCGAGCCCGTTCAGGACAGCAGACTAAGACCTGCCTTGTGACTTGGCCCACCGGGGACCTCTCCGAGCCTTAGTTTCCTTCTGCGAAATTCACGGGTAATCAGTATCTCCTTCCGGGATTGCTGGGTTAGAGGAGTTGGTAGTTGTAACACAACACCCAGGTGGAGGACACTCATTCTGAACTTTCCCTCTATGGTTGGCCCCACCTCCAAGGTTGTGGTAACAAAGAGCTTGAAAAACCCCAGGGGAGGAAGGTGGGGGCTCCTGTTCAAAAAGCAGGGCCAGCTGGCAGTTTCCTCATCTATAAATAGGGGGAAATGGTGGTACCTATTCCTCTGGGAGAATTCAGAATGCACGGTGCCAGTTCCGGTCCGGTGTAGAGTGTGGGCAGTGAACCAAACTCTTCCCCTGGACCATACACCCAGTTGGCTCTCCTTCCCTTTGCCCTCCAGCATTCCCTTTTCATTCATTCATTCATTGATTCATTCAACAAGGGGCCTGGCACTCTTGGGAGAGAGAGGGAAATCTCAGCCAGAACTCAAAACCTGGGGGCAGCAAGAAGGTTGAAGGGGCCTTGGGTAGCCACTGAGCCCGAAGGACTGTGTGTTGGCCCAGCCCTGTGCAGGAGGGGAGTCATGGAGTGGTGGGCACTTGACCACGAGTCCTCCCTCTCAAAATGTGGTCCACAGTCTGCTGGTGGTCCACAGGCCAACTGCTTAGGCACCATGGGGCAAATTCTCAGCCCCAGCCCAGACCTACTGAACCAAGTGTGCGTTTCGCGTGATCTCCAAGTGATTCACTGGCACATTTAAGTTTGAGAGGTGCTGCGATAAAAGACCTTGCTTTGGTGGGATGCAGGGGGCGGTGGGGGGGGGGGCTTTTGCATTTGCTCTTTCTTTTGCCTTGAGCATGTTCCTATCTTTGCCTTGCACCTTGCTATATGGACAGAGAATGTGCATGTCTCCCAATAGATTCTCACTTTCTTCGTAACTGTTAACTATGGTAACAGAGCCCATACTCTGGAGTCATACTGCATGGGATCACATTCTAGCCTGTCTGCTTACTAACTTATTTTACTTCTGTACCTCAGTTTCCTCATCTGTAAAATTGGGGCAATAATAGTACCATCCTCATAGATCTGTTGTGAGGATGAAATGTGTTGATGAGCGTCAAGGACTTAGGGCAGTGCCCGGCGCAGAGTAAATGCAAGAGAGGGTTGACTATGGTTGCTATTTTTGCATGATGATGGAGCTCCCAGTTTTTGGCTGGGCATATGAGTGTGTTCAGAATGAGAGTTGTATTTCCCAGCTTCTCTTGTAGCTAGGTGTGGCCGTGTGACTAAGTTCTGGCCATTGAGATGTAAGGGGAAGCATCTTGTGGCTGCTTCAGGGATTATTGGTGGATATTACCCACTGTGTCCCTTTGTCCATCTGGCTGCCCAGGATGTGGATGCCACCATCCTGACCCATGTGGTGAAGGCCATGCAGAACAGAGCAACAAGATAGAAGGAGCCTCGGTCCCTGCCACTGAATGGCACAGTACCTGTTCTCAAACACCTCCCCAGACTTCTAAGCAAGAGAGAAATAAACATGTCTTGTTTAAGCTACTGTTATTTTGGATTTTCAGACACTTACACCTGAACCTAATACTAATACACCTGTCCAGCCTAGTTAATTTCTTGGCTTGGTTCAACTACCATGTACACAGTAGGCCAGGTCCCCCATTATATGCTCACATGGCACCCGTAGGTTTTTTGGGGGGAGAATTTGTCACAATTTGTGAAGAGATTATTAATTGGCTAGTGTCTACCTCCCCATGTTGCCTGGACGTTCTCCATGGAGGATGGATGTCTGTTTGCTCACCATCTTATCCCAGCATCCAACCACAGCCCGCACATGGTGGGTGGGGGGACAACAACTATGTATCAAAGGCTGAATGGAGGTTTTCCAGAGAGGCGGGCCTTCCCACAGAACAGACAGGATGGGGAGGGGGCACATCAACAAGCATCTCTGTGGGGACACTTGAGGTCTGTAAGCAGACCAAGCTGCCAGTCCCAGATGGCCCATCAGCCCAAAAGACAGTGTGAGATAGAACTAAGGAAATCAGATGTTGTGTTACAGTAAATGGGAAAGCTCTGGATCTCTTTGACCAAGGGAGTGACTTACTAAAAGTTGAGTTTTAGGATTACTAATCTTCCAGGACCCTATAGTAGCCAGCCTCGGGTGGCTGATATTCCCGTGCCCTGTATAATCACCTCCCACATTGCGAAGCGCCAAGCTGGGTAACCAACAGGACACTGCAGAAATGACAGCATATGACTCTTCAGGCTGGGTAGCAAGGGCATTGAGGCTTCTGCTTAGGCTCTCCTGAGTCACTTGTTCTGGAGGAAACCAGCTTCTGTGTCATAAAGATAGTCAAGCATGGTTAGAGAGGGGTCCAAGTGGCAAAGAACTGAGGCCTCCTGCCAACAGCCATGTGAGTGAGACATCCTGGAAATGGATCCTCAGCCCCGATAAGTCTTCAAAGCTGCAGCTCCAGACCACAGCTTAACCACAGCCTCACGAGAAACCCTGATCAAGAACCACTCAATTAAGCTGCTCCTGAATTCCTGACTCTTAGAAACCATGTGAGGTAATGAATGTTTATTTTATGCTACTAAGTTGTGGATATTCAGTTACGCAGTGTAGATAGTTAATAAAGACTCCATCCCCATTTGCTGTTCTACCAGCACCTTCCCCCTGCCTTCCTCCACCTCACTCCCGAATGGCTTAGTGAAATGTTAAAGCACTGCAGTCAGACGACTCTCTAGCTGGGAGACATGGACACATTGCTTAACTAGCTGGCTGGCTGAGTATGAAATGAAGGATAATAATACCTTACCTGTGGCAGGTAGCCTCTAAAATGGTCATCCCAATTAATCCACCTCCTCGTATTCAAACCCTTGTGTAATCTCCTTCCTTAGAGTGTAGGCTGAACTTACTGACTCACTTCTTTTTTTTCACACACACACACTGTATTTTATTTTTACAAGAGATAAATAGACTGACACCAAGCATTGTACATGGATGACCACAACAAAAGCAACAATGATTGCAATTACCAAACACGAAACACACTCATACTATGACTGACTCACTTCTAATGAACAGAATATGGCAGATGCGATGGCATGTCGCACCTAAGACTAAGATATAGAAAGACAGTAGCTTCTGTCTCGGACACTCTTGCTGTTTCTCAGATCAGTCGCTCTGGGCAAGCCAGCTGCCATGTGGAGAGGCCCACGTGAGAGAGCTCACAGTGAATCTTTTGGGGCCTCACAACAGCCACGTGAATGAGCTTGGAAGTGGATCCCTCAGCCTCAGTTGAGCCTTGAGATGACTGCAGCCCTGGCCAACAACTTGACTGCAACCTCCCGGGAGACCTTGACCCAGAGGCATCCAGCTGAGCTGCATCTGGATCCTGCAAGATGACAAATGTTTGTTGTTTTAAGCCACTAAGTTTGGGGTGATTTGTTAGGCAGCAACAGATAACAAATACATGGCCCTAAATGCTTGCTGTAAAGATGAAGCAACATGTACAGGGCCTGGCACAGAGCAGGTGCTAATTAAATGCTTGCTGAATGAATCAATTGATAAACACATGAACGTTCTATGGTGTAGAATGTTCCCTGGATCCAAATGCTCACTGGTCTCCACCCCCTCCTGCCAAACACGTCACCGAAAGTTGTTTGAAGCAGGGAAACGGCCAGGTCAGATTTGTTTTTCTGTAATAGGAGCCTGGTTTGTGTTCCAGGGGTGGGGCTGGTTCAGCTGTGGTCTGGATGAAGAGATTAAGAAATAATAGTCCTTTGTCAGCTCAGAGAGGTCTTGAGGGTAACTTGGGCCTTGTAGCAGGGCCTCTGAACAAACAACTCCCCTTTCTTGGTCCACTAAGTCTCCTGGCCAACTAGAAGACACTCATTCATCCATCCATTCATTCATTATAAGTTATTCAGTGAGCACCTCTTTATGACAGGTCCTCTGGATGTACAAAGGAACATGACACATCCCTGTTTTTAAGAGGCGGGGCGGCAGGGGGTGGTGGTGTAAGCAAAAGTGTGGTACCATTACGAAAAATCAGGGCGAGGGGCACCAGTTCCTTGTGCAGGTGCAGTTTTGTGGTAAGTGCAGTGGTAGGGGCAGCACTAGAGGCTCTGGGAGGCCAGGAGGGGGTCCCTAATTCCACCCACGGGGATGAAATTGGTCTGAACTCTTTCACTTCAAGATGACTGAGATCATCTCAAATCAACACACACTACCTAAGGCCAAAAAAAAGAGAGAGAGAAAGAGAGAAAAAAAGAAAGAGAGAGAGAGAAAGAGAGGAAGGAAGGAAGGAAGGGAGGGAGGGAGGGGAAGTGGAAGGGAAAAGAAAGAAAGGAAGAAAGAAAAGTCTAGAGGTAGATTTAGTTTCAGGCACAGTTGAATCCAGGCACTTCAATAATTGCATCAGGAATCTCTATCCCCATCCCTAGGCTCATCTTTTTTCGTCTGGCTTCATCTCTAGAGAGGCTTTCCTTTTGTGCTTATGAAACAAAAGGAAAAAGAAGGAAGGAAGCTGTAGCTTCAGGCTGTTTTTCCTGCTCTGCCTGTAGCTGTAGGCTGTTTTTCCAGCTCTGCAACTCCAGCAGATGAAGGTGACCTGTTTCCTGCTACCTCCAGCAAAGGCTCCTGGGCTGACCCTCAGGGGCTGACTTAGGTTGCATCCCTGAACAGTGGGCTCCAGGAGAATGGATAGGCCAGGCCTAGGCTGAACGCCAACCCCTAGAGCCTAGAGTGGAATCAGCCTCATTCAACACGCACAGATTCAGATGGGAGAAGGGTGGTTTCCTAAAGAAAAGTCAGGGGTGGGAACTCCCTGGTGGTCCAGTGGTTAGGACTCGGCACTTTCACTGCTGAGGGCATGGGTTCAATCCCTGGTGGGGGAACTGAGATCCTGCAAGCTACACAGCATGGCCACAGGAAAGGAAGGAAGGAAGGGAGGAAGAGAGGGAGAAAAGTCAGGGCAGTATTGCCAAAGATGGAGAGGATGTTGGGAGGCTAAATCATCAGGTATCTTCTACAGGGAGTCGGGAAAAGCTTCCAGGAGCAAGAAGAGTCTGAGTTGAGACCTTGAATAACAAGCAGGCTTTAAGGAGAAAGGCAGGTTGGGTGCATTAGTTATCTATTGCTGTGTAACAGATTACCCAAAACTTAAAACAAACAGCAATTTATTACCTTGCAGTTTCTGATGGTCAGGAATCCAGGAGCAGCTACCTGTGTGGTTCTGGCTCAGGATCTGTGATGAGCTTGCAGTCAAGCTGTTGGTCAAGGCTGCAATCTCAAGATGACTGAAGCTGGAGGATCCAGGCTCGCTCACAGGGCTGTTGGCAGGAGACTTTAGCCCTCCCCACATGGACCTGTCCATTATGCCGGTCATGACATGGCTTCTCCCAGCTGAATGAGGAGAGTCAGCCTTCTATGAAGTCGTCTCCAAGGCTCACACCGTCATTTCTACCTTCTATTCATAAGTCCAGCCTCCACTCGAAGGGAGGGATCTCACAAGGGTGTGGGGAGGGACCAGGAGGTGGGGATCACTGGGGTCATCTTGGAGGCTGGCTACGACCCAGGGAAGGACACAAAAGCACGGAGGTGGGTGAGCAGACAGCCTGGCTTTGGCCGGGGATTACATCAAGCTGGAGAGCTCAATAGGTGGGAGCTGGATTGTGAAGGGCTTTAAGAGCTGTGTTAAAAACATGACATTTTGGGACTTCCCTGGTGGTCCAGTGGTTAAGACTCCATGCTTCCAATGCAGGGGGCTCGGGTTCAATCCCTGGTTGGGGAACTAGGATCCCACATGCTGTGCAGTGTGGCAAAAAAAAAAACAAACATGAAATTTCTTCTACAGTTAGGGGCCCTAAAGTATATTACGCTGGGATGCCTCACAATATTTTGATTTGAGGGTTTGAGGGAGCCCAGTATATGGCACTCTGTTTCCTGCCTGTGCTCTGAACAAATGAGACTTCTGGGCTTCCTAATTGTCAGTCTCTGAATTTGGCAGACAGACCCAGGCAGGCACAGGAAAGGCAGGAAAAGTTCAGGCCTCCCTGGGAAGATCTGGGCAGAGCAGAACGTGGTTCCCTGCGGGCAGCCTTCTCCCAAAAGACCTGGACAACATAGCCTCAGACCCCAGTCGACAACTTGCCGATCGGAATTCACCCATCTCCCCTTCTCATGGAGATCAGAGGAGTGAGGAAGCACATCTCCCACCAACCATCTGCAATTTTTAGACAGGGGACCTCTGAGCCTGCCTAGGGTGTGGCATTTCATCCTCACTTTTCAGGAACTGGGAAGCTCACTAGTTTGAGGTCCAACTCAGACGGTGCTCCCTTCTGCCGGCAGCAGTCAGCCCCGCAAGCTGTGTGACTCAGCGTCACCCGCTCCCCTTCCTTATCTCTTTCTGCCGTGGAGCTCACCTGGACCCTTTCCTCCTCAGCCTGCAGTCTGCGGTGTGGCTTGGGGCTGGATGGGGACTGCACCTGGGGCGTCTCGCTGATGCTCCATTCCCGCTCCTTGGCTGAACGTGGAGAGCTTGGGGAGACCTTTGTGTGGCCCAGGCATGAGTGTATGTAACGGTGCGTGGGTGTCCCGTGTGTTAGCACCACTGACGCCCAGGCGTAGGTGGGTCTGTTCTTCCAGCTGATGTCAGTGCCGTGCTTCCTCAGGGTGGGCTGGTGATGGGCTAGGTGTCAAGCCAACCTTGACTCCGAGGAGGAAACAGAAAAGGGAGACCTGGAAGGCTCTGGGTGCGATTCCCGTATAACTGAAGTAAATCCCTTCAGCTCCCTGAGCCTCAACCTCTTCATCTGTAAAGTGGGGGAGCTCCAGGATTAGAGTCGTTCACTCGCTCTTTAGCAAGCTGATGATACACTAGCGTACAGGACAGAAACTCTCTCTACATACAAGTGTGCAGCACCTCATAAATAGTGATGAATATACATAAGCCCGGTAATAGTATGTTCCAGGTGTCTCTGGCCAGATCCGTATATTCCAAGGTGCCTGCAAACAGAGAAAGCCCAGATGAAAATCTGGCTCACTGTAACCCCGAGAGCTGCATGACGAGAGGTGAGGTCAAAGGTGGAAGAGAAAGCTTTGGGGTCAGAGTTCAGTAGGTACCTGTCTGGGTAACCTTGGGGCTGCCTCATTCCCCCACCATGGCCTCAGTTTCCTCCTCTGCAAAATGGAGAGAGTGCCCACTTCATGGGGTAGTTGGGAGGGTGAAGTGTTTATCCCGTGGAACGCCCCCCTACTTTGGATCTGGTTTTAGCTGGATCTCAAGTCCCACCCCCTCTCTGGTCTCACGGTGAAGTGAGGAGATCTAAAGAACAGCTAAGCCCTCTCCACACTCTGTGAATTCATTCCATCCACTTTTTCATTTTTTCTCCTCCTTTCCAAAACAGGTACATTTTTAGCAGACCCGAGACGTGGCTTCCTACGTGAGTTAAATTCAGGAAATCCTCACCGAGCCCCAGTCAGTGTTGAGGTGTTTTGGATAAAGGAGACATCAGCTGCACCCTCCTCTCCAGAAGAGTCACCCCACTCATCATTCATACTTGGAGTCATCAAAAGACTGTCTGTCTTTCTGCCCTGCCCCCTGCCAAGTCATATATTCGTCAAGAACTCTAATCTGGCCTCAATCAGAGTTTTAAAAATAGAATTAGCTTTTGTGAAATGTTTTTGGTTTCACGAACTATTTAAAGGAATAGTAATTCTTCAATTTAAGAAGTAACCTATTAAAAAAGATAATTGAAACAGGAAAAAGGGTCCACAGTGGAGAGTGAAATCTCTCTCATCCCCCCAGGCCCCAGCAAAGGCAACCACTGCTGAAGGTTTTCTTCACTGCGCTGGGCTTTTCGGTGGCCAGGGGTGACCCCAGCCTTTCTTTGGGAAGGCAATGGAGGCAGGCATCTCTCTGCTTTCCCAGCCAGGAGCTCTGAGGCCAGGCGGGAGGAAGCAGAGTGGAGCTTCCCAAGGAGTTGAGGGTCCACCAGAAGGCCAGAGGGAGGGCAGCGTCCTCAGGATGAGGGTGGGGGGTGCTGAGGACTGAGTGGAGGCCCTCAGGTGGCCTCCAGGGGAGACTGTGGGGTCTCGGGTCCACTAAGGGAGACTTTAACCCACTTGTGAGAGACGCCACTAACCTTGTCAGAGAAGGTCTTCTACAGATATTTGTTGAGTGACACTGACAGGCCTTCTGGCCTTCTACTGGGGTTGAAATTAGGGTGAATTAGGAAATGGAACTGGAAAGGCCCCGAATCTCACTGTGTAAGCAAGCAGACGGGAGAGAACACTGAACACCTACTCTCTGTCAAGGGCTTTTGTTAGGTTATTTTAAAATTAATTTTTAAATACACAAGTAGTATAGGAATACATTTTCCATGTAAAAAAATGAAAACTTTACAGATAAGGCTAATGCCCCCTTTGATCTCTAGCTCCAATCTTAGAAGAGGTTTTCTTCTACCTCTCCAGAAGGAACCTCTATTTTCGATTTGGTGTGACTCTTTCCAATTTTTTTCTCTTCATTTTTCAAACATACATGTTTTGTTTTCGTTTGTCTTTCAAGATTAGTAGTGAAATACATATTCTTCTGCCACTTCATTTTTGGATTAACAAAATATCTGGGAGATTTATTTTCAGAATAATACAGATCTATGCTCAGGGCTTCCACAGGTAGTGTTTCATTGGTTGCTCACATCAGCCCCACTACAGATGAGCAAACAGTGGCCCAGAGAACTAAGTGACTCGTGCCAGCTGGTGAGATTGGAGCAGGATTCAGATGTGGATTTGTCTAAGTTTGCATTGTACCTGCCCTTTACCCAATCTGCTTGTGGTTTGTACCCTAAGTTTCCTGGTTTATGATACCATCAAGTGGGCCATTTAAATGCCAGATTGATCATAATGCAAGAGACAAATCAGCCACCTCCCTTCCCTGTTAAAATACCTCCATGGCTCCCCAGTACCCAAGGGACCAGGTCTAAGTCCCTCGACTGGGTAAGAATAGATCTTTTAGACAGAGGGTTCCTCGTCACTTCTCCGGCCTCCCCTGGCCAGGTCCTGCCTTGTCATCAATGCTCCATCCAGCATGTGTTTTCTGACACCTCCAAGCTATTAGCTCCATTCTGACACTGGCTACCTGGAGATAGAGTTAGATCCCACAGGTTAAGGGCCCACTGCCCCACTTCAGATGCCCTTCTCAAGTCCAGGTTGTCTCCTGTGCTTCTGAGTGGCCTGCAAGGGGAGGGTCCCGCAACCCCCTCTTTGGGTTCAATTAACTTGCTAGAGTGGCTCTCAGAACTCAGAGTGACATTTCCTTAGCATTTACCAGTTTATTATAAAGGACACAGATGAACAGCCAGATGAAGTGCATAGGGTGAGGTATGTGGGAAGGGGCTCGGAGCTTCCATGCCTTCTCCAAGGGGCCATTCTGCCAGCACCTCCACGTGTTCACCAACCTGGAAGCTCTCTGAATGTCATCCTTTTGGGTTTTTATGGAGGCTTTATTACATAGGCATGATGGATTAAATCACTGGCCATAGGTGATTGAACTCAATCTCCAGCCCCTCTCCCCTCCCGGGAGGTCAGGGAGGCAACTAAGTTACAACCCTCCAATCACATGGTTGGTTCCCCTGGCAACCAGCCCCCATCCTTAGAGGCCAAATTTCACCTCATTAACATAAACCCAGGTGTGGTTGAAAGGGGGCTTGCTAGGAACATCTAAAGACAACTTTAATCAATCACTGAGGAAATTCCTAGGGTTTTAGAAGCTCTGCGCCAGAAACTGGACGACGACCAAATATATATTTCTTATTATTAATCACAATATCACACTCCAGAAAAACAAACTACTTATGGTTCGCTTCATGCCCAGCTGTTTTTCTCCTCCACGTCTTTGCCCATGCAGTCCACCCTGAGAGGAAGACCAGCTCCTCATCCGAAACACTCTGTGCCTGGTTTACTGTAACTCATCCTTTGCACCTTGATGCGGGGGCCATTCCCTCTTGGGTGTTCGCCTTGTTGCTCACTGGCTGAGTTAGATGTCTTTCCTCTGCACCCACGTCTTATACTTAGTTACCAAAGCACTTGCCATCCCATTCTAACTGCCATTATATCTGCCTTCCACTCTTGAGGGTGATGACATAAAATTCATATTTTATGTCAAGGTGAGAAAAATTTAAACATAAAAGTTTTCTTTGCCTGTTTGGGCCTCTTCCCTCCCCGTTAGTGTGTATTGTGCTTCTGGGTTAACCAGACCTCCTTAGGAGATAACATTCCTTTTCAGTCTCAGCATGGGGCCAAGATGATCCATGATGCACCACTCTTTGTATGTGTAGATCTGGATTGTGTAAACTGTCAATGATGTCATTGACATATAAACTTTGTCTCAAAAACTTATATTACAGTGCTTTGACCTGTGATGGGCAGAACAGTCCTCAGAGCTTTCTGAAAGACTGTCTCCCGGGTTATAATTGGCTTCAATAAAAGTTTCCATTTCTTTCTTAGATTGACTATTGATAACTTTTTCCTGACAGGGGTAAGCTCCTTGAAGTGAGGGTCTCTGTCTCATTCACCTGCATCTCCAGGCCCCAAGCCTGGCTACATGTTTGTGGAGTTACATGAATGCCTCAAGAGAGTGAATGATTGTGTTGTCTTGTGTTGGGGTTTCAGTGATGTGAGAGAGAGGAGGTACACAAGATGATAGTACTGGGAAGAGAAACCCAAGACCCTTGAATTAAATTTACCCAAATGGCAATCATACTATCCAGTTGTATGGCGACTGTGTTGGACCATATTTCCTCAAACCACCTCCTAGCTCAAGTATTTCTCTTAGCTCTGTGATGTTTCTCTTATTCTTCTCTTTCATCTGGTCTTTAAGGCTCTTGAAAGGGGATGCATGCCGTGATTTCAGAGGATCTGAAATCAATCCCACCAAGGGCTGGTTGAGTCCTGTGGCTTCATCTCCTTGGTGACGTCCCTTGTTTCAAAAGGGCATCAAAACCCTCTGCCCACTCTTGAAACTGGCAGGGGTTTCCTGAGAAGAGGGACTGGGGAGTTCACTCTGGGGAGGAACTTTTCCCCTCCTCAAGATAACAGTTAAAACTCATTATCTCTTAAGTAGCATTTTGCCTCAAAATTCCAAAGTCATCTGTTACTACTAGAGTTAGGTAAAGCCCAAAGCTTTCACCCATTTCCTCTCACTTCCCTTTTCTCTCAACAAATTTGAGGGAAAAGCTCTCTTCATTTCTTTTTTTCTTAACATGGTTTAGTGCTCCTTTCACTATAAAAGGGTGAAAGAATATTTTAAAAAATACAGAAAAATAGAAAGTAAAAGAGCCCCACTACTGAGATACCATCACATTTAGAGTTCTTCCAGGCCTTTTTCTATGTATAGTTTTTTTTAAAAAAATTATGTAATATATTGGGCTTCCCTGGTGGCGCAGTGGTTAAGAATCTGCCTGCCAATGTAGGGGACACGGGTTCGAGCCCTGGTCTGGGAAGATCCCACCTGTCGTGGAGCAGCTAAGCCCGTGTGCCACAACTACTGAGCCTGCACTCTAGAGCCCACGAGCCACAACTGCTGAAGCCCGCGCGCCTAGAGCCCGTGCTCCACAACAAGAGAAGCCACTGCGGTGAGAAGCCCGCTCACCACAACAAAGAGTAGCCCCCGCTCGCCGCAACTAGAGCAATCCCGCGCGCAGCAACGAAGACCCAACTCAGCCAAAAATAACTTTTTAAAAAAAATTATGTAATATATATACACCCAAAAGTGTATATAATACAGATGTATAATTTAAATAATTATAGAGTGAATACCCATGTATCCATCACCCAGCTTAAGGAATAGAAGAACATCACCAATACCTTAGAAGCCCTCATGTGTCCCTCCCTCCCAATCCACACAGAGGTAGCCATCATCTTGAATTTTGTGTGAGTCATTCCTTTGTTTTTCTTTATAGTGTTACTGTATATATACGTACAATGTAATATTTTTGACCTTTATATAATTGAGTGTATTATTTTGCAGCTTGCTTCTTTCATTTATTATCTTTGAGAAATTCATCCATGTTGATGCGTGCAAGTGTAGATCATTCATTTTCACTGCTCCATAGTGATATACATTGTATGCGTGTATTGTACTCTAATTTATTTACCCATTCTCCTGTTGATGGACATGTGGATCGTTTACAGGATTTTTTTCTTAAAGATTTTTTGATGTGGACCATTTTTAATGTCTTTATTGAATTTGTTACAATGTTGCTTCTGTTTTATGTTTTGATTGTTTGGCCCCGAGGCATGTGGGCTCTTAGTTCCCTGACGAGGGATAGAACCCTCACCCCCTGCATTGGAAGGCAAAGTCTTGACCACTGGACCGCCAGGGAAGTCCCTGGATTTTTTTTTTTTTTTCACCTTTAAAACATTGTATTAAACGGAATGATTAAAGACATATTTTTTATTGTGATAAAATATATATTAACATAAAATTTACTGTTTTAACCATTTTTAACTGTACATTTCCATGGCATTAAGTACCTTCACATGGTTATGCAACCATTCATCTGAAGAACCATTTTCATCTTCCCAAACTGAAACTCTGTAGCAATTAAACAGTAACTCCGCATTCTCTCCTCCCTACAACCCTTGACAGTCACCATTTTACTCTCTGTCTCTATTAATTTGACTACTCTAAGTACCTCATGTAAGTAGAATCATAAAGTCTTTGTCTTTGTATTTGGCTTATTTCACTTAGCATATTGTCCTCAAGATTCATCCATGTTGTAGCATGTGTTGGAATTTCCTTCTTTTTTTAAGGCTGAATAATATTCCATTGTATGTATACACCACATACTGTTTATCCATTCATTTGTTGATGGACACTTGGATTGTTTTGACCTTTGGCTCCTGTGAATAATGCTGCTAAGAACACAGGTATACAAATATCTGTTAGAGCCCCTGCTTTCAATTATTTTGGGTATACATCCAGAAGTGGAATTGCTGGATCATACGGTAATTCTACTTTTCATTTTTGAGGAAATGACATATTGTTTTCCACAGTGGCTGCACCATTGTACATTCCCACCAGCAGCTCACAAGGATTCTAATTTCTCCACATGCTTGTCAACACTTGTTCTTTCTTTCTTTCTTCTTCTTCTTCTCCTTCTCCTTCTTCTTTTTAGTAATAGCCACCCTAATGTGTATATGAAGTGGTTCCAGGATTTTTAATAAACAAAACAGCCATGACCACTCTAGTACATATACCCTGGTGCACATGTGCAAGAGTTTTTCTAGTTTTACAATTAATAATTGAATTGCTGGGTGATAAGATATGTGTGTGTGCTATTTTCCAATGTGGCAGTAACAACGTACATTGCCATCAGGAATAGATGATTGTTCTAGTTGCACATCCTAACACTTACTATTGTCAGACTTACAATTTTCACCAGTTTGATGGGTGTAAAATGATATTTCAACGTGGTTTTATTTTGCATTTTCATGAGTAATAACAATATTAAGCATTTTGTCAAAGGTTTCTCGGCCATATTTATTTCCTCTTATGTAAAATATCTGTTTCAGTCTTTTGCCCATTTTCCTATTAAATTGTTTGCCTTAGTTTTGTGAATTGGTAGGACTCCTTATCTATTCTGGATACTAATCATTTATTGAGTGTACATTACAAATGTCTTCTCCAAATTTGTGGCTTGTCATCTCATCTGTTTTGATGTCTTTTTAAAAGTAATTAATTAATTAATTTTTAATTTATTTTTGGCTGCCTTGGGTCTTTGTTGCTGCACGTGGGCTTTCTCTAGCTGTGGCGAGCGGGGGCTACTCTTGGTTGCGGTGCGCGGGCTTCTCATTATAATGGCTTGTCTTGTTGCGGAGCGCCAGCTCTAGGGCACGTGGGCTTCAGTAGTTGTGGCACGAGGGCTCAGTAGTTGTGGCTCATGGGCTCTAGAGCACAGGCTCAGTAGTTGTGGCGCACGGGCTTAGCTGCTCCGCGGCATGTGGGATCTTCCCGGACCAGGGATCGAACCCGTGTGCCCTGCACTGGCGGGTGGATTCCTAACCACTGCGCCACCAGGGAAGCCCTCTTTGGATGTCTTTTGATGAACAGAAAATTCTTTTAATTTAGTCAAATGTTTTTCTTTCAAATCTTTTTCTTTGTGCTTGTACAATACTTTCTCTCTTTTGCTTAAGAAATCTGTCTCTATCTGAGATCATAAAGATATTCTGTATTTTCTTCTAAGATTTTTTTCCCCCAGCTTTATTGAGACATAATTGACAGACAACAGTGTGCAAGTTTAAGGTGTACAACACGCTGATTTAATATACGTACATATTGTGAAATGCTCACCACAATAAAGTTAGTTAACACATTCGTCACCTCACGTAGTTACTGTTTGTGTGTGTGTGTATGCGTGTGTGCAATGAGCACGTTTAAGATCTACTCTCTCAGCAAATTTCAAGTATAAAATACAATATCGTAAGTATAGTCACCATGGTGTACTTTAGGCCCTCAGAATTTATTCAGCTATAACTGACAGTTTGCATCCTTTGACCAACATCCCCCCATTCTCCCCAACCCCAATGACCCGCCAACAGATTCCACATGTGAGATCATTCAGTGTTTGTCTTTCTCTGTCTGACTTATGTCACTTGGCATAATGCCCTCAAAGTTCATCCATGTCACAAATGGCAGGATTTCCTTATTTTTCATGGCTGAATAATTCTTTTAAGAATTTTAAGATTTTTCTTTCACATTGAAGGCCTTGACCCACCTGGAATTGATTTTTTATGTGCTAAGGGGTATGGTTTTCCCCATCGGGATAGCCAACTTCCCCAGCTTTATTTGTGTAATCATTGTTCATTTCCTCTTTGGTCTTCAGGGCATCTTCCATCCAAATTTTCTGAAAAAGAAAAAACGAACAAAAACAAAAATAAAAAACAACAATAAAATAACAAAATCACATTTTCTAATATGTGTGGATCCCTTTATTGGGGCCCCTCATTCTGTCCCATTAATCTATTTGCCAATCCCTGTACCAATTTCATACTGTTGAAATTGTGGTTTGCTTTACTTAAAACTTGATATCTGGTAGGTTAAGTCCCTGCCCAGAATTCTGCTTTGGGAGTGTCTTAGCCTTTCCGGGTCCTTTGCTCTTCTATATAAATTGAAGAATCAGCTTGCCAAGTTATATGAAAAACTGAGTTGGGCTTTTGATTGGAATAGTGTTAGGACACTTTGAGGTTAACTGCCTTCCTATCCATGAACATGGCATGTGTCTCCATGTATTTAGGCTTTCTTTAACATCGTTTGGTAAAATTTTATAACTTTCTTTAAAAGGCTTTGACAGCTTATCCTAGGTACCTTATATTTTTGGTTGCTTTTGTGAATAGTATCTTGTGTCCATGTACTTCTAAAATGTACTTGTAGTCACACCATATATAATGTGCTTTTTCCACTTATATCATATGGCACAACTTTTTTCTAAGGGTTGCTGACTATTTGTCTATCCCGCTATTATTGGACATCTCAGATTTCTGGTTTTCATTTTGCTCTAGTCTCATTAGATGTTTCATTGTCCTCTAAGAGCTTGGGGTTTGGGGTCTGACAACCTTGAATCACAATCCGTGCCCTGCCTCACCTTAGACCACATCCTTAACCTCTCTGCCCCTGTGTTCCTCATTTCTAAAAGGGAGACCATGATGATACCTCCTCCATGGGCTAACTGTGATGATTTAGTGAGATTACAGAGTAAAATGCCTAGCATGGAGCCTGGCATACAGTAAGAGCTCAATGAGCATTAGCTATGATTATTTCTCAAAACAAATTTATTTTCCTTCCTTTTTTGCTAAGTATGGACTGTTCTAGCTGAAATCAGTGTTTGAAAAATTGGGAAAGAAAAAAAAATCAGGATTTCCATTTTCTGTTTCACCTTATCTCCCTCTCACGCGCTTCCTCTTCCCGCTCCTCTGGTCCCCGTGTCCAGGGTTAAATCCAGGTGGCCAGTGCGGGACAGAGGGCTCTCAGACCCTCTAGTTGAGATGAACGGAGAATGAAGACACCTGCTCCCGGGAGGAAGCCAGTTCCAGGCTAGGTCTTGAATCTGTTCCTCCTCGTTCTCCAGCCACTGCCGGAGTTCAGGTCTCACGGCTGCTCCCCTGCCTCTTGCCTCTCCCCATCTTGTCACCTGAGCAAGACTTCCCCCACCTCAGCTCCACCACCTGCTTAGCCTCATTCCCGGCTCCCGCACTGCCCTCAGCATGAAGCCCAAGTTCACTAGTTACTTTTCAAGGTCCTGCATGATCTGACCTCCACCTAATTGCTCTCAGTGACCAAACTCATATTCCTCCATATTTGACACAGGTCAGTGATCTGCGCTACAAAACTGCTGGGTAGGAATCATTCTTCCATTTTATACCTGAGAACACTGAGGCTCAGAGAGGTAGAAATGACTCATCGGAGACCCCACAGTTAGGAAGCACAGACACAGAGTTTGAATTCAAGTGTCTGGCTCCCAGCCCAGCTTTTTCCCCTGAGCGAGCAACAAAGCCGCAGCTTATCCAGTGTAACCTGCGAATGACCCTGGGAAGCTCATTCACAGGGTTTCTGCAGAAGTGAGTAAGAGGGTCTGAAATGGGTCAGGGAGAGAGAAAAGGTCAAAAGAACGGGCTGAAGTAAAAGAGAAAGTGTGCCCTCTTGGCTCTTTTCTTCTCTGGCTGAGCCCTGGGGTGGGGTAGGCTAAGCCTGGGGGCAGGGAGGGGTGATGTGGCTCAGGGAGGGGCAGGGTGGGAGGGTGAGTGAGGTAGGACTGAGGATGACGTAAGGGTTGATGGAGGAAGTGATTATGACTAGGAAATAAGCCTGCTGAACCCACCCCAGGAGGATCATCATAATATTCCTGGCATCGACTGACATTAAAAGAGTAGTAATAATTACATTCTTAAAATGTGCCACTCGTTGCCTGGCTACTCAATCCTTCCAATGACCCTAAAAAGTGGTTATGCCTATTCCCTTTTTATAGAGAAGGAAACCGAAGCTCAGAGAGCTAAGGGGACCTGCTCAAGGACCCTCAGCAAAGAAGTGACAGACCACAAAATACACTACAGGTCTGCCTGGTGTCCCAGCCCTCCCCCTGCACTGTGCCCTCCACCGTGCCATCCTGCAGTTGAATCCGTTTCTCCAAATGTAGCCGAGTAATGGGGGTGGGGGTGCCACATAGAGATCATAAATGTTCTGCTAGATGTAAAATGTTCCAGCAATACAGAAGAATGTCAGAGGAAGATGCTGGTAATCCTGCCATTGGGTGGATGTGGTATTAATACTTCCTGCCGGGTCTGGGCAGCCAGGATCTGTGCATTCCCAGCCTAAATGTTCCCAAGTCCACTTCCAGAGCCTGCATAGGCCTGGGTCTAGGCCCTACCTGACAAGGGTAGACCTAGTGCTGAGGGATGACCAGTGGTCTGCTTTTGAGTGTGGGGAGTGGGCAGAGCACATGTGAGCTGGGCTGTCCCCACACAACTACCCAGAGGCTGGATCTGGGACAGGAAGGGAAGGGGCAGAGGGCAAGCAATGGTCAGACGCCTCCTTTTGCTCTCTTTGTCTGGGCCCTGCAACGTTAAGGGCAGGCCTGGATGGCAGTATAATTATTTTTTTAAAACATAAAATTAATGTACATCTAGAGAAGAAATTAATTGTTCCGAAGAGTGGAAAATGGCATGTCCAGCCTCTGGGTTCCTCTCCAGAAGTAACCACTATAAACAGTTTCTTGTGGGTATAAGTGAGGCGCCGGGGACACTGAAGGACAACACTGTCCCAGCTTGACCGTCAGCCCGCTGTTTGTGTCATCAAGTGCTCAGGCTCCTTTGCTTTGGTCTCACGAAGTGGGAAATGCCAGGAAGAGCAAAGGGAAGGGAAAGGAAGCCAAGGTACTTGGAGACGGGGAGCTAAGAGTGGAAAGCTGGGGATGAGGTGGAGAGAGGGGCTTTGGGAAAGGAGCAGGGTATTTAAATGGAGTTTCCAGAAGCCTCCATGAACTCTGTACCCTGTAACACCTTTTCTCCATCTCTGTAGGAAACCACCAGTAAAATCTGTTATTGAGACTTCCATTTCTGGCAATACAGTGGACCAGATTGCACATATTCTTTATTTGTATATTTCATGATAAAGAAAATCAAAAACAAAATCCATACCCTTGGTAATACTTCAGGATTGGGTTTGTTGTGGGGAGATGGTTAGGCTATGCTGAGCCTGGCCTCAGTTCAGGAGCAGGGTAGCTGTAGGGTCATTTCCCATTGGGCAACAGGTCTGTGCAATTTCCTCCCTTCCTTCCTCTTTCTCTCTGGCCATTTCCTCCCTTCCTTTCTCTCTCTCTATCTATCTATCTATCTATCTATCTATCTATCTATCTATCTATCTATCATCTACTCACTTTTCCTGCATAAAATGGATTATATTGTTCTGCAACCTAATTTATTTATTTATTTATTTATTTATGCATGCATGCATGCATGCATGCATGCCTGTGTTGGGTCTTCGTTTCTCTGCGAGGGCTTTCTCTAGTTACGGCAAGTGGGGGCCACTCTTCATCGCGGTGCGCCGGCCTCTCACTATCGCGGCCTCCCTTGTGCAACCTAATTTTTTAATTCAGTACTATCTCTTGGACAGCTATGTCAGCCATTGATCATCTATCGCATCTTATCCAAGGGCTGTCAGTGTTAGGAGAAAGATTCTTGAAGGTTAGAGAGATCTCATGTCCACATGTGGCTTCTGCTGCTGGAAGGACCTGCCGTCCACCCATTCCATTTTTTCAGATGTGTTTATTGGATTCTTGCAGTAGCCAACCTGCCAGCGTCCCCATCTCTCTGGGCTCACAGGCAAAGGCCCCTTCGCATCCTCACCCTCTCTCCTGTCTCACTCAGCTTCCTGTTCTTCAATTAAGCCCCTACCTCATCGCCTGAGCACTTGTTCTTCGCTGGGCTTGGGGCATCTCTCCCCCAATATCAGCAGCACCCCACTCATCTTCTTGGGGTCTTTACCCCAATGTCACGTTCGCACTGAGGCCCTCCCTCTCCATGCCAATACCCTCCATTCTCCTCCCCTGCTTTATTTCCCCCCACGCTAAGCACCAGCTGACATGTCGTGCCTTTTGCTTGTTTGTTTACTGTCTCCCTCTCTTCCTCCCACTAGAATGCCAGCTCCATGAGTGCATTTTCAATCTCTATTATTTTAATCTCTATTATGTGCTGCTTCTTAATCCCTATTATTCCCAGAACAAGGCCTGGCTGATCAGGGATGCTTACTAAATGTTGGTTGAATTGAATCGAATATGGAAGTTGATTTTCTGTGGGTGTGCTACGTCCTTGCTTGTTGAAGAGGGAGAAGGACTTCCTTTAACCCAACTCTGAAGACCCTTCATGAGTTTGCCTTCCACCACTCTAGTCTCTTCGCTGGCCCTTTTGCTGCCTAGCCCCCTTTGTCCCCCAGATGCTATGGTGCACCCCTGGTGACATCCAGGTCCCCCAAAGGCCACGTCCCGTCATGAGTCTCTGCCCAGAGAACCCTAACCCTGGATGACTTCTATTGGACGTCCGGACTCAGTTGTAAGTGCTCGCTCCTGCAGGTGGCATTTTCTCACCTTGGCCAGGTGACATGACCCCTGGGCTCCCCCAGTCCCCTGGGCTACCCTCTCTCTGGCTCCTATCTGTCATCCCTCTCCTGGAGGCCTGCTTCTTCCTCTGCCTCCCCGGGGGCTCCTGACCCAAGCACCTGGCACACAGCAGGGCTCACACGTGGGTACAGGGCAACAGAGTGTAAGGCAGAGTGGTAATTACAGGGGATGGGGGGTCGGGGGGGCTCACCTATAGCACCATCTGGTCGAAGGCTGCTCTAGCCCTGATCCAGTCATGAAAGAAATTCTCTATTCATGAAAGAATTGAGAAACAGATGAGCAATTAAATGCCTGAGTCCAGAGTAATGATGATTAAGGAATGCTGGGAAAGGGCATTATTACACAGCTCTGAAAGCATCTGAAAGCTCTTAGAGTTCAGGAGAGTGGTTTGGGCAGGCGGCGCCTGGCTGTTATCAGAAGATGCCAGGCCCCTCATTTCTGCCCCGTTAGGTCACTGTGAGCCGAGAGCAGGGCTGAGTGTCATTGTTTGCATCTCACCTTAGCTCACCCACTTTTGAAAGGTAATGATGGGCAGATCTGGGGAAGGGGGTCCCTGTAGGTAGGTTTTGTTTTGTTTTGTTTTGTTTTTTTTGGCCACACTGAGCAGGCATGTGGGATCTTAGTTCCCCGACCAGGGATTGAACTGGTACCCCCTGCATTGAAAGCACGGAGTCTTAACCACTGGACCTCCAGGGAAGTCCCTTGGGTAGGTTTTTAAAGTAGGAGAATGTCATCTGTAAAACGGGATAACAATTATGAGACAAGATTTGTCTCATGAACCAGTTAAGGAGATTAAATGAGATCGTGCTGGCTCAGTGCACGGTCCAGGGCTTGGCTTATAGTAAACCCTCAATAAACTCAAGAGGGAATTGTTCGTGCATATTTTTCCTCCAGAATGTCAACTCCCTGAAGCAGGGATACGATATCTGTCTCCGCAGTGTCCCCGGAGCCTGAAACAGCACCTGGCACACAGTTGGCACTCAATACACATTTGTCGAGGGCATGCGTGAACGGATTACCTAACCGTCTTCCAGTAACAAACCCAGCTCTGGGGCCCAGTGCTTGGTTCCCACCGTTCCGTGCTGCAATCTGCACATTTCCCCGCCGGCCCAGTGCAGCTCTGACAGGCAGTGACTGCACAGGGCAGATGACTCGTGGGGTACTTCTCTAAATGCTTCCCTGGGCCAAGGAATCCCCAGGGTCTGGCTTATCAGGACAAGCCGATGACTGGGGCCCAGCGTGGTCCACCTTCCCGTTAGCTGAGCGCCCATCACAGGCTGGATCCAGAGGCTCTGTTTGGGGAAGGCAACGGAACGTGCAGCCCCCGGAGGAGGGACACACACAGGCCCTGTAAAGCAGGAAGTGTCTCATACCACAGCCCCTCTCTGAAGCTCACTTCCTTCCCTCCTCTGACTCTGAACCTGCCTTCATCCTGGGAGGCGATTGGGCTCTCTGTAGGAGTCTTAGCTAACCTCTGAAGGTCAAGTTCACGGACCATCTGTCAATACTAATGGCCAACTTTTATGGAGCACTTACTCTGTGCCAGGTCTTGCGCTAGATGAAAAGATTTTATTTCATTTCCTCTAAAGTGGCACCCAACTGTTCTCCAAACATTCTGTCCTTTGATGCAGCTGGGCCTTTGCATAGGCTGTTCCTCAGTTTAAAATGCTCTTCCTGACTTTATCTACCTGGTGAATACTCACTCTTCAGCACCCGCCACTCTTCTGTCACCTCCTCCCGGAAGCTTTCCCAGCTTGCCTGAGACAATAAAATCACAACCTCCCATGGGTCCCCACAGTTGTCATTTGGGTGTGCGTGTCTGTCTCCCCCTGAGCTGCGGCCCCTCCAATGCGCCAGGCTGCCACTTTTACCTCCTTGTCCTGTATGTCCACCTCCACGCCTGGCACAAAGGGCACTGGAAATGTTGGTTTCTCCCTTCTCAATTCCTTGGCATTCCATCCATCTTTTGTATGTCCCTCATCCCTTTGTCTTTATTCCAAGCACAATGCTCATTACATGATAGGTATTTATAAATGTAAGTTGAATGACATAAAGAAATCAGTGATCTTACTTGCAGGGTACCAGATAGGAAGCGTTCAACTATTTTCCTGTAGACTCCATGGTTACCTCCAGCAAGAAATCATCAGAATAGGTAGGGAAAGAGGAAGTCAGAAGAAGGAAGAGAACAGGAGAAGGTGCTGGCACTAACATTTTCTGAGCACCTAAATGTGCCAGGCATGTGTTTCATTAACTCCCCACCATAATCCAGTGAAGTGAATATTACAATCCCCTTTTCATAGACAAAAAATGAGGGCACAGAGAGGTGAAGTGAATTACCTAAGATCACACAGCCGGCAAGTGGCAGAGCTGGGATTTGAGCCCCATCTGTCTAGTTCCACCAGCTGGATGGAGACGGCCGGGGTGTCCCTGTAGTATAAGAGGGTGGAGGAAAGTGAGGAGGGGCTGCAGGACACTGGGGAGAAGGAATGGGATATGTCTGTCCTGTGGATCAGACCCAGACCCCTGGATATGTATCCTCTCTGCCTTGGTTTCCTGGAACAAAGGTTTGCTGGCCTGTGGACCCAGCCCAGACTCCTCCAATACATTTGACCACATTCTCTTGAGACAGCTCCTCTTTTTCTTTTGTTTTTAAATTGAAGTATAGTTGATTTACAATGTTGTGTTAATTTCTGCTGTACAGCAAAGTGACTCAGTTATACATATATATATATACATTATTTTTTATATTCTTTTCCATTATGGTTTATCCCAGGAGATTGGATAGAGTTCCCTGTGCTCTACAGTAGGACCTTGTTGTCCATCCATTCTATATGTAATAGTTTGCATCTGCTAAGCCCAAACTCCCAGTCCATCCCCCCCGCCGCCCACCCCTCGTCTTGGCAACCACAAGTCTGTTCTCCATGTCTGTGAGTTGAGACAGTTCCCCTTTACAAGTAGCTTCTTTCTTTTTTCTAACATCGATCCTGTCCTAAACACTTCCCCCTCAGTCCCTGGACCAGAGTTTGGGTAACCCTGACCCCACAGGGTTGTGCAACACCCGCTGAGGGCTCCAGGAACCCACAACTTCTCAATAATGCTGAACTGGGTGAAATTTCCCAGTAACCTCCTCCCCCGCCTGACTAACGCTTTCTTAGCTTGGCAATGCAATGTCTTATTTTTAAGGAAGCCAGTCATTTGGTTTAGATTCTTTAGCTGTTTTATTTTAATGACCTTCTGAATCATTCATTTTTCTACTTTTGAACTGATTCACTCTTGGCCACTTCCTTGTACAGAAATCCAACCCCTCCTTTAAGACTCAGCACCAACTACCCCATTCTCCTGAAAATCCTCACCCATACCATCCCTCTCCAGGAAGAGGTATTCCCCTCCCCGCTCTTTCTGTACCGTTCATCCGGCATTTATTATACTGTCATCATCCTTATCATAACAATAAAAATGATATGCCAGCTGTTTGAGTTGTTTCTTATTCTCATGATGACCCTAGGAAGAAAGTAATTATTATTTCCATTTAAATGTAGTGAAACTGAGCCTCAGGGAGCTTATTAAGCCTCCTGCTCAAGGTCACATGAAGTAAGTAGCCAAGATGCTAAGCCAGCCCAGCCCAGCTGCAGAGGGAGTGTCTTGAAATGTAGCTATTCGTGTGGGGGGTGCCTGGCTCTTACTGTGATGTCTGTCACCGCACCCCCTAGACTGTAAGCTCCATGAAGTGTTTGTTCCCTATTGCATTGTACACAATAAATATCTGCAATAAATACCTGATTTTCCATAGATGTTGACCAATGGCTGGGAGGCTTCTATAGAATTAGCTGCTCCAAGCTTTACACAATTTTGGCATTCTTACAACATCAAGAGCCTGGTTGCAAAAACAATCAATGCACATTGGCTGACGGAAGTAAGAGAAAGGCATGGGCTTGGAAGATTCCAGTGGACATATTTTGTTGTAGTTGAAAATCTTCAATAGGAAATTAAAAAAAATTCTCTCTGTAGCTCAGGACCAACGCTGCCAAACAAGACCTCCTCATCACTTTTTTCAGGTTAAACTAACAACATCTTACAGACTAAGGGTTCAGTTTAAGCTCACTCAACCCACCTTTAATGGGTATCTACTATTGGCCAGGCCCTGTACTCACTCATAGGCTAGTGCTGGAGATGGCTCTGTGAGCAACACACCAGGTGGAGGTCCTTTGGGTGCCCACCCTCCCTCTAATCCTTCTGGGAGACGAGCTCCCTACCGCCCTGAGAGCAGGCAAGGGTGGGGCCTTAGGAATAGCAGGAGGGGGGCGCAGTGGCTCTGTCTGGTCAAAGAGGACAAGGCAGGAAAGATTTCAACAAAGGAGCAGCCTCCAAGAAGTGAATGCAAGCAGCAGAGTGGAGGCCTGGAGGACGCTGGCTCATCTCTCAAGGAATATGAAGAAGACAGGCTTTTGGACCATGAAGTGACAATGGAAGAACTAGATGAGGCGGAAAAGGTCTGGGAAGGACATTAAAAATAAGAAGCCGATTGAGGGTAGCACATGGAGGAAAAGAGACTTAAGGATCCCCTTACCATTCAGTTGAATGCTTTTTACTTCAAATTGTGTTCTGTCATCAATATTGTCAGCCCTGCTTTCTTTTGTCGTTTCCTGATAATCATGTACCCTGCCTTTCACTTATAACCTCACAGGGACACTTTGTCTCAGGTGGGTTTTCTGTTACTAGCATTTCACTGGCTGTTTGGTTTGGGGATTTGGGAAGCAAATTGCAAGCTTTGCCTTTTGATACAAAAACATTCCACCGGGGAAGCAGTACAGCCCAGTGGTTATAACAGGCCTCTGGTGCCAGGCTGCCGGGGCTGGAGGGTATGCTGACGGCCTGCCAGTATTTAACAGAGCACTCAATGCACACCTAGTGCTCTCTCTCCTGTTCCCAACCCAAAGATAAGGTAGAGCAGAGCATCCCCACTTGACAGGTAAGGAAACTGAGGCCCAGAGACATGAAGTCAGATGCTTAAGGCCACACAGCAGGATCACTGAATTGGCATGCCAAGGGACCCACGCATTTGGGTTGGCCAATGACCATCTTTAACTCAAGAGCTTCTTGGATTTGGCTGGAAGGGCAGGGAGCCCTCACTCGCTTCTTCTCGTGGTCAAGAATGAGACTCAGACATGTTGATGGCAAAGCAATAACAATAGTAGTAATAATACTACCAGCAAACACTTATTCAGAATTCACCATGTGACTGGCACTATGCCACATGCTCTATGTGTTTCATCTTCTTTACTTTTCTCAGCATAATGATTAAGAGCCAGGATTCTGAAGCCAGACAGCCTGGGTGTGAATCTCAGCTCTGCCACTTACTGGCTGTGTGACCTTAGGCAAGTTGCTTTACCTCTCTGGGCCTTAGTTTCTTTATCTATAAAATGGGGTTGGTGATAGCACCTTATAACAGATCCTTAGCACATGGTAAATAGTACATAAATATTACCGTTGCATTTTTAAGCAACCAAACATCAGCTTCCTCTCTCCTTGGCTTATGAATGGTGAGTATATAAAAAAGAAAACTGGTAGAGGGAATGGTTCATTTTTTAGAGTTGCGAGCAAAAGGGAAGAAACTTTTTCAATAAAGAAGATACCAGAGTTGTTAGCCGTGATCCCCATTTACAAATGGGGAAACAGGCTCAGAGAGGGTAAGTTAGTTGCCTGAAATCACACACAAGCAGCAGAAGAAGGATTTGAACTCAGGCTTGTCTGACGTCACAGCTCATGTCCTTAATCCCAATGCCAAATGGCCAGCCCTGGTGGTCATGGAAAGATCTGGTCCCTGGCCCTGCATTGAAAATGGAAATATGAGTCACCGGCCATCCCCAGGGATGGCTGGGGAGTGAGAGGCGCTCAGCTATGGGGCAGAATGTTCCGCCAGATGCTGAGGAACAGCTGCCAGCACCACTCAGTTTTTCATGCTGAGGAAAGGGAGGAGGAAAGCGTGGAGGAGTGGGGGTCACAAACCAGCGGAGCACAGCCTGAAGCCGGGCCACGACTTGGTGAATAACGTCAGGCTCACACATCTGGCCTCCGGAATGCGGAGGGCCCAGAGGTCAGGCCTGGGGTTCTGCTGTTCCTTGGGGCAGGCTCTTCCTCTGAAATCACCAAGGCTGCTTCGTTGAGAAAAGTCTTAGGCTTTCTAGGCTCTCCTGGCCCAACTCAGGTGGTGACGTGTGAAATGGGCATTCTTTGCCCACTGATGAAGACCAGGTCTCCATAGACACAGGATCAAAAGAAGCAAGGCTCCAGAGTCTGATGGCTCTGGAGTGGATCCCTGGCTGGGCGACCCTGGCCAGTACTTTAGTTTCCTCCTCTGTGCACGAGCATCACATTCTGCAGGGTCTGGAGGAAGGATAACCTGCAGAATGCCTGGCAGCTGCTGGACGTCCAATCAATGCTCCTGACCACCTGCCCAAGTCAGCGAACAAGTGAGTGAACAAGTGAGCAAACTTGCATGGTGTCCAAACAGCCAGCACATAGCCGGTGGTCACCACCTTGCTGGCTGGTCTCCTTAGAGGCATTGTGGCCAACCTTCCTTTTCTGGTTCCAGTTTCCACTTTGCCCCAAGGAGCACCAAGTCATGTCTGGCCTCTTTCAAGGGCTGAGTTGAAGGTGAAGAGTAAGGAAGAGCACAACCTTCGCCTTTGTGCCCATTGATAGGGCCTCACCTGATTCATTTTTGATGCTTGCGCTGGTTCTACCTGGGAAAGTTTGGGACTGGCCAGTGTGACTTGGTGGGATCGGTGATTCATTTTAGTCCCAAAGGGAACAAAAGCCCAGGTCTGCCCAAGGTCCCCTCTGCTCTGGCTGGCCTCGTCTCTTGGTCAGGGAATGAGTCACCCACCCCTCCTCAGGGCTGCCCCTGTTTTCACTGTGCCTGGGCCTTCAGAAACCAAACAATCAATTCTTCTTTTTTTGGCTCTTGGGGACAGGAAGGTGAGTATATAAAGGGAGGACTGACAGGAGGAACTAAGCTGCCGTGGGTTCCGTGGCGGCCACTGAAGGGAATAAATCTCAGGGAAGGAGCATTTGAAGCTGCAGCCACACGGCTTCTCACAACCTCTTTCTCTGCCTGGCTGGGGGTGGGGGGGTGGTGTGCCCTGCAGCCTCCACCTCCAAACCCTCTCCCCGAAAGTGGAAAAATAACCCACCCTCCACAATCTGCTGGAATTTTAAAAAGTATCCTGGGCGATATAATTTGCCTGGTTCACTAGTCACTGGTTCCCTGTTTAGATAAACCATATGACCTCCCTTTCCTACAAAACAGAGATTGTCATATTGAGCTGACAACGTTGTCATGGGCCACAAAGAAGATGATGAACATGAAGCGTGGAGCACGTGCCCTGGTGGGATAAATCCCCTCCCCGAGTTGCAACAAAGAACCGGGCAGCGGATGGTACGTGAGCTTCTTCTTTGACTCGTGTCTTCGTTCCACATTGGGGCTCTGCTTATCTGGAGGTCAGACCTCCTGCCAAAGGCTGGGCCCTCGGTTATCTGGAGCTCAGCTGCAGGCCCAGAGTAACAGGACAGGAATTCTGAGTTGGAAATGAGAGTCACAAAGTCCAAGCACGTTTCTTTTTTTTTTTTTTTTCTCTCTGTCTTCTTTTCAGTTTCTCTTGATTTCATTGTTCTTTAAAAAAAAAAGTATGATACATCTTTTTTTTTTTTTCCAATCAAGTACGTTTCTTTAAAGCCTTGGCTGAGATGATCAGGATAAAAGGAGGTAGAAGCAGGATATCCTCAGAGGCCATCATTTCAAACAGTATGACACGGACTGACTCCCTTCCCCTTTCTGGGCCACAGGTGTTTGTTTGTTTGTTTGTTTTAAATCAGTAAAGCAGAGATAATAATTCCCACCTCACAGGGCTGTAGGGACTTGGGCATGACCTAGTAATTCCAAGCCTGGCTCTTGGGTTCAGATCCCAGCTGAATGAGACCATCTCATCATGTGGAACCTACTTGCTCATCTTCTGGTGGGGATGGTCAGGTTGCTGAGAGGGTTAAATGAGATCATCGGAAGAGCGTTCACGGCTGGCAGATGACAGCATTCAATAACTGTTAGTTGCCGTTATATCCATCCCTGACTTTAGTTTCTGGCATGTGGCAGGTGTTCAATCAATGTGAGCTGTTGTGGGGGCAGATGATGCCATTAGCAGAGAAGACAAAAAATAGAACCACAAAGCGTTAGCCGTCAAAGGGACATCGGAGGGAGATCACGATCTTATTTTAGATCACCCTTTATTTGACCACAGAGGATGAGGAGACCCACGAGGGAGAAACACCCAGGCTGAGGTCACCGCAAGCTCATTTTCCTCTATCAGGGCTCTTGGTGGACCCCAATTCACACAGCAGTCTGGGGCCAGTTAGAGTGAAGACACTCATGGGCCTTGGTTTCTTTCTAGGAATCGCTGTGTGACCGCCCAGGGCAGGAATGAAGGGCTTCAGGGTAGTTGTTGTCTTCCAGAAAGAACCGGAGGGAATCAACAGTAGCAGCAGGGAAATGCCGATGCCTTTTCAGAAAGTTCTGTCCTAGTGAGTCAAGGAAGGTGACAGCCCCGCTTTGGGAAGCAATCCAGAAGCAGTATGCGTGTGCAAGTGTATGGCTCAGAGACAGCTATTCTAGACAATAACAATAGCGATGGTTTGGTGAGTGCTGCTTGTGGGCCAGGACTTTGGCCAAGTGTGTGCATCTCACGGATCTTCTGCGGGGTGAGTATTCTCTTACCCCAGCAAACCGAGGCACAGAGGGGCTAAGAAACTGGTTCAAGGGCCCCCAGCTAGCGCATGGTGGAGGGGACTCCAACCTAGGCCATGTGGCCCAGAGCCTGTGACTCACCACACAGTCCTCATGTGCCATGACTCACACCTATGTCACACTTCTCACTGCTTCACATGGTTTTCACCTCTGAGATCTCACGGTCAACTCATGTGTAGCCCTATAAGGCTCAAGGGGTCCTAGCCTGGGCCCAGCACTGAGCAGGTTCTCATTTGCTTGGCAGGTATTTCCGAGTGCCACCACATGTCACAACCTGAGTTGGGGCAGGCGAGAGTGAGAGTAAGATCAGGCTTGGGGCTGGCCATCACCAGGCATGTGGCCTTGACTGGGCAGAAATCAACCTGTTCATGGTCTGTGCCCTCCTGGGCACCGGAAGTAGGCAGGGTGGCTTCAGTGGGAACACTCAGCCTGGTGAGGGATGTGGGCAGCTGGGGTCAAGAGGCAGGGATTCTGGTCTCGACTCTGCGTTTAATGATTCACGGTCACCTTGGCCAGCCCCCTGCCCCTCACTGGGGCCTCCATTTTCTCATTGAAACGATGAGGCCAGGGTGAGTGGGGTGGTCTTGAAAGGCCCATTCAGCTGGATGAGACAGTGGGGCTATGACCTACCTGAGACCCCCAATCTGGCTAGTGTCAGGCTTGGGCTCTAGAATGAGGGTCCAGCGGGTGGTCTGTTCCCAGTCTGGCCCCGTCCGGGTCTCAGGCTGTGTCTCAGATGCTTGGTCAGCCCCATCACATGCTGGCTCACAGGGTAACACCAAATGTCCCCATGAGTCCCTCCCTCGAGCTGACAACCTCACTCCTCCATCCTGACCTGGGAAAGGTCCCCTGTTGTGTGTGTCCTCAGGCAGATCAACAGCATCAAAACACAGCTGGAGACACTGGGTGGTGCCTTTCAAAGTCTCTTTGCATTTTCTCATTTCAAATTAATAACATGCCAAGTTTTAAGTTAATAATTCAAAACAATAATAAAGGTAGTACTTACAGAGTTGCAGATGAAGGGGGCCCTTCTATGTGCCTCTAATCCTCACAGTGACCCTTTCATGGTATTGTTATAATTATTATTGCATTTTGTGTTGAAGAGACTGGGGTTCTGAGAGGAGGGACAATTCTGTAAGGTCACAGAGCTGGGAAGTGACAGAGCTGGCAAATGGAGGGTGTCTCATTTCAGAGCCCCAAACATATGCATTGTTCATCCAGAACCTTCTTTCGTCCAGAGTACCTACTCTGTGCCAGGCACCCTACTAAGTTCTGGGGCACACAGTGAATGGGCCAGGTCTGCTCCCTGTGTGGGTCATGAGAAGTCCATGAGAAGCCTGAGAGGTAAGTATTATTACTCATTGGAGGCAAAATGAAATCCCTCTCTGCCTTGGCTCAACTCCTCCCAGCTCTACCATGGATCTTGTTTGTTTTTTTTTTTAATTTTTAATTTTTTAATTTTATATTGGAGTATAGTTGATTTGCAATGTTGTGTTGGTTTCAGGTGTACAGCAAAGTGATTCAGTTTTATATATATATATATATATCTCCATTCTTTTTCAGATTCTTTTCCCATATAGGTTATTACAGAACATTGAGCAGAGCTCCCTGTGCTATACAGTAGGTCCTTGTAGATTATCTATAAACTCCTAATTTAACCCTCCCCCCAACCTTTCCCTTTTGGTAACCACATGTTTGTTTTAGAAGTCTGTGAGTCTGTTCCTATTTTGTAAATAAGTTCATTTGTATCTTTTTTTTTTAGATTCCACATATAAGTAATGTCATATATTTGTCTCTGTCTGACTTACTTCACTTAGTATGATAATCTGCAGGTCCACGCATGTTGCTGCAAATGGCATTATTCTACCTCGTACCTTGTGACCACTACCTTCACTCTCTGGGCCTCTGCCCCGTGGCTGGAAAATGGGGAAATATTAATTTCTGCCTTTCTGGGTTGTTGGGAAGAATTCATTAGGAAATGCATATGCACCCCCAGCAGTTATGACAGTGATTGGCCCAGAAAAGGTGCTCAGTACCCTGTCAAAGCCTGCCCTTATTCCGTCTGCAGGCGTGCTCTGCAAAGCTGCTGTCTCTGTCAACCGCATTGACAGCTGAAGAAACTGAGGCACTGAGGGGCCAAGTCTCTAAGGCCACTGAGTAATAGGTGAAGCTGAGATGGACCCTGGAGGGTCCCAGATGTGTGTTCTCTTCCCCTGGAACCCTATGGCACCTGCGTCCTGTGACTCTTCCCCTCTGGGTTCTGGAAGGGAGGCCCGGGAGATGAAGTGTTAGGCAGGTTGCTGGCACCGCAGCGGAAACTTCAGGAAGCGCAGGGCTGAGAGGACTTCTAAGAAAGAGGGAGGTGCGAAGGGACACACTTGTCCTGGTCTGAGGGCCAGAGGTCAGCCAGGCTCCTGGCCCAGAGGCTGGCTCTCCGGGGGCCCAGCCTCCAGTCTGGCTCAGCCCACGCACTCGGTCTTCAAGGCTGAGGCCAGCTGTGATCCGCCTCCATCCAGATCCTTTTCCTGGCCTTCCTGGTAGATGCCTGAGGCCGAGGACTGGGGCGAGGTGGCCAGAGCTGGGAAGGAAGCCCTCTGTCCCTGTCACCATTCAGGTCCTCCGAGAGCACTGTAGGGCCTGTTCAAGACTCAAGGGGTCTTGAGTTTCAGCCTGGCTTTGCCCCTTTTGTGGGGACACAAGTCACGTGCCCAAATGACTCGGAGCCTCAGTTTTCTCGTCTGTAAATGGGGCAAATAACAGCACTGCCACCCGGAAGGCAAGTTCTGCCTTAAGTTCTCTAAGCAGCAGGCATGAAGCAGGTGTCTCAGTGATGTCAGTTCCTGCTCCTATAGGTGGGGACACAAGTGAAGTCACCTTGGCATTCTTGGGGTCGAGGCTGCGATTTCTCAGTGCTTTAGGTCTCCTGGGTAGGGGGTGTCTCATTTAGGGCACAGACATTACCAGGGCTTCTGCTCTCTGTCTAGCAGCGGGGAGACCACCAGGCAGAGTCCCTGGGACAGTGTGGGTGGGGGATTGACTACAGCCTGCCTTTGGGGGCCACAGGGTGCTCTGGGCTCCTAAAATGCAGGGGCCTGTGTGGCTTAGGACCAGTGCCCAGGTACCCTGAGCCTGACCTCTCTACCCTCAGCAGCGGCAGGGGGGCTTCTTCTGGGGCCCTCACAGAGCATCGTGCAGTGGCTTCGTTAGATAACGGGGCCCTCAGCGGGCTCTCCACTCTCCCCGTCTGGAGTTTTCTCCGAAATGCCCAGAGGCAGGGCCAGGTGGCTGTGTCAGAGCAAGGTCATCAGGGTGACTTGGCCCCAGGGCCGTGACCCAGTGGAGCCCCAAGACTGGATTCCTGAGGGCCAGCTGGCTCGGAAGCCCAGGACCCAGGCTCCTTCCCGGCCCGCAGGACTTGCTCCACTAACTCGCTGCTCCCAGGCTACCCTGACCCTCTGTGGGGTCCAGGCTGCCAGCCTGGAAGGGTCCCAGGGACTTTTGAAGGGCTGAGCCAGGCAACTCTGCCCCTGATGGCTTCGGCTCACTGACTCAGCCCTCACCTTGACCTTTCCTTCCCACTGGCTACTTATGGGTGTTTCCTGTCCCCTGAATAGGTAAAGAAAAGGGAAGCGAAAGAAGCTCAATGCATGGCTTCTTTATTTTTCTTTATTATTAATTTAAAAAATGACACGTGCTTGGAGTGGAAAATGCCACTGCTTGAGAAGCACATACTCTGAAACGTGAAAGTGCGCCCCGCCCCCTCCAAGAAGGGCCTTGTATGTGTTTGGCTGGAGCCCCACCAGCTCTGTCCTGTGTGATTGATTACAGCCTTCCGCCCCCGCCCCAAGACACACACACACACACACACACACACACACACACACACACTCTGTATTTGAAAAAAAAAAAAGCAGGGAAGCCACTCTATACTCGTGTCATTTGAATGAACATATACTGAGCATCTACTATGTGCCAATTGTTTTTTTTCCCTCAACAACAGATACTGGACATTAAAGATAATCCGTTAGGTCAGTAGTTTTCAGCTCTGGCTGGACAATGGAACCCTTGGGAAGATTTTTAAAGTCCAAGTGCCGAGGCCTCACCCTAGGCAAGTTACACTGGAAATGCTGGAGTTAGGACCCAAGTTACACTGGCAATGCTGGGGACAGGACCCAGGCTCAGGGTTTTGAACCCGGGGGGTCAGTGTGGAGCCAGGGCTGGGAACCCTGCTCTGGGCTCCCCCCTGCACCTGGGAGCAGGAGCTGGCCCACTGTGGGGCATGTGGGCTGGGAGGTAATGTGGCCACAGGACTCTCTGCTTTTAAAGCTGACAGTGCTGCTTTCTGCCTGGGAAAATGAAAAAACAAAACAAAACTTTTTTTTTTTAAGTCAGAGAAATATCCCTTTATTTTCTCATAATGTCATAATGTTTCTCTTTCTCTTTAGGACCGTTACTCTGCCAGGGCTAGGACCTGGGCGCGTTGGAGGTTTTGCTGCCTGTTAGTCAAAGAAAGCTGTCAATCAGGAACTGGAAGATGCCGCTTGCAGGGACCCAGTGACGGTCTGTCCTGTGAAGAGCCTCCCCAGCTTATCCTTGAGCAAGTAAGCCCACGGGTCACCTACTGTGTTCACTTCCACAGAAAGAATTTTATAAACACTTACCCCCATTCTGGAATTTGGTGTTTTGACACTTGGAGCTTACTAATGGTGTGTGTGTGTCCGTGTCTGTGTGTCGTGTGTCTACGTGCGCATCTGTGTGTGTACATGTCTGTGTAATTGTGTCTCGTGTGTGTGTTTGTGTCTGTGTGACTCTGTGTGTGTTTGTGTCTCTGTGTGTATCTGTGTATATCTGTGTGTGTGTCTGTGTGTGGTCCAGAGAAGTATGTCCTGTTCATCTTGTGTCCCTAGCATTCCCCCAGCTGGTGTGACCTGTGGTTCTTGTCGGTAAACATCTGCCAAATAAAGGCCCCTGAATAGGTGGCACTGTTTGTGAGACACTGACTCCAGGCCCTGGGCTGAGAGCCTCACTGGCTGAGAGCCTTACTCTGTCCCCTTAGTGACCCCTGTAGGAGGTGTCACTGCTACTCTCCCATCCCCAGGTGAGAAGCAGAGGTTCAGAGGCCAAGGACGTTCAGTTGGTGGGTGGCATGGTCACGGTCACTTTGTACTCCGCCTGCCCTTCATTGCCCGGCTCCCTTGCCCTCCAGCAGCTGACCACCAGCCCTGGGACTTCCCCTGAAGGGCAGGCGCTTGCTTAACCTGACTCCCTGCAGGTCACGAGACGGAAAACTGTGACCTCAGTGAGCGTGTGCTTCACCTCTCCGGGCCAGGGGTATTAGGGGGATGAAACAGTGATCCGGACACTAACTAGAGAGTTTGGTCCTTACTGTGCATCGCTGTGCGGCACCTTTGCTCTGTGAGCTCATCTCATCCTCACACTCCCAAGTGAAGTGAGTCCTATTATTACCCTGCTGACACACGTCTTCCCGGTCACCGCTCTGCCTGCAGCCTCCTCGGTCCTGCCCCACTCAGTGCCTGCGAAGCCCTGCAGGGTCTGGCCACCCTGCTTCCTCCCCCTGCCCCCCCACCCCCCGCATCTCCCTCCCCTCCCCTCCTTCTCCTTCCCTTCTTTTCTCCGTATTTTATCATCCAGATACCTCAGCCTCCCCAACCAAGGTTTTCATTGACCTGTCTCTTCTCTCCTCTTTCTATCCTCGGCCAACTTTTTAAAAGAAAGAATAAGTTGTGTCCACACTGCATTCACACACACATGGGCTTTGCTTCCTTTTGCCCAGCATTCTCTTAATGACAGGATAAAATCGCGTGGTATGAAATACATCGTACTTTGTCCATGCTATCCCTTTCTTTGTTATTATTCTCACACTCATGGAGGTCTCGATGAAAGACCTCACTAATGGGATCACATTCTCTTTCTGCTTGGCTCTGCCTTTCCAATCACTTTTTTTTTTTTTTTTTGGCCTCGCCATGCGGCTTGCGGGATCTCAGTTCCCTGACCAGGGATTGAACCCCGGGTCACGGCAGTGAAAACGCCGAGTCCTAACCACTGGACCACCAGGGAATTCCTCCAATCACACTTTTCCATTACTTTAGCAAGCCTGTGTTGAGTCCCATATGAGCTGGGCTTTGTTCTAGGGTTCTGAGAATAAACACTTGTCCTCAAGAAGCTTATATCGAAGTGAAGAGCCCAATATGTAAACAAATACTCATATTCCACTGGGGCTGTGCTATGGAACTATGACCCACAGCGCTCTATGGCCAAAGGGTGGCATGTATCCCAGCCTATCACAACCAGGAAGGGCTCCTGGGTCAGGTGTAAACTCAGTCTCAACCTGAACCTTGAACTGAAGCATTTTTTTTTTTTAAATTAGCTTTATTGAGGTATATTTTATTTTATTTTATTTTATTTTATTTTCACACACACACACTGTATTTTATTTTTACAAGAGATAAATAGACTGACACCAAGCATTGTAAATGGATGACCACAACAAAAGCAACAATGATTGCAATTACCAAACATGAAACACACTCATACTATGTCATAATACTGACATTCAGTCCAGTAATTACTGAGGTATATTTTAAATATCATAACATTTAAGTATAAAATTCAGTGCTTTTTTGGTAATTTTACCAAGTGGTGCAATCATCACCATAAATCAATTTTAGAACATTCAAATAGTCCCCCAGTCAGATCCCTTTCTCATGCCCATTTACAGGTAATCCCTGTTCCCACTCAGCCCTACACAACCACTAATCTACTGTCTCTATCAATTTGCCATTTCTGGACATTTTATATAAAGTGGAACCATACACTATGCACTCCCTGGTGTCTGGCTTCTTTCACTTACCATACCACCTTTGAGGTTCATCCATATGGCAGCACCTGTCATTTGTCTGTTCCTTTGTATTGCTGTATCGTTCTGGTGTATGGATTGACCACATTTTGCCTATTCATTTCATTACTCAGTTGATGGACATTTAGGTTGTTCCCAGTTTGGGGCTATTATGAATAATGCTGCTGCGAACACTGACTCGCACATCTTTGCGTAGACGTATGTTTTTGTTTCTCCAGGGGGGATACCTAGGAGTGGAACTGCTGGATCACATGGTAAGTGTAACTTTTTGGGGAACCACCGAACTATTTTCCAGAGACAGTGCCCCATTTTGTGTTCCCACCTGCAATGTAGGAGGGTTCCGTTTCTCCACATCTTAGCTAACATTTGTTATTATGTCATTTTGATCATAATCATTCTAGTAGGTGCGATATAGATCTCATTTGACGTTTGCACTTCCTTAATGACTAATGACGTTGAGCATCTGTTCATGTGCTTGCTAGCTATTGGTATATCTTCTTTGGAGAAATATCTGTTCATATTGTTTGCTCATCTTTTGATTGGGTTGTTTGTCTTATTATTGAGCTGTGGAAGTTCTTTGTAGATACTGGATACAAGTCCTTTATGAGATTCGGTTTTGCAAATATTTTGCCCAAGTCTGTTGTTTACCTTTTCATTTTCTTAATGGTGGCTCCTAAGCACACAGAAGTTTTGAACCTTGATGAATTTCAGTTTGATTTTTTATTTTATAAATCATGCTAAGAAAGCTTTGCCTGACAAAAAGTTTTGAAGATTTTTTCCCCTATGTATTCTTTTAAAAGTTGTATAGTTTTAGCTCTTACATTTAAGTCTATGATCTGTTTTGAGTTAATTTTTGTATATGGTGTGAGGTAAGGGTCTAAGCTTTTCCTTTTGCAAGCAGACAAATAGCTAATTGTCCCAGCACTATTTGTTAAATAGACTATCTTTCCTCCAGTGAACTGCCGTGGCATTGTTGTCAAAAATCAATTGACTGTAAATGTAAGGGTTTATTTCTAGACTCTCAATTCTGTTCCATTGACCTGTATGCCAGTCCCACTCTGTCTTGACAACTGTAGCTTTATAGTGAGTCTCGAAATCAAGAACTGAAGGTCCTACAACTTCGTTCTTCTTTTTCCAGAACGTTTCGGCTATTCTAGGTGTTTCTCATTACAATATAAATTTTAGGATCAGTTTGCCAATTTCTGGAAAAAGAAGCCGGCTGGAATTTTGATACGGATTATGTTGAATCTATAGATCAGTTTGGGGAGTATTGCTATCTTAATATTGTCTTCCAATCGAAGAACACGGAATGTCTCTCCATTTACTTAGACTTTGATTTCCCTCAGTGAAGTTTTATAATAGTGTACAAGTCTCGTATTTCTTTTGTTAAATTTATTCCTAAGTATTTTATTCTATTTGAAACTATTAGGAATGGAATTATATTCTTAATTTCATTTTTGGCTTGTTCATTGCTTGCTATGTAGAAATAAAATTGACTTCTGTGTATTGATCTTGTATCCTGTGACCTTGTACTTGTTTATTAGTTCTCATAGTATGTTCTTTTACATTCCTTAGGATTTCCTACATATAGAATCATGTCATCTGAGAATGAAGACAGTGTACTTCTTCCTTTCCAGTCTGGCTGCCTCTTGCCTGTTTCTTGTTCCCGTGAGGCTTGTTCCTGTTTGGGGGTGTCTGCCTGAATTGTTCTTCCCCCAGCTGTTCCATGGCTCACTCCCTCACCTCCTTAGGTCTTTACTCAAATGTCAACTTCTTGCCAAGGCCTTCTTGGAACACCCTACTTAAACTGAACCCCTCCTCACACCCCACACCCCTAACCCTTTTTCTTGCTTTGTATTTCTCCACAGCACTGACCATCTCAGACTTTATACCCCTCCCCTCTCAAGATGGTCCTGAGAGTTCCAAGAACAAATCATATGCCTGGAAGGAGGGCCTGAGCTGGTGCTTAGCCAGGGTTGGATGAAGGAGGGTCCAGAAGGGGCGTTCTCTGGGGCACTCAGACCCCTGCCCCACCCTTCCTGGCTGGGAGGGGAAGGGGCTCCTTGCAAATGGGAAGACATTCAGGAGGCACTAGGTGGGGGTCCCCGGGGAGGCTCATATACACCCGTGCCTGCCTAAACAGCCCAGCCACACCCAGACAGGGGCCAACCTCGACAAGGGGTCTACCTGAAGCTTGTTTGCACTTCATTTCACCTGAATAGAAAATGCTGGCACTCAGGAGATGGGGAGGACAGAGGTAGGCTCCCAGTGACTGCCCCAGCTGCAGACCCGCTAGAGGTGATCCTGTCTTTGGAGACTCCACTCTGCCCCTGGCAACCAGGAAAATACATTCCCTATTTGCATGGGGTTAAGGAACGGGATCTCTTTACACCCCCTCCCTTATCTGGAGCTTGTCCCAGAACTAGGACTGGGGTTAGCCGGGGGTGGGGGTGGGGGTGGGGTGATCCCGGAGCCCAGTCTGAGCATAGGTGGGTGGAGGCTGCAGTGGAAAGAGCCCCCAGCTGGATGTCAGACAATCCTGGGTCCCTGTCCTGCTCTGTGTTTTTGCAGCAGAATGAACTTAAGGCCTGAGAGTCAAGCCCTGGGTGGGTTTCCACCTCCAACAAATAGGCCTGAGGAAGCCCCCTCACCCTGGGTGGGAGGTTTGCTCCCCTACTCTGGGTCTCCATTTCTTCATCTGTACACCCAGTGTAAGAATACATCCTCCGTACAGCCACTATGGAGAACAGTATGGAAGTTCCTTAAAAAACTAAAAATAGAACTACCATACGACCCAGCAATCCCACTACTGGGCATATACCCTGAGAAAACCATAATTCAAAAAGAGTCATGTACCACAATGTTCATTGCAGCTCTATTTACAATAGCCAGGACATGGAAGCAACCTAAGTGTCCATCGACAGATGAATGGATAAAGAAGATGTGGTACATATATACAATGGAATATTACTCAGCCATAAAAAGAAACGAAATTGAGTTATTTGTAGTGAGGTGGATGGACCTAGAGTCTGTCATACAGAGTGAAGTAAGTCAGAAAGAGAAAAACAAATACCGTATGCTAACACATATATATGGAATCTAAAAAAATAAAAAAAAAAAAGGTCATGAAGAACCTAGGGGCAAGATGGGAGTAAAGACACAGACCTACTAGAGAATGGACTTCAGGATATGGGGAGGGGCAAGGGTAAGCTGGGACGAAGTGAGAGAGTGGCATGGACATATATACACTACCAAATGTAAAATAGGTAGCTAGTGGGAAGCAGCCGCATAGCACAGGGAGATCAGCTTGGTGCTTTGTGACCACCTAGAGGGGTGGGATAGGGAGGGTGGGAGGGAGGGAGACGCAAGAGGGAAGACATATGGGAACCTATGTATATGTATAACTGATTCACTTTGTTATAAAGCAGAAACTAACACACCATTGTAAAGCAATTATACTCCAATAAAGATGTTAAAAAAAAAAAAAGAATACATCCTCTGGGCTGCAGGCTCCAAGAAGATATTACCCATTAAAACATATATTATATTTTCATATACAATATATGTATATTCTTAGTAAAAATACACGTAACATAAAATTTACCATCTTAAGTATTGGTAAGTGTAGAGTTCAGTGGCATTAAGTACATTACCATTTTTGTGCACCCCCAAGAAGATATTATCCTTTAAAAAATACTGTCCATTCCCCACGATCCCCTCTGGTGTCCCACACCTGTGCTGGGTGTCACCCTCTGCCCTTGTTCTTGTCTCCTTGAGTGGCGAGATGATTTATGTGTTCCTCTCTCTCCCAGGCTGGGACGATGTGTCCCTCATCTGCTTGTCCCCAGTGTCCTGCACAGGCTTGGCACAGAGTGGACGCTCCTTAAAAAGAAGTGAGTTAGACTCTCGAGGGAGGTGGAGCCCCATGGACCAAGCCATCGGCGCAGGCTCTCAGGGTGGCTCTGCCAGAGCACGAATGGGCTTGTCTCAAACCGTGCATGGCCCTCCAGACAGCGCATCCAAATCACTTAACCCTCCCGAGAGCTTTGGAGGAGGGCGCTAGTCATCTCCACTCTGGAGATGAGGAAATTGGGGTCAAGGGAGGACGTGTGACTTGCCCCCGGCATCGTCCTTTGAGGTTACTGGCAGAGCTGGGATTTGAACACTGGGGCACTGGGGTGGGGCTGCACTATTTTCCTTTAAATCCTGAACCATTTTAATTTTAATTGATGCAAGCACTCTACACCATTAAATACACTTTGAAAGTCATTCAACTTCGCTTCAATTGTAAGTTCTCTTTTATTAACACATCTTGATTTAAAGAATACCCTAACTTACCATTGACGGGTTGCTAGGTGAATCATTACCTTGAATTCGCAATTGCTTTATTATAATCTCATTCTCTCTCCTTAAGTGAGCCTGAAAGTATCCAGTCTAAATTAGAGAACAGAACATTAGCCCTTATAAATGGCTAGTGTTTATAAGATGTATCAGAAAGATCCCTGCTAACCCTTTGGCTGAACCCTTTTACTTGAGTGAAAGAACTTAGTCCAATTTAATAACAGTTCGATTTAAGGCTGCTTCTTCAAAGCCTATTAGCAATTCTCAGTCACTGGCACAGATTAAAATCAATCGGCAGAGCTGGGAGAGTACAAATCTCTGTGGATTTAGCAAATTGCTGATGCCTCAGTTTCCTCGTCTGTAAACGAGGACAGTAAAGATTAATGAGTTGGCTGTTGAAATAGTGCCCGGTGCCCACAGTAAGTGCTGGATCATGTTAATAATTATTACTGTCTCAGCCGAGCTAGCTGCTTTCGCTGACAGCTTCCACTTCACCCATTCACCTTGAGGCCGTGTGACTGGATCTCACATTTTATTATGAAAAATTTCAGGCATACGGAAAGGTTGAAAGAAGAATGCCATCCATGGACACCCTTATACCCACCCCATAGACTCGACAATTGTTCATGTTGTGCCATATTTAATTTATTTACTGCTGTTTTTATTTTCTTCTGAACATTTCAAGGAAGTTGCTAACATCATGACCTTTTACCGCTAAATACTTCAGTGTGCATCTCTTAGGAAGGAGACGTTCTCCTAAGCAACCACCAAAAAGTGAATACGTCCATAATATCATCTAATGTCCAATTCATATTCAAATTTCGCTTCTCAGCAGAGGGTACCATCAAATTTTTGGATTTTTGCCAACCTGAAGGAGGAGAGTCTCTCAGTGTAATTAGAATTTTCTTGTCTCTTACTATGATTACAAATGAGCATCTTCTCACATGTTCAGGCTCCTTCTGCATCTCTTTTTCTGGAACTAACTGCTCATGGCTTGTGTCCATTTTATTTTATTTTATTTATTTTTGGCTGCACCACATAGAATGCAGGATCTTAGTTCCCCAACCAGGGATCGAACCCATGCCCCCTGCAGTGGAAGCGTGGAGTGCTAACCACTGTACCGCCAGGGAATTCCCGCTTTTGTCCATTTCAAAATCATATTTTAATTTTTTTATATCTGTTTTTAAATACTCCTTAAATATTGGTGAAATTAGCCTTTGTCTCTATGTTGCAAATATTGTCTCCCATTTGTCTTTTTTTTTTTTTAATTTTTGCTTGTGCAGGGGTTTTTTTTTTTTGCCATAAAAAGCTTTTTTAAAATTTAGCTTTAATTTTTATGTAGCTGAATTTATCAAGTTTTTCTTTTATTGTTTCTGGGTTTTGAGTCCTACATTGAAAGGCTTTTCTCACTCCTGGGTTATAAAGGAATCCCCTCATGTTTTCTTCTACAAGTTTTAAGGTTTCACTTAAAAAATCTGAATATCTGGCTCATTGGGTATTTATTCAAGTGTTTGGTGTGAGGTATGGGTCCACTTTAATCTTTTTTCCAAATGGCTGTCCAATTGTCCCAAGATCACTTATTAAAAAGTCCATCATGTCCAGTGATTTGAGATGCCACTTTCATCATACATCAAATTTCCATATGTACTTGGGCAACTTTCTGGACTTTCTATTCTGTTCCATTGTTCTGTCTGGCTATTCACATTCCTAACTACACCATTTTAATGCTGGGGCTTTATGATATCTTTTAATATCTGGTAGGACTTATCCCCACCCCACTGCCCTTCTTTTTAAGTTTTTCTGGCCATTCTTGATAATTATTTCATATCAACTTCAGAATCAACTTGTTTAACTCCAGGAGAAACAAAAAACAAAAAACAAAAAACAAACAAACAAAAAACCAATCCACTCTCAGTATTTTCACTAGGATCGTTTTAAATGGATATATTTACCTGGGTCAAATGGCCATCTTTATGGTATTGAACATGTTATTATTAGGGGGCTATCTTTGGGGCCCTGTTTTGGGTTGAATTATGTTCCCCCCCAAAGATATGCTTAAGTCCTAACCCCAAGTACCACAGAATGTGAACTTATTTGGAAATAGGACCTTTACAGAGGTAATCAAGTTAACATGAGATCATTAGGGTGGGACCTAATCTGATATGACTGATGAAAATGAAGGCAGAGACTGGGGTGATGCGTCTACAAGTCAAGGAACATCAAAGATTGCCAGCCAGCCACCAGAAGCTAAGAGAGAGGCCTGGAACACATACTCCCTCACAGCCCTCAGAAGGAACTAACCCTGTCAATACCTTGGTCTTGTACTTCTGGCTTCCAGAACTATGAGACAATCAATTTCTGTTATCTTAAGTCACTCAGCTTGTGGTACTTTGTTTCGACAACCCTAGTAATCAACTTCAGGCCCTTGGGAGGATCTCTTAGGCTGGAATTGAGCTGTCCAGCCATGACTTCAGGACATCGAGAAGCATTTGTGTGCTTTCCTGACCCCAAGCAAGGCCAGCCAGGCCTGTTTCTTGCCTGCCTGAAGTGGATGAGTGAACCAATGAATGCGTTGGAAAGCTGGAGGTGTGACTTCACTCTCAGTGGGTGGCCAAACCCACTGAGGTCGAGGCCAGTGAATGAATCATTTGTGCAGTATGGCTCAGTGAGTCAGGGAGGGCCAGGCAGAAAGCCCGAGTCTGAGGCCTATTTCCTTGTCCCCTTCCTTTGGCATCTAGAAGCAGCCCCCTAAAAGTCATCATCCCATGAAACAGACAGTGAAACGCCGCAACACGCCACCCTCATGATACGCCCTCTGTGTGCTGTGGAGAGATAAGGACGAAGGACTTAGAAAACAGAGAGGAAGCGCCAGGCCCCCAGCTGCGCCACTTACTTGTATGTGCCTTTGGACAAGTTAATTAACTTCTCTGGACCTCGGTTCCCTCATCTCTTCCTTTGGGGGTGGTTAATGGTACCTGCCTCATAGGGCTAGTGTCACAGTCTAGGAGGAAATGTATGTAAAGCACTTGGCAAAGGGCTAGGGCTTACAGCAAGAGCTCAGTAGAGATTGGCAATTATTAATAAAAACTGCCCCAAAATAACTTACCCACAAAGGCAAAATTGGTAGGCACAATTTTCGAGTCTTCAACTAGTTTTCTGAATACACCACCGGTAACTTTTTCTTCTCCTTCCTTCAGGGGAGAGTTTGGAATAGACAAACTATGACCTCATTTGCTCCCTTCAACGTTAATTAGTGTTTTCTAATAGTGAAAAGGAAATTATGTCTCAATTCATATTCCGTCTCAAAAAAATTAACTAACAACAGAGATTTGTCACTTCTCACCGGGACGTCAGTTCCCCTGGTGCCTGGGGCGGGGCTTGGGGCCATGTTGGCAGGCGGTGCCCTTGGTTCAGGGATAGGCCTGTCTGAGTCACAGAGGCCCTGTTACTTCCTGGTCCCTCTCCTGGGCTCCTGGGTTCATCTCCATGTGTTTATCCAACGAACCTGCTTTGAGGTTTGTTCTGGGGACCAAGAAAGGCAAGGAACCGTGTCCCTGCTCCCAAGCTAGTGGGAGAAACAGAAATGGTCAGCCATGGGGCCTATTCACACAGGCTGCTATCTGGTCCCACAGCGAATCTGAGAGTTGGTCTCTTGGGGTTATTACTGCCCCCATTTTATAAGGCAGAAAACTGAGACTCTCAGGGGCCAAGTGGTAGATAACAGAGACCCATCTCTCAGAGGTGTTTCATCCCGACATTTCTATTCTACAACAGTCTTTGTCTCTAAGGAGACATCCCTTCCTCTGGGCATCTTTCCCTCATAATTCTCTCCCAGTTGGGAGAGGGCCCTTTTCCGGCCTTTCTGATGTCTACCCTGGCGCTTAGCACCTGGGTTGTACTTGTCTATTGACAAGTCTGTCCCCCTGCTAGACTGTTTGTTGTAGTGCTTTAATTACTTTACTGTATTCTCCTGGACCTAAGAGGTCAGCTATTCTGAGACACCCCCCTCTTTAATGTATACACCATAAAGAAAGAGAAATGCTTGCAATTAACTATGTCAATTAAGTATGCTATGCCTCCGACTGTAAGTTATATTCCATTTTGAGGAATGTTAAAATATGAAAAATGTGCCTTAGGCTCAATGAAATATAAAAGCAATTATTGCTTTTGAACACATCCTAGGGAAAGAAGATTTTATAAATATCCATATACTAATAAGAACAAAATTCACTAAACACTTACCCTGTGCCAGGAATTGTTCTAAAGTGCTTTTCATCCATGATCTCATATCAGGGGTTGGCAAACTTTTCCTGTAAAGGGACAGAAGTAAACATTTTAGGCTTTGTGAGCCAGACAGTGTCATAGCTACTCACCTCCCGTTGTAATGTGAAAGCAGCCACAGAGGATAGTATCAATGTGTATGGCTGAGTTTTAATAAAACTTTATTTACGGACTCTGAAATTTGAATTTCATACGACTTTCACGCGTCACAAAAATGTTCTTTTTCTTTTGATGGTCCTCCCAACCATTTAAAATATAAAAACCATTCTTAGCTTGTGTTGTACAAAAAGAAGGAGTAGGCTAGATTTGGCTCATGGGCTGTAGTTTGCCGATCCCTGTCTCATATGATCTTTACAATAGCCCTACAAGATAGATGTTATTATTATCTTCACTTTATACATGAGACAACTGAGTCTCAGAGAGGTAAAGTAACTTGTCCGAGGACACACAGCTGGTGAGTGGTCAAGCCGAGATTCTAACCCAGGCAGTCTAACTCTGTAACTTGCTTTTAACAAGTCACCCTAAATATGGTAAATATGGTTTACCCTAAATATGGTTGCCTTTTAATATCTTTAGCTTTTTCTCCTGATTACAAAAGTTCCACATTTGTGTTGAAAAATTCAAATCATACAGAGTTGTAAGAAAGAAAATGAAAGTAACCCCACCCTCCAGAGATAAACACTTAAGGGTTTGTACACAGAGTTCACACAATGCTGACTAGATTTAGAATGTTCTGGACACTGTGTGACTTTGGATAGGTTGCCTAACCTCTCTGGGTCCTTGTCTCCCAAATGAGGGAGCTGGCTGAGATGATGCACTGCCACGGGCCTTCCCTGACCGTGGAGATCTGTTTGTAAGGATTGTGCAACAGAAGCTGGTTCTGTCCTAACTGTCTGGGTGTGGAGGGTGAAGTCACCCCTTGCCGGCCCCTTAGGATGGGTCAACTGGCTGCTAAGTCCCTGTGCCCGTGGCTGCCCCAAATCCCAAACACTGAGTGACTTTGGAAAGGCAGCAGGGATACCAGGGCCTGAGCCAGGGGTTGTAGGAGGCTCGGGCTCCCTCCAGGGCTGGTGCCAGGGACCACTCTGCCCAGTGAGCAGAGCTCCAGGCAAGCTGGTAGTCGGAGGCTTCAGCCAGAGCTGCCGGGGATGGACTTGCAACAGGCGGGGAGCCCTTAACAGACTGGGGTTCCTACCTCGGGATGCCTGGGTCCCCCCCCCCCTCCATATCTCCATCGAACAGGCCCAGGGTTTGGATCTGCATCTGATGATTACCAGCTGTGTGACCTGGGGCACATTCTCCACTCTGAGCTGTTTCCTTGCCTATAAAATGGGGATAATAACCGCCTCACGGGATCATTGATTGGTTCCTGAGATGATACTTGTAATGCAGCTGGCACAGCGGCGAGGCTCCACAAACGGCCATTTCCATCCCCTTCTCTCTTCTTACACTTTTCGACAGTACCTTTAAGAAAATTCTTCCACCATGCTACAAATTGTGGGCCTACTACGTGCCAGGCACTGTATCTACGATAGTAGGGTGGGGAGGTCACAGATGAGAGAAACACACCTCCTACCCTTAGGCAACTCAGGGAGGGTAAGATAAGGATCTAAGAGATGTTTACGTAATCAGAAAGTTCGGACAAAGTGCTCCAGGGCCCAGGTGCAGAAGTTGGAGAATCCAAAGAAGGCTTCCTGGGGATGCCACTTTCGGACTTGGAGCCCAGAGGAGATAGCACCCTGGCAGGGGGAGGGGCAGCAGTGTGAGCAAAGGTGTGGGGGTGGGAAAGGGTGAGAAACACATGTCCAGGGGTTTGCCTAGAAAACAACAGAAGAGTCGGTGAGAGCAGTGAGGGTGGGGCCAGATGGAGGGGTGGAGCCTAGTGGTGGCTTTGGATTTGGTGGGACAGAGGGAGTTAGGAAGGGTACTGAGCAAAGGCAGGAACTGCCTGCCTTACAGCACTAGGGAGACAGTAAAAGGGCTGTGGATTCTGGAAGAGAACAGGAATGATGGGAGCCAACTCCCTCTCCTGAGAGCACCGCCTCCATATGTGACCGACACCAGGCCCTAGATGGATAGTATTCCCAGTTTACAGATGGGGAAATGGAGGCTCAGAAATGTTAAGCCACTTGCCCAAGGTCACAGAGCAGACAGTGAGCTAGGGCCACTTTCTGCCTGTCATCTGGGGGCGTGCCACTCTTTCCAAAGTCGACTTTGAGGGCAGAATTCAGACAGAGATTGTAGGGTAATATCAACCCCGGCTACACTGAGTCTTCCCACAGCCCCTAGGAGTACATGTTCTTATCTCCATCACAGGAAGGAAGGAGTGGGGGCTCAGGAGGGAAACAGACTTACTCAAGGCCACACATTAAGGGTGGGGAGTCCAGGCCAGGCGGTCCCACTGCCCCGCCCTGCCTCCAGGTTTATTTCTAAGTACATCTAAAATCAGGAAGAGCCCAGGTCGGAAAGGCCAGGTTCTCTCCCCAGAGTCAAAATTCCCTGATGCTCTTTTGTGCCCTTCTGCCCATCAGGACCACAATTCCAGCCCCTTGCTGCTTCTGCAGTCACCACAGACCAGATTATGCTGGGCCTCTCTTTGGCTCCGTCTCCAGCCAGAAGTAGCATCTCTAGTTCCTGGACTGGGGGCCTGGGTGGCTACATCTTTACCACTAGCCCCTCTGACCTGTGCCACTGTATGTTGATTGGCCTCAAGGAGGGACCTTACCCTGAACTGGACCTCTGTACTAACCACACCTACCTGCATCTTGTGGTGACCTTCTCCCCAGGTTCTGATGCCAGATGCTGAAACACACAGTGGCATGATGATATAAGCATTGCTCTGCTAGGAAGGGAAAAACCAAGAGACTTAGTGAATCATAACAAGAAGGGATGGGTAGGGCCTGGGTTCCTTACATCCATCATCTCTAACTTGGGCCTCAAACCATCCACAAAGTAGACAGTTGTAAACCCATTGTACAGATGTGAGCTTAGAGGCTCAGTGGGGGAAAAGATTCACCTGGAATCACCCAGCAGCAAAATGACAGCGTGGGGTTCAAGCTCTGCTCTTTCCAGATAGGGATAGAGAGGAAAACCCCGCAGAGCTCAGCAGACACCTGACTTTAGGGCCAGACTGTGCCACTTAACACTGTAATATTTGTATAAAAAAGTTTTCTTTTTAAAAAATGCGTAGGTATTAAAAACTGCTCTTGGTAAAAAACAACAAAACTTGGGACAGATCAAGTTCGCATGCTGTGAAAAGTCAGCAGCTGTAACATTTTATGATTCAACGCATAAAATATGTTGAGTTCCTCAGATGAATAAGTAGTATAAACAAACAAGTTTTTTCTTTCTTAAAAAAGATACAGGGAGGGCGTTGCCATTATCTGAGGACCTCTTTGCTGTCCTCAGCCAATGTTCATCTGAAGGTAGAAAACGCCCTTTAAAAGAAAAAAGCACTTAGCCTTTTACTTTTCTAGAATTTAGGCAGAAAGTTTGAGCATGTAAGAACACAGAAGCTAAGCGAGGCAAATGCAGAAGTTGCCTCTGATGATACAATCCACAGATCAACCACCCGGGGTGGCAGTGAAACGCCCCCCTCCCCCGGAGGAGAGGGGAAGAAACCACAGAATGTTCCTGATTCGGCACCCCAGCACGGTGGTGCAATATTTATGTTTGTGTACCTAGCACTGTTGGTGCCGCTGCAGAGGGGCTCCGCCGCCCAGGGGGGCGTCACTAGAGCCCAGGACAAGGGTGACCGCGTGGGGTCTTCCCAAACGTTTGTCCAGGTCCTGGAAATCCTCTTAAAGCGCTGTAGGATTGGATTTCGAGTTCGGCCCATATTGATGGTGAGAAGCAGGGTGTGGGGGCTGCGCCCGGTCCCTGTTCCCCTTTGCAGCCCCCAAGCCCAGCGCTTAGTGGGCGCTCAATCAGTACATATTTGGGGCGTAAAGAGATGGAGCCGCTCAGTCTTAGGCAAATGTGACCAGAAACGTGTCTGGCGGCCCCTGGTGGGGCGCTGTCGAGCCGCGCTGGGGGTCGCCTCCTTAAACGCCGAACCCCGCAATCCACAACCGCACCTTGCGAGCCCTCACCCTGATTTCAGCCCCCGGACTTGCCCTCCATTGGCTCACAATCGTCTAGGGACTACACGACTAGGAATGAGATTCTTCCGCTTGGTATTCGATTGGAAGGCGTTTTACTCGTTAAATGTCCATTTTAAGTAACAGGAAAGTCTGGGCAACAGGAGAATATTTCCCCGAACACCTCCACCCCAACTCAGCCCGGTTGTTCTGGGATGGATTTGTCTTCAACCCTCATTTCAGGCTCCTCGCTGTTGCCCCACCCCCAGCACTGTGATACTGGGCAAGTAAATCGCTTCTCCTTGGGAACCTGTTTCCTCGCCAACTGGGGACGAGGCAATGGGCGAAAGGGGCCCACGTGTATGCAAAAACAAAGGAAACCCCTTTCCGCTCCGGTGGGCGGCGGAGGGGGCGCTGGGAAGCGGCACGGTGGAGGGGGAGGGGAGACGGAGGCCGGTGGCAAACGGCCCGATCTCCCTGCCGTTCGCACCCGGGAGGTCAGTCCTCGCCTGGCAGAGCGCCCGCCCCCTCCCCTCCCCGCTGGGCCCGGAGAGCGGCGCGGGCCAGGTCCCCGGGGACGCGCCAGGCGCAGGCCGGATGGCCTGGCGGGGGCCTGAGCCGGAGCCAGAGCGCAGCCAGCAGACCCCACTCGGAGGCCGATGACGTCTTTGCCTTTGGCTCCTCCGGCGCCAAGCCCGGCAGGGCGGGTGACGTCACCGCACCGGTCACGTGACCGCTATTCAAACAAACAAACCCCCTCCCCCTGAGCGCGCGAGACCCGCCCCTCCCCGCCCCGCCTCGCCTGCCTGCCGAGAGGCCACATATAAACGCGCTCCCGCGGGTCAGGCTCACTGTGAAGGACGTCGGGGCTATAGGGACTAGACGGACCGGCGGGACAGTTGGGAGAGCAGCAAGGAAACCGAGGTGGTCTAGAGTCCCGCACGACGAACCCTCGCCCAGTCCAAAGGCGGTTTGGGGTTTGGCGCAAAGAAAACCAGGGTCGGGCTTTTCCTCGAAAGCCGTCGCCCTACTTTTGGCTTCCCAGGACAAAGAGCCCAGGAGGACTTGCACGCTGGGGGCGCTGGGGCCGGCCATGGTCATGGAAGTGGGCTCCCTGGACGCCGGAGGCCTGCGGACGCTGCTGCGGGACCGCGCGGCGCAGTGCTTGCTGTTGGACTGTCGTTCCTTCTTCGCTTTCAACGCCGGCCACATCGTCGGCTCGGTCAACGTGCGCTTCAGCACCATTGTGCGGCGCCGGGCCAAGGGCGCCATGGGCCTGGAGCACATCGTGCCCAACGCCGAGCTGCGCGGCCGCCTGCTGGCCGGCGCCTACCACGCTGTGGTGCTGCTGGACGAGCGCAGCGCCGCCCTGGACTGCGCCAAGCGCGACGGCACCCTGGCTCTGGCCGCCGGAGCGCTCTGCCGCGAGGCGCGCGGCGCGCAAATCTTCTTGCTCAAAGGTACGCCGTCGGGGGTGCTCAGGGGCGGACCGCACGCCCCCCTGCCGCCTTGCCCGGGGACCCCGGGCCCTCAGCTCCTGGGGGGCTGCCCCACCTGGAGCGCTTGGACGCCTGAGTAGCATTGTGGGAACTTGTTGGCTTTGTTTGGCACTAGGAACAAAGACTCGCCTGGGCCTCTCCGGGGTAAAGTTACAGCCCTAGTGGATGGGGGAGTTGTATGAAGGTGCCCTGTCTCGGCGGTACTAACAGAAAAAAAATATGTCTCTTTTTATTGCCAGGAGGATATGAAGCTTTTTCTGCTTCCTGCCCGGAGCTGTGCAGCAAACAGTCGACCCCCATGGGGCTCAGCCTTCCCCTGAGTACTAGCGTCCCCGACAGCGCCGAATCCGGGTGCAGTTCCTGTAGCACCCCACTCTACGACCAGGTTAGTAGGGAGGAGCCGTGCCCGAGGGGAGAAGGAACAGCTGGCAAAGGTGGAAGAGCAGCGCTAGTGAGAATATAGAAAGTGACATGCAGCTTTATTTATAACAGGGGACACGGGGATATTATTTATCCCATGGTTAAGTGGTATGATGGAGCTGGGTCTCTTAATTGTTGGCGCTACAGTAATGAACTTGTTGGCCCTGCCTAGGCAAATGGGTTTAGTCCCCTATTTATTTATACTCTAACAGCAGTGCTGCAAAGTTCACCCAGTGTTGAAACTGGCTTTTCCAGCAGGGAGTTTTTGTGGGTGTGGGCACCAGCACTGACATTGAATAAAGCTTGACAAGTGTTGGATATTTCTGGATTTCAGGGTGGCCCAGTGGAGATCCTGCCTTTTTTGTACCTGGGCAGTGCCTATCATGCTTCACGCAAGGACATGCTGGATGCCTTGGGCATCACTGCCTTGATCAACGTCTCAGCCAACTGTCCCAACCATTTTGAGGGTCACTACCAGTACAAGAGCATCCCTGTGGAGGACAACCACAAGGCCGACATCAGCTCCTGGTTCAACGAGGCAATTGACTTCATAGGTAAATGGAACAGATGCCTGGGACTTCTGCCTCACTCCTTCCGTTTTAGTCACTGAGCTTAAACTCTGTGGCAAGAACTTGAGTGACATACTTTTGAGCTTTCCTCTAGACATTAATGTCAGTCTGGTGTGGGTAGCATCTCTGAGAAATATAGATTCGATGTCCCATTTTACAGATTAGCAAACTGAATCTCAGAATGTTGAATTGATTTGTGCAATAGCAGTCTGCTTAGTGGTGATGCCTTGTCTGGGTTTAAATCCCCTGCTGTTCTTTTCCACACTGCCTCCACAAACAGTGTCTGTGTGATGGCATGAGGTGATATTGACCATCTCTGGACAGGACACACATGACATTTCTTAGACACCCTAATCCTGGGGTTGGGGTTGTTCTCCTGGGCTCTCAAGTAACCAGCTGCCCTTTGTTTTCCAGATTCCATCAAGAACGCTGGTGGAAGGGTGTTTGTCCACTGCCAGGCGGGCATTTCCCGATCAGCCACCATCTGCCTCGCTTACCTCATGAGGACTAACCGAGTCAAGCTGGATGAGGCCTTTGAGTTTGTGAAGCAGAGGAGGAGCATTATCTCCCCCAACTTCAGCTTCATGGGCCAGTTGCTGCAGTTTGAGTCCCAGGTCCTGGCCCCGCACTGCTCGGCAGAGGCGGGGAGTCCCGCCATGGCTGTGCTCGACTGCGGCACTTCCACCACCACCGTCTTCAACTTCCCGGTCTCCATCCCCGTCCACCCCACGAACAGTGCATTGAGCTACCTTCAGAGCCCCATTACAACTTCTCCCAGCTGCTGAAAGGCCACAGGAGGTGATCTTCACAACCCACCAGGACTCCAGGCTCCTTCTTGAAAGGGGAAATGCAGTAACTCCAGGGAAGGGGGCTTGTGAGGGCTGGTCCTTATTTATTTAATTTCACCCGAGTTCCACTGGGTTCCTGAGTGGTCGTGGTGATGACTTAGCGCCAAGACGTTTGCTGAACTCAGCAGGTTTCGGGACCAACATACAGTGGGTACATCAAGTCCCTCTGACAAAATGGGGCAGAAGAGAGAGGACTCAGTGTGTGAGTCGATTTCTTTTTGCTTGTCCCTGTTTTCTGAAGACACTTTCGTGCTTGACATACCTACCAGTATTACCATTCCCAATGACACATATACATATGAGAATATACCTTATTTTATTTATTTTTGTGTAGGTGGTCCACCTTCACAAATGTCAGTGTCTACCCCTAGAAGAACCAAATACCTCAATTTTCTGTTGTGAGTACTGTAACATCCTGTAAATATAGCCTAAGCAGGTTTGTTTTCAGCACTGATGGAAAGCACCAGTGTTGGTTTTGTTTTGTTCTGTTTTTAAGTTGCCAACAGTTGTATGTTTGCTGATTATTTATGACCTGAAATAATATATTTCTTCTTCTAAGAAGACATTTTGTTACGTAAGGATGACTTTTTTATACAACAGAATAAATTATGGCGTTTCTATTGAAATCTTGATGCTTTATTTCTTGGGCAGCCCCACTGATCCCTCTCTCATCACTGAAATAGGGGAGAACAAGGTCCTCCAGAATGTGTGTTGGCATCTGATCCCATACTCTTTGGTGGCCCCTCAGTCCCTCAAGATGGCTGGGTTGCAAGGATGGTAGAGAAGTGTGATCAATCATAAAAAAACAAACAAAAAACATAGGTGCTGGAGCTGAGCTCTTGGTTTTGGATTCAAGCGTCCACCTATGTATCTTCCCATCATGTCTCCCTCAAGTGTCCCCAGAGCCAAAACTAGGAAGAAGTGGCCATTTACTTGGTTGCTTTTTCCATTTAATACCTTCCCCAGGATAACATAAAAAGCCTCCCATCCCTCTCTGATCTCTGCTGAAGTGATGAGGATGATAGTTTTTCAACACATTTGCTATAAATGTGTTTCTACTATCTGCAAGGCAGGGTGTGCTAACTGACCCTAGAACAACTCAGCAAGATCTGCAAATGAAGATGGTGAGACCCAACATAGCTAAGTGGCACAAGTGGGGGAATTGGGCCCTACATCTGTTTTGTTTCCTAATTCTTTGTGCTTTGTGCTTTATCACTTGCTTCTCATGTGTGCTTTTTTTTTTTTGCCTTTGAAAAGACCTTTGTTTTTTGTGAAAAGAATACCAAGCACTATAAGCAAATACAGTGTAGACAAATCACCAGAAATCCCCACCCCCAACCTGACCATTATTGTTTTGGAGCACATCCCCTAGGCATCTCTGCACATGTACACAGCATTTTTGGTGGCTGCCTCCTTCAGGTCACTTGCTGCCCTGATTTCATAATTTTGTTGAAGAAGATAGACAATTAAATCTGACTTGCTCTAGGGCAATATTCTCGATTTTCACTCTGTCTTGCCAAACAGGGCAAAGCAGAGAAGGTGTAATTGACTACCAACCCATAATCCAGTCTTTAATGTTGAACTAAATAACAGTGAAGCTCCTGGGTTGCTGGCCCCTTAGCCCCTGCACTCTTTTACTTGTTTCTGGACAAAGTGCTGTAGGAAGCAGAAGAGCGAAAATCTTACTTTACTTTTCCAGGGGTGCTCTGAGTAGTGGTCCTGGTCCAGCCCCATCGTTCAAGGCCTTGACCTTTCCGCACTGGTTCACCATGCACCACCTGACTCCCAGGGCCTGAAAGATCCCTGTGTTCCATGTTCTAAGAACTTACCCTGGGCTGGCAAGTTCATTTCCTCGGCTGGGCTTCCAATTACAAGTGTGTTCACGCCTTTCAAAACAAACCATACCCAGTGTTTTTATCAAACCCTAGAAATCTACTATTGCAAATATCTCCCTTCGTGGAAATGTACCAGCGACTTCGAGTCCGTGGCAGATGCCATGGCTGACATCCCCGTGGGCTCAGGCCATCACTTTCTGCTTGGCAGACACTGGCTGAACCAACATTAATCTCCACTGTGATCCACACAGTGGAAAAATACAGTGGCTGTCTAAGGGAGCCGCCAGTGAAAACAATTCACTCACTTCTCCCAGCACAAGCTACTTAACCTCCTGCCAGCCCTGGAGAGCCAGGGTGATAACCCCTCCTCCCCATGCATCCGATTCCTGGTCTCAGGCCCTCCAGAAGATGTCAGTTTTGGCCTGAGACTGCTTTTCTTAGGAAGGAAAAAAAGTGTCTAAGATGAGAAGAAAGATGCTTAAACTATTAAAACGTTGTTTCTCAGCTGGGAGATTGACATAGGCACAACTCGATCATTTAATACTGATAATGTAATAACAGCTGTCCATTTTAGAGTTAACGCCTTGTGGCAGCCACTGTGCTAAGTGCTTTCCAGATGATCGAATTTAACTTTTAAAGCAACATGCATTTTACAGAGGAAGAAACTGAGGCTCAGAGAGGTGAAGCGACAACCCTCTAATTGTAGCTCAAGGTCATACAGCAGGTAAACGGCACTGCAGAGTTGGGAACGTGGGTCTGTAAGAAGACTGGGGAAGAAAGCCCTAGTTCAGTCCAAAAGACAGCTCGTGGGAGTGAGGAAAAGATGAGCTTTGTAGCTAACCAGACGTCACCATGGTTTTACCCCATAATATCAAAGTGGAAACGCCATTTATCCCTTTGGGCCTCAGTTTCCTCATCTGTAAAATGAAGATAATAAAACCTACTTCACTTGTGAGGAGGAAATGTGCTCATGAATGTAGAAGTGCCTGGCAGGTTGTGGGCCCTGGAGAAACATTCAGATCCCTTTCCCCTCTCCTAATGACCTCTAGCGGTTCTTGGGTCTCAGTTTTCCCACCCATAAAATGACCAGCTTGCAGTGGATCTAATGGGTAAGCTTCCTCCCAGCCCTCTAATTCTAGTACGTAGAATATGCATCAATGCATACTTTATGCTTTTTGGTGGTTTCCAGACACCCATTATTCCATTAGGAGACTACCAACCCCAAATGCTTCCACTGCATCCTCTCCTTTCCTTGGAATTTTGCAAATCGCAGCTAATTTGCCTTGAACTTGCAGCCTCCGGCCTCCATTTCCCTCCCTCCCTCCCTCCCCTGGCCCCTGGTGGATGACATCATTGCGTGTATACCTTTAAGATTATATAAATCTGTGATCCTACAGTAGCCTCCATCCCCATGGAGACGCGGAGGAGTTTCCCTTTTGTGAGGAAAGCTGTCATGTCACTTCCTGCTGCTGACAAATCAGTTTAGGAGATTAAAATAAAGGGGGGGGGGCGGGGTGCGGGAGGCAGCCTCTGAGAACTGCAGGCTCGGTGGTTTCTGGTTGCCATACACAGAGACAAACAAAGCCGAGGCCGCGCAGGCCGAGCTCAGGTTTCCCACACCTCAACGGGTGGGTCCAGGTCACCCGGCGCTATTTTTCTCCGCAGGCTGCATTCTGGGGAGCAGGTGGGGGGGCTGACCACTTATGGGGACTTTCCTGGGGCTCTGCACTGAAAGCCTGTTGGAGAACAGCCTCTGGGTCCAGCCAAGCCTCTGCTCCCCTTTATCGGCTCAGGAGGTGTCCTCATCCTTCGGAGAACAAAGTGTATGCCGGTTGCTAGCGCCACAGTGCACACAACTGTGCTCTGCTAAGGGAAATACGGTAGAACCACCTTTTTCTTGACTGTGGCTTTTTAGGCTAAGCATCAGTCCATTCATTCGATCATTCATTCATTCAACAAATATTTATTGACTCTCTATAGGCCCAGGGATGCTTTGGTGTTAGACAAAGTTCCTATTTTTTTTTTTTTTTTTTACTTTTTTTTCAAAGTTCCTATTCTCAAGTAGCTAACAATGGTGCTGTTGGGGTGTGTAAATAAATAATTAAGAAATAAGATAAGAATGAAGGCTCTGAAGGTGAGATATTAAAGGGGGGGGTCCTTTAGATTTTGGTGATCAGGGAGGCCTCTCTGATGGGGTGACTGGAGAAGCTAAGACCTGAGTGATACAACCCAGTTGCCTATTTGAGAGGTAAGCTGGGAAGAGGGTTCCAGGCCAGGAGGGCACTAAAGACTTGAGGTTTGAGAGGGATCTTTGTGGACTGGTAGAGCACTTGACTTGGAGCCAGCTAGACCTGAGTTCAAGACCTGCTTCTGCCACTTGTTAGCTCTGTGACTTACTGTAGGTAAGTTACCAAACTCTAAGCCTCAGTTTCCCCATCTGTAATATGGGCCAATAACCTCTGACCTTCAAAGGCTTTTTAAGAATTAAATGAAAGACAGTCACTCTGGGCTCATCAGAGAGGCTTGGGAAAGGCTCATTGTCCTCTGGTGACTCAGCTGGTCCCCATTCTGCCACTTGAGCAGCAGCACCCCTCCCCAGAGTGTCCTGGTGAAAGGAAACAGGGAGAAGTGAGTTGTCTTGCCCCATCTCTGGGCCCCAGGACTTATCCCAAGGGTTAGGGAGCAGCAGCTACTTACATATGTCTTCTGAATAAAGGAGTGAGTGACCATCCCCTAGAAAGTGCTCAGTAGATGTTCGAATAATACCACCAAAATTCTGGGACTTTGTTCCAAATGCCTCAACAAGTAATAACTGTATGCCCTTGGGTAGATTACTTCTCCACTCAAAGCCTCAGTTTTCATACCTCTAAAAAGGGAGTGGTGAAAGTATTTGCTTTACATGGTAGTTGTTAATATTAAATGAAATAACGTACACAAAATATTTTGCACAGTACTCAACACACAATAAACAATAAGCATTAACCGTTTTAACCATAATTATTATCACCACCACTACCACCACCACCATCATCATCATAAAGGAAAGATTTTAAAAAGGAAACAAATTTTAATCTTTAGCCCAGACCTCTCCCCTAACTGCAGACTTGTATATCCAATAACCTCCTTGACATATCCATTTCTTTGTCAAATAGACGTCAAAAGTTGGCAATTCCAAAAATAAACCTTTGATTTACCCCCAAACCAGCTCCATCTGTGCTCTTCCAATCTTGGTTAATGGCAACTTCATTCTTCCCTTAGCTCAGGTCAAAAACTTTGGAGCCATCCTTGACTCCTCTCATTTTCTCATAACCTGTATTTGATTCATCAGCAAATTGAGACAGGTCCGTTTTCAAAACATAACCGTTTTCAAAATAGACCCACTTCTCATCACTTCCAAAACCACCTCTCTGGTCCAGCCACCATCAGAAGTTGCCTATGTTACCGCAGTAGCCTCAGGGCTGTTCTTGTTTCTGCACTGTCCCTCTCAGTCTATTGGCCACCAAAAGCCAAAGCTATCCTTTTAGTGTTGCCTATAGTACACACCTTTGACAACAAATTCAGCTTTTGCTTCCCTACAAATATTTTAATTTACTTTCAGTATTGAAAAATGTTTTCACTGGGCAAAGAATTCCAGTTTCAACCTTATTTCTTTAACCATTTTGACGACATATTCCATTGTCTTCTCAATTTTGTAGTGTCTTTTGAGAAGTCAGCTTACTAACTTAGTGTTGTCCCTCTGAGGGTAATCTGTCTTTTTTCCCTGGTTGCTTTGGATTTTCTCTTTCTCTCTCTCTCTCTTTTTTTAAAATTAATTTATTTTAAAAAATTTAAAAAAAAAATCTTTATTGGAGTATAATTGCTTTACAATCTTTTTTTTAAGCAGTTTTATTATAACGTCTCTGTAGTTTTCTTCCTATTTACCTTGCTTACGATTTGTGTTTTTTTCAAATCTGTGGCTTGATGTCTTTCATTAGTCTTGGAAAATTCTGTTATTATTTCTCCATTTTGATACTTTCACGTATAAAACATAGCTATTTTAATGTCTGTGACCAATAACTATATGGATTCTCTTGTGTTTATATCTGTTGCCTATGGTTTCTTTTGATATTTGTAAAATCATGTTTTATTCCCTCATATGCCTGGTTATTTTGATTGAGTGACAGGCACTGTGTATGAAAAATTTTAGAGATTATTTAAGGCAGTTTTACCCTCTTCTCAAGAGGGTTTACTTTGTTCTAGGTGGCTTGGAGGTCTAGGAATCCCAGATCACCTTAACCCAACCAGAGACAGAGATGGCTTGAGAGGACTTGAAGCTGGGCTTTAGACCCTGTGATGACTGCTTCAGTCTTCTTCTAAAGGTGTATTCGTTAGTAGTTGCAACTAAAAGTTTGGGGATTTTCCAAGCCCCCCAGCCTGTATTACTTTTTGGGGTAATATACGAGAAAGCCTAGGCATATAACAGATTCCTTCCTGGTGTGCCCTGAACTCTAGTATTTGTCCCATTATACTCATGAGTCTGTTCAAAGCTCTGCTCAAGTCGTTAGCCGTTCAGCTTCTCATTTCAGAATTGACAGATAGCCCTTCGGGGAAAAGAGGCACCCAATGCTATGCTCATCCCTCTGGGTTTTCCTCTTCCAGCTCTTGATCCCACAATTCCTCACTGCCCTTTTACCACTTGAACGTCTTCAAACTGAAATGTTTAAAAATATTCTGTCCAACTTTTCTAGTCCTCAGCAGTAGAGTGGTTCTGGATGATGTGGTCTGCCATGACTGGAAGGGAGTTAGACTTTTAAAAACCCAGAGTGAAACTTCTAACACATGAGGTTTCTTTTTCTCCTCTACCCCAACCCTCCATGGCACCCACCTCACTCATAATAAAAGGCCAAGTCATTACAAAGGCTACAAGACCTGACATGACTTGTCTGGCTGATACATCTCCGACCACATCTTCTGCCACTCTTCCCTTTCACTCATCTCTTCCAGACAAGCTGGCCTCATTGATCTTCCTAGCATAGGCAGAGTTCACTCTTGCTTCAGGGACCCGTTCTCTTCCCTCCGCCCAGACCAATCTCCCTTTAGATCTCTGCAAGTCTGGTTCCTTCATTTCCTTCAGCTCTCAGTTCAAAAGTCATCTCTTCAATGGGCCATTTCCTGACCACCACCCCATTTAAACTAGAGCCACCCTGCCCCAACCCTGGCCACCCCATATCCCTTTCTCTGCTTCATTTCTCAACAGAGCACTTATCACCACCTAATACGTACTTATTTGTGTATGGTCTATCTCCCCACTAGAACGGAAGGCCTTGAGGGCAAGGACCTTGTCTGTCTTGTTCACTGTGAGATCTCCTGCCCTTAGAACAGTGCCTGGCATGTAGTGAGCACTCAATAAATGTGATGCATAAATGAGAGAACTCTGAAGGCTCTGGACAATTCCTCTCCTTTCTGGGTGGGTCCTGGGCTCCAGCCAGGGGGAAGTGATTCTTTTCTGCTCAGCCAACCTCTTTCCCTTCCACATGAGGCAATTTCCCTTGGAGACTTTCCAGTAACACACAGTGGTGTGCAAATGAAATAAAGCATATAAAAGCACTTTGTAATCAGGAAATAACATGACGGTCCTGGCTATCCAAAACCTGCTTATCCTGGGGCTCCGTTCTTGGGATCAGGGCTGTGACTCTGGAAGGACAACAGTGGGAAAAGCTCCTCAGGGGCTCCGTTCTGAGCCCCCTCCTCCCACACTTTCCCCCTCCTTTCCTCCCTCCCATTCAAAGAGAATTCCCCATGGCGTGTGCCTCTAATTAGGAGAATGGGGCAGTGGGTGATTCATGGGGAAGTCTGTAGGGCTGCTTGGGGCTTATGACTCACAGCTTCTCATCTAATAGGAGGGTCAGATCTCCATACTGAATCTCCTGGAAATGTCCTTTGTCAAGGGCTCCAGTGACCACTGGGGATTCTCTCCCACAGAGCGCTCAACAGCACCTTCCTGGCACTTGTCACTCTGTTTAGTTGTCTGTTGCTCAATAAGTACATATAGAAGGAACAAAGGAAGGGAGGCCAGCAGTGAGAGCGGGAAGGAGGGGAGGAGGGGAAGAGGACATCCGACCCCTTGACCAGACTGTGAGCCACTAAGGGCAGGATTGTGCCCTTTTCTGTGTCCCAACGTAAGGCTTGGCTTATAGTTGGGGAAGTGATGGTTGAGTAAATGAAGGAATATTTGGGGATCTTGAGGGGCCTCATTCGAGGGTATTGCCAGCCTGATAGAGCCTCATGGCAGTGGCAGGTGGGGGGCTGGGGCTTGGTATACATCGTGGATGACACTGTAGAGGCTAAGGCACATGGTACTGGTTGACATAAAAGCAGTCCAGTCATAAAAGCAGGCCCTTCTGAGCTCTAACTGGTGCCAGGCCCTGCACTGGACACTGGATGCACAGGAATGGAGAAGATACGATCCCTGACCTTGGGCTCTCCCAGCAAATGGTGGAGACTGATGGCTTGACCCAGGATTTTAGTGCAGTGGTCTGGGAGCTGGTCGCAAGGTGTGGACAGGACAAGGGAGTGGGGAGATGCAGGGAGGATTGGGTAGAGGAGAGAAAAAGAAGAAAATGCTTTCTGCAGGGGGTGACTCTAGAGCCCTGGAATTCTGGGGACGTGGCACAGAAAGGACTCCTGTCCTCAGGGGGATGAGGAATGGTCTGAAGCCAATTTATTGTTGTTTACTAGATTTTATGGAAGGAAGAAGGGCCCTAGGACTTGTCCCAGGCCCAAACTACTTGCCCTAGAAGTGAATTCTCAAGAGCGCTCACGAGAGTCCCCACGCCTGTCCTGCTCTTACGCAAAATGGACCAGAGCCCTGCGCCCCCTATGGTGGGCATCTCAAAGAGTGGGCTCTGTGGGGCACTGAGTGAGGCCAAGGACATGACCCTCAGGGAAGAAAGACTGAAAAGCACTAGCTTGGACCCTGGCTTCCTCTCCATATTCTCATTGGGTGAATTGTTTAGGCTGTTCTCATCATGGACCTGAAAACTGCAGAGAGTACAGTGTCCCAAGAAGATGAGATAACACGATTATGACTACCTTGTCCCTACGGCCCAGAGTCAGCCATTCAGGCTCCCACTCACATTGACTTTGGACATGACAGGGCACAGCATTCCACCCTGGTTATTCTACTATGAGCTGCTTCTCTGGTGTGAAGGGCCCTGTAGCCCTTGAAGAGGCAAGACCTGAGTTTCACTTGGGCCATTGCTCATCCTACTATAAGGTCTATAAGAGACTGGGGACAACTTTATTTCTGATATCTCTGGCCAGAGCTAGTGCCCAATATAGCCATGATAGCTCAGGGTCAGAGAAGAAAGATAAAGGAAGTCTCATTTATTGAGCTCCTACTATGACTATTGCTTTCCGTATGTGGTTTATTTAATGTTCTCATCTGGCCTCTTCATCAGGGCTTATTATTATTGCCATGTCACAAGGAGTAGTAACTGAGGCCTGGAAAAGTAGAGGATTTGCTTAGAGCCACAAGTTGGGCTGAACTCAGTGTCCAAGGCCCAAGTCCGGCAAGGTCTTTCCACTGCACCAAGCAAGATAAGGGTGAGCCCTGCCCTCATTCTGGGGCCCACCATCGCTCTTTAAGTTTGGGGAAGGTGGAAAGTACTGATGATGACTACTAGATGAGGCTCCCCATGCCCCCAGGGCTCCTGGGAAGGGGCTTTATGTATCCTTGTATCCTCAGCGCTTTCAATAAATACACAGACCATGATTAAACTGACTAGGACATAGATAGCTGGTTGCCACTAGTATCTGGTTTTCCTTTCTTCTTTAGTAATAGATTTTTAGTTAGGTATGTGTCTTACAGTTCCCTCCCTTGCAGCCAGGTGTGGCCATTTGAATGTCAGGCCTAAGGTGTGTGCAACTTCCAGAGAGTGTCATTAAAGAGAAGGGGATTTCTTTTCATCCCCCTTTCCTTCTTCCTGTTGTCTGGAATACTGATGTGATGGCTGGAGCTGAGGCAGCCATTTAAAACCATGAATCAATACTAGGAATGATGGCAGAGCAGCAAGATAGAAGGAGTCTGGGTCCCTGAGGACTGTTGGGAGATAATTCTCCATGGCATTTTTATAACTTTTGTGACACCTTTTAACTGAAATTATTTCTTTTCAAGAGCTGTTTTAAGGCAAATAGCCTGGGGAAACTAAGATAGTGTCTTCTGGAACAGAGAACAGATTTGTTTCCTGAGCAGGATAATAGAGATAATGTTATTTTCCAGGGCAAATGTTGGCTAGATTTGCTAGCAGCCTCTTAGAAGATTAGGATTTTCCTAAACTCAGTGTGCCTCAGCTCTGACACAAACCCACCGTGTGCACAGCATCCACCTGGGCTTACTGCACTGGCCCCATGGAACTTGGGGGGCAAGGGGAACCAGTGCAACTATGAACCTCATGCTGCCTGCTGTGCTGTAATAAAGTCCCTTGTCCTGTGTCTTCTGCAAGCATCTATGAAACTGTGGTCAGCTTACTTGTTAGTTTGCAAGTAGGAAGGAATTCTCAGGCCTTCATGCTTCTGACAAGGATTTCGTGGAGCACAGCAATATAATAAGCCCTAGTGGGATTTTTCCCCCCCTTTTTTCTAACTTTATTGAGATAAATTTTACCTCAATAAACACCTATTTTAACCTTATGATGTAATGATTTTTGACAAATCTATATAGTTTTATGTGTATATTCAAATTTTAACAAATATATGCAGAATGTATTATACCTACCAACACATCCAAAATATAGAGCATATCCATCATCAAAAATTCCCTCATGCTTCTTCCCGATCAATCCCTACCTGGGGACATGCTTTCTGTCACCATAGATTAAAATTGTGATTTCTGGATTTCCTATAAATGGAGTCGTGTCGTATTCTTTCTGTTGTGTCTGCATTTTTTCAATCAGCATAATTTTTTTTAGATTAGTCCATGTTGTCTGTATCAGTAATTAAAATTTTTTTAAATAGATTTTATTTTTTAAAGCCGTTTTAAATTCACAGAAAAACTGAGTGGAAAGCACAGAGAGTTCCCATATACCTCCTTCCCCATAAGGGCCCAACCTCCCCCACTATCAACGTACAGCCCCATAGTGGGACATTTGTAACAGTGATGATACAACATTGTCACCCAAAGTCCATAGCTCACATTAGGGATCACCCTCGGTGTTGTACATTCTACGGGTCTGGATAAATGTATAATGACATATATCCACCGTTATAGTATCTTACAGAGTAGTATCACTCCTTTAAAAATCCTGTGTTCTACCTGTTCATCCCTCCCCCTACCCCCAACCCTTGGAAACCACTGATCCTTTTACTGTCTCCATAGTTTAACCTTTTCCAGAATGTCATTTTTGATTATACAGTATGTAGCTTTTTCAGACTGGCTTCTTTCACTTACTAATAAGCATTTAAATTTCCTTCATGTCTAGATGGTTTAAATCCATTGTCTGGATGTACCACCATTTATTTATCCTTTCATCTACTCAGGGACATCTCGGTTGCTTCCAGCTTTTGGCAATTATGAATAAATTCATAAACTATAAATATAATTCATTTGTAAACGAATGATAAATATTATTCATAAATAAATATTATATATAATTATGAATAAGGCTGATCTACGTTTTATGGATATAAGCTTTCAGCTTCTTTAGGTAAATAGCAAGGAGAATGATTGTTGGATTTTATTGTAAGAGCATGTTTAGTTTTGTAAGAAACTGACAAATTGTCTTCCAAAGTGGCTGCACCATTGCCTTCCCACCAGAAATGAATGAGCGTTCCTGTTGCTTCATATCCTTGCCAGCATTTGGTATTGTTAGTGTTTTGGTTTTTTTTAAAAAAACTATTTATTTGTTTAGTTATTTATTTTTGGCTGTGTCGGGTCTTAGTTGCGGCACTCAGGATCTTGCTTTGCAGTGCTTGGGCTTGTCTCTAGCTGTGGCGCACGAGCTTAGTTGCCCCGCGGCACCTGAGATCTTAGTTCCCCGACCAGGGATGGAACCCGTGTCCCCTGCGTTGGAAGGCAGATTCTTTACCACTGGACCACCAGGGAAGTCCCGGTATTGTTAGTGTTTTGGATTTTGGCCATTCTAGTAGGCATGTAGTGGTATTTTGTGTGTTTTTGTTGTTTAAAAAAAAAATTTATTTATTTATTTATTTTGGCTGCACCAGGTCTCAGTTGCAGCATGCAGGATCTTTGTTGCGGCATGCATGAGGGATCCGGATCCAGCTCCCCAACCGGGGATCAAACCCGGGCCCCCTGCATTGGGAGCACAGAGTCTCACCCGCTGGACCACCAGGGAAGTCCCTTTGTTTTTGTTTTTAATTGAAGTACAGTTGATGTACAGTATTATATAAGTTACAGGTGTACAATAGAGTGATTCACAATTTTTTTTTTAATAAAGCGCATTTTATTTTTTAGAAATTTTATTTATTTATTTATTTATTTATTTATGGCTGTGTTGGGTCTTCGTTTCTGTGCGAGGGCTTTCTCTAGTTGTGGCAAGCAGGGGCCACTCTTCATCGCGGTGCGCGGGCCTCTCACTATCGTGGCCCCTCTTGTTGCGGAGCACAGGCTCCAGACGTGCAGGCTCAGTAATTGTGGCTCACGGGCCCATTTGCTCCGCGGCACGTGGGATCTTCCCAGACCAGGGCTCGAACCCGTGTCCCCTGCATTGGCAGGCAGATTCTCAACCACTGCGCCACAAGGGAAGCCCCACAATTTTTAAGGTTACACTCCATCTATAGTTATTTAAAAATATTGACTATATTCCCTGTGTTTTACAATATATCCTTGTAGCTTATTTTGGTAACTTAATTTAACTTGTGATTCCCTAATGACATATGATGTTGGGTATCTTTTCATGTGCTTATTTGCCATCTTTTTAAAAAATTTATTTATTAATTAATTAATTTATTTTTGGCTGCATTGGGTCTTCATTGCTGCCCACGGGCTTGTTGTGGTGAGCGGGGGCTACTCTTCAGTGCGGTGCGCGGGCTTCTCATTGCGGTGGCTTCTTTTGCTGCAGAGCACAGGCTCTAGGCACGCGGGCTTCAGTAGTTGTGGCGCATGAGCTTAACCGCTCCGTGGCATGTGGGATCTTTCTGGATCAGGGATCGAACCTGTGTCCCCTGCATTGGCAGACAGATTCTTAACCACTGCGCCACCAGGGAAGTCCCCTATTTGCCATCTTTATATCTATCTTCTTCTGTTCGGGTCTTTTGCCCATTTAAAAAATCAGGTTGTTTTCTTACTGTTGAGTTTTAAGATATTTGTATATTTTGTATAACAGTCCTTTATCCGTTGCGTCTTTCAGAAATATTTTCTCCCAGTCTGTGGCTTGTCTGGAATCTGGTGGGCTTTTTTGTGTGAGAGAAAACTATATTTCTATATTCCTATGTTGTTTAAGCCACTGTTATGCTGGGCTTTTCTTGCACCTGAACTTAATTCTAACTAATACCTGAAGGCATACTTCTGCTTAGACCCTTTCAGGGGCTTCCTATCATATCCAGAATAAAACCCAACTCTTTCCATGGCCTCCATGGACTCAGGTAGTCTGGTCCCTGGCAGAGCAGTTAAGAGCAAGGCCTCTGGAACCAGGGTTCAAATTCTGTAAATTTGGGGAAGTTATTTAACTTTTCGGTGCCTCAGTTTCCTCATCTGTATAATGGATTAATAATAGGACTACCTTCTCAAGTTGTTGTGAGAACTAAATGAGTTGCTACATTACACGGTGTCTGGCACATGACAAGTGTCCCGTACATATTGTTACTGGCATAGCGCCTCTTTCCCCGACCACCGCACTGAACCTCCTTGATTTTCTTTCACGTACTCTAATAAACAGAATGCGTTCTCACTGCAGAGCATCTGTACCCTTCCCTCTGCCTGGAACTGTAACCCCCACACCCAACACATACACACTCACCCACACTCACATACTCAAACACACATACATAGCCACACTCAGATACGTGTGCTCTCACACACACACTCACACGCATTCACAAACATTCACACTTTCTTACACACCACTACACACTCTCCTCTGTGAGGCTGGCTTCTTCCCCTCTCAGAGAGGTCTTGCTTGACTCTCTTTTCTCACGAGGCCCCTCCCTCCACTTCTCCACCCCTGCACCTTGTTCACTGACCTCAGACCACTCCCCACAAGGGCTGCTCCCACTAGGCGGACACTCGTTAGGCAGAGAGATGCACCAGGCCCAGTCCTAGCTTCCGGTCTAGGGTAACAGTGTTTGTTGTTGCTCCCCCGTCTGCACTTTAAGCCCCTGTCGTTCACTGGGCAGGGGCCATATCGATCTTGTTCACAGTTGCACCACCAGCCCTAGACCAGGTCTGAAACATAGTAGGTGTTCAAGGAATATTTTGGTGAATGAATGAATGAGTGAATGAACAAGACCACAGGTTGTCTGACCAGGAAGGCACCCTGTGCAAACCACCGGTCGGTGGGAGCTGAGGTTGGGCGAGGGGCGAGGACCTGGCCCAGGCTAGAGTGGGAATGGGGTGGGGGGAGCCCGACTGGGACTCGACTTCCTGCCTCAGCGCTCGGGGCTTGTCAGACCCCGGCAGGCAGCTCTCCTTCCTCTGCTTCTCCACAGGACAAGGATGTGGCCTCCACTCCTTGGAGGGCTGTTTCCGGAACACACTTCTCCTTCTGCTTCTGTTTCCCTCCCAGAAAGCAGGCAAGCAGGCCAGGGTGGGATATGGGCAGCAGCACAGGGAGCCCAGGCGGTGTGTCTGCGCTAGCATGTGGCGATGCCCCAGGTGTACCGGCCTCCAGCCCTGGACCCTCTCCAGGCAGAGCACCTTTGCTTCCTGCTCCCACCTTAGACCAGGGCTGTGAGGCTCAGGCTGGGAGGCTGGGCAGGGATCTGGAGTGGACGCCCACAAGTGCCCCCAGGCATCCTCTCTCTCTGTTGGCCTTGGACTCTCACTGACTTGATGGGAGGCAGGTAGGGGAGAGATATCAAATCTTGGGAATAGTAGGTAGTTAGAAAATAGTTTGAAAATGCATATTCATCCTTTTTTTTTTTTTTTTTTCTTTTTTAACCCCGGGTACCAATAGCAAAAAGCAAAAATCTTCTTAGCATTTGCCAGGTGGAGGGGTTGTAGAGAAATCGAAGCAAAGGTATTAAAGATTTAGAAACACTGCCTTAAATAAGAATGTAGAGACAATTGAGTAGTGAAAATAGATGCTTGGTGTGTATGCGTGTGGCTGTTTTGTGTGCGCTGAAGTGTGCACTGGGGTAGGTGGGCAGGGAGGGGGCAGCTATGTGTCCCTGCTTGTGTGAGCACCACTGAGGCCCTCGTGTGATTGTCCAGGTGTGAACGCAGGCGATGTGCTGTCTTGTCTGGATGGAGGGGAAGGATGTGCCATGGGGTTGAGGGAGGAACATCTCTGGGTGGCAGGCCAGGTTGGTCCTGGCCTTTTTTGTGTCCGCTGCCCTTGGTCGGCAGGACCAGTGGAGCTCATGGTCATTTAAGGTGCTGGCTGGGTCAGGCAGCTCGCTGGGTGGCAGGCCACCTGGGGCCCAGATGGTGCAGGCCTTCCAGGGGGCCGTGGAAGCTATTTTTAGTGGCCTGGGCTGATTCCCAAATCCTGCTATTTCTGGCACTAGAAGATTGCCCTGAAGGATGTGGAAAATTTTCATGTTGAGAATGTCTGGTTTCTCTTTGGCTATGCAAGGGCACAGTAGGGAGACCAGGACAAAGGGCTTGAGGCCTGAGGGCTTCTGGGATAATTCACCAGCACTGAGAGCATGAAATGGCCATTTTCCTACCCTTTGGAGACAAGTATGGATTTTTAAAAACACCAGCGTCATGATGGGTGACAATCCCTGCAGGTTTGCCTAGGGTGTCCCTGTTTTAGCACTGAAAGTCTGGCATCGAGGACACCCTTCAGACCCAGACAAACTGGGACAGTTGGTGACCTGAGCTCCATTTCAGCTCCTTTTAGTTCTAGAAGTGAAATTAATAAGAATAAGAAAACCACCTGCATCATCTTCCAGAATGTTCACCATCATCCTATACAGTAGGTACTGTTATCATCTCCATTTTACACATGAGGAAACTGAGGCACAGAGAGGTGAAGCAACTTGCACATTGCAGAACAGGGAGCTGGGTAAGGGTGCCAGGATCTGAATTCTGCTGTTCTGGGGCCTGAGTCCCCCAATTATGTTGCCTGGAAAAAGGATGGTTTTGGACCTAAGAAAACCAGGGTTCAGTCACTTCCTAGCCAGATGCTTAACTTGGGATAAATAATCTCTATTTGGTCAAGTTTTCATGAGGGTTAATTGAGAGAGTGTCATTACAGGAGGCCTGACACTAGCAGGTGCTCAGGAAGTGGTGGCTCTGTTCCCCACTGCTTGTCCCTTTTGGGGTGGCAAGACCTGGTCACGTAAATCCGCTGTCTGAGTGGTCCTCAGGCCACCCCTTGCAGGCTGCACAGCGGGGCACCTGGGTACCAGAGGTGATGGGAGGCAGGTAGGGGAGAGATATCAAATCTTGGGAATAGTAGGTAGCTAGAAAATAGTTTGAAAATGCATATTTTCAAGGGCCCGGGTTCTGCCCTATTTGCCCTAGGCATCCTGGCTGCCTCTGGCCTCCACTTTGCTCAGCCGTTGAATGGGCAACTGAGCCCACCCACGCGGGGCGGGAAGTTTCAGGGAAGCTGGTGCCTCCACCCCGGCCCCCGTGGGAGCCCCCTCCCCAGGCAGATCAGGAGCCGGATCACGCCGGTAGGGCGGTGGGGCCGGGCGCCAGGACGCCGGAGGTGCGGACGTGCGTGCGCTGGGGCCGGGCACGAGAGGAATGCAGCGGCTCGAGACGCGCTGTTCCTTCCGCAGGCCGCGCGTCAGCGCCCAGCAGGAAGGGCCGCCTCGCGTTCCCAGCCGCCCCCTCCGGGCTGGGGAAGTGGCCAAACAATAGGGCCGCCCTTAGTGACCGCGCTGGTGTGTGTGCGTGTACACTGGGTGTGTGTGTGTGTACGTGTGTGTATTCTGAAAGGGGAGAGCTGGGAGAACAGGGAGAGGACCCCTTACTGGGTTTCCCCAGGCGTCAAGCCCCTGGCTGCATTATCTCATGTAGTTCCCACAGCACCACCCCCCCTCCGCCCCAGGAAGGCACTAGCATCCTCACCGTACAGGAAACAGGCGCAGAGAGGGCCACCCGCGGCAAACGGAGTTTGTGCATGGCTAAGCGAAGGCCCTGATGGCTTCTGCCATCTTCCAGCAGTGGGCTTGGGATGGAGGCTGGGTCGAGGGGTGGGAGGAGGCCGAAAAACCTTGCTGCGTGCCCGGTTCTGCAGTTCCCAGAAAGCCTGCATGCACACAGCCTTGACAGGAGAACTGAACTCTCTGCACATACCAGAATAAGTCTGTGAGTTCACCAGCATCCCCATTTTACAGGTGGGGAAACAGAGGCTCAGAGGCTGTGCCTACTCCTACTGCCAGCACACATTTGTTGTACCAAAAAGGATTTGAGCTCCTAAAGAAAGAGAAAGAATCATAGTTAATTCTACCTTTCCTATATAGATGGTACCTTAGAGTAACCAAATGGTTGATGAGGGGAAGTTTCTATTTATAGACTTACACCTGCTTTAAAATGTAGAAAAAAAATGATAGAATTAGAGACTCATCACTGGGTAACCCCTAATGGATGAACTGGGCAGCTACAGCTGCTCACATCACAAAAAGAGAGTATGAGCCTCCTGATGGAAGAACATGCGGCGCCCAGGAAGTAGTCTTGCCCTAAACTCAAACCGAAATCTGATCAGGTCCCTGGATTTGAACAATTTACAGGAACTACAGGGGACAGAGGAACATGTTAAGTGGCACCTTGGGGAATGCAGTCAACCCACTTCAGATGTGAGAGACTCTATAGTTATACAGGTGGTTTCTTCTACAGATAAATTGCAAGAAGAGAGGGAGAGAGAGAGGGAAACAGAAACACAATAAGCAAGTAAGTAAATAAATGAATAAATGGAGGGGAAATCAACAGAGTACAGGAGATTTGGAGCCATATCAACCAACTGCCAGGTGTAGATCTCATTTGGGATTCTGATCTAAACAAATTATAAAACAAACATACAAACAAAAAACTCCAGACAAACGAAAATCACATGTGAAATAAGAAATCCAAATAGATCCCTAAGAATCACGTGGCTGGGGGCTAGTGATCTATTTTGAACTGATGCCTCCAGATGGGATTCTTGAGGTCAGGCAGCTTTGAGACGCCTGACTTAGGGTGAAATGGGAACTGCCCCAGGGCACTGCTTCCTCCCCGCTGGGCACTCCTGGCAGATAGGCACTTGCTGGAGTTTGTGGAAGGAGGGAGAGAGGGAGGAGTAGAGAGCGATCACTTTCTCTTTCCTGGCCTCTGCACTCAGGGTCATCTTTCTAAAGTGCATGCATCTTGGAGGTAGCCAGGATCTGGCCTTTTTTTAAACCCAGTGTTTAAAATTAGACCCCTTGAGCCAGGGCCTACTGTGACCCTGCTCCCTGGGAAATGGTGTAAACAACAAGCTCCAGTTGCTGGGACCTAGAGCTTGTGCCCAAATCAGGCGTGGCCCAGGGTGGTGACATCCCACACCTCTGAAGACAGCCCTGCTTCAATCCAGCGGTGGCCCTCGGGACTGGATCACAGTGGTGGGCGCTGGGATGTGAGAACAGCAATCTGTCCTCTTCCCCCGATGGTCCTTCCATTTTAATTATGGGGAAATGGAGTCACCATGAGCCTTGCCCAAGGTCAAAGAGCATTATTATTATTATTAATTCATACATATAAGCTTTAAAAACATCTTATTGAAAATGGTTTGCTTTCATTTTAACAGATTAAGTCATGTCCATGGCAAAAGATTCAAAAGTACCGATGTATCTGATGGGTAATAAGTGACTTCTTTCCACACCTACCCCGGGTCTCCTAATTCTCCATTCCAGGAACTGATATTATCAGTTTCCCATGTGTCCTTCAGAGACGGTCTGGCCAGCCTTTCTCATTGGAGTTTCCTTAATGGCCCACGGGATCATTGTGTGTAAGGAATTAGCCTCTTTCCTCTGCATCCCGAGTGGTACTAGTTACGAACCATCCTCGGATGAACTAAGAATTTTCCCTTATGTCATTTTCCTTGTTCTGTGTCAGATCCTGACCCCCAGCTGGTTAACTAAACAAACTGTTCCATACCTTTCTTTTTCCCTTACTTTATCTTGGAAATGGCACATTGTTAGTATGCAGAGAGCTGCCTCTTTGTTACGGCTGTGTGGTACCCATGGTTTGGATGCATGTAACTCATTATTCTGCCTCTTCTGGTGGGCATGTAGTTCGTTTCCAGTCTTTTGCTCCTATACATGATGCTTTGGTGTATATTCTTACGCACGTATGTGAAGGCATCTGTGAGAGAAATTCCTAGAGGAACAGGATGTTACTGATCTGTATCAAACTGGTCCTAGTGACCCTGCTTCTGGGACAAGGACAAAAAGTTTTTACAGCCAGCCTGAGAGAAACCTGGACTGGATTGCAAACAGTCTGGAAGTTAGAGGAGGGGGACAAGAGTTCCAGATGTCTAAGGAAAGGAAGGAACAGTTATCGTGGGCCTACCGTGTGTTACGTATATCATTATTTAACTCTCATGACAGCCCTGTGAGGTGGATATCTATTCCTATTTTACTGCAGAAGCTCAGAGAGGTTGAGTCACTTGCCCAGGGACACACAGTGAATAAGTGGCAAAACTGGGATTTGAACTCAAGTGAGTCTGAATCCAAAGCCTGTACCCTTTCTGTTCCACTACCTGATGGGCTGCCCGTGTTTCCAGAATGGCCAAGGGTCAGGCTGGCATGTTGCCCACCTCCAGAGGGTATCACTCACATTGCAGTCTGTTTGCTTGGCATCCCCGGCATTGTGCAGTGCACAGTCTGTGAGAACGCACACGGCAGCCCTGCTGGGATGCCCATGATCTACTCTCAACAACAACAACAAAATCACTAAACACAACTGCTGCCTTTAAGACCATGGAACAGCAAGCCCGTTGATTCATGAATTCTTTCTCTCGTGTGTTATTAGTAGTTATTAATAGTTATTGGTAGATACTAATTTAGTTATTAGTAGATACTGATAACAACAAAGTTGAGAGAGAGGCTGTTTTCCACCTTCCAGGAGCTCTCAGTCACTGTGATTTAGAAGCACCTTGTGATCAAGGAGGAGGATTGGACTGACTCTGTTAGGCTGAGGATCAGGGAAGGTTTCTTGAAGGAGGAGACAGTTGGCTGGGCCCTGAAGTATGAGTAGGAGTTTGCCAGGTGGGAGAGGGGTGAAGGGGGCAGCGAAGGTAGAGGAAGGGCATTTCAGCAGAGGGAACAGCCAGCAGAATGCACGGGTGTGAAATAAGCAGGCCCGTCAGGAACTGCAAGTTCTTGGGTACAGGGTGTGTGGGAAGAAGTGGGGAGCAGACAGGGGGGCCCTTGGAGGGGATAAAAACCCACAGACACATACACATGTGTGTGCCGTGGGCAAAGAAGGGACCCTGGAGTCCCTGACATGGGTTTAACTCCTGATCCTCATTGTATGATCTTGGGCAAGGCCCTCCCCGACTCTGGGCCTCTTGTCTGCTTGTTGAGGAGGGGAAGGGTTGTGGTAAGGTCCATCGAGTGGGTCCTTGGTTGGGGCTGTGTGCTGAGCCCTGAGCATACCGGTCACTTGGCTGTCCTTAGCAATGTGTATGCACCTCATTTACCATGACCTTCCCTCCTGGGGTCAGGCCCAGCCAGTCAACCTGGGTATTCCCTGGGTGTGGATTGGGGGATGGCGGGGCAAGAGAAGGATAGCCTGGCTCAGTGGGTCTGGGTACTGGCTGGACTGGGCCTGCAGACAGCTGGGAAACTCCTTCCGACCATCCATGGGCTGGTTCAGCTAATAATGATAATAATGATAATAATAATAATGTTTGTTGAGCCTATACTGTGTGAAGCACTATTCTAAATACTTCTCACACATGTAGTTCTCATAATCACCTCACGAGGTTGGGTTGTTATTATCCCCACTTCACTGAGAGGAAACTGAGGCTCAGAGAGGTTAAGTAACCAGCTTAAGACCACACAGCCAATAAGTAGAATAGACAGGGCCTGTTTAGATGATTTGAACTGGTACTTGGATTAGCTTTTTTTTTTTTCAATAACCAAGTATTTATTTTAATGTGTATTAGAAAAGAAATGACTAGTGTATCAAACTCATATGTTTCTGGTGAACTGTTATTCTTATAATTTCACTATTCATCTTTAGTCTTAAGACTATATTCACTTGTTCATTTAAAAACCTTTAATAGCTGTGTATTTATGTTAATGTGTATTAGGAAAAAAATGTAAGTCATGCATTAAACTCATGACTGTTGGCTGTGATATAATTTCCTTTTAAAAAATCAGTTAAGTAAAAATAGCAATTGATTTAAAGGAAATTTTCAAGTATAAACAGTAAAAGTATAGAAAAAAAAACTACTACAGTGATACTAGAATGAGAGGGGAACGCTTGCCCAGGCCCTGGTGGCCTCCTGGAGATGGTGGAAGAGGTGGAGGACAGAGGGAACATGAACCTTAAGGGACTGAAGGTTGTCCTGGCCCCAGCTTTCCCCATACCCACCGCCTGTCTAGGTGCTTTCTCCCCTCCGAAGCCAGATCGACCTTTGAAAAAACTGTAAGCCACATCCCGTTCCTCTCTTGTAAACCCCTCCAATGGCTTCCCATTGCATTTAGAGAAAACAAACTCTTCCGTAATGCAGAAAAGGCCCTATATAACCCAGTCTGCCCCAACCTATTTTCTGTCCTTCCTCACTGGCTGTGAGGTGGGATCACGGTGGCCTCATTGCTATTACTGCCTCAGGGCCTTTGCACAAGATGTTTCCTCTGCTTAGATCACTCTTTTTCTAGATCTTCACACACACACACCTCTTTCTCAGCCACGTCCCCAGAGAAGCTGTTCCCTGCCTCCCTCACCCCCTGAACTAGAAGTAACTTCAGGTCACTTCTGAGTACCACAGTCACCTCACACTGGTTCATTTATCTGAACAGCACTTCTAACACTACCTAGATATTTTTTTCTTTTTAAAAAACACTGTATTTTTTGTTGTTCCATTAGAGCAAGAACTCTGTCTTGTCACTGCTGTCTCCCCAGATTAGTGTCTGGCACATAGTAGGTGCTCAGTAACTATTTGTTGGGCACATATGTGTGTGAGTGGTGGCTGAGGGGGCTGGAGAATGGGTTTAATTAAGCTCATGCATCTGCAAATGAGAGGCAAGCTTCTCCAGAAACAACTGAGAGGTTTGAGGTCCTCCAGATGAACAGTTCAGGCAGCTGAAACCAAAAATGCAGATGGGATTAGTCATCCTCAGAGCCTGGTAACACTGGCACCAAACGCACTCTCCATCCAAACACATCACAACACTGCGGGCCCCTGCGTTGTCAGGGCCCCAGGTGGCAGCTCTGGCATTTGGGAACTGGCAGCAGCTGAGCAGTGTGGGCACGGGGGGAGTGGAGGGGAGAGGCTGAGGGGGTGGTGTGTGGAACAAACTAGGTCAAGGGCCACGGACAGGGTTGCCTGGCCTGGGGACAGGCAGTGGTGGTGGAGGGGGGGAGGGCTTCCTAGCACGAACCTTGAGAAAATTTGCCTTGAAGAATGATCTCAAAGTTGTTGAAAAAGAAAAATTCCACTCCTAAACCGAAGCAGACCACTCGGTTGTGAAATCCATTTCCACGACACTTTGCCTGCTCAAAAGGGGAAATTCTCTGCTTTCTTTCTTTTTGGTTTTATAACAGCTTTATTGAAATATAATTCACATGCCGTATAATTCATCCATTTAAAATGTATAATTCAGCGGTTTTCGGTATATTCAGAATTTTTCCACCATCACCACAATCCGTTTCAGAACATTTTCATCACCCCAGAAAGAACCCCCAACCTGTTAGCAGCCCTCCTCCCCTCAGCACTAGGCAGCCACGAATCTACTTTCTGTTTCTATAGATTTATCTCTCTGGACACTTAGCATAAATGGAATCATATGGGATCTTCTGTGACTGGCTTCTTTCATATAGCATAATGTTTCCCAGGTTCGTCCATGTTATAGGATGTATCAGTACTTCATTGCTTTTTATGGCCAAATAATGTTCCACTGTATGGATAGACCACATTCTATTTATTCATTCCTTGGTTTACGGACATCTGAGTTGTTTCCATTTTGGGGGTATTATGAATAATGCTGCTATGCACATTCAACAAGTTTTGTATGGACTTATGTTTTCATCTCCCTTGAGTATATATCTAGGAGTGGAATCTACTTTCTTCTAAAAGGAAAAAAAAAATAGCCCCCAAGTCAACATATGTATAGGGAGAGTGGATTTAAAATATCACTTGTAGCTGTGACAGAACAAGTGAACTTCATGAGCATGGGGGCTACAGCTGGGCCTGGCATGTACTAGAAGCTCAGTGAATATTTTCGAATGAATGCCCAAAGGCTTACTCATTCTGCTATCCCCAGTGGAAAGGCCCAGGGTTGGAAATGCGGCAAAAATGGCTCTCTATCCATTCACCCATTCATTCAACAAATATAGTGGCACAGAATAGTTCATTCAATGTCATTTGAATTTAATCAACTGTTGAGAGTTTCTTGGACAAAGCTGGAGAAGTCCCTACCCCTGTGTGTGAGGAACTCCGTCGAGAAGGGAATACAGACAAGTAAACAGCACCGTTAACACAGGAAGAGAAACAGGCCGCTTTCTTTCCCCTCTCATTTTTGGTGTTTCCTTTTTGAGCCAGTGATGCTTCCCCTAAATTCTTGGTGTGGGGTTCCTCTTGTCCCCAGGGCAGAAGCAGCAGTGGGGAGAGAAGTACCATCTTCAGGGGAGCTTGGTCCGCCTTTAAGGACCTATCCTTGGGTGCCCTTATACCTTTTTGTCTGAAATCAAGGACCTACCTTAACTCGTTTACGGAATAAAGGGCATCTTGCCTAATCCCTTTTTCTGACTGTTGACCTGTTTCCGCTGTACTCCTGAGAACAGCCTAAGCTGTGTAGGCGCCTTGGGTTCAGAGATGAACAAAGACAGCCCCTGTCTACCTGGACCTCCAAGCCTGATGGGCAGGACGCATGGTCCACAAGCAGCCCAGAGGGACAATAGGACTCAGATGGGGACACTGGAGCTGGACCTGCCTCTGGGCCTTCTGTCTGAGAATATACAACTTCCTATGTTTTATTAACTTGTCAAATACATTCTTACATCAGGTCCTGGTATACTTAGAGTTTTCATGTGTATCATTTCTTTTTTAAAAAAGAACATATTCATTTATTCATTCATAAACATTTATTGAGTACCTACTATGTGCCGGGTCCTCAGCGCAAAACAGAGATAAGTAAAACGTTACCTTGAATTGTGACTGCCTCAGAGTCCAGCAAGAGAGAAAGACAAGTAAATCACAGGGAGCCCTGAGTATGTGCTGTAATGGGGGATGTACGGGAGATGTATGATTTTTATTCTATCTCACATATGATTTTCTCATTTAGAATATATTGTTACACCCATATAAATCTTATATATTATTTTAGTCACGTATCTTACATATATTCTGTTCTCATCTGGGTTATATGTAATTATATGTATTATTTTTGCTTTTAAATTTTATAATTTTACTTCTCAAAAGATTCACGTATCTTACATATATTCTGTTCTCATCTGGGTTATATGTAATTATATGTATTATTTTTGCTTTTAAATTTTATGATTTTACTTCTCAAAAGATAGTTTATAGCTTTCTACTGTATCTTTGAGTTTTATCTTTTTAACAATATAATCTTTTGAAAAAGGTGCTTTTTCCCTCGTGATTTTAATGGTAGTACATTTTCCATGGAGAAAATTTAGAAAATATAGAAGAAATAAATACATAAATAAAAATAGCTTCTCATCTCACACCACCCAGAGACAGGAATTGTCTACCTGCTACTGTCTTTCCTTCTAGTCTTTTTTCTAGGCTATATGCAATGTTATGGGTCTTATTATAAGAGTGGGACACACTCTTATTAAGACACATGGTATTTAATTTTAATGAAATTGGTAGGGGTGCAGGTGTCTCAGAGGATGAAGTATCCACACCTTCGTTCCCAAAGAAGGTCTTGATTTTCTTCCTCTCTGGGTCCCCAATCACCCCATCCTGACTACTAAATTGAGGAGCCCAGGGCATAACCCCATGGCGGCAAGGGTTTCTGGCAGGCCTGGGACTGGGGTTCTGAGGCTGTGCCCAAGGTCGGGGCGTCAACCTGGCTCCAGAACCTGAGCCCTTGCTCACCCTGGGGCAGGGGTGGAGGTGAGGGGAGAGCAGGTGAATTACTGGGGGTCAGGGGGAGTGTCACTGCCCCCCCAGGGCCTTCTAAATAAGGCCCTGGAATCTGCTGTATCAAGAGACAGCCGAGAATCCACGTGGCCCCAGAGTGGCTTGTGTGGGGTGGGGGGCACTGGAAAGCCAAGACCCACCACGCAACATTTCGCTGCCCTCCAGCCTCTTTGAGAAATGAACTTCCCGGGGAACAGTGTGTAACCTACACGCAATATTATCCCAGCCTGGGAAGCGGAAGTTCTGGTTCTCTTTGTTGAGCGGTGGTGGCCTCACGATGGTTCTAGGAGGTGGGTTGCTCTGCCCCCTTTACAGCGAGGTGGAAACTGAGGCTGGGAGAGGTGGGGTGACATGTCCAAGGTCACGCAGGTTTGAGGTGACCCTAAGACAGGCACTGTTAAGCCCGATGCTCTCCTACCCCTAACCCGGGCCGTCCTGGGCTCTGTCTGCGGCTCCCTTCTCTGCAGGCACTGAGCATTCCGTAGGGTAAATTTCCCAGCCTGGGTCCCCACCTCCTCCTCACCTCCTCCCTCCATCACTGCACAGGCAGGAAACACAGGCTCCCCGTCTCGGCTTCCCAGCAGCCCCCGGCCGTGGCCTTCACATACAAATATTTATCTAGTGAATTAACAAACACAGAGAGAGGAGGCCTGCAGATAAAACCAGGCTGGAACATAATCCTCCACACAGGTTCTCCTGGAGGTCTCTACGTGCACAGCCGCACAGCCGCGTGGCACTGTGTGTGTGTGTGTGTGTGTGTGTGTGTTGGTGGTGGAGGTGATAAAAGAGTCGGATAATGGAGTGCAGTGGTTTGACACACGGACTCTGGAGCCCGGCTGCCTGGGTCTGAGTCCCAGCCTCTCAGCTGTGTGGCCTTGGGCAAGTGACCGCCTCTCTCTGCGCCTCTTTCCTCCTCTGTGAAACGGTGCCGTGGTCAATGGTCCACACCTCCTAATTCACGCAACAGTGCTGGTACTAGAGTCAGCACAGTGCCCGGCACGTAGCAAAAGCTTTTAGAGTGAAACAAAATATTGGGGAAACAGAGTCAAGATTCCGAGATGAAGTAACTTAACAAGAGAGAAGCCACTTGCACCAGGAAGCTCCCCAGAGGAGATAACATCTGGAATGTTCTGGAATTCTGCCTAAAACCCCCCAGTGGCTCCTCGGCTGTCCTCAGAACCAACTCAGAGAGGGTCTGTTTATTGTTTCCATGGCTCACAAGGCTCCACGCTGTCTGGAACCCAAATTAACCTCTTGATTTGACCCCCACGAACGTGCTCTGCTTGCATCTTCCCCACCTTGGCCTCCCTATCCGCCTCCCCCCAGCAGTGGCTCCAGCCCACAGCCCGGGAGCTGTTTTTGACTGCCTCTTCTCTCTCTCATACCCTGCAGCCTGTATCACATGCTGTCCCTCCAACACGCAACTGCTTCTCCTGATGGCCACCAGTGCTCGCCCCTCAGGCCTGACCCATCTCCCACCCGGATGCAGCAGGAGCCTCTTACCTGAGGCCCTACGTCTGCTTCTACTCTTGGCCACAGAGCCGCCAGGGATCCTTTCAAAACCCAGCTCTGAGGTCGCCACCTCTCTGCATTCGGCTCCCAGGAGCTTCTCAGCGCACATGGAAGAAACCCTCAGATCCTGCTGCAGCTCAGCAAGCCCCAGCCTCCGGGGTCCAGCTCCCCTCCTCTCCTCCTGTGTCACTCCTCTGCTTGAACCACACAGGCCTCCTTGCTGTTCCCCTCAGAGCCTGTGCACCTGCCGTGCCCTCCCCTGACATGTGCCTTTCTCCACAAGCTCCCGTGTTCCCCTCCAGGTCTCTGCCCATATACCACCTCCCCAGGGCCTCCCCCAACCCTCACCTGCAGTACCCCCAACTCTCTCCACACGTACACCCTAATCTCTTCACCTCTATCCTGCCTTAGTTTCCCTTCACAGTGCTCATCTCCACCTGAGATTACATTACAGTGTAATTTTATTTATAAAACGTATAAATAATTTTTAAAATTTACAATATTGTCTATCTCTCAAGCTCATAAGACCTGGGAGAGCATAGACGTTTCCTGAAGGAAAGAGGGCAGGAGGAAAGGGATGCAGGCAGGAAGGAAGGGAGGAAGGAATGGAGGGTTTGTCTGATCTGATCCCATCCAGCTGGGAGGCCGCAGGAAGGAGGGGAGAGATGAACCCCAGGCGTGAGGATATTTGGGGGGACAGCCTGTCTGGCTCACAGGGCATTGTGGAATATGAGGCAGGAGGCGGGGCAGACTTTTGGCACAAGATTTATGGAGCTTTAAATACCAGAAAAGGGAACTGTGGAACCAAGAAACAGAATTCAGTATTGACCCTAAAATGTCTTCCTTCTCACCGGAGGACAAGTTAGCTTCTAGAAAGGACAGTGAGGACGGAGTCCTATAAATCATATTCCAACCTTGGTTTGAGCTGCTCTCCCGACCGTCCATCCGCTCGGCAGCTGGGGAGGGTGTGGACGCGGGATCTGAGGCCAAGGAGGAGCTCACGGCGTCACACCCTCTGGAATGCTGTGGCTGTGATGAACCCACTCCAGATTCGCCCAGTTCCCGTCAGAACATGAAACCAAAGGGAAAAAAAAACCCACGAGGCCCAGATTGATCAGCACAGAACTTAGCAACAGCACAACAAGCTGTAGTCAGCCCGCTTCTATAGCCGAGGTTCTCTTCCGCCAGGCCCAGGGCTTGGGGACTCACCGTCTCTGTGGGCCCGTGGGCCCAAAGGCCGACTCCGTGGCCATCGGCGGGGTGGAGCTGGGGTTGAAGCTGGAACCACAAGGGCTCCAGGAATGGCTTAAAATCCCAGCGTTCCGCACGCGCTCCCTGTGGGGAGCCTGAGAAAGGAATGCTGATGGGTGTCCCCTTGGGCACCCTGGTTCACTCTGCTATTTCAGGGGCTCACCCCATGCACGCCCTTGTCAGGAGCTGGCAAGGGGATAGGGGACTTCAGAGTTTCAGAAACATCCAGAACATCCCGGCATGTCTCGGTGAGTCACACCCTCCCATCTTCACCATCACATCTGGACGATGAGGAGCTCGGCCAGCTCCTGACCCAGTTCCTCAGACCTCCTCCCACCTTCCAGGCCAGCGTGATTGTACCAGAAAATATCTCAAGTATATGGCAAAGTTCAGAAAATCATACTGTGGACGAGCACCCCTCACTCCTATTTAACCCTTAACGATTTGCCTTATTTGCTTCTGATTTTTCACTTTCTCTCTTAAAAAAAAAAAAAAAAAAGTGCCTGTGTAAGCACGGCCATGGTAGGTGGTGGTGGTGTGATATCCCCAGGCCTATCTGGGGAGACAGGCAGACTAGCAGATCATCTGTCAGGCTGATGAGAGAGTGCCTGGCGGATGCCTGACAATAGGACTGACACATAGTAGGTGCTCAGGAAATAGTGGTTTTCCTGATAATGCTGCATCTCACCCACCTGCGGCCTGTGAGGCAGGCAGTCTGCAAACGGAGCTCGGGCTCACTCAGCCAGGAAGGGGACCAGGATTGTGAGCCTTGTTGGGAGCAGAGAGAGGACAGCCACTGGTCCCCCAGTGCTGTCCCTTCCTGGGGGGGCAGGATGGAGTCCCCCCATGGGGCGCTGAGGGCAAGAACCCACCAGAGAACAGGGACATGAGGGAGGTTGCCTTGATTTCCCTGAAGCAGCCGTTTGGGGAATTCAAGGCAGGGGCTTCTCCAGGGATGGGAGTCTCGGGGCTCTCCCTCTGCAGCAGCTGCGACCTGGCCTGGTTGAACCTGTTCTTGGCCTTGCCGCCGTGGCAAGGGGTTGGGGCAGACTTGTTGCAGCTGGGGGTCCACAGGTGGAGTGGGTGAGACGGTCCAGAGCCGAGGGATGCAGCGACGCCTAAGTCTGTCTGACTCACGGACTTAGTGACTGTTTGTGCAACTCACTGAGGACAGAGCACCCTGTCCTGTCCTCCAAGGGCCCCATCTTAGGCCCCGTCTCAGAGGTGGGGAGGTAGGGGGGGTCTCTATGAAGCCCTAAGCCCCCAGGATGGAGTCCCTGCTCCAACACTGAATAGCTGTGTAGCCCGTGCAGGCAATCTCTCCCCGCTGAGTCTCAGTGCTTCGTCATCTGTGAGTTGGGAGGATCAAGTGACCAACGTGGCAGCCCTTATTCCAGCAGATACTCGGGGGCTCCTGCCACCCCCCACCCTGCTGTGCTGTTCTAAAGCAGCAGTTCTCAGAGTGGAGTCCCCAACCACCACCAGCAGCATCACCTGGGAACCGGTTAGAAATAAAAATTCCCAGGCCCCACCCCAGACATAGTGAATCAGGAACTCTGGGGTGTGGCCCAGTGCTCTGTGTTAACAAGCCATCTGATGCCCGCTCATGCTCGGGCACCACTCTTTTAGGGCATCATCCTGATCATGTCACTTTCATGCTCTAGATCCTTCCATGGCTCCCCATGGGCTTCTGGATAAAGTTCAAGGGCTCTAAGCAGTGTTCGAAGCCCTCCCCTGATGGCCCTGACTGACATGAGGTGCCAGACCTGTTTGCCCAGTCACATGATAGGCCGCTGGAGGGCAGTGCCCGTGACTCAGGCCTCCATCCTGTGTGCTCTGCCCCCAGCCAGGCTGGCAAACTGCACAGAGGGCAGGAGAAAACAATGGCATGTGTTGACTACGTGCATGGCTCTTAGTGGCAGTCTGACGTTCGGCTTCTGGCCCTCACTCGTGAACCTGGCCAGTTGCACAGTTTGGAGCCTCAGTGTCCTCATCTATTAAATGGGCATAATAATAAAGTGGCTACTTAGGTTACTGTCAGGATTAAATAGGTGCAAAGTGCTCAGCCTAGTGCCTGGAAAATAGCAAGAGCCTTAGGGTATCAAGGGTCCACAGTCCCTTATCCCAAATTCTTGGGGCTAGAAGTTTCAGAAATCTGACGTTGTCAGATTTTTAAAAAATTATTTACTTCATTCGTTTATTTTTGGCTGCGGTGGGTCTTCGTTGCGGTGCGTGGGCTTCTCATTGCGGCAGCTTCTCTTGTTGCAGAGCAGGGGCTCTAGACCCGTGGGCTTCAGTAGTTGCGGCACGTGAGCTCAGTAGTTCTGGCACACGGGCTTAGTTGCTCCGCGACATGTGGGATCTTCCCAGGCCAGGGATCGAACCTGTGTTCCCTGCACTGGCAGGTGGACTCTCAGCCACTGCGATATCAGGGAAGTCCCAGCTTTTCAGATTTTAAAAAGGGAACTATACCATGTATTTACATGACACATCCTATGGGGGTGGGGTCTTCTTCTAAAAACAAACACACTGATGTTTCCACATCAAAATGTATGCATATGCAAAGTAAGTGCAAATAATAAAGACCGTCAATCAATAGCCTCCTATCAGTTCAGGTCATGGCAAGGCTCTTGGGCTTTTCTAGAAGGCAATGGGGAGCCATGGAAGGATTTAGAGCAGAGAAGTGACGTGGCCAGGTTTGTATATTTTGGAGATTAATCCCTTGTCGGTTGCTTTGTTTGCAACTATTTTCTCCCATTCTGTGGGTTGTTTTTTCATTTTGTTTACGGTTTCCTTTGCTGTGCAAAAGTTTCTAAGTTTAATTAGGTCCCATTTGTTTGTTCTTGTTTTCATTTTCATTACACTAGGAGGTGGATCAAAAAAGGTCTTGCTGTGATTTATGTCCGAGAGTGTTCTGCCTGTGTTTTCCTCTAAGAGTTTGATAGTGTCTGGCCCTACATTTCAGTCCTTAATCCATTTTGAGTTTATTTTTGTGTATGGTGTTAGGGAGTGTTCTAACTTCATTCTTTTACATGTAGCTGTCCAGTTTCCCCAAGCACCACTTATTGAAGAGATTGTCTTTTCTCCATTGTATATTCTTGCCTCCTTTGTCATAGGTTAGGTGACCATAGGCGTGTGGGTTTATCTCTGGACTTTCTATCCTGTTCCATTGATTTACATGTCTGCTTTTGTGCCAGTACCATACTGTTTTGATGACTGTAGCTTTGTAATATAGTCTGAAGTCAAGGAGCCTGATTCCTCCAGCTCCGTTTTTCTTTCTCAAGATTACTTTGGCTATTCGGGGTCTTTTGTGTTTCCATACGAGTTTGATGCCCTAAAAGAATGATGCCCAAACATGAGTGAGCATCAGAATCCCCCAGGGGGCTCTGTAAACACAGATCACTGGCTCCCCACACGTGGTCGCTCTGGCCTCATGGCAGCCGGTGAGGAAGGCATGGTCACGCTCCCATTTTACAGAATGTGTTACAGAACACTGAGGCCAAGGAGATGAAATTACTTGCCCAGGGCCTCACATGCTGGGCTCGGTGAGAGGCCTGTGACAGGGGAAAGCATAGTCTTCGGGATTCAGACCGGCTCTGCCATTTCTTGGTTGTTTCACCTTGGCCAGGTGACCTTGCCTCACTGAGCCTCAGTTTCCCCATCTGCAAATCGGGATTGGCAGTTGTTCTTTGAAGGGCTGAGGGAAGAAACACTGAGACGAAGGGTGCTGGCCTGAGCCCCAGAATTCCCCAGGCCCTGGCCCCAGCCCACACCCCAGCAAACCTGGGCCTGGGCTCCAGAATGAGGAGGAGCCCTTCCAGCCTGTGTTGTCCAAATATTGCAAAGGCCTGTTGGTGCTCTCCATGGTGATGGCACCCTGAATGTGATGGGGGCAAGGAAGCTGCCTCTGTGCCAGGAACCTGCAGGTGCTGTTCCCGTGCCTGGGACACTGCAGGAAGCAGGCTGGCTCACACAGGCTGGCATGGCCAGTGCCACCCGAGTGGAACTACAGGGACAGCTAGGCCTTGGTGATAAGAGCCTTCAGGGGAATCCAGGAAATGGGTGTGTATTAAGTCGAAGTCTGTGTGCTCTAATCCTAGAAGCAATCACATTTCCAACCCAGGCACTGACTGTCTGTCTGTATCTCTTTCTCTCAAAAACTCTCTTATCAAAGTTCAACATTTTCTGAACACCACAGAGGATTGGGGAGCTCAAAGTCTCCAAAGCCAGAGCCCTGCATTCAAATCCCAACTCGCCAATGACTGGCTGTGGGATCTCAGGCAGATTACCTGACTCTCTGTGCCTTCATTTCCTTATCTGTAAAGGAGTGGGCACCTCCATCCTTCTAGGGGCTCAGAGCAATAACTCAGAGACAGCTTTGACTCTTCTCTTTTCCTCAGCCCCACATCTGACTATCAGGAAGTGCAGCTGGCATCACCTTTAGACCTATCCAGATCTTCCTTCCTCCCTTCATCCACCCCTCTGCTCAGAGCCACCATTGTCTCTCACCTCCCTGTTCTTTCTGCTTCCACACCGGCTCCCAAGAGCTCATTCTCAGTGCTCTGCAGTGCCTCCCTGTCTCAATCAGAGGGAAAACTCAAGTCCTCCGGTGGCACCTGCTCCCGCCCCCCCATGTGGCCTCACCTCACCTCCCAGCCTCATCTCCTGGCCTCACTGTTGCCACTCTCTCCTTGCTCACTCTTCTGATGCCGAGGAAAGTCCTGCCCTTATACGTTGCCCTGGCCGTTCTCTCCGCCTGGAATGCTATTCCCCAGATACGAGCCTAGCTCGCTTTCTGACCTTTCTCCGGTCTCTGCTTAAATGTCATCTGACTCCAACATTTAAAGGGCAGCCCGCATCCCCCCAGGCCCTCTCTGTCCCCCTCCTTGCTTTATTTTCCCATATGGCTCTAAACACTACTCAGTAATCCTGTATTTTACTTTAGTTGTCCAGAATGTAAGCTGCAGAGGGCAGGGAATTTTGTGAGGTTTGTTCTCTGCTGTGTCCACAGCACCTAGAACAGCATGGCCCACAATAAATACATAACTATTTGTTGAATGAATGAATGAATGAACAGCAGCTACTGTAAGTTTGTTGCGAGGATTAAATGAGTTAATGCAAAGCACTTAGAACATGCAGGGCTCGTGGGAAGCTCAAGATAGGTTTGCTATTGCTATTGGGACGGGGTGTACAGAGCTGGCTTGGAACACAGCGATGGAAGAGACCAGTTGCGCCCCTGCCAGGAGGATGTCCTGGAAGAGGCTCAACTCACGCAGACTCCTGGGGCTGTGAAAGGGCCTGGGTGCCCTGGAGATGTGAGCAGCCAGGTGAGCAGGCGTGGGATGAAGGAGGGGCTGCCAGGGATACCAGCAGCTCCAGATCATGAAGCACCTGAATGCCAGGTAAGGGGTTGCACTTGCTCTGAGGGCAGTGGGGACCTCAGGAAGGCTTTGGGTGGGGGCAGGATTGAGGAAAAGTGTTGATGACTCAGAACCAGGACCTGTGCCCTTTGAGGTCTTAACGGGGAAGGTTATGATCTTGAGCTGGAAGCTTTGTTGCAGCAGCAGGGGACTGAGAACCTGTGCTCTCCCTAAAGGGACAGTCTCTTTTCTAGCCCTGCCATGGCTGGGAGGGGCCCTCTGGTGAGCAAGAAGTTTCTCCTAGTGATGCCCCCCCGCAATCCTGTGCCTCGCCCAGCGTTGCGGAAGTGAGTTGCCCACCTCTGGCAGTTTCCCAGCAGAATTGCTGGGATAGTTAGGGAGAAAGGGATAGCGGCTGGACTGTGTGGCCCCCTTGGGCAGGAGGGGCGCAGATGGGTCCTCAGTGTGGGGCAGTGAGGCGCGCTCTGTAGACTGGAGGCTTCCAGGGAGGGTCTCTTCACTAATTCCTCCAGCACGTGCTCAGTGAGCACCTACCATGGGCCAGGATCATGCTGTTTGCTGGACGTGCAGTGGGACACAGCACGGGCAAAGTCCCTGCCCTCTTAGGGCCGACAGTCCAGGATGGGAAGCAGAAAATCCACCGATGAGCAGACGAACAATATTGAATTACAAATGTGAGACCTGCTCTGAAGGGAATTTGCCTTCCGTGGCAGAGATTGATGTAGCCTGGAGAGTCAGGGGAGGGCCTCTCAGAGAAGATGACATTTGAGCCAATATCGGAAGGCTTAGCAGGAAGTCCTCATGCAAAGAATGAGGGGAAGAGCATCTCTGGCACAGGGAGCAGCTGGGGCCATGCTCGGAGGCCACTCCCAGTCTCATGCTGTCCAGGATAATGTTGGGTTGTTGGGTTTTCCAGGCCTGGTCAGAATCTGCATTTGGGGTACCCCCCTTTTTTTTTTTAAACAAATATCTACTTGGTTGTGTATTTTTTTAAATTTAATTAATTAATTAATTAAGCTGCGTTGGGTCTTCGTTGCCGCGCGCGGGCTTTCTCTGGTTGCCGCGAGCGGGGGCTACTCTTCGTTGCGGTGCGTGGGCTTCTCACTGCGGTGGCTTCTCTTGTTGCGGAGCACGGGCTCTAGGCACGGGGCTTCAGTAGTTGTGGCTCGCGGGCTCCAGAGCTCAGGCTCAGTAGTTGTGGCGCACGGGCTTCGTTGCTCTGCGGCATGTGGGATCTTCCCGGACCAGGGATCGAACCCGTGTCCCCTGCATTGGCAGGCGGGTTCTTAACCACTGCGCCACCAGGGAAGTTCCTGGGGTACCCAACTTTAAGAGCAAAACTATTCTTGGAATTCCCTGGTGGTCCAGTGGTTAAGACTCCGTACTTCCACTGCTTAGGGTCTGAGTTCGATCCCTGGCCGGGGAGCTAAGATCCCACAAGACGTGCGGCACGGCCAAAAAAAAAAAAAAAAGGAAAACTATTCTAAGTGATCTAAGTATTTCATTCATTCAAGTATTTATTGAGTACCTACCATGTGCCAGACCTTGTCCTAGAGAGCATATAGCTGTGAACAGGACAAAGTCCCCACCTTCACAGAGTTTACAGTCTAGCAAGAGAAACAGTTAACACGTGAGCAAATAAAAATATCATTTCAGGAGTGAAATGGTAGCTGCTATGAAAGAAATAAGGTCAGTGTAGAATGGTTTAGGGCTGGGGTTGGTGGTCAGGTGGGGCCTCCCTCAGAGGGTGCTATTCGAGCTGAACCAAGTGAGGAAGGAAGCCTGAGAGGATGTGAGGTAAAGTATTCCAGATGGAGGGAACAGCAAGTGCAAAGGCCCTGGCGCTGGGAGACCATTTTAATTAGTTTGAGGAGCAGCAAGGAACCCAGTGTGGCTGCAGTGATAAGAGGGAGCCGAGCAGTGATGTGAGAGGAGGTTGGAGAAGTGCTGAGAGCCAGGTCAGGCAGGGCGGTCAGACTCCTCAGTATTTGGTAACCTCGCCTTTGGGGCTCTGGGACTGCCACAGATGTTCCAGCAAGGCTGGATTCAAGCCAACTGTGTGCTCTCAGGCACAGACCAGATGAGACACCAGTTCCATGCAGGGGCTGTGGTCCCACAGATGCCACCATCCCCTCCTCCTTTTTCTTGTCCAAGTCTCTCCTTCTGGAATGTTCCATTAGTCCAGTTTGGGGTGGCAGTGGGGGCTGCAGGGGTGGAGGGCTGCAGCCAGGGATCTTGCTGTCTTTGGAGGGCTGCAGCTGGAGGCCTAAGGTCCTCCCATCTCAGGCATGGCTCTTCTGTCCCCATTCAACATACTGGCTGCAGGACTTCCCTGGTGGCGCAGTGGTTGAGAATCTGCCTGCCAATGCAAGGGACACGGGTTCGAGCCCTGGTCCGGGAAGATCCCACATGCCGCGGAGCAACTAAGCCCGTGAGCCACAGATACTGTGCCTGCGAGCCACAACAGCTGAGCCCTCGTGCCACAGCTACTGAAGCCCGCACGCCTAGAGCTCGTGCTCTGCAACAAGAGAAGCCACCGTAATGAGAAGCACGCCGCAACAAAGAGTAGCCCCCGCTCTCTGCAACTAGAGAAAGCCCGCATGTGGCAACAAAGACCTAACGCAGCCAAAAATAAATAAATAAAATGAATTAATTAAAAAAAAAAAAAGACTGGCTGCATCGGTTTCCTTTCCCTGCTGCCGGCTCCAGATCCCCCCTCTGCCTGGTTCCATCAAAAGTCCCCACACTCCACGCTGGGCCCCCTGGGGGCTTCAGGCCACATACTGGTCCCTGCCCAGCCTTGGCTCTCAGACACCTTCCTGCATCTCTGCGAGCACCCAGGCTGCTGCCTACCCTTTGTGCTTCGGATCTGGGCTTCCACGTTCTACCTCATCTCAGCTGGCTCTTGGCTCTGGCCCCGTCAGCTGGTGACACGTCCAATCTGATGGCCAATCAATGGATCCCCAGATGTAGATGATGGCGTTGTGAATTTGCCCAGTGTTGACCGTATCACTGTGGCTAGGCCCTCTGTGGGGCGACGGAGATGAAAAAGACATATGCCATCAAGGAGCTCCCAGGTGACAGGGACCGCAGAGCTGTAGCAACTCGGCCAGAGGAGTGAAGGCCCCTCCATCTACACCGCCCCCTCTCCCACAGCCATCTTCCTTTCGCCAGTTAAAGAATGTTCTATCTGGCTCTACAAGAATTAAGTCATTCGCCGCTGCGGTCGCTGACCTTCAGCACCCCCTGAAAGGAGCTCAGGGCAGAGATCAGGAACAAGGCACTCTGTGCTCTGGGAAAACTGGCAGAACAGGCCTTCATGTAGTTAGATATTTTCAGGAGAAAATTTAATGAACCCAATTTCAAAAGCATTAAAATCATTAACTGAGATATCTGTTGCTTGAGACTAGCAGCGACCCTACCGAGAGGTTTGCATGATTATATGTACCGCTTCTCCAAAATCACACACATGCTCACCTCCCCCCCTCACCCCAAACCCACCTCTTTGGAGCAGTTCCTCAGAGCTGAGAGGCTGTCTCCTGGGCTGTAGTCCTAAGTAAGTCCCCAAATAAAACTGGAATTCACAGTTCTCATATTGTTCATTTTATTTCGGCCAACACTTTGATGTGTGGTCTGTTGCTTTTAAAATTTTTATTTGGAAAATTTTCAAATCCACAGAAAAGTTGCAAGAATGGCTCAATAAACACCTCTCTGACCTTCACCTAGAGCAGTGGTTCTCAGTCAGGGGTGATTTTGCCTCCCAGGGGACAGGTCTAGAGGCAATGTCTGGAGACATTCTTGGTTGTTACTGGTATCTAGTGGGTAGAAGCTAGTGACGCTGCTGAACACGCTACAATGCATAGTATGTGGTGACTGTCACTCAGAACAAGGAATTTTCTGGTTTTCATCACAGGAAAAAAAACTGTAACTATGTGAGGTGATGGATGTTAAGTAAATGTATTGTGGCAAACATTTCACAATAAATGTGTATACCGAGTCATCATGTTGTACACCTAAAACGAATACAGTGTTATGTGTCAATAGTATCTCAATTAAAAATTAGATACACTGAAATAAAACCACACTGAAAAGTTGAAAACGAAAGCCTGGAAAAATGTATAATGTGCAAATACTAACCAAAAGAAAGCTAGTGTAGCAATATGAATATCAGACGACTAGATTTTTTTTTTTTTTTTAGACAATGGTTTCGTGAGCAGTGATGGGGGGTCTCTGTGTTTTGTTTTTGCTTTTTGTTTTTTAAATTTATTTATTTTTATTTATTTATGGCTGTGTTGGGTCTTCGTTTCTGTGCGAGGGCTTTCTCTAGTTGCGGCAAGCGGGGGCCACTCTTCATCGCGGTGCGCAGGCCTCTCACTATCGCGGCCTCTCTTGTTGCGGAGCACAGGCTCCAGACGCGCAGGCTCAGTAATTGTGGCTCACGGGCCCATTTGCTCCGCGGCATGTGGGATCTTCCCAGACCAGGGCTCTAACCTGCGTCCCCCGCACCAGCAGGCAGATTCTCAACCACTGCGCCACCAGGGAAGCCCCAGACGACTAGATTTTAAGCAATTATATTAATAGAGACTGTGAGGGAAAGTACATAGAATTAAAGGGAAATTGAAGGGAAAATCTTTTAAGAAGGCACAACTATCATAAATGTGTATGCACCCAGAAATATAGCCTCTACGTATATAAAAGGAGACATTTATAAATCCACGATTTAACTTGGGATATTTTTAATACATCTCTCTCCAGCAGACAAATGAAAGAGAAAGGATATAGCCTACTTCAGCAAACAAAATATTTCAACTTGATTATACATATAGTAAATCTATAAATAAATAAATAAATAAATAAATACACACACACACACACACACACACACACACACACACACACATATACCAGCAGAGACTGAGGGGGTTCCCTCTAGGACAAAGTACTAAATCTCATGGCATTTGGGTGGTTGTCCTCTAATCGCCCTGGAGATTACATCACTAATGTCCAGCCCAAACATTACAACCAAGTGGTGAACTTGAATTGCCATGTGCAACTCTGAAAAAAAAAAAAAGAGAAGAATTTTCTTTCTTTTTTTTTTTTTTTTTTAATAAAGTTATTTATTTATTTATTTTTGGCTGCATTGGGTCTTCACTGCTGCACGCGGGCTTTCCCTAGTTGTGGCGAGCGGGAGCTACTCTTTGTTGCCGTGCACGGGCTTCTCATTGCGGGGGCTTCTCTTGTTGCAGAGCACAGGCTCTAGGCGCGCGGGTTTCTGTAGTTGTGACACGCGGGCTCAGTAGTTGTGGCTCACGGGCTCCAGAGGGTAGGCTCAGCAACTGTGGCACAGGGGCCCAGTTTCTCCGCGGCACGTGGGATCCTCCCCGACCAGGGCTTGAACCCATGTCTCCTGCACTGGCAGGTGGATTCTTAACCACTGCGCCACCAGGGAAGCCCAAGAAGAAGAATTTTCTGGTTGATAATGTCAGTAAGGACAAGGTTGAGAAATCCTGCTCTAAGCTGACCAGTTCATGTGCTTTCATCTCTTGCTCTCTCTCTCTCTATATATCTTCTTCTTCTGCCCCTCCCCTCCCCCTCCTTCTCTCCCCCATCATTTTCCTCCTCCCTCTCCTTCTTTTGCTTAACCCTTTCAGAGTATGTTGTAGACACCATGACTCTTTGCCCCTAAACACTTCCATACCCCCTGCATAATCACAATATTCACTTGATATAATATGATTATCTCATATACAGTTTATATTTGATGTTGCCAATTGTCCAGATAATACCCTTGATAGCATTTCTTTTTCCCATCTGGAATCTAGCCCAGGATGAGGCCTGTATTCAGTTGTCCTGTCTCCTTTCTCTCCTTTAATCTGGAACATTTAGTTCCTCCGCCCTCTGTGTCTTTCATGACCTTGACATTTCTGCAGAATACAGGCCTACTGTTTTGTAGAACGTCCTTGTCCTTCAGTGTAGGTTTGTCAGGTTGTTTGCTCAGGATCAGATACAGGTCCTGCATCTTTGGCAGGGCTTCCCCAGCAGCGCTGCCCAGTTCTCAGCACATCACATCAGGAGGCATGTGTTGTCCGATGGTCCCCAATGAGCTCCCGGCTAAGCTGGGGTCTGCCAGATTTCTCCACAACAAAGGTACACTTTTCCCTTGTGGGATTAGCAAGTAATATGAAGCCTGATGATTTGAGGGTATATATCCTGCCCACTCCCAACAAACTTCCCCTCCACTGATGACTCTTACTTAAATCAATTTATGGAGCCAAATGATTTTCTAATTCCATCATTCCTTGATGATTCCAACCTGATGATTCTCCAGCATCCATTGATGACAAAGGAATTAGTTTTTACTACAATGGTTGTCAAATGATTTTATAAATCCATCATTTCCTCTTCATTCATTAGTTGGAATTCTTCTGTAAGGAGGAGCTTCCCTCACCCCCCTTCCTTCCTCCCTCCTTCCTTTCACTTTTCTTTCCTTTCTTTCTTCTTTATTTTATATTTATCAGGGTGAATTTGTGGATTCTTTTTTTTACATTCAGTATATTATAATCCATTGCCATCATTATTCAATGCTCAATTGTCCCTGACAAGTCAATACCTAAATTGTTCCATAGCTGGCAACAGTGATCTCTTCAAGCTGGTTTCTGTATCATTTTGATTTATCATTCTTTGGTCACTTCCTTATTTTCTGCCAAAACCTGGTGTTCCAGACTCATCTTGTATTTTTCTCGTTCCAACCTTGGGATCATCCATTTCCCCAAATGGCCCCGGTTCCTTTTTTTTTTTTAATTTTCATTTATTTATTTATTTTTGGCTGTGGTGGGTCTTTGTTGCTGTGCATGGGCTTTCTCTAGTTGCGGCGAGTGGGGGCTACTCTTCGCTGCGGTGCGCGGGATTCTCATTGTGGTGGCTTCTTTTTGTTGTGGAGCCCGGGTTCTAGGCATGCGGGCTTCAGTAGTTAGCTGTGGCACGTGGGCTCAGTAGTTGTGGCTCGCGGGCTCAGTAGTTGTGGCTTGCGGGCTTAGTTGCTCTGCAGCATGTGGAATCTTCCTGGACCAGGGCTCGAACCCGTGTCCCCTGCATTGACAGGCGGATTCTTAACCACTGCGCCACCAGCCCTGGTTCCTTTTATTGGGGAACGATATTTAGAAACCAAGATCTGGGTGCTAGGTGGGCTCATTTTTATTGGGGTGTCATTGATCCCGGCCCTTTCAGCAGATAGAGCTGGAAATCAACATTCATTTGTGTTTAAATACATTTAGAGCATGAACTCATACTACCCCCTCAAATTCCAGTCCAACACCACAGGAATTTTCTCCCTCCCATATTTATATGTCCCTTGCTGGAAACCCTGACTCCCAAGAACATCAATGTATTTGCTGACTTGCTCAGTGCTATAATAACCACAATACAGTTTCAGACCTGGTGAACCACAGTAAACCTGTTACATAAAGTTTAGGCCTTCTTTCCAGTTCCACTGTCTTTAGCTCAAGGGCAACACAGTGTTTTGGCTGTGTTAAGAGGTTCCTTGGATTTGTTCTTTTTCCCCTCTGTGGTCTCATGATAGCACAATGATATATCAATTTGCTCTACGGTTAGATTAATTTGCTTTTATTTGTTTAATATTAGAGTTTTGACCATTCTTGTTGATTTTACACCTTGCTTACTTCCTCTCTGGCTCTGCCTCCTACGATTTTGGACAATATTATGAGCTGAAAATGCTTAGGGTGCTGGTGACGCTGCCGGGAGGTCCTTCTGCTTCAGTTTCCCAAAGTGTGGGCTGTACACTGCCGGCTCGAGCAGAGACAATTTTCCAGACTTGGCATGAAATAACAGTAAATTACACTGTGAGAAATCCATTCTTTTTCTGACTCCCCTTCCATCGTTGGATTACTTCAGTCAGAAAGCTTCAGGTTCGTGCTACTGTGGTTTTAATGCCTTTTTAGCAGTTGCTGATCTCCCTTTGTAGCAAAGAGAGAGGCTTCAGGCACAGAGCCTGAAGAAGGCAATAATATTTAGATGGAAGACAAGACATTGTTTTATTTATCTGTTTGTTTCTTAGAGCCAGGCTGCCTGGTTTCCAATGGTACCCTTGCTGTTTTCTAGCTGTGACATTGGGCAAGTTACTTAAGACCTCTGTGCTTCAGTTTCCCCATCTATGTATTTGAGATATAATGGTACCCCAATAAGATTGTTCTGGGGGTGAACAAGTTAACGTTAGTTAATAGTGTTAGTTAGTAATATGCCTAGCAGAGTGTCTGGCACATGGTAAGCACCAGTTATATTCATTTTTATGAAAACTTTTTGTTGATGGGAAGTGATTCTAGTCTTCCGCCCAGGGTAGTGATGCAACATTTCCTCTTAAGATTAATTTGGTTCAGTAAGCCAATTAAAAACAAAGATTAAGGTTAAAAACAGTGGTCTGCAGATTTAGCAGAAATCATCAAAGTCTTATGGTGTGATGTGTGGACCCTTCCCTGCAGGTTTCCTTGCTGCCCCAACTTTTCAATAAAATTATGTAGGTGAAAGAACACTTTGCCAGTTGTAAAATGCTCTCCTTCCTCTTACCCTTCCTTCCCCCTCCCTCCCTCTTTCCTATTCTCCATCTTACCCTCCCTCCCTCTCTCCCTCCCCCTCATCCTCCCTCCTACCCTTCCTCGCTCTTCCCTCTCTCCTTCCTTCCGTCCTTCCACAAATAATAAAGACTCCATCTAGGTGCTGTGCCAGGTATCGTAGCTCTAGAGGTGAATAAGTCATGAAGCCCATCCTCCTGAAATTCGCAGTCTAGTTGGGGAGGCAGACTAGTACCAGACAATTGCTACCTTGTGATAGTTGCCCTGAAGGTAGAGCTCAGCATAGCGTGTGATTGGAGCAGAGGGGTGTGGGATTGCCTTACCAGCCTAGGTGCCGGTGGGTGGCTCAGAGATTGTTGCTGAAGGCAGAGCTACAAATTTTCTTTGTTTTTTGGTTTTTTTAATATTTAGTTTTTTATTTACTTGGCTGCGCTGGGTCTCAGTTCTGGCATGTGGGATCTGTGTTGCCCAATGTGGGATCTTCATTGCCGCGTGCAGGATCTTTAGTTGTGGCGGGATCTTTTAGTTGTGGCATGCGAATTCTTAGTTGTAGCATGTGGGATCTAGTTTCCTGGCCAGGGATCGAACCCAGGCCCCCTGCATTGGGAACATGGCTTAGCCCGTGGACCACCAAGGAAGTCCCCAGAGCTACATGTTAAAGACCACGTAGGAATTATTGGGGTGAAGAAGACCAGGAAGGTGACCCTGACAGAGGACTCCACCCATGTAAAAGTGTTCAGCCTTTGAGAGCACACACCACGTGTTTGCTCAGGAAAATATAAGCACTCAGGTTGATGGTGCAGGGTGCAGGGCTTGGGGGGTTGAAGCAGGAGGCTGGAGAGGTCCGCAAGGGTCAGTGAATGAAGGGGCCAGAAGGTCAAGTCCAGAGCTAGGGCTTCATCCTGTACCACGGGGGAGCTGAAGGAGTCCAAAGAACAGCAGGATGTGGTCACATTGCATTTGGGAAGGTCATCTGGGCGCTGGGCCAGCTTGGAGATGCAGGCCTGGAGTCTGTATGTGGGGATGGTCTTAAGCCTGGCCCCGCTCCTGAGCCACCTATGGGCCCCGCTCCCAAGAAAGAGACCCTGGGTACACGCTCAGCAAAGACTGGGTCACCCTGATCTGGTGTCCTAACCCAGCTCTGCCCTCCTCTGGCTGGGTGGTCTTGGACAAATTACCTCCCCTCCAGAAGCCTCAGTTTCTTTGTCTGCATCATGGGTAGAATCCCACCTGCTTCAAGGACCACAGTGAAGCTCAGTCATGGCACCGCAAGAGAGGGTCCTTCATGCCTCGTACAAGGCTGTGTCAGTGCATGGGGTGGGAGTTTGTACTCAGTTTCTCAGATTCCCATAGCACCTGACTGAGTCGAAGCTTCAACGAGCTTCACTGCTGCCAGCTCCAGGGACTCCGTCTGCTCCTTTCCAGGAGATGCTCTAGGTCACGTCTTGGGGTTCACTCATCATTGCTCTGTGCACACAAGAGGTTGCCAGCACCGGCTGATGGCCTAGACGGTCCCACACTGGAGGACCCACTTACCTGAATCACTGCTGCCATCTATGCTCTGACCTCCTTCCTGGGAGTCAGGGGACAACACAGGCTCAAATAGTTTTTCATCAGTCCATCCACGCATCCATCCATCCATTTGTCCATCCATCCATCCATCTATCCATCCATCCATCCATCCATCCATCCATCCATCCATCATCCATCCATCCATTTGTCCATCCATCCATCCATCTATCCATCCATCCTTCCTTCCATCCATCCATCATCCATCCATTCTCCATCCATCCATCCATCCATCCGTCTATCCATCCATCCATCCATCCATCCATCCATCCATTCACCTTCATTGAGCACCTTCTCTGCGCCAGGTACAGTGTGAAGCTCTGGGGAGAGAGGGATGAATGAAATGGACTCGTGTCTGCTTTCGTGCACAGTGTGTTTGTTCAGGAAAATGTAAGTACGTCAGGGTGGTGGAGTACATAGCACAGGGTGTAGGGGGTTGAAGAATGAGGCTGGAGAGGTCTGCAGGGTTTAAGGTATAGTTTGATGGGGGAGATGACCATACACAAGTAAACAAGAGCATTTTAGACTGTCATAGTATTAGGAAGGAAGGAAACAAGGCCCGGCCATCCAGGGAGAGATGATGGGGTTTGCTGGAGAGCTGGCAGTGGGGGAGAGCAGGGTCCTGGGGGTTGTATGTCCTGGACTTGCTGATGGGCAGGATCAAGGGGTCCTGAGGATCTGCAGCCACAGAACTTGTAGGACCTGAGGAGGGATGGCCCTCCAGGTGACTCTTCAGGGACACAGGGAACCATCTGCCCCAGTGAGGAAGACCTAGGTTCAAGTCTAGGGTCTGCCACTCCCTGACTGTGACCTTGGGTAAATTACCTCCCCTCTTGGACTCTCAGTTTCGTTATCTCTAGAATGGGAATCATAATGGTACTGTCCTCTTGAGTGATGATGATAATGTACTCAATATCAAACAACCCGGCAGGGTGTCTGGTACCTAGGAGGTGCTAAATACATGTTAATTTTGCCACCCATTCTCTCTTCCTTCTTTTCACCAGCGGCCCTAGAGATCTCCAGGACTCCTGAAGACCTTGCATTGGCTGTGGCTCCTCCTGCAGTTTCCCCATCTGTAAAATGGGGTGAGACCAGTGCCTGGCACCTATAAAGTGCTCAGTCAGTGTTAGAGGCTGTCGTGGTTGCTGTAGCCTTGCAGACCCCCTTGCAAGTCTGGCCGAGCCTGGCATTTTGTCTGTCACCTCTTGCCTCTTCCCCAGGATGTGATGGACCTGCATGCCTCAGAGCCTTTGCACAGCTCTTCCCTCTGCCTGGCTCACCCTTCCCTCGGGCCAACTCCCCACCACACTCCTCACCCCTCTCCCTGGGCACTGAATCCCATCACTCTGTTTTATTTTCTCCTGACACTTGACAGGATCTGGAAGGATCTTTCTTGTCCCTTCAGTTTATCTGATTATTCTGTGTCTCATGGTTAGTTTGGAGGTTCTAGAGGGCACAGCCTTTGTCTTGCTCCCTGCTCCCGTGTTCCCAGCTTATAGTACAGAGCACACAGTAGGTACACAGTGCATATTTGTTGAGAGAAGGAAGGAAGAGAGGAATGGAAGGAGGAAGGAAGTGGAAGAGATGAAGGAGAGGTGAGAAGGGCAGTGGAGACTTGTGGAGGAGTGGCTGGGGCTCGGGAGCCCCAAACCTTCTCCTGGGCTTCTCCCCACCATCTTTTTTCAGGTTTCAATGGTGGTTTTCACCGGAACTTTCTTTCTTTCTTTTTTTTTTTTTTAAGTATTTTATTGTGGTAAGAACACTTAAGACGACACTTGAGTCAGATAAAGACAAATATCATATCACTTATATGTGGAATCTAAAAAATGATACAAATGGACTTATTTACAAACAGAAACAGACTCACAGACTTAGAAAACAGACTTATGGTTACCAAAGGGGAAGGGGAAAAGGGATAAATTGGGAGAAAGGGATTAACAGATACAAACTATCATACAAAAAATAGATAACAAGGACCTACTGTATAGCATAGGGAACTCTACTCAGTACTCTGTAATAACCTATACAGGGAAAGAATCTGAGAAAGGATAGATATATGTATATGTATAACTAAATCACTTTGCTGTACCTGAAAGTTATACAACATTGTAAATCAACCATACCCCAATATAAAATAAAAATTTGAAAAAAAAACCCCACTTAAGATGAGATCTACCATCCTAACAGATTTTGAAGTGCACAATGCAGTTCTGTCAGCTACACACACAGGCTGTACAGCATATATAGAGAACTCAGTCATCTTGCGTAACTGGAACTTTATACCTGTTGATTAGCAGCTCCACTCCCCCCCAGCCCTCAGGCCCCGGCACCCACCATTCTCCTGTCTGTCTCTATGAAATTGACTACTCTAGGGACCTCATGTTAGTGGACTCATGCAGTATTTGTCCTTCTGTGGTTGGCTTATTTCACGTAGCACAATGTCCTCCAGGTTCATCCATGTTGTTGCTTATTGCAAGATTTCCTTCTTTTCTAAGGCTGAATGATATTCCATTATATGTATACATCACATTTTCTTTATCCATTCTTCTGTCCGTGGACATTTAAGTTGTTTCCACACCTTGTCTATTGTGAATAGCGCTACAGTGAACATCAAACTAAAAAGTTTCTGCAAAGGACACAATGAACAGAGTGAAAAGGCAACCTACAGAATGGGAGAGAATATTTACAAACCATACACCTGATAAGGGATATATATCCGAAAGACATAAGGAACTCCTAAAACTCAAACTAGTAACCCAATTAAAAAATGGGTTAAGGGATTGAATACACATTTCTCCCAAGAAGACACAGAAATGTCCAACAGGTATATGAAAAGATGCTCAATGTCACTAATCTTCAAAACCTCACACCTGTCAGGATGGCTATTATCAACGAAACGAAACAAAACAAAACAAAACAAATGAACAAAGAAAACAAGTGCTGTTGAGGATGTGGAGAAACTGGAACTCTTTTGCACTGTTGGTGGGAATGCAAAATGGTGTAGCTGCTATGAAAAACAGTATGGAGGGTCCTCAAGAAATTAAAACTAGAACTACCATATGATCCCTCCATCCCACTTCTGGGTATGTACGCAAAAGAATTGAAACAAGCTTTCTTTTGAAGTGGTCAGTACTCTCCTTCCTGACCTGTCCACTGGCCAGAAGTTACGGCCCTTCCCCATTATTCCCACTGCCCCTGGGCCTGGGTACTTGGCTGGGATGCGCAAGAAGCACATGCTGAGGGGATTAACAGCCCTGGATGCTCTCAGGGGGCTCAACTTCTCGCCAGAGCTAGGAAGGTTTCATTTAACAAGGAGTCTCTGCTACCACCTACTGGGCATCTGGGGAAAGGGCTTCACAGTCACCCAAGGAAACGTTCCTGTGTCTGGACACCTATGAATAAATGTCAATCTCCACAGCAATAACAACAGCCGTGATTTTATCAAATGATTACTCTATGTCAGACATTGTACCAGGTACTTTCAAAACACGATGCCTTAATAGCCAACAACCTGAAACGCGGCTGGTGTTATTCTGATGTATTTATACAGAGAGAGAAAGAAAGAGACTTAGAGAAAGAAAAAATGGCCAAGGTCACACAGCTAGTGATGGCCAAGTCTGGATTCTCACCCAGGTCTCTCTGGCCCTAAAGTGGGGCTGAGCAGTGTCTTAGAGAAAGGCAGAGAGGCAACGAGAGGGTGGGCAGGAAAGGCGGAAGAACAGAGTAGAGGGCTGTAGATGGTTCTGGAAACTACCCCTGGTGCCCTTCCCAGGAAAGTTCACTCATGGTTCCTCCCTCTCGGGGCACCCATGCTGTCCCAAGGCCTTGCTATGAGCCAGGACGTCCTCCCAGTGACCCTGGGTGTGCACTCCCTCATCCAACACCACACAGGGGTGGAGAGCTTGGGCCACCGTCCTCCAGGGAGTGTGGTGCAGGGTGAGACTGTCTCCAGGCCCTGAATCTGGTGCTCTGGGTGACACAGGTGATCAACCTGGAGAAGCTGCACACAGGTTTCGATGGTCTGGGTGACCTCCTCACATTTTGGGGGCCTGAAGGTCAGGCTGGCAGAGTGGGTGGGAGACCCCCTCTATGGGGTAGATTCCCCAGCATGCTCTGAAATGATGGCCTTGCCATGGTCAAGGGCCCTGTCTGCTACTGTTAGGAAGTCTCTACAAAGGAGGTCATGTTGGTGATGTCAGGAAGACCAGCGGTCTTTTTCTGGCTCTGCCACTTTCTAGCTCTGTGATCTTGGGCAATTTCCTTCACCTCTCTGAGTCTCACTTTGCCCTTCTGTAAAATGGGACTAATCCCAGTCCCTACCTCTTAGGGCTCAATTGGGAATCGATTGAAAACCCATATGTAAAGCCCTGAGGGCATAGTAAGTGCTTGATAGACGGCAGTATGAAGGACCCTCACAGACAGATACATACCAGGCATGCCTCAATGCCTCTGCAAGGCTGAGAAGGAACACTTTTGGTTGTATGATGTCTCTGCAGAGCTGGGGAAACTGAGTCACTGGGCCAGGAAGTGCCTGAGCCCAGGCTTCAGCCTGAGTCACAAGCCTGATTCTGGTGAAGCTCCCTGCAGCCATCTCCAGAAATGCTTTGGGTCACTGTCTGCTGGCTTAGTGCCTCCTTCCCTCCCCGCCTCATCAGCCAGGCAGGGCTGGGTCCCCTAACTCTGTATCTGATGAGTGAGGGATGCGCTGAGATGAACATTTATTGCCCCTTACAGCTGGGGGAACTAAGGCTGGGAAAGGGGAGGTGATTTCCCCTGGGGGCCACACAGCTGTATTGGGGTAGGAACCTGACTGGCCCCTGGGGTCATCCATCAGAAAAAAAATGCTTCGGTGGCTGCATTTCCTCAGGGCTGGCTCACACCCCCAGCTCAGGCCTGGGATCAAAGGCGACGCTGCAGGAAGCCCTTCCCAGCCCGACTTCCCCAGAACTAGGACACGCTTTGACGTCAACACGTCCACATTCCTGCCCTCCAGCCCCAGGGCGGGGGCACTGATTTCCTCCCACCAGCCTTGGCATCCCAAACAGGAAGCTGGGTCATGTGGGCGGGTCGGGCCAGGGCACCGGCAGGAGGGGGGCGGGAGTTCAGTCCAGGCGTCAGCTCCCAGCGGCACCTACCGGGCTTGGGGCACCCAAGAAGGGCCAGGGAGTCATGTTATACTATATCACCAGGGTCACAGTTGTTCCTAAGGCACTCATGAAGGGCCGTCAGTGACTTCGTCCCTTTTGGTCTTCACAAACTATTGCACTCATTGATTATGACTATCTTACTGATCAACAATAACGGCTACCCTAGGTTGAGCGCTTACTCCAGCCGTGAGCTTTACGTGGGTTCTCTCACTTAATTCTCATAATCTTCTTATTTTCCTTTAACAGACGAGGAAACTGAGGCATTGGCAGGTTAAGTCAAAAAAAAGTCTGCAGCAGTGGGGAGTGGGCAGGGCAAGGATTTGGACCCTGAGTGTCTGGCCTGGAGCTGGTACTCGGAGCCCCAGTGGGTGCAGCAACCTCCCCATCTCAGCCTCTGCCAGTGCAGTGTTGGAAAATGCAAATCTGATCGTGTCTCTCCTGGGCTAATCCCTTCCAAGGCTCCCCTTTAGCCCCGGGGACAAAACTCCATGCTCTGAGGATGGCGCTCTATGCCCTTTTCCTCCTGCTGCCTCCACCTACCCAGCCACGTCTGGTTCCCAGAACTACTCTCGTTTTTCATTATGACCACATTTTATACAGGAGGAATCCAAAGGTCGAAGAGGGGACAGAAAGTGGGTCAGGTCACAGAACCAGTGAGGGGCAGAGTCAGAATTTACACCTGGTCTGGCTGGTCCAAATCCTTCCACGCCTGAGGTTCCCAGTGTCACAGTGCAGAGAAATGGCGGGGGCCCTGATGGCAGCTTCCTGGGCCCAACTAGGGATGCAGGGGGGAGGCCTAGAGATCATGGTCAGTGATCTCCCCAGGGGGAGTCTGAGCACCTCCTCCTCAGCCCTCTGAAGCTCCAGGGCTGTCTGAGTGGTCCCACTTATCACAGAAGCTGCAAGACACGCTGTGGGGCTTTTCCTGCTGGTGGGTCCTGCCCTCCCGGGGTTCACGTGAGCCAGGGGCTACGTCAGCTTCCTGCTCCTCTTTCTTGGGGCCCCAAAGTGGCCCCTCCACGCTTCCTTCCTCACTGTCCTCCCCTGCCCTCTGGGCAGGTGCGTTTCCCGCACCGGAGGAAGGGCCGCAGCAGCCTAGGGTTCCCACACTTGACTGTGCTTCAGAATGCCCCAGAAGGCTTTTATTTATTTATTTGTTTGTTTGTTTGTTTGTTTGTATTTTTGGCTGCGTTGGGTCTTCGTTGCTGTGTGGGCTTTGTCTAGTTGTGGTGAGCGGGGGCTACTCTTCGTTGTGGTGCACGGGCTCCTCATTGTTGTGGCTTCTCTTGTTGCGGAGCATGGGCTCTAGAGCACAGGCTCCGTAGTTGTGGCTCACAGGCTCAGTAGTTGTGGCTCACGGGCTTAGTTGCTCCGCGGCACGTGGGATCTTCCTGGGCCAGGGCTCGAACCCGTGTCCTCTGCATTGGCAGGCGGATTCTTAACCAGTGCGCCACCAGGGAAGCCCCCAGCCGGCTTTTAGATTGCCAGGCCCATCCCCGAATCTCTGGTTTGGCGACCTGGGTGGGGTCTCAGAGCATGCATTTTTGTTTGTTTGTTTTTGTTTTTTTGTCTGTTTTTTTGTGAAGCCATCTCATATCCCTATGATTCCTTCAACTAAAAGTACAAATTCTCCGGATATCTAAACGAGGAACTTTAGGTTTGTTGTATATCTTTAGCAATACCCGATCACCAGTTTTATTGAGGATTTATTTCTGGGTCTTTTCTAGAATTTTCTTTCCTCAAACTTTGATGTTTTACATACGTTCAGCCCTTCTCATAGCGAGTGTAGGGACCCCTGCTGCCCTGCCAGTGGGAGGATATTATCCCTGATGGCACAGAATGAAATCATTCTGGGTCATTCAAGGTTACCCTTAATATAGGACTCTTTGGGTTAGTTTTAAAATTTCATTTGGAAAAATGAACAGAGGATCTGAATAGAAATTTTTCAAACAAAGACATACAGATAGCCAATAGGCACATGAAAAGATGTTCAACGTCACTGATCATTAGGGAAATGCAAATCAAAGCTACAATGAGGTACCACCTCATGCCTGTTAGAATGGCTATTATCAAAAAGGTAAGAAATAATAAGTGCTGGAGAGACACATTCCTCCACAGTGTGGGAACCCTCCTACACTGATGGTGGGAATGTAGATGGGTGCAGCCGCTATGGAAAAGTTTGGAGGTTCCTCATAAAACTAAAAATAGAGCTACCATATGATCCCGCAATTCCACTTCTGGGTATCTATCCGAAGAATAGGAAAACACTAATTCAAAAAGATATATGCATTCTTATGTTCATAGCAGCCAATAACCAAATATGGAAACAACATAAGTGCCCATCGATAGATGAAGGAATAAAGAAGCTGTGTTGTGTGTGTGTATATATACACACACAACATAATATTATTCAGCCATAAAGAGGTGAAATCTTGCCATTTTGGGTAACGTGGATGGACCCTGTGGGTATTATGCTAAGTGCTGTAAGTCAGATGGAGAAACACAAATACCATGTGATTTCATACATATGTGAAATAAAAAGAAACAAACAAAATAAGCAAACCAAACTAAACAAAAACAAACACATAGATACAGAGAACAGAGTAGTGGTTACCAGAGGGGAAGGAGGGTGGGGGGGAGGGCAAAATGGGTGAAGGGTGACAGATAGAAACTAAACTTTTGGTGGTGAGCACATTGAAGTGTATTCAGAAGTTGAAATGTAATGGTGTACGCATGAAACCAATATAATGTTATAAACCAATGTTACCCCCCCAAAAACCCAATTCACTTGGTATCATGATGTATCTCAGAGGTCCTACACGATCGCTAGCAATCACTGAATGTATCACTCAGACAGACAGTTTGGGAAGATGGATGGCTCCAGGGGGACTGTATACCTCTGGGTGGAGGCATGGATTTCTAACAGGTGCCAGGACCATGCTGCTGCTGCCAGCGGACCACACTTTGAGAAGCACTGGCGTGGAGGAGGCCAGCTGGAGGGGTGGTCAGCTGGCAGGCAGGGGGTGAGCAGGGGCTCACCACGCTCCACCCGGTACAGCTGGGCCTCGGTTTCCTTTTCCATCAAACATGGGGAACAACAAGACAGTCCTTTTTCAGGCTGGTTTCCTCCACAAACGTTTTGGAGCAAATACATCTGTTTCCGCTCCCTGAGGTTCTTGAGCTCTGGTTTTCACGAGGGCAGCGGGGACTTCTGCCATCACCCTGAGGTCTGTGCGAAGGGAAGCACCAGCTCCGTGGGGCGGGTGCTGCGGATTGTCCAACCCCACCTGACAGTCGGGACACGGAGGCTGAACGTCCACTGCTCACACAGCTGGGAAGCCGCAGGGAAAGGAGTCAAACCCGGTCTTAGTTTCCAGCTTCTCTAAGTGCTTCTTGGGGAGGCCACCGCGCTCACCCCTGAAGGAAGGGACCCCAGGCTGCGGGGCCGACCTGAGTCCGCTGGGCGATTTCTCAGGTGACAGCGCCCTCTCGTGGTCGGCGTGCAAAGGCGAGGAAGACCCGGAGCCCGGCCCCAGAATCTGACAGCCCCTCTCTGCCAGGGATTGATCCTTTGGTTTATTCATCCCTTCAATTCTACAAACACTTTCGGAGTGCCTACTGAGAGCTCGCCGGCGACACGCTGGGACCAACAAAGACACAGTGGTTGCTCTGGCCGCACTTACAGTCCATCTGGGAGAACAGAGAACATATCCACGCTGATGTAGAAATACAGCTTGTATTAAAAATGCATGGAGGAACAATTCAGGGTGTGTGGGAGTGTGTGCCTGAGGCACTGGCCTGTGGCAGAGTCAGCCAAGGCCCCTGGGAGGAGAGGCGTGATTAGGAGTTAAGTGGGAGAAGAGGGTGGAGGGGGAGTGGGCATCAGTGGGGAGTTTTGCGCAGAGGACACAGCATGTGCGAAGGCTCTGAGTGGAGAGGAAGCCTGGGGAACGTTCAGGTTGGAGGAATCTAGGCAAGCGGGGCGGGTGGGAGGGGGCACCGTGCTGGGAGGAAAGCTGGGGCGGTGGGCGGCCGACCTCACAGGGCCTTCTGAGCCTCAGCCAGAGGGTTTCTTGTGCCCTGGGGGCATCAGGATGGTGTCAAGGTTACAGGTGTGGGCTGTGGCCCCAAGCTGCCTAGGTTTGAATCTTTTCTCTGCCTTTTGCCAGCTGGGTGACCTTGGGCAAGTTGCTGAAGCTCTCTGTACCTCAGTTTCCTCCCTCTGATAATTGGGATGGTGGCAGAGCTCCCCTCATAGGGCTCCGGTGAGGAGTAAATGAGTCTGCACCAGGAACATGCCTGCAACAGTGCACGGCCCTTGAGTGCTGGCAGATATTGTTATTGTTGTTGTCATTGTTATTGGAGGGTTCTGGGGTGGGGTGACAGCATCAGAATCTCAGTGACAGGAGGACTCCAGGCTCCGATGAGGACGGCTTGGAGCGGCTGGAAGCAGGGAGACCAGGGAGGGGCTGCTGCAGCCTTCCTGAGGGGAGCTACACTTTTGATTATTGTTTGCATGATGTTTTTCTTTCCATATTTTTACTTTCTACCTTTCTTATCCTTATATTTAAATTGTGGGGTTTTTTTTTAAGTTTTAATCTGATACTCTTTGTATTTGGTCTATTTAAAAATTTTTTTAATATATTTTTTAAAATTAATTAATTAATTAATTTTTCGGGGCGGGCTCTGTTGGGTCTTCATTGCTATGTGTGGGCTTTCTCTAGTTGTGGCGAGCAGGGTCTACTCTTCATTGTGGTGCACGGGCTTCTCATTGCGGTGGCTTCTCTTGTTGCAGAGCAAGGTCTCTAGGCATGCGGGCTTCAGTAGTTGTGGCTCATGGGCTTAGTTGCTCCGCGGCATGTGGGATCTTCCCGGCCCAGGGATCGAATCTGTGTCCCCTGCATTGGCAGGTGGATTCTTAACCACTGCACCACCAGGAAAGTCCCTGGTCTATTTTGTTTTTAATAAATTTATTTATTTTATTATTTTATTTTATTTATTTATTGTTTCTGGCTGCGTTGGGTCTTCGTTGCTGTGTGTGGGCTTTTCTCTGGCTGTGGCGAGTGGGGGCTACTCTTTGCTGCAGTTCGCGGGCTTCTCATTGCGGTGGCTTCTCTTGTTGCAGAGCACGAGCTCTAGGTGCACCGGCTTCAGTAGTTGTGGCACGTGGGCTCAGTAGTTGTGGCTCGCGGGCTCTAGAGCGCAGGCTCAGTAGCTGTGGCACATGGGCTTAGTTGCTCTGTGGCATGTGGGATCTTCCCGGACCAGAGATCGAACCCGTGTCCCCTGCACTGGCAGGCAGATTCTCAACCACTGCGCCACCAGGGAAGCTCCCTGATCTATTTTTATTTCATCAAATTACTTAATGTATTTTGAGTTTATGTCTACCATATTAGTATGTGTTTTCTATTTCTTCTAATTAGTCTATGTTCCTTTTTCTGTCTTTTTTTTGCCTTTGTACCAGTTTCCTAGGGCTGTCATGACAAAGTACCACAAACTGAATGGTTTTAAAACAATAGAAATCTATTCTCTCACAGTTCAAGAGGCCTTCTGGAAAAGCAGGGTGTCACCAGCATTGTTTCCTGCGGGAGGCTCTAAAGGAGACCCACCCCCCCTTTCCCCATGCCTCTCTCCTAGCTTCTGGTGATGGCCAGCAAGCCTTGGTACTCCTCGGCTTGTAGATGTCACTCCAATCTCTGCCTTCGTCCTCACCTGGCATTTTCCTGGGCCTCTGTGTCTTTACATGGTCATCTTCTTATAAGGACACCAGTCTTATCGGACTAAGGGCCCACCCGACTCCAGTCTGTCTTACCTAATTATATCAGCAAAGACTATTTCCAAACGAGGTCAGATTCTGAGGCACTGGGGGTTAGGACTTTAACATATTATTTTTGGAGGACCCAATTCAACCCCTAATAGCTTTCTTTTGAATTAAATACTTTTTATTACTCCATTCTGCTTCTGTTAATTTCTTAGTTGCACATTCTATTACTATGTTTTTGGTGATTATCATAAAGATTGCAATATGCACCCTTTAAGTATAATATTAATTTAGTGTTTTTGCCATCTTGGACAATGCAAGGACTTTGGAGCACTGTAACTGCATTTTCTGTCACACTTTTTGTGCTATTGTTGCCAGATATATCTTAACTCTACATACATTAAAAATTCTATGCAACATTATTATTCCTGTTTTATATAGGCAAGCTTCATTTACACAAAACCATATAATTATCTTTTCCATGTGTATCTTCCTTCCTCTGATGCTTCCGTCTGAACTTATTTTCTTTCTGCCTGAAGACACTCCTTTCATAAGTCCTTTACTGGGCGTCTACTGGTGACAAGTTATATATTTTAGTCTCCCCTGCAAAATTTTGTCTTCATTTTGGAAGACAATATCCACAGCATATCAAATCCCATGTTGCAGGTTTTTAAAACATTTCACCTCTTTTAAGATATTTCATTGTCTTCTATTTCTATTTCTATTTCTCTTGAGAAGTTAGCTGTCTGTTGAATGCTCTTTTGAAGCTAACATGTCTTTTTTCCTTCTGGCTACTTATGAGATTCACTCTTTGTCTTTGATTTTCAGCCATTTTTCTGTGAATTGCCTAGGTGAGTTTGTATTTGTTTTGCTTGGAGGTTCTTGGCATTTCTTGAAACTTTGGCTTGAGGTCTTTGATAACTTCTGTAAAATTTCAGCTACTATCTTTTTGAGTATTGCTTCCACTAACCCCAAGTACCTCTGAATGCGACTGTATTTGGAGGTAGGGCCTTAAAGAAGACATTAAGGTAAAACAAAATCAATAAATGGAGAATCTGTCTTATAGGAGCTCCCAGGAAGGTTCCAAGACAACTACTGTGCATTGGCAAGAATGAGAATGGCACACAGTAGGAGCTCAGTAAATGGTAATTGAACAAGTGATCAAAGGTGGCAAAGAAGCATGGAGGGGGAAGTGTGAAAAATCACTTTGAAAGGTAAAGTTAGATTTATACTTTAAGAGTTAAAGCAAAATAAATTCTAGATGATTCAATTATCTAAATGTTAAAACTGTATAAATGTACTAGAAGATAATATAGGTGAATATTTATATAATCATTGAGTTGGAAAGTTAAAGCTTCACAAAAAAGGCAAAAAACATAAAGGAAAAGACTGATAGCTTTGACAACATCAATTAAATTTTTTTCTTCTATTAAAAACCATCTAAACAAAACTTGAAAGTCAAATAATAAACGATGAGAAATATTTTCAACATATACAGCCAGCAAAGGATTGTTGTTTTTGCTAGCACTCTTACTAACCAATAACACTTTGCCAGAAAATCAGCAAGGGTTAAGGAAAAGCAATTCACAATAAGATAGCCCGTACTCAAATAGTAAAATGTATATGCTTGCCAATAATGAAATAACGGTATATTGCAACATTAGTGAGATGTTATATATTTTAATATCTAACTGATCAAAGATGAAAAATAAATAATATCCAGAGTTGGTGAGGTTACAGGGAAGTGGATATTCCCACATTGCGGTTGAAGTTGTAAACTGTTTCAATCTTTTCGGAGAGCATTTTGGCAGCGTGGATCTAACAGCTTAAATCTTTGCATATTTTTTTGACCTAACAATTCCTCTTCAAGGAATTTATCCTGTGGAAGCAGTTGTAAGATGAGCAAAAACTTCAAGGACCTACATGACAGTGCTGCTAATAATTGAAAGAATTTGCATACAATCAAAATGCTCTTTAATAGAGGGATGATGAATAAATTATGGGTCATCCAATCAATGGAATAATGTGAAATACTTAGACTTGATGATGAAAACATCCAGTAGCAATTCAGAAGATGCTAATAGCATGCTGTGGGACCATGAGGAGCCGTTGCCCTAGAAACCAGCACTCACTTAGGGCCACAGGAGTTGAACGGGGTCAAACCCATTCCCCCACCCAGGACCCTCAGGATAATCCCCTCAATGCCTTCAGTCATCTTCCAGACTTTCTCTCATCCCCGTCCTGCCCTGTACAGCCCCTCAGCTGACCCAATCCTGTCCACCTTCCCTCTTCTCCCTCCCTCCCCCCTTCCCCTCCCCTCCACAAGAAACAAACCAACCCTCTCTCCTGTTCACTCACACACACGTACTCACACACCTACACACATCCACACTCACTCACAGGCCTTCCCATACGCTCACCTTCCCCCCGCACTCACACTCACCCACCCACAAGCACACACTCACACTTACACACAGTAACCTTCACCACCCCTATGTTCACATGCACCCACACTTTCACTGTACCCCCAGCACTCACACTGGACACATCCACACTCACCCTCTCACACCCACACACGTTCACTCTCACACTCATTCATGCTCTACACACTCATCCCCATACAAGCACACACTCACCCACATTCACCCACACACCTTCACTCACTGACGCTCACACACGCTAATACTCACCCACCCACGTATCCTCACACACACACTAACACACGCCATCCACACACACTCCTACACTGACACTTGACACATTCACACTCACACTCACCCATCCACGATCACTCACTCACACTCACACACGCCCCCCACATCTCCTGTTCTCTCTGAGGTCCGCAAGCCCACCTCTGCCCACGGCTGGCGGGCAGCTGCTCTGAGCCGTCCCTTCCCTCCTGCCTGATGGGACTCGGGCTGCCCCGGAGGATGCGGCGCCCTCTAGGTACCCCAGGTGGAAGATGTTTCCACCCTCACACCGGTGCCTGGGAGCCCGGGGATGGATTTGCAGGTTCCTGGCTCCCTCTCCTCCTTGGAGACTCTGCCATCTGGCTCTGTCAGAGGCTGCCTCGGGGCTGCCATCGCCAGTCCCCTGGACGCTCCCTAATTCGCAGATGGCTGAGGACACCTGGGGAGACCTGATGCTCCTGGGAGTGAGTGACCCACCCCGACCCCAGGCCTTGCAGCTTCGCCCCCTCCACCTCCAGTGACCTTTCCGTCCCTCCACCTCAGCCATCGACCCCGCTGCACGGGACTCTCATCTCAGAAACCGCATCGCCATCAACCCCTCACAAGTCCAGGTGCCCAGCTCCTGGACAACGCTTCCCGTCCTGCCAGCTCACATACCCAAGAAGCTCACTGTCCCCATTAACCCAATGGCCTCAGCCTGTCCTCACTCTCCTCCCCCACCCCGCCCCCTCCCTCCTTCCCCAGCTTAGATTTCAGGGCCCATCGTTTACTTCCCCGCCAGCACCCTTTGCGGCTTGGCCCCCTCCTCTCCAGCTTGCTTGCCTGGCAAAACCCTAACCCTGGTGAACCCAACACTTTGCCTTCTGTGGGCCTGTCCCTGAGCAGCTGATCAATCCCACCACCCAGCTGATGGAGCTCACTTTCAATTCAGTTTTATGATCCGAGCGGTCAGACGGTCCCTCGCTGCCATGCCACCCACCGTGGCTCTCTAGAAGGTTTCCTGTCCCGTTCCTCCTGGGTCTCTTTCCTCAAAGCCCTGACTTTTCCCACACTCTCAACTGGTGATGTCAGCTCACTCCACGGAGTAACAGAGGTCTCCGGGGGCAAAACTCACATCGCCACCACCGCACCTACCACCTTCCTGCATCTGCCCCACAGAAGCACACGTCCTCCCCACTACAGCCACTATGCCTCTGGGGCTCTGGATCCCTGCTGGCTTCCTCAGGAGCCTTGTTTATTTGGTTTTCTCTCCCTTCAGCATCACCAATGCCTTCTTCTTTAACTGGTCCCCACCAGCATGCAAAATGCCAGCACAGTGGTCCACAAACCTTGGCCCTTGGGCCAATCATGGCCTGCCAACTGCGTTTGTAAATAAAGTTTTATTGGCACAGCCAGACCCATCTGTTCAGGTACGTCTATGGCTGCTCCTGCACCACAGCAGCAGAGTTGAGAGGTTGTGACAGAGACCTGATGGTCTGTAATGCTGAAAAATTCTACAGTCTGGCCCGTTACAGAATCAGTTTGCCCACCTCTGTGCTACAGCATTGGTTTGTGGCTGTGTTTTGGTATTGCACATGAGGGGGCTTTTGGACATGGGGGGGTGGTTTTTGGTTGTCACTCTATTTGAGGGGCTCTACTGGCCTGTATTGGGAGGAGCCAGGGTTGTTCAACATCTGGTGATGCCCAGAATAGTCCTGGGTCACAAAGAACTCTCAAATGCCAAATACCATTAAAACAAATCCATCCATCCATCAATCAATCGTTGAAACAAAAATCTCATGATACTATACACTCCCTGCTACCCTATTTCTCTACTTACCTTTACAGCCAAACTTGCAGAAAGATTGGCTGCGCATTTTCATCTTCCTTTCCCCGGTCTCTTTCCAGGACACTTTCATCAGACATCTGTGTCCACCGTTCCGTTGAAATTGCTCTTGTCAAGCTCGCCAGGGCCTCCCCATTGCTAATCTAATGGCCCGTCCCTGTTCTCATCATAAGAACCTTCCAGCAGTATCTTCGCAGTTCACTTCTCTCTTTGAGAAGCTCCGCTCAGCTCAGGACACCATGCCGGCCTGCTTCTCTGCTGGCTGCTCTTCCTCTCCTGCTCTCAGATCCCGGGGATCCTCAGTGGTCCTGAGCTCCCTCCTTCTCTCCACTTACATCATCTCTCCAGCTGAGCCCATAAAATCTAGATTTCTATTTCTGTTTCAAATCTGGACTGTTCCCCCAGCTCTGGATTCATATGTCCAGCTGCCTAAGCAACTCCTCCTCTTGAGTGTTTCACAGTCAGCTCAACACAAATATATCCCAAACATAAAGTGTAGGCTCTCCCCTAAGACTTGCCCTCTCATCCCAAGTCTACTGGCACCACCAACCACACAGCTGCTCCAGCTAGAAACTTAGGGGTCATCCTTGATTCCTCCTTTTCTATCTCCCAATTTATCAGCATATTCTGTTATCTCTGCCCCCAAAACACATCATCCCTCTGTCCATTTGTGTCTACTGGCCCCGTACCCCCTGAGTGCAGACCGCCTGCATTTCTGCCCTGGACCACTGCAGTAACCCAGCACGTCTGTCCGCTCGGCTCTCCCCCACCTCAGGTCATTGTCCAGAGCCCCCTTCAAAGACTGACTGAACACCTACCATGTGCCGGGTGCCGGGGATAAAAAGTGAATGAGATAAACTGTCTCTCCTTCCACTCACCTCTGATAGGGTGAGGGAGAGAGAGTAAACCGACAGAACGTGGTAAATGCTATGGAGAAAATAAACAAAAATCCGCATAGCATGGTCATGAAGAGTATTCTGAGTAAATGACATTCAAGCTGAAACTTTGAGGTGGCAAAGCCTTGTGGGCCCCCTGTAAGGAGCTTTGGGCTTCATACGAAAATCTTTGAAGGATTTTAAACAGAGGAATTATATAATCTGGTTTAAGTCTTAAGAAAATCCTTCCAGCTGCTCCGTGGACAATGGATCAGGGTCGGGTGAGGTCAGAGGAGGTAGAAAGCGCTGACTGGCCAGGCCATGTTCACAGCTCTCAGCCAAAGCAAGGAGATCAGCCAGCACGATCCACATGGATGGGGTGGGGTAGGGTGGGGTGGATTGGAGTGGGGTGGGTGGCTCCCCTGAGGAAAACTGAGGTGTTGTTTCCAAAATAAGGGGAAAGGGACTTCCCTGGTGGCACAGTGGTTAAGAATCCGCCTGCCAATGCAGGGAACACGGGTTCAAGCCCTGGTCCGGGAAGATCCCACATGCTGCGGAGCAACTAAGCCCGTGCGCCACAACTACCGAGCCTACGCTCTAGAGCCCACAAGCCACGAATACTGAGCCCGCAAGCCACAAATACTGAGCCCGCATGCTGCAACTACTGAAGCCTGCATGCCTAGAGCCCATGCTCCGCAACGAAGAGTAGCCCCCGCTCGCCACAACTACAGAAAGCCCACGTGCAACAACGAAGACCCAACGCAGCCAAAAAATAAATTAAAAATTTTAAAAAAATTTAAAAAAATAAGGGGAAAGAAGGCTGGGCAGGAAAAAATGTAATAGCAGCCCACTTCAGGGACTCAGGTGGAGTGTTATCAAAGGGAGTATTCTGCAGATGAAGAGCTTAAGAAAATAAAGGGCCTTCCACACCTGGGATATGTGGGGACTCAAGAAAACTTTACTGAATGAAGAGCTAACATGGGTCTAAGATATGAAGGGCTGTGCAGGCCAGGAAAGAGAAATCTCTCTTCCCTTCCGCTGATTCGGGAGGAGAGTGAAAGAAGAGGCAAGAACTCTCTATCGGGGTTTCTCAAAGATGTAATGCTTATAGAGCTGTGGTCCATGTGGTCCAGTCTGAGAAAATTGCTGTGGGATCAAGACCAGAGTCCAGCAAACAAAAAAAGCAGTGTCAACATAGTACAATTCTTCCACTTGTATCTCTCAGTCACCATCAAAAGGATTAACTTCCTACCTTCCTCTTCCACCCATAGGTTCTCCGACCCTCTCTTCCAAATTCCTCCTGCATGCCTCTTGTGCTTCCCCCTACTCTGCGTTTCTTCTGAGAATCTTCCCAAAAAGTGGGCAGGGGGGAAGTAGGACAGAGTCAGCAGGTAGGAGGCAAGAAAGGTTCAGAACACAGTCACAGAGGGGTCATGGTCCCTGGGCATGGCCCAACCTTCCCCAGGCTTGTCTCCCTCACCCACCATGTAGTCATTTGTTTAAGTGAAGAAGTATCTGTGGGATGCCTACCAAGAGCTGGACGCTGTGCTTAGCATCCGGAATAAAAGATGAACTAGACATTTCCCCGGCCCTTGAGAAGCTAATGGTTTACTGAAGGTGATAGAGAAGTAAGCAAATTATCGCAGATTAACGCAGCCTGGTGGTGTCGGGGTAAAGGGTGGGATCTGCCAGGGAAGGCTTTCTGGAGGAGGTCATATGGAAACTGTGAGGTTTCAATGGAGAGCAGGTAAGTAGGCATGATCCAGGCAAAGTGTGTGTGAGTGTGTGTGTGTGAGTGTATGCACTTGGAGTATGGTGGGGGAACATTCCAGACAGAGAGAGAAGCATGTGTACACGACCCACTCCATTAACCCAGGCATGTGTGAAATGAGCTGACTTTCCCCACAACTTCATTTCTATTTTGAGACCCCATTCCACTGGGGTTCTCTACCTTTCCGCCAAGGTCATGGCCAAGTTCCAGGGGTTTGTGTCATGCCAAGATGTTGATGGGAGTAGGTGTACAACACAGAGCCAATTCTCAATTCCATCTTTCCACGTGGTAGCCCTAGATTGGTCCTAGAGCATCTACTGTGCACTGGGTCCTTGCACCCTAGTTGCTTTCTGCCCTGTGGCATCTTTCCTTTGAGTATGGAGGGAGGGAGAGGTCCCAGGTAAGGGAGGGAAGTGCCGGGGGTCAGGGAGACTCAGTTAATATTTAAAACGTACAAGCCTTCCACATTTGTAAGGCAGTTTACTCTGGCTAGCGCAGAACAAAGTGGGGTGGCAGGGGTCGTGGGAGTGGAGGAGCAAGAGGGGGGCATGGTCACGGTGGACCCCACACATCCTCTGTCCTTCATCCATGAAGAAGGGGGTGGCCTGAGCCTGACACGTGTCACTGTTCTCTCCAGCGGAGGTGGGTGGGCTTTTTAAGGCCACATGGGGTCTCACAATTTCACTCTACCCAGATCATGCAGTGAGAAGTCTTCTAGGCTGTTTGGGGCCATCAGGTATCTATTCGGTTCCCGGAGAAACTGAGGGTAACAAGGGCCAACGACTCTGCTGGGGTCACGGAGCCAACAGAGCCCACATGTCACCCCCAACCCAGGGCATGACTTCTTCCCTGGCAGACAAGTGGGGAATGATATACAGCCCTGGAGACGCCCCCTTCTGATTTAATCAAACTTAGCATTAGCTGGGCAATTTGCAATTTCTCAGGGAAACCACAGCTCTGGGGAGTGGTTTAACAGGTGAATCAGAGCTCAAGTGTTTTCTATTCTATGTTAAGTAGGAAGGAAAAATAAAAGGGACTATTTAAAAAAATATTCAAAAGCTATCCTCAAGGTGGAGTATACCGTCCTCTCCAAACTGGCTCCTTCTTATACCTTTGGTGGTTTTGTTTGTTTGGTTTTTGGCCGCACTGCACGGCTTGCGGGAGGTCCCTGACCAGGGAGTGAACCCGGGCCACAGTAGTGAAAGCGCTGAATCCTAACCAGTAGACCACCAGGGAACTCCTGGTTTTGTTTGTTTGTTATTGGCCTGATGAGCCACCCAGGCTGGAATGAAGCTGCCTCAGGGCCTTTGCACATACTGTTCCTTCTGCTTGGCAAACTGTCCTTCCTCTTCTGCACCTGGAGACCATCTGATCCCCCTTCAAGATGCTCCTCAAGGGTTCCCTCCTCCTGGAAGCCTCCCCCACCTTCTCAGCCTTGATCAGAGCTCCCACATTCTCCTGAGCTTACCCCAGTCATAGTGCTGGTCACTCTTGTACCATTTGCTTCCATGTCTGTCCCCACTCCCTGACCATGAGACTGGTGAAGGCAGAGACTGCGTTGTGTCAGATAAGTTGGCTTACTCTCTGGACTCCACTTTGCTCACCTTCTTTAGAAGATCATCTTGTCTTGCCAGCTCTCTTTTTATACCCACTGTCCAGACCCTTCTTGTATTAGACAACTACAATAATATTTTTCTTATTATAACAGCAGTATATGTTCCTGATAGAATTTTTTTATTTTACATGCAGAGAAGCCAAAGAAAATAAAACCACTCAGTTCACCACCATCATCTCTCCATCACAATAACCACTGTTCACATTCTGGCGTATTCCTTCCAGCTTTTTTTCTATGTCAATTATTCATGTATATTTTAATGTTATCAAGTTGTTTATAGATAGGATCTGTAGCTCTTTTTCTTCCCTTTATAATTTATCAATATTCTCATGTTAAATGTGTTCCAGTGAGATGGAATCGCAGGTCTTGAGCTGTAAAGATGGAAAGAGGAGCTCTGACTAGAAGCTGAGAGGATATGTCTCTGGGCGGTCAGGGCTGACGTGTGCAGAGGCAGGGATAGAGCTATGGCGCTGTCATTGACACACCCCATCCAGCCTCACCCACGGGCGTTCCACTCCACACCCGGCCATCAGTACCATCCACTGCTTCCATGATGCCTGCTACTCATGCTGGCATTCTGCCCCTTCTACCCAAAACATGGTTGAGTTTACTGTCTGCAGAGCTTGTCACAAACCCAGACCAGACTTCCTGACTGGCTTATTTCACTTAGCATAATGACTCGAGGGTTTCTCTTGATTGCATTTTCCTTGTTTTATTTTATTTAATTTATTTATTTCTATTAATTTTTTTATACAGCAAGTTCTTATTAGTTATCCCTTTTATACATATTAGTGTATACATGTCAATCCCAACCTCCCAATTCATCACAGCACCACCACCCCCCTCCGCCGCTTTCGCCCCTTGGTGTCCATACGTTTGTTCTCTACAGCTGTGTCTCAATTTCTGCCCTGCAAACTGGTTCATCTGTACCATTTTTCTAGGTTCCACATATATGCGTTAATATACAGTATTTCTTTTTCTCTTTCTGACTTACTTCACTCTGTATGACAGTCTTTAGATTCATCCACGTCTCTACAAATGACCCAATTTTGTTCCTTTTTATGGCTGAGTAATATTCCATTGTATGTATGTACCACATCTTCTTTATCCATTCGTCTGTCGATAGGCATTTAGGTTGCTTCCATGACATGGCTATTGTAAATAGTGCTGCAATGAACATTGGGGTGCACGTGTCTTTTTGAATTATGGTTTTCTCTGGGTATATGCCCAGTAGTGGGATTGCTGGGTCATATGGTAATTCTATTTTTAGTTTTTTAAGGAACCTCCATACTGTTCTCCATAGTGGCTGTATCAATTTACATTCCCACCAACAGTGCAAGAGGGTTCCCTTTTCTCCACATCCTCTCCAGCATTTGTTGTTTGTAGATTTTCTGATGATGCCCATTCTAACTGGTGTGAGGTGATACCTCATTGTAGTTTTGATTTGCATTTCTCTAATAATTAGTGATGTTGAGCAGCTTTTCATGTGCTTCTTGGCCATCTGTATGTCTTCTTTGGAGAGATGTCTAATTAGGTCTTCTGCCCATTTTTGGATTGGGTTGTTTTTTTAATATTGCACTGCATGAGGTGTTTATATATTTTGGAGATTAATCCTTTGTCCGTTGATTCGTTTGCAAATATTTTCTCCCATTCTGAGGGTTGTCTTTTCATCTTGTTTGTAGTTTCCTTTGCTTTGCAAAAGCTTTTAAGTTTCAGTAGGTCCCATTTGTTTATTTTTGTTTTTATTTCCATTACTCTAGGAGGTGGATCAAAAAAGATCTTGCTGTGATTTACGTCAAAGAGTGTTCTTCCTATGTTTTCTTCTGAGAGTTTTACAGTGTCCAGTCTTACATTTAGGTCTCTAATCCATTTTGAGTTTATTTTTGTGTATGGTGTTAGGGAGTGTTCTAATTTCATTCTTTTACATGTAGCTGTCCAGTTTTCCCAGCACCACTTATTGAAGGGACTGTCTTTTATCCATTGTATATCCTTGCCTCCTTTGTCATAGATTAGTTGACCATAGGTGCGTGGGTTTATCTCTGGACTTTCTATCCTGTTCCATTGATCTATATCTCTGTTTTTGTGCCAGTACCATATTGTCTTGATTACTGTAGCTTTGTAGTATAGCCTGAAGTCAGGGAGTCTGAGTCCTCCAGCTGCATTTTTTTCCCTCAAGACTGCTTTGGCTATTCAGGGTCTTTTGTGTCTCCATACAAATTTTAAGATTTTTTGTTCTAGTTATGTAAAAAATGCCATTGGTAATTTGATAGGGATTGCATTGAATCTGTAGATTGCTTTGGGCATTATAGTCATTTTCACAATATTGATTCTTCCAATCCAAGAACATGGCATATCTCTCCATCTGTCTGTATCATCTGTAATTTCTTTCATCAGTGTCTTATAGTTTTCTGCATACAGGTCTTTTGTCTCCCTAGGTAGGTTTATTCCTAGGTATTTTATTCTTTTTGTTGCAACGGTTAATGAGAGTGTATCCTTAATTTCTCTTTCAGATTTTTCATCATTAGTGTATAGGAATGCAAGAGATTTCTGTGCATTAATTTTGTATCCTGCTACTTTACCAAATTCATTGATTAGCTCTAGTAGTTTTCTGGTGACATCTTTAGGATTTTCTATGTATAGTATCATGTCATCTGCAAACAGTGACAGTTTTACTTCTTCTTTTCCAATTTGTATTCCTTTTATTTCTTTTTCTTCTCTGATTGCTGTGGCTAGGACTTCCACAACTATGTTAAATAATAGTGGTGAGAGTGGACATCCTTGTCTTGTTCCTGATCTTAGAGGAAATGCTTTCAGTTTTTCACCATTGAGAATGATGTTTGCTGTGGGTTTGTCATATATGGCCTTTATTATGTTGAGGTAGGTTCCCTCTATGCTCACTTTCTGGAGAGTTTTTATCATAAATGGGTGTTGAATTTTGTCAAAAGCTTTTTCTGCATCTATTGAGATGATCATATGGTTTTTATTCTTCAGTTTGTTAATATGGTGCATCACATTGATTGATTTGCATATATTGAAGAATCTTTGCATCCCTGGGATAAATCCCACTTGGTCATGGTGTATGATCCTTTTACTGTGTTGTTGGATTTTGTTTGCTAGTATTTTGTGGAGGATTTTTGCGTCTATATTCATCAGTGATATTGGTTTGTAATTTTCTTTTTTTGTAGTATCTTTGTCTGGTTTTGGTATCAGGGTGATGGTGGCCTCATAGAATGAGTTTGGGAGTGTTCCTTCCTCTGCAATTTTTTGGAAACGTTTGAGAAGGATGGGCGTTACCTCTTCTCTAAATGTTTGATAGAATTCACCTGTGAAGCCATCTGGTCCTGGACTTTTGTTTGTTGGAAGATTTTTAATCACAGTTTCAATTTCATTACTTATGATTGGTCTGTTCGTATATTCTGTTTCTTCCTGGTTCAGTCTTGGAAGGTTATACCTTTCTAAGAATTTGTCCATTTCTTCCAGGTTGTCCATTTTATTGGCATAGAGTTGCTTGTAGTAGTCTCTTAGGATGCTTTGTATTTCTGTGGTGTCTGTTGTAACTTCTCCTTTTTCATTTCTAACTTTATTGATTTGAGTCCTCTCCCTCATTTTCTTGATGAGTCTGGCTACTGGTTTATCAATTTTGTTTATCTTCTCAAAGAACCAGCTTTTAGTTTTATTGATCTTTGCTATTGTTTTCTTTGTTTCTATTTCATTTATTTCTGCTCTGATCTTTTTTTTGTTTGTTTTTTTTGTTTTTTTCGAGTTAAGCTTTCTTTTTTTTTTTAACATCTTTATTGAAGTATAATTGCTTTACAATGGTGTGTTAGTTTCTGCTTTAAAACAAAGTGAATCAGTTATACATATACATATGTTCCCATATCTCTTCCCTCTTGCATCTCCCTCCCTCCCACCCTCCCTATCCCACCCCTCTAGGTGGTCACAAAGCACCGAGCTGATCTCCCTGTGCTATGCAGCTGCTTCCCACTAGCTATCTATTTTACATTTGGTAGTGTATATATGTCCATGACACTCTCTCACCCTGTCACATCTCACCCCTCCCCCTCCCCATAGCCTCAAGTCCATTCTTTAGTAGGTCTGTGTCTTTATTCCCATCTTGCCACTAGGTTCTTCATGACCTTTTTTTTTTTTTCCCCCTTAGATTCCATATATATGTGTTAGCATACTGTATTTGTTTTTCTCTTTCTGACTTACTTCACTCTGTATGACAGACTCTAACTCCATCCACCTCATTACAAATACCTCCATTTCATTTCTTTTTATGGCTGAGTAATATTCCATTGTATATATGTGCCACATCTTCTTTATCCATTCATCCGATGATGGACACTTTGGTTGCTCCCATGTCCTGGCTATTGTAAATAGAGCTGCAATGAACATTTTGGTACATGACTTTTTTTGAATTATGGTTTTCTCAGGGTATACGCCCAGTAGTGGGATTGCTGGGTCGTATGGTAGTTCTATTTGTAGTTTTTTAAGGAACCTCCATACTGTTCTCCATAGTGGCTGTATCAATTTACATTCCCACCAACAGTGCAAGAGTGTTCCCTTTTCTCCACACCCTCTCCAGCATTTATTGTTTCTAGATTTTTTGATGATGGTCATTCTGACTGGTGTGAGATGATATCTCATTGTAGTTTTGATTTGCATTTCTCTAATGATTAATGATGTTGAGCATTCTTTCATGTGTCTGTTGGCAATCTGTATATCTTCTTTGGAGAAATGTCTATTTAGGTCTTCTGCCCATTTTTGGATTGGGTTGTTTGTTTTTTTGTTATTGAGCTGCATGAGCTGCTTGTAAACCTTGCAGATTAATCCTTTGTCAGTTGCTTCATTTGCAAATATTTTCTCCCATTCTGAGGGTTGTCTTTTGGTCTTGTTTATGGTTTCCTTTGCTGTGCAAAAGCTTTTAAGTTTCATTAGGTCCCACTTGTTTATTTGTGTTTTTATTTCCATTTCTCTAGGAGCTGGGTCAAAAAGGATCTTGCTGCGATTTATGTCATAGAGTGTTCTGCCTATGTTTTCCTCTAAGAGTTTGATAGTGTCTGGCTTTACACTTAGGTCTTTAATCCATTTTGAGTTTATTTTTGTGTATGGTGTCAGGGAGTGTTCTAATTTCATACTTTTACATGTACCTGTCCAATTTTCCCAGCACCACTTATTGAAGAGACTGTCTTTTCTCCACTGTATATGCTTGCCTCCTGTATCAAATATAAGGTGACCATATGTGCGTGGGTTTATCTCTGGGCTTTCTATCCTGTTCCATTGATCTATATTTCTGTTTTTGTGCCAGTACCAAACAGTCTTGATTACTGTAGCTTTGTGATATAGTCTGAAGTCAGGGAGCCTGATTCCTCCAGCTCCATTTTTTGTTCTCAAGATTGCTTTGGCTATTCGGGGTCTTTTGTGTTTCCATACAAATTGTGAAATTTTTTGTTCTAGTTCTGTGAAAACTGCCTGTGGTAGTTTGATAGGGATTGCATTGAATCTGTAGATTGCTTTGGGTAGTAGAGTCATTTTCACAATGTTGATTCTTCCAATCCAAGAACATGGTATATCTCTCCATCTATTTGTATCATCTTTAATTTCTTTCATCAGTGTCCTATAATTTTCTGCATACAGGTCTTTTGTCTCCTTAGGTAGGTTTATTCCTAGATATTTTATTCTTTTTGTTGCAATGGTAAACGGGAGTGTTTTCTTAATTTCACTTTCAGATTTTTCATCATTAGTATATAGGAATGCAAGAGATTTCTGTGCATTAATTTTGTATCCTGCTACTTTACCAAATTCATTGATTAGCTCTAGTAGTTTTCTGGTGGCAGTTTTAGGATTCTCTATGTATAGTATCATGTCATCTGCAAACAGTGACAGCTTTACTTCTTCTTTTCCGATTTGGATTCCTTTTATATCTTTTTCTTCTCTGATTGCTGTGGCTAACACTTCCAAAACTATGTTGGATAATAGTGGTGAGAGTGGGCAACCTTGTCTTGTTCCTGATCTTAGTGGAAATGGTTTCAGTTTTTCACCATTGAGGACAATGTTGGCTGTGGGTTTGTCATATATGGCCTTTATTATGTTGAGGAAAGTTCCCTCTATGCCTACTTTCTGCAGGGCTTTTATCATAAATGGGTGTTGAATTTTGTCGAAAGCTTTCCCTGCATCTATTGAGATGATCATATGGCTTTTCTCCTTCAATTTGTTAATATGGTGTATCACGTTGCTTGATTTTCGTATATTGAAGAATCCTTGCATTCCTGGAATAAACCCCACTTGATCATGGTGTATGATCCTTTTAATGTGCTGTTGGATTCTGTTTGCTAGTATTTTGTGGAGGATTTTTGCATCTATGTTCATCAGTGATATTGGCCTGTAGTTTTCTTTCTTTGTGACATCTTTGTCTGGTTTTGGTATCAGGGTGATGGTGGCCTCGTAGAATGAGTTGGGGAGTGTTCCTCCCTCTGCAATATTTTGGAAGAGTTTGAGAAGGATAGGTGTTAGCTCTTCTCTAAATGTTTGATAGAATTCGCCAGTGAAGCCATCTGGTCCTGGGCTTTTGTTTGTTGGAAGATTTTTAATCACAGTTTCAATTTCAGTGCTTGTGATTGGTCTGTTCACATTTTCTATTTCTTCCTGGTTCAGTCTCGGTAGGTTGTGCATTTCTAAGAATCTGTCCATTTCTTCCAAGTTGTCCATTTTATTGGCATAGCGTTGCTTGTAGTAATCTCCCATGATCGTTTGTATTTCTGCAGTGTCAGTGGTTACTTCACCTTTTTCATTTCTAATTCTATTGATTTGAGTCTTCTCCCTTTTTCTCTTGATGAGTCTGGCTAATGGTTTATCAATTTTGTTTATCTTCTCGAAGAACCAGCTTTTAGTTTCATTGATTTTTGCTATAGTTTCCTTCATTTCTTTTTCATTTATTTCTGATCTGATCTTTATGATTTCTTTCCTTCTGCTAGCTTTGGGGTTTTTTTGTTCTTCTTTCTCTAATTGCTTTAGGTGCCAGGTTAGGTTGTTTATTCGAGATGTTTCCTGTTTCTTGATGTAGGCTTGTATTGCTATAAACTGCCCTCTTAGAACTGCTTTTGCTGCATCCCATAGGTTTTGGGTCGTCGTGTCTCCATTATCATTTGTTTCTAGGTATTTTTTGATTTCCCCTTTGATTTCCTCAGTGATCACTTCATTATTAAGTAGTGTATTGTGTAGCCTCCATGTGCTTGTAGTTTTTACAGATCTTTTCGTGTAATTGATATCTAGTCTCATAGCGTTGTGGTCGGAAAAGATACTTGATACGATTTCAATTTTGTTAAATTTACCAAGGCTTGATTTGTGACCCAAGATATGATCTATCCTGGAGAATGTTCCATGAGCACTTGAGAAAAATGTGTATTCTGTTGTTTTTGGGTGGAATGTCCTATAAATATCAATTAAGTCCATCTTGTTTAATGTATCATTTAAAGCTTGTGTTTCCTTATTTATTTTCATTTTGGATGATCTGTCCATTGGTGAAAGTGGGGTGTTAAAGTCCCCTTCTATGATTGTGTTACTGTCGATTTCCCCTTTTATGGCTGTTAGTATTTGCCTTATGTATTGAGGTGCTCCTATGTTGGGTGCATAAATATTTACAATTGTTATACCTTCCTCTTGGATCGATCCCTTGATCATTATATAGTGTCCTTCTTTGTCTCTTGTAATAGTCTTTATTTTAAAGTCTATTTTGTCTGATATGAGAATTGCTACTCCAGCTTTCTTTTGATTTCCATTTGCATAGAATATCTTTTTCCATCCCCTAACTTTCAGTCTGTATGTGTCTCTAGGTCTGAAGTGGGTCTCTTGTAGACAGCATATATATGGGTCTTGTTTTTGTATCCATTCAGCCAGTCTGTGTCTTTTGGTGGGAGCATTTAATCCATTTACATTCAAGGTAATTATCCATATGTATGTTCCTATTCCCATTTTCTTAAATGTTTTGGGTTTGTTATTGTAGGTGTTTTCCTTCTCTTGTGTTTCTTGCCTAGAGAAGTTCCTTTAGCATTTGTTGTAAAGCTGGTTTGGTGGTGCTGAACTCTCTCAGCTTTTGCTTGTCTGTAAAGGTTTTAATTTCTCCATCAAATCTGAATGAGATCCTTGCTGGGTAGAGTAACCTTGGTTGTAGGTTTTTCTCCTTCATGACTTTAAGTATATCCTGCCACTCCCTTCTGGCTTGCAGAGTTTCTGCTGAAAGATCAGCTGTTAACCTTATGGGGATTCCCTTGTGTGTTATTTGTTGTTTTTCCCTTGCTGCTTTTAATATGTTTTCTTTATATTTAATTTTTGATAGTTTGATTAATATGTGTCTTGGTGTGTTTCTCCTTGGGTTTATCCTGTATGGGACTCTCTGTGCTTCCAGGACTTGATTAACTATTTCCTTTCCCATATTAGGGAAGTTTTCAACTATAATCTCTTCAAATACTTTCTCAGTCCCTTTCTTTTTCTCTTCTTCTTCTGGGACCCCTATAATTCGAATGTTGGTGCGTTTAATGTTGTCCCAGAGGTCTCTGAGACTGTCCTCAGTTCTTTTCATTCTTTTTTCTTTATTCTGCTCTGCAGTAGTTATTTCCACTATTTTATCTTCCAGGTCACTTATCCGTTCTTCTGCCTCAGTTATTCTGCTATTGATCCCGTCTAGAGTATTTTTAATTTCATTTACTGTAGTTTTCATCGTTGCTTGGTTCCTCTTTAGTTCTTCTACATCCTTGTTAAGTGTTTCTTGCATTTTGTCTATTCTATTTCCAAGATTTTGGATCATCTTTACTATCATTATTCTGAATTCTTTTTCAGGTAGACTGCCTATTTCCTCTTCATTTGTTAGGTCTGGTGTGTTTTGACCCTGCTCCTTCACCTGCTGTGTGTTTTTTTGTCTTCTCATTTTGCTTATCTTACTGTGTTTGGGGTCTCCTTTTCACAGGCTGCAGGTTCGTAGTTCCCGTTGTTTTTGGTATCTGTCCCCAGTGGCTGAGGTTGGTTCAGTGGGTTGTGTAGGCTTCCTGGTGGAGGGGACTAGTGCCTGTGTTCTGGTGGATGAGGTTGGATCTTGTCTTTCTGGTGGGCACGTCCGCGTCTGGTGGTGTGTTTTGGGGTGTCTGTGGCCTTATTATGATTTTAGGCAGCCTCTCTGCTAATGGATGGGGCTGTGTTCCTGTCTTGCTAGTTGTTTGGCATAGGGTGTCCAGCACAGTAGCTTGCTGGTCGTTGAGTGAAGCTGGGTCTTGATGTTGAGATGGAGATCTCTGAGAGATTTTCGCCGTTTGGTATTACGTGGAGCTGGGAGGTCTCTTGTGGACCAGTGTCCTGAAGTTGGCTCTCCCACCTCAGAGGTACAGCCCTGATGCCTGGCTGGAGCACCAAGAGCCTTTCATCCACACAGCTCAGAATATAAGGGAGAAAAAAATAGAAAGAAAGAAAGAAAGAAAGAGGATAAAATAAAATAAAATAAAGCTATTATAATAAAAAATAAGAAAAAAAATTATTAAGAGTAAATGTCTTCAGAAAATTTTTTTTTAATTTTTAAAAATAGATTTATTAATTTTTTATAATAAAAATAAGAAAAAAAATTATTAAGAAAAAAAATTTTTAATTTTTTAAAATAAAAAATATGAAAAAACTTATTAAAAATTTTTTTTAATTTCTAAAAATAGAAAATAAGGAAAAAATTATTAAGAAAACATATATTAGGAAAAAAAAATTTTTTTAAGTAAAAAAACAACAACAACAACAACAACAAAACGGACGCACCTAACCCTAGGACTAATGGTGAAAGCAAAGCTATACAGGCAAAACCTCACCCAGAAGTGTACACATATACACTCACAAAAAAAGGAAAAGGGGAAAAATTAATATATCCTGCTCCCAAAGTCCACCTCTTGAATTTGGGATGATTCGTTGTCTATTCATGTATTCAACAGATGCAGGCACATCAAGTTGTTTGTGGAGCTTTAATCCGCTGCTTCTGAGGCTGCTGGGAGAGATTTCCCTTTCTCTTCTTTGTTCGTACAGCTCCCAGGGTTCAGCTTTGGATTTGGACCCGCCTCTGCGTGTAGGTCGCCTGAGGGCGTCTTTTCCCTGCCCAGACAGAACGGGGTTAAAGGAGCAGCTGCTTCGGGGGCTCTGGCTCACTCAGGCCGGGGGGAGGGAGCGGTACGGAGGAGGCGGGGCGAGCCTGCGGCGGCAGAGGCCGGCGTGACGTTGCGGCAGCCTGAGGCGCGTCGTGTGTTCTCCCGGGGCAGTTGTCCCCGGATCACGGGAGCCTGGCAGTGTCGAGCTGCACCGGCTCCCGGGAGGGGCGGTGTGGAGAGTGACCTGTGCTCGCACACAGGCTTCTTGGTGGCGGCAGCAGCAGCCTTAGCGTCTCCTAACCCTCTCTGGGGTCCGCGCTGTTAGCTGCGGCTCGCGCCCGCCTCTGGGGTCCGCGCTGTTAGCCGCGGCTCGCGCCCGTCTCTGGAGTTCGTTTAGGCAGCGTTCTGAATCCCCTCTCCTTGCGTGCCACGAAACAAAGAGGCAAGAAAAAGTCTCTTGCCTCTTCGGTGGCTACAGACTTTTTCTCGGGCTCCCTCCCGGCTAGCTGTGGTGCGCCAACCCCTTCAGGCTGTGTTCACGCCGCCAGCCCCAGTCCTCTCCCTGCGATCCGACCGAAGCCCGAGCCTCGGCTCCCAGCCCCCGCCCTCCCCGGCGGGTGAGCAGACAAGCCTCTCGGGATGGTGAGTGCTGCTCGGCGCCGAGCCTCTGTGCGGGAATCTCTCCGTTTTTCCCTCTGCACCCCTGTTGCTGTGGGATCCGCGCTGATAGCCGCGGCTCGCGCCCGTCTCTGGAGTTCATTTAGGCGGCGCTCTGAATCCCCTCTCCTTGCGCGCCACGAAACAAAGAGGCAAGAAAAAGTCTCTTGCCTCTTCGGCAGCTGCAGACTTTTTCCCGCATTCCCTCCGGGCTAGCACCGAAGCCCGAGCCTCAGCTCCCAGCCCCCACCCGCCCCGGCAGCTGAGCAGACAAGCCTCTCGGGCTGGTGAGTGCTACTCAGCACCGATCCTCCGTGCGGGAATCTCTCCGCTTTGCCCTCCGCACCCCTGTGGCTGCGCTCTCCTCCGTGGCTCCGAATCTTCCCCCCTCTGCCACCCGCAGTCTCTGCCCACGAAGGGGCTCCTAGTGTGTGGACACCTTTCCTCCTTCACGGCTCCCTCCCACTGGTGCAGGTCCCGTCCCTATTCTTTTGTCTCTGTTATTTCTTTTTTCTTTTATCCTACCCAAGTACGTGGGGATTTTCTTGCCTTTTGGGAGGTCTGACGTCTTCTGCCAGCGTTCAGTGGGTGTTCTGTAGGAGCAGTTCCACGTGTAGATGTATTTCTACTGTATCTGTGGGAAGGAAGGTGATCTCCGCGTCTTACTCTTCCACCATCTTGCCCCTCTCTGCTCTGATCTTTATAATTTCTTTCCTTCTACTAACTGGGTTCTGTTTGTTCTTCTTTCTCTAGTTCCTTTAGGTGTAAGGTTAGATTGTTTATTTGAGATTTTTCTTGTTTCTTGAGGTAGGATTGTATTGCTATAAACTTCCCTCTTAGAACTGCTTTTGCTGCATCCCATAGGTTTTGGATCGTCGTGTTTTCATTGTCATTTGTCTCTAGGTATTTTTTGATTTCCTCTTTGATTTCTTCAGTGATCTCTTGGTTATTTAGTAACGTATTGTTTAGCCTCCATGTGTTTGTGTTTTTTACGTTTTTTTCCCTGTAATTGATTCTAGTCTCATAGCGCTGTGGTCAGAAAAGATGCTTGATATGATTTCAATTTTCTTAAATTTACTGAGGCTTGATTTGTGACCCAAGATGTGATCTATCCTGGAGAATGTTCTGTGCGCACTTGAGAAGAAAGTGTAATCTGCTGTTTTTGGATGGAATATCCTATAAATATCAATTAAATCTATCTGGTCTATCATGTCATTTAAAGCTTGTGTTTCCTTAGTAATTTTCTGTTTAGATGATCTTTCCATTGGTGTAAGTGAGGTGTTAAAGTCCCCCACTATTATTGTGTTACTGCCGATTTCCTATTTTATAGCTGTTAGCAGTTGCCTTATGTATTGAGGTGCTCCTATGTTGGGAGCATATATATTTATAATTGTTATATCTTCTTCTTGGATTGATCGTTTGATCATTATGTAGTGTCCTTCCTTGTCTCTTGTAACATTCTTTATTTTAAAGTCTATTTTATCTGATATGAGTACTGCTACTCCAGCTTTCTTTTGATTTCCATTTGCATGGAATATCTTTTTCCATCCCCTCACTTTCAGTCTGTATGTGTCCCTAGGTCTGAAGTGTGTCTCTTGTAGACAGCATATATATGGGTCTTGTTTTTGTATCCATTCAGCCAGCCTGTGTCTTTTGGTTGGAGCATTTAATCCATTCACGTTTAAGGTAATTATCCATATGTATGTTCCTGTTACCATTTTCTTAATTGTTTTGGGTTTGTTTTTGTAGGTCCTTTTCTTCTCTTCTGTTTCCCACTTAGAGAAGTTCCTTTAGCATTTGTTGTACAGCTGGTTTGGTGGCGCTGAATTTTCTTAGCTTTTGCTTGTCTGTAAAGCTTTTGATTTCTCCATCGAATCTGAATGAGATCCTTGCTGGGTAGAGTAATCTTGGTTGTAGGTTCTTCCCTTTCATCACTTTAAATATGTCATGCCACTCCCTTCTGGCTTGTAGAGTTTCTGCCGAGAAATCAGCTGTTAACCTTATGGGAGTTCCCTTGTATGTTATTTGTCATTTTTCCCTTGCTGCTTTCAATAATTTTTCTTTGCCTTTAATTTTTGCCAATTTAATTACTATGTGTCTTGGCATGTTTCTCCTTGGGTTTATCCTGTATGGGACTCTCTGCGCTTCCTGGAACTTGGGTGGCTATTTCCTTTCCCATATTAGGGAAGTTTTCGACTATAATCTCTCCAACTATTTTCTCGGGTCTTTCTCTCTCTCTTCTCCTTCTGGAACCCCTATAATGCAATTGTTGTTGCGTGTAATGTTGTCCCAGAGGTCTCTTAGGCTGTCGTCATTTCTTTTCATTCTTTTTTCTTTATTCTGTTCCACAGCAGTGAATTCCACCATTCTGTCTTCCAGGTCCCTTATCCATTCTTCTGCCTCAGTTATTCTGCTATTGATTCCTTCTAGTGTATTTTCCATTTCAGTTATTGTATTGTTTATCTCTGTTTGTTTGTTCTTTAATTCTCCTAGGTCTTCGTTAAACATTTCTTGCATCTTCTCGATCTTTGCCTCCATTCTTTTTCCGAGGTCCTGGATCATCTTCACTATCATTATTCTGGAATGTTGCCTATCTCCACCTCATTTAGTTGTTTTTCTGGGGTTTTATCTTGTTCCTTCATCTAGTACATAGCCCTCTGCCTTTTCATCTTGTCTATCTTTCTGTGAATGTGGTTTTTGTTCCACAGGCTGCAGGATTGTAGTTCTTCTTGCTTCTGCTGTCTGCCCTCTGGTGGATGAGGCTATCTAAGAGGCTTGAGCAAGTTTACTGATGGGCTCCTTGTTTTATTTTAATGTGCCTGACACAGGGTTTCATGTGTGGGTTAAACAGAGCCTGTCAGGTTAGTGGCCTGAGGTGGGAACCAGAGTTAGGAACCACGTACCATCCTCCCAGCATTGTGGGGTCTTGGGAAGGAACCTGTCCTGGTCCCAGCCCCAGTCCACCCTCACTGTGTCCCCCACCTCAGTGCCAGCCCGACCCCAGACTCGGATGCCACCTCAGCACAGCCTGTCACCCTAACATGCCCTCCTCAAGCTTACCCGGATCCGCAATGCCATTCGCAGGAGCCTGGCTTCTCGGGTCACCTGGTGACATCTGAGGATCTGCTGAGGGTGGGGTGTGGCGGGGCAGTAGATCCATCAGCACTTGGACCGTGACTATCTATCTGTCCAGTAGTTTTTCTGCTTTGGTTTTTGCCGCCTCTCACCAAAGCCACTAGAGGACCACAGTGCTCCATCTTCTAGAAAGAAACAGCCGATCTCTCCCAAGGAGGAGCCCAGAAGGCTACCTTCTCTGGACCTCAGGACTTCTAGGGTCACTGCCTCATGCTGGGAATGGGGAAAATGTGGTCCCAAGGGGATGGAGCCCTCACCCAGCATCACCTGGCTATCCTCTCTCCTGACCCCCTGCCCAGGCTACTCCACTGCCCTTGGCCCATTCTTCTGTCCCTTCTGGAGACTGGCCTGTGGGAGGAAGCCTGTCCAGGAGCCACCAGCCAGGGGAGCCGTGGGAACCTCTGGAGGAAGAGAGGCTGGTTGTAGCAGAAGGAAGATGTCTCTGGGGACCTTTGCCCCACCCATCATGCTGCCCACAGCCTCTGTGCTCACGCCGCACTCTGCTGCAGACCATGCTTGGGCTGATCCCCTCTGCCGGCCAACCGCTGTCCACCCTCCGAGGCCCAGCTCTTGGGTGACCTCCCCAGGGAAGCCTCCCCCAGGACTGGCGCCCCCGAGAACAACTCCGGTTGAAACAACCCCGGGGGCGGGGAGGGGGTTAGACAGCAAGGCCGGGCTGGGAGGGACGGCTCTAGACAGCCTTGGGACCACATGTTGGGGGACAGGGGCTTGAGGGAGACCTGAATTGCTCAGAATAATGGAGAAGATTCCTTTTTTTGTGGGGATGGGGATAACACTGGAAAAGGCAAATCAGCTAGCACTGGAAGCTGGGGTGTGGATGGGAAAAGCCAGAGACATCTCCCTGGGCACCTCCCTGCATTTCTTTCCTGTGGTGGCATTGGGCATCTTCTCCCAGACCCCCGTCCCTATCCCTCCCTGGTGGGGCAGGTTCCCCTAGGGGACGCCAAGGTGGGCGTGGTCCAGCGCCGAGGCTGCTGCGGGGATGAGCAGGCTGCAGGCAGCTCTCCGCTCAGCTCAGCCGGGGGAAGCCTGGCCCTTCCCACGCCCCTCCTGGAATGCAGGGCTGCTCCGGGAGTTGATCGAAAGTGTGACTTTCCCTCCGGAGTCTGAGGTCAGTCAGCCTCCCAGGCCCGGGCCAGCATTCTTGACAGGGAGCCAAGACAAGCAAGGGGCGAGGGGCCGGGGCCAGCTCAGAGGCCTGGGAGCCCCTGCCATCTGATTGCCCCTCGCTTTCATTCCTTGTGGGTAGGAGGTGTGCTAATGCCAGATATTCCACACTTGGGGAAGGGAGATGTTGAAATCAAGGTTCTACTATTTGGGAGACCTGTGCTGATCACCTGTAGATGCTGCTAGCCGTGTCACAGGCCCACTGCTTGAGGCAGTACAGGGCCTGGAGGGAGGCCCAGGGGACTGTGGGGCGACAGAGGTGGCCCCTGGCCCAGCTGGGACAGGGAGGAGTGGGATGAATGGGGGAGGTGGTGTAGCAGGCCTGCAGTACTGGTAAAAACCGTAACCACCTACTGAGCACTTCCTAAGCGCCAGCCATTTCCTGACACGGAGCGTCCTGAGCAGTCCACCATGGGGCTGACACCCTCTCGCCTCAAAGATACAGAAACCGAGGCTCAGAGCGGGTCAGTAACTTGCCCCACAGCAGAGGCAGGCCTGGATCCCAGGCTTGTCTGTCTCCTGAGCCCGTGCTCTCATCCCCCTATGCTAGACTCCATCACAGTGGATACCCTGCTGGGAACTGACAAGCCGGAATGCATCCTCCTCAGGACCTGGGGAGTGAGTGGTTCTACAGCCCCACCTAGAGGCAGGGAAGTGAGGTGCATCCACACAGACTTCTAGATGAACAGCACCCCCAGAAGGCACTTTGGGCAGACCAAGTGCCCCAGTTTGTTGGGGTTTGAGTGTGGATGTGAACTCTGGCCTGTCCGGCTGGCTCCTGAGCAGTTCCTCCAGAGTCCTCAGAGGATGGCTGAAGCCTTTCCCTGGCATCGGGGAGAGGCAGGAGGGGAGTCTGAGGCTCTCAATTGAGAGAGAAAGGTTTAGACCTGGGCAGGTCAGAGCCAGGAGGGGAGGGGGCTGAGGAAAGGGGACCAGCCTGCCCAAAGCACTCTGATGCAGCTGCCCCAGGGACTTCTGGAAGCTTCCCCTGGGTACATTTAACAGCCAAGTTTGGGGCTCTGTTCCCATAGCTGGATGCCTGGAAAGTTCGTGTTTTCCACATCCCTGTGTGGGAGCCAAAACCAGCTTGCAAGAGCCAGGAGACTTGAGCCTGAAGGGAGAAGCAAAGACTCTCTGTCCCTGGAATTGGGCTAATAGACGTTATATAAGTTGAGGACCTGGCTTGACAGCTTTTCTCTCCTTGCCCTTCTAGGTGCTGAGTCTGGTTCTCTCCCTTCCGCTTCTCTCCCCTTCCCTCCTCTCCCACCCTTCCTTTTCTTTCTTCTCTTTCCTCTTTCCCCTCCTCCTCCTCCTCCTCTTCCCCCTCCTCCTCCTCCTCCCCCTCCCTACAGTTTACTCACAGAGAAGCCACGATGCCATGGAAGGAGCCAGGCATGGTTCACAACCTGGGCTCCACAGCTCACAAGCTGTGTGATTCAGGCAGGTCATTGCCCTCTCTGAGCCTCTCTTCCCTTACCTGTAAAATGGGACAATAATACCTACCTGAATGGCTGTTTGTAGGGCCAATGAAAACACAAGTGAATATGTTCCATATTCAAGGGCCCATTTGCCCTTGAAAAATCACTGGGTTTAGATTCTGGGAAATAATTACAAAAAGAAAGAGAAGAAATCCTTTTGTATTTGAGAGGCCATGCACAGTGGGATAAAGTTACTTAATTTCTCTGAGTCTTGGTTTTCTCTCCATAAATGGGAGTAATGATGGGATCTACCTCAAAGAGCTGTCATGAGGATTCAGTGGATGTCCTTAGCACATAGTAAGTGGTCATTAAATGATTTGTTTATTATTATTATTACTATTAAGGATAGTTTGTCCTGCGGGAACCCAGGAAATGAGGGAAAGAGAAGTCTTTATATATATTTTTTGGCAAAACTCCTCTGAGGCTAGCTGCATCAGGGATGCTGAGGGTCAGGGCATGGGCTTTGTACACTGAAGCTTTAGACAAGAATATTATGTGCCTGGGAGTATGGCCCAGGCATTGGTAAAAGCCTGAACATCCAGGAGAAAGAAGGATGCTTAAATTACATCACTAAATGATCCAGAGCTTTTATGCCTTGGATTTGATCTGTCCCAGCAGCCTCAGAACTACACTAGTCTGAACATGTCTGTTTTGGGGTCCGCCTTCCCTTTCCAGATTGGTTGATTCTTGAGGGTAAAGGCCATGTCATACCTGATTTTGTATCAGGTGTGGGTGTGTGACAGAGATTGGTTCAGGGATTAAGCTTTTAGATTAAGTTCTGGGCAGACTCTGCCTCTGAGACCTAAGGGAAAGGGTGAAAATGTGCCTCTGAAAGATTTTGCCTCTTTACTCTGGAACAGGCACACCTGGGGTCTAATACTACTTCTACCTTGGAGGGAGCCTGGTCTCCTCCCTGTAAAATGAGGAGACAAATATTGTGGTGAAGTTTCATTGAGAGAATGTGTGAAAATCACGGTTTCTTCTGCTTGATAAATGCTGGTTCATTTCTCTTACCCTGTTGTTTCCAAAATTCAATGTCACCTAGCTGGGCTGTTCTAACAAGCCAGGAGGAACAGCCCTGGGCAGCAACTTCTCTTCTCCCTTCCCCCCAGTCCTGATACCACTGCAAGGCTCCACCCCAGAAATCTGGGCTCTAAAGCCTGGCCTGGAGGAAGCCCAACCAAACTGGTTAGCCTGGCCTGGTCTCCACTAGAAACTCACAAGCCCTTATCTCCACCGTGACTAAATTTGGATCTCAAACGCAGACAATCAGCCTGGGAATTCCTGATGAATTCTAGCAAGGGCCAGCTGTTCCTGTTGGTTTTTGCAGAGTAGGGAGATAATTTTTCCAAATAAGTTTAAATTAAAAGTAATAACTGGTCATTATAGAAAAATTGGAAAACATGGCAGAAAAAAAGTTACCAATAATGCCATCACCCAGACACAACCCCCATGGACATTTTGCTTCTTTTCTGTTGGTCATTCCAATGCATGGTCAGGTTTTAGGGCTATTGGTTGTTGTTGGTGGTTTGTTTTGTTTGTTTGTTTGTTTTACATCCATCCAATCAAAGTGTATGTGCAGGGTTGTTTTTGAGTTGTTTTTTTGTTTGTTTTTAATTTTTATTGGGGTATAGTTGATTTACAATGTTGTGTTAGTTTCAGGTATACAGGAAAGTGAGTCAGTTATACATATACATATATCTACTTTTTTTTTTCTTAAGATTCTTTTCCTATGTAGGCCATTACAGAGTATTGAGTAGAGTTCCTTGTGCTATACAGCAGGTTATTATTAGTTATCTATTTTATATATAGTAGTGTGTATATATGTCAGTCCCAATCTCCCAGTTTATCCCTCCCCCCACTCCCTTATCCCCTGGTAACCATAAGCTTGTTTTCTACATCTGTGACTCCACTTCTGTTTTGTAAATAAGTTCATTTGTAGCCCCGTTTTTTTAGATTCCACATGTAAGTGATATCATATGATACTTGTCTTTCTGTGTCTGACTTACTTCACTCAGTATGACAATCTCTGGGTCCATCCATGTTGCTGCAAATGGCATTATTTTGTTCTTTTTTATTGTTGAGTAATATTTCATTGTATAGATGTACCACATCTTCTTTATCCAATTCTCTGTTGATGGACATTTAGGTTGCTTCCATGTCCTGGCTATTATAAATAGTGCTGCAATGAACATTGGGGTGCATGTACTTTTTTTTTTTTTTTTTTTTTTTTAATTTTTATTTATTTATTTATTTATGGCTGTGTTGGGTCTTAGTTCCTGTGCGAGGGCTTTCTCCAGTTGTGGCAAGTGGGGGCCACTCTTCATCGCAGCGCGCGGGCCTCTCGCTATCGCGGCCTCTCTTGTTGCCGAGCACAGGCTCCAGACACGCAGGCTCAGTAATTGTGGCTCACGGGCCCAGCCGCTCCGCGGCATGTGGGATCCCCGGGACCAGGGCTCGAACCCGTGTTCCCTGCATTGGCAGGCGGACTCTTAACCACTGCGCCACCAGGGAAGCCCTGCATGTACTTTTTGAATTATGGTTTTCTCTGGGTATATGCCCAGGAGTGGGATTGCTGGGTCACATGGTAGTTCTATTTTTAATTTTTTAAGGAACCTCCATATTGTTCTCCTTAGTGGCTGTACCAATTTACATTCCCACCAACAGTGTGGGAGGGTTCCCTTTTCTCAACACCCTCTCCAGCATTTATTGTTTGTAGATTTTTTGATGATGGCCACTCTGACCGGTGTGGGGTGATACCTCATTGTAGTTTTGATTTGCATTTCTCTAATAATTACTGACGTTGAGTATCTTTTCATGTGCTTTTTGGCCACCTGTATGTCTTCTTTGTAGAAATGTCTATTTAGATCTTCCCCCATTTTTTGATTGGGTTATTTGTTTTTGTATGATTGGGTTATTGGGTTTTTTGTATGTGCAGTTTTATATCTTGATTTTCCCAGTATATTTTAATGTAAACATGTTCCTGTGTTATAAACTCTTTGCTGAGTACCAGATGCTGTGCCTAGCACATCACCCACATGATCTCAATAATGCTCACATCCATCCTAAAACCAGGAGCTCCTATTATTCTTACTTTGCAGATGAGGAAACTGAGGCACAAAGAGTTTAAGTGTCTGGCCCAATGTGGAGGTGAGGACCAGGCTGTCTGGTTTCACAGCCCATACTGTTTCCCAGGGATATATCTGTATCATGTTTTATTCAACCTTTCTTAGACATCTGTTGTTCCTCCCTGCCCAGCTTTCCTTCTACATTGCTCCAATTTTCCCGTGGGGTCTCTGATTCCCACCCCCCAACCCTTAATTCAACAAGTGCGGTTACTGGGTGGAGGTGAGCACAGGTCCTGGGTCTGACCAATCAGAGCCCCGGATCTCCCCAGCTTCCATGATTGGCTAAGGAAGGGGCACGTGATCCAGTTTGGTCCACGCAGGGATTGCTCAAAGGCAGGATGTAGCCTGGACCTGCTGCCAGCTGTCTTGAGAACTTGGGTGGGAAGGGGGGACAAAAGAGGGCAGAAGCAGAGGGGGAAAGACCACATCCTCTTGCAGCTTTTCAGATTCCGGATCGAAATGCACCCGAAGTGAGTTCTTGGGTTTTGATACTGGACTTCTCAGTTACCTGAGCCTTTTAATTCCCCAAAGCCTGCTCCAGTTGGGTTTCTGTCACTTGTAACCAAGAGCTCTTGGCAAGTACAGTTGGCCCTCCATATCCGCAGGTTCCACATCTGTGGATTCAACCAGACTCAGATGGAAAGTATTTGAAAAAAAATTCCAGAAAGTTCCAAAAAGCAAAACTTGAATTTGCTGTGCTGGCAACTATTTACATAACATTTGCATTGCATTAGGTATTATAAGTATTCTAGAGATGATTTAAAGTATATGGGAGGATGTGCGTATGTTATATGCAAATACAACACCATCTTATATAAGGGATTTGGGCATCCGTGGATACTCCAAGGCAGGGTGGTCCTGGAACCAATCCCCTGATGATAGAATGGTGAGGGACAACTATAAACCCTGGTTGTTGGTCATCAGGCTTGCTTCTAGTTTTTTATCATTATAAATAATGCTGCAATGAACATCTTTACATATAGAGCTTATCCTCAACAAGAATTATTTCCTGGGGATATTTTCTCAGGAGTTACTTGGCAAAAGGTTTGAATATTCTCAGGCTTCTATAGACATTTTTCAAATTGTCTCCTCAAGGCTGTCAATGATTTGTATCCCTCACCTCCACTCCCCAACTGTGTAGGCAACTGTGATTTTTAAAACTGAGTCCTGAAGAGACTTTCTTAACAAGCCAAAGTTGTATTTGTTTTTTTAAACAGGAAAATTATGTTAATATAAAACAGATAAAAACAGACAAAAATCAAAACACACAACACGCAAGAGCACAACACACAGGACCAGTGCAAACCCTTCCCCACCCATTCCCCCAGGTTTTGAAACCTTTATTACAGATCCCCAAAGATTAGACTGTATTGGAGAGGTCACAGTATTGAATCAGAAAGAGAGACGTTTTTAAAAAGGTCTGTACACAGGTAGCGGGGTGGGGCGGGGGACGTACACTTCCTCACTCCAACATCAAATACACATTGCAGAAGGGTTTCAGTGATGAGCACAGATTTCTAGAACACTACCACGTATGCTAGTCCCCGGCCCACTTTTTAAAGTTGCTTTCAAAAAGGATTAAAAGTGCACAGACACTTTCATAAGGCACAGACAAATTGTTGCACAAGTCATCTCACTAGGGACTTGAGAAAGACGGTGAGAAAATTAAATACCGAGAGATGCCGGGAGGCCACGTGTTCCTGAGCTGGAGTCCTTCTGCCAGAACCGGGGCAGAGACAGGATTGAGAAGCGGAAGGTGATTGCCTCTCATTCGCCAAGAGTTTGCACAACCCTATTCTGGAACTGACTGGGGGTTCTCTGTCGACTTGGGGATTGATTTCCAGCCACCAGTCCCAAGGCCTGAAAGCAGCAGGTAGCTATCTCCCTGTGTCTCCCTGGCAAGACCTGAAGGCGATTATCGGTTGGTGGGGCTCTTGAGGGTTCTGCCCAAGGCCATTTCGGCAGCAACTCAGTGACTACAAGATGCCCGGCATTCCTAATGCAGAGAAGGCTTTCTGAAGTGTGCAGGGGGCTCTGGGTCTGGAAAGCAGTTGTGTACTCACTAAGATAGACCCCCGAGGCAACAGAATGGCCAGGAAAGCCCATGGACTCTGCCCCAAATGTCTCATAATGTCAATCCCTCTGACATCAGAGCTGGGGTCCTGTCCTCTCAGCTCCGTCCTCCCAGCACCCCACACCTTGTGGGCACTCAGCAAATGTTTGTTGAATGACTTTGTGTGCATGTATACATGGTGTTTTACCAAACCCCTGGAGACTCATAACCTGATTTCTGATTTACTCAGTAAACCTTTAATGAGTACCTACTAAGTGCTACCACAGGACCCAGCACTGGATGGGTCAAATACAAGTTTACAAATCTGCCCACCTCCTGCTCTGGACTGCAAGCTCCCTACAGGCCTTGTCTTTAGACCCGGTTCCCATCCCTTTGTCCAGAACACAGGCCACACTGACCAGTGGTTGTCGGATGACTGAAAAAGCATTGCTGTAGTTAGGGGAACAGCTGCCCTGGGTAGCTAAATCCCAGAAGACTCCCAGTTCTGCGAATGGGCTAGAAAAAGGAGTTTGTCTTGACTTGGAAACAGCTCAGTTTCTCTGGTGGTTCAGGATGAACAGGCACCAGACCACAACAAAGGCGGCATCCTCTGGTCTTCCTGTCCTCGCGCTGGGGGCCCTAGTTAGGGGGGTGGTGGTCATGAGGCCCAGGAAGGTGGTGGGACAAGTGTCTCCCCAAAGTTGCCCCTGATGGGCACCCCCATGTAACAGGAGGAGGCCCTGGGGTTGGACCCAAGCTCACACGTGGCTCAGCTCTGCCGGGAGAAGGTGGGCAGTAGGCAGATAAGCCTGAAAGGAAGGACACTTGTGCTCCCAGGGTTCCGGGCGGCACAGGGGCCACAGTCTGGGGCTGGAACCCTCACACAGGGGCGGGTGCCCAGCTCTCTCCAGGCGCTGCCCAGGTGAGCTTCAAGGACGAAAACTCAAGCAGTCTCGAGCTTTCTGGGCTCGGGGCCAGGCAGCAGAGAGCGTGGGTTTTGGCATCAGGCACTCCTGGGTTTGAAGCCCAGTGCTGTCACCTCCTGCTTCACTTCCAGCACCTTAGTTCTCTTACCTGCCAACTGGGGATAATATCGTATTTCATTGATTCTAGGAGCACAGCTTTTCCACTTAACATGTCGGAGTAAAATGAATCGAATAGCTGTGGCATCTTACAGTTGAAATTGGCAGTGTTTTTCCCTTAGTGGTACATAGAATGGTGTGTTTTGTCATCAGCAGTGTCTTTGATACGACTCAATATGGTACTAAGACCTACCTCACAGGATTGACATGGGGATGCACCTCCCCAGCCCACTGCCGGGCACACAGTGATGCCAAATAAAGAAGAGTGGTTCCCTTCCCTCTTCCTCCTGCCCCCTCTCCAGACAGAACCTAGAGGGCGGTGTGGGCAGCTCCTCTGCAGCGCTGAATAAATCAGTTTAGAGCATCAGGAAATGTCTGGTTTTTAGAAGATAAACACTCCCTTAATTCCTCTTGGAAACAGGGAGGCTATTTATAGCAGCTGCAGAGCATGTTAAACAGGCCACCAGCTCCTTTCTTCCCAGGTAATAGGTCACCAGGCGCATGGCCTGGTCCACCCTGGGTCCAGGCCCTCGATCCCTGGATTCCTGGCAGTGGTTGCACTGACCCTGGCTGGAACCCGAGGGGACAAGAGAGAGGAGCTGGCTCCCCCAGGCCGCCGAGACCACCGGGGCTTGTGACTATGGCTCAATCCAGTCAGGGGAGCTGCTGCCTGGAGAACCACCGTCCTGGGGGTGACTAGCCCTCTCACATGGGGCCTGTGCGTGGCCTTGCCCACACCCAGCACGTGGGGGAAATGGAAGGCTCCAGCAGACCAAATTCAGCTGGGTGCCGAGCGCTGCCTAGGTATGCAAACTCTTATCTTGGCAAATGCTGGGGTGCCAGTCACTCCCATAAAGATTCTGCTGCAAAATTAAAACCTGGGCATGTTTCCCAAGTTCATAAGGGAAAAAGAACCAATCAGGGATCCTTGCAGGGGCAAGAGTAGGGTTTCTGAAGTTGAGATCAGGTCGGAATACCAGGCAGAGGAGAAGCAGATGGTCCAAGACCTGGAGCATCACAAGGGCACGGATTGACTGGCCTTGTGGGCCTTGATCTGACGAGGGGGACCCCAGACAGGTAACAGTTGCTATATGAACGCGAAAACTGAATGTCCTCCCTTCCCTGCCTCCCTCAACAGAAGAACAGATTAAGAATTGGACTAAAAACGATACCTGCTCTTTGCAAGGTGTCTTGGGCCTTTTAAAATGTGCCAGTCCTGCCAAGAGCTCTGGAGTGGGCAGGTACCAGGCTTCCTCTTGGACAGATTGGGAACTGAGAAACAGAGAGGCCCAGGGACCTCCCTAAAGGTACAGCACAAGACAGGGCAGAGGTGGGGCCCAGAAGGGAATTGCAGGCCTGCCAGCCCATCAGCCTAGGAGTGGTCTGGGAGTCTGCAGAGATGGGCCCAAGCAGGGGGGAGGGGGGAGGGGTTTGGGGCAGGGCCAGGGTCCCAGGAAATGCCCAGCAAATAACCCTGGGGAGGGGGAAAGTCCCAGTGTCAGCATTTTCAGCCAGTGTCTCAGTCCCTAGTTAACATCATCCTAATGGTAAGTTAACATCTTAGTAATCACCAGGGGGAGATAAGCTGAGAATCAGAACAAAGACGGGTTGCAAAGCCCTGCTTCCTTCCCCTACTTGGCCAGCAGGTCATCCTGGTGATGCCCACAGCTGCTGGCAAATGCCAGGCCCCATGTTTCAGCAGGAAATGTGGAGAGTTGCGGAGTGACCCTTTCCAACCCCAGGTGGCTCACCTGCATCTAGGATTCTTTCCCTCCCCCAGGAAAAGGGAACCTGTTGCTTGTCTTCTCCTTGGAGACGGTGGGGATGCTACAGACTAAAAGCATATAGGGATGGAGTCAAGGGGTGGTGTGCTTGTAATTAGGCTGTCCGGGGCTGAAGGGGTGACAAGGCTTCTGGAGAAGACACCACCCAGAGCTCTGGCCCCAGCACCCAGTCAAAACTCCTCTCCAAGACTGAGTTAGAAACTGAAAAAGCAAATTGTTCTCTTACGTTCTCCGCCCAACTACTCCCCAAGGAGTTGCCGCTTCGGAGCTGTAAACAATGAGCTATTTTTTCGTCGCCTTAGAAAATCTGAGTGTCCCTTTTCTATACCATCTGAGGGAGTTCCGTTTAGGTGCAGGCTTTGTACATTCAAAACCAGCTGACGTCACAGCCCCGTAAAGTGAACAACTTCTAGTCACGCTACCGTCTGGGCTCCGGATTGCACGTTCCTTAGTGTTAAATAACCTCCTAGAGCCAGGATCCCTGGATAAATACCTACACGTTCTCTCTAGGTCATTCTCACACACTCGCCCTCTCTGGACTGTCTCCCTCCCTCCCCTCCCCCTCTCTCACACACACTCAACCCAACCCCAGCAAAAGGCATTGCACAGAGGACGCCATTTCTCAGCTGAGAGGTCACCGGGGGACAGGGCAGTCTGCCAGGCAGTTCCTGAGCTTGCTCTTAGGACGGCCTTTTGGGGGCAAAGCACTTTCGAGCCAGAAGCAACCCTCGCTTGGACTGAGACGCCCGGGGGCCTCGTGTCCACGACTGTCACGCCTTGCCCACCACTGGAGAGCGGCAGGCAAGACAGCTGCTGCCCTTGGACTCCCCGGCAGCCATGGTGGTCGCCCGGCCCGGGGTGGGGGTGGGCTTCAGAAAGGTGACCTTGCTCTGGTCAAGGCCGTCGGCGGGCCAGGCTACGGCCTGTAGATCTTAATGACGTCCTTGATGGGCCGCCGGCAGATGGGGCAGCAGGCCCGGGCCTGCCTCTTGAGCCGCAGGCCGCAGCCGTGGCACAGGCACATGTGTCCACACGTGTAGATGACTGTGTCCACTTCGCCATCGAAGCACACCGCGCACTCGCTGTTCTTGCTGCCCGCCAGCTCCGGTGGGGAGAACACGGGGGACACTGGTGGGCTCAGTGGGGAGCTGGGGGCCGTCACTGCAGAAAGGGAGAACAGGCAGACCTTAATCCGTGGCTCTCAGGTGGGCTCTGCTGGGGCAATCCCAAGAAGGCAGGGCTTCTATGGCAGAATCCGTGGGGGGACAACTTTGGGAGACACCAGTTTTGGTTATTCTCCTGGGTTTTGCCCCCTTTCCTATGCTCCTACCCCTAAGCATCAAGCACCATTTTCACCCTCTGGGATGCCATATCCAGATGTTTCTCCTCCCTACAGCTGAAGAAGGAAAGGATGCGGGGGAAAGGCGGCCACCTTATTTAGCCCCAGGAAGGGCTGGTACAGCCACCAGGGAGAGCCCCTGTCTCCCTGCACCCTCCACTCCCCCATCCCTGAAGGTGTGCCCTTCCTTACCCAGGGATGATTCAGATGCCGAGGAGGACTGGTTGACACTGAAGGCCATATCGGAATCGCTATCGTCCTGGGAGCCGCTGAGGGATCCTGATGGGGATGTGGTCGCAGGGCTGGACTGCAGGGTGCCTGAGACCAAAGAGACTCCATCAGGGGCAGTGGGAGGTGGGCTCTGCTCTGCTACTCCCTGGCTCTCCACTGCTTTGCACCTTCACTTCCTCATGTATCTAATGGGAGGACAAGAACTGCCTCACAGGGTTCTGCTAAGAACTGATGGAATCGTATAAGTGTGATAGACATTTGGTCTTTGCCACCTAGCCTCCATTCTTGTTTATTTCAGAAACAGCACTGGAATTTTGTTTGAGGCACTACTTCACCCTCACACACACGATCCAGGCCAGGCCAATAAGAACTTCCACCCTTGGTCTCAGTGGTGGTTCAAGCAAGGCCTGCAAGGCCAAATTCTGTGACTGTCACTAGAACTACTAGGAAAGAAGGCACCCATTCCATTGGGAGATGAGCCTGGTGCTGTAGGGCCTGCCTGAGAGTCAAGCCAACACAGAGCAAAGTACAGCTTTCAGATGGAATCCTGATGACATCCTTTCAACACCTAGATCCAGCTGTTCCTGAATCCATCCAATATACTCCCAGACTTCTGAGGCATGTGTGTACCCCCCAAATTCCCTTTTTGCTTAGGGCACTGTGAGTGGGGTTTCGTTACTTGCAACTACAAGACTCCCAACTAGTGTTCAACATGGATGGGTCTTCTTCCCTGAACTCACTGTTGGTTCAGATAATGATGGGTTATCTCTGATGTGAAGAGACAGGCCCCTTCCTTTACCCTACTTGAGGATGGATGGACAGATTACAGAACCAGGGCTGCTGTCAGACGGGGATCAGGAGGGCAAGTCCCTGGCCTCCAAAAGCAGTCACTTCCTTTCTACCTTCTCCTGCCTTCTCTTCCTGACCACTCAAAGGCTCATCCTGGTTCTTCTGGAGGTGCTGGGGAGGGGGAGAGAATGACTCTAGGCTTAGTTCTTGCAAAGCCCCAGTGGGAACTAGGGCAACTCATCTCAGGCTGAAATGATGACTATTGTCTGATGGTCCCTTAAAAAAAAAACAACAAACCCAAACCAACCAAATTACAACCACCACTACCCTGTTCCTCCTCTGTCCTCAGTCAAACAGCAACAGTCACTGTCGTTACTATTGCTACTTATTAAACATGCTGCATGTGGCAGACACCTGCTTAAAAACATTATATGCACCTTTTCATTTCATCCTCACAATAACCCCACGATGCAGGTCATCACTCCCTTTCTACACTGAAGGAAACTGAGGCTCAGGGATTCTCTGATTTACCCAGCATCTTCATGGCTGACCAGCCACGTGACTGGGACATTTATTTAATCTCCCTGTGCTTCAATTTTCAGGAGGATAAAACTGAATGAGGTGACATATGAAATGTTCATCGTTTCTGTTATCGTTCGGACTTTACTTCTTGAAACAGAAAATGGAGCTGTGCTCTCTGGGAACCTTCCCTGATCACCAGCCCCGCTCCACCAAGTTGGCGAGAAGAGAAGCCCCTCTGCTGTAGCGAACACCACACCGCGCAAATCTCCATTTGGGTGTCTGTGAGGACGTGAGGGCGCTCCACGGTCTGTGTCCTCTCCTCTGCCGTGCCCCATCCCACGAGCTCAGGGCCTGGCCCACAGCTGGAGGAGGGTGCTGCGTGTCTATTTGTGGCAGAATGAAGGCAAGAAGCAATCTCAAAACGGGATGGTTCAAGCCTGCGTTCCACTTTCTGTGGACGGTGTTATTCTCATTTTCCTCTTTTAAATGTAGTTGTATTTTCTTTTTCTCCTACACTTAATATACATTACATGTGTAAAAAATATTTATAATAAATCATAATAATGGAAATAAAAATTGCACCGACAATTTACCTGCCAGGCCCTGACACCAGCGGGTACTTGGGTTGGTGTGGACAAAGTGTGGTCCAGGGAGCTGCGACAAAGGCATCCCCGGGGCACTGGTTAGAAACGCATCTTCTCAGGACCCACCCCCACTGAATGGGAAACTCTAGGTGGAGGCCAGGTGGTTCTGATGCGCGCTCAAGTTTGGGGGACCACCGGCTGGGCTTCAGCAGCGGCTCCGGCTACCTATCCAGTGGCGCCAGGATTCCCGGGGCGAGCCCCGCATACGCGCCGTCGGGGGACTCACCGAGGAGGCGCAGCTGGCCTGCGGCGCCGCCGCTAACGGCGAAGAAAGCCCAGAGCGCCTGCGTGGTGTCCACGCACAGCAGGCGGTCGCGCGGGCGCCCGTTGACGCCCAGGAGCACGTCGCCGCCGGGCCGCAGAGTGAAGCTGAGCGCGTCGCCCCCGCTCGGCACGGGCCCGGCGCGCGCCACCACCCAGTACTCTTTGCGGTCGAGCAGCGCGTAGGGGTCGGTGGGCAGCTCAGCGGCGCGGAGCCCGCCCGGGTCGCATGACGTGATGCCGAAGGCCAGCGCGCTGGGCGCCGCCAGCCCCGGGCGGCCCACCTCCACGAAGAGGCTCTCACCGGGCCGCAGCGGGCGCTCGGAGAAGACAAGCGTGCGACCGCCGTCGGGCCGCGGCGCGCAGGCCACCTTGCGGTCGAGCGACAGGCTCACGTCGGGCCCGCGCGTCGCGTGGAAGCGCAGGTCGGCTTCTAGCAGCGCCGGCGACGACGAGGGCCGCGGGCGCTCGCGGGGCCCGCACGGGATGGCTGCGGCCGCGTGGTCGGCGAGCGGCGGGCCCGGGGCGCGGCCCAGCGCCAGGTGGCCCAGCTTGGCCACCACCTGGTTGTTTTCGAGCTCGTTGTTGTCGAAGTTAGCCGCGTCGTGGCTGCTGGGCGGCAGGCAGGCGCTGAAGCGGGCCTGGCCGAGGCGCGCGGGCGTCAGCGTGTCGGCGAACCCGCTCTCTGCGCGGGGAGGGCAGAAGAAGGGCAGTGAGGGCGCAGCCGGCCAGGAGCCCCCGCCTTGCCCTCCCCGCGCCCCCACCCCCACCTGGGCCCTCCCTTTCTTTTTCTGATTCCTTCGTGACGTTATTTAAGATCCCCAGGTGCACAGAATTGGATCAAACATCGTCCCGAGAGCACTTGACTATTCTTATCTTTGGGACGGGCAGATGAGGCCCTTCCTCCCTTTTTCCTCCCTCCTTCTCTTACTCCCATCCCACCATCCTTTCCTCTCCCTCTTTTCTGTCTTCTCGTCTTCCTTTTTTTTCTTTCCCCCTTCTTCCTTCCTCCCGCCCCCCTCAGAGGTTTTCATACTTTTGAAGATTTTTTTTTTTTCTTTTAATTGGTGTGTTCGTTTCTGCTTCATAACAAAGTGAATCAGCTACACATACACATATTTAAAGGGCATTTAAAAATCATTATTGTCTGCTTCCCCAACTAGAACATAAGCTCCAAGGGAAAGAGCAAACCCTTGGGTTTGTGGCCTTAATGTGTGCCAGGTTATTATTTTAAGCTCCTTTTCACAGGTTCTCATTTAGTCCTCATACAACCTGTGAGGTGTGTTATCACCTGTTATCACCCACCATTTGGTAAAGAAGGGAGCTGAGGCACAAAGGGGCTAGGGAGCACGACCAAGGTTGCACGGCAACTAAGTGGCAAAGTCAGGACTCGAACCCAGGGCTGTCTGGTTCCATGCTGCCTCTGAAAGAAGGCGGGGCATGGGCCTGTCCTCCTCACTGCTGTGTCTGCAGCAGGGAGCACCGTACCTGGGTGCTACTCCACCTTTGAATGTGTAAGGTTTCTGCAAGAAATGGCCTCATTGTATAGGACAGGAAACTAAGGGGGCATTTTTAAAAAGTCACAGTCATGAAAATATTTTTGAATAATTTTTAGTAACATGAAAAAATGCTCTTGATCTATATTAAGTAAAAAAGCAAATAAAAATAGTGTTTGTCATCCAGGTAATACAGGCCTTCATACTTTGGTATCAACAGATTACTTGTGGACCGTCCCTAACTAGAATGTGAGTCCCTGGAGGGCAGTGTCTGTGACAGTCTGTTCACCACCAAGTTTCAGGGCTTAGCAGAGTGCTTGGCAGATAGCCTTCATTATTATGTAGTTTACTGGATGAATAAATGAATGAGGTCTCTAGCAGAGACTGACTGCTTCTCTGAATAACAAAGATATCAGGGAAAGAAAGTATTTTGAAGTTGTTTTTGTGATCAAAATATTCTTGTTAACCAAAGCAAGTAAAGGAAGCAAGAAAAAGTGTTACTCAGACTTTTTAAACCAAACCACTCTAGCTAAGATTTTGTTACCATTCTGTAATTTATATCATGGGGGAAAAATATGTCTTCCTCTTCAGTTTTCCAAATATAAAATTAAATCATAAAAACAAACATGGTTTTGCAAAAAAAAAATGCCCTAACCCCTGGTGAGAGGCTCATATGTTACTCCCCACCCCCGCTCCATACAGGGCAGAGTTTGCAAACTGGCCATCCAAGTTCTGATGCTGGCTTACAGACTTGTCTGGTTGGCCTACTAGTGTTTGGGTTTTTTTTCCTTTTTTTAACTTTTTATTTAAAAATAACCAAACATATACAAATAGTATAATGAATGCTGTTTACCCAGATTCAACAATTAACATTCATGGCCAATCTTGTTTCACTGACGCCCCCATCAGTTCTCCCTCCTATATTATTTTGAAGCAAATCCTAGACATGCCATTTTATCTCAAAAAATTTCAGTATGTCTCTCTAAAATTTAAAGACTTCTTGTCATATTGTGTGTGAGAATATGCTTTTTTCCCAGTTTGTTTGAATGAAGATCCAAATAAAGCCCACTCATTGTCATTGGCCTCTTTTAAGCTATGGTTGTCTCTTCTTTTTTCCCCTTCCATTGGTTTGTTGAATAAATCACCCCTTGGTCTTTCAAAATACTTTTTGAACTTGTGGCCAGTACTTAAGAGTCAGGAGATTCACTTTACACTGGATTTATAGCCTCTCTTGGAAAATCAGGTCTAGTGACACAGGACCTGAATTCTTGCCTGTCATCAATGGGTTACAGCTTGCCCTTTTGCTGAGGTTGTTTGCTTTCCTTCCCCATGGCCTTGAGCTGGCCCCTTCACCCATCTCAACTACTTGCTTGGGCTCTGTGGACATTTGAGTTTGTCTTGCATTAGAGGATGCTTCCCCACAACCTGAGGGAAGAAGTAGGATTTCGGTTTGGTCCTTTTAAAAAGTATATATGTGTGCATGTGTCTGTATCTGTCTATAATACTATATGTGCATAGGAAATCAAGTTCTAGAAAGACATACAACAAAATGTTAATGGTCATTATGTCTCAGGTAGGTGAGGTTATGAGGGATTTTCTTCAGATTTTTCTGTATTTTCCAACTTTTCTACAGTAAACATACACTGCAAAGTTTTATCATCAAAAACCCCAATATTTTGAAAAATCAAGTTTTCAATTAATATTTAACAATGGGGGGAAAATGCCCGTGATATAATATTAAATGAACAACAGAGGATACAAAACCGAATATACGATTTGATTCTAATTATGTGGGAAATGTATGCATGGGATACAGATGAAAGATATAGGAAGGAAATACATAGAAATTCGAGGGTGGTTATCTCTGGGTGAAAATCTGCTTCTTTATGGTTTTCAGATTTTCTCATTTTTCGCTAATGAACATGCATTGATTTTGTAATCAGAAAAAAAACATGAATAAAAGTAGACTAAAACAAGCACTTTTTTTGAAAAGGCATTTTAGACAAGTGGATGTTTCTGGGAGCCTCTTGGCGTAATGCATTTTCCCAGGGCTCGCTGCCTTACTACAGTCATCCTGTGAGGCCAAGCCTGAAGGCACTGGCCGTGGCTTGCCCTGGGCCTCTGCTCTTGCCAACACACTCTGCTTCTGTCCCCCACCCCCAAAGCTCTTCCTCCTGGCCCCTAACAGCTCCACATAAGAGCCTGTCCTTCAGTATAGCATCCTAATTGAGAGCATGGCTTGGAGATGGGTACTTAGGTTCAAGTCTTGGCTTCAGCCCTTCTTGGCTATGTGACTTTAGGTAAGTCACTTTACCTCTTGAAGTCTCAGCTTCCTCCGCTTAAATATCGTATATTAACGCATATATGTGGAACCTAGAAAAATGGTACACATGAACTGGTTTGCAGGGCAGAAATTGAGACACAGATGTAGAGAACAAACATATGGACACCAAGGGGGGGAAGTGGTGGAGGCGGTGGTGGTGGTGGGATGAACTGGGAGATTGGGATTGACATGTATACACTGATGTGTATAAAATGGATAACTAATAAGAACCTGCTGTATAAAAAAATAAAATGCAAAAATTTTTTAAATAATGGAATAATGATGATACCTGCCCCCCCCCCCACTCCCACCCATGTTGTTATAGAGATTAAATTAGATGCTTTTATAAAGAGTCTGGCACGGGGGTCCCAACCCCTGGGCCACGGACGCGCTATCAGTCCCCATGGCCTGTTAGGAACCAGGCAGCACAGCAGGAGGTGAGCGGCCGGCAAGCCAGCGAAGCTTCATCTGTATGTACAGCCGCTCCTCATCGCTCACATCGCTGATCTGACAGGAGCTCCGCCTCCTGTCAAATCAGCGGCAGCATTAGATTCTCATAGGAGCGTGAACCCTACTGTGAACTGCGCATGCGAGGGATCTAGGTTGTGCGCTCCTTATTGAGAATCTAATGTCTGAAGATCTGAGGTAGAGCCGAGGCAGTGATGTTAGCGCTGGGGAGCGGCTGCAAATACACATTATCATTAGCAGAGAGGTTTGACTGCACAGAGACCATAATCAATCAATGCACTTGAATCATCCGGAAACCATCCCCCCACCACCCAGTCCATGGAAAAACTGTCTTCCACGAAACCAGTCCCTGGTGCCAAAAAGGTTGGGGACCGATGGTCTAGCACAGAGCATGGTACAAAGTGCTCAAAACATGGTAATTATCATTATTCCTTAAACATCTATTAACAAAATGTATAGAGCACTTGCCATGTGCCAAGCACTGTGCTGGGCACTGGCTGAAGAGGAGAACAAGCAGGCATGGCCTCTGGGTCCATGGAGCTCTCATTCCAGTGGGAGAGACAGATTTTAATGAAGCAACTGACAGAAAACTAACTCTTCTTCCAAACTGTGATGAGTGCCACCAAGAGCTGCCATCTCACGATGCTCTGAAAGACGGGCACATTCCAGTGGGGAACTCAGACTCCGAGAGGCAAGGTGAGTTACTCCAAGTCACACAGCTAGGAAGTGATAGAACTGGGATTCTCTGTGTGTGTCAAAGGGGGACTTGGTCAGAAGTGGGGCCTGAGAGTGGGTCAGAACAGCCCAGTCTCTGATCACGGAGCTATGACACGAAGGCCGAGGGAGTGGTGGCTGGGAGGTGGAGTGTAAGCATTTCAGGCAGAGGGAACAGCATGTGTGAAGTCTCTGAGGCGGTGAAAGCTTGGTATGTTTTTGAGGCTGGTGTTACAGAGTATGTGACAGCACTTAACGTGGGACCTGGCACACAGTAGCCCCTTGGAGAAGCTTGGGTCTCCTTCCTTTATATAAGGAGTTCTGTCCCTATCAGGCATTGTCCCTGAGTGAGACAGGCCCAAGATAGCAGAGTGCTGACCTAGGCCCGACACTTCAGAATCCACCTCTCAAAGCTTCTCTATGGAGAATCAGCCAGCTGGCGACAGGCAGAAATCCAGCCACATCAAGAGGCCATCAAGGAAGCTTATCAAAACTTCCTGGCTCTAACCTGTGACTCGTCTCCAAATCCACTCCCTGGACCTGATGAAAGTATACACAACCATTTACTTGAGCACCTACCAGAAGCAACTCCATGCATTCATTACCCTTATCAATCCTTACCACTATCCCATGCGGCTCTGCAAAATGGGCACATTTCACAGTGGGAAAACACCGAGGCTTTGAGAGATGAAGTGAGTTATTCAAAGTCACACAGCCAGTGGTGACAGAAATGGGATTCCATCTCAGGCTATGCAACTCCAAGGCTGGGCTGCTTATGACAAGCAACGCTGCCTCCAAAATTCAGCTGTCCTTGTTTAGCTCTTACAGCTGCCCAGCATGGGGACTCAGCCTCAGGCCAAGTGGAGTTGTGGTCCCCAGGGACCTAATATCTCTGAGAGGAAGGGTCCAACAAGTGCCCCCCCCCCCACCCATGATCATCCACCAAGCACCATCACGCAGCAGCAGTCCGAGGCCAGGCGCACGGAGGCTGGAATGGCTGGGATGGGTGCCCTGACCTCCCACTCTCCCTGGGCCACCTCTAGGGCCTGCCTCTGGCCTGGGATGGAGCTCAGTTCTTCCCTTTCTTTCTCTTCCCTGGCTCTCTCAGGTCAACTGTGTCTGGGCCTGGAAGTAAAGCAGAATTTATGCCCCAAGAGAAACCATCTGTGTGTGAAGATGAAGATGAAGACTGGACGAACTGGAGACAGAGGGGACCATCCATCAGTCACTTCAGTGTCTCAGAAGGACTGCTTTGGGCCGTGTCCTGGAGGCAGAAGTGACAGGACACGCTGACAGAATGATTGCCGGGGGAGGAAAAGAGGAGTCCAGCATGACCCCGGAGGTTTTGGCTGAGGCACCACGTGGGTGGGGCCATCCACGGACAACAGGGATGGCTGTGTGAACGTGTTCCATGTGGGAAGCCTCTCGGACACCAGAAGGAGGTGTGAGTAGGCGGAGGGAACTCTGGAGTTCAGGGGAGGTGTCAGGGCTGGGAATATGGATTTGGGAGCCAACAGCTTAGAGATGGGACTCAAGGCCCAGCGACAGGCTCCTATCATCTGGAGAAAGAGGGTAGATGAGAGAAATGGCCTTGCCTCATTTGTTTGTTAAATTCTACAGTTGTTTAGGCACTTTTCTACATGCATGTTGTATTATATGATTTAAAGGTAAGAAGGAGGGCTTCCCTGGTGGCACAGTGGTTAAGAATCCGCCTGCCAATGCAGGGAACACGGGTTCGAGCCCTGGTCCGGGAGGATCCCACATGCCCCGGAGCAACTAGGCCCGTGCGCCACAACTACTGAGCCTGCGCTCTAGAGCCCGTGAGCCACAACTACTGAGCTCACATGCCACAACTACTGAAGCCCACGCGCCTGGAGCCCGTGCTCTGCAACAAGAGAAGCCACAACAATGGGAGGTCTGCGCACCACAATGAAGAGTAGCCCCCGCTCGCAACAGCTAGAGAAAGCCCACGCGCAGCAACGAAGACCCAACACAGGCAAATATAAAAACACATAAATAAATAAATTTATTAAAAAAAAATAAAAGTAAGAAGGAAAGAGAATGAAGAGGGCCTAGGATAGAATCCTGGGGCTCTCAGCATATGGAGACAGGCAGGGGAGAAGCCAGCAAGCGGGCCAAGGAGGAGAGGCTCAGGAGGTGGGAGGAAAAGCAGGAGCTTTGGAGGCCCGGAGCCACGAGCAGGTCAGAGAAGCGGGGAGAGGTGTCCTGTGGCAGCAGGGAGAGGCCTGGTGAGAGGATGGAGACGACAGCTCTGGATTTGGCAGCACGAGGCTGAAGGGTGGGCTTGCAGGCTGAAGTCCAGCGAAGCGGTGCGGACGGCTCTATTGCAGCCAGGTTTTAGCACATTAGGGAGGAGTTGGATAAAATTGGAGTGAGAAAGGTTTCTGATGGTCCACGAGCACTGGCCACCCCGTGTATTACTGCCACAGCTGGGAACAACTTTCTTCAAGGCACCTGGTGGTGCCCTAAGCCAGGAGAAGATGAAGTTGAAGGGCTAAAACTCTCACTGGCCGAGATACTGGGGCATCAAGGTGAGTCCTGCCAGACTGAGTCACCGATGACTACATGGGTAACTAGTAGCGACCAAATGTTGAACCTCCTCAGTATCCATATATTCCTGCACATATTACAAAGCCTAAGGAATATAAGCAGTTGTTTTTGGTTTAACTTCAAGAGAAAGCCTTGTTTGCAGAACCTAAAAATTACAAGCTGGTAGCTGCCCCATTGTTTGAATTGATGATTCACCAGGCTACGGACCCACCATTTCTTGTCTCCCTCAGCTTCTGAGCAGGTTCTATTTTACCTACAACTGCAATCCTGTGCCAGTGCAGAGGTAGAAGAAGCTGTCTCTGGGAGCACAGCTATATGCAGTGTAGAATAAACATGGTAGAAAATGTGCTTTGGGTATATCTCTTCCCCAGTCCTTAAATTGCCAACTATACTTTCTGTTGTTTGAATAGTAAATAATATGAAGAACCAGAGGGTGGTGTAAACAAATGTGATAATGTTTCATTTCCTTTGGGGCCTACTCATACTTTTTTGTATAATGTTAAAGAGAATTGATTTCTTTCTATTTGTGTTTTCTTTTTAATTTCATATTAAACATTTTTTTTAATCAGAAAAAAATTTCACGGTGGCACAGTGGTTAAGAATCCACCTGCCAATGCAGGGGACATGGGTTCGAGCCCTGGTCTGGGAAGATCCCACATGCCGCAGAGCAACTAAGCCCGTGTGCCACAACTACTGAGCCTGTGCTCTAGAGCCCGTGAGCCACAACTACTGAGCCCATGTGCCACAACTACTGAAGCCCACGTGCCTAGAGCCTGTGCTCTGCCACAAGAGAAGCCACCCAGTGAGAAGCCCACGCACCGCAACAAAGAGTAGCCCCCGCTTGCCGCAACTAGAGAAAGCTGGTGCGCAGCAACGAAGACCCAACGCAGCCAAAAATAAATAAATAAAATAAATAAATAAATATATATATATATATATTAAAAAAATTTTCACTGGGATGAGCTGAAGAAGGAAATGGGAGGGGGTGGTATAGACAACACCTTTGAGAAAGTTTCTCTCTGAAGGAGAGCAGAGAAATGGTAGTAGCCTGTGGAAGAGATTGTCAAGGGCAGTTTCTTTTAAAGATGGGAGCTACCAGAACCCTTGTGTGTGCTCATGGGGATGATTCTGTGGAGAGGGAAAGAGAGGCTAGAGAGAGGGACAAATGACAGGAGAATGTCCCTGAACAGGCAGAGGGGACAGGAGCAGAGCTCCTTCTACCATGGCCACAAGAGGGCAGGCAGAAAGGCAGGGGTGTTGGGGATGGAGAAGAGAAGGTGAGGATGTTGGGCACTGAGCCCGGGCTTTTCCAGATGCCTCCCTGCTGCCAACCAGAGAAGACTGGACCAGGGCAGACAGACCTCGGCTGGTCCCTGGCCAGTGCTGTTTGTGACCTCAGCTTCCTTCTGCAATTTGGGGAGCTTCACACCTGCCTCACAGGCCCATGGGGAGGACTAATGGCAGGGCTGTGGAAGGAATAACCACGTGCCGGGTGCCACGCCCGGCACAGAGTGGGCCTTTAGGGGCCCCTCGTAGGACGTGGCCACAGAGTGGAGCTCTCACTCCTGACTGGGAAAGGATAAGCCTTCGGGGTACCCTACCAGGCAAATGCCTTACTGTGGGGCTGGGAGCTGGGCACTGATCTGGGCTGTTTGTAAAGAAAACATTAACTGCAAAAGCCGATTACCCTCTGCTGCTCCCCACTGGGGCTCCGGATGAAGCCAGCTGAAGCCGCTCCTCCCTGCCTGATGTGGTGCTCACAGGTCCCACGCCAAGGCACCTCTCGGGTCCTGGACCAAAGCCCCTTGCCCACCACAGCCACTGATCAGCTGGGTGACCTCAGGCAAATCCCTGCCCCTCTCTGGGCCTCTGTTTCCTTATCTGCAGCATGGAGAGGTGCACTCAGACCTGCAGGCTCTGATTTCAATCTACAACTTCAAGTCTTTATCAAACAGTTTGTTCATAATACTAGTGAACAAATACTGAACCACCAACTGTTAGGTGACCTTGGCCAAGTTATCCATCCATGCTGGGCCTGCCGATGGGGATGATACTATTTCCTATCTCACAGGGTTCTTGTGAGGACTAGAAGACATCACCCAGGTAAAGCCCTCAGCGTGGTGCCTGGCACAGAGTAGGTCCAATAAATTAACGAAAGGGCTCAAGTCTTTCAAGGGGGGTTAATGACTCCCTTATGAGGCCTTTGGAGAGCCACTGTTGCTGGCTATCTGGCACCCAATCCCCGCTTCTTCTGGTCTCAGCACCCAACTATTCTTTTGAGGGAACTCCCCCTGCCCCATTTCCACTCATTGCCTTGAGGAGGGAGTCTTAACTTGGCCAGTCACTCTATCCCATCCCTCTGGCCATGGAGATCAACGAGGTTAGATCTTGAGATTTTAGCTAGACCTTGTGGGAAAGCAGCTCTCCTGCTAGATTTGTTAAGTTCGTGGGACATGGGACTGGAGCTGCTGGTGGCCTTGCCCCCAACCCAAAGGGAGAGCCTGATTGAGGATGACACCAACAAAGACTACAGCTGAGCAAGAAATAAAGGCAGGCCAATATTCTGGGTGCTATTTCTTGGGTCTCTGCATCAAGCCAGTCTAACAGGGAGCTGTTCCCTGGAATTTTCAGTCACAGGAGACATTAATTCCACCCCCCCCCTTTTTTTTTTTTTTGCTTGAGTGAGATTGAACTGGTTTCTGTCACTTGCAACCGAAGGTTTCTGACAGCATAGCCTGCAATGCCATGGCCTTGGGCTGGCGTTCCATGTTCAGTCTGACCAGCCTTCTACCGCTTGGCAGAGGAAGGATAATGAGGCCATGACACTGACCACTCCTGAGCTGCCTGGAAGTGGGACAGGGCTGCCTCAGGACAGCATGGGGCCTGCATTCCAGAGCTCTGGAAAAGGGCTTCCTTGGAGAAAAAGGAGCCGGGAGAGGTGTGCATGACCTGGCTGAACCTTCCTCTCCTGGGTCCAAGAACTACTAAAATCAGCAGAAAGTAACTTGTCTTTGGCCCAGAGGAGCATCCAGAGAAATCAAGGCTCTCAGGATGGACCACTCCAGGCCCCAGTAAGCCCATCCTGGTTGATGCCCCTGAGAACAGTAAACTAGCAGCCACAGGGCAGCCCTGTGGGAGAATGTATCCAGCAATGCAGTTTGCATGGGGGCAACCCAGGTGTCCATCAAAGCGGGAGGCCATTAGAGAACAAGGAAGCAGAGAGACAGATACAGATAAATCTTAAAATGGGGCAAGTGAACAAAGAAAAATAGAATAAGATCCTTAGCACAATACCATCTACCTATGCATACAAAACAGCTCTACACATTTTTAAAAGATACACACGCCCAAGGGCTGCCAAACATCAGACTGATGCTTATCTGGGCAGGGGAAGGCGTGAATGGGAGTGGGGATTGGAGATGAAGCAGAAAAGTCAAAACGAGAAGGGGCTTGTGTGATGATACCATGCCCTGAACTGAGAGGTCTGAAGAGCTCAGCTTGGTACCAGGCAGGGCGGAGGGACAGGCACCCATGCAAAGAGGACCACTGTGATCACAATCCTGGCCGCACCCTGGGATCACCCGAGGAGCCTTTAAGAAATCTGAATGCCTGGGAGCCAACCCCGCCCCACCCCCCCCACCTCCCTGAGGTTCTGATCTAATTGGTCTGGGTATAACCTGGGAAGTGGGGTTTTCAGAGCCCCCCAGGTGACCTCAATGTGCAGCCAAGGCTGAGAACCACTGAACTAAAGCGTTCTAATCCTGGCTCTGCCACTCACAAGCAAGTCACTTCCCTTCTCCAAGCCCTGGATTCTTTATCTAAAAGGGGCTAAGTTGCCCTATCTTGAGGAAAGACTGAATGTCACAAGAGGGGGCACCTCAGGGTCTGGCCACAGAGAAGCAGCGCTCTCTGCTGCAGCTGGACCCCCCTGCAGGAGGAATGCTGGGCTGAAAGCACAATTTCATCAGGTGAGAGAAATAGGCAAGGCCTATGAATCTCTTTTTGTTTCTGAGACTTAATTTTGGCTCAAGTTCCAGGGCAAATACAGTGCACCCCTGTCCCACCAGATGGGGAGGACACTTCCCAGATGAGGGTTGCCAGATAAAATATAGGATGCCATGTTACATTTGAATTTCAGATAAACGACAAATTCTTCTCTACCCAATATTCTGTAATAACTTATATGGGAAAATAATCTGAAAAAGAATGGATATATGTATAAATGAATCACTTTGCCTTACACCTGAACCTAACACAACATTGTAAATCAACTATACTCCAATATAAAATAAAAATTAAAAAAAGAAAACAAATTCTTTTATAACTATGTCACAAATATTGCATGGGGTATACTTGTACTAAAGAAATTATTCATCATTTTTCTGAAATTCAAATGTAACTGGGCATCCTAAACTTGACAACCTTACCCAGATGCTGCTTTAGCTTGGTGTTGAGGGTCTATCCAGTGTGGTCTGAGAGAGGTGAGGGAGGGATAAGGGGTCTCTATTCTGGAGTTTCACAGCTGAGACTCTCTAAGGGTACTATGTTACCCCCTTGTTCCTAGTGAGGAAAAGGAGGCCAGAGGAATTTGCATGACACTAACATCAGTTGCCTTTTATTTATCTACTTGGTACTGTGGACACCACCCTCAGAAGCCCAGTTCTTCCAGGAACTGGGAGGGAGGGACCCCCTTTATGGTGGGATTTCTGTGGTTCTCATGTTGTGCCAGCAACAGCAGAGTATCTATTACCCAGGCTCAAACCGTACAAAATCGTGACTGTTTCGCTTTCTTCTTATTTGTATTATAACTTTTTTTTTCTGATTATAAATCATTGTTGATAACTTGGGGGGAAAAAAGAAAAAAAACACCCATAACCCCTTTACCCCGATGCAACCAATGTCAATCTCCTCTTTCCCTGGGAAGGAAACATTTATTGAGCCTTGATCACATGTCAGTAACCTCTCCATTATCTCATATAACCTTTAGAAAGAAAAATAACTTTATTGCCCTTTCTGATTATAAAAGGTTTTTTACATATATATTAAAAAAGATAACTCATAGAGGTATGAAGAAAGAAGTGAAATTCACCTATGATCCCATCACCGAGAGATAGCATTCCTTCTAATCTCATTTCCCCATCTGTATGTAATTGTGAACATCGTCCCGTGGCACCTGTGCTAGGTGCTCCCTGTCAACCAGCTCATTGCAGGCACTATGGGCAGATAAGGAAACTGAGGCTCATGCCTGCCACCTGACACTGATGTTCCAGTGGGCCCTATCCTTCCCTCCAAGGGGCGTGGGATGCTGGAGGGGCTCAATAAAGGCTTGTTAAGTGAACAAATGAACAAGGGCAAGAGTCCGTGACTCCTCACAGGCTTGTTCAGTCTCATTAAGTCATCAGAGGCTGCTTCCAATTTGTATTTTTTAAAAATCCTAATCCACTTGCACTGATTATGGAGTGGCTGTGATTTCTCGGCTGTGACCCTGAGACATGGGCTATCTGAGGGAGCAGGTGAATGAGGCCTGATTGTTTTCCTGCTCTATAGGAATAAAGAGCTCCAAAAAAGAGTGACAGGAGATCCAGAGGAGGTTTTAGAAACCTACATTTCCTGGAGGTGAAATACCAAAATCTTCCATGGAGAAGAGTGTGGGGGGCAACACAGTTAAAATGCCCAAGTAAGGCCCCGGCTTGGAGGGTGGGTAGCTCTTCATAATTTGGTCTTCCTAAGCCTGGATTTCAGGCATGTGCTTCAGCCCCCATGCAAACGGGCAGAGATTCTTACTTCTTAGCTGTTATTTCTTGAGCGCCTTCTATGTGCCAGGTGCTGTGCTGCATCCCTTTCATACACCATCTCATGTTCCCCTGCCCAACAATCCCACGAGGTGGGTGCTATCATGAACTCACTTTACAGATGAAGAAACTGAGGCACAGAGAGGGTTCGGTCACCTGGCCAAGGCCACATAGCTGGCAAGTGGAGAGCCAGGTGTGGAGTAGAGATCCGTGTGACTCCCAATCCTCTGCTCCTAACTGCTCAGAAATTCTGCTGCCTTTCTTCTCCTGGAGAGTTGGGGAGCCTGAACGCATGCATCTCCCCTCCCTGCCCAATGGTGGTGTGGGTGGTGGTAGGCAAGGAGCCCGGGGCCAGAGTTTTCCCTCAAGATGCAGGGTTGAAAGACCAGAAACAGCCCAAACATTCAGATATACAAACTGTGGTGCATCCGTATCACAGAATACTACTGGACAATAAAAAAGGAACAAACTTCTGATACACCATCAACATGGATGAATCTCAAGGACCTCGTGCAGAGATTAAGAAGCCAGACACAAATGCATATACTGTATGATTCCATTCATGTAAAGTTCAAGAAGAGGCACAGTGATCTATAGTGAAAAATCGGAAGAGTGGCTGCCCCGGGAGAGAGGGGGGCTGCCTCAGAAGGGGCAGGCAGGAACTTTCTTGGCTTATGGACAGGTGTATAAATCTGTCAAAACTCAAACTTAAGATCTGTGCGTTCACTGCAGGTAAATGACATATAGGGCTGTGTCCCCTGAGAAACCTGCTCTCCTTTTGCTCCCCCAGAAATGGAGGCTGGGCTGGCTCAGGTGCAACCTGTGACTTCAAGAGCTAAGGTCGCAAACAGAAAGCAGGTCAATGGTTGCCAGGCGCTGGGGGGAGGGGAGGATGGGGAGTGACAGCCCAATGGGTATGGATTTCCCTTTGGAGTGATGAAAATGTCTTGGAACTAAATACAGGTGATGGTTGCCAACTGAATGCCACCGAACTGTACCCTTTAAAATGGTACTTTTGTGTCATGTGACTTTTACCTCAATTTTTAAAAAAGTTTAAAGAGAGAGAGAGAGAAATAAGGTCTTAAGAGCAGCAGACTTGTAGCCCCATGAGTTCTCACCACCTCCTCTGTTAGAGCCAGACCCACACTTATCTGCCTGCTTCCCCAGTGGACCCTGAGCCCCTTAACCGTGGGCCTTGATTCGATACATATTGCCGACTGCCTGGGCAGTGTAAATACTAGAAGACTAGGTCCTATGTTTGACTGCTGTACGAGTAAATGGATTGTGAGTGAATGAATGAGCAAATGAATAAACACGTGTGAGTGAGTGAATATATGAATGAGTGAATGAATGAGCGAGCAAAAGAACAAATACTTGCATGAATGAGTGTGTGAGCAAGTGAACAAGGGAGTGAAGGAATGAGCACAGGAATGGATGAAAGAATGAGTGAGTGAATGAGCACGGAACTGAATGAAGGAGCAAGTGAATGAACCTGGGCCAGACCATGGACTCTGGACCACACCGTGTGGGTTCCAATCCTGGCTTTGCAATGCAAGTCATTTAACCACTGCGTGCCTCAGTTTTCTCATCGGGAAAATGGGGGTGGTAGGTTTTCGCCAGAAAGAAATGAGTTGAAATGTGTCAACTGCTTAGAAGACTCCTGGCAAAGTGAGCCCTCGGTATTCGTGAATGTTACAGAAATACACATTCATGCGCGCCGGGACCCGCTGCCTGGTCCAGGCGGCGCCGCCCCATCCCCCTGCCAGCGGGAGCCGCGACCTACCGAGGAGCTGCACCTCATCGGTGATGCCGTAGACGTCGATGAGCGCCCAGAGAGGGCCGCTCACGGCCACACCGCAGTGGAAGAGCACGGGCTCGCCGTCGTTGACGCTGTAGAAGACACGGCCGTGGCGGTCCGCCCAGTAGGCCAGCACAGTGTCGCGCAGCGCCAGGTTCTCGGGCAGCGCCTTGGCCCAGTAGCCGGGCCGCGTGACCAGGTCGGGACAGGCGTACTTGGGGATGTCCTGGGCGCTCATGAGCGATGGGTCGTGCGCCGTGAAGCCGAAGCGCAGCGCCCCGCTCCAGCCCGGGCGCACGGCCACCAGGCGCAGGCGCACCTGCTCGTATAGCCGGATGGGCCGCTGCGTGAACGTGACCCCGTTGCAGAAGCTGTTGCGCCGCGTGGCCCGGCGCGAGTGGCCGTCCAGCCGCACGTTCTTGCCCTTGGCCTGTGCATGGAAACGCGGCGCTTCGCCCAGGACCGGGCGCCGCTCCGGGCCGGGGCCGCAGCAAGGCCGGGTGGCCAGGAGGCGCGCCGGCGGGCTCGAGTCTGCGGGAAGAGACAGGCAGGAGGGTTAGGCGCCCTCGCAAACTGTTAGGCCCCTCTGAAACTGTTCAGAGCTGTTTCACTCCCAGACAGGCCAACACCAATGAGCTGGTCACAACAGCCAGGCTGGGGTCAACTGACTTCGCCATCCCCATCATATACCTCCACATCTAGAGGCTTCCTCCCAAAAGCCGCTTCAGGGCTGCAAAGTCCCTCTAAAGGGAACAGCGGCCTTGGATTCTTGGGGAGTAGTGGGGAGTCTTTGGTTGCTTTTCTCTGTGTAATTTTTATTAAAAAGCAAGGCAATTTGGGCGCACTCTTGGGATCTCCAGTGCATCCTGGAATCTCAGCTCTCTGGCACTTCCTGGCTGTGTGATATGCAGGAGATCCTATCACTTCTCTAGCCTGTTTCCCTGCTTGTAAAATGGGGACATTGCTTAACTCACACAGCTGCTAAATGAACATGTGGATGAAGTTCCTAGAATACTGCCTGGCACAGAGCATGTGGTTAATAAGCGACTAATAACATGATCATAATACTGAGGTTCCAAAGGACACCCAAGCCAGGATTCTGACTTCCCTTCCCCTTTACCCACAGAAGAGGAAGGCATTCTTTATAAGCAAGGCTGGCTTTTCTACAACATACACCTTTCATAATTCATTTCTATGGGAATTTTGCCCCAAAGGACCTGGAGAATCTTGGGATAGTCTCCTTTCAAAGGATCTGGACACTGGCCACAAACCCAGGTGGCCCCGTCTGGAGGTGGGGGCATCATCCTTCCCACCTTTTCCTCCTCCATCCCTGGTTACTTACCATGCATTTCCTCATTTAATCCTTATAATAACCATATGAGGTAAGAACTACCATTATCCCCTTCATGCAGATGAAGACATGGTGTTTCAGAGAGGTTGATTTATTTGCCTGAAGTCACACAGCTGGCTTCACTAAAGGCAGAGCTTCCATTGAAGCCATGTTTGTGTGACCTCCATCCTGCCTTTTTAGCCATTTTTCCTTATTCTCTCTGCTGTTTAGGAATCAACACAGGATGGACAGAAGGGCTGGGCTGTAGACCCCTGACGTAGGAGAGGGATGCAGAGGCCACCTGTTGATTCCTTGTACCCCTAGGCAGGCCTGCTAGGCATTGAACTGGTGGAGGAGGGCAGCAGGCAGAATGCTCACTCCACTATTCATCCATCCATCCATCCATCTATCCATCCATCCATCCATCCATGCATCCATCTATCCATTCATCCATCCATCTGTCCATTCATCCATACATCCATCTGTCCATCATCCACCCATGCATCCACCCATCCATCCATCTTTTCTGCAGATGCATCTGCTGGTGTGAAGCACTGAGGGAGCACAGGTGATGATACAAATCCTGCCCTTGTGGAGATCTGAGTCTCTCCGTGGAAGAGAAGACACACATATGAATAGACATGAACATTAGGGACCAATAATAACAATAGAGACCACATTAGGCATTGGCACTGGGGGGCTATTAGGCCCAGAGGAGACCCCGGACTCAGCCAGGGGCCGGAGGGCAGGGGGTGATGTCCACAGAACCAGGTCTTAAGGGAGTCTACATTCCAGGCAGAGGGAACACTAGGGGCAGAGGTGGAGGCAGCTGGACTTGGAGGGGAGGGTAAGTACTATGGTAGGTGTGACAGAGGGCATCTGAGGTTGGACAGCCACTGCTTTGCAGGGGTGAGGGGTGAGGGTGCCATCGCATCATAGGGACCAGACAGGAAGGCCCTGAACGCCGGCCTGGGAGGCTCAGAGTGCACAGCATGGGGAGAGGGAGCCACGAGGGGCTTCCAGTGGAGCAGGCCGGCACTGCCTGTTAGGGAGGACCCCTAAGGCAGAGAGGAGGGTGGACACAGAGCCAGGCTGTGGGCCATCTCCGGAACCACAAGGATAAGAGTGAGGGCCCACTGGACAGCAATACCAGCAGGACAAAAATCAGACGAGTGGGGGAAATACTGCCCGGGTGTAAATCATCAGGGGAGGCCACCCAGTACAGCAGAGCCTGCGTTCTCCACGCACGCTGTGGCCTTGTACCAGCCACCCAACCCTGGGCGGCAGTTTCCTCCTGTGTCTAACAGGCCGGATTCTCTCCAAGGTCCCTGCCACTGGCAAACTCTCCAGGAAACATTAAATAGGACCAGGGATCAAAAGCACCAAAGACCGCAAGCCACCCTTATTTGATTATTTTTATCTCAGCTCCCATCACTGTTGTTTTTCCAACCTTATCTCTCAATCAGAGACTTTCTTTACAAAACTGGCTTGGGAATCCTAAGCAGATGTTCCTTCAGAGTGGCCTGGCAATTTCAATGGATGCCGGGGTGTGGAGAGACACTGCTTTGTTACTACAAGGGGATGTTTCCTGCTAAACCAGCTATATGTTAGGATAAAACGCAGCCAAGTAACCAGTGAAGTTTACATATTTGTTTAATTTTGATTATATGATCCAACTTCCTTCAGGGAATGAGGGATAAACACTACTTTTCCCTCCTCTGAGGCCAGAGTCCCAATGTGAGATAAAGAAAACCAGAGTGAAAAAGTCTCTAAGAGGATGTGTTATTTACACAAATTGAAAATGCTTAAAATGAAAGAACAAAAAGCAATCTCCAAATTGTACACCAGCGTCTGCTTTTAGCTTAGCTCAGGGAAAACAGCTTCTACATGAAACAGAAAACTGTGGCCATGGACCCCACGGGCCTCGGAGAACATCCTAGTTCAGGGATGTCAATGGAAAACCTGAACTTTGTCATTTAAATTACAGCAATAAACACTACAGCCATATTAGAGAAAGTTTGGGAAGAAGGAGAAAATTTCCCCTCTTCTCCCTACATTCACACCTTAACTCACATTGCATTTTTCATCTTCCCTGCCTGGCCCTTATCCACGGAAGAACCACTGGCTGTGCCCTCACTAGGCGCCATGTCTTGGGCCGGATGTTTTGATACAAGGTTGTAGATAATTCTCAATACAAATTCCCACCCACAGGATTATTGTCTTTATTTTCCAGGAAAAAAAACTTCCTGCGGCTACAAGGAGATGTGAACCCAGCTCTGTCTGACCCCAAACCAGTGCTCCTTCCTCCTGTCCTGACTTTCCTCCATAAGTAGCACAGAAGTACTAAGCCCCAAGTAGTACTGAGTACCTTTTCTAACTTCCTTGCAACCAGAGCACACATTTAATTTTGCCTCCTGCCTTTTCTTTCCTAACTCAACATTACATAAAAAGCATTTTTTCCCACATGGCTCCCAAGCATTCACTGTTCTGTTTCACGACTGCAGAATATTCTACTGAGAGCCAAAATGTCCCCTGCCGTTCCCCTCCTGGTGATCACTTCAGCTGTTCCCCCACATGGCTGAGTCCATGGGCACAGAGGTTCCTGGCTGCTGGTGCCAGGACCAGATTTAAATGGATACCCTGTCACTGGTGAGAAGGTGTCACCTTCTGCCAGGGAGGGGCCCCCAGCCCACGCCAGGGACCAGACCCTTTCCTCCCATGCAAGGCCGAGTCCCCACTGGCCTCGTGCGGGTGTGCCTCCCTCTCTCTGGCCAGGAACTGGGTCTAGAGACTCTAAGAACAAGGCAGGGGGAAGGAGTTTCTATGCGGTGGGAACCGAGGGGAGACCTCTGTAGTCTCTTCCTGTGTGTAGGAAGGAGGGGACAGTCCTGGCCCACCCCTCATGGTTAACCAAAGGCTGCTCCAGCCCCTCCAAGACCAGAGGGGAGGGTCTTTCCAGCGTTTAGTCAAGGAAGCAATGCCCCACTCGAAAACGTACGAGTACAGATTTTGGAGGGTGGGTGATGAGTGGCTGTGGGGATTTAGGGAGGAGGGAGCTCTGTTCTGGCTAAACAAATGTTGCCACTGCCAGCCTTGGGCTAGTCCTTCGGGAAGGCAAGGGGACATCAGAACCGCTCCGCAGGCTGCTGTTCTGTGGTTTACTCACATCAGTGCTTTAGAACGGCCCTCACGAGCTCTGGGTTCGAGCCCGTGCTTTGCAGCTAATTTGTCTGAGGGGCCTTTGGACAAGTCACCATCTGTGAATAGTGTGTGAATGCAGAGCCTCGTCTCAGGCTACTGGGAGGGGCGATGAGAGCACAGAAAGCTCCCAGCAGGAGTCCCAGCACACGATGGATGTGCACTGAACGTTCATTCCCTCCCCTGCAGGGAACATCAGGTCCAAGCCCTGGGTAAGCCCCTCACTCCATCTCTCCCACAGTTTTATTTTCTAAATCTCAATGTGAGAGGCAGTTAAAAAGAGCACAGGCTTGGAGTCAGACAGATGGGGGTTTAAATTCTGGTTTTGTCGTTTCGTAGCTGTGTGATCTTGAGGTACGTGCTTAACTTCTCTGCCCCGCCCCCCAACCAGACCTAGGAAACTGGTAAGAGTCATCTCCACCCTGCACGATTGCTGTGAGGACGAATGAGGCCAGCTGGTCAGACTCGGTGCGTGGCACGTAGTAGGTGTTCACTTAACACTGGGTTTCCCCCCCCCACCCCCTTTAGTTACCTTATTTAGTTTCTTTGCCGAGAAAAGGTTTACTCCTGGGTCGAAGATGGCTACTTGTAGGGTCAGGGGAATATATCCTGCAACGTTTCTCCCATGGAGGGTTGGTAACCTTGGCCAGGAAAGGCCTCTTGAAAACCCCAGGGTCACTTTCCCTGGGTGTCCAAGGACAGAGGCCTATTTTTAAGCCATCCCAGCAGCGTCCCAAATGTGCACTGTGCCACCCCTGAATGATGCCTGCTCATCGCCCCAACCCAGCCTTTCCTTTGATCTAAAAAGAGCCCAAGGAAATGGCATTTACTGCCAGGAGGGTGGCAGGAAGCAACAGCTCCAGCTTCTCTGGCTGCCGAGATGACGGCCTCCAGCTTGCTGGCATTCAGCAGATGGCATTCTGGCTGAAATTTTCAGCAGATTCCGCTCCACCGGGAAAGGCAATTGCCAACTGCGAGGACAGTCTATTCTGCCCCCTCCCTCTCACCAGAGGATTTAACTAGCCTTTTACTGAGCCTTCGTTATGTGCCGGCATGGGCCTTTGTGTATTGAGTTTACATTCTTACAACCCTGCAGGGTAGGTTTTACCACCTTCATTTTCCAGAGGAGGAAACCAAGGCAGCAAAGCTGGGCAGTGGCAGGAGAGGGCCAGGCTCTGGCCCTTCCTCCCATCCCTGCCCCCTCTCCAAGGCGGCCGCCTGTGGCCTTTGGGGGCGGGGGTCGTGTGCCTTGCTAAGCGCGATGACAGCTGTACTGGCCCCTCTCCCACCGAAACACACCCACACTCCACTCACGCAATTTAATGTACAACTTCAGGGGCTTTCTGAACCCGCACAACATCCAACCTCAGACTGTGGACCTTCAGTAACAAGTCTCTGGTTCAAGTGACAGAGGTAGGAAGCAACAGGGTGCACGTGTGTGCGTGCGCGCGCGCGCGGGCTTTAGAGAGGAAAAGGCAAGGCTGGTATTTGGCAAGGCTTCCCGTCACCCAAAGCAGGGCAGGGATATCAGTCTCCTCTGGCAACAGAAAGCAACTTTTCTATTGGTAGGTTTGAAAGTGGATTAGAAAAATATAACCAGGCCTCCTTCACCTCTGCCAAAAAGGGCAGTGACATGCACCCAGCAGACAGACGCCAGCCTAACGGGACTTTGTTCTCTGTTTCAGAGGCCTGGTCGGCCAGCACCCAGGGTGGAAAGGGGCCAGCCCACACTTGGAAACCACCACCCGCCTCCTCCCCGCTCCTATTCTCTGCAAACAGAACCCGGTCAGCGCAGTGCAGCCGGAAAGGCACAACACTCCTGTCAACAGCTGCAAGGAGGCCCAGGAGGGAGGCCGGAGGTCACACGACACTGCTCGTTGGGAGAAAAGCCCTCTCCTTCCAGGTCTAAGTGGCAGCCCTCTTGGCTCAAGTGGGCTCAGATGCACTGAGTTCCCAGGGGGTGAGGTCATCCCGACGCCCCCTCCAAGCGTGTTCAGCAGAGTTGGGATTCCCAAGCCGGCTCCGACCCTCTGCTGGGCCCCTCGGTCGAGGTCTCTTCTTGATAAAGGGACCCAGGAAGCTCCAACTTCAGAAGCGCCGGCTCCCAGGGTTAGGACCCCACTGCTGCAGAGGGTGGGGGGAAACGTGCCCTCATTCTTTTTCAAGTACATCACTTCCTCCTTCATCTGACATTTAAGGAGCATCTGCTCCATGCCAGGGCCGCGCTGGCTGCAGGGACGCACGCGCTGACGAGTCACACACAGTCCCTGACCCCAGAGCTGAGAGACCAGCAGGGGGGATGGACACAGACACCAGGACTGCACAGAGTGGTCAGCACGGAGGGCTGGGGCCATGGGGACGCTTCTCAGAGGGGCCACTCTGCAGTCTGAGGAAGAAGTGGCTGGGGGTGCGGCATGATAAAGGATGGGGAACTGTGTTTCGGGCAGAGGGAACAGCACAGGCAAAGGCCTGGAGGTGAGAACAGGCTGAGCGCACTTGGGGAACTGCAGGGAATAGAGTGTAGAAGGGAAAGGGGAGGGTGGAGAGGGAGTCAGGAGCTACATCACAAAGGGTCTTAAAGGCCTAGCAGAGGAGGTTAAGGTCCTCAAGAGGGCTCCGGGGGCCACTGAAGGGTTTGGAGAAGGGAAAGAGCCTCTGAGGATCCATCTCTCTGAAAAATGAGATTCAAGTCCTGGGTCTTCCCATAGAAACTGCCCGTTCCTTTCTTCCCTGCCTATCAGAATGATCCGGCACAGCAGGAGCGGGAAAACCAGTCCAGGTTTCAAACGTAGCTTCCAACCGCTGGCACAGTCTTGTCCCTTGGCTTCTCCTCCAGGCAGCTTCTGGCAGCTGCCTGCTAAGCCAGCTGATGGGCCAGCTCTCTCCTTCTCTTTGCCCTGATGGCAGCCACTCCCCCAGCCTGGGTGGTGCCCAGAAGCCTGGCTGTTCACTATCCTCAGCCCTAGATGGGCACCTGCAGGGCCCCTGTCCCAACTTTGAAACAATAGGTCTACTGGCCCTGCTTTTCAGGCTCAAAAGCCGCTGGAAACTCTCCTAGAACACCAACTGTTCTCGCCTCTGGAGCTGAGGAAATGCTCTTCACAAACCCCATGGCTGGGTGGTGTTTGCTGGCCCCGAGGGGTGGGAGCCCACCTCTGTGGCACTCCCAGTGTGTGCCAGGGGCTCACCACATGGCCCATTCACTCATGGCCACACCCTGCCAGGTGGCTTCCAAGTGAAGAAACTGAGGCCCAGAGAGGCGGACGTCCTGGCCAGAGACCACCCAGCCTGTGAGGCTAGTGCCTGTTTTTGAATCTGGTCCTGTCTGACCCTGAAGGTTGCATCCTTCCTGTTTTATGCCTCATTCCTCCCCAGGTCTCTCGCTTACCCCCTGACCTACAAGGAAAAAGTAGGCTATGTACAAGAGGCGTAAGCCACCTTCTGGGACAGAGGTGGAGTGAGGCCCTGGCTTGGTCTCAGAGAGGGGCAGGTGTGGTGGTGGATGTCATCAATCAGACTGTTTTGAGCAACTCAAAGGCCACAGGTTGGCAGAACTTGGGATGAACAACAAGCAGCATCTTAAAAAGGAAAGCGGTGGCAGATTATAGCAGGGGGATGGAGGGGGGACTATTTGGTCCTATTGCTCCTCTCCTTTTCATCAATTTCAGGAGCACAGATTCCTTGCCTTCAAGGAATCCAAAGTCACCTCGGGCAAAGAGGGTGAGACATGCCCATTTACAGAGTCCCCATCTTATGTTGGCTCAGACTTCTCATGGAGTCTCCTATTTATTCCTCATCACAATCCCATGAGGGGGTCACCATCATTCTCCCCATCCTAAAGATGGGACATGAAGGTTCAGAGAGGGGAAGTGACTTGCCCAGGGTCACTTGGCTTACATATAGAAGAACTGAGGTTTGAACATGAGACTGCCTCCAAAACCAGTGCTCTTTCCACCATCTCTCTTGGGATTCCAGCCAAAGACCCCATCTGTAATCTCTGTGTGACCCTTGGCAAGGCTCTTGTCCTCAGTGTCCTGATCTGCCAAATGGGAGGTGGGACATGGTGATTCTGAGCATTCTCGGAATTTATGCGATGGGTGGGCATCTCCTTGGGGAAAAGGAAAGAAAACACGCGCCTGAGGGATATAATTACGATGTAAACAATGTGTAATGTTGAGGATGTAAACAGAACACACTTGTTTAATAGCTGTGGACCTTGTGCCAACTGCCAGTACTGCCCCAGACACCACCACCCCACCCATATCCCCAGATGGTTTACTCATTAAAGAACTCTCTCCCCTCTGCCCAGAGGTGAGACAAGAGGCCAGCTCTGAGCTGCCCTGAGTCCTGGTAATAAGGAGAATGAAGGGGAAGGGATGAGAGCGAGCTGGCACTGATATCCAAGAATGGCTGCTGCTCAGAAGTACCTGCTGTTAAGTGTGGAAAAGTGCTGAGGCTGGGAGGTCACAGGGGAGGAAACAGACCCAGAAGGGGGCAGGTGGCTTCATCTTTCTGTGCCTCAGTTTCCTGATCTATAAAATGGGGCTAAAGCCTCCCAACATGCAGAACTGGCAGGGGGATTAGAAAAGTCAGAGATTAGGAAGGGCCCTCCGTGCGTTCAGCAGATGAGCACTGGCTAGCACTTCCTATAAGACCCCGGGGTCAAAAGACACCTTAATGGACAATTCATCCCCGATCCATCTGATGCTCTAGTTGCCTCTACAATGTCCATGTCAAGTCCCAATTGGGCTAAACACCAATGCCACTCTGGCAAAGGGTACTTTCTCCCCCACTGCCCTCATTCCACTTCCAGATAGCTTCCACAGTTAGAAAGTTCTTCCTTTGACTTAGCTGAAATCTCATGTGATGTCCACACACGTCTGGTCATGTCTGTGTTTAGTCCACAGTACCCTTCCCTATCAAGTCTGCTCCCCTGCCTCATGGATCTGCAGGCAGCTCTCAGGTTCCAGGGGTCCCCAGGCTATGTTGCTGGGGATCCTTTGCCCCTCTGGGGCTGACATGGCCCTTGCTTTGCTCTCGAGAAAACTCCCAGGACATCAGTCGTCCCCTGGCCTGCCTTGAAAGGGGGTTGGAGAGCTACACATCAGACTTTGGGAATATCAGCTGGGGTCCCCATAAGCTACCGGGAGAGTGGCCCCACCCTGCCATGCCTAAAGGTGGGATGTGAGATAAACAACCTCAGAAGTAGGTGAGCAACTGAAAAGAAATCTGCCAGACAAATCTAAATGCTCACAAGTTTCTGCTCAATACTATGAAGGCTTCCAGGGCAAATGTGAAATGCCCCCCACCTGACCCCCTGTCTCGACCTGGCAGTCATCCATCCCACCTCAACATTGCTTCCTTCTAGTGGGAATCATGTTGGACTACCCAAGCTGTGTGCCCTTAGGCAAGCTACTTTCCCTCTCTGTTCTCTCAATAGTTATATGGGACTAAAAATAGTAGCTCTCTCACAGGGCTTGTCCTGAGGGCTAAATGCAGGTACCTGCTGAGAACAGTGTCTGGCACAGCCTGGCTGAGTGATACAAGCTAGTGGTTATTATTATTCTTTTGTGTCTGTCTCCCTTGGGAGTACCAGGCCCAGCAGGAAGCAGGGGCTTGTTTGTCTAGTGAATACATAATCATAACAGGTGCCCCCTGTGAACACTCACTATCTGTCAGAAGCTTTGCAGGCCTGAGACGTAACATCATTATCTCCTTTCTGCAGAAAAGGGAATCAAAGCTTAGAGAGGTCAAGTCGTTCGTCTGGATAATAAGGGGCAGAGCCAAGACTCAGACCCAGGGATGGAGGCCCCCAGCCTGTGCCATTACCAACTCTGTTAATAATGACAGCACACCAGGGAGACAGGATGCTCCTGGCCTGCAGGAAAGCCTGGCTGCAGGGCGACAAAGGGCGCTCACCCTGGCCCCAGGCCCTTGCTCACCGACTGGTAGGGGCTGCCTGGAGCTCTGGGTAGCAGCCGGGCTCGGGGGAAAGGATGTGGGTGCATGGTGACACCTGCCAATGGGGGGTGGGGATGGCCGAGCACGGGCCAGCTTTTACCAGGCAGACACATCAGGAGCCTGAGCCCTAGTCAGGCAGGAGGAAGGGGTGCAGAGCTCCCGTTCACCCCTTCTCCTCCAGGGCAGGATTCCCAGAGGCCACCTCCACCTTTTTAGTTAGAGTCTCCAGGCCTGGGGTGAGGTGAGCGGGGTTGGTGGATGGACCTTTTCTATGGGCAGCTTCATTCTGGCTGCTGGGGACAGAGGCGATTCACCTTCCCAGGACAAAGAAGGTAAGAAGGTGTGCCTGCAGGAAGGACAGCTTGTGGGGAGGGGGGGGCTCAGGAGCTCAGGATGAGGCCAAGGGGCAGCAGCCCCAAGAAGCCCCAGTGGGCAGCGCCCCATAGTGATGGGGGAAGGGGCTTTGGGGTCAGGTAGGCTTGGGATCAAATTCTGTTCTGCCACTTCCTAGCTGCCCGACCCAAGGCAGGTCTCATGACCCTTCTGAGCTCAGTTTCCTCATCTGTGAAGTGGGAGACTACTTCTGGAAGGCTCGTCCTGATGGTTTAAAGGGGATGAAACAGAAAAAGGGCCTGGCATGGGGCGGGCATGCTGCAGCTCTGACCACTTGGCTACATCCCCCAGGTGGGCGCTCACAACCTACCGCACGCTGGGCCCCTTCCTCTTCCCTCTCTGCTTTAAGCTCTCACCACACACCTGGCTTCTGGGCTTCTATTTTAAGCCCTCATAGAGCACCACCAAGTACAGAAAGCCCTTTGGTCCAAAAGAGGACAGAGCTGACTCTTCTTGCCCATGGGGAAGATTAAACAGCCTGTTCTGAGCAGCCTTTGCGGCCCAGACCAGCAAACACAGCACATCATCCTGGCGGGGAGTGTGGCATCTGAGAAAGCTAAGTCTTCTGACTGCAGGCCGGCCTGCAAGAAACCCCTCTTCCTCTGACCTGACCTCTACCCACCGCTCTGACCTCATATTGCCACCCCCACTTGCACTGGGACCCCTGAACTCTGCAGCTCCCCCTTCACATGCCCCGTTCTCCCTCCCCTCAGGCCTTTGCACATCTAACCCTCTGCCTTGAACAGCCTTTCCCATTCCCTTGTGGCTAACTTCTCTGCTTTCTGGTCTCAGCTGGACAGCACCTCCTCCAGGAAGCCTTCCCTGCATCCTCCTCTAGGCTCTCACAGCCCCCTGGGCTTCCCCTCCCCCACTTACCAAACTGCCCTGTCCTTGTTAGTCTCTCCCACTAGACCTGGAAGTTTGGTGAGCCAATGCAAACTGCAAAATGCAACCTGCCAGGCAGATTCTTCTCCTCAGAAATGAGGTGTCTTGGACAGGGCTCAAGGAACCCTTGGAAACTGCTGTCAGTGCTATGAAAGGGATGCCTCCCAATCCAGCCCCTCAGCTCGGGGCTCGTGGTCACCTGGGGCAGAGCTTCCAAGGCAGGAAGTGAAGAGCACTTGTCAGCCAGCCCCGTCTAGCAACCCCAGGGGCAGGCCTGAGGCTTCTCCTGTCCATGGTGGCAACAATAACCATGACAGCGACTGCCCTGGGCATTGTGCTAAAGCCTCCGCCCACTCTGTTCCGTTTAATGTTCACTCCCACCAACTGCGAGGGAGCTACACATCCTCCCCATTTGCAGGGAGGAAACCGAGGCACAGAGAGGGGAGTCCTTGCCCAACATCACTCCCCTGGGAAATGGCCACGCTGAGATTTGAACCCAGGTAGCCTGACTCCAAGACGCATGTCTAGACCCGGACACCAGACCTCCTGCTGCTGTAGACCAGTGAGTGGGCTCACCATAGCCCTTAACCACTGTGACCCACGGAGAGAAATGCATTTGACATTGTGACACGCAACACGCACAGGTGCACGCACACATGCACAACTGAAGCCAAAGTTTCTGAGGCAAAAATACTCTTCCTATGTGAATGCACTCGATATTTTATTTTTTATCTTATTCTATGTCATTCAGATTTTTTTTAAAAGGTGGTCGTGCACGACCCACAGTAGACAGACAACAAGGCCAGGCCTTGTTCGGGGTGTGGGGCATCGGCCCCTCCTTCTTTGAGGCACAGGGTAGCAGCACCTTATGCTCTGCAGTGATATAACCAGTCACATGACCTGCTCTACTAGAGCATTCTATCCCTCTCCCACCAGTGGCCAGCTCCACGGGGCCCACCTGTGGCTGTCCATCCCATTCAGGGCTGAACCCCAGGGCTGGCACACGACATGTGCCCAACAGATGTCAGATAAGTGAACGAAGGTGCACAGTCAGGAAAAAGCAGAGCAGAGCACACCCCAGGGTCACCCAGTCTGGGCGCACGGCACTTAAGCGGAGATCAGGATGGCTTTGGTGCAACTGAGCTACAGAAGACCCTAAAGGCAGGCAGAAAAAGATGACATTCGAATGGGGGAGGCAGACATTCAGTTGGACTTTCCTTCAGATGTCGCCTCCTCCAGGAAGCCTTCCCTACCCCCCTTTCCTGCCTGGGGAGAGAGAGAGGGAAGGGAGAAGAGGTGGGATCAGGAAGAGGGTAAAAACAGAGGGAGGCCCTAGTTCCTTCTGGCTCCAGATTCTCCACAGGCAACTTCTCCATGTTTCCTATACATTGGACAGACCCATTCCTCTTCCTCACTTCCACTGATGGATAAGACTGCTCCACCCTTTCCCCCAACGCCCACCCCAGCCCCCAGCATCCTCGTAGTCTATCACCAAGGAACCTTGACGAGTCAGGGGCCCTGACCATGTGTTGACAGCCTGGTAGGTTTCAGGGCTGTTGGACGAACCACTATCACTTTGAGAGGCTCAGGCTCAGGGGTCTTGCTCAACGGGGAGACTATAAAAGTGATTCTTCATGACCCGGTGGGAGAGAGGCAGCTGGGGCCAGATAAGGCGGGCAAGCCCAACCTAACTTTACGTTGTGACTGGGTAAAGGAGGAAGAGCGGTGCAGAGAGAGGGGAATGTCACTGGTTGGGTCATCCATGCAGCCGCTGTGATGGCTGTGAGAGTGACAAAGGCTGCTGTCCTCCCTAGAGCTGAGACAGTCCAGATCCAGGGAAAAGAGTGGCTGCCGGGCCCTCGGAGCATTACCGCCCACTGCCAGAGGGCAGCAGATCTGACCCATGTAGGCCCAGTAGCCACACGGTTCCGTATTCAGGTCAAATAAAGAAAGAGGCTCTATAGGGAAGGCATCTGAGTGGCCCAGTAGGAGCAGGTGCTTCTGGTCTGGACGTAGCATTTGCAGACTGACCATCTAGGTTAGGAAGATCGGTCCTCCCCCTTATACCGGTGAGCCTTTGTCCTTTACCTCTCCAAGCCTCCATCTGCCTCCCTGTAAGATGGGGATAAATATAGCCCCTCTAAAGCGTTGTTATGAGGATCTGGAACAGGTAATGTGGGTAAAGCCCTTGACTCAGGGCTTGGCACAGAGCAGGGTCAACACGCTTCCCTCATTCCAGAGCTCCAGGATACCACTCACTGAACTAACACTAGAAAGGGCCGTTGACTTGGTCAAGCATGGACAGACTTAATGATTAAACCCAACCAACAGTTTGAATTCAGCCTCTTCTCCAACCAGAACTACGGGTGAGCCCCAGAGGCGTGTGGAGGGAAGGGATTGAAACGTGCTGGTGGGAGAAGGGGGAGAGTTCCTCCTCCCCATCCCCCTCCCTGCTGGAATTGTGCCCTCCTCTCCCCCCCACCCCACGCATGTTTACACTCTTCTTTTTTTGCTTTGCAAAACCCAGATTAAGGCTAAAGGAGCGCAGAAAAAAGGACCATGTAGTATTACGAACAAGACAGACCTGGGTCTGCTAAGCCCAGCTTTACCACTGCCTTACTGTGTGAGTTGGGGCAGGTGTCTCAACCTCTCTGTGCCTCAGTCTCCTCATCTGTAAAATGGAGGAGAATGGCACCTTATTTTGCAGGTCTGAACTGCAACTAGAAAGGGAACGGGTAACGCACACAGTAAGAGCATAGCAAATGCGAATTCCCGTGCTGACCCCTGCACACTTGTTTACAGGGCATTGATCTGAATTGCTGATGCCCTTTGCAAGGGCCACCAAGGGGCTTCCCCTCAATCGATCATAAAAGACATTCCTTTTTGGGGGCATTTCCTTATTGTATACAATAGCATGCCAGGTGTACTCTGGGGCACCCAATAAATGGTATCTGAACCATGGATGTCAGGGAAAGACTGCAGGACTTTGGAGCTAAATAAACCTGGATTCAATCCTGGTTCTGCCAACCAGATGACCCATGTGAAATGGGATGAGTCAGTTTACCTCTCCGAGACTTGGTTTCCTTATCTGTAAAATGGAGATGATAATCCCTACCTTGCAGGGCTGTTGCAAGAACTAAATTCATTCATTCAGCAAATATTTACTGAACATCTACTATGTCCCAGCCACTGCTCCAGATGCTGAATATACCACAGTGAATAAAACAGGCAAAATCCTCCCTGGGGAGACAGACGATAAAGAGCTAACTACATGTACAGCCTGGCACATGGTGAGCCATGCTAAGAAAAAACACAAAGCAGGGGAGAGGGAGTGGGAGACGCTGGGGGGGCAGGGGCCATGGCAGGAGCTGCGTGGAGCAGAGACCTGAAGGAAGCAGGGGGAAACTATGTGGAGATCTGGGGTAAGGATGTTCCAGACAGAGGGATCGGCAAGTGCGGAAGCCTTAAGGAGAAGCATGCTTGGCATGTAAATGAAGCTACATATGCAGGAAGCCTGGCATGGAATCCAGGTGCTCAGCAAATGCCAGCTCTCTATTTCAAGTCCCATAGAAGGAACCCCACGCATGTGTCCTTTTCCTGAGAACGAAAGCACAAGGATTTCTACAGGGCAACACTGAGCCAAGTGTTCTTTCAGCCTAAGATGCAGGCAACATGTGAGCTCCACCACCAGTTTTTGGGCTCCTGCCAGGCACCAGGCTCTGGGCTGGGTAATCAGGGATACAAGACGATCAAGACGTGGGCTCTGTCCTCAGGCAGCCCCAAGGCGAGTCGTAGAGACGGGTGATGACAATGCAAAGTGGTCTGATGAACAAGCAGAGACAAGAAGGTATTTAGGTGGCAGAGCAAAGGTGTGGGTGGTCAGGGAAAGCTTCCTGGAGGAGGTGACAACTGAGCTGGGTTTTGAAAGATGGACTAGACAGTGAAAGGATATTCCAGGTGTGGGGAGCATCACGTACTGAGCACAGAGGTGCAAAAAACGGCACAATGTGTGTGAGAAACTAATTACAGGCAGGTCAGAAAACAATAAATGGTTCTTTGTGGTTTTGACACCTACAGCCTGATGTGGCACAGGAATGCCAGTTCCATCTCCTTCCTCAAACTCAATGCAAGCTTCAGCACCAGTGGAGTTTGAATTTTCCACGATTAGCTACTGCCATGAGTAACCGACCTTAACCCCAAGCTCCCAGCCCGGGGTGGCCCTGTCCACAGAGAGAGGGCCGAGTGGGATGGAGAGTACATAAATATCCAGCTATATTTAGCCCGCCTGGCGTGCCTCTGTCCCTTCATCTACCCCAAGGCTGACCCACAGGTGGCAGAATGGCTTTTCTACTAGAACAGCATAAACATTTCTTAATTAAGAAATCCCACAAAGGGGCTCATGTCTTTGTGGCTGGGAGGACATCTGCTGCTCTATTTGCCAATACCCCTGGACACCTCCAGACTAGGTGGCGGGTTCTCCCCATCCCCATCCCCATCCCGTCAATAGCCCTGGCCATAGGAGGCGTGGCCACTCTCAGGTAAGAGGACCTGGATTCGAATCCCACCTCTGCCACTGATTAACTGGTGAGCTCTGCTGGTGACTCCGCCTCTCAGAGGATTTGTGCAGTGGCCTGAAAGCTGCCCAGGGGCTTATAAAGTAGAAGGAGGGGCTCCTCTCCTATAAGCGGGCCTTGGGAATGTGGGGCTCAGCACCATCCATTTCAATCCCTTCCAGGGGAAGAAATAATTATATTTTGATTATAATTATGAAGGAGAGAGCTATATGGGACTGTTAGAGCATAGAGGAGGTGATACCTCCCTCTCCTCCTAAAACCTCACATACGTGTCTCTCACCTTCTGCCTAAAGGATGCTACAAATGCCCAGCCTTAAGGCAAAATAAAGATCTATTCTAAAGACTTGGCAGGGAGGAGGGTGGGCAGGCAGACATGGGTCCCAATCCAGACCCCCTCCCCACTAGCAACATGGCCTTGGGTGTGTCATTTCGCCTCCAGTGAAACTCAATTTCTTCATTATAAAATTGGAATACACACCTTTACCGTGAAGCTTCTTTGCATACCGCGCTGGGGTATGCAAAGTGCCAGACACTGAGCCTCCAAGCCTTTGAGCAGCGCTGATCTATTCCCACAATTACCAGGTATTTTCTAGCAAGGCCTCCTCTGTCTTCACACCCCCACCTCCTCCCAGCTCTGGATCCCCTTACTCTGGCTCCGGAAATTCTGGGGCGGTGTTAACTAGGGGGCGATGCGCTCGACAGCGGCGACTGCAAGGGGCTAGAGAGCTCCCAACTGAGCCGACACCAGAGGGGGGCGCAGCCAGGGTGCGCGTGGGAACGTGGCCAAACCAAGGCAGCATGTACCGCGGGGGCGCTGAGCGGCTGGTAACTGAGGTACCCCTGCGAGCAGCCCCCCCCACTCTCAGCCGCTGCAGTCTCGGCACAACGGGCGGCTTTTGGCCGTCGGAAGCCCTGCGGAGCCTGGTTCCATTCACCCGCCCGGAGCGCCCCGGGCTCCTTCGTCAGCGCCCTTGGGCTGGAACAAAGGCAAGGGGTCGCGCAGCATCGCCCCAACAGCCCCTTCGCGCATCTGGCCAAAGCCGGGAGAAAGAGCACCGGGGTCCCCAAGGTAACCAGGACGCGGTACCCGCCCTCCCAGAGCGCAAAGCTCAGCCGCTCCGCGCGCGCTGAGCCGGGAGTCGGGAAGCACCGGAGGTTCCAGCCCGCCGCGCCCGCCGAGGGCTCCAAGGGTAGGTGGGGTGGCTCTCCGGAAGTCACCCAGAGGGTCCCCCAAGGAGAGAAGAACCCCAGCGCCCGCCTCCCGGGTGGGGCTCCCCGGCGTACCTGGCAGGGTCCTGTGCACAGTGTTGCCCATAGCTGCGTCGGGGCGCGGCGTTGAGGTGGCGCGCTCGGGACGCACGAGGCTAAATACGCGGTGGGCCGGGGACCCGGGCCGGGGTCGGGCTCGGGCTCCGGGGCATCGCGGCTGCACTGGCGAGCCGGCGGGCTGCAGCTGGGGAGGGTGCGGTGAGGGAAGCAGCGGCGGGAGGAGGAGGCGGAGCCACCGGCCGGGGCCTGCCGGCTCCGCCCCCGCCTCCCGCCGCCTCCAACCAGGCGGAGAGGGGCGGGGCCGCGGCCGCAGCATCTTTTGAAAGTTTGCACCGGGAGGCGGGAGGGGAACGGCCGAGCCTCCCGCCCTCGCGGCTCCCGCGCCCGGGGCAGGAAGGCGCGCTGGGCAGCTGGGTGCCTTCAGGGTGCCAGGTTCGTTAGCCTGCTGGCCTTTCTGTCATTAATTGCAACATTTTAAGAAGGCCTACTGTGTGCCAGGCGCTGGGCCACAGGGGGCCAAGACCTCACCCTGCGGAGCTTCTATGCGGGGTGTTGAAGCTGCGGGGGTAGGGGTGGGGGATGAGGAGGTCCGGGACGGAAACACAAGCACAAGGTCACCTCGGACAGTGTAAAGGGCTTGAAAACAGTTCAACCAGGGTGATGGGTTGGGGTGGGATCTCGTGCCTACAAGTAGGAGAAACCTAGGCAGTGTCCAAAGGTTGGGAGGAAGGGAGCCTATATTCATTAATTCACTCACTCGCTCATTCATTAAAATATTTATTGAGCACATCCTATGTGCCACAGGCTGTGCCGGGCACTGTAGATAACAGACAAGCCATGCTAGTCTAGTGATGAAGACAGAAATAGCAAGCAATTAAGATCACATAATATAATGATCAAAGCCAGCAAGAAAATAAAACAAGATAAGACTGATGGGGTGACTCTGCGGGGCTCAGGGAGAATCTGGGGGCGTGTCAGCTCCATCTGATGCACAGCAAAGAATCGGCATGGGAAGAGCTGGGGACAGTGTCTCTGGCAGAGGGAGTAACAGGCATTCCTTATTCATTCATTCACCCCACAGATCTCAGTACCTTTCCTGTGCAGGAACCCAGACCACACTCAGTGGGGCATGAAGCCTGCTGACCCCTGCCTTCATTGGGCTCCATTTTTCAGATCAGAACACTGAGGCTTAGGAGGTGAAATGACTTGCCCAAGAAGACCCAATTCCAAACCAGTTTTTTTTTTCCAGCTTTACTTTCCATGCTCTTGTATCCTTTATGACCTTATGAAATGTGTTATTACCCCCACTTCACAGATAGGCAGACTGAGGCTCAGAGAGTGGAAAACAGGTGCTCCAAATTTCCCAGTAAGGGGCAAAGCTGGCCTGGAGATATGTGATTGAAAGGTGGGTATCTGGGAGAACAAACCCCCGCCCGCGCCACCCCCCCAACCCCAGCTCAGTTTCTCTGGTGCCTCGAGTGCCTCGAGTGCCTGACCCATCCCAAAAGGGTTCTTGTCCTTCAAGGTCAGCTCAAAGCCTCCACCTCTGGGAAGCCTTCTCTATTCCCCACCACACCCTGATTTATCATATACGTCTGAACATAATGTTGGCTTGTGTTTGAGTCACTAATTTCTCATATTACGGGTACTCTCTCAGTCACTTATTTTTTAAACACAAAGTCCTGTTTGGGAAAGGTACATTCGTTCCATATACCCTCAATCCATGTGAGTTTGGGATGCATATAGAGGTCAGTATTATTATAAAAGGAGTCTAGGAAATTTTACTCATATAAAGCAGTGCAGTGCAAATGGGATTTTGTAACTGCAAGTGTCACAAAGGGAGGGTCATAAAGGGTGATGGCAAGGGAGGTTGTCGTAAACAGGCCTTTTAAAGGTCACTTTCAGAGCACCCAAATAAGTGGCAGGGTTGTGCAGATCACAAATGCACACCTGCAAATGAAGCCCCAACTGTCCTAATGCAATGCAGATGGTACCTGCAGAGGGAACACAGTGTCCAGTGGTCACCTGACACTTGGATCCAAAAGGGCTGTGTTTTAGCATCTTTGTCCCTGTGATTAAGATGTGCTCTGGAAAACCAAAAATTCTTTCCCCCCACCCTCCCACCAGCTGATGGTGACACTAGTGTCAAAGCCACGTGTAAAGAATTTGAACCAAGTAATTTCTTGAAATTTTAGATTGGACAAAAGCAGTCTTTCCAAATTAATATTTTATTAAATAAATGAAATATTAAAAATTTAAATATATAATAGTGATTTAACATATATCTCTCTCAGTAAAGAAATAAATATTACAATAGCCGTTTGACTATTTCGTCTCCACACCTTAAAGCTTATATTATTCAACTTTACTATGCATCTTCTAATTGGGAGACTAGGGATTGCCCTTAACCTTTACTTGGGTGGCCTAATATTTGGGCATATATGGTAGTTGCTCACCCCTCTGAGGTCCCTCTGCACTTTGTCTTTTCCATCAATTACACCCTCAGGGCAGGTGCTTTAGCTGTTACCCTTCCGTCCTCTCCATTGGCAGATGGGAAGCCTCCTGTGGGCAGGCTCCAGGACATATTCACTTATGAATCCCCGGTACCCAGAGTAGGAGTAGCATGCACAAATGCTCAATACACATTTGAAAAAACTGACTGCAGAGACGCATTGCTCTAAAATGGGAGAAGAAAGGAAAGAAGGATGGAAGAAGGGAGGGAGGAAGGGACGGAAGAAGGAAGGGGTAAAAAAGAGTTGTGAAGGAATGAGTTTTAGTTGATAGCAGCCCTGGACTTGGGTGCCATCAATAGTGAAATGTGTGGGGAGAGACAAACAAAATAGGGATGCATTAACAGAAGTATAGTCTGTAGAGCAAAGGAGGAGCTTGCCGCTCCAGTGCATGATTAGACCATTCTGGGAGAAGTTGCTTTGGTTCTGGGCTCCACACTTGAGAAGGAAGACAAAGCTGCAGGTGGCTTTGGGAGAGAGGGAGATTCCAGTCACAGGAGGTGTGCAAACAGAAGCAGAGGATGCGGGGCATCCTTGGGCCAGGACAGCAGCCTCTAGTCATAACCTCTCCTAGCCTTGACTTCCACACTGCCCCCCACCCTTAGCCACATCTAAAATTGTGGAGACAATGCTACCCTCCCTTGGCACCAGGGCCCGTGCTTGGGTTGCAGGGACCCCTGGGTGGGGCTGCCTCTCTTGATTGTGCAGTGTTGGCACAGTCTCCCATGGCAGTGGGTAGAGGGAGGGCCCAGGCTCTGCTCCCTGGCATTGCTCCCTCTGGGCATGCCCTAGCAGATCATGCCCCATGCATGGCAGGCCGTCAAGTGTACCTCGTAAAAAGGTCACGCACTGAGCTGGCGGGGGTTATGACCACGGCAGACTCCTGGGTAGAAGACCCCTTCCTCCAGGGAATCCAAGGGCCTTTGCACAGACTTGTCCTTGCAACTCAAGAACTGAGAATCCAGGCTACAGTCAAACCACAAAGCTTGGTTTTAAAATTGCTACAGGAGGCCTCTACTTTTCAGCAAACTCTGCCCGTCAAACCCTCGATTTCCAAACCCAGCGGTCTTCACCCACAAAAGCAGTATAGTTTCAGTTCCTGGCTACAAAGTGCCAATCATGCAGTGGGCACCAGGCTTCGCCCTTTGAGTGATCCTCCTCACATCCTCGTCGCGTGCTCATTAACATAATTCCCGTTTGACAGGAGAGGAAACTGAAGCGAAGGGCGAGGAGGCAACTGCCAAGGTCACACATCCAGGAGGAAGCAGAACTCAGAGACTTCTAGCTCTCTCTCTCTTTTTACAGAGGAGGAAACAGGCTCAGAACCACAAAGCCACTCATCCAGTGCGGCACAGTGGTGAACTGAGGAGCCAGGTGTCTTGAGTTTTTCTGGCTCCCATACCTATGTTCATGCGGGGCCGCCCTCAATGAGCAAATCACGTTTGTGTGGTACTAAATCTGGCCACAGTTTACCTGGCAGCCAAGGCAAAAAGGGAAAGAAGCCCGGGCACATGGCTTTCCTTGTCCTGTTCCCTTGCAGATACATACTTGGTGCTGGCATCAGTTCCAAAGGGGAGCTCATCACTGGTGCACAGGGAGGCTGAATGGACAGAATCTTCCTCTAGAGTCTACCCAAAGCCACATCAACAACATTCAGATGGATGGGTCCCATGCTGGCCATCCGAAAACGCCAAGCACTGGCATTTTCCCGAAATCCAGTGGAGGCATCTCTGCCACAGGCTGGGGTCATGGGTGTCCTGGACTCAGCTTTCTCGTAACACAAGGACAGAGCTTAGATGCTCTGGGACACATGGTCATGATGGCCATGCGGTGGAAGCCTGAGGCAGGGGGTGAATTGAAATCAATTTATGATCCCAATAACTTGCATTTACTGTGCAGTTACAGTGATAATTATGACACAGTAATAGCTAACATTTATTGAGTGTTGGATGCTGTTTTGAGTCCTTTAGATGTATTAAGCTAACAACAACCCTAGGAGGTAGTATTATTAATATGCGCGTTTTATAGATGGGGAAACCAAAGCCCAGAGAGTGTAGGTAGCAGGGCCCTGGTCACATAGGCAGAGAGCAGTATGACTGAACATGTTAGCTTCTGATTTATTTAATCCTCATAAAAACCCTATGAGTGAGAAAAGGAGTTAAGTGTTGTTAGGGAGTTACTTGTATTTGTTGCCTTTTAAAACCTTCATCCCCTCCAGCAGAGGTACGGGCCATTATCATCTCCATCTTATATGACATGCTGGGAGGCTCAGAGAGGTACAGCAACTTGCCCAGGTCTACGCAGCCAAGAGGGCAGGACTCAAACAGGAACCCAGCCTGCTCTGACCCCAGAGTCTGTGCGTTCCTCCTGTTGGCTCCTCAGGTGGCTGAGAGTTTGCAAAGAGCCCAGCCCATCCTACCTAGAGCAACCTGAGGGCAGGCCTGTGCTGATCCATCCCAGGGTCCAGTGCACAGCTTGTCCTGGCCCTGGGAGAGCCCACTCTTCCCTGCTGCCTTCCTAGAGCTGTGGAGAACCCACCAGGGGGACATGGACTTGTAAAGAAAAACTGGAATAATGAATGTGGAAAGGGCCAAATCCTAGCTAGGCTACTTACTTAATTACCTTGAATCTTGTTGGCTACGTGTCTCTGCTCTGCATAGTTACTTAACCTCTCTGGACATCAGTTGCCTCATTTGTAAGATGGGGACGATGATAACACCTACCTGATAGGCGCTATAAACTTTCAATGAGATTATGATTGCAAAGTGCTTGGCACAGAATAGGTGATCAGTAAGTGTTTAATTAATGAATGAATTGATGAGTCAATAGATAAACCCCAGGGACAGGGGTTGGATCTCATCCACAGATGATGTGCTGGCTAAGGGCTCAGTCTCCGGAACCAGACTATCTGGGTTCATAGTCTGGCTTCCCTCCTATCTAGATGTGTGACCTTGAGCATGTTACTCAAATCCTCTGTGCCTCACTCCCCTCGTGTAAAATGGGCTAATAAGAGTACTAGCCTCATAGGATTGTTTTGAGGATTAAATGAGATAATACATGTCAAGTGCTTAGAACAGTGCCTGGCACATGGTAAATGCACAATAAAACTAAGCCACCATTATTATTAACAATTGTTATTCCTGGGGTCAGTTGCTTGGGGAAGAGGACATTTCTTCTAGAGGAAGGGAACAGAGTGGGGACATGGGGTGGGACCTGTAGAAGAAGCTGCTTCTCTTGGTCTTGAACACTGCGGTGTCTCATGTCCTGGGGGAGCTCCTCAGAGCTGGGTCAGGAGCTGCCAGGTCAGGGGAGCCTGAGCAGGGCACCAGAGGGGTTATGCCAGCCTGGGGCCCACTGGTGCCACTGCAGGCCATGTGAAGCGTGGGTTATGCCTGGCAAGCCTGGGACGCTTGGCTTCCTGTGACCCTGGGATCTTTCAGGCAATCTTCACCTCCCTCAGCTGACCCTGCACTGGCCAGAGCATCAAGGGAGTCACAGAGGCTCTGGGGCCATGTGGGCTGCAGCAGGAACCTGAGTGGGGGACCCCAGGTTGGCGGGGATTTGAGGCAGATTGGGATCTGGGACAGCTGGGATGTGTGTATCTTAATGTGCAGGGCCTTGTTGGTCCAGGAGGCCAGGCCACTTGCACCACCAGTGGGTTCGGTGGGCTCCAGGATTTGGGGGCAGACCCAGGTCTTCCTCCAGCTCTGATGGGAGATGGTGCAGAGGGAGAGAGTCCAGCTCCGGGCCCCTGGCTTGGGTGCACACCCAGCCCGCTACTGCCTAGCTGAGGGTCCTTGAGCATGTCACGTGCCTGCTCTGAGCCTCAAGTTCCTTATCTGTAGAATGAGGACAGTAGTTCCCAGTGTGGGAATGAAATGAGAAGCAGCCTGGGAAGGGGTCGGCGCAGAGTGGAGGCTCAGTCCAAATGGCCTGAGGTTAGAATTACCGCGAGTTTGGAATAAGATCCAGCGTGGAGCACATTTTTTTCTCCAAAACACATCTGTAGTGTAAAACGCGATTAGGCTGCATTTCTTGAGGCGTTGCCAGGAGCCTGGTGAGGCTGGTAAAGTCCAGAGAACAGAGGCAGACCTTGGTGGGACAAGTTGGGGGTGAGGTGGTGGAAGGATGCCACCAGGGGCCACAGCAGGTGCAGCAGGGTACGGTTTGGACCCTGAGGCCAGGCTGACTTGTTCAAAACCCCTGGCTTGACCTTTCTTTGCCATGTGGCCTCTGACAGGCAACTTCCTTCACTAAGCCTCAGTTTCTCCCCCTGAAAAATGAGGATGGGGGACAGGGTCTGTCTCTCTGACTATTGGGAAGGGTAAATGAGGCCAGTGGCCCTTCCCTTGCCCCAGAGCCTGGCACGGAGACTGGCTCAGACCAGGCTGTTCATCTCAGCAACCACTGTTACTGTCTCAGGAAGAGAAAGGCTGGGGCCTCTGTCTGCTCTCTATGCTGAGGGACGCTACTCCTTGTTTATTTAGGGAATCTATAAAGCCACCCCAGTCCGTGCTGGAGGCTTCTCACCATGGTCTGGTTCACGCTCAGAGGTCTCTTCATCATCGTCTGCCCAGCTTGAGGGAAGGTGTCTGTGCCGTGTGGCTGGGGGAGCTCGGGTACCAATCGGGACTTGGAAAGCCCAGGATCAACTCGAGGCTGCAGCACTTACCCAACTGAGGCCTCAGGCCGGCCTCAGTGTCCTCATCTGTAAAATGGCCAGGAAAAATCAGTTTCTGGGTTTACTGGGGATCAGATGGGATTCGACTTGGACTGTGATATTCAGGCTGTGCGTATTGCAACACTGCAGTCGGATGCACAGGACCAGGTTGGCAGTCCAGGATTTGGTCCCGTAGACCAGGGTTCAAATTAGTGATTCGCCTTCTTACTTGCCCTGTGACTTGCCCTAATGTCTCAGAGCGATGGGGACTCAGTGACAGGCTAAACTCTCGTGAAACAAGGACCATTAATTCTATCAGCGGTATAGATATAGAAAGATAAATACCCTCTTTTCTCTCGCACTCCTCCCCCCAACAATTTCTGGTCCCTGCTTGCTCTGCCCCCAATTGTCCCATAACTGGGTGAAATCTCACGAGGGCTCTTTAAAACTCAGTCCCACAACCATTGCAGGAGCACCCGTTCTGCGCCAGGCCTAGGGTCGCACCCTTGCTGGCTGGAGAGAATCAGGCAGTACAGGTGAGAGGGGAGGAGCTGGGACCCGAGCCAGCAGAGGTGGGTGACTGGGAGGTGGTGGCCCTGAGAGCTGGTGCCGCTGGACTGGCCGTGGAAGCCCAGCACCCGGGAGCGCTGGCCAGTTCACCGAGCCATTTCCCTTCATGGCCTCTTCGCCGTTTTCACTGATGGAGAAACTGAAGCTCAGAGAGGGGAAGGATTTGCCCGTGTCACACAGCTGGACTCAGGGGACTCGTGCCTGTTGTGGGACCCCTACAGTCGGGTCCTCCATCTCACTGACCCCTCACCTGCAGAAGGAAGAGGCTCCTTAGACCAAGAGAAAGGAGACCGTGAGAGGAGGCGAGCATGTGGAGAAAGCCCACATTATCCTCCATCCTCCCAGAGTGGTTAAGGGTGGGAGCCCTGGGGGCAGAGTGCCTGGGTTCGAATCCCAGCTCGGGTACTCACTGCCTGTGACCTTGGGCTAGCCACTCCACCTCTCTGTGCCTCAGGTTCTATTTCTGTGAAATGAGGCAAATGATAGGAACTCCCTGAGAGGTCTGTGAGGAAGGAATGAGCTGATAGGCCTGAAGCATTTACAGGGGTGTCTGGCAATAGTTAGTTCTCAAGAAACACATGCCCCACGGGCAGCCACGGTTACAGGTTCTAACTCCTGCTTTGAAATGCCTCATAAGCTTCTGTTTGCATTCTTTGAGTCTGAAATACACTTCGAAGCATCTATCCTGAGGATGTAATCCCAGACGGATAGGGACTAAGCTAAGAAATGCCCAGAGTTCTTCAGTACACACTGCGTACACCAGCATGAATTCACAAACATCTCCTACTGCAGGTAATGTTTAGTAAACAGGTGTCACTCACAGAACCTTACAGAGCTCCTGGCCATGATGCTTCTGAAGAGTTTGGAGTCACAGGAGAGAAAGCTTACATCATAATGTTAAATGAGAAAGGCTGAACAATGTGTATAAAAACAAGGTGAAAGGAAATGCATCAAAACATGACAAGTCATTTTCTCTGAGTAATAAGGAATATGGGTGGTTTTTTCCCCTTCTATCTGTGGGCAATTTTTAAATGTTCTGTAATGAGCATGTACAAAACTTTTCTAATGGTAAAGAACTCAATAGACTACTTTTCAAAGATAGAGTTTTATCTAGTAGCTGAACCACTGCCTGACAGGTCCTTAGCATTTTGGCATGGATTGGATTGTCAGTTTTCAAGCAATGAGTTGAACACTGTGGGAGGGGAGCGTGACAGGTAGTGCTTAGTTCATGCATATTTACTAAGTCCCAGCCCTGGGTCAGCTTCAGAGTGTGCAAAGTGTGCAAGGGAAGTGGGCCTTGGGGGAGGGCCCAGGCACAGCTTGAAGTCCCCTTGATACCAAGCTGGCAGGAGGTACCAAAAAATATTCTGGGAACATTGCTGTCTTCATGATTTTGCCATATCCAAATGTTGCCTGTACTATCACTCACTTCAGAGTTTTAAAAAAATTGGTTCACCTAAAAAATACTCAGAAAACTGTAAAACATTATTGAGAGGAATCCAAAAACTAAATGGAATGATATATCACATTCATGAATTGAAGATCCCGTATTTTAAAGAAGTCAATTCACCGCAAACCAATTTATAGATTCAATGCATACAGCCCTAATCAAAATCCTAACAGGCGTGTGCGTGTGTGTGTGTGTGTGTGTGTATGTAGTATGTATTATAACTTGGAAAACAGTTTGTAAAACCTGTGTGGAAACACAAAGGGTGAAGGATAGCCATTTTTTGAAAAAGACATTTTTTGATAAAAAGGAACAAAGTAGAAGGATTTGCTCTACTGGATGCCAATACCTATTATATAGCTAAGTAACTAAGATAGTGTGGTATTGGTACAGGATAGACAAATAGACCAACGGAAGAGAGACAGATGCCAGACATAAATGGACTCATGTTTTTTGACAAATGTGACATTACCAAGTAGTGGGGGAAAAGGAACATCTTTTCAATGACTAGTGCTGTGCCAATTGGATACCTATATAGGAAAAAAAAGAAACTTGATCCCTACTTCACACCACTCACAACATCAATTTCAGGGGAATTATAGATCTACATGTTACAGGCAAAACAGTAAAACTTCTAGACAGTAACGTAAGAGAATGTCTCGATGACCTCAAAGTGATAGAAAAATTCTTTAACAAGACACAGAAAGTACTGACCATAAAAATGGATTGATAAAATTGACTACACTAGAAGTTAACATTCTTTTTGTCAGAAGATATTAATGAGAAAATTAAAAGGCAAGTTACAGAGTGGGAAAAATATATCATACACATATAACCAACAAAGGACTTATTTGTTTCCAGAATAAATACAACTACAAATTGATATGAAAAAGACTAACAACTCAATACAGGAATACTTCACTTTATTGAGTTTTGTTTACTGTGCTTGACAGATACTGAATGTTTTACAAATTGAAGTTTTGTGGCAACGCTGTGTCGAGCAAATCTATCGGCACCATTTTTCCAACAGCGCTTTTTCTCACTTTGTGTCTCTGTGTCACATTTTGGTAATTCTTGCAATATTTCAAACTTTTCATTATTATTATATATATATTATATGTATTATTATATTATAGTGATCTGTGATCAAGGGTCTTTCTTGTTACTCTTATAACTGTTTGGGAGTGCCATGAACTGCTAACACTATAAGACAGAGAACTTAATTGATAAATGTCATGTGTGTTCTTACTCCTCCACTGACCAGCTGGTCCCCTGTCTCTCTCCCTCTCCTCAGACCTCCCTATTCCCTGAGACACAATAATATTGAAATTAGGCCAATTAATGACCCTACAATGGCCTCTGAGTGTTCAAGTGAAAGGAAGAGTCGTACATCTCTCACTTTAAATCAAAAGCTTGAAATGATTAAGATTAGTGAGGAAGGCATGTCAAAAGCTAAGATAGACTGAAAGCTAAGCCTCTTGGGCCAAACAGTCAGCCAAGTTGTGAATGCAAAGGAAAAGTTCTTGAAGGAAATTAAAAGTGCTAACTTCAGTGAACACATGAATGATTAGAAAGCAGAATAGCCTTCTTGCCGATATGGAGAAAGTTTTAGAGGTCTAGATAGAAGATCCGACTAGCCACAACATACCCTTAAGGCAAAGCCTAACCCAGAGCAAGGCCCTAACTCTCTTCAATTCTATGAAAGCTGAGAGAGGTGAGGAAGCTGCAGGAAAATGTTTGAAGCTAGCAGAGGTTGGTTCATTAAGTTTAAGGAAAGAAACTGTCTCTATACCATGAAAGTGCAAGGTGAAGCAACAAGTGCTGATGTAGAAGCTGCAGCAAGTTATCCAGAAGATCTAGCTAAGAGAATTCATGAAGGTGGCTACACCAAACAACAGATTTTCATGTGGACAAAACAGCCTTATATTGGAAGAAGATTCCATCTAAGACTTTCATAGCTACAGAGGAGAAGTCAATACCTGGCTTTGAAGCTTCAAAGGACAGGCTGACTTTCTTCTTAGGGGGCTAATGCAGCTGGTGACTTTAAGTTGAAGCCAATGCTAATTTACTATTCTGAAAATCCTATGGCCCTTAAGAACTATGTTCAATCTACTCTGCCTGTGCTCTATGAATGTAACAACAAAGCCTGGATGACAGCACATCTGTTTACAACATGGTTTACTGAATATTTTAAGCCCACTGCTGAGATCTGCTGCTCAGAAAAAAAGATTTGTTTAAAAATATTACTGTGCATTGACAATGCACCTGGTCACCCAAGATCTCTGATGGAGATGAACAGCGAGATTAATGTTGTTTTCATGCCTGCTAACACAATATCCATTCTGCAGCCCATGGATCAAGGAGTAATTTCGATTTTCAGGTCTTCTCATTTAAGAAATACATTTCATAAGGCTATAGCTGCCATAGATAGTGATTCTTTTGATGGATCTGGGCAAGGTCAATTGAAAACATTCTGGAAAGTGTTCACCATTCTAGATACCATTAAGAACAGTCATGATTCATGGGAAGAGGTCAAAATGTCATCATTAATAGGAGGTTGGAAGAAGTTGATTCCAACCCTCATGGATGACTTTGAGAGGTTCAAGACTTCAGTGGGGAAAGTAACTGCAGATGTGGTGGAAATAGCAAGAGAACTAGAATTAGAAGTGGAGCCTGAAGATGGGACCGAATTGCTGCAATCTCATGCTAAAATTTGAACGGATGAGGAGTTGCTTCTTCTGGATGAAGAAAGAAAGTGGTTTCCTGACATGGACTTACTCCTGGTGAAGATGCTGTGAAGATTGTTGAAATGACAGCAAAGGATTTAGAATATGACATGAACTTAGTTGATAAAGCAGTGGCAGGGCTTGAGAGGATCGATTCCAGTTTTGAAAGGAGTTCTACAGTGGGTAAAATGCCATCAAACAGCATCGCATGCTACAGAGAAGTCATTCGTGAAAGGAAGAGTCAATTGATGTGGCAAACTTCATTGTTGTCTTATTTTAAGAAATTTCCACAGCCATCCCAGCCTTCAGCAACCACCATGCTGATCAGTCAGCAGCCATCAACATGGAAGCAAGACCCTCCACCAGCAAAAGGATTACGACTCCCTGAAGGCTCAGATGATGGTTAGCATTTTTTAGCAATAAAGTATTTTTTTCATTAAGGTTTACCGTTTTTAGACCTAATCCTATTGCACACTTAATAGACTACAGTACAGTGTAAATATAAAATTGTATGCACTGGGAAACCAAAAAGTTCACGTGACTTGCTTTATTGCAATATTCTCTTTATTGAGATGGTCTGGAACCAAATCCTCAATATCTCCGAGATATGCCTGTATAAAAATGGGGGGCTTCCCTGGTGGCGCAGTGGTTGAGAGTCTGCCTGCTAATGCAGGGGACACGGGTTCGAGCCCTGGTCTGGGAAGATCCCACATGCCGCGGAGCAACTGGGCCCGTGAGCCACAACTACTGAGCCTGCGCGTCTGGAGCCTGTGCTCCGCAACAAGAGAGGCCGCGATAGTGAGAGGCCCGCGCACCGCGATGAAGAGTGGCCCCCGCTCGCCGCAACTAGAGAAAGCCCTCGCGCAGAAGCGAGGACCCAGCACAGCCAAAAATAAATATAAATAAATAAATAAATAAATAAATAAATAAATAAATAAGATTACTATTAAAAAAAAATGGGGAAAAAACCAGGCATTTCAAAATAAGAACATTCCAATGGCCAATAAATATACAAAACAGTACTGAATCTCATCGATAATCAGGGAAATGAAAAATCAAATTCACAATGAGATAACCATGGCACCCCAGCCGGATTGGCTAAAATTTAAACTTTTGACAATACCAAGAACTGGCAAGGATGTGGAGCAACAGGAACTCTCATACACTGTTGATGGGAGTGTAAAGTCATACAATCACTTTGGAAAATTATTTGATGGTATCTGTTAGAGTTAAACATACATGTACCCCTGTGATCCAGCAAAACCCTCCTAGATATAGTCCCAACAGAGACCTGTTTATGAATGTTCCTAGCAGTTTTATTCAAATAGCCCCAAACGGAGAACAACCCAAATGTCCATCAACAGTAGAATGATCAATAAATTGGGATATACTCATACAATGGAATATCATTCAGTAATGAGAATGAAGTACAGTCCACATACCAACCTGGATGATTCAGCAACATAATGTCCTGTGAAAGAAGCCAGGCACCAGAGAGTACGTACCACATGACTTTATTTATGTGATGTCGAAAAACAGGTATGTGTAGGTTATAGAAGTGTACAGAAAAGCAAGACGTGACTATCATAAAACTCAGAGTAGTGGTCAACTTTGAACAGGAGGGAGGAGTACCGTTTGGGAGCGGCCCAAAGAAGGGGCTTCTGGGGAGCGAGAAATGTCCTATTTCTTGACCTGGATGTTTGCCTTTTGATAAATTATTGAGCTGCACATTTTGGTTTTGTTGCAAGCTTTAGCCCCACACAATGTGGCTTCTCTGTGCATGTTACATTTCACAACAAAAAGTTTAAAAGAAAACAAAAACTTCCAGGGCACCAGAGGGAAGGCAATTTGAAAGAGTCCGGCTCCTGAGGGAGCATCCCTGGGGCAGGAGAGCAAGATAGTGTCAGTAAGAAACACAGAAGACATCGAAGTCTTATTTTATCTAGGCGTCAAATGCCTTACCCATCTTAGAATTAGAAATAGAATTCAAGGGAGAGAGGGGCAATGCAGAGATGTGCATTAGCATGTTTATACACTGGAAAATAAATGCATATAGTTTTCTGACTGAAAGTCAGGTGGACCTGGCTGCACTGTTCGGCAGAGATGGTCAGCTGTTCAGTTTGCTAGGTGGAGTTTTTGGGAAAATGTATGAGTGGAATCTACACATCCAAAGGTGTGATGAGATTTTATTTAAAGCACGTGTTGGGTATACAACATGCTGGAAGTTACATCCTTTGCAACTATTTACTTCTATGATGAAAACATTTAGGTGCCAGCTGAAAATGTTTGTGTGCTGTAGGTAGTTTTCAAAATTCTTTTAGGGGCTATGTGAGCCTCCAGTGTGAAGACCCCTGTATGAACAGACAAGTGGAAAGAGGCAAGCCGGGGCCTTCTAGGGGTGGTAGAGAATGGGCAGAGGCCTGGAAGGCCAGCTGCGCTGGGAAGGGGCTGGGGGAAGAAGAAGAATGGTTGTCTGGTCTGTAGGGGAGCCCTGAAGAGTCACCCCTGAGGGCCTGCAGGAGGGGGAGCAGGAAGAGGCCTAGGGACTGGGGAAGCAGAGCCCAGGAGAGCCAGCAGGAAGAAAAGGCCAGGGGCTGGGAGCCTTCCGGTGAACAGGTGGTCAAGCAGATGTAGGAGAAGAAAGCAAAGAAAGGGGGCATCCCTGGCCCCTCGTTGTGTGCGGCCACAGCTCTTGAAAAGACCCAACAAAGCAGGCCCCCTACTCTGGCAGCTGCCTTGAAAAGGCCTTGTGCCCACCCATCTGCCACCAGCTCCCATCCCCCACTAGCGCCAGGGTCTCCCAGCAACACTGGCCTTTCCTGGCCAGGGCTGGGGCAGAGGAAGGAGGTGGAAGGCCACCCAGCCACCTAGCCCTGTGCCTGGGGACAGAGACCACTGGGGGCAACTCTGTCCTTCACATCTCTCTTCGGAAAATTGTCAGTACAAAAGATAGTGGCTATAATAAAAATTGAAATTTCGAATAGTGCCAACATTGGCAGAAAGATCAAAGTGAAACTGTGCTCTCTGTAAATCTCCACTGCAGCCAGTTTGTTATGTATTCTTATTACCTCTGGTCAAATTCTCCCCAAAAGAAAATAGCTGGGTCTTTAGAGTCAGCCAGTTAGGATGTGCATCACAACTCTGCCACTGCTGTGTGATCTTGAACAAGTTCTTTACCTCTCTGAGCCTTATTTCCTCATCTGCTAAATGGAGCTAGGTTTAGTACCAGTCTCAGAATATTGATGCAATATTCTGGGTCCTCCACGGCATGAATCCCCACCCCCATCCCTCCTCCTCCAAAGTTGAAAGGGGTGGGTGTGTCCCTTGGGGAGGAGAGTGGAACACTCTGAGTACTGTCCGCAGCCCACCCACACACTCAGAGGGAGCTGAGGCCCCTGAACTAAGGAAAGTCCATTCTAGTGGATGAGACAGACAAGAAACCAGGGTGATACGTGGAATGAGGGAAAACAGATCAGTGGGATGGGTGGGTGGCAGTGGCCTTTCCAGCCAGGCAGTCAGGGAAGGCCTCTCTGAGGAGGGGACCTTTGAGGGAAGCAGGAAGGAAGCCAGGTGGACGTCTGAGGAAGGGTGCACCAGGCAGAGGGGCCTGCAAGGGCATGAGCTGGGAGGCAGCCCGGTGTGCTTGCACATGACATAGGTGCCACCTGAGGAAAGGGGGGGCTCAGAAGGACAAAGAATCTCGCTCAAGGCCACCTAGGAGCTGAGTGGCTGAGCTAAGAGATTTCAGTCCACATCTTTCTGACCCCAGAGTCTCTGACCCTGAAGCCTCCCCCAGCTGAATGCTGGCTGCCTAGCATCTCTCACTTTATCAAAAGGTCAAAGTCCTCTCTTCCCTGGAAGAGCAGGGGTGGGAGTGGGCGGGGCTTAGCGCAGGATGGTTCCCCCTCAGCCAGCCCTGGTCACAGCCCAGTGGAGCGCTCCCCACCGATCCCTCCAGGTTTCTGTCCGTCCGGTCTCTACTGCCCCTGAGCTGGACCCTGCGGGAGGAGTTCCAGGATCAGGCATCCCTCTGAACTGTCCAGCCGCTCTCGGCCACCTTGTCAGAGACTGGGATTCCTGCATAGCCCAGCTGGGGTCCTTTGGGGTCCTTGCGACCTCCTAGGACTCAGACAGCTGAGGGCACAAAGCCATCTCCGGCCTGGGCTTCCTGCCAGCGCAGGCCACTCTCTGGCCTCAGGTGCCCCAGTTGAGGACCAGGGCAATTGCTGAATATTAATGAGGAAATGAATGAATGAAGAGGGAGTGACAATGAATGAAAGGGATGCGCAAGCAGCCGGGTGGCCTGGAGAGTGCTGAGAGGCAGGAGGCTCCAGAGAGGTCAGAGAGGGGAGGAGGTCAGAGGGGGATGCCAGGAAAGGTTAGACTCAGCTGGGCCTCCTTTAACCCCAACCCCGAGGCTCATGTGCCCATCTCTGAAATGGACCCATTATGGACTCTGCGACCAGTGAGGGCCTCTCCCTCCCACTGACCCAGTTCTGGCCACTGGCCAGAGGCCATCAGATTCTGAAGGCCCCTGGCCACACTTGAACCCCACAGCACTCACGATTGCACGAGGGGAGCCTCTGGGATAAGCAGCTCTTGTTTGCGGTGCACATCCCAGCCCTGAGGGTTGGCACTTCCAGTCTCTGAGCAGCCCTCACAGTGGGCGCTACTGTCCCTGTAGTCTAGGGGCAGAAGCAGCCACTTGGACCTGGCATCCCAGCACAAGATTACACGGGGGAGTGAGAGCCAGAGTCACTCCTGGGAGTTGGACTCTGGAGGCCCTGGGTGCGCACTTGCCCCCGGGGGGGGGGCAGGCCCTCTGTGGCCGCAGATCCTTTCCCAGGCAAAGCTCATCCTGGGCAGGTCTCTGTGAATCTGTTCTGACCTTCAGCTTGACGTGGGGGTGGGAAAGGCGGGGGCTATATTTCAGGACCCATCACATGAAAACAGACTGAGGATCCCCCTATTTTTAGCAACCAAGCTGCACGTACCTGTTCCCTGCCCCCCCGCCCCACCCCACCCCACACCAGGAGCAAAAGCTCGGATAAACATTCATTCACACCAAATAATTCCTTAAATAAAGACAGCTACATTTTGGCATCCCCTGTGCTCGAAATATATGCTCCTTAGATTTTTAATATCACATGCAATCTGCATCATTTTAACCCAAGCGCATCAGCTGTTGACTGTCTTATTATGTGAGTTCCCGTTTGGGGTCTTAAGATAACAGGAACAGACTGGCGGGCTCAGTGGGTGTGGGGATCCTGGTGCTCGATCCTGGTGGTCTGTGTGAGAGGTCTGGGTTCTCCTCATCCCCCAGGGAAGGGGCTGTAATCATAGTGAGGCCTACCACCTACTGAGCTGGGCTTCCTGTATCCATTCTGCTCACAGCCGGCAGAGTTCTCACCCCGCGGCATGCCCTGGCTGAATCCCTCCTGTGGTGTCCCCTCCAGTGCATAAAAGCTCACCTCCTGACCTGCCCACAAGGCCCTCTCTGCTCTGGCTCCTGAGGACCTTTCCAGCCCATCTCCCACTAGGCTGGCCTGTGCTCGCAGTGTTCTTTAAGTACTCCGAGCTTCAGCTGGCCTCAGGGCCTTTGCACCTGCTCTTCACCCTGCCTGGAATGTTTTTTCCCCAGATCTCCTAAGTGGCTTCATCTCATCACTCAGGTCTCAGCTCAAGTGTCGTGTCCTCAGAAAAGCCCCCTAGACATTGACCATCCTGACTAGCTGGACTTAACCTTCCTGCCCCTCTTCCCTCAGGCACAAGTTATCTCAGCCTTCTATTTTACTGTCTTCAAAGACTTTCTGTAACACAGATAAGGCTACTCGTTTATCGTCTTCCTAGGAGGCCAGCAACATGAGAGCAGGAATCTCAACTGCCTTGTTCACCGCTCTATCTTCAGAGCCTATGTGACACACAGCGGGTGTTCAATAAATATCTGTTAAACCAATGAATGAACCCTCAGCAATGCTTTTGCTATTTCTCCCGTGTTACAGAAGAAGAAACTGAGACCCAGAGAGGTTAAGTGACTTGTCTAAGGTCACACAGCCTGTACACAGGGATCCCCCTGGTCCCACGAGCCCCACAGTAGGTCTGGGGTTGAGAATCCAACCTGGAGCACAAACCCTCCTTCTCTCCTCAGGGAATAAACCTTGAGGGGCATGCAGTGAAAGGCTGAGCAAAGTCTGCCTAATTAACCAGTGCAGGGGCCGCCATGCAGAGAGGATGGGCCCTTGATCACAGCCCACGGGTGACAGGACAGGAACTCCACCCATAAAGACGATTGTGTCATTCAGGCCAGCGACACTGACAAGCAGCTCACCAGAGCTTGCTCTCATCAAGTCAGGTTATTACAGGGCGTTAATGTCACCATAAAGGGCCTTGGAATGAAGGTGACTGGGGAGAGGCCTTTTTAGAAATTTCTGAGCCAACTCCCAAAACCTTTCACCAGCTTAGGGGGATGGGAGCTCATGCTTACTGGGTTCCTACTGTGTGTCAAATGTCACGCTAGGTGCTTTCCTTACATTTTCCCATCAAATCCTCCCCTCAACCGTGGGAAGCAGGCACTTTTGCCATGGTGAGCCGAAATTAAGATGCCATCCATCGTAAGATGCATTTTGATTTCCGACACACAAAAAATGTGAACAAACATGCCTTGTAGAATCGATGAAACCTGGAATTATCCTCATCTCACAAACAAAGATGCGCAGGCTCAGAGAGGACAAACGATGCTCAGTTGTGGGCGGGGGAGGTCCTCCAAACTGCTTGGTCTGGTTCCCCACCCTCTCCACTGTGTGCCCAGCCACCAAGCCTTTCTGCTGGTCCTTCTGCCTGGAACATCCTTCCCAGTCATCTGCCCCACTTCAGCCCGGTGAGCTGCCTGGCCCAGACATGACCCCCTCTTCGGCCCTCCCTGGCCTCTGCGCTCTGTGGATGAGTCTCTATTGGCAGCTTGACCTGGAAAGCGGTTCATCAGTTCTTCCAGGGCTGTGACAGTCCAGTTCCCCATCACCTGTCAGCAGTGACATAGATAGGGTCACCTGAGGGGCTTTGTTCCTCCTTGTCATGGACTCTCACACCTCAATGAACATAAGAATCAGAAGGGGGAGTGTGTCTGAAATGCAGAGTCCTGGGCCCTCCCCTTAGAATTCCTGATTGGCTAGGTCTGGGTGAGGCTCCGGAATCTGCACTTCTACAATCCTGCCCTGTGATTCTATTGTGGGAGACTTTGCAAACCACTGCTCTAAGCTTTAGAGTCTAAGGTCGTCTTGACTGGCAGGATGGCCCCCAGGGAGTTTGCCCCTGTGAACTGAGCAATCAGGGCCCTTCTAGTTGTAAAGTGGGAAAGCAATACAATAACAAACATACCTGCCCCAAACGTTTATTAGTATATTACACCATCCCACCCAGGCTGACCTACCTGTTTATCCCTACTGGAGTCAAAACTTACCCCTCCTAAATCAACTATACTTCAATAAAAAAAATAAAATAAAATAAAAAATAAGTCATGGGGATGTAACGTTCAACATAAAGAATGTAGTCAATAATACTGTAATAACTTTATATGGTGACAGATGGTTACTAGACTTATTGTGGTAATGATTTTGTAAAGTATTTGAACATCAAATCACTATGTTGTACACCTAAAACTAACATAATATTGTATGTCAACTAAAATTAAAAAAAAAAAACAGAAAAAAAAACTTACCTCTCCTATCCATGTATCCCTTAGAGTTCTGGTATTGCTGGTAGAGCTCCAGCACCCTGATACCCCAGCCTTTTTGGGGTGCCAAGGTAAAGGTGTACAGTGTAGGTGTGAGTGTTCACTGCTCTGTGTTCACAAGGGCTGTCGGGAGATAACACCTTCATGCAAAGGAGCAACGCCAATGGTGGAAATCTAGGTCCAGTTGCAAGCCGCTGGTAATAGGTGCGGGACTGACGATGCTTCTGTGTATGTTCCTGGCACTTGGTACGTGGTCTAGCAATAGTTAATAGCAAAACCGAAGGGCCCGGACCTTACTCCTGAGCTCTCCTATTTACAGCCTTGCTTCATGTTCTTATGGCTCCTCAGACACCACTTACCAAAACGCAAGGCTGGAGAGGTGAGTGCGAGCCTGGATGGTGAGAGCCCTAGACCTGAGAGTTTGCCTGCTACTCTAGGATAATGGGGATTTTGAGCAGGTGGCAAAGGGATTGGAGGGCAGAGAGAGCGGAGACATGTACCCCAGTGAGGAGGCAGTTGCAGTATTTTCTCCAGCCATTTATGGAGTGTATTCTGGTGGATAAGGAAGGTCCCTGCCTCAGAAAGCCCACAGCCTGGACACTCAGCAGTAGCCAGAGGGCATCAGGCTGTGGACAGGTGGGCACGTGGTTCCGTCATGCTCTTCCAGGAAGCACAAGTTTATTTTACAATTGATGACAAGGCTGAAAGAATCTGCCCACTAGAACTCTCCTCTATTCTCGTTCTATTTCTTAGAGGCCAATGACCTGGGGACTTTGATTCTCCTCTCTTCTGCTTCAAACCTCAATTTCCACCTCTTTAAAATGGGTATCAAATAAAACCTGCCTCACAGACTTGTTGGAAGATTCAAAGAAGGAAACAGATATGTAACCACGCCTGGAGTGTAAGTGGCCTGTAAGGGTTAGGGGTGGGGACTATGTCGGGGACATGCTAGTAGAAAGAAGGAGAGGGGCAGACATTTCTACTAAGTCTCTCAATGGGTAGGAAGTGCAAAGAGAGCAGAGAGACATTTGAGAAGGAGGTTGATTTTCCTCAAGACTGTACTGTGTGGTTGTTGCCCCAGTGCCTTCTACCTTCCCAGCTAGCCTGACCAAGGCAGCACTTCCAAGCTTAGAGATAGCCCCATGCAAACTGAAGCTCTCACCTGCAATAACCTTTTTTCTCCCCAGGACCTAGAGTCTCTTCCCCACAAATCTGATCATGTCATACTTCCGCTTAAAACACTTAAGTGGTTTCCTACCATCTTGGTGTCAAAGTCCAGTTCTTCCCTATGGCCCGTTGACCTTTGCATGGCCTGACCTCTGCTCATCTGACTTTATCTCATCCCTCTTGGTTCTGCCCATAGGATCTCTCCCTCCAGGTACCTGTTCTTCATCCATTCTGTTTCCTTTGCCTGGAACGCTTCCCACCCCTCCTTCTTCCCCTGGGTACAGCCCTCAGACCTCAAGGAAGCCTTGCCTTTACCCCTTCTCTCTCTCTTCTTGCTCTGAGCAACCTCCCTCCCCTGCCCCGCCACACACACACTTTTCCTTTGTGGAACTTTTCAAGGGGACAAGTATGCATTTATTCATGAGGTTATTTAGTTATTGCCTCTCCCCCTAGACTATGAGCTCACATAAGCAGCAACATAATTATCTGTTCAGTGCAGCATCCCTGGCTTCTGGCACAGGGCCAGCATGTAGTATGTACTCAACGAATGCTGGCTGAATGAACAAAGGAAAGGACAGACAGAGCACAGAAATCATTAGGGAGGAAGGACCTACTATGTGCACAGAGCTGAGTCGTGCAGAGGGATCCAGATGGGTGAGGGGAGGCTGGGAAGAGACCAACCTTGATTCCCTAGGCCAGTGGCTTCCACAAAGGACTCATTCAATCCCTTGCAGCCCCAAGAGGAGGGGACTCCTTTCCCATATCTGAGTCAGAGAGGCCTGGACCCACTTCCTTGGCCCGCACACAGCTTTCTGTGTGACCTGGGCAAGTCCCTTGGCCTCTCTGGGCCTCAGATCCCTCACGTGGGAGATCATCACAGCTGCCTTCTGCATTGTCAGAGGTGAGCAATTGGAGGCAGATGCTGACTCTGTGCCCGGCACACAGTATGAGCTCAATAAACATTCATCCCCTCCTTGTTGCAAATAAGCTTGTAATTTAATCCATCAGGAGAACATGTTTCTCCCAGGATCTTTCTCTCTTCACATTAGCTAGTAGGTTTTAAAAATCCCATTAACACCATATTTTTAAAAGCTGTGTTCTTGGGAGGAGGAAGGGAAGGGAAGACATTTCCTTGTGAATTTGATTTAGTGGGAAATGATCTTTGAGTTAGGAAATTCTTGTTTGGGGTCCAATCGCATTAACAGTGAAGAAGGCATGATGGGAATGGCCAGTGGACCAAGGCCAGCTCTCGCAGCTCAGGGTATGGGATACAGCCCGTGCACCCATGGCGCCTACGGTTCTGCCGTTACCATCACCCTTTGCATTAACTGTGCTCTCTAGAAGTCTCTGTACAAAAATAGCTCTTTGGTCATAATGGGTCCCTGGGGGGATGCAGTGGGGTTGGGGAGACACAGTGTGTGTGTGTGTGTCTGTGTATGTGTGGAGTGGGGGGATTTTGTGTTATGCCTATAAAGCGTAAACCTCCTCTACCTGAAAGAAGCTGATAGAAAAGCAGAGAGAGACCCACACACAAAGAAAACAAGCTAGGGTTTGTTTTTCCACAGCTTAGGAGAGACCGTGAGTCAGCGGGTGGATCAAGAGGGGGAAGGTTCCAGCTGGAGACGCTCAAAGCAGCCCTCGGTTCTCTGAGGGAGACTCATGGGAGCTGGCCTCAAAGCTGGAAGGCACCCCCATGAGTCAGTTCTAAGGAAGCACCAACGCCATCCTGCTATGCCATTCATGTCATAAAAAGGAAGTACCTACTACATGCCACACAGTGTAACGTGACGGCCGCTTGGCACCTGGTGTCTGATTTAATCCTCACCACAGCCCTGAGAGGTGAGGGATATCATACTCTTTTTATCGATGAGGACACTGAGGCTCAGAGAGGTTAAGTCACTTACCCAAGGCAGCACAGGGAGTCAGTGGTGGGGCTCTGGGGGCTGTGTAAACTACCTGCAGACAAGCTGACAATATGCAGCAAAAGCCCTCAAAATGTGCCTGTTTTTGACCCAGTTGCCCCACTTTGAGAAACTGAGGAATATAATCAGGCAAGGGCCACCACCGCTCAGCTCTGTGCATGTTCTAGAAAGCATCCTTCATCATGGGAAAAACTAGAGGCCATGGTTCAGCCATGAGGAATTTGTGAAATAAACTCTAACAATGGAATACTATGCAGCCATTAAAAATGATAGATGCATGCTGTTTACTGATGTCAGAAACAGTCACGAATGGCAGAGCCAAGATTTGAATAGTCTGTGAAGTCCCTGGATCCCAGGCTGGGCTTAACCACTCATCAGCTGTGTGATGTTGGACCACTGGTTAACCCTCTGGGCCTCTGTTTTTTGATTTTAAAGTGGGGATAAATCAAGAATTATAGAGCTTTTATAGGCATTGTAAGAAGTAGATGAGTTAATGTGTGTAAGCACTTAGAATGGCACCTGGCACATAGCAAACCACCTGTAAGCAGTAGCTATTATTTCCTTGGTTGGGAAATTTGGGGCCATTATTTCTTCAAATAATTTTTCTTTTACTCACCTAATTACACATATATTAAGCAGCTTGAAATTGTCCCACAGCACCAGTGGATGCTCTATCCTTTAAAAAAAAATTCTCTTTTTGTGTTTCATTTTTGGTAGTCTCTACTGCTGTGTCTCCATATTCACTAATCTTTTGCCATGGAGCCCATCCAGTGTAATGTCTCAGACTTTGTAGTTTTCATCTCTGCAAGTCTGTTTTATATCTTCCAAGTCTCTATTTAACTTCTTCAACATATGGAATGCAGTTATAATAACTGTTTCAATGTCCTTGTCTGCTCGTTCTAACATTCATGTCAGTTCTGGGCCAGCTTTCGTTGATGGATGTTTCTCCTTACTATGGGTCGTATTTCCCTGCCTCTTTGCCTGCCTGGACATTTGTGATTAGATGCCAGACATTGTGAATTTTACCTTGCTGGGAACTGCATATTTTGTTCTAGGATGAAATTAAATTATTTAGAAATGGTTTCATCCTTTCAAGTCTTGCTTTTAAGATTTGTTAGTTTGGACTAGAGCAGTGCTTAGGCACTAGGGCTGATTGTTCTCTGCTACTAAGGTAAGATCCTTCTATGTATCCTGCGTGATGGTCCATGCATCCTGAGGTTTGCCAGTCTCGGTGGTGCGAACGGGCACTGTTCCTGGCCCCGTATAAGTACCAGGCACTGCTCCATCTAATTCTTTCAGGTAGTTTTTTCCCCAGCTCAGATAGCTTACTTGCTGTGTGCACTGGTCTAAGGAGGCCCGCTGAGTTTCCCTGGATGTCTCTCTCTCTGCAGCACCCTCCCATCCAATACTCTCTTCTGGAAACTCTAGCCACTTGGGACTCCCTGGGCTCTCAATTCCATCTCTTCAACTCAGAGAGACCATCGAGATCTGCCTGTTTTCCACCCCTCCCTCTGCCCCATGCTATGGTCTGGGAACTCTCTAGCCAGTGAGCCTGTCCTCCTTTGTTTCCTGACACTCCAGAATCACTGTTGCCTCCTGCCCAGTGTCTTGAAAAGTGTTATTGTTTATATTATGTCCCGCTTTTGTTTGTTTCAGGTGGGAGGGTCAATCCAGATTCTGTTCCTCTATGGTGGTCAGAAGCAGCAGTCCCTGCATTAGCTGTGATTAATGACTATCATTAACCCCATGCTCTAGTGCCTTTTTCAGGGCCCAGGATCTTTGGCAAGGGGAGGAACAGAGAGGTTAATTGACTTGCCCAGGTTGCACAGCTAGTAAGTGCTAGAGCCAGGATTCGCACCAGGCTTGGCTGATTCGAAGTCCCTTCCCTCTACTCCAACTATTGCCTCTGGGCAGAGAGCTGGCCTGAACCGGGGGTGGCTGAATAGCAGGGGAGCAGGAAGCCAGCCTCATGCTTCAAGCTTTGGGATTCACAATCACCAGCTGCAGGGTGGGCTGGGACTGAAGGCCAAGCTGAGGCAGGACAAGGCCTTCGCGGGTTCTGGAGCCCAGGTTAGCTGTCCTGCCTGTTCCCTCCATCCCCTGGACCTTGGTGGTATGGGAGTCAGGAGTGGGGCTTGCCAGGCCTCTGCAGCTGGGATGGGGTGCCAGTACAGGTAGCAGGCAGAGGCGAGGGCAGCAGGAGGGCCTGTGTGACAGCTACCCTTGCCTTCACCTATGGGGCAGGACGCCTTCTGGGCCCTGCATGGCTGTGGGGTGGGCTGATGAGCAAGGGCCACCTCATTCATCTGTGTATGGAAGGGTCAGTGGGTTTGCTGCTGATGAGAGGATGGAGAAGGGAAGGTAAAGTGAATTTCCAAAGACTGGTGATTATCTCTTAGCCATGGCCATCCTGCAAGAGTCCCTCAAGTCTAGAAGGAAACCATGTCCTCCAGCATCAGAGAACCTGCATCTAAAGAAATACCTGGGCAAGTGTCCTTGTCTCCCTGAGCATCATCAACTGTTAAATGGGAAATATTCTCATCATGATTCAAGGCTTAGACACAACAGCTTGTCAGGTATCTAACCTGGATCCACCCCAGAGGAGGTACCTAGGAACTAGGAGTGAAAGAATTCACTGAATGAATGAATGCATGCATGCATATTAGATCACAAAGCCACCCTGCCTACTCACCTCCCCAGGCTTGCAAATCTCATTTCCTTCCCAAGAGAGGCCTAGGCTTTCCTAAGCCTGACCCTCCCCCAATATCTACCCTCCCACCCTCACCTCCCAAAACCCATGCAATGGAGGCTGGTCACTAAATTCCCTGACCTCAAATCTGTCCTGAAAACCCCACAGCAGGAGTCAAGTGGCGCCAGCCTGTACTTGAACTCAGCGGTTTTGCCGGCTTCCCCTTGGGACCCTAGAGCTGGGAAGCCATTTTTCCTGTCATCACCATAAAATCTTGTTTTGTTCCAAATGGATGCTATTGACCCATTAGAACTGATGATCCTCATTCTTGCGACACGCTCTTGTTCCTCTCAAAAAAAGACCTCACACGCGAATCAGGTTGCCATTTTTCTGAAATAGAATATTGTACTCGTATGCAGAAAATGCAGAAAAGCATGAAGAAAAGGAAACACAAAAAATAAATAAAACTTTAAAAAAGTCCTCCATAGTCTCAGAGACAGTCCTGCTAACATTTTAGCATATATATGTCCAGTCTTTTTTCTGTGCTGGAGTTAGAAAGGTGCAGAGTTACATTTTGATGAATGTATTTTAAAAAAGGTTTAAGGAAATCATGCTCCTAATAAAATCTCTATGGTGAAAAGAGTTCATAGTGAGAAAGTAAGTTCATCTTCCATCCTGGCCCAGCCCCCCTCTTTGCTCTCCCTAGAAATAACTCATGCTACATCTTCTTGTAGAGACTTCCATACAGTCTGTCGTTACAGAAGGGTGTGTGTGTGTGCGTGTGTGAGCACACATATGTGTGTTTGATATCAGAATGTACCTACTGTTCTGTAAATACTTCTTCACTCAGCCTCCTTTGGAAATGTGTTCCCATGTCAATCAATCAACACTCCTTCCCACGCACTATTCTATTTGATGGCTGCACTTATTTATGGAACCAATTTCCAGTTGTTGGGCATTTCAGTTGTTACCAATTATAAATCATCTTGACCACCCAGTGTGTTAAATGGGTAAATGTTAGGCTGTCTGCGGGGAGAAAAAAGCCCTGGTTTACAGTGCTTGCCCATTTCCATGGTGTAAATATTCCCATTCCACCGTGGCTGATTTTAGGCTACTGAAGACCCCAAAGGAACACAGCCCATGGAACCCTGTGTAAGCAGCTTCCAGCACACCAGAGCCCCGCTGATGACCTTTGGGACCACCTTGGTGCATATTCCTAATTCTTTCCTAGGAATAAATTCCCCAAAGTGAATGATTGTCAAAGCATATGCTCGATCCCAAAGCTGTGGATGAGCAATACCAAAGTGCCCTCCAGAAAGATGTTATCAGTGTATGCTCCCTCAGCCTAGTGTGAGAGATCCTTGCGAATCTCACCCTGCCCCTCCAACCATGCCTGTTATCCTGCCTTTTCACCTCTCCTGTCTGATAGGTGAAATAATCGTAGCTCATTGCTAGTTTCATTTGCATTGTTTTTGGTGAAGAACTCTTTTTTTTCAAGCTTATAGTCAAGTGAAATTTTATTTGGGCAACTTTCAGAACATTTCACGAGGCCTCTGGGGATTATCAGTGTCCGGGAAGCAATTTGAGAACATGGCTTTTCTTGCACGGCTTTGTTTATGGATGAGATCAAATAGGAGATCCATTCACTCACCAAACAGCTTCAAAGCTTTGCCCAGAAGGCACCTTACTTGCGTGTTACTCAATCTCATTTTGTCCCAGTCACTCTGCCCCCTACACCTTCCCCCCTCCTACCTTTGTCTCAGGCAAATACATCTGGAAATACCGGAGCATCCACTCAGCATGCTGTGGATACAGGTGCCAACTAAGAGCTGTGCTCGGGGAAGGTGGAGGTGGGCAGTATGAAGTATCTGAGGTGCTTTACAAATAAAGGAGGTGTTCTGGAGAGGCAGCTGTGTGGCCTTGGACAAGTTATGTCACCTCTCTGAGCCTCAGTGCCCTTATCTGCAAAATGGGGGTAGGGGGTGAGGTGGCAATAGCACAGCCTATGCAAGATTGCAGTGAGAATTAAATGAGCAAATGCATTTTAAGTGCTTAGCACAGCGTCTGGCATCTGGTAGATATGCAACAAATAACAATCATCATCATCGTTATCATCATCATCATCATAATCATCATCATTTTATCACACTGTCAGAGTGCCTTGTAAACCACAGGGGTATATACAAATGTGAAGTAGTACCACTACCATCCTCCATGTTTCTTCTAGCCCCTCTGCTCTGATCAGAGAGGTCACCGTAGACCTCACATGTCCAGTTCCAAAGCCAATCTTCTCTGGAATGGACTGGACCCCCTTTGGATTCTTTGAACACAGTGCCTTCATTTGACCAAACATGACTTTTCTCAGAGCAGAGCTAAAGGCTTCTTCAAGGACCTTCCTCCAAAAGGTCCTTTCTGCCTTTGCTTGGGTGGGGACAAAAGTGTCTTAATGGAGCTCTTACCTCCTGTCTCCCCCAGCCAATTTGTCCTGCCCAGATGTCTTCATGAGTCTTTCAGGACACAGCCTTTAATCCACCCAACCATCCATCCATCCATCCATCCATTCATCCATCCAACAAATTGATCGCTTACGTCTGTTCTCAGCTACAACACAGTATCACAGAAATCCAGGCACTTGCCAGGGGGTCTACTTTCAAGCAAATTTTAAAAAACAACCACACCAAATTTTACCCTGACCTTCATGATATGACCCTGCCCATCTCTCCGATTTCATCTGCTACCACCCTCCCCCTCATCCACCACATTCCAGCAACACAGTCAGCTGACAGTCTCTGGAACACACTCAGCTATTTCCCTACTCAGGGCCTTTGCCCATGCTGTTCCTTGGCCTGGAGGGCTTTTGTCTCTCCTCCTGGCCTAGCCAGTTTCTTTTCATCATTTCGTTTCCAGATGAAATGGTATTTCCTCCAAGGCCACTTGCATTGCCCCACCCCAGCAGAAATCATGCCCCCTTCATGATGCTTCATTCACAGACTTATCATAACATGTGAAGTTGTGTTTTCTCTGTGTTTTTTTTTTTTTTTTTTTTTTTTATTTATTTATTTATGGCTGTGTTGGGTCTTCATTTCTGTGCGAGGGCTTTCTCTAGTTGCGGCAAGCGGGGGCCACTCTTCATCGCGGTGCGCGGGCCTCTCACTATCGCGGCCTCTCTTGTTGCGGAGCACAGGCTCCAGACGCGCAGGCTCAGTAGTTGTGGCTCACGGGCCTAGTTGCTCCGCGGCATGTGGGATCTTCCCAGACCAGGGCGCGAACCCATGTCCCCTGCATTAGCAGGCAGATTCTCAACCACTGCGCCACCAGGGAAGCCCTTCTCTGTGTTTTTACTCATTTAAAGTTTGTCTCTTCTGGAAGATTGTAGGTTTATGAGGATGGGGATCCTGATTGCTGTGCTCATAGCGGTGGGACTGGAGCTTAGGACTATGCCTGGCAGCGTACAGCCTCAAGATAAATGTGTTGAATGAGGGAGGCAATATTTAGCCAAAGCTCAGTGAGAGAAACAGTACTGAGCAAGAATTGCTTTAAAGACAGATTGTCCACCTTCCTTTCCAGATATTCTCCAATCTTTCCTGGAGGCAGCCAGATGGCAGCCATTTGGGAATGGCGACTCTCCTTGGGAACTGGGGCTGCAGACATGAAATGTGTGTTGCCGGGAAAGTGTAAATGCGTAGAGGGATGGGATAAAACATGAAATTCTTCCTGTGCCTACTGCAAGAATGTTGGTCATTACACACCATCCACACTTGTGAGAATTCTTGGGAGAGATTCTTGTCTTAGAACCATGAGATGGATTAGAGCTGAGGTTCTGAATTTAGATGGTCTGTATTCCAATGTTTGTTCCACCAAGAGTATGACCGGGGACAAGTTTTGGATCTTTCTTTTCCTGTTAGCGAGGATAAAAATAGTGCCTCCCTTGTGAGAAGTAGTAAACACCTAATAGATGCTAGCTATTATTATAATTCTCCTGGGTAACTGGTTTGTTCAAATGGCATGATCATTGTGATTTATGTCACTGACCAAATTTCCCTTTTCACACTGGCTGCTAGGAAGCTCAGCATCAATCTTGTTCCCCAACCATAGCAAATTTCTAGAACCTCATGTGTGCTTTTTGTAAGTGAGCTTTAGTTGTGGTTTCATTTATGTCCCAACTTTGTCATTTGTTTCTTCACTTGCTCTACTATTTATGTGTGTAGCTTGCTTTAATTTACGTGTCCTTTGAAACTGCCTTTAGTCTTTCCAGTAAGAGCTCTGGTGTCTTGTATGAGAAGTTTCTGCTTGCATGTGTCTACTTTTTTCTCCTCAGTGAGACGATAATGCATTCTAAGCCGAGTGGATGAGCTGATAAAATGTTAGAAAGGCGTGGAACTCAAAGAAACCCCCTGCCTTAGCCCCAAGAGAGGATATCGCTGACCCAGGAGATCTCCACTCTCTCAAGTGTCCATAAAACTGAAAACAACTCCATGTGGGAAAGGTCAGTGACCAATGGGCACGTTTCCTGTGCTTCAAGACCATAGAGAGCAGTGAGGGTGTCTGGAAGAAGGAAACGGCAACTAGGGGGAGACTTTGGTGGTCCAGGAGCTGCCTCCTTGGTTGGCCAACACGAGGAATCAAGTTCCATATTGATTCCTGGGAAGGGTAGAGATTCCAGTGGCTAATGGCTCCCTCACTGACATCTGTGTCACCCTCTTCTTTCTGGATTCGGAGGACTCAGATCATATATTCCGTATCTTCTCATGAAAAATTGGACCATTGGGCAACTCTGGGCCTCCAGTCTTATGTGGCAACCATTGGTGCCTCTTCTGATGGGCACAGATCTTTGAGTGTTGTGTTGGTCCCCACTGCCTGGCCTGCCTCACCTACCCACTACCTCTGCCTGCCCCAGTTGGCATCTGAAGCTCAGCCCTGGTTATGGTGAGACCTGGGCAGCTTTCCTGTCTCCTTGGAGAATTTTACCACCCTGGCAGGCCCTCGTCCTCTCAGACACCCTCTGTTTTCCCATTTGTAAGTTGTAGTCTTCTCCGTGGCAACTCCAGTCCCTTCAGACAGCCATCCTCACCCCACCCCATTCAGCCAAATCTTTCCTGTCCTTCAGACTTGAGATGTCTCATTTCTGGAAGAGCTGCCAGGATCCCCAGGCAACCCTGTCCACATACCCTCGTGCTGTTCTGTAATTATTAACCCATAGTCCTGCCACAGATCCATAGACCTCGCACCCGCTCGGGGCTCAAAACATGCTTGTTGAATGAATGCATGAGTTAGGGAATGAACCAAAGCATGAGTGAATAAATTAAAGCTGCCCAAGTGCACGTGGGCCCAAGGAGCAGAGCCCAGAGTTGAATATGGGACTCAGAATCCTGTGCTCTCCTACAACATCACTCGGCCGGGAGACCCTGGCCCACCTGCTGTCCCCCTGACTGTCTCTCCAATGTCAGGCTTTGAGCGCTGAGCCATTGTCAGCCTTGCCACCCTCCCCAGGTTGATGTCCAGGGGAGAAAGATGTCACAGCACTGGACAGTCACACAAGGGCCCCGGCACCCTCAGCTGCCTTTGCTGAGAAGAGCCGCCCCCTCCCCCTACCAAGGAGTCTTCCTTTTCTCCTCTCCTTCCCCCCTCACCCAGTCCTCTGTTTAATTGCTGTTCTAGGGAGCAGGAAGAATGTCGTAGATGGTGCATCTGTTTCTCTGGAAGACTGTGGAGCCGCATTAAAATATGTGCTCTGTGCTGGGGCCTCTCTCACAGCTTAATAAGGGGGGTGAGCTGAGGAAGGAGGAAATGGGAGGGGCAGACAGAGAAGGGGACACTCAGAAGTAGAGAGAGAACACAGAGAGTGACAGAGACTCAAAGAGAGATGGAGAAAGGGAGAATCAGAGTCAGAGTAAGAAACAGATGAGAGAGAGAGAGAGAGATGGGAGGAGGATTGTGAGCTTGTGGCCATCGCCACGTTCCTCTGATTTTCAGCATTTTTCTAACGGGCCCTGGACAGAGATTTACGAGGGTTTATCTTAAACATCTGCAGCAGGAGGCTGACAAGATACACATTGCATTTATTTTCGGGAGCAGCCGTGAGTTGTTCATGGAAACCCAGACGGGCCAGGGCCCCGAGGCTGCTGCCCTCCTCCCTGGTCCCCTCTGTTTCCGTGTCTTCTCCGAGATGCTGGCAGGAGACAGGACTGAGTTTCCTTCAAAGTTCATGGGTTCGAGTCGCCGAGGCTGGGAGAAGGCCCTCTGCGCAGCCTGGGCTGGTTTGCAGTGGGCGGGGGTGGGGCTGGGTGGGGGGGCAGCCTGGCCTGCGGAGGAGGGGCGCCTGGATGAGGGATGCCTAGAGGGATGGGGAGGAGGTAAGGAAAGTTGGGGAGCAGCCCAGGGGCTCTGGGAGGGAATGTTTTGTGAGTACAGACTGTACGTTTAGTCATCATCACTAGTCATGTGGTGAGAGTCATCAGTCCCCCCCATTTCACAGACAGAGAAATGGAAGCTCAGAGAGGGAAGGGGCCTGCCCAAGGACACACAGCCAGGAGGAGTGGGTATTTGACCATTGGCCTCTCAGTGACCATTCCCTGGGTCCCTCTCCCAGCAACTCCTGTTTCCATTTAGGGATCTGAGTGATTTGGGGATGTTGACTCCGCTCGGAGTCTGGGAGGAGCCCGTGATCCACCCTAGGCAGGGGAAACCATTCTTTCCTTCTGGCAGCAGTGGCTGTAGCAGCAGGCAGGAGGCAGGGCTGCAAGGATCATGATGCCTGGCCAAGGGGCTTGGACAGGGTCATATGGGGGCAAAGATGTCTCTCAGGAGGATCCTAAGCAGAGCCTGGAGAGGATCGGGGTGAAGGGGTGAGGTGGGGTGGGTGGTCAGACCAGGGGCCTGGGTGACAAAGGCAAACATTCAAATATCAATAAATCCAGTTACCAACATGCTGTCCCAAGCCAGGGTGTGACTGATTAAAAATAAATAATAATCCTACATACAAAGGCCAGAGAGAACACATAGTCTAGCTGCTCACCCATTTTACAGATGGAGAAACTGAGATATAATTTTATTCAGTACCGTGTGCTCAGAATTGTCTTAGAGTAGTTCATCAAGAAGAGTGGGGTGGGGGTCTTAATGATTTCTTACGCACCATCCTCTACCCTCTCTCCATCCTAGTTTTCACTCAACAACCCGCCCAGCTCCCCGGATCGTCTACCCTCCATGGAAGGCTGACACTCATCCCAGACTTGGGTTGGACCCTATTGCCTTAAGGCCCCTGGTAACAGTAATTGGTTAGGGGGAAGAGTGAGCCAAACATACCTAATCACAGTGAATCTCCAGAGTCTTGTTTGGAAATGCTGGGACAGAATGCTCTTTCTGACTTTTTGGATTTGCTTGAGGATGCATGAAGATTCCTTTTTTGGCAGATGTTAGAAGCCATCTGGCTACCAGGAGGGAAATCAGCTTAAGGATGAAGCTTACAGACACACAACGGAAGGTAGAACTGGGAGAACAACTGAAAAATGGAGTCGGAGCCCTGATCAAGCCTCACCCGAAGCTCATACACTCTTAATTTCCCAGCTATGTGAATCAATAAATCTCTTCTCTTCTCTGCATCAGCTTGAGTTGGGTTTTTTTCACTTGTATCTTGAATGATGCATGTGGTATAGTTGGGTCAGGCCGCAGACCTGAATTTCAGACCTAGCTCCAGGTGTGGGATCTCTGGTGGGTCACTCCCCTCTCTGAGCCTCAGTTTTCTCACCTGTAAGATGATGATGGCAAGCCCCGACGGACTGGGCTGTTGGGAGAGACTAGCATGATTGGCACCTCTAACGTAGTGCTTGGCACCAAGTATGGCTCCAGAATTGCATGCTCTGGGACCTTGCCCTTGGGCTACTGACCAATCTTGCTTCTGGGCTTGTAAGAGGAGCCTCCTAAAATCCCATCCCATGGGCCTCGGGTAAAGCAGCTTCTTGGAGCAGGGGTGGGAGGTACTCTGATTTGGGCCCCGGGGGACCATCCAGGAGCCTGGGTGCAGCACCCCAGCTGGCTCTCAGGCCTGTCTCTGGTAGGCCAGGTGGCCAAAAATAGTTGCTTTGCCAGGTTTTTAATGGGAAATTGATTCCAGGCCCAGGGAGAAGGACTTCTTGACCTGTCCTCTTGGAACCTCAGGAGCCTCTACACCGGCCCTCACAGCCCCAAGGCCGGCTTCCCAAGGAAGGCCGGGCCAGCCCAAGGTGACCAAATGCAGGGCGGGTCTTTGTTTTCATCATGAAAGCAACACAAGTGGTGAAAACTTTACACCCTGTACTTTATATTGAGACCTAGAGCTCCCTCTGTGTGCAGCCCCAGTGCCTCTCCTCAGAGCAGCCCTAGCAGACAGTGTGTTGGCGATACCTTTCCAGAGGATTTAATACCCAGACAAGCATACTCATGTATGTCTTTTTTTCTCACACATGTAGAATCATACTATAACTGCTTTTCTACAACCTGATTTTTCAAAGAGCTCTATTGAAATAGAATTCACATACCATAAAATTCACCCATTTAAAGTGTACAACTCAATTGGCTTTTACTAAATTCACAGTTGTGAAACCTTCACCATAACCAGTTTTAGAATATTCTGTGTACTCCAGAAAGAAATCCCCACTCCTTAGCCATCACCCTCCAATCCCTCTATACTCCCACCCCTAGGCAAACACTAATCTACTTTCTGTCTATTCTGGACATTTCATGTAAATGGAATCATACAGTATGTGGTCTTTTGTGACTAGTTTCTTTCACTTAGCATAATGTTTTGAGGTTCATCCATGTTGTAACACGTATCAGTACCTCTTTTTATGGCTGACTAATATTCCATTGCATGGATAGACCATACTGTATGCATCCATTCCTCCACTGGTGGACATTTGGGTTTTTTCTGCCTTTTGGCTATGATGAATAATGCTGCAATGAATGTTCATGTACAAGTTTCTGTCTGGATATATTTCTCCTGGGTATATACCTAGGAGTGGAATTGCTGTGTCATGTGGTATCTCTTTGTTTAACCATTTGAGGAACTGCCAGACTGTTTTCCACCCCAGCTATATCATTGTACACTCCCACCAGCAATGTATGAGGGCTCCAATTTCTCCACTTCAACACCAACACTTGTTATTATCTGTCTCTTTGATTCTAGCCATCCTGGTGGGTATGAAGTGGGATCTCACTGTGGTTTTGATTAGCAACCCGGCTTCTTTTTTTTAACTTCATATATCTTGGTGGTGTCATGGACCCATTTCAACCTTTTCAATACTCACACAGTATTCCTCTATAAGATGTATCCTATTTAATCACTCCCCTATTGATGGGCAGTTGGACTATTTCCTGCAAAGAACACCTCCAGGGCAGGGGAGGGGTCCTGAGCAGGTTCTTCCCAGGCCCCTGGGAGGGTGTTTGGAGGAGACCTCCTAGCCTCTGGCTAGTATCGTCTCAGTGGCACAGAGAGAGGGCTCCCTGCCCAGTTCTAGCCCAGGCTCTGCCCCTGAAATGCTATGTGACCTTAGGGCAAGTCACACAACTTCTCTGGGCCTCCTTTTCCTTATCTGTAAAAAGCAAGGCTTGAACTAAGTTCCCCAGCATCTTGCTTTCCTATCCCATAGCCTCCTTATTCTGATGATCACCCTTATCCCCTTGGCAGATGCATTGAAAACATTTTTCCTTGCCATCTCTATCACAGACCCTCTGCTATAGTTTCATAGCCTCATTTGCCTCTCCCAGAACTCTTGAGACAGAGACCCTGCTGGGCTTATGGTCTTACTGGAGGTTCAGAAAGGTTCAGAGAGGGTAAGTGACCAGCCCAAGGACTCCCAGAAGGTATATGGACTCTTGTACCCATTTTACAGAGAGGAAAACAGAGGCCTAGAGAGTGAAGTGGCCTCCCCATGGACACACAGTGGGCCAGAGGTGGAACAGGGGTTTGAATCTAGGCCAAGGACATTTTCTTGGCAACTGTGCTCATGCTCTTGTGTTCCAGCCTGCTCACTGCAGGAGACAGGCTTGCACTCAGCCATTCTAAAAATGGTGAAAGCAAGAGGCCAGCCAGGCCATGCATGGGGAGGGGACAGGACGGCGAGCCGGGGCTGGGGGCACTGGGGAATGATGCATCATGGGCCTTTGAAATAAAGTTGAAAAGAAGACCTGATTTATAAATAGAAAAAAAAAAAAAACCCAAGGTAAAATAACAGCTGTCCTGCTTTTTTTTTTTTCTTTTTTCCATAGTTTCTGTTATTCCTAAAATCCAGCTGGTGAGGGGTGCTGCCAGCTTTGGAGGTTCCCTACTCTACCTGCGGCCTGGTCCCCTGCTTCTCCCTAGACTCACCATGAGAGGACAGACACCCCCAGTGGGTCCCCGGTAAGCTCTGCAGTGGCCCCCTTGGCTGCCCCTCCCTGGATACCGCTGCACACTTGGATGAGTGGATGAGAGAATCAAGGATGAAGAGACAGGTTTTTCCCAAGCTTCCTTGCCAGTGAGATCTTCCCTGGTCACTCCATGTAGACTTGCCACCCCTCCCCCAGATAGGCAGCCCTTCTCCCACCCCCAGCCCTGCCTCTACTCTCTTTCCTCCACAGCGCCTTCCACACCTGATGGACCTTGAAGACCTTCTCCGTTCATCATTGCCTTTCTCCCACACTAGTGCAGAGGCTGAGGGCAGGGATCTTGGTCTATTTCATCCTTGGGCTGGGCCCAGCACAGGCCTGGTCCAAAGAGGGTCACCTCCTCTCTCCATCCCCCTCCTCACTGGTCTCCATCCTTGGCATCTTCTCTACAACCAGAGTGCTCTTGGTAAGATGCAAACCTGACTTTGTCAATCCTCAGATCAAAACCGTTCTCCCTGCTCAGAAGGAAGCCCAGGTTCTTTAGCATCTTTGCAAAGCCCTCCATGATCAGGCCCTGCAGACCTCTGTGGCTGTCCCCCACCCCAAGCTGCCACCAGCCTCAATTCACTCCTGGCACCATGCCATGTTTCATGTCACTGCCAAGCCTCTGCCCTTCCTGGGGTATCTGACTCCTACTTACCCTCGGGTCCAGACCTCTCTTGCTCCAGGAAGCCTTCCTGGACCCAAGGCTCAAGAAATGCCTCCTGGGCCCCAGAAATTAAGAGCCTACTCATTTTCCTTGGTCTAGCTGTGGGTACTGTGAGGGCAGGAATCACACATTTTCTGCCTCTTCCTGAAGCCGCTGACTCAGCCTGTGCCTGGCATATTAAGGGGCTCAGGTCATGGCTGTTGATCTGTATCAAGATGAAATAAACTGAATTGAACTGAATGAATCGAATCAAAGTGATCCATCTAACTGGAAATTTAAGACAAAGTAATAGAAAGCAGTTTGGAATTCACATTTTTGATCCACATGCATCTAAGACCCTCATTTACAGATGGGGAAACTGAGACCCCGAGATAGTAAATATCAGAGTCCAGATGACATCCTCTAACTTATTTCTCCCAGTACAGGATATATATTTTTTTTTCTTTCTTTTTTGAGACAGTGGCTACAAGGACCTACTGCTCCACCAAGCCTTCTGACCTTGAAAAGACCCTGAGGCAGCGTGGGGGGAGGAAAAGCTCAGAGAGGTAAAGTGACTTACCCAACATCACACAACTAGGAGGTAGCTGAGCTAGGAATAAATTTGAGATCCATTTGACTCCAGAGCCCCTCCATAGGCTGCAAAATAATGTTCATAACAAAGGGTAGGAGGTGGACCTAAAATGGTATTATTCTGAGATTCTGCCTTCAGTCTACGTTTCCTAGCCTCATCTTGGCTGTTGTCAATGATGCTGCAATGAACATGAGAGTGCAGATATCTCTTCATGATCCTAATTTAGTTTTCTTTGGATGTATACCCAGCTATGGGATGGCTGGATCATATGGTAGTTCTATTTTTTATCTTTTGAAGAACCTTCATACTATTTTCCATAGTGGCTGCACCAACTAACGTTCCCACCAACAGTGTATAAGGGTTCCCTTTTCACCACACCCTCACCAAACCTGTTATCTCTTGTCTTTTTGATAATGGCCATCCTAAGAGGTATAAGGCAATATCTCATTGTGATTTTGACTTGTATTTCCCTGATGATTAGTGATGTTGAGCACCCTTTCATACACCTGTTGGCCCATTTGTAAGTCTTCTTTAGAAAAATGTCTATCCAGGTTCTTTGCCCATTTTTTAATCAGGCTCTTTGGTTTTTTTCTTATTGAGTTGTATGAGTTCCTTATGTATTTTAGATATTAACCCCCTATCAGATACATGATTTGCAAATATTTTACCTCATTCTATAGGTTGCCTTTTCAGTCTGTTGATGGTTTCTAGTGCCCATGCTTTAGGTGTGATATCTAAAAAATCATTGCCCAGACCAATGTCAAGAAGCTTTTCCCTCGGTTTTCTAGTATTTTTATGGTTTCATTTCTTATGTTTAAGTCTTTAATCCACTTTGAGTTGATTTTTGTATATGCTGTGAGTTAAGGGTCCAATTTCATTCTTCTACATGTGGATATCCAGTTTTTCCAACACCATTTATTGAAGAGACTATGCTTTCCCCGTTGTATGTTTTTGGTACCCTTGTCAAAAGTCAGTTGACCATAGATGCATAGATTTATTTCTAGGATTTCTGTTCTGTTCTATTAAGACTAATGTATCTGTTTTTATGCCATTACTATACTGTTTTGATTATTGTATCCTGTTAGAATGGCTATTATCAAAAGGACAAAAGATAACAATTGTTGGAGAGGATGTGGAGAAAAGATAATCCTCAGGTACTGTTGGTGGAAATGTAAATTGGTACAGTCATTATGAATAAAAGTATGGAAGTTCCTTAAAAAAATTAAAAATGGAAAAACCTTATGATTCTGCAATTCCACTTCTGGCTATATATCTGAAGGATATGAAATCAGTATCTCAAAGAGATATCTATACTTCCATATTCATTGCAGCTTTATTCATGATAGCCAACATATGGAAACAGCCTAAATGTCCATCGATGGATGAATGGATAAAGAAAATGTGGTATATATTTACACAATGGAATATTATTCAGCCTTTAAAAAGAGGAAACCTTGCCATTTGCAGCAACATGAATGGACCTGAAGGATGTAACGCTAAGTGAAATAAGCCTGACACAGAAGGGCAAATACTGTCTGATCTCACTTATATGTGGAATCTAAAATAGTCCAACTCATAGAAGCTGAGAGTGGAATGATGGTTGCCAGGGCTGGGGTGGGGAGGGCAAGGGGGAAATGGAGAGAAGTTTGGTCAAGGGGTACAAAGTTTCAAGTATGCAAGATGGATAAGTTCTGGAGATCTTATGTACAGCATGGTGACTCTAGTAAACAATACTGTATACTTGAAATTTGCCAAGAGACTAGATCTCAAGTGTTCTCACCACACAAAAAAGTTAACTACACGAGGTGATGGATATGTTAGTTAGCTTGATTGTGGCGATTTTTTTCACAATGTATGTATATCAAGACATTGAGTTGTACACCTTAAATATATACAATTTTTATTTGTCAATTATGTCTCAATAGAGATGGAAAAAAAAAAAGACTCCAAGGACCACACCCTCTGAACAAGCCATCACACTTCAAGGATATATATATATACAAAGCAGTCATGCTATAGGGTAGATTCTCATGATTTGCAGTAGTCCTGTTCTAAGAAGTCACCCGAACACTGAATTAGCAAATGCTGAAAACATTGCTTCTAGGAGAAATACAGGGTGAGGGGCCTGCGAGCCTCTGGTCACAACATTTGATCAACTGATCAGTACATTACCTTGTTTTATGTGTGTTTCTGTTTAAAGACACCTTATTTAATATATATTGTTAATTAATTAACACTGAACCCACGGCCAGTGGCACTATAACTCGTGCCTGAAGGAAGCTTATCTAACACACGTATTTTCTCCATAAGGCACATCCCAGCCCTCTTGAGCTTATCATCACTGGACAGCACTTCAGTGCTAGGTTGGGGGGGCCATGTCAAAAAGCAGAATCACCAGCAAAAAGCACAAAAATGTGGAAAACGTGGCACTAAATAGATCGCAGAAAGAGCTGAAACAAGAAAGCTGACCTCCCCTCAGCTGGGGATGTCCGTGTGGGGTGACTCCCATTTTTTGCCGCTCTGCGCATGTCTGCCAATGACCATGAAAGTGCCGCAAGTATTGATTTTGAGACTGCAAATAAATTTTAGTAAGTAGGCAAATTCAAAAATATGGAATCTTTGAATAATGAGCATCAACCGTGTGCCAAAAAGCTGTTGATGGCAACACTGTGACAACACCACCACTGGATATGGCCTAAATGCCAATTCGTAGGGATTGATCAGGCCGAGGTTTCTCAGACCTTGGCACCGTTGACATTTGGGGCCGGATAATTCTTTGTTATTGGGAGTGGGGACGCCGTCCTGTGTCTTGTAGGATGCTTAGCAACATCCTGGACCTCTATCCAGTAGTTGCCAGTAACACCCCACTCCCTACAAGTTGCGACAACCTAAAATGTCCCCAGACACTGTTAAATGAGAATCGCTGGGTTAGATAAACGAAGAGGCAGCCGCACAATGGAATGCTGTGTGGCCTTTCAGAAGGATGGTTTATAAAGCGACTTGGAAAGATTTCCATGACATTTTTAAGTACAAACAAAAGACGGGTGGCGAAAACTGGATGTAAACTAAAATCCCATTTTCACACATGTAGAGAAAAGAGAAAATGAGAGAGGGACGGTGAACACTTTTCTGCTTTTCTGCTGAACAAGCATGTTCCAGGCCTTTGTACCAAAACAAAGTCTTGAACCTGAATTTTAGGGTCTACTGGAGACACAGACTTGAGGGCCACAGCACTTGCTGCCCTGGACTCAGACCCTTGCCTAGGATGGTTTGGGATCTAGAGTCAAGCCTTGCTTCTCCCTGGCACTCCCAGCAGCTGTCAACAGCCCCTTGCCTGGTATGCAGGACCTCTCTGACACTGGCCTGCTCCCCACCTGTATCCCCAAGCCTTCAACCTGCTCTCCACTGTACAACCTTGGTCAGTGGTTCCCGCTCAGTTGGGACTCTGGCCCTCTGCTCAGCTGTGGCCAGCACCCTCCCCTGGGGACAGGATCTGTCCCTATTACCAGCCCCTAACTGGGGTTACCCTCAATAGATCAAAAGCCCTGGTATAGTCCATACTGCCTCTGCTCCCCAGCTGAGCCCTGCCCCCCAGTCTGGATGCCTTGGTTTATCTAGACGGTTCCCCAGCAGACCAGAGCTCCTCCTCACCATCTTCTGGGGCTGGTATACGCATCGATGCAGCTGCACCCCCCAGGGAACAGCCTTGGCAGCTGGGCTAGCTGGCCCACCCGTCCCCTCCAGTCTCGACAGCCTCCAATGGCCCCCTCAGACATGGTGGGCTCTGGAGCTACACAAGCCTAGACTCAGATCCTGCCTTGGGCACTTACAGCCTGTGTAGCTTTGGGCAAGTTGCTGTCCTTTCCTGAGCCTCACCCTCCTCATCTGTAAAGTGGGTTCCTCTCAAAGCTATGGGGAGGATTAGCTGAGCTAATGCGTGTAAACCACATAGTAGGTCCTCCATCAGTGGTAGCTTTACAGGGTTTCTGTTTGAGGTGATGGAAAGTTCTGGATAGTGGTGATGGTTGCACAACATTGTGCATATTCTTACTGCCACTGAATTGTACACTTTAAAATGGCTCAATGGCAATTTTTATGTTATGTGTATTTTACTACAATCAATCAGTCAATCAACAGTGGCTCCCTTCAAGGCCCTGTTGCAGAGTTCATGCTCTGGCCTGTCCAGGCTTAATCTTTGGACGCCTTTGCCTCCTCTTCCACCTCCACATGCTCCTTAGAAAACTGCCCTGACCTTGAAGCTAAGACATCCTGTTTTTCCCTCTTCCTGGAAGGCCCCGCCCCCCCCAGAGACCTTCCACAGGGCGGTCAGGCGAGGGGAAGGACCAGAGGAGGCACAGCTGACCCTCCTTCAAGCCCTGTGACTACAGCTGGCAGCCTGAGAGGGGAGGACCCCACCCAGCCCAGGAACGAACCCTTTGTCTCTCGGGGCTGTGGCTGTCAGCAGCTGGGGGTCCACCTCAGGGTCGGTAAGCTAAGCCTGGCCTGGGGAAGCCCCCGCCTCTGACTCTGCCCCAGAGTCTCCTGTGTCCACAAGCCCCCTCAAGGCAGCCTGTCTAAACCAAGCTCACCCTCACCATCTCTGCTACTTCTTTTCTCCCGGGTTCCCATACCCAAGAGTGGCGCTGTCCACTCAGCAGCACAAGCCAAAAACCCAGAGCCCGTGTCTCCCCTTATGACCTCACTCCAGACACCCAGGACCCCAGAATTCTCTGCCCACATTTCCAGGGCCTGAGTCCCTCCTCCTGAGGGTGAACTGTATCACTGGCATGTGGGTGCATCCCTAGACCTGAGGGGTGGACGAGGACAGCTGTTTGAGGCAGGGTAGGGCACTGCTTAGAACTTGGAAGTACAGGCTAAATCCACTACATGGCGGGGGGCAGATGAAGGCAATGCAAAGAGAAGAGCGGCAGATCCTGGGCAGCAGCCTCTATAAAAGACTAGGGTGGGCCTGCCTTCACCACCCCCGAGGAGGGGTTGTTTCCTCCGTTCCCAGCTGCCCAAACTTCCCGAGCAGGAGGCGGGGCCTGATCCCCATCTCCTGGCTTCAGAAGGGTGGCTTTATGTCAGCTCCTAAGTGTTTAATCCTGTGTTTTCAGTACATCCATCACTCCACTTATCTCTGTGCCTTCCTTGGCGAGGAGCCAGGCTTCCCACCAGTGAGGCTGAGGCTTTGCCTGATGCTACCTGGGAGGTACCCTGCCAAGAAAAAGAAAAGATGGCAGTAGATGCTCCCTGGGCAGCTGTCAGCTGGGGCTGAGCTGGACCCACTCAAGGCATGGCTCACACTTCAGCTTTCCCCAAAGACTGAGGGAGCAGCTGTTGAGCCTCCAGGCCTGACTGCTTACCCCACCCCCATTTCTCCTTGTACAACTGGTCAGCCTGCCCCATTTCTCCCTTGTCTCTCTGCCCCAGCCAGCTTTTCCCAGCCATCCTCCATGCTGCAGCCAGAGTGTACTCTCCAGAATCAGCTCTCTCCCTGCTGACACATTTTCAGGGGCTCCCTACTGCTCTCTGGATAATGCCCAGACTTCTCACAGGACACAGCCCTAGCTGACCTTGCCCAGCCACTCCCCACCTCTCACCATACACTATAAGCAGACAGCAAGTTCTCCCTCCCAGGGTGAGCTGGTCAGTGCTTTTGTGCCCTTGCAGCTACCGTATCCTCCACCTGCTTTTTCACCTGGCAAATTCTCCCTCATGCGCGGCCATCAAGACCTGTGAGGTGAATCTTAATAGCATCCTGACGTAATAATATCTCAGAGGCATCTCCATTAAAGAAAGCAGCTTCAAGTATTAATCTGCTAATACTAGATGGGCCTGGGTGCAAATCCCAGTGTACTGATTATTGGCTGTGTGACCTGGGGCAAGGTACTTAACCTCTCTGTATCTATTTCCTTACGTGTAGAATGGGACCAAAAATATTGCCCTTATGGGGTGGTCATGAGATTTACATTTACATGAGATATGCATGGACTTGATCCTGCCATTGTAATGGCCCCAAAAGCTACAGCTATGACCATATCATTATTATTTTCTGCATCCAGAAGGAGACGTAGGTAGTGGATTCCCAGATGTAATAGGGAAGATCTAACCCAGGGTGTGAAAAACAGCAATTAGAAAAGGCACTACATAACATCAGGTGAAATAAACAGATGCCAATGGTGCGCACAGGATAACTGAATCTTTGCAAAAACAATAACATATTTTTGATAGAGGGAAGAGCACCCCAAGATGTTGGAGTGGTTATCTCTGCATGAAGCAGATTTTAAATGATTTTATTCATTTATTTATTACTCTTCTGTATTTTCTATATTTTTTCCTATAATGAGTGCTGTGGGTTGAATGACGTCCCCCTACAAGATATGTTGACATCCTAACCCCTGGTACCTATGAATGTGATCGTATTTGGAAATAGATATTTTTCCAGATGGAATCGGGTTAAGATGAGGTCATCATGGATTCACGTGGACCCTAATCCAATATGACTGGCTTCCCTAATAAGAAGGGAAAAGACACAGAGACACACACAGGGAGAATGAACGCCATGTGACTGCAGAGGCAGATCGGAGCGATATGTGGACAGGCCAAGGAGCACCGAGCATTGCCAGCAACGCCAGCAGCTAAGAGAAAGCCAAGGAAGAGTTCTCTCCTAGAGCCTTCAGAGAGAGCACGGCCCTGCCGACACCTTGATTTCAGACTTGCAGCTTCTAGAACTATGAGGGAATGAACTCTTGTTGTTTTAAGCCACCCAGTTATGGCAATTTGTTACGGCAGCTCTTGGACTTGTCATACTTGTGTACTAGAAAGGGCTGAGAGTTTAAAAAAAGAGACAGGAGGAGGAGAGGGAGGGAGAGAAAAGCAAAAGCAGAAGCTTGAAGTGTGTCGGCTCAGGGCTCAGCCCAGAGGTGCAGGGAGTGTTTGTTGAATGAATAAATATATCTCCTTCATATAAAGTTGTCCTCCCTGTGCTGTCTCCCCACCCATCTCCTGCTCCAGCCCAGGGCTCCTTAGGCCTCCCTTGTCAGCCAGGAGCTCTCCCGCGAGGCCCTGCCCCGTGCAGGCCGGCACAGGGCGGGTGGGTGGGGGACTGAAGGAACTGTGCCTCAGCCTCTCCACCACCATCAACCTCACCGGGGTCCCTGTGGGACACATGCCCTCCCCGCCTTCTCTAAGCATCAAGCCTCTGCTCAGGCCTCTCAGCGGAGCCGTGGAGGGCACAGCCTTGCTCAGCTCTCCTTCCAGGAGGAGGGAACTGAGGCCGGGAGACTTTTAGCTGGATGGGGACTCTATCTCCAGCAGGGGAAGAAACAGCAGATGTCTTCTGCTCCCCTGAGTGACCCTGTGGGCCTTGAAGAATGGCAGGAAGTGGCTCTGGGCCCTGCTAATTAGCTTTGGCCGGCTTCCCTAAGGCCTGGTCCCCCTTGACCTGTCACCTTGGCCTGTCTTCTTCCTTCCAAATGCCCCCTTCCCCTTCCTACTCCAGGAGGGAAACACATGATGACAAGCCTGCAGGTAGAGCGGCGGCCCAGGCAGAGGAAGCCCGGCTTGTCTCCAGTTTGGGTTTGCTGTAAACAGTTCTTCTTTTCTTCAGCAGGGTTTTGAGGAGACCTCAGCTTGGTCAAGGATTGCTTGTTTCTCAGGAACAGAAAACCCCATCAAGATAACCTGGAACAACATGGGACAAGAGGACCAGCCTACAGAAGAAAACTGTCAGACACCAAGGTGGCCATATTCTCCCTCTATCTGGGTCCACCTCTCGCAGCCCGTCTGCACCCTTTTTCTGATTCTTTGGAGATCAGTTCCCTTTGTTTACTCCTCAGAGTCCCCAGATGTCAGCCTTGTTCTCAGGCCTTACAGGGTCCCCAGGCCCAGCCAACAAATCCAGTTTCTTCATACCTGGGAGCAAGAATTACTAACTCACCTGACTGTAAACACACGGCCACAAACACTTGCACCCCAGTTGTGTGCTGGGCACTGGTCTAAGCCTTCGTATGGGCTTTCTCATTTAATTCTCATAATAACCCTACAAGGGACATTTTATCAGTATCCTCACCCTAGAAGGGAATAGAAGTTCAGAGTGATTGAGTAACTTGTCTAGGATCACTCAGCTCGTGAGTGGGGAGGTCGGGGTTTGAACCCTGACAGCCCAGCTCCAATGTCTTAGTCCTGAAATTGATTAGCCCCACTCAGCTTCTGAATGATTGTCCTGGATCAGGTGTCCCTTCCTGGCCCCCTCAACAATGGCCACAAGGATGGGGTGTCCCCTAGCACTCCAGAGCTATGGAAAGAGGAGGGGACAAGGCTCTGCCCCAGGACAGAAGTTCCTCTAGGGCCGGAATTTTTGTCTGTGTTGTGCCCTGATGTATCCAGTGCCTAGAACAGTGCCTGGCATACTGTGCGAGCTAAGAGACAGTTTGCTGAATGAATGAACCCCAGCACCTTGGAAGAGACAGAGTTAGATGTAACCTTATTTGGGCTATATTTGACCATCTCACCCTTCAAAAAAAGATAACCTTCCTCTGCAGGGACCTTCTTGTCACTGGTTTAATACAGGAGCACCCACCCAGGAGTTCTGCTCAAGGCAATGCCGTAGGATGTGAGTAGCTGTAAAAGGCAACAGGCTCGGTGCTCAACATGGTGAAACGGCCAGTCTGGGTTAAATAAGACCAGGACTGCATTTCTTTCAGAGCCTTCCTTCACCAGCCTAATGAGCCCTGTGACTTATACGCATTTCTTCCCGTAGTTATTTGACCATGAAACCCTCTGTTCCGAAGTCGTCTTGAGAGGCCAGTAGGATGAACAATACACTATGAGGAGTGAAATTACAATCAGTTTTGTTGCACTGATTTCATTTGAACAGCACTTAAGTCCCTATTGTGTGCACAGGGATAGTCTCTAGCTCCCCCAGCTCCTCTGAGCTTAGAAGGGCTTCTGGAGCAGTCCACCACGCTCTCTGCCCACCTTCATTAACCTTGCTTGTTGGAAATCTCTCCTGGGAACTCCTTGCGCCTCCAGGCCTCCTTGGCCTCTGGTTGGTCTTGGAGATGGAGCTTCTCTTCCCACACTTGGGTTGCCTGGCCTCAACCCCTTTCTTTCACATTGCAGTTTAGAGTGCGATTACATTTCCTTACACAGGTTCTAGGCAGCGTATTAAGCTCAAAAACAATTGCAGAAGATTGCACTAATTATTTTCTTTTCGTCTTGTGAATCTGGAGGTTGAGATCTTACATCAGGATATGCAAATGAACGAAAATGAGACAGCGTCTTGTCAGTTAATGGGTTTCTTTGGTTCCAGGTAGGTGGCTCCATGCTCTGGAGATTTACATTCTCAAGGCCCTTTTTGCGTTCCTCTCAGCTGCCTGATGCGTGTATCATCTTCCGGAAGTTTCCAAGGCATGTTCTTGGAGTTGGCTATCCTTTGTTTTTTTCTTTATACATTGGTATAAAGAATTAAATCTATTATTATCAAAGACTTGTTTTTTGGGTTTGTTTGTTCTTAACCATTCAATCCAAGCAAAAATGATGCAGGTCTCAGGGTCCGCCTTTCCCCTCCCCCACTACCAAAGAGCATCCTGGCTTGGATGTCTGCTCTTTGTCTCTCCAGGCCCTTCTCCTCTTCCTACCTGGCTTGGTGCTGCACTGCACTGACCTGTGTGGACCCTCATCAAAGGCCCTTCATGTCCTTTGACTTCCAGTTGGGTGGCCCAATGGGCAGCACTGGCAGGAAAAGAGAGGGAGGCAGGAGAGTGAAGTCAAGGATAGAACCTCGGGGTTCTGCTGAGTGGCTGCCTCCCCTCTTCCCTTCAGCCCGAAGGTGGGTCACCCTGTGGTTTCCAGCAATTGCCTGCCCCTCTGCAACAGAAACTCTATAACCCCTCTTTGGGAGACTCACTTCCCTTGTACCATCTGTCTCCTGGGACCTGCACTGATAGGGCCACTTGGCTTCCCTCCCCACCCCCCTCCTCCCAGGAAAGATATACCGCTGCTGACAATTCCTGGGGGGGGTGTGTATGATGCCGATTTGGGAGAAAAGAGGAGGGAGAGGAGATTCTGGCAGATCTGTGGGGCATAGAGGAGATAGGTGGAAGAAGAAAAGAGGATTTTGAGAAAAGTTGTTACACACTAGGAATTCTTTTTTTTTTTTTTTCTTTATTTATTTTTAATTTTTTTTTTTTGGCTGCGTTTTGGTCTTCGTTGCTGCGCGTGGGCTTTCTCTAGTTGTCGCGAGCGGGGGCTACTCTTCGTTGCGGTGCGCGGGCTTCTCATTGTGGTGGCTTCTCGTTGTGGAGCACGGGCTTCAGGCGCGCGGGCTTCAGTAGTTGTGACACGCGGGCTCTAGAGCGCAGGTTCAGTAGTTGTGGCGCACGGGCTTAGTTGCTCCGCGGCATGTGGGATCTTCCCAGACCAGGGCTCGAACCCGTGTCCCCTGCATTGGCAGGCGGATTCTTAGCCACTGCGCCACCAGGTAAGCCACACACTAGGAATTCTTTTTCTGGTGTTTGAGAAACACAAGCCAAGACGCTCAGCTACTCTGAGCATCCTGTCTGGGCTGCACGGGGCTTCTGACCTCACCAGCGGGCCTGGGCCCAGCACGCAAATTCCCAAGTTAGCTTATTTTGCGGTCTCTCTGTAGTGGCTGAATCTCTAAACCCCTGCATCTATTTATCCTACCACTACCAAAATGGAAACCCCCAAAACTAAGCTTGATCCCCCCCCCAAAGCAGGCCTTAGACAAATCCCCAGGCTTCGAGGCAACCGATGGAGGGCTTGGCAAAGGAAATTTCTCACACTGAAAAGAGTCAACTCTAACCCTGCATGTAGGGGCATGATGTGTTTGATGAGAACCAGGGTTAAAATAGCTCCAGAACTGACTGTGCCCGGCACCCTACCCCAGGCACTGGGGAATCAGACAGCTCAGACATGGTGCCTGCTCCCCAGGAGCAGTGCAAGAGGCGGGTCCCCCCAGGCAACTGTGACATCGTGGAAATCTTGAGACAGAAGCCCTGCTGGGGCTGTGGTCTGACTCTGGGAGCATCTCAGAGGGGCCTGTGGCTTCCTGGAGTAGGAGCAAATGTCTATGCCAAGTCTTAACCCGTAAGGAAGAGTTGGTAGCAGAGGAATGGGGGAGTTCAAAGGCCATTCTAGGTAGAGGGAGCAGCAAATATAAGGCTAGAACCAGCATGGGACACAGGGAAGCTGAGCTGGCCGGTGTCACTGGGGCATTATGTGGGAGCCATGCATGCAGCTGGGAGGCTGGAGAGCCAGGTGGGGCTGGGTCCAGGGGAACCTTGAATATCATGCCCATGAGCTTGGATGCTAGCCTGTGGGTTAACCTGTGCGCTACTGCAAGGGTCAGGCAGGTGTGTATTGGAGGATCACTTGGGGGCTGTGGAAAAGCGCGACAGAGGAGAGATTCTGAAAGCAGGAGGACCAGCTGGAAAGCTGCTGCCGCACACCAGAGGAGAAGGGGCGAGGCGGGGGGAGTAGGTGGAGATAAGCGGCAGTGACGAGGCCTCGGTGGGCTTGTCTCCTATTCTCCAGGTGGAGTGCCATTTCCAGGGGCCACGAGGAGGCCAGCCAGGTTGGGCCAAGAGCGATGGTATCACTGTGACACTCAAGAGCTAGGCTCTTTGATACCCGCCCCCGCCCCCAGCTCCAGCCAGCGGCATGTGGGGATGGAGGTGAGTGGGAGGAGGTGAAGAATGGGGCAGCCAGGAGTCAGGTGCCCGTTGGTCTTCTGCTTGTGGGGGACCAGTTCCCATGGTATTTAGAATCCTCTGGGGTGGGTGGTCCTTGGCTCAGAGGACAGTGAGGCTGTGAGGGTTTTGACCCAAATGGGGCTTTCAGCTCACAGGACTGGGATGGGGTTCTGGCTGTGGTTATCCGTCCCTGTCCCGTGCTGGTTCATTTGGGAGGGGGGTGTCCTGGGAATGTCCGACACAGAGTCATGCTCTGGCACAGATGTCTCTCCATCCTCTCTCCCAGGTCACAGTGTGGACCGACACGAACAGGGCAAGGCTGATCCGAGCATGTCCCAGCTCTACAGACTGGGAATTGGAATGAGATACCCGAGCTGGAAGCAGCAGGGGCAGAGGTGTATAGCTCTGGAGGTTCAGAGAGGCCAGAGGGCCACAGCCAGCCATGAGAACACTGGAGCCATGAGAAAAAAGGATATAGAGGAGGGAGGGAAGGAGCCCGTTGGTGGGAGGATGAAAATGACAGTGACCCAGAGTCCCAGCAGGCAGAGTGCAGGCAGGTCACATCATGGGTGGAGCAGAAGAGGGCGAATCTATCACCCCCAAAGGCCCCTCAAAGCTAACCCCATGCCGCCAGGCCGGAGTTCCGCATTAGCTTCTGTGTATCTTACATCAAACCCCTGTCATCCTGTAACCAACAGAGCCAAACCAGATGGCCCTGTCTACCTTTAGATGCCAGTTTGGGACATCCCACCTCCCAGCTGCATTTACACCTCTCCCAGACTCGAGGGATTGAGGAACCCTTGGTGGTCCCCTAGGACAACACTCCCCAGGTGGGGGCCACTGGGGTACATGAGAGGATTTGGGGGGACACAGACAAGCCTCTTCTTTAAAAATTTAGTATGTGTGCATTAACTTTAATATGCATTAGAAAAATTACATAACTAGGCCATAACATATGTGATTTAATATACAATTTAGAATGAGGATACATTTAATTAAATAAAAAGTGGGAGATGATAAATGATAAATGTGAAGCCTCAATATAAGTGGTGGGGCTGATATGGTTGATGTTGAACTTAAAAGACTGACATTCAGGAAAAATTGCTCATGGTTGGTCCTCTCCTCTCCACCATGCTCCATGCAGGAGCCACTCACCTCCACTTGAATGCTTCTCAAAATGAGCAACTCACTACCTAGTGAGGCAGCCATGGCCCTTCCTAGATCTGAGAATCCAACTCACCCCAGCCCTGCAGCTTACCTCAGCAAACACGCACCAGTCACCAATTATGCACCACCTATGAGCTAGGGGCTGGCAATATGAAATTTAACAAGACACAGCTCTTCCTCTTTGCCCAAGGGCCTTTCCCTCTCTGAGCCTTCCATTTCCCCATCTGTAAAGTGGGTATAATACCCCGTTAAATAAAGAAAGTACTTGACACATAGTAGGTGCTTAGTGAATGTTACCTCCCTTTCCTTGACCCCCATACCAAGTTCTTTCTTATGCAATACAGTTACTGTATTAGGGTAATCGAAAGAGCATGGGCTTAGGGACTTCCTTGTGTGACCTTGGGCAGGTCATTCAATCTCTCTGAGCCTCAGTTTCCCCATCTGTAAAATGGGGGAAACAATACCATTTATTGTGCGTTTATGTGGATAAAATGAGATGTTACTTGCAAAGCACCTAGCACAGCATTTGCTCAAACTTCCCCTTAAAACCTCTTCTTGTTTGAACCAAAGCCATCTCTCTGTGGCTCTCTCTAAGCGCCACCTGACTGCAGAAACGTCAAGGCCCTGTGAACTCACTGGGACCGTGAACCCATGAGCTCCGGCCTATGATACAGAAAATAGACACTGTCCCTGCCCTGGTGGCTGTGAGAGCTTCTGCTTCCCTCTGCCCAGCGATGTCACTGGAGGGGAGTTCTCTGAGCCCGGGGGCCTCTCAGATCCCCTTCTAACAATCTTTGTTCTGTTTATTGTGCATGTCATGGACTGAAAGCAGAGTGGTCATCTCACTTCCTCAAGCCCGGCCTGTGTGCAGCACTTGGGATCCAGTCAGGAAATGTTTGTGGAGGGGACGGAGCAGAGTCTGGAATGGTGGCGTTTGCACGATAGCAGCCTTCTTTCACTGCCCGCTGATATTTCTTTGCAAGGGGCTCCCTCAGGCAGCATTATCTGGCCAGTTCCAGAAATGCACATGGTGGCCCATGGCCTGGGGCCTGTGTTGGGAGAAGCATCATTTGCGAGGCCAGTGCGAATCCCCACCCTTGGGCCTTCGTGCGCAACACTCAAGCAACCCCGTGCATACATGGGTAACATGGCCAGGGCCACAGCGCCTGTGGGCAGGAGCCGGTGCCACGGGCTGTCTCAGCAGGGCAGTTCTCCAAGATCGTCATCGGAACAGCAGCAACGTGCCAGGCCCGGGGCCCACGGCCCACACGGTGCTTCTCACACATCCCCACAGTGACCCCCTGGGAGGTACCCATGCCTCCACCATGAGGAGGGGGAGACTGAAGCACACAGAGGTGGGGAGACTGCTTGAACTCACACAGCAGTCAGCGCTGAGGCTGGATTTGAACTCCTGTCCGCCTGACTGTCAAGTCTGCCCTTCTGAGCACAGGCTTTGCAGCAAACGGGGCTAACCGAGAAGGGACATAGGGACTTCCCACAGTGCACGGGAAGCTGTATGCTGGGGTGGCATACAGTGTCTTTGGCGTGCCCAGATCAGAAGACAGAAATCCCCTCCAGGGGCGAGGGTGGGCAGGGTCACAGTGGCTTAAGGCCCGCTGGATGCCTGCAGGCCCAGCCGCGGAGAGGGCTGAGAGGAGTGGGGAGGGAAGGAGAGGTCCTGTGTCCCAAGTCCAGGACTGGGCCAGAAAGCCTGTGCTCTGGGCCCAGGTGGACCTCTGGCCGGCTGTGTGACACGGGGATGTTACTTCACCTCTGCTCCAAAGTCTGCACAGCAGGGTGGTTATAGAGAGGCAGTGCTCTGTCCAAAAGAACGTGGCACAGAGGGGGCGCCCAGCAAACCCGTACCCTCTCCTTTCTTTCCTTCTCTTTTTCCTCCCTCCCTCCCTTCCTTCCTTCCTTCTCTTTACCTCTCTCTCTTCCTGTCTTTATTTTCTCCTTCTCCACCCCTTTCTTGGAAACTTCTCTTCAGGGGCTTTGTAGACCCCTAGTCCTCCTTACAAGGTGGATCCCAGTGCCCTGTAGGACGCCCCATGGAGAGTCGACTCCCAGCCACCTTCAGTGGGTTTTGGGGGGGTGGCGTGATGCTCTGGGGGCCCCTCCCAGGTGCTCTGCACAGCCACAAAGGCCGCCTTCCAGCAGGGCCAGAAAAAGCAGGGCTCCCAATCCCCCACAGACTAAACCTAGCAACAGACAGGGTTCCTATGGCAACCCAAGATTTATTTTTAGTCCTACCTTAACATTAACATGATGTGAGGGGATCTGAGACTTACATTACTCTCTTTTAAAAAGTACCAAAGAGGGAGGAAAAAAAAGGAAAGAAAGAAAAAAATGAATGTCTCTTCGCCAGGAGGTATGAACCACTGGGGGGAATAAAACGACTGCCCAGTGGCGTTTGCAAGGACTGTCTCGGGGAAAGTCAGCAGCTCCCTGTCTCCTGTGTGGGGTGGATTTGGGGTGGAGAGGGTTGTGAGCTGGGTCAGCCTAACCTGGTAGGAACAGCTGCAGCCCTTCCCCTCTGCAGCCTCATGGCCAGAGTTGGGGACGGGAACATAAAGCAGCCTGGTCACTCTGTGAAGGGCTTCTGAGCCTCCAGTCTAACAAGCGAGGAAAAAAGAGAAAGCCTCAGGCAGGCTAAATAACTGTGTGTGACCTGGGTACCAGCCCCTCGGGGATTCCAGCCAGATCCTTGGGGACTCAGAAGGAAGCAAGGGCTGGGCACCTGCCCACCACCTAGAAGAACTGGCAGTCACATGTCCCCCAGGAGAAGGCAGGGCTCGGATGGCAGAGAGCAGAGGTGGGTTCAGATGCAGGCAGTGGAGAGGATGCAGGATGCTGGTTGTAAACATATGGTTTCAAACCCTGCTCTGTGCACAGCCCCAGGACAGACATCAGGGCCACAGAGGTGCAGAGTCCAGTCCCACCTTGAGGAACGCCCAGGCGGGGCAGACCCAGTGTGGAAGGTGCGTATGGGGCAAGGGGTGCTCAGGGCGGGAGAGGCGCCTGAACTTGTTCTGGAAGGGAAAATTAGAGGTGGACAGCTGAATAGAGCAAGAAAGGCCTTAATAGGTTTTCAGCTGTATAGCTTGGGCTTCTCTCTCATAAAAATTTCCTTTTTTCTGTCCAATGAGGGCTCCTTATTCCTCCGGTATTAGATGTTGCCACCTGGCCATAGGCCTGACCACTTAAAATACTCTCTCCCTGATCAGAGTGATTGGTCCAAGAAATGGGCACTTGACCCAAGCACAGCCAGTCAGATTCCTTCCCTGGGACTGAGCTATAGTCACAGGAGAAAGCAGCTCTCCCTCCCCTGGTTGCTGAGCAGGGGATTCTCAGAGCCTCAGTCTTGGCCTCTTGAAGATGGCGCAGCGGTAGGAGGAAAAGACAAGGCTGACAGTCAGAGAGAGGAAGAGACAGAATGTTGACTGGCCAGCACCCACACTGCCTCCTTCAGTGCTGGGCCCTTTGGCATTAGCCTCTTCAGTTTTCCCTTAAGCCAGTTTGAGCTGGCTTCTGTCTCTGACGACAATTAAACCAACGTGACTAACTCAGATGGTCACTGTGGTTTTGCTAACATAGCAGGACAAAAGCACCCTGTGAATGAAGGGAGAAAGAAAGAAACCATGTCTCTGATGCCTGCTGTGGATCAGGCACTGTGCTGGGTGATCTATTTCAGAGCTAATCCTCATAACCACTTTGGAAATTAAGCAGTAATATTACCTGCAAGGAGCTCAGGGCACAGAGAGGCAAAGTAACTTGCCCAAGGACACACAGCCAACAATGCCAGAGCTGGACTGGCACCCAGGTCTTTCTGCCTCCTTATGGAACTACACTGTCTTTTCTTCCTAACCCTGGAACAGTGGCCTCAGCGCTGGTTGTCTAGATATAGGCTGTGATTCCCAAAGTGTGAACCACGGACAACTCGCATGGGAAACACCTGGGCGCTGACTAAAAACAGATTCCTGGCCTCTTGACTCCAGACTTCCTGGATCAGAAGCCAGTCTCTCTAGCCTCCCTTCTGACCTGCTGCCACCCACACACCCTGACCCCCACCCATGCCCCGGCAGCCTGTGCTCCAGCCACAGCTCTTCCCCAGACACACCATGGGCTCTCTGGTTGCCATGCCTTTGCTCACGCTGTTCCGGCTGCCTGGAGTACCCTCCCTCCCGTCTTTGTCCGCCAACACAGCTCACATCTTACCTTTCTCACCTTAGCTATCCATGACTCCCAACATGCCCCTGCCCTAACACACACATGCCTGGCCCTCAACCCAGGCAGAATTCATGGCCCCCTGCCCTGGTCAAGGTCGTTGACTCTAAGGGGCCATATAGGGCTAAGGCGGTGATTACATCCCCCCTCCCCCCTCCCCCTGTGCAAACTCTTAGACAGAACCTCAGCATCCCCAGGCTGCCCAGGCACTTGGCCACAGTGAAAGATGATCTGACAGAGTCATTCCCTTCTTTGCCTTTAAAGGAAATGCCCAGTAAACAGCCTTTCTGCTCTGAATCAAGCACAAATCGTGGGGTTTTAGGCTCTCAGGAGGGAGATGTCTTCAGGTCAGTGTACCACTGAGAAATGTCCCCAACCCTGCAGATGATGAGAGCTCACCCTTGCATGACACAGCTAGCCCGCCTAACAGGGCCAGGTGGGATGGGACTGGGGTGAGGGCAGGAGAGAAAGCAGATCTCTGAACCCTGTTCCAGCAGGGCTGAGCTGTAGTACGCTCGCCTCCAAGAGCTCCCTGAGCAAGAAGCTTTTCAGCCAAAAACTGGGGACTTTCCATCTGGACAACGTCAGATTCCTGTCTAATTCAGGTTCAACGTAAACAAGGTGGGGTGGGAGTGGGGAGCACTGGATGGTGAATCGGGGGCTGGGGGAGGGCTAGTCTCACCCTCATCCCCTACCCCTTGGGACCATGAGCAGTAACTCCCCATGCTGAGCCTCAGGGCCCATCTGTAAGTGAGCCACTAGACCAGGCACTTGGGAAGGTCCCTCCCAGCTCTGCCCATTAGAACAGCCATGGCAGGAAGAGGAAGGGGTAGAGACGGGGGATGTCTACCAATTTCCTGGCCATTGGAACCAGGAAGTCTGAGGCCTCAGTGAACACTGGACACGGAGGTTTGATAGGCCACCCGAAGAATACCTGTCAACCAGCAAACAAGTGTTGTAGGAGCCGGTGGCACTGTATCCCAATCCCACCGCCACATCCTTGGGCCGCCCAGGCCTGAGCTTCAGTTTCCATTTCCTCTCCTACAGTTTGCCCTGCCGCCCAATTGTCAGGGCCACATTGTGACTTACGTGCATCCTGGCTACTTTCCTCTTCATAGCCCTTAACCCACAAAAATTTATTGAAAATTATATTTTATAAGTGCATCGGTATAAAGATGTACGTATCCAGATTAGGTCATATTAATTTTTTTATGATTTTATGAGAAATGAGAACATTTTCATGGGCCCCTAAAGGTCTAATGGGCTTAGGCACTGTACCTATGGTGCCTGGTGGATGTCAGTCCTGGGCCCTGTGATATTTCTAACACTAATTGTGAAATGTCACATCAGCTATTGAATCAAGCTTAACACACCTGAGAAGACCACTCTCCTTCTGGGTATTTTCAGGGAAATCCTACTGGTATCGGCGATGCCCACAGCAGGATGGGGCTGGAGGCTGGCAGTCTCCGGGACTGTGGATGGGGATGGATTAGGCAGGTGAGGCAGAGCCTGCTGATTTCCCACCCAGTCAGATCCAGGAAGCCAAGCATTTGAGTCCCAGAGAACCGAGCGTCTGATTGGGGCACGCATGGAGATGGGCTCAGGACCTGGGCCCTGCACGTGCTGGGCTGACACCAGTTCTCATTTATCCACAACCTTCCAGGCCAGGTCTATGCCACACCATGTGATCTCATTTAATGAGGGCAGGATGGAGATCCCAGTTTCCAGATGGGGAGACAGAGGCTCATAAAGAGTTTACCTTCTCTTTCCAACTCCATCTCTCTGGCTTCTCCTTAACTTCAGCAGATCCTGATACATCCTGGCAGTCCTGCCTCTGGGCCTTTGCACATGCCATTCCCTCTGCCAGGAATCCCCTCTCTCGTCCTTCCATCCCCTGCTTCGAGGCCAAGGTCAAGTTCCACCTTCTCTAGGAAGCCTTCCCTGATTTGGGCTCCTTATGACCATCCTTCCCTTTGAACTCCCCGGACACTTGCCATCTGTACAATCATTTAACTCAGTAAATGTTTATCACACATCTATCTACCCTGGGCCATGCCATGTGTTGGGCTCAGGGGGCACAAAGGTGACTTGTCCGTAGGCTGGACTAAGGAGCTCCCTTCCTGTCCTGCTGGGGAGACGGGCATCCACAGATTGTGACAATGCAAAGGGATCCAGGATTCAGGGGTGGGGAGCCCTGATGCTGAGGAGGCTGAGAGGAGAGAGTCCTCACCTCTCAGGGGGCTGACATTTGAGCCAGGTATGGGAGGATTCATAGGCATTCACCTGGCCTGGAGGAAAGGACAGATGAGGGGACAGCTGAGTGAGGAGGAAGGGAGAAAAGAAGGAAGGACAGAAGAAAGGAGGGAGGACGGAGGAAAGAGCGACTGAAGGTAGGATCCAGAAGGAACCTATGGTACACTCAGGCTGGGTAATTTGAGGATGTTTTCAAAGGTCTGGGCCGGGTGTAGGGAGACCAACATGGCGTAATGCTGGTTACTGGGGAAGCCAGTTTTACTTATTGAAAGGGTAAGGAGACAGGTTACCTGTGTGGTGATACCAAGCAGGAGGTCTGCTCTGGTGGAAGCCCCGTGGGGAGGCAGTTGGGGAAACAGTGCCCTGACCCCTGCCAGACTCCTGTCAACCAGAACCAGCTGGAAGCCATTGTGCAAGGGAGCAGCTGAATGAGTCCAAGCAGGTCGGCTTCCTGAGGCCCAGGTCATGGAGCAGAGGATGGAGGGTGAATCCAGAGCAGCGAGGGAAGAGTGGAGGGCAAGCAGGCGTGGCTATAGGGACCACAGGGCCCCCTCCTGAGGCCCGATCCCTATTGCTCAGCTAAAACCCAGCTCAGCGCTGCACTGGGTCAGGGACACCTCCCTCCCTGCCCATCAAGGCTCGGATCCTTGGTAGGAAATCGTTGTTTCGCCGGGTCCTATCTCATTCCAGCATTGTTAAGATGTCACTAGGTGTCATCTGAAAATAGAAACACCGACCAGGCCTGCCATGGAAACGCTTTGGCTTCTCGATGCCATGTGGGCAGACTGCCCGCCTGCAGATGGAAGCTGCTGTCACCCAAGCTTGTTCAGCCACCAAGAGAGGGCCCGTGTTTCCTGAGAGCGCCCTTGTGCCAAGCACCGGGTTACACTCCTTACAGATGGGGTCACGCCATTTTATTCTTGCGTGAACTCTGAGGTGGCCTCTTCTTCCCATTTTGTAGATGGGAAGCTGAGGGTCAGGATGATCATTACTCGCTCAGGATCACAGACTAGTAAGTGATGGGGTTGGTATTCGCATCTGATGCCAGAAGCAGGTTTCATGAGTTTTCAAGGATGGAATGACCAGGAAACCAGTGAACTTAAGAGCAGTTACTTGTTCACCGTTCATCCAATCACATAATCAACAATAAGAGCCAACGTTTCGTGAGCAGCTGCTATGTGCCCAGCTCTGTGCTGAGCCTTCTTACACATTCCCTCAGTTAATCTTAATAACATCTGAAAGTAGGTACGATTCTTACCTCCATTTTATCAGTCATGAAACTGAGGTTCAGAGAGGCTAAGCAACTTGCCCAAAGCCACACAGCATTGAAGAAGTGGGATCAGGACTCCAAGGCCAGAGCTCCTCAGGCTCACCAGCCAAGACCCTGCCCTCGAGGTGCTCCTGAGGAGAATTTGGTGACCTTTTCCTTAGAAAGGCTTTTCAGAAAACTCAGCCTGGTCACCCCTTTCTATAAACTTCCAAAGAGGCAAAGAGAGGTGATAGTGTCCACAGAGAGGAGTGTCCTCACCCCACTGTGCTTAGGTGATGGGGCTGCTCATCTGCCATCTCTGAGGGCCTCTCCTTCCACTTCAATGGGAAGAGTGTGCCTTGGGCAACGATGGTGCAGAGACGCCCAGCCTTGCTGAGGGTTCCTGGGGAGAGCAGATGGAAAAGGCCGCCATGGTTCCTTCCCTCTCCAGTTATTATGAGCTGAACTGTGTCCCTTCTAAATTCATATGTTGCTGTCCTAACTCAGCACCTCAAAATGTGACCTTATTTGGAGATGGGGGTCTTTGCAGAGGTAATCAAGTTAAAATGAGGCCATTAGGGTGGGACTTAATCCAATATGACTGGTGTTCTTGTAAAAATGGAAATTTGGACACGGAGACAGATGCAGAGGGGGAAACACACACATGCGTGCATACACACACGCACACACAGAGAACACCATCTGAAGATGAAGACAGAGATCAGGGTGATGCTCCCACTGAATATTGCTGTTAACTACCAGCAGCTGGGAGAGAGGCCTGGAATAGACTCTCCCTCCCAGCCACCAGAAGGAACCAACCCCGCCAACACCCTGATCTCAGCTTCCAGCCTCCAGAAGATGGTACATGTGAGACAGTGCATTTCTGTTGCTGAAACCACTCAGTTTGTGGCACTTAGTTACCGCAACCCTAGCAAACCAGTACACCAGCCTTCTCTGCAAGGGACGGGTCTTATTCACCAGAGATCTGTTCTACCGCCCTATTTCTGAGCATTCCCCGGCAGGCCGTGCAAGATGGGGAGGTCCCAGAAAGAGCAAGTCTTCAAGGGCAGATCGAGCCTGCTGTGGTCCCCGGCGCCAGGCAGACAAACCTTTGAGTGAGTAATGTTCTCATTCAATCTGCCCACCAACCTCTGAGGGGTACTTTGGAGATGGCCCTCATTTTACAGGTGGGGATGCAGGAAGAAGCATTATCGGAGGGATCATCTGCTAGTGTGTGGTGGGCCTGGGATTCAGACCCAATTCGCTCCTCTTCAGGGCTCAGAGCTATAACTGCCAAGCTCCCCCGCCTTCCAGGAGGAATGACAGTGGTGACTGGGGCAGGGCTGTCTGGGCAGCCACTGGCCCTTGCGAAGCTCTCAGCCGGCTGCCATCAGCACAGCTGGACCGGTTGGGCTCAGGCCAGCCACCTGCCCCACCCCGGATCTTCACATCACTTCATGGAGCCACAAGTGAGGTGCACCCCGTCCCTCCGCAGAGCAGGAAGACACAAGCTGTGTCTTCAGCCCAGCTCTGTACCCCCTCGCCACCATATGTTCCCACTTCTCCACTGCTCCCCTTGCCAGGTCCCACCCCCCACCCAGTTTCAGGGGAGCAAATGAGACAATGCATGTAACGTGCTTAGTGCAGCGCCTGGTGTATAATTGGCGCTCTGTAAGTAGAGGCCATCATTATTGTTATTATTCTTATTTATGGTTATTGCCCACCCAGGTGGCAAAGACAAACGGAGAAGGACAAGATCACAAACCTGGGTTCAAATCCCATCTCTGTCTCTCCCAGCTGTGTGACTCTGGACAAGTCACTCTACCTCTCTGAGCCTCAGTGTCCTCACCTACACAGTGAGAATAAAAGTCCTCACCTCCAAGCATTGTTGGAGGAATTGGATGAGGAAACATATATGAAGCTGCCTGGTAACTGGTTGGAATTAAAAGCAAACAAACGAGTGTCTCCCGCAGTCAAGCTGCTCCCTTACTTCCGTGGAACGTGTCAAACGAAACGATGCAGGTGAAAGACCCTGGCACATAGCGGGTGCTCGGGCGGTGTTTGAACCTGAACAGACAAGCCGTGTGTGGTCTAAGACATGTTGATGTCGCACTTTTGCGCATGTATCTATGTGATGCCATCACTTTGGGCCCAGCTCACCTTGGCTCACCCACCCGTGTGTCATATATGCTCTTGCTCATGTGATTGATTAGGAAAGTGATCCAGCTTATCTCTCAGGGGTGATGTGGCCCCTCCCAGGCCCTGTCTTGCAGGGGCAGGACCTACCTGCCAGCAGCAGCCCCAAAACAAACCTCAAAGGAACCCTGCGGCGCCCTCCTGGGCTGGGTATACAAATCTCGTGGTGTTCTCTTTGCTTGTTTATTTGGTTTGTAACCTCCCGGGATGCTCTGCTGTGTCTGCTCCCCTCCCTGTGTGGGATGGCACGGGAGAGGGGAGGACGTCTGTCATCAGCTTGTCTCTGTCCCTGACCTGCTGGAATCTTCTCAGAAGGTAGCTGGCCTGCCGTCTGACGGGATCTGGCAGTGGGATTTTCCTAGTTTAACAGAAGGGGACACTGAGTCCCACAAAAGAGCCACAGCTCATAAGAAGCCGAAGCAGCACGCAGACCCAGGGCTTCTGATTCCAGCCCAGCTCTCTCTCTACTAAATCCCCCGCCTCTGCAGAGAGAGGACCAGCTGGGGGGTCAGAGCTAGGGGCTACGTGCCATCTTCTTTGAGTTACTGCTGGGTAGCAACCCCATTGCCCTCGGTGGGGGAAACTTCAACAATTAACGTCTCCTGGGAACCCGAGTCCCAACAATCAGTGCTGAAACACGGTGGGGGTAATGGGGAACAGAAGTTGCTGGCCACATGCTCTCTTTCCCAAAGGAATCAAATGGGGTAAAACAGGCTTTAATCAGGAGGGATCCAGAGTCCTGCCGCTTTTCCACCACCCACCCCCAGCACCCTGGTCTGAGCCACCATCACCTCTTGCCTGGACAGCTGCCGGAGCCTCCTGGCCGGTCTGCCTGCTGCCACCCCTCTCCCTAGAGTCTAGTCTCCACCCAGCAGCCAGTGGGACCCTTTGAAAAACTAGGCAGAGGACATCCCTCCTCTGCTCATACCCTGCAGTGGTCCACATCGATGCAGGGTAAAAGCCCCAGACCCTGCAACGGCTTATGTGGTCTCTCCGGGACTCCATCACCCACACTCCCTGTCTCCTCTGCTCTGACCCCACTGGCCTCTTCCTGCTTCTTCCTCGACCAGGCACGCTTCTGCCTTGGGCCTCTGCCATAGCTGCACCCTGAGCCTGGACTGCTGTCGTGCCAGAGGATGGCATGGCTCCTGCCTCCCCTCTTCAAGTGTGCCAGGAGGCCCCCGCCTCCCGATTTCATCAGCCACTGCCCCCGACAGCTCGCAGGCCTGGTCCCCCTCTTTATCCTGCTCTTATTTTTCTGGTGCGGGAGAGGGTGGGGGGCATAACCCTTATCACCTAACACACCAGATAACTTATTTATTATCTCTACTGTTTGTTGTCTGTCTCTGCCATCCTGCCTCCCCTGGAATATCAGCTCCAGATGGGCAAGGATCTGCGTTCTGTAACGCAGAACTCAAAATGTTCACAAAATGAATGAAATGTACACAAAATGTTTTACTATGGAACTCAATAAATATTTGCTGAAACCATCAAGGAATCAATGAAGTCCCCCAGCCCCGGAGGCTCTCTACTGTATCACCCTGTTTTATTTTCTTCATAGCATCTATCATTTTCTGAAATCACAATATTAATGTTTTTAGTCTCTTTCCTCCCCCTAAATGTTTAGCTCCAAGAGGGCAGAGACCTTGACTCTCACGTCTCCTCCTGTATCCCTGGCACTGGAACCATACCTGGTATGTGGGAGGTGATCTCCCAGTATTAGTTGAACCACAAGTGAACAAATGCAGAAATTCTGAGAGTATGGTGTCAAGTCTGAAGTAGCTGGTCTTGACAGCAAGATATCTCTTTGAAATCTTACTTTTTTTTCTTACGACTTCATGTAAATTTTGCATTTTGATGCATTATATCTGTGTTTTGATTTTTGAAAATGGGTTTTTGACCCTTAAAAAGATGAGTAGAACTGATGCTCTAAGAGGATGCATTTCATTTCTCCTGTATCTCGTGAATGCTTGCACTGTGTGGAGAATGACAGATCTAGCCCAAGTGCTGGCCAAGTGCACAGACTCTGTGTGGGTGGCGCTGAAGGGAAGTAGTCCTTCCTGCCCATTGCCCACATGGTGCAGACTGGACCAACCACTTAGGGGGACAACTTGGCAGCATCCAATTAAATGGAACATGTGCCCACTCAAAAACTGTGGTGGGTTGATTGCAAAAAATGGCCCCAATTCTATCCCCACCCCCACCTCCATCCACATACTTTGCAATGTGACTTGTCACTCTTCCTATCAAGAGGTGGATTTTAGTTCCCATCCCTTGAATCTGGGTGGCCTTGTGACCTGTTTTGGCCAATAGAATGGAGCAAATATGATGGTGAGCCAGTTCTGAGCCCAGACTTCAAGAGGCCCTGCACACTTCCCCGTACTCTCTTAGACCCCTGCCTCCACCATGAGAACAAGCCCAGGCTAATCTAATTGGGGAAGAGAGGCCATATAGAGCAGAGATGTGTTGTCCCAGCTAAGGCCATTCAAGACTAGCCATCCCCCAGCTGACTCGTCAGTGAACCTCAGACACATAAGTAAGCACAGCCACAATCAGATCAGCAGAACTGCCCAACCACCTTGTTAACTGGTGAGAAAGAATAAATGATTGTTTTTCTAAGCCATTAAGTCTTGGGTTGTTTGTTACACAGCATTATTGTGGCAAGAGATAACTGATACAACAACTACATCAAGTTCTACTCCTTAAAATCTGCTTTGAGGAACATACACAGCAACAAAGGAGGCAAGGACAAGGACGTTCCCTGCGTCATTGTTTGTAACAGCCAAATACCGCAAGCTAACTTAAATATCCAGCAGTAGGGAAATTTATGAATAAACCCTGATTCACCTTACAATGGAATTCTTAGCAACTAAAAAGAACAGGGCAGATCTATAGGTAGTGACATGGCAAGGTCTTTACGATAGTTTGATTACTGGAACAAGCAAGCTGAAGAATTATTTGTATAGAATTATATTATTTATATAAGAACACACACACACACACACACACACAAATAAATACTTGGTATTTTTCTATGGGAACACGTCTGCAAATATAAAGAAGGACCTCTGAGGAGACGCAAGTGGATTAGGAGGGAAGCTCTTGGTCAAAGGGATCTCAAGTCTTACACAAAATGTTTTACTATTCTTGTCATATGAATTTATTTACATGTATTACATAATGAAAAATTCAAGTTTAAAAATTAAGTCAGTTGAGATAAGATTATGGCACATGGTCCTCTAATTCCCTCCCAAATCTCCAAATTCTCCTCATGAGAAGGTCAAGGGCCTGGTTCAGCACTCACATTTCATTTTCAAAATCCCATGAAAGATGTAAACCTGTGAAACGATGCTTCACATTGTTAATCACCAGAGAAATGCAAATTTGAAACCGTGATAAGATACCACTACCTACCACCTGAACGGCTACTATTTAAAAGATTGCCAATATCAAGTATTGGTGAGGAAACAGGGCAACTGAAACTTTTAGACGTAGCTAACGGGAATATAAAATGGTATGACTACTTTGAGAAAAGGTCTGGAAATTCCTCATGAAACTACATGTACACTTATCTTATGACCCAGAATCTCCATTTCCTGGTATTTGCTTGAAAGAAATGAAAACATGTGTTCACCTAAAGACTTGTACGAGAACATTCATAGCAGCTATATTCATAAAAGCCCCAAACTAAAAGCAACCAAAATGTTTAACAGTAAATGAATGGATAAAGAAATTGTGTTAGGGCTTCCCTGGTGGCGCAGTGGTTGAGAATCTGCCTGCCGATGCAGGGGACACGGGTTCGAGCCCTGGTCTGGGAAGATCCCACATGCCGCGGGGCGACTACGCCCGTGAGCCACAACTGCTGAGCCTGCGCGTCTGGAGCCTGTGCTCCGCAACAAGAGAGGCCGCGACAGTGAGAGGCCCGCGCACCGCAATGAAGAGTGGCCCCCGCTCGCCGCAACTGGAGAAAGCCCTCGCACAGAAACGAAGACCCAACACAGCTAAAAATAAATAAATAAGTTTATAAAAAAAAAAAAAGAAAGTGTGTTATATCCACATAATGGAATACAATTCAGCAACAAAATGGAATGGAGCACTGACACACCACCAGGTAGATGAATCTCAGAAATGCTTCGTGAAAGTAGCCTGATGAAAAAGAACCCATGCTGGACGACTCCACTTACATGAAATTTTAGAAAAGATAAAAATAACATATAATGACAGGAAGGGGATTAGCGGTTATTTGGGGTAGTGGTGGGAGTATTGACAGATAGAGGGCAAGAGGCAAGTTTATCCAGAGAAGGAAATGTTCCATATCTTGATTGGGTTGGTGGTTTTATGTGTTTATTGGTTTTATTGGTTTATGGGAGTTTTATGCAAACTAATTGGACTGTGTCCTAAATCATGTGCATTTTATTGTATATAGATTATTTGTCAGTAAAGCTGAGAGCATACAAAAGACTCAACTCATCTGCCCAGCCTTACTGCCTCCTTAACCAGGAGAAAAACAGCAACCTGCCTCCTTTATCAGGCTCCTGGGCCAGTCCTCCAAGACAATGAGTAATTAGCCGTGCAGGAGTCTTAGATATAGAGCCAAAAACAACAGCAGTATCACATCAAATGCCAAGACATCTCTGGCTAAGAGCTAAGCTCAGCCACCCCTACCCCCAAAGCAGCCACAGTCAGCCTCAGAAGGAAAACAGCCCCGCGGGGCAGGACACAATCAGGGCTCCCTTCTCCACCCTGTGTAGGCCATTCTGAGTCTCCTGCCGCAGAAGGAATCGCTGGGAGGTTACCAGTCCCACGGAGGCTCACACGGATAATAGACCCTCCCTCTGGGCCAGGCACAGTTCTAGGCCCTTCCATATGCCGCTTTATTGTCTCCTCCCTCCAGGCCCAAGTTACAGGTGAGGAAACCGAGGCTCTGAGGGATGACTGGCCAAAAGGGCAGGAATCTTGACCTGCCTGACTCCCTCCCACCCGCCCCAGCCCCTGGGGCTTAGGGTCCTTCGTGACAGAAAGGCCCCCGACCCCAGCCCACCTACTCTCAATGGTCTCCAAGCCCCTTCCCCTCAACACACCCTCTCCTCTGACACCCACCTCCACCTTTCCTGGTGCGGAGAGACGACCAGGCTGGGCCAGTCCCCGAGCTCTCCCAGGCTGGCCTGCCATCCTCCTAAAGCATCATTGTTCTTCTCTCACGCAAAGATCCCTCCTGAGGGAGGCCCTTGACGAAGAAGGAAAGGATTCAGGGGATTTCTGGTCACAGGGAGGACGGTGTTGGGAGGAGGAGGGTTTCTGGGGGCCTTGGTGTCACATCCTGCCCCTCTCAGAGGCCCTGGGTGTGGAGCCTGGACGAGAGCTTGGCCGGGCGTGGGGCTGTGGTCTGGGAGAGCCAGGCTCCTGACAAAGGGGTGGGTGCTACTGGGGCTGGAGCCTCTAGAACGAGGCTTCTAGAGTCTGCCTCTGCATGCCTTGCTTAACAACATGTCCACTCAGTCTCAAGTCCAAGCTACATAGCAGAGCCCTCAGGGTCCCACACATTCTGGGCCAAATTTTCCAACATCTGAGACAAGAACTAGCCCTTGAGGAGGCTCTTTGTGAAGTGTAGCTGTGACATGTATTAATTATCTGGAGGCAAAAGACCTAGTTGTTAGTGACCAGTTGTAGGGATCTGTAACAGTGTCTCCTATGTGCCCTTGGGCAACTCACTCCACCCCTCTGATCTCTGGATATGGGCACAATAACAGGACCTAGGGTGGGTGGTTGAGAGTATTCAATAGGATCACACGTACCTTTCTTGACCCACGCTCATGCTTCTGCCTGCAATAACTTTCTACGTGTCAAGTGCCTCTTCACCCCAGCAAGGCTCGATCAAGTGTTTTCTTTCTGGGAAGCCAAAGAACATTTAACCCCAGGCCAGAGGATCCTACCCCACTCTGTCCCCAGGGGACTCCTAGGACTGTCTGGAGTCCGTGTAGGGCCGCTCTGAGGTTTAAATGTATTACTGCTAACAGGTACTTAGAACAGCTCCCGGCACACAGTGAGTATTCAGGGAAATGTGATGCCTCCTTGTCAATACTCTAGTAACTTTTGTCCTGGGTTATAGTCATTAGTCCTCCCCACTGGCCTGCAAGCTCTTCTAGGGTGGGAGGAGGCTTTATTCTCATCTATATCCCTGTTGCTGGCACACCGAAGGAATCCTTACTTGGAGGAAGAGGAACTTGCCTTTGGGATAGTGATAATAATGTTCAGCAGTCCTTGGAGGGTTCATGATTTAGCCCGTGTCAGTTTTGTGTGTCCACTTAACCCTGGCTTGGCTTGGGCCTGTCAAACTCTGGGGGATAAGAAGAGCAGACCATGATGCTGAAAACACACCCCAACCCCAAACCATTCCTATTTCCAGGACGCACATGGGACAGGCTGAGATGAATACTGGTGGTTTATCACAGGAAGGTTTGTCCTGGCTCAGGGAGAGTGAGTGTGCATGGGTAGGCAGCCAGATGATTTATGGTGACCTGAGCCGAGCGAGCGCCGAACAGAGCGAGGCCATTTATCTACTTGGTTGGAAGAGAGGTCAAGAGAGAGAAGTCAGAGATTAAGCTAAATGTGTGACTTGAGTGGAGATAGGAGCTCTGTGCCTTTGTTAACTCCTGGGTGTCTCTTAGTTGTGGGCCCCTCTGTGAATAGAACCCACATGTCATGGGGAGGGCTGGACTCCTCCCTGGGGAAACAGCCCTGGCCCAGGGCAGCAGTGGTGGCCGAGGATACTCTCGGCCTCCCTGGGTTGCCATAGGGAAGCACAGCCTATAGGAAGGAGGCTGGGGGTCTGAGAAAAAGAACCCATAACAGAAGAAGACGTCCTGTCAAAACAGAACCACAGTCCAACTCCTTCTCACCACTTCTGCCTCTGTCATAGCTCACCTGGATATAACCTTCCAAGTGGTCTCGCTGCTTCCACCCCATCTTGCCCAGAATAAAGTCCAAAGTGCAGTAAAATGCCACCATAACCTGCCCCATGGTAACTTCGTTGGTAATTGGTCTCCTTCCTCAGCTCAGCCTCTTTTCACATTTCATTGTCTTTCAGTAGCACATTCTAGTGTTTTATACTCCTGAATATCTTGGCTCCCACGCACACCATTATGGCAAGGTTTCACCGTAGCCCCCCACTATTCCCTCCCCTTTACCTCTCTGACCTATTTTTCCCCCTCGCCCACTGTGCTCCAGTCCCACTGGCCTCCTCGGTTTTCCTCTAACACTCCAAACACACTTGCACCTCGGGGCCTTTGCATTTGCTGTTCCCTCTGCTAAGGATGCTCTTCCAGACAGATACATTTGCTTTCTCCTCTCCTTCAGACCTTTGTTCAAATATCATACTTTCAATGAGGCCTCCCTGGAACATCCTAGTTAGACTAGCACTTCCCCACATACAAACAACACCCCAATCACAGTCGATCCCTTCCCCTGCTTTATTTTCTCCATAGTGCTAAATGCCACCTGACGTACCTATGTATTTATTTTTTCACTTATTGCTGGACCTGTTTGGGATTAACTGTTAGATCCTTAGCTCACATGTTGAACTAGGCACTTTGTAGGCACTCAATAAGTATCGATTCAGTGAATAACTAAAGATAGCGAATATGTCATGACTGCCTAATATATGCCTAGACAAATTGTATATCTAATCTTATTTAACACCTCAGTAACATGATGTAGATACAGTCTTTAGGCTCAGAGAGGTGAAGTGACTTGCCTGTGGTCACACAGCTGGAATGAGGATTCAAACTCACCAGGTGCCAGAGCCTGAGCTCTCAGCCTCTATCCAAGAGTGGACATGGGCCATGGACTTGTGTAGAGAAGGACTAATCATGCCCCAGCCCAGGGCGTACTGGGGGAAAAGGACCTTGATCTGAAAAGAAATACAAAAAAGCAAAGTACAGAAATATGTTTTCTTGCCCCAAAATGACTCGGATGATTAAAGAGGAAACTAAATATCAAAAGCTAATTTCACCTAAAATGAAATCACTACCATTCACTGAGAACCAAATGTGTGCCAACCATCAGCTAAGAGCTTCACATGCATAACCCTGTTTAAGCTTCATGGTAACCCCGAGCAGCACATACTGTTATTATGCTATTTGACAGTGGAGGAAAGCACAGCTCGGAGAGGTTACGCAATTTACCTAAGGTCACCAAGTTATTGAATAGTATGTCTATCTTATTCCATAACCGGGAAGTCATCTCTTTAACCTGCTGCCTCTAATATCTCATTCTGTTAGACATAAAGTCGGAAGCTCCCAAATTGCCCTGTGTACTTGGCAAGGGGAGAGTCATGGTCAGGCTTATCTTTTTACTCTCAGCACGTGCCTGGCAGAGGTGGTGCTCAGTAAGGACCTGCTAGTTGGCTGGCTGGCTTGCTGGCTGGCTGAATAAATGAATGAATGACTTGGATGAAGGGGGAAATGGTCTCCAGCTGTATAACTTGATCTAAGCCCAGGCCAACATCTCTATTCCTTCAGAAGCCCACATGGGGTTCTTGAGATGTGCAGATTCCTGGACCGCTGGGCAGACCCTGCATCAGAAGACCTGAGGCCCGGGAAACTGCATTTTTAACACAGCTGCCAGGAGATTCTGACATTCCCCAAAACTTTGAGAGCCCCAGCTCTAAGGTCAGCTCAAACATCTCATCTGAGCTGAGGCCCCTCTCACACAAGGCCCTTGGACTCTCCCAATGGGCATCTGCCTGTTACATAAACAGAGGCCAGCTGAAGGCGGTTCAGGGAAAAGTCAGAGAGATTACCAAGGGTGAGGAAGATGACTTATTAGGAAAGATGGAAGGAACCGAGGGGGCAGTGTTTGTGTGAGGGAAAGCAGGAGCCACACATAAATCCTGGGGGACGGCTGGCAGCCCATCCGAGAGGCATCGTATATCCTGGTGTGCAGGCGTTACCGGGCCTAATGGGGGCAGGAATCATACATGGGAAACTCGAACCCTGTGCCAGGGAGACATTTATAACCGACAGCTTAAACCGCTACCCCATTATGCTTTTGCAACAAGATTCATCAGCTCTGAGTCTGGAAGGCCCTTAGAGAATGCCTCATCCATTTGTATTTAAGCTTTTAAAAAGATTTTTTGTTTTAAAGCAATGGATTCCTTTGTTCAAATGAAATCTTATACATAACCCCAGTATATAAGACAAATGAAGATAAAGATACTTAGTCCACCCCTCCCTGGGGGCATCTCCATAGAACCCCAGGGTTCCAAGGAGCCCAGTGTGAAAACCTCTGATCTCAGCTATGGTCCTCATTTTGCACAAGGAGAAGCTGAGACTCCGGATAGAGAAGGGACTTGTCCAGGGGCACCCAAAATTAAGTTGGGGCTGCTGGTGACAGAGCGTGGAGCAGACAAGTGTCCCATCCTAGAGGAGCACCCAGACAAATGGCAGAGGCAACAGTAACAACAACAGTCAAAGTAATTCAAGCATTGAGTGCTTCCCTGTGCAGGCCCCTGCTTTCAGTTCTTTACTTGCATGATCTAGTTTCATCCTCACCACAGCCCTGTGGTGGGCTATTAAGACTCACATTTTATAGATGAGGAAACAAGGCACAGAGAGGTTGAACACTGTCACCAGGATCACACAGCTAATAGGAAGTGGAGATGGAATTTGAAACAAGGCTGTGGGCCTCCAGAACATGTCCTTTCACTGCTCCATCAGGCTGCCACCCCAAGAGCACAGAGGTCTCAGCTTAGTAAGTTGGAGCTGCTCTTGCCCCCTTCACATCATTCTCCCAAGAGAATCCAGAACTGTCATTTTTAAGGCACAAATCTCAATGAGCCCCTCTACTGCTCAAACACCTTCAGTGGCTCCCCATTGCCCTTCAAGATACCCCTCCAGCCTTATGTCCATGCACTGCCCCACCCCTTTCTGGGCTCCAGCCACACCAGCCTCCCTCGCTCTTTCCAGCCTCCCTACCTTTGCATATAAACACCAGGGGCCTCCAAACTTTGTTGGCATGCACCCCATCCAAAAACTTTTTTCAAACAAACACACTCCCAATATCTGCACATTTTTTAACTTGAATAATTATTCCCATGTACATCTGTGCTAACATATTGTATATACTTCAAATATACACCAAAATAATTTAAATGAATGAAACAATAAAAAATAAATAGGAATTTTATTGTTTTCTTCCAGTACCCCCAAGGAATTGCCTTGCACACTCCCTGGGGTGCCTGAAGATCATTCCGAGGCTCCAGATCTATAACATCCCTTGGCTTGGCACTCTCATCTGGAGCCACCCGCTTCCTTGCCTGGTAACTACCACCCTTTCTTCAGATCCAGCTTCCTCCAAGGAGCCTTTGCTGTACCAGGGCACCCCGCACCTCTCCTTTACAGCACGGGGGTTACTCATGATCATTTAATGTAATAATTTAAACCAATTATTGTGTCTGTCCCCCTGTCCAGACTGCGTATGCTCTCCATGAGGACAGGGTCTGGTTTCCGTGTGACCCCAGCACCCATCACTCAGTAGCTAAGATCATTTGTTGACTGATTAAGTGACTAGCACCGGGCACCTCGTGGGTGCTGTATGCTCCGTTTGGGTGGTTTCCACACTTGAGCACCCACCAGATCCACCCAAGTGTTCTTTAAAACACAGACTGCTCTGTCCCAGAGTTTCTGATCCATTAGGTGTCATGGGCTGATTTACATCCCTTCAAAATTCATATGTTGAAGCCGTAACACCCAATTCCTCAGAATGTGATTGTATGTGGAGATAGGGCCTTAAAGAGGTAATTAAGTTAAAATGGTGGTGGTTAGGGCTTTAATCTAATCTGACTGGTATCCTCTTAAGAAGAGAAAATTAGGATAAAGACAGTGAGAGACATGTATGCACACAGAGGGAAGATTGCACTGAGGACGTGGCGAGAAGGTGGCCGTCCTCAAACTGAGAAGAGAGGCTTCAGGAAAAACCAACCCTGTTGCCACCTTGGTCTTGGACTTCCAGCCTTCAGAGCATTAGAAAGTACATCTCTGTTCTCTAACCCACTCAGTGGTATTGTGTGACAGCAGCTCGAGCAGACTGATACAGGAGGTCTGGAGTGCAGGTGTGAGTTTTGAATGTCTGACAGGCACCCAGGTGATGTGGTTGCTGTGGGTGCAGGGACCACACTCAGAACTGCTGCTCTGGACTCCAAGTGATGGGGAGGGAGTGGCTGAAGAATGAGGGAGGACTGGAGGGGTGGAGGAGGAGACTACTGGCCAAGAATGCTGCCCTGGCATTTCCTGGGCTCAAGGGAAAGAGCTCTCCCCCGCGAGTGTGAGCCCTAGAACAGGCCGATACGTTCTGAGCTTTACTCACTCTCCCTGTCCCTGGCCAGAGACACTGGGAAGGAATGTCTAGGGGTGGGGGTCTCCTCACACACCTCAGATCTCCCAGGTGGGGCTCCTAGAGCCCAGTCGCAAGGAGGCAGCCTCAGCCCAGCCCCTTCTCAGAGAGCTAGCAGTCCCAGGCAGGCAGAGGTCAGGGAGAGCCAGCAGGTTGATGAGGTCCTAGCTTGCTGGAGGTGCCCCTGGTTAAAGCCCACCACCCCGTATCCTAGCAGGGGTCCTGGAATGGGAAGCCAGGCTCGGCTCACATCCTTCAGGGGAAGATCTGGTGAACGAGATCATTCCTGTGGGCCGTGAACCTTCTCTGAGACTCAGTTTCCTCATCAATAAAATGGGTGTGATAACATCTACCTCAAAGGATGGTGGTCAGGATTAAATATTGAAAATAAGTCAGCTTTTATCCTATGTTTATCAAGGGGGATTCAATTTCATGTCAACCTTACAATAACCAAGAGGCAAGTATAAGCCTCATTTTATGGAAACTGAGGCTCTGAGAGGTTAAATAAGTTAGCCAAGGTTCTAGGACTAGAAAGTGAGGCAGCAAAGATTCAAGCCTGACTGCCCAGCCCACATTCAACCATTCATAAACTTCCCCTTAGGGTCCTGGCTCAGGAAGGCAGTTGCTGTTCTCTTGGCTTAGTTCAAATTCCTTCAACCCAAGTTAACTCCTCTGCCAATTCTGGAAGAAGGAGAGAAAAGGAGACTTACTATGTGCCAGGCCCTGCCCTATGCAGGCACTTTCCTCCCCTCTCAAGGAGGGCCTCAAGGCTGGACACCATGCATCGCTTTTTGCCACATCTCCTTTTTGTTAGATAAGTGACCAATCTTGCTCTATCCCCACAACAACCCTATGAACATTATTATATGCCCATTTCACAGACATGGAAACAGAGGCTCAGGGAAGTTGAGTTAGAGATTGTCCAAGTTCTCCCAGCTATAAGAAATGGTCATCCTGGAGCAAGACCCCTGATCTGTCTGATTCCTAAGCCCTTGCTGATACTACATTACACTCCTCTCCTGGTCCTCTCATTCAAATTCCCTCAGATCCCTTCCTTAAGACAGAAAGCTCTGCCCAAGAGGGAAGATGTAATTTTTTCTCCCAAAGCTCTGAGTCAACTCATAGGGTGTTATCTTGGTGGGCAAACCAGTCAGGCAAAGGAAAAGACCTTTGCCCAACTGTCTGTGGCAGTCAGGTTCTACCTCAATGAGAAAAAGAGATGGAGAGGGAGATGCAGATGGAGATGGAGATAGAAAGGGAGAAAGAAAGACAGAGAGAAGACCAAACCAACACCATTTTGGCTGATTGAACTCTCCCAATCCTTCAAGGCACAGTTCAAATTCTCTGTCGTTCAGGAAGCCCTTTCTCCAATTCAGCCATGCCAGTCACATTCTCCTCCTGGTTTGTCATTTCACAAGGCTTGTCTGGTCTCCCACGCTAGATGATACAAGCCAAGATGGTTTGGGTTGCAAGTGACAGAAACCCAACTCAAGCTGGCTTCAGTCAAAACACGCATGTATTTGCTCCCAAGACTGAAAGCCCAAGGGTAGAGCTGGCCTCAGGGGCTTAACCATGCCATCCGGAACTGACCTCTCTGCGTTTGGGGCTCTGCTCTCTGCGTTTGCTCCAATCTCGGGAGGCTCACCCAACAGGGGCAAGATGGCCAGCAGCACCCTGGGCCCCATCCTGCCAGCTCAACTGCCCCAGCAGACAGAACACCTCTTCCCCCGACCCCTTCTGGCCCTTCTTGTCTCCAGTACCCACTCCTGAACCAGCCACCAGGGGTGGGTACTCTGAGCATCCAAGCCTGGGTCACATTTGCGGAAGGGTATTTCTCCAAAGGAAAATGAAGGCCTTATTGCCAGACGAAGGGAGCAGAGGCTGGGTGGGCAGAAACAGAAAGGCACACTCTCCGGGGCCTTTATCCAGCTTCCCAGCTCTCCCTCGGCTTTGCTGTGTGACCTTTGACAAGTCACGTCCCCTCCTGATCCTCAATTTCCTCATTTGGAAAATGGAGGTGATACCCTAACTCTGAAAAATGTTTGAGAGTGTTCAATAAGTTAAGGCACATAAAAGACCTCCCACAGTGCCCAGCAGACAGGAGGCATCAAGTTTTTGCTGCTCCCTCCCCCCTCTGAGCACCCCACACCCAGGCAGGAACGCCCTGCATTTGGAACAATGGTGCTCCTTAAACACTTGGCTATTGATTTAATTAAATACATTTCTCCTTGCAGGCATCTCCATGTGTGTGAACTGTTCCATCTGTCTTTTCTCTTACAAATCTCTCCGGGGCTTATGAAGCTCTAAGTGGAAGTCCCCAGAGACAGGCGATAACTGTAACAATTCATTCAACACATACTCACTGAGCCCTGTTAGGACATGATCTATGCACTGGGAACACGGCAGAGAAGACAGACCCAGGCCTTGCCCTCGTGAGTGGGGTCACACTCACTCACAGGTGTACTCCACACTGAGTTAGATCCATGTGTGTTATCTCTTTAAATCCTTCCCAGGATTAACTTAAATATCATCTCACTGATGCCGTCAAACATTATCATGCCCATTTTACAGATGAGGAAACTGAGGTACAGGAGAGCGAAATCTCATCAGGGAAGTTGGTTCCTCAGCAAGTGAGTGGCAGAAACGAGAAATTGCTTGACTATTCTTCCCCGGGTGAAGCCTGAGTCAGCCCCCAGGCGGAACTCAATGAAGGTTAATTACAACGACATCGCCTATAAAAATCAAATGGGACATCTTCCAGGAAGCCAGAGGAGACAGGGAAAAAAAAGACATCCGTGTAGAAAGTCAAACCAGGGATGAGTCGTGTCAAGTCCATACAAGGAAATCCACATCCACCAGGATTGGAGGCAGGCAAGGAGCCCCCAGTGGGGCCCTAAGTGTCAGGAGGAACCGAGTGATCCAAACTACAACCTGAGGCTGAGAGCAGCCAGGAGCTATTGAAATGGTTGGCGGAGCGGCCACTAGGCCCAAACCCACACTTTGGGAGAGCCCTGGGGTCCACCCGAAGGCCCACACCCCCTTACCCAGCCCGCCAGTAGCCACCAGCCGGGCCAATAAGAAGGCCAGGTGAGGTCACATCACTCCCCTGGCTCCAACCCCTGAAGAGGTTTATGAAGGCCGAAGAGCTAGCCTGCCCGTGCCTGAGGCAGAGATTAGCAGTTAGCAGTGACTTTGGAACCCAGCAAAGCTAACTTCCCAGCTGTGTGACTTTAGTCGATTAACTTCACCTTTCAGCCTCAGTGTTCTCATCTGCAAAGTGAGGATGGCTAATACCTACCTTACAGAGTGAGGAATAAATGAGGCATCGATGCAGCCACTCTACACGCATCATACCACACAATCCAGGCAATTAGGGATTCACATTCTCAGTGCACTTGAAGAAACCGAGGCTCAGAAAGGTGAGTCCCTTGCCCCAAATCACCATCACCCAGCGGGTCAGCAGCAGGTAGAGGTTTGGAACCCCACTCGGCCTGATTCCATAGCAGGGCTGTGCCCACCTCTCCCAATTCACAGTAGGTCCTCACTACATGCCAGGTGCCTGCTCTGCACACTAACATTCTAGCAGTTTCCAGTTTAATGCCGCATCCGTCCTGCTGGGGTGTTGGTTCTGAAAGGGGTGGCTGTGTTTGCTCCTGGTATGCCGAGGAGGACTTGGGGGTTCAAATATACTGATGAAATCCAAACAGATGCATTTATTAATGGCCCACAATCAGGCAGAGCCTATTAGCCAAACAAGCAGACAGTAAAAGGGCTTCCTCCCGTGCAAGGAAAACAATAGACTTTCTTGCTGCCAGAGGCTGGGCGGCCGCTTAGCTCTCTGGGGAGAAGGCAGGTATTCTTGGGGGACAGCTGCAGCTCAGGCATCTGCTCGAGACACAGGATCCGGACAGAGGAGGTCTCGTCGCACAACCTCCCACCTCCCACGCCCTCTCTGTGGCCACGAGCACGCTTTGTTGCCTTACCTCGCTCAGGCGTGAGGGTTTCACAGGGCCAGGCGGTACAGCAGCCTGGCAGTCAGCAAGGCTCAGAGAGTGAAGGTACCAGAGGACAAAGAAGAGAAAGGCTGGGGCACCGGCTCCCCTTCCCAATTTGCAGTCAGCACCATAGCCTCGAGCCCCTCACCTGCTGTGAGTAAGGGGCAGTGCATTAAGTGTGAGACGAGAGGCAGAGAGGGAGTTGACCCAGGCCCAGCTTTCAAAAAGCAAGGGGATGTGCTACCTCAGCTTCCCCAGATTGATCAGCCTTTGGGATGCTAAGGTAAAAAGATCAGAAATATCAGGCCTTGAGCAAGTTCAAGGTTTCCTGGCTGTGTGATCTCTATCCCCCGCCTGGTGGTTCCCAGCAAACACTTTGAGCCTGACTCCATTCGGAAGGGGGATCATGCTGCCAGAATGGTTTGGAAATAATGGCACCGACCTTCCTAGGCTGCAGGGGGATGAATTTGACTGGCTAGTCTCCAGCTTAACCCTTGAAAGTTTCCTGGTGTCCCTGCAGACCTGGTTCAAACCCCAGCTCTGCCTCTTCCTCCCTGATGACCTTGGGCAGCTCCCTTCCCTCGGCTGAGGCTCCTTGTCCCCGTCTGCAGAATGGAGGTCGTGATGATGGGATCTCAGAGGCGTGGGGGATGAAGAGCCCAGCACAGCCCTGGAGGAGGCCAGTCACTTGATGGACACAGCTCTTTAGGATGACTACCCAAAGCCCTCCCTGGTGGGGAAGAGCACCCTTGTCCCAAGCAGACAGGAAGGACTTGGATTGGGGACCCCCACGTCTATATCTCTAGCCTTGATCTCTCCCCTGAAATGGACTCATATATCCAATGGTCTCCTGGCCCTTCCCACTTGGTTGTTTAATAAGCAGCTCACAGTTGATATATAGCAGGCTGAACTCTTGATTTCACCCCTACCCTCACCAAACCTGCCCCTCCCGTACCCTTCCTCATTTCAGTGCATGGCCTCTCAGTCACTAGGGCCAAAAATCTTGAGACCATCCTTGATTTTTCTCTTCCATCCCATAATTCACTTCAGCTTTTCCTCTAAAATGTACCCAGAATCCAGCCATTTTTCACCTCCTCTTCGCATCCACCACCCTGGCCCAGGCCCCACTGTCTTTCTGGGAGATGATTGAAAAGGCCTCCTGACCAGTCTTTCTGCTTCCTCCCGACACCTTCTTTAGCTTCTTCTCTGCAGAGGAGCACAAGCTCTCTGTATCAGCTGCCTGCTGCCGCTATAACAAATGACCACAAACTTGATGGCTTAGAACAACACAGATTTATTCTCTTACAATTCCAGAAGGCCAAAGTCGGTTTCATTGAGCTAAAGTCAAGATGTCAGCAGGTTAGGTTCTCAGGAGTCTTCAGGGAGAATCTGTTCCTTGTCTTTTCTAGCTTCCGGATTCTGCATTGGCTCCCATCACCCCAATCTCTTGCTTCTGTTGTCACAGTTCTTTCTCCTCTTATGGAGCAGTAACTGTTTCCGCCTCCCTCTTATAAGGACACTTGTGATGACATCAGTGGGCCCACCTGGATAATCCAGGTTCCTCTCCCCATCAAGGACTTTAATCTTAATCACATCTGCAAAGTCCCTTTTGCCACGCAAGGCAACGTATTCATAGGTCTGAGGATTAGGATGTGGACATCCTGGGGGGGCCATTTTTCAGCGGATCACAGGATCATTTTTAAATGTAACTTGGGTCATGTTAAATGTTACTCTGCTCACCCCTCTATTCTCAGGCGCTCCCCTTCTCAGTGTAAAAGCCACATCCTTACAACAGCCCACAAGGCCCTCTGTGATCTGGAGCCTACGCTTCTCTGATCTCAAATTCTCCCACCCTTCCCCTCACTCACTTCTGCTCAAGCCACATTGGCCTCCTTGCTGTGCACTGTAAGTGCCAAACCCAGTCCCACCTCAAGGCCTTTGCACTGGCTGTTCCTTCTACCCAGAATGTTCTTCTCCCAGGTACCCTCATGGTTCACTCCCTCCCATCAACTTAGGCCTCTGATCAAGTCACTAATGAGAGGCCTTCCTGTACCTCCCTTATAAACAAAGCTCCCCACACATCCATCCCCCATCCTGCTCTGGCCCCTTACTCTGCTTTATTTTTGTTCTTGACCCTCATCACCACCTGTGATATATTTATTGGTTTATAATCTGCTTCTCTACTAGGATGTAAGTTCATTCGGAGCAAGCGTTCTGTTCATTGCTGTAACCCCAGTGCTGAGATCAGTGCCTGGTACATAGTAGGTGCTCAATACGTACTTGTTAGAAGGATGGATCTATCTCACCCAGACCCTCAGCTCTTTCTGAAATGGTTGAACTCTAACCATTATATACTGTGTCAATCCCCAAATTCCCTCAGTACTTTAGCTGGGGATATGCCAATTCAAACACGAAAATACAGGAAATAATAGGATTTAGAATGTGGCCCCACCCCTCCTGCTCCACTACTGGCTCCTGGGCAGCCCAGGAGCCCCTGCTCATTGTGTATGACACCCGCTTCCTAGCTTTCTCACCAGACAATGTGCAGAGCTAACGGTGGTTGCAGGTCCTATGTGCCTACACCCTGTACAGGTATTAACTCATTTAATCCTCAGCATAGCTCTCTGAAGTAGGCGCTATCATGGTCATCCCCATTTTACAGATAAAGAAACTGAGGCATCAGGAAGTGCATGCTGATGGTCTGTACACCATGCTTTGTTTTCCCCAGGGCTGGGGCCCAAGCCTGGTTTATCCCTGAATCTCCCTGAGGAGCCTGGGAATGGGCGGAGGGTGGGTGTTCAGAACTTCAAAAAGGCCAAGAGGAAGGGAACCTGAGGGCCCATGGATCCCAACCCCAGGCTGTTCTGTGAATGCTCCTGTCATTGGTTTAGGGACCCTGAGTGGGTGGGTGAGGGCGGGAGGCTAGGGAGTGAGTGGAGGCCTGAGGCACTGATTTCTAAGGGGCACTGAGGCAAGCCTGGGGGTGTGATGAGATGGGGACCCCAGGGTACACCCATTATCTCAGGTGGGGACTGGAAGAATTGGGAGGGGTTCTTCTACAAGCTTCTCTGGGTGGAGGTTCGACCCCACGCCAGTCTCACCCCTCAAGGCGAGAGCCTCTGTACACACAGAGGGGCATTCCACCGGGTGGGGGGACAGTGGGTGAACAATGGGGCTTGTTTGGAGGCTGGAGCTCAACTGCCAACCACAGTACAAGAGCAGCTGCGGCCACCACCGGAGGGGCCCTGCCTTTTGCTGTGCAGGGAGAACACCCAGCTCATGCAATGAATGAGTATTTAAGGAGTTTGTGTTTGAGGGCGATGCTAAGGCATCTCCCACCCAGGGTACCAGCGTGCTGGCCTTGCCACATGCATGGCTCAGTCCTCCCATCAGGAGGAGGCAGTCTGGGCGTCCAGAACACCGAGACCAGTGCTATGGTCTGGAGTTGGCTCCATCTGCCTGTGTCTGGTGGGAAGCCACCTGCACCAATAGGACCTCTCAGCCCCTGCCTGCCCTTGACCCGTCCCCGAACAATCTGGGTCAGCGTGCCAAGGTGGAGTCTGCAAAGCAAACAAGGTCTAGGATGATTTTGGTGACTTTGGGAGGGTAGGGCATAAAGTCAGTGAAAATATAATGAATGAATGAATGGATGGATGCACGCATGGATGCCTGATGTGCACCACAGAAGGGCAGCATTTGTCAAAACCAAATGCTACCTACTCTCCCTGACAGACACCTCTCCACGGCTAAGATCTTCCAGCATCTGACCTCGCAGATTAGATGATCTCCAACTCAAAGCCTCCAGCTCATGGGAGGAGATCTCCTTGTTCACAAGCAGTCATAATAACAACCATCTCGTATTTCTCATATCCACACTCCAAAGCCTGTACTGAGCACTTCCTATCAGCATTCTCAGTCATTTTAACAGCCGTCTGCAGTAGGTATTACTCGTTCTATTTCACAGGTAAGGAACCCGAGGTAAAAAGAGGTAAATTCACTTGCCTGAGGACACACAGTTTGTAAGTGGGAGACTCAGGACATGAGCCCAGGTCCCTCTGCTCCAAAGCTTGCACTGTTAACACTCTACGTAGGCACTACAAACCTGTGACCCATGTCACAGTGACACAGTTAGCTCATGGACCCTGTGCTTGTCTATCCCCGATAACGATCTATATTTGTACACACATGTGCACACACCCCTCCCACAGGAACATGAGCTCTGTGGTAGCAAGAACTTTGTAAACCATGTTGCTGGCACGTAGTAGGTGCTTGTTATAGACTGAATGTTTATGTTCCTTCAAGTTATTGTGTTGAAGCCCTGACCCCCAATATGACTATATTTGGAGATGGGGCCTTTATGGAAGTAATTAAGGTTAAATGAGGTCATAAGAGTGGAGCCCTGATCCGATAGGATTATTGTCCTTATAAAAAGAGATAGGAGAGTGCACACTCTCTCTCCACGTGAGGGCACAGTGAGAAGGTGGTCATCTATGAGCCAGGAGGAGAGCTCTCACCAGAAGTCCACACTACTGGACATTGCTGTGGAACTTCCAGCCTCCAGGACTGGGAGGAAATCATTTTCTGTTGTTTAAGCCACCCAGACTGTATTATATTGTTATGGCGACCTGTGAAGACTAATACTGAGCTCAGTACATTTTGGTTGCGGAATACAAATCTGGTTTGCTGCATCTGTTTTTAAAAAGAGGATTTGAATGTCCCAGTACCCGCTGGCCTCCTCCTCCCCCTCGGCATCCCTCATCTTCCTCCTCAGCCCCACGGGCCCTGGGTTTGCCCCTCTGCTCTGAGCTGGGCTGCTCTGAGGCTTCAGGCCTGAGTCAGGGCTCCATCCTCGTGCATTGCTGGGTACATGTACGGAAACAGGTGGTCCCTCTCGTGGCCCCCAGAGTCCCCCCCCCCATCCTGCAGGTGTGTGTGCTGGGGAGGGCTCTCTGGGCCAGGAGGCCTTCCCTACCTTGCGGCCGCTGGCAGCTCCCGACCGTCAGCTCGCTCCTCACGGACAGGGTCTCGCAACCCCTGTGCGGCCGCTGAAGACAGGTTCTCTGGGGACCTGCTCTCTCCATGGTGGCTGGTCAGGGCTCTCCAGCTCAGGCGGCACCCCTGGGCCTGGGAGCAGCAGAGTGCAGTGAAGACTCTGAGCGCTTCACCAGCCCCCAAATGCCCACCCCTTGCGGGTCCCTCGAGTGAGGAAATCCAAGAGGGTAACCAGAGTGGCTGCCAATGCCCAGGGGAGAGGCCTGCCCCTCAGCCACCTGGCCCACGGAGCCCAGCTGCCACACTCACCGCCCCGCCACAAAGCACAGGCGCCTGGGCGCCAGCAGGACTGTGGGCTCTCCAGCTAGGGTGGGGGCAGTTGGGGGTACAGAGAATGAAGTCCAGCCTCAGCGTGGTTGCCAACCACACCCGGATCAGGGGGCTATCCCTTTGCCTGGCTGGGCCTTGCTTTTCCCCTCTGTAAAGTGGGGACAGCAGACTCTGTACCTCACTTGCCTCACCCTAGTCCTGGCCCTGGTGAGAGTGCCCCACGTCTGAATACGGTACAAATGTGGAAGCAAGGGGAGGGACGGCACAAGATGAGGGCCAGCGGAGGGACAAATACTGAGGGAGTACTTATTATGAGTTGGGTGTTTATTCATATCTTAATCATCATAGCTAGCCTTGACTGAGTACTCGCAGAGGGCCAGGCCCCACAACCAGCACTTGCCATGTTATCTCAGTTAATCCTCACAAGACATCTAAGGGCAGATAGTATTAACTTTGATTAGTGAACAAGGAAATGGAGACTCAGAGATGTCATTTGACAGCCCGAGGTCACACAGCTAATGAGACACAGGGCTGGAATCCACACCAGGCCTCCCACCACTGTTTTATACTGCCTAATGGATAAGAGCCAAAAAAGCTCTCAAGTTTATGGAGTGCTTACTGCAATCTTCTCCGCATCTGCATATATTAACCTATTTAATCCTCCTGGTAACACTTTAAAGTAGATACATCTATTATGCCTATTTTATAGATAAGGAAACTTATCTTAAGTTGCAAAGAGGTGCAAAGAGGTTAAGTGACTTGCTCAAGGTCACACAGCAGCTAATAATGGTGCCAGTAGGATTTGAACGTAGGCACTTGACTGCTCTAAAACCACAATGCAATGCTTCCTCTCTTCACCTCTTGGAATCCTCATAGGAACCCTCCCCAATAGAAGGTGTTATTACCCCCATTTTAGAGTGATATGGCTTGTCCAAGGTCACCCAGAGGGCTAAGGGCAAAGCTGTGATTTGAACCCAACTGTTTCTTGTTATACTCTTACCATGATAATCATTATAGCTACCATTCAATGAGCACTTACTACCTGTCAGTTCCAGTACCAAGAGTGTTGCACACAACTTCACACTGGATTTTCACAATCATCTCAGGAAGGAGAGATTTGTGTCAGTCAGAAGAGGCAAGATTATGCTGTGGTAACAAATAGCCCCCTGCAATTTTAATGGCTGAAATAAAAAAGGATTTGTTTTTGCTTACAAAACATATGTTAGCAGGGGGTTCTGTTCTCTGCTATCTTCACTCGGTGACCCAGATTGAGGGAGGTCCCATCTATGTGCAGGTTTGCCAAGACACCAAAAGGGAAGATTGAATTCTACTAATTAAATGTTTTAGCCCGAAAGTGACATGTCACTTCTGCTCACAGTTTACTGACCACAACTAGTCATGTGGCCCCACCCAACTACAGGGAGGCCAGCGAGCACAGTCCTACTGTGTGCACAGAAGGCAGAGAGCCATACAACCCCAACATTATCCCCGTTCTACAGAAGAGGAAACCCAAGGTCCCAGGTTGTAAGGAACAGAGCCCAGGGCCAATCCAGTATGGAGCCCATTGGCTTTCAATCACACCAGCCCCTGCAACACACAGCAGACCCACCCATAGAACCAGATTGAACTTTATCATTTACAGTGAGCATTCCCACCCTTTGTCTCATTTCACTCACTCAGTCTTGGTGCAGGTGTCAGGATAATGCTCCCCAGCTTGCAGCAGAGGAAACTGAGGTTCAGAGAAAGGCAGTCTCGGTGCAAGCCATGACTAAGAGTTGAAAGGTGGGACAGGGATAAGAACTCGATTCCCCTGGCTCTCCACCCTCTTGCTTGATGTCAGCCTTCCTTCCCCCTCAGCTCCAGGAAAAGGAAAAGAAATGTACACCTCTTTTCTTGTCTCCCCTACCATGTTGGTAATTGGAGGGACAGAATTGGTATTTTGAGACTTTCGAGGAGCAAGGTGGAGACACAAGCCGGTCATAGACCGAGGTCAGGGAACCTGACGGTACCTTGAAGACCTCCACTCTTGGGCAGGAACTGCTGGGAATACAGCCCTCATTGAAGTCCTTAACAGCTTCTGTGTTCCCAGAATCTTATCCAGTCCTCACAACAGGCAGGTGCCATAGATGTAATCATTTGGCCTATTTTATAGATGAGAAAACTGAAGCTCAGAACCTAACAGAGAGGAACTTCCCTAGTGGTCCATTGGTTAAGTCTCCACCCTTCCAATGCAGGGAACGTGGGTTCTATCCCTGGATGGGGAAATAAGATCCCACATGCCGTGTGGCGTGGCCAAAAAATTAAAATTAAAAAAAAAAAAACAAAACCCTAACAGAGAGACTGCCACAGAAGACTCAACAAAAGTTTTGTGGGCAGGTGGCTGACTCGATCAGAGAGGCTAAGAGATTAGCTCAAGGGTGCCCAGCTCACAAGGGCAGGAATTGGTCTAGATCCCTGGTGAGTTTACCCAGACCTTAGGTTTACTGAATGAGAGGCAGTGTGCACTCCAGAGCCGTCTGCCCAGGGCAGAATCCCCAGCTCTGCTGCTGCCTAGCTGGGTCCTTGGGCAAGTCACTTAACTTCTCACCTACACAATAGGGATAAGACAGATCTTCTGGACTTGTCATGGGGATTAGTTAATACCTGTGAAACACAGTGGCTATCACATAGGAAATGTTCCATAAAGGTCAATTCTTGTTGCTGTTGTGGTTACCCAGTTTCTAGTTTGAAAAGAAAAACACTTCCTAAATCAAAAGGATAATATATACAAACTAATAGTGAAGGCAGTCCATGAGCCTGAAACAACAGACAGGAAATATAAAAGTTCAATTGGACGACAGTTTTGAACAAAGAGGGTAAAAATAACTATTGTAAGAGAGGTCAAATTGCTATTGGCTTTCTCCAAGTCTCTTAAAGCACACAAAATTGTAAATAGGCAATGTTGCTAGAGTTGGTAAACAGCAGCATACCAGTTCTGGAAAACATTTTGGCAATATATACCAAAAGCCTTAAAGCTGTAACTGCCTTTTAACCTACAATCCTACGGCTGAGAACTAATGATTATCTAATGATAATCTTAGAGGAGAGTTGTTTTCTCCCATTTTACAATGATGCAATGGAAGCTCAGAGAGGTTAAATAACTTGCCCATAGTCACACAGCTGGGAAGTAAAGGGACCAGAATCCAAGCCACGTTGGTTTGATGGTAAAGCCATACTCTCATCAGCTACACTTCACGTTCTCAGAAGGATGAGTCTACAGGACTATCATAAAGGTTCGACTGTCCCTATTTGCAGAGATGTAATCTCTATGTGGAAAATCCCAAAGAATCTATGAAAAAGCAACTTGAACTAATAGGTGAATTTAGCAAGGTCGCAGGATCCAAAGTCAACACATAAAAGTTAGTTTGGCAATGAACAACTGGGATTTGAAACTTTTAAAAAAGTAAAATTTACAATAGCATCAAAAACCATGAAATACAGAAAAATCTGAATTTAACAAAATATGAAGAGGTCTATATACTGAATTTAACAAAAAGAGGTCTATATACTCAATTTAACAAAATATGAATTGAGCAAAATATGTGAGAGGTCTATATACTGAAAACTATCAAACTATAAAGCATTAAAAGACATCAAAGAAGGCCCAAATAAAGAGATATACTATGTTCATAGATTAGAAAACTCAATGTTCAATGTAGTTAAGATGCCAGATCTCTTTGAATTGATCTACAGATTCAACACAATATCAAATAAAATCCAAATAAGATTTTTTTTGTAAAAATTGAGAGGCTGATTATAAGATTTATATGGAAAGACAAATGAATTATAATAACCAAAACAATTTTGAAAAAGGAGAAAAAGTTGGAGGATTTGTGTTACCTGATTTCAAGACTTATTCTAAAGCTACAGTAATCAAGACAGGGTGGTCCTGGTGAAAGGATAGACCCATAGACAAATGGAAAGAAGAGATAGTGCAGAAGTCCAGAGTTCAGTGGTTTAACAGAAGTAAATCCACAGGTATACGGCCAATTTATTTTCAACAAAGATGCAAAGGTAATTCAATGGAGAACGGATAGCCTTTTCAATAAATGATATTGGAACAATTGGACATACAAAACAATGAACCTCAACCCCTATCTCACAACATATACAAAAAAAAAAAAAAAAAAAACCACTTAAAATTGTTCATAAACCTACATGCCCAAAACTGAAAACTATAAAACTCCTAGAAAAAAACACCTTGTTTGTGACTTTGGTTTAGGCAATGATTTCTTAGGGCACAAAAAGCACAAACTATAAAAGAAAAAAAAATAGATAAATTGGACTTTGCCATAGTTTTAAATTCTGCTCTGCAAGAGATATTATTAAGAGAATGAAAAGACAAGTTACAGATTGGAGAAAATATTTTCAAAGCACATATTTGATAAAAGACTTGTATCCTAAATATATAAAGTGCTCCCACAGCTCAATAATAAGAAAATAAACAATCCAATATTTTAAATGGGAAAAAGATTTGAATGCATACTTAACCAAAAAAGAGAAGTGGATAGCAAATAAGGATGTGAAAAATGCTTGACTTCATTAGTCATTAGGTAAATGCACGTTAAAACCAATGAGATAACACTACACATCTATTAGAATGGCTAAACATTTCTTTAAATGCTGACAATACCAAGTGCTGACGAGGATGTGGAGTAATAGGAATCCTCATTACATTGCTGATAGAGCCACTTTGGAAAACAGTTTGGCAGTTCCTTAGAAAATTAAACATATACTTACCCATGTGACTCAACTATCCCACTCCTAGCTATTTACTCAGGAGAAATTAAACACAGCCACACAAAGACCCACATGCAAATACTTGTAGCAGCTTTCTTCATAACAGCCCCAAACTGAAAACAACCCAAATGTCCACATATTGAGACACAGTGGAATACTACTCAGCCACACAAACACATACGTGCAACAACATGGATGAATCTCCAAAACATTAATGCAAATGAAAGAAGCTAAACACAAAGGCTACATTCAGTATGATTCCATTGATACGACATTTTGAAAAACAAAGCTATAATGGCAGAAATCAGGTCAATCATTGTGGGGGGTTGGGGCTGGGGGATTGACTGCAAAGGAACAAGAAGGAACTTTGGGTAGTGATGGAAATTCTCTGTATCTTGATTGTAGTGGAGGAAATACAGCTGTATACATAAATTCATCAAATGGTACAGCTGAAAAGTGTGAATTTTACTTTAGGCAAATTATGTCTCAATAAACCTGACTTAAAGAAAAAAATGTACACCAACAAAACATTCATTTGACAACAAAAATGTATTGATCATCTACCATGCACCACCAACAAGATGGACAAGGGTCTCCCTCACACAGAGATTCTGTCCATCTGTAATGTGTGCGTGTGTGTGTGCACGTGCGTGCATGTGTGTTTTGTGTGTGTCAGTATGTTGAAGTCTTTCTTGTTTCTGTCTGCTTTTATCTGCTCTCTGGCATCTTTAAATGGTTGTTTTAAAATGTTGTCCAGAGTTTATAATTGCTGTCTGTGGAAGGATTAGTCTGATATAAGCTACTCCAGCAGAACCAGCACTGGATCTGAAGTGAGACTAGAACATCAATGCTGACAAAATGTGATGACTTTGAAGACAGATGTCAAATAAATCCACAATAGTCATATATGATTCAAGAGTAAGTGTATGGTTCAGATATTCTTGTATTTCAGGCCAGCAATCCTGAGTACATACAGCATTGTCAGGAAATAGAAAATAATGAATGTGTTCCACTTTTTAATTAAAATATTTATTTGGTTAGTCTTTCACTCAACAAACATGAGCTGGGGCAGGGCCAGTGCAAAATGAAAATTCAGAGGTCCTTGGTCAAAGAGTAGGAAAAAGTGCTGTTAAAGAAAGGTACATAAAAACTTTCTTCTTTCTTCCATGTTCTCTCTCTTGACTTACAGGGCTTTTCATTTGTTATTTGGTGTCGTTCTAAGTAAAGAAGAATACAAATTTTAAATTATTAACATGAATTTACTGTCTGTCTTTATATTGTGTGATTCCAGTTTTAAACGTAAACACCAGGGCATTTAATTCGTAAACAAAATCACTGAAATTACGCGGTTTGTATTACGTAGTTCATCCCAGGAGGATGCTTGAAGCTAGCCACAGAGATAAACACGCCAGACACATGAAGGTTGAAAGGAGGAAGAGGATTCTGAGACACCCCCTCCCTCCCCTCCCACCAGGCACAGAGCCAGCTGCAGGAGCACTCCCGGATTCAGCGATACTAGTCGGGAGAGCACAGAAGCTCACAGGTGCCCAGGGATCACCCCTGCAACATGGCACGGGCGTTCTTATTTGGGTCTGATGAATGCTAGGTTTCCCCTCCTGCTAGTCACAGGCCCTACACCACGTGCCCTGGCTAGGGCAGGCTCTGGAGCAGTGGATCCAGGCATCAGGCCCAACCCACCACAGACTGGAGATCCTCCAGAATATTTAAACCTCCATGCTAACACATACTGGAACCTGGATCAGGCTTGACCTCCTTGCCACACGGCCTCTGGCTGGCCACCCACCAGACCGCTCTTGTGTTTAACCCAAGGTGGGAACCATGACTGCTGCAAGATGCCACCAAGTGTGCATGCCTGGCCCCAACCCTCCAAGTGCCTGGCTCGGGCCCCCTGCTAGGGCAGCGGTGGGAGGGGGAGGCCAGGCAGTATTCTGGAGTGTCCTGGGCATCAGGAGAGAAGGAGTCAGTGTCTGAGGACCCATCCTGGGGAAGTGATGGAAGGTGGGACTGCACATGAGCTGAGGCTCCAAGTCCCTAGTGCATGCTCTGTCGTTCCATCACACTTCACTTATAAAACACAAATTCAATGATACAATCATTAAAAATTTCAAGATGGTGGCCATGGAGCATTAAACCCCGCATGCAGAGACCTTCTGTGCAGGGTGCCCTGTGTGATTGTTATGGTCACAAGTTCATGAAGCTGGCCCTGGCTGGAGCTGGTCCAGGGATGAATCAGACACAATCCCAGCCCTCCACGTGCACTCGGAGGAGGAGTGCGGGTCAGGCACTATGGTAAGCACCAGGGAGAGAGGAGAGACCTCGAGGGAAAGTGGTTTTTTTGGGTTTTTTAAATCTTTTTCAGGAGGAAAGGAAACGTTTATTCTTTGATCAAAGCATGGAGAGGCACGAGTTTGTGCTTTAGAGTACGTGCTCTCCCCAAAACCAGCAGGGCTGCTTTATAGGGCTGCCTTATGTGGTTCTTGTCAGTGGGGAGGGCAGCGGAGTTCTCCTGGGTTGGGGCGGCTGTGCAGCTCGCAGCTCCAGACCACCGCGCCGTGCGCAGCATCGCCGTAACCCCGCCCGCTGCCGCCATCTTGAATTGCAGTGCCGTGTGCAGCGCTTCTGCACACGGCCGGCGGCCCGCCGAGCTGAGGTGTCGGTGCAGCCGTTTCACACTAGGGGCTCTGGGCTGAAGGGCCGTGCGAGGCCTCTGCACGAGGCACCCTGTGAGCAAGTGAAACTCGACCCGGCTCCAGAATTGTTCGGCCAGGTTAGGCAGCCTGGTTTCGGCAGCCAAGCGGCTTTCCCAGTGGTCTGCGCTTTCTTCTGGATACAAGGTAGGCTGACCTCCAAACGCCGCCTGCCTCAGGGGAAGGAGGGGGGAGGTCCAGGTGAAACCGCATAACTCAGATTGGGACTTGAACTCATGGTGGGTTTTTTTTTTTTAAGATTTATTATTTATTTTATTTATTTTTGGCTGTGTCGGGTCTCAGTTGCGGCACGCAGGGTCTTTTATTGCGGTGCACCGGCTCTTGGCTGTGGTGTGAGGGCTCCTCTCTCGTGGCGTCCGGATTTTTCTCTGTCTAGTTGTGGCGTGCAGGCTCCAGGGCACATGGGCTCTGTAGTTTGTGGCACGTGGCTCGTGGGATCTTATTTCCCTGACCAGAGATGGAACCCGCGTCCCCTGCGTTGGAAGGCGGATTCTTTACCACTGGACCACCAGGGAAGTCCCGAACCCATGGTTTTTTTGTTTTTTTTTTAATTATTAGCACCTTTAATTATTATTTATTTATTTTTTTGGCTGTGTTGGGTCTTCGTTTCTGTGCGAGGGCTTCCTCTAGTTGCCCCGAGCGGGGGCCACTCTTCATCGCGTTGCGCGGGCCTTTCACTATCGTGGCCTCTCTTGTTGCGGGGCACAGGCTCCAGACGCGCAGGCTCAGTAGTTGTGGCTCACGGGCCTAGTTGCTCCGCGGCATGTGGGATCTTCCCAGACCAGGCAGGTAGATTCTCAACCACTGCGCCACCAGGGAAGCCCCCCAACCCCCACCCCACCCCACCCCCCCCACCCCCACCCCACCCCACCCCCCCACCCCCACCCCACCCCACCCCCCCCACCCCCCCGTGGTCTTTTAATTGAGATCACCCACATGGTCTCAGGACTTAATGAAGCTCAGGTTCTTTATATCTCAGTGCAGAAGGAATTCAATGAGAGACAAAGTGGTAGGTAAGAAGTGGATTTATTTAGAGAGATACACATTCCACGGACAGAATGCGGTCCATCTCAGAAGGCAAGACTGGCTTTGGGAGAAACACACTGCACAGAGTGTGGGCCAACTCAGAAGGCCAGAGGCCCCAAAATATGGGGTGGTTAGTTTTTATGGGCTGGGTAATTTCATAGGCTAAGGAGTGGGAGGATTATTCCAACTATTTTGGAGAAGGGGTGGCATTTTCCAGGAACTGGGCCACCACCCACTTTTTGGCCTTTGATGGTCAGCCTCAGAACTGTCATGGCGCCTGTGGGTGTGTCGTTTTGCATATGCTAATGTATTACAATGAGCGTATAATGAGGCTCAAGGTCCACTGGAAGTCGAATCTTCCACCATCTTGGGCCAAGTTGGTTCTGACCAGTTTATGTCATATCCTCAACGGCTATGTCATTCTTTTAAAGGTTGTGCCCTGCCCCTTCCCCTCCTGTTTCACAGGCAGTCCTCTGAGAAAAGTGGCACTTATGCTGCTACCTGGACAATGAGGTGGCCAGGTGGAAGAGATGGAGGCAGAGCGTGTCAGGCAAAGGGAATTGGGTGTGCCAAAGCCAGAGGCTGGAGCGAGCCCAGCATGCTGGAGGTACTGAAAGAACATATCATTATTCAGAGTGACAGGCACTGTGCCATCCCCCGGAGAGGTCCAAACTGGTGTTTCTTTTTTTTTTAACTGCATCTCAGTCTCCTATTTATTACTGTGAGATGAAATACAGTTGCCTGATGACCCACCTTGGACACACTGTTTCCACAAGTCTTGTGGGCGGTTATTAGTGAAAGTACAAGTAGTGCCTGATTCTCTCCAGTTTCATTTATAGCCCGGCTCCCCCACAAATGAGCTCTGCCTGCTGGGTTCAATCAGGGGCACTGCTGGCTGCCAGAAGCCAAGTTAGGGCCGGGGATTCCGCCCCCCTCCCAACTGTGGACTGAAAACAATGCACAACCTAAAAGTTGAAAGTTATGTTTTATTCAGCAGACATTCTTAGGCCTTCGAGCCGGGGAAATAGCATCTCAGCTCTGAGAAAACAGCTCTGAAGAGGCAAGGCGGGGGAGCCAGGATATATAGAAGTTCTTGCAACAAAGGGCAGGTAGTCAGGAAGTCAAAAGATTATTGTTAATTAAAGAAAAACAGATATCTCAAGTTAAGGAATTTAGCGCTTTTCTGTGTATGGGAAGATGCAAGAGCCTGGGCTCACTGAAATCCTTCCTTTGATATGTGCCTCAGCTATCTGGGCCAGTATCCTGAGTTTTCTCACCCTGAGTTTCCTCAAGCTGCACCTTTGGGGGTAGCTGCAGTCTGACGATTGCTAGATTGTAGGCATTCCTAGTTTCCATCCTGAGTTCCCTCAGGGCTTGCCTTTGGGGGTGGCTGCAATTGCTGATGTCTGTGATATCCTTGGTTTACTGATATGGCAGGCAGTATTTTATTTCTCACAACCCTTCACGTGTGTTGGGCACACTGGTTCTCCTACCCACCACATCTGCAGCCCTTGCTCCTGCATTTCAAGACTGCTGCCACCTCATCTCCTTCTCAACTGAAGCTTCTACTCCCACACTCCAGCCTGCCCCTGCCTTCAAGGTAGTCGAGAATGAAGCCTCTTTCCAGAAGCTAGTCTTCAAGCACCAGAACTCACTCTGATTGAACTAGCTTGGGCCACGTGCCCACCTCTGAGCCAATCGCGGTAGCCGGGGAGCGTCAGTATATTGACAGACAGGTCAGGAGCAGGGATCAGATCTCATTGCTGTTAATTTCCAGGTATAGGACTGGTGTAGTGGAAGGAACACACTTTGAGGATGAGACAGATGTGGGTTCTAGTTCTACCTTCTCTCCTTTACTGTCTGTGGGTCTCTGGCCCACCCCTCCTTGAGCCTCAGGCCCCCCTTTATAAAACTGCAGATAAGAATATCTAGAAATCTGTAAGGATTAAATACATGTAAAATGCCTGGAACGTGGTAGGTTCTCAATAAGTGCTAATTAGTAGCCATATAAACAATGTCTTGCACCCACACAAATATACAGCCTTTGGCAACACTGATTCATTTTTCTGGAATACACGTCTTTCTTTTATCAGCGCATCCTCTCAAACCCCATTTTCCACATCCCATCCCCAGTGACTGCCTTCTCCTTGTACCATTAAGTAGCAGAGTGGTGAAGAACATGGGCTTGGAGTCAGAAAGGACCAAGTTCAAACCCACCTTACTCTCTTGAGTTCCAATTTCTTCATTTGTAAAATGGGCCTAACAATACCCATATCACAGGGTTTCATGGAAATTAAGTGAGGTCATTCAGGCAAAGCCCTAAGCACATAGGTGCTTAGTGAATATTAGTCTTTATTATTATATGCATCCCACCATTTTGTAATTATCTTTCATATGCCAGCCTCTTACACTAGAGTGTGAGCTTCTAGATGGCAAGAGCTCTCCTGGACTCGCCTTCATTTCACTTTCTCATAACCCTACCCCAAATACTCAACCAGAGCCTGGTTTCAACTCGCTGCCCTAGAAATGTTTATGGGATGCTTGGCTAAAAGCCAGTACTTGCTGCAGGAAAGCTCACCCCCTTTCTCACTTGCCAGCTGCTCTTACTGACTCTCCTGGGATTGGATAGGCATGTCAGGGAGAACAGAGGAGAGTAAGAGGGAGCAGGAAAGATCTCACTTGGTGGGTACTGCCTTAAGCCACCATCTAGTCACACGTCTAAAGATGACACTTACGGGGTACTTTTGTGAGTTCTTCAGATACTCCCCAATACTAGTCCCTCAATGTGAGTGACATCCTCTTTCGAGGCTCATTGCTTCCTCCATCCACAGACTTTCGGAATCAGCTTCCCCTCCAGCTGCCAGCTGCTGAAGGCCCATCACCTTCCAGGTGGTCCTTTTGGACAGACCTAGGATGGACTCATTTCAGCCCTATCCCCTAAGTGGCTCCAAACATCCATGGGAAACACGTATAAATGTCTTCCCGGAGAAACCTGGGGAGTTGGTCGGTCCCAGTACAGCATCCACCTCTTTTCCACATCTGCTGTTGGAGCAGTCAGCGAGATATTCTTACCTTGTGGATTTTCCAAGGGACAGAGATCAAGTCCTCTGAGTGGTCTGTTGAATTTCCTCTCTCTTGACTTGAAGTAAGGAGAAGCTCTCCTTAGAGGTATGGTGGGGCTCCCAGCACCAACTCCTCTCCTAGACTTCATTCCCTACCCTTTTGAATCCTCAGTGACAGTGAAGGGCTTAAAAGTCAGGTAACCAGAAGTTGAATAAACCATTTTACATGTGCCCAGAGTGATCCATCTCATTGTGTACTTTGAATTCTGAAATTTATTGTGTAATGGAGATTTCTCTGAAATTTCCAGTTTAATTTCCTATAACTTGAACTAGTAAATGGCTCAAACTTCATTTCTGAGGGTACAGTTGACTGAATATTCCCCTCCCCAAAGATGTCCATGTCTCACTGCCCAGAGGTTCAAGAACCCTGAGAGAGTCACTTAACATTCCCAGGCCTTAGCTGACCCATCTTTCAAACGAATAAACAGGCTCTGGAATCCTACATCTGCAGTTGATTTCTGGCTTCTCCTCTTATTAGCCGTAATTTTAGACCACTTGTTTTTATCCACTCTGTGCCTCAGTTTTCTCATCTGTAAAACAAGGACGATAATAATAGGGTAAGCTTGAAATATTGTTATGAGGGACCTGACAGGCCTGTGTCAAGTGTGAGAATGGTGCCAGCAAAGGGCTCAGCATGGACTCCTGCTGCTGAGAGGATCCAGCCCAGAGCCTGCGTGCAGGCTAGAGTGGTTTCTTTTTCCTGTGGTTATAGTGCTTCCTGATTCTTGGTCCCCCAGATCTATCTTGTGTTCTACCCATTTATCGAACCTGAGTATCCAGTGTCCCATCATTTCTGTGAGCCCTAATATTCCCCCTAAAAGTCCCCTTTCTCTTTAAAAGTCAATTTCTGTAACTTCCAGTCAAGACCCCTGACTCTACAACCATTCATTTGATTTCAGCTTTGGGGATTTACAAACATGTAAAAACAATAGCTAATTGTTATGGGGATATTTCTGTGTGTCTGATAATGTGCTCAATCATATCCGTCTTCTTATTTACTCCTCACAACTAGATGAGACAGCTATTGTGACTAGCACCATTTTGCACACAGGAAATAGAGGTGCAGTATGGTTAAGTAATTTGATCATACAGCTAGGATTTGAATGAACTAAAGTCATCCAATGATAGATGTCTCGCTTTTAACTAACACACCCTACTGCCTAGTAACACATGAAATAAGCACTTCAATTGCAGGATGCCACCTGATTTCAGAAACATAAAACCCCACACCATTCTAATATACGGTAGATACATGCTAAAGCCTTTCATTCTGCGAATTGGCTGATGAGGCACCTCTGGCAATAAAAGCATTTGCCCGTGCTCTCCCCTCACTCCTGTCTCCTGACCAACCCTGGTGCTTCCCCATGCAGCCCTGTGTACATGCAGTGGCTCCTGTTTCTAGGGATCTGTGAGTATAAAAACGTCTTCCTCTATGACAGTCATTTCTGTGTCAGAATGTCTTACCATACCTGATTGTAAAAATCATTTTAAAACAGAAGGCCTGGGTTCAAATCCCAGCCTTGTCACTCACCTGCATTGGAACCTAAGCCAATCATTTTCTCTCTCTGAGCCTCTGTTGCTGCATTGAGAAAAATAAGGCTGAGGATAATAATAACTGTTTCATGGTGTTGTTGGAAGGAATAATATAAACCCCAAACAAAAGAAAACCCACACACTCTAACTCAAAGCCACTCTGTCCATATGAACTATTATGTTAGTCCTCACTGGGAGTAAAAACCAGCCCCAATTAGAGCATAAAGAGCAGATAGGTTCAGGTCAAGGCCATAGAGACTTCCCTGATAGACATACACTCCTGAGTCCTTAAAAATCAGGGAGCAGTGTGGCCATAGAGAAAGGGAGGCCAAGGAGCACTCCCGGCCAAACAGAGAGAACCACTGGTGGGGGAGCAGCAGCCCCAAATGGGGGGCCACAGTCTGTTCACCAAGTTTCCCTCACCCGCCCTGGCCTGGCTGAGGACTCCACAAAGAGAGGGAGGATCCAGAAGGGTTACATCAAATCCCAGGATTCAGCTGCCAAGGAGAAACTTACACACTTAGCTTTGAGCATTTCTGGTTATTCTCTGTTAGTGCTTTAAAAAAATCCCTTTTGCAGATTAATACAATTGATAATATCCAGTGTGGGCAAAGGGGCAGAGAGATTGGCACCCCTGTGCCCTGTTGGAAATTGTGTAAATTAATGTACTTTTCAAGTGCAGTTCATCACTGAGTATCGAAAGTCCTAAAATGGCATGTTATTCTTTGGCCAGCAATTCTACTGTTAGCATTTATCTTAAGGATTTACTCAGACAAGCACACTAAGATGTATATACAATGATATTCATCACAGTAGTGTTTATAACAGCAGAATACTGGAAATTATCTAAATATCCATCAGTAAGGGATTGTCTAAATAAAGTGTTACATCCCTACTATGGAATGCCATGCAGACTTCTAAAAAGGATGTTGCAAATCTCCATTTGTTGACAGTGGAAAGATGCCCGTGGTATATTGCTGAGTGAAAAAAAAAACGGGTTGCAGAACAGCACGTATAGCATGAACATATTTCTGTCACATTATACACATCTATAAATTTACATGTACACACGCAGAGAGAGAAATTGGAGCCAAGATCACCCAAATGTAGACAGTGGTCATTTCTGATTAGGGAGATTTGGGGGGATTTTTGCTTTCTTCCTTATGCAAGAATTGTGTTATAGCAAGAAATAGACCTTTTAATTCAGCAAAATTCCTAGAATGGGATTTCTGAACCTCAGCACTGGAAAATTTTTAATTGGGCTGGAGAGTTTTTTTTTTTTGGCTGCATTGGGTCTTCGTTGCTGTGCGCAGGCTGCCTCTAGTTGCGGAGAGCGGGGGCTACTCTTCGTTGCGGTGTGCCGGCTTCTCATTGCAGCGCACGGGCTCTAGAGCGCAGGCTCAGTAGTTGTGGCTCACAGGCTCTAGAGCACAGGCTCAGTAGTTGTGGTGCATGGGCTTAGTTGCTCTGCAGCATGTGGGATCTTCCCAGACCAGGGCTCGAACCCATGTCCCCTGCATTGGCAGGTGGATTCTTAACAACTGCGCCACCAGGGAAGCCTGGCTGGAGAGTTCTTGGTTGCACAGGACCGTCTTGTGCATCGTAGGATATTTAGCAGCATCCCTGACTTCTACCCGCTAGATGCCAGTAACACTCCTCCATCCCCCCAAGTTGTGACAACCAAAAATGTCTCCAGACATTGCTAAATGTCCCCTGGCTGAGAACCACTGTCCTAGAGGAAGGGGAAGACAGGCTGGATGATAGGGCTGCTCCCTAGAGAAGATTTGGAATGGGAGATCGGGAGACACTGCCCAGACTCCAACCTATTCCCCCTCAAGTCTTCTGTGAAGTTCAAAATCCTGAGTGAGACTGGATGTATTGCAAAAAATTGTGATGAAGCCAAACAAAGATGGCAGGCTCAGTGCAGAAACAGGGACGTGGGGATCAGCAAGAACTCGGCTAGGAGCTGACAACATCGAGAGAGCTCCAAACTCACACAGGCTGTGCATATGAGGTTCTGAGCCTGTGAAGTTGGGGGCTGAACAGCTAGCTCCCTCAGGCCTTTACTAACGCTGTGCGGCACAATTCCTTTGTTGTCACATGCAAATGGTATCTCCCTCCAAAACAGGGCGGTCTGGAGTTTGTCAGGGCTTTGCGCCCAGGATGGACTCTGACCAATAAAAATTATTAACACTTATTGAGATCGTAAGTAAGTGCCAGGCACTGCTCAGAGACCTTTGCATGTATCTGCTCCATCCTTGCATCATCCCTGTGAGGCAGGGGATAGTGACCATTCCCAAGTTACAGGTAAGGAAAGAGAGGCACAGAACAACAAAGTAAGTCACCCAAGGTCCCCTAACTACTACATGTCAGAAATGGGTTTTAGGCTCAGTCAGTCTGGCTCCAGAGCCTGTGGGCTGACCCCACCCCACCATTCTGCCTCTGGAAAGGTATGGGTGGGGCTACTGGAACCCCAAAGCAGGAGTGACTACATTCCTGGCCACTCTGCTGAACTGCCTCTTTAATGAGAACACCTGCCACTAGTCCGGGGCCCCACATGTGCCAGTACAGTAGAGGATGCTTCACATAGGCTCTTTTTATATCTCAAACAGCCATATGAGACAAGCACTATCATTACTACTCTCGTTTTACAGATGGGGAAACTGAGGCTGGATTCATTGTCCCCCCCCGTGGTGCTAACACTGTACCCCTTGGGTCCCTATGTTGCAATTGTTTGTGCATCTGTGTCACACCCAATGGCAGGGGATGGGCTGGATTCCTCTCGCCCTTGGTGTCCAGCACTGGAGGCCACAGTCAGTATTGCTCATCACTTTGGGGGCTGCCTAGTATCTGAGCCCCCTTCCTGGGTTTGGAGAAATGGCCACTGTGTGAGTCCTGATGAGCCGCACCTCTCTCTACAGAAGCCAAAGACCCAGACACGTGTTCTCCCAATCCCTGCAGTTCTGCCTGCCTGTCAGATGACCCCATCCAGGACACAAGTCTGGATGAGGGACAGAGAGAAGAAGAAGTCCTTCTGATTCCATTTCATCACCAGGGTGGTGTCATCTGGGATCTTAAGTGCTGGGTGGCTGTGGATGGAGTTGAGAGTCCAGGGGTCCAGCGGCCAGTGGCAGCCAGGGCAGCAGCCACGTTCTAATCAGACTGCGCCCGCGCGATGACCTATCTGTGCTCTTGACCCGTCCGCATCCCCTTCAGTCCATTCTGCGAGCTATCTACCCAGTATCCTTACAACATACCCCTTTTCTGTAAGGAGACCAAGATTTATTCCTGTTGTTTGCACCTGAGAATTGTAGTGTGGACCAAGAATAGACAAAATAAAGAAGAGAGGGAGGGAGGGAAGCCATGCATCACCTTCACCCCACAAGAATCACTAGGTCAAGTTAAACATCCCCAGCCAGTTTCCACTCTTACTGCTTGAAGTGGTCAGGGGGTGGCCTGCAGATTGTCCGAGTAGAAGCACTCACTTGTACAAATTCCCTAACAACTGCAAATGTGGCCAAACCAGATGCAGGCGAGGGGTGGATAAGGCCAGCTATGGGGACCTGAGCAGAAGCCACTGTTGGAAAATCCAGTTTCTACCAAAACCCCTCTCCAAGCTGACCTCATTCTAGGAATAGCCTGAGATCATTTCATCTTAATTACTCCTGCAATACAGGTGTTAGTGGGGGCCCCTTTGTCCAATGCACTTGAGGGAAAACTACCCTGAACACCTTCAGTTCCATGGCCTGTGGATTCCATGACCCCAAGCTTGCAGTGGGTCAGCCAACTGGGAGTAAGGGTCACGTGATACTGAATATGGCCAGCCAGCCCAAAGGGCAGCCCAAGAAGGTCCCCAGCACTGGCACACTGGGGCCAGACAGGACAGGCCAGGGAGGTGAGGAGGGATCTGATCTCTCCCGCCTTGCTCTGCCCTCATCACCCTGTCCCTCGGGACCTTGCCTGCACTTGTTAAGGAGTGCTCAAGGAAGCCTCAAATTGTGGGTGGTTGTGCATGCTCGCCCTGACCTCTTAACTTCCCCTCCTTGCCCTGGTCCCTCATTACCATGGGCAGAGCCTTGACCCTTCCAGGTACAGAACCTGCCAAACACCTCCTTGTATTTCTGGGGGAAGATCCCTCTCAACGTAGACAGGCTGAATGGGGCCTCCCAATGGAAGGATAGTCACTTCCTTGGCTTTTTTCAGGGTAGACACTTAGGTACCTCCCTACATAAAATTGTTTAGTTTTGCCTGTTTTTGAATACTTTTGTAAGTGGAATCATACTGCATGAATTCTTTTGTGTCTTACTGCCTTTGCTCAACATTATGTTTTTAAGAGCCATCCAAGTGTTGTGGGTATTTATAGCTCATTCATTTGCATGCATGAATATACCATAATTTATCCATTCTACTCTCCATGGATATTTGGGTAGTTTCAGTTTAGGGTGTTACAAATGATGCTGTGAACACTTCTGCATCCTTAAAGTCTATTTTATAGGAATTTAATATTGCTATGTCAGTTTTCTTGGTCAAAAGACGAGAATTTCTTTTTCCATATTTTTATTTTCTACCATTCTGTATTCTTATGTTTAAGATGTGACCCTTATAAATAGCATATATTTCGATTTTGTATTTTGTCCTCAGTCTGACAGTTTTAATCTTTTAATAGAATTATTTAGTCCATTTGCATTTAATATAATTACTTAGAATTACTTATTTACCTATGCTGTTTTTCTCTTATGTATTAACTTCCTTTGAATCATTTTTTACCTCTTCCAGTTTGGAAGTGACATACCTTTCTAGTGCTTAACATGCATCCTTAACTTAATTGAGGTATAATTGATTAGTACCTTTATCTTCCTCATAAAGAGAAAAGACTTTAGAACACTTTAACTCCATTTATCCCCATCCTGACTTTTACATCATAGTTTCTGTGCATTTTAATTCTACATATATTTTTAAGGCTCCAGGAGACATTATTAGTATTGTTTTATTTAGATTTACACTCATTTACCACTTTCTTTGCTGTTCTTTTCTTCTTTCATTTCTTTTTTATTTTGTCAGTGCTGAGGGGTTTTTTTAAACACAAGTTAATTGGGTGATAATTTACATACCATACAGCTCACTCACTTAAAATGCATGATTCTATGGATTTCAGGGTGCAACCGTGACCACAGCCAATTTTAGAATACTTTTATCATCTTTAGAAGGGAGCCCCAAACACTTCAGCTATTACCCTTCCGTATGCTCATCACCACCGCCTCCTCAGCCCTAAGCAGCCACTAATATACTTCCTGTCTCTATAATAGATTTCCCTACTCCGGACTGTCATATTAATGGAATCCTGTAATATGTGGACTTTTGTGACTGACTTTTTTCACTTAGCGTATGATTTCAAGGTTTATCTATGTTGTAACACGTATCAGCACTTCATTCTTTTTTTAATTGATAAACTTTATTTTTTAGAGCAGTTTTAGATTCACAGCAAAATCGAGCAGAAAGTACAAACGACTCCCATACACATCCTGTCCCCATACATACACAACCTCTTCTACTATCAACATTCCACACCAGAGTGGGTATATGCGTTACTATCAGTGAACCTACATTAACACATTATTATCACCCAAAGTCTATAGTTTACATTCGGGCTCACTCTTGGTGTTGTACATTCTATGGGTTTGGACAAATGTATAATGACACTGTAATATCATACAGAGTAGTTTCACTGCCCTAAAAATCCTCCGTGCTCCGTATATTCATCCCTCTGTCTCCACTACCCCCATCCCTGCAACCACTAATCTTTTTATAAGTCTCTATAGTTTTGCCTTTTCTAGAATGTCATATAGTTGGAATCTTACGGTATGTAGCTTTTTCTAATTGGATTCTTTCACTTAGCAATATGCATTTATGTTTACTCCATGTTTTTTTCAAGGCTTGATAGCTAATTTCTTTTTAGTTCTAAATAATATTTAATTGTCTGGAAGTACCACAGTTTATTTATCCATTTACCTACTGAAGGACATCTTGGTTGCTTCCAAGTTTGGGCGATTATAAATAAGGCTGCATCTGCGTGCAGGTTTCTGTGTGAACATAAGTTTTCAATTCATTTGTGTAAATACCAAGGATCACGATTGCTGGATGGTATGGCAAGAGTATTTAGCTTTGTAAGAAACTGCCAAACTGTCTTCCAGAGTGGCTGTACCATTTTACCTTCCCACCAGCAATGAAAGAGAGTTCCTGTTGCTCCACATCCTTGGCATTTGGTGTGGCAGTGTTTTGGATTTTGGCCATTCTAATGGACATGTAATGGTATTTTGTTGTTTCAGTTTACAATTCCCAAATAACATATGATGTTGAACATCATTCCATATGTGTCTAAATTCATTTTTTGCATGTGGATGTCTAGTTGTTTCAGCACCATTTGTTGAGAACACTATCTTTGCTCCATTGTTTTGCCTTTGCTCCTTTGCCAAAGATCAGTTAACTGTATTTTGAGGGGTCTATTTCTGGGCTGTCTCTTCTGTTCCATTGATCTGTGTGACTATTCTTTTGCCAACACTGTGTCGATTACCGCAGCTTTATAGTAAGTTTTGAAATCAGGTAGTATCCGTCCTCCAACTTTGTTCTTCTCCTTCAATATTGAGTTGGCTATTCTGGGTCTTTGCCTCTTCATTTAAATTTTAGAATCAGTTTGTCAATATCCACCAAATAACTTAATGGGATTTTGTATGGGATTGCATTGAATCTATAGATCAAATTGGGAAGTAATTATATCTTGACAATATTGAGTCTACTTAACCATAAACACGGACTATCTTTGCATTTATTTAGTTCTTTGATATCTTTCATCTGAGTTTTGTAGTTTTCCTCATATAGATCTTATACATATTTTGTAAGATTTATACCTAAGTATTTCTCTTTTTTTGAGAGCTGATGTAAATGATATTGTATTTTTTTTAAGTTTTTTTAAAATTAATTAATTTATTAGTTATATTTGGTTGCATTGGGTCTTCGTTGCTGCACGTGGACTTTCTCTAGTTGTGGTGAGCGGGGACTACTCTTCATTGTGGTGCGCAGGCTTCTCATTGCAGTGACTTCTCTTGTTGTGGAGCACGGGCTCTAGGCCGTGCGGGCTTCAGTAGTTGCAGCACGTGGGCTCAGTAGTTGTGGCTCGCAGGCTCTAGAGCGCAGGCTCAGTAGTCGTGGCTCACGGGCTTAGTTGCTCCATGGCATGTGGGATCTTCCCGGACCAGGGCTCGAACCCGTGTCCCCTGCATTGGTAGGCAGGTTCCCAACCACTGCACCACCAGGGAAGCCCCTGATATTGTATTTTTAATTTCAAATTCCACTTGTTCGTTGCTGACACATAGGAAAGCAATTACCTTTTATATTAACCTTGTATCCTGCAATATGGCTATAATTGCTTATCAGTTACAATTCTTTTGTTAATTCTTACAGATTTTCTATGTAGACAGTCATGTCATCTGTGAACAAAGAGCTTTATTTCTTCTTTCCCAATCTGTTTACTTTTTATTTCCTTTTCTTGTCTTACTGCATTAGCTTGGACTTCCAGTATGATGTTGAAAAGGCATGATGAGAGGGACATCCTTGTCTTGTACTTGATCTTAGAAGGAAAGCTTCTAGTTTCTCACCATTAAGTATGATGTTAGCAATAGGCTTTTTGTAGTGTTCTTATCAGGTTGAGGAAGTTCCCCTGTATTTTAGTTTACTGAGAGTTTTTATCATGGGTCGATGTTGGATTTTGTCAAATGCTTTCTCTGCATCTATTGATATGATCATGTGAATTTTCTTCTTTAGCTTGCTGAGATGATGGATTACATTAATTGATTTCTGAATGTTGAACCAGCCTTGCATAACTGGGATAAACTCCACTTGGTTATAGTTTAGAATTCTTTCTATGCATTATTGGATTCAATTTGCTAATATTTTGTTGAGGACTTTTACATCTATGTTCATGAGAGATACCGTTCTGTAGTTTTCTTTTCTTGTAATGTCCGTGTCTGTTTTTGGTATTAGAGTAATACGAGTGACATAGAATAAGTTAGGAAGTATTTGTTCTACTTGTATCTTCTGGAAAAGATTATAGAGAATTGATATACTCTCTTCCTTAAATGTTCAGTAGAATTAGCCAGTGAACTCACTGAGCATGGTGCTTTCTGTTTTGCAAGGTGATTAATTCTTTTTTTTTTTTTTTTACAAATTTATTTATTTATTTATTTATTTTTGGCTGTGTTGGGTCTTCGTTTCTCTGCACGGGCCTTCTCTAGTTGAGATGAGTGGGGGCTACTCTTCATCGCGGTGCGTGGGCTTCTCATTGCCGTGGCCTCTCTTGCTGTGGAGCACAGGCTCTAGACGCGCAGGCTCAGCAGTCGTGGCTCATGGGCCCAGTTGCTCCGCGGCATGTGGGATCCTCCCAGACCAGGGCTCAAACCTGTGTCCCCTGCACTGGCAGGCAGACTCCCAACCACTGCACCACCAGGGAAGCCCAAGGTGTTTAATTCTTAATTCAATTTCTTTAATAGATATATGTCTATTCAGATTGTCTGTTTCTTCTTGTGTGAGTTTTAACAGACTGCATTTTCAAATAATTGGTCCATCGCATCTAGGCTATCACATTTATGGGCATAGAGTTGTTCAAAATATCCCTTTATTGTCTTTTGTTAAATATCCATGGGATCAGTGTTCTTTTTTTCATTTCTAATATTAGTAATTCATATCTTCTTTCTTTTTTTTTCTTAGTTAGCCCAGCTAGAGGATTATCAATTTTATTGATTTTTTTAAAGAACCAGCTTTTGGTTTTGTTGATTTTCTCTATTGATTTCCTATTTTCAATTTCATTGCTTTCTACTCTATTATTTTATTATTTCTTTTCTTCCACTTACTTTGGATTTAATTTGCTCTTCTTTTTCTTGCTTCCTAATGTGGAAGCTTAAATTATTGATTTAAAATTATTTTTCTTTTGTAACATATACATTCAATGCTGTAAATTTCCCTATAAACATTGCTTTCACTGCATCCCACAAATTTTAAATTATATTTTAATTTTCATTTAGTTCACATTTTTAAAAATTTCTCTTGAAATTTCTTCTTTGATCCATGTGTTATTTATAAATATGCTGTTTAATCTCCAAGTATTTGGAGATTTTTTTCAACTATCTTTCTGTTACTGATTTCTAGTTTAATTCCATTGTAGTCTGAGAGCAGACATTGTATGATTTATAGTCTTTTAAATCTGTTAACGTGTGTGTTATGGTCTGGAATGTGGTCTGTTTGGTGAATGTTCCATGTGAGCTTGAAAAGTATGTGTAATCTGCTGTTGTTAAAGGAAGGAGTCTATAAATGTCAATTATATCCAGTTGATTGATGGTGCTGTTGAGTTCAAATATGTCCTTACTGATCTTCTGCCTACTGAATCTGTTCATTGGATACAGGTGTGTTAAAGTCTCCAATTATAATAGTGGGTTTATCTATTTCTCCTTGAAATTCTATCAGTTTTTGCCTCATGTCTTTTGCCTTTTATGTCTTCTGAGGTGAGACAGGATGGCTACAGAGGGCTGGAGTTGGGTATTCACAGAGTTTTCTGTAATTCCCAGTATTTGCCTGTCTCTCCAGTTTGGAGGGCAGTGGTTTGCTCTGCGACATCACTTCTATGACAGATCTGAAAGAGTTGATTTTTCAAAAGTTCAACTTCTAACTTGTTGTTAGAGTGGAGCTCCTTACATAATGGACCAGAAAACTGAAGTCCCCTCCATTCCTTTTTATAGCCAAATACCATTCCATTTCATGGATATGCCACATATTGTTTATCCATTCATCAGTTCCTAGATATTTGGGTTGCTTCCATCTTTTTGCTATTATGAATAATGCTACTATAAACATTCACATACAAGGTTTTTTGTGTGTGTGGACATATGTTTTCATTTCTTGGATATGTATCTAGGAGTGGAATTGTTGGGTCATATGTTTAATCATTTGGGGAACTGCCAGAATTTATTCCAAACTGCCTTTACCAGTTTACATTCCCACCAACAGTGTATGATGGTTCCAAAATTTTCCCACATCCTTACCAACACTTGTTATTATCTAACTTTATTCTAGCCATTCTAGTGGGTATTAAGTTGTATCTAAGTGGTTTTGATTTGTATTTCCCTGATGACTATTGATGTTGAGCATCTTTTCATGTGTTATTGGCCATTTGTATATCTTGCTTAGAGAAATCTTATTCTGATCTTTTGTCCATTTTTAAATTGTTTATTATTGAGTTGTAAGAGTTTTAAAAAGTATATTCTATATACAAATTCCTCATAAAATACATTATTTGCAAATATTTTCCCCCATTCTGTGGGCCGTTTTTTAACTTTTTTGATGATGTTCTTTAAAGCCAAAAAGTTTTTAATTTTTATGAAGTTCATTCATTAATTTTTTTCTTTTGTTGCTTGTCTTCTTTCATTTCTAACCTTACGTTTGAGATAATTTGCTTCTGAAGAATACCCTTAGTGAATGTCTACTGGTGACGTTTTGATTGTCAAGAATTATATTTATTTCACATCCATTCTTAAAGGATATGTCTCTGGGTATAGAATACTATGTTAGAATTATTTTCTTTCAGTACATTAAAGATATCATTTCACTGTCTTCTTGTTTCCATCGTTGCTGTTGAGAAGTCAGCTGTCCTTCTGTCCCTCCTTTGAAGATACTATCCCTTTTCTCTCATTTCTTTTAATTTTTTTCTTTATTGTGGTTTTCTTAAGAATCACTATTATGATCTAGATATGGATTTTTGTTTTGTATCCCACTTTGGCTTTTTCAATTCACAGATATTGAAATTGATATCTTTCAACAGAACTGGAAAATTTTCAGCCATTATCTCTTTATATTTCTTTTTCCTTGTAGAACCCCACCCCAATAACACATACGTTAGATGTTCTCACTGTATTCTCTCATCCTTTCTTCAATATTTTTAGTCTTTTCGTTTCTCTCACTGCATTCTGGATACTTTCTTTTATTCTGTCTTCCAGTTCATTAATTTTCTCTTCAGCTATACCTAATCTGCCATTAAACTGACTTTGAGTTTTTAATTTTTCAGTTCTCACAGTTTATTTTGTTTTTTTTCAAATATGTAATGTTGCTTTTTATAGTTTTTTCCCTTTGTATTTCTTTAAAAACAGTAAACATTGTTATCTTATAGTCTGTTTCTGATAATTCTAATAACTGAAGTTTTATGTATATTTCTGTTGTCTGTGATTCTCACTCAGGTTTATTATTTCCTTGAGTCCCTGATTTTTTTCACTTTGTGCTGGACATTTTATTTGAAAAATTATTTATAAGAATAATTTGTCACCTAGGGGGCTTCCCTGGTGGCGCAGTGGTTAAGAATCTGCCTGCCAGTGCAGGGGACACAGGTTCGAGCCCTAATCCAGGAAGATCCCACATGCCGCAGAGCAACTAAGCCCGTGTGACACAACTACTGAGCCCGTGTTCTAGAGCCCACGAGCCACAACTACTGAAGCCCATGCGCCTAGAGCCCATAGTCCGCAACAAGACAAGCCACCACAATGAGAAGGCCGCACACCGCAACAAAGAGTAGCCCCCACTCACCACAACTAGAGAAAGCCCATGCCCAGCAACGAAGACCCAATGCAGCCAAAAATAAACAAAATAAAATAAATAAATTTTTTAAAAAAAGAATAATTTGTCACCTAAGATAGTGATATTTTCTCCAGAGAGGATTTTCTTTTTTTCTTTTTCTTTTTTTTGAAATGGACCTCAGGTTATTTCTCTTTTTATTTTATTATTTATTTATTTATTTATTTATTTTTGGCTGTGTTGGGTCTTCGTTTCTGCGTGAGGGCTTTCTCTAGTTGTGGCAAGTGGGGGCCACTCTTCATCGCGGTGCGCGGGCCTCTCACTATCGTGGCCTCTCTTGTTGCGGAGCACAGGCTCCAGACGTGCAGGCTCAGTAGTTGTGGCTCACGGGTCCAGTTGCTCCGCGGCATGTGGGATCTTCCCAGACCAGGGCTCGTACCCGTGTCCCCTGCATTGGCAGGCAGATTCTCAACCACTGCGCCACCAGGGAAGCCCCCAGAGAGGATTTTCTTGTTTGCTTCTGCCAGGAGTCTGGGTACTCTACCAGCCTGGAACCGTTTTAATAGAAGTTCAAGGCTTGAGGTACCCTGGATTACCCAGATGATTAGAACTGGAAAGTCCATGAGATAGTTGGTTTCCTTATGACTCATCATAACTTTCAGTATAGCCGTTCAGTATCCCAGCTTAAAATGAGGAAGGAGGAACATTTAGAAGTCCCCACTTTTGGTAGATTCTGAGACTTAAATTTTGTCCTGAGGCCACCAAAACCACAGCTATTTCTTCTGGATTAGCAAATGTCCTTAGGGAAAATGCAGCTTTGGGTAATAGGCTTACTTCTCTGGGTTCTTATTTTTTAGTATATTGTGGTCAGAAAATTCTTTACTCTCTTACTGGCTCTTTGGTGCTTTAAAGAGGTTTTTATATTCCACGTATCTTTTTCAGTTGTCCTCTGTGGAAGATTTGGTCCTAATTAACTATCTCCCTATTCAGTGCCTCATGCAAGCTTCACACCAATCAGATACTTAGGATTATTTACATTTTTGATGTAGAAAGTAAGACTCAGAGTAGAGAAGTGATTTGTTCCAGATCACACAGAGGATGTGGCAGAGCATGGACTGGACATCAAGAAGCTAAAACTTCTTTGAATCACATCCTTCACAAAGCAGGTGCCAACTGTATCTGTAAAACAGGTACCATGAACTTCTGCACCACTCATCTGGGTGGACCAACTGAGATAACAGTTACGAAAGGTTTTCCAATGTGGAAAAGTCTCTTCCCACTGCAGAAATGATTACAATAAAATGTTACTCACTGGTGACAATGACCTTTCATAGAAGTGGCTTTGAGTCTCCCTGGGAGCTGCATCTGTTGGTTAGGAGCTGAAATCACATTCAGAGTCACCTCCTCATTCATTGTATTCCTTCTTTAGCATTTAATTAGCACCACTATGAGCAGGCCTGTGCTTAGAGATCTCCTGTCCAAGGGAGAAGAATTGGACAAGGACTGTATCATATGGTGGATGAATGCCTGGGAAGTGCTAGGAGCAGAGGATAGCAGTGAGAATAAATAAAACAACTCCTGTTTACTGGGCAGTTCCCATGTGTCAGGCACTGACTGCCCTGAAATACACACACACACACACACACACATCCATATCAGTATGAACATTCACAGATTCTAGGAATTAGGACTTAGATACCTTTAAAGGTCATTATTTAGTTGGTGTATATATATATACACACACACACATATATCACATATGATACATATAACACATGATAATATAACGTATGTTATCTCATATGTTTTTATATGTAGCATATTATACATGTAATACAGCATATAAGACACACATATACATATGCATAATTTGACCCTTAAAAGAGGTCTAGGGAGATACAGAGATCTTGGGCAAGTTATTTTACATCTTGGTGCAATGAGGCTAATGCTAGCACCTACCTCCTGAGTTTGTTGATAGGAAGCACTTAATAAAGGCAGCTCTTGTACACTAGCCCTGCTGTCAGATGAGGACACCGGGGCTCAGAGAGTAGATTCCACGTGTCTGCATCTCACAGATGATAAGCAAACATTCCTGATCTCCTCCTGTGTGCCAGCCTCTGTGCTAGGGGCTGGGGGCGTACATATACAGGGCAGACAGCCCCCTTTCTCAGGCAGCCTAAACCAGCCTAATAGCCAGCTCAAAAGGCTATGACTTTACCCGCAGCGTGGGCAGGTCAGCCTGGAGAAGCGGTGGAAGGCTGCCCAGGGGAGTCTCTCCAGCCAGTTTATGAAGCAGAGAGAGGGGTTTTCCAGATGGAATAGCTGAGCAGGGGGTTTTAGGCGGGTCGACAATGTGTGGAACATATCAAGGCAAGGACCTTTCTCTTTCTTGCTCCACCTGGGGAGGAATGCGTCCTTCACCTGCGTTTTCCATCCAAATGCTGAAGTAGCTTCCTCGTTACAAGGAAGTAGGTCACATTTCCAGTCCCCAAAAAGGAAACTGCTATCTCCATTGTGACAGGGTGTGAAAGAGCCACCTCTGCTGCCTCCCCCACATGCCTCCCCAGGGTCCTCGCTTGCTAGGGTCCTCTGTTCCCAGAGCAGCTTTCCTCTTCCTGCCCAGGGTGTGAGGCACACTGGAGAATTCATTAGCGGCTCCCGAGCTGGCCCTAATAGCAGTGCGGGTGCTGTGGGCAGAGCCTGCTGCTGGCATGGGTGCTGCAATCCACTTTCTGGCCCAGCTGACCCATAGCAACTGGGAGGTGGCTTTTCCCAGAAGAAAGTTCAGGCAGCGCACCTTGAAAGCAAGTGTTAGCTCAAGCTCCCCCTTGGCCAGGATCTACTTGCAGGGAGCTTTGTCCTTCTTTGGGGACTGTGGAGACTCTGAGGACGTCTCTGGATGAGAGTAAGCCTAAGCCTGGCATCCAGTCACACGAGGACCTGCCTTGGTAGGTTCCATGCTGCCTGCATCTGCTTCCTGGAGTTGTCACAAAACTTCCTGAGCTGAGGCAGGAGCTATGTCCCCACATGTTAGATTCAGGCTATGGGCACGAAGTTCTCCAGGGAAGCCTGCGATGCAGTAGAAATGGTGTGGATCTGGGGACGGACTGGTGCAGTGGGCAGAGCTGTCTGAAAACGGTTCCAGAATCTTGTGCTGTGTTGTCCAAGCAATGAGCTATCGGGGGGCAGCCTGCTCCCACAGGCCAGCAGCTCTCTCTCCCCACAACCACAGAGGGCAACTGCAACACCCCACTTGCCTCCAGAGGCTCCAAGGTCCCTGGGTGCTGACAGGCAGACAACACCTGTAATCAGCCGGCACCCCGACTCCACTCTGCCTGGTTTTAGGTGGTCTGTGATTCCCACTGCCTGGGCCACTCTCTGGCATTTGTCCTTCCAAAGGGAGACCCAGGGGAGGTCCCTCCACTCTACTAATGGAGGGGACATGGGGAGGCCTCTGGTTCAGGAGGCTTCAGCCCTCATGGCCACATCCACCCTATCGGGAGAATCATGTCTGCTGTATTTTCCAACCTATGGTGAAGAGGGAATGAAGCCCTGGTGTAGAAAGTGCCATCCAGAAAGGGTTCCTTGTGGGCCAGCAACTTCCGTCTATTGTTTTGCCAAAGTTCATTCCTGTATTTGTTTCCTGTGGCTGTCGCAACAAATGACAACAAACTGAGTGGCTTAAAACAACAGAAATTCATTCTCGCACAGTTCTGGAGGCCAGAAGCCAAAATCAAGATGTTGGCAGGGCTGGACTCCCTTCCATCCCATGCCCTTCTCCTAGCTCCCAGTGGCTGCCAACAATCCTTGGCATTTCTTGGCTTGTAGCCACATCACTCCAGTCTCTGCCTCCATCTTCCCATCACCTCCTCTGTGTGTCTATTGTAAATATGACACCTGTCATTGGATTTAGGGCCCACCGCATAACCGGGATGGATGATGTCATCTCAAGATACTTAATGATATCAGCAAAGATGCTTTTTCCAAATAAGTTCACATTCACAGGTTCTGGGGATTAGGACATGGACATACCTTTTGGGGGGCCACCATTCAACCCACTACAGCCCCCTTCCAATTTCTCCAGAAGATGTGATGGGTCTTATTACTTCACCAACTAGAGAGAGGTAAGAGAGAAGAACCTGTTATGTGTCAGGTACATAACATTATCTACATTATCTCTATATTCATTATCTTGACTCTTCATCCAGCATCTCACCATGCTAAGGATTCTTATTTCCTCTTTCCAGATGAGGAAGTAGAGGCTCAGAGATGTTAAGTAACTTGCCCAAAGCCACACAGCTAGGAAATAGCACAGGGTATTGGACCCCAGGTCTGTCCATGTCATACAAGAGGGTCCCTCCTGGGTGTCTCCCGTCACTCACCAGGGCTTGGGATGAATCCTGTAATATCGCATGGGATGGGTTAAGGAAGATGCTTTATTGGAGAAAGGGACCAAGGGTCAGTGAGAAGTGAGAAGACAGGGAACTCCCAGAAAGGAGTGCTGGGGCCAGGGCGCCGCTGTGGTGCTGGGTGTACAGAGGCCAAATTCTGGGGCTTACATTCTAGTGGAGGAAACTTGATGTATAACCTAATGGCGAGTGAAGAACAGTATAGCAGGATAAGGGGGGGTGGGGAGGTGAGGCTAGAATGGGAAGTTGCGTCTGAGGATGGAGGTCAGAGTGCTGAGTGGAGAGAGCAGAGGGGCAGTGGTGGGGGAGTCAGGCAGCGACTGCGCCACGTCGTCATGGAGACCTGGTGTGGAGTTTGCATTTTCTCTGGGTGTGATGGACAACCATGGCGGGGTGGAAGCCGAGGAGTGAGGAGATCGCCTTTATTTTTTAAAAGCTCGCTGTGAGAGGAAATATCAGACAAGCCCAAACTGAGGGATGTGCTACAAAATAACTGGACTGTACTTCTCAAAAATGCCAAGGGCGTGACAGGCAAAGACAGACGAAGGGACTGTTCCAATTTAAAGAAGATTGAAGGGACGTGACAGCAGAATGCAATATATGCTCAGGACTTTTCTTTGGGGCAATAGGCAGAATATGAATAAGGTCTGGAGATTAGCTAATAATACTAGCTCAATAGTGCATTTTTTGTTTTGTTTCTTAATTTAATTTAATTAATTTATTTTTTATACAGCAGGTTCTTATTTGTTATCTATTTTATACATGTTAGTGTATATATGTCAGTCCCAATCTCCCAATTCATCCCACCACCACCAACACCCACCCCCACCCACCGGCCACTTTCCCCCCTTGGTGTCCATACATTTGTTCTGTACATCTGTGTCTCTATTTCTGCCTTGAAAACCGGTTCATCTGACCATTTTTCTAGATTCCACATATATGCGTTAAAATAGCACATGTTTTTAATCATGGTACTGCAGTTATGTAAGAGAGTGCCCCTTTTTATAGGAAATATCCACTGGAATGTTTAGGGACAAAGGAGCATCATGTCTGCACTTCCTCTCAAATGTTTTAGAAAAAAATATGTGTATATATTGAGACAATAGATGATAAGGTACCATGTAGGGGATTGAGTGAAGAGTGTATGGAGAGTTTTCGTGCTGTTCTTAACATTTTTCTGGGAGTCTAGAAGTTATGTCAAAATAAACAGTTAAAAGGAAAAGGAGAGGCTGCCGTGCGGTGAGCTGGCTGTAGAAGAGGCAAGGGTGGGAGCAGGGAGCGTGGGGAGGGGGCTGTGAGCAGAGCAGGAGAGAGAGTGGAAGGTGGTGTGGACTACAGTGGTGGCAAGGGGGAGATTTGAGATGTATTCTGAAGGTGGAGGCAGCAGGATTTGCTGATGGTTTGGATTTGGGGGCTGAGGGAGAGAGAATAATCAAGATCTTTCAACTGAATGGAGGCCCTTTCCCAGGATGGGAAAGGCTGGGGGTGACAGTTGCTGCTTGGGAGGAATATCAAGAATCTGTGACCAACAATAGCAAAGGCACCACAGCTTCAAATGACACCTATCAAGTCGATGTCATGGAAATGGGGTTTAATGCTGTGGAAGTGACTGAGCCCATGCAGGGAGTCAATGTAGGGAATGAGAAGAGGTGACAGGTGCCTCTGATATTTAGAAGTTGTTTGAGCAAACAAAGGGAGTTTCATTTTAGCTCTAGGGTGAGTGATTTACAATGACCTTTCACTGAGTGCTTCCTGTGTACCAGGCACTCTGCAAGGCACTTTAGACAATTTTTTTTTTCTTCTTCTCACAGTAGTCTTGTGAGATGAACATCGGTATCCCCATTTAAAGCATGACGCAACTGAGGCTCAGAGAGGTGGAATGACTTGCCCAAGGTCACACAGCCAGGAGGCAAGAGAGCTGGCGTTTGAACCCAGTCCATCATCCCCCCTTCCCCCACAAGAGAACCTGCCAGGGAGTTCCTGTTTTCTATAACATCTTGCCCTGTCCCCCCTCCCCCCAGGACTGAAGTTTCCCTTCTTTGAAGGGAAGCCACGCAGCTGTTTTTCCTGACAGCTGTGAGGGTGTCTCCAAGGGAGGGAGCGTTTTGTTGCCGGTCCAGCCCCTTCCAGGAAACAACCCCTGAATTGCAGGATTCCGCCCACCCTCACTCCTCTGACATACAAAATTATACCTGGCCACACCCAGCGAAAGCTCCGTACCAGCTCCCGCCGTTCTCCATTTCTCCTTCTCTGAAAACAGCTCCCAAGAGAGTGGGGCTCAGCATCCTCCAGCCCTGATCTACCTCCTGGATGGGTGCCCACTCGCACTCCCTTATCGCTGTGGTTAACAGAAATCAATAGCAGTCGCTATGAGTCACCCAGAGCCTACTGAGTGCCAGGCTCTCTCTGTACGTCATGGCTAATTTCCCCAGGGCCCAGTGAAGTTGATATACCCATCCACATTTTCAATATGGGGAGCCTGAGGCTCAAAGGGGTAAAGGAATCTGCCCAAGGTCACCGAGCCAGAGAGCAGCTAAGCCAGGATCCTGCTCACCAGTGCATCCCGAGCACCAGGCACAGGGCTGCCCCACCGGAGCTCCATAACCACTTTCTGAATGGACTCAAGCCCACCCAAGGGTCTGACCATAAAGCTTCAGTCTGTCTCTGTGCTTCAGGGTCATGAACACAGGCCAAGCTGAAAGGCACAAAAGGTTTTGCTCCCCTGGCCTCAGCCCCCGCTGGCTGCTAAGCTCTGGGTTTCCACCATCTATCCCTTCTGCCTGCTCTCTGTTCCAACAGAGCCTCACCCACCACACCCAGCACAGCCCAAGCCGAGACATGGCTTGGAAAACTCTCTATTCCTGATCCCACCTTGGGCTGCCCAGGGCCTGGAAGGAGGAAGAAGTAGGAGGTAAGGGCTAGTAGGGTGGGTGGGTGCGGCTGGGTGCAGCTGGGCCAGAAGAACAAAGAGAACTACTTCTCAGAGAGCTAGAAGGTTTGGCATTCTTCCTACTTTAGGCCCAGAAACATTCCTCTGTGCATTGCACAGCCTAGTAAAACAGGTCAGTTATGTTCAGTTCAACAGCCAGGTACCAAGGTTCCATTGCGTTAGTCAGGGCTGGCTAATTGCTGTGACAAATGGCCCCCCATCTCAGTGGCGTAGCACAATAAAGGGTGTTTATATTTTTGTTTTGTTTTTTGTCTCGTCTTTTTGCATGGTGTCTGGGAATTACTTTCAAGTACACCAGCAAACAATTTGAAAAGTTGAGTGGAAGTGGTGAACGAAAGAAGCCTGGGAAAATGTTGATAATTTGTGAAACTGAGTGATGGCTGGCTAAGGTGGGTTATTATACTATACTCTCTACTTTTGTGTATTCAAAACATTTATGGATATTTATTTCTCACTCACACAAAGCCCAGTGCTCATGTTCCTGGCCTGTGGCTCTCCTGGGTGGCTTCCCTCTAATGGATGCTCCAGGACACAGGCCCCTTCCATCTTGTGTCTCCTCTGCCATCTTTTGGCTTCAAGGTTATCCTGGAATCATCCAAACAACATACAGGGAGAAGAAAGAAAAAAATGATATACCCACTACTTAGCACCTCATCTTAAAAGTGCCCTGCAACCCTCTGCTCACTTCACATTGGTGAGAACTGGTCACGTGACTGGCAAGGGATACTGGGAAATGTAGTTCCTGGCTGGGCAGGTACATCCCAGCACCACCACCGTATAATATAAGGGGAACTTGAAACTTGGTTGGTCAGCTGATCGTCTCGGCTATACCCACTCTGTCAGTCCATGTTAAAGATGATGCCCAAGAGGGTAGCCTGGTCTCCCATAAAGAGATAGAAAAGGGATTTGTAAGGGGTTTATAAGGATGAACTTGTAAGTTGCTATTACAAGTCTTCCCAAACTTGCTCCATGACATACCTATGAGATGGTCTTAGCTCATAGAGGAAGGGGAAGTGATGGGAAAGGAGGCACCCAGATGCCCAGTCCTGGGCATCTGTCCTTCAACACACTGATGCCCCCATCCCAATATCCACCTTCCATATCAAAAGTGGTGAAGGAATCACTTTGCAAATTGTTACCATTGAAGGAAAATGGGCACCATGTACAAGGGATCTCTCAAATTATTTCTTACAACTGCATGTGAATCTACAATTATCTCAATAAAAATTTCAATTAAAAATGGGGGAAAAAAAAATGGGGAGTGGCAAAGGAGAGACTCTGGAGTGCCCTAAGGCACTAGAAGTTGCCCCAGGATGGACCCAGGGTCCCTGTTTCCACTCTCTCTGCCTCCCTCCCAGGCCCCCAGAGTGGTTGTTCCAAAGTCCAGATCTGCCTGGCTACTCTGCTGTGGCCTATAGGATAGTGTCCAGTCTCTGCAACAATGCATCACAGTCTGACCTTTTCCCACACCATCTCTTCCCTCCATCCCTACCTGCTCTGCACCCGCCCCAACATACACACACACCTCAATCACTCTGAGCCACAAGCTGTTCTCCAAACTCATCGTGCTTTCTTCCACCTTGGTCCTTACACATGCTGTCCTTTGGAGCCCCATCCCATACAACAAACTCCTACACGTGTTGCAAGACCTCTGCCCCTGCCATGTCACCTTCTCTGGGCTCTTACCGCTTTTTTTTTTTTTTTTAAATAAATGTATTTATTTATTTATTTATTTTTGGCTGCATTGGGTCTTTGTTGCTGCGCTCGGGCTGTCTCTAGTTGCGGCGAGCAGGGGCTACTCTTCGTTGTGGTGCGCGGGCTTCTCATTGGGTGGCTTCTCTTGTTGCAGAGCACGGGCTCTAGGCGCGCGGGCTTCAGTAGTTGTGGCACGCAAGCTCTAGAGCACAGGCTCAGTAGTTGTGGTGCACGGGCTTAGTTGCTCTGCGGCATGTGGAATCTTCCCAGACCAGGGCTCGAACCCGTGTCCCCTGCATTGGCAGGCGGATTCTTAACCACTGCACCACCAGGGAAGTCCCTAGGCTCTTACTACTTTATGTTCATCCTCAAACTCACCATTCAAATGCCTACATTCATTTGTGGGTCTTTCTCTCCTGCTGGACTGTGAGCTCCTTGGGTGCGCATTCATTTTGATGTCCCTAGTTCCCAACACAATGCCTGGCAAGAACTAGTTTTCACTAAAATGTTAATGGTTGGCTAAATGGAGAAATGAATAAGTGAGGGGATGGGGGTATATAACACTGTGACCTCTGCCTGTCTAGCAGGGTTGTTGTCAAGTTTAAAAGGGTATTTGAAAAGGGCCTTTGAAAAGGGTCACTCTCACGCTGCTACTACCACTCTCCCTGACCCACACCTGTCCCACCACCTGCCCCCAGCTTCATTTAGTCAACCCAGTGGATCCTTCTAGGCCATGGCCAGGCATCAAAGTGTAGGGAAAGACAAGGGGCTTTGCACTTGGAGAGACGTGAGGTCAGAGCCTGACTCTGCCAGTTGCTAGCTGTGTATTCTTGGCCAGATTAATTCAACTCTCTGAGCATCAGTTTCCTCTTTTGTAAAATGGAAGCACCATTCCTCCCAGGGTTGATATGAGGATTACAGGAAGGGTGTATGTAAGAACGTGGTACAGCTCAATGAATGTTTTTCCCCATCCCATAAAGCCCCTCCTCTTACCCACCAGTGACCTTTCTTTCCTTTAGAATCTTTTTTTTAAGACAATTTTTTAGAGCAGTTTTAGGTTTACAACAAAATTGAGAGGGAATACAGAGTTCCCATACACCCCTACCCCCACACGTGCATAGCCTACCTCACTACTAACATCCCCACATTTGTTACAATTGATGACCCACATTGACACATCATTATCACCTAGAATCCATGGTTTACGTTACTATTCAGTCTTGTGTACATTCCATGGATTTGGACAAATGTATAACAACATATATCTGTCCTTATAACATCCTACAGAGTATTTTCACTGCCCTGAAATATGCTCTGGGCTCTGCCTATTCACCTCCCCCTCCCCCCGCCTCATCCCTGGCCACCACTGATCTTTCTATTGTCTCCATAGTTTTGCCTTTTCCAGATGTTGTAGAGTTGGAATCTTACAGTATGTAGACTTCTCAGATTGGCTTCTTTCTCTTAGCAATATGCATTTAAGATTCCTCCATGCCTTTTCATGGCTTGATATCTCATTTCTTCTTAGTGCTGACTGATATGCCATTGTCTGGATGTACCACAGTTTATTTATCCGTTCACCTACTGATGAAGGCCATCTTGGTTGCTTCCAAGTTTGGCAATTGTGAATAAAGCTGCTGTAAACATCCATGTTCAGATTTCTGTGTGGACATAAGTTTTTAATTCATTTGGGTACATACCAAGGATCACAATTGCTGAATCGTATAGTAAGAGTATGTCTAGTTTTGCAAGAAACTGCCAAGCTATCTTCCAAAGTGACTGTACCATTTTGCCTTTTCACCAGCAATAAGTGAGAATTTCCATTTGACGCTTTAGTGAATGAATGGTGACCACTACATCGTCCGTGGATGCCAGCCCATAGTCCGTGTGAGAGAAAGTGTGAGAAGGCTGGGCACCGCATGTGAAGCTTGACGTAGTAAATGGTAAACAAGATTTAGCTGTTGGTACTGTGAGCTGGGCTGCTGCAGGTATTTCCGTATTAAACGATGCATGAGATCAGTTGGCTCAGGACCCCCTGAGCCAGGCCCTGAGGACACAGAGGGTGCAGCCGCAGTGCCCCCTCAGGGGCTCACATACCAGCAACTGTGGAGGCAGAAACACAGACAATGACAAGACCTCAGAAGCACCTCTGCCAGACAGGACACAGAAGGCTGTGGAAGCCCAGGAGGGAGCAAGAGACAAGAGACAGCTGCTTGGAGAAGGTGACATAAGAATTTGTTTTAAAGGTTAAGGCCAAATTAGCCAAGTGAAGGAAGAAGGGCGGGCAGAAGGGCAGCGGAATATTCCAGGCAGAGGACCAGCCAGCACAAAGGCACAGAGGTGTGAGAGGCGAGAAGCAGCATGAGGTGGGGGCCCCCAGCTCTGGGTCTGGAGAGGGAGGTGAGACCCATCACAGGCGTGCGGTGGGCCAAGCCAGGGGGTCAGCCTTCCTCCCCTGGATAAGGACAGGACGACTTAGGTGGGCACTCACTATGTGCTAAGCACCAGGCACGAATTACTGATTTGTATCCCCACAGCTATTACAGAAGGTAGTTGCTATTACCATCCCAGGTTAGGTAATTTGCAAAGTCGCGCAGCTGGAAGAGATGGGCTGAGATTCCAGTCCAAACAGACAGCTGCTTCCAGGACCCACGAGGGGAGACATAACCACGAGGAGGCTGGGAAGAGCTGCTGAGGTGGCGGTGGGGAGGGGGCAGGTTGGGTTTGTTGCACTGGGGGCGATGGCGACAGCCAAGTGGAGGTCCCAGGAAGTGAGAGACATGAATGCTGGAAACAGGAATTTAGACCCACCATCCGGGGCAGAAGTTTGCCTCACTCTCGATGTTCATGAAGCATGTGCCAGGGCAACTGGTTTTGCATCCCTTGAAATCCTCTCCCAAGCCCTGCAGAGAGGCTAAAATCATCTTCCTTTGGGGATGAGGAGACTGAGGACAGCAGCTAAGCCACCCCTTGCTGTGAGGGAGGCTGGGAATGCAGAGGCCGCTGGGCTGAGCGCGTTGCCACCCTGAGGAGGATCGGGGTTTCATTAGCCAGGATGACTTGAGAAATGGCTGTCTAGTTGGAAATTGACAGTGTCTGCCTCATGGAGGTTCAGAGAGGTCAAGATACTTGCCCAAAGTCACGCAGCTGATAAATGACAACTGGGATTTGAACTTGGCTCTGTCCACCCTCACAGAGCACATGGGTCCCGGACTCAGCTGCCTCCCAGGAATCTCTCTCCACTCCTCGGCATTGCACTAAAACTGCGCATCCACTCAGGCGCCACTGGCTCACCCTGCCACCCTGCCCCCAGCCTCTGCCTCTGATTCCCATGTGCATTCCCCACCTCCTGCTACGACAGCTCTAAAACTCCCTCACCACAGTCCACACGCCCAAAACTCTGATTCCTGTTTTCATCTGTCATTCTTTCCAGATTCTCTGCTCTCAAGCCCTTCCTCCCCCACCCCGCTTTCCCCAGAGGCTTCCTAAGCACCAAAGGCCACAGAGGATAAATGACATCATCTGTGCTCTGGACCTCGGGGGCCCAATTATCAGGCTGTAAGTGGAAGCGCCTTGCATTTTCCCACAGGAAAGCGCCCTCCCTCACTCCTGACCCTGCATGCTTCTGGGGATCTTGGCAGAGTCCGTGGGCGCCTGCCTGAAGGAAACCGAGAGCCTTCTCCCCATGGACATGTCATTTGGGTATCTTTTTTATCCACTATAGACCCTCTTGGTTTCTTCCAACACGGGCACAGGTGGCTTTCGACAGAAGGGAGGCATCACCACTGGATCATGAAAACCAGCAGTTTGGGAGTCTGATGGACCTAAATTCATGTCTAGCTCCTCCCCTTTCCACCTTTGTGAACTTGGACAGGTAGCTTCATGGCTCTGGGATTCTATTGTCTCACTTTTAAGTTAGGAATAACTTAAAACAGATACCGTCTCACTAAGTCCTTTTAACAGTCCTCTGAGGTACAAGCAATGCCCCCATGTTACAAGCGAGTTAACAAGGCACAGAGAAGGTTAGACATTTGCCCAAGGCCACAAGCTAGCAAATGGTGAAGCCAGGGCCTGGATTAGAACCCGTGTCTTCAGGAGAGCTCTGAATTGCCAAGGAGCCAGCCGGAGAGGTGGGGAAAGCTTTTTGCAGCCCAGACATGCTGAACCTGGGGGTTGGGTGGAGTGAGACCGGGTGTCAGAGGACACCCAGGTTCCAGAACTGCCTCAGCCCTTGCCAGTTGTGGGGCAGAGGGAAAGTTAATTTCTCGGGGCTCAGCTTTCCCAGCTGTAAAATGGGGATGACAGTCCCCACTCCAGAGCTATCGTGAGGATCACAGGAGGTAACGCTTCCCAGACCTCCACCACTCCTGTGTTGCAGGGCCAGTTTTTAGCACACCCGCGTCTCCCCTGAATTATCCACTAATGTTTTTTTCTTTAAATGGATCACAATTTATTACTCAAATATATTTATTGGCACCTTATTGACACTAACTTCCTATCGCTACCTTAAAATGGAAACGGCACATTTGCCTCAAATAGAAGGTATTTATACAGTGAATGCTGGCAAACAAGTGTTAAAGTGTTAGAAGTATTAAAGGACCCACTTTCACAGGCGGCCCGTCTCAGGTGCACTTCCTTCGCCTTCCTGTCTCTAGGCTGGCTTATGGAAGGCCAGGTCAGGAGACCCTCAGGGCATCTTGTCACCTCCCTTCAAGCACACGGGCCTTGTCGTGGCTTGGTACACAGTAGGTGCCCAGAAACCTGAGCTCCTCTCTCCGGCCTCACTCCCCCAGAACAGACATCTCACAGGGAAAACCGGCCTTCCTCCCCCAAAGGACAATGTGGCCACAGCAGCAACCTCCAATTACACTCATATTCCTTCACCACCATCACTTACTGCCTTAAAAGGAGGCTGAGGTTTACTTCTGACCATGACTCAACGTGGCACGAGGCGTGACAGGCCATGACGTGTTGTCCCTAGCCACCATCCTGAGGCGTCTGACACGGGAGCTAAATCGCTGCTGTGAGTTCTGAGAACCTGCAGTGCTCTTAAGACCTCCATGGCTCCCTAGTACCCAGAGGAGCATGTCTACCTCAACACGTCTGCCAACAGCATCCTCACCATTCTCAATCACGGTGCATTCTCTAGCACAGTCCCCTGCATCTGAATCTTTCCTCAGCTCTCCTAGAGGCTGAATGCCCTTGGGCAAGGCACTCAAAGTCCCTGAGGTCCAGAGCCCCGGGAGGGGAAGAATATCCATTTCATTAGCTTGTCTTGGGGCCCTAACAGTAGAATGTCCATAGGCAGCACTGTCCCTGCTTTCTAATGCGCCCCTCAGGGCAGCTGCACGCCCTCTGGCTGTCTTAGCATACACTTTTGCAGTCTGCACTAGTTTCCCCAGCACGCACCCCTCCCTTCTGCCAAAGGGCTTTTGCAGCACTTCCCACTGCTCAGAGTGCTCTTCTTCCACCTATGGGCCTGGTGACCTCCTTCATGCTCAGCTGTCGGTTCAGGGTCACCTTCTCCAGGAAGCCTTCCCTGACTTCAGACCGGCTCAGAACAAGTGCCCCCCTCAGAGCACTTCTCTAATTATTTGAGTTCCAGGCCCATCCCTAGACTCCATGTGGCCAGGAGCTGTGTCCCTTCTGTTGTCCCTGTGGCCCAGCACTTCCTATAGAGCCTGGCACAGGACAGGAGCCCCAAAAATGGATGCCATTGTTAGAATATTAGCATCTGCCTGCTTGTGGGGAGGAGCTGGTGTGTTCTCCCCTCCACCCCTTGCTTCCGCTGGTGCCCCTACAATGCATGTCCCCCTCTTTCCTCTCCCATAAGATCCCAAACCCCCGTCTGGCATCAGTTATGCTTGTCCTCTTTTTGGATCCTCACAGCCACCTCGGGAGGCAGCAGGGTAGGTTGTCACCACATTTTAGATACAGAAAACAAGGCCCAAGGAGGGACATCGACTTGCCTGAGCTCCCGCAGCTGAGAAATGGGCAGAACTGGAGGCAACTATGGTCTTCAGACCCTAGTTTGAAACTCAGCTGGGAGTTAGGGGTTCTTCTATCCTTCCTCTTGCCCACGATCTCTAGGACTCCAACACACGACTCCTCTTCCTGCTCAATTCATTGCACAGACGCTTAACTGTACTTCATTTCTTCTTCATTACAACCCCCCCCCCCCAACACACAAACTGGTGTTATCATTCCCATTTTAGAGGTAGGAGAAGAGAAGGATCCACTGGCTAGCAACCCACCCTGTACCACACAGTTGCTGAGAAGCGGAGCCTGGATTCAGGTCAGACCCAGGTCAAGGAAGCCATGCGGTGATCTTCCCACCTCTACTACCCTTGTCCTGGTGCCAGCAGCCTGATTTCCTGTAGGGGTTACCATCCCCGCCACATCATGCATACAGTCTGGCGGGGCTGTCGATCCAAGTGCCTCACCCTCCCGTGACCTACACTAGCAGAGGGACTCCGCACAGATGACCTTTGCTGAGTGGTTCCTGGGAGAGTGCCTATTTATTCCCGCTGCCTAGATCCCCAGAGCCCCTGCCCTTTCTGAAGCCTCCAGCTTTTCTGTGGAATCTGGGAGCCACACCATATTCCTCCCGTACATTCCTTTGAGCTGAAGTTGGACGCTCTGTTTCTGTTGCTTGCAACCAGAAGAACTGACTGCTTCTCCCAAGCTGGTGATAAGATCCATGGGACTCGAGCCTTGTCTCCTTGTCTCACACTCCTTTTATATTCTCCTTGTGCCTGGCCAAGAGCAAGGCACTTGGTACATGCTGGAGAAACTGAGCAGCATTGGAGCCCCTGGATGGTGCAATCCTTGGCCATTCTTAGTGTCTTCTTTACATTTTGTGTCAATTTCCACGTGTTCTACAATAAACTTGTGTTGCTTGATTTTCTTCTAAAGAAATAAGTTATGGAGCCCTCAAAAAGTATCATGAAGTGACCATTGATTTCCCAATCTTCTGCCTCTATGGAAACTTTCAGGAGGTGTGGGATTTCACAGGCAGTTCTCCCACTTTGGATCACTGACTGCACACTCTCCAGAGAGCCCCAGAAATGAATGAAAATCCCTGGTTAGGAACCTGATGTCAGCTTCAGCTGAGGAGAATCTGCCTCACTCCCCTCCCTAACTTACAATTACAATAAAAATGGAAAGGTAATATTCCCACCTTGGATTTTTAAAAGATATTTTTCCTAAGTACAGAAGTAATACAATTTGTTTTCTTATATATACATATTTATTTCAACTTCTTTCTCATTGTATTACCTTCTTTTAATTGTATATACATATTGCCTGCATTGTTAACGTTTTTAATGCAAATCAAAAAGACATCATTTTTAGTCATAACAGAAATTTTAAACAATAAAGAAAAACACGAAGAAGAAAATTAAAATCACCTCTTTTCCCACCACCCAGAAATAATATTAGAATGTGAATATATTTCCTTCCAGTCATTTTTCTATGCAGATGACTGTGCTTTCAGGGTGTCTGTCTTTCTCTTTCATGGTTTTTCTTTTATTCTTAAAGCCACCGTCTTCTTAAATCATTTTAAAAGTATGTATGAGCTACACACATATGATTATAAAAATGTCACATTATTGTACAAGTATTATTTATCAGTGTACGCACACGCATACACATTTACATATACACCCACATACATGTGCATATACAGTTCTGTGTTCATATACCTAGATGTTTGCTAGGTACTTGCATACACATCTCAGGTTCTCACCAAAAAGAAATATGTTTAAGTGGATAAGAAAATAATACTGTGAGTAGAACAAATACGAAACCTTAAATAGAAATGTCAGGAAGTTATAGATCCCTGGGTAATGTATGAATCATCAGGGGGTGGATTGATATTTTTAGGCCAAAAGTTGACCAAAGGAGTTCACCACATCTTTAACTTCATGCTCTTAATTCCAGTATACAAAATAAGTTAAAGGTACATTTTTTAAATGTATGTACATTACTCTCTTTCTAATTGTCCTAGTATCTCATAGCACTAAAATGCACATCCTCTTAATTTGTTCTATTTGATGACTCTGCCCTATAGTTGATTGTTTTTCTTCTGTAATTTGTACGCTGTGATTTCTGTGAGAGTATTATGTGCCCTAGGTTGAAGAAATGTCTTTGAAAACAAGTTTTACATTTGCTCTGTTTTGCTCCTGACTTTCCAATAGTCAAGACCAATTTCTACAGTGTTTTCTTGGCTTGGGCTTCCTGTACTAATTGGATAGTATAAATTTAATCTCCACTCACTCACATGGTACAAGCTTGAGATTTCAAATTCTCCAGGGGTACTTATGCATTTCCACCCAGAGCCTGAAGTGGAGACCACATTTTGGTTGAGGTTTCTCCAGCTCCCTCCCATGGAGGGCTATGGCAGTCAGGAAAGGCAGGATTATGCTTGGTAATAAACAAGCCCAAACTCTTCGTGGCTTAACATAACAACAAAGGTTTATTTCTTACTTATTCCCCATACCCATCAGGGATCAGCTGGGAATTCTGTTCAGTGTGTCCTCATTCAGGGACCCAGGCTGATGGAATAGCCGTCCCCAGTCTGGACAACCTGCACAGGCATTTAAATGCTCTGGAAATATTTGATGAACAATATAAGCAACCACTATAAAGGAAATGCCTTGCTGAGTTTCCTGCTTCATTAAGGCATCTCAGTTCTGCCTGCCACCACATTCATGTCAAGCCCATGTCTCCTGTCCCAGTGGGGGTTTCCCTTTATTTATTTTAAGCTCAGCTAAGTGTTTTTAATACCTTTGTTTTATATTATCCAGCACTTCTAGATGTTTCTGTTCATTGTGGTGCGGATGGAGAAGTGTCAGCTCAGTTTGCCATGTTGCCAGAATCAGAAAAATTTTTATCATCTCTCCTAGACTGGGAGTGTGCTGTTTTGTAACCCTCTTTCATCTAACAATAGATCATCATGATTTTCCCATAACCTTATATATTCTTCAGGAGCCCAATTTTCAACATTCTGCAGTAGTCTATGAATGTACCATCATTTATTTAACCAATCCCATCTTCTTGGACACCTAGGTTGTTTCCAGTTTCTTCCTATTAACATTAGGGAGGCAATGAACATCCTTATATGCAGGAGCGACTTTCAAAATATGTAACAGCTGGGATGGTCTGGGCTTGGGCACCAACGAGTTGGAGTGCACAGTAGTCACAAATGGCTGGTTTGGCGGCACCGTGTATCCCCACTGTGTGTACATTTACCTTTGCACACACCCTGTGATTTCCCCTGGATACGTTCTAAGAAGCAGCATTTCTGGTTGGCCCAAAGGATAAGGGAACCCTTTAAGACTTTGACATCTCCTTCTAAATGTCTCCAGCCTCATTCTCACTCTAGAAGAGATTCTAAAAGAATCTAAAAGATTCCAACAGAATCTCCATTTTCCATTCTCACAGCTGCTCATCTCGTAATAGGTCAAAAAGGCGCTGGGATGGAATTTCTCACCAGAAACTCCCTAGTCAGCTGGGCTTGTGGTTCCCTATCAGAGGCTGATAATGCTCATGACCGATGGGGTATCCAGGGTCCCTACAGGAAGCCCGAGGGTGGGAGGTTGGAGATGTGAGCATCCAGTGCGTAAGTGCACCTCTGCCTCAACAGGGAGGGGTTGTGGGTCTGGAGGGGGTCCCAGCAGCAGACATGTCAGGGTCTTCAAAACCTGCCCTGGGCTAAAAGCATCATCTCTGATGTCTGGGCTCAAATCAGCTCCACAGCCAGCTGTGTGACTTTGAGTAAGTCCATCCTCATGAGCCTCTGTTTTCTCATCTGTAATGTAGGGATGCCTCCTCCCAGGGTTGCCATGAAGCATACATTAATCAAAATGATGTGCACATCTCCCAGGCCTGGCACCGGGCAGCCAAGCTAAAGAAATCGTAGGGATGAGGTGGGGGTTGGTGGCAGCAGCTCTGCTGATGTGTGAAGACAGACTTGTGAACTCCCATTTCCTTTCTTCTGCAGGCTGAGTGTCCCTGGTTCCTTCAGAAGGGAAGGAGGCCAGGAAACCTGGACTAACCCAGAGAGGAGACCATGAGGTACACAGTACAAATCTTCCCACTCAGGAGCCACAGCACCTTGTGTTTCTACACAAGCATCTGTCCTTACCACGGCCTGCAAGGTCCCCCACATTCCGGCCCCTCCTCCCCCTCTGAGCCCAAGTCCTACCACTCTGCCCACCCTGCACCACCCCAGCCTTCCTGTAGTGCTTTGAACACTCAAGAACCCTCCAGCCTCAGGGCCTTTGCACTTGCTGTTCTCCCCACCTGGAATGCTTTTCTGAATCTTTACAGGGTTCAGTCCCTTGCTTTATACAGGCCTCAGCTCAAATGTCACCTCTTTAGAAAGGCCTGCCCTGGTCACTCCATCTATAATGGCAGCCTGCCCCTGCTGCCATCCTGTCCTTCATTGTCTCTATTCCCTCACCCCATTTGTTTTTCTTTCTAGCACTTATCCTTACGTAAAATTATTTCGTACATTTCTTTGTTGCTTGCTTATTGCATCTCACCTCACAAATAAAGTATAAGCCCCTCGGGGGCAGAGACTTTGCTTTGTTCACTGCTGTATCCCCAGAACCCAGAGCAGTGCCTGGCACGTGGTAGATGCTCAACAAATATTGATCCCCTTTCATATGAGTGATTCCCTTTCCTTCATTCCCAGTTTGGCCACTTCATAGCAGTGTGACCTTAGGCAAGTCACTTCTCCTCTCTGCCCCTCAGTTTTCTCATCCATACAATGGGGTTAACTAGCCATTATACGTGGCACAGCTGGACGGCCACAACACTAAGGTTGCAGAAAGGCCTGGTGCTGAGGAAACCTGCTACCGCGTGCCCCTCCCAATGCAGATCCTCTAGGAATAGGTGACACAGGTTACTTCAGAAGGCTTTAGCTTAGTTCCCCCTGACTGGGGAGGGAACCGGCCTGGAGGGGCTGCCACTGGGTGAGGGGCTGCCACTGGGTGAGGCGCCTGCCACTTCTTACCCCATCACCCCACCCTGCTCTCCAGCTGGGCTTTTTGCACAGGCTCCTTCAGGCCCCATGAATAATAGATGATGTGTGGGGCCCTTTCAGAGCCTCTCATAATCCCTGGGGAAAAAAGAAGTCTTTCTCTGTCTTGTTTTGATCCCCTGTCTTGGCCTCCCTCTCTGCACATGAGTCACCCTGTATTAATCCTGCAGCTTATCTGGGCGGGTGGCCCAGAAGCCTCACCTTGGAGCCCCAGAGGCAGGGCTGGGGAAAAGAGCCTCCTAAGAGTGTGGGCGGCCAGTGGGCAGATCAGGCCCAGGAGTGGTGCTCCCAGGCTGGCCTGGATCATTCTAGAAGCAATTCTAGCCCAACCTGCAGACACCAGGCAGAATCCCCATTCCTTCCCAGGAGGAAGCCTGTAGCTACTCTGAGGGCAAGCATGTGCCCAGGGAATGGACCATCTGTGGCCCCACTGGGAACCATGCACACTTCTTGCGCACTGGCCATGGGCAGGCATCACGCTGGACACTTCACATATCTTGTTTCTTCCTCTTGAACCTCTGGAGAGGTAGGGGTGATTGGTCTCATTATACAGCTGAGGAGGCAACAGAAAGGTGAACTTGCCTAGGGTCACACAGCCAGCAAATGGTAGGTCTCTCTGCCTCTGCATCCACTTTCTTTCTATGACTCCAGAGAGACAACACCAAGAATTCAGGGTGAGTTTCTGGGATTTGCCCACCAGGGAGTAACCAGAAGCCTATCAGACAGGAGTGTGGAGTCACATCGGACTAGAAAGGGCCAAGCCCACCAGCATAATGAAAAGACATCCCAGGGGTGATCCCCCATGGCACACACCCCACTCATCTCCACTTAGGAGCATTTACTCACCATCCCCGCCCCCCCCCCACATGGGTGTGACCTTTGGTGCAACAATTACACCACTAAGCTGAACACTCCACTGGGAATTAAAAATCTTAAATTCTACCATCAGCTGGGCCACAGAGCTTCTGCATGATCCAGGCAAGTCATGACTTTCTTGTTTCCTCGTTCATGAAATAATGGATCTTGTTCTTTGTTGGGAGATCCAGGTTCTAGAAGCTAGGATGCTCATAGGTGATTTTTAAAGCACTGCAGTAGTTACACCTCTTCTTCCAGGACACATAGCCCAGCTCCCGTGTATGGACACAGGCACCTCAGTCCTCACCTATGTTCTACTGAAACTCACTCCGTCTTCCAGCCTTGCAGGTGTGAGTGAAGGGTGAGTGTTGCTATAGCCTTCAGGGCACAGGGGGTTTGCTGCCCAGTATCCTCCCCAACCTTGGTCTATGTGGCAGTCAGGGAAGTTGGCTGACCCCACGCCAGGGTTGACCTATGAGTGGCCTGGCCACTTAACTGCCCATGGATCAACTGGCCGGACTGGTTCGGGGAGGGCCTGGGACCCAAGATGACCTGTCAGGAATGAATCTCAAGGTTTTGCTGGAAACGCTAGACTAGGTGCTTGTCCTTCTCTGCATGATGTGAATGAAGAAAGATTTAACTCTGGGCGCTGCTGGCAGCCATCTTTAGACCACAGATGGAAGGTCTGCTTGACGCAGATGCTTTATGGAAGCAGCCAACCCATGAAGTAGATAGGGAGAAACCCAAAAGTCCTGGATTGAACTACCCTTGGCTGTTCAATTACATGAGCTTTTTTTTTTTCTGTCACATGCAACCAAAAGCATCCTAATGGATACTGACACACAGCAGAGGACCAATAAACGTTTATCAAATTGAAGTTTGTTTCAGAGTTCAGCACCATGATCTGATGCACAGTAGGGCCCTTGGTTTAAGAAAATATAACCGGAGGCTGATTGAGAACCCACTATATGCCGGGAACAGAGCATGGTCAGTCAGGTAAGAAAGTGAAGGCCCGAGAGGGGACTTGTCTCCAAATGCAGAGCTGGGCAGCGAGAGCCTTGGGTTCTAGCTGATCTGATTATTAATTCCACAAAAGTAGGGTAAGAGGGTAGTCCTGTTTCCTGTGGTCAAGAGGCTTACTTCATATCTCAGTGCTCTCTTTTTCCCTCCTGGAAGCTGCCTCCAGACTGGCCTCTTCTCTCCGGGAGGTCGCTGGACAAGCTCAGATCTCCTGGGCCATCCCTCCCACCAGAGCGGCTCTGACAGGCCACTCCCCGCCCAGACACCGACTAGCCTCCCTTCTGAGGCACCATTAAGAACAGAGGCAGAGTTCAGGATATCTGATGTGGTGCCCAAGTGCCCAGGTGGAGGCAGTGCCTGAGATTGAAGTGCAGGGGCCCTTGCAAACACCTACTGTGCACCAGGCAGCGGGAAAACAAGGAACAGGACAAAGGCAGGGCTGCCTCATGGGGCAAAGTCTAGTGGCATCAAACAACAGTTACCCAACGTGCAGAGCCGGCTCCAGGCATGCTTAATAACCCTACACACACATGTACACGCAAGTACACACGTACACAAATGTACACACAATACATATACACATATATATACACACAGTACACACACAAGTATGCACACACATACACACGTGTACACACACAGTACACAACAATGGAATAGACAGTTTTATGAGTACAAATAACTAGATAACAATGCAGGGGAGAAGCTCTGTAAGGATCCACATCAAACTGCTAACAGTGGTTGCTGGAGATGAGGGTTGTCCAGAGGGACTTGAGCCTCCTCTATAGTGTTCGTCCCCGGAGGAGAATGTATTCTTGTTTGATTTGTGCTCCTAAAAATTAATTTAGAAAAAAAGATCAAATCTGGGAACATAGTTAACTCATGGTAACTGCCTTTTTCTGGGAAAAGCATCCAGGGTGCTGACCACTCATCTCAAGGCAAAGAGTAGAAGAAACACACAAGGGGGAGGGGACAGACTCAAGTGAAGGAGGAAGCCCAGAGGCCCCACCTCTCCCCACCTCTAATCACGCCTGGGATAGAGCACCCCCCCCCCCCTCAGCCTGGCCCCCAGGGCTCGGGAATTTCCCGGAAGCCTGAGACATCCTGAGAAAACACATCTTCTCACGGCCTTTGGGCAAATGGAGTTGGGTGAGTGTCTTTTAATTAGCATTTTCATCATTTTTCTGTATTTTACAAAATCCAACACATGATGGGGGTGGCAGGGTTGAGGCTTCAGAGAGGAGAGGTCAGGGTTTTACTAGGTCTGATACCCAGAAGAGAAATGTTTTCTGGACAAATCTAACCCCGGGGTCAAACAAACTTTTGCCAATAATTTTAAAAATATTTTGTATTCCATGTTTGAATGACACAAGTAATATATGAGAAGATTCTCTTAAAAATTAAAACCGTCCTGATGAAGTTGAGGTTCCCTCTGCCCTACACTCCCCATCCAGTCCCCTCTGGAAAGTGACCATCCTACATGACTTGATGAACGCCCTTCCAGAACTTACTTGAGGCCTTCATATATATATATATATATATATATATATATATATATACACATGGACCTATTGAAATGTGTCATCCTGGCTTGGCTTTGTTTTTTAATAATTAGTAACATGCTGTACATATTCTTCTGCAGCTTTTTTTCTTCTTAACAAGTCTTAGAGATCTAAGTCAGTTCACACACATCTTTTTTGTTCTTTTTAAATACCACAAAGAACCTAGGCATTGAGGTGGCATACATTATTTAACTGTTTAACACAGTGATTATTTAAAACAAAACAAAAAATGTGTGTCAATTTATAAAGTAAAGAAAACTACGCCTCTCCCACCACCACACCTAACTCTGAACTTCAGTTTCCTCATCTATAAAATGGAGGCATCAGCCTACGTGATCTCTGTGGGCATTTGTGATTTGAAACATTTTCTCTGCCCCCTGTGGATGCCCTCACTAGGGGTCCCCCTGCGGCACCTGGTTTCCTCTTCAACCATGGCTTTCCCGGGGTCTGTATGTGAGTCAGCCCTCCCCTCGCCCAGCCCCTGGCTTGCACCGGCCCCCCTGACCGACCTCTCAGGTTTGCTCCAGCTCCTCTGACAAGCCTGTGGCAAGAGAACGCACACGGAGCTCCTGTAGCTGCCTTAAAATAGTAGGTTTGTCTCACCCCCATGCTCCTCCGAAGCAGTCACGCTTGGTTTTGTCTGGAACTGTCTGGAAATGGAGACAATGGGCCCCCGTACACTGTCTCCAACTCTCAGAAGCTGGAGGCTTCAGGCAAAGGACCAACCCTTTACACCAAGGGTCCTTTCTGATCAGTGCAGAGGAGTGGGGGACTCAGGCAGAAGCGGGAGGCTAGAATGGACTTAACGGCATGCCCCACTTCAGCAGGGCGATGGCCAACCCTCCCCTTGTCCCGGCTGCCCCCCAAGAGGGCTGCCCTCCTGAGGGACCCAGTTGGGGTCTGCCTCTGCACAGCTCTGTTCCCCACAAGATAACACCTGTGTGTTGTAAGTGCTTTCCATCCATAAGCTCATTTAGTGATGCAAAGACCCTATGAGGTAGGTTCTGCTATTATCCCCATCTGGCACATGAGGAGACTGAGGTCAGTACCCCAGGTAAGCACAGCTACTCAGGGGCAGAGCCAGGCCCAGGCAGCCTGTTTTCCAAACCATGACACTAACAACTCTCTATGATCCCACCCCTTTGGAGGGGATGGGAAGAACTTTTCATATTGAGGGTGCTGGTAATAAGAGGACTTACCTCAGGGTGTATAATGGAAAAGTCATTTATGGAGCCAAGGAGGCATGAGTTCCAACTGTATACTCTTTCTCACCCCAGGACCTTTGCACATGCTATTTCCTGTGTCTGGAATATTCTTTCCATCCTACCCACCCTTCTGCTTATCCTCCTTTTACCTAACTCTTCCCATGGCTGATCCTTGTGAGGCTTATAGACCAGAGCTGGGCATAAAATGTTCAACCAAGAGACTGGCACATAGTAGGTCTTCAGTAAACAAAAGGCAGGCCTGAAGGAGTTATGATGAGGCACCACTAAGGACATGGAAGCAAGAGGGCTTTGTACCTGGGAGTGTACCGAGTGGGCAAAGGCACTTGGCTGCCTCCCCCACCCCACCCCCATGCTTCTGGGTGCCCTCTTTGCAAGGTGGTGAGAATAGAGACTAACTGCCACCTCCCTGAGCCATTTCACAGAAAAATTACTGCCAAACCTCCCAGCTCCTTAGCAGGGCCCCGGCTGCTCTGAGTTCTCCATGTTGTGGTTGCCATGGCAGCAAAGTGGGTTCTCACCTGCCCCAGCATCCTGTTAACTGCACTGATTTTCTCTGTATTCTCTGAGGCTACTCTGTGCCAAGGCCTGTGCCAGACCCGGGGTACACAGAGGAAATAAGACATTCCTGAGTCCAGAGAGAGCCCATTAGGAAGGAGCCTTGAAGGAAAAGATTGGTGACTTGACTGCACACACACACACACTCACACACACACACAGAGGCATGCATGTACACACTCTAGAACCTTGAGCACAAGCAAATGAAAAATCCAGGCATTCACAAGCTTGTGGGCGGCAGGGGAAGAGACATACACAGATTATGAAGTGATGCTCTGATTGTGATTCACAGGCCATAGGAGGACAACCCCTTGGGTGGGGGGCACCATGGTAGCCACTGTTGTGTCCCAGCTGTATTAGTTATCTACTGCCACATAATAAATTACCCCCAAACTAAGCAGCCTAAAACAACAAACACTGATTATCTCCCACAGTTTCTAAGGGTCAGGAACCCAGGAGCAGCTCAGCTGGGTGGTCCTGGCTCTAGGTCTCTCATGGGGTTGCAGTCAAGCTGTCAGCAGGGCCGCAGTCTGTGGAGGGACTGGAGTGTCTGCTCGAAGCACACGCACGTGGCTGTTGGCTGGAGGCTTCAGCTCTTGGTCATGTGAGCCTCTCCTCAAGGCTGCTCATGACAGAGCTTCTTCCAGTGCAAGTGATCCAAGAGAAGGAGAGTGTGCACGAGTGATCCACAGAGCAGCCAAGAGAGAAACCACAGTTTTCTATAACCTAATCTCAGAAGTGTCATGCCATCTCTTCTACCCTATGCTATAGGTCACACAGACCAACCAGCACAGTGGAAGAGGAGACTACACAAGATATGAATGCCAGCAGATGAGATCATTGGGGCCACCTTGGAGGTTGACTGCCACAGTAGGTAATAACCTTTCTTCCTCCCTTGCTAATAAAACCCCAGTTTCAATCAGACGATCCTTCCTTAGCTCCAAAGAGAGAATCTGATTGATTTGAGTTAATCAGGTAATCCCATATTCCTCATCTGGAAGTGGTTCAGAACATGCAGTTGACCCAATCCAGGCCAAGGGAACCTGAGGGACTCTTGAGAAAGCTTTTGCCCCCTGCTACAAGAAAGAAATTATCACATCTTCTCCAAATGTCATATGCATATTTGTCTGGAGATGTGGCAGCCATTTTGCAACCCTGAGGAGAGTCAACACCATCAATGAGATGGTAGAGAGGGAAAACCTAGTTGTGCCTAAATTAACCAACCCTGGAACTGTCTTATCTCTAGACTACTCGTTAAATGAAATGATGTTTCTCATTGCTTCAGCATCTTTTCATTGAGTATTCTGTTTTGTTCCACCAAAAAAGTACACCAGTAGAAAAAGGCACCTTGCCAAACATTGGGAACTCAGGCAGGCGTCTGAGAGGAAGTGCCTCAATGAATGATTAGTAAGTCACCAGATTAACCAATGGGAGAACGCATTCTAGACAGTGGGAAGAGCATGACAAACGCCCAGAGGTCATGGGGTCATGGGGTCACCTTCCAGTTAAGCTAAAGTGACTGAACTCTATCCAGAGGGTGATGGGAGCCACAGGGAGGGATGTGGTTTCGCTTTTCAGAAGGACCCCTCTGGAGGTGGTGAGGCAGGAGGAAAGCAGGTGAGCCGGCTCTATCTCGTGTTTGGACCTGTCCAGACCAGAAGCGTGGCTCCCTGCAGAGAGGTGAGCGCCAGGGCTGCACCAAGGCCGATGGCTGGATGCAGGAGCCCTCACCACCCAGAGCTCAGAGGAGGGACTTAGATCTAGAAAGTGACAAGGTCAGATCACATCACACCACTCCCTGCTCTAAAATCATCCTGTGCTTTCTCATCACATGGAGAGTAAACACCAAATTCCTCCCCTGGCCTCACAGGCCCCATGGGATCTGGCCCTGGCCAACCAATGTCTCTGATCTCACCTTACCACACTCTCCTCCTTGCCCAGCATGCTCTAGTTACGCTGGCCCTCAACTGTCCCACAAACATGCCAACCCTGTTCCCACCTCAGGGCCTTTGCATGTGCAGTTCCCTGCCTGGAATGAGTCTTCTGTGGCTTCTCACTTGGCTGCCTGTGGCTCAACCTTCAGGTCGTGGCTCAGATGTCACCTTCTCAGAGGTGTCCTCCCGACCACCCCATCCAAAGTAGTCTTCTCGTTCCCTGTTACCCTCTATTACATCACCCTGCTTGTCTCCCTCTAGCACTTATCCCTACTTCGAAATATCTTCTGTGTTTTTTCATTTGCTGTATATTGTCCGTCTATATTATTGTCTGTCTGCCCCATTATCCTGTTTCCTACTATCTCTCCCTAGTACTGGTAGATCCCAGTACTGTTTGTGGTACAAAGTGGGCCCAGATAAATATTTCTCAGCCCATACTCACATCTTGGCCTTCATGTGGAACATGAGGCCATTGAGGCAGATAAGAAATCACCCTCGTAGGCAGTAAGATACCCAACCCATTTTCCCATCTTGTTGCTGTTATGTCTGAATCAATATCTGGCAGATTCTATAAGTAACTTTGAGGATGGAGACTGTGTCTTTTACTCCCCACAGGGTCTGAGTACAGTCCCACGTAGAGATATTTAACAAGCACTTGTTCGTTCACACTGATGGTGATGCTGATGATGACGACAAGCTTTGCTTTTCTTTTTTTTTAAGTTTTATTTATTTATTTATTTTTGGCTGTGTTGGATCTTCGTTTTTTCTGTGCGAGGGCTTTCTCCAGTTGTGGTGAGCGGGGGCCACTCTTCATCGCAGTGCGCTGGCCTCTCACTATCGCGGCCTCTCTTGTTGCGGAGCACAGGCTCCAGACGCACAGGCTCAGCAGTCGTGGCTCATGGGCCCAGTTGCTCCGCGGCATGTGGGATCCTCCCAGACCAGGGCTCGAACCCGTGTCCCCTGCATCGGCAGGTGGATTCTCAACCACTGCACCACCAGGGAAGCCCCAAGCTTTGCTTTTAAGTACCAATTTGCAGAGATTACTCTGGACTTTCTGTTAGCCCATCATCAAACTTCTGGGAACTGTGGAAATAGTCATCTAAGGTAGAGCCCTTACCTTGAAGAATTTACAGTCTCAACAGAGAAGCCAATCAAAATTCTAAAGATTACAGCACAAGACAGAGGAAAGGGCATGGGCTCTGGAGTCTAATAGGCCTTAGTTTCAAATTCCGTCTCCACCACTTACTGCTGTTGACCTGGGAGAAGCCTTAACCTCTCCGTGTCTCTTTTTCCTTGCCTACAGATGAAGATAGTCATTCTCACCTCAAAGGGTTGTAAAAACATAGTTCAGTAGGTAGCACTCCCCCAGCAAATGATCTTCAGGAATATAACTGTAACCAGATTACAACACGGTAGTCTTACGGTCAACTGCTGCTTGTGTTTGCATTCAGATGTTCCAACAATCAATAAGAGCATTTGGAATGTTTATTATAACTATTCTTGAAAAGCTCTAATGGGAGCTCTCATCAGATCCAGTAAATTTTATTAAAAATCCTGGCCACAGAGAATAAGCTCCATGAAGCCTCTCCAAAGTTATGTTTTAAAAGAGAGTGCTTATCTTTTAGAGACACATATTGCAATATTTACAAATAAAATGCCACAATGATAGGGATTTGTTTCAAAATAATCCAGTGGGAAGGGGGTGACATGGGTGAAAACTAATGAACCAAGACTGTCTAGAACTTGAAGACTGTTGTAGCTACAAGGTGAGACGTGAGCACATGGGACTCTAAGCTGTATTTTCTATGGTTTTTATTTGTGTTTGAAATGTTTCCTAATAGAAAGTATGTTTTAAAACTCTCTAAAGAACCTCATGAGAAAGACAGTCTAATGTCCATTTCACAGATGAAGATGAAACACAGAGAAGTTCAGTTACTTGTCCAAAGTCACACAGCTCATTTGGCAACACAGCTAGTATTCAAAACCAGGTCAGCGTGACTCCAGAACCCAGACTCTGTCTACAACACCAGTCACTAGGAAAAAAATGACAAGACAATAAAAAATCTGTGCAAATGTTCACAGAAATATATGTTTAGTCAAACAACCAAAAAAGAACAGTTTTAAGAAGCCCGAGATGAAATATAAGTAGAAGGAAAACATTTCCCAATCGTCAGTCTGGTGGAGGGGGAGAAACCCTGCTCCTTTTCCTCGAGCCTGGTTCTCTTTCTCTTCCTCCAGGGTTTCAGAGGGTAGTAATAAATAATAATAGTAATAAATGGGTCCTATCTTGCCAACAAGGCTGACCCTTCTCCCCGAGTCTCCCAGAGACCCCCAGACAGGCCTGGGCACAGCGCTGACCCACCACAAAGGCTGCCAATTTGGTACTGGATGGAGAATGGGGGGACACATCTTGGTTCCTTAATGTCCAGCAGCTGGGGTTCAGATCCAGCTTGCCCCCTCCTAGCTGTGTAACTTTGGGCAAGTCACTCTCTCCCTCTGACCCTGGCAGGGCCCTTAGCACATTGTTGGGCAGGTAGGACTCACTGGAGAAGTGTTTCCTCTCCATCCCCAAGCAAGCCTTGCCCAGTAACATTAAGCATTAATCCAGCCCCCTGGGTGAAACCATCATAAACTGTGAATGAGTGAAAACCGACTTACTAAGCCTGGAGTTGAATCATGTCCTGCACCTTCCGCATCTGTGAGGGCTCATAGCGCAGAAGGCAGATGAATGGGCTGAGTACGCATCTTTGACTACGCAACTCTAGCATCTCCAAGCAGGGCACTGCCACCAGATGACTCCCCTTTCACATGGAGGATAAGGCGGGGGCTCACCTGTGTACCTGGGCACGGTCTCTCTAGAAGATTGGGTCCCCAGCAGGGCGCCTGCAATGGGCGCGGCAGTCCCAGCCAGAGAGAACTTGGAGTGATGGGCTGTCTGACCACCCATTTCAGATGAAGAAGCAATCGACTGAGAAACAAATTAGAATCTGATGGGTTTGTCTGTCACCCAGGACTCTTGTCTGTCCACTCAAGGATGCTTTTAAGAGAGGTGACAAAGCCCTCTGGTGGCGAGCATGCCACCTGCTGGAAGAAGTCCTCCCAGAGCACATGGGGAATAAGAAAGCAGTGACTACCCCCATGTGGCAGGAGTCAGCAAGACAGGACTCTTTTAAAGAGCCAAAAACCCCAACAGCCCCCAGCTGACATGACAGCCAGTAAAAGCTACCTTTTAATGAGCACCTACTATGTGCCGGGCTCTTTTCATGAGCCTTCTCATTTAATCCTCACCATAATCCTGCAAAGGCCCATTCAGAACACTGAGCCTTTAAAAGAGGTTTGCTGCTCCGGCCAAGGTCACTCAGTTACTCAATAGGAGAACCAGGGTCAAACCCAGGCCCAAGAGCCCCAAAGCCCAGGTGCTATTTGCCAGATGGGGAGGAGAGAGGAAAAGGATGAAAATAACATTTATTGAGCGTCGTCTGTGTCCCAGGCAGTATGGCTCCCTGGTGGTAAGAGCCACCAACACTTAAACTAAGTGCTTACTATGTGTCCAGTGTGTTCTGTTCTAGGGGCATTCCCCAAGCCAGGTCATTTCACATTCACAATAACCCTGGGAAGTAAGTTCTATTGGTATTTCCAGTTTATAAATGAGGCCCCGGAGAGGATACGTACCCAGGGTTGCACAGAGGTTAAGCTGGGCTCTGAACCCAGGCAGTCTGGAGGCACAGCCTGTGTACATAACAGCTCTACTGTGCAGCCTCTCGGATGAGTGCTCACTGCATCCGTCTGAGCAGGGAAAACTCGATGGCCATCACCCTTGGTGAAGATAATATCTGCCAGATTGCTTCATTGTACCCTAGTCCTCTTGTAATTGATAAGTGTAGGACAGCTCTGCAAGATCATGTGACAGCTCTGTTCAACAACATTTCACACATGGGTTTTAACCTTCACTCATGATCTTTGCCTGAAGTCAATTATTGGTTGCAAAATGGTGATTTTATACTTCTTTTATCCCTTCTAAATGTATTAGTTGATACTCTAAAAGAGAACTCTCTTTCCTCTTCTTCAATGTCATTATGAATTCATGGATTTAAAAAATTCAATATATTATAATCCATTCCCATTGCTTTTCTTTTTGATATTTAAATCATGCCCGAATTGACCAGTGGGAGCCCCTTCAAGCAGACTCCTGTGTCCTTTTTGTCCTTTCATCTTGTCCTCATTGGTCTTTATGCTCCAGACTTACCTTGTACTCTCCTTGCCCCAAACCAGGAATCTGCCATTTGGTCAAAGAGTTCCTTTTGGTGAGAAATGGTATTTAGAAACCAACACCTAGGGGATAGATGTGCTCACTGCTGCTTTACTTTAGTTTTAGTTATTAGTTTATGATGATTGTCCCTATTCAAGTCCAATACCACAGGTTTCTTTGGCACTTTCCCCCATTCTTATTTGCATCTTCCTTCTTCCAGAGTGAGAACTCTGGCTCACAATAACATCAATATATAACTCTGTTTCACAGTACACACAAACTACTACACCAATATCACTAGCAACAACAACAAAAACTCCACTAAGTAAAGTTCATGATTTATTTGAAGCTCTTTTCATCCTTAAAATATATCCAATGGGGCTTCCCTGGTGGCGCAGTGGTTAAGAATCTGCCTGCCAATGCAGGGGACACAGGTTCGAGCCCTGCTCCGGGAAGGTCCCACATGCCTTGGAGCAACTAAGCCCATGCACCACCACAACTACTGAGCCTGTGCTCTAGAGCCCACGAGCCACAACTGCTGAGCCCACGTGCCACAACTACTGAAGCCTGTGCACCTAGAGCCTGTGCTCCGCAACAAGAGAGGCCACCACAATGAGAAGCCTGCGCACCACAACAAAGAGTAGCCCCCACTCGCCGCAACTAGAGAAAGCCCGTGCACAGCAATGAAGACCCAACGCAGCCAAAAATAAGTAAATAAAATAAATAAATTAAAATATGTATATATATATCTGATGAAGAGTATGTAGTCATAGTCATGGAACTACTTCCACTGTCTGGGTGGTTGGTATCAATTTGACAGATAGCTTCATTTGTTTCTATTTGTATTCAAACTTAGGGTCGCTTTTCCCATCATTTCTATTTCATCTTATTTTTTGATTAAGTAAACTATTTACATGGCTCAAAAGTCAAAAACTATAAAAGGATAGTGTCTCTTTCTTCCATTCCTATCTTTTCTGCTCCATTCATAGCGACTCCCATCAGTAATCATTCTCATGATTTCATTATTCTTCCCATGTACCATTTTTACAAAACAAAAAGATAGATATATATACATATATACATAGAGTCTTATTTCTCTTTCTCACAAAAAAGATCACATGCTATAAGTACTTTTTTGCCCTTTGCTTTTTTGGACATAAAAATAAATCTTGCCCAAATAGCCAAAGCAATCTTGATAAAGAAGATCAAAGCTGGAGGCATCACATTTCTGGATTTCAAACTATATTACAAAGCTATGGTAATAAAAACAGTATACCACAAGGGATTAAAATCCAATGTTTATAAATAGCTCATACAACTCAGCATCAAAAAAACAAACAACCCAGTTAAAAAATGAGCAGAAGTTCTGAACAGACATCTTTCCAAAGAAGACATACAGGTGGCTAACAGGTACATGAAAAGGTGCTCAACATCACTAATCATCAGGGCAACGCAAATCAAAACCACAATGAGATCTCACCTCACACCTGTCAGAATGGCTGTTATCAAAAAGACAAGAAATACCAAGTGCTGGTGAGGATGTGGAAAAAGGGGAACCCTTGTGCACTGTTGGTAGGAATGTAATTTGGTGCAGCCCCCATGGAAAACAAAATGAAATTTCCTCAAAAAATTAAAAATAGGGACTTCCCTGGCAAACCAGCGGTTGGGACTCTGTGCTTCCACTGCAGGGGGTGAGGGTTCGATCCCTGGTCGGGGGAACTAGGATCCCACATGCCGTGTGGTCCGGGCAAAAAGTTAAAAGAAAAATTAAAAATAGAACTACCATACGATCCATGAATTCTACTTCTGGGTATTGGAAGGAAATGAAAACACTAACTAAAAAAGATAAATGCACCTGCATGTTCATTGCATCATTATTTACAATAGCCAAGACATGAAATAACATAAGGGTCCACTGATGGTTAAATGGATAAAGAAAATGTAGTATACATATGTGTATGCATGTATATAGATATACACTGGAATATTATTCAGCCATGAAAACAAAGAAATCTTGCTGTTTGCGATAACATGAATGGACCTTGAGGGCATTATGCTATGTGAAATAAGTCAGAGAAAGGCAAATGCTGTATGATCTCACTTATATGTGGAATCAAAAAACAACAAAGAACAAAACATAAATACAGAGAAGAGATTGGTGGTTTCCAGAGGCAGGGTTCTGGCCGGGGAGCAAAAATGGGTGAAGGGGGTCAAAATTATCTTATAATTTCCAGTTATAAGATAAATAAATCATGGGGGTGTAATGCAGAGCATGGTGACTATAAGTTAATAATACTGTACTGTATACTTGAAAGTTGCTAAGAGAGTAGATCTTAAAAGTTCTTACCACCAGAAAAAAATTGTAACTGTGTGATGATGGATGTTAACTAGATTTATTGTGGTGATCATTTTGCAATATATACAAATATCAAATCATTATGTTGTACACCTGAAACTAGTATGATGTTATACGTCAATTATATCTCAGTTAAAAAATGCATCGTAGAAACTACTCCATATCAGTTCCTAGAGATCCTCCTCAATCTGTTTGAAAAAGTAATGTTTAATTACACAAGCAATAACGGCTGTCTTCTGGTTTTTTAAAAGCTGAACCTTGTATGTAAAGCTGAAGGCTCTCTCGAGACCCCTCCAGTCCCCACACCCCCGTGCAGCCCTCCCCAGAGTTTGGTGTTCATCCTCCCAGATCTTTCCCCACACATGTGTGCAGCCATATGCATACTTGGGGAAGGTTTCTTTATGTAGATGTTACCACATAATAAACATCACTCTGCAGACGAGTTTTCTCGACTCAACAATGCATGGGGATTCAGCCATGTCACTAGGGAGCGTTCCCCCTTTCCTACCCAAAGAAATTCATCAGCCCTTGAAAGCCCAGCTCAGATGTCACCCCCTCGAAAAGCCTGCCACAGCATGGCAAGACTGAAGGCGTCCTTCCTACCCCTGGGCTCCCACTGCCGGTGGCTTAACTTGACTTTATCCTAATAACTAAAACACGTACAATCTGTGACACACAGCAAGCCCATAGCACAATTGTAGGCACATAGTAGGTGGTATGAGAGCTCCTGAGAACAAGGCCCATGTCTTCGTTCAATATTCTTTCAACAAACATGAACTGTGGACCTACTGTGTGCCAGGCCCTGGAGTGGGCACTGGGCAGAGAGAGGAAAAAAGGGCAGATACGGCCCGTTGGTCAATTTCGAATGCAGTATGAGGTAGTGGTTAATAGCATGGATTCTGCAGCCAGCGGCCTGAGTTTGGATCCTGCCTCAGCCACTTACAAGCTGTGTGACCTAGCTGATTCCGTTTTTATTTAAAATTCTTGTATTTTATTCATCATAGATTTTTTTCTGCATTAATTTTGGTTTCTTTAAATATTGCATTTACATAGTACTTATTACTTATCTTGATTACTGAGGGTCTTTTGCCCCCCACCCCTTTAAACTATGCATCTGAGGCAAGTGCCTCACGCAGCTCACCCTAGCCCCAGCTCTGCCTTGTGAAAAGATTTAATTCCTTTGTGCCTTAGTTTCTTCATCTGGAAAATGGGAATAACAATAGCACTTCCCTCTCAATGTTGCTGTGAGGATTAAATAAGCTAATATATGCACAGAACTTATGCCAGAGCTCAACAAGTGTTAGGTAAATATTAACTGTCATGTGACCATAGTGCCAGGCACATGGGGGCACACGGTTAACGTTGGCTAATAAATGAATACAATAGCTACCGCATGCTCGATATTTAATTCAGCACCTCTTACAATCTTCATGTCAAACAGGGGTTTTCCACAGTTCTCTGGAGTATGTAATGTGTTCAGCGCTTCTCTTGCCCTGCAAAGATTTGTTTCAAATGTGATCTTACAGTTCTTTTCTAAAGAGTAAAAAGGTCTTCCCTCCAGCCATCTCAGCATTCTTGAAAAACTCCATTCATCTTTGTCCATGATCATCTCTTACGTTTTCCTGCAGCAAGCTCTCCACGGCTCCAGGACCCCTCCCCGGACCTGAGTCACTAATGCATCTCAATTGTCTGTCATCATTGCCTTCATGACCTTGCTTTCCATTTGCATTCAAGATACTAATTCATGAAGGACATTTACAAAAATGTTCTTCCATTGTCTGTCTTCTGTCAGAGCAAAAACCCAATGAGTGCCCGGGGAAGCCCTGCCTCTCTCATTACTTATGATCTTTCAACTCACAGCCATCCATCTTTCAACTCTTCCTTCTGTTTACGCCAGCCCCTTCCTGGGCTAGCTGGCTGGCTTTTAAATACAGCTCAATTATTAATCTTTCTCTAATTGAATTGTTCCTTTTGCCTTTCTTACTCCATACATAGTCATTCTTTTCCCCCACTTTCCATGTTATCTCTACTTGCTTTCCGTTCAGAATCTTGATGTTCTGGGCCCAACTCTATTCTCTGGCTTCCCAGCCTGTTCAAATTCAAAGCAATCAATATTGATCTCCATTTCCGTTTAGTACTTCCTGATTGTCCCCAATGCCACTGAATGCATCCATTTGGAAAGCCTCTATCTTCCGGAATCCATTTCCCTTTTACTAATTAAGTTCACAATAAGGGCCACAGTCAAAGCCACTGTGGTCCTGGCTCCACTCCCAGGAGGCTCTTCTACCCTGGCCTTTGTCCCCAGGTCCTCCTGCACCTCTCCATGCCTACAGAAAACTCCACTGTCTGTCCTTAACTCTGCTGAGAAAAGAAAATGGCCCTGGAGGCTGTCAGACACAGGGAAACCAGGGCACCCCTAATCCCTGGGACACAGGCAGAGATGCCAACTGATTCTTCATCACAATGAAAGCACATTTATTGATTTCCCCCTGGGTCCAAGATCTATTCAGGAGAATGGTTTTTTGTTTTGTTTTTTCCATTTCTAAGTAGTTTGGGTTTTTTCCTTTAGTTTAAACATGTGTTATTCACATCTCACTTTATTGCTTTGTGAGCAAAGGGTATGGACAATACAGTTTCTGCCTTTTGTGTTTAAAATAACTGTTCTTACTGGCTTCAGATAGGATCCATTTTTGTGCTTGGTCCATGGGCACAGTAAAAAAGGTATATTTTTTGCAAAGGACAAGATTTGGTGTGTCCATGAACTCCACTATCATTCTAATAGTAACAGTAGCATAAGCCACCATCCACTCAGAGCTTGCTGTGTGCCAGGCTCTGTGCTGAGCCCTTTCCAAGAATTTTCTCATTTAATCCCCCCAGGATCCTGCAAGAAATGTCTCTTTTTTTGTTGTTGTTATTGTTTTGTTTGTTTTGGGGTCTTCTTGTGTTTTTTTTAAAAAATAATTTATTTTGCTTTTTAATTTTTTTATTGAAGTATAGTCGATTTACAATGTTGTGTTAGTTTCAGGTGTACAGCAAAGTGATTCGGTTATACATATATATATGTATATATTCTTTTTAAAAATTCTTTTCCATTAGAGTTTATTACAAGATATTGAATATAATTCCCTGTGCTATACAGTAGGTCCTTGTTTTTTTAATCTATTTTATACATAGTAGTCTGTATCTGTTAATGCCAAACTCCCAATTTATCCCTCACCCTATTCCCCTTTGGTGACCATAAGTTTGTTTTCTATGTCTGTTTCTGTTTTTTGAATAAGTTCATTTGTACTATCTTTTAGATTCCACATATAAGTGATATCATATAATATTTGTCTAAGAAATGTCTCTGTGATCCTCATTTCACTGATGAGCAAACTTAAGGCTTAGAGAGGTTCGATACCTTGTGTAAAGTCACATCACCAGAGACGTGGAGCTGGGGTTCAAATTTAAGTTTGATTCCTACATTTGGATTCAATTATGATTAAAGTCTTCAGTATCAGGGATTCAAGGAGCTCCTGGCTGGTGGAATGAGCCCCTCAGATACATGTAAAATACTAACCTACCTCCAGATGTGCATTTTTCTGGAGCAAGAGTTCATCGAGCTCATTAGACTCTCCAAAAAAGTCAAGAACCAGTTCTCTGTGTCTATATGTGGTTTTTACCTATTTGACCTACCAAAGAATGAGATGGGTGTTTAAACCTGCCCATCTCCTCTTGGGTTTCTTTTTTTCTTTTTCTATTCTGCTCTATCTATTTTTTGCTGCAGTGTTTTCCAGCACATCCAGGCTGATGATTCATATCATTAATTCAAATTGTACCCCTTTCTCAACATAAAATGACTCTCTACAACTAAATAACGAGTTCTGGAATCCAAGTTTACTGCTTGCCAGCTATGTGACCTTAGAGCATACATTTCCCTTCTCTGAGCTTTGGTTCTATAAAGTGGGGACCCCCATACCTGCCATGGGGACCCTGGTTAGACTCAGCAGAGACCACCCCCCCCTCAAGCCCATGAGGCCAGAAACACGTGCCTACAAATGAATTCCTGTTTCCTCCCTGTGGACATCCCTTCTTCCCTGACGTAAGCAGGTAGCAGGCTCCGGGCTTCCTTGCCTCCTGGGAGATTTAAAGCAGGGCTTTTCCCTTCCAAACCTGAGCCCCCTGAGGAGAACAGGGTTTGAAGAAGAGGGTGAAAAAGGAAGAAGCAGGCCTGCTGGACGACGGCTAACAGCTGGCCTCTTGCTCCCGGCCAGGCTGTGCCAGTCCGTCCTGAACATACACAATTTCCCAGAACGTCAGTGTCAGATGAGGACGCCTTGTGACGGTGATGGAGCAGAACAAAAAGTTAACATTCCTTCATCACACCCAAGCAGAGGTGAAAACAAGCACCCTCAAGCCACCCCCAAGTGAGCAAACATCCCCCTTCTGCCTGACCCAAGTGACTGCTACCCCATTTCTCCTGCCTCCTAGGTGAACAGTACTGCCTGATCATCCAGTTACCCCTGCTTCCTGACAGCACCCAACCTAGAACAAACCCTGGTTCTTCGAGCCCTCCCTTACACCCTCCAACACAGACCCCAAGCCCCTAACAAGCCCCTCCTCATGCTCTCTCCCACAGATGCCCAGGCTCCCCATGGTGTGTGTCCCTCTTAAAGAGGCAGGTAACACACCCACAGGTGTGTCTGCCTACAGGTGTGTTCTGGGGTGCTTGGCTGGTGGGCATCAACAAGGAATTTCCCCCAGGACAAAAGGAGCCCTCCCCAGGCTTGGGAGGAGCAGGAGGGTCTGTAGGTCTGAGAGCAGAAGGGAGCTGTGCCTGCTCCCAGACTGCACCTTGAGGAGGACCCTGGAATTACCAGGGACGCTGGACCTCAAGCTTCCCCAGGGATCCTGTGCCCGTAGCAGGGTGTGGACCTGCCATGCAGGGGACATGAAGGGACCATATGGGCCAGAGCCAAGGATGACTCGGCATGAATGGCTGGACATGATGAATGGAAAGAAAGCTACTGGGGCTTCACTTAGTGTGAAATCCTGTTAGAACCTTGGGAGGGGTTACCCCAAGAGTGGCTGAGCAGTTTGGAGGCAGGGTCAAAAATTAAGCTGATTTAAGAAAATTAAGAAATGATGTCATTCTCGGACACCTACATCTGTGACCTGAGTTTCACACCTACTACAAGTAAAAAGAGGGATTAAAGTGACACTGGTGTGTATTAAGTAACTACAGGACAGAGATGCAGTGGGGCTTCTGGAAGGGTCTGACCCTGGCCTGAAAGGAAGCCAGGACTCTGTGTTCACCTCCCATTCCTGCTTCTCTCCACAGGTCTGTCTGATTCTTTTCTCTCTGCTATTTCACCTGATCCACAGTTCAGTCCCTGTGGCAAGAGGTGCCACTTCGCAGCTTCCAAACAGACACCTCTCTCCCAGTCCGGGATCCTGGGGAAACAGAGCCTGAGGCCAAAGGCAAGCACTTTGCTGGAGACGGGGATTCAGGTCCCTGGGAGACAAGCAGGAAGCGACATGATTGTATCCCCCCAGCTGTTTTCAAAACGACTGCAGCCTCCCTCCCTATCCTCCTGGCTGTATCTCAGGAACACCTATAGCTCTGTCTCTCAGGGTAAGCTTTGTAGGGTCTTTTGAGGCTCCCACCACTACTGAGACCCTTTTCTGCCCAGTCCCTGGCATTGGTCTCTTTGTGACTCTCCTTCAGAACCCCTGCTCTGAAGGTCCACCCCTCAGTCTCTTTCTGGTGAGAGTAACCAAGCACAGAGAGCCCTCAGAGGTCCCTTGTCCTGGGGCAGGGGGCTCTCAGGTAGCTCTAGCCCAGTTCCCTTCCCAGTGTGTGTCCTGCCGGGTTCTGGAAGTGGAGGCCATTGCCTCCTGAGCCCTGTCGCTTGGATCGGTTGTTCATAACACACTTTACCTTCTGGTGTGCTGTACAATTGCCTTATTTCTTACGCTTATTGCTTTTTAAAATTTTTTAAATTGTTTATTTATTTTTGGTTGCATTGGGTCTTGGTTGCTGCATGCAGGCTTTCTCTAGCTGTGGCGAGCGGGGCTACTCTTCGCTGCGGTGCGCGGCCTTCTCATTGCGGTGAATTCTCTTGTTGAGCACGGGCTCTAGGTGCACGGGCTTCAGAAGTTGTGGCTCTCAGGCTCAGTAGTTGTGGCGCACAGGCTTGGTTGCTCCATGGCATGTGGGATCTTCCCGGACCAAGGCTCGAACCCATGTCCCGTGCATTGGCAGGCGGATTCTTAACCACTGCACCACCAGGGAAGCCCCGTTTATTGCTTTTTGTTTGCCTTCCTTGCTAGAACATGAGCACCACAGGAAAAAGGATCTTTCCCTATTCAGTTCACTGATGTATTCCAAGCACCTCGTAACGTGCCTAGCACATATTAGGGGCTCAGTAAACACCTGTTTTGTATAAGTGATAAATACTTGCATACAAGTGATAGATAAATACTAGTGAATACATAACTGGGCTCCCTGAGCTACCTGCCCTTTGGGGTCATGCTCTGATACACTTTATCTGAGCAGGCAAGGCTGAATCATAACCTTCATATCCATTGGAACAAACTTATAGGGTAACTAAGCACGTAGATTCACCTTGGAATGTTGGGTGTGGGAAGCACTGGGGACGACTAAACAGTCATTGTTGCTCCTATGGGTTGGTGGGGGCTTGGTGGCGGAGGGCGGGGTTGGGGGGGGTGACTGCAGTGGTGCCTTGGCGGCCATGACAGGCTGCCACCTTGTGGCTAAATGAGGAAATGCACCCAATCTGACTTTGGGAAGCAGCTCAATTGCAGGTGACCTCTACTTTTTTAACACACTTAGTCTTTGCAAGTTTCTCCAGGCTCTGTGAACAAGATGAGAGTCACCAGGCCTGGTCCTCTCAGAGGCCTCTTGAGTATGTGCTCACTGATCTGAAATGTAAGCCCAAACCTTTTTTGTGATCAACGTGATCTTTCACACATTCATGCATTCATCCATCATTCATTCATTCATTCAACAAAGATTTGCTGAACAGTTAGGAGGGGTCAGACACTGTGGGAAAGAAGAGGGCCTGCCCTTCCTGTGGAGAAGACAGCCATTCATTAGTCAGCAACTATTTACTCAGAGCCTGCTGGCACCGCGTTGGCGTTGGTGGGTAATAACTAATGAGACAGACTGAACTGCCCTTATAGAGCCAACCTTCTAGTTGAAGATAAATAAAAGGATGATGTGAGATCATAAAAAATACATATATTGGTCTCTGCCCGCAGTTCTGGCACAGAGCTCCTAAAACCCTTGGAAATTCCTAAGTGATAAGAACACTACGAGCATCTTTTGTTTTAATGAGGCTACTCTGGATGGTCTCCTGAATGCCTCCTGGTTGGGGGCTGGTCACCAGAAAGACTAAGCCATGATTAGAAGCTTAGAATTTTCAGCCCCACTCCAATCTTCCAGAGAGGAGAGAGGGGCTGGAAATGGAGTTAATAACTTATCATGTCTATGTGAGGAAGCCTCCATAAAATTACAGTTGTAGGGAGTTCTATGAGCTTCCAAGTTGGTGAACACATCCACACCAGGAGGGCAATCCAGCCCAGCTCCATGGGGACAGAAGCTCCTGTGCACAGGACCCTCCAGACTTTGTCCTATGTATCTCTTCATCTGGCTGTTCATCTGTATTCTTTTATATTTTTTTTCCTGGTTTTATTGAGATAAAATTGACATACAGCACTGTCTAAGTTTAAGGTGTACAGCATGATGATTTGACTTACATACATCATGAAATGACAACAATAAGTTTAGTGAGCCTCCATCATTTCATATAGATACAGAATTAAAGAAATAGAAAAAAATACTTTTCCTTGTGATGAGAACTCAGGATTTACTCTCTTAATTTTCATACATAACATACAGCATTGTTCATTATATTTATCATGTTGTACATTACATCCTTAGTACTTATTTATCTCATAACTGGAAGTTTGTAACCTTGTCTACCTTCATCCAATTCTCTTTACCCACCCCCAACCCTGATAACCACAAATCTTATCTCTTTTTCTATGAGTTTGTTTGTTTTTGAAGTACAAAAATTACAACACTATGTTAGTTCCTGTTACACAGCATAGTGATTCAATATTTGTATACATTTCAAAGTGATCATCATGATAAGTCTAGTTATGATCTGTCACCATACAAGGGTATTATATAATTATTAACTATATTCCCCCCACATTTCACCCCCATGACTCATTTATTTTGCAACTGGAAGTTTGTGCTTCTTAATCTCCCTCACCTATTTCTCTCCTCTCCCTTCCTCTGTATTCTTTATCATATCCTTTAATAAACTGGTAGACATAAATAAGCATTTCTGTGAGTTCTGTGAGCCACTCTAGCAAACTAATTGAACCTGAGGAGCAGGTCATGGGTAGCCTGGGGACCTACTACTTACAATTGGTGTCTGAAGTGGGGTGGGAGCAACCTTGTGGGACTGAGCCCTTAACCTGTGGGATCTGATACTATCTCCAGGTAGTGTCAGAATTGAGTTAAATTATAGGACACCAAACTGGTGTCACAGAGAATTGCTTGATGTGGGGGGAAACCTCCAGATATTTGGTGATCAGAAGTGAAGTGTTCAGTGTGAGTAGTAAAGGAGACACACAGGAGAGAAACAGTTGTAGGAGGGAAGAACTGCAGTTTTTCTTAATACAGATGACAATGGTGATAAGTGCTGTGAAGGAAATACACGTGGGAGAGATATGAGGGGGGCTACTTAAGGAAGAGCCGCCAAAGAGATGACATTTAAACTAAAGCCTGAAAGACAGGAATGGGCCAGTTGAAGGAAAAGCATTCCAGGAGGAGGGAACAGCATAGCATGTGCAAAATGGTGGGTGTTCTAGGAATGGAGAGAAGGCCAGAGTGGGTGGAGGGAGTGTGCCAAGGGAGGGGCATGAGATGAGGGCAAGAGGTCAGCAGAGGCCAGATCCTGGTGGTCCTTGAGGTCTGGGGTGAGGACTTGGCTTTTATAGATATTATCTAACTGGCCTTTTCTAAAGACCCATCTAGCTGGGGATAGAGGATGGCTTTACAGGGTGTCTTTGTCCTTTTGGGCCGCTATAGCAGAATGTTATAGACTGGCTGGCTTATTTTTTAAAAACAACAGAAATTTACTTCTCACAGTTCTGGAGGCTGGGAATTCCAAGATCAAGGTGCTAATTTAGAGTCTGGTCGGGGCCTACTTCCTGTTCATAAATGCCTGTCGTTTCACTGTGTCCTCACATAGCAGAAGGGACAAGGGAGCTCTCTGGAGTCTTATTTATTTATTTATTTATGAAATATTACGTTTAATAACAAAAGAATTAGGAGCCCTTTATAGCTCATATACATCTAGATACAATGTAGTAACATAATGTTTCACTGTTAATTTTTGCAGCCTTGAAATTTTTGTTTTCACTGGGCCTCCTTATTTTCACCCTCTGAAGCTTTTGCTATTGTATATTTACTGTAAATAATGAGCTCATGAATAAATGCAAACTGATGCTTTCTTTACACTTAAATTTCTAAAAATGTTCGTTCATAAGCTTCCTTTTACATATATCTCATGACTTTCTGATTTTACACAATTTCGTTTTTTTAATTGAAGTGTAGTTAATTTATAATGTTGTGTTAGCTTCAAGTGTACAGCAAAGTGATTCAGTTATACATATATATATTCTTTTTCAGATCCTTTTCCATTATAGGTTATTATAAGATATTGAGTATAGTTCCCTGTGCTATACAGTAGGTCCTTGTTGTTTACCTGTTTTATATCTAGGTGTGTGTATGTTAATTCCAGGGTCTCTTTTAAAGAGCACTAATCCCATTCATGAGGTCTCTACTCTCATGACCTAATCACCTCCAAGAGACCTCCCACCTCCAAATACTATCAAATTAGGGATTTGATTTCAACGTGAATTTTGGGAGGACACAAACATTCAATATATAGCAGAGAGACACGTATTAATGGAGGGGAGTGGATACAAACATTTAAAAGACACCAGCCCTTCCTCAAGGGGGCTCTGGCTTCAGTGGAAAGAACACAGGTCAAGCAGCCCAGTAATTCTGAGTTCAGAATTACTTCGCTTCGCCACCTTTCCATGCTATGACTCTTTGCACCTTCTCTAAGTTTGGTTTTCTCACATGAAAATGGGAAAAATAATTCTCACACTGCAGATTTTTTGGGCAAATTAGGGAAATGGATATGGAATGTTTGGTGCTCTACATAGCACTTGGTACGTGCTGGATAAAAGTTACATGATCACACACACAACTCTTTAAAAAGTAGGGAAAAGACAGCTATATGCACAATTTATGAACACAAAATAGGGTGAGATGAAAGCAGTACTGAAGGGACCAGGTCATGGTGGCCTTGAATGCCAACCTAAAGCACATGTACATCTGTGAACAGTGGGAGGCTGTGGGGGGTTCTGAGCAGGGGAGCGTCATGAACAGAGCTTCCGTTTCAGAGCAAGATCATTTTGGCTTCCAAGAAAGAGGAAGAAGATGGGAGATGGGAGGAAGGAAGTCAGGATTGCCTTCTTGCCCCTGAGGTGGCTTCACTCAACCTCTTCCCCACTCCTGGAGGCTCTGCCCTGCCTCCTGGGCACCTGGAGTTTTGCTTTAAGGCCTGCTTCCTTACAACCTATGACCTATTCCACAGGACCACATGTGCCTGGCCACTCGGTATTCGGTATTTGCAGGCTTAGCCGTGTTAATTAGGAGCCTCTTGCTGTGCCAGCCAATCAGACAGCAGTTGGGGGTGGGGTGGGGAGGAGTCTCTTTCCAAGGCTCCTGCTTTGTCCTGGAAAGAATCCTGGTGCCTTCTCAGAGGCAGTTGACAGCGAGAAGCAGAAAAGGAGCAGGCCTCAGCTTCCTGGGCCTGGCTGTCCATCCTGGAAACTTGGGATTTGGGAAAAATGCAACCTGCCAGCCCGGCAGACACTAAAAATCACAAAAAGACCAGAACTTAATTCACGCTGATGGACTCAATGCTCCTCGAATGTGTAGTCCTTCTCCCAAATAAACCTGCCATATGGAATTCTGCGGTCCACTGGCTCTAGCATTGATTTTCTATGGTCTGTAGCTCTCAGACTTGCAAAGTGCACTTCTGAGACAGGAATTTAGAAGGATAAAGTCAGGTAAAGTGGCAGATTTGCCATCTTCTCTACCCTGTCTGCTCCACACCACAATCAGGGAGAATGCCAGTGTTCCCAGAAGCCATGTGGATAGAATGGAGCTTGACGTGAAGACGTCTCTGGGGCATGGGTAGGGACAAAACAAGCCCAGCCTGGAGTTCTGATTAACGAGGCCAGTGAGGACTGAGTTTCGAGTTAAGGAGATGGAGATGGGTTCATTCATCCTACAAGCATTTCCTCAGGGCCTCTCTATGCTAGTCTGTGCCGATGCTGGGGGGATTTGAGACAAATAAGACCCATTCCAGCTCCTTGGGAGCTCAGAGTCTGGCAAAGTCATTAGTTACAGCCCAGTGTGATGGCTGCAACAAGACAACAGTGTTAGTGAGGGAAGGAAGTGATTACATATCTGGGAGGCAGAGGTTCCTGGAAGAAGTGACATTCAGGCCGGGCTTTGAAGGCTGAATAAGAGGTCACCAGCAGAGAAGGTGGGGAAATAAATAGCTTATGCCAAGGCACGTTGGTAGGAAAAAACAGAATATGTTTTCTTCTGGAGATGACAAGTAATTTCTATTGTTGGGACATGGGGAAAATGGAGACAACTGGTGGCAGATGAGGTGGGACACGCAATCAGGGGCTAAAAAGAGGGTCAGGACTGGGAAGAGTGAATGTAGGTCAAGGCAGAGTCAGAATTAAAATTAGCTTTGGGATTTGGATGCAGGTTAAAAGGAGATATTTAGGGGTAACAGATTGGCTGGTAGCAAAGTAACAAGGATACACGTGCTTTACCTGTGTTATCTCATTTAGAGCTCAGAACAAGCCTATGTGGTCAGTGGCTATTCTTATCCCATCTTACAGATGCGGAGATGGAGGGACAGGCAGGTCGACTTGTCCAGGGTCTCACACTTGGTAAGTGGTGGTTGCCAGGGGCTTAGGGAGGGCGAATGGAGAGTTAGTGTTTAAGGGGTACAGAATTTTAGTCTGGGAAGATCAAAAAAGTCCTGGAGATGGATGGTGGTAATGGTTGCACAACAGTGTGAATGCACTTAATGCCGCAGAACTGTACACTTACAAATGGTTAAAGTGGTAAATTTCATGTCATGTATATTTCACTACAATAGAAAAAAAGAAAAGAAAAAGAAAAAGGAAGGGTGTGGAAAGATGCAGGTATTGTATCTCTGCTACGGGCAGGTGGGGGGAAGGTTTGTCTCCCCTGGCCAGGTCTGCCACAGCGCAAGAGGTGAGCACACTCGGGAGGGCTGGGGACTGGCTCTGCTGCTCAGGGCACGACTGGGGACAGGTCTCATTGCCTTTCTGGGAAAACCAAGGAAGCTGGCTGATTCACAGACTTCCTCTAGCGTCTGCCCTCTGTGGTTCTGCCTTATTAGGAGGGCTTGGCTCATGCAGAGGATTGAGGCAATAGGCACAGAAAAGCCAGGCCTTCAACATACTGGACATTTCCACACTCTTTGACTTGCAATTATGATTCAGAATAAGGTGCCTTACAGGAGTTATATCAGTGAGGGTCCCAGCATGAAGGAAATGCCACCCACAAACTGGGTCACAAAGGAAAGTTTATTAAAGAGTCCATGTATAAAGGTGTGGGCAGGGCTTGGGGAACCAAAGAACGAGGGTGCAGTACTGGCAGGACTGTTACCACCCTTAGAGGGAGCCCTGAGAGAGCCGGTATGGGGAAGGTGCCTTTGGCAGGGACAACCCAGCAGGAAGGAAGCTTGGGAAGTGAATACCCAGAACTCTCTCTTCTCCTGCCCTCAGTCTCCTGCCAAGGACCCCCACTAACCAAGCCCAGCAGGAAGCCAGAGGACAGGAAACCCATCAGTGAAATCCATACCGGCCAGCCTCCAGAACCAGAGCAAGGTAAAACCTGGCAAGAAAGTCAGAGGGGCAAGTGGTGGGGCAGATCCAAAGTGAATCAGCACCAAACTCTCCAGTGGCCTGGCCAGGGCTGCTGAAAAGCGTCCTCTGGATGACCCCCACCCTCTTTCAAAGGCTGACCTTGGACCCAGGGTGGTAAGGGGCCCTGGGCTCTTTCAGGCCTGGAGGGAAGCTGTGTGGTTTGTTGGAAAGATCCCTGCTTACTGCTTACTAGTGTGAGAACACTGGCCAGGGGCCTAAACCTCCTATCCATGCATTATGTGTACACTCATTCAGATGTTTGCTCAGCCAGTACCGCCTGAAAATGACTCAGTGCCCAGCCAGGGCTACAGGAGGCACTGGATAAAGAAATGTGGAGCAGCTCCGGCCACCCTTAGCTTTAACTTGTGGAATATTCCTCGAGCCAGCCAGTGATGGGGTCCCTCCACCAGCTCTGTGACTCCAGAGGCTGCTCTCAGTCACCTCCTCTGTAATATGGGTCAACCACCTTCCCCCGACCCCCCACCACCACAGTTGTCCTGAGAATTCAAAGAGAAATTCTCAAAAAAAAAGCAGGAGGCACTGCAGCTGGCATAGAATGAGTGCTCCACATTTGGGAATCAGTGGCCTTGTTAACAAGCATCCACTGCCCCTCACTCATTCACCACCCTCTCACCCTGTTTTGCTGCTACTGTTGTCATTATACGTGCATTTGTTGGGGGGCGGAGGGGAGGCGGCTTTTCTTGCTCCTCCCTGAATCCCCATGGCTTGGGGCTGAGTTTACAACTGCCAACATTTATAGTGCCACCGATGTCACATGCACTTAATCCTGAGGACAGCCCCCGTTGGTAGGCTGTAGCACTAGGGCCATTTTACAGATGAAGAAACTGAGCCCAGAGAGGTTAAGCCACTTGCCCAAGGTCACAGAGTCGATTAGCAGCAGAGCCGGAGTTTGAACCCTGGAGTCTGGCCCTCACATCCGGGGCCAGACCGCGGGTATCAGAAGGAGTGAGTGCGGGAATGAATCCACCGGTCAATCAGTGATCGCACGCCGGATGCGCGCCCGTCCCCTCCCCCAGCCGCGGGGGCTCGCCGCCGGGACAAAGGCCCTGCCGAGGCCGGACGTGGGCCAGCCGGGTCCGCGCTCCGGGGGTGGGCGTGGGGGCCGGGCCCTTTAAGGGGGGGCGGGCCGGCGACGCGGAGGGCGGGCCGGGGGGGCGGGCCGGGGGCGGGCGGCGGCGGGGCCGGAGGGCGCGCGGAGCGAAGGGCGGCGGCGGCGGCTCGTGCTCGGACCGGGCTCTGGATCACGCTCAGCCCCCGGATACCGCTCGGCCGGCTGTTCCCGGCTCGCTGCGGCGCGCCCCAGCACCCCGCGTCCCCAGCACCCGCACTCGGCCCCGCGGAGGAGAGGCCATGCCGCCGCGGCGCAGCATCGTGGAGGTGAAGGTGCTGGACGTGCAGAAGCGGCGGGTGCCCAACAAGCATTATGTGAGTGCCGCGCGACCCCCACGCCCCCTTGAGCCCGTGCCCCGTCGGGGGCGACCTAGAGCCCCCCCCGGCTCTGAAAACTTCTGCCTCCTGCTCTTTTCTCCCCCACCTCCCCTCCTCTCCCCTCTCGGCACTGCTGCTGCGCGGCCCGGGTCTCTCCCGGCTCCTCCCTCTCTCCCCCTCCCCCTCCTCTCTTTTGCCCTGTTCCGCTCCTCCACCGTGTCCTCCCGCCTCGTCCCCCCCTCGTTTCTTTGCCGCCCCTCTCCCCCTCTCCGTCTCCTCCTTGTCCCCCCCACTCCCGTCCTGCCCATCCGTGGCAAAGTCTGGCCGGTGTAGGGGACAGAGAGACAGAGAGAGGCGCCAGTTCTCAGGCCGCCCGTCCTGTCCCTCCTTGTCTGGAGGCGCTCAGACCCGCAGTGCCCAGCCACAGGTAGCCCCAGCAGGGATCGCCAAGTTGGCTCCGTCCTTTTGGAGGAGACAGCCGGAGCGATAGAGATCTCTGAGAATGGATCCTTTGAGTGCCTGCACCATGAAAAAGTTTTTTTAAAAAAGAAAAAAATCCCTGCCCCTTCTCTCCAATAACTTCTGTTTAAAAATGTATGAAAGTTTTCTCCTGGTATTTCCCTGGCAAAATGGGAATCTTGTTTAGAGCTGGCGGGGACTTGAAAAAATGGTCCAGTAGCCTCATTTTGCAGATGGGACCCTCAGATGGGCTGAGGCGCAGGGAAGCGTCAGGTTCTGGAACAAGGAGGAGCTGCATTCGGTTTTCCCTGCCTCTGGAAGGTGTACCTGGGGTAGATGGTGACCCGCCAGATGGGAAATGGGTTCCACACCACCCTAGGAGCTGAATCTGTGGGTTCAAGGGGCCCTTGGGCCACCTCAGAGGTTCTGGGTAGAGGGATAATGGGGCTGTGGGGTGTTGGGCCCAGGTGAGGCCTTGGGGAGGCCTCTCTGCAGGAGGGAAGGGGGCTATGGTGTCTCTGGTGGTGAGAAGGTAGCAGTGGCAGCGCCTAGCTGCAGAGAAGTTAACCAGGAAGGAAAAAAGAGCAAGAGGGAGGGAAAAAAAATCCTAACAAAGAAGTATAGAACAATAAAGAGCAAGGGGCGTTGGCTGGCTAAATTCAGCTCCTTGACCTCCCTGCAAGTCGTCTTTGGATCTCTTTTCTTAAGAGGCTCGTTCTTATATAGCAGATCTACATGCCTTACACGAATAGTCTATACAATTCTGAAAGGAGATAGCCGGGAATCCACTCTGCACTCCCTACGAGAAAGGGTGTGCTGTGTGAGCCTGTATTGTTATTGGCTGGGCAGCCAGTTATTCAAGCCTTAGCCAGGCGGTGGGAAGCTATTTCCTGGACCTGTGGCATCTTTAAATAGAGTGAAGTTTCCCTTGATTCCAGAGCTGGGCTAAATTGTCTCCCCCGCACCCCCTTTCTTTTTAACTGTTTCAAATGCTGCCAAATCTTGGTTTCTTGTTTGAGCCTGTTGAGTGTGTAACTGAGTTGCCTCTTTGCTATGAAGACAGTTTTTACCAATATGGCAGACAGGAGGAAGTCTGAAATTCCCCATGCTGCCTCCCACCAGATCTGTGAGCTGGGAACACCAGAATACATACAGCCTCCAAGAAATGGGCATCATCGTCCACTCCCTCCTGTCCTCTCTCGTCACACGACTATCAGGCACAGGTTCTTAAGCCCATTTGACAGATGAGGAAACTAAGGCTCAGAAAGATGAGGTCCTATGCCTGAGATCACAGTCAGGGCCAGAACAGGAATGTAAATCCAAGTATGTTCGACCCCAAAAAGTGTTATTCCACCAGGTCACACCACTTTGCAGATTTCATACCCCGTGGTTTCCCTACGCAAAGTCCTCTTAAGAACTGGGAATTTTGCCATCATTTGTGATCACTCTGAGGCTTTTCATTCTGTTTAGATCCCTCCCTGCCAGTTTTTTGGAGGTGCGGCAGCTCTGAGGGGCATCTCTGTAAGCCTTCAACCACTTTTCAGGGGCTCCTTCAGACAAGTCTCTAAATATTAACATGGATTTGGGTTTAAATCTTGGCGTCCAGCTTGCTGTGTGGCCTCTCTGACCCTCAGTTTCCTCATCTGTAAAATGGGGTTAATGGTGCCCACTTCCTAGGAGAAGGGATCTTGTGACTGACAGGGTTGACATTCCGTAACCGTTAGATGCCTGCCTCCCTGCCCTGTGGTATCCATGTTACTCTGACTGGGAACATGCCAAAGTCACATGAGGAGGGATTTCACCAAGAATTTATTTTTCTGCATGTGGGTTTAGTTACTCCTGTGATTGAAGGGAGTCCCCTCTCTTCTACCCAGCCTTTTGGGTTCATCAGATGAATAGGGGCGATGGGTTGAACCGAAGCCTGAGTCATCCACCGGAACAGAGAAAGTTAAGTGCTGTGATGGCAGGAAACTCACCAGCAACTGCCAGTGACCCCTGCTCCTGTTCTCAAACCATACCTGCCCCTGCCACTCTAGAAAGAATGGGCATGGAGGTAGCTATTGGCATGGGCCTGGACTTTTTTCCCATTTGGTATATCCTCCTCTCTGAAGTTGGCCCAGCCACTCTGGAGAGATGGAATGAGCAGAAGAGTTGGACAGCCCTAGGCTTGGCCACTTCCTGCTGTGTGACCTTGAGCTGGTCAATTTACCTCTCTAAGCTGCTTCTCTAATCTGCAAATTGTAAATAGTGCTGCGTCCCTCTAGGGCAGAATTTCTCAGCCTCAACACTGTTGATATTTTGGGCCAGATCGTTCTTCGTTGTGGGGGGCCGTCCTGTGCATGGTAGAATGTTCAGCAGCATCTCTGGTTTCTACCCCCTAGGTGCCAGTAGCATCCCCCTCCCTAATTGTGACAACCAAAAACGTCTCCACACATGTCCCCCAGGAGGGCAAAATCACACACGCCCTGACTTCTAACCGCCCTGCCCCAACCACTGCATGAGAACATGCAAGTTAGTTACGGAGGCTTCCCACCACCTGCTCCCTATTTACAGCTACTTCAGCCTCCACCTGTCTCATCACTCAGTTGCCTGGGAGCGAACAGGTCACAGGTGCTGTAGATCTCGTTGGAGAGCTTCACCAGGAGCTCAGGGCTGCCCATCAAGGCTGGGCCACTTGTTCCACCTTAAATGGCATCTTCTCCATGATCAGGGCGGCATCTTCATCACGCCTGGCCCCAGCCTCCTTAGCCTGTGGGCAGAGACATCACCAGTGGGCCCAAGGGCAGAGCCGTAGGCCACATCTGGAGAATGCAGAGGCAGAAGCTCCCAGGGCCTCTTGAGATCCCCATGGGTGGGTAGGGATTATTGTTGACAGTAGTATCAACAAACAGTATTATCATCTGGAGAGAGCTTCCCTGGAGCCACTGCACTCTGTCTGCTGGCCTTTCTCTGCCTGCATCTTTCCTGCCGTGGAGCCTAGGGCTTTCTAAATGAATGGAAAGGGGGCTTTCAAGTGTGACACCCTGGGAGACCCTCCCCAGCTAGGTTATCTTCCAGCTTGAGGGGAGGAGGAAGTGCTCCCTGTAGGTTTTGCAGGGTTTTTTGGATCGCCCCATTTCCAACACTGGAGAGGGATGTACAGAAGCCTTGGGGTTAGAAAAAAGTCTCCCTTAGCAGGGGCCAGGAAATACTGGCTTGCTCTGACTTGAGATCTTTAGATGTTAAGAAGAGCAAGATGCTAGAAGTAGTTATAGAAGCAGTAATCTTAACAGCTGAAATTTAATCCATTGTTGTGGGCTAGGCACTGGATTAAGCTCTCTATGTGTATTTAGTCATCACAACAGCCCTTTAAAATAGGTACTTTTCCGTTATACTAATACACGATTTCAAATATACAGATACATAGAATAAGTTAAATATCTGTCAATCTACCATCCAGCTGTCAGATCTTTACCTTTTGCCCTATTCATTTCAAATCATTTTTATTTTTATTTTTTAAGAAATGAAGTATTGCAAATGCAAAGCCCCCTGTGCACCCACTCCAACCATCACCCCCCCACAAATAAAAACAGTATCCTACATTTGGTGCTTGTCATTCCCATGCACATTTTAAAAATAGACCAATAGATATGATTTTTTTATTCAGTAGCTTTACTGAGGTATGATTTACATACCATAAATTCACCCATTGTAAGTGTACAATTGGCTGATTTCTTTAAATAAATGTATGGAGCTGTGCAGCCATCATCACAATCCAGTTTTATAACGTTTCCATCACCCCCAAAAAGATCCCTTGTGCCCTGTGGCAATCAGTCCCCTTCCCAGCTAGGCCTCATGTACCTTTTAATGTTTTTACCTTTTCAGCAGTCCCCAAGATCTTGTATTGAAAGTTTTAAAACTACAAAACATTACACTTTTGAGATCTGTGTTAGTACATGTAGCTTCAGTTCATTTTAACTGCTGTTTCATATTCCATTTATGAATATACCCCTGTTTATTTGAGCTCCTGTTGGAGATTTTTAGGATACTTGTAGCTGCTTCCTGGCCCGTACAGCTGAGGCAGGATTGCTGGCTCTTGGGGTTTGTGCATTTTCACCTGTGCATTTAACGTCCCTGGGAGCAGTGTCTGTGGGTCTCTTTGCTCTGGCTCCTTGCTAACACTCCGAATTGTCAGACTTTTTAGTGGGTACGGAATAGTATCTCATGGCAGTGCTTGTTTGCATTTCTCTGCTTGCTAGTAAAGTTACGTATCTTTTCACACCTTTGTCAGCCTTTTGAGTTTCCTCTTCTGTGAATTAATTGCCTGTTTTATCTTTTGCCCCTTTTTTCGGTATATTGAGTTATTGGTTTTCTATTCATTTATAGGATTTATTTATACACGCAGGATCCTGGTACTTCAGACAGTTACGTTAGTGTTCTTGTTTTCCCCTTGAGACTGGAGGCTCAGAGAAGTACAGGCACATGCCTGAGGTCACACAGCAAAGAGTGGCAGCGTGGGGATTGACGTACGTGATGTGACGTACGTGCAGCCCTGTGATCCCACCCCTGAGCCAAGTGACCTTGGGTGGATCATTTAAGCCTCCAGGCCCCAGTTTCTCCATCCTGGCCCTTCCCTCATCTCACTGTTCATTCACTCAGCCTGGACTGATGAAGCACGAGCTGCCACCAACCCTTAGTCATTCTCACCCCAGGGAACCTCTGGGTTGATTGTGCCCCTGGAGTGATGGGTTGGCAGGCTGTGTGCTGCTGGCCTTGAAACCTCCCTCTCCACCTGCCAGACTCTAAGAGCAACGGGTCTCTCCTCTGAGCAACTGACTTTTGCAGGATGGGTCACGCCCTTATTAGGCATTATTATCAACGTTCTTGTTTCAGTCTGTGGGAGACCTCTGGCTGGCAGGCTCAGTGGTCTGGAACAAACTGTGAATCTGCTGCCCAAATTAGCTGCATTCTGTTTTCCAGCCTGCCCCATCCCCTGCTGCCCGCAGCATCCCAGCCATCCTGGCACCCTGTTTTGCAGAAACATGCATGGCGGGCCAACAAACTTGAGTGGAAAGAACTTGGGTATCAGAGACAAACATTCAAGTTCTGCATGGTCTTGGGTGGCTGACTCAACCCCCAGCCTAAGTTTCTGTATCTGGAAAATGAGGACAGTGTCACCCTTTTAAGATGATTGTGTGCTTGTTTAGATAATGTATGCATTCAACCTATTCTCCATCCCTCCTGCTGAGGATAAATGCCAGCTCCTAGCACATTTCTTATGGACGCACCATTACTTCATGAAGAAAGGACCTGGATTTGAGTTCTCTTCATGAGCTCCTGGGCTGGGTGACCTTGCAGACAAGCTCCCCAAGGGTCTGTAAAATGGGGGCAGTAATAGTGCTTACCTACAGGTATAGGGCACTTCTCACACACTGCTGAGCCTGATGCCTTCTGTATAAAGGACACTCAATCAGTGGTAGTCATGAAAACTAGCATTAACGATAGTAATAGCCATGCTCCACATCTCTGCCTCTCTCTTGCCTCCTGCCTCCTGCCCTAGGGGCCTGCTATTTGTTTTCCATGCTTTTTCATTCATGAGGCATTTATGGGGTGCCGGTCCCCAGGCGGGACACCCTGCTGCCCTGGGACAGGCCCGTGAGCAAGGCAGAGCCCGCCTACCTCCTCTACAGGTGGCTCTCGTCCTGCACCCTGTCTGCGTCACACAGAGGTAGTACCCTCCATAGGCGTTAAGGTCCCTCGGGTAGGTTTTTTTTAAATGGTTGTTGCTTTCTTCTGACTGAAAAATGATGGACCTTGTCACCTGCACTGTGCCATCCTGTGGTTGCAAGGAGCCAGGCCTCTCACCTCACCTGCCGGGTCATCCTCAGCCTGGGCTCTTACACTCTGGGCTCTTGCAGTTGTCTCAAGATCAAAGCGGGTGGGGCTGTCATATCTCAGGAGTTACTTAAATGTCCCTTTAGTTCAGACTTTGAATCTGTGCCATTCCTTGCTTCTGGTAAGCAGGGAAAGTACACCAAACAGCATGCCTTCAGATCCCTGCCCTGCCACCTACCAACAGTGCGACCTCAGACAAATTACTTACCCTTTCTGTACCTCACCTGTAAAATGGGAATAATGATAGTTCCAATCTCATAGGGCTGATGTGAGGATTAAATGGGCCTGGCATAGAGTAAGGGCTCAATAACTATGAGCTGTATTAGGAGTGTACAAACATAGTATCATCTATGATAGTAAGAGTTGGGGGCCACTTAAACACCCATCTGTAGAGAACAAGATAAATAAAACATACTATATCCACGAGCTAGAATACCATCGAGATGGCAAAAATGTATTCCATCTTCTGTCATGGGAATATGAAGTAGTAAAAGCTGGTGGCAAAACAACGTGCTCAGGTTGACTCGCACCTGGTTACAAGTGAAGGCGTCTGTGAAAGCACAGAAACATAGCTGATAAAATATATGTCACTCTTTTTTTTTTTTTGCTCATCTGTGCATTGCATTTCTCTATTTTCCAAATGTTCTGTGGGGAACACATATTCCTGTTTTTAGTAAAACTAAAAAAACAGTGAATGCTCATTTTAAAAGAGAAGCAGTGCCAGGCCGTGGCGGCTCCAGCCAGGTTCCCACATCCCCACCACCTCATCCCGTCCTGAAGCAGCAGAATTCTCCAGCTCCTCCAAGAGCCTGTCCTCCCCAGATAGATGCTGGCCTCCGAGACTCTCCCCCAACTCCTGCCACGGAACCAGGGCTCTGGATGTGGCTTTCCAGTCCTCCAGCCCAAGAAGTGGCAAGAGATGAGTTTAAAATACCACGAGGGGAGGAAGGCCTGAGCAGATGCTTTTCTGGTTGAAATGCTCCTTGCTCAGTGGCCTGGCCCTCCCTCCTGTAGTGCTTATATCTGAATAGGTTGGAACGACTTGCAGGCCAGAGTTCAGCAGTCTGCACCCTGAGGTCACTCAAGTTAGAGTTGTGCCCCACTCCCCTGGGCAGATCATCCAACCGCCTGTCACCCACCCGGAGGTGCACGGGCGTCAGCAAGCGGCAGAGTTACCACACTGCCAAAAAAGGCCTAGGGGACCTCTCCATGCATGGTACTACTTCTCATCTAGGACACTCATATCCTGTTGCAAATCATGCGTGCTTTTTTCCTTGGAGAAAGAGCTCTGATAGGGTGAACGGTCTTGCTTGGTGTGACTCAGTTTTCTCCTTCCCCTGGGAGGCCAAGGCCAGCTGCAGGTCACTGCAGCTGCAGGAAAGGGAGGTGCTAGATGAGCATCCAGTAGGCCTGTTGGGCGCAAGTGATGAGACGTGAACACCCTTGGCGCAAGGAGAGAAGATGAGGCTTCTTCAGTAGGCCGCGTGGCCGGAGGGTTGCGAGCATGGCTTCTGCGCCCAGCAACTGGGCTCTGGTCTGAAGTTTGAATTTCAGAGAAACACGTCATATTTGGGACCTACTGTCATCCACTCGCTGTTGGCCCTGAGCCTTCTCCTCTGGGAAGTGGGCAGCTTTGGTGGGGAAATTAAATGAGCTTTTGTGCGGAATGCCTGAGAGGATGCCGCTGGGGCAGCCGTCCTTGCAGCTTTCTGGCCCGGGGTACTGCCCAGAAACTGGGACCCTGTGGTCCCTTTCACAGAGCCCTTGCCAGTGGGGTCATCCAGATCCTGGGTGGCAGAGCTGGCACCCCTGCCCCCTGCCGGGACATGGGGACTAGCTGATGTGATAGACTTGGGAGGCCCGGTGTCTCCCGCCGGGGGGGCCAGTGGGCAGGGGCTGGTGTGGCTCACTCCTCAGGGACTCTGCCAGGAGCCCGCAGGCCCGAGCCTTGCCGCAAGCCATCCTTCTTGTGCCCCGTTATCCAAACTACAGGGCATTCTCTCCTCATACGTGCTGGCCCAGGTGCAGGCCTGCAGGCGGGCGATGAGCCCAAGCCTGGGGCCTTCTTTAAACGGTGAAGGGAGAAGGGAACAGAGGTGCATCTGTCGTGCATGCGTGTGTGTGTGTGTGTGTGTGTGTGTGTGTGTGTGTGTGTGTGTGTGTGTGTGTGTGTGTGTGTGTACGCGTGCACCCGCACGCAGAGCTCTCCCGCCTGCTTTTGGAGGCGTCTCCCCGGCCATCCCAAAACTTACGGCTGCTAGATTTACCAAATGAAAATACAGGATGCCCAGTGAAGTCTGAATTTCAGATAAACATGTAATATTTGGGACCTACTTAGACTAAAAAATTATTCATTGTTTATTTGAAATTCAAATGTCCTGGGGCATCCTGTGCTTTATCTGGCAATGCTGCTGAAACTACCACTTTCAATACAACAGCAAGCAAGAAACCTTCGTACTTTGTAATACTGATAATGTTTCTTGAGCATTCACTGAACAAAGGTAAGTCCCTTTAGGGACCAGGCACTTTTGAGCACAGGGATGATACACAGATATGCAAAGCAGGGATTCAGACCTCACGGAGGTCAGTGTCCTGAGAGACGGGTAGACGGCCTATCAGGGCTAGCCTGGAACTTGGGAATGAGCAGAGGCCTGTGCCTTAGGGTTTTGGGGAAGTTGGACTTGGAGAAGGCAACGCAGTGCAGGTGACCCGAGGCTGATCACAAAGCATGGGAGGGATGCTGTCAAGTAGAGAAGGGTAAAGGAATTTCAGGCAGACAGAACAGGAGGGAAAGGAAGCTGAAACCCTGGCATGTGGCGTGTTTGAAAAAAGCAGGAGAGATTTGAGTAGTAGAGATGGAGCTTGACAGGTGGCTGGAGGCCCCAAGGATCTGGGGGCTTCTGACTGGCCCAAGAACCACAAAAGAATAGAAAGCATAAGGAATTCCCTGGCGGTCCAGTGGTTAGGACTCTGTGCTCTCGCGGCCGAGGGCCTGGGTTCGATCCTGGTCGGGGACCTAAAATCCCACAAGCCGCGTGGCGTGGCATAAATACATACATACATACATACATAAATAAGAAAGCATAGACTCTACCCTCAAGAAGGCCACGCCTTCACCACCACCACCACCACCACCACACACACACACACACACACACACACACACACACACACACACACACACACACACACACACACACACACACACACACACACACACACACGTGTGGGTGGCCAGGGCTCAGGATCAGAGGTATCCAAGATGGAAGTGGTTGGGAGGAGCTGGGACTCAGGGGCACTCCCCCGGCTTGATGGGCTGGGGGAACACCTTTCACAGGAGAGTGGAGGGGGCAGACACAGACAAACCTGGGAGAGAGAGAGAGCACCTGCCCACAGGAGGACTGTGCAGACAGTGAAGATAAAGTTAGAGAGGGAGGGAGGGATGGGAAATATTAAAGAGGTCTATGATAGCCGGTAGGAATTCTGAAATTTGGGAGGGATTAAATAACTCCAAATTTGTGTTGTTCTCAAGACTTAACAATCATTTACTGTTGTTGTTATTATTGAATAGCTATCGTTCATTTGAGTGCTTACTGTACGCTCCAGGCTTTTCATGCTTTGTGTCACTGAATCTGAGCAGCAGCTCTGTGAGGTAAGGAGTATTAGTCAGGATTCTTGGGCTGCAAGTGACAGAAATGAACCTAACGAACTTAAGCCATAGGAAATGTATTGGAAAGATGGCTCTGGCAGAACTTGGCTCAGCCCCCAGTCACAGGAAGGACCTGGCCAGCTGGAGCCATCCAAGGCGTTGAAACTGCTTGTGGGCATCAGAGCATCACCAGAAGCAGGCACCTGCTCCATCCCTCAGTCCCTTTGGCCACTCAAGAGTCCAGTTCCAGGAGGAGAGAATCTGATTGGCCCAGCCAAATCACCTGACCATCCTTTGGTCAGGCAAGGGCAGGATACTGTGATCCACAGTCCCACTGAAATTGCCAATAGTAGTAGGAGATTCAGAGCGCTCTTGCTGGAAGAAGGGGGCATGGAGCCTGGACAGGTGGAAACAACAAATGTCTGCTACATAGGTACTGTTATTAGCCCATTTCACTGATGTGGAAACTGAGACTTAGAAAGATGAAGTACTTTGCCCAGGATGACACTTGGCTCTGCTGCCTATCATTGAATATAAAGAAGGGTATAGTCAATTCACCCCCTAGATTTGAAGGGAAATGTTACCTTAAAGCACATAAGAATAATATTTTCTATTCTGCTTAATTAAGCAGAATTGCATGGACCCCCTGCCTAGTGCACTGGCAAAGAAAGCCAGAAACCCACTCAGTGGCGTCACCATTTCCTCCTCCCCAGCCAAGGTGTGAATCAGCAGCCTGTGGCTTCGGGCCACCATTGGCTGCCAGTCAGTTGCACAGATGTGGGTTTGTTGTCTGCCCTGGGCCAGGCCTGGCCCCAAGCCAAAGAGAGGCTGAGATGACCAGGCAGCCTTTGTCCTTATAGAGGTCACCATCTGTTTGGAACACGTCACCACGGCATAAGGGCTGTGGTGGGGCCTGCAGTAGGGCTCTGGGGACAGGGCAGGGGTCTGAGGCCTGGACTGCCCATTCCCCATTCCCTGCTGGACCAGAGAGGTGGCGCTCTGAGCTGGGGTCAAGAGGAGGTGGGTGCTCTGGAACAGGGAAAACCAACTAGCAGAGTTTTTACTATGGGTAGAATTCGGAGGGTCCTTGAACTTGGAAGGGGGAAGAGTACATCTTTATTCTCACTAACCTCCAATAGCAATTTAGCATCGCCTTCCATTATGAATGAAGGCAGCGACCCTCAGTGATATTAGTAATACCTGTGACTTTGTCACCAGTAGAAATTCACAGATATTTTCACGTCACTTTACGGTTGCATTTATCCTCATCACTGCTTCAGAACTGTGGTGTTATTCGACCCACTGCTGGATTTTGTTATTTATTGCATTAATAAAAGTGTACATATGTTCATAATTTTATTTTTTGAAACACTTTTATTACAATTCAGTATTTCATTTGGAATGCTATGTGCTTTAATTTAGTCATTTTTAAATCATTTTGAGAAGGGGACCATAGATTTCATCAGATTGCCAAAGGGCTCCGTGGCACAAAAAAAAAAAGGTGAAAAACTTCTGGGTAGAAGTTTAAGAGTTTGGACTTGGAAGTTAGGCATGGATTTGACCTGGCTCTGCCGGTGACCGGCAGAGTGTGTGACCTTAGTAAGTGACTTAACTTCTCTGTGCCTTAGTTTCTTCATCTGTAAATTGAGGGTAAGAATAGTACCTACTGTGGGTTATTTTATGTAAAGGGCTTAAAGCAGTGCCTGGCACATAAAAGTACTGAGTAAATAGTTACCTGTTAGTGTTATATTACCTTTACCATCATCATCTTTACCATTCCCTGACCAGTGATGCGCTTTTTTAATAAGCAACCTCGAATGATGTGACACAGGTGATCTGGAATGACCACACCTTGAGAAATATACTCTAAATGGACTAGTCCAGGATGCACCCCCCTAAGATTTAAAAGCAGTCTTCCCCAAAGATTTGTATATTTGGATATTTAGCAGTGTGGTAATTAAAATAATACTGAAAATGTTTATCATTGGAGGCATGATTAAATAAATGGACTACTAAGGATCCTTTAAAATTTTTGCTGAAAGAATTTTTAATGAAATGGGGAAATGCTCACCATATAACACAGGTGAAAAAGATCATGTATATACAATGTGATCTTAATTTCATAAACTACTTAAACATATAGAAAAAGGGTCTGGGAAGAAGTATAACCAAAGCTTCGTCTCTGGTGGTAGAAACGTGGATGCTTGTTAAGACCTCAGACTCTGCCATCAGACTTTATTACCAACCCTGTGGAACAGGTTACTTCACATGCTAGGTCTTACTTTCCACCACTGCTGGGTGGAAACAGGAATACAGTGTAGCTTCATAGGAAACACATCAAGACCATTGGTGGTTGTGAGCCGTTACATTGTTTTACATTGTATTATATGTTTATGTATTATCCCAGGTTTCTCTAGAGAGGAGAGGACAGTGTAGGACAGCAGAGTCAGGAAAGCTTCGTGGAGGGAGGGAGAAAGAGGGGACCCTGCTTCCCTTGTTCCCTTTTTTCTTGTCTCATACACTTGTGTATGAAGCGCAGGAAGCTGGCAGAAAAGTCCACATAGGGGTTCACATCAAGGCCGGGAGGAATAGTCTCTGCCAGACGAGGAGCCCAGCAGGGCATGGGTACAGGGGTGGCCAGGGAACCCACAGAACCTGACCATCGGGACCACATATGATTCCATGTGGGAAAAGGGGCTACTTGGCTGTACAAAGTTTGGAACCCACTTCTACAGCCCCCCTACTTTATCTGGTGGAGGAATCCCTACTCCCCTTGTGATACCCCTAATAGATGGCTGTCCCCAGGGTTTGAGAGCTCAGTCCCTCTACATTCTCATCTAGTTCTTTTCTCCTCCTTCTTCATGTCCCCAAGCCCAGTGGGACGGGAAGATGAAGCTGCATTTATATGGAGGGGGCAGTTGTTTAGGGAGTATCCTAGAAATCTTAGTTGACCCCTTTCTGCCTGTCACCCAACCAGGGCACTCAGCTTTGATGCTGAGGTTCCTAGTGGACCAAGCCCATCGTGGTGCTCATACATTGGGTATGACTCTGTTGACTCGTCTCCTCCTCTCCCACCAGACCCTGAATCCCTCATAGTCTAAGGACAGGTGCCAAGCATGTTCCTTGAATGAAACCATAACTTCTTGGGCTCTCTCAATCCCTGGGTCCCATGATTCTAGGATGATGGCCATTGATGATATCCTTCAGCTGACTCAGAACTGGATTCCTTGTGATGACCCCCCGCTGACACCAGACTGAGCATTGTATCATAGTGGTTAAGGCACAGGCTTTGGAGGCAGCCAGACCTGGGTGTAAATCCTGGCTTTGTCACTTTCCACCAGTGCTATTTAGGGTGCGTCACTTAACCTTTCAGAACCTCAGTATCTTCATCTGTAAATGGAGGAGTCATCCCAGTTCCTGACACATAGTAAACACTCAAGAGAAAAGTAACTAATTCTCAGTCTAGTCCAGTGGGCACAGATATAATATTATAACCCCTTGGGATGCTACTAGGTTGAACCATATGAAATTGTCAATTTTTGATTTAACAAGTGGCAATTTCACTTAGTTCAACCTAATGATCTGGGTTTGGTTTGGGCCTAAGGAACTTACTTTTGCATGGAAGGGGGTAAAGGACCACCACTGTACCAGGTATCTCACAGACATTATCCCATTTACACTTTACAACAGCCCTGAGAGACAGGTAATACTATTCCAGTCATCCCCTGGTATCCATGGGGGATTCGTTCCAAGGCCTCTTATGGATACCAAAATCCACAGATGCTCAAGTCCCTAATATACAATGGCATAGTATTTGCGTAAAATCTTTTCCCATCCTCTCGAATACTTTAAATCATCTCTAGGTTACTTATAATACCTAATACAATGTAAATGCTATGTAGATAGCTGTAAGTACAATGTAAATGCTATGTAAGTAGTTGCTGGGTCACAGCAAATTCAAGTTTTGCTTTTTAGAACTTTCTGGAATTTTTTTTTTTTTTTTTTTTATCTGAGCTTGGTTGAATCCTTGGATGCCAAGGGCTGACTGTATTAGCATCTCCATTTACCAAATGGGGAAACTGAGGAGGCTCCTGGGTAGCTTGCTCAAGGAAGTGGTGTAGCCAGGATTGGAACCCAGGTTTATCCAACTGGAAGTCTGTGATATTTGCATTGCTGCTGTCTTGAGACTGGGCTGCCTGTTCTACATGGTGTGGCTAGAGAGCTCGCAGCATTCTCTTGGGCCCCTTCACCCAGGAGCTGGCAGCTGTAGCCTGAAACTCCCCGAGATGCTGCCTGTGGGACCCCACATTTCTTGTTCTGGTTTAGACAGTCAGCTTCTGCAGTGTCTTTGGCTTTGGTTGGGGGACTGGAAGGGGCATTCTGGAGTCAAACAAACCTGGGTTCGAATTCTGGCATCCTCCATAAACAGCTGTGTGGCTTTGGACCAGCCCCCTGACTCCTTTGAACATCAGTTTACTGTGGTGTGAAATGGGATGGATAGTAAGCTTCACTCCATAGGGTTCCTGAGAGCAGAGTGCTGGGGATTTCACAAGTGCTCATTAGTGTTGGTCCTCAGCTGGAGAACCCCTATGCATCCCTCAAGATCCAGAGCAGTTGTTTTTTCATCTGGAAAGCCTCTCCAAGTGCCACCAACAGAATTAGCCCTCATCCCCTCTGTGCTCCAACAGCAGCTGTAAAGCGCTTCTTAGAGGGCCTGTGGCCTATGAGAAGACTCTACTACTGCCTTTTCCGTTGAGTACCTACTGTGTGCCAGGCACTGTGCTGGGCCCTTTAGGTGTGAACCAAGACCCATCTGACCACATATGTCAGGCTTTTTTCAACATGTCCCACAGCCCTGGTTTATTTTATTTTATTTTTTGGCCACGCCACGTGGCACGCGGTATCTTAGTTCCCCGACCAGGGATCAAACCGTCCCCCCTGCAGTGGAAGCGCAGAGTCTTAACCACTGGACCGCCAGGGAAGTCCCCCACGGCCCTGGTTTAGATCTTAGCTCTGCCACATGCTGGCTGTGTGACCTCGTGTGAGCCAATGTCACCACATCCTGTGACGTAACATAAATGAAGGACTTAGCATAGTGCCCAATCAGCCCAATAAACGTGGCCCATTTTGATTCTTTTTCATTACTCAGACAGCTTTATCCCTACTGCCTGTGTGCCTTGCACATAGTGGGTGCTCTTGTTGGCTGCCCAGTTCTCCCCCCTAGGCAACCCTGCTAACACAGGAGAGGCCCTCTCTCGGCTCCATTTCCTGCATTGCCCTGGGCTCCTCTGAGGCCTGGCAGCCTGGGAGATCTCCACGAGCCCTCAGTGCCTGCCTTGGAGGCTTTCCTAGAAAGCTAGCCTTCAGGTTGGTTTCGGCCGAGCCTGGCTCCAGCTGCCAGCACCTCTGCTTGCCATTGGAAAGTTCCCCGTGCTGCTTCGGGCCAGATGTGTGCAAGGCTGTGAGTTGGCAGCCAGAGGCCCGGGCTGGCGCTGCACACCCGGTCCAGCAAGTGTTTCCACCAGCTCCGTGTCTCCATCTAGAAGAACGGAGGTGCTGCACCTGGCCGGCCCTGCAAGTGGGTCATGCTGCTCGCCATCTGGATGAGACTCCGGCAGTCATGGAAAGATGGGCTCCAGGGAGAGGCAGTTGATTAGATTTCACAGAGTGACATTCGTGACTTTTCCCTTTAACTTAGTTCACCTCAAAAGATTTGAGTTGGCCGGCCTGAGCCACCAGTGCCTCACCTCTGTAATGGGGTTATCAGTGATTGCACTCAAAGCTTCCTGTAAGTCAGGCCATGTGCCAAGCTCCTGTCCTGCATTAGCCTGTTGAATCCTTAGCCAACCCTAGAAAGTAGGTACGACTATTCTCTCCATTTTACAGATGAGAAAATAGAGGCTCGGAGCCATGAAATGACTTGTAAAGTCCCACAACAGCTTTAAACTGTAGAGCTGAGAATCATACCTGGGTACCCTAAAGCCAGTGCCTATCTTTTTTTTTTTTTTTAATGACACTAAGGAGTGATTGTTATTTTTAATTTTTGACTTACATCTGTGCAGGAAAATTCCCTTTTTTGGTATAGCATTCCATGAGCTTTTACACATGCGTAGGTTCTTGTAACCACCACCCGAGACAGGATGCAGCATAATTCCATCACCTCCTAAGAATTCCCTCGGGCTGCCCTGACTCAAATGGTATGGGATGCAGCCTCCACCTGCAATTGGAATTGCTCCTGCGCTGTTCTCTTTTTCTCCATCGCCTGTCCAGAGAGGTCTTGGGGTGAAACGTGGACTTCTCTCCCAGGGCTGGGCCCTGTGCCTGCATTCTTCTCTGTAACAAAGCTGGTTCTGTTTCCAGCACCCTTGGCAGTTGCGCTGTTCACTCAGCCATTCCAAGAGCATTGTTACCCCAGACTCAGAGAGCCTTGAGTGAGGTCACCTTGATTTATGACCATGTGGCCCTGTCTTGGCTTTTTGTCTGTCTGTCCGCCTGTTGGTCTCCCACCAGGCAGTTCCTGAGAGCCCAGTGTCACCAGGCACTGGAAAGATTGTGGTGAATGAGACAGACCTGGCCCCTGCCCCTTGAGGGCTCCCAGGGGAGTGGGGTGACAGTCACGTGAAGAGAACAGCACACCCAGAGGAATGTGTGCTGAGCGACGGCAGCCCTGGTGGCTGTGGGAACCCAGAGAAAGGAGGCCAGACCCAGACTGGGGGTCTCCAGTAAGGCTTCCAGGAGGAGGCAGCCTCTAAGCTGACACCTAGGAAGTGAAGAGTTGCTACAAAGGTGAAGGGAGAGAAGATCCTCCCTCCAGAGGCAGTGGCAGGTGCAGGGGCCAGAGGCAAGGGAGCACCTGGCCAGGCGGGAGCAGGAGGAGGCCCCCTAAAGCCCCGACATGCCTTTGTTGTCTTCCTCGACTAGGCTGAAAGCTCCAGGTGGACGGGGGCTTCTGTCTTCCTCGTTCACGGCCATATCCCCAGCCCTCGGAAGGGAGCCTGGTGCACAGTAGGTGCTCTTGTCTGTATTTGCTGAATGAATGAATGAACGAACTGAGGTGTTTGAAGCAGAGGAGAGACACGATTCAATTTGTGCTTTAGAGAGACCGACCCTGTCTCCCACCTCCTGGCCTGGCACCCCTCTGCCCCCAGGTACAGTCTGAGACCTCAGCTCCACCACCCGCCTGAGTGGGCTGGGGACAAGGAGCGTCTTCTCTGCCACTCACACCACAAGCACTTGTCTTTGGGCCCCATTCCAAGCAATCACTTAATTGAAAAGAGAAAAATTGGCAACCGGCCACCCCCGGAGTGTCACTTGCTGTGGCGCCTGAGCTTGGTGATTCCTGTTGCTGACTCGGGACAGGAAAGCTCTGGCCTGCGACCAGGAGAGCCGAGGCCTGGCCTTGGGGATGTGGAAGGAGGAGAAGGGACTTCGGAGGCTGAAGGAGCTGGGCTTGGAACTGAAGTCGCTTACTTCCCAACTGCGTGACCTCAGGCGTGGTGGCATCCTGGGTTTCCACCTCCCCAACCTGAGGGCGCCCCCCCCCCTTCCTGCCAGGTGTTTCGTGATGATTGACAGGATGTTGGTAAAGCACCTTGCAGAGGGTCAGCGCATAGCGGCAGGTTCCCCAGCGTGGTTGCTGATTTTATCTCGGCCCCCCCCGCCCCGCCACTCACCTTGGTCCTGCCTCACTCTCACATCCTAGGTTTCAAAGGCATCATGACACTCAGGCGGCATTTCTCCAGGATTAAACTTAATGTACCTTCTTTAAAAAGATAAATATGCGTACCTCAGCACTTCCGGTGGCAGTGCTGCTCTGGAGTGTTAGGAAATCAAACACACTGCGGGTGTTGCAATTCCAGAAAGAGGTTGGAAGTGCTGACCTACATAGGCCAGATGCTGGGCAGACAGCTGGAGAGAGCTGACAGATCGGAACCAAAGGGAACGTGTGGTCTCCACGGGGAACAGCAGAATCATGTTTCCCATTAGTTAAGCCGGTGGAGCCCATCCAACTGCCTCTGCCCTCTCCTCACTCTCCTCCCTCTCCTTGCTCTCTCCCACTCTCCTCCACCCTTCTCTCTTTCTCTCCCTCCCTCCCTCCTATCCCCCCTCCGCCCCCCCCCCCCCCCGCCCCCAGACTGTGTCCTCCACCTTAAGCCTGGGCAGCAGATAGCCAATGAGGTGGATCTGGAGCCCAGCCAGTCATTACCAAGCTGCTCCCAGGAACCACCAACCCAGAAACCCAGCCAGTGTGGGAGCTTTATTGGGGTGGCCGGGGAGGTCACACTTAACCTTTTAAAGTTGGTTTCTTAAACCAGGGTTTATAGACTCTTGGACTCCCTTGGACATATTCCCAGGAACCCTCTCTGCAAGAAGTGGGTTCATCTAGATCTTGAAACTAACACTGCTGCTTGATTTCAGGGCTGCACGTGTTTTTGTATTTAATGAAGGTTGCTCTGGCTGCAGTGCAGGACAGCTTTAGTTATCCTGGGCTAAGGACTTGCTGCAGAAACTGTGTGATCTGTGAGCAGAAGCCGTAGCCCCTCAGTATGCTGCGTGAGAGACAGAGTTTTTCCTCCCTCTGTCTAAAAAGGGCTCTGCTGTTTCTCAGGTCTGAGAAACAGCATTCTGGAGTGGAACTCCGGCATCCTCAGCACCTCCCAAGAGGAGCCCTAGGTCTGGTTCCAACTCTCCTCCTTGCACGCTGTGTGGCCTTGGCAAGTCCCTTCCCCTCTCTGACCTCATAACCCCAGCTATAAAATGAGGGACGGTCTAGAGCAGGGTTTTTGTATATTTTAAAGTCTTGGAACCCCCTGCTGTCGGCTTGAAGCAGGCAAAGGAGGACTGTGGGCAATGGAGGAGCCCAGGCCCTGTCTAAAGTCTCCACTGATGGTTGCCTTGTGGCAGTGCGGACCCACAAGGTCTGGCGATTGGGCCTGCAGGCTGCCAGGTTACACCCTCTTCCATATATAGAAGAGCTAAAAGTGGCAGTGCCTAGTGGAAACCAGGATGGAGAACCCAGAGACCGACCCACCTCACCAGGAGCCTGGGGCTTCTTGCAGGACAATTTGACCGCTGGCCTAATCACCTAAGAACTCTCCAGATTTAAAGTCTTCTGGGGGAGTCATTGTGCAGGAGGCCCAGAGGGGCATGAGGAACTTGCAAGGAAATTTGGATACTGCCATGGAAGTGGAAAGAGTCCATAGCTAAGAGTGGAATCCTTAGTAAGTCGCTACACCCCCCGGTCCCTTTGTTAAATGGAGGGGTTGCTCTAGAATCAGGGATGTGTGCCATACACATCCTCCCAGTCCCCGGTGCCCAGGGCAGACATTGCTAATGGAGCACGGAGCTCTGTCTTGCTGATGTTCCTTTCTCACAGCCCTTGCAGGAAAACAGCCCCAACTCTCTCTGTCCCACTGGTGCCCTCTCTTTAGATGTTTTCTTTGGTCTCCCAGGTCATTCCAGGTTCCCCACCAGCACTGTAGAGCCGGGAGAGGGCTTCCAGCTTGAGAAATGTGGGCTTGTTGGCCTGTAAACAACAGAGCTCCAGACAGAGTGAGAATGGCAAGGAATTCACTAAAACAGCACTGCCCTCATTGTTGATCATCCTACCGGCACCATCACAACGTTTGGCATAGCCACAAACCCCCTGTACTATATATTCTTAATTCAGTATTCTTCAAATTGACTCTTTTACTTCGATTATTTTTAAAGGGAAACTTTAGCTGTCCACCATAAATGGAAAACCAGCGGCCCTAGCTAGAAATAGAAGGAAACGAAATAGAAAGGAAAAAGAAAATCAGTGTGTTAAAGTTCTTCCTGGCAAGTGTTGCCTGCCCTGAGGTCTTCTGTCCCTTCTTCAGGAAATGAGACCAGCAAGTGTTGGAAGGGGTGTTGAAAAGCCACTATTGCCAACTTTCTGAGCCAGTCAGGGCGGGAAGGGAATGGCAGAGACTAACTTTCTCACTATGGGATTCCCTGCAGTTTAGTGCCGAGCCCTGAATCACCTAAAACCAGCTGCTGTGCCCGAGCTCCTGCATACCTTGAGACAGTGATCTAAGGAAAGACCCTCACTTTGAAAAGCGCTTGGACCAGACCCTCCCCCAGATTTAAACCTCTGGCCACTGCAACCCAGATCAAAATGTAATCACTTAGTCATGTGACGAGTGCAGAAGCCACACCCCTTCTAATTAATATCAGCGGGGAATTACAGCCACGTTCTTTGCCAGCCCTAGAAACCCCACCATAGAGATTTGCAAAGCAAAGTGAGATTGGAGGACATTCCCCCGTGCCTCAGGGATCTTATTCATGGGGCAAAAACACCTTCTCATGTTCTCTAGTTCACGTGATGAAAGCATATGAGATCACAGCGCTCCCGAGGTGGGGCAACAGCTGTTTCATATCATCCTGCCCTGGGGATGGCTTATCGATGGAGTTCTGGGGCCTTTCCAAGAGTTGCGGCCATGGGCAGAGGTGTGGGCCAGTGGGTCTGCAGGGATAAGGCGTGTCAGTTAAGCAGAGCTGCCTGGAGCTCGCCTGTTTCTGTTACTTAGCCGTGCCCAGGCCTGGCTCCAGGTGTTGTTCAAGGGCCTCTAAGCTTTGTTCTGTTTTAAATCTTTGTTCATGGATGACCTGACCTTAGAAATGGAGCATAAACTTCTGTGTGTCTAGTGGGGTCCCTCCGGGCACTGGGAGCCCACACTCCATTGGGCTGGGTTGGACCTGCCAAAAGAGGTGACGGCGGAGGAGTTAGGAAGCATTTACAGAGCATCGTCCCTCAAATCCCAGCCACAAGCAGAGATTCTAACCAACACAGATTCCATTTCTGGAGCTGTAAAAAAAATATCTCATTCGATCTTTGCCCGTGAGGTAGGAAGGATGAGTGTCCTTATCCCCATGTTTCAGAGAACACGAAGGCTCAAAGGGGCAAAAGACTTTCCCGAACTTAGAAAGTGAGGTCAGGGCTAAGACACCCTCTGCCGACTCCCAGCTTCCTCCCATCCCACACTCCCACCTCTGTCATCGGCTGTACCTGCACCCAGGAGGTGCTCCGTGAGCCGGAAGGATGTTCCAGAGGAACGGCCCTAGGACTGAGCCGAGATAGCGAGGGAAGATGGGGTTCAACCTTGGTGTTCCAGACAAGAGAGTGTGTCACAGACACATTTCTTCCTGTTCTCCTAGGAAAGTGACTTTTTTGTTCTGATTATAAACGAAAATACACAGTAGAAAATCTGGAGAATACAAGAAAGCTTCAAGAAGAGAATTTTTAAAGTCTTAACATATTCCTACCAACCCAGAGCAAACCATATATATACATGTTTATATATATATATATGTATATATCCGTGGTTTATATACATGCACACACACTTTATATACAATATAGTCAATCCACATTATTTGCCGATTCCGTATTTGGGAATTTGCCTACTTGCTAAAATTTATTTCTAATCCGACATCAGTACTTGTAGTGTTTTCCCGGTCGCTTGCAGATGTGGGCATGTGCGTGGCAGCAAAAACTGTGTGGCCTGAGGTGCATGTTCCCAGCTGGGGTTGAACAAGGCAACCTCTGCCTTCTTGTTCCAGCTCTTATACTCTGAACAAGTGTCTTTTTCATGGTCTCTATTGTCACATTGTATACATTCTTGCGCTTTTTTTGGTCATTTCGCTGTTTAACATGGCCTCAAGCGTAGTGCTAAAGGGCTGTCTAGTGTTCCTAAGCTCAGGCTGTGATGTGTCTTTTGGAGGTGTTAGGTAAGCTTCGTTCAGGCCTGAGTTACAGTGCCACTGGCCATGAGTTCAAGCTTAATGAGTCAACAATATACATTAAATAAGGTGTCATTAAACAGAAACTACAGCAAGGCTGTGTATCGATCAGTGGATGAAAATGTTGTGATCAGATGCTCACAGGATCCCAGCCCTCGTTTCCCCTGGGAGCTTTGGTTCTGTGTTCACTAAGTCGGCATTCATGTAATACACAAATGAAATATACACAAGTACACACATACACTTATATGCTGTATACATAATTTTTTTGAGATTAGATTATGTTGTTTTAGACTGTTCTTTTACCTAAGATAATGCCTGAACTTTCCCCTATATCACAGAATTCTTTTAGTTGCACACAAACCTTCTTCATGCTAAGAGGGAAATTAACTAGAAGGCCAGTCCCCTGCATCATAGCGGCCCTGGGTGGGCGGGTGGGCCCTAGATGCAGGAGCTGGAGTGTGGGCGGGAGCCAAGCAGGGCTCTCCCTGCCTCTCCTTTCTCTGCTTCTCCTTCGTTCGTCCCTCTCTGCAGACCAAATGTCTGTCACAAACTGGAGGTGGCTCTGGCTGCAGCAGCACCCTCTCGGATGGAGCCGATATATTCAGGTCTGATTTCAGGTTCCTGAGAAACTGACCATCCCTGGACCGGTCAGCTGTGGCTGTGAGATGGAACAAGTGGTACTTCTCATGGAGGTGGGGGTCCACAGATGAACTCTTGGCATCTGCCAGGGGGCTTTTTTCTTTTCTGTCTTCCAAAAGCAGTCTAAGTTGAAGAAAAGTGGCCTCTGGAGGCCCCGGGACAGGGTGGTCCTCAGAGGACAGGGGTCACTGTGGCCCAGGCTACAAGACACCTAATTCCATCTGTGAACGCGTGGGATTTCTCATCCTCTTTATGGCAGCTCCTGGCAAGTCAGACTGACCTGGGACTCCCTGGGATGGTCCTCACCCCCAGGTAGAGGAGGGAAGGCCAGGGCTGCTAAAGCCCCGGCACCAAGCAGGCTCACGTGTGTGGTGGCCCAACATTTGCTCCCCTGCACTCAGGCTGAGGCCCAAGGGTTGGGGTGGGAGGTGGCAGGGTCTTACCCCCAGACACCAACGGGGAGGGATCAGGGCCCTGACTCACCCAGCAGCTGGGAGACCTGTGCCCCAGGCTCAGGTGAGCTGGGCCTGTGTTCCCAGGCCCTGGAGGGGCAGTCCCTCTGCACCCCCCTGGGGCCTGGAGAAGACAGTGGAAGAGGCAGCGCCCGGGGGAGATGGGGACAGATGGGGACTGAAGGGTGGGCTGCAGGAGGCTCACCTGTAGAGACAACGAGCAGGGGTGAGGTCCCCTCAGCTTTATGTCCCTGTGTTTAGCTCACAGTGAGGAGGATGATGATAGCTTCTGTTTATGGAACATTTACCGTGTGCCAGGCCCCAAGCCTAGCACTCTCCATGCATTTTCTCATTTAATCATCACGCTGCTACGATCCCCGTTTTTTACGGAGCAGGAAGCTGTGTCGCAGAGAGGTAAAGCTGCTTTCCCAAGACCATGCAGCTAGTTGAGATGGAGGCAGAGGGTGAATCCAGGCCCTCTTAAGCCCTGAACTCAAAAGCCTCCCAGCAGGCTCTGAGGAAGAGGTAGAAAAATGAGCAGCCATCTTCTTGGTCCAACTGTGGCCCAGCTGCTGGGTGGGGGCGTGATTCCCCGGTGCAGCAAGGCCGTCAGGGTTAGAGGTAACCTGGGTCAGAGTCCTTGCTCTGCACTGTGTAGCCTGTGACCTCAGGCAAGTCACTGCACTTCTGAGCCTCTATCCCTCTCTAGGACAACGTGGGAGGTATTAATTAGCCTGGCCTGCAAGCTCGCGAGGATTTGGGGGAGACCAAGACCCAGTCATCTGCCCACCTGGACCCCAAGCACCCTGGCGTGGCTGACTTAGAGGAAGTTTAGAAACCCAGGACTTCTGGCCCTGTTGACACAGAGGCCCTGTGAGAAACCCAGACCTGTGGAGTCTAGACTTTGCAAATCACGCAGGCCCTGATGCTGAGGTTGTGTAAGAAGGGATTTTGCTGGTGGCTAATTCCGGTTTAAGGCCTCCTCCGTAGCCCTCGAACACCAGTGTGGTCTCTGTGCTTGCTCATTCCCAGAGGGAGGGGTTGTGGTGAAGCAGGACAGGAGCCAGAGAGGACTTGACCTCCTGGCATCTTCGTGTCTTCCTCATTTTTTTTCCCCAAAGTACAGATTTTCCATTGTGCTCAGAGTTGGGCATACAGCATTCAGTGTATGTACAAGACAAGCATGGTTCCTGCTGTCAGCAGTTGCTGTAAAGTGTAGTCGACTTTGTGATGGGGGAGTAGGTGCCAAGGGGACATGCACCAGGGAGACCCAACCTAATACTGGTGGGGTGGGAGCAGTCGGGGAGGGCTTTCTGGAGGAGGTAGCACTTGAGCTGTGCCCTAGGAGTAGACTTGTAGACCATCCCACATTCTGGATTTATCTGATTGTTTCCTTACGTGTCATTTAGCTTGCTCCTCTCCCTCCTGTACTTCCTATGAAGTGGAACTTAGGTCAAGAGACTTGAGATCCAGGTTAAATATTTTGGTGACAATACTTGACAGAAGGTTTTGTATACTTCCTGTTGCATCACCTCGGGGTCTAATTATCCCTCTTATTGGTCACGCTAGGTTTGATCACCTATTAACAGTTGTGGTCACCAGATCTCTCCATTGAGAAGGGACATTTTTCCCTTTGCTGGGAGACTAATCCCTGGGGTGATATCTTCACCCCGTATGACTCTCCTTTTCTCCAACAACCTTTCACCCCATGGTTCAGCATCCATCAAGGATCTTTCCAGAGTGGCTGTGCCATCTTGTTTTCCCACCAGCAATGTCTGAGAGTTCCAGTGGTCCCACATTTTTGTCAGCACTTGTTTTTGTCAGTATTTTTTTTTTATCTTAGCCATTCTAATGGATGCGTGGTGATCCTTCATCATGGTTTTAATTTGCCTTTCTCTAATGGCTAATGATGTTGAATATCTTCTCATGCACTTATTTGCCATCCATATATCCTCTTTTTTTTAAAAAATAAATTTATTTATTTATTTATTTTATTTATTTATTTTTAAATTTTATTTATTTATTTTTGGCTGTGTTGGGTCTTCGTTGCTGCACGCGGGCTTTCTCTAGTTGCGGTGAGGGGGGCTACTCTTCGTTGCGGTGCATGGACTTCCCATCGCTGTGGCTTCTGTTGTTGCAGAGCACCAGCTCTAGGCGCACGGGCTTCAGTAGTTGTGGCACGTGGGCTCAGTAGTTGTGCCTCACAGGCTCGGTAGTTGCGCCTCGCAGGCTCAGTAGTTGTGGTGCACGGGCTTAGTTGCTCAGAGGCATGTGGGATCTTCCCGGACCAGGGATCGAACCCGTGGCCCCTGCATTGGCAGGCAGATTCTCAACCACTACACCACCAGGGAAGTCCTATTTATTTCATTTTTGACTGCGTTGGGTCTTCATTGCTGCACGCGGCGCTTCTCTAGTTGTGGCGAGCGGGGGCTGCTCTTTGTTGCAGTGCGCGGGCTCTAGGTTCGCAGCCTTCAGTAGTTGTGGCACATGGGCTCAGTAGTTGTGGCTCGCGGGCTCTAGAGCACAGGCTCAGTAGTTGTGGCACACAGGCTTAGTTGCTCCGCGGCATGTGGGATCTTCCCAGACCAGGGCTTGAACCCGTGTCCGCTGCATTGGCAGGCTGATTCTTAACCCCTGCGCCACCAGGGAGGTCCCCATATATCCTCTTTGATGAAGTGTCTATTCCGATCTTTTGTCTATCATGTAATTGGGTTGGTTGTTTCCTTACTGTTGAGTTGTGTTTTTTGTTGTTTTTTTTTTAAAATATATTCTGGATATAAGTTCTTCTTCAGATATGCAGCATGCGTTTTGAGGGCTACACCAGGGAGAAAGTCATAAGTGTCATTTCCAGGGAGCATGACATGTACTATGTAAATCTCTGAAGGAAATCTGCTTATTTATTTATTTACTTATTTATTTAAATTGTGATAAAATATACATAACATAAATTTTATCATTTCAACCATTTTTAAGTGTACAGTTCAGTAGTGTTAAGTACATTCACATTGTTGTGCAGCCATCACCACCATCCATCTCCACAGCTCTTTTCATCTTCCCAAACCCATTAAGCACTAACTCCCCATTCCCCTTTCCCCAGCCTCTGGCAACCACCATTCTACTTTCTGTCTCTATGAATTTGACTACTCTAACTACCTAGTATAAGTGGAATCACACAGTATGTGTCTTTTTGTGGCTGGTCTTTTTCACTTAGCTTAATGTCCTCAAGGTTCATCCATGTTGTAGCATATGTCAGAATTTCCTTTTTTAAGGCTGAATAATATTACACATTTTGCTTATCCACTCATCTATCAGTGGACGACGCTTGGGTTGTTTCTACCTTTTGGCTATTGTGACTAATGCTGCTATGAAAAAGTCTGCTTTTAATTCCTTAACACCAGGCCCTTGAGTATTAACTGGGTTTGGGATATAATCCAAAAGCCAAGGTCAGATGTGTTAGGAATGCTTTGGTTGCAAGTAACAGAAACTAACTTATACTGACTTTAAATAAGAAAAAAGGTTTGGGCTTGTGTGTGTGGACTGTCCGGGATGCCGGGTCCAGGGGTTCAAGCAGTGTCACAGGACATGCCACTTTTCTCTCCCTCTGAGCTCTGCTTGCTTCTGTGCTTTCTACGTCTTAAATCACGGTGTGGAGCTCTCCCAGCTCGCCACTGCAGTGGGGAAAAGGGTCTCTTTCCTGATCATGCCATCAGAAGTCTCAGAATTGAGTCTCAGCAGCCTGGCTTGGGTGACGTGCCCATCCCTGAACCATTGTTGGGATCATGGGCTGGTAGATTCTGGATGGCCAGGCTTGGGACACATGATACTCCCTATCACAAAGACTAGGGGAGGGAGAAAGGTGACCCTCCAAGGGAAATCAGGGGCTATTACCAAAAGGAGAGAGGAGGTACCAGATAAGGAGGAATACCAGATACCTGCCATGAGGGAGAAACGAACTGCACAGCTCATGTGTGCTGGGCATTGGCAAAGCCCTATGTACCTTAGTTATTGCAGTGAGTCCTCAGGGGAGATTGTTGTCCTCATGTTAGAGAGAAGGACACTGTGGCCAGAGAGATTGGTACCTTGTGAGTTTCACCCAACAGCAGGGCTGGCATTAGAACCCAGTGCATGGGCTCTTTCACCAATCCCCAAACCGTGGGCAAGGCCAAAGCCCTACATTGTGACAATTCTCATCAAAAAGTTAGATCTGTGCCTAAAAATGCAGACATTGTGTTCAGAGGTTGATTCCAATAAACCAATTAGATCTGCTACAGAGTTCTTGTACCGTAGGGACAGAGCTTTAAAAATTGTAAACAAGGGCTTCCTTGGTGGCACAGTGGTTAAGAATCCGCCTGCCAATGCAGGGGACATGGGGTCGAGCCCTGGTCCAGGAAGATCCCACATGCCACAGAGCAACTAAGCCCATGCGCCACAACTACTGAGCCTGTGCTCTAGAGGCCGCGAGCCACAACTACTGAAGCCTGCACGCCTAGAGCCCGTGCTCCACAACAAGAGAAGCCACTGCAACAAGAAGCCCACGCACCGCAACAAAGAGTAACCCCCGCTTGCTGCAACTAGAGAAAGCCCACGTGCAGCAACAAAGACCCAACTCAGCCAAAAGTAAATAAATAAATAAATATTGGGAGATTGGGATTGACATATATACACTAATATGTATAAAATGGATAACTAATAAGAACCTGCTGTATATAAAAATAAATAAAATTCTAAAATGCTGGATAAATAAAATTTTATAAAAATTAAAAGAAAACCACAAAATATTACTGACAGAAATGAAAGAACGCCTAAATAGAGTGACACACCTAAAAAAATAAATAAATAAATATAACTAACTAACTAAATTTATTTTTTTTAAAATTGTAAACAAGAGATCAAGAATGAATTATGTAAGCAGAATTTTTTTTTTTTTCTGTTTATGGGTTTATGCTTTGGGTTGGTTTTAAAATCTTTGATGACCTTTTATTTTATTTTTTTCTTGTTTTTAATCCACATTGGCATTGTCCTTCGCAGATAGTCATACAGACTTTGTTTATACATCCCCCAGGATGGGGACCTTTGGTAAGGTGTTTTCTGGGACTCCATTTACCCATCTGGAAGGTGGGGCCGTTGGGTTGGCTGAGTTCCGTGGTCCCTTTCAGATATGGAAAAGCCCCCTTGCTAGTTTCCCTGCCCCTTTTCAAAACCATTTTCTACACAGCAACCAGAGGCATATAGATGGATATTTTTTTAAAACATACATTAAATTATGTCAAACGCCTCCTCCCCAGCCCCCTGCACCCCTCAAAACTTCAATAGAATAAAAATCCCTCACCGTGGCCTATAAGCCCTGTAAGACCCTCGTGATGCAGCTGCTGCCCCCCCTGGCCACATCCCCTTCCCTAATAGCTCTGTCCTGCCATAATGGTCTTCCGGTTCCTCAAACATTCCGAGCATTTTCCGGCCTGCGTGTCTTCATTTGTACTTTTCATTCTGTCTGGAATACACTTTCCTCAGCTCTTCCCCAAGCCAGCTCCTCATCCTTCAGGTCTCAGGTCAAAGGCTGCTTCCTCAGAGGGACCTTCCCTCCCAAGGACACCCACCGCCACCATCCCCATCCTGAACTACCACAGCAGGCTTTGGGGTCCTTCCTAGCACTTACTGTAACTTAAATTATATACGTATTTCCTCATCTGCTGGTTTATTGCCCATCTTCCCACTCTCCAAGGGCAGGGTCCGAGGCTGTCCTGCTCCTCATTGTAACCCAGCACCTAGCAGAGGGCCTGGTACACAAGAGGTGTTTAATAAGTGTTGTAGAGTGAATGAATGAACGGGAGCCATTCTAAATCGACATGCTGGAGTCTTGGTTAAGCAGAATTGATGTTTTCTTTCTTTCTTTCTCTCTCTGTCTCTCTTTCTTTCTTTTCGTTGCTGCGCGTGGGCTTTTCTCTAGGTGTGGTGAGCGGGGGCTACTCTTGGTTGTGGTGCACGGGCTTCTCATTGCGGTGGCTTCTCTTGTTGCGGAGCACGGGCTCTAGGTGCGCGGGCTTCAGTAGTTGTTGCACGGGGGCTCAGTAGTTGTGGTGCACGGGCTCAGTTGCTCCACGGCATGTGGGATCTTCTTGGACCAGGGCTCGAACTCGTGTCCCCTGCATTGGCAGGCAGATTTTTAACCACTGCGCCACCAGGGATTCCCCTGTTTTCTTTTTAATAAGACTAATGACTATTCAGGTGGCTTTGGAGACAGCTCTTTTTGTCGTAAAATCACTTTTTCAGGGTGACTCTGCCTCCCAAAGGATGCCCTGCCCTCTCTTTTAGCTCTGTGAGGTACCCACGACTAGTGGGCACAAACAAGGGGGGAGAGGCGGGATACCTGAATCCCTGGTGTTGAAATAGTCTGTCTTTCTGAACTGGTGCCGGGTAGGCACTGGGGACTCAGAGGGAAGGGTACTAAGATTTCTTGAACTTTTCCTGTCTGCCAGGCAAGGAGCTGAGAGCTTTACCTCCGATAATCATCACAATTCTATGTAAGATGGGCTCGATGACCCCATTTTACAGATGGAAACTGAGGCCCTGGGGATTAGGAAATCGTGTGAGTCTAAAGTCCAAATGCCTTCCTTCCTGCCTTGCTTCGCTGAAATGAAATAGATGTTGAATTTAGAGTGGTTGTTCCTGGTGAACCCCTTAGCTGGGCATTCAAGGGCACCTCCCATCTTGTCTTGATTTGTCTTTCCATTTTTCATCTCTTCTCACCTGAAAAATCTTCTCCCATAAGTCCCTGGTGTTCACAATGGGCTCTGGCTCTGGCCCCCCATAGCTCCTCCTTTTCCTGTTTTGAATGAAGGTATCCTAGTGAGAACTCATTTGGGAAGAGACTTTGTCTAAAACCGCTTTGGAAACCACCGCTAGGCGTGGTCCCCCATACTCCCTGAGCTCGTCTTTGCTCCACCATCACCCCCCACCATCGACAGTGTCTTCTTTCCTCTCCTGCTGTCTAGATCTACATGTCCTTCAAGGTACACCATGATGACTTCAAGCTTCAGAGATCTCTCCCGCCCCCCTTCCTGCATCCGTCAGGGCTAAATTACATGTGTCAGAAACCAACTTAAACTGGCTTCAAAAATAATCCCAGAGTGTGGGTGTGGCCCAGGATTTACTGGCTCAGGAAACTGGACAGACAAGGAGTAGATTGAGCTACAGGCAAAGCTGGACCTAAGGGTCAGACTGTGTCATCAGGAATCTACTGATACTGGCCTCATTCTCAGGCAGGCTCCTCCCAAGCGATGATGAGATGGCCCCCTGGCATCTCCATGTTGCATCCTAACAGCCTAGCAACCTCAAAGAAAGAGAGCTTATCTTTCTCAGGGGTCAGAGCAGAAGTCCCGGGGCTGATTCTTACTGGCTCTGATTGGCCCGGCGTGGGTCATGTGCTCACTCCTCAACCAATCACTGTGGACAGTGGTACCCACCTTGGTGTCTAAGGGACTGTGTTGAGGTAGGGAAGGAGGCTCCCAGGAGAGAAGTCAAGGCACTCTGGTTGAAAGAAAGGTTAACCAGTACCAGGCAAAAAATAACAGACGTCCACTGCGCACATGTTACTTATCTTCACTTATGCACATGCTGTCTCCCCAGCTCACCCTCCACTCACAGAGGCAGGGGCCCTGCCTGTGTACCCCCATGGCCTCTTTAATGACACCTAGCCCCTCGTGTTTGTACAGCATTTCTCTGTTTCCAGACAGCTTTCACATATGTATGTTTTAAGTGTCAAAATTACCCTGTAACCACAGATAATTTGTGCAAGCCAGGAATGGATGTGCTGACCCCTTATCCCTTGAGTATCCAGGTGGTGTCCAGGGCCACCAGAGCCCCCAGCCAGATGCTGTGACCTCCTGCTGCCACCTTGGTTTGCCCAAATTTGTTGTCAATGTATTATTTTCTGTGTGCTGTGACTTGTGACAGAGATTGAAAACATGGCCCTGTGGTTTATAAAGTGGCTCTCCATCCTCCGTCTTAATCGAATCCTCACACTCTCCTGGGAGGCAGCGGAAACAGATGCTGTTAACCCAGTTTACAGATGGAGAAACTGTCATGCAGAGGGAAAAGATGACTCAGCCCAGGCCCTCACTGGAGAAAATGGCGTGATGGCTTAGCTTATGAGAAATACAAGAGAGCTAAGAGCCGCAGGTTGCTGTGATTTCTGACAAGTCAAAGTTTTAAGAATGATGCTGACAAAATAGCCAGCCCCGTGGCTCTCTGAATTGAGTGGGGAGTAAGAAATCGTGAAAGTAACAGCATCTCCTGAGATGAGCAGGGTGCTTATGCTTTCCTATACTTGAGTTCATGTAATCCTTTGCACAACTCTCAGAGGTGGGGTTATTCGACCCATTTTATTGAAGAGGAAGCTGGGGCTCAGAGAGAGCAAGTAACCCATCCAAGTCATACAGCTGGTCAGGGGCAGAGCTGAGATTCAAACCCAGGTCTTTCTGACTCTGAACTGCTTTGGTCTTGAGTCCTGGAGATGGAAAGACCCCCTTGGTGTTAATGCCTGTCTCCATCCCTCTCTGCAGGTCTACATCATCCGTGTCACGTGGTCCAGCGGCTCCACGGAGGCCATTTATCGGCGCTACAGCAAATTCTTTGATCTCCAGGTAAGGATTTGGGGTCTCCGGTGAGCTGCAAGGTGGGAAAGAGTTTATTTGGACTTACTTTCCACTTTGACTTCAGAGCCACAGTGTTCTTGCTTAAAATGATGTCTATGCACTTACCTCAGCAGCACATATACTAAAATTGGAATGATGTAGAGAAGATTAGCCTGGCCCCTGTGCAGGGGTGACACGCAAATTTGAGGAGCGTTCTATATTTTTCAAAAAAGGGTCCATCACTTTGGGGACATAAGTAATGGGCTGTATTGCTTTATGCTTTGATATTCAGTATTTTCCAAATAAAAGAAAGGCTCCTGTTGACTGCTCTAGAACGGAGGCTAATCTGGAGATCGTTTCTGTTGGCTTTGAAGTGCAGATCTTGAACTTGTGTAATCGTGTTTGCTGGTGAGTTCAGTTGTGGAGTGTGTTCAGACCTCGTGGCCCTGTTCTGGTCTCAAGACAGACCCACGTCTGTTGCCTCACCTTGGCCTCCCCTCCCCATCAGGCTCCTTGCTCAGCTCCTAAAATGCCTGCTGTGCTCTGAGGGCACCATGTTCGCCTTCTCCTCTCCTCTGAGGCCTTTGCATTAGCTCTTCCTCACCTGGAACACCTCCTGCACCCTCCAGCCCCCTCGTTGTCTCATCCTCTGGGAAGCCTGGTCTGACTTCATTCCCTGGCCAGCGAAGGCCACCTCTTCTGCACCCCACAGCTCTGCATCCCTCTGTCCTGACTCTGTATTGAAGTTGTCCGCCTGTCCCCCTCTAAACTAGGACTCTCATGGGCAGGAACCACATCTTCATTAGCCTCTCTTTCCTTCATGTTTTATTCAAGGACACTGTATGTATCCAGCCAATGTTTGGTGAATGAATGAATGAATGAACGAACGAACGAACGAAGGAATGACCTATAACCCCCCTGAGCACCACCAGTCTCACAGGGAGCCTATGTGGACGGCTCTGTGTAAGCCCCTCCCCAGTCGGGTAAAAGATCTCGAATCCATGGGTCAGCAGCATTATCCTGACGTCACCAAAGGCCAGCAACTCAAAGCAAGTGTGTCATGAAAAGTCACAGTGCCTGATATGATGGAACAAAGTTCTTTAGAAAACACAGACCTCAGGAGGAGATGGGAACTTGCCCGACTTCCTGAATCCGTGAGTGTTCCCTGCCACTTGGTGAGGGGCTCACATACCTCGCAGGCCAATGTAAGGCCTCATCGAGATGACTGTCTTCTTTCCCTCTGTGTACCGGTTAGGATCCTTTGGTTGCAAGGGACAGAAACCCAGCTCAAACTGGCCTACGTAGATGGGGGGATTTAGGGGGCTGGTGTGACAGAATGTCCTGGGAGAAGGAAACTGGCAGGCTTCAGGTGCAGCTTGATACAGGGTTCTCCTCTGTGTCCTCTCACCCAGCTTCTTCCTCTTGTTCTGAATTCCCAGTTCCCTGATGTTGGCTTTATCCTCAGATCCCACGTGGTTGCAAAATGCTCTGGGCTCACACTTAGCAGGAAAGAGTGAAAGGTCACTTTGCAGAAGCCCCTGCAAACACAGTGTTGTGTTTCATAGGCTCATCTCGAAGCCAGTCAGTATGGTTGAGGAATGTGATGGCCAGTGGGCTTATCCGGTTCCTGCTCTGCCTCTCAGTCATGGGGGTGGGGACTGAGACCTGGAGAGAACAGCTGTGATCAGATGTAGAGAAGGCATTGTGGGGACATCAGGAGACAGCCCGGGTCCTCCACGCACCAGCCTGTCTTTCTGCCTTCCATGTTCTCTCTGGAGGTGACATTAACCACCGCCATCCTTGGTTGAACAGACCTAATCTGTTCCTAAAAATGTCAAATAGAGAATTTTCAGAGCCTGTGTTCCAATATTTTAAAAGGGGGAGGGGAGCTAATAATGTGCTCCTAACCTGTTTCCCCAGTATCACCAAACAATCTACATTATAAATTGCCAAGAGTCATTGCATACTGGACAGCAGTTGACACCAGTTACCTAATTACTTAATATGTAATGAACTCATAAGTGATGTTTTGTGTTCACTATGCAACAAACCAAACAATATCATATACAAGTGATATTTTTCTTCTGGTCCGCAGCAAACATGTACCAAATGTCAATACCCAAAGAAGCTCTATGTTAAAGATGTTAAGATACCATCTAAAAGGGACTTGGCAGGAGCAGACACGGGCATGGGCGGGGGAAGGGCTGACCCTGGAGGAAAGGCAGGAAAGATGATAGCAGTAATTCCCAGCACCTCTGAACGTGGTCCTGCGTGAGAAAGACAGAGATCCACACCCTCTTGCCCAGGCGCAAGGGTGATTTATGTAGATCCATTTCGGCAGGTCTTTAGAGCGTGGGTGTTGGGTAAATATTTTGCAAGTTGCTAGACTGATTTTTCGTGCACCGAGGGTCTATGTTACACGGGCGGCGGTGCTACCTATATTTTTGCTTTCAGAGGCCTCTTGCCTGCCTGATGCTTCCAAGAAGGAACAGAGGGGGCAGAGATGAGTGACATGGGTGATTGCTAGCCTAGGGATTATTGGCATCCAAAGAGCAGACACCCACTCAGCTAGCTTAGGCAGAAACCAGATGGAAACCAGAGCCAGGAGTACAGCCGGCCTCACAGGGGCCCGGAACCAGCAACAGAATGACCCACCGGAAGCCTGGCAGCTCCCGGGCCGTGTGTCATGTGGCCACAAGCTCTCCCATCGAACCTACTCCCTTTCCCGCCAGCCCCTCTGGACCAGCTTCTTCCACTGGCCCTTTGGCCCGCATCCCCCAAACAACACCTTCAGTCCCCAAGTTGAAGTGCCCTTCCCTGTGTCGAGGCACTGGAGTTGGTGGATTCGGCTCCAATCTCTGGGAGAGAGCATCTGAGTGTCAGCATCCTGGGTCAGAATCCAACCCCCGAGCCTCCTAGCTGTGGCCAGAGGTGTGGGGCGGGTGGGACAGCATCATCTAGAGGAGGAGGTTCAATGAGAAGAGGGTGGGCAGGAGGCCCTGGTGGCACGGATAGAAATGTTCACTGCTGCCCTTTGGCAGCCTATGGGCCAGGCAGTGTGTGGGGAACTTGACTGTGTTACCGAGTTCCCTATTCCAGCCTCGCCCAGGGCTTCAGACCTTGACTTCTGGGGTTAGGCAAACCTGGGTTCACTCACATCTCAGCTTTGTCTTTTCAGGTCTCAGCTCAGTGTCACCGCTGTATGTTTCTGAGCCTCAGTTTCCCCATCCACATACTGTATTAAGAATGAAAGCGCTTTGCTCACATCTGTCGTGACAGTTCAGTCAGTTGTGTGTGCCTTGCTCAGTAAGCGTTAGCTGTCATCTGCTGTCGCTCTGCTCACATGGGATTTGCCCAAGGTGACATTGTTTGGGAGCGTTTTCGAGCCAGGGTTGGATCACAAGGCATCCTGGTCTGAAGCCTGCATTCCCTCCACTCTCCTGTTCTAACTCAACTTTCTTATTTCTACCAGAACTTAAAAGCGAGGTTTCCTTCCCTCCAACCCCAGCATAATTAGTAAGAATTGGAGGTTTGCTGCAACATAAATAGCTGCCTTAGACTCCCCTCCTGTAACAAAGTCTTCTAAAGACAGGGCTTAAGCCAGCTTTAAAGAGTCCCAGATGGGCAACTGGAGTGGGAGAGTCCTGGAATTCCAGAGGGTCCTGCTGTCCTGGAAATGGCCTGCCCCGCCCCCCAGCCCTGCACCTGAGAGAGGGAAGCTGGAGGAAGGGGCTGATCCCAGGGACCAGGCAAGGAGGCCGGCCCGCGTGGGGCTGCGACACCCTGAAGTTGGATGATTTCATGATTCCCCCCTCCCCTCCCTCCCTGTCTGGCGAGTAGCCTTGGCTTTTGCAGAAGTAACTTGGCTCAGAGTATGGGGAGGGTCAAGCTTTCGTGGAGGAACAGCTCGGCCAGTGTGGCGTAATGGAAACAGCAGACGACTCAGTCAGGAGACTTGGGGCCCAGCCACCTGTTCTGTGTGGCCATGGGCACACCCCTTAACCCCTCTGTGCCTGATTGTGATTTCTTCATCGGTAGCATGGGGGTGATGATAAGGAAACAGCTGGCATTCCTGAGGTACTGCCTGCTCAGCATCAAGATGTAGTGACTCATTTAATCCTCATGTCAAGCTTATCAAATGATACAGATGAAGAAACCCAGGCTCAGAAAGGTTAAGTCATTTGCCCAAGGTCACACAGCCGATGAGCATTAGAACTCGGATTTGAAGCTGGGCAGGCAACACCAGGGTCCACAGTCTTGGTCACTCTGCTGTGCAGTGCTGCTCTTACAAGTGGCTACTTCACAAGGCTCCTTTGGAGTTAAAAGTGATGATGTGTGTCCGGAAGAGGCAAATCCATAGAGACAGAAAGCAGATTAGTGGTTGCCAGGAGCTGGGGGGAGGGAGAAAGGAGGAGAGACTGTTAATGGGAACTGGGTGTCTTTTTAGGGTGATGAAAATGTTCTGGAATTAGATAGTGGTCATGGTTGCACAACCTTGGGAATATACTAAAACCCACTGAATTGAACACTTTAAAAGGGTGCATTTTATGGTATGTGAAGTAGATCTCAATTTCTTTTTGTAAAAAAGTGATGATGTGTGTGAGAGCAGTTTCTGGGCTGTCGAGCCCTGAGCTAATGTCAGCTGTTGGGATTATTGATAGGCGTGAGTTGCTGCTAGGAACTGGCATGAAGATTAGAGCAGGCGGTGATGCCAGTTTAATAGAATGGTTAAGACCCTGGGCTTTTATCCAAATGCTGCCACTTCCTGGCCATGAGACCTTGTTTTAGTCAGAAGTGTTTTAGTTGCAGATGACAGAAACCCAGTCCATATGGATTATTCAAAAATTACATTGATTAGCTAAATGGAACTGAGAAGACTAAGGGTACTTGGCTTCAGGTATGGCTAGATCTAGGGGCCACAGGGTCAACCAGGACCTGCCTTTCTCCACTTCTTGGTCTCCTCTGTGTCCAGGCAGGGTGTTGTCTGGTATGGTGGCAGCCACAGCTCCCAGCCAGCTGTATCCAGCAGTCAGCTCAGTGACTTCAGGGAAAAAGAGAACACCCCAACGGTTTCAGCACAAGTCTCATTGGTTCATCTTGGGTAATGGCCAGGCCAGTCAGGGCCAGCCCAGGAACTGGAGTAGAATCAGCATCACATCCATGCTGACTAATAGAGGAGTAGAAGATTCCCCAGAGGAAATCAGAGACCTGCTGCCAAAGAAGGGAAAATAACCTGTAGATGACAAAAAAGTAAATGTCCCCTCTGGTGGGGACAGGACACTCAGGCAGAGGAAACAGTCTGCAGAGAGGCCGCTGGGGTAGAAAGAAGGAGCATGACTCAGGCTCCTTCATGGGAAAAGAAACTCACAGTCACCAGCAAAAAGGTCCCCTTTCTGACAGATCACCTTCTGATATGATTTCCCAACTCCCTTGTCTTAGGAAAGAAAGCTGGACTCTGATAGTCATGCCCACCACTACTGGTTAACATCTGGCGACGTGTCTCACTCACATGAGGGCGCAGGCGGTAGAGCCCTGGGCTTGGAGTGGGAAGACCTGGTATCAGGTCCCAGCCCTCTGCCTGACTGGCTGTGTGACCTTGGGCAGGGCCCTCAGCCTCTCTGAACCTCCCTTTCTGCCCTCATCTGGGCACACTCTGGAGAGTCCATCAGAGTGTAACAGAGGGAGCTGGCCTCCGAACAGGGCACTGGGCAGGGACAGGAATGCCTGGAGAGCTGAGGGCAGCGCCTAGCGGAAATGTGGTTGGTTGAATGACATCATAACAGTATCGGCGACTGTTTACTAAAATGCACTAGACGTCCATTTATACGCTGTTGCATTTAGTCCTCACTTACAGGCATGAAGTCAGTGTTGTGTCCACGTCACAGATGGGGGAAGGGAAGCTCAGAGAGGCAGAGTCACGTGCCTAAAAAGGAGCATGGCTGGACTCAGGCCCAGGTGTGGTTGAGTCTGAAGCCTGTGCTCCTGCCTCCCGGAGGTCCAGGATTGCCTTCAAATCTGTCTACTCTTAGAGTTCTGTCCTCTGAAGGCAGCTGCCCTCTGAAGGCCCGTTCGGCACCTCCGTGTGAGATGCAGGCATAGTCTATCCTGCAGAGGACTGCTCTGAGCTGAACACGAGCCCTGCACAGACACGCCTCGGATGTGTGACGGGTCCGCTTTACCCTGTGCCATGTGACCTTTGCCCTCTGAGTTTTCCCACTAGTTCACTGCATCCCCCAGGCCGAGGGTCATGGTCATCCCTGGGGCCAGGGCTTCCCTCACAGAGGGCACAGTGAAATGTTTGCAAGTGTTCAAAGAGTGTCCTCTGTGCCAGCCAGGGAACTCAGGCAGGGCTTGCTTCCTGGAGGAGGTGACATCTGAGCAGGGTCTTGATAATGAGTAAGGAGTTGCCCCACTGACAGGATGGGGGAGGGCATCCCACACAGAGGAAACCATGTGTGCAAAGGTGCAGAAGTGTGAGAGAGCAGGACCGTGAGCTGGGCATCTTGCAGAATTCCGACAGCGGGGGTGGCGCAAGGGGGATGCACAGAGCCAGCTGGGTCACCCTGCCCGGCAGGGAGTTCTCGAGGGGAGCACCAATGACATGTGTCCTGTAAGCAGGAACACTCCATGCTTAGGGGACTGCTTCCAGGCACGGGGGCTTTCCAGGGGATCCGTTTCCCAAATGCAGCACATCACAGAGCTGAAGGCAAGCCGGAGGCGGCATCTTGATCTGTGCCTTTTTTTTTCCCCAGAGAAGGGAACCGAGATCCGGAGACAGGAGAGGCTGTCCCAGGTCACACAGCAAACATCGTTTGTTTCCAGTTTCTGTTGAGATAGAACTGGCCTGTCCCCCTTCTGAGAGTTTGGTAGCCCCAGATCCACTTAATGAGCTTTGGGGACTGTCTGCCCAGAAGCCCCCAGGCTCCACCGCAGAAGCCAAGGGGAAGGGAGTATATTCTCCCGTCTTTTCTGGGAGCAGGTGTAGGAGGGGCGGGGCTGAAGTTCTTGCTCCCTAGGCGGGCCTTGCCCAGCTGGGAAGACATCCCAGCGAGCTCCTAGTCAACACCTGGCCTAGGATTCCACCAACCATCTGTACCCAAATACTGCCTTTGCTGGACCCTGAGACACACTCTTTTCCCCAGACATTATCTTCTGAAATTGGGGTGTGCCTCCCACATGTTTTATACGCCTAATGGAATATTTGTTGCCTTCCATCTGAAAAACCATTGCCATATTGATGGTATAGAGCTGAGAAAATATGGTAGCTGCCTTTTTTCCACACAGCACAGTCATCCCTTGGTATCCCTGGGGGAATTGGTTCCAGCACCACCCCCTTCATGCCCCCCACCCAACAGATACCAAAATCTGACGATGCTCAAGTCCCTCATGTTAAATGGCGTAGTATTTGCTTATATCATCCTCCTGTATACTTTAAATCATCTCTAGATTACTTATAATACCTAATACGATATAAATGCTATGTAAATACAAGGTAGATGCTATGTAAATAGTTGCCAGCCATGGCAGAATCAAGTTTTGCTTTTTTGGAACTTTCTGGAAGTTTTCTCCCCCTCGAATATTTTTGATCTGCCATTGGTTGAATCTGCAGATATGGAACCCAAGGATATGGAGGGGCCAACTGCAATTCTTTATTTGGAAAACAGAAAGAGACAAGGTGTGTTGGTCAATTGCGTCTAAGGCCCAATGCAGGTCCTGCTGCCGCCACCTGGAACATAATTTCTCCTCTCCTAGACAATGGCTGACCAAAGCAGTTAACCACTTTTTCATTCATTTGTTCATCCATTGATTCATTCATTCTTTGCATAAATATATCCCACGTGCCTACCACGTACCAGTGAGGGAGGCGGGGCAGGCCACCGGGCAGCCCGGTAAGGGGGTCGGGCTGAGAACATGCTGCCCTGACTGGGAGGGACAGCAAGCAGGAAAGAAGTGGACGGACAAGGAGGGGCGGGTGGCAGGCTCCAAGGGGCATGTCCAGGGGCGTGCCGACATTTAGACAAAGCAGCTCATCGAGGGGACAGAGTCCCCAAAGACAGCCAACCATGTGCTGTAGAGCAGGCCCAGGTATGCTGTGGTGTCCTGCTCTGAGAACCACGTGACTCCCCGCCAGCCTGCAGCTGCCCACGATGGTCACCCCGGCCCTTCTGCACTGCCTGCTCTTGCTCTTCTGGGACGCGGGGCCTTTGTCACAGTGAGGGAGGAAACCTCTCCAAGTCCAGCCTGCCGCTAACACGAACCACGTGTGGACCTCCACGCCAGCCTCCACGGTATTTTCCTTGGACAGCCTGTCTCCTCTCCCTCCACCACAAGCTGTGTCTTAAAAACTGCTGATGGAGTGTTCTCTCGTTCCCCTTGTGATGTGGCAGCTTGACGTGGCTCCCCCTCCCTTCCTACCCCCCAAGACTGACTCACTTTCCTCCTCAATTTTCAGTCCTCTGCACCCTCAGCCCAACTTCCTTTTATTATCTGGGGGGAGGGGTGTGGACTTTCCAGTTTCCAAGGATACCGTCTGCAGTTGGACTTTGCCCGGCATGCCTCTGGTCCTGCTGCTGCAGACATCCCGGGTCTGGGGGTCCCTAAAGAGGGTTTGGAATGCCACCCGTGTCTGTTTCAAAGCCTGTGGTTGCCAAGTGTGACAGTTCCCCGGATAGAAGCAGCTTGTGGCCTGTGAACCCAGACACACTAAAACCAAAAACGAAATAGCTCGCAGGCCTCTGATCACCTGTCCTTGCGAATGGCAGTCATACAGATTGCAGTTACCATTGACGGGATGATAAAATGAAATAAAGCTAGATATGGCTAAAAGAGGGGAATGAGTCCAGCCCTATGCCGCTAGTCACGTGAGGCTATTTAAATGCACATTTAAGTTAATTAAAATTAAATAAAATTAAAACTTCAGCTCCTCAGTCACAGGAGCCACATTTCAAGTGCTCAGTAGCCGTCCAGGGCTGGTGGCTGCCATAAGGGACAGCACAGATATAGAATATCTCCATCATTGTAGAAAGTTCTATTGGAAAGCCCAGCTCTGACCGCTGAGGAGACCTGGGTAGTTGGAGGAATTTTACCAACCTTAAAACAGAGCCTCATTGTGGAATATCATTCAGCCTTAAAAAGGAAGGAGGGGCTTCCCTGGTGGCGCAGTGGTTGAGAATCTGCCTGCCAGTGCAGGGGACACGGGTTCGAGCCTTGGTCTGGGAAGATCCCACATGCCGCGGAGCAAGTGGGCCCGTGAGCCACAACTACTGAGCCTGCGCGTCTGGAGCCTGTGCTCCGCAACAAGAGAGGCCGCGACAGTGAGAGGCCCGTGCACCGCGATGAAGAGTGGCCCCTGCTCGCCGCAACTAGAGAAAGCCCTTGCACAGAAACGAAGACCCAACACAGCCATAAATAAATAAATGAATGAATGAATGAATGAATGAATAAATAAATAAGAAGGAAATTCCAGCACGTATTATGAAACGGATGAACCTTAAAGACATTATTCTAAGTGAAATAAGCCATACACAAAGGACAAATACTTATATGCAGTGCCAAGAATAGTCAGATTTATAGAGATAGAAAGTAGGATGGTGGTTGCCAAGGGCTGGAGGAGAGGAATGGGGAGTTAGTGTTTAATGGATATAGAGTTTCAGTGTGGGATGATGTAGAGGTTCTGGAGATGGAGGGTGGTGATGGTCGCACAACAATGTACTTAATGCCGCTAAATTGTACACTTCAAATGGTTGAAATGATCGATTTTATGTTATGTTTACTCAACACAAAAACACACACACAGTCTCAGTAAATACTGAAAATTTTTCCCAAATAATTCTCAGAATAACATTCATTGTGGGCAGAGTGCAAGGAGGGGGCATTTCTTGTTGAGCACCCAGGGCATCCCCACATACAGTTCACGTACAGCATTCATTTACACAACCACGCTGCCCGGCAGGCTGTGTCTGTCGTTCTGCAGGTGGTGAATCAGACTCATCAGGCGAGGTCTCTCACCAAGGACACACAGCTGGCATGAGGAATCATTAGGATTAAACCCCAGGGCTGTCTGGTCCCCAGGGATAATGTCTGTGGTTAGAGTTTGCAACATTAAACCCAGGTCTGCTGCCTCAAATTAATAACACTTGGGGAGACACTTCAGCTCTTTGAGCTCCGCTTATCTGGATAGAAGCAAGTGAGGACACAGGGTGAGAGAGTAGCTGTCTAAGACAGAGCTGTGAAGACCACAGGGAAATACAGTGCTGGGCAGGGCTTCTTTAGCCGGTGTGTGCACATTCAGATAGGGGCTCAACAGGAACCCGGGAGAGCGCATATAAGCGGGGTACAGTGGACAGATGACTGGGGTATACCTTTAAAAAAAAAATAGTGCCCCTGATTGGTGTTCCAACATTGTCTTCACAAATAAAATTGAGAAGGAAAAAAGAAGGTAGTGTTAGGCCAAACCTATAAATCTCTAAAACGATGCTGCAGCTAAGAGTGATTAATCACCCTGCTTTTAAAAAAGAAGCATGCTGTTTGCCTGTGCATGGAATGTGAAACTTACCTGGTCTCAGGCTGATTTTTCATGCTCATGTGACACTCCGAAGCTGCCTAAGAGAGTGATCTTGGGGGATAAGAATGGGGTTTAGATTAAGATACTTGAACTGGCTGGACTACCACTTAGGTGTGTGACCTCAAGCAGTTCATTGTGTCCTGCTCCCCAGTTTCTCCCTCTGTGACGTGGGGGTTGTTCGTTGCTTTCACAGGATTATTATGAAGGACAGATAAAATCATATGTCTGAGAAGGATTAACTGTAAACAGTCAAACCAGTTAGTAGTGGTTACTAATTATTATTTAATATTAGTAACGTGAATATTATTAATCGGAGGTACTCAGCAAACATCTGAAGCTGCCTCCACCCCCAAATTTCACTCAGGTGCATTCATTGGTTTAGCCAATTTTTATTGAGTGCCTACTATGCGCCAGCATTGAAAAGCTCCTGGATTCGAAAAGGGAAGCCTCCCTTTCCAGCAAGGCCCACTGTGGCCTCACCAGCTGCTGAATGATGGTGAACCAAGTATTTCCCCATCACCGCACAGCACAGAATAGGGGCCAGTTGGAAATCACAAATAAAACCACAGCCTCATGGGCAGCCCTTTAGGGTTGCCAGCTAAGCTGAGTCTGACCCTCCTACGCAGGGGTGTCACATAAAACAGTGCTGAGGAGGCAGGGAGCTCCAGCCTGGATAAATGGCCCTGTTTCCTGAGCGCTGGGGAGCAATCCTTTCTAATTGCCTTCGTAGCATCTCAGAGGCGAGTGACGCAATGGCAGAGAAGCCGTGGGCTTCTGTCTCTGGCCCTGCCCCTTGCTGGCTGCAGGCCCATTGCAGATTTCTTCACTCCTCTGGACTTCAGTTCCCTGGATAATAATGTCCACCTTGAAGGGGTATTCTGCAGATTTCGTGAGAGGATGTGTCTAAAGAATCTAACCTGTGCTTGGCATGTAAACTTGTTTCTCTTCTCTCCCACTTCAGGTCTCTCCTCCCTCCCCCTACACCATAGCTGTGCTTATTTCTCCAAGCTATTCAAAGCTGCTTTTATGCTATCAGAGGGATACATCTTTTTTTTTTTTTAATTGAAGTATAGCTGATTTACAATGTTATGTTAGTTTTAGGTGTATAACATAGTGATTCAGTATTTTTGTAGATTATACTCCACTATAGGTTATTGCAAGATAATGGCTATAATTCCCCGTGCTGTACAGTATATCCTTGTTCCTTATCTGTTTTATACACAGTAGTTACTATCTGTTAATCCTGTACCCCTAATTTGTCCCTCCTCCCTTCCCTTTCGCCTTTGGTAACTACAAGTTTGTTTTCTATGTCTGTGAGTCTGTTTCTGTTTTGCATAAACATTCATTTGTATTATTTTTTAGATTCCACATATAAGTGATATCATATAGTATTTGTCTTTCTCTGACTTATTTCACTAAGCATAATATTCTCTAGGTGCATCCATGCTGCTGCAGATGGCAGAATTTCATTCTTTATGGCTGAGTAATATTCCATTGTATGTGTGTATGTGTGTGTGTGTATATGTATATGTGTATACACACACACACACCCCACATCTTCTTTTTTTTTTTTTTCCTCTCGTGCATTTGTTTTTATTTTTATTGCTTCTTAATCCAGTTGTCTATTGATGGGCATTTGCATTGCTTCCACGTCTTCGCTATTGTAAATAGTGCTGCTATGAACGTTGGGGTGCATGTATCTTCTTCAATATATACCCAGGAGTGGGATTGCTGGATCATATGGTAGTTCTATTTTTAGATTCTTGAGGAACCTCCATACTGTCTTCCATGGTGGCTGCATCAATTTACATTCCCACCAACAGGGCACAAGGGTTCCCTTTTCTCCACATCCAGAGGGACACATCTTGAGTGCCAGGTGACTTTCTCCTTGAGGTAAAATGATGGGCAGGCCTCTCACATTCAGCCGTCACTTCAGGAGGCTCAGGACTCCCTTTTCTTCTGCTTGAATCCTGGGCCCATATACTAATCAGGATGGGTTACGATATGCTGCTATGACAACTAGCCTCACTGTACACAGGGTTTATTTCTCACTCGGGCTACATGTCCATCAGAGGTTGCTGGGGGCTCTGGACCCTTGCTGGCAGAGAAGCCACACTCTGGAGCATGGCCATCACGTGGCAGATGGAAATGAAGAGCGGTGAATCAAGCACCACTCCTAACTCTTCCACCCCAAAGTGAGCCATGTCTCTCCTGCTCACATTTAATTGGCCACGTCTCCCACTTCAAGGGGGTGGGGACGTACAAATCTACCAAGCGCTCAGGAGAAGAACCAGAAATCCGGTGACAGCATTAATGACCACACAGCCCAGCTTTAATCTGTAAAGCCATGTTGGCAGTTGGTATCATTATGGCCAACTAAGGATGAGACCCGAGGTATGTCACTTCCCTGACCGCAAGTAGCAGATCCTGGTGATTTTGTATATCCAGTCAGATACTTCACATTTATTCCTTCAAATGTCAGAGAGGCATTTAATGTTATCAGAAAACATGAAAGGTTTTCGTTTTGGGCGCCCCATCCCTGTGCTTCCTCTAGCCCCACAGCAAGCCTGTACCTACCTCTCTAGGTGCTTCCTACACCACCCTGCAATGACCATTTTACTTGTCAGTCTCTCTCTAGACACTGAATCTTTTCATCGCTGCACCCCATGTGCCTGACGCAGCCAGGCATGGAGCTGAGCCAGCCTGGGGAATTCTCTGTGGGGCAGGGGCGAGTCATGATCTCGCAGGTATAGACCTAACCAGATTAATTGAGTCTCCATAGTTTGTTCCTGAACACAGCCTGGCAGTTCTTAGGAGACAGGATGACCTGCCGTCTGTGGAATTCTGGGGGCTCTGGGGGTGTTGTTCACGCTTCAGGTCCTGTGGCTGGAGCGCCCGGGGAAACTGAGAATGGTCCCTCCCAGCTCTGAGCCTTCACTAGTCTGGCAGCCATGGACCTAGAGAATTGTTTACATGGATATCCTAGGTCCAGTTGACACTGGCTTCCCCATTAGTTTGGGTTTCTGAAAAGCTGACCAAAGTGAGCTTTTATATATCGAATCACACAGTTCACATAATTCCTTTAAAACAGCAGAGATGCATTTATCATATTTTTTTGTTATTCTCCCCATTTAGATGCAGATGTTGGACAAATTTCCCATGGAAGGAGGACAGAAGGACCCCAAACAGCGGATCATTCCCTTTCTTCCAGGTAAGTGAGACACATGCTCTCAGATGGGGCCTCTGGGCTCCCAACACAGCTCTCAGATCTCTCCCCTCCTCCTCCTTGAGGCATTGTCCCAGTGACCAGACCTCAGTCATTTGTTGAAATCAGTGCCTAAGAATATGGGCTTTGGAGTTAGATGCTATGCTATTTACCAGCTGCTTGACCTTAGGCAAGACACTTCACTTCTGGGATACCTCGGTTTCTCCCATCTCTAAAATGAGAATAATTCAAGGTCATACAGTTTGTGTAGTGAGTGGCATCTATTATAATGGCTACTGTATTTGTTTTCTTTCTTTTTTTTTAATTGGGGTATAGTTGTTTTACAATGTTGTGTTAGTTTCTACCGTACAACAAAGTGGAGTTCCCTGTGCTACACAGCAGGTTCTTATTAGTTATCTATTTTATACATATTAGCGTATATATGTCAATCCCAATCTCCCAATTCATCCCAGCCCCCCACCGCACCCCCTGTGTTTGTTTTCTGTTGTGCATAACAAATTACCACCCATTTAGCAGCTTAAAACGAAACCCATTTATTATCTCACAGCTCTGTTGGTCGGAAGTCCAGGCAGGCTCAGCTGGGTTCTCTGTTTAGGGTCTTAAAAGACCGAAGTCAAGGTCTTGGCTGGACTGGGCACTTACCTGGAGGTTCTGGGGAAGAGTCTGCTTCCAACCTCATTCAGGCTGTTGACAGAATTCAGTTCCTTGCAGCTCTAGAACCGAGATACCTATTTCCTTCCTGGCTGTCCGTTGGGGACCCCCTCAGCTTCCAGAGGCTACCTGTATTCCTCATCCATCTTCAAGCTGGCAACGGGGCACTGAATCTCTCTCCTGTGCTTGGAATCTCTGACTTCCCCTCCTGCCACCAGCTGGAGAAAGCTGTCTGCTTTTAAAGGCTCATGTGATTACCTTGTACCCACTTGGCTAATCCAGGGTAATCTCCCTCTCTTGAAATGAACTGAGGCATATCATATAACATGATCCCAGGAGTGAGATTCCGTTATATTCACAGGCTCTGAGATTAAGGTGGGACATCTTTGGGGGGCCATTTAAGAAATTCTGCCTGCCTGCATACCCGCCTGAGTGGGCCAAGCACCTTCTGAGTGTCAGGCACTGTGGAGGAGTTCATGCAACCATGGCTGGTGCCTGCTCTCAAGACATTCAGTGTCCCTTTCCCCCCACAAAAAATTCTTACCAAAGGAATAACATCAAGGCTTCAACTCAAAAAATTGGGTTACCCAAACCAATGTTATAGCTTCAAGTAATAATAGCTACCATTTATTAGATCTCTATTGTGGGCCAGTCGCTGGGCTAAGTGCTTTACATTCATTAGCTTGTTTAATCCTTAGAACAATCCTGCAGGGCAGCCATTACTATGCCCATTTCACAGATGAGGAAATTGAGGCTCAGAGAAATTATAATCACTTGCATAAATGGCAGAGCTGGGATTCAGTCACAGGTATGGCGGGCTCAGAATTCATGCCCGAAGTCAGACAGCCCAGGTTCAAATCCCAGTGCCCCTAATCATCCACTCTGTTCCCTTGGGTAAATTACTTAAGCACATGGAGTTTCATTTCTACATTTGCACACTGGAGATCATAATGGTACTTAAATGATAGAGTTGTTAGGAGGATTAGGTAAGTGCCTGATATGTAACTAGCAGCAATTAAGCACTTACTAGTATCTTTATGTACAGATAATCGGCAAATTGACAATCACCCTAAATCACAAATATTTAGAGCTGGCCAGCCTTTTAAATCTTTTTCGTAATGCAGACAAGGGGGCAGGCCATGAGATGGATCACCCAGGAGCCCATTCTCCCCTCCCCCACTCCAGGATTTTGCAATCAGCACGTCAGTGTGTTCTTCTGGATACTGTCATCATTGAGTGAGTTTAGAGACAGGGTAGATGTATTTGCCAGGCCCCCATTTACTGGGAGATCATTTGCCTAAAAAAACCTAATGTTTTTATTTCTTCCATGGGGAGAGAACACTGGAATTTTTTTCCTTATTGGAGGAAAGCCGGTATGCCAGCTGAAGTAACCACATCTCAGCGCCCAAAGCATGTGCTTTGGAGTTCAGTAGGCCCAGTCCTGTGACCTCAAGCATACGACATCTCCCCCCACCTTTGAGCCTCAGTTTCTCATGTATAAAATGGGACAGTGACCCCTGCTTCACAAACTTCTCTCCCTGGTACATAGAAGGTTCTCAGTAAAGGCAGAAACAGGGTCCTGGGACATTCCTTTGGAATTTTGGGGCCTTTCATATCTCGGAGTCCTACTTAAATGATCAATCTGGATATTTAAGTTGAAATGGGCTCTAAATGTATATTTTTCTTCAAGGAAAAAAAGGAAAGCAGTGAGTTATAACTCTTTGCCGGTGAAAGGCAAAACCAGCTCTGGAAAAACTTCCCAGGACAGGGAAGAACTTGAGCCGACCCTCTCCCCAGCCCCTGAAAGCTTTCGTGGTTACGTAATCCTTTTCCACCCACGAATTCATGAAAATGCTGTTCTCAGGGAATTGGCTCCATTGTTCCTGCTCAGGACACCCACTTGCAGCTTGGAGAGGCCCCGTTGGGCCCTAAGACCCCTGGAGCATCCCTTCCCAGCCCACCTCTTAGCTTTTCCTTGAGGCCGAGGCCAAGGGCAGGGACGGGTGGGAGAAACGGCCCCTCTCCTAGGGGTCAGTTTTCTGCCAAGACTGCCACGTCAGCAGAACAAAAGCGAGTTTCATGTTAGCACAAAGGCGGGGGGCTGGGGAGAGCAGCCCTGTGCAATTTTCCATCCCAGCAAGAGCTGGGGAAGCCAACTTGGCAGAGGATGCGGCTTGAAAAATAAGAATTACAGTTTGGCCTTCCTCCACTATGGAAAACAAAAGCCTGCTCGTTCCCACCAAAGGCTGTTCTCTCCTCTGAGCACCCTTCCCATTCCAGGAAGGCTGGCCTGAGGGGAGGGCTGGGTGTGGGCTCGCTAGCCCTCCTTCTCCGTGACTCACACAGAAGCTTCACAGCAGGCGCAGATCCGCATTTCACCTGGAGGCACCGGCCGGGGGGTGGGGGGCGCTGGGGGGCGCTGGCCACTCTGTTCTGCCCCATAGCCCAGGGCCTGAGCGGTAACTCCACTCCGCTGTGGATAAATGATGAATTAGCCTGTCGGAGGCAGATCTTAAGAAACCAAGTTGGGGGCTGAGGAAAGGAGAGGTGCTCTTCCTTGTAGAATGTAAGGCAGTATCATGTAACCTATTTTTTAAACAAAGTAATTACCCTTTTTTAAGCACCTAGGGAGGGCCAAGCCCTGTGCTGGTGTATCACGGAGATGACTACTAAGAGATAGGGGCTGCTCTCCCATTTTACAGATGAGGAGACTGAGGCTCTGACAGGTAAATGCATTTCCCAAGGCAGCACAGGAAGGAATAGACCCCCCTGGGATTGGCCTGGGGCCTCACTGACCCTCTGGAGCCTGTGGCCTCCCCTGCACGTGCTACTCCTGCCGAGGGGACTTCCTGTCCCCACTGCTGGCCGGGCACCTGACATGTGCCCAGAGACTCACTGAGGCCACACAGGAAGAAGAATGACATTATTGTGTCCCACCCCCAGGAGACGTTGAAGGCGCCTGAGTTCTTGGTCCTCTCCCAGCCCCTGCAGGCCAGGCCTCAGGCGAATTCTCTTGGGCCGTGGTGGCTCTGAGGTGAGCCTGTGCCGGGCCGGTGCTAGCACCATGCCCACTGTAAATTTTTCGAGTCAGGTCACAGCCTTCTCAGTAAGAGGCCTGTACACCCCTCTCTCCACCCTTCCTCTGATTTTATAGAAGGGGAAATTATACCAAACTGGGACCAAAATGTTTTTGGTAGGCACCAAAATGTTTTTGATAGGCACCCCTTCTCCCATTTTGAGAAATAGATTAGAGGGCAGGAAGCGTTTGCTGTGTAGGATTTCTCTTCACCGGCACACACTTCTTATTTTTCCTGAAGGTTCAGGATTCTCCTAGGAATTCTGATCTTCAAGTGGTCCCAACCATGAGGGTGGTAATTATTACTCCCACCCAGGGAAGGACTGCCCCACCCAGAATGTCAGCAGGGGCCCTCCCTGTTGGAAAGCACCAGTGCCAGGAAGGCAGGCGCCCAGTGCCTGCACACAGAGGGCTCACACAGAGCCTGCCCCTAGGGAGTGAATGAGGGAATATCATCGGTTCTAGGGAGGCCAGGTTGTAAACTCCTTCCCACTTTGCTGCATAATTTGCTTTTTTCGTTTTAAATGACATGAAAATTTTCTGATTCCCAGAGCAATCAATGTTTATAGTAGGCACTTTGGGGAAAGTATAAAGAAGAACACAAAAAGGCTTTGTCTTCTACCCTCGGAGACAAGCGCTATGAACCCTGTGATGCATTTTCTTCTAGATTTTTTTCTCTTCTAACAAGCGTGGTGTATCAGAAATTTGACTCACTCATCAGAATTAAACCCATCACCATTATAAAGAAAGAGATCCTTGTTATTAAGGAATATAAGGAATATGTATTTCATCTCATTGTGGGTTCTTTTTTAATTAAATGGAAATGAACAAAAAAAGGATTACTATTAGGTTGACCATATCTACTTCATTTCCTGATTGTGCCTTTTTGCCCAAGAGCAAGTTGTCAGATTATTTTAAATGTGACCTTAACCATATGGTCTTTTTGGGTACAAATCTCCCTGACCACCTTGCATTGCAAATCTTTAAAAGTCAATAGGTTGTTTCCCATCATCCCTTTCGATTCTGTCCTATGATGAAAACTCTTTATGGGCCTTTCCTACCGTCTTGTCCCTGCTCACCCAAGGTTGACCCATGGAGACAGCAGTCTCACCAGCGCCATCTCAGATCAGTGGTTAACCTCTCCTCACCCTGCCAGCCTCATAACCCAAATTCTTCTCCAGGACCTACCTCCTTGGACCAGAAGTAGGTGAAGTTCTTAGTAGGTCTCCATGCTCTGCAGTCTGGAGAGCTGTGGTCTCCCTGTGCCTTCCTTTTTGACCCCTAGAGACCTCCTGGTCGCCCCGCATGAGCATGGCAGGGGGACTTGTCTCCATCCCCCACCTCTTTGTCGCTCCTTGGTGTCTTATTTCTGATTTTCTGGCCCCTGTCTCTGTGACAAATCCAGAATGGTGTGGCCATGCTGTCTGGATCCTCAGTGCATGAACTTTGCCACCATCTCCCCGTGAGAGGATCTCCTTTAAGACTCTCGGGAACCCGCTGATTTGCTTGAAACAAACCTCACCCATAATGTTTCAGCATCTTAGATTATTTCCTGAGACCCTCAGTGGCATCATTTATATACTTGTCTTTGCCTGTGACCCATGTCCTCTGCCCATATGTCACACTGGAGGTTCTGGTACCACAGCCCAGGGCTCAGATGTCACCCAGCAAGTAGTGAATGGACTGTGTTAGTATTCGGTGTGATAGGAGGGCTTGGAGCCCTCTGTTACAAACACTTATTGGCGAAGGAATTGAAGGGATTTGTCGTCCTGGCGGGTGGAATCCACCTTCTTGCATTGATCAAAGGTGAGTGCCATGTGGCAGGGGCAAAAAATTGACTAAAGCCCAGTCAATCCCTATTTGGGCGGAGCCCCATGACTAGTAGGAAGGAAGAAGACATGTAAATCGACAATGTGATGTGTACAATCAGAGACAGGAACTCTTTTTTTTTTTTTTTAATTTTATTGAAGTATAGTTGATTTACAATGTTGTGTTAATTTCTGCTGTACATCAAAGTGATTCAGTTATACATATATATATATATTCTTTTTCATATTCTTTTCCATTATGGTTTATCACAGGATATCGAATGTAGTTCCCTGTGCTATATAATAGGACCCTATTGTTTATCCATCCTATATATACTAGTTTGCCTCTGCTAATCCTAAACTCCCAATATTTCCCCCCCCGCCTTGGCAACCACAAGTCTGTTCTGAAAGAGACAGGAACTCTTAACCCATTTGAAGTCTGTAAGAGTTTCCCAGCAGGGGTAGTGGGTGAGGTTGGATGGGGAAGGTATTCCAGGCAGAGGGAAAGGCACAGAATTATGAGAGAGTGTGGAGTATTGGGAAGACATCAGACTAGAGCAGAAGGTATACAAAGAAAGAGGAGGGAAGGAGACTGAGCTGTCGGGTGAGGGCATATCTGAGTGTTCGCTGAAGTGCTCACCGCACCTGAGAATCTTATAGTTGGACAGGCGACCTCCGATCATCAGGTCTTCCTTCCTTGGTTTGATTCCAGCCTCCCTTATCTCACCAAAACTTATCCACTGAGCCCCACTCCCTCAAGCCCTTGCACTAGAGCTGTGAACAGGGCTTTGGAGGACCAAGCATGGGGTCATCCAGGCCCTGTGGACGCCCAGCAGCAGGTATGGATGGCAGCCAGGAATTTAGGTACCACTCAGGCCTACCAGAGGTAGCCACATCCTCATCCTCCCAGGTTGCTGAGAGCTTGTCAATGCTCCCTTACAACGCTGTGTGCACTCTCATCTCCTGCAGGCAAAATTCTCTTCCGACGGAGCCACATTCGGGACGTGGCCGTCAAACGCCTGATACCAATCGATGAATACTGTAAGGTAAGTCTGAGAAATGCCAGCACTTCCCTGTGTCTCGTGTCTTCCCCGTGGGTAGTTTTGGGGTTTTTTTGTTTGTTTGTTTTGTTTTTCTTTTCCTTTTCTGACTACAGGATGCCCATTGTGAAAGATCTGTACAGGTGAAAAAAATGTAAAGAAATTAGAAAAACCAATCACCCATGATCCTTTAACTCAGAGGCAACAATTATGAAGGTTTTTACATATTTCCTTTCTCTCCTTTCTCTCTGCATGTATTTCTTTATGGTGTTGAGATCATCCCATATGTGTTATTTTTGTTGCTCTTTTTCTTTTCTCTCATATTAAAAGAATTTCCCCATGCTATTAAAAAAATCTTCTTGAACCTGCTTTTAATGGTTACGTAGTATTCCATTGTGCATGAATGTTCTAGAAGTTATTCAGCCAACCCCTGTTGGACAGTGCAGCTGGCTTCCAATCCCTTAAATGTTCTCAACCACAAGGGGCCTCCCTGCCTTTTGGTTATGTTTTGTTTGATTTGAGGCTGATGTCAAGAAAGAAGCATATTTTTCTTTTGTTTAGCTTCCCTAATCTTTAGTATTTATTCCTCTAACTTAAAATCACTAGCAGTTTGATTGGAGAAGGGTAGGAATAGAAAAAATGCCTTAAAAATGGAGCAGTGAATGCTTTCTCCCCCTAAGATCAGGAGCAAAAGCAAAGTATATTTGCTCTCTCCACCTCTGATCTACATTTTACTGGAGAGTCTAGCTGGTGTAAGCAGGCAAGAAAAAGGAATAAAAGGCATACAGATTAGAAAGGAAGAAGTAAGACTGCCTTGATTCACGGATGACATGATTCTATTGTAGAAAACCATAAGGAGTCCACAAAAAAACCTGCTAGAACTTATAAATGAGCTTAGTAAGATTACAGGACTCAAGACAAATATTAAAAAATCAATTGTATTTCCATCTACTAGTAGGGAACAACCCAAAAATGAAATTAAGAAAATAATTCCACTCACAATAGCATCAAAAAGAATAAAATAATTAGGAATAAATTTAATAAAAGAAGTACAAGGTTTATATACTGAAACTACAAAACATGGTTGAGGGACGTTAAAGAAACTCTAAATGAATGGAGAGACATTCCATACTAATGGATTAGGAGACTCAACAGTGTTAAATTGGCATTTCTCCCCCAGTTGATGCACAGAGTCAATGCAATCTCTGCCAAAATCTTAGTAGGCTTTTTTGTAGAAATGAACAAGCTGATCCTAAAGTGTATGAGGAAGTGCAAAGGGCTCAGAATAGCCAAAACAATTTTGAAAAAGAAGAACAAAATTAGAGAACAAAATTGTACTACCCATTTTCCAAACTTCTCATGAAGCTACAGTAATCAAGACTGTAGTACTGGCGTAGCACTTCCCTGGTGGTGCAGTGGTTAAGAATCCACCTGCCAATGCAGGGGACGCGGGTTAGATCCCTGGTCGGGAAGATCCCACATGCCACGGAGCAACTAAACGCATGTGCCACAACTACTGCGCCTGCACTCTAGAGCCTGTGAGCCACCACTACTGAGCCCACGTGCCACAACTACTGAAGCCTGCGCACCTAGACCCCGTGCTCGGCACAAGAGAAGCCACCACAATGAGAAGCCCGCGCACCGCAACAAAGAGTAGCCCCCCTCACTGCAACTATAGAAAGCCCGCGTGCAGCAATGAAGACCCAACACAGCCAAAAATAAATAAATAAATAATTTATTTATTTATTGGGGGGAGAAAAAAAAGACTGTAATACTGGTGTAAGGATAGGCAGATGGACTACTGGAAGAGAACTGAGAGTCTAGAAGTAAACTCTTCAGATTTATACTCAATTGATTTTCAACGAAGGTACCAAGAAATTCAGTGGGAAAGGGTAGTCTTTTTAACAAATGGTGGGATCATGGGATATCCACATGCAAAAAAATAAAAAATAAGTTTTTAAAATTGGACCCTGACCTCACACCATGCATAAAAAATCAGCTCAACTCAAAATGGATCATAGACCTAAATATAAAAGCTAAAACTATAAAACTTCTAGAAGAAAGCATAAAAGAGAATCTTCATGAGCTTGGTTTAGGCAAAGAGTTCTTAGATATAACACCAAAAGAGAAAAATTGATATGCTCGACTTCATTAAGCTTACACATTTCTGTGCTTCAAAAGATATCATGAAGAAAATGAAAAGACACACCACAGATTAGGAGAAAATATTTATAAGTCATATATCTGAGAAAGGACTTGTGTTGAGACTATATAAACAACTCTTACAACTCAAAAATGAAAAGACAACCCAGTTTAAAAATAGACAAAAGATTGAAAAGAAACTTCACCCATGAAGACATACAATGCTTAATAAACACATAAAAAGTTGTTCAACATCATTAATCATCAGGGCAATGAAAAATAAAACCATGATGAGATGCCTACACAGCCTCCAGAATGGCTGTAATCAACAAGACACACAAGAGGTGAGGATGTGAGAGAAAGTGGAGCTCTTTATTCTGCTGGAGACATATGATGGAAACCACTTTGGGAAACAGTTTGGCAGTTTCTTCAAAAGTGAAATTTATCATACGATTACTCTCAGGTACATACTCACAAGAAGTGAAAACTGTCCACACAAAGAATTGGATGCAATTGTTCATAGCAGCATTAATTCGTAATAGCCCCAAATTGGAAGCAATCCATATGTCTATCATCTGGAGAATAGATAAAGAAAATGTGGAATAAGGCACACAATAGAATATTGTTCGACAGTGAAATACTGATTAATGCTGCAAGATGAATGAATCTCAAAAACATGATGCTATGCAAAAGAAGACAGATGCAAAAGACTATATATTGTATGATTCCATTTACATGAAATGTGCAGAAAAGGCAAATTTAGAGAAAGCAGGTCAGTGGTTTCCTGGGCCTTGGGGCAGTGGAAATGGAGATTGACTGCAAATGAGGTTGGGGACATTTTTGAGGTGATGGAAAAGTTCTAAAACTAGAATGTGGTGATGGTTGCCCAACTCTATAATTTGAATTTGAATCATTGAATTGTGTACTTATAATGGGTGAATTTTATGGTGCATAAATTATACTTCAGTAAGTCTGTAGAAAAATTTTGAAGGGGGAAAGTGTGGGGATAGACGCCCCTCTCTTGGCAGGAGATGTCATGGAAGGGCAGAAAATCACTCCTGATTGGCCATCTCCTCTTTACCAGACATGACCACGTATCATCCAGCCAAAAACATGGAGGGCGTGTTCTTTTTCCCTTCGTGTTGATGAGGAAATGGAGGCCCAACAAAGTTACTCACAATAACAGTATTCGAGACTTTGAGAGATGAACCCAGCCCTTTTAGGACTTGGCACTCGCATACCACTTATGGCCTCTCTAAGAAAGTACAAATTCAAGAGGCCAAAATAGTTAAGCGTGTGTTTCATAGAAGCAGATAGACTCAGACGCTTCTCTCTCCTAAGGATACCCTTAAAAAAGGGATGGGGATGAGGGGCAGGGTTCGTCATTCAGGCACAAAGACACCACTGCTGCCTCCCAGATCTCAGAGGAAAGTTCAGATCTTTGCTCTTTGTCCTTTTCCAAACCTCTAGAGCCTAAAATTCCTTTGTCCAGGCCCTGCTGGGAAGAACTTTGAACCCTTGGGGTCACCTTAGCCAGCTGGCAAGTTCCACCTGGTACCTTCCCAGAAACCTCGGCCCAAATGTGCTCTCCTGCTTCTTCCCCAGCCCACCCAACTTCTCTCCAGTCACACCTTCCTCTCACCCAGGGCTTCCCGAACCCCTGGATATTTGATTTGGAAAAGGAAACATAAAATCTTGGAGGGATAAGGGACAGCAGCAGCTGCCTGCATCTGGCTATGCTTGGAATGGTCCAGAGATCATGAATTGACCTGGATTAACCACAGGGAAGAAACTGCTTATGTTACCTTATGTTACATGAGCCGCATGGAAGTTACCACCCCTGCTATTAATGCATCATAAGAAGCAGAGCAGTTATTTGGGGGTTTTAGTTGGCCAAATTCCCTGGGCTTAGCTTCAAGGGAACTGCCCTCCTGAAAGGAGATGAAACCATCCCTTTTGTTACAAGGCCTGTGAAGTCTTTTAGAGACTGCATAGACCTTTATGTAAGATCTGGTCTCTGTTATTGACATTGTTGTGAGCTGACTTAAGCCAATTTGATCTATCGCTGTCCGCCTTATCTTGGTAGAAATTGGTAGTTTCCAATAGGTAAAGATAGAGGAAGGCTGTAGATGTCCCCAAACCTAGCTACCAGCTAGGAAGAAACTTTCTGCTCTACCAGACCTATCATAAAGTTACAGTATTTAACATAGTATGGTGTTGGCACAAGGACAGACAACCATTGGAACAAAATAGAGAACCCAGAAACAGACCTATGTGTATTTGGACACTTTGATACTAACAAAAGCGGCTTTGTAGATCATTGAGGAAAGGTAGGATTCCTCAGTAAATAGGTATCCGTATTGGAAAAAACAAAAAAGATAACTAGCCCCTGCCTTGCACACACATGGAATCATTTCCAAGTACATTGAAGACCTAAATGTAAGAGGTAATTATAAAAGGTTTTAGAAGATAAAAATAGGAAAATATCTTCATAATCTCTAGGTATAGAGGGACTTCTAAAGACACAAAAAGTACCAAGCATAAAAAGATTGATTTATTTGACTACAGTAAATTTAAGGACTTCTGTTCATCAAAAGACACAATGAAAACGAGACTCAGCCAAATCCTGCCACACATACAAGCATTTGTTATCAAGCAGTTCCCTAAACAGACTCTCAAGTTGTTGTATAAACTCAGTGAAACACCAGCTGTCTTGTCTGACACCGCTTTGCATGAAAGTTTCCTTAAGACAGATGCAGTGGTATCCTAGTGGCAGGATCAGCTAATCCTAACCATAGTCTGACAGTAAAATCTTCAAGAAGAGGTAGAACACAGAGGATTCGGAATCCTAGAACCAGGGTACCAAGAAGAAGGATGTATAATGCTGGGCTCGCCGTGTTCTGTTCATGCAAGGGCCACCCCTCATTTCACCAGTGAAGGAAATTATTTCTAACAACTGTTATGCTAGTAAATAGAGGCTATAGTGTTGGTCAGAGGTGAAGATAGCTGAAGCCCCAAAGTAGCCTTTTCTGAAATGAGAACTTGTGATTAGAGTCTCCTACTTGCTGAAGTGTTCATTCCCGATGAGGGTACTTCAGATATTAACTCACCATTATTAGAGTGTAGGTTAAATCTAACACACACACACACACACACACACATACACACCTATGAACGTGTGAGTGTGTATGCCCGTGCTGTAGTATTTTGTTTTTTTATTTTTATTTTTTATTTTATTGAAGTATAGTTCATTTACAATGTTGTGTTAATTTCTGCTGTACAGCAAAGTGACTCAGTTATATATATATATTTTTTTCACATTCTTTTCCATTATGGTTTATCATAGGATATTGCATATAGTTCCCTGTGCTGTGCAGTAGGACCTTGTTGTTTGTCCATCCTATATATACTAGTTTGCATCTGCTAATCCCAAACTCCCAATCCTTCCCTTCCCCACCCCCTCTACTGTGCTGTAGTATTGGGTTGACCAAAAAGTTCGTTTGGGTTTTTCCATGACATCTTACGAAAAACCCAAGCAAACATTTTGGCCAACCCTAATGTTTTAAAGTAAACTCTATAGGCAGTATAACAGTAGTGTTTACCAGACTCCAGTCCCTTGAGACCTCCCCTGAAGATTTTTACCATATTCTGCTACCTATATTATTATTAATATTTTTCTTTATATTCACTTTTTTAACTTCTTTAAAAATATATATTTTAGAGAAAATTTTATATCACAACCACAATGTAAAACTGGTATCACGTACCCTAAAAGTAAAAATAAAAACAGTGATGCAACAGCAACAAAAACTGTTTTTTAATCTAGCCAGCTTCTGTTGCTTACTACCAGAGGAAGCTCTGCAGAGCCTGGTCACGCTCGCGGGAAGCAAGTTGGGGAAGTTCTTTCTTCTAGGAATTTTATAGTTTCAGGTCTTATGTTTAAGGCTTTAATCCATTTTGAGTTGATTTTTGTGTATGGTATAAGATAAGGGCCCAATTTCATTCTTTTGCATATGGATATCCAGTTTTCCCAGCACCATTTGTTGAAGAAGCTGTCCTCTCCCCGCCGTGTATTCTTGGCACCTTTGTTGAGGATCAGTTGACCATATCCATGGATTTATTTCAGGGCTCTTGGCAATGATCTCATGGATATGACACGAAAATCATAGGCAACAAAAACGAAAATAAAGAAGTGGGAATACATCAAACTAAAAAGCTTCTGCACAGCAAAATAAATAATCTATAGAGTGAAAAGGCAAACTACAAAATGGGAGCAAATATTTGCAAATCACATATCTGATAAGGGGTTAATCCCCAAAATATCAATATCTAAGGAACTTATACATCTCAATAACAAAAAGAGCTAATAACCCAATTTTTAAATGGGCCAAGGGCTTGAATAGACATTTCTCCAGGGAAGATACACAAATGACCAACAGATATATGAAAAGTTGCTCAGTGTCGGCTAATCATCAGGGAAATGCAAATCAAAACCACAATATGATATCACCTCACATCTGTCAGGATGGCTAGTATCAAAAACAATAACATGAAGTAAGTCAGAAAGAGAAAAACAAATACTGTATGCTAACACATATATATGGAATCTAAAAAAAAGTGGTTCTGATGAACCTAGGGGCAGGACAGGAATAAAGACTCAGACGTAGAGAATGGACTTGAGGACACGGGGAGGGGGAAGGGTAAGCTGGGACGAAGTGAGAGAGTGGCAGTAACATATATACACTACCAAATGTAAAACAGATAGCTAGTGGGAAGCAGCTGCATAGCACAGGGAGGTCAGCTTGGTGCTTTGTGACCACCTAGAGGGGTGGCATAGGGAAGGTGGGAGGGAGGCTCAAGAGGGAGGGGATATGGGGATATATGTATACATATAACTGATTCACTTTGTTATACAGCAGAAACTAATACAATGTTGTAAAGCAATTATACTTCAATAAAGATGTAAAAAAAAACAAGACAACAGGTGTTGGTGAGGATATAGAGAAACTGGAAGTCTTGCACACTGTTTGTGGGAATGCAAAATGCAGCCACTATGAAAAACAGTATGCAGGTTCCTCAAAAAATTAAAAATAGAACTACCATATAGTCAAGCAATCCTATTTCTGGATATTTGTCCAAAGGAATTTAAATCAGGATTTAGAAGAGATATTAGCACTCCCATGTTCGTTGCAGCACTATTTACAATAGCCAAGATGTAGAATCAACCTAAATGTGGCCTGTACATACAATAGCATACTATTCAGCCTTTAAAAAGAAGAAATTCGGGGGGGCTTCCCTGGTGGCGCAGTGGTTGAAAATCTGCCTGCCGATGCAGGGGACACGGGTTCGAGCCCTGGTCTGGGAAGATCCCACATGCCACGGAGCAACTGGGCCCGTGAGCCACAACTACTGAGCCTGCGCGTCTGGAGCCCGTGCTCCGCAACAAGAGAGGCCGCGATAGTGAGAGGCCCGCGCAGCGCGATGAAGAGTGGCCCCCGCTCGCCGCAACTAGAGAAAGCCCTCGCACAGAAACGAAGACCCAACACAGCCAAAAATAAAATAAAATAAATAAATAATTAAAAAAAGAAAGAAGAAATTCGGCAATACGCAACAACATGGATAAACCTTAAGGACGTTATGCTAAGTGAAATAAGCCAGTCACAGAAAGATCAAATACCGTATGATTCCACTTACATGAGTTATCTAAAATAGTCAAATTCGTAGAATCAGAGAGTGAAATGGTGGTCGCCAGGGGCTGGGGGGAGGGAAAAATGAGGAGTTACTAATCAACAGGCATGAAGTTTCAGTCAAGCAAGAAGGAATCAGCTCTAGAGGTCTGCTGTACAATAGCCAACAGTACTGTGCTGTGCACTTAAAATTTTGTTGAAGACACAAACTCTCTCTCTCTAGCCGAGGTGTTGTGATTGAACTGAATCACCTTGCTGACTCTAAAATCGCCCCTGGAAGCAGCACACTATTTTTTAAATATATATATAAAAATTTATTTATTTATTTATTTATTTATTTATTTTTGGCTGTGCTGGGTCTTCGTTGTTGCGCATGGGCTTTCTCTAGTTGCGGCGAGCAGGGGCTACTTTGTTGCAGTGCGTGGGCTTCTCACTGTGGTGGCTTCTCTTGTTGCAGAGCACAGGCTCTAGGCGCGTGGGCTCAGCAGTTGTGGCTCGCGGGCTCTAGAGCGCAGGCTCAGTAGTTGTGGCGCACGGGCTTAGTTGCTTCGTGGCATTTGGGATCTTCCCAGACCAGGGCTCGAACCCGTGTCCCCTGCATTGGCAGGCGGCGGATTCTTAACCACTGTGCCACCAGGGAAGTCCCACAGCACACTGTTGTACTTGGTACAGTCCAGAGAGCCAGAGGTTAACTGAATGTTTATCAAGCAGCTAGTATATGATGGAAACCTTACAGCCACTTGCTCACTTGTTCTGTAGCACAACCCTCCAGGATGGGTGTTAGTTATTTCCATTTTACAGATGAGCAGACTGAGGCTCAGAGGTGATAGGACATGGCTAGAGCCAGAACCAGGAGCTGCATCTGTCTGAACTTTCATTATTACACAGGCAAGCAGGACTTGCCCTCCTCACCTCTCCTCTTGACCCTGCATCGAGCAGCCACGTCTGTCCAAAGGGCCAGGATTCCATGCGGAACAGAACCACAGTTTTCGTGGAACTGCGGTTCTTTGTCATACTGACCAAACACGAGACAATTCTGGGGTATTTCTGAAGCGGAACTATTGCTATGCCCCAGGTCATGTTTTTGCTGTTAGCCTGTCGTTCCACAGGAAAGGGGCAAATATCAAAGCATTCGGTGCTGCCTTTTATGAGTAACTTGGCTTTGTATTATGCTTTGGGGGTTTGGTTTGGCTTTTACCTCCTAGGATTTGCTCAAAACCTAAAGAGAACTTGGCACTGTCGGGAGGTTTCCGTGGGCCTCGTCATCCCTTCCGCACTGGTCCATTCGGGGTCTCTGCCCATTTCAGCAGAGAGGTCCCCTCTAGGCAGAAACCATGGGCACCTCAGGGCTTACCCAGGGCCACGTGGCCACGGCCAGGCCTCTTCCTCACATCATTTATCCAGCAGATACTTTCAACCAGGCATCAGGGTCCTCCCAGCACTGTCAAGGCATGTGGGAAGGTGCAGGAGGAAATCCTCTGGATTTGGGGTAGAGGAGCTGGAGTCGCTGGTTTGGGGCTCAAGTCCTAGTCACTTCCCCAGAACCTCTGTTTCACCATCTCTAAAGTGGGCCAGCCCTTTCAGGATGACATGACATGATGCAGACGAACACATTTTGGGAGCCATCAAGTGCTGAGCCAACATAAGGGAACGTTGTGTTTGCAGTCTGGGGGGAGCCGCACGATTTCTGCCCATGAAGCAGCCAGGACACACCACGGTCCAGCATATAATCAGCCTCTTCATTATGTGGTTCCAACTGCAAGAGCTGCAGGATTTCAGAGGAAAGAGCGACCCACAGGGAGCCCCAAGACAGCAGGAAAATGAATACTCGCTGCTCCAAACCAGAAAGAGAAGGGGGTCAGAAATGGGAAGTGGGATGTATCCACTCTCTGCCTCTGGCCTGGAAAAGGCTGGTCCCTGGGGATTTGCTACAGAGCAGGAGATACTTCAAGGCTAATAAAAAAAAAATCAGTGAGCAAAAATCAATGAGCCACAAATACCAGGCCCTTAGGTCAGCATCCTTCATCCTATCTTTATCCAGCGTAGAAAGTAGACAGTGACCAGGGAAGGCACACTACTAAAACATGTCCACTTACCTTACAGATTTCCCCACTTTAGTTTTGGGCCAGGTCATACATCAGGAGAGGGGAAGTGGCTTAAAGTCAGAGCCTGACTCAAAGGTCATGTCAGGTCAGCAACCCAAGTGACTACCAAGGGGTGAATGAATAAACAAAATGTGTTGTACACATGGGACGGAATGCTCTTCAGCCTTGAAAAGGAAAGACATTCTGACACATGCTACAATGTGGATGAACCTTGAGGACATAATGCTAAGTGAATCAGCCAGTCACTTAAAGGGTAAATACTGTATGATTGCACTTACATGAGGTACCTGGAGTAGGCAAATTCATACACACAGAAAGTGGAATGGTGGCTGCCAGGGGCTGGGGAGGGTGAGTGGAAAGTTGTTGTTTGATGGGTACAGGGTTTCAGTCTTACAAGATGAAAAGAGTTCTTGGATGGATGGGTGGTGGTGATGGTTCCACAACAGTGTGAACATACTTAATGCCACTGAATTGTACACTTAAAAATGGTGAAGAGCAGGGACTTCCCTGGTGGCGCAGTGGTTAAGAATCCGCCTGCCAATGCAGGGGACACGGGTTCAAGCCCTGGGCCGAGAAGATCCCACATGCCACCGAGCAACTAAGCCCCTGTGCCACAACTACTGAGCCTGTACTCTAGAGCCCGTGAACCACAACTACTGAAGCCCGTGTGCCTAGAGCCCATGCTTCACAACAAGAGAAGCCACCACAATGAGAAGCCTGTGCACCGCAAGGAATAATAGCCCCCACTTGCCGCAACTAGAGAAAGCCCGCGTGCAGCAATGAAGACCCAACGCAGCCAAAAATAAATAAATAAATATTTTTTTTAAAAAGGCGAAGACAGTAATGATGTATGTGTATTTTACCACAATAAAATTTGTGGTAAAATTTAATTTAAAAATTAATACTTTTTAAAAATTGGAAAAATAGATCATACAGGTCAAAATACCTCTGAAAGCCTTGTAGAAGGTACCACATTGGAGACCCCCATCCATCTTTCCATTAGTCCATCATAACCCAATGGCAGGGTTGGAAAATCACTTTGTGAGGGGGTAGCTTTTAGAGGCTTCTTCTACAGAAGATACAAGACATGTGTTTTCCACTCCAGACTCAACACTCAGCATGGCAAGAAGGCATATGAGAGGCACCAGGGAACTGAGGCCTATCTGCGGAGAGAGAGCAGGGTCCCGCCTCACTCCACAGCACGCCTGTGTTGTTTTAAATTCATGCCTCTGCACTGGCCCTCTCCCTGCACAGAAGTTTATAATAGAGTGTGTGCACGAAACAACCCTACTGCAACTCAGATTTGCATCCTCAGAACCTGTGCCAGAGGGGGGCTTAAGTAAACATTTGTTAAACTAATCTCTTTATTCATTTTGGAGCCATGTCTTTGTTTCAAATCATTTCATAATGGGATGTACCCTGTAATTCTGTCCTGTTTCCACAGAGATCGGTGCAGTGCTGGGCATAAAGAAAATGTCTATTGAATCACTGAATGAATACCTGTTAGTAGAGAAACCAGCATAATAAATGCCTGGGCCCACTTCGTGCCCCTCACCACCTCCTGATCCAGCCCATTGGCAGGGACAGTTGAGGCTCCTGTAACTGATGAGCCAAAGGGGCAGATTAACATGGACTTGGGCATTGGGACGTCCCGGGTGTTTCAACCTTTTGTTAATCTGGGAACTTCTAACTTCTACCCAAATCATAAAATAGTCCCTTCACTTTAACACTTCAGATCCATGAGTTGGGACATGCAGACATGTTGGAAATAACCTAAATGTTCACTGGTAAGCAGCTAGTTGAATAAAACATGAGATATCTATCTAATAGACACCCAGTATCCAGTAGAGATGGTGATGTAGAAGAATAATGACATGGCATGAAGTTCACAATTTTTATTTTTATTTTTATTGAAGTGTAGTTGATTTACAATGTTATATTAGTTTCTGGTGTACAGCAAAGTGATTCAGTTATACATATATATATTCTTTTTCATATTCTTTTCCATTATGGTTTATTACAAGATATTGAATATAGTTCCCTGTGCTGTACAGTAGGACCTTGTTCACAATTTATTGCTTTGTCTAAATATGTACATATTATTTGTCCAGATATGCCTGTAATATATATGTGTGTATATATACTGTGTGTGTGTGTGTGTGTGTGTGTGTGTGGTCCCCAAACCAGTGGCAACATCACCAGGGAACTTGCTAGAAATGCACGTTCTCAGGCCCCACGCCAGACCTACTGAATCTGAAAGTCTGGGAGTAGGGCCCAGCCCCCGAGGTGATCCTGACGCCTGCCCGTGTCTGAGGACTTCCTGACTTAACGGCATTCCTGACACCCCTTCCCTTCCGTTGGGCTCACCTGTGTGTCTCTTCTGCAGGCCCTGATCCAGCTGCCCCCCTACATCTCTCAGTGTGATGAGGTGCTGCAGTTCTTTGAAACAAGACCTGAGGACCTGAATCCCCCCAAAGAGTAAGTTGGTTTGTGGATCTCCTTAGAGCTAACTCTCACAGCCCTCCTTCCCGCTGGGCCGGCCAGCCCCAGGAGGAATGGGAGGAAAGCTAAGTAAAAATTAAACTAGATTACATCAGTGGAGCCCCTACCGGGCCTCACTTCAGGTAGCCTTCGTAGTGACTGCAGGTAGCCGTAGCTGAGTTTTACAGGTGAAGGAAGCTGGCCGAGTGCACTACTGAATTCCCTAATGCCCTGCATTTACCCACCATACCTGAACATGGGAGACGGTGAGCCCTCGAGGCAGAGACTGTGTGCCTTGTCCGCAAAGTTAGATGTGCCCAGGACCATCAGGGATGTGAGTGAGTGACTGACTGAGACCTGCTCAAGGTCCCGTCGCTAGTGAATGACGGGGCCAGGGTTTGATCTCACTTCTCCCTGCAGCGGACAGGCTGCGCTCCCAGATGCCAAGCAGTGCATCTCCCCAGCCCCCCAGTACACATCGCACAGAATCTCAGTACCACCCGCCTGCTGGCCAAGAGTTGATGGCACCAGCAGCCGTGCCAGCATGAAACACTGACTGATGCATGATGCTTTTTTAAAAGCGCTTTTCGGGGAAAGGCATCATATACGTCTGCAGAAAGAAGGGATCTGTCTAATGGAGAAATCGCAGTGGGGGAGGAGGACACAGACCACAGGTGCTGGGCCGTCCTGAGTCACAGGAGCAAGAGCTGGCAGGGTTAGGGGTCCACTGGGGCCCTGTCAGGAACAGCTGAGAAGTGCCAGCCAGGCGCTGTTACGGGAGAAGTGTGAACTGCTCTTCTTAGTTCTGAGTGTAACTCACTGCCCAGGACAGCAGTAATGACCCAGGCTTGCATCGGTTCAGCGTTCATGTGCTAAGCACTTTATGTAGGCTGAGCTAGAAAAACTCATGTTGCTTTCTAGAAGTGAATCTGGTGAACTCACAAAGCTTACTTTTTAAATAGACCTGTAAGGAGAAAGCAGCAAAGAGTTTTAACACATGAAATCAGGCCATTTATATATATACACGTGGCTACATGCAGAATCAAGTTCGGAGATCACAGAGGGTGAGCTGATCGCTCAGGACTAATGGTTTAACTGCCACACAGATGAAACTTTCTACAGTCAACATATTGCAATAAATACCATTTCCTGTGACAAGCACGGAGTTAAGTGAATACAGCTTCTCAGAGCCAGCACACAGAAGCATGGGAATGACATTCCATAAGGGACCACAGTAAATCTTTTGAATCAAAACATCGCAAGGGAATGCCTTGCCAACACATGAATTTTTTTTGAAAAGATACAGAATAACTGTAAATCTGCTAATGGGCCTGCAGCCCATCCCGGCTAATATTTCTGTTCTTGGTGTCTTTAGCATTTGTGCCTAGTAAACAGTCCCCAGCTTTTATGGACATAACATGACATGATGAAAGATGAAATATTCTCAAGGGACCTTTGTCTACAGTGCTCCCAGGCAGTCAGGGTTAAACTGCTAACTCAGGCTGGTAGCCCCTGGCTTTGATTCTAATTTCTAGGTGAAGTGAATCAAAGAATATGGAGCTTAACATATTCAGTTTCTACTTCATTCTATCACAAAACTGCCAGGTAGGAGCTATCGTTCCCATTTTACAGATGAGGAAGTTGAGGTTCACAATAAGGAAAGAGACTTGCCCAGGGTCACACAGGTTGGAAGAGGCGAGGTGGATCTTCCCCAGGTCTGCCTGAGTCTTCACATAAGCTCTGTGTGTGTGCCTCCCACAGAAGGGACAACTGGGCTTAAGAGACAGAGTCTGGGTGAGTCTGGGTTTGCAGTTGGGTACATCCAGGTTCAAATCTCGCCTCTACCACTCATGAGCTGTGTAGCCTTGGGCCTCGATTTCACTCCTTGTGAAATGGGAATAGCAGCGAGCCTTACGATTACAGTGATGATGGAATGGCTGCCACAAGTAAAAATTCCAGGAACCTGCCAAGTGCTCAAAAAGTGGTGGCCCGTGGTATTTTTCCCTCTCTGGATACCCAACTGTAGCTGTTTTTACTCCCAGAGTTGTTCAAGACGTCCAGGTGATGGGCTTTCACAAGGAAGGTTGCTTGGCCACTCTTAAGCCGAGTGGTTCTGGGCAGGCTGCTCCTCACCCCTGCGCCTGTCTCCTGTCTCGTGGGAGGGGTCTGACAGCACCTCCCTCGCAGCTTTGCTTGGGAATCCAATGACAAGATGTGGAGAGAAACACTTGGCCGTGCTTCACCAACCTGACTCAGTGCCCACAGGCAGGGAAGGAAGAACACCAGCCCCCGAGGGGCAGATCTGACCTGGGTGTGGGTTCCTTGGGCCACAGGGTCAGTGGCATCTAGATTTTCTTCTCAGCCTCCCAGAGATCTTAACTTTGGGGAGGATCGTGGACCATTTGGAGAATCCAATAAAAGCTTTCTTCCTTCTCCCGAGAAAAATGCCCCGTTTCAGGAGGTCCTCAATTGTGCCAAATCCCATTCAGGGACTTGAGGTTAAGAACGGCCACCCAGGCGCCCCTTCTGAATGTTAATGCTCAGATGTCTTTGGCCTCCTGCCTGGCGAGGGTGGTGAGTGGGTCCCCAGCTCCGAGCAGGCATCAGCCCAACTTACCGACAGAGATGGGAGAGAGCCAGGCCAGGGGCAGCCCTCTGTGCTTGAGAAGAGTCCAGGCACCTTCGTGCAGGAAGGAAGGACACTGGGGAACATAGGGTGGGAGCCAGCCCTCTAGAGGAGCTGGCATGTCGGGGAGGCTGTCTGGGGGCTTTGTCATGCTCTCTGGTGGCCACAGCCTGACGTTCCCCACTTGCTGGCTGGCTTGGGCTTGTGGAAGGAACATAGGACTGGGAGTTCTAGACCCGGCGCTGTTCCCGGTCCGGAGCACCAGCATTGTGCATCCATTCAAGAAATAGGTATCGAGGACCTGCTGAATGCCAGGCCCACGGGCTGGGCACGGAGGGACAAAGAGGTGACATGGCAGATGCAGTCTGTGCCCACAGGGAGCTTCCAGTCTGCTGGCCAGGCAGCCAGCTGTTCCACCCGGGCAGAGCAATCCCCTCCCCTCCCCTCCCCTTCTGCCTCGCTTACTTCATCTGTGAAATGAGACCGTGTCACCTGCCGCACCCACATTATGGGGTTATTGGGAGACTGAAATGAAATAGCAGTGGGAAAATTAGGACATGATCAGCAGCTAGTTTTCTGGAGTTTGGGGGCTGAAATCGTGGTGAGCCCCCTTGGGTATTATGCTTGATAATTCAAAAGATAGACCTGTTCCCCAGTTTCCTGGAGTTAGAGTTTTGTTCTTATACTTTTAAGGTAAATCCATTTCCTCACTTCTTCAATGGGAATAATAGTACAGTCATCCGTCATTACTGGCAGGGGGATTGGTTCCAGGACCCCCCATGGATACCAAAATCCACGGATGCTCAAGTCCCTTGTATAAAATGGCATAGTGTTTGCATATAACCTACACACATCCTCCCATATACTTTAAATCATCTCTACATTACTTATAATACCTGATATAATATAAATGCTCTATAAATAGTTGCCAGGCACATAGCAAATTTAAGTTGTGTTTTTTGGAACTTTTCTGGAATTTTTTTCCTGAACATTTTCAATCCGAAGTTGGTTGAATCCATGGATGTGGGACCCACAATCATTGTGAGGTTTGAATCTATGTGTGTGAAGTGCTGAGCACAGTGCCTGGCACATAGTAGGTACACAGTTTTCACATCTCCTTGGCTGCCAGGGCCAGGATGCTTGGGTTCTGCGATCTTTTATGAGATGGTAAGAGAGAAGCTAATTGGTCCGTTTGATTATTGTACATCACTGGAAGAAGTGGGTACCATGTGGAGATGCTTGTTCTCATATGGGAGGACCAGAATCTTTCATCTCAGGCCTTCCAGATGGCTCTCCCTTCCCCCACATCTCTGGGCAAAAACCAGCAAAGACAGGGTCAACCATTCAAGTGTGTTAACTCCCCAAACATTTCCCACAACTGCCACCCACACTGAAAGTCCAGAAAAACAAGCCTAGTTCCTGCCTTTGGGGCCTTAGGGGCCAGTGGACATTTTTTGAGCTATTTTTATTTTTGATTTGTACAGGCTGTTTATATAGTAAGGAATTAGCCTTTTCCGTATTTGTGGTAAATATTTGTCCCTTTTATTGTGCATTTATATCTTGTTCCTGGATTTTATGATGTACATAAGTTTTATATTTTTGTGAAGTCAAATCCGGTGACCAATTTTTTAGTTGTGACTTCTTTCATTTGCTTTCAGTCTAAGAAGGACAGTCACCATTCAGACGCAAGATAGTTCCCTTCATTTTTTTCTAGTTGATTTATGCTTTGGGTTTTCTTTCAATATTTACTCATTAAATCGATTAGAAGTCATTACAACATTTGGCATGTGGTGAGAATCTAAAGTTTTTTCCTCTGGTTAGAACCTTTTGACCAGCTAGAAGAAATCTTACTGCTCCATTTATTTAAAAACAAAAAAGACCACAATCTATAGTGTTTAATGATCATTTCCCTTTCTTCCTTCAGGAATAATACAAGAGAAAAACAGCACCTGCCCTCAGAGGGGCTTCTATACTGGTGGGAAAGGCCATGTGAACATGTGGATACGTGTGGCCTGTGCGCACACAAACACACGCACAAGTAGAACATCCACTAAAAATACAAAACACAGCCTAGACTGTACCCCAAGAAAGCACAAAGTAACAGCTGAGATAAGCTAACCAGCATCCTGCTGAAATAGATGTATTAGTTCCAAGAGGCTTCCTGGAAGGAAAGGGAAGTTTTCAGTCTCTTTGTCTGTTCCCCTCTGTGTGACCTTGGGCAAGTGACTTGACTTCTCTGAGCTTCTCTTTCCTCATCAGTAAAGTGGGCATGGCTAACCTTGCTCTCATCTTGGTTAGGCAATGTCCTGCTCATAAAGGGTAGTGATAGTGTCAGGCACATGGCAGGTGCTTACCTAGTGATGCCTTCCTGTCCTTAAGCCGGACTTTGAAGGAAAAGGGAGGGAGGGAAGGAGGGAAGGAAGGAAGGGGGGAGGGAGGAGGGAAAGAAGAGAGGGAGGAAGGGAGGGAGGGGAGGGAGGGAGGAAGGGAGGGAGAGAGGAAGGAAGGAAGGTAGGGATGGATGGAGGAAGGAAGGAGGGGAGGGAGGGAGGAAGGAGGGAGGGAGGGAGGGAGGGAAGGAGGGTGCTGAGAACCCCAAGGGTGGCTTTGGGGCCACAGCAGGCAGCCTCAGCTGGGCCTCAGTTGTTGTTTAGGCAGTAATGAATGGTGAGGGCAGGTGCTCAGTGGGGTTGGTCCCTTGGTCAGGATTCTGATGCTCAGACCTGAGTTAGGGCTTGTGATGGAGACTGGGAGTCTTTCCCAGCAGTTTCTAAGGAAAGAAATAAATGGTGCTCTTAGAGGAAGGTTTTCGCTACCATTCCTGGGTAAACTTGAGATCACCCTAAGCATGTCACACAGAAAATAACGTGCCTGCTTGAGCCCACACAAGCTGCTGCTTGAAACCGAGAGCCCCCTGCTGCCCCTCACCCCCACGCTCCAGCTAGGACAGCGAGACAACTAGCAGGGGTACACGGTAGTGCGGGAGCTGGGATTTCAGGTATCCCAGACCATGGCTCAGGCCTCAGCCTGGATGGCAGCGAGGGAAGAGGGCTTTACATGGAAGCAGACTTAAGAGACCTTTGCTGGTGTGTCCTGGAGCCAGCAGTTAAGAGGCAACTTCCCCCACCGGACCGTCCAGGGTGTGGTCAGGAGAGTGGGCTCCAGCCAGGCTTCCCGGGTTCCAATCCTGGGAGAGATGCCTCACCTCTCTGGCCCTCAGTGTCTCCACGTGCGAAATGGAGTGACCCTCAAGGGTTGATGTGAGGATTCTGCGGGCCAGTCCAGGTACAGCATTCTGACCAGGACCCTGTCCACAATGAGTGGCAGGAAATGTGAGCTGGGATATTCCACTGTCACCCTCCCCCTCCCCTGCACAGGGGAGTGACACTGAGCCTCACTGGGTAATGCCTGGCCAGAGGACATCACTACTGACTGGCCCAGCTGCTCCTTCCAGACACACAGGAGGGCAGCCCCAAGCTCCAGGGCTTGGCTTAGCTCCCTGCTCCCCCGCTTTCGAGGTTACACCGAAAGCATGATTACATGGTGGTTAAAAACCCAGACTTTAAAATCAGACACTGAATAGACATTTCTTCAAAGAAAATACAAAAATGGCCAAGAAGCATATGAAAAGATGCTCAGCGTAGCGCCCTTAGCCATCAGGAAATGCAAGTTCCAACCACAGTGAGATACCACTTCATACCCACTAGCATGGGTAGAATCAAAAAGGCAGATAGCAACAAGTGTTGAGGATGTGGAGGAACTGGAATCTCCCTATGTTGCTGGTGGGAGTCTACAATGGTGCAGCCACTGTGGAAGACAGCCTGGCAATTCCTCAGAAAGTTAAGCCTAGGGACTTCCCTGGCAGTCCAGTGGTTAGGACTTGACCTTCCAATGCAGGGGATGCAGGTTCGATCCCTGGTCGGGGAGCTACGATCCCACGTGCCTCGGGGCCAAAAAGCCAAAACATTAAAGCAGAAGCAATATTGTAACAAATTCAATAAAGACTTTTAAAATGGTCCACATCAAAAAAAAAAAAATCTTAAAAAAAGAAAAGTTAAGCCTAGAGTTACCATATTACCTAGCAATTCCATTCCTACATCTATAATCAAGAGAAATAAAAATATATGTCCATACAAAAACTTGTGTACAAAGTTCATAAAAGCATTGTTCATAATAGCCAAAAAGTGGAAACAACCCAAATGCCCAATGGCTGATGAACAGATAAAGCGTGGTTTATCCACACAGTGGGATATTATTCAGCCATAAAATGGAATGAACACTGTTATGTGCTACAATGTGGATGACTCTTGAAAACATTATGTTACATGAAAGAAACCAGTCACAAGAAGCCACCTATTATATGGTTCCATTCATATTAAATGTCCAGAATAGACAAATCCTTAGAGATAGCAAGCATGTTAATAGTTGTCAAGGGCTGGAAGGAATGGAAATGGAGAGGAACTGCTAAGGGGTACAGGGTTTCTTTTGAGAGTGATGAAAATTTTCTGGAATTTGCTGATGGCAGTGGTTGCACAACTTTGTGAATATACTAAAAAACAGTTAATTCTACACTTTAAAAGGATGAAATTCATGATATGTGAATTATATTTCAATTTTTTAAAATGAAGATAGGCCTGGGTTCAGACCCTGGCTGTGCTTCTTGCAAGCTGTGTGACCTCGGGCAAGTTACTTAACTTCTCTGTGCCTCATTTTCCTTATCTGTAAAATGGGCACCAAGAGAGTACTTATTTCCTGTGGTTATTATGAGTATTAAATGAGTGAACTAAAAGTGCCTAGCAGGGTCCTAGCACAGGGTAATAGCATTTATTAGGAATTTTGTAGTATTAGCTCATGTTACTGCTGCCACAATATCTATCTCAACCCAACCATCCTATCACCTCCCTTTACTTTTTATAACATCGGAAAGCTTTTTACTAATGGGATAATTTACTTAAAAGTATGTTGTAAAACCTGATTTGTAACATTTTGTTCATAATGCAGTTCTGTGTATAAACTCTGACGTGGTTGACAAGTGTATGGGAGCGATTACTCATTCTGTATGGACTCTAGCCCATAATAGTGTCCTCTGTGTCACTGTGAGGGAGATGTGCTGGGTTCACTGCTAGCCAGGTGTCTCCCCGGTTTTAGTGTATTCCACTCACCACTGAGCACTTCCTGCTCCAATTGTACAGCTCAGGGCACTGCTCAGAAGTGAGGCAAGGCCTCCACTGTGCCTGATGAGGTGGGTGTCAGGCTCAGTGCAGTGTGAGGTCCTAACTCCTGTTTTCAGACTGCATACCCACCTCTACTCCCTGCCTATCAGCTCCTCCCCAGAGCCTCCTACTCTACAAATAGAGTGGAGATGCTGGTCCCCAGGACACCAGAGCACTTATCAGGCAAAGGGAGAAAATTAAAAGGAATTCTTTTTTTTTTATTTTAAAGAGTCTGGGTCCCTGGGACTGGCTTGGATTTTACACTCATTCACTGGAGATGTTGTGGGATGGAAAATCTCAGTTTCCTAACGGAATAACTCATAGCAATACAGAAAAGATATTGACTCATTACTCTTTCCCACCCCTATTCTTTCCTGTACAGGGAACATGTTGGGAAAAAGAAATCTGGTAAGAATATTTTCTGTTTTCTCCTACTCATTCGATGTTTAGCATACCCCTACTGAACGAAGTCCAGGCCCTGGGCACTACATGGGGTATACAGTGATGTGGATGGATGGATGGGTGGATGGATGGATGGATGGATGCTGAAGGACATTCGGGGCTGAGGGGACGGCGTGCAGGCTGGGAGGTGCAAGCATACAGTCGATTTGGGCCTGATCCATTCGCCAGCCTCGGCACCAGGCCTGGCTCTGTGCTTCCTTCGATCAGCCACTGATCTGGGCGGTGACAACTGCTCTTGCAGGCAGCTCCCATACTCACTTCACTCTCCCCACAGTCAGTTCTCTTCCTTCCTAACACCCTTTCCGTTCCCTGGACAGCAGGACCCTTATGTCAAAAAAGAGAAGGTGAGAATTTGAATATGCACAGAGGAAAGATTTGAGTTCTCACAGGCCTGGGGTTGATACGCTTAGATTCACAATCGCCCAGCTTTGTCCTCCTGCAACCCAAGAACATCCTGCATATCTGCAAAGGCCCTAGCCCATACCACATCTGGAGCCAATGTGGTCTTCAGAGCTTTCTGGAATTCTAAATTCTTTATCTAGAACTCCAGGAAGTTTGAGGGGGTTGATAAGGATGGGTGGAGAGGAGGCCATGCAGAGATTCCAAAAGTGGAAGAGGATGCTTTCTCTCATGGGCCTCAGTTTCATCATCTGTAAAATGGGCATAAGGATAGTAATCTCCCTTGTAGGAGTATTATAGGATTCATAATAATATGTATAAAGCACTTAGAACAGTGCCTGGCATGTTGTAAGAGACACATGTTTGTGCTGTTTTTATGCTACTGCTATTAATTCAGAACACACAGGTGTTCTTGTCCAGCATCAGTAACAATTCCAAATTCAACAACTCTGGTCCCTTCACTGCTCCCTGGGTACAAGGCCTGTGGTCAGCTTTATGGGCCCCAAGGCCATTCCTGCAAGGAAGAGTGGAGAGGAATTGGATTTCTTCGCCTCAAGGTATGGCATCTGGAGTGAACTCCGGTCTTTTCCCAACCAGTCTGTTTACAGCTCTGCTTTCTAGCTTAATAGGTACTGGCCGGAGCCGTGGCATCCTGCTAAAGCTACAAATAGCCCTTGAGCCCTGAGGATAATGATATGTTTCTTAGAAAAGAGCAGAGAGGAGAAGAGAAGCAGACAGTCTTGGTCTGGTCACAGAGTTTCTGGCTTTGAGTGTGCGGAGACTTTCCCGGAGGGGACGGGTGGGAGGGAGAGAAGAAACAGACAGCTCTGGTTTGTGAAAACAAAAGTATTCAGTCAGGACAGGCTTGATGAGGGGACTGGTCTGGAAAAGAGAGAAGAAGCTCTAATTTGTGGTGACCACTGTTACATCATTCACCTGCAATGATGGGGGATGGATTTATTTATAATTCAACTGGGTGGAAAATAGCATCTTTCTTCATTCAGACTAAGAACCCATGCTGGGACTAGCCTTATTTTTTTATCTGACCTTTGAACACTTCCTTTATGTTAGAACAAGCCTCCTTGATTAAATTCAAAAAAAGGATTTAAGGTTGACAGCCCAAGCCCTGAAATTTCTGTGTGAGAATTCTGAGTTGAAGAAGGCTTATCTCTCTCCAGAATTTCCCTGTTGTGGCTGGCTGCCTGGCTGGTTCCTGCAGACTTTGGCTAATGTAGCCTCAAATTCTGCTTATTCTGCAGGAAAAAAAATCTTCCCACCAAAATTTCACAGATCATGTGATTATTTAAGGAGCATCTTTTCTTCCTGATTTTTCTACCCTTTACTTATTGAAATATTCTCTTGTTTACTGGCTCTTTCAGCAAGACTGGCAGTATAGTGAATTTCTAGAAAGAAAGGCATATTTTACCATTACTCATCATGTTAAAAATTCTGTGGTGGATGAGGCACTTTACCTTTGGCGAATATTTTATGTTTGTTTGGGTTTTTTTTGTTTTTGTTTTTTGTTTGTTGGCCACGCTGCATGGAATGCGGGATCTTATTTCCCTGACCAGGGATCAAACCTGAGACCGTGGCAGTGGAAGTGCGGAGTTTTAACCACTGGACCACCAGGGAAGTCCCATGAATATTTCATAGCACTTCCTTAATGATAAAATCACCCTTCCACTGTCAAAGCTCCTCCTCTCTCCTGACCTTTTCCTTCCCTCTTATTCCCTGCTGGACCACAAGAATGACATTTCTCATCTAGGAATACTTTGATTTCACACTTGTAGCTCCTAGAACTTAGTTCTATCTGCATCAACTTTTAGGTACTGCAATTACTATGCATTATAGAGCCTGGTTGCAATATCACACTCCACCAGTAGATGTCTCCACCTAACACCTAAATGGTTTATGTAGCGTAGTTTGAGACTCCTAGTAGATCAAATGAATGGTGTTTTGATAAGTTGAGTGCTCTGGATAAAATGAAGGCAACCTGCCCTGGAAGAACTGGTCCTGAAAAAGCAACTCCATGCACTCTTTTCTGAGCCACTTAATGGCAGGAAAGTAGTCTAAAAGCTACTGTCGGACTTCCCTGGTGGCTCAGTGGTTAAGACTCCGCCCTCCCAATGCAGGCGGCCTGGGTTCGATCCCTGGTCAGGGAACTAGATCCCACATGCATGCCGCAACTAAGAGTTCGCATGCCACAACTACGGAGCCAGCGAGCTGCAACTAAGGAGCCCGCGAGCCACAACTAAGGAGCCCGCCTGCCACAACTAAGACCTGACTCAACCAAATAAATAAATAAGTAAATTTTTTTTTTTTTTAAAACAGTGCTAACGCATTCTTATAAAAAGTGAATAAATAGAAATAAAAGCTACTGTCATAGAAGAACAGGAAGGATATGTAAGGCTCAGACCTGGCCCCTGAGCAAGTCTTGGAAGAAGTGCCAGCCCTGAGCCCTGTGCCGGCACCTGATGTGCTCGTGCCAGCCTAGAGTCCTCAACCCTGTTCCCTGCCCTCCTCAGTTCCTGGCTTCACGTCTTGTTCGCAATGAGTCCCCCAGTTCCCTGATCCTGTCCCTGCTCATAGTTACCCCAAATCAGTTGGCAGCCTGGTTAGGAGAGCTGGTGCCGAAATGAATAGATCAGCCCATTGATCAGAGTGCTGGAAATTGTATGTGGTACAACTGGGCCACCAGCAGTTGTTAAAACCGGGTAGCAACAATTGAACTTTTTGGACAGAGTAACCTGGCTTAACTGGACCCTGACTTATCCAAAGTCTCTATCCCTTCTCACAGGCAAGAAGGAGTAGTCTTTGGTTGCTCATAAGATAGACAGGTGCCTGCCAGTAACTCAGCACTGTGTGTTCTCAGGAGGAGGCCTGAGCCATGTAGGGCAGGAAGGGTTTCTAGATGTCTCCACTCATCCTTTGTTCATTCACGCCACAAATGTTCATTGAGCCTCTGTGCTGAGTGAACAAGACAGACACAGTTATTCATTCAGTGTTTATTAAGCACCTACTGTGTGCCTGACAGTGTTCTAGGTCCCCGGGAAATGCAAAAGGTGTTCCCCCCATGGGAACACCATGTGGGAAGTAACCTCACAGTCTGGTAGAAAAGACAGATATGTAAACAAAATTAAATGTTGTAAGTGCTGTGAGAGAAGGCATTTGAATGTCTCCCTGATGTTGGAAGTCATTTAAGGCTGTTTTAAAATATTCTTTCCTTCATTCAAATATTTATTGAGCCTTGATAGATGCCATTCATGTTCTAGTCCAGAGGTTGGCAAATGTTTTTTCTCTAAAGGTCCAGAGAGTAAATACTTCAGGCTTTGCAAGCCCCATGCAGACTCTGTCACTAATGATAATTTTTTGTTTCCTCCTCCTTTCATTCTCCTTCTTATTCTTTACAAATCTTTAAAAGTATAAAAACACATTCTTAGCTCCCCTTGCACAAAAATGGACCATTTTTGTGACTTCTGAGCAGGCTCTCTGGCTGCAGTATGAAGGACGGACTGGAGGGGCAGGATGGAGACCAATCACGGGGTGTCCCACCTGCACACCCCTGGCCCCAAGAAGCCTTTCTCAGACCCTGGTGAAAAGGATGTGGCGTAGTGAGGATGTGGGTGAAGCGAGGTGATGGAGTGCTAGCAAGAAGGTCCTCCCACATCAGACCCATGGCTCTGCGGGAGGGAGTCCTGACGGCTGCCACAAGGGGCAGCAGAGAATCCCCACGCGTGAACACAGACACCTCCTGGCCCCTCCAGCCCACTGCCCGCCTTCCTGGGAGACCTGGGCTGTCTCTGGCCACTAACCCAGGCAGCAGGCTCAGCTTCCAGCCTGACTGTGAAGTGGGTGCTTCTCTCCTCTCTCCAGTTCTTTGTCTCCAGTTGAGGCACAGGGAAGCATGGCTACCTGGATGCAGCCCACGTGAGGTTAAAACAGAAGGGCAGATGCATTCCTGAGGTTCTGAGCCCTGAGGCAGATTATATTCTGGGGTAAAAACTGTGGACCCCAGTCTCTACCTATTGCATTCACTGGGGAATGTGTCCCCAGCTCACAATGACCAGGACAAGTAGCCAGGAGCCTCCAGCAAGCCAGCGTCTGCCTTCACTCATTCACATAAGAGTACCTCTTAGAAGCACAGTGCTGGGGGGTTAAGGAGACAGTCAAGAGATCACTGTCTAGAGGGACAGCAGAAAGGGGGCAGTGACCAGCCTGCTCTGGGGCCACTGAACGATGTAACCGCTTAAGTAGGCGGGCTGTCTTGGGCGGTCTTTCATGCTTGAGGCTGGAAGGAGGTCAGCTCTGAGGCCTGACCTGGGTGGGAGGTGACAGAGGAGGAGAAGGCTGGCAGTAGTGAAGATAACCCTGAGAGCTGCAAAGACATAAGACTTGGGGGGCGGTCATGGGGACCTGTGGGGTAGGAGAGCAAGATCTCAGACTACCCTTCCTTCCTATCATCTTTTCTTTCCTCACCTACTGCCACCAGGTGGACCTGGTTCAGATCTGGCTTTGTCACCAGGTAGCGGTGAGATCCAAGGCAAGTCACCTGATATGTCTGAGCCTCTGTTTTCTTGTCTATAAAATGGGGGTAGTAAGACCCACCTTCCAGGGCAGTTGTGTCGAGGTAGTTTATGTACAGTGTGTAGCCTGTGATAGGCATTCATGTGGGGCTACTTCCCTCCCAGTCTACTTCTGAGCCTTCATCCCACATCTTCCGTCTCTTTTTTCTCCTCTCTTTCTCTCTTCTCATGCTTTCTCCACCCAGGGTGCAAGTGGCAAGGTTGCCCTGGGGCCCTCCCATTTCCCTCCGTTACCCTCAGCCTGGGAGGGTGAATGGCCAGAACATGGTCACAGAGCCAAGAAGCGGTGACCCTTCTTCACCCGGCTGCAATGCCCTGCTCTGATTTTCCGCATCAGAAATGGAGAACGCGTGGTTCTAACAAAGGGCTTTTGTGCTGCTTCTAGATGCTAGAGGCTGGGGTGCGTGCTGGTAAATACTTCACAACCAGCTCTCTGATGGGAAGCCCTGCTTTGTGGCATTTGCCATTTTCCATGGTGTAAATACTCCCACCATGGCCAGTTTCAATAAGATACTACCCAACAGAGTTGGGAACAGATGCATGAAATCGGCTCATTATGGGTGTATTTGGACACAGAAATGTACAAATGGATATGTCAGTGGTTTATGGAAACAAGAGAAGGGAATCCTTTGAATCAGGACTTTCAGAAAACCAGGGCCCGGTGGCCACAAAAGCCAGGCTGCCCTCCCATCACATTCAGCCTCATGCTCTAAAAGTGCTGCCCCCTCTCTCTGGAGTGTCTAAACTCACATGTCCCTTGACATCATCCATATTCTGTGATATCTTTTCACTTACTTATCAGATATGTCTTAGTATTTAACCAGGGCCACACAGCGCTACATCCTGTGGAAATGGCCTCCCCAGGGGCTCCTCTCCCCAGCTGCCCCTGCCCTGGTCCAAAGCTACCATCATCTCTTGTCTGCAAACACCATGGCCTCCATCTGGTCTCCTGCTTTTTTTCTTGCCAGGCTGTAATCCAGTCTCCATGTGGCAGCCAAAACTGTCTTTTTAAAGATGTAAATCTCGTCATTCCCTTCTTAAAGGCCCTTCCTTCAGTGGCTTTCTACTTCAGGGTTTCAAAAAATCCGAACTTCTTGCCTTGGCCCAGCATGCCCTGCCTGCTCTGGCCCATGCCTGCCAGGGTGATCTCATACAGGACCGCGCTCTGCTCACTCCTGGACTTCAGCCACCTCCTGCCAGTTCCTAGAAGGCTCCAGGCCCTTTCCCATCCCACAGTCTGCCTGCACCACTCTGTCACCATTCTCCTCATGCCTCCTTGCCTCGGAGGTCTTTGCTTTATGTCACCTCCCTAGAGGGGTCTTGCTGACCGCTCCATTTAATGTAGCATCCTTTTCCCACTCATTCTTTGTCTGGCATCCTGGTTGTTTCCAGCAATGCATCAATCAAAAACTAGTATTATCCTGTATCCTTAGCGATCATGTATACTTGTATACGTGTCTCTCTCCCCAACTAGACTGAGCTACTTGAGGCTAGGAGTCATGTCTGTCTCATTCACTTTAGTATGCCCAGCATCTAATAAGAGTGTTTGGAACATCACTGGTGACTTCGTGAATTAATAGATGAGTGATTTTGGATGGATGGATGGCAATGGATAGGTAGACAGATGGATGTTTGGTTGGATGAATGATGAATGGATGTTCAGTTGGGTGGACGATGATGGGTGAATAATGGCAGGTGGATGAATGGATGGATAGATATGAATGAATGAACTTTCCCACTACGCTGTCAGCTTCTTCAGGGCAAGTACCACATCAGCTCTGAATCCTTAGTGCCTAGCACAGTGCCTGCACAAGGACAGGCACTTGGTAAATTTTGGTGGTTGAGTGAGCAAATGAATGAAAGAATAAATGGATGAGGTGACCCTGAGACAAGTCCTGTCACAGCTTCTTTCTCTATTTGGAGTGTCCTCCTGACCCACCCTACCCCCTGGCTCCTGTTCCTTCACACATGGGTTGTGTGATGGCATTTTGTATCCCCAGGGGGCGACCTGACCTCGGTGGACCCCATGGTCCTGGAGCAGTATGTAGTGGTGGCAGACTACCAGAAGCAGGAGAGCTCGGAGATCAGCCTCAGCGTGGGGCAAGTGGTAGACATCATCGAGAAGAACGAGTCAGGTAGGGGACCTAGACCACCTCCCTTCCACCCTACACTGTCACCAAGCCTCTGGGACAGGAAACGCTTGGGAGTGCAGAAGCTGCAATGGCCAATCCAGGCTGGTCAGTTTCCACGGATCTGGTTGATGGCCTCCTAGAAAGCTGGCCTTGTTTGATCATAGTGCTTGAGTACTCCACTTGGTCACAGCTCACCAGCATCCTGTTGGGTCAGATGTTGTCGACTTGTCCTGAGGTTCACGTTTTATGAACATTCCTTCTGGTTTCAGAGTACTTGGAGACACGGAGTCCAGCATTCCACTGGAAATTTGCTCTGTTGATTTGCCTTTGGCTACCATGGGAGTCCTCATGAAGGTTCTGTCAGCTGTGGGCTCTGGTGGGATGGACACACTGCCTCAGCCCACGTGCCATCACAGGGACCACTGGTCACGTACAGGCAGACCTCAGAGATATTGTGGGTTTGGTTCCAGACCACTGCAATAAAGCGAGTCACATGAATTTTTTGGTTTCCCAGTGCAAAAGAAAGTTACATTTATACTATACTGTAGCCTATTAAGTGTGCAGTAGTCTTATGTCAAAAAAACAATGTACATACCTTAATTTAAAAATACTTTATTGCTAAAAAATGCTAACCGTCATCTGAGCCTCCAGCGAGTCGTAATCTTTTTGCAATAGTAACATCAAAGATCACTGATCACAGATCAGCATAACAAATATAATAAGAGTGAAAAAGTTTGAAATACCGGGAGAATTACCGAAATGTGACACAGAGACACGAAGTGAGCAAATGCTATATAGGAAAAATGACACCAATAGACTTGCTTGATGCAGGGTTGCTGCAAACCTCCAATCTGTAAAAAACACATTATCCATGAAGTGCAGTAAAGCAAAGCACAGTAAAACGAGGTCTGCCTGTACATTGGCCGGGACAGAATGTGATGTGACTGAGACACTTAGCCTGGGTTTCCACCTGAACTCTGCATTTCACAGCCATCCAGGTAACTTCGTTAAGGAGGCTGCTTCAAGGATTAAATGGGGCAGTACATAGAGAGTGCCTAAGCCTGTGTTTGGCACATAGATGCTCAAAAATGTGTTTCCTTCCCTTTTGCCTTCTTTAGCTGCAGTAGGGCATTGGTACCATTGAAGACAGAGAGCAAGGAGCAAGGGATGAGTGGATCCTTTCCAGGAAAAAGTGGCATAAACCCCCACTGGCTTTGTTGTAGCTAAAATGTGACATTGACTAGCAATATTAGTGGGCCAATCTCTGTGATATCCCAGTGACTAGTTAAGGTCCAACAAACAGGGAAAGACTGTTTCCAGCAGCCTCTGGAGCATGTTTCCATTAGTCAGGAGATGAGCATTAGCCAACCAAAACTTCTTGATTACACAGTACAGCAGTTGTTATCCCTGCTTCACAGCTGAAGACACCAAGACTCCAAGTGACTCAGTCACTCACCCCAGATCTTGTGACAGGTTGCTGAGCTGGAGTTCCCAACCAATTCCAGCTGGCCCCAAGGCCATGTGACGTTCTAATTCCTAGAAATGAGTACAGGCAGTCTGTGGGTATGACCGGGACGCTCCGTGGGGATGGAAGAAGGGAGCACCCACCCACCCCCACCCCGCTTTGCTTTGCCCGCTTGAGCGACGTCAGGAAGAACACGTTGCTGGGAGAAGGGGAGGAGGCAGGATGGGGTGGGGGCCAAGCCTGGTGTGTCTAGAGGACAGCAGGGAAAAGGCATATGTCCAGATCTTCAAGTGGCCAACAAACTCAACATTTGTTTTTAATTACCTTTTACTTACCCAAGTAATATATGGCTGTGTTCTTCTTGAAACATTAATGATAAAGTTAAAATCTATTTTTTTCCGCTAGTTTCAGGCCTAGTCCCCTTTGCAAACCCAGATTGCCCTTCTATCAGTTTGGGGTGAATGCTTCTTGATAAATGTATACACACATGTGTATAAATATGTGTACAGTGATAGGACTTCCCTGGTGGCGCAGTGGTTAAGAATCCGCCTGCCAATGCAGGGGACACAGGTTCGAGCCCTGGTCAGGGAAGATCCCACATGCCGCGGAGCAACTAAGCACCGTGCACCACAACTACTGAGCCTGTGCTCTAGAGCCCGCGAGCCACAACTACTGAGCCCGCGTGCTGCAACTACTGAAGCCCACACACCTAGAGCCTGTGCTCTGCAACAAGAGAAGCCACCGCAATGAGAAGGCCGCACACCGCAACAAAGAGTAGCCCCCACTCGCCGCAACTAGAGAAAGCCCACGCGCAGCAACGAAGACCCAGCGCGGCCATAAATAAATAAATAAATTTATTTATTTTTAAGAAAACTCTGTACAGGTATATATGTATGTACACAGTGTACACATTTGTACACGTGTGTATACATATATGTGCACATGCGTACATATATATAACTATATACACGCATACATACACATCATATTTCATGGGTCTATATATAATTTTGTAGGTTTTTTAAGCCCAGTGGTGTATCATTCTATACATTTTGACCTGCAACATGCTTATTCTTAAGTCAACATTTAGCTCTTATTCTTTTAACATCTGCATACTATTTGAAAATATGGCATGCTATAAGCCATATCTTCCTTTAGTATGAACAGTATATCTGTGTGCACATTGGTGAGTGTTTCTTTAGGTTAGGTACGCAGAAGACTGCTGGACCATAAGATATGCATGCTTTAAATGTTAAGATACAGCCAAATGACCTGCTTCCAAACTGTGGCCATACCAATTTACTCTCCCTCCAGCAAAGCATGAGGCATTTGTGCCAGTAGTTAAGAGCTGAGGCTGTGAAGCCAGATGGCCTGGGTCGAATCCCGGCTATGCCACTTTCTTTGTGACCTTGGTCATGTCACTGCCCCTCTCTGAGCTTGGCTTCTCCATCTGTAAAATGGGGCAGTAATAGAATGCAGCTCACAGGCTGCTGTGAGGACTCAGCCAGTCAGTAGTAGATGTGAAGCAGTGAGACGGTCTGGCGCATCTTTGCTGTCATTGCTGTTGTGACACGTTCCTTAACCCCGCACGGATACCTACAAATAGGAGTCCTTAGGAAGGCATATATGGCATATTTCTGATTTCTGGTTTTCCGCAGGTTTATCAACCCCATTCATTCACACACACACACACACACACACACACACACACACACACACACACTTCCCAGCCACCAAAACGTGTATTTTAAAAGGTGCACCCAGTCGAGTAAAGCAGAAGGTGGCTTCTACCTCAGGGAGCTCAAAAGCAAAGGCCTCCCTGTAAGACCGGGAAGCTAGTCCAGAGTCTGCCCCTTCCTTCTCTTCTCCTTTGGGGTCTCCAGGGCCTGGAGGTTTGTGATCTTGGGGAGCAGATCCTATTTTTCCATTTATGCTGTGCAGAGCCAGCTGGGCCCTGTATTAACTTCCTGTGGCTGCTATAACGAATTACCACAAATTCAGTGACTTACACCAACACAAATTTATCATCATATGGTTCTAGAGGTTAGAAGCCCAAAATGGGCCCCAGTGGATGAAAATAAAGGCACTGCTGGGGCTTTGTTCCCTTCTGCAGGCCTGGGTAGCATCTGCTTCTTTGCCTTTTCCATTCTCTAGAGGCCAGCCACATCCCTTGGCTCGTGACCCCTTCCTCCACCTTCAGAACCAGCAGTGTTTCCCCTCTCTGTGCCTTTTCCTTACCCACATCTCCCCCTGACCCTTCTTCTGCCTGCCTTGTGATTATACTGGGCCCCCCCAGATAAGCCAGGATAACCTCCTATTTGGGAGTTCAGCTGATTAGCAACCTTAATCCCATCTGTGACCTTAATTCGAACTCTTTGCCATGTGCGTTGTTATTCTGCCTACCACAGGCTCCATGAGAGCCCTTTCTCTAAAACGGGAGGGCCCAAGTCTCAGTGAACAGCCTCTCAAACTGTTATATCTGCAGCCAGATTTACCTTGACACGGACAGATGCAAAATCAGTGTCTCAGATAAGTTATTAGGGCAGTGGTTTCAGTATCAGAGAGCCCTGGGTGCAAGTCTCAGCTCAGCCGTAAGCCGTGTGAACTTGCACGAGTCTTGCCTCTTGGAGCCTCAGTTTCCTCGTCGGTGCAGTAGGAATAATAATGTGAAGATGATATAAGATAATGCAAGTAAAATGATTAGTGCCTTGCACAGCTTAGTGAAGGGAGCTACGTTCTTTACTCTCATCCTTTAGGACAACCTCTCTCCCCACCCCCATCCCCGACTCCCGAGCAGGTTTCCTGTTAGCCTGTCTCTAGCAGTTAGCAGTCAGCTAACATGGGTAGTTGTGTTCTACTAATAAAATGGTGACTTTTGAGCCTTACGCTGAGCGTTGGTTCCTGTAGCGGCTGAATCTAATATTGTATTCTGATGCCCGGCCCTCACACCTGACCCAACTAACATCAGTCTGCACCCTCATTTTCCCAGGTTGGTGGTTCGTCAGCACTGCTGAAGAGCAAGGCTGGGTCCCTGCAACCTGCCTCGAAGGACAGGATGGTGTGCAGGATGAGTTTTCCCTACAGCCTGAAGAAGGTAGGAAGCAGCCGGGGCCTCCGGCTCACTGGGGAGACCTGTGCCGCCGGCCGTCACCCATGTGAGGGCCTCCTCACCCAATCCCTTCCCTTCAGCCTCTGCCTCCCAGCCTCAGTGGCTCACAAGATCAGGCCCAAGAGCCTGTGTACCTGAAGCCAGGCCCTGGGGTTGGGGCAGAGCAAGCCCGCCCTTTCTTAGGGGCCTTGGGGAGCCAACCCAGGTGAGCCTGGCTGGAGCTGGGGCCCTGATACCTCCATGGGACCTCAATGGGGCCCAGCCAGATCGCTGTCAACACCTCACTCTTCCTCCCTTGAATTATTCTGATGGCCAAGGTGTTGGGGCTGCTCCAAGCTCATTTACAAGACATCTGAAGCCATCCGTAAAGATCTCTGCTTTGTCTGCTTTCTGTGTTGGTTTAATGGCCCTGACTGGGTGTCAGGATCAGAGCTGACCCTCTCCACTCACCCACACACACTTCTGTTTCCCAGAGAACTTTCCCTACAGGTATCCTAAAGAGTGGTTCCCGCTGTGTCAGAAATCTTAAGGCCCAGCCAACTCCCCTTTCCCTCCAGGAGCATTCCTAAATCTAGAGTATGAGTTCACTTTAGCTAATAAACAGTAGGGTTTTGGAGTCAGACCTGAACTTGACTCTCACCACTGAATTTGAATTTGTACCACTTACTGGCTGAGCGGTCTTGGGCCGCAACTTAACCTTTCTATGCCTCAGCCACCTCCTCTAAAAATGGAAACGATGGTATCTACGTCATGGGATTTTTTTTTTTTTTTTAATTAGATCCCACATGCAAAGCACTTGGCAAAGAACCTAAAACAATAAGTAACTAGGAACAGTTATTATCATAGAGCTATGCCTTACCTAGGGTTGAATATTTGGGGCTTTTAGTTGACTGTTTAGAAAACACAAAGCCACTTGAGTATGTATTTAACAGAAAAGAGGGTAAGGAGAAGGGATATTTCTATGCTCAAAGGTTAGCAAAAAGAAGAAATGCATACGTGGTTTGCATTTAGTTTTATTGCAACCAGCACCCGCAGAGTAAAATGCCTTTTGTTTTGCTCTGCGTTTTGGGGGCCCACCAGGCTCTAGGGGCAGGGCTAATGAGAAAGTGCAAAAATCAACTCAGATTAAGGGGTAGTCATGTGCTGCGTGGAAACTATAGCTCCCTTAGACAGTTAATGATGCCTACCATGGGGCATGTCTCTGTAAGGGACTGATTATTGTCCCCATTTTACAGATGAGAAAAGAAGCTCAGAAAGTAGAGACACTTGCCCGGGGTCACACAGCTAGAAGATGGGAGAGAGACCACATTTTCCTAAGGGTTTGTACATTTCTTCCCCCTGCCATGAGGGCTTCTCTTAGTGCCTCTTCATAATCATGCTGGGAGTAGCATTGTGTCTATTGGGTGGCTCTTCACTCAAGTTCAAGGTTAGTACTCAGGGATTTGGTCCTTCTGAGACACCTGGGGCGTGGCATAGACTCAGAAATAATTGCTCCTAAGTGGGAGCACGTGCTTGGTGCCGCCTTTGCCTCAAGACACTGGAAGTGCTTTCTTCTTACCTCTGCCTTCTGCCCTTCGCCCCCACATGCCGCCCATCCAGTCTCATGGAGATACTGGTCTCTGCCCCGGCCCATGGGCCGCCGCCGAACTCTGGGGGACCTGTATGCCATCAGCTGGCGTCAAGGTGCCTACCTCGGAGTTTTCCTCCCCGCTCGGTATTCGGAACCGGGTCCCTGCATCTGCATGCTCTGGGACTGCCCGTGCCTGCTGCATGTGAGAAACGGTGATCTGGTCTGTACCGTGTGTGTTGGCATGTAGGTTTGGGAGGAGGGAGCTTAGGGTGTTTGTCAGCCTGGGGCCCTAAAGTTTCCCAGGTTAAAAAATGAAGCCTGGGGGCCCCTGTAATGCTGAGCCAGTGACCTGTTCCCTTCATCAGGTGCATTTGAGTGGCCAGGGAAAAGAAACCCACGTCAAACCAGCTTAAGCAAAAGGGAAATGTATTGACTCATATCATTGAAAACCCTAGGGTAGGGTCAGCTTCTAGCATGGCTGGATCCAGGAGCTTGAAAATGTCTGCCAACTGAAGAAAAATGCCCAACCAAGAAGTTGTGAGTTAAGTTTTATACAGGCACCTTATTGAGGACTCTAGGCCGGGAGACAGCCTCTCAGATAGCTCTGAGGAACTGCTCCAAAGGGGTAAGGCAGGAACCAGGATACACAGGAGTTTTTGGCTGGAAAAACAAAACAAAACAAAACGTGTAGTCTAACATCAAAAGATTACTGCTAATCACAAAAAACAGATAAGTTAATGATTTTAGTGCTTTTCTATGAATAGAAAGATGCAAGAATCTGATCTCATTGAAATTATTCCTTAGATATGCATCTTAACTATCTAAGGCCAGTATCCAGAGCACAGAATGCTTCCTGTTTTTCTCCATCCCAAATTCCCCTCAGGGTGCACTGCTGGGGATGACTGCAGTGGCTCATGGCTTGATGGCCGGCAACATTCTTTGTTTACTGGAATGGCAGGCAACATTCCCTTTCTACCTGTCCTTGGCACCTGAGGCTTATTCTCGCCACCCTCAGCTCCCATTCTCCACCTTGCTGGAACCATTGTCTCATGGTGACAGTAGTTCCAGGCACCCTTCAGGGACACCACCAAAGAAAATGCTTCTCCTTCAACACAATCAGTTGGTTCCAACTGACCCAGTTGGGTCACATGCCATCCCTGAACTAGTCACGGTGGCCAGTCACTTTGGCCAGGCCAGCGTCATGCACCCTCCCCATCCCTCTGGGTGGTGGCGAGGTCAGCCTCACCCAAACATGTGGCTGGAGGCTGGCAGTGCCACCAGAGGAAGGGCAGACGGATGGTAAGCAGGCAGTGTTACCCACCGTGCAGTCTACAAGGTCTCCCACTTCCCTTTGTTAGGGAACCCTGAGCATCCTACGGAGCCCAGAGAGGGTCTCTGGGTGCTAGAGAATCCCCAGGAGTCCAGGGCCTGTAGTACTGACAGTACTTAGTCCGGGACCCAGGCAGTGCCCCTTCTCACCTGGCCAGACGAAACCTGTGCATCCACGGGGTTGAGTTACCCCCAGCACCCTTCACAGCACCCATACCCCAGCCTGTATCTGTGAGTGAGGAGAACAGCTGACTGCGCTGTATACAGGATGTGTGCAGCTTGAGTCAGCTCAACCCCCACAGAGCAGGTCAGGGGGCCAGATCAATAAATAAATAAACGCCCTGTGTGTTTTCCGCCTCCCTCTGCACCAGCTGGGAAGGCCACAGGCAGCCTGTGGTGTTTTCCCAGCGAGAGAGAGAGAGAGAGAGAGAGGCAGCCCGGACACACTAACCATCAACGTCAGCCCACAGCTGGCTCAGTCCCTCCCTGCGGGCTGCAATGCAACCAAAACAGGAAAGCCCTCTCCTGTCGTCACTGGCTCCCCTAGGACACTCATCTGTTATCTGTCTCAGCAGTCACTGCTGACAGTGTTGGGGATGGGAGCTATGCTCTTGCTCTCTGGAGGGCCCTGGCTGAGTGTGACAATGAACAACCCTGCCAGCGGGGCCCAGCAGGGGGTCGGGGGTACGGTCCTGCTGTGGAAGGGACACAGCCGGAGGCAGCTCTCTTGGCTTTGCGGGTAGGAGCAGGGAACCACTGAGAGTGGGATGGAAGGCACCCCAGTGGTGTTAATGAAAACAGAAGCAGGCAATCATTTCATGATATATATCTCAAATCATTATGTTGTACACCCATAAGTCGATTATATCTCAATTAAAAAAATAAATTTTAAAAAATAAAATTGAAGCTTCAGGCGTGGTCGGATCCAGGGGCTTGAAAACAATGAAAAAGGGACATCAGCTACCAGCTAGGTAATGAACATTGCTAGCTGTCTCCTCCCTGGTAGTGATTCCACCCCAAACTATGCTGCCAAATACAGCTTGTCCCTGACCCTCCGCCACTAAGAACTGCAGAGGAGCCACAGAGGGTTTAACATCCGCCCCGCCCCTGCTGCAGCATGAGCAAGGTGACTCCCACCAGGCCTTCGGGACTTGTTCATTTACTAAACATTGACTATTTTACTAAATAGTTCCTAAATATTCCCAGTACCGTGCCCAGTGCTAGAGGTAGAGGAATGAACAAGACAGACTCAAACCCCTGCCTTCCTGGAGCTCTTACTCTAGCGGGGGAAACAGACATGGAACATAATATAAGTAAATTATCTGGTATGTTAGAAGGTAATTCCTGGTAAGGGGGGAAAATAAACCTGGGTAAGGGGGATGAGGGTGCCATGGGTCTGGGTATTACATAAGGCAAGGTCAAGGAAGGTGACCTTGAGGCACAGATTTGAGGAAGGTGAGTGCAAATGTATTATGCTGAGGGATTTCAGAGGAACTGACCTGCCGTTTGTCCTGTGTCCTGTTGCTGCTTGCACAGGGTCGTCCAGGGCTAAGTGAGGGTCGCTTATTGGGGGCCAGGGGCAGGGGGGTGGGAACAGAGATGGTGCACAGAAGTCTTTGGAGGAAATCCTTCCTTACGAGGGCATCTCTCAGATCACAGCCTTGGCCATCAACGTCCCGGGGCTTATAGTGTCCTTGACTTACCCCAACATCTGTTTGTCCCCACAGAGGAGAAGTACACAGTCATCTACCCATACACAGCTCGTGACCAAGATGAAATGAACCTGGAGAGAGGAGCTGTGGTGGAGGTCATCCAGAAAAACCTGGAAGGCTGGTGGAAGATCAGGTACCCTCTGCAGCTGGGTGGGTTTCAGGTCATATAGGCTCCAGCTGCACAGATATCTGTAAGCAGTTGCAGAGGAGGTGAGGTTTCAGCCTGAGCTATAAAAGGACACTTCTCCTCTGTGCTGTTTGGCTTCCTTCCCTACCCATATCCTTCTCTAAAAATCCATAATAAGCAAAACCGTCTCTAAACACACTGAACCACCGATAGCAGTAACCCAATTGAGCAAGACTGGTCTCCACCTCCAGATGTGTCTCGTAATGAGTAAGCGGAGGCTGAAGCTGCCCTGTGTGAGTGATCTCCCACTCCAGCCCCGCCCTGAGAGCAACAGGACGCTAAATACCACACGGACAGTAGCCCGTCCTAAAGCTGATCATTTGCCGTCATCTCTCAGAGTCCAGTGGAGACCGGCTTTCCCAACACTTTGTCACAGCTCTTTCACCTATGTGATGGAATTGAAAGCTCATAGGTAGGTAAGGTGGCCAACTCGTCCTGCTCTGCTTGGGACTTTCCCAGTTTTAGTAATGAAAGTCCGGGGAACTCCCTCCTTGGTTACCCGGGCGGGCAGGGTGCAACCTCAGGATATTCGGGCAAGAGAAGAAGCCTGAGGTCCCTGCCACCTGGTGTCTGTGCCGTGATATGAGGCAGGATATTGGGACCACTCACATGGGGCTGAGTGTGTGACCCTTCATTCATTCAGCAAACGTACACCAAAATCTATTTTGGGCCAAGCTCTCTACTGAAAGCTGGTGAGTCAACAGTGAGAAAGAGACAGTAGTTCACACCCACAGGCATAGAAGACAGACTCAGACACAAGTACAGGGCAGGGAGGCAAGTGGGGTGTAGGAGGGCTGCACGGGGGACTTTGGAGCACAGAAGAGCGCTCCTCAGCCCGGGAGTCAGGAAGACTTCCTCAGAACTGAGGTTTGAAGCCGGAGTAATGACAACGATAACTCACATATCTGGAGTGTATGTGTTACCTTGCTGTATAACAATTTATCCCCAAACTTAGTGGCTCTGGAATTCAGGTGGCTCGACTGGGCTCAGGGTCCCTCATGAGGTTGCAGTGGATGTTGCCGCGGTCATCAGAAGGTTTGACTGAAGCTAGAAAGTGACCGAGCCAGGTTTTGAACCCATACCTTTCTGACCCCAAAGCCCACTCAGCATTGCATGTGTTGCCTCTCTGCTAATGGCTTTGTGCCCCCAAGTGATGAACTATCTCACAGTGATGCCCGGATTGCGTGTAGTCTAACGTTTTCCAATTAGCACAAGATTTAGTCCTTCTGAGAGGATATTTTAAGATTGATAGACACCAAACTACAGATTTCTGCCTCCTCTTAAGTTTGCTTCCAGTTATAAAGGACTTTTTTTTTTTTTTAATTGAAACGCAGTGCTATTTAGTTCTTAAGGTGATTCTTGACGAGAGATGTGACCCTGCCATATGTCATCTCCAGTCTGTTAGATGTCGTCCCCAAAGGTGTGGGCACCTGTTTTGTGGTTCAGACCAGTGGGGTGCTGGCAATTTTAACAGCCAGCTCTCCAAGGGAAAATGCTCTTGAGTTGCGGTGTTTGCCAATTTCTGTGGTGTAAATACTCCCACCGTGGCAGATTTTCAGCTCCCACTGTGATGGCGCTAAACGCCGAGTTGGGAAGAGATATGAACAGTTGGCTCTCACAAGTGGTGTGAGCTGGCTCCAGCACACCTCTGGTCCCAATCAACCCCTCTGGTCATGCTATTCAACCGAGTTCCATAGTGCAGAGAATTAAATGATTGTTACATTCGTTCAGTTCCCTTTGGAATTCAGTGAGCTGGTCTGTCAGGGTCTCAGTCACTCCGAAGCTCAGTGACCTGTGGTAACCCTGGAACCAACCCCCGACCTGCTTCGTTCTCATCTGAATGCGTGTTTAATCTCCTTGTTAAGCAATATGACTGGAGGCCCCCCCTGCCTATGCCAGGCTTTGTGCCGGGAGCTGGGGCTTCTGGGAAGAGGCAGCAAAGCAGCACAGACTCTGGTGCCAGCTTTCTAGGTCTGAATCCATTTCTGCCAACCCCCAGGTTGGATGGATGAACTATAGCAATAGCTGTGAAGTGCTTGGAACAGGAATGACGTGGAGTAGGTGCCCACTGAGTGTCACTTATCGTTATCATCATTGTCCCAGTGGGGATGACTGTACGGGGACCAGGAATGTAGCAGAGCTTTGTGGCTGCTCACCCTTGCCAGGTCCACTGGCAGTTTGTCCACTTGCCCCCTTTTTTCTTCACTCAACTCACTGGGAGCGAGGGCCCTCACACACAGAGATGAATCATCCATGATCTCCGCCCCCAGGAGCTCGAGATCTAAGTGGGGAGACAGGACCGTCACAGCCAAGTGTCACTGTGTGTTATAGGTGCTGGGATTGTGGGGTGTGCAGGAGACAGTGGGGGCACCGTGGAGGGAGGCTCGGGAAAGGCTTGAGAGGGGGCATGGTATTAAGCAGAGCTGGGAAAAAGGAGCACAAAAGAGAATGGGCTTTCCCGGCAGAGGGTCTCTAACAGCAGGGGCAGGGGGGTGAGAGATGGTGGAACTTTTGGGAGAGCGCAAGCTGTGTTGGGGGGGGCGGGACGTGGGGTTGCCATGAGAGCCGAGGCTGGGGACGTAAGGAGAGGCCAGATTGGGGAGGCCCAGCTGAGGGCTTAGGCTTCATCAGGAGGCAGCAAGCGGTGTGCCAGCCCCTGGCCCTGGGCAGTCGTGGTCCATCGTTCCTGCCATCTGGGACCCGAAGTGGGATTCACAGTAGGAGTGCAGCTTCTTCCCACGGGCCTGGCAGAGCAGCCTGACGGGCATCCTTCCCCCTCCTCCCAGGTACCAGGGCAAAGAGGGCTGGGCCCCAGCCTCCTACCTAAAGAAGAGCAGCGGGGAGCCTTTAGCCCCAAAGTTGGGCTCCGGCTCACCCGCCCACGCGGGCGTCCTCGAGCTGGACGGCGTCTCCCGGCAGCAGAACTCGGTGGGCCGGGAGAAGGAGCTGCTCAACAACCAGAGGGATGGCCGGTTTGAAGGCCGCCCGGCGCCCGACAGTGACGTCAAGCAGAGTAAGTGACGCCCACCCGAGCTCCCGGCAGCTGGGCACCTACTACGTGCCAGGCTCTGTGCCCAGAGGTCCTCACATGTTGTCCCTCATCCTCACGGCAGCCCTGCTGCCCGCCATCCTGTAGATAAGAAAACAGGCTGACAAACCCCAGGTCACTTGTTCCAGATCATTCAGCCAGCAAGTTGCAGAACCTGAGTGGAGAGACGTGGCTTTCCTACCAGGTCACTTGTTCCAGATCATTCAGCCAGCAAGTTGCAGAACCTGAGTGGAGAGACGTGGCTTTCCTACTCAAACCATGTTTTTTCCACTGTCTCATATCGCCAGAGCTCCTGTTTCTCAAGCCCCTACTAGGTGCCAGGAATCTTATAATCAGTCTCACCGACTCCTCATAACAACCTCTGAAGGACCTACTTTTATTTTACAGATTAGGAAACAGAGATGAAGGGGTTTGTCCAAGGCCACCCAGCTAGTGAACAGTGGAGCCGGGACTTGAACCCAGGTCCCTCTGACTCAAGTGCCAGTGGTCTCTCTGCAGGGCCTCATTTCTGAGCCAAGGAAAGAAAAAGTGGACCCTGTGTTGGGTTTACTCCGAAGATAGTTCTTTACTCATCTTGCTTTTCAAAGCTTCCTTGTATCTATTTTACCATTTAATGTTCCCAGCACACCTGAGAGTAGGTTCATTATTGTCTGCTGCATACCCAGGATGCCAGCCTCAAGCATGTGACCCTGTACAAGGCAGAAGGAATCTGTCTGTTGGGAAAGGACTAAAAACTAGCCACAAGGGGCTTCCCTGGTGGCGCAGTAGTTGGGAATCTGCCTGCCAATGCAGGGGACACGGGTTCGAGCCCTGGTCTGGGAAGATCCCACATGCCTCGGAGCAACTAGGCCTGTGAGCCACAATTGCTGAGCCTGCGCGTCTGGAGCCTGTGCTCCGCAACAAGAGAGGCCGCGATAGTGAGAGGCCCGCGCACCGCGATGAAGAGTGGCCCCCACTTGCCTCAACTAGAGAAAGCCCTGGCACAGAAATGAAGACCCAACACAGCCAAAATTAATTAATTAATTAATTAATTAATTTAAAAAAAAAAGAATGGTTCATTCATATAAAAAAAAAAAAAAAACTAGCCACAAGGATGCAGTCACTTGCCCCTCGCTGGGCTTCGCCAGCTGTTTAAAGTGACTCTTATGGTCAGTGAACTTCTTGAGTCTCTCAATTGTTCTCAGCCACTCTGAGAAAACACTGACATGCCATGGCAGGAACCTATCATGGCCAAGAGCATAGGAGGATTCCCATTAACACTAGAGGAGAGAGTGAAAATCTGGAAGCCAGTCTCTCTGTTAGGATATATAGGTTCAGATGCTCAAGCAAAGACTCCCCACTACTACCACACACATACACCCAATAACAATGGCTCAAGTAATTTCGATGTTTATTTCTTTCTCACCGAGCAGTCAGGTATATGTCCAGAGCTGCTATGGCAACTCTATCCAGTCACGAGTCTTGTTATGCTGTATCTATCTTGTGTTGCCCTCATCCTCCTGGTCCAGGAGGGCTCACCACTAGTCCAGCCAAGCAGAATGAGGCAGGGAGAAGTGGAAGACTGGACTCAGAAGCTACAGACTTGTTACTCTCTCACATCCCATTGGCCAGAACTTAGTCTTATGGCAGTACCTAGCTGCAAGGGAGTCTGGGAAATGTAGTCTTTATGTAGGCAGTCAAGTGCCTAAAACTCTGTTGTGATATTTTTCTAATAGAAGACAGGAGAAATGGGTATTTAAGAGTTTAGCAGTCTCCTCTACACCCCAACTACCAAACTACACCTCTGCGTAGACCCATGCTAAACCAGCTCTGGACAGCATGTGGGGTGCCTTCCTCAATGTTCTGCCTTTAGCCAGGAGCCTTGGACCACTGCAGAGTCGTCCTCTTCTTGACCCTGAGACCCAGAGCAGGGGCAGCCCAACTCCAGAGTAAAAACCCCTGAAGTCCTCAGTCCAAGTTTGTTTGGCTCTGTTTATGCATTGTTTAATTTGGGTTTGTTCCAGAGCACAAAGCCAGGGGCAGTAACATTAATGCGTGCTTGCCACATGCCAAGAGCCTCACCTGTATTGTTGACTTTCATCTCCACCACTGCTTCCAGGAGGCAGGCATTATCACCCCCTCTCCAGAAGAGGACACATGCGGCTCAAAGTCACATAACTTGTAGCCTCCCACCTCTGCGTTACTCTGAAGCCTGCACTTGTTGCCTTTGCTGGAAAGCTTTGCATCGCTCCAGGACTGGGCACCATCCCCTTGTTGATGGAGAGTCCTGAACCCAGTCTGAGTGTCCCCCTCCTAGTTGGGCTCTCCCACAGGAAGCGTCGCAGTCGCTCACTGATGCCTGTGCCAAATGTGATGCCTAATCTCCTGCAGGAGAGAATAGATCTCTCGTGGTGTCCACCTCAGGAATTTTATCTGTCGTCTCTTTATAGGATCACCCAAGATGAGACAGAGACCCCCTCCTCGCCGGGATATGACCATAGTAAGTGGACCCTTGCAACTGGGGAGCCAGACCCTGACCTGAGACTAGCCCCCTGACACTCACCTCGCCTTCTCCAAGGATGCACTCTTTCCTGCCCACACAGCAGTCTTGTGAAGCTAATCCCATTGACAGGTGGAAAGACTGAGGTCCAGGGAGATCAAACAGTTCGCCCATGGATTTGTGACAGTTAGGTCTCAGGATGTACTTTCTGCTTCCTGAGCCCACTCCGCTTTATCTTAGATAAGTCTTCTCAAATAACGTAACTTGAAACCAAAATGGTATAAGGCACCCGTTTCGCTTGTGGTGCCATTCTGATACTTTACTTTCATACTCCATTTTTAACTCTGTAAGCAATACTTTGAAAATGGGCTTTCTTTTTTTAATGTCTGCCATTTATTGAGCACCTTTTGGGTGCCAGGCAGTATGCCGGTGTTTCACTACATGAACTCGTTGAATGCTCTCCGTGACCCCACCAGGTAGATCCTGTTATTACCCACATTCTACAGGAGATAAAACTGAGGCCTCCAGGAGGGGAAGGGATTTGCCCACAGTCACACCAATGGGTCTGACTTGCAAACCTGTGTTCATTTCACAACCCTTGTTGCCTCTTAAGTTCAGAGAATATTGTCTTGCCCCAAATTTTCATGATTATAGGCAGATGTCCCATGTTTTTTCTCATTGTCCTAAAGCTGAAAGGCCAGTGACCTATCTAGAAGACGATGATCTGAGTGGTCCCCTTTGTTTTGTCCTAGAATCCAAACGGGTCCGCCAGCGCCCCCTTGAGGGTGATTGTGTGCCCCAATCCCTTCGCGCCTCCCATTCAGCGCCATGGGAATGGACTTATAGTGGATTTAACACTGTGTTTAATTGTACCAGCCTCGAGGTCTGCCCAAGCCTCCCATCCCACCCCAAGTGGAGGAAGAATATTACACCATTGCTGAATTCCAGACCACCATCCCTGATGGCATCAGCTTCCAGGCGGGCCTGAAGGTCGAGGTGAGTGGACGTGGTCTCCCTTTGTCTACCTGTGATTCTTTTTTTTTTTTTTTAATTTATTTTTTTGAAGTATAGTTGATTTACAGTGTTGTGTTAATTTCCGCCGTACAACAAAGTGATTCAGTTATACATATGTATGTGTTCTTTTTCATATTCTTTTCCATCATGGTTTATCCCAGGATATTGAATATCGTTGCCTGTACTATACAGTAGGACTTTGTTGTTTATCCATCCTATATATAATAGTTTGCATCTGCTAATCCCAAATTCCCAGTCTGTCCCTCCCCACCTACCTCCCCCTTGGCAACCACAAGTCTGTTCTGTCTGTCTATGAGTCTGTTTCTGTTTCATAGATAAGTTCATTTGTGTCGTATTTTAGATTCCACATATAAGTGATATCATATGATGTTTATCTTTCTCTTTCCGACTTACTTCACTTAGGATGGTAATCTCTGGGTCCATTCATGTTGCTGCAAATGGCATTATTTCATTCTTTTTTCTGGCTGACTAGTATTCCATTGTGTGTGTGTGTGTGTGTGTGTATACACACCACACCTTTATCCATTCATCTGTCAGTGGACACTTAGGTTGTTTCCATGTCTTGGCTATTGTAAATAGTGCTGCAGTGAACATTGGGGTGCATGTATCTTTTTGAATTAAGAGTTCTGTCCGGATATATGCCATTGTCATACGGCAACTCTATTTTTAGTTTTTTGAGGAACCTCCACACCGTGCTCCATAGTGGCTGCACCAACTCACATTCCCACCAACAGTGCAGGAGGGTTCCCTTTTCTCCACACCCTCTCCAGCATTTATTTGTAGATTTTTTAATGATGACCATTCTGACCCATGTGAGGTGATACCTCATTGTAATTTTGATTTGCATTTCTCTAATAATTAGCAATGTTGAGCATCTTTTCATGTGCCTGTTGGCCATCTGTACGTCGTCTTTGGAGAAATGTCTGTTTACGTCTTCTGCCCATTTTTCAATTGGGTTGTCTGGTTTTTTGTTGTTGAGTTACATGAGCTGTTTGTATATTTTGGAAATTAAGCCCGTGTTGGTCGTATCATTTGCAAATAATTTTTTTCAGTCCATGGGTTGTCTTTTCGTTTTGTTTGTGGTTTCCTTTGCTGCACAAAAGCTTGTACTACTTGTGATTTTTGATTCTAGGCACCATCTCCTATTTCTGTATTCTTTTTTTTTTTTTAGTAACAGCTTTATTGAGATATAATTCACATACCATACGATTCAGTGATTTAAGGTATAAAATTCAGTGGTTTTTAGTTTAATTACAGAGTTGTGCAACCATCACCACAATCAACGTCAGAACATTTCATCACCCACATAAGAAACCCTGTACACATTAGCAGTCCCTCCCCACGTCCCCTCAGTCCCTCTCAGTGCCCCTGCCCTAGCCCTAGGCAACCACTGATCTATTTCCTGTGTCTATAGATTTGCCTCTTTTTATCACCTCCTCCTTCCTTGATTGCCTCTCCTCTCCCCTTTACTTCCCACTTCTTTGCTTGTCTACTCCGTTCCCTGCGTAAAGGCCATCATAAATCCTTTCTCCCCTCCCATTTCTCTTTTCTTTCTCATGGGGTTAGAGCTTGAAGGTGTTTCCCATGTTTCCAGGAAAGCCCGTAAGTAATGGGATAGCAGTTAGGTGCCGGCCACTGCACTAAACACCTCACATGCCATATCTCGCCTAATCATATCATCATTTACTCTTGTGAGGCAGGACTATTACAATCCCCATTTTTCAGAGGAGGAAGTTGTGGCTCAGAAAAAAGGTGCTGTCCAAGGTCACACAGCCAAAAGGTGGCAGAGTCAGGATTTGAACCCATGTCTGTCTCCAGATTAGAACCAGGGCTATTGACAGCCTGCTGTTTATCTGCCCAGTATTTGGGGATCTCAGGAGGATGGAGACCATATCTGTTTTTTACTTCTGTATCCCCACAGCTAGCACAGTGCCTGGCACGTGATAGATTTGCAGTAAATGTTGTTGAATCAATGAAAATCCATCTCCCCACTAGCCTCCTGCTAACACCCAGAAAACCAGGGGAGTGTTTTCTTCTTCATTCTCATCCCTAATCCTGGCCTTGGGGCTGGTCCACAGTAGGTGCTCAGAGAGCCATTCCTTTATGAATGAACGTTTGAATGAACGAAGGAAGTAAAGAGTGAACAAGTGATTACTGAGCCAGTGCATAAGTGCGGCATGTGTCCTAAGGGTCTTTAGTCGCTTCTCTAGACCTCCAAAGAACCCGCCATTTTCCCTCCCGCTCTGACACCTCCTGCCCCTCCTCTGTCTTCCCCTCGAGTCCCAGGGCAGCTGCCCAGTGAGCCCGGGAGGAGGTGACTTCTCGAAGGTGCATCCTGGGTCTCACCACCACTGATTCTGCCCAAGCCTCTCCAGAAAGTTCTCCTCAAGCCAAGTGTCCTTTAATCCATGCAGACAGCAGGAGGGCTCTCTGCAGGGGTGTTTAAAGAACCTGGGTTGAAGCCTGTCAAACTAATTTTTTAAAATGCAGATCCCAATCCTCACAGAGAAACTGAGGGGACAGTGAAAATACCTCCAAGGCTCTAAAAGGCTTTTTATCTGCTCCTTTTTTTTTCCTCCCAATCTGTTCTTTCTGACTTCAAATCCACAGAGAGAACTCATAGGCATCTTGCTTGTGCTTCAGGATAACTCTGTGCCCAGTTCCCCCATTTTGCTGTTTAAAACATGTATGTTTTTCTGACATGAAACATATGCCTGTCTCTTAACATCTTTCCACATCAAGGGCTGTTCTTCCTCCCATTGCTATTCAGCCTTATTTTCACTGCTTTCCTCTGAACCCCACTGGTTCAACTGGCCCATCCCCACCTCTCTTGCTCTCTCTGCCTTTAACCTTCCTTTAACCCAGCTCCTAGCCCACTACCTGCTTTCTTACAGAAGGCTCTCAAGGCCATTCTCAGAACTGAACTTGGCATATCAAAATCCACCTCATTCTTCAAATCCGTGCCTCCTCTGGGAAGCCTCCCTGGGTTCACAGTGGTGTCCCTTCCCTACCCTTCCGTTAGCTTCTATGGGACCATACATCTCAATCCTTAACTAAGGGCAGGCCCTCATTTGTGTACATAATGCTTTCTTGACATTATGAAAAATGAATATTATTCTCCCCTCATTCTTCAGTGATTGAGTTTTGAATTTCAGTCATCTTCCCTTGGCACTTTGAATAGATTGTCCCATTCTCTTCCTGCATCTAGTGTTGCTAGGGAGCAGCTACTATCCACCTGGTCCTTGTTCTCCTTTTCATTAGCTGTCATTTCTCTGATTTTCTCAGGAGCTCCTCACTGTCTTTAAAATGCTGACGTTTCACTAAAGCATGTCTAGGTATGTTTCTTTATTTTTATATCCTGCTCAGCATGTGGTGGGTCTTTTCAATCTAAGGACTCAGGAGATCTTCCTAGAAATTTTCCTACTTTTACTTCTTTTTTGGGGGTGGGGGGTGGGTAGGGGAGCCCCACCGCATGGCATGCAGGATCTTAGTTCCCTGATCAGGGATCAAACCCTTGCCCCCTGCAGTGGAAGCACGGAGTCTTAACCACTGGACCGCCAGGGAGGTCCATCACTTTTACTTGTTTAAATAATGACTCTCTTCACTCTTTTTATTCTTCCTTTTGGAATGGTTATGAAACAGAATGGGAGCTTCTGCCCCTATTTTCCATGTCTCTTAACGTTTCTTTCATATTTTCCACCTTCATCCCTTTGTGCTCCATTCCTAGAGCATTCTGCTTCATCTTTTATCCATTAATTTGCTCTTTAACAATTCAGTCTGTTTCTTATTTTATTTCATCAACTATCATTTTTATTTCCAAGAGCACTTATTGATTCTTTTTCATAGTTATGTGTTCTTGTTTCATAATAGCCTGTTCTTTCATGATGTCGATGCCCTTCTGTATCTGTCTAAGGATATTAAATATGTTATTGTTCATGATCTCTTTCCTTGGTTGTAAATCCTTTGCAGTGGTGTTGGTATTTATTTCAGTTCTTTTCATGGTGTTAGGACTTGTCTTGGGCAGTACAAGAAGAGGCAGCAGTCAAACAGCCCAGTTGGGGAGTGTACACAAGGGGCTGGTTGACTTCCACTGGCTTCAGTGCCAGATCGGGGACTTCTGAGCCAGCCACTGAGCAGTGTCTTGTCTCTGACCCAAGCTCATTCTTTCATTGTTCCACGCGTGAGCAATCACCTCCTTCATACCACCTACCCTACAGGAATGGAATAAAGGGCATAGAGGGGTCAACCAGCCTTGTGGCTTCTGCCGTGGTATCCCAGTTAATCCCCTGTCACTTGCCCCTGGGCCTTCCTAGTCTCAGATTCTACCCCCTCGAAGTCTGGCAGGCCTCACACTGCTACTACCTTTTGCAACAAAACCCCCTGCAGCAGTCCTGGGCCACAGCCCCCCCTTTGCAGCTTCTGCCCATCAGTGATTCCTCACAATTCTTGGTCCACTAACTTCTCCCCTTCCTCTTTCTGCGCTTGGCTTTGTACTGATATTCATTTGTTTCCTGGCTTTATTGCATTAAGGGGAAACCGCTGTTCATTCCATCTCCCATCTTGAAACCAGAAGTCTGGCTTGCGTATTATAAAAGTTTGTTTGTTTGTTTGTTTGTTTTTTCCCAAGAGCACTGAAAAACGTGATAAAACCTTCTTCTCCTTTAAGACAATGAGTTTCCAGCATTTTGTACAAACACACACCATTGTTTGAGCGTGCTGGCAAACAGGGCATTTGCCCATACGCACCAGCACGCCCTGGCCCAGAGCATTCTGAAATCCACCTAGGGCAGCTCAAGGTGTTCCGGACAATGCACTGAAGCTGAGGGCTGACTGTGTGTGCAGTAGGGAGTAAATGGATCCCTGGGGTCTTCTGGAGGTGTTGGGGAGTCTCCCTCCAAGGCTGCACCCCCCACTTCAACCAGAACCATTCCCCTGTCTCGTTTCTGGCTTTTAGTCTGTCTGCTTTTTTGCTAAAGCTGAGCCAATAAATAGCTCACATACCCAGCATTCTTTTCCAGGAAGCACAGATGTAACCCATCCTTGAAACTTCTCTGCTTTGGTATTGTTGTGTGATGTCAGCATAGGTTCTGCTAGTGATGACTTGAAGGACTTGAGGGAGAAATAGTTGACCCTACAGTTTTTGGTTTAACCAAGAGTTCTTTTCTTATGATAAACGCTGTATCCTTTGTTTTCTTCTCCTCCAGTTTTGCTTCCTGGTTCAATTCAACATCATCTTAGTGTTCAGAATTCATTAATGGAACCGCAGTGTTCTAGCAGTGGAGCTACAAGGAATACCTTAGTTCCTTGCTTGGTCTGTGTATCTTCAAAACATGTTTTACTAATGATGATACAACGATGATGATGATACAGACACTTATCTGTGCCGAGTACTTTACATCCTTCATAACTAATCTTCAAACAAGTCCCAAGAGGTCAATACATTCAGCCCATTTTATTTTTTTTTAAATGTTGATACAGACACTTATCTGTGCCGAGTACCTTACATCCTTCATAACTGATCTTCACACAAGTCCCAAGAGGTCGATACATTCAGCCCATTTTATTTTTTTTAATTTATTTATTTATTTTTGGCTGCGTCGGGTCTTTGTTGCTGCACGCGGGCTTGTTTAAGTTGCGGCGAGCGGGGGTTCCTCTTCGTTGTGGTGCGCAGGCTTCTCATTGCGGTGGCTTCTCTTGTTGTGGAGCACGGGCTCTAGGCACGCGGGCTCAGTAGTTGTGGCACACGGGCTTAGTTGCTCCGCGGCATGCGGGATCTTCCTGGACCAGGGCTCGAACCCGTGTCGCCTGCATTGGCAGGTGGATTCTTAACCACTGCACCACCAGGGAAGTCCCCAGCCCATTTTACAGGTGTATCTGAGACAAAGAGAGGTTAGGTAAATGTCCAAGGTTACATAGCTGGTAAGTGGTGGAGCTGGGATTTGATCCCACATCTCTCTGGTTTTAAAGCCCAGGCTATTTTCTTTCATCTCCATTCTTGTGATTTTGCATCTGCTTTTACAGGCCAACCTTGGAGATATTGCAGGTTCAGTTCCAGACCACCACTATAAAGCCAGTATCACAATAAAGCAAGTCACATGAATGTTTTGGTTTCCCAGTGCATATAAAAGTTGTGTTTACATTATACTATAATCTATTAAGTGTGCTATAGCGTTATGTATAAAAAAAGGTGCAGACCGGGCTTCCCTGTGGCACAGCCCGTGTGCCACAACTACTGAAGTTCGCGTGCCTGGAGCCTGTGCTCCGCAACGGGAGAAGCCTGAGCACCTCACTGAAGAATAGAGAAACTAGAGAAAGCTGCAACTAGACAAAGCCCGCGCACAGCAACGAAGGCCCAACATAGCCAAAGATAAACAAATAAAATAAATAAATGTATTAAAATAAAAAGTGCAGACCTTAATTAAAAAATACTTAATTACTAAAAAATGCAAACCATCATCTGAGCCTTCAGCAAGTCATAATCTTTTTGCAATAGTAACATCAAAGATCACTGACCACAGATCACCATTACACATATAATAACAATGAAAAAGTTTGAAATATTGTGAAAATGAGCAGTTTGTAAAACAAAAGCAATGCAGTATCTGCAAAGTGCAATAAAGTGAAGCACAATAAAATGAGGTTTGACTGGGGACTTCCCTGGTGGTGCAGTGGTTAAGAATCCACCTGCCAATGCAGGGGACACAGGTTCGAGCCGTGGTCCAGGAAGATCCCACGAGCCATGGAGCAACTGAGCCCGTGCGCCACAACTACTGAGCCCACGTGCCACAACTACTGAAGCCCACGTGCCTAGAGCCCGTGCTCCACAACAAGAGAAGCCACCGCAATGAGAAGCCCACGCACCACGACGAAGGGTAGCCCCCGCTCGCTGCAACTAGAGAAAGCCCTCGTGCAGCAACGAAGACCCAACAGAGCCAGAAATTAATTAATTAATTATTTATGTATTTAAAAAATTTTTTAATGAGGTATGACTGACTGTATTCATAATAGCTCTTAGCTTCTCTCTAGTAAATGAAAACTCCCAGACATCACAATTAAGAGCACAAATGTTGAGAGCTTCTGCCATAGTACATAGTAGAGTGTAAGCTTAGCAAATCCTCATTGATAGATTTCATTTTGATTATTGTTCTATTTTCATTTGCTCACGTACATACTTAGTCTTAGAGTTGTTGAATTCACGGATGTGCCGACAATGACTTGTACGCCCAGAATCACCTTCAGTCATTACCAGAGCTACCAAGTGTTGATAAGATGCTGGTCACCAGCACATAAAGGGCTTCCATTTACCAGTACCCTTTCCTGGAGAGACTCCAGTGGGACGTGTTAAGTATATGCCTGCCACATGCCTGCTGCGTTCTCAGTGCTCTCCCCTGTAATTTAATACTAATAGGTAACGTTTTCCTTTCAGCCTTTACCAAGTGCTGTTGCACGCATTAGCTTATGTGGTCATCATGGAAACCCTACAAGTGGGCATTACTGTTCTTACCATCCTCTCTGTTTTATGATGTGGCATCTCAGGCCTGTGGCTTACCCAGGGCTGTTGAGGCAGCCGGAACCTGAACCCAGGACTGCAGCCCCAGAGGCCAGCCTCTGCTCCTGCGCTGGGTCTGTGGCTGCCTTTCTCTCTGATCTGGGTGGCAGAGTGCAACAGCAGAACCATACCCACAGCCCTCGGCCCCTAGCGCTTTCTCACCTCGGGCACAGCTTCCCCCCAAGCAGGGTCCACTTTCCAGGGCAGGGCTGGGTAGTGAAGGCTCAGGCTCTGGAGCCCACCAGGCTGCCTTTGACTCCCGCCTCCACCACTGAGTTTCTGCGTGACCCTCTGCGAGTTCCTCAGCTCTCCTGAGGTTTGGTTCTGCATCTGTACAGTGGGATGACAATCCCCATCTCATCAGGTGGTTGTAATCATTAATCAGCTCTCCTGTGCACAGAGCCTGCTGCGGTATTGCTGTTTATTACTTTGCTCAGGCTGCCATCACGAAAGACCGGGTGGTTTAAACAACAGAGACGTATTTTCTCATGTTCTATAGGCTGGATGTCCAAGATCAAGGTGTCAGCAGGTTTGGCTTTTCCTGAGGCCTCTCTCCTTGGCTCACAGCTGGCCACCTTCTCTCTGTGTTCACACGTGGTCGTCCCTCATTCTGGATGTTCTGTGTGTCCTCATCTCCTCTTATAAGGACAACAGTCATATTGGACTAGGGCCCACCCTAATGACCCCATTTTAACCTAATTACCTCTTAAAAGGCTCTGTCTTCAAACGCAGTCACAATCTAAGGTACGGAGGGTAGGGCTTCAGCATATAAATCTGGGGGGGACTCAATTCAGCCCATAACATGCAACGTGTGCACCTTTCACCCATGTGAATTCAGCCACATGGTACTAAACAAAAAGGAGACAGGAAACATAAGATATTAAATAACATGAGTGATTCCACCCACCGTTCCAGTCAATGGGTGTGTATCCCAGAGGCAGAGGGAGATGAGATGAAAGTTCGCTGTACCTCCATCAGCATCAGTTCCCCTGTACCTAAACATGAGCTAGGTGTGATCCCCACGTTTAAGGATGCACATTTTTCATACGGCATGGCATATAAACACCAGCCAACTGCTTTGTCTGGTGCTCAACCAAAGGAGCAACGATCAAGGCTAGTTTGGGCTGTATTGGGGGTTTGCCTTGAACTTCTTCAGAATTTTAGCAGACACTGCTGGTGGCCTGCCCTGTATCCCAACCCCGCGACTGCTTCCCACCTCCTATGCCCACCTAAGGGCATCACCCAGAAAGGGGGAGGGTTAATGTCTTGGGGACGGGGAGGGACTAGGGGTCAGGAGATAAGTGTCCCCACCCCCAGTGTCTGATTCTGCACAGTCTCTCGGAGGATCCCTGTTAAATTAAGCCCCACTGGCCCAAGAGCATTAACCTGCTCCTAACTGGCTCTTTCTTTCCTCAGTTCCTCACTTGGGCTTCCTGGAATCATCTCTCAAATTAACTACCTACACCCAAGTTCATGTCTCAAGGACTGATTTTGAGGAAATCCAAAATTACACGAGCACCTACCCCCATGTAAGATGTTTCTGATAGGGCTTCCCTGGTGGCGCAGTGGCTGAGAATCTGCCTGCTAATGCAGGGGACATGGGTTCGCGCCCTGGTCTGGGAGGATCCCACATGCCGCGGAGCAACTGGGCCCGTGAGCCACAACTACTGAGCCTGCGTGTCTGGAGCCTGTGCTCCGCAACAAGAGAGGCCGCGATAGTGAGAGGCCCGCGCACCGTGATGAAGAGTGGCCCCCGCTTGCCACAACTAGAGAAAGCCCTAGCACAGAAACAAAGACCCAACATAGCAATCAATCAATCAATCAATCAATCTTAAAAAAAAAAAATTCTACCCTTTGGTTATCATCTTAAAAAAAAAAAAAAAAAAAGATGTTTCTGATACACAGCGGTCTCATAGATGGTCCCCCATAGATATTGTCTGGGAATCTGACGAATGTAAAATCCCTGATTCCAGAACCCCAGCTGCATGTGGGTTCTCCCAGACCATCCTGGCCCACTGGCCCTGACACCATACCTACTCAGTGCTTTCCTCTGCCCTCCCTTCCAGGTGATCGAGAAGAACTTGAGCGGCTGGTGGTACATTCAGATTGAAGATAAGGAAGGATGGGCCCCAGCGACTTTCATCGATAAGTATAAGAAGACCAGCAATGCCTCAAGACCCAACTTTCTGGCTCCCTTGCCCAATGAGGTGACGCAGCTCCGGTTGGGAGATGCAGCAGCAATGGAGAACTGCACGGGCAGTGAAGCCGTCGGCCCGTCTCGGCCCCTACCCGACGCACCACATGGGGCTGTGGACTCCGCCATGCCATGGTCCAAAGACTGGAAGGGTGGTAAGGAGGTCCCAAGGAAAGCATCTTCAGACACGTCCTCGTGTGCAGGCTACGAGGAGATCTCGGACCCCGACCTGGAGGAGAAGCCCAGTCTCCCTCCCCGGAAAGAATCCATCATCAAGTCGGAAGGGGAGCTGCAGGAGCGACAGAGGATGGAGCAGCTCAGAGGTTCTTCGCCCAAGCCTCCTGGCATGATCTTGCCAATGATCCCAACCAAATACACGCCTCCAGCCCGGGACAGCAGGAGACCAGAGCCCAAACCTGACAAAAGCAAGTTGTTCCAGCTGAAAAACGAGATGGGGCTGGAGTGTGGCCACAAAGTATTGGCCAAGGAAGTGAAGAAGCCCAACCTCCGACCTGTCTCCAAATCCAAAGCTGACCCACCGGAGGAGAAGCTGGAAGCTGTTCCCCAGAATCCCTTCTTAAAGTCCAAACCTCAGGTTAGGCCAAAACCAGCTCCTTCCCCCAGGACAGAGCCTCCTCAGGGTGAAGACCAAGTGGACATCTGTAACCTCAGGAGCAAGCTCAGGCCCGCCAAGTCCCAAGAGAAACCCTCGTTGGACGGAGAGAGCAGCCCCCAGGCTGGGGGAGGCCAGGACGTGGCCATCAGCCGTGGCTTCCTCCCAGGGGAGGGGCCTGGCCGCGCCCAGGACAGGACGAGCAAACAGAATGGGCTCAGCCCAAAGGAGACGTCCTGCAGAGCCCCTCCAAGGCCAGCCAAGACCGCAGATCCCGTGCCTAAGAATGTGCCAGTTCCCCTCCTAGAGGCTTCCCAGCAGAGACCTGTGGTCCCTCCTCGGAGACCACCACCCCCCAAGAAAAGCTCCTCGTCGTCCAGGCCCCTTCCAGAGGTCAGAGGGCCCCTTCCAGAGGTCAGAGGGCCGCAGCGGGAGCCCAACGAAGGCAAGGCAGCTCCTGTCCCAGGCCGGGCCCTGCTTGTCCCCCCAAAAGCCAAACCTTTTCTCTCCAACTCCTCAGGGGGACAGGGTGACATGCGAGGCAAAGGTGGGCTGGGGCCACGGATGATCGGCAAGATGGGAGAAAACAAGGAGAAAGTGGCTGCAGCCCCCTTCCCCAATGCAGACGGCCCCAAGGACTTGTATGTGGCCGTGGCCAACTTTGAAGGAGACGAAGGTACCAGCAGCTTCCAGGAGGGGACGGTGTTCGAGGTCCGGGAAAAGAACAGCAGCGGCTGGTGGTTCTGCCAGGTCCAAAGCGGAGCCCCCTCCTGGGAAGGGTGGATTCCTTCCAACTATCTCAGAAAGAAGCCCTAGCCTGCTCCCTTCCTGCCTGGAAGTCCTGCACGACCCTGCCGGCTTTACCTACATATTTAATACGCCTCTTAATTTATCATCCTCCACGCAGCTTCAAAGGAAGGAAGACTGGAATACTGTGGTTTCTTCCCTTCTCTGGGTGGAGAGGGATCCCTCCCATCACAGCATCCCCTGGAGGCTCAGAGGCCACACCCCTTTCTCTCAGCATCCCTGCCTTAAGGCCAGTGGCATTGCCACCCAGCTTCCCTGCCCACCCAACAGCTGGACCATGACTCTCTGAGGCCTCTAGGACCGGAATCCATCATCTGGAGAAACTACAGAAAGGGTCTCTTGTTGCTCGGATCAGGCAGAGTATGGGGAGCCCCCCCACCCCCGCCCCAGCACCCCACCCAGTTCATTCATGTCAAGCAACTTGATTCACTCGGTTTCCAAAATGCCTGGTCCCAGAAAGAACTTCATCCTGTAGAAGTCAGCTCCGTTGCCAGTTCCAGGGAAGTGGTGTCTTCCCCGAGGCCTCAGGTCCACGGGCCTCTCAGGTTCAAGCAGATGCAGCTGCCCCAAGAGTGGGCCTGGAGGTCCTCCCAGCCACCCTGCCTCCCTTCTGTGCTGGGACCCTGATCGGTTCTAAAGGAGTGCTTCCAGCTCCAAGCATGCTCCACTTTCCTGCTGCAGGCTGTGGTCCAACCCAGGGCTTTTAAACAGGAATCCCCAGCCCGCTTTTGGCGGGGGGGGGGGGGGGGGGGGCCTTTCACTTCTGCCTACCTAGAGCAAGAATCTCAAGGTTTGTTTGAATAAGGGGACCGTTCACAAGCCACGCCCCTTGGGAGCTCCTCTTTGCTGAGTAGCTAGTAGGTGCCAAACGCTGTACTTGGCACTTTACATTCATGCTGAACCCTCACAGCAGCCCTCTCGGATACTATTATACCTGTTTTATAGATGGGGAAACTCGGGTTCAGTGTGCCCAAGGGCACACTAGCTGGGAAGAGGAGGAAAGGGGATTTGCATCCAGGCTGGCCTGACTTCCATGCCTGTGCCCTTCCCCCTGTAAGAGGCAAACCAGGCGGGGAGAGGGAGACGCCAGCTGGCTCTCAGGAACAGGCGGCCAACTGGCTGCCCTGGGGTGTGCATGTGGGGGCCGGGTGGCTGCTCCCACACCCAACACCCCTCCAACCCATTGTAGCATCTGCTGAAGGCTGCCCTGGACCCCATACGGTTGCTCCACACAGCGGCTGCCCAGGGCCCCGGTGCTGCCACAGAGCCCTGTTTCCTGCTCCTATGCTGGTCCCCCACCCCCACCCCCTACCGCCGGGAGATAGAGCTTATGGAGCAAAGGGAGCCAAGGTGGTCTCACATGCCAGCCTTGAGGGACCCTGGTGGCTCAAGGGCCAGCAGCTGAGTCTCCAGCAAACTGGGCAGAGTAGGCAGTAGTCCCATAAGGAGACGGGGACCCGAGGGCCAGGCAGAACCTCCTGTCTCTCTCTGCTGCTGCTTCCTGCTCCTCTCTGGCACTCGAAGAGTAGTTTTCTTTTTTTTTTTTTTTTCCATGCACTCTCCCTCTCTGTGGTCTCCCTGGAAGGAACCCAGGGCAGCCCTTGCACCCATTTTGACTGATGTCGTTCACTGAGTCACGTAGAGACACAGCTACACTGCAGAACGAGAATCAGGACCCAGGGTTTCTGGCTTCCAGCCCAGAGCTCTTGCCTGGGGTCCAGGCTGCCTTGGGGGGTGAGAATGCAGCACCCCTCCTCATCCCACCCTACTCTGCAGGACAAGAGGAAGTGGCCCTGTCCTGCCCCAGAGATCTCTGATGCAGAGTAGTCAGCTGCTGCCATGCTTTTGGGACCACAAGGGCAGCTTTCCCAGGGATGCTCGCCATCCACCTGCAGTGCCAAAATTTATGTGCAAACAGCTCTCTTCCACTCTCCCCTCCCCTCCCCTCCCCACCCCTCCTCACTGCCACATGGGCTCTGGATGCTTCTCCCCTGATCCACAATCGCATCTTTATTCCTTCCTTCAGTAGGTCTGTAAATCCCACGCCCCGACAATCTTGGGACAGGGCCCTGAGGTGCCCTGCCGCACCCACTTGCCCCCAGCCCTGTTCCCAGAACCTTGGGGGGAAGATGGCAGCCAGGGGCAGAAGGGAGAATGGGAGAGGGCCACCCACCCTCCAAGGTCCCCTCACTCGGGAGGAGGCCCCACAGCACGTTTTCCTGAGTTTTTGACCTATTTTGGTTTAAACACCATTCGTGAAGCTGTCATGCAGGATTTGACTACATTTCAAAAGACAAAACTCTGAATTTTTTTTTTTTTTCTGATTATCTCTCCGCTTTCATTGACCTTTTTCTAGTGTTTTGTGAGTGCCTACTATGTACTAGGCGCTGGGTGTAGACCAGGCTGCGGGTGGCTCCGTGCCCGGCTGTGAAGAGCTTGGATTTCTGTGTGCAGATTCCACTGAAGGCGTTTGTCTTTGGCTTCATTTCCTCCTCCCAGGGGTCAGCTGGGTGGGAATGGGCTAATTCCGCCTTTTTCTGGATAGAAAATTTTCCCTGCACATGAAAAAGTAATTAGCCTTTTTATTATTATTATTCTGGCGTGAAAGGAAGGTACTAAAGCCACATTTCTCTCTGTTCACTGTTCTTTCCTCAGGACACATCTGTGGCCTGAGGACTCCTCTCTCCAGCTCCTACCACGGTGAGGGCACTTCCCCAGGCAGCTGCAAGGGACGGTCTTGATGGCCGGTGGCTCTCCCTAGCTGTCCTCACCTGGGGGCTTAGGTTGATACCATCCAGGACCGTAGCCACCATTCTGTGCGCATTTGATAGAGCAGATGCAAAATCCCCTGGAGCCACCACCGTGGCAAATGTCCAGGGGCCATAGGAATAACTTTTGTGCCAGGCTCCGGGCAGGTTACCGGTGCCTACGCACGCTCCCTCCTTTAATTTCATCCTCACTTCAACCCTGTGAGGTGCCTAGGGTCAGCCCCAATCTGTCATGAGAGCACAGGTTCAGAGGATGAAGTCAGCGTCATCCAAATATTGACCAAGCTGAGACTTGAATCCAGTTTTTTCTCCCCAGTGCCCATGACATTTCCTCTGCCATCAACAATGAAATGTTCATGGTGCTTCCAGGGAAACGGGGGACCCTCCCTCTTAATTTAGGTTTTTCCTCTCCTGACCCCACGATCACACGTGTCAGTAGGTCACAGGCCAAATGCCAGCCCAGAAAGGCAGGCAAGGATGGCTTTTATTCCTTTCCTCACCCCTGCATACTTTCTTGGGATGGCTATTTTATCTTACACCCTAGGGCAAAACTACAGCTTGTAGTCATAGCAACCAAATCTTTGGAAAATCTGCCTTTTAGGACCACCACTTGATAAAATAGGCCTTTACTCAAGTTTTTTACTCAGAATTTCTTTGCCATTTGATGGGTTTATGTCCTTGTCCCAGGATGAGACTTGGGGAGCTGGGCTGCAGCTCAAACCATTTTTAATGCCCTGCCCTGCCGGGAAATTGCTAGAGCCTCGCCAGGCTTCCAATAGTCATGTTACACGTCCTCCACAAAGCCCCTCCACATGATTGATTTCTTAGACGAAGTTCTTGGCCTTAAAACATTTCTGGGCCCACAGGGGATTTCCTTACCAGGTAGAATGTAGGAAAACAAACTTGCCACATTAAAGGACAGATGCCAAATCTCCCCAAGGTTGGAAGACCCTACTCTTAGGCTGAGGGATGGGACAGTCTAGTATTTATTTAGTCTGTACCAAGTGCACGGCACTGAGTGGGATGAAGTAGAAATCGCTCCTGGCCTCAGGTAGCTGGCAACTCAACATCATCAAGAACGAGAACATTTCGTGGCTCGGCTTGGCTCCCATCCTTTCATTGTTCCTGAGTTTTTAAGAGTTGGGTCAGGTCTTGCCCTTCACTTTGGGCTGTGACAATGTATATGTAACAGCCTGAGTCACGCATGGCAGTCTTGTCCCCTCCTTGGTTGTCAGGCCCGTCCTTCAGGGCTTTTGCTGCAAACAACCATACCAGACCATAGACCAAAGATCCCCTGTTGTCAAACCATGCAGCCTGAAAGAGGAGGAAACTGGCTGGCATTGAGGCCTGAGGGTGCGGCAAAGCCCTTCCTTAGCCTGGAGGAATTGCTCCTAACTTGACTAAGCTTCTAAGGTCTAGATGGGCCTTAGCCCGTGGAGGTCACAGACAGAGTTGTGGAGTTGCAGAGTTAAACCCAGGAGGCTCCAGAGCCTTTGCTCATGGACCACCTGCTGAGGACCCTTCTCACAGACTTGACCGTCCAGCCCCATGGATTAACATCTGCTTTCTGGTGCTACCTTGTGGAGTTTTCAAGCTACCCATTGTGTTTCAACATTCCACCTTTCCCGTTTTTATCGTCTACTCCCAAGTAGGCCTTCTTGTCTCCAGTCAGGAACAAGGGACTCAACTTTTGTTGTCCTTGAAGAGGCCAAACCCAGTGCCACAGCCAGTAGCCTTCACTTTCAGGTCTTCTATAAACACACAAGAGGAGGTGCACCCACCAGGCTTATGATGGCAATAAGCAATCCTAACACGACTAAGGTGTCCGTAGTTTACCCCAGTGTATGCCTGTCTGTGACATTGTGCCCATGCAATTGTTAATAGCAGCACCCCTTTCACTCACGGGGTGATAACAAACTGGTCACCTTGGCTACAACCCACATTTCCTGCTTCAGGGAGCCACCAAGTAACTAGGCCATTTCTTGCATCCCTCCAGGAGCAGTGGGCCCTGATAGCATTGTCCCACCGCCTCGCGTCTGCTTACAGGATGATGCTGGAGATCTCTGGACATCTCAGCACTCCTCATACCCTTGGCAAGTTGACACATTCTGGGGGTGTCTTTGTTTCCTTTTAACACACACGAAAAATACGTGAGGATATATAATGTGAGGGGGGAGGGGTGATGAACAATGAATTAGCTGTAGCATGTATAGACTATCTACCATTAGACTTTTTCTTTTCTTTTTTTTTTTAATAAAAAAAAGTGCTTGACTGGTTTCAAGCTTCATTGTGAAGATGTGTCTATGGATTTTATTTGGCTGAAGAAAGGGTGAGTAGCTTTGTGCCCTGGCATCTTGGCCTGGATTTGGGGATCAAAAAACAGAAGCCTGTGTGAGCTAGGTTTGGGCATTGCTCAGAAATAGGGATGACTCCTCTCTCTGGGCCCTAGTGTACTTTGATTCTTTTAACTGCAATGTCCAGAAACCAAGAGAAAGCTTCCTTGTATTCACTGGGTGTCTCCCACATTCTTGGCTCTGTGCCTAAAGGTGGAAAACTTTACATGTCCAGGGAGTTTGAACCTCTCGCTGGCATTGCCTACTGACGGGCAGGGAAGTAGGAGGGTGCAGCCACGGTTGGGCCGCAGGGACTGCCCAAGCCACTTGCTCCCAGGAGGTGGAGAGCATTGCCTGATGTTTTATTACTTTCCCAAAGGCAGCGCCAAGGCAAAACCAACCACCGGTGCGGAGCCTCCTTGGTCCCAGGTGAATCCAAAACGACACCACCACCCCACCTTCCTAGGAAGAGAAGAATAGAACCAGCAGAGTCCCAGCCCAGAAGAAGTTCAAAGGGGAGGATTTAGATACAATATTCATCCCACCTTGGAGGAAACAGTTTAAAGCAATGATCTTCTGGTGCACCTTACTTAGGAATAATCTTCCTTCATATATTAAGCTCTGTTCCCATAAGAAAGGAAAGTCATTATGTGGTTTAACACCACCACCCGTACCCCACACACCCCGGGAGCGTTTTCTCCCAAATCTCCTAAACCAGGAGTGCTTAGTCTCAAGAATACATCTGGTAATGACCATGGCATGGGCTTCCCGGAGCAGGCGTGCAGGGGCCCCTGAGCCTCCTGGGATGGGATGGGAACTGGACCACGGTCAGGAATCAACCTGACTTTGTGTCTCCGGGGTCTCTTACCCACTACCTTCCTTCAGTTCTGACTTGGAACTGGCACACTCACCACTGCTATCCTGTTCCAGGAATGCCACACCAAGCACATACCCGCTCACACCTGCAAACACTTTTCTCTAAGGGGTCATGGTGAATTTGGGGGTCCAAAACTCATATCAAGGGGCCACTCTTCTCCCAGTCCAGAGTGTTTAATGTCCACTCCTTCTCTAGTTCATGTCTATCTGGTTCAGGTGTGCCTCCTCACCATCTGGCAACCCATGCCTCCCAATCATTGGTTCTCAAGTTTCAGTGACCAGAAGATTCAGTCCGGGAGCTTGCCAAAGTGCACATTCCTGGGCTGCATCCCCCAAAAGTCAGAATCAGCAGGAATCTGCATCCTTAAAAAGTACATTGTGAGGAAATGGTCTGCACGCTCCACTCTGAAGAGATGGCCAAACTCAGCCCCTTCCTTACCTGGCATAGTATGTGTTCCAAAATGGTGCTTTATGCTATTATGATCAATGGCACCATTATTTTTCTGGGCATTTGCTGTGTTCCAGGCCTATGGGGCACTTTACCTACAATTTTATTTCATCCTCAGAATGCTCCGTGAAGTGGATATCTGCGTTTTGCCTATGAAGTTGCTAAGTTTCAGAAAGGTGAGGACGCTGGCCCAAGGTCTCGCATGGCTAGTGCGTGGCGTGTCTGGTCCTAAGACTGGCTTTTTTAAACCATACTATGCGCCCTCCCAAATGCTAATAAAGGCACATATCTCATCCTGATGTAATTCTTTCCTGGATTCATCATATTTAAGAACTACTTTCTCTTTCCAAAACCTAATGCTGTAATTAAGGGGAAAATTCTAATTTTTGTTGAGTACATGCTGTGGGCTGGTTATCTTATAGATATTATCTCTTTAATCTTCACTACAATTCTTCTACGTAAGAATTATTATACCCATTTTATGGATGAGGAAATTAATAGTCTGAGAGATTGTTTACACGTTGTCACAGCTAGTATGAAGATGACCTTGGACCTCTAACTCCTTAATAGACCATCACAGTTCCCAAATCTATAATCTTTCCATTCAGCATTTTTCAGTGTTTTCCAGAACAAATGTCAACACATAACGTCTGAAATAAGTGTTCTGTGGGGGACTTCCCTGGTGGCACAGCAGTTAAGTGGTTAAGACACGGGTTCGAGCCCAGGTCCGGGAAGACCCCACATGCTGTGGAGCAACTAAGCCCGTGCGCCACAACTACTGAGCCTGTGCTCTAGAACCTGTGAGCCACAACTACCGAAGTCTGCGCGCCTAGAGCCTGTGCTCCACAACAAGAGAAGCCACCACAATGAGAAGCCCGCGCGCAGCAACGAAGACCCAGCACAGCCAAAAATAAATAAATTAATTATTTTTTAAAAAAGAAAGTGTTCTGTGGACACATTCGTTTGAGCAATGCTTGGTAAAATTAAGTTAAACAGTTTTTTGGGTTTTTTGCAGAACTTCTTGAAGCTCCTTGCATAAAAACATGCAGTGTGATTATCTGAGAGGGGGGTTATCAATATCGGGTTCTTCAGCTGTACTTGACTCTGAAGCCATTCACAGAGCATCTAGCAAGGGCAGTATTTCATGTCATAAATTCTGGAAAATGTCGAATTTTACATTTCAACTTTACCTTGAGTTCTTTTTTTTTTAATTTATTTATTTTTATTTATTATTTTTGGTTGTGTTGGGTCTTCGTTGCTGAGCGCGGGCTTTCTCTAGTTGCGGCGAGTTGCGCTACTCTTCGTTGCAGTGCGCAGGCTTCTCGTTGTGGTGGCTTCTCTTGTTGCGGAGCACAGGCTCTAGAGAGCGGGGGCTTCAGTAGATTTGGTGTGTGGACTCAGTAGTTGTGGCTTGCGGGCTCTAGAGCCGAGGCTCAGTAGTTTTGGCATACGGGCTTAGTTGCTCTGCGGCATGTGGGATCTTCCCAGACCAGGGCTCGAACCCGTGTCCCCTGCATTGGCAGGCGGATTCTTAACCACTGCGCCACCAGGGAAGCCCTACCTTGAGTTCTGAACCACAATCCTTAGCCGATTCCTCCTAATTCCAGCTGTAACTCCACCCCTCACTGCAGCCCAGGCTTCAGTGCTAACATTCACAGCATGGTGAGTACAAAATACTTCTTTGAATGCACACGTGAACTTCAAGGTTTCCTATTTGCCATTGGTCTAACTTGGAGCTCTCTGAGTGGATTTCCCCATAGTAAGATCGCCACTCAAGTAGGAAACTGTTCAGAAAATAGCTGCCAGGAATGGAATTTGTTTTCTGGCTCAAAAACAAGTTTTCCTTTAGAGACCTGTAAGTTGGTGGCGGTGTTCAGAACATTTAGATGCAAGTTAGTAAAGCCAAGGTTCATCTCCTCTTAAGACCCAGGAGGCCCAGATCCTACAATAAACTATGTTCTCCTATTCTTTTTCAACTGCAGAGAACTTGGCCACATAATTGTACAGTACAGTATAGAATAGTGGTCTTCAGATGGTTTTCATTGTGTACCTGATGGTTTATTGATAGAAAAATGCTTAGCATATATGCAGTAATAACTATATAAAATACATATATTACTAAATAGATATATCATGTACAATATTGTTAGGTGGAAAATTCTCACACCCAATGCATGGGGTTCCCTTCCACCTAAAGGAAGAGCTCCATTAGCGTAATGCTCCAGCCCTTCCTCCCTCTCCCTAGGGGAGAAGGGGGAATTATCTAGATGATTGATATTTAGGGGGGCAGGAGCCAGGCATGCATAGCTCAGCCCCTCCCTCTCTCCTCTATGGGGACAGATGTCCTCAGGGAGCACACCTTCCCCTCTGTCCCTGACAGTGGGACGCTTAGTGGTAAAGGGGACCCCACAAAAGGCATCCTGTGCTTTTCAGGGGCGTCTGTGACTGGATCAAGGAACACGACTATTTCTGGAATTCAGCCTTGGGAAGCCTATAACTGCCGCACACCTCACCTAAGACAGATTCTCCCATGGCTCTCTCAAGAATAAAGGTGGCATTTCCTTCTCCAGTCCCCAGATCCCCTCTGTCTCTCTCAGTTACTTGGGAACTGAGGTGAGGTGAAAGGGGAGCAATTTATGAGGCTCCTAAAAAACTGTCTATTGGCTACTGATTAAGGCTAATTTTAGCTGATTTATTATTATAATTATTATATATTATAATAAAATATATATACAAAATTTAAAGTGAAGGATAAGCTAAAAATACATGTAATGAAAAGATCTAATTTTTCACTGAGCTCCAATGGCTTGTCTTATCTGCCCGCCCCCGGGATACACAGACCCTACTTTGTAAACCATTGACAAAGGAACCATGACCGACTTTGGGGTTAGAACTGGGTTTGAGTTCTGACTCTGATACACACCTTACTTCTCTGATACTCAGTGTTCTCATCCATAAAATGGGGACCATAATACCTTTCTCACAGAGTTGTTGTGACGATTAATGGAAATAATACATGCCTAGCACATAGTAGGCACTTCTAACAGGACATCATAATTATTATTGCTTCTGTGGAGAGTCAAGAAGAATGAACAGTCTTCAAATATTTTCACAGCCTAGTACAGGAATTGGCAAACTTTTTCTTAAAGAGTCAGTTAGTAAATATTTGGGGCTCTGGGAGCCAAGAGGCAAAACCAGAATGTTATGCAAGAACTTACATAACTATTTAAAATGTAACCATTTGAACATGTAAAAACCATTCTCAGTTCTGTGAAAAAACAAGCAGTTGGATGGATTAGGCCCAAGGGCTATAGTTTGCTGACACCCTGGTCAGGTGTACATCCATCTCCTATTTTATTACTTTTCTCTAAATGAAAGTTTCCCCAAAGTGTGTTTATGGAACATCAGTCCCTCACATGATCCTGAAAAAGCGTTGTGTGGTCAGATCCATTTGGCAACCACTTGCCTGAGTATTCTCCAAGCCTCCCCACTTGGAATCTGTGTCACACACTAGCACGGCTCTGAGAATCCTGCAGTAAAGAAGCTGTTTAACCTGTTTAATCCAATGTGCCAAAGTGTATTTCACAACAGAATTTTTTTTTCACGTAACATTTATGAACATCCCACAGAACATACTTTGGAAAATGCTGCTGTAGATCTTAAAATTTAATGGCTATGCAGAATTTTATTATTACTGTATTAAATTGAGTTTGTGCTCCATCATGATGCATCCACCTGAGAAATCTGGCTTGGACGCTGTGTGTTAGTTACTATCTTCTGCAGAGTAAACAGGCCAACTTGGTCTTCAATTTGCAAGAGCTGCAGGTTTGCTGATTTTTCTCCCTGTGTTTATCTCGGGACCATAAGAATGTTCACTTGGAGAGCCCCATGGAAATGCCTCTTAGAAAGATCAAGATGGCTCATGAAGCACTTGTGCACCTTGGGAAGAAGGTAGCAGCTGCTGTGTGTCCTTGGAGAAGATTGAGAACCAGGCCATGGCCTTGCTGCTGTGAACATGGATTTGCTAAACTGCTTTCACTGTATTTTATGTGTGTGTGTTTGTGTGTGTGAGTGTGTGTGTGAGTGTGTGTGTGTGGTAAAATACACATAACTTAAAATTTACTGTTTTAACCATTTTTTAAAATTTTTTATTTTATATTGGAGTATAGTTGACTTATACAATGCTTTGTTAATTTCAAGTGTACAGCAAAGTGATTCAGTTATATATATGTATATATACACAAATTCTTTTCCCACTGAGGGGAAAATTCTTTTTCAAATTCTTTTCCCATTGAGGTTATTACAGAATATTGAGTAGAGTTCTCTATGCTGTACAGTAGGTTCTTGTTGGTTATCTCTTTTAAATATAGTAGTGTGTATCTGTTAATTCCAAATTCCTAATTTATCCCTCCCCCCTAGCTTTCCTCTTTGGTAACTGTAAGTTTATTTTCTAAGTCTGTGAGTCTGTTTCTGTTTTGTAAATTAGTTCATTTGTATCATTTTTTTTAGATTCCATGATATCATATGATATTTGTCTTTCTCAGTCTGACTTTTAAGTGTACAGTTCAGTGGCATTGAGTACATTCACATTGTTTGTGCAATAATCACCACCATCCATCTCCAGAACTCATCCGTCTTCCCCAGCTGAAACTCTGCACCCATTAAACAACTCTCCATTCCGCCCTTCCCCAGTCCCTGGCAACCACCATTCTACTTTCTGTCTCTGAGTGTGACTACTCTCGGTACCTCATATAAGTGGAATCACACAGTATTTGTCTTTTTGTGACTGGTTTATTTCACTTAACATAATGTCCTCGAGGTTCACCCATTTTGTAGCATGTGTCAGAATTTCCCTCCTTTTCAAGGCTGAATAATATTCCGTTGTATGTTTATACCACTCTTGTTCATCCATTCACCTGTTAATGGACACTTGGATTGCTTCCATTCTTCAGCTGTAGTGAATAATGCTGCTATGTACATGAGTGTACAAATATCTACTCGAATCCCTGCTTTCAATTCTTTTGGATATATACCCAGAAGTGGAATTGCTGGATCATATGTAACTCCACATTTAACATTTTGAGGAACTGACACTGTTTTCCATAGTGGCTGCACCTTCACTGTGTATGTTGTTAATTTCTGGACCACAGTTCTTTTAAACTGAGATATAATTAATATATGACATTATATTAGCTTCAGGTATACAACATAAAATTCAATATTTTTATATATGGCAAAAATGATTACTACAGTAAGTTTAGTTAATATCCATTACCACACAGTTACAAAAATCTTTTCTTGTAATGGGAACTTTTAAGATCTACTCTTTTAGTAACTTTCAAATATACAGTACAGTATTATTAACTGTAATCACCATGCTGTACATTACATCCCAGGATTTATTTATTTTATAACTGGAAGTTTGTACCTTTTCACCATTTGAAGCCGAGTCTCCCTAAAACCAAGTTCCTTTACTGAATTTATGATTAACCTCTCTATCCATAACTTTACTCTCTTTCTTGTCCCCTCTGACCTCAATCCTGTGCTAACTGAACACTAATAGACCAGAGTGAGAGGACTAAAATCGCTGTTGTCGATAACATTGTTAATGTACTAAAATTGCTATTAGAGATATCATCACCAACATACAAACTCAAGTTGTTTCTCCAGGGCAAGATGAGCTCACAGACACCCCAGCCATGGACCACCTGGCCAGAGAATCGTACACTAGAGACATCCTGACTCCTGAAACTATGATTCAGAAATGTCACAAGATGATAATTAATCCCAGTTTCTTTTTTCTTCCCTTAAAAACAAAACAAAGCAAAACAAAACAAAAAAACCACCCTAACTCAAAGACCAAGTTGAAATAGATCTGAGGCTTGTTTCCCACTCCCTTGCTTGGTGCCCTACAATAAATGCCGTACTTTCCTTTGTACAGTGTCAGGAGATTGGCTTTGCTGCATATCAGGCGAGCAGACCCAGGTTAGGTTTGGTAACTCATCTTCACCTGTTTCAGCCATTCCCAACCGCTTGCCTCTGGCAACCACCAATCTGTTCTCTGTATCTATGAGTCCCAATTCTTTTTAGGTCCCACATGTAAGTGAGATCCCACAGTATTTGTCTTTCTCTGTCTGATTTATTTGACATAGCATAATTCCCCCAAAGTCCATCCATGTTGTTGTAAATGACAATATTTCCTTCTTTTTTATGGTTGACTATTCCATTGTATATATACACCACATTTTCTTTATCCATTCATTTATCAATGGACACATAGGTTGCTTCCATATCTTGGTTATTATAAATAATGCTGCAGTGAACATGTAATGCATATATATTTTCAAGTTAGTGTTTGCATTTCCTTCCAATAAATACCCAGAAGTGGAATTGCTAGGTCACGTGATAGTTCTATTTTCAATTTTTTTTTTTAAGCGGGAGAAGGAAGGATTTATTATTTAAAGATCAGCTTGGTGCTTTGTGTCCACCTAGAGGGGTGGGATAGGGAGGGTGGGAGGGAGACGCAAGACGGAGGAGATATGGGGATATATGTTTATGTATAGCTGATTCACTTTTTATACAGCAGAAACTAACACACCATTGTAAAGCAATTATACTCCAATAAAGATGTTAAAAAAAAAAAAAAAAAGCAAGTAAGGGGAATTCCCTGGAGGGCCAATGGTTAGGACTTTGTGCTTTCACTGCCCTATTTTCAATTTTTTGAGGAACCTCAATACTGTTCTCCACAGTGTTTGCACCAATTTACTTTCCTGCCAACAATGCACAAGGGTTCCCTTTTCTCCACATCCTTGCCAACATTTGTTATTTCTTGTCTTTTTGATAATAGCCATTCAGCAGGTGTGAGGTGATATCTCGTTGGCGTTTTGGTTTACATTTCCCTAATGATTAGTGATGTTGAGCAGCTTTTCATGTACCTGTTGGCCACCTGGATGTCTTCTTTAGAAAATATCTGTTCAGATCCTCTGTCCATTTTTTAATGTTTGGTTTTTTTGTTTTTTTGCTATTGAGTTGTATGAGTTCTTTATATATTTTGGATATTAACCCCTTATCTTATATATAATTTGCAAATATTTTCTCCCATTCAGGAGGTTGCCTTTTCATTTTGTTGATGGTTTCCTTTGCTGTGCAGATTTTGAGCTCGATTAAGTCCTGCTTGTTTATTTTTACTTTTATTGCCTTTGCTTTGGGTGTCAAACCCAAAAAATCATTACCAAGACCAATGTCAAAGAGCCTACTGCCTATGTTTTTTTCTAGGAGTTTTATGGTTTCAGATCTTATGGTCAAGCCTTTAATGCATTTTGAGTTAATTTTTGTATTTGGTGTAAGATAGTGGTCCTAGTTTCATTCTTTTGCATGTAGCTGTCCAGTTTTCCCAACACCATTTATTGAAGAGACTGTTCTTTCCCCATTGTATATTCTTGGCTCCTTTGTTGTAAATTAATTGACCATATACTATGTGTGGGTTCATTTCTGGGCTCTTTATTCTGTTCCATTGATCTATGTGTCTGTTTTTATGCCAATACCATACTACCTTTATTACTATAGCTTTGTAATATAGTTTGAAATCAAGGCATGTGATGCCTCTAGCTTTGTTCTTCTTTCTCAAGATTGTTTTAGCTATTCAACATCTTCTGTGGTTCCATACAAATTTTAGGATTGTTTGCTCTCTTTTTGTGAAAAATACCATTGGAACTTTTATAGGGATTGCATTGAATCTGTAGATTGCTTTGGGTAGTATGGACATTTTAACAACATTAATTCTTCCAATCCATGAGCATGGAGTATCTTTCCATTTATTTGTGTCTTCTTCAATTTCTTTCCTCAACATCTTATAGTCTTCAGTGTACAGGTCTTTCACCTCCTTGATTAAACTTATTCCTAAGGTATTTTATTCTCTTTGCTATAATTATAAATGGGATTATTTTTCTTAATTTCTCTTTCTGATAGTTTGTTATTAGTGTATAGAAATGCAACATATTTTTGTGTATTGATTTTGTATCCTGCAACTTTACTACATTTGTTATTAGTTCTAACAGTTTTTGTTGGTGGTGGTGGTGGGTTTTTTGGGGGCTTTTTTGTTTTGTTTTTGTTTTGGTGAAGTCTTTAGGGTTTCCTATATATAGTATTATGTCATCTGCAAGTAGTGACAGTTTTATTTCTTCCTTTCTGATTTGGATGCCTTTTATTTCTCTTTCTTGCTTAAATTGCTCTGGCTAGGACTTCCAATACTATGTTGAATAAAAGTGGTGAGGGTGAACATGGAACTTTTTTTTTTTTTAATTTTTATTTTATTATTTGGCTGCGTCAGGTCTTAGTTGAGGCATGCAGGATCTTTCATTGCAGCATGCGGGCTTCTCTCTAGTTGTGGCACACGAGCTCCAGAGCACACGGGCTCAGTAGTTGTGGCACGTGGGATTAGTTGCCTCACAGCATGTGGGATCCCTGACCAGGGATCGAACCTGTGTCCCCTGCATTATAAGGCAGATTCTTTACCACTGGACAACCAGGGAAGTCCCTGGAACACATTTTTGAGATAGAGTTCCTTATGTTTAAAAATGACTTTTCAAAGTTGAAAGTTTAAAGATAATAAAGATAATAAAATTCTTATAGGCTCCCAGTGTTTAGACTTAAATGAGTTTAATTATAATGTTACCTAACATAAACCAGGCATAAACATGTTCTTTTTGTAGCGAGGATACAAATAAAACTGAACACTTTTCGAGGTTAGACACACAACTACAAAACCAACAATTTATCTTAACACCATTAACAGGAGAGCTGATGTTGCTTTTTTTGTTCATTTGTTTTAGTGGTAAATATATATATATATATATATATATATATATATATATATATATATATATATATATGAGCTGATCTGGCTTTGCTGAAACTATATCTCCACTAACAATGACAGGATAGAACCAACCACATTGGAGCAAGTTTTTTTGGAGTCAGTCTGTCTATATATTCTGTGTATTATGACGATTCATCTTTCTCTAATGGAAATACTGGGAAAACCTTTGTTAAAGCAGCACATCATGGTGCATTTAGCCCTCATTTGGTGTGAATACATCACTTATGTCTGCATAAGTTTTTTTCTTTTTTCGATTTTTTTAAATTGAAGTATTGTTGATTTACAAAGTTGTGCCAGTCTCTGCTGTACAGCAAAGTGACTCAGTTATACACATATATACATTCTTTTTATATATTGTTTTCCATTATGGTTTATCACAGGATACTGAATATAGTTCCCTGTGTTATACCGTAGGACCTTGTTGTTTATCCATTCTAAATGTAATAGTTAATACATCACTTACGTATTATCTTAGTCTATTCAGGCTGCTATAACAAAGTACTATAGACTGACTGGCTTATAAACAACAGAAATTTATTTCTCACAGTTCTGGAGGCTGGAAGTCTGAGACCAGAGTGATTGTCAGGTTCTCATAAGGACCAGACTTCTGGGTTGTGGACTGCTGACTTCTCATTGTATGGTCACATGACAAAAAGAGAACAAGCTAGCTTTCTGGCCTCTATTATAAGGAAGCTGATCTCATTCTGAGGGTCCCACCCTCATGACCTAATTACCTCCCAAAGGCCCCACCTCCAAACACCATCACATCAAGGATTAGATTTCAACACATGAATGGGGGGTGGGCACAAACAGTCAGTCCATAACATGTATTAAATTAAACTTGGCTCTTTTCTTGTTAACCCATGAAACTGAAAGTACTAGCCTGAGACCACAATTCACTTGCTAACAGAATTATTGCTGAGGCCAACATTCAGATAACCTAGAATATTTTGATGATCTAGAATCTAGAACATTTTTTAAAAAATACTATCAAAATTGAAATGCAAAATTTAAACATTCTCATAGAGAAGTTGTATACCCAAGTTAAGAAACGCTGTCTTCCTGTTTAATCCTAACCCTCCCCTTAACTTTGCCAAGCCCTAGGGATGAGTAGACAAATGCTCTCCAATGGGAAAGTCTTTTTACCACAAACCTCTCCACTTCCTGTAAGCACCCTCCATGCATGGAGGAGGGCTTACAGAAGCTCTGTGTATGTTCTGGAAGACATTTGAAAAGTGCTGGGATCACCTGGCAACTCACTTTCACTCGGGCAGGCTCCCTGGGAGCACACAGCAGCAGTGTGTTAAGAGATACTCAAAGCTGCTTCTGGGACTTGATTTTTTACCCAAAAGTTGGTGATAGGAAAAAAAGTTGGGAGTAGAGATGTAAGCAATTTCACCAGGAAGTTATTTTACACATTTTCATATGGAAACAAACAGGGATATGTTATGCTATAGAATATAAAACTCGACTGCATTTTTAAGATAAAACTGCAGACTTCAAAGAAATGGCTTCACTGGGCTGCTTCAGGCCCAGCCCCAGGCCCCAGGCCCCTTGAGAGAACTTGAGTAAGCAAAGTTGAGGAAACTAAGTGATTAACCACTCCTGCCACTGGCAAGTGGGACAAAGCCAATTAGGAGACTTCCTTTTTCCAGGTGCACCTCTGCTCATTGGGCTTATTATCAATCAAAACCAGATGTGCCATGGGGGATACGCTGTAGAGATTCTCAGAAATACTCTCCATGCTGGTGCTCTAAGTGTAGGCAGAACGGGTTTGTTTATAAAAGCAAATGCTTCCAAGAACCTCCTGCTTTTCAAAAGTCTTTTAGTTCTGGTCCTGTGACGGGTAGTGCCTCCATTAAGTTCTGCCTGTATTTAATTACCTTAAAAAAAAAATTTATAGTTTTTCAGCTAAGGGATGCAAGTCTGGGGTGGGGGTGGGGTGAAAGGGAACTCCTGGATTCCCAAAGGTGCTCCTTGACTATTCAGAATCAGGACCAGAGACTCATAGAAGACCAAGGTTTGGTGTTCAGGTGCTACCTCCTCGTCTCCTGCCCTCCCCTACCAATACACGTACACAGGCCCGATGAACAGGATAAGGGTTCTCACTTCTGTGCTTATCACTCATCACTGAAAGCTGGACATTCCAACATCAACTAACATGTCCCTTCTACGTGAGCTGAAAGACGGCTGCCCAGGGCCAGGCTAGCAAGTGGCCCGGTGGCAGGGAGAACAGAGAGTCAGCAGCCCCTTACAGACCGCTCTCTTTCAGCCTACGGGGCCCATGTGTCCCCTTCAAAGTCTGCCCTTCCGCTCCAATAGTGGGCCAGTAACATCGGCCAAGAACATACCCTGGGCTATGTGGTTCCCTTGCCACTCGTGTCCATCAGGGATCCAGCGTGCCCTGGCTGAAGTTCCTTCCCAGACGTCCACGCGGACTCCAGCAGATCCATGACAGACAGACTTCCAAGGGGGCAGAACTGCTTTGGCACGAGGTAGCTGAGTCCTGATCCCGTAGGGACAGTCCTGAAACCTCCATCGTCATGCATGAGAGCACAGGGGCAACGACCTAATCCTGGGCCTGCTCTGGGCCAGGTTCAGTCCTGGGAACTGAGGACAGAGAAATAAATAAGAAAAATATAGACTAGCTGGAAAGACTGCCCTACAGACAACTACAGGTAGGAGAATTATAAGAGAATACTGCACAAAATGTCTGAAGGACACAGAGTGGGAAGGGAAAGCTGCCTAGGGGTGATGATTATAAAAAGCTGTCCAGGTCTTCCCTGGTGGCACAGTGGTTAAGAATCCACCTGCCAATGCAGGGGACATGGGTTCGAGCCCTGGTCCGGGAAGATCCCACATGCCGCGGAGCCTAGAGCCCGTGCTCCGCAACAAGAGAAGCCACGGCGATGAGAAGCCCGTGCACCACAACGAAGAGTAGCCCCAGCTCGCCACAACTAGAGAAAGCCCGCGTGCAGCAACAAAGAGCCAACTCAGCCAAAAATAAATAAATAAATAAATAAATTTGTAAAAAAATAAAAATAAAAAGCTGTCCAAAAGGCCAAAAATAGGGACCCCAATAGGTGAGGGCAGAGTTCCCTAAACCTGAGCTGAGTGGCACCCTCACAAATGTTGCTATGTCCACATCCCACCTGTATCAGCATTTCCTTAATAATTTACTTTGATTAACCCAAAAGTTAAATATGTTTCCTTAAAGGGAAGCTATATCATGACAGTTGGAAAGCCTGTATGGTTTTCCATAAATAGAAGGTAACTCTAAAGGTAAACACGATGAAAGCAAAATAGTGTCACTGAGTTCCAGCTAGGTACAGTTAGTTACCAGTTAAAGGTTCTGACACTGAGGCTCTCTCTCTCTCTCTCTCTCTCTCTCTCCTAAAAGGAAAGTAGCATGTGTTAAAGAGGTGTTAAAGACAAGCTAACACCAAAATGAGATTTTATACTTCATTAAAAGAACTATATGAAGAAGAAGTATATACAGAAGAATTATGTAGATCAACTCTACTTCAATAAAAAAATAAAAATAAAACAGAAGAATTACAAGAGTACTGGAAACGGTAATAATTGCACACCATAATTTGATGGCATTTCACACATATGACAATACCACCCCGAATGGCCTTTCCTACACTTTAAAAGATAGTGGATTAATCTGGATGCTTTTGTGAGGTCTAGGGGGCACAGGACAATTTAACCGTACATACACTAGATATGTTGAGAGAGGTGGACATGTCAGAGTGGACATGGCACCCTGAAGCTGTCAGCTGGGGAGAAGTATGTAATTTCATAATTGCAAAGAGAAATTTGACCAGGATCACCCCATTTTGACCACTCTTTTCTGGATCTAATAATGCTTGTTGAGGTCCATGGTAGAAATAATTTTGATTTTAATCGAAATTCTTTGAGCCTCTTTTCATAACACCACTGAATTATAATAAGATGTTAAAACCCCTTTGTGTGGAAGGAAACAAAAGGAAAAATTTGTTCTAAAGAATGTTGCTCTAACACTTACCACACTGCGTGGTAATCCTGTGTTTATACGTCTGTCTCCCCCCACCAGACTGGCATCCTCCGGGCAGGGATCTCCTGTTACTTTTCTCTGAGTATCTGGTAGAAGACTCAGATGTTATAGAGCTCAGTGTTTGCTGTGTGAATGGCCCAGCCGACTGGGTGGTGGAAGGGGAAGACAAAAAATCAAATACTCTCCTGTGCTTCTAACCTATGTTGTCTTAATGTGAAATAATGTAGCATGACAATTAACTTGAGTCTAGACAGACTTGAATTCTTGCCTGTAAAGTGAGGATAGTAACAGCACCTGCCTCATAGGACTGGTGTAAGAATTAAATGGGTTAAATAGACCTAAAGCGATTAGAACAGTGCTAGGATTTAGTAAACACTTAGTTGATGGTGGCTACCATTATTATTATTGTTGTTGTTGATATAATCACACACACGAATTATCAAATGTTTGTATAGAATGGACATTGTGAGTTTTAGCTGCCCATAATCTAGTTTCCTTTCTTCGGGTAGTATGACCCTCATTTTCCTCTGGGGAACACTCTTCCCCTACTCTCAATCCATGTGATTTGGAAGGGGCTTCACTCCTTGGTGCCAAGAATGGGCATGTGACTCAGACCTGGCCAATCAGTACAGCCCAGTCTCCGGGCTACAGTTGGTTTGGTAATGGGCACATGACCTGAGCCAAGCCAATGAAACTTGATCTCAGGACCTTTGACAGAGATATTGAGGAAGAGGAACTATTTTCTGCTGGGCTTGCTAAGCTGGCAGAATTTAGCCTGTAGATGCTGGTGACCATCCTTGTCATCTCCAGCACAGAGCTTGCCCGAGAATGAAGCCTAAAGCAAAGGAAAGCAGAGAGCCAAAAGATGTAGAGAAACAGAGTCTGGGTGACACTGAAAATCTGGATCTAGCTGTGCCTAAAGGTGATCGATGATTGGTTTTTGGTTTTTGGTGTTTTGATTTTTTGCTTAGGTCAGTTTGAGTTGAGTTTCCAGCAGTAGTCGGAGAGAGTCCTAATATACATAGGGAGTCAGCAAATATGTGTATCTTCGATCATTTTTTTTGGATCAGACTTATTTAGAGATGGAGTTTCACCAATTCAATTCAACAAACGGGCACTGAGGGCACCATGGAGAGTGTGAGGACAGCAGGGAAATAAACATGAATAACTGTCTCTGCCCTCAAGGTTCACATCTAGAAGGGGATACAGACTTCACTGCACTTTACAGTCTTACCACAATACATCTGGTAATTGAGAGACTATGAGGGTAAAAGAAGAATAGGAGATAGACATCAATTCTGCCATAGGATTGTCTGGGGGAAAAGGGAGTCGGGGTGTTTGACCATAAAATAATTTGCAGACGTTTAACAGTGTTCTCTTGCCTGGATTCTGGAAGCCATTCACAGGATGCTTGTTTCAATTAGATTTGAATCACCCACAGCTCTTGCATTCCTTTAATGAGTGCCTCATGTTACCCTGTGAAGCGTGCTTTACCGCCGGCTCTCGATGTGCGCAATCCTGCCTCGTGGACACCTTGGGGACTCTTTGCTGGAGCAGTGCAGACAGAAGGCCTATCGCTCACATACCTCTAGAGGGGGCATATAACTCAGTTACAGCTCCGTCCTCCTGTTGTCAGCAGGTGTGTAATTTCAGCCAGGTGGGCTACGAGGTAAGGGTATTATGTTCACCACTGCTTGCTTTTGCAAGCAGCAAAAACGCCAAACTCTACCCATCCGTAGCTCTGATACACAAAATGCCACATGTGTCTGCTACCTGAAGCCCTTCAGTTACTCCTCACCTGCCCAAGATGAAGTCTAAGCCTCTTTACCTTGACACACAAGGAAGGTGTGTTCCAGGCATTGTTCTAAGTGCTTGAGAGACAAAGATAGATAAACCCTACTTCCTACCCTCAAGCAAAGGAATCCCAACTCAAGCAGACTTACAGGGAATACAGTGAAAATGTATTGTTTTATGGAACTGAAAATTCCAGGCAGTAGATTTAGGCATCGCCGGATCCAGCTCACATCGTGTTCAAGGCTTGGTTTTTTTCCCTGTTTCTCAGCTGTATTTTCCTCTGGCTTGGCTTGTCTCTTGGGTAGGCCCTCTCCTATTGGAAAGTGGCCCCAATTTTTCCCTTGACGGGGGTTCCAGGTAGCTCCAAGTTTATGTCCTCCCAAATTAGTGTTCAGAAAAAAAAAAGCTTCTTTCTTCTAAACCACTGTGGAAAAAAAAAAGTCCTGAATCTGATTCTAATGGGTCCAAAATGGTTCACATGCCCATCCTAAGCCCATCATGGTTTTGGAATGCACTGACTGGCTCAAGTCTAGGTCTTGGAACCACCCTGAAGTAGGGGATGGTGTGGGCTCCATCAGAACCATATGGACGGAGTCATGGGTGGGAGGAATTGGTTCTTCGAAGGGAATTCAGGGCACTGTTACTAAGGGAAGAATGAATGAATACTAGGCAAGCTCAAACTACACACACTCAAATCTCAACTTTATTCAGCTGTTGTAATAAGTCCCTTGTCTAGTCATAATACAGAGTGTTCTATATGGAGTCCAGAAAATTGCGTTAGAGAGCAAGATTTTATAGGATCTCTTCAACATTTTCCAAGGGACAGAATACTCTGATTTTCAGAATTGATTCCATTTATCCAGAGAAAAGTATATCTGCTTATTTTCAGACTGGAGGAAGAAAAGATAGAAAACAGGTAAGAGAAACATTCCTTAGGAAGATCCAGCACCACCTGCTTGAATTATTTTCTTACCAAGCAACCTTCTGAACTTGGTC